>NC_065547.1:11982356-14476389 GCF_022605725.1 Anthonomus grandis grandis | reverse complement strand
CAAAGGGTTATTAAGGAACATAAGAGAGGTCAGGTAGATCTGCTAAGTGAAGCAGAATAACTTGTAGTGTTGGTGTTCTGCTTCCAGAAACATTTTTAGTTGGTCAATGTGTTATACAGGCCAAATGATGGTGGTGTCATCTGCAAATTATTAAAAAACAAAGTTATACACAGAGTGTATTAATCCTAAACAAGACCCTCATTAATGTTAGGAACATTATTATCCAAATTATATTGTAGAAAAATAAATATTATTTAAATCAGTATTTATCTAATCTGTTTGGATTATTAATTAATTGTTTAAGACTAAAATTACTAAATATTCATACTAAGTGATCTAACAAAACTAATAATAATTATTATTTTAGTACATAGAAAACTCGGGTTTTTTTGACAGCCACTTGTGTTTTTAATAAATAGGAGTTTTGAATCCGGATATTTCCGCAGGGCTTTAAATAAGTCTGTTACACCTCTTTAGGCTCTGTTAAAGGCCTGGGTTTAACTGGCGGCACACTACACAAACATGTACCTTGTGCGAATCCCCACGTATGTTTCCTTACTAGGAATGTGCGTAGCTTTCAAGTCTCTGCACAAGGGACTTAGTAGCCGTCAAACTGTCAATGGATACGGGAAAGGATCTGGTAGTCTGCTCTGCCTACTTTCCCATCGAAATTGAACTTTCGAGAGGAACTAGTCGGTGGCCTTGCGGACATGCCGGCAAGGTACACACTGCCGGCCGACACAGAGATCGGTACTGTCAACCTGACTCGTGCGATAGTCGCGGCATTCGAGGGCAATACAAAAAGACACTCGGAGACTCCAAAAGACAGTGCTGGAAGCGGTTCTGCAGTGACGTTAAAAACACACCCTCCGCGGCACGCCTGTGCAAAGTACTGTCCAAGGACCCTGGAACTAAATTGGGGTCGCTGTAACTTACTACCAATAAGCAGGAGTCACTGTAGGTCATGCTGCGCACTCACTTCCCAGACTCCAACTCATCTCGCGACTCTCCTAGCTGCTCGGAGAGGCTGATTGATCGGTACCTTAAGGAAAGCATCCTGGTTAAAAAACAACTGCATGTGCACCAATACGCCTATCAGGCGGGCAAATCCATGGACCTGGCCCTACACCACCTCGTGAGGAAGGTAGAGGGTGCTCTGGATAGTGACAAGGCCTGCCTGGGTGCATTTCTAGACATTAAAGAGGCGTTTAACAACACCCCTTTCGCAATAATCCGCCAAGCAGTCGAGAGCCGCTCTCATAACCCTGTTTGGTTATCTGGATAAATGCCATGCTCTCGCAACGTCATGTATCTGCCCAGCTTAACAACGAGATTGTCAAAACGTTGACGTTTTGACAATCCTAACTACAATCCTGACCTAGAGACTGCCCGTAGGGAGGAGTATTGTCCCCTACCTTGTGGTGCCTTGTAGGCGTGCCTGATAAATCTTTTAAACAATGCTGGCCTATACACCATCAGGCCTACACGGATGATCTGGGAATCCTTTGCCCGGCGAAAGACGCCGCCTCAATGCGGGGCTCTATGATGAGAGCCCTGCGTATGGTGGGCATATGGTGCCTCTCGAGGAGTCTCAGGGTTAACCCCAAAAAAGCACAGCTCCTACTATTCACGAGGAGACGTAACTTTGGCATGCCCGCTGTTATATCTCTAGGTGGCGTGCAGCTGCATTACTCCAGGACAGTTCGATTTCTGGGAATCATGTTAGATTCCAAACTCTCCTGGTACAACCACGCAGACACCAGAATCAAGAAGGCCTCCTGCAGGCGGGCTTTCGGCAATGCCTGGGGTCTGTCTCGTAAGATCCTCCACTGGATCTACTCGCTCACTGTGAGACCCCTTCTTACATATAGCGAAAATTCATGCTCAACTGGACAGAGTGCAATGCCTTGCATGTGTCAGCATAACGGGCTCCATGCAAACGACGCCAACTAGAGCGCTTGAGACTCTGGACCTCGTTGTGCAACTCGAGGAAATGAGGATTGCGTACAGGCTATACGTCCTCGGCGAACTACGCGCTGGCGAGACCGGTCACACAAAAATTTGATCACGAGCCATACAGGAATGTCCTCTCCTTCTGATGGACAGTGACTGCATGGCTTTAGTGACTGTGGACTGCGAGGGATTTGTGACGCACATTGCAGGCAGAGAGAAGTGGCAGCATTCCAACAGACCTGCATTGCTAAATAGGGGGACCATCTGGTACACAGATGGCTCCAGAATGAATAACAGAGCTGGATCAGGGCTTTCTCAAAATGCGGACAGAAAATCGGTATTGCGGTCAACCCGGAATGCCGGTGGTGCTGGGAGGAGAATGAAACCGTTGACCATGTGGTCGGAAAGTGCCCAGCACTCACGCGCGCCAGGTTCGAATACTTGGGTAACACCTTCAGTGCACCGAGTGACTTTAAGTCCTTCAGACCCCAGAGCCTTATCGGTTTTTCTAAGGCCATTGGGCTGTGGTAACCCCCGGTGAGGCATGAAGACCATCAGGAGACCTATATACACAACTGCCTCTGGCAGCCCACTGTTTTGACAATTTCAATACACACCTCTTTAGAAAAGTAGAGGAGAACAGATCATAACCAATTATAGATCAATATTGACTCTAAGCTGATTTAGCAAAATATTTCAAAAGTAATACAAACACGTTTGGTAATTTTTTTAAATAAGCACTCAATATTGTCTAAGAAGCAATTTGGTTTTAGAAAAAGTATGTCAACCGAGGATGCTTTGGCTAAGTTGGTTACTAACTTACATACTAACATCTGCAAAGGAAAAAAGACGTCATTTGGTCAAGACATTTGATATCGTTAACAGACATGAAAATTTTGGAAAACGTTGGAGAAACATCCTTTAATTTTTTCACAAGTTATCTTTGTGAAAGAACTCTGTTTACACTGTATATTAATAAACATGGGTGATAATTAGGATAATTTAAAAATAATGGCAGTAGTTTAACATTCAAAAGCTAACAATAAATTCTGACAAAGTCTTATTTATGGCTTTTGTCTGTTTTGAGGATCCGTTCCCACACTTTAAACTTAATGTTAAGATAAACGATGTAAAATTATGAATTTGGAGATCAGATAAATATCTGCCGAAAAGCGATGTTAGATCCAAATCTTACATAGAATAACAATCAATAAAATGAGAGTATTTATTGCTAAATTTAAAGAACTAACAAAGTCTTTTTGTATACAGCGTTAATCAAACCGCATTCGTCCTATGGTATTTTTGTATGGGGTGGAGCAGCAAAGGTTCACATGAAACCACTAGAGAAAAACCAAGAATTATTCTTCTGATAAACTATATCAAGAAAGTGGCGCTATCGACCCCAAACATTTAAATATAAGTTGAAAAATGGATCTTAAATACTACTAACTACAAGATTAAATAGGTTATTTGTTTTCAAAATATTTAATTATTCGGCAAATAACTAATTAATCAATTAAATAAAATTGTATTCTTGGCGACTGATATAAAAATTAACATATTTAATTTTAATCGGTAACAAATCAGGTTGATCAATCATGATTTTATCACTACAAATTGTTACATATTAAGAAAATTGCTAAATTTGTAATAGGTTTGCGGTGTTTTGCATACAAGTTTATAGCCTTTTTGAATTACGTCTGCGTCAATTAAACTATTTATTTTATTGTTACAAATTATGAGTTTCATACTTATCTTTAATACCACTAACAAGAATGTTCTGTGGTTGATTTTCTGACATTGCCATTGCATCATTGTACTTTAAAATGGTTTTGATGTTAATAAACTCACTATTATTATTAAATGGTAACTTTATTAACCATTATTTAAAATAATAAATATCAAATACATATATGGTAAAAAATACAGTAAGAAGTACAACACATAAAATAACTTAAAAAATTAAAAAAAGGTTATTCATTGCCCCTAGGAGCTAACACGAATGCATAATTATCTCCATTAACCCTTAATAAGAGTTTAACAATCTGCCCATTGGGATACTGTAAATATTTTAATGTATTTATTAGGTCAAATTACATAACAATTGTAACTTACTTTTTCTTCATCTGATTCCAACATTGTCCAATTTACATGAGGATAAAATTTGTAAATAAAGTGTAAAATGGCCTGATTAATGGCAAATTGCTCGTTAAGAATTCCCGGCTAAAAGAAAATTAATATGGAAATAATTGTAATAAACTGTAAGGGCTCTACTTACTTCAGTCACTATGTCTGGCAAATTAAATATGGAGATGTTGCTGGCCATAAGGTCATGAACGTTGAATCCATGACCATTAGTGTGCTGAAATTTAATATAATTAAAAAAGGAAATTTTAAAAATGAAGCGCTCGGGGGATCAAGGTACATAAGCCACATTTGGCCTTTATTGAGAAAAGTTAAAATGAAACTTTTGGTTAAATCCTGAAATCAGAGATATGTTTTCAAGCAAACGGTTCTATGTGATCTTTATGGAAGATGGTTTATTTATTAATTTCAAAGAAAATAATTGGTAATTTGTTTTTAAAAAAGAATATATTTCAAAAATAGAAAAAAAAATGTGGCTTGTGACCTTTATGTTATCAAAAACATATGCTATATTTTTGCAATAAAAATACATAGAACCACATCTTAATAGCAATAAAATATTTTAAGAAGCCACAAATAACATCTGAATAAGATATGCAAGTAGTACACAAAAAAACGTGAACAAAAACTTGGATTCTGATTTAAAAAATAAAAAAAAAACTTTATTTCTAAAACTCTTCGTCAAAATCTAGATTATTGGGTTCACCATCAACACATGCCACGTCATTTTCTTCTGTTCCTGCCTCCACATTAGCAGAATTAGGACCTGTTTTCAAAATATTCAGGTAGAAGGTTTGGTTCACGGGAGGAATATATTGCATGAGTTTCTTTAAGTCTTCTTACTTTGTAGCTCTACAGGCTTATCATATTTTTTTTCCAAGTTTTTTAAAATTCCGTAGGCCTGTTGGCAAAGCCTATTTCCGCGTTTTCCGATATTTACTGGTTTAAAATTACCGTTTAGTTCATGTTTCACCAACATTACATTCGGATTTTGAGACTCGAAGCGGAAACATAGTACCATATTGAAATGTAAAGGTTCTTTATCATCAGTAACATTTTTCTTTGCTATAGAGATGCTTCCAAAAGAAAAAAAATCACTTTGTTCCATAACGACTACTTCGAATGGATTTACCCGTTTGCTTTTTTGCACAGCTTTAAACCAGTCTTCTGAAGAATAAATTGGGCCTAAGTATCTTTTATGCTTCTCTATGAGCGCAAAGTCACGATCACATGGTAGATAAGTGCGGCCGGAAATAAGAAATCTATGCTCGATGCTTCTAAATTTATTTTCTCTCACGAGCTGCGACCAGAGTGATATGATTTGCAAATTTTTATTCTGGCCCCCGCAATTATCTGTAAAAATCACAAGATCTTTTTGGCCAGTTATGTCTTTGGAAGAAAAATATTTTAGCAGAATACTAGCGATTTCTTCACTACCTCGCTTTGCCGTTGTTTCCGGCCACATGAACATGGCTGCTTTTCCATTTACGCAGTCATGGACACCAAGATTGTAGGTCCAAGCCTTCCGCAGATAAAAGGCAGGACCAACAGTTAGGTTTGGTGTAGGAAGTGTTTGTTGTAAGTCAAAAGTAATCACAATTTTGTCTTTACTAATTTTGGCCGATTCCACTTCCTCTTTCAAGCTGTTCTGCATGGCGGCTGCTCGCCTATGATGAAGTTCTAGTTAAGTTTTTAATTTTTTAACTTCTTTATCGTTTTTATTAGTTTTTTCGGTCTTAATCGAAATATTTAGAGAGTCACATGTGTGACAAGTATCGCTTTTTGGCAGTTTAAAGCCTATATTGTATTCATTACAGAATATCCTTCGATACATATCTTCTTTTACGGGTGTAATGTTTTTATCTTGACACCAGTCAATGTACAAATCTTTGTACAGAGATGAGATGGAAATGTCGTGATCTAAATATACTCTGTTGGGATTCTTTTTCCTGCTGTAGTGGCTAACATACTTGGAAAAGCTTTGATGTGGTCATGAGCAGATTGTAATTGCTCATATGGAATCCTATTGGGTCTGTTGTGGTGCTTCCCACGTTCGTCATTTTTGGGAACACTTCTTCCCTCTGCAATCTGTTTGCAAATAAGTCGTACCTTTTTAGAGGAGTTTTGTAATCCATGCACTGATAAAAACTCTTCCTTACAGAGTTGTAGAGCTAAGCCATTTAATTTTATAAAATATTGATAATTAATTTTTCTTCTTGCCTTTTTGTTTTTTTTTTCTACATGAGCGTTTTTTCGGCACAGCTTTAATACATCCAAATAAATAAGTGTGTTGTCCTTTATAAGAACCCAAATTCCAAAAATCGTTACAAATTTGGTTTTCCGTTCCAACCATCTTTTCTTCGCACTTCTTCTGACATTTACAGGGAGGACCAATCGTTCTATCGTCAACTTTCTTTCCTCTACTGCTCTCATAGCAGTGTCCCAGGTTACGCTTGGTTTTGGCTTTTTCCTTTTTTAAATATTTTGTTTTCGCCATGGTGACGGAGTAGCTTTATCGGGTGTTTCTAGGACGCCTCTTTATACATCCGCTTCATTATTTTGGGAATGGGACAGTAAAAAAATTTTTTTTTCAGAAGTTTTTTTGTCATGCGTTGATTAATATAGGGTAAGTCCGGGATAGATGCCCTACTTTTTTTGTTAAGTTAATATCTCAAAACTTTTTTTTATTAAAGAAAAGTTATCTAATGTGTGAAGACTGTTATACTAATTAGACACCTTTTCCGGAATATAAAACTGAAGGAAACTTAAGATTTTTGACCGAAAATAACTAAAATATAAATCCGGAATGCTGGCCATCTCTCCCGAGTATCCGGGAGTGTTGCCTTCAAGACTGGTAGTGATGCCCCACCAAGAAAAACAAGATAATTGCAAACATAAACATTTGTTTTCTTTTAATAAGTATTTTTCATTACACATTTAATGAAAAAATAATAATTAAACATAAAAGTATTTCAAAAAAACAAGGATATATAATAATATAAGAATAAATAGATAAGAAACTTTTATTTTCTCGGGTTAATTACTAAATTAGAAAAGCAGTATTATTTCTTCTTAGACAAAAGCTTTCCACAAAGATCGCAAACGTTAATATATTTGCTACAATTTTCATGATACCATGTTTTGCAGTACAAACATTGTATCCAATCGTCCTTTTTTTTAGTGGCAGAATATTCTTCTCCATATCCGGTACAGCATTCATCTTCGCTTTCTTTTTCATCAGAATCTTGATACACTATTTTTTCACTACTGATTTCTGAGTCACTGTCACTTTTTTTTTAAATCGGTTTACTTTTGTTTTAAGGCTTGTCTTTTTTTTTGGCATCTTATTATCTGGAAGTTGCTTTTGTTGGCCTTTTTTTGAAGTATTTAGTTTTAGTCGTTTTTTGTTTAATTTTCCTTCGAAGTAAGAATTGCAGCAACATTTTGACCACGTTTTCGTACTTTATTTACAGCACTGCAGTCTGGAACAGGAGATAGCTCCTGAAGTAGTTTGCCTGGAGTTATTTCAGATGGTGTTTCATTTATGGTTATGTCATCGGAACGTTGTGTTTGCTCTGCAGCTAATTCCCACAAAACTTCGTTTGGAAAAGGATTATCTGGTCGAGAAGAAGGGCCAGCAATGGGTTCAGCTAACTTGCTTGGAACAAACGACAACTCCGGCTGAGTACAAACTCTTGCTTCGTCGTTTTTTTTTAATTTTCAGCAGGCATACCTCTGCATTTTCACCAATCAAATACCCATAATCCGGTATGATATCGGGATCGTATGGGCATATGCCTGTAATTTTAAATGCAGATATTGCATTTGAGGTTGTTGCTGCTTTTGCCCAAGACTCTGATATTAATGTACCAAATTGTAGCCTGCAAATTTTTGGTGAAGGATTTGATCTCATCCATTTATTGCACACGTTGTTCCACGCTGATTTTAGAGATTTAAAAACAGCTCGGTCCAAAGGCTGTAGGAAATGAGTTGTATGACTGGGTAAGCTTAGAATTATAACGTCATTCTCATCAGCATACTCAAGCGTTTCTCCAGAACTGTGATGCGAGGCATGCCCATCTACCAAAAGAAGAACTTTTCCTGGAGGTTTTCTAGGTAAAAACTGCTCTGTTAGCCAGTCACGAAAAATGTCAGTTTATATAGGCTGATTTTGCAGACATGTAAACATAAGATCCTGGTGGCATACCATCTTCATATTCAGCTTTTTTATTTTTTCCTTTCATAATAAAAACTGGCGGTAAAAATGTTCCTTCGGCATTACAACATGCAATCATTGTAATAGTCTCACCCTTTTCACCCGAGGTTATAGAAGAGACCTGTTTGGATCCTTTAGTAGCAATAACTTGTGTTGCTTTATTGCAGAGCTGCAAACCAGATTCATCCATGTTGTATATGTGCCCAGGTTTAGTCATGATATAATTTTCCTGTAAAATGGAAACCAAAAGTTCAAAGTACTCCGTTACACGTGGTCTTGACATTCCCACTGCCCGAGCAACAGACACGCCTTCAGATTTTCGTGCCGATAATGAACTATTTCGCCTCAGAAACAAATTGAGCCAGTCACAACCCGCTCTCTCACTGTATACGTTAAATCTATGGTCTATACCAAGGGCTGTGGCAAATTTGTAAGCAATATGTCTTACATCATCACGTGTAGGTGCAAAACCCCTTGACTGCATTTTTTTAATATGCAATACCAACTTTTCCTCATTGTGCTTGCCTAGTATTGAAGATGGTCCTAGGCGTGTTTTTTCGGTATTATTATTTGCCCGTCGGCGGCGCAATGTTCTTGAAGGAATTCCAAAGTTTCGGGAGGCTTGATTGATACCCATTTCACCACTTTCAATAGCCTGTAAAGCCGCAACTCTTTGGTCCAACGAGCCCTTTCTGGGCATTTGCGCTTGTATTCGGTAGGCATTCTGCAAAAAAGGCATACAATGTTTAAAACATACTCTTTAAAAATTTCAATGGGGCATCTATCCCAAATGCATGGGAGAGATGCCCCACCCCATAGTTTGCGACTAAGGTATATTTAGTAAACCTAAATAAGTTTAAATAGTCTCTTTGACATGCTATTATACAAATACCTTCTAAAATTTTGAAAACGCTTACAAAAAATAAATATTCACAAAATATTATACACTACAAAATAAATATTAACATACCTTAAAAAAATAAACGTAAACAATTTCGGCGATGTTATTACCGGCACTGACTTTCGACATCAACTACACGTAGTCATTGAAAACCCAAATTTATATAAAAAATTTAACATGACAAATACTGAATAATATTTTTCGACTCAAAAAATCACAATATTGTTTACTTACTGATAAATCGTCGTCCGTGAAAGAATCGGAGCTGATATCATCGGGATTATAATTTCGGTCCCTTACACTATCATCTGAATCGAAATCACTTTCCGAACTAGCACTAGAAATTTCGTTTTTACACAGATTACGTTTAACAGACACCTGCTTCTGTGCGGCCATGTTGCTTTTGAGGTGGCATATGACTTTGTTGACTAAAAAAATGCCTGATATTTTAATTTGGCAACAAGAAATTACACGTTTGGTGGCGCCATCTCTTAGCGTATGTTAAAGATATTTTGATTGTGGGTTGTGACCTTCTTAAGAAAGCATTCTATAAACAGATCTGATTTTTGTAAAAAATGTGGCTTATGTACCTTGTTTCCCCGAGCGCTTCAAATATTACTTACTTCTTCATTTATTGGTTGAACTGGAAAACTATCTTCATTTTCTACTTCGTTATTCATTGACCGCAGCAGATCATCTTGATAGTCCCACCAGCTAAAGATTATTTAAGATTTTAAACCGAAAAGACGATTTTAACAAAAAAAAATTACTACTTACTCTGGATGTGGAAAGGTTACAGATTTCGTATTGTCTTTTTTAGCTCTTAATTCCAATTTACGGCCTGAGGGACGTGCCGCTAAAATCAAGCAAATATTTATAACACATTTAAGTCGGTGCTTGGAGTTACACTTACATTGTAAGGCTTTTTCAGCAATTTTCCTAAACACGCATTCGAAAAACATTATGTAACCGCTGCCGTTCTTCACATGGATTTTCATAACCGTATCGATATCGATGATGTTGCAAAGGAAATTGAATAGATCGGTCCTGGTTTGTTCTTCTGGGAAGTTTTTGAAGTAGAGGGTACTTGACTGCGTAAATCAATTATTTATTGGGGTAAATATACAATAAGTCAGTCAAAAGAAAAAAAGTGTTATTAGCATTTTATGGTAAAATAATATAGTGAACAAGTCGCATGGATAGAGAAATGAACTGCCAACTCTTTCAAAATTGGAAATTATCCAATAGAAGTAGATATATTTTAAATTACGTACACGAGTTGTTCATAAAAACTAAAACACAAGCCACAATGACGGACAACCAACTAGAGCAAAATGCATTGCAATATAATACTCAGTCCCAATCAGATATTTTTTGCCACCTTCTGGAAAAAGCCACCAAAAAAGTATATCTGTCGATGATAATATATCATATATCATGTGATATGATATCATATGATAAAAATATATCATATCGATGGTCTAGCGTACAAAGGTGCTATAAGTACCAATTTTGGTCATAACGTGTTATTTGGCATACCTAAACCCTCTAAGACATTATTATCTTGCGAACACATGTGCTAAGTAAAAACTGAAAATTTTTTGCGTCTAGCGCCATCTTTCAAAAGGAACAAGTACTTCTCACATGCAGGTTTCTACAACTTATGTGTTAAGTGCACTTAGAACATTTGTACTACTAACTGAAACTCATGAAAATATTTCATATGGTATAAGTGCATTACTTAGCACATTTGTGCTTCTAAATACAATTTAAAAGTGAGGTTATATTATTTTGTTGAAATTGCCGGTAAACGTTTAGAAGGATCGTGGTCTTAATTTTTTGTGGTTTAATTAGTGATAATGAGTTCCAGAACAATTCTAATATTAAAAAAAGCTCTTGAAGTTCCATATGAAGCCCCAGAAAAAAAAACCAAGGTAAATATTTAATTACATGTGTCTGGTTGAAGTTCGTAGTATAGCTTATAAATAAATAACTTTCACACAGATTTTTTTTAACAGCTTTCCTAGTGTTAAAATCTGGTAGAAAATACGAGGCCACAGTTAACATGAGAGAATTACGGGGCCATTCTCACTTTTCCGTAAAAAAAACACAATTTTATAGGGCCCTGTCACTACAAGATACTTGCTTAAAATATCAAAATTAGATAATAATATTTATGCCCAAGTTTTGCTTATTTTGTAACCCTAGCCACTGGCTGATAGCCCGTCCTCTTTAAAATATTATATTGTATTTTTATTTGAGTATATCCCTATCGTTAACTTTTGTCGATATTGGCTGCGTATTTTCACTATTTTCTGTCAAATTTTGATACTAGGAAAGCTAAGTTATTCGTTACTGAAGTATCGAATACACAATTATAGGTAGTTGTGTTGTCGTTATTAGTTTAAGTATATACATATTATGATAAAAGGCTTAAAATCGCTATTATGCTCTGAATTTCTTTTTATTTTTAGAAACTGAAAAAAAACAGATTTCAAAAATAAATATTTTATCTGATACCGTAATTGTACCAAGCAAAAGTGATAATTTCAAAAGTTTGTTAGATGCAGATAGTTGTTCCATGGGTATGGTCTTTTTACCATATAATACATATTATCTTGAATTTGGCCTTTATCAACTAAAATTAATAATTTTGTGTAACTATTTTAGGACCTAATGTTACTCAGAATACTGTAAAAGAAGTAAAAGTCGACATAGGTAATGAGTTTTTAGTTACCCCACTAGACGCAGAATGTATCCAATTCGGTAAGATAATTTTTTTAGATTATCTCGATATTTTTATTAGACATTTCTACAGAAAGAAACTTATCTTTTTTATGGTAATTCATTATTAGTTTTAATTTTTAATATTAATTCCATGCTATAAATTTAGGTACTAATATCGGTGAGGTTGAAGAAGCAGAAAGAAGTGACAGTAATCAAGAGCTTCAAACTCAAAATGATCAAGTATTACAACCAACCAGCAACATTTTCTGGCAACATTAAAGATAAGGAAGACCCTTTTGAAGCTTCTTCAAGCTCGTATGAACCGGAAAGTTCATCAAACAGTGAAGAGGAAGAAGAAATCCAAGCATAAAAATAGTGATGCAGAAAAATAGTCCTAAAACAAAAAATAGGCAAATGTCTAGAGTTTTCTTCTTAAAAGATGGAAATAGAGACCCACAAAGAGTTTGCCGTAATTTTTTTTGCACCACTTTCGCAATTTCTCATAGAATTGTAGAAAATTGTGCCAAAAACACCAGTTCTGATACCGGTTTGTACACCGGTTTTGACAAAAGGAAAAACTCTCGTCCACCACACACAACATCAGATGAGGCAAAACTGTTGGTTCGGCAACATATAGACTCATTTTCTAAACTAGAGTCTCACTATTGTAGAAAAGATTCAAAAAACTTTACTTGTCGCCAGAATTAAACATTTCAATCATGTACAGGCTGTATAAAGAGGACTTTTGCAATGAAAAAGAAAATACAACCTGTTTCTTTTTTCGTATATCAGAAAATTTTTCATGAGTTTGAGCCAGCATTAGCTTTTCATGTTCCAAAAAAAGGACCAGTGCTCACAGTTCAATGCATACCATCACGCTACAAACAAAGAACTACTTACAGAAGAGTATAACAAGCACAAAAAAAGAGAACAAAAAGCATACAAACAAGATAAAAAAAAAAGAGCTGTTAGCGAACATGGCCAAACTTTCCGTTCAAGTTAGTTTTGATCTCCAGGCGATACTACCTCTACCACATGCAGGAGATAGTCAATTTTTTTATAGACATAAACTTAATGTGTACAACTTCACAATTTATGATGCCGCTACCTCAGATGGTTATTGTTTTATCTGGGATGAAACCCACGATAATAAAGGTAGTGCGGAGATAGGTACATGTCTCTTAAAATACCTCAAAGGCTTACCTGAAACAGTTTGCCACGTTGTATCATTTTCAGACACCTGTAGTAGTCAAAACCGGAATAAAAATGTTGCGGCAGCAATGTTATATGCAGTAAGTAATATTAACCATCTGACCTGAAAATAACTGACCTGAAATTTATGGAGTCGGAACATTCCTATCTAGAGGCCGACTCAATGCATGCGACGATTGAACGCGCTAAGCGTCATAAAAAAATCTACTCGACCCGCGAGTGGTGTTTGCTAGTTGCAGCCTCTAGAATACGGCCAAAACAATACATTGTACAAAATTTGCAGTTTAACGATTTGTTCGATTTACAAAGCCTGGTAAATAATTATGTTTTTAATACAACCATGAACAAAAAAAAGGAAAAAGTAAATTGGTTAAATATTAAGCGGTTACGTTTTGAAAAAGAAAAACCATCCATAATACAATATAAATACAATTTGTCTCAAGAAAATTTTGAAGAAATAGACATAAGTTGCAAGGGACGAGCTGGAAGAAAAAGAACAAGCACAAACCTTGAGTTAAACCAAAAGTATATGACAAGACTACCGGTTTCACATAAAAAGAAAAAAGATTTGAATTATCTTTTAAAATCTAAAGTAATTCCCGATGAATACACCCAGTTTATAAATGACATTCCTGTGCCTAATAATATTCCAAGTCAAAATGAAGAGTCTGACTTCTCTGATTAGCATTTTTTTTTTGTAAACATCTTATAAAAGATTAGTTTAAGTTTTTTACTTTGTCTTTAGTAGATAACTATTTTTCGTATTTGTTTGAATAAAAATATTAGTTTTTTTAATGTGGTATTAACTTCCCTAAAAATTTTTTTTTTGGTACTACAAAGGTGCTACTAAGTAACAACAAACTTTTTTATTATTATTATTACTTCTGGACACACTAGCATTTTTAGGCTCTTTATATCTTAAAAAAGGTCCTAAGAGATCTCACAATATGCGAAAAATTATTGACAGGTATATTTAAAAAGACCATAATTTTAATAACACCTGAAAGTTTAAATTTTAATTATTGAAAAATTAGCAATTTTGCACGTTAGACCATCGATATGTGAATAGCCAAATTGTTCCAATTCAGAAGAAAGGTGATCTGAATGAACCCTGCAATTTTCGTCATTAGTGCATTGCTTCCTGTGCTAGGAAAGATAGTCGAGAAGCTGGTTAAGGTGGGAGTCGTTTCATTTCTTAAAAGGCATAAACTGCTTGATCCGCATCAATTTGGGTTTCTAAAATCGGGAACACAAATACAAATACAAATCGTTTATTTGTCAAAATAAGAAAAATAAGAATACATTTTATAAAAAAAAGGGAAGACAAAAAGGACAGTTCATCGATTATAAAAAAATCCGATTCACATGCTCCTTATATTAAGGAAAGCATATGTGAACTATCCTATACGTAACAAACAAAACAGCTAAATATTTCTAAATAATTCCATATAAAAAGTAAACTAAAAAAAAAAGAATCAATGTATGGCAGATGCAAGCACTATCATTAGTATTTACTCTATGAACGAATTTAAAAAAACTACAAGAAATATAATGTTAAAATATGAAAAAAACAAACAAAAAATTAGCAATTAGGGAGGCAGAAGCGAGGGGCGACAGTAAGGGCAGCCTGGCCGCGGGAAAAGCGAAGAAAAAAAAAAGAATATTATAATATAATATGATATGACGTTGAAGTCAGTATGTCGTATTATTAATGACATGTATGATTTAATAAGCTTGAGAACCTTGTTCATAGAGTAACTTTAATCTGACATGCTTTGAGAAAACCTTCTTGCTACGTGTTTTGATCTGTTCCGGCAGTTGCTTCCAGAAATGCGCAGCAACAAAAGAGAATGAGCATTGATATGATGCTGAGGGATTAAAAATTTGTGATTAAACCTAGTGTTGCGAATATGACTGACAGGTCATAAAATATTTCTTAAATAGGGAAGCTTAATATTACTTATAATGCGGTAAATAAAATTATACATATGAAGTTTTCTCCGGTTTTCCATGTTTAAAATATTTATTCTATTCATATGTGGTGTAATGTGTTCTCTAAAATTTATGTTAAAAGAAAGTCTTAGACAGATATTTTGTACCTTTTGTCATTTTTTTACGTATGACAGCAAATAATTATTGTATACAGTGTCACCATAATCAAAAAGAGACAGAAGTAAAATGTCATACAACAAATACTTTTGCCTAGAGGAAATATATTTTTTCAGCTTATATAGATTTTTAAGACGCAAATAGGCAGCTTTTAATTTTATTTTAATATGAGGCTCAAAACTAAGGGCATAATCTATAATAATACCGAGATTTTTTGCTTGGTTAACAACTGGAATTTTATTACCTAAAATGCTAATATCTAAATTATGTTCAACATCTCTTCTTATGTTTATACTTCCTAGCACTATAACTTGCGTTTTCGCGGAATTTAATTTAAGATTGTGATCTCTTCCGAAGGAAAGGAAAAGCATTGAAGCTTTTTAGATCGGATATGAGGGAGGTTTGTGTCGTTTCAATATTTTCCTTATTTATTGGCATATAGATTTGCGAATCGTCAGCATATTGTTGTAAAGTGGCATGTTTGACTACCTTATACATATCCGCAACATAAATTGAGAATAATAAAGGTGAAATGACTGAGCCTAGTGGCACCCCGCAAGAGATTGCCTGAAACTCTGAGTACCTCGTGATGCCCGCCCCTCCGGGAATGGTCACTTGACACTCTCGACTGTTAAAATAATAAATTTTTAAAAAATTGTACAGTGTTCGCTGAGAGGCCAAAATAGTGCAATTTCGCTAGTAACAAGTCGTGATTTACCGTGTCAAAGGCCTTACTAAAGTCGAGTAGAGCCATGCAGGTGCCAGATTTCTGTTTCTCACTGGAGCGAACATCATTTAATATTTTTGTAAGACAATTACTTGTGCTGTAATCCAAGCGAAATCCTGACTGGCATTCTGGAAGAATTTTATGGACTTCTGCAAAATGACCAAGCTCAATGGAAATGTGTTTTTCAATTATTTTCGACATAGCAGGTAAAATACTGATTGGTCTGAGATCCTTTAGTTCTAGGGGATTTGAAACTTTTGAAATTGGTTTGATTAAGGCTCTTTTCCAAATTGGGGGATATCTGTCATAAACAATACATGAATTTAAAATATTTAACAGCGGATTTAAGCAAAAACAACTTTACATCTCTCATTGATATACCATCCGTACCGGTTCCGTTAGACTTTAAGTTAAAAATAATTTTTTTTAAGGTATCAGTCTAAGAGAGGAATGCTAAAGATCTCATTAGCAAATCTACTATTTTTGTAAAAATTTAGTAGCTCTAATGATATTAAGCCAGCCATAATGGAGTGGCTCAAAAAGAAATCATGAATGAGGGAAGCATTATTTAAATTTTCTGGCAGATCAAATAGATGGTTTTTATCATGTGTTAGTTTTAGCTTGCCAGCAGTAACCCAAAATTCTTTTCCTCTTTGATGCGCTACTTGCTTAAAGAATGCTATTTTTTCTCTGATAATTGGATGCTTAGTGTAGTTTCTTAGTTGCCTGTAATACTGTATACTAAGTGCGCTTCTGATTGTGATTTTCGGTATTTTTTGAGAGCCTTGTCTCTTAGTTTAATCATAGTTTTTATATTGTAAGTAATGGCTTTTCAACTATGAGTTTATATTTAAGTGGTGCATATTTATTCAAGTGATTTAAGATCTTGCTATTAAATATATTTACTTTATCGTTAACTTGGACACTATTGTGCAAGTCGTCCTATTGGATCAAAAATCCATCCGCAATAAAATCAGTCATAATTATATTATTATAGTCTCTAAATAATACCCCTTTCTTGGGGCCAACTAGGCTTTTTTAGGCTTTTGGAACAGGCAATATATGAGATTGTGATCTGTTAAAGATTCAGATACTGCTTCGGACTTGGAGTGAACAGATAACAAGTTGTGGGTGGCAATAATCATATCGAGAAGTGTAGAGGTATTCGTATTTAAGTTAGTCCTGGTAGGCTCCAAGATTCACTGGGAGATGTTAAAAATGTCCATTAATAATTTAAGTCGGTTGACATGCGGAGACTGTGATAAAAAATTATTGTTCAGATTATCAACAAGTATTATATTATCAAATTGTGTAACTACCCCTGTTAAAATGTCTTTCAAATTGTCTAGGAATTGAGGTATATATGATATTTCCTGCAGGTGGGCGGTATACGTTTAACAATAGAAATATTTTATTTTTTATTTTGTACGTTATACCCATAACTTCAAAGTCTATGTAGCTAGAATTTAATGTGTAATTAGAGAAAACTAAACCTTTTTTTTACATAAAGACCAAGACCTCCACCTCTTGTCCCCCTGTCTTTTCTTAAAAACCTATACTCGGGTATGGTTAATAAGCTGCTATCCAAATCCGCATTTAACCAGGTTTTCGAGATACAAAATATATCGTAAGGGTGCTGCAACAAGTAGTAGGTAAATTCCTCAAAACCCGAGCTCAGTGACCGAACGTTAAGATGTCCAAGTAGGAAATTGTCAGAACCTGTAGGGCCTCTCAGGACACCGACTTCAGCGTCTTGTGTAAAACTTGTACCGAAGAAATCCAAACCCATGTTTGGATTTCTTCGAGAGCGGTATCTTAGGCTCAATACAGGTTAAATTGCAGCTTCGGCATTCTGTGATATGTCAAAAGCTTTCGATTGCGTGCACTATCCAACCATATTATGTAAGCTGGAAGTGTATGGCTTCCGAGGAGTCGCCCTGAAGTGGTTTTGCTCTTACCTATCAGATCGTAAGCAGAGAGTTTTGTTTAATAATTCATGTTCCTCTAAATTGCCTATTTCTTTTGGTGTCCCATAGGGATCAGTCTTGGGTCCCCTACTATTCTTAATGTACATTAACGGTTTGCCTCGATTGAATATTAGTGGACACTTCACGGTTTTTGCAGATGATACAACAACACTTTGGCATGACAGGGATCCTCGAAGGTTGAAGTGTGCAATGAGCTTGGAAACGACAATTCGATTATTTTTTAGTAAAAAAGAGCAGGCTCCAACTTAAATTTAGCAATTTATTTCAGTTCTCTAGCATTTATAGCTACTTCACAATTAATTTTCAAAGTTCGAATAAATACGCCATGTTTAATTTTTTCCTTACCAGCGCGGCTGGGATGATACGTCACAGGCGCCCAAGTGGACGCGACGACCGACGCTAGCATGTCGACCGCGCACGCTGCTTTGTTAATATTATTATGCATGTTTTTGCTGTTGTTTGTGTTTTTCAAAATGTCTGCTCCACATACCTGCTATAAATATTGTATTGTATTTTAATAAGTTCATATGTACATATGTTCTATGTCGAAAAACGCCTTAGACAAGGAAAATGGTTGGACCGGTATTAGCCTATATTTACAATGTTAACGAAGTGAGCCGAATTTTTCTCGCATTATGGTGACACGCTTACTTGTTTTTGAGTGTATTTTAAGAGATTCTTCGTTTTTTTTAAGTAAAATTTTTGGTTAAATCTATACCTTTTGGATATTACATTAAAGTGGGATGTTCAGTGTTTTGATTTAAATTTCGTAGGAAAAATAATTGCCAGATGACATTTTTGCAGATTTTGGTGGCAAGCAGCTCGTTTCAGGTGCGTGATTACAGGTCCATTCATTTTCCTTGTCTAAGAAAAATGCTTAGTTTTTGAAACACAGGGTGTTAAAGTAAAAGTTTATTTTTGAATAGAATTTATAGTTTTAAAATATTTACGTATATATAATGGGTAAGTTGTCTGACTGACCACGAACCAATCCCTGCTCCATTGTAATTAGTCAACAAGCAAAATACGTCAATTATAAAAGTTAAAAGTCAAAATGTCAACAAAAAAAACCACCCTGTCAAAATAACGCCCGGGCACTAGGCTGTGGCTGGCTGGCTAGCGAGCTCTCTATAATACACCGTCGCGTCGCGTCGGCGTCTATGACGTAGCGCGTAATTGGGACGGAATCTCGGGAGGTATAAAAAACCCCAGACTAGCAGCCTTATAACTTTGCAAATACTTACCCTAACAACTTGAAATAAACGTCATTGTTCTTATAAACTTCTGTTGTATTTATTTTTGGGAAAATAGATATATATTTTTTTTAAATTTTCCAAGCCCATTGTGCGCGATATGCAATGTCTGGAGGAATGGTGTAAGTCCAATAGTCTCGTGCTCAATATTTCCAAAACTAATATTCTGAACTTTCAATTGAACAGAAAACTCTCTTCTGGTTGCTATGCTCTTCGAATTGTATCATTCAACTTGTGATTGGCAGTGGCCCGTATGGCATATTTCTCTCTAATCGAATCACATCTTCGTTATGATATGCCATTCCGCGGTTCTTCTTCAGAATACTTGTTTCACTCAGTATTGTTATTACAAAAACGGGAACTATGTGCGATGTGTTGTGCTAAAATTCGACTGTCGTATAGATAACTGTTAATCACTTACTGCTTAATCACTATGTCCTAACATTGTATTGCTTTTTAATTTTGGAGACTGTGTGCCTTGTTCACAAAAAGTTCAGGGAGGAACTGTATTTTACTCAGCCATATAATACCAGACAGATTTTTTTACTATCTTTACCTTTACAGAGGTCTGAGCAAGTGAAAAAGTCCATAATTTATAACGGAAAACCTTGCAGGAATATTTTAACGACTCTCTCAATTAGTTAATGGGTTTGAATGCATGTATGATGCTTTTTTTGTAGTTTTGTTCTAATGTTTTTATTGTAGTTTCTATGTTTCTATTCATTTGTTTAAATTAAGTTTATCCTTTATTATTTTATATGCAACTTAAAAGTAGATAAATAATAAATGTGCTTTCCGTATTGACTAACTTTTTTGAATTAAGATAGATTAGAAATTAAGGACTAATAGATAAGGCTTTGTACACAACATTATTTTGTTAGTTACAATTAAAGCTACTTTTTGACTTTGACTTTAAAACTTCTCCTAGCACCTTGTGCCTCACTAAAACATGGTCCGACAATGCTACTACGGCAGTGGTTTTTCTAAGGTATAAGATGGTTACATCCTTTTAGAGAAAAGTTCAAACCAATGAAGGCTGCCCTATATAGAGTCATTAAGGGTAAGTGTGCGCATGTCATATATCTTTACGAAAATAGTAGGGAGCGGAGTTCCGTTGCCATGCAAATCAGTACGGCTAAATCACCTTTAAGAAGCAGATGTGCGGTCGGTTATTACCGTCTTTCTTTTTCAGCCACGCGCAAAATATAAATTTTAACCTAATTCTTAAAATTTTTGGGCAATTTTTATTGTGTTATAGGTTGTGTATAAAGATAAATCCGGTAAGTTTTAGTGTATAGAAAGTTCAATAGAGAATTATTTACCTCCATTGGATTTTTATATGTTTTTCTTATTTTTAATTTTTTTATACTTTATCTTTTTGTTGTTGTCTGTGGTAAGTGTACGCAGGGTATACGCGCATAAGTATACGCGCGCACACTTGCCCTGTCTTCTTCCATTTACTTATATTTCTTTTATTTTTTAGCAAAATGCCCCGAAATTACCAAAGAAAAAAACCAGAAAAAACGTTAGTGACTCAAGCCCAAATAGACGAAGCGAGAAACCTGATTGGTCAAGGTGTTAGCCAAAGAGGAGCCGCAGAACGAGTTGGAATTAGTGAGTCAGCTTTAAGAAGACTGGCCTTAAAGTCTGTTGCAGTTTCGCTAGGCCGCTTTAGACCGACATTTACTGACAAGCAAGAGCGCGAAATCGCTGAGTATTGCTTAGCTATGGACAATATGTTTTATGGTATTACGATCCACACCTTACGCAGATTAGTTTTTTAATATGCCGAAATTAACAATATTCGTAATCGATTTAACAAAGTTTCTAAGATGGCAGGACGCGATTGGGTTGCAGAATTCCTGAAAAGACACCAGCAATTGGGGCTACGCCAATCAACCTACAAGTCTTGCCAGAGCGATAGGATTTAATAAGGCTCAAGTGGATAGATTTTTCATAAATTTAAATCTGCTTTATGAAAAATATAAATTTGATGCTAGTCGTGTTTACAACATGGATGAAACTGGGATTAGGACAGTTCCAAAGAAAACACCTAGAGTAGTGTCAGCAAAGGGTAAACAAGTAGTAGGTAAGGTTGTATCTGCAGAAAGAGGCATAACAGTAACAGCGATATGTTGCATGAGCGCTACTGGTCAATATGTGCCTCCCGCTTTTATTTTTTCCCAGGAAAAGTATGAAAGGTGAACTTCTTGATGCAGGGCCAACTGGCTGTGTTGGTATGGTATCCGACTCAGGATATATAAACACAGACTTGTTTAGGCAGTGGCTGTATCACTTTAAGGATCATGCTCGTCCCCAAAAAGAAGCGCCAGTTTTATTAATATTGGATAACCATTCATCGCACATTAACCTAGAGGCATCCAATTATTGCAGACAATTGGGAATTGAAATTCTTACACTTGCTCCACACACCAGCCATAAGATCCAATCCCTAGACCGAAGTTTTTTTGGTCCTCTAAAAGCTAAATATTCTGTAGAATGTGAGCGCTGGATGAATCAACATCCTGGAAGAGCAATAACGCAGTACCAGATAGCCTTTTTTTAACGAGGCCTACAAACAAGTAGCAAGAGTTGGGAATGCTGTATCTGGTTTTTCTGTCACTGGGATATTTCCGTTTAATGACGGCATTTTCCAAGAACATGACTTTCTGCCCGCTTCGGTAACTGATGTTGAAAATATTCGTCAGCAAGAGGAGATAACCACCAACGCTGAAGAATTAAATGAAACAACCGAACTTCCTGCAACCAATGAGGAGAAGGTAGATGACCATGCAGCTCTGATCACTATTAGCCCTTTTCCAAAAGCATCGGTTTCGCAAAAGAGAAAAAGAAAGGCCCAAAAATCTGAAATAGTCACATCAAGTCCTTTTAAAGAAGACTTAGAAAATAAACAACAACTGGACGAAGAAAAAAGTAATAAAAAGAAAAAAATAATGAATTTGCGCAGTGTTTGTCCCCAAGCGGGACCGTCTACCCTAAAAAAAAGAGACGTAAAAAAGAAAATTTTAAATGAAAATATAAAACAATATTTTTGCCCACTTTGCAGTGAAAAATTTGAAGAGCCTCCGAGTGAAAATTGGATTCAGTGTTCCAAGTGTTCGAAGTGGTGGAATGAAGCATGCACATCGTACGAAACTGGAATTTTTGTGTGCGATTTGTGTCAATAAACTAGTGCGTACACTTATACCTAAAGCTGCGAACACTTACCCTTATTCGCGGACAAGTGTGCGCTGCCGGAAAAACTTTTGTATTATCTGAGAAATGTTTAAGTTTAACTGTATGTTATGTTTATGTATTTATTAGGCATACCTAAACGTAATAAATATTCTTTTTATACAATTTTGACTTTTACATTTTTTATTTTATGCGATAAAAAACACAAAAGTGCGCACACTTCCCCCAATCGACATTACGCAAATTAATCTCTGTCCGTGAAGCCCATTAAACTAATTTTGAATCTCCAGTGGAAGGAAATTTAAAAACTCTAAAAGTTAACAGCTGCGATCATCTATAGACCATTCTCTGGCGATTTTCAAGAATTTCTCCGGTTGTCAAGTGAATTAGTTCAGCAGGGCTTAAGCCTCACAGCAGATATTGCTTTGTGTAGAGATTTTCTCAGGACAACAGATCAGCAGACCAAATAAGTAAGTGATTTACTAAATTGCTTTAAAATGGTAAATTATTGTGACGGCCTAATAAGAATAGCGACCACAACAAATGATAGCCTTAAAGTCTAGTAACTCTCGGGTATGTTCGGGCGACTTCGGGGAGGCCATCGATTCAAAACAGTTCTGGCGGGAGCGTTGACATTGTGAGAGTTACTGGTTTATTTGGTTTTTTAAACTGTTGGTTACGGCTTTTAAATTTATTTATTGTTAAAAAATATTATTATATTTTAGGTATATATTAGAACAGCTATGGAATTTGTGGTGTGTTTTGTGTAGGCTAAATATAATTATAACCCTAAAGTATCGTTATAAAGTACCGTTAAATTACTATATATAGTAAGTAGCAAAATGTTTGATGAAATTACGTTTGTCTTTTTACTAATTTTACTTGAAAATAATCTAAAAGCAAGAAGGTAAAAAATTATCAGTAACCATCACGTAATTACAACCTGTTTAAACCCAGTCAAAATTAGGAAAATATTATTTAAATCATAATTTGCCTTATAATAAAAGACATCTTTTTACCTAAAAAGGCTACATTGAGCAATCTTATAAAGGTATTTCAGCGTATTCACAAAGCCTTAAATGAAAACAAACAATAGATGTTATTTATACTGATATGGAGAAGGCATTTGATAGTGAAGCGCAGAATATTATAAAATCTCTTTACTAAAGCAACGTCTACTATTAACTAACTATTAATTAGTTTTGAGTTATCCAATGATTTGAAGTTATCCATGAGAATTGGGTCTGTGGAGGATTGCTCATGTCTGCAGATAAAAGATATTTACAAATAAAAGGGATTTGTTGAAGTGTTGTGCTTGAATGCAATATGGCTTTTACGGATCAAATTGTCAATATGTTGAATGAGTTACACAAAACAATGGGCTTAATTGTCAGATCTACTAATCTTTTTAATGTGAAGTGTTCTCTGAAGTTATTCGACGGTCTGGTATTATCAAAGTTGTAATATGCTAGTATAATTTGGTTCCGTCAATATGAGGTTTGGATTAAAACTACTAAGCGTGTACGGAGAAAATTTATTAAGTATATGTTTTTTAAAACGTTTGCGAATTACCCAGAGCAGGGATATAGCCACTATTTACTTTTACGGACATTTTTATAGATTAACTTTGAAAAATTAGCCCATTAGAACTATATCTCTTTAAAATTTTAATCAAATTGATTCCCCTGAAATTCTTTTAATAGATTTGAATTAATACTTCACTACTAAAAATTCACCCATTTACAAAATTTACAAACACTTCAATATTTATGCGTGTGATTTGGATTTAGACCTTTTAAATTTAAATAAATTTGAAGTGGAGTTAATAGATCAATACAACTATTGTTTTGTAAACGTTTTGTAAACGTTTACAAAACAATAGTTGTATTATTATTGACCTATTGTCTTAATTATGTAGTGTGATGTTTTTGTGAATCCAAGTTTTGTCCCATTCTCATGTATCTATTAAAACGCTAATTGATTCCTTTTTAGTCGTTTTAACCTTGTCTGAGGCACTAGAACTATAAGATGTATTGACAGAATCCCTTAATTTGTTATCCTTGATGATGAACATGCTATGTCCGAAACATGTCGGATTAATAATTTTTAATTAAATTTAGTGGAGGATGACCAAAGTATTTTTAGTTACCCATTATTAAATAAATTTACCAAAATTATTACAGGATTCCCACCAAAAGTCTGAAAAAAATCTCCAGGACATTCCAGGCCATTTTTTTACAATAATGCATCCGTTTTTGTGAGACCATCAATTTTATAAAGTGAAAATGTTTGAGGTAATAAGAGTAGGCAAAGGTTTCATAACAAAAAAAAAAGAAGAAAAACACAGAGTTCATAAATAGTTATATTTAATAGGTTTTTGCATAGACACATTAAATGATTATTTTATATGATACAAAAAAAAAAACATAAAAACGCCTACATTTACAGTCTATTTTCAACTTTCAAGAACTGAAAAAAACGCTTTTAAAAAAACTTAACCAACTTTTATATTAAAAACCTATTATGTAAAAGTATACACAAAAAACAGAAAAATATAATATTAAATACTTTTTTGTAAGAGTTTCATTTTCTGATTTAAGAAGTCAAGCTTTAAGAGTGCTCATTATTAATATATTGCTTTTTTGTTTGTAATTCTTTTATTTGGTCCTCCAATTTTCTTTTTTCGGCTTTTTGTTTTTGTTCCACATTTTCAGATTTTTTTTATCTTCCAGATACTGTTTATATTTTCGGTTAGCATTTCTGCAGTAGTTAATTATTGATTTACTTATTTCGATGTTCGGTAAACCACCACATTTTTTAATTTGGTCTAAAATTAATCGTTGAGATATCATCGACTGTTCTTGCAGATTTTTTAGGAGAACATTCTGATTTACAGAAAATCCACTCTCAACGAAAGCGTTGCCGTGAAAAAATATCAACAAAATGTTAATTACAGTTCTTAATTCATTAAACTCATGGTTTCCTATTAGCTTAATTCTATTAGAAAAAAATTCATCAAGTCGCGTATCAACTAAACTATATTTAAAGTTTTCCTTTTCAGTAAACTCTTAGAACATTGAAAGGCTAGAATTAGTAAACAACAACTTTGTTTGAGTCCAACATGTGCACAGAAGCAAGAGGGGTGTTTTGTTTACAAACATATTTGCCGATTTTCTGTTGTCAAGTCGACGCAAATTTCCAACGGAGGAAATTTTTAGCTATATTTTAACAACCATTATAACGTTAATTTAACTTATTTGTGTTGTATTTTATAGGAAAATTTAAAATAAAAAGAATAAATACTACAATTAACCTATTTTAAGAATAAATATAACATCCTTAAGCAAAAAAAAAAACAAAATTATTAACATTCTTATCCCTAAAACTGCTTCTAAAAAATTTGAAGCGACAACACCGGAGCTTAAGCGCCTTAGCCATACGCGTAGTGTCATCTGTCAAACGGCCTCTTTGTTTATTTTCGGGATTCGTGTATTTTCATTAATTTTTGGTTTAAAAAGGAAAAAGGCCACATTTTAGTGTTTTTTTAAATTGCTAGGATGGCAAAAACTTGTGTCGTTTGTGCCGCATCATGATAAAAAGGTGATTCCAGCCGATCTTTTCACAAGTAAGTACCGATACTTTCATAACATCACATCATAGGGTTACCATCATCATAAACGTAGAATAGGGGATCTTATAGATATTAACCTAATAAAAACTTGAATGTGAAAGTGTGCGTAAAATACCAAAATATTTATATTTTTAAATGTATCTATATAGTTATGTTTTTTTAATATAGATATTAGGTAGATAGATGAAATTACTAATTTTTTATTGCCTTTAAAGAATTTTAAAATTTATTTAGATATTGATATCTATGTATAAAGTTAATTTTGTCTTTCCCTAAAATTTGGTCGATAATTTATTGTTTGTTTTACCATATTGCAACTTACAATAATACATATAGTAATTGGCACCACATATTAATTTATTACTGTAATTTTTTTTGCTTTTTGATTAAATATCAAATACTTATTATAGATTGCCTAATATATGCCCACAGGGAACAATGGATTTTATTAATGGAAATCAACACAATTAAAAAGAGTATATTTGTTTATTCAGATCACATCCTTAGAAGTGATTTCTATTATATTATATAAGGAAGATAATATTATCAGTAGCCAGACTTTATTAAAAAAATCAGCTCTATCTCAAAGGTAATTTTTTTTTAAATATATTTTTCTAGTATAAAAAAATCGTCACAAAAAGTATTAGTGTTGCTCATATAAGCTTTATTTATACCTAATACTTATTAAATTAGGTATGTGTGTAAAACTATTTTTTTACTAGGATTTCTGATGCACTGGTTAAAAACACAGCAGCCGATAATTCGGTTAATTTACCAAGTGATTTACCCTTCAAAGCTGCAGGGGTAGTTTTCCTGAAGAGTGCCAAAACTTCTTTAGCTTCCAAAATGGTATATAGTACAAACAGTGAAGCTAATATAGACAAGTATGGATAACTAAAATAGACTAATATTGTTGATACACCAAATTTTGTATAATTACAGATCTGATCATTCATCATCAACAATAACTGCATCTGAGATTAATAGTTACCGTGGGGTCTAGTTCAACAATTACTATTTCTCATCCAAGCCGTTTATGTTTAACTGCTACACATTCCCTGACTGCCAAGGAAAAGGTAAAAATACACTCAAAATAGACTACTAGTTTTATGCCATGTATCATCCTATTCTATACATATCTTATTTAAAAGTGATATAGTATTTTATTGTGTTATATTTGTTTAATTAAATGCAATTAATCAAATGTATGATATTACAAAGATTCTTTATAATAACATGCATTTTATTGATCAATTGGTTTATCATAATATATTTTTTTAATTTTTTCTTTTTCTTTTTAATTAATACTATATTTTTGTGTATATTATTCTAGGGTAAAATCAAAATGATATCCTAAGGACCTAAGCACTGATGATTCCACCGAGCTAAATCATTCAAAAGCTAAATCACTTGTCACCAAATTATGGAAAAAAAAATAAAGAACAAAAAATTAAAATTCGAAGATTGCAACAAACAAATTTGTGCCAAAGAAATTGAATTAGATTTCTAAAGTCATTATTAAAATACTTAAGAAATAAAACCATGATTTTCGAAAAAGCCCAACATACTACATATTTTATTTGACTTGTAAAAGTACTTGTTTGTATATTTCTACTAATAAACTATCTAATCTAATCTATTGTACATAGTCTTTATTCTCAGGTAAGCTTTGTTTTTAAGTATAAGTTAATATCATATAATAATTGGTATTAGGTATTATATAGGTCACTGTTAAATGTCTCAAAACCACTGTACAGGCTAAATACTCATAATAAAAATCTTCACAATTTGAACATCCTTGTAGTTTTAACTCTTTCCGTTGAAGCAATACTGTCCCTTTGAAAAAGTCAGCACCATAGAAGTATATATTATGTGATATAAAGTAAGTGATGTAAAACTGAGTTTTATCCATTATAACAATAAAATTATGCAAAATAATAAAAATTTGTGTCTTAAAACATGATTTATTAAGAAATCTATAATATTATATTATTAAAATATTTAATTTCCATAAAAATGCTTTGACAAAAATGCTGCCTTTTATTAGGACCTTCCTATAACGAAGTCCGGTAAAAAACACATAAATAGCTTGTAAATGGTAATATTACTTATACTCAAACTCTATAATAATTAATAAAAATTTATCAGGTAAATATTTTTTGACGACGTCACTGGTAGAGAGTGCTTGTATCGATGGCATCAACAATGCGATCGAGCGGCGTTGCGATGCCATTACCGTTTTCTTGTTGCTTCGTACTTTATTTTCATTTATTTAACGTATATTGACTTCGATATAGAGTATCTTATTAAATTTCTTTAAAAAAATGCTTGATATTTTATTAAAGGGGAGCAGTAGTATTGTTTTGAGCCTTCGGAATCAACTGAAAATTTTTATGATATTATAAAGTGATTTTTTCCATTTCTCTATGAGCATTTGGCATCATTGCATCAGAGATGTTGCAAGCAAACAAACCTGCCCATAGTTCCACGGTATGCTACTTCTAGCCTTTCAATGTTCTAAGAGTAAACTCAAAAAACTGTGACTTTGCTTTTTCCGCAACGTTTAAATTAATTATATTTTTTTTCAAAAAGAATTTTTAAAGCCAATTTAAAATTTTGATGTCAAGCTTCTTTATTGCTTTCAATAGTAAAGGGGTTTAAGCTTGAACTGGCCCTTAACATTTCATATTTAAGAGCACCCTTCTGCGCTATCTTTGAGAAAGTCGCAGACAAAAATTTTTGACAGTCACTGAGGAATAATGTTTTGCCTTTACCACTTGCTGCAGCTTTTTTAAAAAATTTTGTTATCTCAAACCCTAAATCAAGCTTCTCGAGTGGAAGAAATATCGATTTATTCGAAAGATCAATCGAAATTAATTTTTTAAGATTACAGTATAACCTCGATTATCCGAACACGCGTTTATCCGAATATCCGAACCAACAAATTTTTGGTCATTATCCGAACCTTCTTGATTAACCGAACAGTGGCCAATTTGCAGGTCTCGACTCGTCAGTTTCTCGGGTGTTTGCTTTGGTTGTTTTGTTCATTAGTTGGATTAGATCAGCGGATGGGTACACGACACGTTAAGCGGCGTGTTACGTACATGTTCTAGACGGTTTCAGTACATACAGTGTTTAATAAAAAGACTATGTTCCTGAGTGTAACACAATTAGGTATATGCACTGCAAATATGTCAAAGAGAAAGCGCATTTGTTTAAAGTTGAGTGATGAGGTCACAATTTTAAAAAGTATTGACGCTGGTGAAAATGTGTCAAATTTAGCTACTAAGTATGGTGTTGGTAAATCTACGATCTGTGATATAAAGAAGAACCGCACAAAACTTTTGGCCTACTTTGCTAGCTTGGATAGTGACCCTGGAAATCGAAAGAGTCTTAAGTTAAGTGCTAATCCTGACGTAGAGAAGGCGGTTTACTAGAGGTAAAATATCAATGCATAAATGTTTCTCAAACTTACGATTTTTTTAAAATTAAATTACAGGTACACCAGTATCTGGGGAAATTATTTGTGAAAAGGCAAATTATTTTTACCAGCAACTGCATGGTAATAATACGTTTAAAGCTAGCTCAGGACGGCTCCAAAATGTTAAGCAGATATTTGGAATTCGACAGCTTTCTATTCCCGGGAAAAAACTTTCCAGTGACCTCTCTACAGTACATCCTTTCAAACTAAAACTTCATGATAAAATTAAGGAGTTAGGCTTAAATGCTCATCAACTTTATAATGCTGATGAAAGTGGGCTATTTTAGAAAATGTTGCCTCAAAAAACATTGGTTTATAACCAGGAAAATTCAGCTCCAGGCAGAAAACAAAATAAAGAACGGATAACATTTATGCCTTGTTCAAATGCTTCAGGTAGCCACAAGTTAAAATTACTGGTTCTTGGTAAATCAAAAAGGTCACGTTCATTTAAAAGCCATTACATTCCTGTAGTTTACATGGGTCAAAAAAAAGCATGGGTAACAACAGAAATTTTCACAGAATGGTTTCACACGTGCTTTGTCCCCGCCGTACGTCAAAAAATGCATGACTTGGGTTTACCTGAAAAAGCACTGCTACTCCTTGATAATGCACCTGGACATCCAGAAAATTTATCCAGCGAGGATAAACAAATTTGTGTAATGAAGCGGTATCCTCTTTTGATAAATGTATAGAGTGGGCAAATAATAATGGAGAAGCTCAACACCATATCCTTCTATTGGAGGAAATGAGAAATAGGGCTAACCAAATGGCAATGAATGCTATAAAGCAAAAAAAATTACCGATTTTTTGAAATAAGTGTTTTTTTTGTGTCAAGATTTTTACATATTTATATGTTTATAAAAAAATGTAAACTGACATGAAATGTTTTACTTAAAGGTTGTATACATATTTTAATAAAGAAATTTGCAACAAAAACATGTTTTTATGTAAAACTTAATTATCCGAACATTTTGCTTTTACGAACGGGCACTTGCAATTAATGATTCGGATAATCGACGTTATACTAGTACAGTCAATCTGTAATTAAAAAAAAGCCAGAACTTTTAAAAACTATCCAAGTCGCTAATTTTTTGAGGGTCGATTGAATTCCCGAAGAAAAGCTTAAGTCCTCGGAATTGAGAGTCAACCCCCCCACCTTGAAAAAAAGCAGCTGCTCGCTGCTTTTCAAAATCGAAATAAAAGTTTTTCAAATCGATTTTGCGGCTAAACAGTGAGTCATGCAGAAAAACTTATTGAACATAAAATGTAGAGCTTTTTGTGCTCTACAATTCATCTCATGGGCCCAAAGCTGTAGAACCAAAATTCGAAAAGTTAGAGGGCGCCAAAGTCACCAACAATGACTTTTTTCATTTTTTCACTGAGAAACTATTTTTTTTTTACCATCGCAAGGATTGCAAAAATGTAGAGGACAAAAATACCTACAAAATGCATGTCTTACTTTTTTTTTCGATTTACCGTTTTTGAGATATAATGCATTTAATACCGAAATGTTTACTTTCGTGTATGTAGCCTGCTTCAGATGTTTGGCGAAAGCTGTTTTTCGTCGCCTAACGTTTGCGCATCATGAAATTAAAGTAGAACCTGAACAAAATTTCTTTTACCCTTCTTGACAAATTGAAAAAAGCCATGCAGATGGCGCTGTAAGTCCACGAAAAATAAAATTTGCATAGATTAAATGTTCTTTAACTTGCACAAACTGAATAATTGAAGTGATTTAGTAGAAAGGGATAAGAGAAATTGGTACATGGTTTACGGAGTACCAATTACAACAAAAGCAGAGGGCGTTGCAGTTGTGAAAGTGATGTGCCTCAATAATTATGGTTGCGTAATGCATGTAATGATAATTGATTACTGAATAATTGCATAGTACCTGCTGATAGCATTAGTTTTGCAAAATTCCATTCTCCACTTTTTTACCGTCAAAACTGTAAATTAGTCACTGCCGGATCAGCTGATGGAGGAGAGTAGATGCGGGGAGAGTGGAAGTGGAAAGGGGGACAGCGGTCCAGCGAGCAGCTGCTTTTTTTTCATCCTCGCGAAGCACTACACGACATTTTAATCCTTGTATCTCGAAAACGGTAAATCGAAAAAAAAAAGTAAGACATGCATTTTGTAGGTATTTTTGTCTACATTTTTGCAATCCTTGCGATAGTAAAAAAAAAATTGTTTCTCAGTGAAAAAATGAAAAAAGTCATTTTTGGTGACTTTGGCGCCCTCTAACTTTTCGAATTTTGGTTCTACAGCTTCGGGCCCATGAGATGAATTGTAGAGCACAAAAAGCTCTACATTTTATGTTCAATAAGTTTTTCTGTATGATTCGCTGTTTAGCTGGAAAATCGATTTGAAAAACTTTTTGAGTTTCCCAAAAAAAAGGGAGCGGGGGGGGTGAGACTCTCAATTCCGAGGACTTAAGCTTTTCTTCGGAAATAGAATCGACCCTCAAAAAATTAGCGACTTGGATAGTTTAAAAAAAAATTACAGATTGACTGACTGTACTATACTGTATTAGTAGGAATATGATCTTTCTTAATAATTTTTTTTAACAAATTTACCAACAGCAAGCTAAGGTCTCCCTAAAGAAATGGCATAACAGGATCATTAGTTTGGTATTTTGTCAAAAACGGTTCAAGCAATGACGCTACCAGTGCAAAAAACGCTATTTTAGCTTGCATGAGAGGATCCTTTAAACCCTGCTTAACATTTTTTATTGAAGTCGTCTGCGGCAATCGTACACTAGGATGTTCTACATAAATTTTAACTTTCTCAAAAATATCTAATGCTCTTCTGGCTGCCTTGTAACCTTCTACCACAGCATAAAGAAACTTTAGAAAAAAAAGAATAAAGAACTTAAAGAAGTTTCTTTATGCTGTGCTTCTACCCAACGTGTCTGACAAAACTTGAACGAAAATATTCCATTTGAGTCGGTTAACCCTAAAAAAGATAAGTACATATATTAAAAAAATTAAATATATATACCCACATACCTATATCAAATTATATAAGTTGATAGAAAAAAAATTATAAAATTTTTTTTGAAACAATTTAAATTTTTATATACCAAAACTTATTACAAAATCTCACCTAAATAATCACTGCGACGTGCTGGCGAATCTTTAAAAAGATAATACAATCCAATCAAGAAACTGTTAACTGACCAGCCACTTGCATTGTGCCCTGATTGTAAAGAACCATGAACCACATGTAATCCACAGGTTCCAATATCGATCAATTTGCTAGATTCTCCCAGGAAATCTTTAAGTAGTCTGTACAGTTTTATGTTTACGTTGGGTCCATCCATTGAAATTTGCGTCATTTTGCTAGCATCCAAATTCCAAGACTTCAAACCTCGTAAAAGGTGTTTTAATAAATTTTCTGTTGGACGGCCATCCAAAAAACCGAAGTCAAGTACCTTGTTTCGCACTGCTCAGTATTTTTATTTAAAAACCGTATAGCGATGCCCATTTGGCCCCTTCGAGATATTTTGTTGAATGATTCGTCAAAGGAAATAGTGTAGTAGTCTAAAGGTTTTAGAAATTGCAAAAAATCATCTTTGAAATATTCTGCCAATCCAAAATTGTATAAATATGCAGCTTTTGTGGATCCCAGCTGCATTGATTTTGCTATTTCCGAATCAGGAAACATTGACTGGAATAATGGGACACTCTTATTTACACTATTAATAGAGCCATGAATGTCTATTAAATGTAACACCCATAATATTTCAGCTCTTAACACAGAAACATCATCTTTGTAAAAAGTAGTAATTGTCTGTTTTTTTTCAGTGCCAGAGGTACTGGCCTTGGGCACAGCTTCAGCGTCTTTAGGTGTATCTTTGGGTTTATTTAAAAATGTAGTTAACACATTTTTGTTAATACTTTCCATACCTTTTAGTTTGGAGGTGTGCGTCTTTGACTTTGTTATGTGGCTCAGTACTGCCTGCCTTCCCATATTACTAAGATTAAAGTTTTTTTTGCACAGCAAACATCGAAAAGAATTTTTATCACAAGGTACATAAGAAATATTGATATTCCCACCAAATTCAGGGTCTTCCAGCCACTCATCCAAAAAATATGTTTTCCTAGGAGCCATTTTAATCACTTATTTGTTTACTTTAGCAAAGACGCGAAACCTATACTCGACTTGAAAACAAAAAATAAACATTCGAATAGTCGGGGAATTACCGAAACAACGAAGCCGAAAACTAGGTTATGATATAATTTCTTCTTCTTCTTTCTGCTACGCACGAAACAGTTTACACGCAACTAATGAGGGAACCAAACACAGGACTTTTGAGAGGTGTTTTGATTCTTTCAAGGAGACCAAAACAAGGCAAATATTTTATTTTTAGGGAATCTGTTTTTTGATCACCGTTTATATTGTGTTATTGAATTTTTTAGCTCACACATAATTTGTATAGTAGTGTAAGCCATGGATCATGTCAAAAATAGAAAACAAATAAAATTATTTGAATTTTTTGATATTATTTTGTGTTTTAGGATGATTTTGAAAATTTTTTGTCGCCCGTCTTTCCACCTGTTGTCTGGCTGTCTTTGTAACTCAAAAACTGCTTGGCCGATTTTGATAAATTAGGTACCTTGTTGGGTTTTGGCTCCAGGAAGGTCTTTTATAATGTAAAACATATTTTATTTTTTCCATATTATTATATTATATATTTTTTCATTTTATATTTTAATATATGTATTCTCATTTAAAACAAAACTCTTTTAATGATCTATAATAATTCTATCTCAATTTAATCAATTCCATAATCAATTATTAACTTGATATATTTAAAATAACGTATATTGCTAAAGACCTCTAATATTCATTGAGTCAAGAGGACACCCAAAAATATTAATTGGCCGGGCAGTCAGAAAGCAACGTTTGAGAGAAATGTGTGTAAGGTGGTGTGTTGGAAAAAGAGTTGTGTTTACTGGTTAAACTAGGCTGCTAAATTTAATAGTGGTGAATATGTGAGAAATAGTTGATCTTGAGTAAATATGTGGCCATTATGAGAAGTTTGTACAGATCTGTTTGCGCATCTTGAAGATGCCCGCACAAGTAGGTGTGAAAGCCTCTGTTCAATTAGGAACGAATGCGCAATTCCTCGAGTGCTGTCTGGTAAGACTGGGGGCCTTACCTGGGGCTCGATTGACACGAATAAACAGAAGGATATAGTAGAAATATATCCTTTGTCTAATTCGTTGAGATGCTTACTGTTTAGCGGCAGTGGAGCGTCTGGGGAAGCCCTAGGTGACACTAGCTAGTCGTCAAATAAAGGAAGATAACATGTTTGACATATGTATATATTGAAATGTGACATTGTGTAAATTGATGTTGACTGAGATGATGCAAGGGAAGGGAAGTTCCCCGGTGAGTATATTTTATTATTGCCAAAAGTTGACAGAACAGTAAATATTGTTTTTTTTATTATTTTTATGTGATGTTCGAGTTTATGTCTAATATAAGAAGGATGACTGTTGAGTGAATTTGCATTGTAGAGACCCATTGGCTAAGAACAACTCTGACAGGTAATAAACCACATTTTAAAGCGTATTTTACAATAACAATTATTAAAATCCAATAAATAAATTTTAAAAATTAGAGTATAAATTAAAATATATTGCGTAGTATTAAATAAATGGTAATTGGGTATGGAGTTGAATAAAACATATTCGTTTTTGAGCTAGTGGGTGTACACGAAGAGAGCATAAATAAATTTTAGTAAAAATTGTCTTGTAGTCTATTTAAAACGTAATTGAATTTGGAAATAGAAAAAAAAGTTTTAGTCTCTTTCGGCCAGTGCATGGAAATATGTATAATGGAGGGGGATAGATTTGGTATATCGTATGAACTTAGGTGCCCACCAATTTTTGAAGTTTGTTTTTTAATACTTAATATTAATAGGGATCCAAAAAATTGTGTATAAAAAAAGTTTAAGAATCTCCAGGTCACTACTTAGCTACTTGGAAAATCCAGGACATTCCAGGACCTCCAGGACGCTTTTTATAATTCCAGGACATTCCAGGTTGGTAGGAACCCTGAACAATACATTTAGCTATAACAATTGATTAAATATAGTGTCACTAATTGCTCCGGCCTCTGTGACCATTTGGCCCGGGATGATGACACCCCGTCATGACAGATGGTCTGGTATTTTAGATAAATATCATAGAAGACACAAAAAAAATTTCGTGTAAAGCATATATATTGAATCACTAAAAAGCAATAATAATTGTTTTTTATCTTTAACAGCCTAATCAGGAAAAAATCGCAAATCCAAAATAATACGAATAGAAGACCGAGGTCTCCTACTACCACCTTCCTTGAACTGTTTCCACCTTCCTTGAAATGTGAATTTGGCCATTTATTTGGCTTTATTAGTGAAAAAAAATCATTCGAAAAAAAAATGACTCCATAATACTTACATTCACTGTCTTAATACTAGCTGGCTCGATCCAATCAATACAAATCCTCAAACTCAAATGCTCTAGGGTGTTTTTAATAAGCCGTCTGGCCAACAAGGCGTCTTTATGCGTGTCATATTCCAAAACGATCTGATAATTAGACTCGGCGGGATCGCCCTCCACTTTAAGGTCGGCCAAACCGCGACCACCACCCGTGAAAATATCCATGCTAATCTGCGACACCGGGATATCTTTAGGGATATTGCTGATCTTCAATCTGTTATTATCGAACGATTTTCTTATGTAAAGTTTTACTCCCGGCTGGATCTCGCAACGGTCCAGGACCAGGGCGGCCATAGTTGCGTTGTGTTCGTTCAGGAATTTTACGTAGCAGACACCTTGAAAATAATTAAGTTTATTCAGTGTGAGTACGTCAGAAAGTTTAATAAAGAAGATATTACCTACAGATGGTATATCATCTGTAGGCTTCTTTATTAGTATAAGAATATTAGTATTTATAACTGTTAAGATAAGAAACATTGTGTCTTCTTGTATGGATGCAGGGAACTGCAAAATTCAAAGATGATACTAGATCAGTTTAATTATTTTGTTTTAAATAAAAACACTGCACTCCCACAAACAGCAGATTGATGAAGAGACAGTGCATTAGACCTTGAAAGCAATAACTGCTGGCTGAATCCTCTCTCAGGATATACACCATCCATCCTAAAACTAATATTTGTAGAATTTTCGTTGAATTTATTCCTACTGAGCCTGTTAATAATGCACTGCATAATTAGAAAACCATAATAAAGATACATACAGTAGGCGTGATTTTACTAGAGAGTTAAAGAAAATTGTTCTGCTTGTTCTCTTAGGCTCTTTAAAGACGACCTTATGATGGTATCTTTATAAGCATTAAATCTCATGATCCTCAATCAAACATCAATCTCGTCTTTGAGCAAAAAAATTTACATTTTCTTACATACCTGGTTAAGGCTAACTGGGAGCTTGTTAACTTCACACCTTTTAAAATAAATTAAATATAAATAATTTATGACACTTTAACTCGAATCTCTAAAAACTCCATTATATACTGGGTGTTTGACGACCGGTGGTACGGTAGCCGTATATGGAAAACGGAATGTAGCATTTATCTGAAAACTTGGTAGCCATGGTCACAGACAATTCTCTATCGATCTAAAATATTTTCCGCACTGCAGCATATAGGAAAATGGCAACCCCTTTGATTTTTTAAATGGAACATCCTATATATCATTAGATATTTTAATCCCCCATTTGGTTTTGAGTCTTTAATCACACTTCCATATACCTATCGCTAGCGGTTTTCAAGACAAAAAATAATTTTGCTTGTTTTTTGTTAAAGACCAAGGGATAACTAATTGTTTATATCTCAGCCATTTAAGTTCCTTAAATGCTCAACTTTTAAACACCACTTTAAAAGTTGAGAGGGCCTGATTCAATCAGCATGATACAGGCTTGTCGAAAACTAAATTAATATTTTTCATTTACTAAAATGGTGAAAAGCCCCTTTTTAAATGGAACCTCCAATATTTTATTTTCTATTCTAATAGACAATTAAAATACCTTTAATTTAAGATAACACATTTCTATATCTAACCGCGTTTTAGAAATAAATACTATTTTTCGTGACATTTGATAATTTTAAACGTTTTTATTTTGTAAATTACTAAGTTAGCTATGAAAATATCACAATGGACAAATGACAGTGATAGTTATAGTTATAGTATAACCATTATGTTTCATAATAAATTTATTAATTTAAAACAAGCAACATTATTATTAACTACTCAAATGTAGTTTTGATGGGACTATTTATTTTCCATAAACGTACTTAAATAATAACAAGAGAATGTAGAAAATGTAACACATATCTAGATTTAGAACCAATGGATAATAAAGCTTATTTATGCTACCAAATACTTCGTTAGTTATACGTAAAAGTAACAAAAAAAAGTGTTATTATAGGAAAATTTCGAATTGACTACCATTGTTCTCTAAACATTTATAAAATCGTTTTCTGGTGGATATATTCATCGCTCTTCTAATTTCACTTTCATCTTCAAAACAGGTAATAACTCGCTGACGTAGCCCTTCTTTACTGTTTAGTACACCCTTTCCTTCATATTACCCCACAAATAAAAATCAAGGGGTATCAGATCTGGCGATCTGATATCCCTTGATTTTTGGGGATTTTTTGACGCCGACCAATCCCATGGTCCCATACGCCTAAACCATCATCAAACATGTCGTACAGTTTATTTTTTAATAAACACATAAATATAGGCAAAAAATATAAACAAATACAAAGTTATGACATCTTAACAAGAACATAAATACTGTTGCTGAACATAATAATAGTAATAAAAAAGTACAATAAAATTTAACAAAAAATCTGTCAAGAACTGAGCACATCTGTCATTCATCAACAGAATAAAAGTTGTGTTCTAGAAGAGTATCTCTCTGATGAGTACTTTGATTTTTTTAGGAGATAGCTGGCGAGTAGAACATTGTCATTTGTTGTAAAGACTAAGGGGCAGTAAATTATTCTTTGATTTTTGTAGTTTTAAATAAGGGAGACTAATAAGACAAATACTAATAAGTATTTGTTGTGCACTTATTGTGTTGTAAGAGTGAAAATCTATTTCAATAAGACAGTTAAGAACATATATACAAGAAAGGGTTAAAATTTTTAATTTTATGAAAAATGGTCGACAGTGCTCCCTACAGTGAAGATTTAAAATCGTCCTCAAAGCTCTCTTCTGGAGTCGAAACACTCTTATTGAGTGAGAAGGGTTACCGCATAAAATTATACCATGAGAAAGTTTTGGAAAAGTTTATTCAGCCACAGATTTATGATTTCTTTACCACAAATAACATAATCCCGCAGGGCCAGTCTGGTTTCCGAAAGTGGTACAGCACCACATCTGCCTTGTTAAAAGTTACTCAAGAAATCATTGAGGCTTTGGATAAAGGTGATACTACGGCGCTCAAGCAATACGTGACTTTTCTAAAGCTTTCGATACGTTGGATCACAGCCTGCTTTTACCAAAATTGACCTATTATGGATTCGATAATAATTCACTAAACTTCATTAGGTCGTATCTTTCTGAAAGAAAGCAACTGGTAGTATTAGAAGATCAAGCTCAGTCAAACCGCTCTTATATAAGTTCTGGGGTACCACAAGGATCCGTCTTGGGTCCTATCTTATTTCTAATGTACATAGCAGACATGTATAAGATTGTCAAATATTGCAGTATTCAGGGCTTTGCGGATGATACGCAAATTTATTATTCTTTTAAGGCCGATGACGAAGTGGGGGGTTGTAGTAGAATAAATGAAGATTTGTCATGTATTTCAACTTTCTCGTCGACCAATAATTTAAAATTAAATCCCAGCAAGTGTTCTGTAATATGTTTCTCTTCAAAAAATAAGAAAAAAATTGTCTTGGATAATCTACAAATATTTGTGGGGGGAACGCAGTTAAAAATAGTTGATAACATTAAGAATCTTGGTGTGATTTTCGAGGAGAACTTGAGATTCAAAATGCACGTTTCTGACGTAATTAAAAAATCCTATTTTGCGCTCAAACCATTGTACGTTAATAGAAGTATCATTAACTACAATATACGCAAGAAATTATGCGAGTCCTTAGTACTTCGTATTATGAACTACTGTGACATTGTTTATGTTCCTTGTTTAGATAAAGTTACCCTGTATCGTTTGCAGAAGCTTCAAAATCAGTGCTGTAGATTCATTTTTAACTTAAGAAAATATTGACAGTTTCAGAAAAAATGTGTACACTTGGATGATTGCGTGTAGAGAATCTTTATCTTCATCAGTTGGCCGTTTTTGTGCATCGATTGCTTGGTACATCCTCCCCTGCTTACCTTCGTGAAAAATTCAGTTTTCGAAGAGATGTGCACGACGTCAATCTAAAATGTATAAGTAAATTATCGGTTCTTCGTTTTCATTCTGCGTTATTTCACAGATGTTTTCTTTTTAATGCTGTTTCGGTGTATGTCCATTGCTGGTTTTAAAGTAAAATCAAGGTCGCATTTCTCACGTTACAGATGATCTCCTTATAATTTAAAGGGAAAATGTGTACATTCTTTTTTCTTCTTTTTTAGATTTATATCATTGCTTATTCTCCAACTCAAGTTAGATTTCATGGATTTCACGGGTTTTCTATTATCTTCTTTCTACAACTGCTATCTATGTAATTTGGTATATATTTTTGTTCATGTAATTAGAGGTTAAGTTGATGGTATAATAAAGACGTTATTTATTTTATTTATTTATTTAAATGTATGAATAAAAACATGCATAGTATGCACTTAAAAGTCCGCCTATATCCATAAAGCCTCTAAGCTGTCTCAGAAGAAATACGCTTGAAGAGATTTTTTTGTATAAGCTATCTATATATGGGCAAGCCATGTTAACCCATCATCCACAATCAAACCCAGCAGTTTAACACACTCTCTGCTTTGGACTCGAGGATTACTTGACAAAATTAACTTCTGAGTTTTGCCTTCATTCAAGCTATGTTTATTCCCCTAAACCATTTCTTGGCTCTTAATATACCAGAAGTCATATTGGTCTGTAGTTCCTCAAGACTCTCAGATGATGAAAGCATTAATATTAAGAATCATTAATATAAATTATAAATAGTATAGGCCCGATGACTGACCCCTGTGAGACTCCAAACTTTACAGGACAAATACTAGAGACATTACCATAGTTTCCAGTGCATTGACGTCTATTAGTAAGGTAAGATCTGAAGAAAGCTAGGACTACTCTTCTAAAGCCATAAAATGATTCCAGCTTATTCAGAAGGATCTCTGGGTTGACACAGTCGTAGGCCTTGCTGAGGTCGCACAGAGTCAGAGCAGTATGTTTGCCCCTCTCAAAGTCCTCGACTATGCCTTTAAACACGCTGGTAACTGCTTGGGTTGTTGATAGACCAGTCCTAAAACCAAACTGGCCAGGGTGGAAGATGTTATGAACTTAGTCAATTTGGTCTTAATTAATATCTCAAATAGCTTTCCAAAAATGGGTATAATGGATGAGTCGATAGTTTAACGGGTCCTCTTCATACTGTGTCTACAGTGATGCGGGGCTCCGTCAAGATTGAAAGTACAAAAATCTTGCAATGGCAGATTTTTAAAAAAATTACTTCAAACATTTCTTAAAATTTGGCAGAATTTAGTGGTTCATCATAAATTAAAAATTTTACTTGATTATATTTTAAAGGGCAAAATACATTAAAACTAATTTTTTCTAGAAAACCTGTTTGGATTTAAATCGGCCTAAAAATAAAAATGTCTTCTATTGAAAATTTTGCTTCGTCGCGTCGGTCCAAATTATTTTTCTTAGAAAGTGAACGTCTTCATCGATATGGATCAAAATGTTTTCATAGAACTCTACCTCTCTGTGAAAATTTTGTGGTTACAAAGCATTAAATTTGGTGAACTTGCATGCATTTTATGATTGGCTAATATTGAATTGAATAATAAGACAAATTTAAATCATTTATCAAACACTTCTAATTGAAGCTTGTGGATATGCAGTGAAATATGCCAATACATTCTTAATATTATCTTTTTCATTGGTCACTAGCTTTGTTTTATTTAATTCAAGTTTTAATTTAGAGCCATAATTAACAACATAATTTTGTAACCTCACAAAATTTCGCTGATTCATTGATGGTTGATCTGAACGTTCCATTCCAATCGATCATACTGCTGAGGTAGCAACTCGTGGTCGGTCAATAACACCTCTACAAAAGGACAAAGCGCTCCAAAAAATTTTGCTCGTGACGTCAGGCGTTTGGGCCATGCACTTCAGGTTGATTTTCGGGTGAATTCAGCTGTTGACGCTGCCGTTGTTCGTCCACGGAAGGCTGCCTGCAACGCTGCCAGACTTTGCAAGTTGCCGTGAACGTTAGCATGCTCTATTACTATCTTAAAATAATTAAATCTATATCTTTAACTGCTCTTACTTTACAATTTAGTTAAAAAAAAGAGTGCATCCTTATTTCTCTTTTTATAATTTAAACTTCCATTTTTCCAAATTTTATCATTTATCTAATACCTTGTTACTTGCCAATAGAAGTTCTTTCTATATAAATCTGACAACGGCGCATCTATTAGTTGTGCCACCTGATGAAACGAGAGGTTAGGTTGTTTATATTTATGTTCTGTGGTTGCCGGTATTTCTGACGAGATCCGCAGTAAACATTAGCTCATTTTTGTGTTTTTTTCTAAAATCGGAACTGTTTATTCCCGCGAAACGTGTATGTTATATTTATGTAAACTCTTCGCGTACTTTTAAATCGCAAAATCGTATTTTCAGACTAGATAAATCCTCGGAAAAACCGGTTCTCCGGCGCGCCGCGGTTTTATTTGTTTATATCAGACTTTAATACTTTAGTTCGTGTTTAATTTAATGTTTTTCTCCTAGTTCGGCTTGTAGTTAATACCAGAGTGTAAATATGCCTCAAAAGTGTTGTGTTCCGGGTTGTAGCGGAAACTATAAAAATGGACCCAAAGTGCATGTCTTCGGTTTTCCTAAGGATATAAATCTAAGGCGAAAATGGGTAAAAGCCATACACAGAGATGACTTTGAGCCCACAAACAACACCAAAGTATGTGAAGCTCATTTTCCTGAAGGTAGTATATTAAAGAGTACTCAAGTTCAAGATTCCAACACAGATAAAATTTTTACAATAGAATTACTAAAACCACGGCTAAAAGAAGACTGTACACCATCTATTTTTTTTAAATTGCCCCAGTTATTTGTCAAAAACTATAAAAATACAACCAAGTAAAGATGAAAGGTTTAAAAATATTGACGAGTTGAATTAAGCAAAATTGACTTTGGCGAGCATGAGAAACAAAATAATTTTGACAGTTTTGAAGAGTTTATTGAAAAATTCTCTGCTTTTAAACTACCGAAAAATTGGTTTACTGCTCACAGTGAGTCTCAAGACAGCAAAAAGCTAACAATTTTTAAAATTGAACACACACCTGGTCCATGCATTAATTGAGCATTTATTTTTAATTTAAATGTTGAAACTTTTTTATATAGCGAGCCAGTTTGTGTTTTAACATCAAAATTTAAAACTCCATATACTTCCCATAGTTTAGATGATTTATATGCAATACTTGAAGCAATAGACCTTACTATTATTACCCTGCCTTTGGAGGAAAATGCTACCAATAATGACAACCCCGACTGTGACTTAAATCCAAATATTATGGATCCCTAATTTTACCACATCCTCAAACTATAATGGGTATTTGTAACAAACACATGACCGATCCCCACATAGATGAAAAAAAATGTTTTTAACTTATGCCCCAAATGTGTTTGGTTTACTAAAGAATCATGAGAGATTTGTGACACTACTTTTTGATGAAATTCATATTGACCCTTACATGGACTATAAAGGCGGTAATATCACTGGAACATCAGTCAATAATAAGTCTCTAGCTTCCTCGGCATTTACTTTTATGATTACAAGTGTGTGTTCTAGCTTTAAAGAAGTAGTTCACATAGCTCTCATCTTCAAAATTACATCAGACATGCTTCATAATTTTATTAGGACAATTGTTGAATATTTAGAGGAGATTGGGTATATAGTTTTTTGTGTTATAAGTGATAATAATGCCATTAACTGGAAAGCCATGAGCCATTTTTCAACTGCAGACCAACTTAGCATTGTTTATCCTCATCCCATAGATAATCAGAGACCATTATTTTACCTATTCGACACAGTTCACTTACTTACATGTGTATTTAATAATTGGCTTAACTCTAAACCAGACCAAAAATGTTATTTTTCTGATTTTGACACTTCGAAGAAAAAATGTACTTCTTTTTCTGCAATTAAAAAATTACATGAACTGGAGTATGATAAGCTTTTTAAGCTTTTAAAGTCAATATATGTATTTATGTGTATATAATAAAATTTTTTACTACTTGATGGTATAAAAAAATTATTATAAATACCTAAATACATATGTTGAATTATGGCGCAGATGTAGGGGAGTTGGGAGTCTGCATTTAATAGTACACCATAATATTTAACCTTACATTCAACCAGAACTAAAACATATTGAATGTTTCCTGAACTCTATTCTATTCCTAGCATTTTTTAAAATAAGCCAAATATTGAGAGATTAGCATATGAAATCCCTTGGTTTTTAAAAATCGGTGGCCCACATCGATGACGTCACGCGTCAAGCACTAAGGTCTTGTCTTTGAGTGGGTGTTGGGTCGGTTCGTGTAGATCTTTCATGCATGTTACGACACACGTTTTTTTTTCTGGGTCGGTCTAAGGTAAACAGGGCATCTCGGCCCTGGGAGACTATTAGGTATTGCTCCGGAATTCCATGGACAATCTCAGCCTCCCGGTTTTTCCAGAAATACCCCGTTAAGGAGTCACAACCCAGATGTGGTGCAAGTCGAATAACAAATTGAATTTGGCAAATATCTATATTTTATTATTATCTATATTTGGCAAGATTTTATATAAAACAAAACAAACAAAAAATAAAAATTAAAATGTTACTCCCTAAGTTATAAACTAAATTTTAAAAATAATTTCTCTCAATTTTCTTCAGAATAATACAGATTTCAATAAAAAATAAAAAGAAATCAAATGTTACTAGGACAACAAGTGTTCTCTCACTAGTTTTTTAAAAGCATTCAGAGTTGTACATTCCTTAATAAAATCAGGTAACGTATTAAAATCGGATAAACCTTTATAAAATACAGAATAATTGAGCATTTGACTAGAATTACACCTATCTAATAAAATAAAGTTAGAGGAATGACGTGTGTCATAATTATGTACATCGCTAATAATTTTGATTTATCGTAAATATACGATGGTAACATTTTATTTTTTGCTAACACAAAAACACAGAAAAACATATACACTAAAAGCAATTTTTTGTTTTATTGACAACATGTTCGACACATTAATCATTAATGACATGGGTGTAAATCTGTTGCATTTCAAAATAGTTCTAATTGCTCGATTCTGGACCACCTCTAATTGGTCGATTTTAAACTATATATTATAAAGAAGTGATGAACAAAATTCAAGGTGAGGTGCTGCTATGCTATTATATAACAATAATCTGGTACTTTTTTCGAATACTTCCGTGTTATCAAAGTTAATACTACTACTATCTACTTCGTAGTAGTATTATCTTTGGTGTTATGTAATCGGCATGTACGTGAAAATTTAAATAACAGTCGAATATAACACCTAAATTTTAAATTTGTTGTTCGTGTTCGAATGCAATATTGTTTATGTAAACATGAATATTATCTGTGTTAACACCTGATAGTTTACTTTTCCTTCCAAACAAACAAAATGTAGGTTTTGATGTATTTATACATAAATTATTTCTACAAAGCCATTTAAATATATTCCCCAAGTCATTATTCATAATTTTCTGCATTACATTGATATCCTTTCCAGCCAAATATACCATTGTATCATCAGCGAACAATTCCACACTGCAAGCATTCACAAGATTTACGATATCGTTAATATAAAGTAAAAATAATAACGGACCCAGGACAGTTTCCTGAGGCACTCCATATTAAACCTGTAGTGGATCTGAGACACTATTTTAAAATTTGTAGTTTAACTTTTTTGATCACATTGGAAAATAAATAGCCTCATCAAAACCTCATTTGAGCAGTTAATATCTTCCATTTTAGACTTTTTTAATTAAGTTCATAATCATAACACGCAATGTTAATATGTTAACTTAATATGTCACTGTCATTTATCAATAAAACCATTTTGACATTTTCATGGCTTACTAAGTAGGTAATTTACAAAATAAAAGTGTTATCAAATTTCATAAAAATAAGTATTTATTTCTAAAACGCGGCTCCTTAGGTATAGGAATATGCTATATTAAATTAAAGGTATTTTAGCTGTCCATTAGAGTATAGAATAAAATATAGAGTGTTCCATTTAAAAAATGGACTTTTCGCCAATTTAGTAAATGAAAGATATTAATTAAATTTTCGACCCTGTATAATGCTGTTTAAATTAGGTTATGGGAAGTTATTAAAGACGGTCTTTTAAAGTAGTCTTTCAAATTTGAGCTTTTTAAGAACTTAAATAGCTCATAAATAAACAATTAGTCCTTCACAATAACTATCCTTTGGTTTTTAACAAAAAACACACACAATTATTTTTTTTGGAAAACAGCGAGAGACAGGTATAGGGAAGTATTATTGAAAAAGATTCAAAATGAAGCGGGGACTCAAAATATCTAAAAATATATAGGGTGTTCCATTTATAAAATCGAAGGTGTTGCCATTTTTCTATATAAGCGGCAACATTGCAGTGCTGAAAATATTTTAGACTGATAGAGCATTGTCTGTTACCATGGCTCCCATTTTTTCAGGAAAATGCTTCATTCTGTTTTCCATTAAACGGCTAACGTACCATCGGTCGTCAGTCACCCTTTATATTATATATTATGACTTATTATACCTTTATTAAAGCCACTAAACTCCAATAAAATCCGGATTTCATAAATGGTTCCGCAATATACCATAAAATCATAAATCTTGCGCATCGTTATGTTTCTGGGTATGTTTAAAAGGATCACCTCCGAGCCCCTTTTCGGTACAGGTATTTGTTTTCTATCGGTTAAAATGGCCCTGGTTTGACTCGGTTCCGCTATGATGGTGTATTCGTCTGATATATAGTGAATGTTTGCGGCCATTTCTTTGGGTATACATTTTGGAATTGGCCGAGCAACTGTTGGCTGGAAAAGAAACATGTACTATATATTATTAAATGAACTCAATATATTATGCTTTATTGTTATATATTTGATGATTGATCATTAAAAAACCTATAACAGCCAATATGATATATGTTATAAAGTAAGTAGCACTTAATACTTATAATAATGCACAACTAAAAAGCTTCTAAGTCAGTATTACAAAAAGATAACATGAGAATCATAAAATCACAGTTCGAAGGTACAATTGCTTTGATTGATGTTTTATAATGCTCATCAGTAATTTTAATTGCAAACTGATTCAAATAAATCTTCCAACTTTAGAAGGAAAGTTAATTTTAGATAAAATCCTGGAATAATCCACCTCATTTGTAATAATTTTAAAAAGAAAAATTATACATGCTTTTATTCATATGTAGCAGAGTCCAATTATCAAAGCTGTTTTAGAGTAAACATTACTGGGATTGCGCTGGTTCAATGGAAGAAGAAAAAGAGCGTTGAATTGCTTATAATCTAATAGTTTATATTACTGCACAGTGCACACAATACCGTATTTACTAACTTATTTTACAGACTTAGCTTCGAGATTAAGCGAGAACGAGAAATTTCCGAGTATTTAGTTGCTTTTATTAGGAGTATTTACTCTATTGCCGAGAGTTTTGGCTTTTAGCCGCGAAACGAGAGAATGAGAAAAAATGTGTCACTGGGACAAGGGACCGAGATTTTTTATTACACCCGAAGAGCGAGTGGCGGGCAACTGCATCTTTTCCTAGTGATGCGAAGAGTCCGGATTAATCATCCGTTCAATCCGAATATCAAATTATTCCGAATCAATCCGGATATCTAAATCGTCCGGATACACGCCGCCCGTCGATCCGTTCGACCGACAATGAAATAATTGTATGAGCTTGCACGAGGCTCACGAAGTGACACGAAGTTCCACCTTCCACCGGCTAAGAGAATCCGAATTAAATCGTCCGGACAAATAACCCGGCAATCGGAAACAAAGCATTTGTATTGATATTTTGCATCGCTTAAAATACACTTGATTTATTACATACATAATTAGCTAATTTAGTTTAGGATGTAAAAACGAAATGTATATGTTTTACGAAATATATTCGAAAAACAGCTATAAAAAACGTTTATCGGACGGTCGAGCATCGAGCCCGAAACATGGCATAATTTGCCGAACGGGCGAGACATTGAGCGGACGAATTAATCCGGATAAAAAAACCGAATTTTCAATTCATCCGAATCAATACTGTCCGGATATTGAATTAATCCGGATTTTTACAACACTATCTTTTCCGTGCTTATGATCTATTTTTAGATTTTTCGGGGAGGGGCCGGTAGCGAGCGTGACAATTATTTCAATAACAATACAAAGAAATCAACGAGAAAGAGGATTAAGAGATAGGCTTAATAATTTGAGAGAAATGGGTTGTGTTTCCACAACAAAAGCCTCTTTCTGGGTAATAAACAAACTTTTTAAAATATATTTAAGAACTTTCTTTATATGTTCAATACAGTTAACCCACATTTGCAGAGACACTGGTTAAAATCCTTAGTGGTTCTAATAACATACCCCAAGATCTTATGTGCTTCTTTAACTTTGATATCAATATGATCAGCATCAAATAGTACACCCAGGTCTTTCTAGCTAAAAGCAGCACATAGTGATGAACCATCAATCTTGTACACATGAACATTTTTATTCAATTGAAAAACTCATAGAGGTACATGAGTTTTTCTCTGAGGTGTTTTGTTTATTAAGGGTAAAATTATTTTCCACACACCACTTAACCACCTTATTAAGATCATTTTGTAAGAGCTTGTGCTTGCTACCATGTCCATCAATTTCAAAGAACAATTTGAAGTAATCAGCAAACAAAAGGGAAGTTAGAATATTTGCATGACTTGCACATCCTATTTATTGCCACAATAAAAAGTAATGGTCCCAAATTGTACACTTAGTAATAATAATAATAATAATAATAATAAGCTTTATTTCCAACAGGTTACTTATACCCAGTTATAGGAAAATTAATTACATATATAAATGTACAAGTATGAATGCATGAACTGTATTAGATCCATGTAACTAAACTATAAAAGAATTGCTATATAATAAAAAAAGTAGTGAGTTTGAGAAAATAAATAAAAAAAAATCAATACTAAATTAGGATAAGAATCAAGAATTAATTAAAATCAAAAGAGCAGAAAAAAAAATGAGTAAATAAATGTATTCAAACTAATAACTAAGAACTAAATAACCTAGCCTCCCCCACCGACCATACGTAGGTGACTCAAAATAAGTGACAAATTGTCATGGTGAATGTCACAAGAATCAGCAATACCTGGCTGTGTCCAAGTTAAAAGCTGGACAGTGTCTAGATCCTGGGCGTGGTATATGAAAGCAAACCTTTGCAGGAATGAAACCTTTGCAAAAGGAATGGGCAGTTAATTTTATGGTTAAGTAAGTTAAACAAGAATTTCACCGAATGCATTTCTCTCCTCTCTGCAAGTGTTAGTATATCTAGTTCAGTATATCTAGAGAGCAGCAGGTTATGGTCAAAACCCCTTGGAGGATAGATTGCATCATCCTTAAATGCCAAACATTTAAGGAATCGCCGTTGGACTGATTCTAATAGGTGAATGTGCTGGTTGTAAATGGGATACCAAATGAGGGAGCTGTAGTCCAGCCTGGATCTAACAAATGCATAGTAGAGAGTTTTGGCAGTGGCAGTGTTCAAAAAAAGTTTGCAATTTCTAATAATAAAGCCCAGCATGCGAGTAGCCCTAGAAACAGTATCTTCGATGTAAGGGATAAAAGAAAATTTTTGGTCAAAGGTGACTCCAAGATCCTTAAAACAGGTAGATCTTGCCAGAGACTCTCCATTAACTAAGTAATTAAAGCCAACTGGACTTTTGATTCGAAAGTAGCTGGCCACATTACACTTGGAAACATTAAGGTTAAGCCTGTTCAAAGTGCACCAATAGTGTATGTACAGTATTGATGTTCTTTTGCAGTTGACCACAATCTGCTATAGAGTCAATCCTATGGAAAAGCTTTAGGTCATCAGCATATGCTAACCGAGAGCAATTGAGGGTGGAGATCAAGTCATTACCGAAAACGTTAAAAAGAAGGGGGCCCAAGTTAGAGCCCTGCGAAACTCCAGAGGTGGGTGAAAAACAAGCAGATCTAAAGCCTTCGACCGCTACAAACTGAGAGCGGTCAACTAAATAGGAGTTAAGGAGCTTTATCAAGCGATCGGAGAATCCAAACTGGCGTTCAAGCTTATTTAATTTAATAGGATGAAGTGGTCAATCTGGTCAAAAGCCTTTTGAAAGTCTGTGTAGATAACATCGATTTGACCTCTATCATTAAGTGCTTCACACACAAACTGAGAAAAGAATGCTAGGTTTGTAGTACATGATCGACCAGAAACAAAGCCATGTTGATCGTTGGCCAGCATGGACTTAGCCTTGGGAAAAATTAATTTATAAAGACCCAACTCGAATAACTTTGAGAAATTGCACAGAATGGATATAGGGCGGTAATTCTCTATTGTATTGTATGTATATACAATACAATATATGTATGTGCAATACATATGAATATACAATACATATATGTATGTATTGTATATTCAGCATCGCCGTTTTTAAAGATATTGAGAAGATATTTTTAAAGATATATTCCAGATATTGGGAAAAATACCAGTGTTAAGGATCAGATTAAAAATATGGAGCAGAGGGTCTGTAAGTGCAACAGAGCAGTCCTTAGCTAAAAAACTAGGAATTAGATCTGGGCCAGAGGTCATTTTGCTTTTGAGACACTTACTCGCCGTTATAATGTCGGTAGCCGCAAGCGCAACGACGTCTATGCAAGTTAAGGGAGGTTCAGAGGAGACAGGATGATCGCTGCGAAGTGAGTTCGTGTATACACTTCTGAAATAATCTCCAAAAGCGGACACAATACTGTCAGGCGTATTATATGATTGGTTAGAAAGCTTCATTGAGCCGGGGATTTGAGACTGATTACGTTTGCTTCGAATAAAAGACCAAAATTCACTCGGATTGGAGGTTATTTTGTTCTCAATACTATGGATGTACGTTTTGTAGGCTTGTGCAGTTGGAGCTTTAATTGTCTTGCGCAAAGATCTGAATATCTCTAGATGATGATTAGACTTAGAAATCTTAAAATCACGAAATGCTCTTTCCTTTTTATATATATTACGAATTATGTCCCCCGAAAACCAGGGAGGGAAACTTTTATGTTTTAAACTTTTCTTTTACGTTTTTACCTTAAAGGGTACCGCTCTAGCAAAAGTGTTGTTCAGTATATCATAAAAAACATCACATGCAGAGTTGACGTCCTGCTGTACCGTGACAGGCGACCAATCAGTATCTAGCAGCAGCTGATACAAAAGCGGAAGCCTTTCTAAAATTCCTTTATATCAGCTTTATTAAGGGGTAGGTTAGTAAGAGAGGTAAGGCCTGCATGGAATTCAAATGACAGAGAAGGATGGTAGGTGTCCTCCGGGACAAGAGATGCACCGCTGTTAAGTACAGAGATATCGAAGCTTGCAAAGATTAAATCCAAACAGCGAAGATTGTTAATTACCACGTTATTGAATTGCTTATAGTTGCAGGAAATCAAAAAAATTACTTAGAAGTTGACGTTTACTATTGGGAGATGCCGAGTGTTCAATATAAGTGGGGACATTAAAGTCTCCCAGGATAATCACATGTTCAGAATAGATTACATTAACCATGGAAAAGGCTTCAAGCGTTCTAATTGCACGGAGTCGATGGAAGGAGGAACGTACAATACAAACATATACAGTATGAAATGATTAAATTTGACTACATCCCACCAGGTCAATTTCCGGTATTTCTTGGCTGATCGCAGAGAGGTCGAGGGCTTCCGAGGAGAGGTGCTTCAGAATCCCCAGTAGAACACCACCACCCCTTGAAGCAGCAACAAGGTCAGTTCTTCTGTCAGAACGGTACATTACGTATGAGTTGGGAAGGATCTCACTATCAAGTATATCATTTTGGAGCCAAGTTTCTGTGATGGAGATAATATCATAGCCAGAAGTAGACGCAGCACTAAAGAAGGTATTGGTCTTGGAACGCAGGCCGCGGGTATTCTGGTAATAGCAAGAAACTAGTTTTTTTAAGAAGTGGGAGGAGGGGGAGGTGGTTGTCCTTGGTTTATTGCCACTATTAAGGGAATGCCATTGCTATACTTGATAAAGAGGTTATCCTCACCAGGATCCCTGTGTAGCCTTAGTTCTTCCTTGACTTTATTAAGGTGTTCCAACTGAGCTGGGGTAAGGTCAGACTCAATGTATATCTTTCTTCCTGAGTACTTACTCCTGCTCTTCAGTAGGAATCCGACATCCCCAGGGTTCACCAGTGTGATCTTAAATGGTCTGCAGCCATTAGAGTTGGGTTTTCCAAATCTTGCCTTGGATATAGGAATATTACGGCCACACACATCGTTCAGCAGAGTAGAGATGTCTGCTGTGAAAGTCGGATCTTCAGACGACTCGGACTTTGGGTTAAAAAGCATTAAATTGTAGTTACGTTTTTGCCTCTCCATAATTTCCTGCAACACAACATTACTAGCCTCGGCGTTTGATTGAGTAAGTGGTGGTTGTTAAGACTTGCCAGTGGAAGCCAATGGCATCTTTGATGAGGTAACCTCCACCTGTAATGCATCCAACTTTGTCCTGACCCTTTTAAGTTCATCCAGTACAACAGGCAGTTTAGATATTTCAGTCTTCAGCACTCCAACATCCCTTTCAAGTACTCCTACACGATCGATCAGTCCGAGCAGCTGCTTGACGCTGCCCAAGCATTCTTTGCAGTAGAAGGGCATAGATCTCTTGCTCACCACTGCCCTGATTTCAGTAGCACTTAAATCACTGCAGCTTTGACAGACCATGCTTCTACAATGGTCGCAAGGGTAACCAAAAACCTCCCCATTTCTTTTAGGTTCTCTGCAAGTAACTGTAGCCTTGCACTTAGTACAAGAGCCAGACATTGCGAGATCGGTACCCTCGCCCAGCTCTACTCACACCACTAATGCAAAGTGGCAAACGGCACTTGATCATGGGAGGAAAAACTGTCTCGGTATTGTAGTCCAACACTTCTTAAGGTTTAATGCACAGAGAAAATTAAAAATTATGTGGTTAGATGCACTCTTGATAAATGACACTGGTTTGTTTATGTTATTGTTGTAGGTTATGAAAAACTGGTAAGCCGTTCGTTAATAAAAATCGGCATATATTATCAATTGTCCTGCATTAGCACAAACACTTCCAGGGCTTCACCAAAAAATTCTCGATTCTATCAGCAACTTTTCCGTTTTTTTAAATAGCAAGAAACTTTACGGTCGCGCGAAATTTGGTATTTTGGTCTTAGGAAACACACAGGATTAGGATTCGACCTAAAATCAGTGATCTCCACAATATTTTGCCTCTGATAAGTAAGACACGAACAACATAATAAGAGCAGGTGCTACATTCACAAGCGCAATATGAAAGTGTGTTTAACTTTGTCAAAAGCTTTTGCGAAATCAGTGAATACAACATCAACTTGGGACCCTTTGTTTAGTGAATTATGGGTATACTGAGAAAATCACTAACGTTAATAATGTAGATTTTTGGGGAAGGAAACCATATGTCTAAATTTAATATCCCCATACAAATCTTCAAAAGAAACAAGCTCAAGTAGCTTAGAAATAGACTTATTAGTTGAAATTGAAGTTTATTACCTCCTGTTTTGAACCATCTCAAAAAAATGGAAATTATCTTACAAACTTTTCATTCACTGGGAGGTTGTGATGGGTTAGTATGCTTTAAGACAAAGATTAAAATTAAATATGAAAACACATGTTAACTTTCTTGCATGTACCTAGACTGCCGCCCGAAATTAAACCATAGCAGTTACAGGCTTTCATGAAACCAAATTTTCTGGAGGTCAAATGTGAGGAACGTATATCTAAATGTCCTGAAATATATAATTACATGAAGTTGCAAAAAGGCAGGATGATTTTAGAAATGCATAGAAACATGAAGTTGAGGCTCACTGAAGCTAGAGTATCAAGGTTTTTGGCAAAAGAGGTAGATCTTTAAGAATGAATATTAAAAGCCTTACTAACCTAAATTTGATGATATACTACTAAAATATCTGAGGACTTCTTCTATTTAATACTATATGACTTCTATTTAAGTACCTTGTTGGAAGACTATGATATAATTACAATGAGATGAGGCTTACTGCTGATGTCAAAGATTCAGAACTCTGATGATCATTATGCTATCTACAAGAACGTCAGAGATGACGAGTGACCAGAGGAGAAGTCCTAATTGCTGCAATGTATTCAAATATACTGTAATAATGCCTCCTTTGAGTGTTTACTGCTTAAAATTAAGGTAAAGAAAGAAGCCTCATTTCTCTTCTTAGCATTTTTGAGATCTTGGATGGTGAGTTATACACAGTCCAATTTTGATTGAGGATGTTTATCACCCAACACTTAGTTTCAGCTTGTCAGTACAAAATAGTAATGATTATGATTTCTTGTCCAGAACTGCATTTGAATATTCTATAGGGAGACTTCTACATGCTCTATTAACTTTTGAAGGATGCTGAATGGTCAGATTGGGAACGTGCCGATGATGTTACGACATGTGCAAATGTATATTATGATAAATTCACTGGCTACATTGACCATGTCATACCCAAAAAACAAACCAATAGTCCCTTACATCAATATCCTAAATTTCTAATTTTCTCATTCTTCTCTAATAAAGTTATACAAGGTATTAAACTTAAAAACCATCTTCATGTACAGATGAAAAAAGGTAATGCAGATGTAGATGCCATTAAAAAACTTGAGAACTTTAGTTAAAGAGAGCTAAATTTAACATTTTTCACCAAACCATAGAAAATAATATAGTACGGAATATAATAAAATAGGTTAATGATGGTCTCAACAGGTTTTGAAAGTTTGTGAAGTCTAGTCCAGTAGAAAAAGCAATATTCCCACAGAGCTATCATAATAAAAAGGTCAGTACTCCACAGGATATAACTCATGCCTTTGCTCAGCATTTCAAATTTGCCGTTCAAATGTCTCCTCTACATTACAGAAATCACATATGAATTTTGCTTTTTTCGTTATTACTGAACATGAATTTAAAACTAGCATTACTACACTCAAAATATTCCCTCTTACATATGTAAGCGTATTTCTTAAAAAACATCTCCAGATCGCCAGAGAGCTGATCCAGCAGAATTGCCGAGCACGGCAAAAGGCGGGAAATGCGACGCGGTACTTCTCAGTCCCCGGCCTGACGCGCTCGCGAGAATCAAATAAGTTGAATTGTCAAGTTGGCAAATTAAAAGTTGGCAAGAAAAACAAATAAAAAACACTTCATGTACTGTGAAGTGTGTGGATGGCTTCTAAAGGCCTGATGATGCTCTAACTAGAGCGAAACACGTGTAGCTCGTTAAATTTACATGTTGTGAGACCGTGACTTAGTGTTTTTTATTTTGTATGTTGGTCTCTTAGAGAAGAATGGATGAGATTTTTAAATTAAAAGTTGGTTTTGTGAATTTAATGACTTTTATTTAAGGGTATCAACCCCAAAATATTACTACTGTTTACATCAGAAGTGGGATAAAAGAACGGATTAATTACTGTGTACACTGTGTCCCATTTTGGATGAGACTGCAGGGTATCTCTGTCATTTTTTAAGATAGAGCTTTGCGGTTTTCGCGACCCTGTATCACTTTTTTGTAAAACTTTTAAAGCCACAAACAGAAATATTCTAACTACTTTTGTTCCTGAAATACAGGGTGAAAACGAAAATGTTCACTTTTGGAGATGTTATTATTTCTCAGGCCCTGTATAAGCTAGAATAAAAATGGAAAACTGTTTATAATAGATATTTTTACATAAAAGTCAGTGGCGTATTTAATTTTTTTTCTAATGCACTGTTTTTAAGATTGGGCACAAACTTGGTATTTTTTAAATGGAACACCCTGTATATTTTAACGTCAAATTTTAGCATTTTTTTTTCTGAATACATTGATGTATCACAACCTATTCTTTAGTAAATTTTAGCTTCAAAAATCAGAAAAATCCATATTTATTTTTGTTTTTAATAGTAGGCCATGAATTCTTACACACATGCATTTAATTATTACTTTTTTAAAACGCCATGTGATTTAAACCTGTTTATTTAACTATATTTTAAACATTAACTTAAAATATTAATATAAACATAAAAATGTTAAAAACAAAAAAAAAATATATCGGACCAGGTTTAACATTAAAAACTAATTAGTAATTACAAGAATCAAATTAGAAAATTAATTACAAAAACAAAAAAAAAAAACAAATATAAATTTAATAAAACTGTTCAAACTGCTGTCCATTTTGTCTTATACAAAAACCACATACAGTCTGTATTCGTCTTAAGGCATTTAAAATTATAAAGGGTTGCCTTTGTAAGTTTATGAATGCTTCTTCAGTTGTCGCTCGGAGTTCATTTATATTATTATGCCGATTTGCATAAATTTTATTTTTTAAGTACGACCATACAAAAAAGTCCAAAACACTTAGGCTAAAAACACACGAGGCTGTTAGCAAGCGGTTTGCGCCGCGACGGTTGTCGCGCCGTGGTCGAGCTCGGCGCCTCGTTTATGGTACTTGTGAGCTTTGAAACAGACGGCGCCGCCTAATCCCATAAAACGCGGCGTCCGACGCGCGTACCCTGCTCGAGACCAGGGGCCGCCGGTACGCCGCTTGGTTTTTATTGCTTTAGCGGCACTACCGCGGCACATCATTTACTTATCTTCTGTGTTGCAAGCCACACGTAGGGTTTTTTGGTGTGTTTTTTTTTTTGTGCAGTGTTGAAAATTGTTCATTTATTATGGAAACTAGGGAATTAAACATAGAAAAATTAATTACTGAGGTTCAATTGAGGCCAGCGATTTGGGATTTGCGTGATGATAATTATTCAAACAGAATTAAAAAAAAAATAGGCATGGGAAGAACTTACTACAGAATTTCTAAGCGCAGCTGCTTCTGTTGAGGAAAAAAAAAAAAGAAAGTATGTACATATTATATGCTATATATTATATGTATATTATATATTATATGCTATTATATTGATTCGTTATCAAAAGCTTTTCTTCCACTGATATGCTATCTCTCATAATGGTATTAGCTTTTGTACATGGCTCTTGGATCAATAAAAGTAACTCCTGGTATGATTCCTTTGACATTCTGGTGAAATTTAAAAAATTTTCCGGATCTTCACAAATCTCCTTATAGATGGAAATATCCCTTCTCGTTTCTTTCCATAACTATGGGATGTATCCATAGCTTACGTTTCGTTCTATTTTTTTTTGGTTTTTTGCGTAATGCCAGTGCCGATGCCGCCAACAAAAATAAAAAATAATTTTCACTGTCGGAGTCCATTTTGCTCACGATAAATAAAAAACTGTGAACTGTATGCAAAGCTTGGCAACATCAAACTGATCTTGTAATTTTTCGTGCCGTTCATAGTTGCGAAAGCCGTCGCGTGTGTTTTAAGTCGAGCGGCGGTCCACCGGCCGCCGTCGCGGCGCAAACCGCTTGCAAACAGCCTCGTGTGTTTTTACCCTAAGTCCGGTGACCTCGGGGGCCATCTGATTGGCCCGTGTGTGCCAATCCAACGTCTATCAAAATGGGCACTTAAATATTCTCTAACTACCCTTGAATTATGAGCGGGCGCTCCATCTTGCTGGAAATATATTTGATGTCGCTGGGCTAAAGGTATGTCCTCCAGCAACTCTGGCAAATTATTTTGCAATATATTTAGATATCGTTGGGCAGTTAAGCTACTCTCAAAAATTGTATATACAATTTTAGTGCCCAATACAAAACAGGAAACACTAAAACCAAATCGGCCTTGTTGCTGTCGTTCAAAAGTAATATGTTGGTTTTCTTGATACCAATGTCTGGTATTTTGCCTATTAAATATGCCACTACTGCTTATATGGGATTCGTCAGACCATATTACCTTTTTTACAAAATCCGGATCTTCATTAGTTTTGGTTAAAAACCAATTAGAAAATTCCAGTCGTTTAAACGGATCGTCAGGATGCAATTCTTGAATAATATTTATCTTATACGGTTTAAATTTATGCTTTTTTAAAATTTTTTGCACTTTTGTTTTGGAAACTCCTATCTCTTCCTCTATCTTTCTACAGGAAATTTGGGGTCTTGCTTCCACACACGCTAAAACATTAATTTCGCCAGCTTCATTTCTATCAACATGGGGTTGCCTAGGTTTTGAATAGCAACCATAATTTAAAAGATTAGATTTTAATACCGTAGCCCGAGATGGCTGACGTCTTTCTGGAAACCTAATAAGATCTTTTTTATTTTTTGAATTTTGTAACAAAATAAAATAAGCTAGAGCTTTACCTATTTAAATATAATTGCTGCGCCGCTTCGACATTTTCGTTAGAAAGGTTTAAACATTTTATAATATCATACTTTTCAAAATTTTGGAATTCCATATTTTCACCGTCAGCCATCATTATTGATATGTATTGAGTCTGTTTGTGACTTAGTTTCCATGAATGCAATAAACAAAACATTTTTTTATGCATGTGTCAAAGAATTCATGGCCTACTATTAAAAAAATAAACATAAATATGGATTTTTCTAATTCTTTGAGCTAAAATTTGTCAAAGATTAGGTTGTGATACATCAATGTATTCAGAAACAAAAATGCAAAAATTTGACGTTAAAATATACAGGGTGTTCCATTTAAAAAATACCAAGTTTGTGCCCAATCTTAAAAACAGTGCATTGGGAAAAAAATTTAAATACGCCACTGACTTTTATGTAAAAATATCTATTATAAGCAGTTTTCATTTTTATTCTATCTTATACAGGGCCTGAGAAATAATAACATCTCCAAAAGTAAACATTTTCGTTTTCGCCCTGTATTTCAGGAACAAAAGTAGTTAGAATATTTCTGTTTGTGGCTTTACAAAAAAGTGATACAGGTCGCGGCAAGTGTTTTAAATGTGAACAACATGGACATCAACAAAACAACTGTACCGGCTTCAAGCAGAATGAACGACCTGCAGCATGCAAATTTAAAACTGTTTCCGTGCTAACGTGTGATCACTGCAAGAAAATGGGCCACACCGAAGCCAATTGCTGGTACAAAAATGGAAAACCTCAGAAGGCATTAGTAATCAAAAAATGACGCCAGCTTGTTACAACACCCATAGCCACCACCCTGTGCAAGAATCAAGCTCCAGAATTCACGTATCGTATTGACAGCGGCGCCGATGTATCCATCATAAAACATTCAATAGTCAAAACATTAGGTGCAGTGATCATGCCGAATGATAAAAGTCTTGGTGTTTGTGATATTATTACAGTCTTGCCGACGTTAACATTATAGAGATTAATTTTGTTGTTATTGACGATCGAGTTTTTCCCAGTGGCATCGATATTTTAATTGGTTTGGATATTATCCTTCAACCCTTTGTATCTGTTAAAAAGGGTGGTAATGGAATTGAGTTATACTATCAGCCACCATACATATCTAAAGTATTAACTCTACAGCATTCTAATCATGTTAAAATCAACCAGACCTACCAGAAAATTTAAAATTGCAAATTGAATCATTGTTATCAAAATATAAGAGCAAAACACCTGATCGCATCACCACCGGCAAGATGACTATTAGGCTAAAAGACAATGTACCCGTAGTGTATCACCCCAGTCGTTTAGCTTATGAAGAGCGTGTTCAAGTTGCTGACATAATAATTGAACTATTAAGGGACGGTATTATTCGCGAGAGTCAGTCAGAGTATGCCAGCCCTATAGTTTTAGTAAGAAAGAAAAATGGCCAACTAAGGATGTGTGTGGACTACTGTGATGTAAATGAAAAAGTGGTACGCGAAAGGTATCCATTACCTGTCATCCAAGACCAAGTTGATACATTGTGTAATGCTAAGTTCTTCATCAAACTTGATATGAAATCTGGATTTTACCAAATGGAAATAGAAGAGGGCTGTAGGCACATTACTGCTTTTGTAACACCAGATGGGCATTATGAGTTCAACCGGATGCCGTTTAGACATACTAACGCTCCTGCAATTTATCATCGTGCAATTGATAAAGCCCTTGGTTCTCTTAAAAACAAAAAAGCATTGGTGTACATTGATGATGTTTTAGTGCCCTCTGTATCGATTGAGGAAGGCTTAAAAAACTTGGAAGAAGTTTTAAGTGCTTTATCTGTGGCTGGATTTTCGTTAAATTACGAAAAGTGTGTGTTTTTTGCCAAACAAACTGAATATTTGGGTTTTATATTAAGTGAAGGAACAATATGTCCTAGTAAGAAGAAAGTTAACGCGTTAGTTAAGTCTCCTCCTCCAAAAAATGTGAAAAATGTGCGTCAATTTATGGGACTCGCCGGTTATTTCCGTAAATTTATTAAGGGTTTTTCACAACTAAGTGCGCCTATAACTGCTTTGTTACAGAAAAATTGTATGTTTGAATGGTCTGATGAATGTGAAGCAACTAGACATTTAATTATAAGTAAATTAACTGATTCCCCTGTTTTGCGGATTTATAATCCAAACTTACCCTGTGAAGTGCATACTGACGCGAGTTCGATTGGGATTGGAGCTGCTCTTTTACAAAAAGAAAATAGTGAAGTGCGCCCGATAGCGTATTTTAGCCGACGTACAACAGAATACGAGTCCAGGTATCACTCCTAGGATTTAGAAACTCTTGCTATAGTGGAGGCAATAGAACATTTCAGAGTGTCTATACGGTGTGCATTTTACCGTCTTCACTGACTGTAATTCAGTGCGTGCAACATCACTTAAAAAGAACCTTCATCCCCGTGTAGCGCGATGGTGGGTTAAACTACAAAAGTTATGTCGATTACAACCAATTCCTAAGAAAAGATCAGAGTATTCAATACGTGCCTTACTGACAGTTTTTGAAGAATTAGGAAAAGCTTAACGCATTATTGCTGACAGAGCTACTGCTTTTACTTTTTTTTTTAATTTTCAAAAATTTCTTAAATGACCAAAAAATTGAACTTCATCACATTGCAACCGGCGTACCTAGAGGAAATGGCCAAGTAGAGCGTGTTATGAGAACAGTGTTTAATTTCTTAAGAGCCATTTTCTTAAGAGCCAGTCTTACCGATAAAAATGATAACACTTGGACTACCGCAATAGCAGCAATAGAGAGACAGGCTACGCTCCTTGCGTTCTTCATTTTGGTCAAAATCCTCGATTAATATCAACACAGCAACTTTTAAAAGATATTCCATGTGATGATTTTGTCGACGCAGACAAGGCTGTTTCCGGGCCAGACTTCGGATGCGAGAAAATGCACGTAAACAAGCCCTGCATTTTAATGCGTCTCGATACTCTGCCAAATTTTTTACTGTCAGAGATGTTGTGGCTATTGAAGACTTACAGCTGGCTGGCGGAGGAAAGTTAAAACCGAAATTTAAGGGTCCTTTTGCAGTCAAAAAGGTACTACCCAATGAAAGATATGTCCTGCAGAGAAATAGTCAGCGGACCACTGTAGCTGCGTGATCAACTGAGACCATGGCCTTCAGAGGATTAAAATTAAAATGTGAGTATTTCAGAAAAATTATATTTTAAAATGTTTCAACAACTAAATTGTTTTTGTGGATCTACCCAAAAAAAAGGGAATCTGGAGGTAGTGGCAACTCCACTATGCTCGAAAGGTGGCAACTCCGTCTGTGGTAAAAACAAAATTGAGGTAGTGGCAACTTCACTATGCTCGAAAGGTGGCAACTCCGCCTGTGGTAAAAAAAAGGGAATCTGGAGATAGTGGCAACTCCACTATGGGTAAAGGGTGGCAACCCCACCTATGACCAAAATAAAATAATAATAAAAAGTTGAAAAATTGTCAACCTTGCTATTTTTAAAATGTAAAAAAAAAAAACTCATCTAAATCTAAATGGGCAATGATTAATGACATTTTCACAAAAATATAATTGTTTAAAAGAAAATTGATTTGTTGCTTATTTTCTTTATTTCAGTTATTGTTTGACGGCGCGAGGACGCACCGACTGCAGGATGGCCGTGTAAGCGGATTTCTTAAAAAACATCTCCAGATCGCCAGAGAGCTGATCCTGCAGAATTGCCGAGCACGGCAAGAGGCGAAAAATGCGACGCGGTACTTCTCAGTTCCCGGCCTGACGCGCTCGCGAGAATCAAATAAGTTGAATTGTCAAGTTGGCAAATTAAAAGTTGGTTTTGTGAATTTAATTACTTTTATTTAAGGGTATCAACCCCAAAATATTACTACTGTTTACACATATATAAAGGCTGCTCTAATTGCAACCAACAATGTTTAAAAATACAAAAACTGTTTTTACAAACTACAATCTTTAAATCAGATAATAAAAATTGGTTGGAAAACTATAAAACAACTAGGTGTATTTTGTTATTTTTTATTGGATAGTATTTAGGTTTTTTGTTTTTTTTCTTAATATTTATGTATAGACCAGCTATCTTTAGAGGTATCTTTATTGTATTGATCCAGTAAGCAGTCCGACACTTACCAACATCCAAGCCCCACACATTTAACTCTTTTTACAGAGTATAGAAAACAGGCCATAGAAAACAGGAAGCAGTTGGATGGTTGCTAAGCTAAGGGGTTTGATAGGGTCAACCACTACATTATTACTACATATTGCATATATCGGGTTAAAATATAGTTGATTAGGAAGGGCGGAAAGACTTTTCTCCACAAATGAAAATTCCAAACTTTTTTGTCAAGACTAAAGCATTTCGATGAGTTCATTTATCATCATCTGACTCTTACACTATATAGCTGTAATCTATATATCGCTACCTTCCAAGAAGACCGTCACAACTCGAAAATTGCTATTTTTCAGTAGAGGCATTTAAAATTATCCAATATTTATTTCATAGGGCTACGCTGCTTTTTGAAAAATATGTTTAATTTTTTTTTTGGTATTATTAAAGACCCTTGTGGAGAATATTTTTTGATGATAATTTTTTTAGTCTGTGTCATCAAACAAAACATAGAGTTAAATGTGACAGTCTTTGCTGAAAAAAAATGATGTTTTTTTATTTTAATTTGAGTTAATAAAAGTATTAAGTTGAATTCATGTATATAAAACTTGTTTATTATCTACTATAGTGTATTCCAACGCGAGAGAAAAGTTTACTAGAGAAAAAGTTTTTTTTTATACGTTTTTTTTTCTTTAATACGTTTGTACTGATGTAAGTGTAATCTAGTATTATAAAAGTTTATTACTATAATTTTTTAAAATATGTTACCAAAAATTTGATTAAGGTTTATTTTTCATAAGGTTTGTTCCAATCCAACGCGTTAGAAAACCGTCACCGAACGATTACGGTCATGCGCAGTAATTAAAATCCGTCGAATTTTAATTACTGCGCATGAGCGTGATCGTTTGATGACGGTTTTCTAACGCGTTGGATTGGAACAAACCTTATAAAAAATAAACCTTAATCAAATTTTTGGTAACATATTTTAAAAAATTATAGTAATAAACTTTTATAATACTAGATTACACTTACATCAGTACAAACGTATTAAAGAAAAAAAAACGTATTAAAAAAAAACTTTTTCTCTAGTAACTGCTTATGCAGTTCCCTTTTTTTTGGTTTCAGGAATTTCATTTTTATCTTCCTCCTTTAGCAGCTTCTACACATAATTCTGCTACCACAACCTGTTCTTCTGGGTTGGGTTGGGATTTTTCGACTTTGGGGCAAGATTTTTCGACTAAAAAAAATAGGAAACATTAAAATAAAAAGTAAAAGATAACCAAACAAAATACCTACCTGTGGTATGTTTTCTTGAATTAAAACTACTAGAAGGACTTAAACTACTGGAGGAACTAGCCTTGGTATTTTCTTTCTCTGCAGAAGAAAAAAAAGTAAAGAAACTGATTTAAATAATAAAAATTTAAAATATAAACCTTCAGTCTCCAAACTCGATATTAGAACATTTCTGCAACTCACTGCGAGCACGTCGTGAACTGCAGATAATGTACTTGGCTCTGGAGACTGTTCTTTTAAATCGCCAGTTTCTTCAACTAAAAAAATTAAAAAAAAAACAAAAAATAAAAATATCTAAAAAAAACAAACAAAATACTTACGCATAGAATCAGAAGTATCTTTGCTACTTCCTTCATTTTCTGTTTCAATTAAGCAATTTTGAATTTCCCAGGATGGTTGCTCTATGTTATGAACTTGTAATTTTTTTTTGGCAAGCTTCAATATCATAGAAGTTCTTCGGGACATCTTAGAACTACAAAATAGATAATGAAAAATTTATTAAAATGAATTTAGACTGAAAGTGTGAAAAAAATGTCAAAAAAGTAATAAGCAACAGACAACTTTTGGCAAATTTTATTTAACTTGTTTTATAAATAAAACTGTTATACTTATGCCTTAACATTTAATACACACAAAAACGAATTTTTATTCAAGAAAGAACGTCATAACTCAAGATGAGACGTGTTCAGGTCTTTAAAAGTACAGAAATTTTCATAAAAAAACGTCCTAAATAAACAAATTTCAACACAAAGTAAAAAAAATATTTATTTTTACAAGGAAGAGCGCACTAATTCTAAATATGACGTTTTTTTTTCCGAAAAAAAACTATATTTTATTTACCACATTTTCCATAAAAAATGCACCAACATAAAATGTGACGATATTTCTCGAAAAATATACAAAAAAAAGAACTTACCTTTTCACAGAAAATCGACCTAAACTTATATAGGACGGTCTTTCCCACAAATATTTTAAAAAACACTTGTCACTTTTATGTTGTGATGCTCTTAACTGAATAAATACAGGTGACGACTGCAACTGACCAGGCACAACTGAATTGATACGCTCTTGCCTGTTAAAACCTGAAAGGTTCTCACTTAGTACACTGACCACATGCGCCGCCAAGCGGCTATTCGTCGAAATTAGCTTGATGCGATATTTTTTGTAATAGAAGCAACTTCTGCTGAATCGATTTTCGTGGAAAACCGAAAAATCGATTTTTCGGACTTGTGACGGTCTTTCTGGAAGGTAGCGATATATAAAAGTTTGTCCTGACTGACTGACTGACTCATCATCGCAGAGCCCAAACTACAATAGCTAGAAACGTGAAATTTTGCCAACGGGTTCCTTTTATAATGTAGGCACTAGATAAAAACGGATTTTTCGAAATTCCACCGATAAGGGGTAAAAAATGGGAAAATTGTTACCTCGTGACCTCGAGAACTAAGGGGGCGTGGCTTCGGAGTTTGAACAGAGACTGCCCGCACGAACAAGTCGCAGGCATTAACTTAAGAAAAAAATTTACTGCAGCAATGTTTTTTTATAATGTAGGCCCCGGATACGAACGAACTTTTTGAAATTCCACCGATAAGGGGTGTTAGCGATATGATAAAATATCGCATAGCTGCATAAAACTGATTAATAAATACGATTGAACAAGTGCCTCTGTGTTATTTATATTTTGGTAGACATAACAACAAGGCGGGTCCATGCGAGACTGATACCCGAGAGGTGACTCGACTCAGTCTTACCGCTCGCTCTGCATCTAACGAATCATTTTTAAGACTATTTGTGTCTTGGTTTTATAATAATTATATTATATTAATCGCGCCCCTTGACGAGTCATGGTGGTAATTTACTAATTGGTGTGGTCTACTTACCACCTCAGTCTGGTTTTGATGCCTATAAGGTCTTCTGTGCGACTGCCGAAAAAGTTCGGCGAAACAATCGAAATGCAAATATCATAATATTTGGAGACTTCAATTTACTCAATATACCATGGGAAATTGACAATGAAGATATGGTTCCGAAGAACTTTAACTCTGCAGAGGATGAGCTGCTCTTAAATACAACTTTATATTTGGAAATGATTCCGGTCAACTTTATCAAGAACCATATGGGTATACTTTTGGATCTGATCTTTACAGACACGCCCCACAACATCAAGGTATCTCTTGTCGATCAAGCATTGTGTAGGCTTGATTGCTATCATCCAGCTTTGGAAATGCAGGTTATCATGGGAAATATTCCCACATGTAAAAATAGAGCTAAGACCAAAATCCATTTATTTGAGCGTGCAAATCATCAGAAAAGTTACTCAATATTTTGCTTAAGTCGATTGGGATCAAGTGTTTCATCGTAATACTGTTGATGAAATGGTGGATGAATTTTATAAGCATATAACGTTTGTTGTTGATAAGTTTGTGCCCAGTTTCCATTATGGTACAGTCAAGAACTGAAAAACAAAATTGCTTATAAGAACAGGCTTCATAGAAAATATAAAAAGTCAGGTCTAGAAGGGGACTACGATAATTATTCTGCGGTTAGATTAGAGACAAAGTACCTCATGGATTTGTGTTACCTTCTCTTTGTCACTAATACAGAACAAATGATACCAGATAATATGAAGTATTTTTGGTCCTATGTTAACAATCTGCGTAAAGATAAAGGAATACCAAAATCTATGGAATACAAGGAATTGACTATGGAGACTCCCGAGGAAGTATCTGAGGCTTTTGCTGACCATTTTGAACCCCGCTATTCGGATTTTTCTAACAAATGCATTACATCTGTTCCAGAAAATTTGGTGTCTGTGCTTTCACATCATATTTTTAACAATGAAGAAATACTGGACAAACTTAACTCATTGGATGCCAATAAAGGATCAGCACCTGATGGAATCTCACCAGTGTTTATCAAAAACTGTTCATCTGTGTTGGTTGAGCCTCTTCGGTTAATTTTTCAAAGGTCATTTGATACATCTTCATTTCCCACATATTGGAAGCTGTCAGTTCTATTCCCTATTTTTAAAAGTGGACGCAAAACTGAGATTGGAAATTATAGGGGTGTTTCTTTGCTTTCAGTTTTCTCCAAAATATTTGAATCAATTTTGACTGATGAAATATTTAATACCTTTAAATCCTATATTTCTCCGAAACAACATGGCTTTTACAAAAGTAGATCAACGGCGACAAACCTATAGCGGATTTTCAGGATTTTTTAAGTGAAAATATCGAAAAAGGCTATCAGATTGATGTTGTTTACACCGATTTACAAAAAGCATTCGACAATGTATGCCATGGTCTGTTGATAAAGAAACTTGAAACATTGGGAGTACATGGATCATATCTGAAGTGGATCGATTCATATTTGAATAGTCGTACTCAACAAGTCAAGCTAAGGGGAGCAACTTCAAGGGAAATTCGAGTGACTTCTGGTGTGCCTCAGGGATCACATCTTGGGCCAATTTTGTTCCTTTTATATATAAATGAAGCTATATCTGTTTTTAAACACTGTGAATGTCTTTTATATGCTGACGATCCAAAATTTTTACTGTGATGAAGACTGTTTCTTGGTGCAACTAGATTTAAATAATTTTAATCAATGGTGTGTAGAAAATTTTTTGAACCTTACGTCCTTTCACCGGAAAAAAGTTCCTTATAGTTTTACATATACATTAGACGGATGTTTACTTTTTAGGCGTTATTTTTGACCCGCACTATAGTTCGTATGATCTATTTACGGGAGAGTCTTGTAATAGTTTTAAAAATAAGATTATAAGAGGAACAGGGCGATAAGTTAGATAATATATGTAGCTACTTTATTTTCTTGCTTTTTTGTTGGATTTCTGTATGTTGATTTATAAGCTTATTGCATATTATTTGTGTTTTTTTTTAACATTTACATGTAATTACCTGTTAAGGTATTTGTAATTGAATATATATAAAGTAATAAGACTGTCCAGAAGTTTTGGAATGGCAGACTGTACGCACACACTCCTGTAAATGATCATTTCATTAGCAGCACCACATTTAAATACAGGCATATTAAAACTGAGTTTCCACTGGGATGGAAAAATTGTCAAGTCTAATGACCTGCGGAATGGGTCATTACTCTTGAGTAGATGTAAGTCTCCAAAATTTCCTAAGTGGCATGACCAAGTATTGAAAGATTTAATTTTAAGTAAGAGGAAGACTCACAAAATATATAAGCAATGCAGTTCTCTGGTGAATTATAACACATTTTCTGAACAAGCAAAATGCAACAAATATTCTTGGGTTATATCTTCTCTTATATCTATTCTTAAGGTTTGTTATAATGAATATAACTCCAAAAAGAAAGTTATGTAATACCAAATAACATATAAAATAAATAAATAAATAAAATATCTTTTATTAACAAAAATGTCAAAAGGTAATAGATCTGCAGAGCAGTTTTTGACAATTACCAATAAAAATTTAGCCATTAGGCAATAACAAATAAAATATCCACTTTCAAATATACTGACAAATTTTAAAATATATGACATTATTTAAAAGCTTTGAGCACAGTATAAAAATAAAAAAATAATAATATATCACAAAATTACTTACATCACAGCTTACCACTCCTCATCAAATCTTTTAGTTTCTTTTTAAAACAGGGACAGCCTAATGTTTTAAGATTCTCAGGTATTTTGTTTTATAAACTAGCTGCCTGATATATGAAACACGACCTGAAAAACTCTGTATTATGCCTGGGAATATTTGAACTATTTTTTTCCCTGATATTTACTTCATGGCATTCACCACGAAGCTTAAAAAGTTCTGCTAAATAATTTGGTTTAACTGAGATAGTTATTTTATGAACTATGAAACCCATATGCACTAATTGCCATTGCTTTAATAAAATTTAATTTAAATTGATTATATTCTGTGAGATATGGTCCATAGACAGTGTCTAGGTAATTAGGAATTGAAAGAATTAGAGATTCTGTAAGTCTTTTTTTGTTTTCTTCAGGGAGAATGTATTTGTATTCGTGAACTGATTTTAATTTAAAATAGGCCTGTCTACATACATTATTAATATGAAAATCAAATTTCAATGGTTAGTCCATGTATAACCCAAGTTTTTTTACATTTTTCCTGCCAGTCACACTCCCATTAACATGTATAATAAGATAATCAGTTTCAATATTGATTTTAGAAAATAAAATTGCTTGTGTTTTTTGAGGGTTATAATCAACAAAGAGTTATGCTCCGCCCAATTAGACATGTTGCTCAAGTCATCATTGATTTTTGTAATCGCTCTGATCAGATCTTTAGGTTCACTTAAAGGGGGATATATCTGAATATCATCGGCATACATATGGTACAGGCAATTATTTATAACATTTTCAATATCAGAGGTGAAAACTGAAAACAAAAGAGGTTCAAGAATGGAGCCCTGAGGCACCCCTGTCTTCACCAGCTGAAAATTGGACATAAGCAGATTACCCAGTTTATCATGCAGGCGAACAGCCTGGCTTCTCTTTGTCAAGAACCTCTCAAAAAAACTATTATACTAGATATTGTAAAATTTTAATTTTGCCAGTAGAAGATTTATATTGAGTGAATCAAAGGCTTTTGACATATCAATTAAGACAGTGGGGCAGCCTTATCAATAGTTTGTGTGATGTCACTTGTAATTTTAAGCAAAGCAGTAGAGCACCTTTAACCCTGAGGGAACCCAGATTGGTACTTAGGTAAAATATTGTTCACTTCAAGATATTCGACCATTTGTGATTTACTATTTTTTCAAGTAGTTTTGAAGCCGCAGGTAGAATGCTGACCTAAATCACTAATGGTTGGATTGGTTTTCTTAGGAATAGGGATGACCAAAGCTTTTTTCCAAAGTTCAGATCAATTCCCATTTCCAAACAGGAGTTAATTATATTGGTAAGAGGGAATAGACAGTGAGATGTACTCAATTTTAGCATTCTTGCTGTTATGTTGTCAATGCCAACTGCACTGCTTTTTACTTTATTAAGGCTATACAATATATCATCCTGAGTTATCAGCATAAATTTAAAAGGTTCACTAGCAAAGTTATTATTGTCAAAATTTATTAGTAAGTTTTGATCTATGGTGGTGACCTCTATGTGTTAGAGGTCAAGGAACTATGATGACCTCTATGTGTTACTAAAACTCCCTAAATTAATAGACAGACGAACTGATTACTGAATGGTGTGATCAATTCTCCTAATCTCCTTGCACTAGTTAATTTGCATGTACCTATTAGGAGAAATAGATATGAGGTAATTTTTGGAATACAATTTCATAGAACTAATTATGGTTTTAATAGGCCTTTTGATCGAATGTGTAGACTGGCCAATGATCTACCCAAAGAAATTGATATCTTTCATATGCCTTTTTTGCAATTTAGGTCACAAATAAAAAGATTATATTATTTTATATTTAAATTTTGTAATTGGGAATTGCATCAATAAACTTTAATTACCTCTTGTGGGTTCTCTGAATTTATGCTCAAATCCATAACTTTGCAGCAGGTCACAGAGCAACGAAGCAACCATTATCAACAAATACCATGTATTTACGATAATAAAGCATGTTTTAAATTTGAGTAGTAGGTTCCTACAGTTTTTTAGAATATATCCTGGAACACCATCAAATCCAATAACCTATTTCCCTTTAATTTATTTAGTGCACTGATAAGGTCATTCTCCAATATAGATTGATAACCAAAATAGTCAAAATGAGAGTTAGGCCTTCAAGGAAGATTCAAATTCATATTCAAAATGTATATTTGCCAACATCAAAAATTACAAAACAGTTGTACTTATGATGTAAGTAAAGTTAGCAAATAGGAATGCATCTCAATTATAAAAACCGTTTCTCAAGAGGCACTTTTAAGTGATACATCCTCAAGAAAAAGCAACAAAACTAGGAAACAAAATAAAAAGGAAACCAAAAAAACCCTTACGTAAGAATATTTTTTCGATACATTTTGATAATGAGAGCTTGAAAAATATTTAAAAAAATACAATTCATCTTTATCATTAGAAATATCGTAGACTATACAGAAAGACGATAAAAGCAGCAAAGGTTAAATATTATAGTGACTGCTGCATGTGTCCTCAAATAGGCAGAGAGAATGTTGGTCAATTATAAATGACTTCAGGCATTCTCACAAGAAAGTTTCAGAACCAGAAGTAAAACCAAATAGTTTAAATGATCATTTTTGTCAAATTTCTATATTATCTACCCTCTCCAAGATAGTTCAAAAACTTGCAAAAATCAGAATTTTGTCTTTTTTGCAACATAATTGCATTTTGATTGTGTCCAATCCAATTTGATCCAATTTGATTGTGTAGATCATGGAATACTGCTGTCTAAGCTCAATAATTATGGCTTTAGAGTTGTGGCATTGCAATGACTGGAATCCTATCTGTCTAATCGTACCCAAAGAGTTACAGTATCTGGATGTTTATCCGATTCCAGATCCCTTAAAACTGGAGTACCTCAGGGTTCAGTGTTAGGACCACTATTATTTTTGCTCTATGTAAATGATTTGGGTTCATTAAAACTGGGGCAAAGTGGTTCAGTTTGCTGATGATACCACTATTTCATGGAATCATAGAGATTCTGATAATGTTAGAGCCCAGGTTTTTAAGGATCTTAAGATTTTATCAGAGTGGTGTGCTGCAAACAGGCTTGTATTTTATGTGGGCAAAACCTTTATTATGGGATTTAAGTGTGACGCTCAGGGCCTTATGTTTAGTGAAAACTCCCCCTTGCAATACAAAGAAAGCTGTAAGTTCCTTGGTATTACCATTGATGGTTGCCTTCGCTTCGAAGATCATATCCTAAATCTTGCATCAAAGTGCAAGATTTAGGATATGATCAGGATATGATAAAGAATGGCAGAGCATGAGCTGGGAGGGGTAGTTGCATGTTCAGTGTACTTTTCTCTTATTGAGTCCCATCTTCATTATGGCTTGCCTTTTTGGGGTTTAAGCAACAAGGGATTATTTAACATAATTTTTGTGATTCAAAAAAAGGCAGTTAGATACCTATGTTCCGCTGGGTTAAGAGATTATTGTAAACCTCTCTTTATATCTCAAAAAATCCTAACTCTTTTTTCTCTTTTTATCTTAGAAACAGCTACTCTTATTCATAAATGTCCTAAACCTCCCTCTAACACTGGTCATATGACTCGCCAGGTTAATGATTTTCCCTTACAAATCCCTACATCCACCCTCACCAAGAACTCACTTCTATACCATAGCAAAAAAATTTACAACCATGTTCCTCTATGTATCAGACAAATTTTAGAAGTTAAGAAATTTGAAAAGAAATTAAAATCACTTTTATTATCCAGGGCATATTATAGCCTTGACGATTTTTTTAATGATACCTTTTGACCTGTGCTCTGACATCATTTTAGTGTTTTAGTTTTGTTTCCTATTAAATATTTTAATTTACTTCCTCTAAATTCTGTTTTATTGACAGCTTTACTTATTTTTTAATCAAATTTATCAAAAAGATGCTTTTTTTTTATTTTTTCAATCTGTTTTGTTATAATTAATTTTGGTAATGTGTGTAAATTTTATGGTAATTTTTGGTTTTTTAGTTTTAGATGTTATGTTTGTTTGAAATGTGAAATTTAAAGTGAATTTGGAAAATTTTTTTAGTTTTTAGGATGCTTGTACAATACAAGATTTTGTTTTGTCTTACGTAATATAGCACATTTTCTTTCTTTCTATTTATATTTATGTACACAGGGCAGCGGTAGGCAGCGACTGAATCAGGGAAGAGCAGGAGAGGAAACGCATCCAATATATGCATTAGAAATGTGCTTAAATGATCACCTTGTGAAACCTACAATTTTAAAAACACAAAATAAAACGGAAAATGTTCCTGGAAATCAAGGCCGTCCAAGAAAAACCACAGGGAAGACTGATAAGCTTATTGTATGTGAAGTCAGTAAAAAACCTTTCTCCACATCTACCCCTATAAAATGAAACTTGAGCCCAAGTATTAGCACTAGGATGATAAGAAGATGTTTGCAAGACCAAAAATTATATGTTCGAGTGGCCAGAAAAGTCCCATTTCTAAGCAAAAAGAATATAAAACAAAGACTGGCATTTATTAAGAATAATTTTAATTAAAATTTTCAAAGAAATTGGTGCAACATTCTTTTTAGTGATGAGATAAATATCAATTTATTCAGATCAGATGGAAGATGATTCATTAGAAGAAGGAGGAATGAAGAATATAATCCTAGAAACACAATAGGCACAGTTAAACATGGAGGTGGAAATATCAAACTGTGGGGCTGTTTTTCCTACAATGGAGTAGGTCCCATATTTTGGATTAAAGAGACCATGACAAAAGAAATTTATTTGGATATCTTGGATAGAGTCATGGCTACCATTTGCCGATAAAAACATGCCTATAAGGTGGGTGTATCAACAAGATAACGACCCTAAACATACGGGGACGGATTGTTAAACAATGGTTTACACAAAATTTTTCATTATTTTGATTGAGACGTGGCTAAATCAACATTACTCAGACAATGCATTAGCTAGTTCTGAATATCAGATTTTTAGGCTAGATCGCAATTCCTTAACTAGTACTAAACAATGTGGTGGTGGAGTATTAATGTTAGTACACAATAAATTTAGAGCCAAACAACTCAGGACTGATATCTTAAATGTGGAGCACAATTTTGTTCAAGTGGATTATGGTGAGCTATCTAATATTTTGGGTTGTGTTTACATTCCTCCTATTTGTTCAGAAGAAGTCTACCGTGCCCATTGCTCAGCAGTTAAAAGTATTAAGAACAATTTTCCCAATATACCTGTATTTCTATTTGGAGATTACAATTTACCCTTAGCCACTTGGAATTACTCAATTGAAGAGCACTGACCTATCCAGCCAGGGAAGTTTGTGAATCATTTTCTTATCCGAATATGCGACAATCTAACATTATTCCAAACAATCATGGCATATTTCTGGATCTGATTTTTAACAGTATTGATGAGTGCCATAAAATAACTGTTCAACAAGCTTTAGACAATCTTCTTCCAAACAACTTTCACCACTTAGCAACAATTTGAGATATTAGTGTTAGTGATAGGATTGAAAAACCAGATTATAGTACAACTTATTTTGATTTTAAAAATGCTGATTTTGTAAGTTTCAATGATTATTTTAGTGGAGTGGATTGGTATTTTTGATGATTCAGTAAATAACTTTTATGAAGTAGTTTTATATGCAATCTCACTCTATGTACCAAAAAAAAATATATAAACCTTCCAGGTTTCCTCGTTGGTTTTCCCCAGAATTAAGGAATCTTATTCTATCAAAAAAGACTGCTCATGCTAAATTCAAAAGTACTAACTTAGCTAAAGATTATATCCTGTTTGCTAACCTACGTACTCAATGTAAAGTTCATACTGAGCAATGCTATAGATCTTACATTGCTACCTTAAATGAGTCAATTCAATCTGACACCACACAATTTTGGAATCATATTAACTCCCTTAATAAAAGTCATGGTATCCCAAATGCTATGCATTTAAATGATATTTCAGCAGATTCGGGGGAGGATATTGCAAACTTATTTTCCACCTATTTTTCTAGTGTTTATCACTCTTATGAGGTGGATCTCAGTAACTTTAATTTTCCAGTAGCAAATTCTGTTGACATGCCTTTTATTCAGTTCACCCTGTCTGAGGTTTTTGAATCTATATTTGGTCTTAAGGACAAACTGAGTTATGGTCCTGATAATGTTCCTACCTATTTCCTAAAAAGATGTGTTTATAGTTTGTCTAGACCTTTGTGTACATTATTTAATTTGTCTTTAAAATTACAAACTTTCCCTGAGAAATGGTGTGACAGGGATGATATAAAAAATTACAGGCCCATTGTTATGTTATCTGCTATCCCTAAGCTTTTTGAGCTTATCCTGAACAAATATCTTACTTGGCATTGTAGAGGTCTCTTGATCAACAAGCAACATGGGTTTAGGCAGGGTAAATATATTTCTACAAACCTTGTATTATATCATGACTTCATTGTCAGGGCTTTCGAGAAGGGTCATCAGGTTAAATCTATCTATACTGATTTCTTAAAGGCCTTTGACACAGTCATCCACTCATTGCTCATTTTTAAATTATGATGCTATGGTTTTCCTAAGTGGTTTCTTTCTTGGCTAAATAGTTACCTACATAAAAGGATACAATTTGTTAATGTAAGGGGTTCACTTTCAGTTCCTATTTTGGTTACTTCAGGGGTCACATTTAAGGCCTCTACTCTTTAATTTATTTATTAACGATATTTTTAGTATTATCAAATTTTGCAAAAATTCCTATTATTTGCAGATGACCTGAAGCTATTTTTACATATTTTAAACTGCCTGATGATACAATCAGACATAGATTCTCTATATAATTGGTCTGTCTCTAATGGCTTACATCTTAATAAGGATAAGTGTTTTATCATTTGTTCTACTAAATCTAGAAAAGTTGTCCCATTTGACTACCACATAAATGATAATATACTTTCAAGAGTATCGCTAATTAAAGATTTGGGGGTGTTGTTTGACAGTTCCCTGACTTTCCCTGACCCCATATAGATAGTTTGTCTAGTAAAGCCCTTCTTACTCTTGGTTTTATAACTAGAAATACTCAAGACTTTTTAGTAGCTGCCTTCAGAGTTTTATATCTTACACTTATTCATAGTGTCATGTCTTATACTTCCATAGTCTGGTCCCCTTATTATGCTAACCATATTTACAGTCTTGATAAGATCCAAAATAAATTTCTCAGGACTTGTGCCTGGCAATTCAAGTTCAAGTTCAATATATTCAACTTCAATATAAAATATTACAATTCTAAGAATATAAAGCACCTAGATACCAGAGTATCTGTATGTGCTATGGTAGAAACAATTCAAAAATTCTAATATATCAATGTTGTTACCCTTAGCAGACTAGCCGTTATATAAATTAGTTCACAATATTTAACATTTTACCCAAAACTACATAACAAAAATCAAAAACCAGACAATAAAAATGAGAAAAAGAGAAAAAAAAAAAAAAAAAAAAAATATACTATATACACATATACATTTTACCTACAAAGGTATTATGTAGTATTTTACAGAGTTTTCTAGTCTTTGGTACCTAAAACCTATAATATTTGAAACAAAATAAATAATTGAATAATTGTCCATACTGAGATTTTTTTCTTTTTCCCTTATGTATTTATGTTGTGATTGCTATCGAGTAAGAAAATAAAAAGTTTGGTGAAAAGCAGAATATTGATACAAGCACTTATGATCAATCAACAAAATTTTCTTTTGTTTCCTAATATATAACTTAGGGCATGCTCATTAAACTTTTTGAAGTATTTCTGTTGTTTGACATTTTCTGGGAGAAGGTTATAAAATTTTGGAGCTAAAAATACTGCCGAATGTTGACCAAAATCTCGAATCATATAAGGTAGTACAATTTGCTGGTGTTTATTAGCTCGGGTTTGGTGTCTATGGTTTATTATACTTTGTTTACCATAGAATTTATGAACATAAGAGCAACAGGTTGTTATAAAAAGAGTTTTCAAATCTTGTATTTCAGAATTATATAATTGCTTTGTTGAAAATAACCTAGGTCTCTTTAACATTATCTTTACTATTGAGTTTTGTATTGTTTTAAGATTTTTTAGACTGTTTTCATATGCCCCACCCCAAATCAATATCCCATCCCATCCCATAGGGGTTCCACGAGAGCTTTATAGATCAACACAATGAGTTTTCTGCACAAAATTTCCCTTAATAAATAAAATTTATGTAAGAGTGCCTTTATCTTTTTTGTTAAATAATCAATGTGTATATCCCATTTTAGATGTTTGTCTATATGGACTCCCAAATATTTTATAGAGTTTACCTGTGCAATTGGTTCATTAATATTGTTTACAATAATATTTTAAAAGTTTGATCTATTTGAACTGTTTATGGAAAATGCTATATATTTAGATTTTTTTGGATTTAGTGACAATTTAAAGGTGTCGAAAAAATTTTTGATTAATGATTACTTGAAACTTAACTTTTGCCTCTTGCCATGTGTCTCCAATAAATATAATTCCTGTATCATCTGCATAGGATATTACTTTGCCAGGAGTTTTTATATCATTCACTGCATTTATATAAACATTGAAAAGTAGGGGTCCTAGTACAGTGCCCTGCGGTATTCCAATTTTAATGATATCAGGATCGCTAAGGTTATTTTTTATCTTGGTGTATTGCATTCTGTTTGATAGATAACTCTGTAAAAGTTGTAATACTTTGCCTCTGATACCATATTTTTCTAATGTTTGAAATAATATTTGGTGTGACACTGTATCGAATGCTTTTGTTAGATCGAGAAACACCGATTATTAAATGTACGAGATGAGTCTTTATTGGAACTTAAGTCAAGGCTAAATATGACCTTCTCTTGAGGACTATCGAACTAGGTGTGATATGATATTTCTTCACAAGTTGAATTATAATGCTATTGATTGCCCTGAATTGTTATCGCGGATAAACTTTAGATGCAATACCAGAGTCCTTAGAGAGACGTCCCTTTTTCTGGTTGAATATCACCATACAAACTATGGTAAATTTTCTCCAATTAATCGACTCCACATGTTGGGAAATAGATTTAATCAGGCTTTTGACTAAGTGGATTTAAAGCCTTCAAAACTTAAAAGGTGTCTGAGTGAGTTTACTCGTTGAGTATGTGTGTTAAAGTATCAAATAAATTTGATTGCATTTACTTTTTTTATTTTAATTATTTTAATGGTATGTTTTTAGTTGCTTTATTTTGTAATTTTGTTAGAATGGGGACATCCCGTAAATAAATAAATAAAATAAATATATTTATTGTTTTTTTCGCTATGAAGCGTAATATATTATTACGAATATTCTATAAAACCAGGTACTCTTATTTTTTTGGCCACCACTGTATACCTATGAATATAAATAATATGATACAGGTATATCTTGTTAAATGCGAAACGAAAATGATAGGAAAAGCTACTCTACAGAATTACAAAACTATTAAATACTTTTAGCTATAACGGCTGACTGAATACTATGATATATCAAAATAAAGCAGTGCTTTAAAAGAGTTATGAGCAAACCAAAATGAATATTTACCTGGCTTTCCGCCGGAATTTTAAGATCACTCATTTCTTCCTAATAAAAAATCACAAAAATTAATCAAATTAATTTCAGACCACCATTCACATTAAAATCTATTATCTACGTCAGTCAGTTCCATACAGTAAACCCCCCACTAAAGGAGAAAAAATAGACCAGGCAGGGACAAACAAAACTGATCTGTAATTGGTCTCCTCTCCCCATCAAAGACGGGGGCGACCATTTAGGCGAAGGAGGGAGCGAACGCACAGGTATTGGTCGAAAATAAAGCGGTGGGAGTGTCCAGAGTAGAGGGGAATAATGAATGGTTTTATTGGATGTAGAATGAATGGGACCCAGGTAGTTTTATAGTGGGTGAGTGCAGCGTTGCCAATTTAGCGGAATTTTATTTGATTAGCGGAAAAAAAAGGTAATAGGGGCTAACGGATTTTTTAGCAGAATTATATATTTAAACATAATTTATGGGATTAATGGATTTTGCCTTTTTTCATAATAAAATAACTTTTTATTTCCAACCTTTTTATTTCTGTCATATTGTAACAGAAAATATAAATGCTTCAGGACAGGTATTCAGGTTAAAGTTACACTATACTCTATTTCAGAAGTGTATAGAGCAATAAACTGGGGAATTCCGTTCTGTTTGGCTACATTTCGTGGTAGTTCATAGGCGCAGGTACTTATAATATTTATGAATTTAATTTTCACGGATTAAATGCCTTTATTTTGAAAGAGATTAAATACTAAATAAATACTTTTAATCCTTTTGTATAGGTACCTATCTTTTAACGCTTTGTAACATGCCAAAATGGGGTCAGGTAATATATACAGACTATAAATACTTTTAAATCATATTTTAAACGTTAGTAGTCACTGCTACGCTGTAGTGTAATCACAATATTATTATCCCAATATTTAAAAAATGGAGGTATTCAGTCCAACGAAAAGATGTACTAAAAATTCTCCACTATCGCTGAGTGAAAAAGTTATTATTTTAAATGTACATGATTGCATAAAACACGATTACCCTAGTTTTACTGTGCAAGAAATTGTTGAAAAATGTTCTCGAATGAGTGGAATTGGAAAGTCCACCATTTTCAAATTGTTGCGGGAAAGAAAAGTAGCAGGTCAAGTGGAATCTCCCAAGCAAAAGCCAGGACGACCTACAAAAGTCCTTGATGAAAATGCTAAATGTATAATTCGAAGAAAAGTTCACTCTTTTTATTTTAAAAAGTAAATACCCATCCTAGACAAAATTTTAATGGAGCTTGGCCGAGATGACAGTATTCCGTTGATAAGTAGAAAACTTTTATGGAAAACTTTAAAAAATATGGATTTTGCCTGGGAAAAGCATAACCGCAAAGCACTTTTACTGGAGAGCGACAAAATTGTTTGTTGGAGACGACAATACTTGAGAAGTATCAAGCAGTACCGCAGGGAGCAAAAGAAAGTTTTTTTTATCTTGGTGAGACGTGGATTAACGAAGGTTATATAGTCCAAAGAATGTGGCAAGACAAAAATATAACCAATGCTCGCCAAGCTTTCATAGAAGGCCTGTCTACGGGTATTAAAGTACCTTCGGGAAAAGGAAAAAGACTTATAATCACACATATTGGAAGCGAAGAGGGATTTTTAAAAGAAGGTCTGCTAACCTTTGAGTCGACTCGCACAGGAGATTACCATGAAGACATGAACTCAGACGTTTTCGAGGACTATTTTGGTGAAATGATAAAATTTCTTCCGGCTAATTCGGTGGTGGTTATGGATAACGCAAGCTATCATTCACGGCGAATAGAGAAGACGCCAACTTCAAGTTGAAGAAAGCAAGAAATTATCGATTGGCTGACTGCAAAAGGTATTGCGTTTGAAGCAAATTTGATAAAAAAAGAACTGCTGGCAATAGCAAACTTACACAAAACTCGTTTCATGAAATACGCCGTGGAAGATATAGCCGAAAAATATAATATAACTGTACTGCGCTTACAGCCATATCATTGCGAACTAAATCCTATAGAACTGATATGGGCGCAGGTAAAAGGATTTGTAGCAAGACAAAACACGACTTTTAAAATAAAAGATGTTAAGCTACTGTTTGATCAAGCCATTACGGAAGCGACACCAGAGAATTGGCGAAAAGCAGTCCAGCATGTAATTAAGCAAGAGGACAAAATGTGGGATCTTGACAACCTCATCGATCAGACAGTCGATCCTTTAATTATAATGTCAAGAGGTGATGACAGTTCGTCAGATGACGAAGAAGACTACAATCTATTATAATTTAAAATTGTTATACACTGTTCAAAAAGTGCCAGATCCAAAAGTGACATTTTCAACTGTTTTACTCTACATATTATGTTCAATAAATTTGTGAAAAAAATATATTATTCCATTTAAACAAAAGTAACTTTCTAAAATAAAATAGCATTTAAGTACCATAATTATAAGGTATAAAACAAGTCCCAGTTGCACGCCTTTGGCGAACCGTTTTCAATGTTTATCAGTGGGTAACAATGGGCAAAACTCATAAATTGACCCAAAACCGGGTGGCACTACCTGCAATCAACGAAAAGAAAGAATTTTACATTGAAACTAATACCCAACTAAGGTAGTGGCATAAAATATTGGCGGATCACCAGGTACCACTTTTGCATACCTAATGAGGTTTTATTGCTCTACACACTTCTGAAATAGAGTATAGTTAGTTTACTGCTATTAGGTAGTGTTGTTATATTGTGAATTAACGTTAAAAAAACATTGGAAAATTTTAAACTTCACTTATAAATAATCTTGTCGCCATTAGCTAAGTTTACAACGCGTGTACCAAACTACCAAATATTTAATACTTTGATCAAATGGCGATTGATACCCGAATTTGATGTGTCCCAAACAGGGTAGATGTTAGCTTACGAGATTTTTATTTTTGTACACAAAAATAAAGAACAAGAGGAAGACAAGGACAAACCTAAGCCTTAAAAAATAAAAAAATGTATTAGTTTATTTTTATTATTTTTTAACTACAATAAGACTTTTAAAGATTTAAAGGTTATGTCCTATAATTCTTCGTCTAAACTGATACAACCCTTCATTTTAATCCTAGAGATAATCATGCACTAATTTAACCCTTAAAATCAATCCTTGTAAACAGGGCTGTACTAAATAAAAATAGTCCATCATTTGATCCATGGACCATCTGCGGTAACTGTAACCGCGACGAAAGGGGGAAGAAGGCCATAAATACTGTAAAAAACCCATTTCGAACTTGGTCTCGAGGCCTTTTCAGTGGCGCACGCTATCAATTAAAAAAAATTTGGATATTTTACCTTTTTTATTTTCTACTTATCTGGTTTTTTTTATTTTTATAACCAAGAATAAAAGCGATTGATTTTGTAAATCTATATTAATGAACTCAGGAAATCCCATCTTCTTAACACAAAAATGTCATGGTTTCTTAGTCAGAATCAGGATCAATGTTTTCTTCTTCCGAATCGTCTAACTCATCAGAGCTCACTTTCCTCATCATCCTCTTTTATAATTAATTTTTCAGGGATGTCTTCCATTATCTGGTCAGTTTTCTAATACCTATTCTCTATATCTATAACATGTCTGACGTTCTTTTTCCAATGATTGGAACTGACAGACTCAATACCCTCGTATAATAAATCTAATAATTTGGTATAGCTGTTAAATCAGCAGTATTATGATTTCCTAAATATTGCTTTACTTCGGCCCACACTAATTCTATAGGGTTTAATTCGCAAATGTGAAGTGGTATTCTTAGTGGAATATGTCCATGTTCTTTCATTAAATTGTCTATTTTATAATTTTTAGTGGTCGTATTAGGCTTATGCGCACATAACAAATCGTAAAGCTCAAATTTTCTTTTTGATTCGTCAAAATTAATTTTGTTGTTTTTGAGCCAATTTACTATTACACATTTTGTCGAGGATTTTGTGGACACTACTTGCTAATACAGAGTGATAGGGAGCGTTGTCCATAATAACAACAGTCTGTTCTGGAATATTTGGCAACAGTTTTTCTTCTTTCCATTTCGTTCATTTGCCCGTGATAATCCCCCGTAGATACCTAGTCCAGCTCTAAAATTTAGAGATGCACCCTCAACAAATCCCTTTTCGTTTCCGGACTACAATGTAGCGACCACTCGAACTAATGTTTTCTGCTATTCCGAATATTCCATTAAAATTTTACTGCGGTTTTGAGATCTTTGTTAATTTTTATTTATTTTTCTTCTTATAATTTGGGAGCACTTGATTGGGTACACTTTATAATGAGATAGAATAATAACACATTATAATTATTTTATTCTCCATAAGTGCAAGTCATACACCAATAACCCAACCTACAACTCACTGAACATCAGTTGTCTTTTGCCAATGTCTGACAAGCCATAAATAGTCAATTTCAAAATATGCTCTGGTTGTATACCTGACATCTCCCTTTTTTATAAAATAAAAAAAAATAAACATTCTTATCCTGATTAACTTACAGTACTACATCCTTATAGATCTAACCTAGTAGGTGCTCTAACTAATCTACCTCTACGAGTAAACACAGGATTTAAGTTTTGTTCTTCTTCGTCCTCACTTTCTGCACTATACATCTCAGTGTCTTCTGACTCATTTTTACTTTCATTATCTAGTTCACTTTCACTTAACTCTAAGAAACACTTTTTGTTTTTAACTTCATTCCCTGCATTGTCTGAGAAGAACCTAACCGATTTATATGTCAAAAATATTCTAAATCCCAAACTCCTGAACCCTTAATGTGTCATAATATATCCTTAATCCCATGGAATAAAGTTGGTTGTGACTTGTTTGATATAGAGCGAGAATCAGTTTTTAGTTGATATGACCTGTCTCTACGTTTTTGTACAACCCTACCAGGCACCCAAATACCTTTAGGCTTTAATTGAATTACAACTTTGGTATTAGGCAAAATGTCTGGTAACTCTTTAACTCCTGGCCTATTATAATTATTGTACTGTGCCTGTTGTTTTTTCCAAAAACTTAGTATAAATCATAATTATGTATCTATTACATATGGTCTTAAGGATTGCTCTTAGATTTCTCGACATTAATAAGTTTGCTGGAGAAACATTGTTAAAAATTGGCATATTTCTATAATACAGCAAAGCCAAATAGATATCTTTCTTTTCCTTTAAGAACTTTTTAAACATATTTTTAGATGTTTGGACATTTTTCTCTGCCATACCATTTGATTTGGCATAGGTTGGAGAACTAACAATATGAGTAAATTCCCATTCTTTAGTAAATCTTTTAAGTACCGTAAAGTCGGGTGACTTTGACCCAGTTTTAAAGTTGGTCAACATTTTTTTATATATAATATCACAAAAAATGCAAAATTTTTATTAGTTTTATTTCAGTCTTAATGTATTTAATTGAACGATCTACCTAACGGTATGTAACTAAATCCTATTTCAAAAAAAAATAAATAAAAAGTCCTCAAGGATCGGGTGACTTTGTTCCATACAATATTTTGTGCTTATTTAGGTTTATTTTAAAGACTGGGGCAGACACCCATTCGGATGGATATATTTGACTCATTTAAAAAATATAATTTGATATTTTTAGATTTTCAGAGAAGGTATGTTTGGTAAAACATAATTAGGTATGGCAAAAAAAATTAAAAAATATGAAAGCCAACAAATTTCTTTATTTAAACAAAGTTTTAAACATGAAATTATCCCTGTCTATGATAGATGGATCTCCACAGACATCAAAATATGCCACATAGTAGGAATTTCGTAAGGGCTGTTCAGGCCACTTCCAAATATTTTTTTTAACATGGACCATTTTTAAAACCCAGCCAAACCGAATTTCCTTGGCATACCCATCAAATTTGCCAGCGATAGAACAAAATTCTTCATTTTCTGACGAATTATCCATGTAAACTAAACTGGAACTAGAAATACAAACTTGTGTCTGAATCCGATTCATATTTTGTTTTCTTCTTTTTTTTCGATTTTCGATAAGCCGCTGGTTCCAGGCCCATTAGCATTTACAACTTCAATCGGTTCAGGCATATTATCTATTTCTGCAAGAAAATTATCAATTTCTTATTCAGCAGCCTCCAAGGTCATTTCATCTATATTTTCCCTAGAATTGAGTGTCTGTATGTTATTTTTCTTATTGTTATTTGTGTTTATTTTTTCCTTTTTTTATTTTTATTTTCATTTGTTTCTGCTTTCTTGGATTGTGTTTTCTTAAAGGGACCATTTTTTTTAAAGTTTTTTTCAGTTTTATTAAGGCTTTCTGCTATCTTGCGATTTTGAACATCATCCGAGCTGATACTTTTTCCAGCAGTTACCTCAATTTTCCGTCTGCGTTTTTGTTTTGGTTCAGAGTGTATTCCTCTATTTTTTTCCAAAAAATTAATAACCACATCACTTACCCTCGCTGCTATTTCGACGGGATTCTGCTGATTTCTGTTGTAACTTGGAATTCTCTCTAACACTTTCCGCAAAAAATATAAAATTCCGCATTTTCGGAAGCCGTTTTCAAGATTTTTTCCACCCTGTTTACTAACAGCGTCCACTAGCTTTTTAAGGAGTTGAGGAAAAATTGTTTTGGGGATGGAGCCAGTATTGATGTTGTGGGTCTTAAAATCGAGTAGAATTTTCCGCCAAGCTACCTTCATGGGATGAAAATAGGCTACGTCTAGGGGTTGCGTTAAATGGGTGGAGTTGGCAGGAAGACAGAAATGAGATATTTTCTCGTTCGCAATTCTGAATAACTGTGGGTGAAATATGGGAGGATAAGTTATCGCCTATAATCACTTTTTTCGCAGGAATCTTTTTTAATTTAGGCAGAACCAGAGAAATAAACCAGTCGTCAATACACAACGAATCAAACCAACCGCTCTTGGATCTGTTATATCGCGAATTATCTGGACCATTCGCTATCCAGGTTGACCATAGCTTGTCTGATTTATATACAACGTAGGGAGGAAGCACGTTGCCAGCAGCGTTACCGCAAAACATAATGGATACCGCAGATTTGCTAGTATTTAAGACCCTCTCTATATATTTGGTCCCGCGTTTGGTCAGAACTCTTTTACGACCCGGATCGTCACTTAGATTCGTTTCGTCATAGTTCCAAATACAATTTGGCGGAACGTCCTTAAGTTCTTCCTCCAAATTATTAAAATATTCAGTTATGGTGTCTTCATTTATTTCGGCCCGTGATCTTTTTATGTTACTCGCAAACCGTTGCGTTAGTGTTGGGTTTCTTAGAAGAAAAGTTTTCTGGAAACTGCTTCAGTGGTTCTGCCCTCGCGGTCTACGTAGTTTTTAACTAAATATTTAAGGTTAGTTTGGTCGATGGGGAACCCATCATGAGAAAGAGTGCAAATATGTGAAGTAAATGCATCTTCTTCAATTTTTGTAAAAACCGGCTGACCACCTATTGATTTTGTGTGTCTATTTTTAATTTTGTTTTTTATTGTCTTAACTGGAACTTTAAATTGTAGGGCAGCCTTTCTTTGAGAGAGTTCTTCGTTTTTTACTGCTTCTACGGCTCTATTTTAAAGTCTCTTTGGTGTAGTTAACATAACTCCTAGCACCGGCTGTGCGTTTGTAGGTCGAAGGCATAATTTACTGAAAAAAAGCCATTTTCAAAACCGTTGATAAAAACATTAGAAAGAAAGCGTAAAATATTGTTATCAGATAGGTAGGTATTTAAAGAAAATTTAAGCTCTAGATAGGCTTTACCTACGACTAACTTAGTTTAAAATATTAGAAACTCACATATTTGTTGTTAAATACAATAAACAGGTATTCTTTAAATTGAGCCAAAGTCACCCGACGATTTAGAATATTTTTGACATATATATGGCATACTTCAATTTTTTATTTAATATCATTAGATATTGTGGGCCAATAAATTGAACCTTTAGCTAAGTCCAAACACTTTTTAACACCCAAATGGTTATAGTGTACTTTGTTTAACATTTCACTGTGTAAACTTTTAGGTATTACTAAACAATTTCCTTTTAAAATCAAATTTTTATGCAAAGTGAACCCATCTCTGAATTTAAAATAGGGTTTTATACAATCCCTGACTTTTTTAATTGAATTGGGCCACCCATTTAAAATAACAGTTTTTAATTCCTGTAAAGTTTTATCACTTAAAGTCATTTTTTTCAATTTCATTTAATTTTCCTTCTGTAACATTTATTTCCGACACTACAAGACATACTTGTGCCTGAAGTTCATTATCAAAATTATCATAACTTTTATCTTGAATATAAGCCCTCGATAAAGTATCTGCTATAATAAGTTTTGTGCCTGGCTTATAGTATACTTCTAAATCATGTTTTTGTACCTGTAATAACAATTCTTTCAAGTCTAGGAGGGCACTTATTTAAAGGGTTTTTAAAAATTGTTAGTAAAGGCTGGTGATCCACTTTAACTTTTTTCCCAAAGATATATTCATGAAACCTGTTTAAACCAAAGCATATTGCTGCCATTTCTTTTTCAATTTGCGCATATCTTTCTTGAGTTTCAGTTAAAGCTTTGAAGGCAAATGCTCACGGTAACTTATTTTGAAGCAAAACTGCTCCTACCCCTGACTTTGAACTGTCTACAGAAATTACTGTTTCTTTTTGTATATTAAAAATTGTAAGACTGGACTTGATGTTAAGATTTTTTTTCATCTTTTTTCAGTAATGCTCTTAAAGGGTCTGAGTTTGTTGAAAAATTTGGAATAAACTAACATAAGTAAGCATTCCCAAAGCCCTCTGAACATCCTCTTTGCATGTAGGTGTTGTCAATTGCTTTATTGCTGCTAATTTTGTCGTCTAATGACACTCCATCACCTGAAATTTGGTGTCCCATCATGTACTTTATATTAGATTTACCTAAATGACACTATTCCAGATTAAATTTAATATTATTAGATTTCGCAGTTTCTAGGACCTTTATCAACCTCAGATCATGTTATAATTTTTTTTTTCAAAAATTACCAAGTCATCAATATAAATTCCTGTCCCTTCACAACCTTGAAATATTTCCCTAAAATTATGTTGAAAAACCTCAGGTGCAGACTTTATTCCATATGGTAATCTCAGAAATGTATACCGCCCAAATGGCGTGCCAAACACACAAAGATCTGTACTTTCTTTGTCAAGAGCAATTTGGTAAAACCCACAAGTTGCATCTAATGTGGAAAAAACCTTGGCACCAGCCATTTTAGCTGTAATCTCTTCCAGCGTTGGAATTAAACATTGTTCCCTCTGTATGCTTTCATTCAGATCTTTTGGGTCTAAGCATATTCTGAGAGTACCATTTGGTTTTCTAGCTATAACTAGAGCATTAACCCAGTCAGTTGCTCCTTCCACCTTTTCGATTATTTTTTGTTTTTCAAGTTCCACTAAGCTTTCTTTTAATATAGGTAGCAGTGGGAGAGCTACTCTTCTTGTGGCATGAGCAACCGGCTATGCATTTTCTTTTAATTTTATGTGATATTTACCTGCTAAACAACCTATACCCTCAAAATTTTCTTTATATTTATCTAATAAGTCTTTATACTCATTATTTTCACTTTTTAAAGATTCTATCTTTTTTATAATTTCTAGATTTCTGCAAGAGGACAAGCCCAAAATAGCCTGTGTATTACTTTCTACAATATAAAACTCTAATTTAAACATTTTACTATTTTTCTTGCAACTTAATTCACATATGCCTACTACTTTTAGATTGTCCCCTGTGTATGACCTAAGCCTGCAATTTGTAGTTTTTATTGGTATATTAAATAGTCCTAAGTGTTTTAAGTGGTCTAAAGATAATGCATTACACATTGCACGTGTGTCAACTTTTAATATAAATTTATGATTATCTACAAACAGATCTGTAAACCATTCATTTCCTAACATGCAATTTTTATTTTTATTTTCCCTACTTTCTCTTGCATCAATGTACAAAAATGAATCTTTGTAATTTCTTTTATTAATTTCTCCTACAGAATAAATCTCATTTTCCTCTGTTACCTCATGTATATTGATGTGGAATTTTTACATACTACTGAGAAACGATTTTTCTTTTTGCATTTTAAACAAAATTTTCCATAAGCTGGACAATTATTTAAAGTATGAGTTCTACCACATTTAGGACTTGAAATAACTTTTTTACCTACGTAGGCTTCTACCAGCTCCGTGGTGAAGTTGTTCATGCTTCTGGTTTTGTTTTTGTTCATGTCTTGAGCCCTGCTTATTTTGAAGTCTTATCTCAAATCTCGCTCTGTTATGAATATCATTTATATCCTTGAATTTAGGTCGATTACTTGGTCTAAAGTTAAAGTGTCATCCTGTAGAAGCTTTTCCCTGAGCTCGTTACTCCGAACTCCACAGATAACCATACACTTAATTAGACCCTCCTCCAAGGCATCAAATTTATATTTTTGTGCCTGTTCTTTCAAAGCAACATTGAACTGCTCTAGGGTTTGCCCTGCCTGTTGCCTCCTGGTAAAAATATATAACGTTCATAGGATAAATTTACCTTAGGTTTAAAATGCATCTCAAATTTCCTGAGCAGAGGCTGTAATTTGTCTTTTTCTTCTTGGCCAAATGAGAAGGTCCTAAAAATTTTAAATCCTTCTTTGCCGACATAGTGTAAAAGTTGAGCACACTGTACTTCTTCTGACTTTTTAGTGGCTTCTGAAGCCTTTAAGTAATTCTCAAACCTGCTTCGCCATATTCTTCAGTTTTCCGCAACATCTTTTTCATCCGCATTCCGCATTGGAGAAATACCTCGGCTGTTACCCATATTATTATTAGCTTATTTTATTACGAACTTGTGGCCAACTAGGGTATGACCATGCGGTTTCCCTAACTTAATTTTGCTTTTTACCGGACTGCGCCATGTTAATTTATATTTATTTTTCTTCTTATAATTTGGGAGCACTTGATTGGGTACACTTTATAATGAGATAGAATAATAACACATTATAATTATTTTATTACTTATTTTATTCTCCACAAGTGCAAGTGATACACCAATAACCCAACCTACAACTCACTGAACATCAGTTGTCCTTTGTCAATATCTGACAAGCCATAAATAGGCAATTTAAAAGTATACTCTAGTTGTATACCTGACAATCTTCTCCAATAAAAGCCATTATTTTTTAATAATCTTCGCAGTGAGTCTTTTTCATATGGAAATTCAATTTCCTCCTTAATTTTCGCCAGCATCTTTCCTAAAGTTGGTACTATTTTGTATAAATATTTTATAATAAATGGTACTATTTTGTATAAAATTTCTCAATAATTCTTCTTATTACGCCAAAATCAGCATCATCAATTTTTTCCAGTACTAAAAATAATAATAATAATCTCTGACGTGTTTTTGCTGGAGTCGGCTCTGTAGGGTCAAACTCACGTCGATGTTGATCTTCTTTTCTAATTTTAATTATAGTAAATCGCCCTACTTCACAATACATATATGCTTGTTCTGTTTTATTTTTTAAGGGTAGCTTAAAAGCATTATTGGCACTTTCCTCATCACCAATTCTTATTATATTTGCAATAACCTCAAGAGTCTGACCTTTCAAAACTTTATTTTTTAAATGTTCCATATTACTAATTAAGAAACCACGATACCACACAAAAACTAATATAAACACCAAGGAACAAAATTAACGCGATATCACAACATTATCAATAAATGAAAAATTAGAAAGATACTTGCACACTTTCAGAAAAAGATGGCCGGTTCTAAAATAGTAGGTGTGTACCTATGTAGGTAAAAGGCTACATTGGCAGGTTCTAATAAAAAAAGTTTTAAAGATGGTTGTTATGAGGCAAAATAAAGCACCTTATTTCGACTACGAAAGTACTTTTAATGGTTAACTTAAAAAACGTTTTCCGGCATGCTTACAATTCAAAGACAACAACAATAAAACTAACCTTAAAAACTACATAACCACAAAAGGCTCACGGAGTGGGGTCATGCCACAAACTAATAGTGGCTTCACATGAGAGATCATTTTAATTATAAATACTTAACACGCCCTCTCAATTTAAATGCTCTAACATTTCAATTGCTCAACATAATATCTACCTTTACTTGAAATTAGCAGTACATTCAAAATTTTAAAAAATATGAAACTTAACTTACTAAACATTTTCTGAAGTACACAAATTTTTCTTTTCACAGTACACAAGTTTTGGTTAAAAGACACGTATTTTATTATAATTTATTTTTTATTGCACAGGTCTTTGATGAAATGGTATTTAATGTCTATGTGTTTACTTCTCTTAGAGTTCTCAAAAGTTTTAATCACTGAAATTGCACTCAGATTATTTATCAATCTTTATAATCACTGGACTACACTCACGAAACTTGGATAAAATACCTTTCAAATTCACTAGTTCTTGGGCTGCTGCTCCTGCTGATACATATTCGGCTTCCATTGAAGACAGCTACGCAGTTCTGCTTCCTGGAGTACCATGCAATCACATTTCCTGCATGAAAATCCACAAATTTACTAATACTTTTTCTGCTCTGTTTATGTCCACCCCAGTCTGCATCACACATTCCCTCTAAACCACTGTCTCCTTTTCTAAATCTTAATCCATAGTCTCTTGTAGCACTCAGATATCTCAAAATGCGTTTTCCTGCTTTCCAAAGTTGTACTGTTGGTTTATTTAAATATCTACTCAAAACTGACACGTTGTATGAGACATCTGGTCTTGTTAGAATTGACAAATAAATTAGGCTACAAATTAGTCTTCTATAGGGTACATTTTCCAAGACTGGTGGATTTTTATCCACTTGAAAGTTTTGCTCCATAGGTGTGGCAATGTAGCGACACTCCATCATATTGAATTCAGTCAAGAGTCTTGAAATCATCCTTGTCTGAGTAACTTTTAATCCGTTTTCCAGTTTGGTAATTTCCATTCCAAGAAACGATGTTACATCGGGTATATTCTTAACATTAAAGATATCATATAAATCTTGCACAAGTTTCTTAACTTTTATATCGGGTCCTAAAATTAATGCGTCATCAACAATTAATACTAAGTATACATCTTCATTGATATATAAACAGTAATCATACTGTTATCTTTTAAAATGTAATTGTGACATCACTTCATTAAACTTGCTGTTCCAACATTTTGGAGCATTTCTTAAACCATAAAGGGCTCTATTTTATTTAAACGTTTTTGACTTGTTCTGTAAACCTTCTGGTGTCTTGATAAATACTTCGTTGTCCAACATCCCATTAAGAAATGCTGTTGGCACATCAATTTGACTTAAGGTCCAATTATGTTGAACAGACATTGATAACAAGATCCTAATTATGGGTAGTCGACATACTGGTGAGTAACTGAACTACTGAGATTCATTAGGAACTTGAAATCCTTTTGCCACTACTCTTGCTTTCTTTTGACCATCATCTTTGACTTTAAATATCCAACTTGTGTCAATGGGTACTTTTCCATTCGGTAGCTTTACCGGTGTCCAAGTTTGAAACTTCTCGTGGGATTCTAGCTCATTATTAATGGCATCCTGCCAATCTTCAGACTCTGCAGCTTCCATATATGTTCTTGGTTCATTTCCTGATTAGGAAAACAAACAAAATGCGACATAAATCTCATAGTCACTGAGATTTTTGGGCCTTGTTACATTCCTTCCCGATTTGGTAATCATTTCCGGTGGTAAAGCTTCCTCGTCCGTTGAATTTTCTTCATTACTTTCCATTTCGTCATGGTCTTGGTCTTCTCCTAGGTTTTTATTTCCATTAATTTCTTCCGGTCCTTTCTCATGATCCTGATTCTTCATCTATATGTCATTCTCTAGTACATCATTATCTTCTATTTCTCTAATATCTTGTAGTCCCTTCTTGAATTCCATTACAGTTTCATCAAACCGGACGTCCCTTGCGTTAATTAAAATTTTTTCTTCTGGCAATCACAGCCTGTATCCTCCTCCACAATAACCAACCATGACAGCTTTTCCTGCCTTCGGGTCCAGTTTGTTCCTCTTTGGCATAACCGTGTACCAGTACCTGCAACCAATAATCCTTAACGTGAGTTATGTGATGCAACCAGGCCAATAACCCCGATGACCGGACGGACAATCCTGCTTATTCATATAATATTATTTCAATATTATTGTATCGCAAAATAAGCATATTAGTTCCCATAATTAGTTTTACTTTTCACTTATCTTTTAATTTTCGAGTAGTAAAGATCATAGTTAAATAGATAGTCAACCCTTTTTGTGCAGAATTATTTGAATATATTTAATTTTTAAAAAGTTAGTATTCATATATAATTCCATCACTGGCGCAGTCGTTTGTGTAGGTGTCTCAGAGGTTCAAACATCTTAATTCAGGTAAACAAATCCATTTTTAGTACCCAACAAACAGAAAGCTTTTCAATCCTTACTTCTTATAAATTCAATCAAACTTACGAATATCTGCAGACAATTCTAAGAAATACTAAAAGTTTTCACAAATCTAATCGAGCAAAAAGAGGACTACTTAACATAGTAGGTAAAGTTGATAAATGGCTCTTTGGCACTCTAGATTCAGACGATGAAATTCGTTATAATAATTACTTCGAAACACTGACAAAAAATCAAGAAATCTTAAATACAAATTTTAATAAAGAACAGTCAATCCTGTCTACTGTTACACAAGAACTTACTAAAAATTTAGAGAAAATAAATTCTAACCAACAAATCATATTAGACAAAATAAATTTATTTGAAAAAGAGCAACTAGATTTGTCGAATGCCCTGTATATGTCTTTAATTCTAGACAATATAATGTTAAAATTAAATACCTTAAATTCCATAATTACCAATATTGAAAATGCAATCTGCTTTGCTCATGTAAATAAAATGCATAACTCGATTCTTAACCCTAATCAACTTTTAGCCTTAATAGAAAACATAAAAACAATATATGGTTCAAATCGAATACCTGAATTTAAAGAGTTAACTAATTTTTATAACTATTTATCTGTCCAAGTAATTATCAAAAATAAATCAATTTTATTTTCTATACACACACCATCAATTGTTTTTCCCAACCATTATATCGTTTACAAACTCTACCCCATACCTATTGCAAACAAAACCATTCTTATATCCAATCCCTATATCCTGCTCACGCAAAAAGACTACTGGACCACGAAAGAAGAATGTCCGCAACTAGAAGATCTTTTTATCTGCAAACAAACCACCCTAACGAAAGATGAACGTTGTCTCTTTGAGCTGCTAACAACCTCACATAACAGATGCACATTAACTAGCATTAACTTTCATAGAAGTACCATCCAATGCCTAAATGGAAATCAAATCCTGGTAATTTCCGTGAACGAGATAGTCGCCCAGGACGAATGTCAACAAGGACTATACAAAGCTCTTGAGCCCAGCATCGTTACCCTATCTATGTACCCTGTAGAGATAGGTAACCAAACTTACGAAGGTGAAAGCACATCACAGTTCCAATATGTGCTAGAATTGCCCAACTTTTCGTATATACCAAGCAGCAACAACATCTCAAAACTGACCTTGGAAGAAGTAAATTTAGACGAATTGAAGACAGCCCAAAGAATTTTGTCAACAATTCAGTTACACCCTATCGAAACACCCGAAAAATTGGCTCACTTTTGAATCGCTCCACTCTCATCAACTGCCGCCCTTGTATGTGGAATCGTTTTGTATATTGGATGGACGAAATGGAAGAAGCCTGTTTCATCCCAAAGAAACCTCTTCTACAAGAACGCTCCTATAGACCAACCCTTAGAAGAGAGTCAGAAAAACCAGCCCAATAACCCCGATGACCGGACAATCCTGCTTATTCATAAAATATTATTTTATGAATAAGCAAGATTTTGCGATACAATAATAATGAAATATTATTTCATTATTATTGTATCGCATATGAAATATTATTTCATTATTATTGTATCGCAAAATAAGCATTTATAAGTAATATTAGCACAGTCGAACATAGTTCAAATCTATATACTTTGATATTAGTTCCCATAATTAGTTTTACTTTTCACTTATCTTTTAATTTTCGAGTAGTGAAGATCGTAGTTAAATTGATAGTCAACCCTTTTTGTGCAGAATTATTTGAATATATTTAATTTTTAAAAAGTTAGTATTCATATATAATTCCATCACACGTGCTCAAGTCAGTTTTCCCATTGTAAATCTCTGATAGTGTTTGACCTCGTGTTAAGGCAGAGGTTGGAGTGCGGTTTAATTCATATGCTGAACACTTGAGTGCTTCTCCCCAAAGAGATATTGGTATTCCAGATTCAACAATTTTGGTTCTTACCATATTTAGTAAAGTTCTATTCATCCTTTCTGATTTACCATTTGACCATGGAATAGTGTATTCGACCTGAATACCTTTTTGTCTACAGTATGACTTGAAACTGTTTGATGAGAATTCTCCTCCATTATCTAGTCTGAACCTTTTAACTTTCTTATCAACCCGTCACTTTATACACTTAACATAATCTTTTAGATTTTCTTCAGCTTCATTCTTTGTTTGTAAAATTTTAACTACTAAAAAGTGTGAGAAGTCATCAAGGATTACCTGAAAGTACTTTCCTCCATCAATGTTTGTTGGTGAGATTGGACCACATACGTCACTATGGACCAACTCTCCAATCATTTTAGTGTTTTTCTCATTACTGTAAAAAGGTGATCGTGTAGCTTTTCCTTCTACACAAGATGAACATATGCTGTCTATTGTTTTTAGACCCAACTGTGCCAAAGCAATATTATTTGCATGGCCTAATCGACGACGCCATAAATTCTCAACAACAATATGATAATTCTCACTTTGTGTGTTTATTTTATCTAATACTAAAATAAATAATCCATTTCTTCTCTCACAAACTATTTCTAAGTTCTTTCCAGTTATGATGCTTCGGTTTCTCTCAACAATTATTTTGTGTCCTCTTTCTGTCAACTTCGAGGCAGAAATGAGGTTATGCTTTGAAACAATGAGAACCTCTATATGAACTAGTTGTCCTTGACACATCTCAGTTAATGTACCACATTTATTCGTCCTTAATGCTACCATTTGATATATGTATTTCTACGAAATGGGGTAACATTTTAATGTTATACATACATTTTTGCATACCTTCCTGTACGAAATGGTTACTTGCTCCAGAATCTGTTACAAAATTTACCATATTGAAATCTTCTTCATCACATAAATTTGCTGCGTACAGCACAACACCATGATCATTCTTTGCACTTGCTTCATATCCCCTCTCATGTTGAGATTCCTTTTTATGGTAGTTTCCCCTTGCATGTCTAAAATTTGGATTTTGGCCTCGATAGTTATGTCTAAAACCCCCTCTTGGTGTTAGCCCCCAAGCATTAGCAGATTTTTTTTCGGGCAATAAAATTGAATATGAAGAGTACTTCCACATGTAAAAAACATGCTTCAGTTCTTCATCTAGCAACCGTGATTTCACAAAATCAATCCTAACATCTGTTATTGTCACTATAGCTGTAACCACAGTATCATATTTTTGAGGTAAAGATAAAAGTAAATGATAAACTTGATCACTTTCATTTATGTGTGATCCCTGATCTTTTAACTCCCTAATAATTGCTTCAAATTTAAGAAAATGATCTTCTAACTTTTCATTTTGACCATGCCTTAGGTTTAAAAGTTTTCTCCAAAATGATAACTTGGTAAAACTACTTGCCCTAACAAAAATACCTTTTAATTTTTCTTACTGTTCCTTAGCACTTGTACAGTCTCAAGTCCAAATGTTTATCAGAGATATCCTGCACAATAATAGAAGTTTTCCCTCTAAAGGAGCAACTTCATTCGAAATTCCCAATTGTTAGTTGTTTGCTTCTAACATGGACACTCTAATATTACTCACTACCATTTTCAAAGTTTACTTGAGTCCATTATAAAAAAAATATACAACCAGAAACTTTGTCCTGGCCAAAATACCAATCGCCGGCTACTTGCTTTAATTTGTGTTTATTAACACAACTCCAGAATAGTTTTTGCCCCAAACTCAACTTCCACTATCGCTGTTACAGCTTACTGGGCCCATAACCTTTTAAAGATGGTTGTTATGAGGAAAAATAAAGCACCTTATTTCGACTACGAAAGTACTTTTAATGGTTAACTTAAAAAACGTACCGGCATGCCTAAAATACAAAGACAACAACAACAAAACTAACCTTAAAACAACCACAAAAGGCTCAGGGAGTGGGGTCATGCTAAAAACTAATAGTGGCTTCACATGAGAGATCATCTTAATTATAAATACTTAACAAAAAGCGATTAATAATAACCCTGCCCCCAAATCATTTACCAATATGAATATATATAATAAATAATTAGAATAAAACATGTTTGATTTACCTAATATCATCAGATTAGCCCTTCAAGATACGACTGGTAGATAATAAAAAGACAACTCGAAAGCCATAAAAAGGATACAAAAAGGATTAACGGTAGGTGCAGGTCATAAATTATTAATTATTTTATAAATATATAGGTACTAAATTTCCCTTTCCTAGATAATCCAACTATTATAATACACTAATAAATTGATAATTAAACTAATATAATACCGTCATATACAAATATGTACCATAATTTATGGGTAATTCCCAGTGGGACGCCAGTGGGACTAATTTTTTCCTTTTAACCCATTTAAAATGCTACGGCTCCCGCGATATACTCGTAAAAGTTCATTGTTAAACGTTCAAAAATGCACTGTTGTCAGTCTTATTCTTCTTCATTTAAAATTTAAATAGAATAAAGTAACAAGGATGCATAACATAGCTAAAATTGGCAACTCGGTTAAACCCAACTATTGCATTCTTAACATTCTTTTGCCGGCTACAGACTCAATAGATTAAATTATTAATAGATCCGCGCGATGTAAACGCAGCTAATAGCGGCCCATACACGGGCGGATTATCTGTCATATCTGACACGTGGCGTGCCAAATTCGTAATGGTATCGGCACAGATGTAAATAGCTCTGACGGATCTGGAATTTACATCTGTGGGTATCGGTGCGTTAATGGTTAATGGCGAGCCAGATACGGCGCGATAATAATTTCGTACAAAGCAAATCTGCAGGTTCTAACTAATTCAAAAATCTATTAAATATTATCATCATAGGTGAGTGGACACGAGAAATTTTAACGAAATTTGTAGAAATGTATAGAAGTCATACTTGCTTATGGCAAATAAAAGCAAAATAATATACCAACAAAAATCTAAAAAATCGTGCTTAGGATGAGCTAGTACGTTATTGCCAGGCTTACTTTCCAAACGTAGATCGTGGCTTTGTGACAAAAAAAATACAAAATATCCGAGCTGCATTTCGAAAAGAGGTAAATAAAGTAAAAGAATCTAAAAGAAGTGGCACCTCTACGTACCGATCTGTCCGTACCGATATTTTGGTAAGTATTTTAGGTCTCTTTTGCTGTTAAACAAAATAATCTGAATTTTTTTTAATTATAGGTACTACGATTTGCTCTTATTTACCATAGACCAAGACACTCCACTAGATAGCATTTCAAACATTGGATCGCCCACTACAAATTCAAATGATACTGAAGAAGAAAATATTGGTGTCGACGAATCTTTAGAAGTGCAAGTGCGAGAAAATATAAACGGTGAATCAGAAAGCAAGAGACAAGAAGTAAGTTAATTCTGTACCTTGGTAGAAAAAGGGCCAATGTCCAAATTTCCCATATTTGAGTTATAGGCATAGGAAGTTAGTTTATTAGTGACTTAACATTATTGAAAAGGCCAAAGTCCAAAATACTTGTGTTTTAGCGAAATAAACAAAATACACAAAGGCCTGTGTCCAATTCTAGTTAATAGAAAAAATGCCAATCTCTGGACTTAGGCCTTTTCAATATATTAGAAGAATAAATTAAATGGCCAAAGTCCATGGCCCTTTTGTATTATTTTATTTAGGAGATTGGCCTTAAGATTTTAATGCGTACCTAGTTTTAAAAAAAATATTTAAGTCCCGATCTTTCAATTGCCCAAATGTATCCACTTTACATTCAGTATTGCGAGGAACAAAACATAAGCCCCGAAAAAGAGTCACTTTACAGACAGATTTTTAATGAAGAATTCAACTTTTCATTTCATGCCCCTGCGAACGACACTTGCTCTAAATGTGACGGTTTAAATGTAAAGTAAAAGTCATTTGATGGTAAAAATCTTACAGAAGAAGAAGAAGAAATAACTAAAATTGAAGTTTTGGAACAAAGAAACGCTCACTTAAACCTCTCTGAAATGGCTTACAAACTTAAGTCACTAGATAAAGAAAACAGCAAGAAAGACATCAAATTTGTTGATGCATCATTCGACCTACAAAAGTGCTTACCAACACCATATTTGCGTAATGGCGTTTCTTTTTATAAAAGACAACTCTGGACTTATAATTTAACTGTTCATCAGACTTCAACTGCCGGCAATTTGGGAATTTGCTTTTTATGGGATGAGACAATTGCTGCTCGTGGAGGTCAAGAAATTGCTTCATGCGTCCGAAAATACATCTTTTTATTACCAAAGGAAACGGAAGTTTTAAATCTTTATAGTGATTCAAGTTCGGGGCAAAACAGAAATATTTTTATGTGTACTATGATGAGCTATGTCTTGAAAGAATGTCAAGATCTAGGACATAATTTGCAAGAAATCAACCACAAATTTATGGAGCCTGGTTATATTCATATGGAGGCCGACACAATCCATGCAGCAATCGAAATATGCAAGAAAAAAACGACTGCTGAAATAGAAGTCCCCCATGACTGGACTAATTTTATAAGAACTGTGCGCCGAAATCCACCCCTACAAGTTAAGGAAATGTTACAAAAAGAGTTCCTAAATTTTAACAGCCTTGTGACGGAAAAATTGGTTCATAGAAAAAAAAATGAGATTGGTGAAGTTGTTCCGTGGATGCGCATTAAATGGATGAAGTTCTCCGTTGAACACCAGTTTGAAATTTTTTTCTACAAAACGAGCTTTAACGATAGTTAAGGTTGTTGACCTGAGAAGAGGTTCTGTACGAAACCGGCCTGTGATTCTGGATATTGATGTACCTAAATCTATAAATCAAGAACCTTTACCATTGGCAGATCTTAAAATCAAAGATTTGTTAGATTTGCTGCCTTACATTAGCGATTATAACAAACCATTTTATCACAACTTAAAAAGATCTTCCGACTTAAATGTTGAAGATATACAAGACCCTGAGCATGAAATAAATAACTAACTTTCTCTGTTATTTTAGTGTAGGTATCATAAGCAGATTTATGGCCACAGAAAATTAATTTTCTAATGCTAAAAAATACGAATTTCATGTATAAATAAAGATTATTTTCGTAATTGGGATTGTTTTATTGTAGCAAAAAGGCCGATGTCCATTAGCCCTTTAATACCGCCTTGGCCAATGTCCGCGCTTAGGGGCCAATGTCCGTACTGCTTTACGATTCTTGGGGCCAATGTCCATTTTTTTGCATTTTAGAAGACTAACAATACATTTTTAAAAAGAATCCCTTCTTAATATTTAAAATCCCAAAAATAAGTAAAGTAGAAAAAAAGGGTCACAATTTATAAAAATATAAAGTCAATCCATCTCATTAACCCTGTTTTTCTCAAAACAGCTGAAATGAACATTGGCCTTTATTCTACCAAAGTACAGAATTAATATATTACTGAAATATGGAATATAAATAAGTCATGTGAACAACTCAAAAAATATTTAAGCTCTCCCTTGGAGAATCATATCATGCTGCCACTCCACTTCTCCGAGTCCATTAAAATATTCCAAATACTTTTGTCGACTATTTATTGCTTCCAATGAAAAACTTTTCGTTGGATTTGGCTGAAGTGGAACAAGGCTGTTATGCGTATCTGTTCTCCAGTCTCCTTCAATTATTTTGTGATTATTGAGATCTTCAGCATCCACTAATGATGAAGTTATGTAAGAATGAAAGAATGACTGTTTTTGTTTTTTAAATTATGTAGCATACAGATTGCTAAAGTAACAAATATTGCTTTTTGGGGATCAATACATATTTTTGTGTGTAGAATTCTAAATCGAGATGCCATCAAACCGAAAACGTTTTCAACCACATTTCGACATCTGGAAATACGGTAATTATAAATACGTCTTTCATTCGTCAAAATTTCTTTGAGAAAATGGCTTTAAAATGTGTTCATGTAGAGCAAAAGCTTGATCTCCAACTATGACAAAATATAATTTCTCGTTGTCTGGGAATTGTAGCTCGTCCTTCACTAACATGTCGTAAAGCTTTGTTGACAATATAACTCCACCATCAGATAATCTTCCTTGCTTTCCTACATCAACGTATACTGATTCGTAGTTGGAATTAATTAATGCCATCAGCACAATGCTATAAAAATTTTTGTAATTATAATATTCCCGGGGCTGAATATAAAGCCGGACGTTCAATCCGAATATGTTTTCCATCGAGTGCTCCACCACAATTTATCATCTGCCAACAATTTTTGAAACCTTTTTGAGCGCAATTTCTATCCATTCTTGTTTTGTAGTCGCAAACTAAAAAACGGAAAAATGCAAAAATTAACATTCGCATCAGTCAATTATCTTGACTATCTCTGATTTTAAAAATGTTTACCATAATGTTCCAACAGATTTGTATGAAATGCACTAACAAGAATACATTTGTAGGTTTTTAAGACAACAACTACATCTTCTAGTAGACTTTTATCGCAAAAAAGAAAGGCCAACGACAATGCAACAGAATTAAAGAAATTCATGAATGTCTGTTCCACCACTTTATCGCAAAAAGAGGAGGTTGATGAATTTATGGCGATAGCTATAAATATTACAGCGAAACTCAAGAAGATGTCATCAGAACAAGCATATTTATCGGAGTCATTAATTAGTCAAATAATTACAAAAGGCTTGTTCAATCAGTTAACAAGAACAACAGTTGTCACGGAAATATTTGCTGCCATTCCTCCTGATCACTCGGGATCTACATCTTCTGCTGGAAGCAATTCTACAGATTTAAGTGATTTTTATGTCAATGCCACAAGATTGTATAGTTTTGAATAACATAATAAAATGTAGTTAGTATTCTTTTCGCAATATTTCTAAATTAAAGTTTCTTTCTTACCTTCATATATTTTTCTTTCAATACATTATATATAACTTCACAGGTCTCTGGTATGAGCTGGCCTAAAGTTTGAGCTGCAATGCATGTAGACAATTTCAAGTCTTCGTACGATCTTCCAGTGGCCAGAAATCGAAGAGTGGCAATTAGTCGTTCTTCGGCACGAATTGCTTGTCGCATTACTGTATTCTGTTTCTGTAAATGTTGTCCAACAAGGTTTAATAAAAGGTTAACCGTATTTTCGTCCATTCTTAAATAATTTCGAAAATCATTTTTATCAGCAGCTCGAAGCTCTCTCAAAAGTGACATATGACTAAAATCGTTTCGTCGCGATAACCAATTCTTGGTCCACTTTCTTCTCAATCTCTGTTTGCGTAGATATTCGGAAACTACTATGATGCCAGCACAAGCTATAGCCCTTCGTTTCTTGCTTTAGAAAAACATTTGAAACCTTTCTGCCACTACCACGACCAGACCTCTTAGCTCACCTGTCTGAAATGTGTGATTTTACTCCACTAACTGACGAATTTGATACCTCGAATCACGCTCGAAGATCCGGAACGCATGCATGGTATGATTGGTATGTTAATTAGTGGACAAGGAAATATTTAATCCGTCCGATCCGGATCTGTCGAACCAAAGCTCTACATATCTGAACTATACAGATAATCCGCCCGTGTATTGGCCGCTAATGCGTCTACACTAATTTAAAACTGGAAATTCCAAATTTAATGTTGATAAGATACCTGTGTCTGCCATTCTTTACAATTATCTGTTTCTATCTCACGATGCTAAGATAATATTATCAAGACATCTAGAATTCATTTTGATATTATATGTTAATATACAGGGTGATTCAAAAGTAAGGGGTATGCTTTCGGGAGCGTAATCCTGGCATAAAAGTAAGACAAACAATTCCTATTAACATGGGTCCGCAAACGCGTCCTAAGGGAGTTATTCCCCTTTTACCTTTAACTTAAAAACGATTTTTTCTGTATAACTTTAAAACCGTTTATAATAACATTTTGAAAGTTAGATGGTAGTTAAAATACTAAAAAAAAATAAATAAAAATTTTAACTTGCAAGAGTGACTGTGTATTTGTTAGCCAAAAGCGCTTTGCTATTGTTGTACAAATCGCTTCTCGCATTTTATTATTGTCTACTATTAAAAGTTTTCGAGGAAAAGTCGTCACATAAGGGGACGGGTAGGGGTTAAAACACCCTTATTTCTCGTAAATGGAAAGCTTTATCAAAATGAACTAGGAGTACCTTTTTTATTTAAAAAAGTCTAGTTTATAATTTTCAAATAAAATCGCAATATTTCAAATTGCGCAACTTTGCCTCCATTTAATCCACCCTGTAACTCTTACGGTTTCCGAGATTTAAATGGTCACCCTCGAATTTGGGACACCCTGTATATCGATAACTCCCGCCCGCACATTTAAAAAAAACTGCTGCTGATGAGCTCTCTGTACCGTAGAATGGGGATTCTTATCTGCTTATACATGGTTTTTATGGAAATTAAAAATTCCATTTCTTGTAAAGCCGGCCTCGTCGGTAACTAATTTTTTGTTCGAAATTTTCAACAGCTAGGCGTTGTTCTTCGAGCCAATTAAAAAATTGATCGCTCTTCCAGTGCATGAACTCGTTGAATATGATAAGGGTGGAATAACATCTCGTGCAAAATTTCCATACACTTGACTGAGAGGGCCCTTTTTGATTTGCCATGATGCGGGTACTTAATGATGGATCTGCTTCAACACAATCTAGGACTCGTTTTTCCAATGCTAGAACTCTGGCATTTCTTGGTCGCCCAACAATTTCCTGTCTTTGAAAAGATCATAGAATAAAATGTAAGCAGGTATTCTGCAACACCATTTTCTTACATTTTTTTAATTAACCTCTTTCCCTTAAATTTCGATCTACTTTTAAGAAAACCGAAAAATGTTGCACTCGTCGATTAAGAAATGCCTCTTCAAACAATCGTCTTGCTTCCATACAATCACCAAAAGCCCTTCCATACATAATATGAATTGTTCTGCTTACGTAAAATTTATTTTTGCTTTTTAAACTTAGTACACACCAAGTCAACAAAGGCGATTTTTATTATTAATAAATTAATTTGAAAAACGCTTCTAACTGATCACTATGGCTAAGTCAAGCGTATTTCACCATGACAATCATCGGTGATACACGATTTGAAATTAGGTACTGGGCATTTTTGGTCTTATTTTTATGCAAGTATTACGCCCCCGAAAGGATGCCGCTTACTTTTAAATCATCCGGTATAAGAAAATACCAAGTAGTTGGAAAGAGCGTGTTATAATAGGTTTGTTCTAGCAGAAGTTTGACCAATACACAAACAGTCCGAAATCTGCGCAGACGAAAGTACGCGTTCTAGCAAAACTAATCCGGGATCCGGGAGTCTCAACAAAGTTCAGTTTGGAAATTGGTTTCAAACCACCGAAAACAGTCCGTCGAATTTTCTAGGGATTTCGGTTTGGGACATGCGCAAGGTATATGTCAAAACTCTGTTTTCTTATTTTGTTTGTCATTTAGATAATCAATAAGAAATGTATATCGGATTTGGAGTTTGATCTTGTGGTTAAATCACGTTTCATTGTGGGATAGTTGAAATCTAATTTTTGCTGCATTTAAAGTATTAGGGATAGTTTTAGAGTTAATTTACTACTGTATTTATTACATATCTAAAGGTAGGTATATAAAAAATTCAATAAAGTTCTGTGTAATTTTACATTATATATTGGGTATATAAATATATCCTAATTTTTATTATTACGGGTTTTAAGAAAATCCAGAATGTCATCAAGTTCGGATCAAGACTCGTCAAGTTCGGATTCAAATTATGGATTTGATTCTAAGGTATCGAGTGATGATGAACTAGTAGATATCCTGTTCCAAGACCACAGGAGGCCAAAAAACGAAGGCTACCTCGAAGTGACTGTACCACTGTACAATAACCAGGAATTTGTTGAGCATTTTCGAGTTAGCAGACAAGTGGCTCAAGATATTGGCCATAGACTTGAATACAGTGAGTTTTTGAAGTCACAATCTGGTGGAAATGGCAAGCTATCAGCCTATGAACAAACATATTTTTTTTGTGGTTTACTGGTCATGAAGCTTCTTCATTTAGAGATGTTGGAGATAGATTTGACATCATAATTTCCTAAGTAGAATGTCACCAAATTGCCAGCTGATCTTGAAAAGACAACTATTGAATAACGTTTCAGAGAAAATGGATTCCCAGAGGCGATTTGGGGCTATTGATGGTACTCATATAAAGATTGATAAGCCTAAGAATGATCCAGACATACATTTAAATAAAAAGAATTTTTATTCCATCCAGGTCAGTTAAATAAGAAATGCCTATTTATAGTTTTTACTGAGTTTTACCACTTAAACCTCTATAGCATTTTTTGATTAATATAATTTTGGAATATTAAGTCTGAAGGTTCTATTTTTTGACCTAAACAACTATTTTGTTCACTCAACCTTTTAATATTATTTTCAAATGCAAGTGGTTTGTGATGATCATTTATTGATACAGGATATTTTTGTTGGATATTCTGGCTCTGTTCATGATAGCAGAGTTTTTAAAACTTCTCCTCTATGTGCGGAATTGGTAGAGGTGTCAAGATTTTTATTTACTGGGTGATCTCCATATAAAGATAGAGGAAACTTTACAGCCATAGAGAAAAAACTTTAATTTAAAGCTATCAACAAATCGATATGTGATTGAGCATTGTTTAGGCTTGCTGCAGCAAAAATGGCGACAACTGTACCATATCAAATTAAGCAAAATTGATAATATAGTGCACTTTATTCAAGCCTGCTGTGTACTACAAAATTTATCTCTGATGGGAAAAAATTTAATTGCCGAAGCTGAAATAAACATAGAACTACCTTTATCCCCCAACGATGCCGGACAAGATGACGATAATCAAGATATTAAAGATTAATTAATGATAATAGGGATAGTGCTGACCTTAGAAATGTTGTTGCTAGACAAGTTTTAAGGCATGACTTAATGTTTGTGTCATCTTTATAATATAATGAAAATATTTTAGTTACTGAAGGTCGCTAACTTCCTGGCTGTGGGTTTATAAAAGAAAACTGTTGGGCCTGTTGTATAGGAATTGATGTTTGAGTATTTTCTTGGTTAGAAACTGTTGTTGATGGTGAAATAATAAATTTTTGGATGGAAAGTTTCTACAGCATATTAGTAAAATTACCATTAACATCAAAGGTACGCATTTTAAAAAATAATATTTATTACACTTATAATAAAACAATTATTTTTATTGAAAAATATTTAGATGTTCAAAATAAATAAAACGAAACCTAACCAACAAACATACATTCACATAACGGTTTTGAGTTGCGAAATGTCAACGTCATGTCTTAAAAAGATGTTCTAGCACATATAAGTCCGAAACCGTTTGCAACGCGGTTTCAGTCTGGTCATGCGCGACTGTGATATACATCAAACTAGTTTCAAACCATCCAAAATTTCCTGCTAGAACAAACCTAATACCTCTGCACAAAAAAGCGATAAATTGCAATTCGATAAATTCCAACTATCCGGAAATATCATTAATAAAGACTGGATACCTATAAAGGTTTGGTCCCTATAGTACTACTGGAAAGACTGCCTTCCTACGTAGAGCATCAGATGGCATCTCCAATTAATCTATTCTTTATCGAATTTAAACAAGCGTATATTATGACAACGTCCTAAGAGTGGAATTATGGAATTCTATGGTAGCCGTAGAACTAGGAATCCCGAATAAACTTGTCAGGTTAACAAAAATAAGCATTTATTATATTATACTTCTAAGCATATTGTTATCAATGTTTAAATAAGAAACATTAAATTAGGTAAACGTTTTATTTTTTAAATCTCTACTATCTGAGGGTCAATGTAGGAAAAGATTATTTTGGAAACAAATAAAGCTACACCACGAAATTTTATGTAGATAGAAGTTGAAAAGTATCGGAATGCAGGTGGGGAATTTGTAAATTTGTAGTGGAAATTATATAATGCTACCTTTTTATCTAATACAGATGGCCCAGGTATTTTTGGTTTATTGAATGTCGTTAAAAACAAATACTTGGTGTAAGATAATATGGGCTGAAAAGGTTATTTTCAGAAAAGTGTTTTAATAATTGAATCGATTATTTCAGAAACCCCTTATCGGCCAAAAATATTAAAATAGAGGTAAACTCAAAAATATAATGCCTCATATACAGGAAAGCAGGTCCCAAAAAAGTCTATTGCCAGTACTATAACATGTAAGTGCTCGAGCAAATTTTACTTTAAAACAAGGAGATCATATACCAAATCTGGAAATACTTCTATTCAATGGAAAATAAAAATTCCCAAGATAAGTCAATCTTCAAGGTTGGATTAAAGTAAAAGAAATTAAGCGTAGGCGTCCAGGAAAAGGCAATCCCTCCATAGAATAAGATGATCAAAATATGGTAGAAGATCTTTCACATGTAAATGAGAGGGCACCAAGATTCAAAAAAAGTCACTCGTACTGCTATTGCCTTAGAATCAATGGCGAACTTAAGCGTGTGTGTAAAAGTGTCTTTTTTTAAAGTTCATGGAGTTTCTGCTGACCGAGTTCGTCGCATTTGCAATCTTTTAGTTGTAAATAAAACTCCTTCTGATAGGCGATGTAAAATTCGCAGTGGAAATGCTGTTCCAGGGGACGTTTGCATTTAAGTTCATGAGCATATTTCAAAATTTGAAAAAGGAAACTCATTAAGGGGGAACTTTGAGAAAATTTTGGTTATTCATTTTGACCACAAGTAGATCTTTGCAGCAAATGTGAAAGTCCAAGTGCCAAATTAAAAGATATAGGTTTAAGCGAAGATGCCAAAAGGAATGTAGCAGCGGACTTGATGATTCACAAGAGAAGGGCAAAGAAAAATCTTAATAATGTAAAAAATTAAAATCGAATAAAGCAAAACTTCACCTGTACCATGAAGGAGAGACTAATAAATAGAAGTGTCCCCCACAACTATGCGATTTCTCATATTATTTTCAAATGCTCAAGTTTCTGCGACAGACGTAAATTTGAAAAAATCATTCATTATTTCCCTGTGCGCGGTCATTTATTTCTGCCATGTGACCGCGACTTTGGATCAATAAAGCGTCTTTTAGGGAGAACCGACCGAATATATACACCTAAAGAGTACGCAGATCTTATTATAAAAGCTAGCAAAGTTGGTCGCTTTTCTATACATGAGGTCCACACTGTCGAAATTATTATTTCAAATGGTGGCCACGGTCATATAAAAAAACAACGAATTCCGATGAAACTACTGGAAGGAGAATTCCCAAAGATCAAAGAATACCTTTCAAGATATCAGCATATAAAGAGTTTGTCTATAGTATGGAAATCCCCGGAAAAGTAATCGCCAAGCCTTTTATTGATGGTATTACCTGTTCCACTTTTACTCTTCGAAAAAGTAACTCCGCTCCAGAGCTGCCAACTCAGAAGGCTTACCCTGCTGGTAAAGTTCCAATAAATAAGAAAAAACGTGATGACATGCAAAAGCTTATGGAATACACCAAAGGATATAAACATTTCTTTGAAGAAATCCTTAGATGGCCGACTACAGAAGCTGAATGTGTCATGGACTCAGAACGTAATGAATAAGGCCTTAGAACTTTATGACCTTTTCTAAAATATATTTAAGTCAAGTTTATAAGTGTAAAATTAGGAATAAAAAATATTTTTTAAAAATAAAAGAATTACAATTCATTTATTGCAGAAAGGGCTTAAATTTTATTTTTTACTAACACTCTACATTAAATTCAACTACATTCAAATTAATTTTATAGTTTTTTATAGTTGTGGCCACCATTAGTTAAGGGACTAGGCAAGTAATATCAAAATTAATAAATAAAGAAAAAAATAGTTCTTAGGGCGTAAAATACATTTTTTATATTATCTCAAATGTAAGATTTTGGAGATATGGGCTTTCTAAAATAAACGGTTCAATTAAGATGTCAACAACATAGCCACAAAAATGTCTTGGGAATTAAATATTCCAAGAATTATTAATTTACTGTGTTATTATTTTTTTGCAATTCTGGTTCTTGATATTTATGTAATAATATTATAATTTCATACATTTTATTTGATTTTTAGTGTCAAACCAGCCGATATTTATTTATTTCGTTTAAAATAATCGTAAATAAAAGCACAATTTTATCGATTACTGTTATGTTTTTTCTATATAGGTATTCAATTAATAGAAAACTACATCGAAACATTATTTATCCTTATTATTTTTAGTTAATATTAACTGAATGAAAAAAAATTAATATACGTTTTTAAACCTATAATAGTAATTTAGAATATTATAGTAATTTAGCGGTAAAATATGCAATTGAGCCGAGTTGGCAACCAGGTAGTTTTATAGTAGAAGTGTTTTATTATCCCTGCAGTTTTGTTTTATAATGAATATTATTAAATAAACATATAATATTATTAATATTTATTTAAATTATAAGTAGTATGCCTATGTTACGACGATATCGTATATCGTGCACCCAGATTTAAAAACCAAAAAAAATCGGTACAAACCTTATCTGATATCTCCAAGAATGCATTGTTAAACAGTGGTCGGGTATGACAAGTTCTCTAGCCTTCACAACGAGTTCAATATACAAATTTATATTATATTTTTATTGTATGTAATATGTATTTAAATTTTTAAAATAATTTTAAGGTAGTTATAAATATACCTATAGGCCAGTTTCATCATCTTTTATAATAAGCATGGTAGTCTATCAGTCAGTCTATGTCTATAGCGTTTCTCAGTTTCTCTCATTTATGCAGCTGTCTATTTAAACGCAATATTTAGTAGCTAAAGTCTCTTAAATAAAGTAAATCCTGCTGTATATCCTGCACGTCACAAATAACGAAAAAATCTCCAGGTTACAATGTCAAGGAATCTGTAGGAATTCTTATCATGCTAAATGTGTTGGTCTATCGATAGACCCAGTAAGTATCATTAGCGATAAACTGGGCATTGTGTGAAAAGTTGCAGCGGCAGCGGCGATTCTGTGGGTCAAAGTCCAATCGATGCCCCAACTGGGATGGGTCATTCTCAGATATTAAGGCTCAAATTGGCGAGTTCCGCACTAAGCAAGATGAACTTTTACACTCTGTGGATTTTTGTTCTCATAAGGTGTCGGAGTTTGAGGAATCTCTAAAGAAGTTAAGTGAAGAAATGATGGTAATTCAAATATTAAAAACGGAAAACGAGACCTTAAAAAAGACTGTTAAAGAGCTTTCCGGGAGGGTCAACGATATTGAGCAGATATCTAGAAACACCAATATAGAAATACAGGTCTGATTTTTTGTAAAAAAATGTGCACATTCGCTATATAAACCATTGTCTATTATTTATAATCTTATCAATTGAGGCGGCGTAATCCTGCTCATTTGCCGTTTTTTCCGACGTCTAATCCGCTCTCGTGATTGGTCACTTTTAGCATCTTAAAAAAGTACTTAAAAAAAAACCTCACATCAGAATGAGTTGAAAATTGGTCAAAGTGTTTCTTATTCGATTCCGCTCAGATTCACTATTTTGTTTGGCGATCCGTTATAATTTACATTTTGTGATTTGCTATTATTGGCTTCCCTCGTTAGCTGTTCAGGCTGGCTTGCATCTTGGGCGGGCGTTTTCACGTCGTTGCCAGTTTTACTGATAGTATTTTATTTACAGTTTATTAAATTTTAAGATAACCAGATCGAATATCACAAAACAAAATAAAGAATCTGTGCGGAATCGAATAAGAAACACTTTGACCAATTTTCAATTCATTCTGATGTGAGGTTTTTTTTAAGTACTTTTCTAAGATGCTAAAAGTGACCAATCACGAGAGCGGATTATACGTCGGAAAAGCGGCAAATGAGCAGGACTACGCCGCCTTAGCAATGTGTGTTCCCTTGCAAGTGGAAGATGGCTAATGTGGTGCCAATTTATAAAAGTGGTGACAAATCTAGTGTGAAAAATTATAGACCAATAAGTAAACTTGATATCTTCGGTAAAATTTTTGAATCATTAATTCATAATAAATTGAAAAATTTTCTAAAACCTATAATTTTCGATGAGCAGCACGGTTATTTTCCCAAACGATCAATTGATTCCAACTTAGTTGTTTACTCGGAATATATACTCTGTTCAATGGATTGTCAGACGCAGGTAGACTCAGTGTGTGTACACCGACTTCAGCAAAGCATTTGACAAAATTGATCATAACACTTTATTACAGAAACTTGCTGGAGTGGGAGTTCATGGAGATCTCCTGCGGTGGTTAGCGTTGTACATTTTTAATCGATCCCAGTATGTCACTGTACATGGCCACCAGTTCTCCACGTATCCAGTTACCTCAGGCGTACCTCAAGGTTCCCACTTGGGGCCCTTACTATTTATAATCCATCTAAATGATGTTATAAAATGTTTTACCTTTTCCAAAATATTACTTTATGCAGACGATATTAAGATTTTTGCTTCCATTAATAATCTCGGTGATTGCTTTCTCTTACAAAATGATTTGGACAGATTTTATGAGTATTGTCAGAGAAATAAACTTTACCTTAATTATGATAAATGCGCATTTATTAGTTTTACACGTAATACTAACTTATTTCAATTCGACTATAATTTTAGTGGAATTCTACTTAAGAGGACTGATAAAGTGAGGGATCTGGGTGTCATATATGATCAAAAGCTAACTTTCGCAGAACATATTAATTACTTAAGCATCAAGTGTAATGGAATGCTGGGATTAATTGTAAGAAATAGTAGGCTATTAACCTCTAAAAGCATTATATTTTGCCTATATTTATAGTCGTTCGGGTTTTACCTCCGTCGTCTGGGCTTCGCAATATGCGGTGCATGCTAACAGATTGGAAACAATACAAAATAAATTTTTAAGATTTTTGGACTATAAAAATACTGCGAGCGAACTCTCTAACTCGATAGAAAGAAAATTTCTTTCTATTATAGAAAAAAAGTCTAAACCCTACTCTCAATCTCAACTGGTTCCGATCGGGTAGAGTTCGGGCTGCCGTCGGTAATCTTCGAAATAGAAATATAGAAAGAGGTTATATGGTCTTGCTATTACTTTCGTCTCTTTTTAGTACATTGAAAAAAAAAATTATTTATCTTTGTTGTGGTTTGTGGTGATCTTCATAAGTTAGTTAGGTTAGAATACTGTTCGGCAAGTTGTGTGTTGTTTTAAAGTGTCGTTTTTTCGTTAGTATTGTAAAACTTTAATAATTTTGGGTGAAATTATACAACTAAATTAAATAAAACTAAAAGCTAAATGTAGTGGATAATATAAAATAAGAAATACCGGAAATGCCTTTCAAGTTAGTCAAATTTTAACTTTTATGTTTATTTTTACTTTTATTTGTCTGTATAAATCCACCTTTTGTTAATTTATTTGCTATTATAGTGCATTTAAGACAATAAAAAAAATGGAGGGGCAACATACGTGTGTGCAGTGCAGCAAAAAATACAGTAACATTAGCAATCTAAGAAAGCATGTCATCAAGTGTCATCCTAATAATGATGATTATCTAGCTTCCCTGCAAATACGACAAAATAAACATTATAATTTTGCTTGTGACCAGTGTAAAAAACGTTTTACGCATTTAAGAAATTTAAAATTCCACCAGAACACATAGAGGCTCAAATAACACTTCAGCTCCAGATATTACACACCCCAATACCTCGACCACTACCAATGCAAATCAGTGTGCTTTGTGCAGTGACTTGTGTGCTGATAGGAAGACCGTTATTACAGACCGTTATTATAGAAGACCGACCATTATAGAGACTTTCATAACATTCCTATTGAACATAAAAAATTGACGTTTCAAAGTGAGGAAGAATTTATTACTTGGAAGCTTACCTTTGAAAATGACACAAACTGTAAATATGTGGCTAACTATCAGAAGTGTTTTAAATCACATGTAGCTGCAAGTTTTATATGCCATCGTTCAGGGAGATATGTTCCAGAAGGCAAAAATATTCGGCACTTAAAGATACTAGGAAGTAAGAAAATAAATGCACTCTGCCCAGCAAGCATAAAAATAAAAAAGCTTAATAATGGCACTTGTGAAGTGACCATTATGGAGAAACATGTGGGACATCAGAATGACATTGGCCACTTGAATTTGTCTAAAACAGAAAGAGAGAATTTAGCAGTAAAAATTTCTTCTAAAGTCAAATTTGAAGATATTTTAGACGAAATTAGAGATTCAATCACTGACTTAGAACTAAAACGTCTGCATCTGCTCACAAAGAAAGATCTATATAACATGAAGCCTGTTTCAATTTGTGCTCCTCATCAGTTAGACATAAAAACGACATCATAAGTGTAGAGTCCTGGATCAATGATATGCAAAGTAATGGAGATGCAGTTCTGTTTTATAAGCCCCAAGGTTCTGAAAGTGAAGAATGGTCAATTTTAAAAAATGAGGATTTTGTTTTGATTTTCATGACTGCTGCACAATGTGAAATGCTTAAAATTTATGACACCGATTGCATCTGTATAGATGGAACTCATGGGATGAATAACTATGACTTCGAACTTATAACTCTCCTTGTTGTTGATGATATTCGTCAGGGATTTCCTTGCAGTTTTCTTGTGTCAAATAGGTCTGATAAACAAGTTTTAAAAATATGTTTTCACTTTGTAAAATCTCGCCTTGGTACTGCACTTTGCCCAAATGTCTTCATGTCAGATATGGCAGAAGCTTTCTTCAATGCATGAATTGAAATAATGTCTCCACCAAAATTCAGGTAAGCCAAAAAGTTATTATAATTGTGTCACGAGTTCTGTCACTATTCAATAGTACCATTAATTTTAGATTATACTGTTCATGGCACGTTGACCAGGCGTGGCGTAAAAATTTATCAAAAATCAACACCAAAGAAAAGCAAGTATGTTTTGCCAAACTTGAAAAATCATAACATTATTAACATTGTTTTAATTTTTAGGCTTTTATTTATAAGAATTTAAGAGCTGTCTTAGAAGAAAGGGATGTCACAACTTTTAATATTTTAATTAACAAGTTATATACTATGTTACTTAAAGACCCTGATACAATGGAATTGGCCAACTATTTTAATAAGTATTACATGTGCTGTGTAGTATGTTGGGCATATTGCCACCGACTTGGTGCGGGTTTAAATACAAATATGCACTTAGAACGTATGCACAAAACACTAAAATATAATTATTTAAAAGGGAAGAAAGTCAAGCGATTGGACAAGGCAATCAACGCAATAATGCGATTTGTAAGAGACAAATGCATTGACAGGTTAATAGTTCTTAACAAGGGGAAGCTGTCCAGTAAGCTGCAAATAATTCGGTCCAGGCACAACCAAAGTTTAAAATTGAGGGAAGATTTAGTAGTCAAGTGTGAAAATGGATGGAACATTGCCTCAGAAACAACAGCAGAATTATATGTTATCCAGAAGGTTCAACGAGATTGTAAATGCCAACTACTGTGCAATTAATGTAAAACTTGGATCCATCAGTTTTGCTGTTCTTGTCTTGACTCGTCAGTTAAATACAACATGTGCAAACATATTCATCTTCTGATCAGATATATTTTTCAATGTGTAACTGACTCACTGGAGCATTCTCAAGAACTTGGTAAGTAATTTTTATGATTATTTTCCATCAATTTATTAATAATATTTTATGCGACATAAACATGATTTTTTTTTTGTATAGCTTTATGTTTCATATCCTTAAATGACGACAATTAGGAAAAAAATAGGTATACATTTTAAATAAAAAAACATAGGTAATGGTTTTTAAATGTATGTGGCTTAATATTAATGGTGAAAGTAATGTTTGAATTATTTTAATTGGGTTTCTATTGGATTAGGTAGTTGGGATATGCCTATTATTATTTTCACTAGGGGCTCAGTTTTTTAGGTATAAATGCAAGAATAAATTTAGTTTGACGTTGTTTTAATGTATCAGTAGATAAAGATGTCGGCGAGAGTAATCTAATCATAGTGAAAGAGACAATGGAAGAGGAACTGCATACATTAGAAGCAAAAGCGCATTTACCGGAACTGTCAACAAGCACAAAGTTAAAAACTACATCCTTTGAATCTAAAAAACGAAAAAACGCAAGTTTATTGGAAGAACTGCAACACGTTGTTTCTTTTACTACATCAGATGAAAATCAAGCGCTTGATGCTATAGAAAAAGCACTAGTTCCAATCAAGCACACGTTAAGAGCCCTGAAAAATAGCAAATGCATTCCAAGAGCTAAAAATAAAAAACCACAGGAACCACACAATAAAAATATCAGGAAGCAACGATTTTTCTTAACACGAAAAAAGCCTAAGCCCAAAAATAGAAAAGTGAGACTTGAGACAGCTTCAAATGAAACAGCACTACACTTAATTTCTCTTTAATAAAGCAGATAAGATTTTTTGTTATACGGGTTTTTTCCAATATTAGAGATATAAAAAAAAATCCTTTACAAAAGTATTCTATAAACTCGAGTGTAAACACTCTCTAAAATTGGCGAAAAACGCTATAACAAACAAAATTTACCAAAAATTGTTTTTTGCTTAACGCATTGAAATTTAATTATTTGCAGATTTTCTTGTCAAGGACATGAAGAGTGCAAATCTTGATGCCCAACTTTTTTTTTATCAATAAATGAGATATTTTCAACTTTGTTCTATTTATTTAATAATTTTTTTTTTAATTTTTTTTTAATTATTTTTAAAAATAAGCATAACTAAGAAAAACAAATAATTTTAACTATTTTCTACGTAAAAACATAAAAAAATGACTGTCCACCGTCCGTCAACAATAAAATTAGCGTCAGGATCAATAGTTGCATACCTGGGGCTAGACGCCAGTCTTTTTTCAGGTTTAAAACAATCATTAAGTTTATAAAGTCATATAGTTTATCCACGCTTATGTGCGCCCCGAAATTGGAAAATTCCCAAAGTGATTCCGCAGAAGGGAATAAAATGGGTTTTATATTTAAATTAAAAAAAAGAAAATATATTAAGCTATTATAAATACACACTGGGAAAGGGAGAAGATAAAATTAGGAGAATCCATCATAAAAATCCTCGTCTTATTGATACCTAAAATTACTTTAAAAACCAATAATAAAACTATAAGAAAACCTTTCCTTTATCGGTATCCCTTATGGATATAGGATGAAAACAGAAACAATAACAAAGCATACTTATAACTAAAAGATCGATAATGTCGAATGGCATTTTGGTAATTGACATTGTTGGCTGTGAAAAATCCCATTAGCCATAAAAATAGGCTAATGTTTGTAGATTGGGTAGTATAAGAATGTCTAAAGCCGCATGATGCCGAGTGACATAGAGAAAAGGTTAGCGAGTGCTAATCGCGCATAGAAAGATATTTTCTTTCTATATTTTTTCCAGTGGCGAAGCGTACGAGTAGACAAGGTAGACACTGTCTACCCAAAATTATCCAGTTATTTGTCATTAATTTATCACGTAATTATTTCATGTAATTGTTGAATTAAAATTTAAAAAAAATAACACAGAACGTAGTCGCCATCCTTACTATTATTATATAGTATCTAAACATGATTAAACCGAAGGCGCGCCCCGCCTGCCGCACCGATTAAGATAAAAATACAGGGCTGACACCCAATTAATGTATACGAGCCCCAGGAAGACACATTGATATTTGTCTTCGCATATCGAACCAAATACGCATCAAGCAGGCTACAGAGGTCCGGCCGCATTTAGCCTATTACGTATGCAAAATTAACTCGCGGGGAAGACATTCGAGCTTTTGTCTATCGAAGTCGACCAGCTATTTTATTATGCTAGAGGGTTATTATTTATGGACACGCTTGATCTGGTCGGCCGCAATACATCTTCAGTTTTGTCTGCATTTGGTGGGGGCGCGTGCTATAGTAATTTAATAATTAGTATTTTTATTTTTGGGTGTATAGAAAAGGTTTCTTTAGTGGTTATTTATGAACGACTGTTCGATATTGGCAATTGTATTTTAGTAGTATTTATTTTTATCTATCTATCTTTTTATGCTAGTATAGTAATTATTTATTTCTTTTTTATATCACTACATAATTTTTCTCTTTGAGTTAATATTTCATGCACTTTCATTCTATATTTCATTAAAGTAAATAATATTGAATACACATTTTTTTCCAATTAACGATTTGTATTGTTTGTCTACCCGAAAAAAAAGTTCACGCTTCGCCACTGATTTTTTCTTGTCTATTTCTATATCTATCGAGTTAGAGAGTACCGCTACTGGTATATTTAACCTACATGCTAATTTAATAGAACTTAGAGTTAAATATCAATTATATTCACTTGAAACACGGCGCTCTCACACAGACATGTTCTTTCTCTATAAAATAATTAACTATCAGATTGACTCGAGTTATCTAATATCCCAAATACCTTTCCATATATGTACCTCAGCGAAATTTTCGAAATACTTATTTATTTCCAGTCTGTTTGTATAGAACCAATGTAACAAGGAATTCACCGTTAAGTCGTATGCTTTCCTTATATAATTCCAAATTTTTTTCTGTAGATTTATTTTGCCGCTCTATTTCTATGTTTAAAAAGAGAATCAGAGATCCGTGTTCTAATTAACAAAAATACAAAATTAGAAACTGCTGTATTTCTGCTCTTGTATTGTTTTTTAATTTTGTATTAGTTAAGTACACCTGAAACACTTTGTAATTTGTGAATGTTCCTTTGGGTTTCGGCCTGTTAACATCCTATTTGTTTTTGATCAATAAATAAATTTAAAAAAATGGTAACTTAAATTTTTAGCATGGTATATTTATAATTTAACTATAATAGATATCCATGATATGCAACATAGATATACAACTTCATTAAATTATTGTATTCTTTTAAGAGTTTTTTTTAAATCGCTTTATTTTATTAAAATATAATTATTATAACTGAAGAAAATCGTGTCTGTTGACAACAATTAGTAAAAGATTGTAATATGTACGTGTATTTTTGATAGTTTCTTGCTTTATAGTATATTTTATATAGTGTTTGTGTCTATTCTATTGCTATGTTCCAATTTTACATCGCGAACATCTTATACATTCTGTATAAACGGTCCTACCGCCCGATAAAAGTCTTCCAGGAAAAGCCGACTCAACACCGCTCCGTCCACCTCCCTTTTTTAACGGTTATTATATTGCGTAATTTTGCCGACTTTAGTGCTGGGACATCGACAGCAAACATCGATGCCATCAAAATATCGGTCGTAATAGATCGATGTTTATTAAACATCGATCAATAAAAATTATTATTAAACATCAAACATTATTATTAAATATTATTATTATTATTAAACATCGAAGGCTTAGTCAGTCGGATCAAATGGTAGTAAATAGTAATGTATCCTTGCTTGCAAAGAAAGGTACTAGATTCATTATTTTACACTGTGGTTATCCATCCGTTAGGATACCAAATTGTCTAAAATTATGTGGAACAAAATTAGATCAATGTAAATTTAATTCACAAAACGTGAATGTCGATATATTTGCGCCATAGTTTGAACATTAATCCCAAATTTAAAACCCAAAAGTGTAATTGTTTAAAATAATGCACCCTACCACTCCAGATCACTGGAGAAAATAGCAAACACAATAAGCAAAATGTCTAAAGTACAAGATTTTCTACATTTAAGTGATATCCATTTTTATCCATCATATAAAAAAGGTACCTAGCTATTGAAAGTTTTAAAAGTAAAAACATGAAAAAAAATACGTCATTGGTACAGTTACAATAGAATATAGACACGATTTCCAATCCTAAAATTGGTTTGAGGGCCAGTTAAAAAAAAGTGAGGAGAGTTTAACAACAAAGTAACTGAATTAATTAAGTTGGAAAGTTCAAAAATAACAGCACAGAAGATTGGCAGAAAAAAATTTCAAAAGAATATAATAATATGAGGACGAATATTCAACAGACATTAGTGGTAAGTTAATATAACTATCGTTGGACTAAACAGTGATAGTGATGATGAACTAATAAATGATTTGGGTGATAAGGAAGAGAGTGATGTGTAAATAAAATTGACAAAATCTTTGTATGGAGAGGAACAATGTGGTGAGTGCCTGGATATAAATTTTTTGGGTAAATAGCAAAAATTTACGAGATATAACATGTAAATAATATAGCTATATTACTATTACATGTACTTTTGATTAGTTTTAATTTAAAACATGTCTTAGTACTTCATGAATTCAGATGATCGATGACTTGGCTATATCTTTCCATGCAATAGTCAATTAAAATATCATTTTTTAAACAGGTTAACCTTCTTTGAGTTTACAGTTTCACAGTTTACAGTGCCCTTTTTAAGGTCCTTACTTCTGCTGATTTTTAATTTATTCGATAAAAAGAATTGGGAGAAGGGCACTATTTATCACAGAAGTAAAATAAAAATTTATATTTATATTAAAGATATATGATGGTGTTCAGATTAAGGAGTATTTTTTATTTACCCTTTTTGGCTTAGCAAAAAAAAGTTTCACGTTCTACTAATGCTTCGATGGTTATCAAGTTACTTTCTTTCGTTTAGAGTAAAATATAAATTATATTATAACTAAAACTATACAAATCTTTTAAGTATTATATCCTTTAATAAAATATTAATATTTTACTGATAATAGACCAATGTGCACCGAATACAACAGATGTTTATATTTAAAAAAATCTCGTAAAGTCTGAGTTCTACTATACAAGTAGAGGCTAAAGGAAGATTACAAAATATAATAAAGGGCTTTAAATCTGGTCTAACCTCTTCTATTTTTCTTTCAATGAGTGGACAAGTGCTTTTAATGCATTTTCTAAGGAAATAATGCATATTCTTACATTTTTCGTTAAAAATTGGCATTTTGAATGCAATGACATCACTTTATGACAATTTTAACAGTTTTGCATTTAAATTTTTCACTTGTAGTGTACTGCCTATGAACTGACTAAATGAACAAAAAAGACGCTCAATTTTTTTTACCCCTGTCTAATAATAGATACCTAGTTTATATACGTATAATCATGGTTATAAATAGATTAAAATCATAGATTTAAATATTTGAGGACCCAATTGCCCTTAGATAAAAGGTTGCCACAGTTAATTTTTTTCAAAAACAATCGCTTGATTATTTTTGCTTATTAAAAGCTTAATAATCATTTTGTTATAGCTCCATATGGACACAATAAAAGTCTTTTAGAAATTCGCAGTATAACCCCATATTTATAAAACATCAAGAGACACAGACCGCCGGCCGGTTATACAATATAAAGGATTATTGTTTGATCTATATGTTTGCTAATTTATAAACAATAACTAAACCATCACAGGCCAACAGGTATAGGCATTATTTTATGAAATCCCATAATTTGTTATCGCAGTTCTAGTTTTTTTCTGCTTACGTAAGGGCGGTGAGTTTAAATTACTTTGTATAGTCCGGGAGCACAAGCCCCATATTATGTAAAACCATATTACAAAATTACAAAGATTTTAATTTCTTCTGCTATCGGCTTATCGTTAAAAGGCGTATTTTGCAAGTCTCGCAACAGTGCAATTTTTAAGGAAAAAAAAAGTATAATTGAAGTCAATAAAATTCGTACATTTCCGAAGTTATGTGGAAATAAAGTTTTTCTCCCAAACAAGATGATTTTATAAAATGTAATAAATTCAACGTTTCGACTTTGAATGCGCATCATCATAGGTGAAATTATAAATGTATTTGTCTCTAACATATAATATCTCATCTAATGTCGTATATAAAAATCAATCTAAATAATTTTCCGGTATTCATTTAAAATAAATGACACTTCTTAGCATTGGGATTTTATTAAATTAAAAAATCGACGTTTCGGTTTTCGATGCCCATCAATATCTAATTAAGTTTTCTAAATACGTCTCTGATTCTTTTTTCGGGACTGGACATATCGGATATGCTCGTGTTTGTCCTACACAATATGTTACTGACATAGTCTCTATCATTGGGCGTTAATGTCTAAAATATTCAAGGCTGTAGAACGAAATTAAAGGAGTCAAATAAGAGCTTCACTCTTATTTGATAACTGTTTTTATAACAGAATCCTGGCTAAATGACCCCTTATTGGACCAAGAATTTATAGACACATAAAGATACTCAATTTTTCGACGAGATGATGGCGGTGGTGTTTGGTGGTTTTGAGAGTGATGCAGAGAATATGTGGGTTCTCTTAACTATCGGTAAATTTAAACTTTATTTGTGTTGCATTTATTCACCGCATAATGAGGATGTTAATTATACTTGTTTCTGAACGAAACTAAGCTGAACTCTACAATAAGTTAAAGACTGTCCAGTGATCATCTGCGATTTCAACAGTCAATTGGCTTGAGACTTACAACTATTCATCAGACAGTACATTGTACTGTGAAGTGTGTGGATGGCTTCTAAAGGCCTGACGATGCTCTAACTAGAGCGAAACACGTGTAGCCCGTTTATTACATGTTGTGAGACCGTGACTTTGTGTTTTTCTTTGTTTTCGTAAATTTTGTATGTTGGTCTCTTAGAGAATAATGGATGAGATTTTTGGATTATTTTGAACCATTTAATCTCCTAAATACTGTGAGTTGTTGGGATGTTTCTAATGCTGGCCTTATGCAATTTATTAGCGCGGTTAATGCAAATTTTAGTTGCTGAATTTGGTATTTTGTACCATATTTTTATAAATAATTTGTTACCTGAAAACATTAACCATCCCTCTCTTGAGTTCCCATTTGAATGTCCTTCTTATTCTCACTTAAAAGAAATTTGCAAAATACAGCAATGTCGACACTTTAAACAGGCACCCTACAATGATATAGAAACAAAACTAACCATGGTTAATTGGCGTTATTTTTTTATCTCCCAAAATATAAATGAAAGAAAAAATTTCTCTTTAAAAATCGTCAAGTTTTCCTCATATTTCTCCACAAATACAATTAACCTAATTAAGATACACAAAAAATGGAGAGTTCACAAGAATCCTAGCGACTACAGTTTGTTTAAATTACTTCGATTACAAACTAAACATTATATCCCTATTAATATATTTAATAACATAGAGAGCGGAATTCCACATAATAATTAAAAAATGTTGGCAATTTGTCTCAAAAACAGGGTTTTATGGTAAAACTCCTGGTGAGTTGGAAGTATGGGAAAATGAAATGACAAGGTGATGGCACAGGGATTTGTAACTTTCAAATTCAAATTCAAATTCAAAAACTTTTTATTTATCCCAAAATAAATTACACTTCATTTTTAAATATAACAAAAAACTTGTCTATTTTTTAAGAGTATATTTGTTTCAAAATCATTAATTTTCATAATTATTAAGATCAGGTGACTGTATTTGAGGGTGTTAATACCATCATGGGGGACTTTAATTTCGATTTATCAAAACCTTCATTTTACGGTTTTAAAATTTTGGCTTACATTAGAGGAGCCCTATTTACAAGGATTGATTTTGAGGGTTAAATTAGTGCAGGATTATCTCTAGGATCGAAGTATCAGTTGAAGGGAGTTTGTTAGTTTAGACGAAGAATTATAGGACATAATCTCTAAATTTTTAAAAGTGTTATTGTTGTTTAGAAACAATAAAAATAAACTAATAATTTTTTTTTCAAGACTGAAGCTTGTTCTTCTCTTTTCCTTCTTTATTTTTATGTACAAAAATAAAAACCTGGTAAGCTAACATCCAATAAAATATCAAACCTGTCATTTTTGTACTTCAAAATAGGTCCTAGGTGTTTACACCGAAAAAAAATAAATTCAATCTACCCTATTTGGGAAGCATCAAAAACGCGTCCCAAATTTTAGTGCGCTGCCATTTACACCGAAAAAATAGTCCTCGTGACGTCATTTGATCCAAGTATTAAATATCTGGTACACGCGTTGTAAATTCCAGCCATTCTACTCAAATGGATTTACCCAAATTGTAGACACTCCGACGCGGATTACAGATAAGAGCAATACTTTAATTGATTACATCATAACTAATGATAAGAGTTTGCCATTTAAAGTGTATTGGACACCTAAAATAATAAGCGACCATAGCATAATTTCTGTCTAACTCAGAATGAAAACTCTAATATAGTAATATACCATAGAAGTATAAGGGATTATAATACTGATCATTTACAAAATTACCTCTTAAATACTAAATGGGATAATAACTGTGGGAATGTTACTGTTTTGGCTGATAGTTTTGTAGGAGACATTACAGATATTTGAAATATTATGTGCCCTATAGGCAAAGTATTGTGCTTGAATAGTATTATGCTTTTTAGTGTCAAATCAGTCTGGATTCCGTGAATCTCACTCATGTGAATCTGTCGTAATTAATATAGTCAAGTCAAAGTGAATTGACTATATTAATTACGACATGAGTGTTGCAGTTTCAATATAAAACTGTTAAAATTCTTTCAGCTATAAAAAAAGGTTTACAAGAGACTCTCAGACCAACACCACACAGATACCTTAATGCTTTTTTCTGATTAGTAAAAATTATATTAAGGAGTCCCTTGAAGCACACACCCCAAAATGGCAACCCATAACGGATATGAAAGTCTATTAAGGCGAAATAAACTGAACGAGACTCATGCCTGGCAACCCTGACTGCAAAACAACCAGAAGAAAGTTCAGTAGCAGCGAGGCCCAAAACATGGTTGTCATGGTAGCACATTTAAGGTGTGCTATATATATATATAGCACACCTTAAATGTGCTACCTTAAATGTGCTATATAATATATATATATATATATATATATATATATATATATATATATATATATATAATGTGACTCTTTTCTGAAAGAACTGGATAGAGGGAATTTTGTTTCGGCTGTGTTTCTTGATTTTAAAAGGGCCTTTGAGACAGTGGATAGAAATATCTTATTATAAAAATTAAAAGGTTTCGGTTTTGGGCAAAACGTATTAGAGTGGTTTAAATCATATTTAATAGACATCTAAAAGTTAAATTTCAAAATAGTGTCTTAGATCCATTACAGTAGGTTTCATATGGAGTGCCTCAGGGAACTGGCCTAGGTCCGTTATTATTTTTTCTTTATATTAACGATATCGTAAATGTTGTGAATGCCGATATGTGCATGATATATGTAATACATGCCGATTGCGTAATACGAAAGTATTCGAAAAAAGTAGGTTTTATCTCAAGGGTAGGACAAAATTTGTCACTGACTACCAGATTATTGCTATATAATAGCATAGCAGCACCTCACCTTGAGTTTTGCTCATCACTTCTTTATAATTTACCTAAGTTTAAAATCGATCAATTGGAACTGGTGTAGAATCGAGCAATTAGAACTATTTTGAAATGCACTCGTGCCATTAATGCTTAATGTGTCAAACATATATGTTATCAATAAAACAAAAAAATGCTTTTAGTTTGTATTAGTATTAAAGCAAAAAATACAATGTTGCCATTGTATATTTACGATAAAATCAAAATCTTTAGCGATGTATGTATATAATTATGACACACGTCTTTCCTCTAACTTTATTTTATTAGATAGATGTAATTCTAGTCAAATGCTCAATTCTGTACTTTATGAAGGTTTATCCGATTTTAATATGTTACCTGATTTTTTTAAGGAATTACCTCTCTGAATGCTTTTAAAAAAACTAGTGAGAGAACTCTTGTCCTAGTGTCATTTGATCTCTTTTTGTTTTTTATTAAAATTAGTATTATCCTAAAAAAAATTGAGAGAAATTGTTTTTAATATTTAATTTATAACATAGAAATTAATAATTTATTTTTTTTATTTTTTGTTTTCTGTTTTATATAAAATCTTGCATTTACTAAGGTGGAATGCAACGTTTAGCAATTTAAGTGTGTTATGTATATTTTTAATAATTTATGTTCTGGTTATGTATGTAGCATATGTTGCTAAATAAATATCTATTATAACACTAAAAATGTTTGCAACCTGCCGGAATGCTCTTTAAATCATCTTACTACTCTTATTAGCCTGTCATTCCAAAATAGAGTTTTTCAGAACGGACATAAGACTGCGATAATTATTCCCTTGGATAAAGAAGGAGATAAAAAGGAAGCTTCGAACTATCGCCTAATTGCACTTCACCCCACGCTGTCGAAAATCATTGAACGATTAGTTACGATAGAAAAAAGGCTCCTATATTGTTTTTGTGCAAATATAACATTTTCACTTCTCATCAGTTTGGATTTTTGAATAACAAATGCACAAATGATGCTATGTTTTCTATTTTTAATACTGTGTACTCCAGCCTGAACAGCCACCATTCAATAGTGACAATCTTTTGTGATTTTTCAAAAGCATTTGATTGTGTAAATCACAACATCTTAATAACAGAAGTCAGCTTGTAAGGGTTTATTCAAGAGTACCTCAGGTATCTCTTTTAGGCCCTATTTTATGTCTGTTGTTTATTAACGATATTGCTAACCTAAATATTAGCTGCAAAATTTTTCCCTTCGTGGACGATACCAGTTTCATTTAAAGCAATTCGGAAAACACAACATCTCCATATCGAACATAAAGTGTTGGTATGATTCTAATCTCCTGTGCCTTAACATTCTAAAACTAAGTCTTTATCATATAAAAGTACGTTACAATCTTTTATACTAGATAACGGCACTATTGACGTCGTTGATTCGGTAAAATTCTTTGGACTTGTTGTGGGTAACTCCTTAAAATGGGACTTGCATATTGACGCTTTATCAAAAAAATTAAGTTCTGCCTGTTTTGCGCTAAGATCAGTTTCTAAGAAGGTTAATTTGTCCACTTTTAGAACATTGTATTATGCCCTTTTTGAGTCGCATCTCCGATTTGCCCTTCCATTCTGGGGTACGTGGTGCGTTACTCAATTTGAGCGTATTTTCAAGTTTCAAAAAAGAGCTGTTCGTTACTCACTTGTGCTAAACAGTAGAACCCACTGCCAGCATTTCTTTAAAAGATTCAAAATTTTAACACTTCCTTCCTTATTCATATTTGAATCTATTTGTTTAATACGTACCGTAATGTGGGGCTACTTGCCCACCCCGGGGTAACTTGCACACCACGTGTATTTTTGTTTACTTTTTTTTAGGTTATGTTATTTTGTGTTTTATTTTGTTTTTGCGCCGGCTTTCTGTTGTTACAGGTAAATAAAGTATGAAAATGGTCCGTACGTACAAAAAAACTCCGGGAGCAAGAAATTATCGGAATTACTCAGAGAACGCCTTGCGCCAAGCGGTAGATGCAGTAAATGCGGGTATGTCGAGGAAATTAGCAACCGAAACTTTCAAAGTAGGACGGACTACGTTAGGTCGAAGACATCTTGGTGCACACTCGAAATCAGTTGGTCGTCCAAAGGTTTTAAGCGATCAAGAAGAGGCTCTCATTTCAAAGACATTGGGTGTTGTAGCAAATTGGGGATTTCCTCTCACAAAAGTTGATATTCGTGACGTAATAAAAAAATTCTTGGACAAACAAGGAAAAAATGTTCGAATATTCAAAAATAACTTCCCTGGACCTGATTTCTTACAATTATTTATAAAAAGGAACCTTTTAAGCGTTAGAATTGGTCCAAACATAAAGAGATCCAGAGCATCAGTGGATCGTAATGAAGTTTTACATTTCTTTAATAATATTGACTTAGCAATTAGAGAAGTGAAAAGCTCGAATTTGCATAACTATGATGAAACCAACGTTACAGATGATCCTGGGTCCAGGAAGGTGGTAGTGCCAAGGAACACGATAGAATGGAAAGAGTACAGGAGCATTTCCGGGCTACAGTTTAATGGTTTGTGGAAATGCCAATGGAGACCTTTTACCACCAATGGTTGTATATAAAGCTTTGAATCTTTATGACAACTGGACGCAAGGTGGACCACGAGGAACAAAATATGGGAGCAGTGCGAGCGGATGGTTCGATATGAACTTATTCGAAATGTGGTTCTTCCAGCTTTTCCTGCCTCACGTCGAATCCACCAGAGAAAATAACGACCAGGTGATTCTCGTTGGTGACAACCTGGCAAGCCACTTTTCATCACAGGTGATAGAGGCATGTGGTACAAATAACATCTACATAACACCCTTCCCAGCCAATGCCACGCATTTAATGCAGCCCCTTGATGTGGCCGTATTTGCGCCTATGAAAAGAAAATAAAGAGAGATTCTCGATCAGTGGAGAAAGAAGTCGCGGTTCCAAGGCTGTATCCTGAGAGAAAAATTTCCGAACCTACTGGACCGATTGTGGATTGTGACTTACTCCTTAGTAAGTCAAAATGTACCAGAGAATCTCAAATCAGGATTTAGAGCAACTGGTTTGCATCCTGCAAATCCCGACGAAGTTTTGAAGCGCATTCCTGGTGGACTAGAAGATGCAGACATCGAAAGAGTCTTAGACAACACCTTGGTTGATTTGTTGAAAGAGCACCGTGGAACAGGGGTTGAGAAAAAACGCAAAAGGGGAAAAAAGTCGAACCTGGAAGTAATGCGTCTCGCACTGTTACAGACCCTAATATTTCTGAAAATCCTCTAACCGTTCCTGAGGAATTTCGAACTACAGCCGAAGAACCAGCACCCTCTTCATCTAGCGTTTTACCATGCACTCAGCAACTCCCTACCAGGAAAAGCAAGAGAGAAAGAAAGACTAATAACTCCCAGTGTGGTATCTGCAAGATTAATTGGAAAGACTACAGAGGCACAATTGATTGGATACAATGCAAGAAGTGTCGAGCTTGTATTTGTAATAAAGACAGCAAAGACCCTTATTTTGAATGCGAATGGTGTGAGGATTCGGAAGACAATGAATCTCCAGTCGATGACAGTGATGCTGACAAGGACTTCCTAGTTGACAATAATAATTAGCCAATGTTTTGTTTTTGTAACACTTGTGATTTTTTCAAAGAATGTGCCTTATTTTACCAAAGTTTTGCTAGATCAAGTTTGTTTATTTTTTAATAACTTCTTATTAATATTTCTAAGCATTTATAGATACAGAATTTGTTTTTAAGTTTCATATATTTTGACAATATATTATTTTTTCTTTAAAAATATTGATTTTTAATTGGTTGTAACGGTGGCCATTGTTATAGGTTTTTTACATATGAGTAAGGGGTAACATGCACAGAATATGCTTTATAATGCAATTTATAAACATTTTTTCATGGATGTGCAAGTTGCCCCAAACATGGGGACATTCCTGGTAGACACCTGGTGCACACCTCACAAACAATTTTTTTTTCATTCTTCCAATTTTTATACCAGACATGGGTAGCCCTTAAATAGGTCGGTAGTGGTACAATGTAATTTTTGCAAAGTTGTAAAGTTACAATGTACGGGGGTACATTGGGAAATGTGCTGAAAACTTGTGCAAGTAGCCCCAGTTTACGGTAACACGTTACAGCTACTTTAGTTAGTAATTCAAAGTTACCTACTTAAGAACGCAGAACATGATCTTTATCTTCCAACCCCTCGCTTAGAACTATTAAAAAAATTGATTTTATACATTATATAATGCAAACAAAATGCACAATCATCTGCCGTTAGAAATAAAATCCATACCTTCCTTTCCCTCATTTTGCAAAGCAATCGTACTTACTGGAGAGAGCCTTGTATGCAGTAGACGACTTTTTTATTCATAGTTAAATTTAAATTTCTCACATTTTTTAATTAAACCAAAGAACTAAAATACATATTTTTTTTAAAATATTTTTTTGTACGCGCTTGTGTTGCATACCTACTCTTGATTTGTTTATCTTTTGACCTTATATATATTTTAGTGTATATTGATTTTTCTTTTTTATTTGTTTTTCTTTGTATTTTGACCCCACACAATTTTTTTAAATTATATAAAGTATTGTATGCTTGTTGTATGTTTTGTATTCTCTTAGTTTTGACTTTGTCTACAAGTTGTAACATTTTTTGACAATAAACCATTAGATTATTATTATTTGTGTACTTTTTGAATCCCTTCTTTGTCTTACACACCGTCTCTGATATAAGTCGCATTTTTTTTAACACATTGCAATTATTATTAACGCATTTATTGCAACATATGTGGAAAGCATGAAACAGGCTCTTGGACTATATCGAATCTTAAAAAACTCTTTTAATTTATGGCATTTCAAAGAGCCCCCGCCGCCGATGGCCTTGTGCCGATATTTCTAGGTAGACACACATACCATACAAGAGAGACAATAGACCTTTAATGGTGTTCCGACCAATGAAAACCCGGTATTTCCCTCTTAGTGGGGCTCCAGTGCCCCCAGTGCTTTCTTTATTTTTTTTTCCAGTCGTGTTGAATCAATTTTGGGTGTTTAAGGTATGTTAATTTACTAAAAACAATGTCGGATTGTTCCTCTTATTGTTACGAAGAATCGCATTTCCGCGTGAAACTGTTCTCCCATTTAAAAAATGCGGGTTTCGTCCCTCAAAAAGGGTCCGAACTGTACCTTTCCGGGATACCTCCGGAAGCGACCGTGCGGGATTTACGGGATTTTTTCGAACCGATCGGGTTGTTATTCCAAATAAAATTGATGATGAAGTCCGACGGTGAACACAATCGCGGGTTCGGCTACGTCACTTATATGAATAAAACTTTGGCCGAAAAAGCTATCAAGGAACTAAGCACTAAATTGTTCCTCAAGAAAGCGTACTTAAATTTGGAAAAATCGGTGGATAATTGCCGGATATTTATTAGCGGTTTGCCGGCCAACAAGTCCAAAGAAGAAATCTGGAACGAGCTGATACACACCTACGACATCCATAATATTGCCGATATAATTATTTATAGGAATTATGCGAATCCCTTGTTTAATAGGGGATTTGTTTTTTTGGAATTCCACACCCACGAGCAAGCTTCTTGGTTTCGGGCCAAGTTTTGGGATAAATTGTTTTTGTTTGGGAAGAGGTTGAAAGTTAATTGGGCACTGCCTTACAAGGATGGACTAGATGGAGAAGATGAAAAGGTAAATTTAAATTAATTCAACATCTTGTTTGTTTATGATTTAAGGGATTTTCTTACATGTCAACTTTGTTTTCAAATTATGGATCCTAGGTAAAGTTTTTGATCCTGTACAGCCACAGTTTTTAAAATTGCTTAAGTGGCATTTATTCTATATTGAAGGAGATTTATGAAATATATCAATTGAAGGTTTCAGATTTGAATATGGCTTATGACTTTTCAAATATCCTTGAACTTTTTATCAATTATTTCTTTTAAATTCAAATTAGAAAGTATATATTAATTCAAAGGAAATTTAATTAAATGAAGGATATTGAAGGAAAAATGATTCTTTTGACATAGAATCATAATTATGAATATTTTGATTTCCACTAACTCAATATCCCTTCTGAATCCATTCTTAGATTATATACCACCCCCATAATCAGTATACCTATTCTATGAGAATTTCAATTGAATATTCCCAAGATATTTAAACAAAATATACCTAGTATAATTAATTAAATATTTAATTGTATAATGGTGGGCTGTTATAAATAAAATATATTTCTTTCTCAGATTTTCCTATGAAAAATAATAGCATTAAATCAATTCAATATAGAAATTATAAAAATATAAATTTATTGTTTTAAATATACCTAATTCATTTTAATATAAGAAGTTAGAAGAAAGACTTTGATCAGATGATAATTCTTCCCTTCTCAAACATATAAATTGCTATTCTATATCTTGCAACATTGTTGTTTTAATTGAAACATGGCAATTAGTTGGTAATGATTTCAACATAGAAGGCTTTAAAATATATTATAGTAAGGGGGACTAACCAAAGTAATGGTGGGTTTTTGTATTGGATTTTCCATATTTAAATATGAAATATCATGAATGGTTAATCAATTATTTCTTTTAAATTTCAGTTAGGAAGTATATTCTTAATTCAAAGAAAACAGAATAAAATAATTAAAAGAAGGATGTTTAAGGACAAAGGTGACTGAATTGTAAATAGGTATTTTGATTTCCACTAAGACAATGATCAGTATATACCTACCTAGTATTATATCTTGAGAATGTTTCAATTGAATATTCCCAGGATATTTAAACAATAAAAAATACAAAACATACCTGGATACCAAAATAATTAATTTTATATTTAATTGTATATTGCTAGGGTGTTATAAATAAATTATATTCCTTTCCCAGATTTTCCTATGAAAGATAATAGCATTAAATTAATTCAATATAGAAATTACAAAAATATAGATTTCTTTAAAAATATTCCAAGATGCCTTGAATGTTTCAGATCAACAAAGCATGGACTGTAATTATGTAAGCCAAAAAATTTATATTGATTCTAAAGTTTTAAATATACCTAATTCATTTTAATATAAGAAATTTGAAGAAAACCTTTGATCATCTTGTGACATTGTTGTTTTAAGTGAAACCTGGCAATTAGTTGGTAACTTGGTTGGTAATGATTTTAACATAAAAGGCTTTAAGATTTTTATAGTAAAGGGGGCTGTAGCCAAAGTGATGGGGTGGGTTGGGTTGGGTTGGATCATGGGCGGAGTTAGGGGAGAGCTTGGGGGGCTTAGCCCCCTTTAAAATGAAATTAGCCCCCCCCAAAAAAATTGTTCAAAACGTAAAAAAATAGAAAGTATAAGACTTAAAGAATATGTGGTTGAAGCTTCCACTTCCGCAGTACACAAAGAAACATTCTTAAATTCACCTTTGATAAAAAATGAGGCACAAAAGTTTTGACTAATTTCAATTTATTATAGGTCTCTCGACAATATAATAAATCATCTAAAAATAAGATTTTCTTCCGAAAGTCAGAAATTAGCTAAATCTGTCTTCAATTTTTTGCAGATGGATTTTGATGGTAGTTTGGAATTCATTAAATTGTATGGAGATACCTTTTTAATCGATAAGGAGCTATTAGAGAAAAGCTGAAATGACCGTTATTGGGAATTGCATAAATAAAAGCCAGAGCCACAATATTACCATTTCTGATATTAAAGATGTATTAAGAAAAGAGACTTTTCCAAATGCATATACCCTTATGCAAATAGCATTAGTTTTGCCAATTTCTTCAGCGTCCTGCGAACGCTCTTTCTCAACAATGAGAAGAATTAAAAATTGGTTTAGGTCAACGATGAGTCAGGATCGATTTAGTTCTTTAGCACTAACCACTCTTAGTATTGATAGTGGTCTAACAAAGTCATTGTCGCCAGATCAAATTTTAAAAGAGTTTTTAAGAAAAGGAAATCGAAAACTTTTATTAGAGTAGTTATAAGATAATTTTATTGGATTTCATTTTATTTAAGGACATTTTAAATAAATTTTGCTTTTACTATTTTTGAAGAATTATTGCGTTTTATTAAAATGATATTGGTTTTGAAGCTGGCAGACAATGGAGAAGTAATATCTAATTGTCGGATTTGCATTGTCTTAATTAATTTAAACAAAGTTAAACACGACGTTTTGGTTGGTAAGTATCTCCAACCGTTACCAAGTGTAAACTGCTAATTTACACTTAATATAACATTTTAAAATAATAATGGTTGGAGATACTTACCAACCGAAACGTCGTGTTTAACTTTGTCTAAATTAATTAAGTCCGACAATTAGATATTAAAATGATATTATTTTGAACTTTGAAATTTTTCTTGAAAGTTTAAAATTTTTTTTAAAACTAGCGACTTTTGACTTTTGCTGTGTATGCAATATACTCCAATACATATACAGAATGGTTCATACATTATATATATTGCAATAAAATTCAGAAACGTGTTTCTTGGATGAAACCTAATATGAAAATAAAAGTAAAACAAATTCATGATATTATATATATAGTATAGCAAATTAGAATAGAAGCTGTTTAAGACTATTCTTTTTTTTTTAAATAATTTTATCGGCTTATAAGTGAAAATGAAGGTGCCCACCAAAAAATTTGTTACCTCCGGCGGCGCCTGCGGCGAACTTTTCTTTGATGGCCACCCCCTCACCTCTTTGTGTAACTCTGCCCCTGGATGGGGGCTTTAGCCCCCCCATTTTTGAGGCTCTAACTTCGCCCATGGGTTGGATATTGGAGAGATAGAAAATAAATGGGTCAGGGATTATTTTAGTTTATCTACAAAGGATATACAATATGGTAACACATGTATACAAAGACCTCCCTCAACAATAATCTCTTAATTTTTTGATGCTCTAGAGAATTATCTGAGAAACGTATTTAATCTGCAAACAGAAATATTCTTGGGAGGTAAAAATATAAATATTTTGTCTGAAAATTCAGCTGAAACAAATAGCTACTTGTATCTTTTGATGTCTCATGGATTCTACACTCCCTTATTAATTATCCTACACATATTATTATACAACCCAGACATCACAAACATATTGCATGCATACGCCCAGAGTATCCTTAAGAATATCTAACTGACATATTTATATATGCCAGGAATATCTCATATCTTGCTTGTCATACAATAGGCATATTCAGGGGATATCTCAGTTACCCCAAAATATATACCAGGAATATCTTTCTATTTTCTAGGCATATCTAATTATTTATGCAGCAATTTGAAAAGTGCCAATGTAAATATCTTACAAAATATATGAGTTGGAAAAATGCTGTTAGAATAACTGTCACAGAGAGTGAAAAAACTAGAGCCACCATATTTTTCTTAAGGCGTGAGCTAAGTGCCTCCCACTCCAACATTCAAAGGGGACCAACTCCTTTTGTCATTCATAACTTAAATTAAGGTTCTTTTTGAGTAGCATTCATCTATACTAGAAAAATTGTCTTATTTACTACTCAATGAGACCTTTAATTGAAGGTTTGACGAAGGGGGTTTTAATAAATATATACCTGGTGGTTCTATTCTATAGTACCTCCAAAAGTTATTCTTAACTGCATTTTTTCAGTCAAATCTTTTCTGCATTGAAAGTTGTCAAATTGACACCCTCTATGTATTGGCCATTATGAAGTATTGACATGCTTTCTTTAATTTATGGATACTCATTTTCTTATTCTTTTCCTAAAGATAAATTTGAAAAATAGTATATTAACTGAAAAAATTCAGATTTGATTAAATATAGGTACTACCCTTCACATGTGAAATTTTGGAATAGAAATATACAGGGTGGTCCAGTTTAAATGTCATTAATTTTAATATGTGATAGAGAATTAAAAAAAATAGACTTTCATTATAACATTTTTCTCAGAAATGTTTAATAACAAAGATACAAGGTGTTAAAGTTAAGAATAATTATTGAATATTATAATATAATTGTTTATTTATCATAGCTTTTAAACTACCATCTCAATTTTAATTAAATTTTGCATGCAGGTTATTGTAGTGAATTGTCAATTACCTACTGATAAAGCCAATTTTAAAAAAATTGCCAGTGGCGTAACATACAGAGGAACTTGGTCCTTTTTTGTCTCAAATCTGCGAGGTTCTGGTGTTTGTAATGTGTGCCAAATAAATAAATAAATAATTTATATAATTCACTAGTTCTTTACTCGATTACTCTGCTGTTTTTGTATTGTGATTCCCTGACTGAAGTAACTTCTTACTCCAAAATTGCTGTATACGCTCAAAATACCATTTTGGAATCAAATATATTATACTCCCTATCTAAATTTTTTAAAAGGCCTTCACCACACAGGGTTGCACCTACGCTAATGGTTCCATAATCGAGGCATTATCATATTTATTGTAATGGATTATTTGTTGTAAATTGTTAATTATGTTTCCAATTTTAATAATTCATTTATCTTAAATTTGAATAGTTATACAAAATTATGGTTCAGATTTTAGCATTATTTATTAGTTAATAATTTCTTAATATGAATTTAAATTAACAAACATATTTTCATTGTAAAAAAAATCTTTAATTTTTTTTAAGTGCTTAATTAAATATACACTGAAAAACACCATGCTTCTTTAGGTCCTAACAAAATTCACACAAAAGCAATAAAGATAAGTGACATACCAAATTACTTGCAATCACTTATGATTCCCATATGTATACAAAAAAAGAATAACAAAATTAAAAACTGTTGCCCTAAAAGTTTTGTTTTATATAATTTTCAAAAATGTTACAAAAATGTATTAAGAATTGATTAATCTTCTTGAATTCACTCATGTACTGTATGTACATGCTGTCTACTAACTCAGTTCAGAAATTTATTATATTAGGTATTATATGTAGTGAATTGAAAATAGGTATAATTTACTTTTTTTCATTTCATTTATAGATAATAGGAATTATTCTTTCAATTTTTCTATGATTATAAATAACAAGACAAATTTGTCTCCTCCGATCTGATTCAATACCATTTATTGCTTGGTGTTTTTTTTATATCAATTTTTATTTGTAAATTTAATTTTTATGTTTGTTTTTTAATTTCTATTAGGAAGGCTCTTGCGTAAAATAACAAATTTTGAATTTCTGTGATACATTCCTGTGATGGTGCACCAAGGAACCGCAAGAGTTCAAAAAGTCAATGCATTCATGTTACATTCTAAGAGTTTTTCAACTATTTTTTTTCACAACATTCCCAGGATTTTTCACTAAAATATGAATGTATAGCGAAATATATCACATTCAGCTTAATAGTTATCTCTAATTCGGATGAATGTTTATACATAATTTATTTATTGCTGATATTAGAGTTTTTCAATTTTGACTGTGAATTCTTAATTTTTTTATGTAATTTGGTACTTTTTAAAGGTCTTAATTTCAATAATAATAATAACAAATGCTTTCCAGCAAAAAACTGTTTTTTTTTTTAATATTTATAATTTTTTTAATTTGATTTATAGAGAACCTTTTGTAAAAACTAAACAAAAAACTTAACAATTTTTCTAAAAAAATCTTGACATGTTTAAGTAATCCTATTTAATTGGAAGGAAATTAAACATGACGTTTATAAAAAAATTTAACAAAGTGATTCACTCATATGAATTTTGAAAAGTTTCAATTGTAATTTTTTAAAAACGTATTTAGTCTTATGTGTTTAAACCCTCAAAATCTTAGAGTACATTGGAGACAGAGGCAGAGAAGATTGAAATATCTTCATGGGTATATTTTTAGATTTGTCCAAGACCTTGGATATCAACCATCAAATTATACTTGAGAAATTGAAAAAGTATGGAATGTGTGATCCAGCTTTAAAATGGATAGAGTCTTACATACTTGAAATAGGGTGGTAAAAGGTAGTTTTTAAGAGGAAGGGAAGTGCTTTTGACCAAGGCTATTGCCAGGATACTGTCATGGGACCACTTTTTTTTACTGTAAATAACTTAGCCAGTGAGATACTAAATGATGGAACATTAATGCCTTGTAAATTTTACTGACTACTCAACAATTTCAACAATTAGAACTTTGACAATAGCAACATTTCTCTTAAAACTCCTTGACATCTCTTTAGATAGATTAAAAACAGCAAGCACAGGGTTGTTTTCTTTAAAGAACAAACTGGTTATGAACAATGACAAGAGTAATGTTCTCTGTTTTCTTACCAAACAATGAAACACAGACATTTCTGATCAGGATCATGATCTTCTGCGGCAGGAATACTGATACAAACCAAGCATTTGTTGCTCAAAAAAGGGCTATACGGACAATAGTCAATCATCATAAAACACACATGCAAAGGAAGATTTAGAGAAGATTTCTACAGTACAAATTAAACCAAAATATTCCTACCCATTATGCAAGCCTCAATTTTCCAACTGACCTAGTCAATGCAACAGAGAGGGACCAACTTATGCTTGTGTAACATTTTTTATAGGATTCCTGATGAATTGAAATAACTCAATTTTACCCATTAAACAAACAAGTTTTAAAAATATTAATTGATTTAGCCATGAACCATAGGTGTGCAAAACAATTCAATTGAAAAATTTTTTATAATAATAATAATAAGCTTTATTTCCAACAGGTTACATATACCCAGTTACAGGAAAATCAATTAAATATATAAATGTACGAATGCATGAATTGTATTAGATTCATGCAACTAAACTATAAAAGAACTATAAAAGAATTGCTATATAATAAAAAAAAAAAAAAGTAGTGAACTTGAGAAAATAAATAAAAAATCAACACTAAATTAGGATAAGAATCAAGAATTAATTTAAATCAAAAGGCCAAAAAAAAAATGAGTAAATAAATGTATTCAAGCTAAAAACTAAATAACTAAATAACCTAAATAACCTAGCCTCCCCCACCGACCATACGCAGGTGATTCAAGATAAGTGCCAAATCGTCATGGTGAATGTCACAAGAATCAGCAATAGTGTTAAAGTTTTGACACATAAAGTGAATAGGACTCTGGTACAGAATGTTGGACCTGGCTGTGTCCAAGTTAAAAGCTGGACACTGTCTGGATCCTGGGCGTGGTATATGAAAGCAAATCCTTTACAAAAGGGATGGGCAGTCAATTTTATGGTTAAGTAAATTAAACAAGAATTTCACCGAATGCATTTCTCTCCTCTTCGCAAGTGACCGTTCAGTATATCTAGAGAGCAGCAGGTTATGGTCAAAACCCCTTGGAGGATAGACTCCATCATCCTTAAATGCCAAACATTTAAGGAATCGCCGTTGGACTGATTCTAATAGGTGAATGTGCTGGTTGTAAATGGGAGACCAAATGAGGGAGCAGTAGTCCAGCCTGGATCTAACAAATGCATAGTAGAGCGTTTTGGGAGTGGCAGTGTTCAAAAAAAGTTTGCAATTTCTAATAATAAAGCCTAGCATGCGAGTAGCTCTAGAAACAGTATCTTCGATGTGGGGGATAAAAGAAAATTTTTGGTCAAAGGTGACTCCAAGATCCTTGAAACAGGTAGACCTTGCCAGAGACTCTCCATTAACTGAGTAATTAAAGGCAATTGGACTTTTGATACGAAAGTAGCTGGCCACATTACACTTGGAAACATTAAGGTTAAGCCGGTTCAAAGTGCACCAATGGTGTACAGTATTGATGTTCTCTTGCAGTAGACCACAATCTGCTATAGAGTCAATCCTATGGAAAAGCTTTAGGTCATCAGCATATGCTAACCGAGAGCAATTGAGGGTGGAGATCAAGTCATTAGCGAAAACGTTAAAGAGAAGGGGGCCCAAGTTAGAGCCCTGAGGAACTCCAGAGGTGGGTGAAAAACAAGCAGATCTAAAGCCTTCGACCACTACAAACTAAGAGCGGTCAACTAAATAAGAGTTAAGGAGCTTTATCAAGCGATCGGAGAATCCAAACTGGCGTTCAAGCTTATTTAATAGGATGAAGTGGTCAATCTGGTCAAAAGCCTTTTGGAAGTCTGTGTAGATAACATCAATTTGACTTCTATCATTAAGTGCTTCGCACACAAACTGAGAGAAGAAAAATATTTAAAAATAAGATCGCTTTCTGTAAGAGGGATTATAAATTAAAAAAAAAAAAACAATTTTTTTATCCACTTATTTCTAAATGGATAAATTAAAAATAATTAAAAAGTAGAGAAGCACGTACCTATATTGAATAATTAAACTAGCAACACACATAAATACTGATAATAGAAATTTAAAAAGATTTTTCTTGGATTTGGATTGCTAAGTCTAATTTATTTTGTCATAAAATAATTTACCTCAATTTCTAAATGAACTTATTATTGAATAAGGGTTATTTTGCCTTTACTTTTTCATTGTAACTCATGGATTGACATAGATAGCCCCTTCAATGGCCCACTAGAAAGACTTTTAGATCTAACGCTACTTAACAAGACTGCATTTATTAGGCACATAAAAATCTCACTTTTATCTGAAAGAAAAATTACTTCAAAAAGTGCTAGAATTACTTAAAATGGAAACTAAAAACTCCAGTTTTGCATTATACTTAAAGATTCTGGTATAAACGGTCACAATAAATGATCATTTTGATTTGTAAACTATTTTCGTTGCATTCTACTTATTAGAATAAACACTACTAATTAAAATATTTGCAAATTCTATTTTTTATTTTCCAATTCTTTATTTGTCGAGTGTTTTAAATTCAAGGATGATCAACTCAGAAACAGGACATAGTTATGCATAACGCGACCAAGCGCCAAATTCGTTTTTTTGGTATTATTATTATTTATACGAAAAAAATCTCGAGCGTTAGAAAACTATAGTTAAGGATATATTTTAAATTAAACTAAGCGCCAAACGGTTGATAACACTAGTTGAATTTTGCATAAAACGACTAAATACCACGAAATTGCATAGGCCAATTGAAGGCCATGATACTGGGCGTTTGGCTTAGTAATGCAAATAGCAGTTAAGTTCGGTCAAGTGATGTAATACCGAAAAATACGTAATGTATCACGTGGTATTTGTCAAATTTTGATCATTTTTCTCGTAGATGCATTTACGGAACTTTACGGCTAGGAATTATCAACTGACGTTTTTTGAGTGATTTCATTCAAATTAAAAAAAAAATGCTGAAGCGGACTGCTATATTATTAAATCACGCATATGAAATAAATTTAGAGGTAAGTAGATACCAAACTATCTAGTGCCACTATGAAATGCGACTGTAATAGAATTTTTAGAAGCTAATTGTTAGTTGTTACGTAGAAACTCTAGTTTTATTTGAAGTTTTTCAAGGTATGATATACCTATGCAGTTGTAATTTGCTTAGCTTATTATGTTAGTAAATAAAGTGGTTTAGTTTTACTGTAATTTTGTTGTTTCTTTTACTTTAAAATAAAAAGTGCTTTTACAGGATTTTCTAAAAGATCTATAAGGGTTTTAAATAGTCACTTTTCATTTTAAGTTATTGTTTTTATCAAAATTTTCAGCTGTTCATAAATAAACTACCTTAATGAAAAATAGGGCTGTCAGTCGAAATATATAGTCTAAAAAGAAAATACATGGCATTGCATAAACGCGCTATGCGACAAGTTTGACGTGTGGTTCAATTTTATAAAATAAAAAACCTAATAAGTAAAAAAGCATAACCAGACTAGGTGAAATTTATGATAACTTCTAAAATTTATTATGTTTTGCTAAAAGCTTACATAGTATAATTTGAAATAGTGTCTTGGATATAGTTTGCAAAAATTAGATCTGTATTAGATTTTATCGGTTTTTAAGGGCATTCGAAATTTAATTGTGTTTTCCCACAATTGTTATTTTGGCACTTGGTCGCGTTATGCTTAACTATGTCCAATTAAAAATCACCATTTCAGAACAAGAAAAATTTTTTTTTGTTTACTTGTGACTTAATCTAAGATTATTGCACAAAATATATGATGCTTGTATAATATATAAAACAACTTGTATCTATTACTAAAAAAAATAATAATTATGGTTCTTCCTTTGATCCTTAAGTTAATTTTTTCCAATATTGGTAGGGGCTAATTGGTAGGCTAATAAATTATAAAAATTGATTTAAAAATATAATGTTGAGGCTGAAAATTTTTACAGCGGCAAAATAGCTTTGTATTAATAAATATCTGCTCTTGATGGCAGTACTATGTAAAAAGACTATATTTGCGCGGTCATAATATTCAATTTATTTTTTTTAAAACAATACTGGAATATCAATCTCCTAATTTCAACATTAGATTCATTATCTTCATAGACAGTACCTTGTTATGTAGAGAATAAAATGTCTGGTGCGAGGGATTTAATTCCAAAACATTTTAGGACTTATTTTAATAAAATAAAACTTAAGCTTCTCATCTTTTCATACTACATATTTGTAAATTTTTTAAGTCGGCAGCAAAAATTTAAAAAAAAGTATACAAAATTTTCGGAATCAAACATATTTGATCGTTGTCACTCGTTAATATATATTTTTTCATAAAACTAATCATTATTCAATCTTATAAAACGTAGTGTTACGGTTTAAAAAAAATAATTGAATAACTTTCTTGCTGGTTCATATTATGGTTCTTGTAACTTATAACTTCTTGATCTACTGGTTCCTAATTTTGTACTCTTCAAGTGTAAAAAAAGTCAACAGATATATTACTTAGTATTCTATTGTCTTTAATACTTTACTTTCATATCTAGCTAGCATAAATTTAATAATTGTTTTTTGACTGCAGTCATAAAATATGACAGGACCGACGAAATATGAGATGTTGGTCATATAAATATATGTTCAATTAAAACAGGGTCGATGGATTCGTTCTATCGAATATATATTACGTATTTGGTTTGTATTTGGACATACTTGGGGTTTCAGCGACATGACTCACTTTACAGGATGATACCTTACTTTTTAATGTTCCTGGATATAATCTTATAAGTAGGAATCAAAACAGTCGAAGAGTAGGGCTTGGTATTTGTGCAAAAAAAGGATATAAAATATAGATTAGTAACATTTGAAAATGCTACAGAAGATTTTAATTATCTTAATTTTACTTTTAATTTAAATAATAAAAATATATTTTTAACACTAACAAGTTGAAGTCAAAAACTTAATATCTGGTTAAAAACTCAACATAATAATTAAAATAATAATTATATAACGTAATAAATCAACGCTGCTTTAAATACGGCTACTCTTTTGGATGTAATAATTATTCTTCAAAATATTAAATTTAACACATCTAATTTGTTCTTATACTTAAAAATATTATAATTTAACATATAAATTTAAATATCCCTAAATGCAATCTAAATGCGATTATGATAGTACTGATGCATTTAAAAATAAAACTCAGCAACTTTCATGTCAAGATATACAGGGTGTTCATTTGAAAACTTCCCACAACGGATTTATCGAAAACCACTGTTTAAAAAAAACCCCGAAATATGTCAAAAGGTTTGTCAAGGGGGACAATTTTCTAACCTAAAATTACTTCACCCCCTTTCACCCATTGCCCCCCAGGGTCATCCCCTTAAAAATATTCAATGGCAAGGGGTATCGAGTAATAGCTTGTTTAAAAGGTCTTTGGAACTCTTTTATTTTGACGTTTGGTTTTTTTAAATAGTTCGATTTGTTTTCGAGAAAATTAGAAAAATCTTTGTTTATCTTAATTTGTTCAGATAGAAAACAAAAACATGAAAATATCAGTTTTTATTTCAATAAGTGTTCAAAATGTTGCCCGTTTTTGGCCAAACAATGATATAGGCGATGTTCAAATTCCTGACGGACATTTTCAAAAACATGTTGTGGGATATCATGGCAGCTGTTGATGATGCGTTGACGAAGTTCATCCAAACTTTCAGGTTGGAGAGTAAATGCAATAGATTTCAAATGACCCCATAGAAAAAAGTCTAAAGGCGATAAATCAGGATATCTAGCAGACCATTCTATAGGCCCCCTTCGCCCTATCCATTTATCTAGAAACTCGTCGTCTAGCGTCGTCAAACATAGTGAGGAGGAGCGCCGTCTTGCTACAAATATATTTCAGTCTCATCAAGTATAGAGTTTCCATCATCATCGATTTGGTTTTCAATGGATTCAGTGATAAGCGGATTGATATTATTTTCCAACATATCCAAAATAAATGTCTCCATTTAAATTTCCGTTAATAAATAATGGCCCAATCACTTTATTTCCTAAATATATTCCTGTATATTATACTAATAATATTAATGAAAAAGTGGCGACACTTAATAATAATGTTACTTATTTAATTAATAAATATGTCTCTGTTAAAAAAGAACTTATAAACGAAAAACCATTTACTCCTTGGGTTACTACCATTTTAAAAGTTTTAATGAAACCCAGAAATAAGGCGCATTAAAAATATATGAAGCAGAAAACCGAAGTAATTACATTTTATAAATATAAATACTTCGGTAAATATATTTTGATCAGACGGGTTTTTCCCAACATGGTTCCAGGATTATTTCAGAGTTTTTAAGGATATTTTGTGCTGTTTTGTAGTAAATTTTGGTAAACATTGTGATATTCTTGTCCACAAGATAATATAGCCTTTGTTCGAAGGAACCATTTCTTTTTTTTATGTCCTCGGTGACTAACCATTTCAAATAAGAATTTTAGAATTTCATCTGTCTTTACACCATATACTGGATTTGCCAATTCACCAATAAAGCTTTGATAAAGGTTAATCTTTCTATTCTAGTGTTAAACATTAACAAATCCAACCTTGACTCCTGTACTAAACAGATAAAAAAAAACTGTTTCACTGAGCATCACCTTCTAGGCACCTTGAGCTTTTCTTTAAGCCAATAGGAGCCAATAGATCCCCACACCACCCACTAACCCCCACTTTTGATACCTTTTGCTCCCTTCTGTTCTTCGGCTTTCAGTTGTTGGAGTTCTTAGAAGACTTCTCAGTTCTTAGTAATATTTTTTATTCTTTTTTCCAAAAAAAAATGTCTCCTAATGGGGCAAATTCCGAGGAAGGTGCCCGGGCCACTTCACAATGGACCAAATATTATTACTCGGATCAAAATTTCCGCACCGTGTTATTCGACCCTTTGAAGACACATGGGGTGGTTCCGGAGAAGGGTTCCGAGGTGTATGTGACTTACATCCCTAGCCGCGCGAGCGTATACGACTTGGTAGAGCTTTTCGAACCAATCGGACCGATTTTCCAAGCGAAATTGATGATGTCCACGGACATGGTTCAGTCTAACGACGGCACTGTTACCAGGGTGAATCGGGGCTTCGGATTCATCACTTTTCACACAAAAGACGACGCCACCAAAGCAATTTCCCAGCTGAATAATGCACGTATGCTGGGAACGGTTATTCACCTGCAGCGTTCAATTGATAACTGTAGGATTTTCTTGGGTGGAATCCCATTGGATAAGAATAAGTCTGACATAATGTCCGAACTAATTTCTTTTAACGCAATCACGAATATCGTGGACGTGATCACATATCGGAGTTACGTGAATCCGGAACATAACAGGGGATTTTGTTTTGTCGAATTTAGGACCCACGAGGAAGCGTCTTATTTTAGGGCCAAGTATCACGATAAGTTGGTGTTGTGGGGTAAGGAGATTTTGGTGGATTGGGCCGTGCCTTTACCACAAATTGACGACGAGTTTGTTATGAAAAAGGTATTTATTTAGAATAATGTATGTAATGGTGAATTTTATTTATTTAATGAATCTTCCACAAACATAATGGTTGTTACAAGTAAGGAGTATCTTTATTGCCATATTAGGTAGTTACATTACCGTTTAGTAATACCACTATGATTTTATTTTTATTTATTTGATGACCATATTACGGATATGACAGGCTACAAGCCCAAAAAGCAAAAAGGTATCCACAAACTTAACTAACTTAAATATACCATTTTATTAGTAATAATATAAAGACCTAATGGTCAAGTACATAAATCAAAATAATTTGAATATAAAAGATCAAAAAAAGTAACTTTTTAACGCTAAGTTTCTACATTATCGTTGTAAATTTTCGAAGACAATAAAGTATTTTTACCTGTATTAAGTGACATGTTAAAAACGTCTAGTGAACGGCAGTACAAATTATTTAAATTTATAAGGGAGCGTTCAGACCATATTTTGTTTTCATAAATGGAATAAAAAAAATAATTCACTTCTGATGTTGACTTGAGGAATGTTAAATTTAAAAAGTGACAAAATAGGAGGAGTGTTCAGCTGACAATTCATTACTTTATATAAAAACCAAACACCACTCAAACGTCTGTTGAAAAGTGAAATTATGTTAAAATGCTCTCGAACTGCATCGACATCTTGATATGAACCGAAGCGGGTTTTAAAAGAAATAAATCTTAAAATGAGTTTTGGGTGCTCTCCAATTGATCAATATCGATCATCAATTTAGAGTCCAATGTAATTCCCAAACCGCGTATATTGTTAATAATATGTAAAAAATTAGACAAAAAAAAGTTACCCTTTTGCTTCTCCCAGGAATTTAGTATTTTTCTTACAATACACTATATAATATAATTAAGTAAAGGCGTTTCACAAAAAATAATTACATTTTTAAAATCGCGTTAAAAAGTTAGGTTATGTTAATATGTCATTTAGTGAAAGTGTCGTCAAGATGAGTTCACATAAACTGCCACAGGGGCGCGGCGATCGAATTTCAAATAATAAATTACAGCTACGGCAAATGCCAAAAATGGTTAATTTTTAATCGGAATTTTTGGGTACCAAACTTATAAATAATTTGAAACCCTTAATTTCTGTATAAATGGGGTTTAAGTGGAATTTTTTTCTAATTTAATTATGTTTAACGGTTCCAAAGCAATGTCAGGATACATTAATTTCCGCACCCATGCAGGCCAATCACGGTGCTTTGTCTGTGATTGGCTCAGATAATTAAGGCGCGTATTTCAAATCTGATTATAAGAGGAATTATGGTATTTGAGAAAGATAAACATACGGAACGTTTTACTTACGTAAAGAAATTGTTTACTTTCAGCAAATGATGGAAAATAATTTTGTTACATGATCTTATTAATTTTGCTTTTACTAAAATAGAATTTATCTCATTTCAGGCACTTAGTGGATAGCTTTGAGTTAATTCTCATGCTCTAAACTCCGCTCAATTAAAATTAAGTATAAAAAAATTGATAATTAAATTATTAAATAAAAGGACACATTTTGTTATTATTTTATGTAGTAATCCATTATATTATTCAAAATTTTCATTTTAAAATGAAAAATTTTCGAAAAGTATTATTTTATTGTGATATACCTACCTATTACACTTTCTTGTCTCGTGTGATCCATACATCAGATGCAATTGCATACTATGAAAATGAGCCATAATAATGGAAAACATTTCTTGTTTCTTTCTTGTTTCTTTCTTTTTCAACAATGAAAAAAGACCAATATTTTTCAGGATCTGAGCTTATTAAATATGAATAAAACAACCAGATTATATTTTAGTAAAGAAGGTTTATTCATAACACTGATGCAGAATATTCAAAATTTATTATATCAACTTCATCTATTAAGCAATCTACCTAATATATATATATAACATAGTTGCACAAAGGGTTCTATTTACAAAAGTTGAAAACAAATACCAATAAATATGAATTAAACACTAATATATTATTTAATTATAACAAAGGCAAAATTAAAATTAAAAAAATATATTTTATAAGTATCCTTCACCATAAGCCAACGAATTACATGAATACAAATAGCCAACACCACGTAGATATAATACCAGAATAGGTCACTCACGAAAGCAATGTCATTCAGTAATGAAATAGTTATAAACATTTTATTATAAATAAATTTATTTAGGTTTTTTGTTGAGATAATACTGCTGCTTTTCTATTTTTCTTTTTTTATTCATCACCATTTCTTTTTGTTTTACTGCATAAAATTTCTAAAATCACCCATACATTTTTCTAAATCATGTTCACCCAATCCACCACCATAATTACGAATTTCAGAGCAAAACTGTTCTAGACAAATCTACAATTTTATACCATACTATATTATAGAACTACCAAATAAAATTATTGTTAAACTAAATACCTCACGCTTTCTTTCAAAATCAATTGTCACATTCATTCTATTTTCAGTCACGTCAAGAAAATGATTTACTTCATCCTCATAAACTGTCTTTCTTGTTGAAGGTTCATTGACATACAGATTATTTATTATCTTCTTGCATTTCATCCATGAAACCTGAAACATATTCGCTCCTCTGCTCAAATAAAGCTACAGCATGTATATGCTTACACATGACACTTTTAACAGTATATTCTGGACAATCACAATTAAATTTATGTTTACATAATTTACACTTCTCACAATACATTGCCCTACAGTCCTCATCACAAACCTCATTATAATTTACACAATACAATTTATAATTATCACTAAACGACCTTGCCTTAAAATGTCCTAGTTCAGAATATGATACATTACCGTTATTACCCACCATTTCTTCTGCTTTTTTATGTGCACTCTGACATGTTTTGTGCTGATAATTATTTGCATTTGGCCTTTCCATGTTTATAATCCTTTTCCACATTCTTTCATCAACAAGTTCATCCAGTAAATCCAACAGTTTTTCAATCCTTTTAAGAGAAAATATATTTTCTACATATTTTTTTTTGTAATGTGTTAAAATTTCCTTACACTGAAAAAAACCCGAAAAAATTACCTTAATAAATATTTATTTAAATCTTTTTTATTTCCACTGAATACAATTTGTTTCAATAAACTAATTCTTGCTTGTGTCAAATAAATGTATGTATTTGAATATTTTTAGTCATTTGTTTGAATATATTTTTAATGTTTTTATTTATGATAAATAATTATTTATTTAAACTAAATTAAAAAATAAGAGGAGTTACTCAGTTAATTTTATCAAATAATCGTTTTTTTAATTAATATATATTTATTAAACACAAACAAATAAGTTTAAATACAAATAACTCAATAGGTACTTTTTCAACGTACTTTTTCTTTGCTTGATACTGGGAAGAAGATAAGATTTTTGTCAAATCGCAGTTTTTCACCAAATTCACCATTATTTATTCGCTCTTTACGATTCATTTAATGTTTGTTTGTTTGTATATAACCTGTGGATGTGCGCATAACTTGTGGATTGTGTACCTAATTAACAGTTCCTATATCGAAATAGAAACCTTTTTGGACCCATGTGGCGTGGGTCATTTGTGGCCTATATTTCAGGGTAAGTACTTACATATAACTTTAAAAACTTTTGGTAGGCAATCGTATTGTATGCATATTAATTATAAGGTCTTAAAAAACTTAATTTCACGTTGTTTATTAGCTCATGTTTCCTAGTTCTTTTGCCAAATATGGCAATATGGCGTCTTCCACTCCTTTATCTTTTTTTGTGTATAAAGATCATGTGTACCGGATCACACCTTTCAAATAAAAATGTATTTGATCTAAATAAATGGTATATAAATATTCAGTTACAATAAAAAAATATATTGTCAGAATAAACTACTGTTTATTCTAAAATATAATAGGTTATTTCAACTAAATAAACATTTACTTGGTTTAACTGTTGAAGTACTTGTGTATAATCATAATACAATTATAGTAATTGGCTTTGTTTTAAATATAAAGTAGATTTACACACAACAAAATAAGTTATATTTTGCATCATTTTTTAATTTAATTAAGACACATTGAAAATAATAAGCTAAAACAATGTTATTACCACATAAAAGACTATTCTCTTGAATACATATTTAATTTAAAGAAGGAAACAAAAACCTAATTTTAAAACTGAATAAGGTGATGTGGTGCAAAACTTTTTTAGTTGTATTGGTTCTATATAAGTTCAAAGCATATGTATTTTGTTTTTAGAGAATATTCTATAAAAAGAAACTTATTTCAGAGCATCATATAGACGACCTCGATGTCCTACAGAGCATTAGTGTGGTATTTTGAATCCTAATTTTTTGTTAGATTTGTAACATAAAGTAATTAGTTATAGGAGTCGATAAAAGTGTCGACTCCTTGTTATTATATTTTTCTATATTATAAGGATTAAAAATGTTTGTTTTATTTTCTTATGGTTTTTGAATCTTGAAAATTTAATGTTAACTAGACTATTTTGCAGTTTAAAATTATTTCAGTTTAATAATAAAGAAGTATTATTAACATTATTTATTAGTATTTTTTCTATATACTTACCTTTCCTTATAGTTCAAGGTTTGTAAATTATTATTTTTGGGTACTTTCGTTTAGTACTATTTATTCTTTTTATAACCCATATTTTATGGTAATTCTACATATGTATGTTTTAGCATCAAAATTGTTATCCACACCGGATACCGGATTTAAAAAATATACGGTAACTTTTAGTAGAACCCTACAGGAATTAAATTTTAGATATGCAACCAAATAACTCATTTATTTATATTAAATAATGAAAATCTGGGTTCAAATAAATTTAAAAAAAAAATGTGCACTTAAATGTTTCATCCAAATAACAAAAGTTATTTAAATTAAATCATCCATTATTTATTGCAAATATTTCGTCTTCAAACTAACTACTTTTAAGGTAATATAAAATACATTATTTTATTGAATCAAATAAATTATACATTTTTAAAAAAAAATTAATATTTAACTCGAATAAATGTACATTTCACTTAAACAACACCTGTAGTATTTTAAATAACTCATTTGTTCAAATCAAATACACATTTATTGGACGGCTGTTCATTAAAAAGTAGGTATGTATTTATTTAAATACATATTTATTTGATACAAACAATTTAAGTAAAAACGATTCAAATACATTTAAAAAAAATTTCAAATAAATGTTTGTTTGGCCATCATCGAACAAATATTCTATTTCTTTAAAATAACTCCAAATTTTTTTAGACCAAGTAATTTTTTTTTTCAGTGTACCTAATATTCTGCTTTCCATTCATTTTGTTGTACTTCAGAACTTTATTTAAGCTTTCAATTGCCATATTTGTATTAATTCCGGCATTGATTCTATAACAATGTGCCCACATCATTATTCTCTCTTACTTTGGAAATAGTACCTAAAATATTAAAGAATTAATTACATTTGTTTTATAATTTTTAGTGTTGACTTTTTTAGTGAAGTACTTTTTCAGGTAATTCTGAAAATTAGTTTCCTCCTCTTCTTCTAATTGCCTAAAATAGTTCTCTTTCAGCTGTATAAACTTTTGTGGATCAGTCTCCTTTAAAATTTTCCTCATTTCATGTTTCATTATCTGTCTATTTTCCAACTTCTTGATTTTAGACCTTCCTTGTATGTTCCAATTTTTCACTATATGCCAGGTACAAAGTAATCTTCTTGGTTTATGTTTTACAAATAAGTGAAAAAATAACATAAAATAACTAATGATCTAGGATACTGTTTGATTATACAGTTCACACATACCTGCATCCATAGCCATTATCCATGCATTGTAATATTTTGGATCGTCATCACTCATTATATATTCAGCTTGAACTGCTTCCCCTAATCTAGTTTTAAGCGCCCTAAAACAAACCTCTTGAATTAATTGATCTAATCTGTTACTTAGTAAGAATGCCACTGGAAAACCCATATTTTGTTCATCTCTTATTAACACAATTGTCAAGTCCCAGTTTCTCCTATTTGTTCCATGAGTTCCATCTATACAGATTATTTTTGGAAAATCTCTTAATTTTTTTTCTATAATAGCATTCATATATCCAACTGCAAAATCATCTTCTTCTAATCCTGGATAAGTTTGTCCTAAAATACATTTAAACAACATTAACTTGTTAAGATAATATTAATATATAAACTTGCAATTCTAACCTATCTGTTTAAATAAAAATCCATGATTTTTTCCATCACTGTTCCATTCCTGAATTTTTAACACTGTGGCTATCATATCATCACTGTCCCTTTTCTTGTCAATATTACATTTTCGTATTAGGTACTCTAAATCTCCTCTTGTTATACAATTTTTCCTTTGTAGTTTATTGCCATCTATGCTTCTGGCCTCCTGAGTAATTCTCTTATTTGAAACTGCTGCTGCTAATTTATCCACAATTATCTCCTGTTCCGATTTTGTTGGCCTTTTACTTCTTAATTCGTCAGGGTGTCCTAAGTGGGTTTCAAAAAATCTTACTCTAATCACTCCCGAAAAAATGTCATATAAATGAATAAATCTTTTATTTTAATAATTATTAAGAAAAAAAATACCTACCATCTACTAGAATTTTTTTTTTCTGTAAATCCTTTATTCAGAAATCAAAACAACAAAACAATTAACAAGTTATAATAGGTAACAATATACAGTAAACTATAATATAAAATCCGAATTAAGGTAATCTCCTAAGCAATACTTATAGTATTGGTACCGGAGATGACGCCCATAATTTCAATCAAAAATAAAAATAACAAAACATATACTCTCTTAAGCTTAAAAAAAAAACAAAAAAAAAACCCTATCCAACACAATTTAAATGTTTAAAAATAGTTATACATAGTCCCAAATAACAAGGAATAATTTTAATCTTTTTACAAACAAATTGTATGATTTTAAATTCTGAAATTTAGTTCTGATGGTAATCTGTTATAAACCTGTGTAGCTGCAGCCAGTGGGCTTTTCAGTGCCTTATCTGTTCTAGCATTGTCCAAACGTATATTTGAACAATTCCTCAAATTATGGTTATGAATTTCATTAACATACTTTATTTCTGTATTGGATTTATATTTAAGATTTATTATCTTATATATTAATTTACATTGTTCCAAATTTAATAAATATACTATTGGTTGAACAGATAAGGATTGATAAAGGATCTTTGTTGGCGTCAAATAATCAATATTAAATAAAATTTTTAAGGTTTTTCTTTGCAGAGTTTCTATTTTAATCAAATTTGTGTTAAACATGTTCCCCATACTGGTATTTGATATCTGACCACTAAAAGAAAGAACGCATAATAAATTTTATACCTAGCATTGTCAGTTAAGAAATATTTACATTTATTAAGTGCTCCGATCAATGATATTATTTTGCTATTAATGTGTTTAATATGTTCATTCCAACTTAGTTGCTCATCCAAAAAGAGTCCTAAATATTTTATGCTATCAACTTTTTCTAAACTTTCATTATTAATTTTTATATATATATCTGTTATTACTTTATTTTTTTGTTTAAACAATATATATTTTGTTTTGTTTGTATTAATTTTTAGGTTATTTTGTAGCAACCACTCATGATAAATTTTTAAATCATTATTGGCCAAATTTGCGGTTTCTTCTGATGTTTTTCCAGTATAAAGAAGCACTGTCATCTGCGAAAGTATAATACTGTCCATTTAAACCCACTAGGCGCAAGCTTAGAACAAACAATGTATACAGCAGCGGCCCCAAAACCGAGCCCTGGGGCACTTCACAATTGTTTATTGCTATATCACTTTTGCAAGTATCTACACATACATATTGCTTTCTATTTTCTAGATATGTTCTAATTAAATTAAGCACAGTACCCCTAAATCCCATTTGTTCAAGCTTACTAATTAATATGTTATGACTAACAACATCAAATGCCTTCCGAAGATCGATAAAAATCGCAATTACCATATTTCCTTGATCTAGTTTTTGTGAAATGAAATCGGTTAGGTCAAAAGTAGCACTAAGTGTACTACTGTTAGCTAGAAATCCATACTGAAACAAATCATACTTTACAAATCTTTCAATAAAAGAGAGCATTCTTTTTTTTATTAGTTTTTCTATTATTTTTGAAAATATGCTAAGTAATGAAATTGGTCTATAGTTATTTTTTGAAGATTTTTGCCCCGACTTATAAATTGGATAAATTTTGGAAATTTTCAACTCTTCAGGAAATTCACCAGTAATAAAAACTTGATTTATTAGTTTAGCCAATATGGAAATTATGTGCTCTTTAACAGTAACCAGATCATGCACTGAGACATTGTCATGCCCAGGAGAAGCATTTCTTTTAAGGTGCAACAACGTATCATTAATTTCATTTTCATTTGTTGGACTTAAAAATAGACTTTGATTATTTACTATTTCGTTAAACACAATATTTCCATTGACATTATTTTTTTCCGTTTCAACTTCCTTAACTATTTCTAAGCCTATTTGAGAAAAATACACATTCAACGAATTTGCAATTTCTACACGGTCTGTAATTAAATTTCCATTAAATTTCCATCAATTTCCAGTTTAGATATAGCTTCTTTATTTGGAGTATTTTTTATAAATGAGTTTATAATTTTCCATTGCTTTATTGAATTATTACCTGCTTCTAACCATTTATTTTTAAAATACATGTTTTTTAAAGTTTTAATCTTGTTGTTTACTGAATTTTTAAGTTTTTGAAAGGTTTGTTTAAGATTTATGTTATTAGAATCCTTTTTGTAAGCCATATAAGCTTTATCTCTTATCTTAATCAATTGCAAAAGTTCGGGAGTAACCCAATTATTATTTTGATGGCATTTAATCGTTTTAGTGTACTGAGCAGCAGTTTTTGATTTATCAATAAGGTTAATTAAGTCTGAAAATGAATTTATTGTATAATCTTGATTATCAAAATTACTAATAAAATTAGTTTTATATTTCTCATTGTTAACTCCTTTATGTTGAATGTGAATCTTATATTATTCTGTTTTATTTTAATTTTTACATTAATTGATAATTTTCTATGATCTGAGAGAAGATTATCATGTACCCTAACATTACATCTAAAATTTAATGATGAGGAACATATTACATGATCAATAAGTGTTTGTGTTGTATTAGTTATCCTAGTAGCATTTTCCCTATTTATTTTATTTGCTATTACCAATCCATTCAATAAAATTAAATCTTTATAATTTTTTGTTGCATAGTGAGAAGATTCGAGTAAATCAACATTCATGTCTCCTACAATAATATGATTAGATGAATATTTATTTATTATTTGTTCAAATTCTTTTAGAAAATCGTTAGTTTGGTATTGTGGAGGTCTATATATAATACTAATTTTAAGATCTTTATTACCCACAGCAATACAAATCCAATTACACACTTTACTACTGTCAATCAGTTTTACGCATCAAAATACTTCCATCTTGGCCAACCCACAAATACTTATAACCATTAGAATTTTTAAATTGTTTCGCCTTTTTAAACAGTTCAAAGTTTTGTTTTGTGAGGTCATGATTTATATATATAGGTTCCGGCTGATTAACTTGTCCAATTATTTTATCAGTCGTTACAGTTGTGTTTTTTTTATTCATCATCCATTCTTTTTTTTGCTCTGGATCATCAAAAACAACTTTAATTGGTAACGAACTTCTCTCTTGCCTAATCCTAATCTATAGGCTTTCTGGACTTTATTATGAGGGACTTTTAGTACATTAGCAATTTTCTTGACAATCTCAGCGACATTTTCATTATTTTTAAAGGGAACTCCGTGTATAACAACATTATTCTTTAATTCATGTTGCTCTCTTTTATTCAACTGCCTCTTTATGATATAGATTTCTTTTTTAAGTTCTGCATTGATATTAACCTGCTCTTCATATTTATCAAATAGCTTGTTAAATTTAATTTCCATTTCTGAGAGCTTAGCCATTACGTTGGCTATTGAATATGTGTTTTTAGACTCTGTAGCATCTCTGGACGGGTTTGAACATTTATTACATTTCCATAAGGAATTAGATCGCTCCACCTTCTTGAAAGCCGTTTTACTTAACTTTAAACACTCTCTGTGTGACCATTTTTCACAATGGTCACAACAGAGAGCTTCATCGTTGTCTCCCACATTCTTCGGCAAATATCACAATCGTCTGATGAAGAAGGCATATCGAACCAAAAAACCAAATATACCGCACTAGAGTTAACCAAAATAAATACCTTGAAAACCAAAAACCACTGCACTACAGTTCGATATTCTACAGGTGTGCGATGCGACGAGACGGCCAAAAAATTCCCATGTATTGTTATAATTATTGTAGGTATGTACGTATATCAGTATATCGGAATACAATGGGAATCCATTGACTATCTTTAATGTTCTAATTACTTGAAACTTAGAAGCTAGACCTGAATTTCAAGTTAACTATTCACTAGAACAAACTTTACAAATACTGTAACAAAAATTACTTATATAGGTCAATTTGATCTCAGTAAAACTTAGCAAAAAAGAGAATAACTACGGGACGCGTGTATATTAAACTAATTTTAACTATTATTCTTGATGGACAAATTCCTTGCATACGAATGCTTCCTTTAGACTTTAAATTCCGTTGCAAACATGTACTGACATATCCTAAAACATGATTAATTCTTAAAAAATTACTGACTTACATAATTATAAAACTAACTAGGTACCTTTTGAATCACTTCTATTACAATTATAGTAAATAAATTCTTCCCCATTAGCACATTTCTTTCTTCGATGAACAGCATCATCTACCTCCCTGTTTTTTGCAGACCTCCAAATTTCAAACTCTGCCAAATTCCTAAAATTTAAAACAGATGTTTTAATATGTATATTATGAATACTATGAAAGTGTCTTATTAAAGAATCATAGGATGTAAACTTCTCTTTGTCCAGGCAAAGGGGGCAAATAATGTGTTGGCTCTCTTTTTCACTCTGTTTTTTATTATGTATATCCCTCATATGCCGATACAATGTTGAAGTAGAAGAAAATGACTTTCCACAATCTTCACATATTAATTTATTATCCCTCAAAAAATATATACTGTTCAATAAAATTTCACAAAGGTACTTAATTTTAAAAGCACTGTTTATATCCATGTTCACCGAATAAAGGTGTAGTAAATTAATGTAAATATACAGTGGTGTTTTGAATTTACAAGGAAACAAGGTAATGTAATTAATAATAATTACTCTTGGTCGCACAAATTGTAAATAAACAAGAAAACGTTTCAAAAACTCAAAGCTCAAAGCTGAAAATTGAAAGTGAGGTTAGCAAACCACATCAACAGTCCCGCCGATTATTTCGACGATGCCGACTGACAAAATCCGAAAGCGATCCGTGATTTCATTGGCCCGCATGGGTGCGGAAATTAATGTATTCTTACATTATTGAGGATCCAGGCAAATCTGGCGAGGTCACTCCTTCATAACAAATCAACATCGACATTAAAAAGATTGAAGTAATGGGAAGAATCATTCAATAAGGAAAATATTGAAAAGTTACCTTTTTTGCTTCTGCCAGGAATTTAGCATTTCTCTTACAATATACTTTACTAATTAATCATAATGTTATTAAAAATATAACTAATTAAAGGCATTTTATAAAAATAATTTAATTTTTAAAATCGCGTTAAAAAGTTAGGTTATGTCGATGTCATTTAGTGAGCGTCAAGATAAGTGCATATAAACTGCCACAGGGGCGCGGCGATCGAATTTCAAATAATAAACATGGCTACCGCAAATGCCAAAAATGGCTAATTTTTAATCGGGATTTTTGGGTACAAAACTGTTCAAAAAACTTGTATTTTGACATATTTCTTTTCTATAAAACCTTACAAATAATTTAAAACTCTTAATTTCCGTATAAATGGGGTTCAAGTGGAATTTTTTTCTAATTTAATTAATCATGTTCAACGTTACCAAAGCAATGCCGCCTATGAACGATCAACGGTTTTCTTTTGCGTGGCATCGTTTCCATTATTTTATGCCGCTTAAAATTCTTAATTTTCTTATTCACTAATTAACATATATTAAAACATTTTCATAGGAATACTTTAGTCTTTAGTAAAAGCTTAAAAAGCAAGGTTATTTCAGTTTTATGAAGATTAATTAAAACAAACATGGACGCCAAACGTCAAAAAAGGGTCACTTTAAATCGGGATTTTTAGGTACGAAAATTCCACAAACCCTATATTATGTTCATACCTATTTTCTTTAAAAACGTAGAAATTATAAGAAACCATTAATTTCCCCATAAATGGACTTTGCATATCTTTTTTTTCAATATTTATTTACCATGCCCTGTTTTTTTATGTCGTATTGGTATTCGGCGTCACCAAAACAAAGTCGTCTATGAAACAATGGTTTTCTAATAATAACGGCGCCATTTTGTTCACTTTTGACAGTTCGGTCTCCGCTAATACATTTTCTCTTATTGATATTTAAATTTATATAAAAAAAACTTAATTAAAATGTCTGAAGTGCCGCCGCAATACGAAGCCCTATTGAAAACCTACCAGACCCAACAGAAAATTCTGGACGAAAAGCGTAAAGCCTTAAATGAGGTTAAGTTAGAATACAGTAAGGTAATGGAACTGTCCCAACAAGAAGCAAAAGAGCTGGACAAAAGCAAGCAAATATTGAATAAAAAAAAGGCAATTTTGGATAAAGAACTGACGGAAATCCTTAACATTTGCCAGGAAAACGAAATTTCCAACAAAGAAACCAAGACGATCGTAGACACTGTCGACAAATCTTTTAATAAAATCAGTGGCATCACGGACCACAACATTAAGACCGTACAAGACGTCGCAAAAGAACTGAAACAAATGGACGAGGATTTACAACTGAGCAACGTGCGTGCACAGGTACTAGAATACAAGAGAAAAGAGGAAATCGCAAAAGACTATTTAGTGGAAAATGCGAAGGAATTCAAAAGGATTTGCGGCATCAATCCGCGTTTGTCAGAGTTCGAGATCGACCACCAGGCTTCTTTTTGGCCCCAAGCAGACCCGAACCGTTTGAAGGACCTCAATGATGAATTGGTTAAGATTAGAAATAACATAGAGGTTATGGAAAATCAAATTAAGCAGTACCAGCAGTCAGATCTTTAAAGGTTCTAGTAGCCTTATTATTAAATTAATATTTTGTTAAAAGTAGTTTTTATGGAGTAGCTAATCGAGTGTTAATTTTTCTTTAATAAACAATTAAATTTATTCAGGGTTTCTGTCCAATACATTATTACGGGTCGCCTTAATAACACATTAACCTCGGAAAAAATCATCTAAATACAATATCACCATATTGGGAAAACCAATAAAAAAATGAAATTTAGGACCAACCATAATATTATAATAAATTAGAAAAATTGAAGTATCTTACATTCCCCCATAAAAAATATTTATTTATTTATAACTATTAACAATATAAGCATTTTTCAAATGCGTTCTTGCTATTAATAATAAAAATACAAAATTCTGTTAAAATTTTTGGTAGCATTTATAGCCTATGAGTTAGCTTAGATAATAAGAAAGTTTTACGTAAATTTTGAAGAATGTAGCATAATTTTTTTTCAAAAAATATCCACTAGAAAGTGTAGTATTTTATTTAAGAAAAAAAAATTACACTTTGCATCGAGAATTTACCTATGGTTACAACTATTTGCGGGACTTTTGCCATTACAAACGTAACACTATTGTGTTGAGCATGTATTATGCCTAAAAAGTTAAAAAAATATACAGCGGATTTTCTGGAAACTGCTTTTTAAACCACTAAGGTCTACATTTTGAAGAAAAACAGAAAAAATTAAATATGTCGAAAACTATCAACTTTTGCATAATACATATTAGGGTTCAATTTACTTCTTACCCCCTCCCCTATCACATCTCCAAAGGAATGTATCGAATTACCAGTAACCCTGTATATTTAAATTCAACTATTGTTTTTAGTGTCACTGTGAAGCCAAGTAATTATGTGAAAATTATAATTAAATATCATATAATTGAATCAATAGTACATTTATTTAATAGTGATGTTATCAATTTAAACTAACATGTTACTTCGCTAAAGTAATTTCCAAATATTTATATTAAATTTAGGCATTTAGTCAAAACAATCAACACTCTAAAAAACAAAACAAGTGGAGATATTTATGGGCTTAGTGTGCGCCTTATAAAAACTATAATAAAAAAACATCATTTTAGTGCCATTGACATAATTAATAAATTTGTGTTTTAGGGAAAATACATTTCCAAACTTTCTTAGGAAAGCTGTCACCAGCTCACTCCAATTTTTAAAAAAGGTAACTAAAATGATATCTCCAACTACCGCCCCATTTCACTGTTACCAATCCTATCAAAGGTGGTAGAAAGGTGCATGGCATACAAACTGACTTAAGTTTTTTGAAATCAATAACCTATTTACTGTCAGTTTGGGTGTAGAAAGGGGAAGAGCACAGTTGGTATCCTTAATCTAATCTCTAAAATAATGAATTCTTTTGAGAAACGCGAGCATCTCCTTGCACATAATTTGTATAGATTGTATAATCTAAGCTAGGCTTTTGATTGTGTTGATTGTGATGTCTTTCTAAAAAAAACTTAAATTGGTTAAACTAGCCTCCTACATACTTTTCGCGGTTGACATTACTATTACTATTCAGGATCAAGATCTTGATAGATTGAATTGGAAATCGAATAAACCACAGTTGGAGGCCATAAATTGGCTTAATGCTAACAAACTTAAACTTAACCAAGATAAGGCCCAAAAATGCTGTTTTCAATGAGAGACACTCAAGATTCCAGAAATCCGTCTGAGGTAAAATTCCAATTCCATAATCTACTAAGGGATAATGGCTTGGGGTGGATTAGCTTCTGCAGCCAGAATATTTGGCTCGTAGCGTAAGGCTGTAAGAATTGTGGGAGGTTCGGGGTATAGGGATGATTGCAGATCAGCATTCATAAAACTTAATATACCAACCTTGCCATCAGTTTACATTATGGATTGCGTTATTTATGTTGAGAGATCACAAGATGCATTTTTAAGTCACAGTGATATTCACAACTATCAAATTAGATACTGCAGCAAAGGTACAAAGGTGTATCAAGGTACCAAAGTCGACCGGAGTTTATAGCTGTTAAATTATTCAATAATCTGCCAACAAGCATAAAAACCTTGCAATACAGCTCTTTTTAAAATGCAGTTAAGAAAAAATTATGCTCCAAAGCCTTTTACAGTTTACAAGAGTTCCTACAACCCTAGAAATCTGCTATTATGTAATGTACACTATTTGTAACGTTTGTGTCATTTTAATTAAATACTTAATGTTTATATGTTGTGATTGTTGGAATTTTGTAATTTTAAACTAAATTTTAAACTTGTTTTACTAAATGAATATCGTAATGTGATCTGTGTAGGTCTAGGCCCGATGATGCTCCGATAGGAGGGAAACACGTGTAGCTTTAAAAAATTATATGGATTTGATAAGACCGTGACTTTGTGTTTTTACCTTTGTTTTGTTTTCGTTTGGTCTCTTAGTGAAACATGGATGATACGTTTCTACTATGATATTATGTTTGATATATATACAGTGCTTTTCTTTGAAGTCCCCCCCCCCCATTTATTTTTTGAACGGGTCAAAAAAAGTTTTTGAAACTTGGCATAAGTAAATTGGTCTATAGATACTATTTTTCACTATAAACTAGGTAGTTGTAAATTCCAAGATGGCGGCTGGGCGACATCTTAAGAAAAAATTTTAAATAGAAAGGGGGGTCGTGTGGTACCTCATTTTAAAGGTCTCAATGAGTACTTTATAACCCTGAAATATTAGACCCATATCTTAACTCGTTTCAAAATGGCGGCCTAATAAAAAAGTATTTTTTTTTATTTTAACGTTTTACATTTTTATGATTTTTGAATAGGTAAAAATCAGTGTACGAAAATAAATGCGTCACTATTTTATTTTGACATAAAAACGACAGTTCTAAATGTCAAAATAACACATAAGCGCCATCTTGAATAAATGCATTAAATAGAAATCTTGTGTTACCTCATTTAAAAGGTTTTATTGAGTACTTTTAATATTTATTACATGGACTGTAATAAATATTAAAGTATTTATGTAATAATGTTTATAATTATGTTTATAAATTATAGAAATAATGTAAGATAACTTTTTGAAGTGACCAATCTGGCAAACCCTTGTGCAAAGTTTCAAAGAATTTTAATAAGCGAATCTTGAATTATTCAATTAAATGTAATTGCAAAATTAGCAAATTAGAGCAGTATCTGAAATGTTTTCAGTTTATTTCCTCACCAAGCCCATTCCGTCTATTTCAACCATTAAACGTATTGTCAATAAGTTCGAGTCCAAAGGTACCGTAATAAATAATTGTAAATGTTCAACTCAGGATATCGAAAATTAGGGTTGCCAACCCTCCCGACTTAGGCGGGAGGCTTCCGCTTTTTTACATGACCTCCCGACTACCGCGACCTTAAACAAATCTCCCGCTTTTCGTCAAGTAAAAAATACATACGGGATTTTTTTCACGTTCTTTCTATTAGCTCATAACTATTTTTTTTTGAGGTTGATAATACGGATTTTTCTAACAGTAGTGATGTGATTGATTGAGTTGACGTGCTGACGAAGATGATAATGAGCAATAAAAAAAAATCTGCTGTTTGTGACAAATAATTCAAATCAAGAAGAGGCTGGACCTTGTATTAAAAAAACTAAATGGAATGTAAAGTTTAATAATAAGTGAAGCCAAACTTATTCTTGGATTGTTAGGGGAAAATGTATTTCATAAGCTAAATGTATGATTTGTGAATCAGATTTTCTAATAAATCACGGCGGAGAAAACGATATAATTAAACACCTGAAAACGGAAAAACACAAGAAAAATTCGACTAAAGGTTCACACGAAAAAAAATGTAAATTTATTTCAAAAAATAATTAAGATTTTTTAATTTAGACGCGATAACGTTTCCGTAAACTTCGGCAAAAAACATTTTTAATCAAAATATTCTTCCTGTTGGATGTGTTTGTCATGCATATTGCCGGGAAGCTTAAGTATCATGTTGAATCTTTAGTTATTAAGTGTTACAATGAATTTAGTAGTAGCACAAAAGAAGTGAACGAATTTTTCATTTTTTGCGAAGAAAAAAGGCCCAATCTGTTAAGAACTGCTAACTTTAGAATGCCACTGAAATATTTTACTCACGTTAAATCTTATTTTCAATCACAAAAACGACTCCCGCCATTACTGGAAATTCTTTTTGAAGATGAGGTTGCTGAAGCCTATTTAGGTTAAAATTTGTTATTTAAAGATTTTTTCTAGTTCTATCTCAACGAAAGATCTTTATAAAATTAGTTTAGTTTTTATAAACTACATGCTTTTTTTATAGGTTTATTACTTAATATCGGAAATTCGATGCACAATACAATAACTAACTTAGAATCTGAAAAAACAATATCAACAGAATTAGTTAATATTATGCAATCATTAACAGGCTCATTAAAACTAAAAAAGAAACAACAATTTTGTGGATCGATAGTGCTTTCTCTATTAAGAAAGTGCGATGATAACACGAAAGTTGGGAGAAGCAGATGTATTTTTGGAAAGAATTATATCTAGTTGGAGAAATAGTAGTTATTTTTTCATATACTATAGTAGATATATGTTAAAAATATATTTAAATTAAATCATGATAATAAGTTTAAATCACTTACTGCAATGGCTTTGCAAAAGTAGCCAAATATGAATATTTTTTTGAAAATTCATTAAGATTTCCATATCGAAGTTAACGAAGATGTACTTTTTGAAGAATATATTGTTATCTTACTTTTTTCCCTTTTCGAGAAATTTTGATGTGCCAACTAGAGATCAGCAATGGGTGGCCTATTTAAAAAAAATAATACTCCCAATTTTTTAAAAAAATTGCTGGTTAGTTTTCTCCCCTATGCAAATGCTATAGGTGAAATAATTTTTAATTTAATGGGTTTGGTGTGTAGAAAAGGGAGAAACAGACTGGACATAAAAATATTAGAAGCCGAGTTAATAGTCAAACATAACTTGCTAAATTTTAAAAAAAGTATTGTAGAAATATTATAAAAAAGGTAAAATTTAGGCAAAAATATTAACAACGTTAATTGATATTTTATTTTTGCTATTACATTACATACATGAACATATGTAGTAGGTATGTCCTCAGGAAGATTTTATTTTATTTATTTTTTTTGTATGTAATATATTTTTTTGTTAAGTTTTAAAAATTAGTTAAAAATATTTAATTTGTTTCTATTCGTTTTATCCTCGCAAAATTGGTCAAGATTTGTTAAATAGTTTCGAAATAAATTATTTTTATTTTAGGTTTGTTAAAGTTATGTTTTATAACAACCTTCTCATGCTTTTTATGTTAAAATGTGACATAATTAAGGCATGGCACCTCAAAAAAAATTTCTACGCCTCTATTTATTTTCCCCTCAAATACAATACCCACCTCCCGCTTTTCAATTTTTAAAATCTGGCAACCCTATTGAAAATAGAGCCGAAGAAAGAGAGAACAGAGATCTTAATATTCTACTGAGTGTGGAGGAAAGCAAGATGGTTAGTACGAGGGTTCTTGGGCAAGAGGTAAATAAACATCATACAACGGTATTGCGCACTTAAAAAAAACACAAATATTCGTACAAATTCGAAAAACATCAAGAGCTGCAGGAAGGAGATGAAGATCGAAGAATGTCATTTTGTTTTGAAATGATGGAAAGAGCAAATAATGATAGATTTTTTTTAAGAAATATTTGTTTTACCGGTGAATGCACATTTACCCTCAACAATGAACCAAATGCTCAGAATTGCCGGTAATGGAGCCTTAAAATGAACATCGCTTTGTTCATACTCGGAGACAATATCCCCAAAAAACAAATATATTCGTGCAAATTATCGGACACGATATCAGTGGACCCTTTTTTATGGACTATAACCTAACAGCTGAAACCTATTTGGACTTATTTCAAAATCAAATTGGACCCGCCTTGGAAGAAGTTGTTCTGGAAGATCAAATGATCTGGTTACCAAATGGATGGTTGCCCGGCCCGCATAATGCCCGTATGGTTAGAGAGTGCTTGGAAAATGCTTTTAACGGCGATATTATTGGTCCACGGTACCGGATACTTTGGCGCCAGCCAGGTCACCTGATCTTTCACCGAATGACTTCATTTTGTGGGGTCATTGAAAAAGTGTCACTCATAAAAGTGTAAAATTTGAGAATCTAAACGAGTTACAAAACGCTATTTCGTTAGAATGTAATAAAATTTCCCAATATCAACTTAGTAACGTTATAAATGAATTTTATGATCGGTTAGGATATTGTTTAGCTGTTAATGAGGGAGGGGTTGTTTGAACATTTGATTAATTGATGTTTTTATGTAATTCTCTATTATTTAAAAAAAATTATTGTATTTTATTTTATTTTATTTTCCACATTTAGTAAAATATTAAGAGTTCTGTTCTCTCTTTTTTCGGATCTATTTTCGATTTTCTGAGTTAAACATTTACAATTATTTATTGCAATGTCTTTGGACTCGAATTTACTAACAATAGGTTTAATGGTTGAAATGGACCAGATAGGCTTGATGGGAAAATAAATTGAAAATATTTTAGATACTGCTATTATTGTATTCGGCTGTACTTCAGATTTGACAAAGCCTTATAACAAATTGTTTGCTGGTGGCTGGTGTCTGGTTTTACCCGAACCGAAAATTTGGTAATTTTGCAATTACATTTAATTGAATAATTCAAGATTCGCTTATTAAAATTTCTTGAAACTGTGCACGAGGGTTTGCCAGATTCGTCTCTTCAAAAAGTTATCTTACATTTTTTCTGTAAAATGTACAGGGAAGCCAATAATTGACCCTCTTAAAATTTACATGGGATTTCCTGTTCCGCTCGGCGACGCACCACCTATATGATATGTATGATACTATGTCTGATATGCTATGCTATCGTCAGTTGAAATGAAATAAATTGGGAATATTCGGTGCACTAGTTCTACATTTTCAATCCTTCGAATTTTTAAGAAAACATCCACCTTCTGCACCCACTACTTTTTTCGACTGAAAGGGTATTTAATTAAATTAGTTTTAAGAATCAATGGTGACATATTTAGTGAATTTTAAAGATAGGTATTAACAAACAGCTTACTCTATATAGTATTCTCAAAACATTTCAGCAAAATTTTAGTTTGACCAACTTCGGTTAATGCTTGATGATTCAATCTCACTTTATCTCTTATTTTACTTCCTACTAGAATATCAATGTCATGGTCTGTACTATTGACCATGCTGCTATAGGTGTATTTTTGTTGTGCCAGTTCTAATAACCGTCCTTTCGGTCCTGTTTCTTCTAAATTCTTCAATTAGCGTTTCCCCTTTTTAGATAATAAAAACCCTCTTTTGATGTTATCCTTTTATAATTTTATCCTTTTCATTATTGAGACTCTCAACGATACTCATCACATTCGATATTGATAACAGCTTTAAAATATCCGAGTCTGTAATATTTAGATGTTATGTTAAATATTTGGTTCTTATTATTTATTTCAATAAATATGGGCTTAGTGCCCCCATTAATTAAGTTGTACCTGTAGTAATCATTTGTATTTCTTTGTTGAAAGCACGCTATAAATATATAGTTCAAGTAGAATATTTGATAAACCTTTACTACAAACAGAAAAAACTAGTCTTAGTAAACAGTTCTTTTAACTCCGACACGAACACCAAATTGCTGTCCAATATCAAGAATACTTGAATATCATTTAAAATTAAATTGAATATTTTTTTTCTTTTTATTGCAACTTATGAATAAAACTATTCTCGTCCCTTCAAAAGACCAAAGAAAAAATTAAAGAATTATAATATGCCATTATGTTAATTATTTAAAAAATAGTAAACCTAAATATTTATTTAACGTAAACATTTTACTTTTTGGTGAAATTTATAAATCTTAGTCAAAAACGATATTTAATACAGAAATTAAACAAAATATAGCCTATATTTAAAAGAAATACATATTGGGGGTTTTCAATATTTATTATCAGATCTTTATTTGAATCATTCAAAGTTTAAAAACTCGTGTAGGTATCTGAATTAGAGCTACGGGTTCCAATTTACGTTTCTCCACTTTAACTTTCTCTGTATAGCTCGTAGTAATAATTAATCTTGCTACTTCTAAAAATTCTTCCTTTTTTACGATAAACGATGGCTTAGTAAAAATCGATTACATCGATCATCACTCCTATCGACGACTAATGCAAACAATGCAATGCTAGCCAGAAGACTTGTTTAGGTATTGGTGTGGTATTCTTAATTACAGAAACTCATAATGCAAACAACTGATGTGTTATTGAAATAAAAGGTTGTTATGGGTGTTCCGATAAATCTTTATAATGAGATTCGAACAATGAAATATTTGTTTCAAAAATGCTGTATCGTTCGTAATAATTGCAGTGTAGAGAGGCTTAAATCAAACATCTTTCTTTGTCTAGTATTTCTCCATTTACAAAGAACGGCACCATTGAGAGAATTCCAGGGGAATCAATTTTGTTTGTTAAAATCTTAAAGAGATATAGAAGGCGAATTCTAATGCGACGATTTTCCTGGTTTTAATCCAAACCTCATATTTAGGGAACCAAATTATACTAACATATTTCAATTTTGGTAATACCAGACTGTCAAACGACTTCAGACAACACTATTCTATGATATGACGATTAAGGGTTATAAACATAATGGAACATTTTTTAATATTGAAGAAGAGTGCATTTGTACAAGCCACATATTATCAAAGTGCCTGTGCAGACATGATCAGCCCCCCCATAGACCCAATCTCCATGTATAACTTAAAACCATCATCAAAAAGTAAAGCATCAGATTTATCCCTTGCAGTGCACAGGTTATTAATGACAATCAAAAATAATAAAGGTCCCAAATTGAAGCCCTGGGGGATTCCAGATGTATATACTACTGTAGATATTAGACTTGGCCCCTGCTTTAACAAACTTTTGCCTATTTGCCAAATATGATTGAATTAGTTAATAGTGACATTGTGTTACTGTCGTTTACTTTATGAAATGCCTTTTCCATATCAGTACAGGGCATTGTGAATAAACTGATCCAATATATGTTGGTGCTTAAATATGTTGAACTTCATCCTACAGTCTATTAAAAAACGCCAATTCAAAAACTGTATAGATTGCATTGAGAATCGTAACTGGGTGATAATTTAAGCCAAACTTCTGGATATACCATTGTATTGTAGACTAAGATGAAAAATCTGGCTTTTTACCAATATATCATTGCAGCCCTTGGTAACATAGCCAGGCAGTCAGTCCATCAGGTCCTATATATTTGTTTCTTTAAGTTTTTACTAACATCTGAGATTTTGAATGTATAAATCAGAAACAAACATAGAACTAACATACTTCGTAAACATTTTGGCAATATTTTTAGTACCAGATGCATTATTATAAGAAATTTCAGTAGGGAAATCTAAATTATCCTTCTCGTTATGAACATAGAAATATTTAGGATCTGTACTTGCTATGATCTTTATGTTTATTTAACCAAAAAGTAATGTTTCTTAAGCATGTTACATGTTAAGCATGTAACTTACTTGTGTTGTTATTAGCTCGTTTTTTTCCTTTGAGCAACCTAATAGTTTCACTATTATACCAAACTGAAAATCCCTTCTTGATTTGGGTCGACATAAGGACACACTGTACAAAAATATCGTTATCAATTTCATAAAATTCAATCACAGATCTGACAAGTTGTGTCATTTGCTCACAATCCGCTTTTTTTTTAATTGAATTTAGCATTTTTTACTAGCTTGCACTCTTCCGTTTTGTAATAATTAAGGCTTACATCTATATAATAAACAATAAAAGAGAAATCTAATAAGCAATGACATTTATTGAGGATTTCTTTTAGATGCAATGTGAAAATTAAGACCAATTTGGAATTGATACCAATTTGCAAAATTTATCAAGAGATTTTACTTAATTTTTTGTCTCTTTATTTTACATGTTTACGTATATGTATCTTCTCACTTTATTTTTTAATTAATTAATTTTTCATTTTTAGAACTTATTATTTTGCTTAATTTTAAGCCTTTAGTGCAGTTCTTCAATATCCCTTATAAGTAAAAAATAATTATCAGAGATTATTAGAGAAATATCTTACATTTAGTGGAGTTATTTTTTGAGATATCCCTAAAAAATTTTAAACTTAATAAAGACACTTGATATATCAACATTCTCAAAGATTCAGATAAAACTATCTCTAACTAAGAAAGTTTTTGAGGTACACAAAATCGTCTTATATGAAATTGTTGGGTAAGAAATGCACTTTCTTTGGCTAGAGCTCGTTTAAGAATATTCTTTTTCTTTTGTGGAAAATTCTGAAAAATAATAAAATTTTACAAAAAAATTAGCATAAAAAATTACTTTAGCAAAAACTGCTCTATCTGCCCAAATCTTTAACTGAGAGTCACGTTTTTATCCTCAAATCCATCCTCGTCTGTATTAATGCAAAAAAAAATTGAAAATATTTCAATTGAATCGGTCATTTCAAAAACGACTTAAGTCAGAAAACTAGATTTTACAGGAGAAGCATAAAACTAATACTGCACAGAATAAATTAATTTTTAATGAATACGCATTGGGGAAATACCTAGTATACTAAGCTATTTGAAAAACACTTACCACCCAGAAAAAAATCAACCGTTTTTTTTAAACGATACAAAAAATGCCTTAGGTCATTATTGCAAGGAACAAAAACAAATATTAGAAGAAAAATATATTTTATTGCAAAATTTAAGTAAGAACATAAGAAAAAACATTGTAGTTCCGCATTATAAAAATAAGTATACCAAATTTAAAAAAAAATTAGGGCACATAGTCAAATTCAAGGTCATTTTCAGCCTCTTCTATATTATCTTCATCGGTTGGCCAACGCAAGATGTTTTCGTAGAAGCCCTTATGTTCCTCTAAAATACTGTTCTGCACTTGTCGGAGGTTTTCAATTTTTTTTGGGTTTATTGGCACACAATTTCTTGGGTAGGCTTTTCCGACAGGTGGAAAACTAATAGGTTGAGCTTTATTTCTGAACAAAGGAAAAGAATAAAATTTTAACCCATCAATATAGTTACTAGTTAATATAACTCCCTTTCGGTTCTTCTTGTATTCATAATACATAAACGTGGATGGTGCAAATGCTTGTTTCAGAGCCTTAGGTATTCCTTTTCCAACAGACTCAATAGAAATACATGTCTTCTTATAGTATTCTGGCCACCATTGAACAAAATCATTACTGGCGTTAGCAACTATAATATTCATCCGGAACGTAAATACGATCGTGTTTTTTTTATTTTCCTTGTAATAACTCCAAAAGTTAATAGAAGTAGTAAAATAGAGCAGATCTCATTTGCCCCTTTGTTGGCTATACCTTCATGATACACATAAAATACCGACTTGCCGCTTTTGAGATCTTTTATTCCGAAGCAATGCACCCAACGCTGTCTTAGGTAAAATATTTCTTGAATGGGAATATTCGGGAGGGGCAAGTTTTGCATGAAATCGAATGTGATTGCTGCGACGTCATCCCGGGATTTACAAAGCTCTTGGACCTCAGATATTTTATTATGCAACTTCTTACTTCGTCGTTTGTGGACTGCTAGCTCGGCTTCAGCTGCCCTTTTTGCATGATCTCCCAAGTTGGAACTTTAAATTTTCACCATAAGTTCTTCGCATGTTATACACGTGCCGACCTGACGCCTGCCAAAACGAAGTGAGAAGTTTTCCTTAAAATACTTAATATAAAACTTGTACTTTATACCCAGGTCGGGGTATTTCGATTTAAAAAGTAAATACATAGACTTGACGTCCAACCGTGCGTCTAGATATTCCATATGACGCCCAGAGTAGTGGGTTTGTTTCCTTGGGAAAGACATAATATGATCATGAATTTTTTGTAGGGTATTTGGAGGTATGGTGTTCTTCTTGGGGTGCTTACCACGTCTATCGTGTGGTGTTACTGACTGGGATTTTAGTTTAAGTAGACGCTTTACACGGGCAATCGTAATGCCATAGATTGAACAAAAAGCTTTGTTGCAAACAACTTGTTTTTTCGAGGGCAAGTCAATAAAATATTTAAACGAGTACTCACGGGGAATGCTTAAGTCACCTTTACGAGGTCTGTGTAATTTTACAGATTTTTTTCTATTAACTGTTTCAGGCAAATATCCTGCTCATCCTTTGTATTAAAACCGTTTAGTTTTGTTATGCAGTTACTGAAGTCGGCTTGAAGTAACGTACGAAAACAGTGCATCTTACAGATGAAAATAAAAAAAATATTGTAAAACTTATCCTCAACAAATGTATTAAAAAAATCAACTTACTTGCAATCGGGACCTGTACTACGTACGGAGACAGAACTACCTTTCCAGTTTACGTGTTGGTCCCCTTTGAACTTTGCATGTTTTATAATATTTCTTTTATACAATTCAACATGTGGTTTCCTTTTTTTAAGCGGGTCAGGATTAACACCTTTACTAGAGCCCGACATTTTAACGTTTCTAGTTCAACAGACACTACAATAATCGACTAGCCACGCGTGATTGAGCTTGTTAAATAAACTGTAGCCAATCCCAAATACGACATTCTATGATGAACAAAATGTCTCCCCCCACCAGTTTTTGTTTCATTTCTGTTCGGTGTTAAAACAACCCAAGTCGACGACTTAGGATGTTTTTGCAGCGAACGTAGAAAATCTACTTGTGAATTATATATACGAAAACGTCAGACTTGTGTCGTTTTAACACAGAATATGGTCTATGGTCGCAGAATTATTTATCACAGAATACGTCTATGGTCGATGAAAAGTTTGGTAGTGAAATGTCAAAAAGCAAAATTATTGACTTAAGTCGTTTTTGAAATGAACGATTCAATTGGATCCCAAGTTATGCCTGAAAATAACAGTTAACGAAAAAATCTTCATATTGCAATATGAGTTTCAACCCTGAACCCTGGTGCAAAATTGTCTCTAACTCAGAAACTTCTTATGTCAATGGATAACAACCACTCTTTCCACACATTCTAAAACCATTCTCACAACATTCGAAATATTGATAAACCATCTCATATATCTTACTCATATGGCTGGTACAAGGCATAAAACTCTCCTAATAACTTTAGAGGTCACTATAAACTAAAATGACCCTGCATTAACATACTCTTAGAACATGTCAAAGCGAGTAAAATTTAATTACAATCAAAGCATTCAAGGCCAAAACATCCCATATATGGCTTCAAGAAAGCTTAATAAGGCACATCCTTATTGTCTGTGTAATTAGGAATATGTCATTGTTACTTTATTATTATTTGACAGTGACATTTATCCAGGTAAACTTACAAAAAATTGATATTTGATTATCAATTTTAGTAAATTTTTGAAAACATTTGAAAGCCAACCCCAGTAAGGCTTTCGTCATATCATCCTTAACAAAACGGTTAATTTCCAGGTCAAAATCGTTTTCTTACGCAACTTAGATGTCACATTGGAAATCAAGGAGTTTGCAGACCTCATTTACTCCCTGATAGCTCCGAGCCATGTGGAAAAAATCTACAAGTGCAAAGACTACGCCTACGTCCATTTGACCACCAGAAAGCATACTGAAGAACTCATGGAAATTTTAACTGGTAAGTTATAATTGAATAAAAACCGTATTTTGTAAATAATTTGTTTTCCAGATTATTATAAAGGAACCCTGGTCGAAGTCAGCTACGCTAAACCGGCAAACAAGTTCACTGACCGCGCCTTTAGAGAAAAAGCCCTGTAAGTACACCCATATACAAATTAAGAGTGATTTTACAGTTTTAATTACAGCTTAGGGCGTCAGAACAAAGCCCAAACGTCACCAGAGAACGCCAAAGGGCACCACCAAGAAACACGTCGTGCATCATCGCTTTCCCCCATCGCATCTTCTTCATCAGATAACACCGAAAACAGCCTACAGTCCCTACTGTCCCTCAACACGTTGCAATTCATTTCTACCCAAAACACCTTGAAGCAACTGGAAAAGGAACGAGAACTACTAAAAAAGCAACTGGTTGAAAAAGATTCAAGAGATAGTTTGAATATCTCAATCACAGAACGTTCCTCAGAGATGCTCACTCCGGACGGTTCATCTTCACTTCCAGACTTTAATCAAGAATCGACTTTTAGTCCACCGGAACCTAACCAGGCTGCCGACAGTTCTTTTAATTTCTCTGAGCTTACCCAAAGCTTACCTGCTCTTACTCAGGACACATCTTGGGATGCAAATCACCTTTCTTTGACGTACTCGACTGTTTCTCCCCAATATGGAAATATCTCTGAGCTTACACAAAGCTTACCTGCTCATACCCAAAACACATCTTGGGACGCAAATCACCTTTCTTTGACGTATTCGAGTGGTTCTCCCCAATATGGGAATAACTCTGGGCTTACACAAAGCTTATCTGCGCCTACTCAGGACACATCTTGGGACGCAAATCACCATTCTTCGACGTATTCGAGCGGTTCTCTGCAATATGGTAATATCTCTGGGCTTGCCCAAAGGTTACCCGCTCTTACCCAGAACACATCTTGGGGTGCAAATCACCTTCCATTGACGTACTCGAGTGGTTTTCCACAATATGGAAATATCTCTGAGCTTCCCCAAAGCTCACCTGCTCTTACCCAGGAAACATCTTGGGATGCAAGTCAGCTTCCATTGATGTATTCGAGTGGTTCACTTCAATATCGCAATATCTATTCGGTATTTGGTGTACAGGAGCCGGTATTTCCCAGTCTTAAAGTTCCAGAGGAGCCCGAAGAGCCTATTAATTGGTCAAGCGATCCCCGATGGGCCGAAATGGAGGTAACGTTGTGTATATTTCAAAATGTTGGTTTAATCAATAAATATTCCTTTTTGTCTTGCAGGATATGGTAAACAAACTGCTAGAAGGTGAATGATTGACAATCTGCTGTCTTATGGTTTTTTTTTTGGCATGTTAGATTTAAGGAGTTTTTTTTTTGTTATATTCACATAGTTTATAAATTTTTGGCGTTTTTTTTTGGTGCTTGTTGCATCATTATTATTATTGGGATTTATAAAAACCCATTAAATAGTTATATTCTATATCTTTATATTACTTACTTGTTCCAGTATATTCTATCGTTACGTATGTTTCTAGAAATTTAAACTTATCATGTATTTTTATATATATATTTTATAATTGTGTTTTCTATAAATAAAATGTCAGTTGAATATGCATTTTTTTATTTCAAGGTGTTTCAAAATCACCGTTTTAATTAATTCAAAGTGTTTTTAATTAATTATTTCAGAGCCGTCTTTTTCCCTCTATAAGATGTTATACAAATATAAAGTAAGAAATCAATTTTTTGGTCAGAAATTCTTTTATTAAAAAAATATATAATCTAAGTCCTGTACTTAATTAAAATTACACTTGTAATTGGGTTGATAAAAGTATTATAATTTTATTGAATTTTGTAAAATGTATTGCATTTTATATTTAGTTTTTTTTATGCTAAATAAATATTATTATTAATTAATTAATTAAAGAGCTATTCAATGGCTTTTTAATTAATTTATAATTCGGGGCAGCCTCTTTCAAAAGGGTGATTCCCACAGTCAGGTATCTTTGATTAATGAACCACATTTTTATTGTTTATGAATATAAAAAGTCTGGTTAAATCTTGTTCTTAATTAAATTATACTTGTAAGACCTTCAATGACTGTTTGATTAATTTACAATTCGGGGCAGTCTTTCTTTAAAAAGGGTGATTCCATGCAGTCCCATAGGCTACTTCTGCAGTCTAAGAGTATTACAAAATCAGGACTATTCCAAAAATATGAAACCCCATATTCAAAAATTATTGTTTCTAAGCATAAGCACTTTTAATTAATTAAATAATAGAGACGTTTTTCTTCTTCTTCGGAAACTTTCGGCCAGGGCTCCACTTTTTTATTGTACATATATATACTTAAAGGATATTTATACATATACTTTATTTATGTATATACTTCTTAAAGGATAATTTAGAAACTCTTACAAACATAAAAACTGGTCTTCTATAAAAACATTGTTCGGTAGTCTTTTTTTTTTACACCGGTAATTAATTATTGCCATTCAATGCCTTTTTAATTAATTAACAACTCAAGATAGTCGTTCACTTAAGAGAACAATATAAATTAATTAACTACATAACAATCCAGGGGCGTCTGTCATCCTAAAGAGTTTTCAGCTACAAATTCTGAAAATATCTTTTATTCCACATTTTTATGATTCTTTTTATATAAAAACTCTTTCTGTTAAAGTCTTGTAGTTAATTTAAGATTTATTTGTAATTATTCAAAGACACTCGATGGCTTTTTAGTTAATTAATTAACAATGCATTGATTGGCGTCTCTCTTTCTAAAGACTTAATCAACATCAGAAATTTCGAAACTTTTGGTAAACGTTCCACATTTTTTTTTCATATAAAAATAAAACTTTTTCTGTTAAAGTATTGTAGTTAATTAAATTTGTTTTTAAAATGAAATAAAAAAATATTAAATGCTCTTTTACTTAACTAAATAATAATTCAGGACTATCTTTCCTTAGCATATAGCCTAATAGTAACTTTTTTTTTTATGGTAAACACAAGCACAAGAGGAAAGTCCTATGTCACTCTTGGAGTGGTGCTTGCGCGAAGATATTTGTGGGCATTTATCTTGAATCGCTGTAGGTTGTATGCGTTGGGAAATATGTGAGGTGGAAGCCCGTTCCACAAAGAAGATGTTCTCCAGATGAATGAGTCCCGATACAGCGACGTCCTTGGGGTAGGCAGGTGGACTCAATGTTGATGAGCCGCAACTGCTAGACGCGTCCTTCTTGCCGGAACAGCCCTGGGTGGAATCAGGCCTGCCAGCTCAGAGGAGCACTTACCGTGATAATAACGGTAGAATAAACAGAGATCAGCCACCTTTCTCCTGTGCTTTAGACTATCCAGACCCTTTGTCAGTTCTGGTTTGTCGATAAGACGAATAGCTCTCTTCTGTATAGAATCCAGCAGGTTTCAACTATGCTTGGGTGCAGAGCTCCAGACATGCGAGCAATATTCGAGGGAAGGGCGTATTTGAGCCTTATCCACCGGGCCACCAAGGTTAGTCTTCATCGTAAATACTGCAGCCTGCGTTTTTTTAGCGTTAAAATTGACCAAATTGTTACCGCCCCACTCCAAGATTGCTCTAATATCGTTGTTGGTTGAAGCTACTTGTTGCTGCCTAAGATTCTGAGAACTTGCGACTGTCGTTGGTTTGGAGGACTTAAATGTGGAAATAAGTGTGCTATCGTCCGCAAAGCTGTAGATTGGATTGACAGTGGTTCCTAGCAAATCGTTGATATATATCAAGAAAAGGGTGGGGGATAGAATGCACCCTTGAGGGACTCCAGCGTTAATGTTGAATTTGTCGGAGAGGTATCCATCGACGGCTACTTGGATTGTTCGTTGTTCAAGAAAACTTTTGATCCAATTCAATAATGAGTTTTGTATGTCGATTGAGGAGAGCTTGGTTAGTAGTACCTCATGCCACACTCTGTCAAATGCCTTGGAAATGTCAAGGGCGACTGAGCGGGACTCGCCGTGCTTCTCCATGGCCTCCGTCCACAAGTGTGTGACGTAGGCCAGAAGATCGCCGGTGGATCTAAGCTTTCGGAAGCCGTATTGATGATCGCTGATTAGTCCAGATGATTCCAGATATCTTAACAGTTGTTGGTTGACTGCTTTCTCCATAATCTTCGATATTACTGGAACTGGTGCAATCGGGCGGTAACTGGAGGGCATCGTCTGCTTCCCCTTTTTGGGTACCGCTTGCACTCGAGCAGTTTTCCAGCTTGTTGAAAATTGGCCCTGCTTATACGATGCCGTGAACAGTCTACATAAGGGAGGAGTCAATTCGTCTGCACAACGTTTTAGTATTAGGGCTGGAATTCCATCGGGTCCAGAAGCTTTGTTGGTGTCTACGCTTTTAAGAATTTTATTTATAATTCGTTGGGGAAACGAAATTCCTCCCATCGATGAATTCACCCTTGGCAAATATGGCGGTGTTTTGCCTTGCGAGTGCAGAGTAGAATTGGACGCGAAGAGTTTACCCAGTAAGTGGGCTTTTTCCCTTGCTGTTACCGCGAGAGAACCATCATCTGCTGTTAGGGGTGGCAAGGCCGACTTAGCAAATCCTTGACTAACGGCTTTCGATACCGACCAGAAAGATCTTGTTCCATTTGGGCAGTTTAGCAGTTTGTTTTTGATCCTGTTGTTGTGACTCTCTTTGCATTCATCAATAGTTCGCTTGCAGCTATTTCTGGAGGCTAAAAAGTTCCTCCGATTTTCGATAGAAGGATGTTGACGCCATTTGCGATATGCTGCGTTTTTAGTGTTTACTGCCTTTTTGCAATTCAGGTTGAACCATTGCTTGTTGTTTGATCCGCATTTAGTAGAAAAAGGGATATAAGCTTCCATTCCTGCCAAGATCGTCTCTGTAATTTGGTTTGCACATTCTGAGATGTTATTGGTTCTAAAGCAGACTTCTTTCCAAGGGAATGAGCGATAAAATTCCCGAAGATGGTTCTACTCTGCTGATTTATAGTGCCATACCTTCCGCGGCATCGGAGGATCCTGCGTTTTAACCTCCAACTGGCAAGAGACTGTTATCAATTTGTGGTCCGATGTTCCTAGGGGGGGCATGTACTGATACAGTGTACGAGTCAGGGTCTAAAGCCAAGACCAGATCTAGGAGACTCGCGAACTCGCCGTCTCGATCGGGGATTCTGGTAGGTTCCTCCACAAGCTGCGTAAGCCCGCATATGGTGGCAAATAGCTCAGCTTCTCGTCCTTCATTGTCGTTCTTGTTGCAGAAGCGCAGCCAGTTGATATTGTGAACGTTAAAATCACCCATGACGATGATTTCTGCGCTTGGGTAGTCAATTTGCAGATGGTTAATGCAATCAACCAGGTTCAAAAAGAGCCGTCTATATTGGGTGTCGCTTGGTGGTCTGTAGATACAGCAGATAAATTTCGTGGCACCACTGGCTATTATTTTGAACCACAAGACGTCGAAGTCCGCAGGTTCAAGCGTTTCCTCCCGCTGGCAACTCAAATTGTTCTTGACAAATACTGCCAATCCAAAGTTTAGTTGAAAATGCCAGAATGTGAGGCTTATTTGATTGCAGGTGTTGTTGTACTGCATTAATATTGGTGTTTAGGCCTCTGATGTTGCAGAAATTGATTTTTAGGCTTTTAGATCCGCCTGATCGACCCCCCCGACCAGCCTCCGCCCGGAGATCCGAATGGGAGGCGAGTTTCCCTTCGGAAAGGTCCTGAGGGCGCCATCATGCATTTATTTTTCTTCTCCATTTCCGCTTTGAAAACCGGACACATCGACATGGCGGCGAAACGTGAGTTTCATGGAACCACTTCACGCCGCCTAAGTCCTATGTGGTGGTATTGAACCGGGCGATGCAAGTGGACAACATCTACCACCAAAATTGTTTGGTCAGTATGCAAAAACAATTTTCTGGTAAAATTTTGTACTTTGTAAAGTTGTAATTAATTTAAAAAAAAATCATTTTTTTTAATTAATTAAATACCAATCTGAAGGCTTCTTTTTTCCTAAAGAGTTATTCAGCTTTAAAGCCAAAAAACTCTAGCAATTTTCGGTCAGGGTCATATGTGACATATTACACATTTTTTTACTTAACAATTCTTTCTGTTAATAGTCTTGTACTTAATTAAACTTTATATTTGTAATGAATTAAAAATATTATATACGTTCTTTTTTTTTTTGTTTTCGTTATTAATTCAGTAACAATTCAGGATTATTTTCCCTAAGCATGCTATAGGTTTAATAAGCTGTTAGAAATTTTTGGTCAGTGGGTCACATTTTCGAATATAAGGATTCTTTCTAGTAAAGTCTACATTTAATAAATCTATCTTTAATGAATTTAATAATCATAATCTTAATTATTACTACACTTCTGCTTAATTAAAAAGTAATTTAATGCCTTTTTAATTAAATAAATACAATTCCAGTGGCGTGTTTCTTCTTAAGGAGTTATTCATCCCCAAAGCCAAAACTTTCGGTGAGGATGTTGTAAATTTAATATAAAAACTCTTTCTGTTATAGTCTTTTAGTTAATCAAATTAATTAATTGTTTTAAATTTAAAAAATATTTAATGTTTTTTTATTTAATTAAATAACAATTTAGGACTGTCTTTCCGAAGTATGTAACCTCACAGTCAGAAATGTTTCATCAGTGGGTTTCTTTTTTATTGTGTTAACTTTATGGCAAAATAAGTCTTGCATGTAATTACAATTACACTTGTAATTAAATAAAAAGATATTCAATGCCTTTTTAATTAATCAAATAACAATCCAGGGACCCATGACTTCCTAAAGAATTATTTAGTTCTAGAGTTAGAAATTAGAACATCTTCGGCATAGGTTCCACTTTTTAAATATAAGAACTTTTAAATATTTTAAATTTAAGAACTCTTTCTATTAATTAAAATTATACTTGTAATTAATTAAAACGACGTTCAATGCGTTCTTATTTAACTAAGTAACCATTCAGGAGCGTCTTTCTTCCTAAATACTTTTTCACCCTCAAAGTAAGAAATTCCGAAACTTTCGGACAGGTCTCCACATTTTTATTATTATTACTTTTTAAATATAAAAACACTTTTAAAAGTCTTGTAGTTAATTAAACCCATTCTTGTTATGAATTAAAAATATAATAAATTCTCTTTTAAGTAATTAAATAATAATTTAGGACTGTGGTCTCTAAGCATGCAGCCAGAATCCGATATTTTTGGTCAGTGGGCCACATTTTTGAATATAAGAACTTTCTAGTAAAGTTTTGTACTTTTAATTAAAATTACATTTATAATTAAGTAAAAATACATTTAATGCATTTTTAATTAATTAAATAACAATCCTGGGCTTTTTTCTTCCATAAGAGTCATTCTTTCTACATTCTTCGTTCTCTCGTTAACTAATGTAATTACCTAAAAACAATTAATGTCCTAATCCAGAATCGTTGACCTTAACTGTAAAAAAATGTTTGCTTCAAACTTTAGATCCGCTTAATTAAAAGCCTTATTTCTTATAAGTTGCATTGAAATTTTATTCAAACACTAAATTAATTAATCCATTGCAATTTATTTAAATAGGGTAATAATGATTACAAAAATAGACTAATGCTATATACTACACAATAAAGCTAACCTACAAGACAAAAAGATTACAAGAATATTAAACATGCTCAATGTATATTAATTGTGTCATAATTAAAATGAAACAAAAGACTTAAAAAACGTTGTCCCTGGAGATTGCATAAATTTGTGATGAAACGTTTGGCAAGGTTAACTATTTTTTTGCAAATTGTTTAATATGAACATTTGAAAACTTTAAAAAATTTGTAATATTTTTAAGAAATTATCAAAACATGCCTAATTACCTAATATAGCATATTAAATCTCACTGCTAACCATATTATTATAAATAAATCAATAATAATGAACATACAAAAGCTAGAAAAAGACTAACCTAGAGATAAATAAGTGACAATAGTCCTTATACGCGAAGGGTAATAATTAAATTATTGTTTTTTTTATAGATGAAATTAGATATTATTAATATAAGTCAAGAAGGTTACATCAGTTTAATTTTCCTCATTTAAAAAACTTATGGTTTCCTTAGACTTAGAAGTGCGAGACGATCTTCTTATGGTGGTCATTTCCCTGATGGCCCTTCTACGCGAAATTGGAACAGACCTAAACACAAAAATCCCTTAGACTTAAAAATAAGCTAAAACACGAGCAAGAAATCATAAATGACAAGACTTACAAGCAAAAGTTGTCCGGAGCCATTTGACGTCCATGGCTGCTATACTCCCGTGGCCTTGCCCAGTCCACGGCAATATCTCTTCCGAACAATGTAAGACCTCAAAAAAAAATAATGCACAACCAAAAACTTAAAAGATACAAACTCACCAACTAAACATTCCTTAACAAATTCAGCGGAAGGTCTATCCAAGCAATTGATAAAAGCAAAAGTCACCACCTTATGGATTCGGGTGATAACGTAAGGGTTCACCAAAGCCCTGATCACTTGTTCTAGTTCCGTACCGGTCATTTCGTGGGGTAAATTATTTAAGAATAGTACCGATACTTGGGACATTACGGTCGGACTGACTGCGGGAATAGGGTCTGCCCAATCCACGTACAAGGGTTGATTCCACGCCCATAAGTTTCGGGGGTGTAACTGACGTCTTGCTTTAGACGCCTCCAGGTGGGTCTCGAATTCTACGAAGGCGAAGCCACGGTTATGGTTTGGGTTCTGGAACAACAATAAAATTAATGAATCATCTTTTATTTGCAGAACATGCATTGGTAATAATGCAAAAAAAATTGCGAAGGTTAGCCTAGTTGCTAGTCTTACACTTAACCATTTCATTCTACTAGCTAGTATTTAAATAAAAAGAGAACAAGAAAGAAAGATAAACAATAAAAAAAGAGAAAGAAACTTATACTAAGAATATCGAACAACAAGTAAATGCACTCTAAATTGAGTACCAAGAGATCTAAAGCTACAATTTTTCAAATTATGATCAACGTCTTTAAAATAATGCAGTATAATATTGAGGCATAATAGTAATAATAATAAATCAGTTTATTTACAATAATGGAAAAATATTACAAAATAATTAAATCAATTTATCAGTAAATAAACCGAAGCAGTAGTACACTACTTGAACGTGATAACTTATGACATCTAAACCTATACATAATAATAATAATAATAAACGTAAATAAAAATTAAGAATAATAATAACAATTGTTTTTTATCTTGGGTCATCGCTACAACTAATTTAGATTTTTACGAGTTCAGTATTTAATGTCTCTTTTCGGGATGCGAGTCATCCGTATGTCTTGTTCAGTAGTTTTTTTCTAAAAATAGGTTACTTTCTGAGATCTGCAATTCCTTAGTTTAGTCACTATATATTAATTATTAAATTATTAAATTTTTGATATTTTATGTATTTCTAATATTTTTGGAAACAAAGTTAAAGATTTGTCAAATGTAATGCTGTAGTTGCATGAGAATTGTTTACATTTTTAACAGATGACTTCTATATGTGCAGGTTTATTAGCAATTTGTGCACATAAAATTGCTGGAAATCTAATATACCAGTAATAGTAAAAAGCAGATTGGAAGGAAAAAAGCTTATTTTTATCATATATAATTCTAATTATCCATTTCTCGACAATTTTCAGAGAACCCATACGGCAGTTCCTTATTCCACCCCATCCACCAAGTCCATAGGTTAAATGATGTGATTGTATTAAATCGTTTAAATTTCGATAATAGACTTCTTACATTATTGGTGCTTCGGATGCGCATATATCCCATTTTAAGTGTCTGTAAGTCTGTATAATGTTACAACCAAATATTTCATTGTATTTGCTTCTGGTACTAAATTGGCTATGTCTGGACTATGTGGACCCATTTTTGGCAAATTGCTTGCATAAGATGTAAATGTTAACTATTTTTCTTTAGATACGTTTAAAGACAGTGTGTTTATTTAAAGTCAACTGAAGACAATTTTTCTAAACTCTTTTTCAGCCTTAACTTTTACAGAATGCCATGAATCAGCAGAATAAAATATGCCAGAATCATCTGCGTAGCTTATTATTTGTCCCAAAGTACTCATTTTAAGTAAGTTGTTGACATATAGAATAAACAATAAAAGTCCAAGTACTTTTTACATAATTTATTTTCACAAGTTGTGTGTTAAAAATTACTAAAGCAATAAGTAATTTTTAATCGGTTAATAAACCATATCCCTAATGCCATAAGAATAAAGTCTCTTCATCAAAACATCATGGTCGACCGTATCGAATGCCTTTGAGAGATCAACAAATATGCACAGTGATGGCTTGGATTTATCCAAGTTGTCATATAGGTACTTTGTTAATTGGAGAATAGCATTTTCCGTTTATATTTTTTCTTGAAATGCAAACTGATTATTTTCCTAAGAAAGATATTAACCGTCTCTTTAATTTTTTTTATATATTTTTGCGATATTCGAAAGTGACGAGATGGGCCTTTAGTTATTAACGTCTTTTTCCGAGCCATTGTTATATTGTAATGGTATAATTACGCCAATTTTTAAAGATTGAGAAAACATACTGGACTTAAAAGAATTGTTTATTATGCAAGCTAGGGGATACGCTCATTCGAATTTCTTTTAGAATTTCGGCCTTAATTCCATCAATACCAGGCGCCTTTCTCTTTTTGAGACTGGCGATGGTTTGTCCAGAAAATTTGTGTGTTCACAAATTTGTTCGTTAATTGCCAAACTTGTTTTTGGCACTCCCTTTATTTTATCCGCCAGCATTTTTCCAATTTCATTAAAATGATTTGATATGATTTCTTTATTTTCTAAGATTTCACCATTTGGGGTCCGTTAAAGTTAAAGGGACGTCTAAAAAACGATTTTTTTTTGAAAATTTTTACATAAAATGTTGAGCTTGAACATTTTATTGATAAAAAAGTGAGGATGAAGTAAAAAAATCCAAAATTTTAAAAATTATAAAGGATTTTCTACTTACGTATGATTCACAATTACACCCGGCTTAACTACACTCTATTTGCGACTAGGCATCACGTTGATCATTATATATGCTATTAATTTAAATTTAAAGCCTTAAGTAACAAAATTCTGCAACTTAGAAGGATTTACATCACTTCTTTAGGTGATAAACACAAATTTCCATTCACACGCAAATCAGGAATATCAAATATGTAAATACGAATTTATTCATAAATAAAAAAAACTGTCAAAATGTCACATATTTATTGGGAGTGGCTACTGTACTAGTACGATTATCGTAATTTTCTGTCCTGTCTCATTATAGGTAAGTATTTGTTAATTTATATAATCATAAAATATGCACACGGGGCGGTAGCCCCGTGTGCGCATACAAAGTGGGCGCACATGGGGCGGCAGCCCCGTGTGCGCACATGGGACTGGGTGGTTGGCGCACATGTGGAGTTGGGATTGCAAAAAGGGATTGGAACCTTGGGTTGGCGCTAAATAGTGGGTTGGGTAGTCGTTTGAGCCCTACTTAGTGAATGGGATAATAATTAGAAAATGGGAATTATAGGCACAAACACGCGGGGCGGGAGCCCCGCGTGTTTGTGCCTATAATTCCTATGCCTTATTCCTATTCCTAATGCCTATAATGAATTTAAAGATATTTATTGTTTCGACTATAAGTTAAAGTACATTAAACCTCATCGTTATTATTTACCTATAAATAATTAAATATCTTAAAATTATGTTTTTTTTTCAAAATGTATATTTATTATATATAAAATTACATAAAATATCAAATAATTTAAATAAATAATACCTATTTTTTAACACCTGATAAATGTGTTTTGATCATGGAATGTAAAATCTAACTATATTGTGCCTTTATTATCTGAAATTGAGTCCACAGCCAACCCATCCAACTAAAAAGTGTACCCGGCAAAACCAAAAAATACTACCGAGGAAGTAGTGAAGCCACTGCCATTTTTGTCAAGAAGGTTGTTGTTTTATTTTTCTTGTGTGTAAATTACAAAATATGTAATTAAAAGGGGTCCAAAGCGATAAAAAATTATACAAATTTACAATAATAACCCCCAAAAAGTTCCAAAATTGCCCCAATATATATATTTTTTAACTATAGCAAAATCAAGAGCTAAAAAACCTTGTGCAAGTTGGCAATAATTACGTATTTAACGTATGTAGAAAAACCTTCATAATTTCCAAAATTTTGTATTTTTTCCAATCATCCTCACTTTTTTATCAATATTTTGACCACACTCAACATTCTATGTAAAAATTTTCAAAAAAAAATCGGTTTTTAGACGTCCCTTTAACTTTACCGGACCCACCATTTGTTGTCTTAATTTTTTAAATACTTTTTCCCATTAGATTTTTGATAACAAATATCATTAACACAATCCCATACAGCTTCTTCCCTTTTTTAATGAGTTTTCCTATTTGAATGTTTGCAATTCCTATACTTTTCCCTAGGCTCGTCATTGTTTGGTTCCTTTTTACTTTGTTGATATTCTTATGAAAATGTAAATACGTTAATTATTCTCCTATTTTTTGTACTACTTTTATTAGTATTTTGTAGTTAAAGTTGATTCGTAGGGTTTCTTTAGGGTTCTACTTACGTTTGGTTTATTATTTTTATCTATAGTGTTTAGTTTTTAAGTAGTTCATCTTGTTCGAGAGCCCTATTTTGGCCCCAATTTAGGTTATTTAGGTTATATTATAGTAAATTCCTGTAGTTCTAATTTTCTAGAATTTGTATACTTGCTTGCTTTGACTGTCAGTATTCTCCTAAAATTATTGGTGTCTTTCGGCAAATACAATGAAGATAATTCTAAATATTTTGAAACTGTTCCATCGGTTTTTAAAAAGGACGCGCTTCGTGACAATTCATTCAGGTTTTAATTGTTTAGACAGTTTTTACCTTGGAAACAATTAAACGACAGTCAAGGCGAGTTAGGTTAGTGTTTTTGATGTTGACAATAAAAGTGTGTTCCCGAATTTCGTTACAATATAATTCATTTTTATCTTGTTTTTTTTTTAATAGACCCTTTGTTATTCATTTATTTTTCCCATTCTTTACTAATTAATATCCTATTACTAATTTTAACTATTTTGGTGTGTATGATATGGAATGCTTGGTAATTTTAGGTTTTAAAATATCAATTGAATCATTTATTGCAGTTTTTGCATTATCTGTAAGATATAGTATAGTTGACTACCAGTTTTCCAACAATTAATTTCTTAAGTTATTATAATCTATGTACATTCTCGATTGCATCTTATCCTTTTTAACATATTAATTTTGCCATTGAGAGGAAGACTTATAATAATCGAGTAATGATCTGTAAGGGCATAGTTCATAATAAATGACAATGGCTTTTTTGTTACAGATTTTAAGTAAAAAATTGTCAACATGGCATGATAAGAAGTTAATAGTTTTACTAAAAATATGACATAGTGCTACATTTACTACATTTGAAATGTTAAGCCATTTCAACTGCTTGCCTAAATTTGGTTGAAACATGGTCATATAATCCGTAGACCAAATATAAAGCAACAACAGTCATTCTGTACAATCTGTAAGTGATTCTTATTAACAATATATTACAATAATTAAACGTTGATAAAATTAATGTTTCACAATTTTTTTTTTAATTTTAAATGTAAACTTTAGAATGTATTGGCATACAAAACTTTCATTTTTGCATAACTTTTTTGAGGTTAATTTTTACGTGATCATTAAATCTTAGCTTAAGCTAAGACCAAAAGTTTTGGCACTTGTAAAAGCTCTTATGCATCACGTCTTTTTTCTGATCAAAACAAAGGCACCCCTGTCTTAGTAGGATTTATCTTTAAATTGTCGTTTGAATAATCGGAATCTGACTTTAGATCTTTATTAAGGAATTCTTCAGTATCTGCCCGATCATTAGGGTCAAAGTAATGCAGCAGCTGGGTCACCGAGTGTCGTCAGCATAAGATCTAATGTATAAATTTGCAGTAACTTTAAAAATATCCAAGGTGTAAATAAGAAATAGAAATGGTCCAATTATGGAGCCCTGTGAAGCTTTAAGCTGTAAAGCTTTAATTATATTACCTGCCATGTTCCGTAGGTTGACTCTAACCTGAATCTGTACCGCTCTTTCAAGAATTTTTGGCATGAGAGACATGGGACGAGGGTCATTCAAACTGGTTGGTTTATTGATTTTTGGGACAGGAAACAACAGTATTGCTTCCTTGAGGTTAACCAAAGTAGAATCTAGAACTATCTAATTCTATTTCGTCCTTTGTGATGTGATAATTGTATTCTAAAAATCAAAGAATACACCTGTTTCAACACACTATACTACGTGAACCAGCCTCTATTTGTGGTAAATACTGCATTCCCTGTCTCCCTTGCACAGTGGTTATTTCACTATTTTGTTTGCGCATCTAAGAAGTCAAAATACTTATTAAATAATCAAATACTAATTGAACCTGTACTAAAGTCTTGTACTACGTTAGAGGCATTACATGTTATACACGTTTGATTTGTTTGGTTTGTTGTAAAATAGCGTAAATGAGGTACTGGCTACAGGATTCTAAAAAGAAATACTATTTGTATTGTAATGTATTAGCATTGACTCTAATAAGTGACGGAGTTCAATAGCAGTATAATAAAATATAGTAATTGTAACAGTAAAGCAAGCAAATGCAATTTTGCTGGACAAGTAATATGTAATTTAAATTTTAGATCACTATCAATATTATCACCTAAAAACGTGGTCTCATAGCGATATTAAATGAACTCCAGACTACATTTAAATGACATAATACTGATTGTAGTTAAGTTTAGAATGAGAAGCTTTGAATCACACCAGGACTTGAGCTGTTGAAGATCTGTCTGAAGAGCCTATGACAGACTTATATCGTCAGCGCAATGCCATAGAATATTTGTACCGTCTGCAAATAATATAAATTTCCCAGAAATATTTAGCAAAGTAAGATCATAAATGAAAATCGGAAATAAGAAAAATGTAGCTCTAAAAAACTCCACATTTGGTTTTTCAATTTTCTAACGACGACCAGAACAAGAAACTAAGAATTAAGAAAAAGCAAGAAAGCGAATAAGTGATAGACGACATCTACAGTACGACATTCTATGGTACGAACCATCTTATGGAAACACCATCCTCACCAGAGCTTTGTTGTTAGGTAGAAAATAGAATGAACTATTAACAGTTTCTTTATTCGAAGGGAATCTTAGTGGGTCCAGTATTCTAAACTAAACTTTTGGTCAATTTTTCTGCCACAGAACAATAAAACTTATTGATTAGACTGGGGGACGTACAACTCATTATTATTAATACTTGCCGAAAAATTGTTCTTTTTTCCTAAGTCATGAATAATCGACCATCTCTCTTTCTTTCGGTTAAATGCCTTAGCCAGATGGTTACAGTAATACAGATTTCTAAAAAAACTAATTTTCTAAAACTTCTGAAGATTAACCTATAAGTATTGTTATAACTGTCAATTTTTTTTATATGTAATGTATAGATCAATGATTTTTAGAAGACAGTCTAAGGCCTGCGGCAAGCCACGGTTTTTTATTTCTCATCTTTATTCTTTTCATTGGGAATATCTGCGGAAAGATGTAAATTAATTTACTATGAAATGTACCCAGAAGGTCAAGCGACAACAAAACATTATAACAGGAAACACCGATATATTGTTGGTAGAAGCAGCCTAAACTTTCTTGATTCCTGGTTCTTTCAAGAGAAACATGTCAATCCTACACAACAGTGTTATCATAGACTTATAACCAATGATATAAACGTTGGAACTCGGACAATGGGGCTTAATGACCTAATTGATTTATGGTAGTAGGAGTCAACGGTATATCTTTGAAGAGAACTATACCTGGTTATAAGTTTATGTGCGTTATGATCAGATAGGGGCGCGTTTATAACTGAACAACTAATATGTTCAGAACAAATTTTTGAACATACATAATAAATAAATAATGTCTTTATTATACCAAAATGTACAAAGGCGAAGTCTAGCCTAGCGCTAATAATCTATTAACAGTTGGACATTCGAGATGCATCTGCAGATTAAAAGATTTTATTAAATTAGTTGATCTTAAAGTTGCTACATTGAGTCAATATGATGCCAAAAAGCTATTTTTCTTTAACTGTATTTGGTTATAGTCCTATAAAAGTAGAACCTCTAGCAAGTTTTAAATGCCTGAAAGACATAGAAAATACTTTAAAAGCATGGAAACTATAAAAAAAATATTCTGAAATCCTGGGAGAGGAAATAAAAATTTCCTTAAAATGCCTGAAAGGCAAAAAATTACTTTAAAAGTATGGAAACAAGGAATAACCCAAGCAGTAAGAGTCAATTCAATCAACGTTGAAAAAGAGCAACGTAGGCGTCGATTAGCAATGTAGACGTTACTGTACCAAAAATCACCATTGAATAGTCATTATTGCAAAAGCTACTTGATCACCATGTTTTCTCGGAGATTTTGCTCTATTTTCAGATAATAAATGATATTTTTAAAACATAATTCATATAGTCACCGTATAATTAAAAATGGTTCAATTGGACTTGAGTGACTTGATTACTTGCACTTAATTTTCTTTTGCATTTGCTTAATTTTCTATACTCAAACTTAGACTTACTGCAAAGCACTATCTCCTATATTAACCAAGAACGGAATGGTGATGAGTAAAAATTGAAATATTCTGTATACGTAGATCATATGACATCAATAACACATCTATTCAATCAAATACATCAATTAAGTCAAATTCGACGTTGATTTAACTGTTACAATGTAAATCAACGTCGAAAAGTTTCGGACATTCAACGTTGATTCAATTAAACCTTGCTGTCTGGGAATAATTTTGAAATGCTGGAAAAAAAAGGGCAAATGACTTGATATGCCTGAAAGGCAAAAAATTACTTTAAAACCCTGAAATAAAATTAAAAATGATTTAAATTTAAAATGCCAATGTAAGAAAATATATTCAAATTCCTGGAATAGAATGAACTAATATTGCACACCCCTGAAAGACTTTCGAGAAAAAACATCTAATGTCTGGAGTTAATTTACTTCAAATGACCTAAAGGCCTGAGGAAAAGCCTCGAGAAGATGGCCTTGAATAAATTAAAAAATTCGTTTTAATGCATGGATGATATAATAAGTCTCCACTCCAAATGCTTGAAATATAATACAAAAATCATTTGCAATTTTTAAAAAAGAATGTTAGCACCAAAAGGTAAATAACAAAATGTATATGGCACTTTTTCCTATTGTTTTTTCAGAAGACCAAATGGTTGCTTGCCCTAAAGAAGCCAATAAGCAGAAACACGTATCAGCAAGTACATGCAGTGCATATGAGTTACACGGATAAAACCCGAATATTAGATAATTCTAGAATTACCGACAGTGGAAGAAAATGAGTGATTTAGAGTAATTTTCACGTTTTAAGGCGCGATTTAATGAAATGCTTTGTGATTTGGTCTCAAGTAAAGACTTAAATACGTCTTGTATGAATGCTACACAATATAGTGATATTTTGGAATCGATAAAAGTGGCAAAAAATGTTAAATCTAAATCGACATTACAATATCGTCGCTTAAAAAGATTTGATGTCTGTGTAGTTGGTGGTGTTGAAAGGCTTATTGCTCCTGTTGCCGAAGGTGAAACAAATATAAGGTATTTCATCAAAATTGATGAAATTTGATATTCTACATCAGACTCACTTGGATATCGGTCATGGCGGAAAGCATCGCATGTTGAATAAGATAAATAAAAAGTATAAAAACATAACACAGGAAATCATCATGACATACCTAAAACTTTGTATGGCATATCAAAAGAAACAGAAATCTGCGAAAAAAGGGATTGTCGTCAAACCCATGGTGTTTTCGGAAATGAATAGTCGATGCCAAGTGGATTTAATAGACATGCAGTCGAATCCAGATCGAGGTTATAAGTTTATAATGGTCTACCAAGACCACCTAACAAAATTCGTACAAATTAGGACCTTACAATCAAAAACAGCCGAGGAAGTTGCCAAAAATTTATTGGACATATTGTGTATATTTGGGGGGGCACCGTCGATTTTACAATCAGATAACGGTGAGTAGATACTATAAAAAAATTCCTTATACAGAGTGATTTATGACAACAATAGTTTTTACTTTTCTATTTTAACGTTTTTAAAACTATTAATTGGCATAAATATTAAAGTATTTTTTTTTAACTAGGCCGAGAATTTGCTAATCGTATTATTGAGGAGTTGTGTTTGATGTGGGATAGACTTAAAATAGTACATGGAAAGCCTAGGCATAGCCAATCCCAAGGAAGTCTTGAGCGAGCGAATCAAGACATCCAAAATATGCTTATGACCTGGATGAGATTCGTCCAACTCATGAAGAATCGGGCATATCATGACGGAATTAAACTGTCACCATATATAAGGCAATGTTTGGATCTGAAATCAAAGTTGGACTTAAATCTTCGCTACCGCAAGGGGTAAAACGTATTTTATAATTAGATACTAAAAATTATTTATCAAATATTATTATTTTTAAATTAAATTACACTAATATAAAAAAGGTAAACCAGTTTTTTGTGAGAGGGTTTAGTTATAGGATATGTTCTATAAAAATGTTTTATTTTAACAGGTTATAAAAGATCTTGAAACCGAAGAAGACTTGGAAAAAATCATAAATGAATTTCGCCATGAAAAGGAAACCATCGAAGAAAATGAAAATGCTCCGAGTACAAGTCAGGACAATGTACTTAATGCTTGCTCAGTTTGCAGTGAACAAAGTCCATTAGTCGATGGAATCTGTACATTTTGTGACAGAAATAACCAAATTCTTTCAATCCGAAAGGAAGCGAAAAGAAACTTGGAAATCCAAGCTGAAAACATGAAAAGAATATCGGCAATTAAATTTCCTCCATGTAATGTGGGGGATACCGTGCGACTGAGAATACCCGATATAGATAGGGCAAGGGGCGACTTTAGAAACGTTTTAATGGTAGTAGTAGAAACAAATGGAGAAGGCATGTATCGTTTGGGTAAGCTGTTAAACTTATATTCTTATTTATCGAATGATCCTGTTTGTAGGAAATGAGAGTGGAACAATTGAAGAAATGTTCTCAAGAAACCAGTTTACAGTATGTGACAATCAACTCCTTGATATTGACAAAGTGTCATCCGAAACAAAATCATTACGACAAGAATTGCTACTAGCGAGTCTATGTCTGATGGTCAAGGATACAAAAGATGTCATTGTAAAACAAAATGTATTACACTTAAATGTCGTTGTAAGTCTTCAGGAGTACTATGTAACTCTAAATGTCACTCGAGCTTATCCTGCTCAAATAAGTAAGAGTATATCCAAGTAAAACTAAATATTTTCAACTTTATCTTCAAGTTTAAGATCAATAATTTCTTTGATTTTTAATGTGGCAAATAAAGCAAATATAGTTCAAATGTAGTATTTTTTATCCACATCTAAATTTAAGCGTTTTATCCATCTTCCCTTGGATAAATCTAGAACTACCCCGATAAAGTAAGAAGTCATTGCACTGATTTGCGTTTCATCCAGCTAAATTATATAAAACGCAAGCTATCCGGGTAAAACTAGTCTTATTCAATTTCGGGTTTTAACCGTAACACATATAATCCAAACATAAATATAATAATATATGTAATGCAAGTAAAAGTATTATGTCAAATCAAAAATGCTTTATTATATACAGCTAAAAGCTCTTATTTACAAAGCTTAAAAAAATAATAAAAAGTATATATAAATATGTAAATAAAGAAAATAAATACATTGTTTCAAACAGGTAGGTTACAAACTTCTAAAATGTAAATAATTTTCAATAACTTGCAACATTGTGGATATTAAAATACTCATCATAGATACGTTACACAACACTAAAAGTGCTTAGAGGTTAAATAAAGCCGGATAAAGAGATGATAACTCTAAAATTAACAGAAATTAAAAATAATAGGTATACATTAGTGTGAATCTTAACTATAAAGCATTATTTATATAGAGCTAAATTCCCACTATTGAATCTCGTTCTATAAGCATTGTGATTACGATCATAATATCCCTTGTAATTCTTGTGGAAAAACTCGACTGTCATCAAAATAAATAAGCAATTCAGAGTGAGAATCTTCCCCCCAACAAACAGAGGGCGACAATGATCCCTAAAGCATGCGCCACACAGATATCTCACCGCTTGCTTCTGCAATACAAAAAGGGATTGTAGGAGCTGAAGGCCTGCAAAACCCCAAAATTGAATTCCGTAGCGTAGTTGAGACTCGGAAAAATCCGACCACCAGGGCAAAAATATTTTGCCCTGGTGGTCGATTTCACAGTGGATCAATCTACTAGCATAGCAGGCGGAGGCTAATATCCTTCTCAACATGCAAATATCTGTTTCAAATTTCAGTTTTGAATCAATAAAAATGCCCAAAGAACAGTATGTTTTACTTATGGATTCTCCACTTAGTGACAGGCTTGGAGTATCTCCCTTGAAAGTTATGAGATTGGTTTTGCTTATATTAAAAGTAAGCTTGTTGGCATCACACTATTTTTTACTGTTTGAATATCTGTACTTATTGTCTGTTTCAGACATTGCCGATTCACTCAAGCTAAGTCAAAGCACAACCTCTGAACCCATAGCAAGACAGCTTTTGCAGCAGTATTCTGCGATCACCACAATCAAATGCCTTGGAAAGGTCACAGAACACCGCTACAGCCATTTCACCTCTATTTAGATCCAATTGAAGCTTCTCTAGTAAATTGAACACAGCGTCTGTAGTATTCTTCTGGCTCTGAAAACCAAACTGGTTTTTGTTCAATAATTTATATTTTTCGAGACGACATCCTGTCATGACATCCTGTCTTTGACTATTTTCTCAATTAATTTTGAGAGTGTCGGAAGTAAGAAAATTGGTTTATAGCAAGACATAAAAGCCATAAAATTTTTGATTTTAAAGGCAATAACGAAAGTAAAATATTTAATTTATTAAAAAATCTTAAACTCTGCGATTTTTTTTTTCACAAAATAGTTCTTTCGGCATTAAAACAACAATTTTTTTTTTGAGGTTAACAAAAAATTCAGTTTCAAGTTTTTGTCTTTAATACGGCATGGGATAAATAAGTTTTTACGCTAATGGGCACCAAGATTCTATTATTAGTTTATTGCGTCATAGGACTTCAAACTATTTGAAAAGAAAAAAAATCCGATATTGCAATTTCAAAAATTTTTCCTGTGAAAAATATTTGCAATACTGAAAAATTGTAATACGCATCATAAAGCGCATCTATCGGCAAATAATATCCAACCGAAGAAATTGTGATTTTTTTTTCATTTAGTGACACACCATAAAAAAACTGATTACAGATAGATATTTCTTAAAATTTCGCAAAAATCAAAATATCTCGAAAACCGTAATACTTTCGTTAGAGCTATGTTGGGTTATTCTGATTGGAAATAGTCCAATCTATTAGGAGTTTTCATTTGGACCACTATTTACGGGACACCCTGTATATTATTAAAATGATCCTTATGTGCTTTAAGTTGGATATAAAAAATAGTGACTATACTCTTACTTGTGCACTGGGATACATGATGACCGTGGAAATTCCCTCCACGGACTCCCGGAAAATATTCAAGATATCTTGAGAGGTTTTTTCTTTTGGAATATTCCCGACGAACAGACGGCAATTATCGATGCTCAGATAAGCAGCTAATTTAACATCTCGTATTATTTCGTAGCCGTTGAAGATCGTTATGGCCCGTTGCGCGTCTGCTGGATCAAAGTAGCGTACAAAGCCGTAGCCTAAGGGTAATAAAAAATACTTTAGAAGAACCTTTTGGAGATAAATTGAACGTACCTCTAGTTTTTTGACTGAAATCCAGCATAAGTCTAAACTTGTAAATGGTTCCCGCTTCTTGGAATAGGGGAACCAGGACGTCTTCGTACACGTGTTTCGGGATGTTCCCGATGAAAACTTCGCAGCCCTTTGGGGTGTTTTTGGAGCATTGGGGTGCACGTACCACTTCAAAAACCCTTTGGCCGTTTTGTTGGACTATGTGGTAGCCTGGGTTTGCCTACATAAAAGGAATTATTATAGAAACAAAATTAAAATACATAATCAAATATGTAGTTGCATTTTTGGTAACGTTTTAGTCCTTTAAAAATGATGCTTTGTAATTTTTTAAGTGAACTTATGATCCAAGATGGCGGCCATCCTTCATCCTTCCTTTTCAAATTGGCTGTCGTTTAACTGTCAAATGAGGTGTACTAGGTGTATCTATTTTTTACAAAAAATTGACGATTGGCCCCCATCTTGGCAAAACAAAAGGAAAAAAAGGGCCTAGTTTTCATCAGAAAAGTAATTTTTGCAACCCTACCATGACTCTTTTAATGCCTAGTGAAAGCAGACTAGATCAAAATTTAAAATGACAATATTTCATGTAAAATTGTTTCTTCTATACAACTCTCTTATTTTTCCACAGAAAAGAAATGGCAACTCTGCATTCGATAGAAAGTGACATATCATGTCAATGCTTGACATGTTTGTCTTGAAATATTTAATATTTTACACTCTAGTGTATAGCTATATGTCAAATGATTAATCTTCCAAGCCTCCCTCGACTAAATATCGACTCTGTTAACGCATAGTTAAAGCACACTGGATAAAAATTTAAAAAATCAAAGCAAAATAGTTTAAAGCTATACATTTTTTAAGATTCATTTAATGTAAGGCAACATTGTATTAATCATCAGAATGTCTTTAGTAAAATATGTAAGAACATACAGTGACTCCAATTTATAATATTAAAAAAAAAACTCTTAAATTCGTCTTTTAGCTACTCGTTTTTACCTCACATAAGGGAGACTGGGGTCAATTGTAACACGGGTCAATTGAAACAGTAATCAAAACTCATCAAATCAAAATCTTCCGCTTCAAGATAAAAACAAATTGCGCGCGTAATATAGACCATAATATCGACAACCATTTTCTGGCAGTACGCCGCGGGCCATTAAACAAAGTATACGTGCCTAGTGCGAGATTTTGTGTTCTCACGTATCCAAAGTAAGTATTTGCTATATTTCTTATACATGTGTAAATGAGTCTGTATGTGTATTTGGTTAGTTTGTCGGTTTTCATTAGTTAGTTAGGCCATTAACTTAGCTTTATTTTACTTTTATTTAAATTTGAAATTCATTTTGTTTGTAGTAAATATGGTGTCATTTATTTAAAAAAGTCGTTTGGGGTCAGTTGTAACGGGGACGTTTGTAACGTTTCAACTGACCCCGCCGTTCATTTCTAAAATAAAATAAATTGTAATTATTGAGTCTGTAGTGTGTTTAGTTTGTTTGTCAGCTTTCATTAGTTAGGACATTAATCTAGTGAATTAATTAGTTTATTTCATTTCAGATAAGAGTAAAAGAGTTCAGTAAATGAGTCCCGAAAACTGATCGTTCAAGTCGAGATATATCTTTATATGAATCTGCATATGCAGAGCTCAAAAATGGAAGTTCTCTACGCTTAGCTGCCGACCAATTTGGGATCTCTCAAGTGTCTTTGTTGAGATACAAGCGAAAGAAAGAAGCTGCGAGAAATATTGAAGGTCAACCACCTGTTACAATGGGCTATAAACCTGCAAATAAAGTTTTTAATGAACTTCAAGAAACCGAAATGGTAAAGTACATAAAAAAAACTGCAGACATTTATCAAGGTCTGTCAACCAAAGATATTCGGAGACTTGCGTTAGAATTAGCCATTAAATATGATATAGATAAACCGGACACTTGGATTAAGAACGGCATGGCAGGAGAAGACTGCTTTTCCGGTTTTATGTCAAGACACCGTGACTTATCAATAAGAGCACCACAAGCAACCAGCTTAGCTAGAGCAACCAGCTTCAATTGTGCAAATGTTTCTGTATTTTTTAATAATCTTGCCAAAGTTTTGGATCGAGACGAATTTGAAGCAAAGGATATTTACAACGTAGACGAAACTGGTGTGACAACAGTCCAGAAACCAAATCGAATTGTAGCAAAAAGAGGCATGAAACAAGTGGGTGCAATTACCTCACAAGAACGTGGTACACTCGTAACTGTTACGGTGGCAATAAACGCACTAGGCAATTCGATTCCGCCCATGTTTATTTTTCCTCGACTGCGGTTTCAGGATCATTTTATTCGTGATGGTCCACTAGGGTGTATTGGGGCTGGAAACGGGCCAGGATGGATGCAAGAAAAAGAGTTCGTCTTGTTCTTAAAACACTTTCAAAAGCACACAAATTCTTCACAAGCTCATAAGGTTCTACTCACACTGGATAACCACTCATCCCATATTAGTATAGAAGCTCTAGACTATTGTAAAACTCATGGAATAGTAATGCTTTCTTTCCCGCCCCACTGCTCGCATAAATGTCCGCCCCTCGATAGAACAGTTTTCGGTCCTCTTAAGAAAGCAATAAACTCTGCTTGTGATGGTTGGATTCGTAGTTTCCCTGGTAAACCGATGTCTATATATGATTTACCCAGAATTGTCGCAACATCATTGCCCTTAGCTCTTACACAAAGCAATATCCAAGCCGGATTTAAGTGTACAACAGAGTTCAACAGAGATATTTTTACGGAGACAGATTTCTCACCATCTTTTGTCACAGATAGGTTGCCTTCAACCGAACCTCCGAATGATCATCCTAGTTCAAATCCAGGAAACAATCTGACTGTACCAACCTTAGAAGATGAGTTTCAAAACCCAACGCCATCAACTTCTCGGGGCCTAAAAAATTGTGAAATTTCCGAAAACACCCAAAATAACACGTTTTCACCAGAAGTTGTTAGGCCTTTCGGAAAAGCTTCACCAAGAAAAATAAACGCAAGAGGAAAGAAAAAGAGGAAGTCAACCATGTACACCGATACACCGGAAAAGGAGGAAATAGAGAGAAGCTAATAAGAAAACACAAAAGGTCAAAAGGAATCTGGAAACCGAAAAGAAGGGTCCAAAAAAAGAGCCCGTGAGAACAAGAAAGACGTCATCTGAAAATTCTACCGACGACGAATGTGAATGTTTTTGTTTGGTGTGTGTTGAACCATTTAATAAAAGTAAGCCAGGTAAACAGTGGATCCGATGTACTATAACTGCAAAATGTGGTCGCATGAAGCATGCACACCACAAGAGCTCACATATTATGTTTGCCATAATTGCCAAAGTGACTGACCAAAAATTGAAAGTTAAGTGTTACACATCTATATTATAAGAACCACCAGTTGTTTTTTGTTTTTAAACTTTTTCCCAAGTTTTATTTTATGTTCCTACGTTTCTGTTTAATGTTCCTCCTCATAAGCAGAATATTAGCTTCTGTTATTTTTTTGTTGTTGTTATGGGGCATTTTTTACAGTCTCTATATGATTTTGAGTCTTTTTTGAATAATAAAAGAAAATAAAAAGAAATGTGTTTTTTATTTAATCTATATTGCTTTTGTTACAACTGTCCCCATAATGTGTTTCAATTGACCCTTGATCGGGGTCGTTTGAAACATTATGCTCCACCACTTATTTTTATTTGCATATTTTTTTTCGCTCATCTATAGTCAAATTTAAGTACTAGGTCAAGTATGTCAAGTTCCCAGATATATGTTACCTATTTTTTGATCATATTATAGTATTTATCTAGCCAGAAAAAAAATATTTGTACAAAATGGTTCAATTGACCCCAGTCTCCCCTACAAAGAGCCCAATTTAATTCCTTAACTCCTTATCTCCCTTTCTAAAAGAACGCTCTAAAAATATCCAACATATAACGTAAGCTTCTATAATAAAGCAGACTTTTTATCAGATAGGTACAGTGGAGAAGTATAAAGTAGATATCATTTGTTTAGCCAATTGGATGGAGTTTTATACCATTGACTACTGTGATCTGGATGGCTATAACCTAGCAAATAATTATTGTCTGCGAAAGAATACACAAAAAAATATTTGAACTTTTCTATAATTCATTGTATTACCATAGGTACTCTCAGAAGGCATCAATTTTTAAATATGTGCTATTGAAATTAAGAATATTCACCTATTAGTATTAAAAAAATGAATGAAGTTTTATCATTCTTATACAAAGCATCTGAAGCATGTGTTTTTGTTATTTTGTGGGTGTTTTGGTCAAAGGGTTAATAAAAAAAATATTTATTTCTAGCAAACATTTCTAGTTATAATTAATTCATCAGAGGTCTTTAAAGAACAGAAAACTGAAATAGTATGGCTAAAAGTTCAAAATTGCAACAATAACCGAAAATTTTACTTTTCTTTCTATGTATAAGGAAAGCTCTAAAGAGTATTCTCTTTAACTCTTTATTTATTGTATTTTCTCAATGAAAACTCAGTTTCTTAACTGAAGAAACAGTCAAAATCAAATATTAAATATTTTTTTTTACCAAACAATTACCGTTTTTATTCTTATTTATTAGATCAAACTTAAATATTAAGAGACCTCCTTACCTAGCATCAGCATATTACTCAACAGAAATATAAAGCCTTCAAGTAGGACCTATCAAGAAAAAAACTCATCTAAGGAGTAACAATTCCTTTCAAGTAAATATTGCTTTAAGGTACGGTCTGCTTTGAGCGAGTAGTCGGGGCGATTAGACGAGACGTTTAATCGTGTCATTATGTTAAATAAAAAATGGTCTAAGAAAGGGTCTGGTTTAGGCGACAAGTCGAAACAAGTCGCCACAAGACGACGCGTCTTTAAGCAAAATTGGTCGTCAGGCAAAGTAAACGCGCGCGTTTGTTAAATCGCTCGCGAGTGTGGCTGCAGAATGAAACAAAGCACTGGTTCCTCAGCGAAGGCTACAATTACATGGGTGCACATGAATGCTCTTAACTTTTTAGAGCAAACCAGATTCAATAGAAAGTAAAGCATTTTTATATACCTACCTACTTTATTATAGCTCATGTCATATATGGTTTTTTAGAACTTTATGCAATGTATCAGTAGAAGAAGAAGCAGGCGCATCAAGTGATTCAGAAACTAAGCAAACATTAACCGAACAATCACAAGAAGTTTTTTCAGGTGAAGAAAAGGAAGATATTGAGGACGATACAACGGCAGAAATTAATTCTCCACAATCACAAGATTTGGATACAAGTATAAATGAAGGTGCACCAAGAAAGAAGAGACATATTGTGCAGGAAAAAATGGATACAAAGATAAATGAAGGCCCCCAAAGAAAGAAGAAACATATTGGTAATGAGCAGCTTTTGGAAACACTTAACAAGAGAGAAAACGAGAGACAGCTCGTGTTTAAGGAAATAAAAGAATTATTTGACTCTTCAGGCAAAAACCATCCAATCAAAACTTTTTTTGCCAGCATAGCTGAAACAGTTATCACCTTTCCACCTCATTTACAAGTCAAAGCAAAGAAAGAAACACTGGACTTGATTTCTCGAATGGAATTGGAAATGTCGCAAACAGGATCCCGTCCCACTCCCTCCACTTCACGTGCCTCTCTCACATCAGCTCATTACAATTACGATAGTACAACAGAATCTTCATGTGATATCCAGGACTCTCAAGCATCTACTGATTGCGCAGATCTTTTTAGTAATTATAATTTAACCGAGTTATAAAAAACGTGTGTCTAGATAGGTAATACTTTTATTTGTCTATTTTCATAATAAAATATTACAAAATATTTAACTCAAGATTGCAGAGTAACCAAATCTAATTATCTGTTGCCGTTACGTGCTTTAGCTGCCAGGTCACCGAGCCTTCTTGACTATTGAAAAATTCTGTAAACCTATTTCTAGTTTGAAATGCTTCAACAGTTGAATTTCCGCCCGAGGGATTTAATCTAATCATGTTGTCCTTGGGCATGTCATAGTCAATATCTTCTATAGAACTTTGACTAGAAGTTCTTATCATATTGTGTAAGCAACATGCAATGGTTATTATAAGATCTACTGTGGAAGATTGTACTGCAATTGGCGTGTAAAAAATCCTGAATGTTTGACACATCAGTAATCCAAATGCAATTTCTGAAGTTCTTCGTGCTCGACACAGGCGGTAATTAAAGACACGCTTTTGTACATTAATGTTAGCCTGATCTCGCAGATATGGACGAAGAAGATTGAGAGTTTAAATGCTTCATCTCCAAGAATAACATAGGGTAATCGTATATCTGAATTTGGTAAAGGTTTGTCCTCTGGCATATATTTATCGTTATTGACAAGATGAAACATAGACGACTTATTAAAGATATTACTGTCCCCTTTCTTTCCATATGAACCAACATCAATACATACAAATTTATATTCAGCGTCAACAATCGCCAGCAACACAATAGAAAAGAATGACTTGTAGTTAAAAAACAAGCTGCCTGAGTTCTGTGGGCAAATAATACGCACGTGTTTTCCGTCAATAGCTCCGCAGCAATTTGGGAAATTCCATTTCTCGTCAAACTGCCCAACTATTCTAAGATAATCTTCTTTCGAGGGCTGTTTCAAGAACACGGGCACTAACTTGTTATATAGCACTTTCAAAACATCTCGTACCAAAACACTAATGTAATTATGGGAAATTCTATAATTAAATGCCATGGAACGATAGGATTCTCCTGTAGCCAAGAACCTAAAAGAAAATTCGGTTTAATCTAGTACAGATTAACAGATTCTCACCATGAAATACCTTAGCACCAAAGCAAGCTTTTCTCTTTAGCTGTAATTGGTCTTCTAACAAATTTAGTAGGAGATTTTTTTATGTCAGCGGATACAAGGTTAAAAAGTTCATTAAACTGATATCTAGTAAGCCTAAAGTACTCTCTGAATTTGGTTTCGTCATCAATTAAATGTCTCATTATCAGCGTACTAAAACCTCCCTCCTTTCTTCTTTGAACAAACATGTTATGAACCTTTCTACGCCTTTTATGCAATAATAATAATACCAAAATGTCATCATCCGCTTCTTCTTCCATAAGCAACTGTGCTGCCATCACAAGTTCACGTGTACTCATTTTAGGACGGTTTTTAAAAAACTACTGATTGATTGGAGACTAACCGAATACTGACGCTATCTACGAATACAGACCACCAGAGGCGATTAGACGTAAGTGATTAAACGCATCGTTTAATCGCCTCCATTACTCGCCCAAAACAGACCGTACCTTTAGCCTTTCCTTAAAAATAAATATATTTGGGGATTCTATGACACTACGACTTAAATGGTGAAAAATGTTACGTGCAGGATGTAAATTTTGATTGATGAATTGATCTCAGATCATAAAGGTATAATAAACTTAGTACCCTGCTTAAACACTGATATTAAATGTAGTGCCACAAACATAATTAAATTTAGAAAAATGTCTCTTCTAAATAAATTTATAAAAAAAAAATGCTAAGCTTTAATTGACCTGAAAAATTGCTTAAATATCAAGATGTAAATTCCCAATTTGATTGTCTTTTAGGTATTCTATTACAAATGATTGAGAAGAGTATTGTCCATATATCACAAAATTGTACATATTACTAATAAACAAAAAAAATGGTTCTCAAGGGAATTTAGGTATCAGAGAAAATCTTCAATTTTTTATTCAATTTTCGAAGAGTAATCGATATGTGGATTGTAAGCATGTTATTAATTAAAAATTTAAAAACAGTAAAGCTAAAAGTACAACAAAAATATGTGGAAAATAATAAATGAAGTCTACTTTAAAATTCTCTTTTAATTTTTTGACTTCTAAGCCGAAATTTTTTTCCGAATTTTATAGCGTTCCCTAGTGTTGCTGCATGCCAAGAAGTGCGATGGTTGTGATGAGGCTTAAGGTACTACCTATTTTACGTTTTAATGTAAAATATACAAGAACATCCTGTTTTGTTGAGACTATTTAGTTTAATATGTTTCTGATATACCTAGGTACCATTAAAACATTATTAAAATATTTTATTTTATTATTTTAAAGTTTCAAAGATATTTATTTTTTCCAAGCTGTTATTTACCTACCTTAAGGTTAATAAAAGGTACCCACCATGGGTAAAGGTACTCACCCTACTACTATTTCAAGACATGTTTCAACAACAATATAGGTAAGTTGTTTCGTTTATTTTTAGTTAAAAAAGTATTACATATTTAGCTATGAGTTGTTGATTTCAATTGAACTGTTTATTTTTAATAAAACACATTACATATTTACTAACGTATTACATAACGTAAACGTATTACATATTTAGCTATGAGTTGTTGATTTCAATTGAACTGTTTATTTTTAATAAAACGTAACTTAAAGTAACATTTCACACTGATTTTCTTTAATTTATAGTTTACTTTGGTAATAAACTTTAATTTATTAACCATTAAAATAAAAAAGGTTTTGGGGGGCCAAGAACCAACAAAATAGCACTTTTTTTAGTTTTTTTTGTTTTTCGGCTAAATCTTTGAAAGAAAATTTCCTGCTGATTTTTATTTGATAAAAACACTTTGTCTATCATTTTGCATTAAGTAAACTTAAAATTCAAATCCTCCTCCCATGTCTTGCCCACAAAGTCAAAATTTCCGTTAAAAGGCCGAGAATCAGTGAACTGATCCTATATAATAATTCTACCAATAATTAATCCAATTAAATTTTTTTTGTTTATAATTTTGGCAAATGAACATGAACAAATTATAATAAAATAAAGTTAATCAGAACTAAGTTGATGACCATAGGCATTTTTTAAATTTAAAAAAGAACAATTGCGCCACATAAATAAACCTCAATTGACCACTTAGACCACCAAATAACAAGAAAAATGTATGATAAAATACAAAATAGGGTCGTTACACTAGTTTGCCGACCATACCCGGTTCTCGACCACTTTTACGTTTAGTCGTTAATAAATAATAAATAATACCCTAATTCCCACTCAAAAGTACAAAAATTGCTGACTGACAGTGCCGCCAACTTAAAATATAACAAACTTTGATGAGAGTCGAAGGGTGTGGCACACAAAATTTAGTAAGTCACTAGCCGTCCAGTGAGCAGTAGTTTTAGTCACGTGTGTAGAAAATTTGTAAGTGTGGCTGCCTCAGAAAATAGTAAGTAACGTCCTTTTGGATCATAAAAGCATCAGCCAAATATTTTAGTATTATAGTAGATTAATTTCTGAATGTATTTTATTGGGAAAATATGGTTTTGACTGAAAATGTTATAATAAATTTATTTTTTAATTTGCGACCATTTTTGTTTCATTCAAACATTGCAGAATTATTATATTTGCATTTGGTCAATTATCTGGTCGAGAAACTAGGCAAAGCTAATCTAGTTTCCGTCCAGCATGGCTTTGGATGGTCGACGAACTGAATTAATGATATCCAATTCTCGACCAACATGTATTTCTTATGGCAAATTTTGGTCGCATATCTAATACGTTTTGATGTGGCAAATAGCGACCAGTTTCCCGTCCATGAACATTAGCGCTAATTTTAAACTGGTTTTTTACAGTGGAACCTAAGAAAAACATAAACCAAAATCAAACCCCTAAAAAGGACAAGAAAAAAACAAATACTAAAAACCCAATAATTACTAGAGTGGCGAAAAAAGGACCATCATCAAATATGCAGTAGAAGATTTACAAAATGCATTATTGGCCATAAGTTCAAAAGAAATGAAAATTAGGGAGGCAAGCAGAATTTACAAAGTTCCTAAAACCACCCTCCTGGATAGAATATCTGGACGAGTTTCTGATCCAATAAAAAAACCTGGTCCAGCACCATTACTAACAGTTAAGGGAGAAACCAAGATTAGGAAGTGGATTATTGATATAGCTAAATGTGGGTTTCCCCTTACAAAACAGCTACTTATAGACACTGTGTCCAAAATAGCCGCGGACACAGGTCAAGAAGTGTTTCACCAAAATAACATTCCAGGACAAACTTGGTATAAAGCCTTTTTAGCCAGACATCCAGACATATCCATAAGGCAAGCCGAAAATATAAACAAAGCCCGAGCAGTAGTCACAGAAGAAAGCATTCGAAAATGGTTTGAAGAATTAAAAAATTATCTATCAGAAAAAGTCGAACCGGAAGTTCTTGAAGATCCAAGTAGGATATTTAATGGAGATGAGTCTGGCTTCTCTCTCTGTCCTAAAAGTGGCAAAGTGTTAGGTCCTAAAGGTTACAAAAATTTGTATACAGTAAATGTAGGAAATGAAAAAGAAAACATTACTGTCCTAATAACTTTTAATGCTGATGGAAAAATTGCTCCGCCTGTTGTGTTGTTTCCATACGTAAGGCCCCCTAAAGCTGTCGTAGAAAGCATGCCTCAAGGCTGGGTTTTAGGCAAAAGTGAAAAAGGATGGATGACCTCAGATGTGTTTTTTGAATACGTGGCAGTCATTCGCCAATGACAAAAATCAATAGGTGGCTTATTGACAACGATATCCAGAGACCCGTTCTTTTTTTAGTATATGGCCACTTCTCCCATATGTCTTTACCTTTAAGTAATTGGTGTGAATACAATAAAATTATTTTATACGCCCTCCCACCAAATACAACATATATGCTACAGCCAGCCGACGTCAGTGTATTTAGGCCATTGAAGATCGACTTCGAGACTGGCAAAATAGACAGAAAAATGTAAACTGTGTCATAACAAAAACAAACTTCTGCAGTATTTTCCATGAAATTTTATCAAAACCAGATGTGTATGAAACGAACATTAAAAATGAATTCCGTAAATGTGGCCTATATCCATTTGATCCTGATGCAGTGGATTATACAAAATGCGTTAAGAACAATGTATAGAAAATAAAAAAACTGGTCTTCTGACTATATAAATCAGAAGGATATAAGATCTGCAATAAAAGTGATCGACAAAATTAAAACTGAACTCGAATCGTATGGCGTAAGTGTAAAAGTTATTTTAAATGAATATCTTTACTTGAAAAAAATATATCGTCACCAACAATGAAAAATTGGGAAAAGAAGACTTGATGCAAAAACCTAATCCAACTGTTGATGAAGATTTGCAGGCAGATTTTGTAGTAGACCAACAGTCAACTCCTACAGCTTATAATTCTAGGCTATCCACAAGAGAATGCAGTCTTCTGGATCCTGCCAAAATTCTTGATGCTCAAATAATGTTTTGTGATAATCGGCAGCTTCCTGCTCAGTCTTTAACTGGTCAAAACTCTGTGCCTTCTGATATAATCAATGCTGAAATCGATATTTTAAGTGAAGAAAATCTATCCCAATTGGAAGGAATTGACTCATTAAATGATACAGCATTAACTATTTCTGATCTAAGTCTTCCCAGCTGGTGTAATGACATCTTTATAAATGGCATCAATAATACTACCATAGATTTACCTCCTAAAGAGTCTGGTGAAAAAAACGAGAAGGACATAAGAGTATTATTGCCTTTAAAGCGTTGAACCAAAGAGTGCTACATCCACACCAGTCTTATCACAGGACATATTTGATAAACATTTAAAATTTCGAGAACCAGTTAAAAGAAGCAAAAATACTAACAGAAATAAAGGAGAAAAAACTCCCAGTGCAATTTCCTCAGACAAATGGAGAGAACATTATAAGAAAAAAAAAGATGATTCTGATAAAAAACAACGAGAAGTAGCTGAAAGAAAAGCAAGACGAAAGAATACAAAAGAAAATAAAGGATCAACAAATAAAGCTCCAAAAAAAATGTGCAAAAGAAAAAACATTACGCCAAAATTATCAGATACGCCCTCGGATACACCTAAAATTTCATGTGGATTATGTGCAATAGGATTGAATAGTGATACAGAGGATGAAGACAAAAAGAATATTGGCTTTCTATTAAAAATGTGTACCAAATTAAAAGATACAGCGCATGAAATAGCTGCAGCTAGAGAGTACAAATGTAGTAAATGTGAGTAAGGCTAGTGAATGTAGGTATTTAAAGCTTTTTTTATTAATTTTAGTTTAATCAAGAATTCTCTTTTCGTTCCTTTTTTATTAATTTGCTCCAACCTATATGTTTAGTTTTTTTAACCTTTTATAAGTAGGTACAACTATGATAAGCTTTTAAGCAATAAGGGTGATTTATTTTTACATTTAAATGTATGTACATTGTAAGTATTAAAGCAATGAAACCAAATAATAACCAAAATACCTCTTGGTTGGTAGTTAAAGAAAAATTTCTATTTTTTTTATTATTTATTTGCTCCAACCTATATGTTTAGTTTTTTTAACCTTTTATAAGTAGGTACTATACTTTTAAGCAATAAGACTGATTTATTTTTACATTTAAATGTATGTACATGCAAATGTATCTTGGTTGGTAGTTAAAGAAGAATTTCAATTTTTTTTATATGTGCGTACCTGGTTGTAGGTTTTAAGTTTTTTAAACAAAGAAAAGAATTTTTATTTTTTTTAAATATGTATGTTTTAAGTTTAATAATAAAAACAAGATTTTTTATTTTCTTTTTTATTTTCTTTTAATATCCTATAATTTCAGGAAAACTTTTTAAAAGATTGAGTAAGTTACTGTTGAATCTATAAGGTCTGTTTTAAATTCCTGTATAAAAAGGTGGTCGGAAATTAACACAAAATTGGTCGAAAATTGCGGCGGGTGGTCGAGAACTAGCGAAATTGGACTTTTTCCATGTTTTGCCCAAAATGTTGCATTTAAGTAGGTATAAACTGTAAAAAACCTACAAATAATAAATTTCAAATCATCAGGCTATTAGAAAAGGTAGACTTTGTCACCATATATCCCTTAGTTATGTTTTTACAAGGGCTTGAAGTTGAATTTTCGGTTAGGTGGTCGATAACTAGCACGATGACCTCATCGGCCCTAGGGTCGCTCAAAGAGGAGCCAGAGTCGCTCCTGGATCGGGAATCAGATGATGGTGATGAGTCCCCATAGGCATTAAATTGGCAAAACATTTTATTTTATTTTTTTAAAGTTTTAAATATATTTATTTTTTGCAAGCTGTTATTTACCTTAAGGTTAATAAAAGGTACCCACCATGAGTAAAGGTACTCACCCTACTACTATTTCAAGACATGTTTGAACAACAATATACCTAGGTAAGTTGTTTCGTTTATTTTTAGTTAAAAAAGTATTACATATTTAACTATAAGTTGTTGATTTAAATTGAACTGTTTATTTTTAATAAAACGTAACTCAAAAGTAACATTTCACACTGATTTTCTTTAATTTATAGTTTACTTTGGTAATAAACTTTAATTTATTAACCATTTAAATAAAAAAGGTTTTGGGGGACCAAGAACCAATAAAATAGCACTTTTTTTAGTTTCTTTTCTGTTTTTCGACTAAATCTTTAAAAGAAAATTTCCTGCAATATTTTTATTTAATAAAAACACTTTGTATATCATTTTGCATTAAGCAAAATTAAAATTCAAATCCTCCTCCCATCTCTAATTTGGCCACAAAATCAAAATTTCCGTTAAAAGGCCGAGAATCAGTGAACTGATCCTATATAATAATTCTACCAATAATTAATCCAATAACTTTTTAATTAATTAATTATTTTTGTTTATAATTTTGGCGCCTGAACATGAACAAATTATAATAAAATAAAGTTAATCAGAACTAAGACCTTTGTGCTACCAAGGGGGTACATGCTGTACCCCACACGTAAATAATTACTTATATTTGAAAGATTAATTCTTCAAATGTATTGTCCTTTTATCATTGCCATTAACAATACCTTAGTCAACTAACAAAATCATAATCAATTAATTACAATTAATATTTTTTAAATTATAATCAATCTTGTTGGCTGGGGTACAATTTGTACCCCGCTTGTATATCACCAAGCGAAATATGGCTTAAAAATATGGGCAATGGTTGACTGTGAGATATCATATGCCTGCAATCTCCAAATTTATTCAGGTAAAGACGGTAATGTTCCAGAAAAACAGCAAGGTAAAAGGGTTGTCCTTGACTTGGTACAGGGTATTCAGCGAGGTTCTGGAATTACCACGGACAATTTTTTTACTAGTCTTCCGCTTGCTAAGGAACTATATGAACGCGGTATAACACTTTGCGGAACATTGAGGAAAAACAAAGCCGATATTCCTCCCGCCCCATTGCCCAATCGCAGCCGAGTAGAGAAAACTTTATTTGCATTCTCCTCAATTATTACTCTTTCCTCTTATGTGAACAAAAGTAATAATGCCGTAATTTTATTGAGCACCGAACATCATGATAAGGCCATAAGTGGAATAGAGAATGACTTCAAACCAGACATGATACTCCATTATAATAATACAAAAGGGGCCGTAGATACTATGGACAAATTGGTCAATCAGTACAGTGTAAAAAGAAATACAAAAAGGTATCCATTTGTACTTTTCCAAAATATTATTGATATAGCTGGCGTAAATTCATATTCACTATGGAAAAAAAAGTTTCCAGACTGGAAAAAAAAAACAAATGGACAACGGGAGATTATTTTTACTTGACGTAGGACTTGCCCTCATAAAACCGCACGTAGCCAAAGAATGACAAATCTAAACGGCTTCCCAAAAAGGGGTAAAAATAATTTGCTGACCAAAAATCAAAATGTGCTACCAAAGCTATTTATCATCAAAAACTATGCGAAATCGATAACTGATGTTACTATACATATAAGTGCTTGCTACCAAAAAATAATCGAAATAGCACCCCTCTAAGGGGTAGTTTGTTCTTGTCAATTTCTAATAAAAACGTGCTACCAAAGCTATTTACCGCCGGAAACTATTCAAAATCGATAACTGATGTTACTATACATATAAGTATTTGCTACCAAAAAATAATTGAAATAGCATCCCTCTAAGAGGTAGTTTGTATTTGTAAATGTCTAATGAAAACGTGCTACCAAAGCTATTTACCGCCGGAAACTATTCAAAATCGATAACTGATGTTACTATACATATAAGTGCTTGCTACCAAAAAATAATTGAAGTAGCACCCCTCTAAGGGGTAGTTTGTTCTTGTCAATTTCTAATAAAAACGTGCTACCAAAATTATTTACCGCCGGAAACTATTAAAAATCGATAACTGATGTTACTATACATATACAGTTGTGGTCACATAAATAGCACACTTAGCCTTTTCATATATTACTTACAAAAAACAAATTCCTGACTGATTAGAAAATATTTAAGCAGTTAATCTCCTCCTAATATGAAAGACTTTATGTTTATTTTAAAAATATATGCACATACAGAATTTCATTCCAATATTAACGTTTTAAGGCTGGACACATAAATAGCACACCTTTCATTCTTATTAAATATATCGAGTGTTAATTAGTAAGTATTATTTTAACTTTTAAATTTTTGAATATTGTCAAGAGTAGTTTTGTTTTTAGTGGGTAGAAAGAAACATTGTGGACCAGAGAGGAGAGCTCTTATTATAGAAAAGAAAAATCAAGGCTTTTCTATTTCTGCTATAGCAAAAGATTTAAATTGCTCTAGGAAAATGGTTTATAATGCTCTGGCTCTCTATGAGACCACTCAAAGCACAATGAACAAGAAAAGATTAACAAGGCCTCGAAAAACCACGTATAACATGGATAAAATTATTATTAGAATAAGCAAGGGTAATCCATTTTTAAGTTCCGCCCAAATAAAACGTGAAATAGCAGACCAATATGGCGTCAATATTTCTGCAAGAACAATAAGAAGAAGATTATGTGAAAAAGATCTCAAAGGTTGTGTAGCTAGGAAAAAACCACTTGTTTCAAAAAGAAATATTAAAAAAAGATTGGCATTTGCTAAACAACATATAAATAAGGACATTAATTTTTGGAAAACCATATTATGGAGCGATGAAACCAAGATTAATAGATTTGGAAATGATGGGAAATGCTATGTTAGACGTCCTCCCAATCGTGCCTTAAACCCTAGGTACACAATTAAAACTGTTAAGCATGGAGGAGGATCAATTATGATATGGGGAGCAATGTCATGGCATGGTGTTGGACCTATTCATCGTATAGAGGGAATAATGGACCAATACAAGTATAGGGAGATTTTGCAGAATGTTATGGAACCATACATGGAGCATTTTATGCCAATTACATGTAAGTTCATGCACGATAATGATCCAAAACATTCTGCAAAATCAATAAAACGATGGTTTACTAAAAATGTGGTAGATGTTTTGGAATGGCCGCCACAAAGCCCAGACCTGAACCCTCTGGAAAATTTGTGGGATCACGTTAAAACCAAAATTAAGGTATTAAATCCCTCAAATCTGGATGAACTATGGCAAAACTTCCAAGAGGCTTGGAACAGTATTCCGGCAAGCGTGTTTGCAAAATTGGTGGAGTCAATACCTAAGCGATTAAGTGAAGTTATAAAAAATAAAGGATACCCAACAAAATATTAAATTGGTTTTGGTGAAAGTAAATATTTTTTGAGTGTGCTATTTAAATTGCCAGCATTTCTTTAGTTTTTTTGTTATGTTTCTTATATATTTAAAATACTCTTTTAATTTTAATTAAATACAACTCTTTGTAGAACATCTAAGCTAAATATATTATAAAAAAAATAGAAAATGGTATTTAATATTTTTTATCGCAATTTAGAAAAGTGTGCTATTTATATGACCATAACTGTAAGTACTTGCTACCAAAAAATAATTGAAATAGCACCCCTCTAAGGGGTAGTTTGTATTTGTAAATGTCTAATGAAAACGTGCTAAAGCAACACCCACTCAAAGACAAGGCCTTAGTGCTTGACGCGTGACGTCATCGATGTGGGCCACCGATTTTTAAAAACCAAGGGATTTCCTATGCTAATATATCAATATTTGGCTTATTTTAAAAAATGCTAGGCATAGAATAGAGTTCAGGAAACATTCAAAGGTATGTTTTAGTTCTGGTTGAATGTCAGGTTAAATATTATTGTGTAATATTAAATGCAGACTCCCAACTCCCCTACATCTGCGCCAAAATTCAACATATGTATTTAGGTATTTATAATAATTTTTTTATACCATCAAGTAGTAAAAAATGTTATTATATACACATAAATACATATATTGAACTATTCCACACCTTGTCATAATTAAGAAAATTTAAAGAAAACTGTCATAATCAGGAATGTCATAGAATCATTAGAAATCGTTAGAATCATTTAAAGTAAATCAATTGGATAAAGAACTAAATTAATTACCTAGGACCTACATAGTCTTTAGATTGAAATATATATTTTATATGTTTTTTTGTAAGTAGACTATTTAAAGTTAAAATAAACTTGATAAAGAACTATTATATTTTAATTAGTAGTGTTAGTGGCTGATATATTATATATATAGCCTACTTCGTTAGGGTATCCAGTTTTCTTTTTTTACTTATTTTTTTTTAATTGATCATTATTCTTAGTGCAATAATTTTTTAAAAGTGTATTGGATATACTTTTTATAATTATCTTTAAAACATCTATTGCATTATGACTAGTGCATCCATCAAAATGTAATACATGTTTTTGTGCAATAGAATATTTTAAAATTAACTGACACATGAACTGTCTTTTGTTATAGGTTTGTAAAAATATGTCCTCAAATTCATTTATTAATCTGTTAAAAATTATGTAAGTCAAAGATACAATATTTACAACTTGGTCTTGGGAATATAACAGTCCTCCACGATTTAATTTATTAATTAGGTCAAAATTGTCTTCAACGATAAATTGCTCATTATATACCAGTTTTCCTTTACAGCTGTCACATTTTAGCTTTTTGACTGTAACATAGCAACAATAACCATAAATATGTAATTAATGGCAATATGTCCTTGATGCTCTGAAAATGATCATCATTTACTGAAATTTGGGACAACGAGGTTTGAATTTGGGAAAAGTCTTCTGGAGAGGAATAATTATCATCTAGGTCATAATCGGGAAGCTCATAGAACTTATTAATTTTAATAGGGCCAAAACTGCAAGACTGAAGTGTTAATATAGATTGAATTCTAAGTCTCTTTTCTGTCTCATACAACTGTCGTACAGAGATGTGATAATGACAGCAGTCCATAAACAGTATTGCTGAAAGCAGTTCTTGTTTGTCAAGTAAGAGTTTTAGAAAAATTACTAGGTTGCCAAGTATCAAGCCAGCTTAATAATTTTTCTAAGAATTCAATCTTGGGATCCATGTCAATATCAGTGAGTGTTTTTTAACAATTGGTTCTTCAAATATGTCTCGTTTATGTTGGGGTTTTGACATTCACAATTTTCCACCATGTTGTTATTATGTGGACAAAATAAGCAGTATCTTCAGAAAATGGTATACGGCTATCAAAATGCCTCAATGCTTCTACTACAAAAGAATTAAAAAATTTTAAAGAGAGTTTAACATTCTGTCTTTCTAAAGATGAGGGAAACAATGCTTTTTGGTTTAAAGAATAGCCAAACTTTAAAAGCTTATCATACTCCAGTTCATGTAATTTTGTAATTGCAGAAAAAGAAGCAAATTTTTACTTCGAAGTGTCAAAATCAGAAAAATAAAATTTTTGGTCTGGTTTAGAGTTAAGCCAATTATTAAATACACATTTAAGTAAGTGAACTGTGTTAAATAGGTAAAATAATGGCCTCTAATTATCTATGGGATGAGGATAAACAATGCTAAGTTGGTCTGCAGTAAGAAATGACTAATGGCTTTCCTGTTAATGGCATTATTATCACTCTATTAAAAAACTATGTACCCAATCTGCTTTAAATTTTCAATAATTTGCTTCATAAAATTATGAAGTATGTCTGATGTAATTTTGGAGATGAGAGCTATATGAACTACTTCCTTAAAGCTGGAACACTCACTTGTACTCATAAAAGTAAATGCCGAGGAAGCTAGAGACATATTATTGACTGATGTTCCAGTGATATTACCACCTTTATAGTCCATGTAAGGGTCAATATGAATTTCATCAAAAAGTAGTGTCACAAATCTCTCATTATCCTTTAGTAAACTAAACACATTTCGGGCATAAGTTAAAAACATTTTTTTTTCATCTATGTGGGGATCGGTCATGTCATGTGTTTGTTACAAATACCCATTATAGTTTAAGGATGTGGTAAAATTAGGGATCCATACCTAATTTCTTAAATACTTGTACGCATGAGGACTAATAGTATAGATTATAGAAGTCAAAACTATTGTACTACTTGAATATCAATCTGTACCTTTCCTTTGCAGTTGTAAATCGAACACACATTTCATTTTATTTATGTCATTTGATGGTTTGACATGATCGAGAATAGTATTGCCAAGGGTATTGGTAGCAGTCTCAGTAGCAGTATTTGGATTTAAGTCACAGTCGGGGTTGTCATTATTGGTAACATTTTCCTCCAAAGGCAGGGTAATAATAGTAAGGTCTATTGCTTCAAGTATTGCATATAAATCATCTAAACTATGGGAAGTATATGGAGTTTTAAATTTTGATATTAAAACACAAACTGGCTCGCTATATAAAAAAGTTTCAAAAGTCAGCCATGGTTTTAGTAATTCTATTGTAAAAATTTTACCTGTGTTGGAATCTTGAACTTAATATGTATAATAAAACGTATAATAAAGTACTCTTTATTATACTACCTTCAAGAAAATGAGCTTCACATACTTTGGTGTTGTTTGTGGGCTCAAAGTCATCTCTGTGTATGGCTTTTACCCATTTTCCCCTTAGATTTAGGTATATCATTAGGAAAACCGAAGACATGCACTTTAGGTCCGTTTTTATAGTTTCTGTTACAACCCGGAACACAACACTTTTGAGGCATATTTACACTCTGGTATTAACTACAAGGTGAACTAGGAGAAAGACATTAAATTAAACACGAACTAAAGTATTAAAGTTTGATATAAACAAATAAAACCGCGACCGAGAACCGGATTTTCCGAGGATTTTTCTAGTCCGAAATTACGATTTTGCGATTTAAAAGTACGCGAAGAGTTTACATAAATATAACATACAGGTTTCGCGGAAATAAACAGTTCCGATTTTAGAAAAAAACACAAAAATGAGCTAATATTTACTGCGGATCCCGTCAGAAATACCGGCAACCACAGAACATAAACATAAACAACCTAACCTCTCGTTTCATCAGGTGGCACAACTAGTAGATGCGCCGTTGTCAGATTTATATAGAAAGAACTCCTATTGGCAAGTAACAAGGTATCAGATAAATGATAAAATTTGAAAAAATGGAAATTTAAATTATAAAAAGAGAAATAAGGATGCACTCTTTTTTTTTTTAACTAAATTGTAAAGTAAGAGCAGTTAAAGATATAGATTTAATTATTTTAAGATAGTAATACATCATACTAATGTTCACGGCAATCTGCAAAGTCTGGCAGCGTTGCAGGCCGCCTTCCGTGGACAAACAATGGCAGCGTCAACAGCTGAATTCACGCGAAAATCAGCCTGAAGTGCATGGCCCAAACGTGTGACGTCACGAGCAAAATTTTTTGGAGCGCTTTGTCCTTTTGTAGAGGTGTTATTGGCTAAAGTCCAGTGCAACGATATATTAGAATGGTCACCTGTCAAAACACCAGCATTCCACCTGCCAAACAATGTCATCCACCTTCTATTTACATTGTTTGAAAAGTAAAATGCTGGTGTTTTGACGGGTGACCATTCTAATATATCGTTGCACTGGACTTTAGCACGTTTTTATTAGAAATTAAAAAATACAAACTACCCCTTAGAGGGGTGCTATTTCAATTATTTTTTGGTAGCAAGCACTTATATGTATAGTGACATCAGTTATCGATTTTGAATAGTTTCCGGCGGTAAATAGCTTCGGTAGCACGTTTTTATTAGACATTGACAAATACAAACTACCCCTTAGAGGGGTGCTATTTCAATTATTTTTTGGTAGCAGGCTGTCATACATATACTGCTATTAGATATTAAGTTTGAACAGTTTCTGTCTGTAAATAGCTTTGGTAGCACGCTTTTATTCTTGGTCAGCAAATTACACACCACCCCCAAAAAGAGTTATATCTGCTATAAATCAAGTGCTACCTCAAGAAATCTTGCCTATGCCGCCAAATCCAGAAGGGTCATTTGGACGCTGCCATTATTGCCCAAGAAAGGATGACAAAAAGTGCCGGCTTTATTGTGAAAAGTGCAAGAATTTTTTTTGTAAAAATCACGGCCATCAAAAAAAAACTAATTATTGTAACAGGTGAAATCAAAATGACAATTGAAATTGAATTATGTTATATTCATATTAGGTATTATGTTCAATAAAAATAACTTTATTTTTATTGAATAAAATGCTTTATTTTGAATAAAATTTGATATTTCCATATGCTTAGTAAGATTTTCCTATCCATACTTGAAAAAAAAATAAGAACAACCAAGGGGGTACAATATGTACCCCCTTGGTACTACTCGTACGTTCAAAAGCTTGGTAGCACAAAGGTTAATGGCCATAGGCATTTTTTAAATTAAAAAAAAAAAACAATTGCACCACATACCTAAATAAACCTCAATTGGCCACTTAGACCACGAAATAACAAGAAAAATATATGATAAAATACAAAATATATTAATTATAATGGGGAGAAACATTTTTACCTTTAGAAGGACGTTAAGCTTACGAGCGAACTGAACCTCATCGGCCCTAGGGTCGCTCAAAGAGGAGCCAGAGTCGCTCCTGGATCGGGAATCAGATGATGATGAGTCCCCACAGGCATTAAATTGGCAAACTGTTTTATTTTATTTAATTTAATTAATTTACAGTTTTAAAGATATTTATTTTTTCCAAGCTGTTATTTACCTTAAGGTTAATAAAAGGTACCCACCATGGGTAAAGGTACTCACCCTACTACTATTTCAAGACCTGTTTCAACAACAATAAAGGTAAGTTGTTTCGTTTATTTTTAGTTTAAAAAGTATTACATATTTAGCTATAAGTTGTTGATATAAATTGAACTGTTTATTTTTAATAAAAGGTAACTCAAAAGTTACATTTCACACTGATTTTCTTTAATTTACAGTTTACTTTGGCGATAAACTTTAATTTATTAACCATTTAAATAAAAAAGGTTTTGGGGTGACCGAGAACTGTGAGGGGGAGCCAAGAACCAATAAAATAGCACTTTTTTTAGTTTCTTTTCTGTTTTTCGACTAAATCTTTAAAAGAAAATTTCCTGCAATATTTTTATTTAATAAAAACACTTTGTCTATCATTTTGCATTAAGCAAAATTAAAATTCAAATCCTCCTCCCATGTCTAATTTGGCCACAAAATCAAAATTTCCGTTAAAAGGCCGAGAATCAGTGAACTGATCCTATATACCTACCTAATAAGTCTACCATCAATTAATCCAAAGACAAGACTTTTTAATTAATTATTTTTGTTTATAATTTTGGCGCCTGAACATCAACAAATTATAATAAAATAAAGTTAATCAGAACTAAGTTGATGGCCATAGGCATTTTTTTAATTAAAAAAAAACAATTGCACCACATAAATAAACCTCAATTGGCCGCTTAGACCACCAAATAACAAGAAAAATATATGATAAATTACAAAACATATTAATTATAATGGGGAGAAACATTTTTACCTTTAGGAGGACGTTGAGCTTACGAGCGAACTGAACCTCATCGGCCCTAGGGTCGCTCAAAGAGGAGCCAGAGTCGCTCCTGGATCGGGAATCAGATGATGATGAGTCCCCACAGGCATTAAATTGGCAAACTGTTTTATTTTATTTAATTTAATTAATTTACAGTTTTAAAGATATTTATTTTTTCCAAGCTGTTATTTACCTTAAGGTTAATAAAAGGTACCCACCATGGGTAAAGGTACTCACCCTACTAATATTTCAAGGCATGTTTCAACAACAATATAGGAAAGTTGTTTCGTTTATTTTTAGTTAAAAAAGTATTACATATTTAGCTATAAGTTGTTGATTTAAATTGAACTGTTTATTTTTAATAAAAGGTAACTCAAAAGTAACATTTCACACTGATTTTCTTTAATTTACAGTTTACTTTGGCGATAAACTTTAATTTATTAACCATTTAAATAAAAAAGGTTTTGGGGTGACCGAGAACTGTGAGGGGGAGCCAAGAACCAATAAAATAGCACTTTTTTTAGTTTTTTTTTTCTGTTTTTCGGCTAAATCTTTAAAAGAAAATTTCCTGCAACATTTTTATTTAATAAAAACACTTGTAACATATAAACACACTGTCTATCATTTTGCATTAACTAAAATTAAAATTCAAATCCTCCTCCCATGTCTAATTTGGCCACAAAGTCAAAATTTCCGGTAAAAGGCTGAGAATCTGTAAACTGATCCTATATACCTAATAATTCTACCAATATTTAATCCAATTAAAGACTTTTTAATTAATTAATTATTTTTGTTTATAATTTTGGCGCCTGAACATGAACAAATTATAATAAAATAAAGTTAATCAGAACTAAGTTAATGGCCATAGGCATTTTTTAAATTTAGAAAAAAAAACAATTGCACCACATAAATAAACCTCAATTGGCCACTTAGACCACCAAGTAACAAGAAAACTATATGATAAAATACAAAATATATTAATTATAATGGGGAGAAACATTTTTACCTTTAGGAGGACGTTGAGCTTACGAGCGAACTGAACCTCATCGGCCCTAGGGTCGCTCAAAGAGGAGCCAGAGTTGCTCCTGGATCGGGAATCAGATGATGATGAGGAGTCCCCACAGGCATTAAATTGGCAAAACATTTTTATTTCAATTTAAAAATTTAATTAAAAATCCGTGTAGTCTATCCGACGGAACTGAAAAAACAAAATCTTATCGTGAAAATTTGGAGGGAATTCGCTTTAAATTTAACAGAATCTAACGGTTTTTGTCGCCAAGGGGCCTAGAATTATCGAATAATAAACACTGTTGCCATAATTTAATTGTATTAATTAGATCTTTGAGAGTGATTAGTTTAATGGCTGATTTTAGTAATATTATGAAGTCAATAAAATGGATTTACTTTAAAGTTAATAAACGTGACAACGCTGACGATCCGTTTCTCCCACTCAGTAGTTTCTGCCCTTGCCCTACCTGTTTATATGCACGGAAGTGGGAATTGAATTAGAAATGGCCGTTCAGCAAGGCCACGCCTATTTACGGTGGCTCATAACACCGAACATAAACTAGAATAGAAGGATCACTCTAAGCGCCGCCCAAAATGTTGCCTGTCTCACTCGCTTTCTGATGCTACTCTTTTTTGCTGCCCGGTGGCGACTGCGTTATACAGGGGCGTCTTCAATATTAGAACTATAATAGCGTTGTGCGGAAATTTTGTACTTTAAAAATGCCGGCGATGTGTTGCGTAGATGGCTGCAGGAGTAAAAGGGAATATACATTTTTTTTTAAATAAAAATGGATTAGTTCACAGAAAAAAATACACGCTTTTCTTCAGTATTTCTTAAATATCTCGGAAAATTGAGATCTTACAAAAAAAATCTAATAAACAAAAGTTGGTTTAAAAATAAAAGATTGGCTTTATAGGCTCTATAAAGCCAATATAGCTCTATAGGCGCCGAGATACAACTGTGTGAACATAACCCCTTTTTTTAGATAACAAAATATAATGACGTAAAATAATAACTTGAAATAATTTTAAAAAATCACGTTTCTTAGACAAATATCTAGCACGTTTTTTCAAGTATGTACTATCAAAAACTTTAAAAAGAAACTTGATTGTAAGTCATTAGCATAAAAATTAAAAAAGTTAGGAATAAAATAAAAATAATTGCAGTTTTAAAAAAATTTATCATAAAAAATTATGTATTTATTTCAAAAATTAAAGCGTAGATTTCTACAATGGACTATATATAGGTACCAATAATATGTTCAAAAAGTATCAGCGATTTAGAGTACATATTTTTTTTAATCGTGATTTTAATCTAAAAAAATGCAAAATTTTTGGTAATATTCTGTTATTAGTGGTGGTTTTTAATAGTGAAAGCTATCCGATTTATTATTAGTTGCATTGCAATCATTTGAATGATATAAATTTTAGCCACTTATACCGTCTAACCATACTAAAACTGCATTTTTTTCGTCATTAAGGGTGGTTTTTAAGGGTTTAAGTTTCAAAATATTGATGTGTACTATAATCCCCAATGTAAAACTATATTTATTTTGCATATTTATATGAATTCTAGGTTGTAAAACACCTATTTTCGTTTTATTTTAATTTTAGTGGTTTGTTCTTTCATCCCCTATTTTAAAAGCAAATAATTAGGCATTTAATAAGTTTTTTTTATTTAACTGCCTTTTTATATTTCACTGTTACCGAGTTCCATATGCTGAGTGTTGTTATCACATTATTATGTAAATTTAATTAAATATTTAAAAAATGGCTATATTAACGAAGTTATTATTAATTAAGTGTATGTAATATTAGGTAGGTAGTTTCTTGGTCAGTTGAGAAAAGAGCATGAAAGGAACATAAAGCTAAGATTTAATTGTGTACATTCTAATAAACTTAATTTTAAAGCTATCTACCAAGTGTTTTTCTTACAGTTATTTGTTCAAAAGAGATACTTAATAATATTCTTTCAATTTCATTTTAACAATAATACAAAGTGCCTTTAATTTCAAAAAATCCCATATATTACACGCTGCCCGCCGCGATGTACGTTCAAATATTCCTTATTAAAAATGTTTCAAACACCCCCCGTATCGTAAAGGATTGCCGCCGAAACTAAATAATGATTTACGACCGCGTAAAAAAAGTCGGCACTGTTTAGAAGTCCCTACTTCAAACGGCCGCAAGAGAGTGAACCTACTGTCTTGTTCTTTATACTGTGCTCATAAGTAGGAAATATATTTTGTAGTCCGGGTGCCAGTGGTAAAATACTGATTTAATGAGTTTTATAATTTTTTGATGTTTTGTGCTAAAATTATTGCTGCTTTTACTTTTTGTTTGTTTTTATTACGACTTTCCTTTAGATATTAGGGTTATACCTATTAATAATTATATGCCTTTATTATTGGTGTATTTTTGTTGTAGATTAGGGGAGAAGGGGGCACATTTGCGCCATAATCTTTTAAAAACGGCACGTGGTTGAAGTAACTAGTGCAAGAAGGCAACTGTATTGTGCAGCGGCTTCCACGACTTGTTGTATCGCAAATACGAATAAACCTTGTTTTTCAACTTTTTTGTTGTAATATTTCCTACTTAAACAAATTAGGCTCAACACTAAACTATAAAGAGGACATTTAATCTGCAGTAGGTCGTCAACTAGACTAGGTATGTAGATCGTTTTGTGAAAATATGTGACTTTTGAGGTTAGGATAGTTTTAGCAAACGTGGTTGAATTCGAGTGTAAGCACAAGGGGTGTCTTTGAACTTTAAAATAGGGCACTGTTGAACATTGTTCAAAGGTACTCCATTAGTAGTAAAAAATGTTTTTAAGTGGCATTGTTTTTCCAGATTTGCAACACACGATGGTAAGACAATATAAGAGGAAGAAGGAAACTGGGTTTACTGAGGAAGACATGGAGAAGGCGATAGCGGTTGTAAAAGAAAAAGAAATGTCTTTAAGAAAAGCTGCAGAAGTTTACGGCGTAAAACATACTGCTTTGTTTTACCGCTTGAAAAAACAACCCAGGGAGCAGGTGTTTTCCTCTAAACATACATTCAGAGACACAAGAACGTATGTTGGTAAAATATATTTTAACGTATTCTAAACTACAATATGGCTTATCGTATAAAAATCTGAGGGTATTGGCATTTGATTATGCAAAACCTATAACTATAAAATATCCACCTAGTTGGAATACTAACAAAATGGCAGGGTTAGATTGGGTTCCAGGGTTTATGAAACGCCATCAAAATCTTAGTCTCCGAAGGCCTGAAAACACGAGTATGTCACGCATTAACAGAGTTTCAAGATAATCTTGTGCGCTGTTACGAAAAATACAATTTTCCTGCACATAAAATTTTTAACTTGGATGAAACGGGTATAACCACTGTTGTAGATGCGCCAAACATTATTGCTGAAAAGGGAACTAAGCAAGTGGGCCAAGTTACTTCCGCGGCAAGGGGCACTCTTGTAACTATGTGTGCCATCGTGAGTGCAGATGGAAATAGTTTACCACCAGTTTTTATATTCCCACGAGCTAGATATCACGACAGTTTCCTCACAGGTGCTTCAGCTGGAAGCATAGGACTAATAAACAATTCTCCTAGCGGTTGGATAACAAAAACGTTATTTATAAAAGTTCTGGAACATATAAAATCTTTTACAAAATGTTCCCAAAATGAAAACATTTTAATAATAATGGACAACCATGAATCCCACTGCTCGCTAAATGCCATTAAATTTGCAAAAGAAAATGGCTTGGAGGTGGTCACTATATATACCGCCTCATTGTAGTCATCGCCTTCAGCCACTGAACGTTTCAATAATGGCTCCTTTTAAGGCTAAATTAAAAATAGCGCAACATGATTATTTAATTTCGAATCCCGGAAAAGCCATAACAATCCATGACCTGGCTGGGCTGGCAAATATAGCTATTCAAGCATCATTCACTCCAAAAAACATAATATCTGGTTTTCAAAAAACAGGGATCTGGCCGTTAAATAGAAATATTTTTTCAGATAGTGACTTTGTTGCAGCAGGAAAAGCATCTACTAATGATGTTGCTGAAATACCAAAGGAACAAAATGACTCTCTACCGTCTACTTCATCTGCAGCTCCGATCACTTCTGTAGCATCAGCTTCCACGACCTTATTAATTGAACCTGAAGTAATATCTCCTGAGGTGCTCGGTTGCCTGTTCAAATATACCCCACAGCTGGGGTATGACATTTATTGTTTATTTGCGTGTCAAAGAAACACACTAAAATTTCATTAGTTTTTTCGGTCCGAGCTTAAAGTAAACATATTCTACATCTGGAAAAGCTGTTCCTCACTTTTATATTAGAATTTAGATTTTTTCAGTACTTGAATTTTAGTAAATATATTCAAAAGTGACCCCTTATCCCCTACTTAGGGTGTAATTGACATAAATATTTTATATACCTACCTAACTTCGCTTTTAAATTTTATAAAATGTTAGTAATTTTTCTCGGCATTATGCACTATTGCCAAGCGCAAAAGAAATTCATTAGTTAGTTAAATGGCACTTGAATTAAATACATAACACATACACCTATACGTTCTAAATTTTTCAGTATAATTGATTAATTAATAGTTTCTTTTTTTAGAAATAGGCTTAGAAATTATAAGGCTTATATAGGCTTAATTTTATCCCAGTACCAATTATTATTTCTGTTCCAACCTGAATCTATTTGAGAGTTTGAGACTTATCATTAGAACTCACATCTCATTTTTTTATTATAGGCACCCTATAATTATAGTAGCAATAGTAGCATTAAATACTTATAGAATATTCAAAATAAATATTACTGTTTCGATATGTATTAAATATTATACACATATTTGCTTATGAATTTGTTGGACTCAAATATTTCATTAATGTTAAGCTATAAATAACAATATATTTTTTTCCCAAAAATATTCTCCATAAGATAATTAACCTGTCTTCGTGAGGGATGAGGAAATTCAAATCGATCTGAAAACTATCATTATTTTTGACTTTATGTTTGTAAAATTGGAATAGACAGAAAATAAAAAGTGCCTTTTTTTTTGGTTGTCGATGACAATTAGATAGCTAGACATAGAAACAGAACATAAAACCGGATATTAAAAAAAACAAACCGCGCCTATGAACTGGGCTAAAAGGCATTTAGCCTTCTTATTTCTGAGTCTGATCTGGGCTGGTTTTAATTCTAGCAGTGAGCTAGAGCTACTTAATCAATACTGTAGGTACTTACATTCACACACATTTACTATTTACGTTTCAGTTAAATAGTAGAGAACCTGAGAACACGAATTGAGACTTATTTCTCATAACCCAACAAATCTAGATTAAACAAAAGCAATCTACCGTGATGGAGGACTGGACTAGGACTATTTTTGAATATACAATTTTTAGGAGTTGTTGACACAATGCTTAAGTTGAAATAAAGCTGAATAATGATTTTTCAACGAGTTACAAAATACACATTTTTTAAAGTACCTATAGGTATATATTTTTAAATTTCAGATCTACTTTCAAATATAATTTCTGTTTGAAAACAGTATTTATTTTTTTAATATCCTGGTACTATTGTATTAGATTCAAAATAACTCCAGGATATTTAAAAGTAATAATGTTCTTTCAATATATATTTAATTTTCAATTTGAATATTTACTTACTCTTAAAAAGAATGGCGCGAGATATAGGTATTTGTCAAATATTCGATTTTTAATATTTAGGATTTTATTTTTTTAAGCTCCTTTAGGGTGTACATATGTATATAATTATAAGTTTTTTTTTCAGGAAAAGTAATAACAATAAATTCTCCCGTTCTTCTTAGATTATTGAAGTCCTCTAGTATATCCTCATTACTTGAACCTGATGAATTCCATTCTTCATTTTTAATTTATGATCTTTTGGTGCTGGTTTCTGTGATTTTTTTTCTTATAAGTGCTCTTTGTGTCTTTGCTTCCTCCTTTTCTCTTTTAATTTTTTCCTTTTCCTCAGGATACAAGATCCGTTTTTTGCCATATATGTTACAGCATATATAGAAATCTTTCTCTATATTTTACGTCATGGAAGTTAGCAACAGAATCAGAAACGAAAATCAAATTTTTACAGTCGCCCAGATAAGTTCTGCACGCAATCTATTTTTTTGCATATTGAAGGATTAAATCTGATTTTAAACATTTAAAATAAAGTTAAGAGAAAGACTATAATTACATATAGACAAAAAAAGTGTAGATTTGATTTTTTTTTTGGTATAAAAGATAAATGTTTGTTAAATAATAAATAACTTAAAAAAATCACAGTAATTGTTAAAAATTTTGTTACACCTTCAAACTTGGTGTATAAATATAAGATAATAAAATACATGATATATCTCAGAGACACACGTTTTTTCAGGGGATGAAGGGGTGTAAGCCACCCCCAAATAGTTTAAAAAATTGTAGTAATTAGTAATAATTTTGTTACACCTTCAAACTTGGTCTATAAGTAAAAGGTAATAAAATACATGATATATCTCAGAGACACACGTTTTTTCAGGGGATGAAGGGGTGTGAGCCACCCCCAAATAGTTTAAAAAATTGTGGTAATTAGTAATAATTTTGTTACACCTTCAAACTTGGTCTATAAGTAAAAGGTAATAAAATACATGATATATCTCAGAGACATCATCCCCTGAAAAAACGTGTGTCTCTGAGATATATCATGTATTTTATTACCTTTTACTTATAGACCAAGTTTGAAGGTGTAACAAAATTATTACTAATTACCACAAAAATCATCCCCTGAAAAAACGTGTGTCTCTGAGATATATCATGTATTTTATTACCTTTTACTTATAGACCAAGTTTGAAGGTGTAACAAAATTATTACTAATTACCACAATTTTTTAAACTATTTGGGGGTGGCTCACACCCCTTCATCCCCTGAAAAAACGTGTGTCTCTGAGATATATGGTGTATTTTATTATCTTTTATTTATTCACCAAGTTTGAAGGTGTAACAAAATTATTACTAATTAATACAATTTTTTAAACTATTTGGGGGTGGCTTACACCCCTTCATCCCCTGAAAAAACGTGTGTCTCTGATATGTATGGTGTATTTTATTATCTTTTATTTATACACCAAGTTTGAAGGTGTAACAAAATTATTACTAATTACTACAATTTTTTAAACTATTTGGGGATGGCTTACACCCCTTCATCCCCTGAAAAAACGTGTGTCTCTAAGATATATCATGTATTTTATTATCTTATATTTATACACCAAGTTTGAAGGTGTAACAAAATTATTACTAATTACTACAATTTTTTAAACTATTTGGGGGTGGCTTACACCCCTTCATCCCCTGAAAAAACGTGTGTCTCTGAGATATATCATGTATTTTATTATCTTATATTTATACACCAAGTTTGAAGGTGTAACAAAATTATTACTAATTACTACAATTTTTTAAACTATTTGGGGGTGGCTTACACCCCTTCATCCCCTGAAAAAACGTGTGTCTCTGAGATATATCATGTATTTTATTATCTTATATTTATACACCAAGTTTGAAGGTGTAACAAAATTATTACTAATTACTACAATTTTTTAAACTATTTGGGGGTGGCTTATACCCCTTCATCCCCTGAAAAAACGTGTGTCTCTGAGATATATTTTGTATTTTATTATCTTTTATTTATACACCAAGTTTGAAGGTGTAACAAAATTATTACTAATTACTACAATTTTTTAAGTTATTTGGGGGTGGCTTACACCCCTTCATCCCCTGAAAAAACGTGTGTCTCTGAGATATATGGTGTATTTTATTATCTTTTATTTATACACCAAGTTTGAAGGTGTAACAAAATTATTACTATATACTACAATTTTTTAAACTATTTGGGGGTGGCTTTCACCCCTTCATCCCCTGAAAAAACGTGTGTCTCTGAGATATATGGTGTATTTTATTATCTTTTATTTATACACCAAGTTTGAAGGTATAACAAAATTATTACTAATTACCACAATTTTTTAAGTTATTTGGGGGTGGCTTACACCCCTTCATCCCCTGAAAAAACCTGTGTCTCTGAGATATATGGTGTATTTTATTATCTTTTATTTATATACCAAGTTTGAAGGTGTAACAAAATTATTACTAATTACTACGATTTTTTAAACTATTTGGGGGTGGCTTACACCCCTTCATCCCCTGAAAAAACGTGTGTCTCTGATATGTATGGTGTATTTTATTATCTTTTATTTATACACCAAGTTTGAAGGTGTAACAAAATTATTACTATATACTACAATTTTTTAAACTATTTGGGGGTGGCTTTCACCCCTTCATCCCCTGAAAAAACGTGTGTCTCTGAGATATATCGTGTATTTTATTATCTTTTATTTATACACCAAGTTTGAAGGTGTAACAAAATTTTTAACAATTACTGTGATTTTTTTACGTTATTTATTATTTAACAAACATTTATCTTTTATACCGAAAAAAAAATGAAATCTACACTTTTTTTGTCTATATGTAATTATAGTCTTTCGCTTAACTTTATTTCAAATGTTTAAAATCAGATTTAATCCTTAAATATGCAAAAAAATAGATTGCGTGCAGAACTTATCTGGGCGACTGTAAAAATTTGATTTTCGTTTCTGATTCTGTTGCTAACTTCCATGACGTCTATATTTTTTCGCTACCGTAGACTTTATTTTATCAGGAGTTTCCTGAAGCTATAAAATATATTCCAAAAAAGTTGAAGTAATATTTCTTGAATCGGCATCAACAGTACCACTTAAATCTTTTACTAAAGCATGGCTTTGAAGTGTTATACTATAATAGGAGTGTTATATACTGCTATGTTATAGTTGTTATTTTCTACGATTCTCTTAAGTTTTCGAATGTCCAGTTGGGTTCGACCCCGGGGTTCCACATATTTAAAATGTGACTATTGCGGCTTTTTAATTAACAGTCAGTGCCAAAATTATTTGGAACACTAATGTTTCCAAAGTATATATCGTCGGGCTCATATGAAAATTGCGTAAGTCCACTTTTTAACAAAAATTCGGTTTTAGTGCCATCTTGTTACGCAGTCCAAACATCACAAAACTGCAAAAAACGCATTGTTTTGAACGTGGTGTATCCCTTGTGTGTTACAGTTTTTGCTTTTAAACATTAAAAAAAGGTGTTTAAGTGAAAGAATTGTTATAATTTGCTCTAAAAAAGTCCAGGTAAGTGTCCTTTGGTAAAATGATTGTATAGAAAATGTTATAATTTATAAAATACTGATTTTTAATTAGGTGTATAGGACTTAGGCAATTTTCATTTTTAATTCGAATTGGAGTTACGCCACTTTCATAGGTATTTTTTTATGTCTGTAAAATGCTTTTTTTTATATGAATTAAAAAAAGACCCATTAAATTTATTTAAAAAAGATAAGTCAATCGCGTGTGTTTAAGAGGAACTTTTTGGTTTGGATTGGTGTGTTTAAGAAGGCCAAAAAAGAGTTTAATTCTATGATAGTTTATGAGTCCTCATAAACTATCATAGAATTTTTAGTCATATTTTATGTTCAAATTTTTATTCTAAATATTTGTAATTATTTTAGAACTAAAATACATTTTTTAGGTTTTTGCAGGGCCTTTTTAATAGCCTAAAATATTTTACTTACATTAAGAAAGAATTTCGATTTATTCTTAAAACAACAAATTTCTTATGATAAGAAAATAGGTGAAAAATAAAATTCTTTAACTAAGCAAATTACAGTTCTTAATTTCATAAAATCTGTTTTAAATGAAAATAATATATTTTTTTGGTGTTTGGTTTTTAAAATTAAGTTAATTTTTCTATGTGTGTACTGAATTTTATTGTATAAATAAACCATGTAAAGTTATAATACGTGTTAAATCGCAGTTTTTTTTTAGAATGAATAAGAGTTCAAGAAGCTATAAAATACTTTATAAAGCGAGGCTTAAAAGTATGGATGAAATGAGTTGCTCCCCAATGCAACCTAAAAATTGCCCAACGATTAGTGATATTAATCAACAGTTTCAAAAATCCGAACCAAAAGTTATCGTTTCAAGTGACGTTACAATTTCTTCTAATCCTGAGTATTCGGATGCATTAGCACATTTAAAAGAAGAATGTATGTTGGCCCAAAACTTGCTTAATGTATCTACAAAAGAATTACAAGAAAATATTGACTCCATCTTGACCGGCAATGAGGATTTTGTCAAGAAAATTATATCACTGGATAATACTGATACTTTAGATGCCTTTATTGAAGTCAATCCAAGTGGATACCATAAACAACGCCGATATAACTTTCGAAGAGGCTAGTTATACGGGCACAAATCTGACCAATAATAATAATGTTCGGACTAGCGACCAAAAAAATCTAGAAAACACAAGCACCACAAGTTTTGAAAATATTTCTGAAAAGATCTATGCAAATGAAACGAGAAATTTAAGTGATTTTGACAATATTGACACAGTCGATGATGAGAACAAAGACAATTCCAGATTAAATAAAGGTGAAGACCTAAGTGAAAGGGAGAGTATTCCAGAAAATGGAGACAAAAAGCGTAAGAGGAAGAAAAACAGGTTGAGCGACTGTCAAGGAGTACAACAAAAAGAAGAGACAAGAAGGGGATTCGTATATGGGCAGAAAGGATAACAAATTTTCTGTTCAGAGAACTGAAAGAAAATTAAAAATGAGATGTTCATGTAAAGAGGGATCAAAGAAAATTATTTTTAAATGTTATCTTTTAAATGACGAACAAAGACAAAAAATATTTCAAAAATTCTGGAAGTAAACATGGGAGGAGAAAAAAATGTTTGTCAATGGAAGAGCGGTCTCTTCAAGAACCGAAAAACCGAAGGAGAAAGTAGAAGAAAATGCTCTTATTCTTTCTTTCTTGACATAAAAAAGAGAGAGTTAGAGTATGCAAAATGATGTTTTACAACACACTCGGTGTATCCATGAGAACTATTAATAAAAGCTTTAATTCACCCAAAAATAAAAAATGTAATAATGTAGAAACTGAAACTAAAGACTGCGACCAAAAACACCAAATAAGAAATATTGAGAAAAAAAAATTAGTTAAAGATTTTCTTAATAATTTACCAAAGCTAGAATCTCATTACTGCCGCAAATCGTCTTCAAAGCTATACCTAGAACCCCGCTGGAAAAACAAAACTGAACTCTATGATTTTTATAAAAATGTTTGGTTAACAGATAAAAAAATAGAACCAGTTGTATTAACCCTATTTATATATATTTTTGAAGAACTAAATTTATCTCTCTTCAGTACCAAAAAGGACGAATGTGATATTTGTGTAGGGCACCGAACACAAAATGTTTCCGATCTACTTCATGAAGCACATATAAAAAAAAGGAGGAGGCAAGAAATGAAAAAGAAAAGGACAAGCAGTCACCCCATGAAGTGTTTACCATGGATCTCCAATCTATTTTACTGTGTCCACAGTCAAACGTATCTGCCCTTTACTACAAAACTAAATTGATTCTGCACAATTTTACTATTTTTAATCTACATGAGACAAAGGATGGTTATTGTTTTCTGTGGCACGAAGGGGAAGGGGAGTTAAAGGCAAACTGTTTTGCCTCGATTATTGGTACCTTCTTAGATACCTTGGTTTTACCAACTATGGATCCAAATACCAAAACTATTATTCTTTACAGATTATTTTAAAGATTTTTCTGTAATTAACTTTTTTAATTCAATTCGGCCTGGACGTAAAACTGGTGACCCTACTATACAAGATATTAGAGCTCTAAAATATAATTCAAACGGATCCATTGAATATAAGATTATAGATATTCTGGTGAATTTCAAATCCTTCCAGTCAGATTTAATAAAAAATGCTTGAGTATACATGGAAAAGCTACCAAAACTATCAAGGTAAATTAAAAATTAAAAGGGAAAAGTTTGAACACCTTCAATCGCTAAAAAATACTATGAAACCAGATTACCATCCTTTCTATGACAATCTTGAACATGAATCCTAAGGGTTCGTATAACATGTAATGTTTTTCTAAGAATATAAGTACTTAATGTTTTTAATTTTTAATGTTTTTTAAAAGCAATTAATAAACAATAAAATAATAATTAACAATTATAATAGTTGTATTTTTAATATGAAATATGCATGTATGTCCAAAATGCAATGAGTTTTTATATGATTCCTGCCTAAGTCCTTTAACTTGTTTAAATAAAAAAGAAAATTCTTTTTCTAACATTTCCGATATTAGTTTTCGTAAAACAAAACATAATTTGAAAAAAGTCTTTGAAGTTACATTACTGTTAGTCAATAACTATTTTTTTCGCCTACTGTAAAATTTACATTTTTGGTCTTACGCAAATTTCATATGAGGCCTACGATATGGAGAAGGAGAACCGCAGGGTAGTATACATAGGTAAAATATAGTTATTATATTATAGTTATATAATATTTTACAATTTTTTATATAATTTTACCTATGTTTATTATTGATTTTTATTATTTTATTTATTTGGTAAATTTTTTAGTTAATGTCTTTTTTCTTTTTGTGTTAGTGATTATTTATTTTGTAGTATCAACAGGCAAAGTTTTAAGCCAAAAACACAGGAAATTAGATGACGAAATATTGATTTCACTTACCAAGTTTATAGCGGGAATTAAACCACTTTAGCGGCTAAAGCGGTTTAGAGATAATTCAGTTTTAAAATAATGCGAATTAGGAATGCTAAAACGGCTTAGGGATACCTACACTTGCGTTTTATCTTAATTGGCATTTCGCTAATGCGCATTAACGGTAGTGTGTAAACATGGTAATTCATGTATTTCAGAAAACCTCTATGGGTAAGAGAAGCAAGAACCCCTTTACAATCAAGGAATAAAAATAACTTGAAGCAATTGTGGGAGGTCAAAATCGTAAACACCAAAAAAAAACAAGTAAAAATATAACGTCATTTTACGGATACGCATGTTTCTAGTGGATGGACTAAAAGTCACCTCCAAAAAATCCGTAATTGCGTGCCAATGTGGATCCAGGAATTTAAAAAAAATTGCGAACCTAGGAATTAAAAAAAAAATTGGTTGAGTATTTAGTTTATTACTTGAAAACTTGACTAGTTTAAGGAGTGATAACAAAATGATTTGGCAAAAAATTAACATCTCACCATAAAATATTTATTTATTTTTTAAAATCATTTGCACATTTGTGCACACTTTGTAAATATCTCCGGTTACATACTCCACACACTGAATAAGTTAAAAATTATTTTGTTTATATAGGCAAGAAAATATTTAATCACTTTCCTCTTGAAATAAAAACCTCACATATTGCCTCAATAATAAATTTAAAAGAGCGTAAGAAAATGTTAGCGTTGATTGAATAATTGATGAAATATTCAATCAACGATGTTAGTAAGTGTTAAGATATTCTTGAGGACTAATTTTAGTGATGATCTGACCTGATAATAGTTGTTGGCTTTTATTTATTGCTATAACCATACATGTAAATCTTTTATCTTCTAGGTACTTGCTAACCATGTTGACAAGTTTGATTAAATTATTAATGTTCGCTTTTGAATATACATAAGTTTTGATGTAACAAAAAATGGAAACGATGTTTTCCGTACAAAAATATAATTTTATTAAAAAAAAAATCAAAGTTGAAAAACGAAGCAAATGACTTAACTCTGCGGCGGTACAATCAATTCTAAAAACTATATTAAGCTTAATTTACAAATATACCAAAACTGCTGCATATAACAATTTTAAGAGCGCGAGATAACGAGAACTGTGATCCGGCTTCGCTGATGGTCGCATGACGTAACACCTCCCTCCTGAGAAGATCGCCATGGGGTTGCTCGTGGTCTCCTTGTCACCTGAGTAGCTTCGCAGTTTCCATGTTGATGGGTGTCAATGAAACAAAGAGCTTTGTGTCAATGGGGCTTTATTACTCAAAAGTCAAAATAGCGAGTTGATGCTTTTATGAGCTTGATTGTATGAACTCACAATAACAAAAACTCGTTATTATTTTTTTTTCTTTAAACGAAAATCAATTTATTTATTATTAAAAGAAAAATATTAGTCATAATAGGGTTTAACATTATTAAAATGAAACTTACGAATTACATTATTATCAAGACAAATTTCTAATGTTCTATTGTTTTTATTAACACTTAGAATTTGGTAAGGGCCGGTACAAATAACGCTTTTGGGAGTATTTGGATTTCTTGGTCGCTTTAACAGAATTTTTTGTCCTATTTCAAATGTTTTACCGTGTTGAGTTGCTTTTAATTGATCGAAACGGATCTTTTGCTTGTTTTTATTTCCAACCTGCTTTATTTTTACTTTTTCAGTGGTTTTTAAGAATATGTTTTGTTGCTCTTTAAGTTCATTACCGTTTCTAAAAGGAAATACTAAATCATTTGGCGTACAACCGGTAGAGCTGTGTTGACTTGAATTATATGAATTAATTGCGACTAATAATGCATCTTTTAAATGGCAACTGTTATGCTCAATCAAGTAACATCGTAAGGAATCTGCCAGAGTGCCATGAAAACGTTCTATAATACCATTTGAGCTATGGTACTCGGAAGATGTATAATGCCAATCTATTTTAATGGATTCAGAAAATTCTTTTAATAATTTATTGTTAAATTCACCGCCCTGATCCGAAATAACAATTCGTGGTATTCCAAAAGTAAGGCAGTAAAGGCGCAATGAATTTATTATGCTTTGAGGTTTTTTATTAGGGATTATATATAGGCTTGTGCAAATTTTGTTAAATTGTCTGTGACAGTCGAGAAGATTTCATTATCGAAAAAGAAAAGAAAATCTAATCCTAAAATACCATCAAAAGGAGAATTTATGTCACATATGTAGAATTTTTGAAAACATAGAAAAATGTATGCTATGAGGAATTATACGTTTATTCCAGATATTTGGAAATTTTCAGGGGTTAGCTTATAAATTTTAAGAAAATCAAGTGGTTTTAAAATTGAAATTGCTGCGCCAGAGTCAACAAGTAACTTTATATTTAAGGGTTTTACATGAACATAAAGTAGTGATTCATTATTTAATTGGAAAATTCGAGTTTTGTTATAGGGTGATCTTTGTTCATCACATCATTTTCGGATAAAAAAAATCCTGATCGATCTCCAGTTTAATTTCGTCGTTGTGTTCAGTGTTTAAAGTTGAGTTAACAGAGATTTGAGGTTTTAAATTGTTAAAGCACGTTTCAGCCTTATGCCCAAATTTATTACAAACTCTACATTTAGGAATTGTTAATTTTAGAGGCGTTCTTTGACCCGCTTGAGATTCAGTATGAAACCTTGTTGCTTTAAAAGTTGCATAATTTTGGTTACTAATAGTTAATTTAGAGAACTGCGCGTTTGTTTGCCTTAAAAAATTGTTGGTTTTGATAATCGATTATTAATTGCTTGACTTCTACTATTGAATTCGGTTTCAAAGATCTTAAGGTTTGTGACAATGGATCTTTTAGACCGGTAATGCTTGTTAACAGTGCTGATTTATTATGAAAGTTGGTTAATCATTTCTTTTCAACATCATTAAGACTTATGTCATATTTTATAACCTTATGAATTCTGATTAATTGATTTTCGACTCGTTCTACGAAATTTATTGGTTGCTCATTAACATTTTGCTTAAAATGGCATAATTCAAAATTCAAGCAATGAATATCCAAAATTTCACCGTACTGCTCCAAGAGTGCAATTTCAATACTAACCCAAGAGTTAAATTCCCTTGATCCAATAAATTTTAAAGCTGGACCTTCCAAACGGCTTTTTACAAGAAAAGGAAAAATCAATTTCATTTTGATCAAATTTTGACAAAACAAAATCAACTGAGTCAATGAAATTATGCAATTTGGATTATGCAAAACGATTGCCGTCAAAACTATTAATTAAGTGAATTGCTTTATCTGAATTTAAGGTAAAAGCAGTTTGAGAGTTTGAGGTTGATGTCTCGGTCATATTAAAAAGAAATAACAAATAAATTTGCAATTAAAAAAAAAAATGAGAAAAAGTTAGATAAAAATGAAACAACAGAATTAAAGGAAAATTAAAATCATACAATCAAACTCACCCTGCAATTCAGCTCTGGTGTCCTTTGAGAATAATTGCCGCCTCGCACGTCGTTTTCCTGAGGGTGGCCGTACACCTTCGGGGTACTGATACTTCTTCCAGATTTCTATGGTACACAAGCTAAGTGTGTTGTATTCAAGAACGTTGCAAATTCCGATTAGGCTAGGGCTTCTTGTAGTGTCCCAAATTCAAGTGATCCACAGACTAAGGGTAGTTCGTAGCTTAACGTCAGCTTCAATGCATGCCAAATTCCGCAAGGCTATGAGTGCGTGTTGAAGACGTAAAGTATCTTCAGCGCGAATGCAGAGCTAGAGTCGCTCTTTCCGTTCACGTAAATTCTTCGAATTTCAGTTAATCGAATAAATTCAAAAGGGAACAGCCTTATGTTCTCCCCGGAAAAATCCTACCGACTGCGCCAGTTTTGATGTAACAAAAAATGGAAACGATGTTTTCCGTACAAACATATAATTTTATTAAAAAAAAAATCAAAGTTGAAAAACAAAGCAAATGACTTAACTCTGCGGCGGTACAATCAATTCTAAAAACTATATTAAGCTTAATTTACAAATATACCAAAACTGCTGCATATAACAATTTTAAGAGAGCGAGATAACGAGAACTGTGATCCGGCTTCGCTGATGGTCGCATGACGTAACACATATATATCTTACGTTTAGAACGGCTTTGTCAACAACTGTCTTAATGATTATAAAGCTACTTTTGAATTTGAATATTCATAGATATCATCATCACAAGAAATATTTACGCATAGCTTTTATTGCTTTTCCACATTAAAAAAAATCATAATAGGCAATATTTTTGTTAAATATAAAAAAAGGAACAGGTAGGTAAACAAAAATGACACAAACTACACTAATATCCCATTACATAAATGATACCGTTGATTGATAATATTCAATCAACGATGATACCAAGAAACAATTAAGCTGACTATAAAAATTTTTAATAAATAAAAGTCAAGGTGTAAGCTCAGCTACGTCCACACATTAAACTACATTTCACCAAGCAATAAAAAATAATAGGAACTCAAAAAATATAAAAACATTTCATAATATTCTGTTAACTTTTTTAGGGTATAGCAAAAAAAAAAAATTATCTGGAATAGCTATAAAGTCAATAAAAAATCCCTATGGACTATGGAGAAAATAAAAAATACTATGAAGTTTGCTGATGTTTATTGGTGTTATAAATATAGGTGGCGCCATCTAGTTTAAGACAATGGTATATCATTTACACAAAGAAGCAAAGATTTCTGTGTCGGTAATTGAAAATTCTGTAATGTCTGTAACTAAGGTCAGTCTCATAAGAAGTTAAATATTAAGTTTTTTGGTTTTCCTTCTTTTAAAAAGTTTATCGCTTCATGTTCTAAAAATAGTAATAAAGTTTCTTTCATGTTAAAACTTTTCGCTTACATTAAAATAACTATAAAACAGATTCGTGAGTGTTTATTTAAGATTTACGGCCTTTACAATCCCAACAGTTGGCAGCTGAGGTTCTTGTACTTCAGATAGGATTTCAGTAATTAAATCCCTTATCATATACCCCTACTGAAAAAGCATTGTTAAAAATTTATCTGGATAAAAAAATCAAAAACCAATTAAACTTTCTGATAACAAACTGATCCCAAATAATTCGAATAAGATATTTACAATAATTTTAATCCTAATTAAGGATACAAATAAAATTATAAACCTTTAAAATTATTCAATCTGTGGTGGTGCAAATCAAAAAAATTATAAAATTAAGGTGAAAGATATACCTTCGTCTATAAACAACTCTTTTGAGTACATTGAGTGGTTTCCAATACATAGAGTTTTCGATCTAATAAAGTTATATCTAAATAATGTACCCAAAACTCCATAATTGACTGTTGTGCTACAGAAGTTTTAAGCATGATTAGAAGTTTTGATGAGATACGAAAATAGGGGAGACTTTGTAATACTCGATGGGTAGAACGGCATGCAACTTCTATATATTTCCAAAACAACTTCGCATTTATCATAGAAGTACTAGAAAATATAAAGAACTGGAATAACAATATTTATAGGCCTATTAAATAGTTTACTAACATCTTTATTTAGAGGTGCTTAAAAATGCATGAAGGATATATTCTTAACAACAATAGTATTGAGCAGTCTTTTTCAAAGACAAAGCTTAGATCTAGTTTCCGCTGGAAACCTTATCACCGATCTTTTCAAATTAATAAAAACTAAAGGAGAAAACGCTGATATTAATTTCAATAGAATATGGAACGACATCTCAACTTAGGTCAAGAGATTTGACAAATCTTTACAAAAACCCAGTAAAGTGTCCCAGCAAACAAGAAGATCAAATTATAATGTAGAAACGGTTGAAGAATACTATCGGATAAGTATACATTCTATTGTTAGATGATATAATTTCAGATTAAAATTTTCGTTTCAGTAGTGAAGCAATAAAAGTTTCAAATCTTGCAATTTACTTAAATCCGACGATGAAACAATTAATTCGTGTGTAAGTAGTCTGTGGAAAACTTATAATCACATTTTATCTAATAACGATATAACAACCTGTAAAAAGGCATTTAAGTCTGCAATTATGCTCTGGAAAATGAAGCTCCTAAGGGAAATCAACAACAATCGGAAAGAAAAAAAAACTTTTTCAAACAAATATTTTTAAATTGTGGATTAAAGAGGTTTATCCAAACTGCAGCAACCTATTACAAATTATAATCACTTCCGGTTAGTATAGCGTCAGCTGAACGCACCTTTTTAGCTTTACGCAGATTGAAGACATGGCTGAGAAATAAAATGTCACAAGAAAGACTTTTATGTTTAGCATTACTGTATGTACCTACATTTCGGTCTACTCATTAGTATAGAATATATAATCAATCGTTTTTCAAAATCAAAACAGATTAGATTTTGTGTTGTAACCTACCTATGATAAAAAGTAAATCTATTATTCTGGCTTTTACTAACAATGTATTTATGTTTATTTATACATACTTACTGCACTAATTGTCTAAAGAACTAAAAATATGTGTACTTATAAACGACTTTTATTTTAAACAATTCTCATTAACATTAAATACATTTATACTAGCAAGTCCCCCCCTATTGAAGTTCTGGATCCGCCTCTAACTTATAATACGCAAACTACAACCTACAAATGCAGGGCAGTGTACTCTGGTGCACTGGACGCCAACCGAATGGCCCTCAAACAACTAAACCTAGGTAAACCACAAGATGTGGGTCGTGCAGATAAACCTGCCCTACCACAGTAGGGCAGCATCTGCTGCACTCTGCCGGGCAATGGAGTCGCTTGACATTGCCCTAATTCAAGAGCCCTGGACTAACAAGCAGGTAATAAGAGACCTCGGGAGTGCTGACGGAATACTTATCTATGATAGGTTCAGCGACAGACCAAGAACCGCTATTCTTGCTAAGAAAAACTTCCAAGTACTGCCCATAATTCTCTTTTGTTCTAGGGACCTAGTAGCAGTGAGAATAATAAATAAGAAGGGGAGCCCGAAGGGCTTGGTAATCGGATCGGCATACCTTCCTTGTGATGACCTAAGTCCTCCATTAACAGAGGCTGCAGGAGACTAGTGAGAAGCTGCAGGCAATCAGGAACTGAGCTGATCCTAGGATGTGATACAAATGCACATCATCACTTTTGGGGGAGCACCAACACGAACCCCAGAGGTAAATCACTATTCCAATTTATAATGGCAAACAACTGAGACATTGTAAAAAAAAAGGTAATAAACCAAAACCAAAACTAATATCTTTTTTAATAATATGGAATAAAAAATTAGTAATACTTAGTAAGCGCACTATTGTTTCAATTACAGTTTGCAAACGTCGTGGCATACTTAAAATTAAGTTTCTGGCATATTCTTCGGTTAGGCGTAATTCATTCTGATTTCTAGGCCTAAAGTTACCTTTAGGTATACATATATTTTGCCATTTTACCCCAAACGTTTCCAATTGGGTTTATTAGGGCTTTTCGGGGACCACGATAAAACTTGAATTCCATTTTCGTCTAGATAGTTTTGAACTATACGGGCTGTATGTATAGGAGCATTATCATGTTGGAAGATAAAATCTTGCCCATAGATTACACCAACGATATTGCAACACCAAAGATATTGCAATATCCTAAGGCATTAAGCCTTCCCTGCACTATTTGACAAACGGGTGGTCCTCGAAAACCAGGCCAAAACGTCCACTTTGATTAGTCTTATGTGTATATCTCTCATCATATCTTTTATTAGAAGGCCTGTAAACGCGGATTTTGCCACTATTGTACGATTGAAAGATTTTTTCATTTGAAAATATTACCGTTTCCCATATGTTGTTCGGATATGTATATGTTGTTCCCATAATATGTTGTTGTGTGCATATTGATGGGCAAATTCTGATCTTCTCTGTTTGTTTGCTTCAGGCAAAAAGATTTTATTTGTTGCACAGCAACTTTTAATTTCCGAATTTCTTATCCTACTACGAGCTGTATTAGCAGAACCAGGAAAATGCGTGTCTTCTTTCGTCTTTATTGCTGTTTCAAACGGATTATTCTTAGAAAGCCAACCAACTCTCTATCTTGAATGTCGTTTGAGATTTTTGGTCGACAGAACCTGGATTTCTTACAATAGCTCCATATTCTGCAATTTTGCCTTAGCTAAGGAAATGGTCTTTTTACTAATGCCCAATTCTTCTGCGATTCTTCTTATAAGAACTACATCCATCGGACGAGTGTAAAATTGATAATATGTGTATAATATATAATAAATAAAATGTAAATTAAATTAACTTTGATAACATCAAAATATATTATTTTAATAGACCAAGAGATTTAGGAGATTTTGCTGTCCCAGTTTTTTTTCGGCACTATAATTTTAAAATGTATAAAACAGTCGGTTGGAATCCGACCCGATAACTTTACTGAATTATTAAATTTGTTTTACTTTGTTTCAGGTTTTTGGCCACTGGAAACTCTTTTCGGTCAATGTCTTTTTCCTTTAGGCTGGGTGAACGTACAATACGAGAAATCGTGTACTCAACATGTCAAGCCATAAGCCAATTTCTATCAAGCCAATTGTGATGCCAAAACCTACAGAAAAGTTGTGGATCGAATCTGAAAAGGGGTTTTTTGAAAAATGGAACTTTGCCAACGCGATTGCTGCAGTCGACGGAAAACACGTGCTTATTCAAGCACCGCCTCATACTGGTTCGAATTATTTCTGCTATAAGAAACATTTCAGTATAGTGCTATTGGCCTTGGTGGATGCCAATTATAAATTTGTAGTTGTCGATGTCGGTGGCTATGGTAAAAACTCTGACGCGAGCATTTTGCGAACTTCTGATTTGGGTAAAGCCTTGCAGCATGGAACACTAAATATACCTCCACCAAAACGACTGCCAGGAAGCAATGATTCTTTGCCCCATATCATAATTGGTGATGAATCGTTCCCATTATGCACGTATTTAATGCGACCTTACTCACTCGATGACGCGTTAAGAGATGAAGAAAAAAAAGTAGTCAACTATAGGTTGAGTCGTGCTTGAAATACGGTAGAAATAAGAAAGAAGTACTTATTTGGGATACTAGCAAGGAAATTTAAAATTTTCGAACACAAGTTGTCTATATTGCCCGAAAACGTCGTGACTGTTGTACTGGCTACATGCTGTCTTCATAATTTTCTAAGGAATGACACATGTCATTGGACAGAAAATGATTTGCATGTTTCTATTTTCGACATGAGGGGTTTGCGAAACTTAACAAACATTGGTGGTATCACGTGTGGATGCTTTGGCAGTTAGAGATGGCTTCAAGAACTATTTTAACTCGGAAATAGGGTCAGTAGAATGGCAGTTAAGGAGAGTTCGAGCTGGAAGGCAAGTTCAGCAGTAGCCCATCTCATAAGTTTCATTACTCATACTATTTAAAGTAAACAATAGCACAGTTTTAAATAGATGGAAGCAATGAAATGAATGAAACAAAGAAACAGCTATCTAAAATTTACTGAACCCATCTTGACAATAAAATGTACGTCAAAAATATTGTATAGTCAAGTCCAACAATAACAATAAAATTGAGTTGTAAAAATGACTTACCAGTTGTATTCAATTTACTTCCAATTTCTTCCCAAATGTTGTCCCGTCTTTGTTGGTTGGAGTAATAAAAATGTTTTAAATTATATAATTCTTCATAGTCTTGTACAACGGCATGTGCGATGTCCATATTCGCTGCAGATATCAACAAAATAGTGCCGTCGCCTGTGGTGGCTAGCAACAGGTCGAATGCGAAATGGCGGCCGAGCGGGCCGAATGAAGTGCGTCCACTGATTGGCAATCCGTATGACGTCAGCGGCACGCATCGGAATAGTTGTCTCTTCGAGAATTCGCGCTAGTAATACCGACAGTACAATGCGTACGATCCGTTCGCTGCGGACCAGTAAACGCACTTATATGCCAAAGAGTGTAAAGAATAGTCAAATCCGTTTGATGCGATTCGTCCGATACCGACCTGTGAACGCTTACCTTAAAAGCGAATTACACCAATAAATAACTCTTTACAATCATTTTATTTATATTATTAACAATTAATGTGTCTATATATGGACAATAAATTATGCGGTAATAGCCTTTGGTGGCTCGGCGGGGGTAAGCGGATCGTCGGCATCGAATCCATAGTACAATCCATAGATCCAGGGTCTCAACTCCCACGGCACCTGTTCCTCCATGGTGGTCAGATTGATGCCCAAATCCTGCAAACCGAGCATTTCCGCATTAACATTATCGGACACGTGTTCCCTTTCGAGCCTTTCCCAGTGTAAATGCCCTATAGGCCAATTCGGCGAGAACTTTTCGGTCAAACTGACCTTCAATTTGAAAAGAAGGTCGTACTTCATGTTGTACCTTTTGAAACCCCACTGCTCGTTGCCCTTTTGGGTGATTCGATAGAAATAGTCGACCAGTTCGCTTAAGAGATATCGTTTGGGGCCGTAAGCTTGATAGATTTTTCCGGCGCTGTCTGGATCCTTAATGGCAGCCACGATGCCAGCAGCTAAATCTGACACGTGGACAGGTTGTTTTTCGGTTTTTTCACCGTTTTCCCAGAGAGGCATGTTCTGGAATTGACGTCTCCAGTTGTGCATGTAGTAACGGAGGAATCTGTCTTCTTGGCCATAGACATCGGTTGGCCTAAAGATGGTCGCTTGTGGGAATTCTTCTAAGACTGCACATTCACCTGAAACAAGGAAATTTGATGAAAATACATTTTTGGGTCATTCAATTATGGTCAGACAATTATAAGTCATTAAATCTTAGTGCAATAAGAACATCAAACAGCTATCCTCTTGAATAATTGGTAGAAAGAAATTGTAATTGTATTTTTTTGAAAGAAAGCAATGAAATATCTGTGTAGGTAATAGCATAAAGGATCTTTGAACTAAAAATCCTCATCCCAAATTGTCCATCCAATGAACTTTTTCGACTGTTTATGAAACAAATGAAATATTTATTAATATATTACACAGTATGTGTTTGTACAAATAATAATTCTAGTATCTAGAATTACAAGTTCGGTGATAGTGTAAAAAATTCAAAAAGTACAGGTTTTAAGTGTTGTGCTAAAAGAAGTTGTAATGTCTGTGTATGTATAAACTGTTATGCAATCTACCACAATAGCTGCATAAAACGTATGGGAAATATTCTAAAAGTAATTGACAAAACAAAAATTGTATGCTGCTTGGAGTCGGCAAATGTGACGGCAAATTCCCATGAAAATGCCGTTAAAAAAATAGAAAAAATTACACTAGAAATAGAGTACCTTAAGAAAATGTTGGACGAGTTGGCAGACAAAAAAAACATGTTACAACAAAATAATCAATTATTATGCAAAAAAGTCACAAATTTGAAAACTGCTACAAAAATAAACAAAAACAATGCTGGTTTGACATTGGCAACTACCGGCGATAGTGCTACTACGACTATCGCTTTTGAACAGGCGCCTAAAGTGTTCTTCAGGATCGATATCGACAAAGCGATACCAAGAACATTTTACGAAGGATTGAAACAATTATTTAAATGGAACCTTAGAAGTACCAAAAATGGCAAATCGGAATGGTTCTGTAACTGACTTCACTCCAGTTCAAAAAAGGAGTACAAAGAAGAAAAATCTAGGCACAGGTGAAAAGGATCCTAACTTTTAAGGTCGAGATAGGAGGCTTTGGCTCAAGGTGAATTGGGTAAAGCGAGCGGCAACTGAAGATGTGATTCTAAATTATATTCGAAAAAGGATGGTTTTGAAAATGTTAACTTGTTGGTAAAAGAGGTACCCACTGATGAGCATAGGCTTTATAGTGGGGACTCCAATGGACAAAAAGGAATGTGTGTATGAACATTCTTTTTGGCCTAAGTATGTAGGGGTTAACAGATTTGAATTAAAAAAAAAACATAGGGATTTTTAAATAATTTAGGTAATGAACTAGGCCAGCAAAGAGATGGTAATTTTTTATGAATAATTCCAATGAAAATTTTAATTAGTCAAAAAGTACTAAGATAGAAGTGATATTTTGTATAATGGGTCATGTAAACATTAGATCTCTTAGCTCTTCTTTCTCCGAGGTATCTGCATTGCTGCAGCATGACCAGTTTCACTTATTTGGGGTAAATGAAACACACTGTAGGGTTGGTTAACACCAGTACTACCTGATAATGTAGTAAACGAGCTGTGTTCTTTTATGTAGCCCAGTGTTTACCAGAATAGTACAGTATTGAATGAAAGTGTCTCTTATAGCAAGAATATTGAAATGATGGTTGAACAACTATGGGTAGATATAAAATATAGGAATAAATCTTTTCTGGGAGGAACATTTTATAAACCCCCACAGGTTAGTTACAGTTTTTTGAATATTATAGATACCTTCTTGTCTAATATGTCTACTTCATATGACTAAATAACAAGTGACATAAAAAATACAGATGAAATTCTAAAATACTTACTGAGTTACTTAACACATACACAAATTCTAAACAATAACAAACAATTCTTGAATGGTACATTGCACGACATCTAATGAGCAGTTAAAATTATAACAAAATTGAACAATATGAGATTAGCAGACTTCTACTGAGTACTGGGAGCGAGTGAGAGAGAACCATCGGACTCTAGTGTTATAGGGTGTGAATAAATAAACAAATAAATGTTTGTTAATAAGTCAGATCAAATCAAATGTCAGTGTTACTGTTAGGACCCAAGGAATTAAAAAAGTGTTGCTCTCAAATTGAGTTTGCTCATTAATACAAGTGTAAACCGGTCATTTGATGGCTTTATTTATTTCCAGGATTTCCAAAAGATCCAACCTTAACCCCTTCTGACAAACATGGAGCACCTCGGTATCCGCCCCAGGCTCGAACCCATCTCCGTCCCAATCCGGTCTCAATAATATGAATATACTCCACTTCAGAATGGACTTTTTCGTTAATATAAGATCAGTTTGTCTGGCATACCAAGTCCGAAATTATAGAAAACTTAGCTTGGCCCGCACAAGAATACGCCAGAAGATATGGTTCAATAACGAATGTTTGAAAAACGATTTGGTTCCAAACTACATAACACTCAAGAGCTACTCAAGATCAAATAGCTCCATAAAGGCCCTTAAACTAGCTAGAAGAAAATGGGTACAAGACGAGATAAGAAATAACCACAGACTGCAACTTGAATGACACTAACCAGAAACTAAAATTTATTTATTTTTTACTGACCAGACTTCATAATATTGAGCTCCTTACCCTCATGAACTATATTGAAGACTTTGTAAACCGAGAGAGCGAGAAACATCGTACTGTATTAAACAAGAAACTCTATTACTTAAAATTAAAACAAAAACCTTTAGATGATAGTGGCTACTCTGTTACATCTGATAGAACTTCAAAAACTTCTCTACATCAATTTCATCCCCGTTTTATAAATTTAAGTAACATACAGCTTTCCAAAAACGATGAAGAAATATTAAATTTAGGACTTAAATTCAACTTGACCATTCTGATAGACTAACGGTGTCTGAGCAAACTCTGGTAGACTGTGAAAGAGTGTTGAAGTCCACCAACTTACCTAATCCAGATCTAGTTAGAGCTGACATCTCTTTGAAGGTTAACAAATTTCTAAATTCAAAAGGAATAAATGAAAATCGTAAAAACTTTCCAGGTCAACTCATAAACAAACTCAATGATCTTAAAGTTAAAATCAACGAAAATGACCTTATTCTAACAAAAGCCGATAAGGGTAAATGCATCGTACTTATGCTCAGAACTGGATATTACAAAAAAGTCAGTGACTTTCTTAACAGTGATGATTTCCAGATTTTGCCTTACAATCCTACTTCTAGATTTATTCTTCACCTAAAACAATTATTTAAAAGCTGTACAGCTACCTTCGATCATTTTTCTATTTCACCCTACAAACTCCTCCCAATAAAACCGGTTAGTCCACTTCTTTATTGTCTATTTAAAATACATAAAGAAAACTATCCTGTGAGACCCGTAGTTTCCTATATCGATTCTCCCGCCTCAAAACTTTCCTCCTGGTTAACGTCTATCCTCCCTCAACTCACCAATTTCTCTAACCCACTCTCAATAAAAAACTCATATGAACTTACCAAAAATTTAATAAAAACAGAAATACCCCCTAACTCATTTCCTGTTTCCTTCGATGTTTCTAACCTATTTCCAAGCATCCCACCAGAAGATTGTTCATTATACGCCCGAGAACTTCTCTTTTCACAAAGCAATCTACCTACTCATATCATATTACAAATTTGTTCTCTTATCGACAGTGTACAACAATCACATATCGACAGTGTGCAAAACTTCTTTCAAGTTGATAATAAATTATATTGTCAAAGGTCTTGCAATGGGTTCCAACTTGTCACCTTTTCTGGCAGAAGTGTTTATGTTTTTTCTTGAAAGAGAAATCTCAAATTGCGAGATTTATAAAAAACATATAAGATGTTGGTATATGTACGTCGATGACATATTTACAGTTTTCACTGGTTCCACGGAGGACTTACTGGAATTTCAGGCATTTCTAAACTCTATCAATCGTCCTGTTAATTTCACTCTCGAACAGGAACAATCAGGCAATATACCTTTTTTAGACCTCTTAATTATAAGAACAAACAACATAAAACTCGAATTTGAAATTTATAAAAAACCAACTGCTACGGATAACGTTATACCCTTTTTTTCAAACCATCCAGTTAATCAAAAGCTTTCCGCATTTAACTCACTTCTCCACCGTCTTTTTAATATCCCTCTTTCTCAAAAACATTTTAAAAAGGAACTCAATATAATTTTCCAAAATGCTCGGAACAATGGTTATCCTGACAAGATTATAAATTCTCTTTATTTTAAACATCTTTACAAACATTTAAATAAGCCACATATATACAAAACCGATGGCGTGTACAGAAGCATATCATATTTTGGAAACATATCCCATCAGGTTGCCAAGAGTTTGTCGAGGGACTCCGATGAGCAGTTGCGTGTTTGCTTCAGAACTTCGAATAATTTGTCTAAATCTCTAGTCAACACCAAAGATAAAATTCCCGTCACACACAGATCTGGTGTTTACAGACTAAAATGTTCTTATCCTGACTGCAAATTGTGCTACATCGGACAAAGCGGAAGGAGAATCGAGACGAGAGTCAAAGAACATAATAAACTCATTGAAAAGAATAGAAACCGATTTATAACCAATACCTCTTCTCCTTTCACTGGTAGTCTCCTTCATATGGTTGGCCACTTCGATAGATAATTTGCTACTGAATTTCTACCGGGATACAAGGCTGGAAAAGCTTAATACTGTTGAACTTGTTTTTAAAGACATCTCAGAATATGATATATATATGTCATTTAAAAGAATAAAATAAAAAAGTATGGGTATTGACCAAATAAGTTATAATTTTGTTCTTTTTAGCAATGTGCTTATTGCTCGATGTCTGACAAAGGTGTTTAATTTATACATAATTTATACATAAAAGGGTGACATTAAAGGGTGTGTACATACAAATGTGAAAAACTTCTATTATCAAGCCCCTACCAAAGCAAAATAGAATTGAAAATCTTTCAGAGCTAAGACCAATTTCTCTTTTACTCATCTTTGCCAAAATGTTTTAATTAATAGTGTTGGATATGTGCCTTGAATTTATAAATATGCATGAAATTATACCTTCAGTACACTGTGTCCCATTTTGGATGAGACTGCAGGGTATCTCTGTCATTTTTTAAGATAGAGCTTTGCGGTTTTCGCGACCCTGTATCACTTTTTTGTAAAACTTTTAAAGCCACAAACAGAAATATTCTATACTCTATTTCAGAAGTGTGTAGAGCAATAAAACCTCATTAGGTATGTAAAAGTGGTACCTGGTAATCCACCAATATTTTATGCCACTACCTTAGTTGGGTATTAGTTTCAATGTAAAATTCTTTCTTTTCGTTGATTGCAGGTAGTGCCACCCGGTTTTGGGTCAATTTATGAGTTTTGCCCATTGTTACCCACTGATAAACATTGAAAACGGTTCGCCAAAGGCGTGCAACTGCGACTTGTTTTTTACCTTATAATTAATGTACTTAAATGCTATTTTATTTTAGAAAGTTACTTTTGTTTAAATGGAATAATATATTTTTTTCACAAATTTATTGAACATAATATGTAGAGTAAAACAGTTGAAAATGTCACTTTTGGATCTGGCACTTTTTGAACAGTGTATAACAATTTTAAATTATAATAGATTGTAGTCTTCTTCGTCATCTGACGAACTGTCATCACCTCTTGACATTATAATTAAAGGATCGACTGTCTGATCGATGAGGTTGTCAAGATCCCACATTTTGTCCTCTTGCTTAATTACATGCTGGACTGCTTTTCGCCAATTCTCTGGTGTCGCTTCCGTAATGGCTTGATCAAACAGTAGCTTAACATCTTTCATTTTAAAAGTCGTGTTTTGTCTTGCTACAAATCCTTTTACCTGCGCCCATATCAGTTCTATAGGATTTAGTTCGCAATGATATGGCGGTAAGCGCAGTACAGTTATATTATATTTTTCGGCTATATCTTCCACGGCGTATTTCATGAAACGAGTTTTGTGTAAGTTTGCTATTGCCAGCAGTTCTTTTTTTATCAAATTTGCTTCAAACGCAATACCTTTTGCAGTCAGCCAATCGATAATTTCTTGCTTTCTCCAACTTGAAGTTGGCGTCTTCTCTATTCGCCGTGAATGATAGCTTGCGTTATCCATAACCACCACCGAATTAGCCGGAAGAAATTTTATCATTTCACCAAAATAGTCCTCGAAAACGTCTGAGTTCATGTCTTCATGGTAATCTCCTGTGCGAGTCGACTCAAAGGTTAGCAGACCTTCTTTTAAAAATCCCTCTTCGCTTCCAATATGTGTGATTATAAGTCTTTTTCCTTTTCCCGAAGGTACTTTAATACCCGTAGACAGGCCTTCTATGAAAGCTTGGCGAGCACTGGTTATATTTTTGTCTTGCCACATTTTTTGGACTATATAACCTTCGTTAATCCACGTCTCATCAAGATAAAAAACTTTCTTTTGCTCCCTGCGGTACTGCTTGATACTTCTCAAGTATTGTCGTCTCCAACAAACAATTTCGTCGCTCTCCAGTAAAAGTGCTTTGCGGTTATGCTTTTCCCAGGCAAAATCCATATTTTTTAAAGTTTTCCATAAAAGTTTTCTACTTATCAACGGAATACTGTCATCTCGGCCAAGCTCCATTAAAATTTTGTCTAGGGTGGGTATTTCCTTTTTAAAATAAAAAGAGTGAACTTTTCTTCGAATTATACATTTAGCATTTTCATCAAGGACTTTTGTAGGTCGTCCTGGCTTTTGCTTGGGAGATTCCACTTGACCTGCTACTTTTCTTTCCCGCAACAATTTGAAAATGGTGGACTTTCTAATTCCACTCATTCGAGAACATTTTTCAACAATTTCTTGCACAGTAAAACTAGGGTAATCATGTTTTATGCAATCATGTACATTTAAAATAATAACTTTTTCACTCAGCGATAGTGGAGAATTTTTAGTACATCTTTTCGTTGGACTGAATACCTCCATTTTTTAAATATTGGGATAATAATATTGTGATTACACTACAGCGTAGCAGTGACTATTAACGTTTAAAATATGATTTAAAAGTATTTATAGTCTGTATATATTACCTGACCCCATTTTTGCATGTTACAAAGCGTTAAAAGATAGGTACCTATACAAAAGGATTAAAAGTATTTATTTAGTATTTAATCTCTTTCAAAATAAAGGCATTTAATCCGTGAAAATTAAATTCATAAATATTATAAGTACCTGCGCCTATGAACTACCACGAAATGTAGCCAAACAGAACGGAATTCCCCAGTTTATTGCTCTATACACTTCTGAAATAGAGTATAACTACTTTTGTTCCTGAAATACAGGGTGAAAACGAAAATGTTCACTTTTGGAGATGTTATTATATCTCAGGCCCTGTATAAGATAGAATAAAAATGAAAACTGCTTATAATAGATATTTTTACATAAAAGTCAGTGGCGTATTTAATTTTTTTTTCAATTAAGTTTTTTAAAAATTCAAAAATTTTTAATTAAGTTTTTAAGATTGGGCACAAACTTGGTATTTTAAATGGAACACCCTGTATATTTTAACGTCAAATTTTTGCATTTTTTTTTCTGAATACATTGATGTATCACAACCTATTCTTTAGTAAATTTTAGCTTCAAAAATCAGTAAAATTCATATTTATTTTTGTTTTTAATAGTAGGCCATGAATTCTTACACACATGCATTTAATTATTACTTTTTTAAAACGCCATGTGATTTAAACCTGTTTATTTAACTATATTTTAAACATTAACTTAAAATATTAATATAAACATAAAAATGTTAAAAACAAAAAAAATATATCGGACCAGGTTTAACATTAAAAACTAATTAGTAATTACAAGAATCAAATTAGAAAATTATTAACAAAAACCAAAAAAAAAACAACAAATATAAATTTAATAAAACAGTTCAAACTGCTGTCCATTTTGTCTTATACAAAAACCACATACAGTCTGTATTCGTCTTAAGGCATTTAAAATTATAAAGGGTTGCCTTTGTAAGTTTATGAATGCTTCTTCAGTTGTCGCTCGGAGTTCATTTATATTATTATGCCGATTTGCATAAATTTTATTTATTAAGTACGACCATACAAAAAAGTCCAAAACACTTAAGTCCGGTGACCTCGGGGGCCATCTGATTGGCCCGTGTGTGCCAATCCAACGTCTATCAAAATGGGCACTTAAATATTCTCTAACTACCCTTGAATTATGAGCGGGCGCTCCATCTTGCTGGAAATATATTTGATGTCGCTGGGCTAAAGGTATGTCCTCCAGCAACTCTGGCAAATTATTTTGCAATATATTTAGATATCGTTGGGCAGTTAAGCTACCCTCAAAAATTGTATATACAATTTTAGTGCCCAATACAAAACAGGAAACACTAAAACCAAATCGGCCTTGTTGCTGTCGTTCAAAAGTAATATGTTGGTTTTCTTGATACCAATGTCTGGTATTTTGCCTATTAAATATGCCACTACTGCTTATATGGGATTCGTCAGACCATATTACCTTTTTTACAAAATCCGGATCTTCATTAGTTTTGGTTAAAAACCAATTAGAAAATTCCAGTCGTTTAAACGGATCGTCAGGATGCAATTCTTGAATAATATTTATCTTATACGGTTTAAATTTATGCTTTTTTAAAATTTTTTGCACTTTTGTTTTGGAAACTCCTATCTCTTCCTCTATCTTTCTACAGGAAATTTGGGGTCTTGCTTCCACACACGCTAAAACATTAATTTCGCCAGCTTCATTTCTATCAACATGGGGTTGCCTAGGTTTTGAATAGCAGCCATAATTTAAAAGATTAGATTTTAACCGGAATACCGTAGCCCGAGATGGCTGACGTCTTTCTGGAAACCTAATAAGATCTTTTTTATTTTTTGAATTTTGTAACAAAATAAAATAAGCTAGAGCTTTACCTATTTAAATATAATTGCTGCGCCGCCTCGACATTTTCGTTAGAAAGGTTTAAACATTTTATAATATCATACTTTTCAAAATTTTGGAATTCCATATTTTCACCGTCAGCCATCATTATTGATATGTATTGAGTCTGCTTGTGACTTAGTTTCCATGAATGCAATAAACAAAACATTTTTTTATGCATGTGTCAAAGAATTCATGGCCTACTATTAAAGATTAGGTTGTGATACATCAATGTATTCAGAAAAAAAATGCAAAAATTTGACGTTAAAATATACGTCCGCATTTAAAAAATACCAAGTTTGTGCCCAATCTTAAAAACAGTGCATTGGGAAAAAAAATTAAATACGCCACTGACTATTATGTAAAAATATCTATTATAAGCAGTTTTCATTTTTATTCTATCTTATACAGGGCCTGAGAAATAATAACATCTCCAAAAGTGAACATTTTCGTTTTCGCCCTGTATTTCAGGAACAAAAGTAGTTAGAATATTTCTGTTTGCGGCTTTAAAAGTTTTACAAAAAAGTGATACAGGGTCGCGAAAACCGCAAAGCTCTATCTTAAAAAATGACAGAGATACCCTGCAGTCTCATCCAAAATGGGACACAGTGTACAGTCTGGTTTTCGGAAAAAATCATAAAACATTGTGGAACTGGATGGAGCAAGATCTGAACCTGTTGTTACTGGTTATGGAGTCCCCCAGGGTAGTATCCTCGGCTCCTTTTTTGTTCCATAAATCTTTATGCAGAAGACACACTGCTGTTATCCGGATTTCTTCTTCATAATGCACGTCAATGTATGCAGCAAATTAATGAGGACTATATATTTAAATGGTCAAGACAGCATGGAATGATTTTGAATACCACCAAGAGCACATACTTACTCATAGGTTGTAATACAATAAAAAAACAATTTCTTCAATTTAGGTTCTTGTTTAGTCACACCTAGATTACTGCAATGTTGTTTTTTACAATTACCTCATTCTTGAAATGAAGAACAAAATTCAGTTAGCTCAAAATGCCTCTATGAGATTTGTATTCAACATACAAAAATTTGATCACATAACACCAACATATGTTGACAATAAAATACTAAAATATGAAAAGAGAGCAGCTTTACATTTTGGCCAGTTTGTTTATAGAATTTACAAGTCGAGGCACCCTAAATATCTTTCAGACTATTTCACAGCAAGATAAGATTTAAATAGTCACAACCTAAGAAACATTATAAAATTTCAAATACCAGTGCATAGAACTGAAGGTTTTAAAAACTCATTTGCCTATCAGGGTGTATTTTTGTTAAACTCTGAACTTAATAAGATTATGCTCACTTTTCACTTTCAAGAAGAAATACAAGGTTTTTCTGTTAGATTCACATATACCATTATTGTAACGTTAAGTAATTTTAAGAAATGAGTTTAGCATATTCAATACAATAATATTGTATTGAAACTGCCCACTAATACTGTATTTTTCAGGTAGCATGAAAGAAGACATTATGTGAATGTTACCTTTTATGTAATATTTTGTTGTTGCATAATAAACGTTTATTTATTTATATATTTAAATAAATATAATAAAGTAGAATATTAAATTAATACATTGAAATCTATATACAATTCAAACAAAATATAACATACAGAACACCATATCATAGATTAATTCTTCTTGCTCAAATAATTAAAACAGCACTTCAACGCAACAAGAACAATATTCAAAGTCATCAGTCAAAGAAAATTAAAACTACTTTCCAAGTATTCATCAAAATAATAAAAAGCACCATTTACCAAATGTATTTAAATTTTCTTAAAAAATATCTTTATATAAAATTCTTTATATCTTTATATTAAATATATCTAAAATATCTTGGCTTAAAAATTTCTTATGAGGAGTGGAATAACATTAAAGAAATGGACACAATAATAGTCAGAACCTTAGTAGTACAAGTCTGTAATAATGTTCCTACTATGGCTGGTGTATATTTTAATTCTATAAACTAAGAGATATTACTAACAATGTAAATTAATAGATGTTGGAACTCCTATAAATTTGGTGTGTGAGACCACATCTGGTATATTAAGTGAATTTATTCTTAAGCTAAAGTTTAACTTGTTGGTGTTTGAATCATTTAGGGAAAGTCTATTGGCCAAAAACCATTCATGAATATTTTTATTGCTATCACCTAACATGTCTAACCTAGGATCAGAAGTGGAGTACTGGATAACATTACTAGTATCATCTTCAAAATGGATAGGTCTTAAATGTTAAACATTTCTTAAATGTATATGAGCAATAGCAGAGGTCCCAGGACAGAACCTTGTGGACCACCATCATTTATGTTTATGTAAGTTGTGTGATGGTCATAAAAAGAAGCATATGAATCCATACCTAATTCCCATCCTTCTGTGATATTTTGTATGATTTTGTATATTGCCAATGTTGTATATTTGATATTTCTAAAACCAAATTGGGTATCTATAAATAGATTGTTTTTTCAAAATAATTAATTGATCCTTGAAAATTGACTCAAAAATTTTAGAAACTATGGGAAAGAGAAATCGGGACATAATTTTTTAGTTCATCCATTACCCTTAGATATCAAACCGCTTTGGCTCTTTCATAATCTGTTTCCTGTAGTTCATAAAAAATACAAAATTAATCTGACAAATACAAAAATATACCACTAGATAGGAAAATTATGTGCTTTTAATTCTATCACTGTGGTGTGCTTCTACTCTATAATCCTTAACTGGTCTGTTATTTTTGTTTTTATGCATAACTACTTCATAATTTTTATTGATTTTATTTTAATTCATAATTTGTTAAATTACAATATATTTGTCAAAAAGTTTATCTTAAGCCAATAAAATAAAGCATATGTGGATTGATTGATATGTTAAAAGATCCAGGAATATTAAAATTGCTCAATGTTTCTGGCATATTCACACTGTTGAAATGTACATTGCAAGAGCGAGATTTTTTATTCAAGATTCCTGAAATACGAAGATAAAAACTTCGTTAAGGATTTATAATACATAACACAAACATTTTATTGAATTATTTAAACGGTCCCAACTTTAAAATAATTATTGCTACAAACATGATAACCAAAATTAACATAAACAGAAAATAAATAAAATTATTTAACTTGTAGCTAAGATATATATATATTTCATTACAACCACCATGCTAAGAACAAACAGGACAATCCTACGTATTTTTATCAATTACAATGTTTCAAAGCTTTTGTAAATCAAGAGCAGTTTAATAAAATTTATTATTTGTGAACGCTGATATTTTAAATTATTAATAGTAAAGTATATAAGAAGTACACCTTGTAATGATCTGCTTTGCAGTTATGTAATATTAAAACCTTTAAGCATATTTAACAATGAAGAACAAACAAAATGACATTTAAAATTCACAAATTCTTGACCAGATGAAATTCTTAATCACAAATTCACAGGTCATGGATATAGTTGGACTAAAACTGAAGTCTATGGATACTAGAATTTAATAAATAGGCAAGAGTGGAAAAACATGTGACAATTCAGTTGAATATTAAATGTTCCACGATTATTTAAATTGCTTATTTACATGGAATATACAGAGAATTGCTAAATCATATAAGGTTCAAACTCTTCTGAAATTAAAGTTTTTATTGAACAAAAACTCATTATCGTATGCATATTCCATTTTGTAATAGAACACATAGGTAAAATAACTTAATTAATGTTAATGAAATAATTCTATCAAGGTCAAGGCTGTTTCCGACTGATCAGTTGTTCTCAACTGAAATGTGCAGCCTTCCAGCTCTGTATATATTAGAAATAATTAATATTCAGATAACATCAAAAGAGCATAGTTTCTCTTTTCATAGGTATGGATCTAGAAAAAATGTTGCCCCTTGTCTTAATATTATATGACTAGATGTCTTGATCAAAGATTTCTCACTTAACACACTTTTATTTTAACAAAATTAGAACTGAAATAGAAAGAAAGAAAGAAAGAAAGAAAGAAAGAAAATATTACGTAAGACAAAACAAAATCTTGTGTACCAGCATCTTAAAAACTAAAAAATTCCAAATTCACTTTAAATTTCAAATTTCAAACAAACATAACATCTAAAACATTTTATCATAAAATTTACACACATTACCAAAATTAATTATAACAAAACAGATTGAAAAAATAAGTAAAGCTGTCAATAAAACAGAATTTAGAGGAAGTAAATTAAAATATTTAATAGGAAACAAAAATAAAACACTAAAATGATGTCAGAGCACAGGTCAAAAGGTATCATTAAAAAAATCGTCGAGGCTATAATATGCCCTGGATAATAAAAGTGATTTTAATTTCTTGTTGAATTTCTTAAATTCTAAAATTTGTCTGATACATAGAGGAACATGGTTGTAAATTTTTTTGCTAAGGTATATAAGTGAGTTCTTGGTGAGAAAAAAGAGTTAGGATTTTTTGAGATATAAAGAGACGTTTACAAGAATCTCTTATCCCAGCGGAACATAGGTATCTAACTGCCTTTTTTTGAATCACAAAAATTATGTTTAATAATCCCTTGTTGCTTAAACTCCAAAAAGGCAAGCTATAACGAAGATGGGACTCAATAAGAGAAAAGAACACTGAACCTGCAACTACCCCTCCCAGCTCATGCCTCGCCATTCTTACTGCAAAGCATCCAGAGGATAATTTTGATGCAAGATTTACGATATGATCTTCGAAGCGAAGGCGACCATCAATGGTAATACCAAGTAACTTACAGCTTTCTTTGTATTGCAAGGAGGAGTTTTCACTAAACATAAGGCCCTGAACGTCACACTTAAATCCCATAATAAAGGTTTTTCCCACATTAATTACAAGCCTGTTTGCAGCACACCACTCCAATAAAATCTTAAGATCCTTAAAAACCTGGGCTCTAACATCAGAATCTCTATGATTCCATAAAATGGTGGTATCATCAGCAAACTGAACCACTTTGCCCTGCAGTTTTAATGAACCCAAATCATTTACATAGAGCAAAAATAATAGTGGTCCTAACACTGAACCCTGAGGTACTCCAGTTTTAAGGGATCTGGAATCGGATAAACATCCAGATACTGTAACTCTTTGGGTACGATTAGACAGATAGGATTCCAGCCATTGCAATGCCACACCTCTAAAGCCATAATTATTGAGCTTAGATAGCAGTATTCCATGATCTACACAATCAAATGCCTTGACATATACATAGACACTCTCCAAAAAGCCGAAAACAGCGTCATGAGTCCCTTTTGTTGTTTGAAATCCAAACTGATTTGCAGATAAAATGCAGTTATGTTGCAAAAAAGACAAAATTCTGATTTTTGCAAGTTTTTCAACTATCTTGGAGAGGGTAGATAATATAGAAATTGGACGGAAATTACAAGGCTCACTCAAATCTCCACCCTTATAAAGAGGGATAACCACTGCCTCTTTCAAACATGCTGGAAAGATGCCATTATGAAAGGAATTGTTTATGGCAGAAGCTAAGGCACTCAATGCTGAGTCAGGCAAAAGGAGTAGTAATTTTGATGATATTCCATCAGCTCCAGCTGATTTATGGTTTTTTAGGCTTTTAATTGCATCTTCAAAGTCAGTAAGGCTAACAGGATAAAAGAAAAAAGAATTCTGAACTGACACTTGTTGAATATAATGCAAAGGATCAATATTAGTATTCACATCCTTGAGCAATAACTGAGGAATATTACAGTAATAATCATTTAAACTATTTGGTCTTACTTCTGGTTTTGAAACTTTCTTGTGAGAATGCCTGACGTCATTTATAATTGACCAACATTCTCTCTGCCTATTTGAGGACACATTCAAGTGGTCACTATAATATTTAACCTTTGCCGCTTTTATCGTCTTTCTGTATAGACTACGATATTTCTGATGATAAAGAATAATGTTTGCATTAGTTATATACTTGTACAACTTAGCCAAAAAACGGAGGTTTTTAGTTGAAGTTCTGAGGCCTGCTGTGACCCATGGTTTTCTATTTTTCATTTTAAGCCTCTTTTTAGGAAAACACTGATTGATCTGGTCACATAGTACATGAAATAACAAAGTAAACGGGTCAGGAGCCATTTCAACTGCATTCCAAATTAACCAAAGCTGTAGCAGAAGAAAAAGCATTGAAATTTGCTCTGCTGAAAAATCTTCTTATATAATGAGATGAAGGAAATACAGTGTTGCATGAAATCCTAGAGAGAATGGCTTCATGGTCAGAAATACCAGATGAGAGTACTCTACATGACACATCATTTAAATTTGTACACAAATAATCAATAGTAGTTGCAGATGAGGATGTTATATGTGTGGGTGAAAGAACATGCATCTTTAAGTCATAAGATTCCAATATACTTAAAAGGGATGTATGATATGACAGCAAGCTTACATCAGTGAAGTTAATATTAAAGTCACCAGCCAATATAACTATGGAGTGGAGAGACAATTGGGATAATAGAGAATCAAGTTTGTCCAAGAACATACCAATATCTCCTGTGGGTGGTCTATAAACACAAAGAACATATAAATTAAATCACTTACAAAGGGAGAATTCAAAAACCTTCTCCAACAGAAAGCTATCATACTTATTAATTTTACAGAAAAAAGCTTCAATTGTTTGTTTAACTAAAATAGCTGATCCTCCATGTATGGAGTGTTGACGACAAAACATTGATATAGGAATATAATCAGATATTAAGAAACAAATCAGATATTAAAAAAAATAAAAGCAATAATGACATGAAAAAAACTTTTAATAAAAAAATCAAGGAGTTTTATTGTGATAATATCAGTTTATTCTCAAGGTATCTCAGTTACAAGTTTTTTCTTTTGTTATTTATTTCTTTTTATTTATTTTGTTTTTCTTTTTTTTTTAAGTGCAAAACTGGCCCTAGAAATGTATAATTTGTTTTTTTTTAATTAATTTTATATGTAACTATATTTACTATACATATTTCACAGATGCAAAGGTGTGTGCAATAGGTGCAAGCAATTTTTTTTTTAATACATTATCTTAAGAATTTATGTAGACACAATTATTTGTCTAAATGTACAATTTAATAATATTTTTAATGATCATAATATAATTAAACATCATAATATCATCATAATATATTAAACATTATTCTAGGTTTACTGTATGTAGGCATTAGGTATGTAATCATTAGTTTAATGTTAAATTCGCATAGCTTTTTTGTAATTAATAGCACTGTTACTTAATTCATATTATATAGCTTGAAAAGACAGACAAAGAGGGAAGAGGGAAGAAAGAAAGAGTAGCAGAAATCTCATTATATTAACTAATTGTCTTGATTGTTGTAAAAGCCCTAAGCCTTGATTGTTGTATAGTAAAAGACTTTTTAAACATGGATGCTCTAAATCAATCAATCAATCAATTTATTAATGCCAATATACAAAATAGTATTCACACAAGTCAAGAATTACAAAGTTAAAGTTAAAAAACATGTGACTGTTTATAAAAATTGATAATAAAATTTTTCCTAAAACACTACATAAAACTCATTAAAACCAAAACACAGTGATTGATATACATACTATGAACAATACAAAATCACAATATGTCCTAAATAAAATGCAATATATAGGTAGGTACTCAATATCACAGATAGAATGTGAAGTTTAAAAACTGTTCAGTTGAATAGAAGGCATTAGAGACTAGAATTTGTTTTATTTTATTCTTAAAACGTTCCAAATCTAAATCGCCATAGTCGGTAGGAAGTTTATTATATAACTTAACAGCTAGAAATCTGGGACCACTCTGACACCTTGTTAAGCGTTGGTAAATTGGAACTAGCCTATTTATGTTTCTAGTACCATAGTTGTGTATATCACAAGTACTTTATACTGATCCTTATCCCTGTGTAACCATAAAATATTTTCCAATATATATACGGAACGTAGGGTAAGTATTCCCTTCATAGAGAAAACAGATCTACAATCCTCCCTGCAACCCAGCCTACCCAAAATTCTGATTACCCTTCTCTGTAGTAAAAACAACCTTTTTGTTTGTGGGCATGACCCCACTCTAGAATAGCATAAGTGGCTAAGGGATGGAAGGTGCCAAAATAGGCTGTTCTTAAGCCAGATTCAGATAAACATCCAGCTAGGCGACGAAGGGCATATATTGATGTTTTTAGCCTTCCAGCAACAATATTAATGTGGGAATGCCAGTGAAGTAGAGGATCCAATAAAACTCCCAGAAACTTAACGGAAGAATCCTTTGATATGTCAGCTGGTCTCGGAGTAAAAATAACTTTGTTGGTCTTGTCTGCGATAAGATGCAATCGGTTCATGTTAAACCATTCCTGAATTCCCCCCTGCAATACTCCCAATTTCCTCTCTACGGTCTCAAGAGTATCTCTGGCACATGCCGCTGTCGTGTCATCAGCAAAAATGGTGAATTTACCAGATGGTTCAGTTAATGGTAGGTCATTTATATAGATCAAAAAGAGGATAGGCCCCAAAACAGATCCTTGGGGAACACCTATGGTTATCCCACTTTTTGCTGATGACACCTCACCAACACTTACCATCTGATCTCTACTGGTCAGATAGGAAGTAAGAAGTTTAACACTGTTGGGACTGAGTATATAGTTAGAAAGTTTTTGCAGCAATATGTTATGGGGAACACAGTCGAATGCCTTGCTCAGATCACAAAACAAAACACTGCCATATTGCAAGCTATCAAAAGCATTTAACAAGTAATCAACTAAGTCTAAAATGGCCATAGTGGTACTTTTACCCTTCCTGAAACCAAACTGGCTGGATGTAAAAAGATTGTTACCCTCAAAAAATTTCACAAGTTGAGCAGCAATACATTTTAAAAAGATTTTTGAGGGCAGCAAGGAGATAGGACAGTAGTTCTCAGGCCTAAAAATGCCAAGATCCTTGATTGTATCAGAATACTGAACAGGGCTTCCCTCTATATTGTATGATGTTACAACTTTTTTACTTCTTTTGTGAAAACTAATATAATTACATTTCTTTATGTTTAAGAATAAGCTATTGTTGACACAACAATCATTTATGTGATTGGTGTGTCAACAAATTGTCTGTGATCAACTCTATCAAAAGCCTTGGAGAAGTCTGTATAAATCACATAATATAGTATAGTAAGCAGTACATAGAGTAAGCAGCAGTTTGAGTAGCATCTTTTTATAATTTAGTTAACTTGCATTTGCAAACTAATTTTTCAGTCTAAATTAGGTGCAAGATATTTTGCATCAGATTTGATTACTAAATATCCATTATTATTTGAAAAGGTAATATAGTTCAATTTTGATAAGTTTTTTTCAGTTCCAAAGAATAAAGTCAAACATTTTAATTATGTACCCTTTACATTTTTTATGTAAATATTTATTAATAAAAATCTAGGTTTGAAGTACATCACACCACATAGCATGACATCCAAAAGTTAAAAATTGTAAGTAAATGTACTAACCTAGTGCCTTGCTCTTCAACCACCGAGATCCACCTTTCAAAAACACCTCCTGGGGCTCTCCTAAGACATTCAAAGCAGATACATGTATAAATCTGCTCACTCCAGATTCCTTGGCGATTCTAGCCAATCTCCTGGCCCCATCCACATGTACATCATTATAACTAAAATTCCTGGTTTCCCAGTCTCGCCCCACCAAATTAATCACTACATTAGAATACTTCATCACTTTATGAATCGACTCTTCATCTCTCAGATTGTAATGGTGAAAATAAACTTGCCCCAAGTCGCCCACAAGTTTAAGCCTCATGGGGTCGTAACTGTCTCCTCGGTAAGGCAGGATCAACTGCGAGCCGATCTTGCCCAATCGGTTGCATACATATCGACCTATGAAGCCTGTACAGCCGAATACAGTGGCCACTACACCATTAAAACTGGATCTACCACCTGTACCCCTTTTATATAAGGAGATATTGGTGTAATCTGCATCCTCTGTAGAATAGGTTCTGGAGTGGTTGTAAGAGATCGCCACTAGGCCTAATCTAGGCTGTGCAGCCGCCCTTAGGCTTACCGACATCGCGCCACTCATCCTTATTTGCAAAGAAAAACTTACTGCAATGTATATATAATGTATATATAATGTGGATTCTCAGGGCTTTCAGGGTAATTTGACAAATCCAGCTTGATGTGTTTTGTTGTGTAATATGTGGATTGGGAGTGTCTACATGAAGTAAATTTAGGCAATTATTAAAAGCACGTTGACAGCTAACAATTAGCAGTGTTGCCAAAATGGGTTCTCAGCGAAACGTCATTAAGGCGGGTTGGGTTGGGGTAGTAATAATGTTAAATTATTTAAACCTCAAAGAAAGAAGCTCAATTATGTTGTTTAAGGATCTTAACTGCCCTAAAATGTACCTGATTTTCTTCTTTTAGCTTTAAAAATAATATTTATAATATATGAATTCCGAGTGTTTACTACTATCTAGCGAGAACCAGAGTGATTTTAAAAATTAATTAAAAGCACAATGACAGTTTGACATTTATCAGCTGTGGGGCTTTTCTTCTTCTTCTTTATAGTTTCTGCTCCCTTAGGGAAATGAAATCTGCCACTACATGTGTTTAGACTAATGACTCTAAAGCCCATTCGGGCTTCGTTCGCGTTAGAGGCTACATTGATTTTTGGAGGCAGTGTTTTTAACTCTTTCCCTCTAATCTCTTATTGTTTGTGTGTACGTTGTTTAACGGTAAGTTGAGCTTATTATACGTTGTATTGGCTTTTCATTGTTTTGGCTTACATCATCTGCTTTTTGGCTAGAATTTTTTCATTTTGTGCATGCTTGTCTTAAATTCTTGCTTTCAGTTAAAGTAATATGAGCAATGCAGGGGGGGGGGGCGGCCCCCCCTGCCTAAGGTAAAAAGTTCAGAGGAATGTGTTGTAGGTAATGCTGGTATTCTTCAAGATTCTACAAATACCAAACTTGAAAAAGAACCAATTCTTTATTCTCAAAGTGATAATGGTCCATTTTTAGTTTATCTGGAATCCACTGAAAAAGTGGGCTTCAGTATAGGCAAGTTTAATAACATAAAAATTGCTAGAGATATCTTTAACCTGAACCTTAATGATGTAAAAAAAATTAAAAACAAAGGCCTAAATAGAATTTCCATAGAATTCATTAATTATCAAGCAGCAAATAACTTTGTAAAAAATAAAACTTTACTCAATAAAGGGTATAAAATTTTCATTCCTTTTAATTTTGTGACATGCAAAGGGTTAGTCAGGCAGATAGATTTAGAAATAGGGGAAGGAGAACTCTTAGAGTGCTGCAAAACAAATAGTGCAGTTGAAATTCTCGAAGTCAGGAGATTGAATCGTAGAATTGTTAAAGATAAAGAAACCGTATATGAACCTACTGGGTCAGTCCTCTTTACTTTTAAGGGTGTTTGTCTTCCTAAATCTATAAATTTATATAGGCTCGAAAGACCAGTATCCATATATATATCTCCAGTAACACAGTGTTTTAGATGTTTGCGCTATGGACATACTCGTACAAATTGCAAAGGCAAAGAGAGGTGTTTTACATGTGCAGAGGAAAAAAATAACAATGAAGAGGAGCACTCCTGTTGTGAAATTAAATGCTTCTATTGCAAAAACCCACACAAGTCAACAGACAAAAGCTGTCCAGAGTACACCAGACAGAAAAATATTAAGGAACTAATGGCTTTCGAAAATATTACCTTTTATGATGCTAGCGAAATCATTAAAAAAAACTACATCTCAAGAGATGAATTTATATATCGTCCTACAGAATTCCCAAGCTTACAAAATATAACCAGACAAGACCCTTCAGAAAATACAATCCAACCATCACAGAGACGCACACAACATGCAAAAACAGCACCTATAAAACGATCTTTTCAACAAGTTGTCACTGAAAACAATAGGAAAAAACGCATAATCCATAAGGGTTACAAAAAAGCACATAATGAACATTTAATGTTTCCCAATTCAAGACCTCAAAAAGAAACTAGAGCACCCATTTTTCCACAAATTTCAGAAAATAATTTAAATACATCATTGCCTAGTACTAGTGCAGTTCACACTTATAATTTACAAGAACCTCCTTAACCTGATGATGTCAGGCATATTATTAATGCAATCTTAAACACCTCAGAACATAATAAAAGATTAATCCAAAGTATATTGTACAACCAAAACCTTGACATGGATATTGATCCCAGTTTTCAATCCGATTCAACCTAAAAGTCTACCTTGCTTCACACCCTTATGTTAAATAGAAATAAACTAAAAATTATCTGCTGGAATCTGAAAAGTTTAAATTCCAATAGGGACAATTTAATTAGCCTTGTGCATAAAGAAAGTCCCGATATTGTTTTAATAAATGAATCATGGCTAAAAACTAACGACACCTTCAATCTAAATACATATGTTACAATCAGGCAGGACAGACATGACGGTTATGGGGGAGTGGTCACCTGTATTAAAAAAAATCTTATTTTTAAGGAAATCGAAACTTTTTCATCAGACAACACACAATATATAATAGTAGAGATAGGTAATTTACAAGTGGTCAACTTCTATTGTAATTCACATAACAATATATCTATTGAAGTTTTAAGTAAATTGATTTCTTATAATGCTAAAAATATAATAATCATGGGGGATTTTAACTCCCATCATCCCTTATGGGATAAAGCCACACCTAATAAAGGTGGTAGAATTATCAGTGATTTTATTCAAGATAATGGACTTGTGATTTTGAATGATGGCTCACCAACTTTGTTCCAACTAGCCCTTGCAACACCAAGTGCAGTAGATTTAACTTTGGTAAGCGGAAAATTAGCTACACAAGCGACATGGAATGTTATTAAAGACTGTGGTAACAGTGATCATTTTCCCATATGCGTTATTCTTAACGATAACGGTGATGTTAACTTACATAATAATATTGCCAGTTCTTATAATATCAGAAACTTCAAAAGGGCAAATTGGGAAGCCTATCATGATAAACTCTTAATACAGCTCTCAGATCTTAATTATAATCTGGATTATGACCAATTGATGTCTATAATTTTTGAGGTTTCTGAACACGTAATTCCAATAAAATTGGTTGGAACACCTATGAAGAGGGGTAATCCATGGTGGGATGATGAATGTACATCTTGGGTTAGGAAAAGAAAAAATGCCATAACAAATTTTAATAATGCCCCATCAACAGAAAACTATATTATGGCTAAAAAGACAACTGCAATAACTAGGAAAAAACTAAAACATAAAAAAAAGAAAAATTCAAACTTTTTTGAGGCACTTTAAATAGGAATTCGAGTATCGCATATGTTTGGAACAAAATTAAAAAGTTTAATAACAACTCTAAAATAAGTAGATTTAATCACGTAATTTCAGATAATTTTAAGCAATCCATTTTAGACAATATGTCAGTTATAAATATAGACCCCAGTTTCAATCTGGTTCCGGCCAATGGAGATGACAATTTCTTGCTTTTTTCCTGAAATGAGTTAAACCTGGCCTTAAATAAAAAGAAATCATCTGCACCAGGTATGGATGATGTATCCTATCAAATGTTCAAATTTCTGCCCTTTAAAGCTAAACAAATTCTCTTAAATATCTACAATAAAATCCTAATGGGAGGGGAAATACCGATATCCTGGAAAAAATTCAATGTTGTTAGTATTTTGAAACCAAATAAAAACCCAATGGACCCAGACAATTATAGACCAATTGTATTGTCATCATGTGGTGCTACAGTTTTAGAAATTATGCTCAAGAATCGTCTGGATTGGCAACTGGAACATGATCTGAAATTTTCAAATAGACAGACAGGTTTCCGTAAGGGAAAGGGCATATATGACAATATTGCATTTATCACATCTTATATTAATGATGCATTTCTTTCCTCTGAATCAGTTATAGCAGTCTTTTTAGACATAAAAGCAGCATATGATAATGTAAACATCTATAAAATGTATAATACTCTACAAAACATGGAAGTGCCCAGTCATATGTGTAATGTAATCTACAAACTTTTTACACACCGACTTCTGTATTGTAGGAGCAATAATGGGTCATTCTTGGGTCCAGTGCTGACAACTATGGATCTTCCACAAGGCTCCCCTTTGAGTACCATCCTATTTAATATTTATATAAAAAACATTTTTGACTTAAACCTGGGGGATGCATTTGTAATAGGATATGCCGATGACTTGACAGTAATAATCAAGGGCAAAAACGTAGCTACAATGATTAATAAAATTAACATTGCCCTGGAACGCATAGATTTATATCTTCGGGAAAACAACCTATCCTTATCGATTAATAAGTGTGAAGCAATGTGGTTCACTAGAGGGAGAAAAAGTGTCACCCCACCTCCCATACAAATTAATAATTCAGTTATCCCCTTTAAACAAAACGTCAAATATTTGGGAATAGTATTGCAAGAGAATCTAAAGTGGCCACCTCACATCTTAAAAATTAAAAATAAAGCAAAAAAGTCACTGAACGTCCTAAGAGCATTGTGTAGAGTATGGTGGGGTGCAGACCCAAACACCCTCTTGACTGCCTTTTTTGCTTTGGTACAATCTCATCTAGATTTCGGTTCGATATTTTTTAAACCATGTGCAGGAACGGCTCTGAATGGATTGGACGTGGTGTTTTACGAGGGCTTACGCATATGTATGGGATGTATGCGCTCTACGCCCAGAGTGGCATTGTTAGCGGAAGCATCTATGATAGACCTAGAATACAGGAGAAAACTACTGGCTTTCAAACTAATTTTGAAATTTTTATTAATTACAAATCACCCTATTATTCAAATCATAAATAATATTAGATCTAAAATAATACATAGACCTGAGTTTTGGAATAACAATAAAACTCTATATCTAGTGACTGCATTTCAAAGCTACAGACCATACATAACCTTACTCTATAGAGGAGAAAAATTTCCATGTTACGAAATCCCCTTAAACATTCTAAGTGGGTCTCTAAAAATTATAAAATGTAACTTAAAAAAGGGAGATATCATGACAGGAAATAAATTTATAGACGAAACCAACAACTTAAAAATCCGCTATACATTTATTTATTCTGATGCTTCAAAAAAGGGCAACAGGGTGGGATTTGGCATATCTATCCCATCCTTGAACTATAGATTCTCGTCACGTTTGCCGGATAACCTTAATATTTATAAGGCCGAAATAATTGCTATTCATGATGCTGAAGAATGAAGAATGAATGAAGAAACCGCTATCAAGCAACAAATCAAGAGAGCAATAATATTTTCAGACTCAAAAGGTGCAATTACAAAGCTCAGTGGCTCTTGTTTTACAGCAAACTCTGAATATTGGGTTCTTAAAACTAAAAGATTAATTGCCATGACTAACAACAATGGCTATGATATTAGACTGTCTTGGATCCCAGGTCATTCAGATATACCAGGCAATGATGAGGCAGATATTCTGGCCAAAGTGGGAACTGATTTAAACATCCCTAGAAGAATGCTCTATGATATTCAGGATATATTCAACATTTTAAAGCAGGAAATAATAAATACATTTAGGGACAAGTGGAAAATTTTAGTGTTAAACCATCATCGCAGATATGCTAGGGTACAACCCACATTTACTAACAAAAAATGGTTTGCTAACTTGAACTATAAAGACACAAGACATATCACAACAATTATTAGAATGCGTACAGGACATTGCTTGACTAACTCCCACCTTTATCGAATTAACATAAAAGATAACCCTTTGTGTGATTGTGGTTTATGGGACGACTTGGACCATATTTTCTTTGAGTGCCCAATTAATCGCGTTATTAATTTTGACCTATATAAGATCTTTGTATTAAAGAAAGGAGTATCACCATTATCTATGACTGACATCTTATCTGCTCCGGACGATGAAACAATAGAGATAATCATGCGATTCATAAACATTAACCAGATTAAAATCTAAAGCTCAACTTTCCAATAACCTTGAATTGTCCTATAATCCTGCCTTAATTGCTTGTTTTAGTGCATTGGTGTGGTCATATATTCCCTCTGTTGTATCACTAATATTTCTCCTGTTTTACAGCCTTAGATAGAAACAGAATCATAAGTCATAAGAAAAATCATAAGTTGTATTTCCTTATCAAAGAGTTACAGTGCAGCAAAGTATCCTGAGACTCCTACATGGTCCAGAGCCAGATAAAGTAGGATCTCACACAAATCGGGCTGGCAATTGCCTTGCAGCAGAGCCATCAAGTCAACAAGACAAGACAAGACAAGACTCTAAAGCCCTGGTTTCCTCAAAAGCGGTACCGATAAATTGCGGCCGCAATAATGCGTTGAATGACGTCAAAGAAAACTGTACTATGCACATCATTAGCAATGGTTTTTAAGGATGCGTTGGTGGTCGCCGCAACGCAATATGACTGTACCGGCATAATGAATGCGGCAGCCATTGCGGCGAGAAACAGTTAGTTGACGATTTATTACTGTGTTGATGTGTTGTGACTTAATGTGATTTCGTTTATTTTTTTATTATAAAACTGATAAAATAGATATTTATGTTTTATATTACAAAGTTAACGCTATATAATGGTGTTTTTTTTAGCGTAATGTGTTCTGGTATAAAACACCATGAATGGACAAGTGAGCAGGATAAAATATTGATAGATTTTGTTAGAAATCATGAATGTTTATATAATGTTCAATGTAAAGATTACAGAAAAACCCAATTAAAACAGAGTTTATGGACGGAAATAGCCCATATACTACAAATAACGGATAATACAATAATACAACTTCTCATTACCATAAAAAATATATGTATATTTTTAATATATTACATTGTTGTGATTGATTTAGTTTTCTTGGTAATGCTGTTCCTGCCATGCTACAGCACCGGGTCCATTAAAATACGTTTTAAATGTCTCACGAATTTGAACTGGTATATTTGCCCCGCGTACGTTGTTGTGAATTAGTGGAAGTAAATTTTCTGTAGAAAGTGAGTATTTCTCTGTCCTATTAGTCACTGTCGGAAGAATATTTGCTTCTCGCAGAAGATTATATAAAATACAGGCACACATTATAAGTTTATCCGTGGTTTCCGGACGCGTAGCAATTGGCTGAAAAAATATCCGAAAAAATGCACAAAGAATGCCAAAGGTATTTTCAGTTGTTCTGCGAGCTCGGGAAAGTCGGTAATTATAGATTGCTTTAGTTTTATCAGATACTGATTGATTTCGTGGATATGGTTTCATGAGATGCTCATGAAAAGCAAATGCCTCATCGCCGAGAATAATATGGGGCACCAGCAAATTCATGCCAGGCAATGGTTGTGGCAGTGGAATATTAAATTCTTTTTTCAGATTTTTTTTTCCAAATCTCTTTTTTAAATATATGCCTAAAATGAAATTTATTTTATTAGAAAAATTATAAATTATATTCCTTGTTTGCATTTTACCTGCATCTCCTTCTCTGCCGTACGATCCTATGTCTACTGCAACAAATTTATTATCTGCATCTACAAGTGCCAACATCACTACAGAATGAAAGTCCTTGTAGTTGAAGAAAGTTGATCCACTATTTTTTGGAGCCTTTATCCGAATGTGCTTACCATCAATTGCTCCAACACAGTTCGGAAAATCCTAAAGAGATCTGAATTTCGTAGAGATGGTTTTGAACATTTCCTCTGTTGGTTGTGGCATTACCAAAGTAAGCATTCTTGCAACAATGGATTCAGCAACCTGCCTTATTATTACACTAATCCACGAATGGCATATTCTAAACTGAAACGCCAATGATCGAAATGATTCTCCTGTAGCCAAAAACCTAAAAAAATAACATGTAGTAATTTAGAACACTTGCCTCTTTGTTTTTATTTTTATATTTATAGATAATGACTGCAGCAAGAGATGGGGATATGTTAGAGATTATTACATAAAGAGACGAGGCAAACCTAGCACGGGTTCGTCTGGGGAAGCAGCAAAGAAAAGATCTGAGCAGCTGTCATTTTTAGATAGTATCTCTTCAGGCAAGAGAAGGTAAATTTATGTTACCTTATTTTGCTGATAATACAAACTTTATTATATTTTCAGCACTCTCAGCAACATAGAAAATTCTGAACTCCAGGAGAGTGTAAAAAATAGCACGGCTCATTGCAGTAAAGAGAGCAACAACATAGAGCAACAACAGTCTGAATTACTTACTGTAGACGACACTAGTAGCAATATTTTAGATATTCCAGAAAATGGAGCTGAAACTGAGAAAACTCCAAAAGTTACTAAACGTAAATGTTCAACTACATACACACCTGCTGATAAACGTTTGAAGATATTAAGACAAATAGCTGAAAGACAAGATCAAAACAAAATGGAAAAGCAGGATGAAAATGATTTATTCTTTGCATCCATAGCAAAAATAACTAGCAAGCTGCCAAAAATCGTTCAGGCTAGGCTTCGAATGCAAATTGGAAATTTAGTTGGAAATGCAGAGATAGAACATCTATCACCATTGCCAAGTGCTGACTATGGGCGTGGACCATTATCAGCAGGTAGCTCAACATCATACAGTACATTTGTTTCCGATGATTCTGTAACACCAATAGGAGCATCCGCTACTTTAGTATTGGCGGAGCCCAGCCAAAAGTATTTTATAAATTTGTAAATTTATCAAAACATGTGTATTTACCAAAACATACATGCTACTTTACTTTACTGTATTTGTGTTTGATGTAGTTAGTATTAATGAAATACATACCTTAGAAGCAGGCATAATTTTTGCTCAGGAGTCAATGGATTTTGAACACGATTTGTTGGTTTTGAAGAAAGATCATCTTTTATATATCCCAAGACATAATCAAATAAGACTGGTGTCAAACGAAAATATTCCCTGAACTTATTTTCGTTAGTACCTATATAGATGGCGACAAATCAAAATTTTGTAAGCACCCTCGGTAGTTCTTTTCTTAAAAAGGTCAGATTCACTCCTTCTATGTATCTCTTCATCTAATTCCTCTCCATTTAACACTACCAAAAGAGCAACATCGAGATCGTCCATGTCGATTGTTTTTAACGCAAAACGGTACTGGCGACGCTTTCTGAGTTTACACATTTATTTGCCGCAATTAATAACCCTGATTTTTCCACCGCAATCTGTCGTCATTCAACGCATTATTGCGGCCGCAACTTATCGGTACCGCTTTTGAGGAAACCAGGGCTTAAGTCTAAACTATCCCGAACACATAGAATTTAAAACCGACAGTCTCTACTCTACTAGAGTCTTAAGCCCGGTCCGGACGCTAGGTTTTGTACGTAAAGATATCCGTGGATTGCGCAGGCAAGTTGGTACGTGTGGACAATGGCTTCCGTTTTTTACGGTTTTTTATACATTTATTTCTCGATTTATTTACATTTTGTTGACTTAATTGGTGAAAATGGGAGACCTTCGGCATATAATTATTTTGCTGTGTGAACCCGACATATTTTATTACAGCTTACCTTCAAGTACTCGTTTTTTAGCACTCTGTAGATAGTTTCACATGTTTCAGGAATTATTTCACTTAATGATTGTTTGGATATAATTGTTGTAAATTCAAGGTCAACAACCAGTTGCTAAGAATCTTAACGTTGCTGTCAACCTTTCATGTGATGTGGTATTGCACTTCTCATATAAGTGTCTTCTTTTAATATATGTGGTTTTACTAATTCCAATAAATACATATAAGTATCTATGTCTATTCTCAAGTAATTTCGCCAATCATTAGGTTCATCACGTAATTCACGTAGTAATTTAATGTGGGAAATGTGCCGTCTTTTTAGAAGCCATTTTCGCGACCGCTTTTAACGGTGGGTGTAACATTTGCATTCCGTTTTAAGATTGCACAGGCAAACGTTTGTACAAAACCTAGCGTCTGGACCGGGCTTTATACAAGTGCTGTGAATTATTATATTGTTATAATGTAATAGTGTTGTGAAGGCTCTATTTTTGGTTGAGTTTCGAGTCAGAGGTCAGAATACTGAAAAGATCGGCGTCAGCGTGTGTTTATTGGTTCTGTTTATTCAGGGTATGGCTCAGTAAGTTGGGGAGTTCCACAGGGATCTGTCTTACGTCCAGTGCATTTTCTTCTGTATGTTAATGATCTTTAAAACCTTGACATTCAGGGGAAATTTACTGTATTTGTTGGCGACATAACGATTTTAGGGCACAGCTTAGATATCAAGTCTCTGCACTCTTCTCTGCAAACAGATTTACGGAAATTAAAGATCTGATTTGATTCGAAACCTCTGTTGTTAAATGCAGACAAAACTAAGGTTATGAGCTTTAATGTTTCCCTGGAGAGATGGTATCCCCCCTGGAGCCTGGTATGTCTGGGGAGCATTACCATCAAGCAACACAGCACCAGCAGGTTCCTTTGGATTGACTATAGATAAAAATCTTGCTTTGGAGGAAATTATGGTGTATCGGTTGGTTTACTTTGTTTATGTTGCTTTCATTAAATCGCGTATAAATGATGGTATTTGTTTCTGGAGAAATGCTAGCCCTTATCTCATTCAGTCAATCCTAATTCTGAAAAAACGGGCTCTCCGGCACATTTCCAGGGCAAAACCTAGAGAGTCTTGTAGACCTCTCTTCATCAAAGAGAGTGTTCTGACTTTCACGAGTATCTATATTCTGGAAGTGGCTAGCATCTTATACAAACAACTTGCATCTACCTATTCCTACATCTACCTTGACGCGTCTATCATCTATGAAGGCATAAAGGTAGTTAATCACCTACCACACACAGTGGGAAAGGCATATTATTATTGGAATTTTATGAAGATTCATTTTCATGAATCATTCATTTTATTTATGTTATTATATTATGTGAATATTATCTATTTATTTTTATTCTTTTCTGCATTTTAATGTTTGATGTTGAATTTGCGGACAAAAATGTTATTAATAATGTTTGTATATTTTCTTATTTTTTACAGTTATTCATAGAGTGCTGCCTATTTTATTATTTTTAGGTAAAGTAGGTATTTTTGATGGCTTTGTGAACAACAATTTATTGTTTTAAACAAATAAAGCACATTTTGACTTTGACTTTAACTTTGACTATAGACAATGGACAAATTATTGGACAAATAATTATTAGTACCACGATTTGGTAGGATAACCTTTGAAATTTTATGAGAGACCCAAATTCAATAGACGAGAATGACGAATCATCGACATTAATCTGAATCTAAAATATGTCAAATTTTTATTTTAACGATGTTAATATGTTAATAGGTTGTGTGTTTTAATTGAATTTGAGCAATTAACATTTCCCCAAACCTGATTGTGAGCATTTAAATCACCCATTCATATTATTGGACGATTTATCTAACTTTCCATCCAATCTTTAATTTCCATAGTTTGGTGAGAGACATCAGCTGTTGCTATGAAGAGATTATCAATCTAAATTGAAGGTCATTTTGGTTATGGTGATGAATAGGAGGTATTGTAAAATGTAAATAGGATATCGTTTTTAATACATACTGCGATTCCTCCGTAACTATCCGGTCTATCCTCTCTAATAATAAAATAATTTAGTATATTGAACTGTTAATCTGAACTAACCAGGTCTCGCTCAAATTTATTCAATTATCCCTATTATTTGCAACACTATAAATGCCACTGTAGTATTGCTAGTTTGAGTAAATTAAATTATTAGTCAATAAAAAGAGCACTTGGAGTCATTCATCCAGTCTGACTCTGTTGTAAATTAGATAATTTCACGTTCTTATATAATTTTTCAAAAATAGAATGATTTGTTCACCACTTTTAACTTCATTATAAACTGCACTATTAGGCTGATTTATATTATTTATTTTTGATGTTGACGGCGACTTTATCATTTTGTATTTTTGAGGAGAATCTATCTAATTAGGATTTTTGTCTGGTCTAGAATTAGGAAAATTTAAACATTTTTCGTGCTCTGTTTTGTCCTTGAATATTTGTCTGTCTTTTTTTTGTGCATGTTGTTATGTTCTTTTTTTTAACTAGATTGGGTGACTAATCTTTGTTGAGATAATTGCTTCGTCTTGGTAGCTATTTGTATATATTTTTTTGTCTTTCAAACTCTGGGTACACTTATAGATTCTACGCTTTTACAATGATAGCATTTTTATATACATCTTTCTTGAGTAACTCGATTTACTTCTTGAACTCCTGATCTATTTCCCCACAGTCAAAACCTTTTTCTTACCTTCACAGTTAGTTTTTGTATGTTCATATAACAAGTATGAATTTTTCATCATTTTTTAATATAATCTTATTTATTTACTACTAGCTTATTAAGCCTAATAATATCAATTATTGTGCTATTAGCCTTAAAGCCATTTTTTGGAGAATTAATGTTAATATCAGAGTTAACATATCTCACCCTTACAGGAGGTATAATTATAATAGGGAAAGTTTATTTTTAAAAACCCTTATCAGTTAAACTTTTGCTCGTTAACAAATTTACTAGCTTCCCTGAAATCTGAAAATTCAATAGTTAATATATTTCACGCTTTTCTTTTAGTTTTATAATTCTTTTGCTATTAGTCAGAGAGATATAGTCAGAGTATTTTCCTATATTTTGTGCATCAGATTCAATTACTAGGTATGGTATAAAATCAGTTTTACTTGAAGTCCTAAACCTGTGACACACAATATTTTGGCCTACACTCCTCTGGAATCAATCTTTTAAATAATTTTCCTTTAAATACGAAGAGAAAGGCAATGACAAAGAACTTTATTGGTGCTAACACAAAAGCTTACACAAGTCAATATGTGTAGTAATATTTGACATGCATGCACAAGCTTAACTCTTATTGTGCATAGTTTGTAAGGTCAGTAAAGTTATTTATTATTGTTAAAGCCATCAATACTAAAAAAAGCTTAAGGATATTTCTTAACGTAACCTTAAACTTTATTGAGAGGCAATATTCTACTTTGGAGTGAAAACTTATTATAGAATATGATGCATAAAAAGGTATTCAAATGTCACATAGCTATTGCTCTTTGCTCTGACATGCAGTAGACAATACTTTACCCTACTATAATCTGCTTCACAAGAAAGCTAGGGAATTTTGTAAAAATTCGAACTTTTAATTTTGCTGGGTGAAAGAAATGAAAGTTTTCATAAAGAGGGCTAGAACAGTAAAGCCATTAATATTATTAATGAGCACACTCTGTCTTCCGTGCTAGCATAACTATAAATCATAACTTCTTATTTGTACTTTTGTAATTTCTTGTGGCAACTTTAATTTTCTTTAATAAATTCGTCTCAGCAATTTTTTGTTTACTACCAAACACCAGAGGCCAAAGACAGTAGACTTTTATCAGTCTGCCTGCACCTGTCTATACGACTGTATCTCAATGAGTCTTGGTTAAATACCAACGTTTTGGAATCGTAGCTGTTTCTTAACAATGATAACGTTTTTAGACTTGATAGAAACGCTAACATTAGTGGCAAAAGTGATGGTGGTGATGTCTTATTAGCGATTCGTGACGTATACCACACGGAACTTGTCTTTAAGTGGTGCAGAAAATTATTTTTATGCACTGTTTATGTTTCATCACATGTGGCAGTAAATAACTACCTAAACTAGAAAATATTATAAGCACTAATATTAACAGTTATTTTTTATTAATGGGTGACTTTACTCTACCTAATTTAATATGGTCACAAAAACCGAATGTTAAGAATTTATTGCCTATCAACTCCACTGATCCTTGCAGCAAAGCAAAAGCATGCTTTTTACTTCAATAATCTGAAATAATTTAATCACGTCTTTAATGCTCGTGATATAATTCTGGATCTTATTATGTCTAATTGTACAAAAATTATTGTAAATAAAAGTATGGATCCACTTGTGCCTGAAGATAGATAGTCTTTGGAAATAAATGTTAATTTAATATCGGAGAAAAACATTGTTAGTAATTCATATACAAAGTTAAAATTTAATAATACCAATTACGACATTATCAATGATATTATAATTTCTACTCATTGGGACAAATATTCATCTAAAGATGTAAATATTAACCTTGCATGTTTTTATACAGTTTTAGATAACATTGTTATTAATTACATCCCTAGAATTAAGATCAATAAGGTACAATACCCTCTATGGCTTTCTAAACATACAATCAACCTAATTAAAAATAAATTAAAGGCACATAACATGTGGACTGATGGACAACTGTACCGAAGGCAATCTGATTACAACTTTTTAAATTTATGCAAAACATTAAAGATTAATATACGCAATGATTACAAAGATTCTATTTATAAAACAGAAATAAACATTGTCAGACATTAAATATTTCTGGTCATTTTTTCACAATCGAATTTTGTTGACATTAGTATTTGAACCTTCTGATACACCAACTTTAATTAAGCCTACTCAATGTCAAGAATGTTTTGTAGTTAACAATATTGATAAATATGGATCCTAAAAATGGACCTAGCACAGACGGATTTCCTTAATTTTTTTGAAAACTTGTCCTAGCTTGTGCTAGCCTTTGCATATTTTGTATAATCAGTGTTTATTCAGTAGCATTTTTCCCAATATTTGGAAAACAGCTCAAATTGTGCCAGTATTTAAGTCTGGAGAAAAAACTTCTGTACGGGATTACAGGCCTATTTCCCTACTTAGTCACTTTGGTAAACTATTTGAATCTTTGCTGTCAAAACAATTATTCTTTAAGGTCAAAGAAGTTATTGATGTTAACCAACATGGCTTTTTCCAAAAAAGACCGGTAATAACCAACTTAATACCATTTGAATTGAAATAAACTTATCGATTGTAGGGAGAAAGAGGAGAGAACTGATTGGGGTCATACAGGATTGTTTATAATTTTGCTGTTAGGTAATATTATTAGTAGATTTTGGTATAGACAAATATTGTTGAGCCTTTTTAATATTATTAATTCTTTCTAATTTTGTTTGTGTGAGGGGCAGCTGATTACAAAGGTATACATGTAGATAGATTTTTTTTTTTTTTGTTTTTTTTTTGTTGATTGATTTTTATTTGTGAGTCGAGACATTATTATATTATTGTGTATTTCTAGCAGCGGCGATATGTTTTTTTTTTTTTTTTTTTTAAGATATCATTGAACTGACAATGAAGATTGCACATTTAAATGTCCGGTCCATATTCATTGGATTTCATGATTTTTCCCTTTTAGTCCAACAAAACAACTTCGACATAGTCATGGTAACTGAGAGTTGGTTAACGCCTAATACAAATCTTGAAATATTTAATATAGCTGGTTTTAAAACCGTTCGTAAAGATAGAGAGCATGGTAGAGGAGGTGGAATCTTAGCATATATTAAAAATACTATTCCCTATATTAAAATAGACTTTGATATTCAAGTAAGTAATTCTCTTGAGCATTTATTTATAAAGTTAAAAATTCGCAATCAAACGTACTGTATTGGAGTCTGCTACAGACCACCTAAGTCTAATATAACATCATTTGTATCAGACATTGATAATATTATGTCTTACATATGTACAAATTTTGATAATGTTATTTGTGTTGGTGACTTTAATGTAAATTTTTTTAACATTCCTAATCCAATTCTTACGTGCTTGGAAACATACAATTTAATACAAATTATTAATGAACCTACTCGTATAGCATTTACTTCAAGTACCTTGGTTGACCCTATTTTTATTTCTAAGTCATTGAGTCTCAAAGATTGTGGAACAGTTAATGCAGATCTAATTTCCGATCATAGACTTACATACTGTGAAATTTGTGCTCCTAAAATTAAAGTCACCCCAAAAATGTTAAATTACCGTTGTTTTAATACCTTCAATTATCAAGACTTTCTTAAAGACTTTCAGTCTTTGGAATGGCACTCTATAATAACAGAGAACAACATTGATGTTAAAATTAATATTTTAAATAGCTTTATCTTAACATTGTTTGATAAGCATGCTCCACTAAAAACACGAAAAATCACAAAACCAAAAGCTGAATGGTTGACACCCAATTTAAGAATGCTTATTAGTGACAAAAATAAAGCATTACAAGCTTTTAAATCCACAAAAAGCATTCAAAATTGGAACAACTATAAACAACTTAGAAATTTATGTGTTACTATGATTCGCCGGGAAAAACAAAACTATCTAAATCATATTACATCACAAAATAATAGCAATAAAACCTGGTTAACACTTCGAAATTTAGACGTACATTTTTCTGATACTACAAAAAAAGATTTACCACCTCATGTTTCTGATCCTAATGCAATTAATGCTTATTTTGCACAATTTTTTCAAATCGTTAATAATAACTGTGACAACAAAATAAATTTTTATGACACAAACGTTTTTAGTGCAGCTAACCACTTTTCATTTGAGTTAACCGATGCTGCGGAAGTTAATAAAATATTACATAATTTAAAAAAGAATAGCTCGGGAGATGACGATATTTCTCTTAGAATGCTTAAATATTGTAGCCCGTACATTGATATTTTCCTGGTTCATATAATCAATTGTTGTTTTGAGCAAAATTATTTTCCACTTGCATGGAAAAGTGCCATTGGAATCCCACTAGCAAAAATTTCAAATCCTAATGATTTTTCCGATTTGCGTATCATAAGTATTTTACCTACAGCGTCTAAAATTTTTGAAAAAATTATGTATAAACAAATTTATGACTATTTCCTATCTAAACATTTATTGCCAAATAATCAATGTGGATTTAGGGCAGGATTAAGTGCATCTACAGCGCTTACTAAAGTAATAAATGACATTTTTGAAAATTCGGATCGCAGCAATGTCACAGTGCTAGCCCTGCTTGATTATTCCAAAGCATTTGATACAATTAACCATAAACTTTTAATGTCTAAGCTAAAATACTTTGGGTTTTCTGCCGACTCAGTATTCTTAATAAAATCATATTTATCCAATAGATACCAAAAAGTTCGGTACCATAATGAGTCTTCTAGCAAGCTGGATATTTTATCTGGTGTTCCACAAGGGTCTATTTTGGGACCCTTGCTTTTCATAATTTACACTGCTGATATTTTATTGTCCTTAAAAAACTGTCATGTAATGGCTTATGCTGATGACACGCAGCTTTACATTTCTTTTCATCCCAATGAGCTTAACGCTGCATCTGCTCACTTAAATGAAGACTTAGAATTGCTAAGTAAGATCTCGTTTGAACATAACCTTAACTTAAATTCAAAAAAATCAAACCTTATGGTCTTTGGTAACAAGAACGCGGTAGAAATAGTCAAATTAAATATGAATATTTGCGTAAATAACAACAAACTGCCCTTTGTAGAGGTAGCCCGTAATCTTGGTATTATTATTGATTCCCAATTACGTTTTAGTTCTCATGTGGAGATGTTAAGACGTAAGGCTTTCTCGAGGCTAAAGATTCTTTTTACAAATAGACACTTTTTAAATTTTAAACTTAGAAAAATGTTAACCGAATCTCTTGTGCTTTTAAATTTTAATTATTGTGATTTTATCTATTTTCCATGCCTTGACTCGCTTCACAAAAATATGTTTCAAGTAATGCAAAATGCTTGCGCTCGTCTAATTTTTGATCTTAAAAAACGCGATCACATCTCTCAAAAAATAATCGATTTAAAATGGTTAAGAATGGATAATATTTGGAAACATCACTTAAGTAATTTTACATATAAACTTTTATCTAATCAAGATCGAAATTTTAATATCTTGCGTACCATTTTTAAAACAAGACGTTATGCTCACTCTGTCAATATAAGATATAAGTTAAAGTTTTTAATGCCACAATTTCGAACTGCTCTCTATACTAGATCTTTTTCTTATAATGCAATTAGCTTGATTAACTCACTTCCTGACGAATTTCGACTTTTCAATTTTAATAAATTTAAATTTAAAGTAAAAAATTATCTTTTAGATACACAAAATCGTCCAGTGAATTTATGATCTGATTTATTTTTGTTTTTTTTTTGTCTTTAAGACGCTTCTCGCTGCTGCTTCATAGATTGTTCAGAACTGTATATGGGTCTCCCCTCACATTGATACTGGAAGTGGTGTATTGAATGGCTCTGTTATGTTTTTGTTTGTAATATGGCTAACAGTTTAGGGATTGATTCTCTTTTTTTCTTCTCTTACTTTTAGTAAGCATAGGTACATGCACATGGTTAAGTAGAATAGCATTTATTTGCTAGACTTCGCCATTCCTGTACTATTTAAATTACATTATTTTGTATAATATTATTTGTTAAAAAAAAAAAATTTTGTAACTTTGTTTGACTTATTAAAGACCTTATTTATTTATTTATTTATTTATTTATTTATTTATTTATTTATTTATTTATTTATTCATAGTATAAACGAAAGTATAGAAAGGGGTCTGGAAACTTGTGCCGCGTACACCGACTTTTCCAAGGCTTTTGATAAGGTACATCATCCTATATTTTTCGCAAAGTTGGAGCATTTCGGTGTGCACGGGGTCCTACTTAATGTCATTAAAAGTTATCTAACGAATCGCTCCCAGTACGTTGTCATAAATGGAGTAAAGTCTTCTTGTACAACAGTAACTTCAGGCGTACCGCAAGGTTCTCATTTGGGACCGATTTTGTTCTCAATCTTTTTAAACGACATTGGTCAATGTTTCTCTATCTGTAAATATCTTGCATATACAGATGACCTAACAATCTTTACAACAATTAAGAAGGTATCAGATTTTCCTGCCTTGCAATCTGATCTTGCAAATTTTTAAAGATACTGTACCTTAAATAAATTATTTATTAATCCAGAAAAAATTCATTCTATACTTTTTAGCAGAAAACCATCTCAGACACAAAACAAATGTGTTGTCTATCTTGTGGGCACTCTCTTGAAGTAAATAGAGTTTATTAAGGATTTAGGTGCGACGTTGGATTCCAGACTGCTCTTCGACGTTCATATAGAAAACATTGTTCAGAAAGCTCTAAAAAATCTTGATTTATATCTCGAATTACAAAGAGTTTCAGTAATCAAACATCATTAATATTATTATACAATGCATTCGTTAAACCTACTATAGAATATGCGACAATAGCTTGTAATCCAATGTATCACAAATATATTGACCAAATTGAAAGGGTACAATACAATATAGTAAATTTTCGCTTTAATAGACACAGACATTTTTTTACCTACTATGATAACTTAAAGTTTTATGGTATGAAGCCCTTAGAGAGTCGTAGAAACAATTTTGATTTATAAAATTATTAATAATTTAATAGACTGGCCTTTCTGTCTAGAAAATTTACATGCCAACGTTAATCCTTATATTTTGCGTAATAGATCGACCTTTAGCATCTCAAACTATTTGTCTAACTCTCCATTGTTCAGATACGCCCGTAGTTTTAATAATTTTCAAGAAACTAATTTGAATAATGATATATTTTTTTCCAGTATGGCTTCATTTAAGGGATACTTAAGAAATTCCACGTAATTTCGCAAGGAACGATAAATATTGTCCTATTTTTCCTATTGTCATTATTCATATGTATAAATACTTCTTTATTGTTTATAAGAAATATTATTAAATAAGGTAATTAGGTTTATGTTACTTGGTATATTTGTTAGGTTTTTGTGAAAATTTAATATTTGGCAAAGCGCTTACTTGTATTTAAATTCATCAAATATTTTGTTTTTTCCTGTTATTAGACGCTTAGTCTATCTGTAGGAGAGCCTTGCACTTAAATAAATAAATACTAGATCTATAAACAACACACAGTCAAAATATTCAGTCTTACAAATAGCATTCTATACACTGAAATTTTCTGTATAGAGAAAATATATAGATATCAAGAGGTAGGAATAAATTCTCCATTTTTCTTTATCACATTATATAAGGGTACTAAATTACATCAAAGAATTCTACAGGGAAGCATTCTTAAAACCTTTGCTTTTTTCTTTATATTCATGTGACTTGCATAAATACTTTCGAACTTCTCATTCACATCAGTATTAATCATTCATTTAAACGTGGCGTTATCCTAGAATCTGTGAAATATAACAATGCATCTTACTATAATATCTGTTTTATGTACAAACCATAGACTGGTTCTTAATGCTATCAAATCCAAAGTCCTAGTATTTGGGCACCTTTTCCTAATACTGTATAAGTTTAAATGGCTCGTTTTTTATCCCTACTAATAATGAGAACATTTGGGACTTTTTATGGACACTGGTCTTAATTTCGTCAATCATGTATCGAATTTATTAATTTTATTTTAAGTCCTGTTTTTATAAATTAAAAATCACGACCGAAGTTAATCTATATTATATCTATGTGATTCCTTAATATTATCGACCGTGAACTATGCAGATACACTCACACTCATTTTACCAGCATTGTACCAATGAGAAAAAAGCAGCCCTCAAAAATTTCAAAATGCCTGCTTAAATTTTGCGTTTGATATCAGAAAGTTTGACCATGTGAATTCGCTATTAAAAGAATTGAAGTGGCGATCCTTAAATGAACGGTTTCATAGTTACAGTTGGCGGTACTTGTACACAAAGTGATGCTATATGGGGAACCGACTTATTTATATACTGATTTCAAGTTAAAGATACATAAAGTTGTAACAGCTTTGTAGTGCCAATACATAAATCGGCTGAATTTCAGAACTCTTTTGGTTATAATAACTGCAAAATATATAATGCTATTCCTCCTCACATTCGTTCCATCTCTTATGTAGTAATTTTTAAAATAATAGTTAACCAACCTTGGATTTTGGATCACCATACAACTTAAAAAATCCCAACCTAGATAAAATTGCTGTAAGAGAAAAAGTCGAATTAAAATACTTTATTTTATTTATTTCAACTAATTATTATTTGGTTCTTTAGAAATAGATTGCATTATATTAGCCCTTTTTTGCGTTATTTAAGTTTTTAGACGTATTTAGTTTACGTTAAAACCTTAGGCATTCTTTTTCTTGATTTATTGGTGAATAAACTCCCAATAATTTGTATTTATATGTTTTTTTTTGATATGTTGGTGAATGAGCTTTGATATACATTGAAACTGGAAGAACAAGCAACTGGTTACTAATCAACATAACTGAGACATAATACATTTATTAGTGTTGATTAAATATTTACGAAATTTTTAATCAGTGTTATTAATTTGCATAAATGAACATTAAATACAGTTCTGCTACAAATAAAACATTGCAGCATTACTTCAACAAAATATCAAGACATTTTTATGTTATGACAAATTTGATGTATTGGGGAATTAATTTTTTATCCCTGGCAATAAATGTAGAAATTCTGAAGACCATAGTATTGAAGTATTATGAAGTGCATTTAGCAAGGCAGTAGTTATTAAAGGAGCCCCACAAGGGAGACTACCAAATAAAGTTTTCTCCTCAGTTCAAACGTAAATCCGGTAAATCCTAATAAAAAAACGAGCCGCAACAGTCCGGCCGCACACAAAACTGCCAATACCAAAAATTATAATTTATAAGAGGTACATTTGTTAGAGTATTACGATACTTACGGTATAAAATATGGGGGACCCCGGGGACATTTGCAGAGCGTGATAAATGGAGTGAACGTGTGTAAAGCTCCACTGCTTTACGAATAGAAATTATTGGTTTGATAAGAGTCCTACTTCCTACGTTACTCGGGTGCTTTGGCTCTTTTTGTACTATTTCCGAAGCCGGATAAAAGTTCGTTGCGCGCGGCACAATTTAATGTTAAACGTGTATGAAATTCTGCAGAGCACCTGGATCAAATATTTTCGCTTTAATGGCTTTATCTCGACTTCCAGATTTTTAGGTTAATTTGATAAATTTAAGGATTTGTTTTAGTTTCAGCCGCACCAGGGAATATTACGAGAATATACGTTTTACTGTGACAAGGTCATACTTTACACGATCATTTCTGTAGTAGATCTTTGCATACCATCTGAATGAATCTACCGACAGACTTAGAAAGGAAAATTTAATGTGTAAACTGCTCCAAAGTTAAAAAAAATCATAATTAAATTGCTAATTGAATTACTGTTGGCCATATATAAATTACAAATCCTGTATTGAAATAAAACACATTTTTACGACATTTTGCCTAGTACCGGTCTGATTAAGTTCGACGTGAATATCTATGAATTTTATTTAGCAGCTGTCAATGTTTGACATTTGTAAATATTTCACAAGTGCCGCTGACATAAAAATCAGAATCGCAATTAGATGATTTCAGGTAGACTATTTTAATTTTTAATTTTCTGATGGTTAATAAATTAATTGATACGTAAATTAAATTTTTGCTTATAAAACCTTTTAACTTAGATTGAAGTTCTTTATCCAATTTTTGAAAATTACCAGAAATAAATTCTAAACAGAAATATAATATTGGATCAAAAATAAATAATGAGGTCATGCAGTATCAAAATAAGTAAATTTAAATAACACTTAATTTTTATTAAATGTAAACATATAGTTTTGTACCCGGTACCTTCACCATATTATTTCAACGTATCGAAACCGAGTCAAACGCGTCACGCAGATCTGAAAACACACCGCGTTAACTCGACGCTCTCTCAATAGATTTCACCGCGTCTAAAACCTTACTGTTATTTTTTTGTTTCTCTCGGTGATCTGGTAAAAAATCGTTGTTCTCGACAAGATCATACTTCACAGGATCATTTCTGTAGTAGATCTTCGCATACTCTCTACTCAAAACTAGAGTTGTCGCAACCATGAGGATGAGACACAGTCTCAGTTCCTGAGCGTGAGATATGATCTCGATTTACCACTTGTGGGTGATTCGGTGGTCCACGATGATCGTTCAACCTATTAGTTTACTAATGGGGTATGGGATTGAGGCAGTCTGAGTGGTTGCACTTTTTGTAATAAGCCAAAGAAATTTTTTCAATTTTTGCATCTGGATCTTACGCAGTGATCAAACTTTCGTGTGTTTTAAAGTCCTTGGACTTGGTGATTGGGCTTAAACGGTTATTTTGGATTTGGACTACCAGTTTATAACCGCTACCAGTGTTGCCAACTATAGAAAAATGAAATCCGCTAGCGTTGATTGAATATTTGGTTTTCAATATCCAAATATTCAAATATTATATATATCCAAATATATATCCAAATATTCAATCAACGCCGCTAGTTTGATGTTTAAAAACCGCTAAATTGCATATTTTTCCGCTAAATTACTAAGTTTGTAAGTCTACATTTATATAGTTATTTTAATTTTGTTTCTGAAACAAAAATTGGTGTAAAGATGTAAACAAGGGTATGGCGTATTTTTTTTTAATAAAATAACATAAAACAACACTGATTTATAAGTTTGTTATTTTTTAAACTGTTTTAAGGGGAAATAAATAAAGATCCTTAAGCTTATGTATTAAAGTTTTTATTATTCAAAACAAAACAAAAATATTCGACAACAACGAAAAAATAGGAACTAAAATTTAATAAACTAAACTACATTATTCTGTGAAGTTCCATAAAACAAGAAATAGAATTGTTAAAAATAATAAAAAAAAGTTATTTCTAAATAGTTTTAAAAACTAAAAGAAGAGAAAAAAAATTTAAAGATTTAAAAATGACAAATAAAGGTATGTATATACCTATGTTAAAAAAGATTACTCAATCAAAATATTAAAGTCTGTGGTATCGTCGTCATCATAGCACTTTTATGTGCCTATTTATCATCATAATCATTGCAACATTTGTTATACCGTTTGAGTCCATATCTTACCGAAAGTATTGCATTTACCATATTGGTACTCATTTTATTTCGGTATTTGTTTTTCACTATATTGAGGGAACTAAAAATTCTTTCCACATCTGCATTAGAAAATGGCAGTACTAAAATTCCCAATGCAAAATTGGAAAGTTCCATAAAGGGATTTTCCCCACTTGCATCCCGATATTTTACGACCTCAGTCTAAAAGTTAATGGTGTGGGTTATATTTTCCCATTTAATAAAAGTTATATTGTAAAATAATTTTTTCTATTTCATTATCAGCAATTTGCATATTTTTTAATAATAAAAACAGTGGCTCGATTTCTTTGTTTTGCTTTAAAATATTCTGAACAGAAATTAATGAAATTTTTTCTAAATGTTTAACATTTTCAGGAAGACGATTCTTAAGTTGCTTAAATAACTCTACTAAAAAATTACGGCACCGCTCTCTTATCACCTTTTCTTCTGCAGGCGTAACTTTTTTTTGGTGTAATAATTCGCTAATTTTTGCCTCAAATTGGTAACCCAAATAGGGTTTGGGATTTATTAAAATTTCAAATATATTATCGCCGTCAGTATTTTGAGTTTCTCAATTGGGAACAAAAATTTTATTTTCAATACTCTTAATTAACATATTTGAATCATGTAACAATAAACTCGGATCTACATTATTAGATTCAAACATTTTATTAACTTTTTGCACTTCATTTAGTACAGGTTTTAAAAATAAAAGATATGCCAAATTTGTTACGTCTTTAAACATTGAGTACAAAATCTCAGCGGTATAGCATTTTTCAGAAAGACGCGTTATTTCAAAATGGGTTTTTAACTCAATATATTGATTTAAGATTCTGTCTACAGCAACTTCAATACTTAACCATCTTGTGGAGCACGCGTGTACAATTTTTTTTGGATCTGCTCCATCATTTATTGCATTAAAAAGATGCTTGTAATTATTTTGACGATTTACTGACTTACTAAACCAATTGTGCGTTTCAGAAATCATAAATTTCAAATTTCTTGGGAATGTTTTCTTAGCTCCGTGAGATACAGCTAATTGTAGAGAATGGCAGACACATCTAATTAAAAGTAAATTTGGAATTTCCGATTTTAAATGAGTGTAGACACTGTTGTTAATACCTTTCATAACACTGGCATTATCGGTACCAATTCCCACAAGATTATTTAGAGAAAGGTTAAAAGTTTTTAAAGTTTGTTTAACTGCGGTTGCAATACTTTCGGCATTACAATGCTCTAACTCAACAAGCGCTAAAAATGCTGATATTCTTTTACCCAATTGATTATCATAATAAATGATTGCCATTCCTAGTAGTTTTGTAACACTTGTCATTGGATTCATCCAATAACAAACTATATTTACAAAAACCAGTAATTACAGATCTTTGTGAAGATGAATACATGAACTTTATGAAATCTTTTTGAAAATGGGGGTAAAATAAATTTCTTATGATCCCGCTGCATTTTGTTCTGTGTATTTTTAAATTTTTGACGGACACATCCTGGAATGTATTTTTACATAACTCGCCAAGATGGTTTATGGGTAATACGAAATGGACAAACGCACACAAACAACGATAATTTTGCCTCTGCAGTCGCTGAAGGGTTATTCATACCGGCAAAATTTATTTTTGATTGGACCCTAGATCTACTCAGTGCAAATGGTTCAGCTGCCTTGACATGTTTAAGGGATGCCAAATGTTTTTTTTATATCGGATAGCTTTGCAGAAAAATCAGATTTACAATATTTGCACCTTGCACGGGTTGGATGGCCTGCAACCTGCACTAACCAATTTCGAAATTGAGGAAAACTTAACCATTCCTCGCGAAAATGTTGGAAATATTTTGTCTTAGGTTTTTCGGCCATTTCTAAAAAGTAAATCGATTGGTAACCATTGAAATAATTTTTTAATAGAGAATTAAATAATGAAAATTTAAATATGTATGTTACGGATAAAATGCACTATTTGAATAAAATGCAATATCTTTATAGTATTTTAATTGCTTAATTCGGTATTTTTTAAATCATTTTAAGAATATAATAAAAATAATATTTAAAAAAATGACAATTCCACTCTTATGTCATCATAATCCAAACCAAGACAATATTTACTAGAATTATCCGGCTAAGACGCAGTGTTTCCAGATTTCGCATTTCACCCATAACGTACCTAACACTTGAAACAATAACAATAACAATGAAACTTACCAGTTATTCTGTTTTTAAGCAGAAAACGAACAATGTAAAACAATAACAACAAAATTGCAAAGAACTAAACAGCATAACCTAATAACGTAACTCTGACCTGATAAATTATGTTTCTTATTTCCCAATAAGGCAAGTTACGAACTAAAGCGAATCTTCGAGAACAAGGAAATCCCCGAGATCTGAATTATGCAGCCAATAGGAGTTCGAATATATCAGTCGACAGAGTAATAAATCAATCAATCAGTAATAAATAAATCAATTTGTAAAAACAATAAAATTATTCTTTATTTAATTATTCTTTAATTTATGGTTTAAAAAGACAGTTGCAGTTAATTCGCTAAATTATGTTTTTTCCCCCAAGTAAACCTTAGTTTTCCGCTAAAAAATCCGCTAGCCGCAATAAGCAATTTTTTTCCGCCAATGCAAATGTAATTACGCCAAATCTAGCGGAAACTCCGCTAAGTTGGCAACACTGACCGCTACTGTAATTCATAAATAACAGTTATTCTTACCAGTTATCCTGTTACTGGCATAATATAGGTATACTAATAACCTAATAAAATAATACAGATTCAGAATTCAGATTCTATATTATATTTCTATACAGCTGTTACTGGTTAAAGTGGTCCTGTTTTATTTGGTTATTAGCAAATGCTTTGAAAGGTTATTGAAATGCAATATAGATTTACATAAAATTTTTATCTACTAATAACATGTGATAGTGGCGTATTGTATATTATATTATACAGGATTAATATTTTTATGCAAATATTTTTATTAATTTAATAAACAAGTAACATAAATTTATTAAAATATTCTGATGTCAATAAGTGTATACATAAAATAATATATTTATTTCTAACAAAACAAAACTTTAAATAAAATAAAAATATCTAAACTTAATATCAGACTAAAAGGAAATTTATCAATAACTTGATATGAATTATTGACAAAATTTACTATTAACGTTTAAAAATAATAATTTTTCTACCTTTGAAGCACTTAGACGATTTCTGTCACAAATAATTAAACCAGCCTTTGAAAACAGTCTTTCACATGGAACTGATGAGGTTTGCACGCAGGATTTGTCTTGTGCCAATTTACTCAAATATGGGAAATTAGGTATACCTATTTGTTCTCCCGCCACCATTTAAAACTCTCTTCGGTGCGTGGTAATATTGTTGCTTCGAAATATCTCTGTACTTCTATTATAGCAGCAGATTTAGCAGTTTGTGTGGGTTTTGTATTGGCAATAGTTTTTTCGAATGCGGACATTTCATCTGCCTCATCAAAATCTTAATCATCTTTTTTTTTCTTTTCTAATTGGTCATCGGTAGTGGTTAATACTCTTCTCTCTTCGGCAATTAAATTTGCAATATGTTCAATTATTCTTTTTTTTTGTGTTTTCTGCCGCTGCTGTATTTGAAAATGCCAACATTTTAAATCTTGGGTCCAAGAATCTCGCTGTGGCCAAAGTATTACTAAATTCTACCGTTTCAAGATGCTCATAAAATTGATTTTCATTAAGATCTATAACATTAGTTATTATTAAAGAAAACCCCTTTTGCTTAGATTTTTACAAACTTGATAAAGGCCATTAACTATTGGTATGATATAGGAGGCAGTGGCATAGTTTTCACCACTATAGTCGGATTACCGAACAGATGGAGTAAATGATGTGCGCGAAATATAGTATATTTTATATATTTTATTACAGTATTCTGTAAATCTGTGGCTCAGGTATGACAATTTTTATTGGTCCTTACTATTATAGGCAAAACTTCCAGCGCTCAGGTAGCGCTTGGTTCTGATGAACCTAGCCAATTACACCCTAAATGTTTGACCTGGCACGATTACTTAAAAGGATTACCTATACCCTTTCGGTAAACCCCAATATATTAACATAACTTTGCATAAAAAAATACTTAAAAGGGATTATTAGATCATTACCTGGCACAACCTCAAAATCGGTTTGGACCCATTTTACAGGCGACCGTATTATATTTAAAAAAAAGCTGCTTACAAAGCAAAGCTATACGGTAAAATAATTTAAAATAAGTAGGCATAATTCTCCTCGTCTAAATCTGCCAAGGTTGCATCGATGGGCGGGCTTATATTTCGCGCACATCATCTACTCCATCTGTTCGGTAATTCGACTATAGGCCTGTGAGATTTAAATTTATAGATTGAATATAAGTATATATTTGTTCCTTATTTAAAAAAGGAACAAATACTACATTTATTTTAATACATTTTTTACACATTGTGTTTATAATTATGTAAAAAATTAAAATTATTTTTTACCTAGGTAACATTATTTAAAAAAACAACATTTTTGTTTTTCTTTTTGATGGATGGAAAATCCAATATATCAGACAAGTTTGATTTTTAAAAAAGTTTATTGTGAATGTATTTATACTATATTAAACTAATTTATAAAAAATATTCATGGAAAATAATACTAATACATGAATAGATAAAGAAGATATCAAAGTTTCCTAAAAAATTACTCGCTATCTGAATCTGATGAGTCTTCATGTACATTACTTATAATAAGTGGCTCTACTTGGAGTTCCATCATGGCATCCATAGTCCACATTCGCTTCTCTTCCTTGAGGACATGGTCAACAACTTTCTTCCAATTTTCAGCAGTTACATTTTTTATTGCTTCGTGAAAAAGTGGTGTAAGTTTAGAAAATGTAAATGTAGTATTTTTTCTGCCTAGTTCACCCTTAATTTGAGCCCAAATGAACTCAATGGGATTAAGCTCACAGTGATATGGGGTAGTCTTAAAACAATCCTACCCGTAGATTTTGCAATTACCTCGATTAGCCTTTACCAAATCCAAAAGTTCCGCTTTTACCATATCACCTTCATAAAAAATTGAAAAAACTAAAAAAAACTTCAGAATTGATTTCTTCGTGATAGTCCGTGGTCTTTTTGGATTCAAAAGCCAGTAAGCCTTCCGGAACAAAACCTACATCTTAACCGATATGGAGAACTATTAACCTTTTTCCTTTACCATATGGTGACGTCAGTCCAGTCGACAGTCCTTTGACAAAAGCTTCTCTAGCAGTGATTATGGTCTCGTCTTTCCATAGTTTTTGAACCACATGACCGGCGTTGACCCAGGTTTCATCCAAAAAATAAATGGTTTTATTTTGCTCTCTATATTTCTTAATAGACCGCAAGTAACGTCGTCTCCAGCAAATTATCTCATTTTTTTCTTTAAGCATACAATTTCTACTCCTTTTTGTATACCTGCAATTAAAAAAAAAGCGAAGATTAATAATATGATCAAAAGGGTTTTATCGAGGGTTTTATTTATCTTAAAAGCCATTTAAACTTACCTAAAACCGATTGTAGAAAGCGTCGAAACGTGCTTTTTTTAAAAGAAATAGAAATTGCGTCGTTTTCTTCAATTGCGGCTAAAATCTTTTAAATCGTTGGCGGTTCATTTCTAAAAAAAAATTGATGGATTGTCCTGCGGATCGCACATTTTGTGTCATCATCTACATGATCCAGAGTGGCTCGGGGTCTATTGTACTGTTTTGACGCTTGAAATTGAGGAGAAAAGTCATGTTTCCGAAGAATGTTATAAACACTACTATGACCAACTCCTAAAAAAAAACTTGTGTAAAACGAAAAAAAAAAACATAATTTTTAATGAAAATTAGCTTTCTTTAAAAATTATAATAAATTAATTGGACAGACGCTGTACAGTGTGTCTGGTGAAACTGGGTTGAGTTTACACTTGATAACGGTTGGAGATACTTACCAACCGAAACGTCGTGTTACAATAAATAAATAAGACAATGCAAGTCCGACAAGATGTTTTCACTGTACCATTGTCTACTACCTTCAAAAACAGATTTTTTGTCATTTTGCTGCTTCTGCTGTAAACTAGACTTTTTGCACTTTGTTGTATGCTGGATACTCGTTATCACATGTTTTATATATGTTCATAATCACTTCCTTTTTAGCAATGGTCAAATGTTTTCGTACTCTTTTCTTGGGGGGTGACAATGGGGGTGTACGTGGCGCGTCAGCCATTATTTGTTAACAAACAAATTAACAAAAAAATAAACACAATCTCAACTTTTCAATATTGCGAGGATTCAAATATTCGAATAGCAGAAAATTCAACCAAAACAATCTAAAGCCGCTCGACTAATAAAATTAAATAAAACCCCAAGTCATGAACCCTATCGAGGCTCTAGGCCACACCTCCGGCGCAGAACGGTCACGTGACCACTCCATCTGTTCGGTAACCCAAGTATAATAACTCTCTATTCAATATCGGTTATAACAGTTATCGGCAAATAACCGGTTATTAATAACGGTTATTGATATATCGCCCATCACTATCTTGGACGTATTCGTTGCTTTTTGCTGATTTAGGGATGCGCGTAGTGATAAAAACATTGATATTACAAAAACATCGTTTAGTTTAGATGAAAAGGTATTTTATATAATACTTATAAATCAAACACTTTTATTATATGTATTATATAAGATACATTATTGTGTGTAAACAAATTATAACCTAAAAATTCAAAATTCGTAACATATTAAATATAAAATAACTTTATAAGAATTTCAACTTAAACGTCAGTCTGGAGCAAATCAATTTCACCTAAATTCTTATAAAAAGCATAAAATAAAAATATTACACTAACGAAAAAATAAACTTTTAAATGAATATTAATTACAGTCTACAGAGTACTTACAGACGTTATTCTTATGCCAAATCCCAAGATTATCTGTCTAAGCTTTGAAGAAAAAATAAAGTAGCTCAGACGTGAGTTCTTCTGATTTTTCCTGTTTCTTATTAGGTTTTATTGGGTCAAAATTTTTGGGCTTCGGCAGAAAAGACAATTCGGCAAATGTCACTTTTCTATTTTCTTTTTCTCTAAGTTTAAAATAGTCTGAAGGGTCTTTGAAGTTCCAGGCTGTGGATTTAAATAGGGATCTATTTCTGTTACATTATGATTTATCGGGGGTGCAGCATCTTTACTTTGATTGTTAGAGTCCTCTGTGACAAGTGGCATTGATACGTTACCACCTTTTGCCCGATTTTTCAAAACCTTTTAAAATATTAATTGGGTTCAAACTTTTAAGAAAAGCTCCTTTATTAAAGGTCCTATGGAATAATCGGTAATTATTTCTTCTGGATGAATTGTCATGAATTTATCCATCTCCAAAGAAAGGTAGCCCTTAAATGGTCCAAAAACTATATCAAGGGGCTGTAATTGATGGCTCGTGTGGGGAGGAAGAGTTATCATATTTATGCTATTACTCCTGCAATAATTGATTGCATGAATGGTTTTGTGACTGGCGTGTCCATCCAATAGCAGTAGAACCGGGTTTTCTTTGGATGGCAAAACACACTTAACAAAATGATTTAGGAATTTAAGGAATAAATCACCATTACTCCAACCTGACGGATTACAAAACGCTGCAGTATTGGGAAATCCTCCAACTGTTAATTGAGGGTTCATTCTTGCTCTTGGATAAATAAGAAATGGAGGAATAAATTTCCTGCTGCACTTATGGTAGCTATCATGGTAATGTTTTTCCCTTTTTCTTCAGAAGTAATTCTGCCAATTTGTTTGACGCCTTTTTCTGCAATAACCTTTTAAGGCTTTTGCACAATAGAAAGTCCAGTTTCATCTATATTAAAAATCCTCGACGGTGGAAATTGATAATTTTGTGTAGACTATTGAACAATAGAAAAAAAAGATTAACTTTTTCTTTAGTGAAGCCTGTGACTCGAGCCATATTAGTAATAATAATAATAATAATAATAAGACGTTTATTAGCCACCAATACAAAAAAAAGCATAATTACAGAAGGTAATATGATTATATACATGGAATTGAATATTAGAATATTACACAAAGAGAGCATATTAAAAACAATAGGTTATATAAAGAATTTAGTTAACACAAGTAAGGCAACTAATAAGCCATGCATTCAGACTTCCAGAAAAGAAGGAAACAACTTCCTGGATTCTGTTAAGGCTTATAATAGAAGAAGTGAGAAAAAAAAAACAATTCTTATAGACAAACTAAAAAAAAAAAACAAATAGGTAGGCATACACTTATGAAGGGAAAAAGCAGTAGAGGGAAGAATGGATGAAACGGAATGAAAAAAAATTCTGTATGTATATTCTATATTCTCTAAAATGAAAAAGAATTCTACCTGAGTCGGAGTTATCGAGACATGGTCCATAAATTGTGTCGCAAAAATTTAACGGTGATAGTACTAAAGCATCACAGAGCAGTTTTTTGATACTTGAGCTTAAAAAATGTCTTTGACGATATATTGTTTTTAAGGCAGAATATACATTTTTTAGTTTAAGGGTAACATGTTCCTTGAATCTAAGTTTATAGTCCATTACTAGTCCAAGATTTTTTGCAGAGTTTTTAAAACTTATTATATTGTTATTAAGGTGTACATTTAAATTATTTAAAATATTAGTTCGATGATTGTCACTACAAAAAAGAATAGCTGCTGATTTAGTGGGGTTAATCTTTAGAAGTAATTTTTGGGTTTCTATATTTAAGGTATTTAAATCATCACTTATATATTGATTAGCTTGGACAATATTAGTGTGATGAAATGAATAAAATAGCTGGGTGTCATCTGCATAGCAATAAGCAATGGTGCTTACAGTGTAAAATTTTTTTAGTAATTTGTGAAGTATAAAGAGTATAAAACAAAGGACCAAGAATGCTACCTTGGGGCACCCCAGAGGTAACATCCAGTGCATTTGATTTATTGTTATTGAGCACTACTCTTTGTTTTTTTGGATTAAACAAGAAAGAAGACACCAATGCCAACGCAGACTCAGCAAAACCCATATATTCTAATATAGCCAGTAATATTCTGTGATTTACCATGTCAAAGGCTTTAGAAAAATCTAAGAGAACCAACACCGTAGCTTTATTTTTATCAAGTTCCTTAAAAATATCATCAATCACTTTAGATAAAGCGGTTGCACAACTATACCCCTTACGAAACCCAGACTGGTATTTAGGAATTAAATTATTTACATTTAAATATTGAACTATTTGATACTCCATAACTTTTTCTAATATTTTTGATAGTATAGAAAGTACAGATATTGAGCGAACATCATTAAATTCAACAGGATTTTTTATTTTGCGCAAAGGAATAACATTGGTTTCTTTCCATTGATCGGGAAAGCAGTTTTGTTCTAAACATACGTTTATAATATAAGAGTGGTTTAATTATGGCAGGACAACAAATCAAAATCAGGGTAATGTTTAATTGATCAACGCCAAATGCTTTAGATTTAATAGATTTTAAGTAATTTATTATTATATCTTTTGTCACCAAATTAAATTTAAATTTAGCCAAATAATTTAACCTATGTTTTTTAAAATACCCAACAAATTCTTCGTCAGGGTTATTATTGTTTTTGTTAATATTAGAAAAAAAAATTAAGTTTATCTACATCTTGCATAAGAGGAGGAACTTGTATATTTGATTTATTAGAAATATTTAGTTTATTAAGTTCTTGCCATGTTTCTTTGTTATTACATACTCTAAAATCTGTGAGCCAGGTATGCCTTTTTTCCGCCCTAATTGAACTAGTTGCAAGATTTCTGTACTGCTTATAATTTTCCCAATCCTCGCGACTTTTGGTGTTTCTAAATTTACGTAAAGCCGAGTTGCGAACTCTTTGTATAAATCTTTGTATAAATCTAATATTAGGAGTAATCCAGGGGCAATATGGTCTAGTTTTACCCTTTACGTTTTTTATAGGACCATCTAAGTTAATTAATTCTAATAAAGATTGAGTTAAAAAAAAACTTTATTGTTTAAATCGGCCATATTGTACATATTATGCCAGGGAATCGATTCAATATCAGACTGAAATAAACAAGTGTTGATATTTTGTAAATTTCTATAAGTGAAATTATAAATTTGAGGCTTAGGTATATCAAATTTTATATTGCAGTAAATTAGCATATGATCCGATATTTTAATATTTCACAATTCTCCACCGACTCTAAATTTGAGAAAAGTAAATCAATTAAAGACATAGTGGTGTTGGATATTCTGGTAGGGTCAGTTATAAGCTGTTGCAAACCATATAATTCAGTAATTTCGCTTAATGATACCTTAAAATTCAAATCTAAAAAATGTATATTAAAGTCACCCAAAAGTAAAATAGACTCATAGTTAACATAAAAGTCGGTCATAATATTTTGAAGACGGGAACAGAATAGATGTATGTCGCTCTTGGGAGGACGATATATATTACCAATTAAAACTTTTTGATTATTTACTTTTAATTCGATCCAGACATGCTCAAGATAATCGCATGTTTCCTTAAGAACTTCACGATGGTCGATACATGATTTTACATAAACAGCTACACCATCTCCCCTGCTTAATCGATCTTGCCGTATGAGACTATAATTTTGCAATTCTATGACTTCGTTGGTAACCCCTGTATGTAACCATGTCTCTGAAACCCCAATCAAATCATATTGATAACTATCTACATGTACTTGAAAAATATTAAAATTATTTAAGATGGACCTTGCGTTAATGTGTGCACATGAAAACATTATTTTAAAGCAAAATAGAAAATTTTTTGTTAAACAATTAAGGTAAGTAAGTACAGGAAGGGAGAAAAAAAAAGGGAAAAAGGGTTAGAATAGGGAGTATATGCTTACAAAAAAAGAAGAAAAAACAAAATTAAACCTAACAACTATCTATAATTATATACACATACATACATATACATATATTTTTCCCTTTTAATGAACACCGAGTTAAGTAAATTAAACACTTATTAACTTTATTTTTGTCGTGTTTGTACTATCCTACTCAATACAAAGAAACTTTAAGCAAAACAGAAAATTATAGTACCTATAAATACGTTAAAAAATAAATCATTTGCATTTAATTATTTAACATTTTAAATTTTTTGGCTTTATTGTTATTATATGCATATATATTTAGTAATCATTAGCGTAGAAATATCATTAAACAATATTAGTACCTAGCTTTCAATCATGAATAGTATCTACAACTTATTGTTTACAAAATATTGCAATTCAGAAAAAAAAACAAAAAAAAAAAGCCTTTAATTTATTTTTATATCAACTAGGCATGCAGAGAAATTTTTAAATTTTTATTATAATAATAGTATGCCAGTCGCCAAGTCGATTTAAAGCCAGTCGATCTTTAAATATAAGTTTAGTTTAGAGTATAAGAACGTCTGTATTTAGTAGCATATGGAGTTCTTAATCGCAAATGTTCTGCTCGGTTAAATGATATTAGCCAGTCTTTACCGGCACTTTTTTAATTGTTTATTAAATGGATGCGGCAAATCATTTATTTCTGCATACTGGAAGGCCAGTTTTCTTACATGTACAGAAGATACACCATAAAACATTTTCTGTAAACTTACAATATGATTTCTTATCTCCTGTCTTTGTTGTTCATTAAACACTGGCTAGAATCGGCCCTTGATATGTTTTGCTGGAATGTCTTGTTTCTGCAAACAATAGCGAATCGTATTTCTAGGAATGCCATGTTTTTTGGGAATTGCACTAAGGTTTGAATTCGGCAGTTTTGCTTCTTCTACAGCCATTTGTAACTGCCCTTCTTCATACACTATTTTGGATATGTCACTGTTCCCAATTTAACATTTTTTTTTACAATTCAGTTTTAATTCTTGCACCTCCACTCGGAAAATGTCTAGTATTTTCTTTTCCTTGTCTTCATCTAGATTAAGATATTCATGCAAATATACTTTATGCACTAGTTTGTATATATTAGGAATTGCCCAGACAGTCATAGAAATCACAGATTTTTTAAAATTTCCATTGAATCCATCCTTTTCCTCCAAAAATCTTGGAGGAAGATCTGTCATGTAAGTCTGACTAAAAATTTCACAAATTATTGAGTTTGCTCCAAATCACTTTTCCAGTTAGATAGAATGCTGGAGTAGAAATGATATTCAGTTAATTCAGATGGAGTAGAAACATAACACCTATTTGTTCAGTTTAAAGAAAATGATGACATCCAGATGGACATATCCTTCAAACAACTGATTTCCCTAATCGACTTAATCCACCTTATAAGTATAAGTGTATAAAGTTATACACATTTTTGGATACCATGGTCATTTAGAGAAAAAGTTTTGGTTGGCTTATTAACATTTTTTTAAGGACTTCTCTTCTTGTGACCAGCATGATATTGTAAAACAAATTGTTCAAGGAACACTAGTTTAATAATTTATAAATATTTAAAGGATTCAAATGAAAAGCCAACTTCAAAACCACAACAACAATCTTTAAGTGTTGGCCATTCTAAAAAACAGAAAAAGTTTCGACAATCTAAAATGTTTTCAATAAAAACAAAAATCTTAAATATCCTCATTTAATACTAATGATACACAATCAGAATCATTTTGTTTTTTTAACTTTTCAGCTAATAGATATTAGATAGATAGAGCTAGATATTAGTAGATAATATCTTATTTTTAAAAAGTCAATTTTAATTATTTCTTCAATATTTTTAAAATACCTAAGCTAAATTACCTGAGACATTTTGATAGTAAATGTTATGCTTTTTACAGTCCTATTTTATTTACTGACCCATAACTAAAATCATGTTATTTGCTTAAAGTAAAATTATAGACTAATATAAAAAAACCCTTTAAAGTATTATTTAGAACCTTAATTGTGATCATAACTACTGTGAACTGTGATAATCAATATTTACTAATAATAAAGACTTACATATTTTGGATCATATTTAGGATGAAATACTTATTAGGATAATGAATTTTAACCCAATTAGGATATATTATTGAATACACAATATACTGCCTTAATGTGTTTTATTATGTTTCATGTTCCATACTTACTGGATACAACACCACTGACTTGCAATTGAACATCTTTAGCCGATTGTGACTAACCAAAAATCAAAAGTTGTATTTTGTTTTTATTTGCTTATACTAAAAAAATTAAATGGAAAAAAACATGCATATTAACTTGTACATATGTATTTGTGTTATTATTAATTAACTTATTTACAATGAGAAGCCAGATTTATTATATTATTTATATTAGATATATATTAGAGATATGTTCAGTTTTTGTCTTTATAAGAACTTATATTTTGTTACAATTGTATAAATGGTTAAAAAATATATATATTTAATTTTTTATTAGTTTGTTTGTTACATATTTCTTATAATGTTTTATACACTTATGGAAACAAAAAAAAACAGGTAATTTTTTCTGAAACACCAGAAATTAAGATTTTCAGTTAAAATATACTTTATACCTGCAACAATTCTATTTTTTACATAAAAGGTCTTATTAATACCATACTTACAGTTTGCAGTATGTAATTAAGAATATATTGTAACTTTTTTTATGCCTTTTAAAACCCTTTGTTAAATTTATTTTAATTAATCTTAAAATAAAACATTTAAAAGACAATTTAGTTTTGTTTTTTTTAATTAAAATTTGGTCCGATATCTATAGTGTCAATTTATAATTCTTGGTAAGTATCTATAGCTAAATATCTCAAATAAGCAAGATCTAATTTAGATCGCCAAATTTAGAGAACCAAATTTAAATTAAATAATATTTTAGTTGATATGTTAATTCTTAATTAAAGTGATGAGGAATGTCTGTGATTAAAGTGATGTTTTTTTTTAAATAAAATAAAATTCTATTTAAATATATCTCATCACTCGTCAGTTAACGCATCAACTTTTGTAATTCTGCAAATTACTTGAAATTTAAATAACAGGCAATAGATCAGGCTTAAATTTCCCGCCACACGCCACTCAAGATGGTTGCCCCCATCTTTGTCAACAACGTCAATAAAGCTGTCAACAGAATTTCTGTCTGTTCATTAGGCAACACGCATTTCTCTATATCTGTGTTCTGTGGTTCCTCATCTATCGGAGAATAAATGAAACAAAACAGCTTCTGCAACAAATCGCAAAATTACGTTCCGCGCCATCTTTGGATCGAGCGGACAACCTCAAAACAACCCGACACGCTCCTTCCATTTAACTTTCTTTTCCAAAGGGGGATTTTCTGTGCTAATTTACCCTTCGATCGTCAGACGAGCTGGTGCGTAATTTTTTAGACAAAACCAGTTCCGAATAAAGTTCATTGACAAAGCCTGTCGGATTTGCCCCACTCTCCCCTACTCATCGCAGTATATTATCGCAAAATATTATTACTAAAACTGCCAAGAAAAAACCTGGAAAATATTCTTGGGTTTCTAAAATGACCGCTAGGGGGCGTAACTGCGATCTTGGATCTAAGAAAAGTAAAGTTTTTGTGATTTTCGATATAATAACTTAATAAAAAAATATTTGATCTTTAAAGTAGAGGACAATCCAAACTGTGATTCAAAGGTTTCTGGAAAAAACACTCTGTATCTTAAAAATGGCTTAATCGACTTTAACATAATTTTGTTCTTTAAAAAGGGCCGTTCCTGTGCTTTAACTGTTTTAGAATTCGAAGTTTTGTTAGTTTAGTTTCATACGTCTCCGCCAGAGCACTTTTTTGCACTTTCCGACAGAAATAGTAAATTTTCTTAAAAAAATTAAATGCGTTGGTATGATTTTTAATTGGTCAAATGTTCACGATTAATTGACCTATGAAGTTGTGAATCGTCTGCATATTATAGCAGTGAGCTATAAAAAAGGCAAAATAAAAGAAGGAATAGAATTAATGCTTGCGGAACGCTTTTTGTTATTAGTTTGTATTTTGATTTGATTAAAATTTGAAAAAAACATTATTGCGAGTTGAGAAAAAGTCAAACGCTTTACTAAAGTGTGACATTTTAAGGAATGCCATCATTATGTTTAATATAGTTTAGGACTTCATGAAGACGAAAGATCAAACATGATGACGCACTAAACTACTTTCTAAAGCCCGACTGACAGCTTGGAATAACTAATTAATTAATAATTTTTTGAAAGTCACTAATTTGTTTGAAAAAAAAATTAATAACTTTTGTCGTAGTCGGTAGCATACTCATAGGATACTTTCTTATGAAGAATGTCCCGGCAATGTCTAATAAGATTCAAACGTCACATTTTCCAAATCCACTATTTCTAATTAATTTATTTTTCCCAAAAACAAATTAATCTTTCTAAAAATCTATTTTCGAGCCAACCCATAGATACACACACGGGTCTTCGCCTAAAAGTTCGGGACGTGCTAAATCCCGTGGCAACACTTTAAGCTTTCGTGTCTGTGCGAAATGAAATATGTCTTAATATTACACACATATTTGACTTGAATATATGAGATTTGTTCAAGACTCTCTCGTCGCCACCCCGAGAGAACTAAACTAAAATGTCATTTTAACTAGATGTAGTGGTGCAGTGGCGTACGAGGGTTTTTTTCCAATTAAATTATCACCTTATCAAAAAAGCCACAAACAGTTTTTTTCTCTGTTTTAGTATATTCGATATGTAGGTTCGATAATAATAGTATAAAAAAGTACGAAGGAGCTTCTGGCATTAGAAAAAATAATGGCCTAAGATAGTTTTCTTGTCTTTATGTCAGAATGTTGATGGTGTGTTTAAAACCACCATTCCCTATAAGTAATTAACTTTTTTGCGATAACTTATTAAATCATTTAAAAACTTGTTATATTATAGGTATTTGCAAGCAAATAGGGTAGAAAATAAAGGTCTTATTTCACCAGAAATTCCTTTTTTATTATGACGACCGGTTTAGAATTTTATCGCATCATCAGGTCGAGGACTAAAAGTAAAAGACAAAATTTACATAGATACTACGCTTATCAAAAATTGGTAAAATACTGAATAAAAACAAATTATAAAGCGTACTTACATTGTTAAAAACGAGATTTGTCAAAAACCAACAACAGTCAACTCTTACCTATCTCTTACATATATCGTATTATTATAGATATGCAGATGACTGAATTTTACTATGGAATGGCAATAAACAAAATCATCATTTTTTTACGTTAGAAGTGGAAATCAATGAAACCATAACCTCTTTAGACTTACTTATTAAAAACGTAAATAATAAACATGAATTTGAGATATATAGAAAACCTAGCCACACTGGAACAATCATACACAATAAGTCATTCCATCCCCTTTCACATAAAGTAGCAGCTTTAAATAGTTATGTAAATAGAGCACTACAGATTCCTCCAACAACTGAAAGCAGGGATAGAGAGGTGAATATTATCAAAAAAATTGCCCAAACTCATAATTTTTCTCCCCATTTAGTAGACAAAATAAAAAATAAATTTCTATTACGTAATGCATCCCAAAATGTCTACATAGAATCAAAATGTCTACCACATCAAACAACATTAAGTAATCAGCCAGTAAATAAGTTCATTTCGCTTACATACAATGGAGCAGTTTCTTATAAAATCCAACGAGTTCTAACTTCTTTAAATGTTAAGGTTGCTTTTAAATCGAGCATTTCACTAGGTAACCTATTGATTAATAATAAAGACAAAACGGATGCATTATCTTGTAAAGGAATTTTTAAGCTTTATTGTGAGTGTGGTTATTTTTATGTAGGCCTGAGTCATTATTTGCTAAGCATATTATGGAGACCGGTCACCCATCGAATCTACTAAATAATTACAAGATTTTACATAGAGTTCAGGACAACATAAATCTAAATAATCTTGAATTACTTGAGATAAAAAGATCTCTCAAAAAAGAATATGATAAATCTTTTAATATTCAGGTTAACATTCCTGAAACTAATTTAATTAATATTTTATTTGAATTAACTCTTCCCTCCCTTTCCGGTTAATTTATTTCAATAAAAAACCCTCTTGCTTTCTTAATGTAAACTGGTGGAGACATCTGTTTAACTGTTTCAAAAAATATTTTAAAGTTACTGTGGGCACCGCTATCTAGTACCCATTCGGTTATATGATATAATATGTAGATTTCTTTGTAACGTTCTTTCTTAATTATGAAAACTAGATATAGATGACTCCGTTGGTCAGATTAGTTTCAATGGTGGTTAATATAGTTTTTAGATCGTTTGTCTATTGTGTTTTAATGGTGCTGCTTAAATGTTATTGTTTAAAACCTAGGTGTATTATTTGTTATCTTATGATATAAGATTTACTCGTTTATTTTTAACTGTACCGTTCTATATGTGTAAATTTTGTCTTTTACTTTTAGTCCTCGACCTGATGATGAGATAAGATTGATTTCGCGAGACCGGTCGTCATAATAAAAAAGGAATTTCTGGTAAAATAAGACCTTTATTTTCTACCCTATTTGCTTGCAAATACCTATAAAATACATACTAGAACATGGACACCGTTCTCCAAACTAAAAAATTGTTGTCTATGGATCAAAACATGAATTTTAAACAGTAAACTTCGAAGAAGCTTCGAACATTGTCTAAAGTAATAACTTTTTCCTTTATTTTCATCTTCTTTTAAGTTCATTTAAAACCACTACTGAGTAATTATAACTTTCTTGCAATAATAAATAAATAAATGGTCAAGTAATATCGTTGTCGATGGATTAAAAAAATGTCGAAATTAAAATAATGCCTTAAATTTACCTTTGTTTTCATTTTAGAATTTCGATAGTTCATTGAAAACCCAAATTCACCATTGACTACCTAACTTTCTTCTCGTTCAAGTGCCTATTCGTTCCGAATATTGACGATCATACTGGATATGATGACTTTGTTTACGGCTGCTTTAAATAGTTGGGTAGTAGTTAATTTTAATAGTAGCTGATTGATTGCAGTATAGGTTTTGGAAAAATAATTCGAAACTTCTTCGATGAATGATTTTGAGGAATAGCTTTAGCATGTGACTCAAAAGACTAATTGTTCTGTAATCACCAAAAGCTTTGGCTACATGTTTCTTTGGTCACATTATTAATTCAGATATAAGCCATTTTTTTGGAATTCATGTTTCTAGTATTGTAGATGTAACTAAAAATGCCAGTCACGAATATGATAGACTTATCGTCAAGAAGCCTGAGAAATTCCGAATGTACTTCATCCGACGCTGGAGCTTTTCCTTGCCTTAGAGTATTAATGGATCTTTAACTTCCTCTCTCATGATAGCAGGTCCGAACTTACTCTGATTGGAATCTCATATCAAAAAACAACTGTTCTATTTTAAATATTTTCACTATCGACAATTAGTTGTTCTGCACCATCTACTAGTTTTCTTTTTTTCTAAGTTCTTAAGTTATACCACTTAGTCAAATAAAAAATAAATCCTTCGCATCAGATTAATGTATAGGTACGAGTACAATAACGTAAGAAGAAAGATTTACCTGGCAAACTACTAAGTGGTTTTTCAAGGTAAATAGCCTTGTTTTTATATCAGAATGTCAATGGTTCGTTAAGAACAAATCTTTCCCATTGATTTACTAGAACAAAGAATTCCATAAATAGTTTAAAATCGTGTCAAATTTATAGGTACGAAGAAGCTTTAAGTACCATCTACAAAATGTTTTCATAAAAAAATGCTTTTCTTAATGCTTCTCTTTATGTCAGAGTGTCGATTGGCAGACTCCGAACAATCTTAATAAATACTCCATTAAGTGTGTTTATTCTTAACTGTATAAAGAACACTTACGTGCTCTAAGCTCTGAGTGAAGTAAAGAGTCCTTGACAGAAATACGTTGGGTAAAAACTAGGAGATCTAGTTGAGGGTTTAGATTATTTGTCAGCTTCTCTGCTATTGAACCGTAAAACTGATTAAACACATTTGCATCAATTGGATATTGCTTGGTTTATATAGTCCTCCTATTATCCTTGGGTTTACTGTGTGCCATCTCCAATCTAAGCCCATAGTTATCGTTCTTGATCCTTCTTATAGCCTTGTCTTTAAATTTTTTTATACATGTTATAATAATGGAAAAACTGGGATAAGTTGTAAAAGTTGAAAGGAATAAGCTTTACACTGGAAAGATTGATCCTGGCTAAAACTGCCTCGTTATCAAATAACCCTGAGGGAATCACAAACAGGTTTGCGATTGAGCTTTATAGGATTTTACTAAATGGAATTAAAGGCAACTACCTAAAATTATTGTTGGGTGGACGATGAATACATATAATTAACATTTAAGTTACACTAAACTCAAAAATTTCCTCAATAACACGTGCATCAAATACATTGTATTGAATACTAACGTCTCCAAGGCTGTATCTATAAAAAGTTATTGTTCATACTAGTATCTGGAGAACAAAGTTAAATTTATTAAACAAATCAAAAAATCAATATAAATTAAAAATCTTTTTAAGTTTTCGACCACCAATATTATTTTTTGATTACCAGATATAATCCTACTTGTGCTAGTATAATGGTAGTTTAAAGAACTTGGAAGAATGGGAAGATTGCAGATAATGAAATCGGTAGCAAAACACTTATTACTTGGGAGAGTAATGTTAGACATTCGTAGAATAAGATAGAACTGTGATTTAAACAATTTGCATGAGGTTTACATTTTCGCCTATTGGTTGGTTTTAACGTGAAGAACCAATCAATAAATCAATCATATGCTTTATTGTCAAAAATGTACAAAATTTTGTAGACAAATCTAATAAAAAAACATATAAAAACAAAACAAAACAAAACACACAAAATAAAAATAAATATACAAACAAAATAAATACATGCAAAACTGTACAAAAACAATGTACCTGGTCAATATACATCAAATAACAGTAGATTAATTAAATACAGAATGAAAGTGCAATTTATTTACTAAAAAAAAAAACTAATATATGCTCTATTTTAAGATATAAAAAGAGCCAGTGTGTGTGTGATACCCGAAAAAAAAGTTATCCTCGAAAAAAATCCTCCACTGCGTACAAGGCTTTTTCCAGAAAGTACGCCTTCAAAGCAATATGAAATCGAGGAAAAGAAGTAATTGATTTAATTTCCAAAGGCAAGTGATTATGCGTCTTTTTGGCTCTGTATAGAATAGAGCTTTTTACTAACCCGGACCGAGGGGTTTGCAGATAAAGATCATGCACTGCGTTGCGAAGTGAATAATTGTGAGACGGCCTACTTGGCATTTCTGACTTATGTTTGCGTACTAAGCAGATAGATTCCAATATGAATAAAGAGGGAAGAGTAAGTACATTTCTAAGTGTATCTTGCATTTTTTAAAGATTTCTTGACAGTGAGCTCTGCTATTAAGTCCAAGCAGATACCGAACTGCTCTCTTTTGGAGTTTAAAGATGCGCTCAAATTGAGTCACACCGCATGTGTCCCAGAATGGAAGGGCGTAACGTAGATGTGACTCAAAAAGGGCATAATAAACTGTTCTTGATGTTTGAAAACTTAATTCCCTAGAAACTGATCTTAAGACAAAACATGCTGAACTTAATTTTTTATATAAGGCATCAATATGCTTATATAAAAAATTAAGAAAAGACTTTAGTTTTTGAGACATTTAGGCACAGAAGATTAGAATCGCACCACGATTTAATGGTAATTAAGTCATTAGAAATAGTAGCATGTAGTGCCCTAGCATCCGGATTGCTCCCTGTAAAGCTAGTATCGTCAGCAAAAAAACAGATTTTGCCACTGATGTTAAGATTGGCCATGTAATTTATAAAGATCAGAAACAAAATAGGGCCCAGGACTGAACCTTGAGGTACCCCACATTCTATTGGTTTGCAAGAAGACGTCGTCGTATCAACCTTTACAAGCTGATTTCTATAACTGAGATACGATTTAAACCACTCAAGGGGCATTCCCCTGAACCCATAGTGATTCAATTTGTCAATTAAGATGTTATGGTTTACACAATCAAAAGCCTTGGAGAAATCACAAAAAATTGTTGCTGTTGAATGATTATTATTTATACTGGTGTAAACACTATTAAAGAGAGAAAACATAGCATCATTTGTGCACTTGTTACTCAAGAATCCAAATTGGTGAGGAGTAAGAATTTTATATTTAAACAGAAACGATAAGAGCCTTTTTTTAACCAGTCGTTAGTTATTCTGGTAGGAAAGTTAATATGCATTACTATACCTATTGAGACGAAAATAGAGTGAAGAGATTCTTGAGCAGTACACACACTGGAAAAATCAATATTCAGGTCGCCACACAAAATTAAATTACCTTTTAAGGGCAAGGATTCTAGCAAGCTTAGTAGTTTTTGGAGGAAAGTCTGTGAGTCAGCGTCAGGTGTTCTATATACACAAATAATATAGAGGTCGTATGTATTATGGTAAACTATGAAAAATTCAAATACTTTTTCTGATAAAAAGTTATCAAACTTAGTTACCGGTGAAAAATCGTTGTTTATAGACATAATCATAGTGCCCCCATGGGATAAATTAGTTCTATTAAATCTTGCTATTGTAGTGTAATTTTGAACAAAAACTGGTTCATCAATGTTTAGCCAGTGTTCGGTTATAGCAACTATTTCTGGATAAAAGAAATAATCCATTAGTTTTGTGTCTTAAGGACTGAATGTTAATAAGAAATACGCTAAGCTTGCTATCATCCGATTTATCAGAGGGTGCTTGATCCTCTGGTCGCGTCACGTTGTTTAAAAATTTTTGTTCTTAGATGAGGAAGAAGACGTGACCTGATTTTCCAGGCTGTCCTTAAGGTGAACAAGTTATGACAAGTAAGTCTTTGATGAAGCAAAGCATTGCTTTATTTATGATTAAGTCTGCAATACCACTTTTCAGTGAATCAGTGTTAAATTTATAAAATTTCATTCTCAATCGTGTTTAATTCGTTTAGTTTAACACTAAGTTCATGCTTGTCATTTTCCAAAATTATTAGTGAGGAAGAGAACTTTTTCCCTGCTTCAGATAATTTATCCTCAAAAATCATACTATTTCTTTTCAATCTCTCAATATGTATATCTTTTTTCTTTAATTCTTTAGGCAAATCAGTAATTTCCAATTCATAATTTCTTTTTATATTTTACTCTTCATTAAAATTTTCCTGGCAATTTGATGAAAATAAAATGTTATAATCTCCTAATTTTACATCAGAAATAACCCGATCTAGATAATAACATGATAAGAACAGATCTTTTTCATTGACCCACTGATACATGGAATTCCATCTGACCATTTCATCTAATAATAGGTTGAAAAAAATTCTCTGCTGTTTGCTGATTAAAACATTAATGGATTTTTAAATACCAAAAAGTTTCAATCATCGACGAACTACCAAGTGGTTTTTCTAATATATAATAATGCCTTAATTCATTAAAAATATATTTATTTAATTGATGTATTAAAACGTTAGAGTTCCATTTCGCTCAATATTTAGTTCAAGAAATTGCATCGTTGTTTGTTAATTAAAACATAAGCAAATTTATAGATACCAAAAAGCTTCAACTATCGACGAACTACCAGTGGTTTTTTAGTGAAAAATAATGCTTTAGGAGGAAACCCTTGTCTGTATGTCAGAATGAGAGTTTATTAAGAAAAAAATTATTTCATGCACCTAGTAACACGTAGAAATCCATTTCACCTAATATGTGATAAAAAATCCCACTGTTGTTTATTGATTAAAATATTAATGAATTTATAGATATCAAAAAGCCTCAACCATCGACGAACTACCAAGTGGTTTTTTTAATATCAAATAATGCTTTAAGATGGTACCTTTTCTCTATGTCGGAACGTCGATTAAGAACAAATTTATAATATTGACCTACTAACACAACCACCCAATAACTAGTTAAAAAAATTGTATCGTTGCTTGTTAATTAAAATTTATTTACTTCAAACAACAATGAACTAATAAATAGTTTTTCTAAAATTAAATAATTTCTTAACATAGTACCTTTATCTATGTCAGAGCATCGATATTTCATTAATACAAAAATTATACCAGTAACCTACTAACACCTAGAATTCCATGCCACTTAATAATAAGGTGGGATAATTTCATCCTTGCTTGTTGACTTAAACAATAATGAATGTATAGATATCAAAAAGCTTTAACCATCGATGAACTAACAATAGTAGTTTTTTTAATACTAAATAATTCCTTTAAATATAGGATGTTTGGCTATTTGTCAGATCGTCGATGTTTCATTAGGGACAAATGTATACCATCGACCTACTAACACATGGAAATCTATACCACTTAATAATTAATTTCAAAAATTGCATCAAAAAGATTTAGATATCGATAAACTGGCACGTGGTGATTTAAATAGTATCTTTGTCGCTATATCAGGATATTAATAACTCATTGAGAACAACCCTTTACCAATGACTTACTACCCCATAGATTTTCTATAACTATAGATCGAAATATGGTTACGAAAAATGAGAGAGCACGAGAAATATCGATTTAAGTCTTGCCAATGTTGCATGTTATTTATAAACTCCTGGACAAAATTATCGCACCACTGATTATTTTGTCAAGAAAATGTAAATAAAAATAAATATCAGTTAAAACAGTTATATATCTTTTCTCATACAAAAAGCAGAACTGGACAAGAACTATGTTTATGCTCTATTTTGGTATTCAAGGTCAAATTTATCTGAACATTTAAAATCCTTATTTTGCATTTTTCGTTACATATGTACCTAAAGCGAACAGTTTCAGTAGTACTTCGTACGTTTTAAGGTGATAATTTAAAACAACTATTGTGAAACATAAACCGTCCTTTTTATTGAGTATGGAGAGAGCGGCACGTCATCTAACTGAAAATGAAGCGGTCCAAGCAGTAACTTTAGTTGGAGAAGGTCGAAGTTACCGTTATGTGGCTGGCATTTTAGGCGTGCATCACACAACAGTTATACGAGCTGTGCAGCGGTTTCGGGAGAGTGGAACCCACACAAGAAGACCAGGACAAGGACGACATAGAGGTACTTCTCAAAGAGATGGCAATTTCTTGCGCCTCAATGTTCTAAGAAACAGAACATCTACCAGCCGTAGCTTAAATGATTTGATTAGGGAAGTACGCCATGTCAATATTTCAGATCGTACAGTTAGAAGACGCCTCCATGAAGCGAATCTAAATAACAGAAGACCCGCAACTGGACCACTCCTCACCAGAGAACACCGTGTTAATCGTTTAAGATTTGCAAGACAATACTCGGGATGGAATATAAATGACTGGAGGCGCGTTTTGTTTACAGACGAGACGAGAATTGCATTGCGATCACCAGACGGCCGTTCTAGAGTCTGGAGAAGAGAGGGTGAACGATTTGCCCAAGCATGCATATCTCCAAGGGAGCCATTTGGTGGAGGAAGTTTTATGTTCTGGGGAGGCATCGCCTACGATGCCTGTACGGAGTTAGTGCCCATACCTAGACCAGCTCTTAATGCACGTAGGTATGTGTTGGAGGTCCTTGAAGAACATGTAGTTCCATTTGCGCCATTCATAGGAGCGGATTTCTTACTTATGCATGATAATGCTCGCCCTCACGTGGCTGTAGATGTTATTGAATACATTAATGATGTGGGAATTATCACTTTAGACTGGCCGCCCTGTAGCCCCGACTTGCATCCCATAGAACATGCCTGGGACATGTTAAAACGGCGCATTTGGCAAAGAAATCCTCCTCCCCGAACATTAGCTGAATTGGAACATGCTGCTCGTGAGGAGTGGGAAAACATACCGCAGGAAAGTTTTCAAAATTTGATACGAGGAATGCCGCGAAGACTTGAAGCGGTCATTGCAGCTAGAGGTGGCAATACACGATATTGAGAATTCATTATTGTTTTTCTTGGGTCTATTTTTTTATTTTTGGATCAACATTGAAGTTAGTGAAAATCGATGTTTTTTCTTTGTATTGAATTTAGTTACTTAAATCTCGTTTTGTTAAATAGAATATATTTTTTTTTGGTAATAAATAATGCATAGTTAAGAATGTTTATTTATTAATTTTTTTTTATCTTTCTTAAAAAAAAAAATCTCTGAAAATCAAGTGGGGCGATAATTTTGTCCAGGAGTGTATAAATGAATAACGAAAACACAACGAATATAGAAAAGGAAGGTATCACCATAGTGTGTTTACCACTTCACTTATGATTATAAAGCTGTTATCCGGCTTTTTTCTTCATAATGCATGCCAGTGTATGCGGCAAATTAATAGACTCAATATTTAAATGGTCAATTTAATTTTACTATTTTACATATAAATAATAATGTTCTCCCTTATTCAGCAACAGCAAAGAATTTTGGCGAGGAAGAATTTTGATGAGCTTTTAAACTTTCAAGTACAATAAAAAATTATTCTGTGCTTTACTTAAAAGTTTGAATCATTTTAAATTTAACTTCCCTATATACACAAAATATGAATAGAGAACAGCTTTACATTTTGTTTAATTTGTTTAAAGAATTTGCAAATCTATATATATCCTAAATATCTGCAGATTATTTCATAGTAAGTCAAAATTTACAGTCACAGCCTAAGAACCATCATATGATTTCAAACACCACTACATTGAACTTAAGGTTTTAAACAATTAATTTGCCTATCAGAGTGCAATTTTGTTAAACTCTGAAGTATGCAACTTAAGGTCACTTTTCTCTTTCAAGAAGAAATAGAACGCTTTTCTGTTAGATATATATACATCTTTATTAATGTTAAGTTATGAGTTTAGCATTAAGTAGTATTGTATTGGAGCTGTTCACTAATACCGTATTTTTCAGATAGCATGGAAGAACACATTAGGTGAATGTTATCTTTTATGTAATATTTTGTTATCGGGTTTATTTATTTATTACTTGACGCGAAATTAATGCGACCTTGCAAACCTACCTAAAATGTCTAAAAAGTTAACTTGAAATATATATTTTTTTAAACTTCTTGGTGAAATTCTTCTACTAATATTTGTGGCACTGTCACTGTAAAATAGTGGTGGTAGTAATAGGACGGGACATAAATCACACTCAACAGGGAATAGACCGTTCGCACCCTAATTGGACCAATTTTACACTTGCTGACCTAAGGAAATTGATTTTTGAGTCTTTCTCCTTAAGTGGTAACAGATTTTTATCTCGCGCTGCCATTTTCCAGCTGTTAACCGATTCAATCGTAAATCATCCAATTACGCTCCCTGATTTACAACTGTGTATCTGTATAATTAAGATCGTGTCCAATATCAATCGATAACAACCTGGATATAATTAAGGAATATTCTGATTCATGTTACGATTAGAGAGGGCGGTAATTTAATTAGGAGAATTATTACGCTCCGAAAACAGGTTTCCGGTTCAAAAAGAAAATTGTAAAAATGAAAGATCTTTGTTCTCGGGATAAAGAGGCCAAAACGGGACAAAGATGTTTTGTTCCAGCGGCTTTTTGGTGGATTATGGGGTCTTACATCAATTTTTAGTGAACCACTTTAAAAGGTTTTAAGGTTTTTTAAAGTTCAAAAAAATTCCCCTGGGAATGTGTAGGTCTGTAAAATATAATTATCATCATAATTTTACAAATGTTTAGGCATTTAAGAAAATTTTAAAAAAAAATCAAAAAACTCCAATTTTTATCAAATTAATTTGACCAAATTTGTTATTATCTGGAACCACATCCGCCTATTGCACAGTGCCGCGACCCTATAGGCAGACTAGACAAAAATCAAAACATCTGTTTGACAATACCGAAGCTATACTTCAGTACATTAGCATTAAAGAAAAAATGTCGCTTGTCAACCTACTTAGCAATTCATGAAACGTGTTTATACATACAAGGTGTATCGGGAGGAAAGGGAACTATTTTGGGAACATGTTCAGAAGGTTAAAATAAGATAAATTAACCCATATGTTTTAATCCGATTCTCAACCGTTTCTGAAATAATCGGTTCTGAAGTTTTTTTCTTAGATTTTTTAGTTTAAAAGCAACACAGACAAATACTAGTTAAAAAACAAAATTCCACTGATTAAAAATGTTTTTGAAAATACCCCCACCAACTTCAAGGTATGCTGAGACACGTTTGTTAAGCGCTCGTGTTGCAGGTTTAATTGCTTGCGGATTGTTTTTAAAAATATTTGAAGCATACAAAATTTGATTGTGGAGTCCTTCTACGGTTTCTACTGGTGTTTCGTACACTAGAGCTTTCATCCACCCCCCAGAGGCAATAATCCAGTGGATTTAAGTCTGGTGACCTCGGTGGCCAAACTTGAGGTTCTCCTCTGCCAATCCAACGATCAGGAAAGCGATTGTCTAAGAAATTACGCACTCGGCGACTAAAATGAGGCGGGGCTCCAGCATGTGTATTAAATGATCTTCCAAAAAGCGTAAATACCTTCTCCAGTAAGACGCTCATCTAATACCAAAGGACCAAGCAACTGGTCGTTCAGCATTCCCCATACACACCACACGTTAACACTGAATCGATGTTGCAAGTCTCATTCAAACGTGGCATGAGGATTTTCATTTGACTACCGATGTTCATTGTGTCGGTTATTAATTCTATTGCGGATAAAATGAGCTTCATCGCTAAATAAAATGTATTTATGTAGGCCTTGATTTTGTTGGATCCATTCGCAAAATTGAACCCTTAAGTAATAATCATCCTCTGGAAGATGTTGAACCGGTTGAATATGGAAATACTTAAAACCGTTTTTCTTAAGTGTCTTCCAAACGTTCACATAATGATGCTAATCGAAGTTCTTTTGTAATGCGTCTCGTACTAATACTAGGGTTCTCTTCGGCCATCTCCAGACATTTTCTTCATTTTTCACATTTAGATCCGCCTCTCGTTCAGAATTAATTCTTACGCTAGGAAACATTCCTGTTTCCTGAGCATTTGCAAACACTGTCTGAAAAACTTTTCGATTAGGAATTCTTCGATTTGGAAAACGACGTTGGTATTCATCAACAGCACGTAATGCGCTAATATTACAGAAACCATACACGCATATCATGTCAGCATACCCCCTATGGGTGAATGTGTGAGGCATTACGTAATGGAAACTTTGCTCTTTTCAAATTGAAACGCTCAGAATCAATCAAACTGACAACCATGCTTGTCAAAACTAATAGTCAATTAAAATAGGTATTAACAAACAATGATGAAATATCTGCAGTGAGTTAGAACTACAGAGAACATAATTATTTCAAAAATTTACAAAAAAAACTTTAGAGCCGATTATTTCAGAAACGGTTAAGAATCGGATTGAAACATATGATATAGTCATAAATGCTTTGCAGAACTTAAAACCACTTTAGAAAACGCTAGAACCTTCGATGTCTATCATCAGCAAATAGTAAACTAAGAAATTAGAAGACGGTAAGGCATACCGCAAAGGATAATTTGGAGTATTCAGATCGAAATTGTATGAGAAAACCAATGGCAAATTTTTTAATTCAATCAGACTGTGACCAAGTTGAAGCCTTTAATTTCGCAGCATATACAACTAATGTATATGAATGAAATGCTTATGCCTCATTAATCTGAGAAAGTGAATACAAAACGAACTATTATTTTAATTTAAGGAAAAAGTCAATTTTTCAAAAGTCAATTAACATTGTAACATTGAAAAGTTAGTTGGGGAAGTCTTTTCTCCACAAATAAAATGCTAATCCTAATTTCAGGAGTGATGCATTTCGGCAAGTGTTCTTGCCATCATCAGACTCTAAGATATATTACAAACAGTTCAAAAACATTTACGAATATTTTTTTTCTGACAAATGATTTAAAGAAATATAGACTAAAATTATAAAAAACTTACAGAGTAACTTAACACAAACACAAATTATAAACAATAACAAAAAATACCTGAATGGTACATTGCATGACATCTAGTAAACAGTTAATTCGTCGTTTACAGAAGCATATAATGTTTTGGAATATCCCATTAAGTTGCCAGGAGTTTGTCGAGGGAGCGATTGCGTGTTTGTTTTAGGACTTATAATTTGCCTAAATCTCTAGTCAACACCAAAGAAAAAATTCTCGTCACACACATCTGGTGTTTCCAGACTAAAATGTTCTTATCCTGACTGTAATGTATACTACTATATTAAATTTAGGACTTAAATTCAACTTTGACCCTAGTAGGTCCAGTCCGAATCCAGATCTAGTTAGAGTCGACATCTCTTTAAAGATTAACAAATTTCTAAATTCCAAACAAATAACTGAAAATCGTAAAAATTCCCCAGGTCTTTAAAACATACATTTTAAACAAGTTATTAAAAAAAAAACAGGTGGCCCATGAGATTTTTTTTTTGGTACCATTATGGCAGTCAACGTGTTAAAAGTCTGGTCATGCAATGGGTTCCAACTTGTCACCTCATCTGGCAGAAGTGTTTATGTTTTTTCTTGAGAGAGAAATCTCATATTGCGAGATTTAGAAAAAACATATAAGATATTTATTTATTAAGTATAGGTACTCGATGATATATTTACAGTCTTCACTGGTTCCCCTGAGGACTTACTGGAATGTCAGGCATTTCTAAGCTCCATTAATCCTTCCGTTAATTTCACTTTTGATTTAACTCATTATCATATTTAAAACACATTTATTTATTTATTTATTTATTTATTTACGCCCTATAACTCTAGAGTCCGATGGTTCTCTCTCACTTGCTCCCAGTACTGAGTAGAAATCTGATAATCCGAGATTGTTCAATTTATTGTAATTTTAACTGTTTACTAAATGTCGTGCAATGTACCATTCAAGTATTGTCACGCCTGAAATTAGCATTAGCATTTTATTTGTGGAGAAAAGACTCTCCCTACTAACTTTTCAATATTATTTTAACTGGTATTTTAACAGATAATATTTAAAAAAAACATAAATTTTTTTGATTCAAAAATTAAAGTATTTCTCCTCTGTAATATTAGACTGCACCCCTGATGCTATGCATGAAAAGCAACTTACAGTTATTGCAGCCCTTAGTTGTAAACGATATACGTAAGGTTTTTCATAAGTGTCATTGCGTTTCCCCTTATTCCATACTGCTCTAGAACTTGAAAGAGCTTAGTAAAGTCCAGTTCAGAGATCTATTAAAATCTTTGTTGTGTCGCAGATGCCGCACTAACTAGTCCGTGCGCCTATGTCATATTTATTGTTGCATGACATATATGTTTAAATGGCAAAATTTTATATTGTCTATCTATGAAATCATTTTAAATATACGTAAAACCTCATGTTTTATACTATTTCTTATTTTTCTTTCGAAAATTTCAATTTTTAGAAAGAAAATAATATCACAAGAAAATAATATCAAAAAATTGACCGCGGACTAAGATCCAAGCATCTTACAAAATATTTTAAACACTTCCAGCACTCACAGACTTGTCACCTCTTTTTAGCCAGTCTATTAAACAAAGATAAAACACCTGCGTTCTGGCGATTCCTACTTTAGGCTGTGCATATGATTGTGTATCTCTCTCTATCCCACTGATTTTAAGAATTACGGGGCCGTACCCAAATAAATTTTTGGGCAGTTTTTGTATTACTTTCGACGTGTTTTTAAAGAGATATTTAAGGATGGGTCTATCACCTTTAATAGTTGGGAGGGGGGCCATGTGAGATAATTATTTGATGTGTTTTGCCGGTTATGCTTTTTACACGTTTATGAAAGTAAAGAATTTAGAATTTGGCCTGTATTCGTCTAAATTTGTTGCAGTTTTTACTGTGAGGAAGTGTGTTTTTTTATTTGTGTTTGTGGATTTATTTTGGTATTATACCTAAAAACCTTAAAATGTTTCGACCCTGAGAAAATAGGCAGGAAAATTTGGCAAATGAAGAGGAAAGACAATAACATTTGTAATAAAAACAATAAGAGTGATCTGGACAGTGATTTAGACTTACATAGTTCTGATAGTTCATTTTCTAGTATTGAGGAAGCAAAAAGAAGCAAGGGAAGTAAAAGCTACAGAGGAAATCAAGCAGTTTTAAAACGTAATTGCTTAAGTACGGACGCCAAACAAATTTATCTAAATATCTATAACCATCTAAGTAATGATCCTGAGTTCACAAATGATTGTAGTACTTTGCAAAAAACAGCGTTTTTAACAGGGGTTCCCTATAGTACATTGTGCCTGTAAAAAAAGGATTAAAGACAGAATAAAAAGGAAAGATGCAGGACAATCAAAGGGATTTGACACGGATATTGCCAAATTGCTAAGGAAAGGTGTGTATTCTAAACACAAAAACAATGAGGTTCTGACCATAGAGACACCTTATCGGCAAGGGACAAACATTTCTCAGTCTCCACCTTGCAGAGATACCTGATAAAACTTGGATTTAAGCTTAAGATGGTTAACAAAAGAGCTGCTGTAATGGAATTATATGTATAGAATATTTGAGGAAAATTAAAAAAAATTGGGAGGAAGAAAGATCTATATATTATTTAGCTGAAACATGATATGATACATTTATGATTGATGTATGATTTCCATTCTCTGGGAAAAAAGTCCCTTTTTTGCCATAGTAAGAAAACCATATTTTAATTAATAAAACAAGTTTAAAGTTTTGTTTTTTTTTCACCTTACTGCCCCTGTTTGTCCTTCAGCGACACAGTAAAGTATATATAATGTAATGCTTTAGTATCCATATGCTGATGTGCGAGATGAAGTTGGAATCCATGGCGGCAACAGAGAAACTGTTTCCTTCCTTCATGGAAGAAACTGCTAAAGAACAATGGCAAAAAAACAGAATTTAAAAAATTGTTTTAACTTTTTGGGCCAGATTCAAAAGAGTGGTTAAATTTATAAAAGTGTTTAGTATCCTCACTGTAGTTTTAGGATCCAGTATACTTAAAATGTAGTGTTTTGCATAAAATTTTTAGTTTTTAGTATAAGCATTTATTTTTGTTAATTTTTATCTTATCTCTCCTAATAACTAAATACGAGGCAAACAAATTAATAAATATTACATTCAAGATGTAAAGTGTGTTTTTATAAGTAAAACTTGTGTCTTTTAAACGCATAAAGTATAGACAGCTAGATGATTTTTAATGTAAAAGTTTATTTTAAAAATAATACTTATATACCAATTTTCTGACTACATAATTACTTTTTATCAAAAGAAGTTGGTACTAAATATAGAGATGGGGTTTTCATGAGTATATTATTATAATAATATATCCTAATATGTATTAATTAAAACAAAACTATAATAAAGGACATTGAATATGGCAGCCACAATCCCCATTAATTTACCATTTTGTACCACCATGTAATGGTAATGTAATGTAATGTAATTTACCACCATGTAAAAATAAATCTCCATTCCCAAAAAAAGGAAATATATAAAATTTGAAGACAAACCAAAACATTTTACACTTTTGTGTCAAAAAGTAACTATTTAATGCCTTAATCCACAGAATAAATGGGCCTAAGTAATTCGTATCACCTATTCTCTCATCAAACTCAAAAATGCTTTATTGTCAATATAAACATAGAAGTTGTAGACAAAGACTGTACATTAGGAATAAAAACGAGGAACTAATTTAAAATAAAATCAAATTATATAAAACTTTGAAAAATACTTAAATGCTAATCATTAAAAAAATCACCTAAACTATAGTAGGTACGCTTTACTAGCAAGAAATATTTTCGTCCTTGTACGTAAGGCTTTTTTCAGTCTTAAGTTGTCTTATTTCTAGTGGAAGTTTCACAGCTTTCTACCTCAAAAATGATAGAGCTACGGACAAGTTCAAAATGAGGAATGGGTAGCCTCGACAAATAATTTTGTCGCGTATTATAGTGGCTTCCTAAGTGGAGTTCCTGTTTATATTTTCTAAAAACTAAGCAAACTGTTTCCAAAATAAAAATACAACACAGGGTTAAAATATTATGACTTACAAAAAGCGGGCGACATGAGTCACGAGGCTTGGCCCCATATAGATATCTAATGGCCCTTTTCTGGAGTACAAACACTGAACTAAAAAGTGAATTTGAACATGAACCCCAAAAGCAAATCCATATCGAAGGTGCGACTCGATAATCGCGAATGCATCGAGAAATTAAGACTGGTGGCAATAACCCTTAGGGCGTAGCAGCCTGATGAGACTTTTCTACATGCATTCACAATATGGTCTTCAAATTTAAGGATCATCTATGGAAAGACCCAAAAACTTACTGAACGGTGGCATGGTGATGGCTTCATTATTTAAACATATATCTTTTGTATTACGTTTAAAATTAAGGATATTTGTTTTGGAAACATTAAATGTCAAAAAATTTGCATCACACCAGTCTTTTATTTTTAACAAATCTGCACATATATTGGCCTCCATTTGAGAAACATCAGAGTCGTGCCAGAGGATCATCGGCAGACATGTAAATTTGCCAGTTACCTGCAGTTGTGGCAGATCGTTCACATAAATGAGAAAAAGTTAAGGACCAAGTACTGATCCTTGCGGAACACCCACATTTATATTAAGTTCCCTAGAGATACCACCATTAAATTTGACAGCCTGGACACGATTTGATAAGTAGGAATGAAACCACTCAAGGGCAGTTCCTCTGAAACCATAGAGCTCCAGTTTCATTAGCAGCACTCTGTGACTCATGCAGTCAAATGCCTTGGACAAGTCACAGAATACCAAATATACAAGTAATAGTCAAAGAGACTTGACTTGTTATAAGGGACTGATGGCGCTAAAAACTAAACTTATGAAATTAAAATTTTTGGTTAAACTCATTAAAAGTACTTAAATCTTATATTTAAATTAAATATTATCTTGCTATCAACTATCCTGAATTTCTAACTTAATAAAACTAAACCCAAAAATCCCGAATAATAAAGTTTTAAATACAAATAAATTTAAAGCCGGACCTGTGCAACTTTTCAGGCTTGAGTGGCTGTGACTAAGGTCAGGCGTTTAACAAAATAGTACGTGGGCGTATGTTGTCAAATTTTACGAATCAAATGTATAAATTCTTTAAAAAATGCTTAAAACATTTATTTATTTAATGAAATGATTAAATATCGCTTAGAATAGTACTTTATGACTCTTTCCACATAAAATTTTGCGATTTAAACATGCATGTCATGTGACAATACAAGCAACACCGGCACACGGACTATTTGCGGTACATCAAAGATTCTAATAGATCTCTGAACTGAACTCTATATGGTCCGTATCAAAGGCCTTTGCCAGATCAATAAAAACCCGTATATTTTCTGATATTGTTTATATGGCTAGTGATATCAGCTTCGCATAAAGTATCTGTAGTACTACGACCTGGTAAAAACCGATATTGTTTATCTGATATAATTTCATGTCTATTTAAGAAATCTAATAATCGATATTTTAAGCTCTTCTCGAAAATTTAATTAATTTGACTAATTGGACGATAATTGCCTATAACATTATTAGGTCCTGATTTGTGAATAGGGGTAACAACTGATGTTTTAAAACTAGATGGTATTGTCCGTGTTTTATAAATTTAGTTTATTATGTGTAGTAGGGGTTTAAGAATGTCTACATGCGTTTCTTTAATTAGTGTAGCAGATATACCATCAATACCTGGACAACTTTTGTTTTTGAGATTTGAATATGTTTGATTAGATCATTTTTAGTAACCGGAGATAAAAACACAGACCGACTGTAAGTTTTTTGAAGACATAGAACATTTTTGGATCTTGGAGTCTTTTTCCATTTTAATACGAACATTTGTAAAGTATTGCTTACAGAAATTAGCCATTTGAAAGTCATTTTCAAAAGCTTTCCCGAAGTGATCATCAACTTTAATATGACACTTATCCAGAGTTTTTTCATTAGTAACGTCTTTTATAATTTCATAAATTTTTTTGCTTTGTTAATTTCGATTTTATAAAAGTTTCTTTTTTGTTTTTCTATTATTTTAGTTAATTGGTTTCTGTATCTTTTAAACTCATTTATAAGTTCTATATTGTAGTTATTGATCAGTTTTCTTTTAAGTTTGTCCCTATGTCTAATTGAAGAGATAATAACATTTGTTATCCAATTTTTCATTTTTTTATGCTTGAACACATCATTATTTTCTGAACAGTTTACATGTTTAGTGAAAACTTCCGAGATAGTTGTTGTAAGGGTTTTCCCATCTTATTTGAGGGAAGTAAACACAGAAGTAAGACTTAACAGTTGTCATTGCTGTTTCAGGGTCAATAATGCTCTTAATCATTGTCAAGTCTTGCTCTGCTAATATTTTTTAGTTTTTGATATTTTACTTATAATACTTTCTTTAGTATTACGTTGTATGTGGGCGTTATTTCTGTGGCTGCATTTTAACCCTTAAGTACGGACACTTGTTTTTCGAACACTATTACTGACAGGGAGTCTCGTAGACTCCTGTCAATATATATATATATATAAATAAAGACTATAACAAAAGCCTGGATGTCATATTTATACATTATTACATTAAATACGTTTACCACACGTTTATTGAAAATACATATTTGTATATTATTTACGAAAAACTAACAAAAAAAGTTAAGATATAAAATTTCCAGTTTCCAAAACATATTACAACTTAAGGGTCCTTATTCATAGAATATGTTGATTAAACCTAACTGTATCAAAAACATTAATAACATGAAACTAAAGCAAAGCTAAAAATAATTTTAAAAAATCTAAAGTTGAAGGACAAAAAAATCTGCAAATGAAACAGTAACGCTAATGTTTTAGACGTCTTCTGGACCATGACAATAGTTTATGCAACATTTACGTGAGCACTGAAGGCATATGGTCTTTTTGCATGTTATACAGGTGTATGCAGTCTTTCTTCTCAATCGGGAAGGACAAATATAGCAGTATTTCCTGGTTTGTAGACGTTCTTCCTAAACTGGAGGCTCCGGCATACTCAAAATTCGACGAATTAGACCTTTTATATCTCTGTTAACATATGAATTTTCTAATCGATCTCTCATATGATTCTGAATCAACTGAGATGCTAAGGTTTTAATGAAAGTGAAACGGGACATATCATTATTAGGAAAGGAAGCATACATTATAAAAGAGTTTACACTGCAAATATCGACAATTTTATACAAAATTGCCAATGACCATCGTCGAGTTCGGCGACTACACGTATATTTAGCACATTTCTCATCCATGGCATCAACTTCTCCTTTCGTACTGTTATAAAAGGCATTTATTTCAGTCTTTCCTGTTGCTTCACAATGGTGCATAGTTGATAAAACTATAACTGCTTTATTTTTTTTAGGAGTATGTGAAACGATAGTCATATTTTTTGTAAATCCGTAAAGCGTATCACCTTGCTTGCGATCTTTTCTAGGAAGAAGTTCAGGAGGAATCTCCTTTTAATTTTTTCTAAGGGTCCCCACAAATGTCAATTTATTTGCAAATAGGTGTTCGGCAAGTTCTACAGACGAAAACCAGTTGTCAGCAGTTATATTCACATATAATTGTACAAACATTTGGCGAGCCTTATGACTGACTGAGTTGGTTTACAAAGTTTTTTCTCTTCATTCGTCTATCCACGACCGTCACTATCTTTGCCTGCATAAATATAGGCGTTGTATAAATATTGGGTTCTTGCATCTGTTAGTGCCATTATTTGTATGCCATACTTTTCTGGTTTAGAGGGAATGTACATCTTGTCTCGAAATCCCACCAACATTTCATCTATGCAAGCATTCGTACCTATCGTATAGGAGTTTCTGGCATTTTCAATGAATAAGTCAAATAATTCACTTATAGCAGCTACTGGATTTTTCTTTTTTCGTTCTTCTCTGTCATCTGAATCGTCGAATCGTAAAGCTGTTAATAGTATGAGAAAACGCTCTTTAGACATTACTGCTCGAAAGACATCTCTGCCTGTACCATCAGTCGCAAAAATACTTCTAACGTCTTCATCGTTGGATTTGAAAATCGCAGTATATAACAATAAACAAGCCCGTTCCTGGGGTGTCAAGCGCTTGCGTGCATAATATATTTTGGCGCTCCTTATATTTATTTTTAAAATAGTAATTAAAAATAATATGTATGCATATAAGTATTTAAAAATAATGTATTTTTATTAAAGGTAATTACATATGAGTAAACAGGTTATCAATTAATACTAATACAAAAAGTTATCAAATAGAAAAAAATTCTAAGCAAAAATACCTATTAACTAGTTTATAATATAGATATAAAGCAAGGATATGAAAAACAAATACACATTACAATAAAATACGTCTGACTTTTAAAGATGCAAACTCGTTTATCATTTCATTGTGATCAATGGCTTCACAAATCTGGTTTTTAATCGAGATATTTGCTAAATCCAATAATCGTTCTTGGGACATAGAAGTTCTTAAATAATTTTTTATAATTTTTAATTTCGAGAAACTTCTTTCTCCCGACGCCACCGATATAGGTAAACACAAAAATATTCTGAGGGCTATAAATAAATTTGGAAACAAATATATTAGATTATTTTTGGTAATGTAATTTAAAACGTTTATAGGTGAGTCTGCATCTGTTTTAGATTTAAGGTTTAGAGTTTTGTAAGACACGATTTGATTATGCAAATCGATTCCATCAACGTCTATATATCTTTTCTTCTTTTTGAATTTGCAAAGCTATGTCTAAATCCATGCACGATAATCTTATTACTTCTGAATCTAAATTTTGAAAATTGCATAAAAACCCAAATAAATCATTAAGTTAAGAAATTCCCTCAAAACGTCTCTGTAAAGATTGAATTGTGGTATCTAAAATTTGATAATAAAAATTTATTTTAAATTGTTGTTTTGGATCAAAAACAGTGTCATCAGTACTTTCATATGAAAACTGATTTTTGTTTTTTTTTGTCGTAAGGAAAACACTGGCTCTACATCAATCTTGTGGGCTTCTGCTACAGCTTCACTGATAAAAACATCAAAATCATTATCTGACCGTTTTTCAGTAAAATAACTAATGACATTTGTGACTCCTTTATAACATTCATCCAAATTTAAATTAGGATTTTGGAGCATCTTGCTTATCATATTGATTTTTAATAAGAAATCATGCCAAATTACAAGAGAACAAATAAATTTAAAAGTTTTGATTTTAGCTAATAATGACTGTGCCATGTGTTTCGTATTCATATCTCTTGAATTATCTTCTTTTAAATAATGTAAACTTACACAAATTTCATATAATTGATATCTTAAAGGACGAATAGCATTAATTCTGCTTTTCCATCTTGTTTCACTTACTGGTTTTAGCGTCAAATTTGATAAATTCTTTTTTAAAATGTCCTATCTGTAAGGCGAAGCCGAAAAAAAGTTGAACAACTCTTGGATAATGGAAAAAAAAACCAACAGTTTCATATGTAATTTTAGCTGCATCATTAACGGTTAAATTTAATGTGTGGGCTGAACAAGGCATAAACATTGCTCTGGCATTAAACATTAACATTTCGAATTTGAGTTTGAAGACCTACATGTTTACCAGACATATTTGCACCATTATCGTAGCCCTGACCCCTCATAATATCCTGTAAATCTATATCAAATTTTGGAAGTATTTGTTTCGTTAAAAATGTGAAAAGTCCTTCGCCTGTTGTATTTGTAACTTGAAAAAATCCTAAAAAATGTTCCCTAATTTCGACTTCTTGTGATGAACAATGAACAAATCGTATACCAAAAGTAAGCTGCTCAACATGGCTAGCATCAGGAGTTCCATCTAACATTATAGAGTAATATTTTGGTGTTTTTAGACAGTTTAAAATTTCACGCTGAACATTTTTTGATAGTAAACTAATTAATTCATTTTGAAAGGTATTTCCCAAATAATGAGATATATTTTGGTATAGTTGTTTAGATATTATTTAATTTAATTTAATTAAATATTATCTAATATTATTTAAATGTTCCAATATAACTGAATCGAATTTTGCTAACATTTCAATTAATTTTAAAAAATTTCCATTATTAGGGTGGTAAAGTTTTTGACTGTCGCCTCTAAACGCTAAATTTTGACCAGCTAAATACTGTACAATACAAATCATTCTTTTAATAATCGCACGCCATCGTTCTTTTTCCATTTCAAAATGCTTTTGCTGTACTTGATCAATAGTATATTTTTTAACCAAACGAGTTTTTAGTTCATACCATTTTTGTGCGCATTTCAGATGTTCCATACTATTTTCGTGACGAGAGAGATTAACAGATAAGTGTCTCCAATTAGAATAACCAAACATTAATTTATGAGACTGCAGACTAAATATTTTACAAAAAATACAGAAAACAGCATTTACTTTTTTTGAATAAACTAACCAATCCCTATTTACTTTCTCGCTGTTTGCCAATGTTCTCATATATTGCGTGGTTGAAAATTTTCTGCCAGTTTCTTCAAGGGGGAAGTTTTCTGTAATCTGCATAGCGCCTTTTGAGACAATTATTTCAGTTAAACGGTGACCTAAAAGATTTGGCCACGTAGGGGGATCGGAAAAATCAACATCTACTGCTATGACCGCTTCAGTAACATTCCCTTTATTAGTGTTTGTTTCTAAAATATCATCTTGTTCAGTAGACGCTAATGGCTGCTGATCATCAATGTGTAATTGTTCAGGTAGAGTCGGGGACGGCTCAGCATTCGATGGTAATGAATTCGGATTCAAACACTTTACTCCTAAAAACTTTGTTATAGATCCCTTGAGTTTTTCATTCTCTGATTCTCTCTCCAATATACGTTTTTTGTTCTGAGCGCCAGATAATTTTTTTCTTGTGCTGTCACTCATTTTCTAATTCAAAAAAGAAAAAAAAGGTCAAGTGCGAGAGATCTCAGGGGCCTGGATTTTAAATAATGTTAATTACACATTAAATATTCATAAATTATTGAGTCAAATTTATAACTTCATATACATATGTATGTATATATCACTTATTAGCAAGAACTATTTTTTAGACAATCGTCCAACACTTTTTTTGCAAAAACTTATTTAACGAGTTGTAGTTTTAATTTTTTGTATTATAAATCAATTAAAATACATAAATAATAACTAAAACAACTTTATAAAAATTCAAATTTCCAACCTTTTGCATGTCTTACATACAGAATTTTTTTAAAAACATTATTTTATATGATATTGAGTTTATTTAATTTTATATTAACATTTATCATATTTAAAATTTATTGATAATCAGTTTTATTACAAATAATACATACTTACTTGCAATACTCACTTTGCCAAACACTAAATTCAAAAACAAAATATGTAATTATTAAATCAATATTATTAACTAAACACTAAACTGACTACGTTTTTATTTTAATATTTGACTAGGGTTGCCGTTGCCAAATGAATACTGAAAAACAAGCAAAAATTATTTTTATTCTGAGTCGCGCGTGGCTTTTCTTTAAGGGCTTTTAAAAAAGAAATAATACAGGCGCCCAAAAAAAAAACAATAAACAAAGCCCGACTCCAAAGGTGCCGCTATCGACTTAAAACCGAGGCGGTTGCTTTTGATAATATTCATTTTTTCCCATTCTTGCAACTTGCAATAATCAATGTCCCCTAAACTTATAAACATTGATATTGTTTTTCTATTGAGTTCGATTATATAGATAATAGTAATATTCTACATAATATAAGTTTCCTGCTTTTACGAAAATTATAATAAAAAATGGACTATGTTTATGACAGACGTGTCGATGTGAGATCAAATGTGCGCCCCTAACTTTTGCCGCCTGCGTGCAGTGCATTCGCTGCATACCTGCCAGGAACGGGCCTGACAATAAACCTAAAAGCCCCTCTAATTCCCTTATGCCACTGTCTACAAGCTCTGGTTTATTTTGCCGTTTATATTTTGTTCGCATGGAAGCTAATTTTTTGTTTGCCACTTTAAAATCAGTTCAAACATCTGGGCAGGAAACAATTGACTGAAAAATGCCTTTGGATTAGTGTTAGCACCTACAACAACACGTACCGCTGGTAAACGTACAATATTATGCACTAAAGTACGTACATTTCTTGTGGGTTCATTTGAATCTATTTTTCCCATAGAAGTATTTTTTTCTTTTTTCTCCATTTCTGTTACATAAATGGTCACTGTCTAGTTTTTTATCACTACTATTTTTACTATCACTATTACTGCTAGAAACATCCATCTTTTGAGTTTCATTATGGTGTTCATAATTAGAGTCATCATCACTAAGCTCATATTTGCTTGCTGATTCATGCTCGCTCTCAATGTACTCATTTTCTTCGGGTTCAAGTGTCACTATTATCACTGTCTAGATTCTCATACCACTTTCTAGCGATTTCTTCAAAGTTTGAGTCAAGAACACTGACATGTTTGGATGTGCCAGGCTTTGAACTAGCCATGATAATAGAATAATAATAAAACTATTACTAACGTAAACACTGACACGGAGTCTACCAGACTCCCAGGTGCGTATAACTTGAGCAAAAAAAAATCTAAGATACAGCCACTTTAACACGCTGCAGGCAACTAAAAATGCGGAAGGTACTTTGCGCGGCAGACGCTAGAAAAATTTGTGGTGGGAGTAACAGTAAGAAATCTATGTCGCGGAGTCTGCTAGACTCCATGTCAGTAGCATAGAGAAATGAATATTAAAAGAGTGTTTGAAAGGTAGCCTAATTTGATCATCAAGTTTTAAAACTTAACCTAAGAAATTTAGTTCGGTTAGACGGCATCGAGGGCCAACTTCTGTCATAATTGTCTGTCACTAGATTATTGATTTTCTTTCGTTCCTTGCCATCACCATCTTCATGCCCACCTTCGCATCATCGATCGTCGCCATTGCTTATTCCTTTTTATTTGAGCGTCCGTTGGGTGTGTTCTTTTGTTTTTTTCTCAACAAAAAATAGTTAAAAATGTAGCTTAAATTCATTAAAGTGTAATTCCATCATATAGGTAGAAGCTTTTTTGTTGTTTTATTGTGTGGTTTCAGATCCCTAGGATGGGGTAAGTGCAATTTTTTTTATCAAATAGTTTTCACCATGTTGTAGGTCACCTAAAATTGTTGTTTACCATTTTAAAACTGCCCTAATAATGTCATCACCAGGAAAATTAATTTTTAAATGCAAGGCACCCACTTGTTCTAATACATACTATTGTCCTATTGAAGATTCATACAAAAATTAAATTTTCTTTAAATTTCCTGAAAGTGACATTTTTAGGAGGTCCGAATGGTTTACAATACTTGGTTTAAGCCCAACCTCAACAAGGTGTTATTTATGTCAAGACCATTTTGATGATATTTCATTTACTAGTACTATACATACTCATTTAAGAAAGTGTGCTTTCCCAATTGCTGGCCCAAGTATTATTCAAAATGCCCCAGTACTGGTTGAGGCACAAGTACCTTGGGAAGATACATTGACTTTATTACCTGCTATCATAATCCAGCAATCTCAATATAATGTTCAGAATGAACATAATTATGCTAGACCACTTTTTACTAGGTCTGACGAAAGGTATCATCAGTGCTTTGCTGCTAGGAAGTACCAAAAGCACAATAAGTGAAACAACTTCCATTCTACCAGGTCACTACTCAAGGAGGTACCTCACCTCGATAAGATGGGAGTAAGATCCAGGGATTCTCTTTGAATATTTAAGAAAAAGGACCGATGACATCTAGAATTAAGGGTATACATCAGTGTCAACTAATTTTTAATATCATACTCTCCATAAGGAATATTTTAATTACAGGGTTAGTTTTTATATATTACCACTCCCCTAACATTTTTGGGGACCCTCTGTACAAAAAAGTAGGTAGTAAACGTAAAATTTTTAGGGCATATTTTTGAGAAATATAGTTCTTATGTCTATAAATAATTAATTTATAAATTTGATAAATTGTAATTGTATTGTATTTGTATCATATCCTCAAAATGTAAAATGTAAAAAGCAAAATACATACCATGGACAGTGTTGTGCTAAAGCAGCACAAAAACAAATTGTATCAGGATCCCTTTTAAGGCAATAAATTATAAACTTACTTTACAATTGACTTAAATTCTACCCCTACCCTTGTTAATTTGTTGATAACAGTGAAATTAACATTGTTAGTATCGAGCATTTAATTCTCAAAATAGGACTAAAAATATTATACTTAATCTCTAAAATATTGTCTTACATAATTGACCCATTAAATCTTTTTTTGATAGCGTATTGGGCTGTAAAATCTCTTTCACATTCTCTAAAAATCAATGAAAAAGTGCCATTAACAATTTATTTTTTTGAAGAGCCTAAATCCATTAACTTAACAGCTTAAAAGCAAATTTGATGAATTTAATGTCAAAACACTAACAAATTCAATTAAAAAATGTATAAAATAAACTTAAATTACAAACATTATCACTCTTAGCCTCTTCAAAAATTGAATTAAGACACTTGCACTATTTCATAATTTTTTAGAGTTTGTGATCGAGATTCACAGCCTTTACGCTGTTAAAAATTGATTTAATATTTCTATTCAATTTTCAATAATTTTAAATTTCGCGCCATTCTAAAATTTTGAATAGTCTGCCTTTCATTTCTATGACGGATCGGTATTACAGTAGACTATTTTACCGACTGTGACAAATGTCAATTATTTTAGTTCGGTTAGACCGCAACCGTACGCTGCAATCGAGTATATGGTAAAGATGGTGCCCACTTGTCACTATGGGATTGAACCCTCTCATACTTTTAATTACTCTATGGTCAGTAGTTAAGGGTTAAGCTAATATTTAACAGTACCGGAAAATGATCTGTGACACAACTATCCAAAATAAATGGCTTTAGCCAAGTTATGATTATATCTACATTTTAAAAATGTGTGATCTCGACCGGTGTTAGTATCTGCTCTGGTATATTTCAGTTCAGAGACCTATTAGAATCTTTAATGTACCGCAAATAGTCCGTGTGCCGGTGTTGCTTGTATTGTCACACGACATGCATGTTTAAATCGCAAAATTTTATGTGGAAAGAGTAATAAAGTAATATTCTAAGCGATATTTAATCATTTCATTAAATAAATAAATGTTTTAAGCATTTTTTAAAGAATTTATACATTTGATTCGTAAAATTTGACTACATGCACCCACGTACTATTTTGTTAAATGCCTGACCTCAGTCACAGCCACTCAAGCCTGAAAAGTTGCACAGGTCCGGCCTTAAAATTTATTTGTATTTAAAACTTTATTATTCGGGATTTTTGGGTCTAGTTTTATTAAGTTAGAAATTCAGGATAGTTGATAGCAAGATAATATTTAATTTAAATATAAGATTTAAGTACGTTAAATGAGTTTAACCAAAAATTTTAATTTCATAAGTATAGTTTTTAGCGCGATCAGTCCCTTATAACAAGTCAAGTCTCTTTGCTTTGCAATATGTCAAGTTGGAATAATGTATTGACTACTCTGACTACTGTTAACCCACTGCATAGCTTTCATCAAATAGTATTAAACAATTTTAACACTGCTTTTCCTGTTGTCAATATTAAGAAACGAAATAGAAAACCTTGGTATACTAAGGGTTTACGAGTATCTCAGAAAAATATGCGCTCCCTTTTTTACATTAGGAAATACGTTATGAACAATGCAACATTTTGAAATTATTATAACAGATACCGCAAGATTTACAGAAACTCAATCAGAATGGCTAAGTGGACCTACTTTCAAAGGAGGATAAATAATTCCTCCAACAAAGCAAAAGAGTCTTGGATGATTTTATATGAGCTTAGGGGCAAAAATAATGTCTTGGTTATTCCAAGTACCTTAGATTCCAATGTCCTCAATTCCTTCTACTGTGATATTGCTAGTAACCTTGCAGCCAATCTCTCACAAAAAATAGATCCCAGGAGCTATCTCAGCAATGTGGTAGTAGCCGAATCTTTCTTTTTTGCCCCCACAAGTGTAGAAGAGCTTAAACAGTTAATGGTTAATATTAAGAATAAGAGTTCATCAGGTTGGGATGGGCTGTCTCTTAAAATATTTTCTGTTTTACCTTTTGCTGCTTTGCAAGTCTTGGCCGAGTCAATTAACTTTTCATTTATGTCTGGAGTTTTCCCAGAGTGCTTAAAAAGAGCAATGATTGTTCCTCTTTACAAGGGTGGCGATCGCGACTGTCCTTCTAACTTTAGACCTATAGCGTTATTGCCTTCTTTAGCCAAGATAGTGGAACGGCTCGTTAAGGTGAGGATGGTTTCATTTTAAATAGGTTTGGCCTATTGAGTCTTCAGCAGTTTGGCTTTCGTGAGTCTGTGAGCACAAATGACACTATCTTTAGCTTTCTAGAGGACCTGTACAACCGACTGAATGTTGGTGAAGTTGCAGCAGCGGTATTCTGTGAGTTGTCCAAGGCATTTGACTGCGTGAGCCACAGAGTGCTGCTGATGAAACTAGAGCTCTATGGTTTCAGAAGAACTGCCCTTGAGTGGTTTCGTTCCTACTTATCAAATCGTGTCCAGACTGTCAAATTTAATGGTGGTATCTCTAAGGAACTTAATATAAATGTGGGTGTTCCTTTGCTTGGTCCTTTACTTTTTCTCATTTATATGAACGATCTGCCACAACTGCAGGTAACTGGCAAATTTAAATTGTTTGCCGATGATACCACTATCCTCTGGCACGATTCTGATGTTTCTCAAATGGAGGCCAACATACGTGCAGATTTGTTAAAAATAAAAGACTGGTGTGATGCAAAGTTTTTGACATTTAATGTTTCCAAAACAAACATCCTTAATTTTAAATGTAATACAAATGATATATGTTTAAATAATGAAGCCATCACCATGCCACCGTTCAGTAAGTTTTTGGGTCTTTCCATAGACAAGTTCCTTATATTTGAAGACCATATTGTGAATGTATGTAGAAAAGTCTCATCAGGCTGCTACGCCCTAAGGGTTATTGCCACCGGTCTTAAGTGGATTAAGGCATTAAATAGTTACTTTTTGACACAAAAGTGTAAAATGTTTTGGTTTGTCTTCAAATTTTATATATTTCCTTTTTTTGGGAATTGAGATTTATTTTTACATGGTGGTGATTATTAATGCGGATTGTAGCTGCCATATTCAATGTCCTTTATTATAGTTTTTTTTTTAATTAATACATATTATGATATATTATTATAATAATATACTCATGAAAACCCCCCAACTCTATATTTGGTACCAACTTAGTAATTTTGTAGTCAGAAAATTGGAAGTATATTTTTAAAATAAACTTTCACATTAAAAATCATCTAGCTGTCTATACTTTATGCGTTTAAAGAACAAGTTTTACTTATAAACAAAAACACACTTTACATCCTGAATGTAATATTTATTAATTTGTTTGCCTCGTATTTAGTTATTATGCATATTAGGAGAGATTAGACAAAAATTAACAAAAATAAATGCTTATACTAAAAACTAAAAATCTTATACAAAACACTACATTTTAAGTATACTGGATCCTAAAACTACAGTGAGGATACTAAATACTTTTATAAATTTACCCACTCTTTTGAATCTGGCCCAAAAAGTTAATACAATTTTTTAAATTCTGTTTTTTTGCCTTTGTTCTTTAGCAGTTTGTTCCATTAAGGAAGGAAACAGTTTCTCTGTTGCCGCCATGGATTCCAACTTCATCTCGCACATCAGCATATGGATACTAAAGCATTACATTATATATACTTTATTGTGTCGCTGAAGGACAAACAGGGGCAGTAAGCTGAAAAAAACAAAACTTTAAACTTGTTTAATTAATAAAAATAGGATTTTCTTACTATGGCAAAAAAGGGACTATTTTTCCAGAGAACGGAAATCATACATCAATCATAAATGTATCATATCATGTTACGGCTAAATAATATATGGATCTTTCTTCCTCCCAAATTTTTTAATTTTCTTCAAATATTCTTTACACCACCTGACAATTCCATTACAGCAGCTGTTTTGTTAACCATCTTAAGCTTAAATCCAAGTTTTATCAGGTATCTCTGCAAGGTTGAGACTGAGAAATGTTTGTCCCTTGCCGATAAGATGTCTCTATGGTCAGAACCTCATTGTTTTTGTATTTAGAATACACACCTTTCCTTAGCAATTTGTCAATATCCGTGTCAAGTCCCTTTGATTGTCCTGCATCTTTCCTTTTTATTCTGTCTTTAATCCTTTTTTTACAGGCATATTGTACTATAGGGAACCCCTGTTAAAAACGCTGTTTTTTGCAAAGCACTACAATCATTTGTGAACTGAGAATCATTCCTTAGATTGTTATAGATATTTAGATTAATTTGTTTGGCGTATGTACTTAAACAATTACGTTTTAAAACTGCTTGATTTCCTCTGTAGCTCCTACTTCCCTTGCTCCTTTTTGCTTCTTCAATACTAGAAAATGAACTATCAGAACTATGTCAGTCTAAATCACTGTCCAGATCACTCTTATTGTTTTTATCACAAATGTTATTGTCTTTCTTGTACACCCACGGTCTCCATAAGCCCGCACAAACACTTTCCTCTTCATTTGCCAAATTTTCCTGCCTATTTTCCCAGGGTCGAAACATTTTAAGGTCTTTAGGTATAATACCAAAATAAATCCACAAACACAAATAAAAAAACACACTTCCTCACAGTAAAAACTGCAAAAAATTAAGACGAATACAGGCCAAATTCTAAATTCTTTACTTTCATAAACGTGTAAAAAACATAACTGGCAAAATACATCAAATAATAACCTCACATGGCCCCCCTCTCAACTATTAAAGGTGATAGACCCATCCAACCGCTATTTTAAAGGCGATAGACCCATCCTTAAAGATCTCTTTAAAAACACGTCGAAAGTAATAAAAAAACTGCCCACAAATTTATTTGGGTACGGCCCCGTAATTCTTAAAATCAGTGGGATAGAGAGAGATACACAATCACTTGCACAGTCTAAAGTAGGAATCGCCAGAACGCAGGTGTTTTATCTTTGTTTAATAGACTGGCTAAAAAGAGGTGACAAGTCTGTGAGTGCTGGAAGTGTTTAAAATATTTTGTAAGATGCTTGGATTTTAGTCCGCGGTCAATTTTTTGATATTATTTTCTTGTGATATTATTTTCTTTCTAAAAATTGACATTTTCGATAGAAAAATAAAAAATAGTATAAAACATGGGGTTTTACATATATTTAAAATGGTTTTATAGATAGGCAATATAAAATTTTGCCATTTAAACATATATTGCATGCAACAATAAATATGATATAGGCGCACGGACTAGTTAGTGCGGCATCTGCGACCCATCAAAGATTCTAATAGATCTCTGAACTGGACTTTAATTGCATTAATTTAAGGTAAATAGCCCGTTTGAGACATGATAGTCGAATACTTAATAATATCAACATTCGAGGTATCCAACAAGTCTATGTTAACATCTCCAGTAAATATTTCTACTTGCTGGTTGTGAGTTGTTCCTAGAGAGCTCCTGAATAAAAATGTCATTTTAAATTGGAGGTGGCTTATACACTGCAGTTATACTGAAACGAATATCCCTAACATGGCATAACATTCTAGTTATTGTATGTGAATTTGGAAGTATTGTTGTTGAAAAGGTGGGTTCTAATTCTGATTTTACAAGAACATTGACTTGGCCTTATTGTAAAAAGTTACATAACCCTTTATTTTAAAATTGTCCGTAGGCAATAATTGAAAACATTCGCTTAATACTATAATATAATAATAATAATAATAATAATAATAATAATAATAATAATAATAATAATAATAATAAATATTTTTTATTTGCATAGAAAGAAAAAAAAATACAAGTTTACAAAATCTAGTAATAAATTTACGCAAATAAAAGGCCTACAAATTCAGAATTCTGCCATGGCAGATGCTGGTCTTTAACATTGTGGCCCACACTTTATTAAAAAAAATGGTAATTTCAGTAACGCTTATTAACAGTAACGCTTAACTAATAACTGATTAAATACAGCTTTTTCTTTAATCACATACCTAATAAACCTACATATAAAACTTCTAAATTTGACAGTTTAACATCAAGCAAAACAATACACATTGCAAACACCCTAAAAACAGATTAATTTTTTTGTTAAATAACAAAAAATAGAAAAATTATTACAGACAGTAAATAAATAAATAAAATGATCCCAATACCAAAAATTGTAATAAATTACTCAAGAAAACAACCATTCAAAAAGTTAAAAAAGAAGAACCTAAATTATACCTAAATTATATACCCTGCTGATTCATTAGATGTACAATCATCCTATTACGAAGTATTACAAGAAATTGATAATCGGTCCGGATCCAAATTTAAAGAATTTATTTGATAAGCAAAATTCTAAGAAAATGATCGTTTAAATAACTGTGTTTTATGTCTCGGAATGAAAATAGTATTTCTTCTTAAATTTAAATGGTGTACATCATTTCTAAAAGTTATTTTTTGATAGAGATAGGGCGGACTACGATATATTAAAATTTTATAAAAAAATGTTAAAGAATGAGCAATTCTTCGATTATGCATATTAAGCCATCCAAGTTCGTGAAGTTTATGGGAAATGCGGTTTACTCCTGCGAATGCCAAATATTAGCCGAATGCAAGAGTTTTGGAGCTTTTACAGTCTACCCCTATCCTCATAATCAAGACACCAGCCATACACAACATCAAAGTAACAACATTGTGAAAGGACCAATGAATCACATAAAAGCTTCTTAATATCTTTACTTAAATAGTATCTATGCAAATAAATTAATTTTTAAGAAAGATATGCCTTTTTAAGAATATTAGACACGTGATGTTTAAAACGACTATTATTATCTACTATAAGGCCCAAACTCTTACATTTGTCAACAACTGGAATTCTTTCGTCCCCCAATTTAATGTTTATACCATTTAAAATATTATTTACATTAGTTTGATTACTTATGAATATTATAGATGACTTCGAAGGATTTAATTTTAATCAATGCTTTGAAGAAACATCACAAATAACTTGTAAATCCTGATTAATTTTAAACTCAGCCATTTTAAAATCTCCTGGCAAAAATGAATAATATAACTGCGTGTCGTCTGCGTAAAAATGATGGGCACAATGCTTTAATTAAAGATAAAATCTAGACGTGTAAATAATAAAAAACAAGGGTCCTAAAATACTACCCTGAGGCACACCACTTTCAACTTCCAAAGGATCAGATATTTCGTTATCTATTTTAACACGTTGAATCCGATTAGTTAAATAAGAGGCAATTAAATTAATAGCAGCATCAGAAAAACCAATATAATGAAACAAAGACTTTAAAATTGAGTGGCTAACGAAATCAAAAGCTTTAGTATAGTCCAACAACACCAGAGCAGAAATCTTACCATCATCCCTAGCCCGAATTACGTCATCAATAACGCCCGCCATAGCCGAAGTACAACTATAATTTGTTCTAAATCCAGATTGCCCAGGTGGTAAAATATCATTATAATTAAGAAAACTACGAATTTGAGAGTCTAGGATGCGTTCGAGAATTTTTAAAAACGTTGGTAAAATACTGATAGACCTAAATTGACTAAAATCTGTTGGATTATGCACTTTCGGCAATGGCAACACAAAGGCTTCTTACCAGCATTTGGGAAAGTAGTTTTTATTAATACACCCGTTAACAATATGTAAAATAAAGGGTATAATAAAAGGACAGCATAGTTGAATTAACGTAATATTAAGATTATCCACCTCGAATGCTTTAGACTTAATACGTAATAGAATTGCAGAAATAGTATTATAATCAGTGGGATGAAAAGAAAACTTGGTAATGCATAAATACATAATGCATAATGCATAATGCATAAAGGTTGGTAATGCATTCTGATCATAAAAATTAATTAACTCATTACAATTATTAATATTTGTCATTCTTGTACTATCTATAAAATATGAATTAAAATTGTTGGTATTTACAAAAGATTTAGGAATTTGCTTCTGTTGTGATGGCAATATTTTTCTTAGTTCACGCCACTTGTCCTTGTATGTACAATTCTCAAATCTATCACTATAAAAAGCCCTTTTTTCCGCTCTAATCGCTGTTGTGGTATAGTTTCTAAGCTGTTTGTAATAATTCCATTTAGCTGGCAGTTTAGTTGTTTTAAAATCCTTTAATGCCTTATTTCTTAATTTTTGCAATAGTTTAATATTATCTGTCAGCCACGGAGAATCTTTTTTTTTCGAACAACTATAGTTTTAATAGGAGCATGCTTGTCGAACAATTTGAGTAAGTTATTGTTTAAAAAATGTATCTTATGATCTATGGATTCGAATTCATATATTAAATGAAATGGAACAGCCTCCAAATCCTCTTGACAGTTGTTAAGGTTTATATCTTTTAGGGATCTATAAGATACAATGTGCGGTTGTACAATAGACTCCGTGACATTAAATTCACAAAAAAACGCCAAATTGGTCAGAAAATGTAGAGCTTATTATGCCAGATTTCAAAATGCCAACATGATTTGTAAAAATAAGATCTATAATTGAAGACCTTGGGGCAAAAACCTGGCATGTCTACTTTTTGGGCGAAAACTACTTTTGCGCATACCCACATGCTCCATGGGAAGGCGCATTGATTGGTGCAAGAATCAAACAAGTCCAACGCATTTTAACGTAGCAATATGCGATTTGGACATAGCCGACTGCAAGCACAGACTTAACTAGCTACGATCTAGCGTAGCTAGTTTTGCAAGTTTTGGGGCAAAAAGCGGTCAAGTCCAGGACTTGTCTAATTTTTGCTCCAAACATTTACATCATTTATGGAAGGTATATAGGACGTGACTGGCGCCATACTGCTCTGCATCGATTAGTCTAATAGATTTATTTGACGAGTGCGTATCGTCCGTGCGTGCGTCCAAATTTGCATAGCGCATGTGGAATTAAGTTTTTTAGTTTTATTTTTGGAGTGTGTCACACTTATTTTCTTGAGTGCGTATTGCGGATATTAAATATGTCTTCAAGCAGTGCAGAAGAAGACGATCCTTTTTTATCATCGGGGAGTGAATATTCACCGTCCGAGGATTTGCCGAGCACAAGCCGTGGTTTCCGAAAACCAGTGTTGCCAGACAATAATAAGAAACGGCAACCTAAAGGTAATAATTTTTTGAAACAAAAACGGCGCGGTAATATGAAAAAAAGGCGATAACAATTTTTTAAATTTATTTTCAGATATTAACAAACCTTACCCGCAGAAACTCCTCGTACCAGTTGTTTTAAATGTTAATATTGGTAATGGAAACCGACAACGTGCAACAGAAGTTAGTGGTGAAAATTCTAATATCAAAAAAAGGAAGAAAAAGGGACAAGAAACCAGAGACTTGGGTGAGAAATGTTCGAAAAAAAATAGGGCTCAGGGGGCGGAATACAAGTCGGCTAAAACGGGACGATTAATGCCAAAACGAAAAACGGGAATAGATTGTAAATGTCGCCTAAAATGCTTTGACCTTGTAAAGGAGCAGGAGAGAAATAGGATTTTAATGCTGTCGCTGAAAAAAAACAGGATATTTACCTGGGAGGACTTATTCAGGTAAAAGATATTGCAAGAAATCGACCGAGAACTGGTACTTTAGAGTAAAAAGCTCGTAAAAAGACAGTCAGTTTTGTTTACAAGGTAGGTTTTAGATTTTGTTTTCTATTTTAAATGAAACTAATAATTTAAACAATATGAAAATGTTAATATTTTTTTATCTTTTTTATTACAGATTCGTCTTTACAGCAAAGACCAAAAAATATGTAGAGATGCGTTCTGTTCTTTTCATGGCATAACAAAGCATAGAGTACATGCTTCATGACGACTTCTACCGCCGCCAGATATGACAGGAAAACACAAAAACAGAGCAAATAAAATTCCAGATAATATTATTTCTCTTATTGATAAACACATACAGAGCTTCCCAAAAAGATCTTCACATTACAGTAGAAAAAAAACGAGGGAAGGACCTATTTATCTCCGGAACTGAGTATAAAAAAATGCATATGCTGTATTTAGAAAAAAATGAAGCAGAGATTTTTGAAAAAATAAAGCGTGATGAAAAATGTGATCCAAAAGTATCTTACGATTTTTATTACCGTCATTTTTGCTCAAGCTATAATATGAGTTTTGGCACTTCACGGTCTGATACCTGTCAGACATGTGACAGAATGGAAAATTCAATAGCCGCCGAACAAGATTCTGAGGCAAAAGCAGGTCTAAGAACCCAAAAAATTATTCATATTAGGAAAGCGGATGCATTTTACAAATCCTTGAAGGAGAAGTTGCCAAAAATGACGAAACTGCGGATGCTTTGTGTTTCGACTACCAACAGAATTTGCCTCTACCACATGTTCCAGCCGGAGACGTATTTTATAGACGTCAGTTGTGGCAGTACAACTTTTCCATTACGTCTGCCACATCAGGTATATCAACATTTTATATGTATGATGAAGCAACATCAAAAAAAGGTAGTAATGAGGTGATAAGTTTACAACGATATACCTTTTTTCTGACAATGCTTTTGCACAAAACAAAAATCATACGATGACCGAATATTTGTTTACTGTGGTAAATTCAAATATTAAAAACGTTGGTTTGATTATCCATCAATATGCTGAGCCGGGTCACAGCTTTTTACCATGTGACCGATCCTTTGGGCTTATAGAAAAAGAAAAGCGGAAAGCAGAGCGAGTTTACATACCTCAAGAGTGGAAAGACTTGGTTCGTAAAACGTCTAAAAAGTTTAGGGTGGTTGATGTTAATCAGACTTAACCGAGCATTTCAAGCCCATTTTTAAGCCTTCATATTCTTCTATGGAAAAAACTTTGCTATATCCACTTACCGATTATTTAAATATGAAAGAGGCAGTAACTTTATTGACTGCAGTGAGTCAACGATTCTATCCGTCTATAATAAATTTTCTGCTAAAAAATCGGATGGCGTTCTTTCATTACCGAATAATAAGCTGGCACAGTGTTATCCTCTTAAAATTAATGAAAAAAAAGTAAAAGATGTAATGCTTTTAGTGCAGATGTATGTCCCAAAAGCTTATCAGTGGTACTATGACGAGATATTTGCCAAAGAATCAAGGTGAAGGTATTCAAGGTGAAGATAATGCCGAAAATCTCGCGAATTTAGAAGAACCCGCCGATGAATCAGACAGTTCATTTATATGATTATTTTATTTATGTTTTCTTAACATATATTTTTTTTGTTTATTGGTTTTGAATTTTTGTTTATGTGTTCTTAATATATAAATATGTTGTTTGCATATCAATATATAAATTTTGTTTTATTTTAAATATATATTTTGTGAATATTAACACTTTTCTATTAAAGCTACTTTATTATTTGTATTATTTTGGCTAATTTGGAGCAAAATTCGGACATTTCCAAATTTTCAAAATTGTCTCTGTCCGATGTTTTTTATTAAAAAATCTTTTAAACCTAAGAGTACAGTATATAGGGACTATAAATACACAACAAAAAAAGGCTGGCTAAAAATATTATATACTGCTTATACTGTTCAGTTTTTCTTGATTTCCCAACAATTTTTAAAATTGGACATGTCCGATTTTTGCCCCAAGGTCTTCAATTGAACTAGTGTTGTTGGTCATACGAGTAGGCTCGGTTATAAGCTGCTTCAAATCGAAAGTTTCATACAAAGAAATAAGCTGAGTTGCATGACCGTAATTTAATTTAGATATATCAATGTTAAAATCACCTAGACACGTTATATTATTAAAATTTGAAAAAATGTCAATTAGTGTTTCCTCTAAAGTTAAAAAAAACTCTGGATATTTGAACTTGGAGGCCTATAGACTATGCCGAAAATGTATTGCTCCTTACTATATCAGTAAATTCCAAATTGAAATTTTCTAATAAAAGAATTACATTGTCGAAATTTTTCTTAACACTTCTAATGTTCAGGTGTAGTAAGTTAAAAATATTATTTTTTACATTTGTATTGTTATGTAATGTATCACGGTTCACGGTCTTAGTTAAAGTCCAGTTCAGAGATCTATTTGAATCCACATAACACATAAGAATATGTGTTCTTATGTGTTATGTGTTAGAATCTTTAATGTGTCGCAGATGCCGGACTAACTAGTTCGTGGGCCTATACCGTATTTATTGTCGCATGATATACATGTTTAAATGGCAAAATTTTATATTGTTTATCTATGAAATCATTTTAAATATACGTAAAACCCCATCTTTTATACTATTTTTTATTTTTCTTTTGAAAATGTCCATTTTTAGAAAGAAAATAATATCACAAGAAAATAATACCAAAAAATTGACCGCGGACTAAAATCCAAGCATCTTACAAAATATTTTAAACACCTCCAGCACTCACAGACTTGTCACCTCTTTTTAGACAGTCTATTAAACAAAGATAAAACACCTGCGTGTCTCTGAATAGAATGTAGAATCTGGCGATTCCTACTTTAGTCTGTGCAAGTGATTGTGTATCTCTCTCTATCCCACTGATTTTGAGAATTGCGGGGCCGTACCCAAATAAATTTTTGGGCTGTTTTTGTATTATTTTCGACGTGTTTTTAAAGAGATCTTTAAGGATGGGTCTATCTACTTTAATAGTTGGGAGGGGGGCCATTATACTATGTCATCTTTTCCCATATTGTTCAGAATATTATCATGATCAATATTAACCGTTATTCACCGTAATATATTTTTTTCTTAACAGTTTTCAAGAAATATTTGGTTTACAGACAGTAACCATGTGTACAGTGACGTGACCGAATGTAAACACAAAGCCGTTGATCAAGATGATATTTCGCAAGATGACATCAGCTTTTGCCTGCGGTGTTGCCATTTCAATTTTTTTAGAAGCGGTTTAAGGAATAAGAATGTTTTTTTAAATTATGTTATTTTTGCGCTTAGAATAACATATATCTATTTTTACATTTTATTTTTAATCCAAAATCTAACATCAATAAGTTAAATTAACATTATTATATGTATTGATATATAGTCGAAAATTTTCTCTTTTGAAAATGCGTGTAAACTTAACAGAAGAAAATCAATGAATATGTTTGTAAACAAAACCCCCTTTTCAATGTTCTAAGAAATGAAACGATTTTATTAATTTTACAGATATTCCATCTTTTTCTGGGGCGCTGTTTGTTTTTAATATAGATATCAGGGTAATAAGCTCTGCCTGTGTCAGAGGACTGAAAAACATAGAGCAGCTCAAACAATCGGCCGAGAAAAGAAAAAGAAGAAGAAGAAGAAGAAGAAGAATAGGAAGAAGAAGCTGAATGAAAAGAAGAAGTTATCTGGCGCTACAATTAGTTTTTTTTAAATCTGGTCCACATTTTTGTAGTAATCATTACAGAAGTTTGCCAATTCGATGTCTATTTCAAATTCTTCGTCATTCATATTTGTAATTTTGGTTTTTTTTTTGTTTCCTGTTAATGTTGGATTGTTTAATATGTTTTTTTATGTTCACACTATATTTGGCTATCTTTTTTTTGTAATAATCGTGCTTTGTTTTTTTAAAACATTTATTGAAGGTATTGCGGTAACTTTAATAGCTATTTACCTATCAAGGGCATTGTAAGGACGATAATGCCCAGAAGGTGGAAATAGGTTTCCGCCTGATGGGCATTACAGTCTAATAATGCCTGTGGTGCATACAATGCTTTATGTTTTACCTAAAAATTGATTTTTATGAACAAAAATAATTTTAATATTAATTAATTAAAAAATAGAGTCTACCTGTACAGGTAGGTATACGTACATACCTACCTACAGAAATTTATCAAGTGACTTGCAGTGATTATTTAAGTTTGACTTTGATGTTTTTTTTTTGTTTAAATATTTGCTTAAAATGGAAGAAATTCCACAAAATATAAGAGAAAAGGCCATAAAAGCTTTTGCCAGTTAAATCAAGGCAACAGTATGATCGGGAGTATGGCATATTTGGTATTTAGAAAGATGCCAACGCAATTGTTCAAATAACCGAAACCGTTCTAATGGCATATTTTCAGGAACTGGTAAGTTATTGATTTTATTGTAATAGGTACATATGTTTAACAAATTTTAATATTTTTAGTCGGAAAAATACAGTCCGAACTCTCTCTGGACCAAGTATTCTACCCTAAGGTCTTCGTTAATGGTCTATAAAAATATAGACATCTCGCAATACCATCGTCTAATATCTTTTTTAAAAGTTAAGTCGAAAGGATATGTCCCGAAGAAGTTTAAAGTTTTGGAAGGAGAACAAATAATAAAATTTATTAAGAAGGCTCCTGATGATATCTACTTGATACACAAAGTCATATTGGTAATGGGTGTTTTTGGAGGTTTAAGACGAGATGAGTTGGTAAAAATGACCATTGATGATATTGAAGATAGAGGAACGGTCTTGGTTATAAAGGTACCAGAAACTAAAACTTCAACTTCAAAAAGTTTTACTATCATTGAAGAAGATTTAGGTGCTTTAAATGTAATAAAAAAGTACGCAGCATTAAGACCAGCTGGAATAAAGGAGCGAAGATTCTTTCTTACCTATAGAAAAAGTCGCTGTACAGTACAACCTGTTGGAAAAAATACCATAGGAAGCGTCACAACATTGATCGCAAAATTTTTAAAACTGGATAATGCAGAAGCTTATACCGGCCACTGTTTGCGTCGCACATCGTCAACTTTACTTGTTGAGGCAGGTGCTTTGTTTGAAATGCTAAAACAACATGGGAAATGGAAAAGCTCTTCAGTAGCTGAAGGATATATAGAAGAAAGTATTTCATCCAAAAAGAAAGTAGCCAAAATGATTGCCAATTCAGTTAATTCCGAGGTTAATTCCGTATCGACTATTGAAAATTCTTTAATGGACAATTTACAAACTATACAAAATAGCGTTAGTGCTGCCACCTCTACCATCACAAAAAACACCGACCATTCTATAGTGGGATCAGCTACATTTTCCGGGACATTTCAAAATTGTAATTTTTATTTTGGAAATAAAGTTTAATTTTTAGTATTTAAAGAAACATTATTTTTTGTATAAAATAGATGTTTATTCTTTATTATGAGAGAAATAAAATTGGATAAGCAATAACATTTCCGGGCATTATCATAATTTCCGCTTGTAATGCTCTAGGTGTGATAGCAGGTATTATTGCTACCCACACATATTCCGTTTCTAAGGTATTATAAATCAATAATAGACAGATAAAACATAAATTCTCTTTTCAGCACCTAGCTAGGGTTTTTCACCAATTGCCTTTTTAGGTGATCCCTTCACTTATAGAGGTAATTAACCCTTTTGTAATCCACGCATGGAGTTTTTTTATGAACTCTGGAATGCTTATTTCTATTTGATGAAAATTTCCAAACTCTTACTTTTGAGGGCTGAAAAATATTTAAACAAATCAGCAATAGACCTGAGGATACTTTAAATAGCTGTAATTCCGAAAGAGACATTATTATTCGCAATAATAATATTCCTGTTTTGGCTACATCTTTTAAATTTGCTACATGTTTGGTAAAAAAAGGAACAAGTTTTTTGATATTGTTGATAAAATAGCAAAGATCTTAATCCCGTTTCAACTTTTCTTTTCAATTTGATCCCTATTATTCCCCGCCGACCCCGGTAACACCGTGGGCAAAGCGTTCACGACGCAATCGTGTGGTCTCGGGTTCGAATCCCGGCATGGGCATGGTTGTTTGTGTTTGTCATATAAAAGCAAAACATTGTGGTTCGGAACCCACGTTAAACTGTGGGTCGATAAACAATAAACTTGCGGCTGTCGAAATACGACGCGAGTCCATTGTATTTGAGGAAGAAGAAGAAGAAGAACCTATTATTCCCATTCAAGATTCTAAAGGTGACATCTACCCAGGATCCCAGGGGGTTGAAACAAATTGGAGGTGTCGATTTTTCATATTATTAACAGCCAAAAAATTATTAAAAATGGACAAAAAATTTTTTAAATTACCACCCGAAACAAGACGATTGAAAATTGTCGATCGAAAATGGTTAAAGGTTATTTACTCGAGGCAATGTTACTGTTACATTACGGCCATCTTTAAGCAGCTCACTGTAGTAATAAATATTTTTTAATAAAACAAAATAAATCCTTGATTTGATCCCCCTCGTTCCCTGATCCGTATAGTTACGGTGTACCGCGCAAGGGGGCGCCAGGACTAACAAATAAAACCCAATTTGGGGCTTAAGTCCCGGTAACAGGGGCGCCAGTTAAGCCGATTATACTAAATATTAGATACAATTTGTACGGGATTAAGTAAGGGAGAGAGATATTAAGTCGACACTGACCTAGAACGAACTGTGTAATTTCTCTTCTCCTGGATCCTAATATTCACTTGGACTTGGATCCCTATAGATTCCTATTGGATGGTTTTAATCTATTCCAGAATTTGGGTTCAATTTGCATTTTTATTTACAGTTCGGCCACCTAAAGCCGTCTAAAACTATCCTAACTATACAGGGTGTTATATGTGATTATTATTCATTGGACTGTTTTAAGGATATTTTGTCCTTTTATGATTTTTGATAGGACCCTTTGTTTCAAAGATACGGGGCGAAAAATAATTTTTAACATCCAATTTTGGTAGCTATAAAATTATTAACGTATATTATAAAAGTATAGCGTACTATACTGGACCTATCAAGTAATGAAAAATCTAACAATTCCGTTGGTATCTTTTAAAAACATTCCGATTAAAGTAGTCGAAGAAACTTGAGTTTGTGCATCAGTGTCACACGCATTTATTAAATGTCATTTGTACATTTTGATGAAAAAACAACACATTCCTTATATTTTTTCGGAAAGTTGAAAATAAAATTAGAAATATGAAAATAATTATAACAATTATTTTATTATTATATTATAATAACACGAACGAGAAACTTCTCTGAAACAATGTATGTTGTGGCATAATACCCTTATTTCTAACTCTCAAAAGCGCTGATGGGTCTCATCCCTAAATAATAATTTTAGAGTTTCTGTCTACAATTTCATAAATAAATATTAAAAGAATATACTTAAATAGATTCTCGACATTCATCAATTCAACTATTCTATCTTTAAAATGTGGTCAAATTTTTTGAGACCATCAATAAATCGACAACAGTTATTTTGCATCCTTTGAAGCCTCATTTTTTACCTGAGTAAGAAATGGGTAAGAGAGTCAAAAAGTAAGACATTTTTAATAAAACATATATTTCCCATAATTTTGTATGCACTTTAAAGCTCAAAATATGTTTGTTTGCGTATAACACTTACATTGTCTTTCAGTATTAAGATATGATCCTCAAACCTAAGCCTTCTTTATAAACAATTCCCAAATCTTTAGCTGTGTTGGAGTCGACAAGCTGCTAACCCTCCATCTCAAGATTAGTGTATCCCCTGAGAAGCTCTGAGTCGGGGCTTAATGTAAAGAAAAAATACTGATAACACCTTGATGTTATCAGTATTTAACCTCAGTCCATGCTTTCTACTATACTGACCAATGTTGAATAAGTCATTATTTATTTCAATACAATAATGAATAACAGAGGTCCCTAAATGAACCCCTGTGGGACTCCAGATTTTAAAGTACCCATTGCCGATATTCCCACTTGTGTACGTTCAACTTGCTGAAATTATATCTGTATTTATAGCACCATGACGAGAGATGAATCGCTAACCAGTATTGGATCCAGTAAAGTGGCTGTTGTTTTGGTAATCCTTGTTGGCTCATTAATTACTTCTTTTAAATTATAGGAATTAAAACAATCGCTTAAAGGATTACCCAGATTTGGGAGATTGTCATTCATGTCACCCCTTACCACAACATGATCAAAAACCGAAATAACCTCTGATAAAATGGAGTGGAATTGTGCAATTGATTCTGTTACACATGTTGTGGGAGGGCGATAAACCACTGCAATGAGAATGTAGCATTTTTTAGATTTTATACACGTTAACAAGTATTCCATAGGACCCTGAACCTTATTTATGAGGTTATAAACATCAGAGACATACTCATTGCGAATGTAAACCGTTACCCCTTCCGTCCTATTCATACGATCTTTGCGAAATATTTTATATTATAAAGATTAGTATGTCAGACCCTAACCAAGTCTCAGTTACACGTACACAAGGAAAATGAGCAACGATCTCACATTTAGATTCACAATTTTTGCAATTTTAGTGTTACTTGCCATTTTGCTGAAAATATTTGCAGCCATTAAATTATAGCACATTACACTGATTTTTTCATCTAACCTCTGTAAGCACTTTTCAGGATTGTTTTGACATCAGCAATATCTTTTATTTTAATCGCCTGATTTCCATCGGTGCTCTTTATGAACACCAAGTTACTCCTGCTCGATACATATTTATAGCCCTTTTGACGAAGTTGCTTGGCCTCTTTAAGCAACTGCTACGTGTTTTTATTAAGTTCTTCATTAACAAAAACACGCTTCATTTTTTGATTGATTCCACAGACAGTATTTGTCAGTATTGTGTCAGCAGTTGTATTTAAATCCCCTTTTTCTTTTCGAATTTTATATAAATCCAGCATTACAGCCCTGGATTTAAAAGTCACAATTGCTAGTGGTGGTTTTTCTTTGGGTATGGACTTGCTGATGAAAATTCATTAGAAGCTAGTTGGTTATGTACCGTGAACGATTTCCGAATGGTAATGTGTCTAATAGAAAAACCATCCAAAGTATACATCAACGAATTCGTGAAACAGGAGCATTGAAGCGAAGTGGAGGACCAGGAAGGCCAATGACTGTAAGAACGGTAGAACTAACAGAGATTGTGCTGGCCATGGTAGAAAAAGATCTAGGTACTTCTACTCGAAAAATTGCAAATACTTTAAATGTACGTAACAAGGAAAATTTGGAAGATTCTTGGAGAATATTTGTTGTACCCATACCACATACAACGCGTTCATATACTTCTTCCTGCAGATTTTTCTTCACTTATTGCATTCTGTCAATTGTTTTTTCACAACCATGTTCGGGCAGAAGATAATCCAAATAAGGTGCTTGAAGATCGCTTTCAACATCAGTTCTCGTTAAAGGTTTGGGTGGAAATTATAGGTGATTTCCTAATTGGATCCGTATTTCTCCGAGACTTAAGACTTATATACCGCATACGGTATATACTTATATACCAGCGAGATATACCGCATATTTTTGGAACAAAGGCTACCTCAGTTTCTGAAGAATGTACTATTGACTACAAAAAATGCAATGTGGTTTATGCACGACGATGCACCAGCGCATTTTAGCATTTTGACTCGACAGTTTGTAGCGTTTTATTTTTTTGGTTGCTTTTGCAATATAATAATTTAATATTGTATGAATAGTACTGATCGCGACATCTAGTGTCTAGTTAATGCCATACGGCATTGTAAAAATAAGAACTCCTAGATGGCGTTAGCTGTTCTTTGCTTTGAATTTTAAACAATTTACTGGAATCAGGGTTTTTTTCTCTCTTTCAATGACTAACGTGATTTTTCTATCTGTCTGTCTTCGTCATTGGTCGCATACGCAATGCTCAAGGATCAACTTTTACGTATTCATGGCATTTTCGTTACAGGGCTGTTGTTGCCATTGTTTTTCCTGTAATTTAAATACTTTGTCTTTTGGGTTTAGACTGATTTCCGTACTCGCTGCAACTTAAAGCTGAGCAAAACAACGTTGTATTGCCAATTCTTGTAAAACTGGGCTTTCGTGGGAGGTGGGCCATCGAAGAGGTACCCAGAAATTGCGTTTTGGTGTTCTTTCCAAATGGTGTGATCCTCAGGTTGACAAGTTCAATTGCTCGAGGTTGGGATTCGACCTCGTAGTTACCTCATGGCGACACTAGCCATGTAATGTGAAATTTTACTTTAATACACTTTATAGAAGACCCACCAACATCTTGAGGGTCTTATGCCGGGTCCTAAACCAAGTCTTAAGTGAGATCTTAGGTAAGGTCTTAAGTAAGGTCTTACGCCAGATCTTAAGCCGAGTCTTCTCAGCGAATCTCAGTGAAGTGTTAAGTTTTAACGGCCATCCCGAGCCATCTCAGGTGCTCTTCCCATTTCCCATCATAAATTAGAGCTTTATCACGATTTATTGCTTCTTCATGTCGTTATTGATTGGACCTTAGTCAGCTGCTGTCCTTGAATCTGCACAACGGGTTACCAGGTCAAGGAAGAAGGTGTAAGCAATGCCATGATTTCTGATTTGTTATTGCTATTTTGATTTTGGGACTAGTCATATTGGCTAATTTATATCATTTGATGGCTCCTTAATTTATTAATTATTGTCTAGTGTATAAAATTCTTTCTTGGTAATTTACATTGTAATGTAATTTACATATCTACCTAAATAATAATTTATTCAATACTTTTTAATCTCACTATCCTGATTTTCATACAGTATTTTATGTAAGCAACCGCACTGAAAGATATACAGGGTGGCCCATCAAAAACGTACCGCAAGACATTACAGGGTGAGAAAAACTTTTCGGCAAAATTCAAAAATACGTCAAGTATGTTTGTGGGGGGGGGACAATTTTTGACGTAAAAACCATTTAAGAAAACTCAACCTCCTAAGCGGGGGGTTACATTCCCTAATTTTTTCAAATGGGACGGAGGGTGAAGTGATATCTCGTTAAAAAGGTTTTGCCATTCCCTATACAACGCTGCTTAGTTTTTAAAAATCGAGTCACTCGTTCAAAAAATATGGGCCCTTAAAAGTTGAACAATAATGTGTGACGATATAATTAAAACTTATTGAGAGAGTGAGACTGAACCCAGAGTGAACATAGAACACATCTTTAAGTCGAAATACTAATTTAATCATTTCAATTAAACAAATGATAAGAAACAATTGTTTGTCTTTTAAATGAACTCTAGGCACATTTAGTAAATAAAAATATCCGGTTTCTTTCTTCACGTTCAAATTGGGTCAAGTAGTTTTACTAGATACCTTCTTTGTGGTTAAAGTGTTGACAAATTGTTGAATCTTTAAATTTATTGTCAATTATGGTGTACCCAATTGCAGAAAGAGTAGAGATTATTCAGCTTTTTTTTTTAAACAATGAGTGTGGAAATCGGGTCGAGGATTATTTAATCAATGGTATCCTGAGAAACATCCCTCTGGGAAAATTGTTCGGGAATTGGTTGCAAAGTTTCGCGAAACAGGTTCAGTTCACAACAAAAAGCGGAATATTGAAAATGCATGGTTTCATGAAGCTATGGAACAGTATTGGGGGAAGTTACAATGGATAGTACGCTAAGTACAAGATAATTGGCCATTGCAACGGGTGTGTCTCGAATAAGTGTCCAAAGGATATTGAAGAAATACAAGTTCTATCCCTATAAAAATCGCTTAGTGCAAGAGTTAAGTGAAGATGACTTTTAACGTCGCTTGCAGTTTATGGGTTATGAGTGAGCGAGCGTTAAACAATGATAATTTCATATTTAATGTGTGTTTTTCAAACGAGTGTTCTTTCTTCCTAAATGGTTTAGTAAATCACCATAATTGCCATTATTGGGCTGACAGGAATCCAAGGATTTTCTACGAAACACACACACAACACCCCCAGAAGTTAAATGTATGGGCTGGTATTTTTGGAAATTTCATTGTGGGCTCTTTTTTCACCCTAGAAATTTAACAGGCGATATGTAGTGAGATTTTGGTACAAAATGCCATCGAACCAGCAATATCATAGACGAGGATTTTCCAACAAGACGGAGCTCCTTCAAATTTCTCAATATACGCAACTATTTAAATAACAGATTTCCAGGACGCTGGACGAACGGCCGCAATTGAGTGGCCACCTCGGTCACCCGACTTAAGTCCTTTAGATTTTTTCTTGTGGGGACACATAAGATCCATAGTTTACAAAACTCTGCTACATTATAAGAGTTGCGAAGAAGAATTATTAACGTATGTCGCGAAGTGACACCGCAAATGCTTCTAAACGTTCGGAACTGTTTGAAGATAATTTGTATCACTGATGTATGAATGTTGGCGAACAGCAATTCGAGCATTTATTTGCTTAACATGGTAAGCATTAAATCGCTTTTTGCATTTTTCGTCACACATTATTGTTTAACTTTCAGGGGCCCATACTTCTTGAACGAGTGACTCGATTTTTAAAAACTAAGCAGCGTTGTATAGGGAATGACAAGGCCCTTTTAAAGAGGTACCACTTGACCCCCCGTCCCATTTGAAAAAAATTAGGGGATATCACCCCCGCTTAGAGAGCTGAGTTTTTTAAATTGGTTTTTATGTCAAAAGTTGTCCCCCTGACAAACATACTTGACGTATTTTTGAATTTTGCCGAAAACTTTTTTCCCACCCTGCCATGCCTTGCGGTACGTTTTCGATGGGCCACCCTGTATATAAGCATCTAAAGAATAATTCATGCTAATCCACCACTAATTAACGTTCCCCAGAGTGATAAGCTGTCGTTAGCATATTTGCCACTTTATTAAATATTAAATACTTTCAACATCAGTCGATTTTTATTAAAAGCAAAAATCTAATAAAAGGTGGATACAAGTTTTTAACAGTAACATACAGAAATCGCTGGATTGGTCGAGGTGGACCTCACGCATGGACTGCTCGATCCCTGGACTTTAACCTTCTGGATTATTTCCTATGAGGACACCTAAAATCATTAGTTTATACTAGTCCAGTGGAAGATGTTGAAGATTTGAAAAATCGGATAATTGCTGGATGTAACGCAGTCAGAAAGGATCCTGGTGGTTTTGAAAGAGTTCGGACGCTGATGAGGACAAGATTGGATGTTTGCATTCGAACAGGGGGTAGTAATTTTGAACAGTTCTTCTATATTAAACAACATTACATGACATTTTTGGTAATAAATAATTGTTATTGTGAAAATTCTTTATCCTCCGTATCTTCGAAACAAAGCGTCCTATTAAAAATCATACAAGGATAAAATATCCTTAGAATAGTCCAATGAATCATACCTTTTTGCCGCATGTTTAGTAAACACCCTGTATAGCATTAAAAATTCTATAGATTATCTCTAAATAGTGGTTCAGCTATTCGAATTAGGTAATTCATATCCTATAAATATGTGCTATAACAAATCGAACGTGCTTAATTGCACTATTATCTTTATCAGTTTATAAATTCGAAACAATCGTACTGAGGTTTAGTACTTACAATAACAATTTAAACAAATAAATGAGCTATATAAGCATTTATGATTGAAACACTTTCATTACTATTTTAGTTTTAAATTCATCGACAAGATGTATAAAATACTGATTTTGTGTTCCCTATTTTGCTTTGGTGCTGTTACTAGGTAAGTTAAAAATTACCTATAATCTCATATCATGTTCAGGGCATATATCATCATTTATTTTCCTATTTTTAATAAACCTATTAAATTAAACTCAAACTATTATGATAAATTCTACTGTCGTTTCTACCTTCGTCCTTTACCAAAAAACCGTGTGAAGAACCTAGATAATAAATATGCACAATAATAAAAAAAGAAAAAAAAAACAAACAAAAATTTATCTTTAATAGCTGTGTAACATATATTTTTATATATGTATCTATGCACCTACATATAAGATACAGAATATTTTATTATAATATAAAAGTAAATTTTGGTAATGATTGTAAACATACCTATTACATTCTTTGCTAAATTCCGATTTATTCTTTATTTCCTTTTCAAAATATTCATCCATTATTCTCAAGGAGACTTAGATATATGACCAAAGGAAGAGAAAGTATACTCAAATTCAAAGTATCACAAATCAAGCGTCTGTTTAAAAGGTTACGCGTTTCGCCGCATTAGGGCATCATAAGACCTAAATAAAATTATCAAAATTCAATATTAAAGAACAAAACGCTAATTAACAGAAAAGACATACCTCATCTAAATACACAAACTTACTCTCACTCACATAAATAAAAATATAAAATACAATATGTTTATAATATCGTGTACCATTATTGACTAAAATATGAACTTTAAAACGCCAAATATCACAAAAAAGCCAAAAAAGTCAAGTACATTTTATACATATTAAAAGAAATTTAAGCTTAGCATTAATGGTATTTAGGCCTCTATAATGATTTTTTTTCTTTCTTATATTGCAAGCAAACAAACTGCCCATAGTTTTACAACAATGTTAATTCTAGCATTTCAATGTTCTAAGGATCTTACACGTGTAACATACAATTTTTTTTTCTACTACCTAAGAAAACATTAAATAAAAACAAAAATACCAAATTACTTTACGTAAAAAAATGTTTTTACAAATTATAAATTAAATGTTAAATAAACGTCAAATTGCTTTTTACGGGTACTCAATCCGCCACCTTATGTCGTCCCTGTGCTTATTTTATGTTATGCTAAGTAATCAATCTGTATTTATAAATGTAACCCGTTTTTACATTTTGAATTAGAATTTGATTTAGAGTCAATCAAGATAGTTTGTTACGTTCTCAATAAATTTGTTTTTTTTTAAAAACAAATACCGGGAGTTGTCATTTAACTGGTGCAGTCGGTAGTTCGGTCTTTCCAATACGACAAAAATCGCTGTTTTGAGTCCGTTTCTACGGTTTGAAGACCGCTACATTCCTGGAATGTTGGAGGAAATCCCAGAATCTCTGAAAGGACCCAAATCGCCTGAAGCACCTGCAGTCTATCTGAGTGACCACCATCATTGTACAGCACCGGATAAGTTGAGAACACCCAGATTTAAGTCCTGGAAATACAAAAATCGATTCCTTTAGGAAAAATTAGGCTATAAGGGATACCAGATGAAAATTGTGGTAAAAATTTACAAATCCTCACACTCGCCAGAGCAGAACTAAACCCTCCAATATTTCATAACCTCAACCAGAATCCTGGACTACTACCAGTTAAACTTGGTAATGCTCAAAATACAGCCGACTATTGGTCTTATGTACAAATTTTTGATGTAAATGACATTATTCGGGAAACAAAATATTTAGAACTAACGTTTCAAAAATTAAAAAATTCAATTAGCATAATTTTTGACAATAACTCTTTTTTAAGTTTCGTTTTCTAAAAAAACAGTACTAAAACTCTGTTCTGCAGCAGTATGCATTTTATTTCCGATGTATGCACAAATATCGCAAATATAAACTTTATCATTGTCGTTAGTTTATTGCATATTCCAGAATTCTCATTGTCTAGCATATTTATTTGTATATTAAACAAATTCCCGAAAATCACGTCACATAATTTAAAGAAAAAGCCGACTTTAATCATCCTGGCAATCACCATTGGTGCTCTAAGGGATCTTCTTCTCTACTCGTAGAATCTCGTTGGGATCAAAGATGCAACTTATGCTGATGGTTAATATAAAAAAATTAATCGAAGTTCATCCATTTCCACAAATAAAATCATTTCAGTTCTTCCTCGCTCGCTTCTTCCTCTTTTCCATCTTCATAACAAATGACATGCAATAAACATTTTAATAAAATTTAATAGGTATATTCAAATTGCTAATAGTGACATGCATTCTCCAAATCTTCCTTGAATGTTTATAGATATACTCAAACGTAAATATTTATCGAATATAATGAGCTATTATTATCACACCATTTAACCACTCACAAAGTCACTTACTCGATTTATTTTTCAGCAGTTTATTATCACCATACCACTACGTTTGCACCGAAGGCTACTGCATAAAAACCGAAATAACCCCGGATACCGTTTCCCCCCTCAGTTTAGCGGAGTGTAACCTACAATGCCTCAGTGGTTCCGTTCTTTGGCCAAAACCGACCGGAAACATCAACATTTCCAACCTGACAGAAGTCAATGTGGCCAGCTTTTCCTATAGTTTTCCAGAAAATACTTCAATCAGCAACTTGGTGAAAAAATCCTTCAAAATCTTTTTAGCTAGCATCAAAAGCTATGCCTCCTGCAAAACGTTTTTGACCAAAAAAAGCCCTAGTGCTTCTTCCGTGAGCATTTCCTTTCAAATCAGTAATCAGAGTATTAATTATTTGACTTTCAACGATACTGATGAAAGTTACAGTATTTCTTCATCCAGTAATGGAAACCTCATAAATATAACCATACAAGCAGCTACATTTTTTGGTGCAAGACATGCCCTGGAAACCCTAAGTCAACTTTTTATCTATGATGATTTAAGAAATCGAAACCTCTTTCCATCCAACATAACCATTTCCGACTCCCCAGCTTATGCTTGGAGAGGAGTCACTTTAGATACATCCAGAAACTACGTCAAGCCTTCTGTAATTAAGCGCACCCTTAAAGCTATGGCCGCATCCAAAATGAATACCTTTCACTGGCATATAACTGACTCGCATAGTTTTCCCTATGTCTCTGCTTCCCATCCAGAATTATCCCACTATGGAGCCTACTCCCCATCTAAGATTTACGATAATTCTACAATTATGCATATTATTGAGTATGCCAGAATTCGAGGAATCCGAGTAGTTCCAGAATTGGATAGTCCAGCTCATGTGGCAGAAGGATGGTTGCAAAAAGGAGTAATCACTTGCTTTAATTGGACACCTTGGAGCACTTACTGTGCTGAACCTCCTTGTGGTCAGTTTGATCCTTCTAAAGAAGAATTGTATGACTTACTGGAAGGTGAGTACTGCTCCTTGAATGACATTGGACTCATAAAGTCTAATTTATTTCAGATGTATATGGTGATATGCTTGCTCAATTCGGCACAGAGGTGTTCCACATGGGGGGTGATGAAGTTAATATGGCTTGCTGGAACGGTACCACCGATCTCACCGCTTGGATGGTTGATATAAAAGGTTGGGGCGTCACAAAAAACGATTTTCTGAAGCTATGGGGTTACTACCAGACTGAAGCTGCCTCACGCCTATCCATCAAAGCTGGGAAAGATATCCCGGTGATTTTATGGAGTAGTGATCTGACCAAACAGGAAAATGTCACGAGTGTTCTGGACCCCACAAGATACGTGATCCAGGTGTGGGATGGGTCCGGTGACTTGAGTATTCCCCCTTTGCTCAGCAACGGTTACAATATCTTACTAAGTAACTACGATGCTACTTATTTAGATTGTGGGTTTGCTGCTTGGGTTAGCTCTGGAAACAACTGGTGTACTCCATACAAGGGATGGCAAGAGTTGTATGATAATAAGCCAGAAAAAATTGCTGGTAAGCACAAATTCTTGGGTAATTATTCATATATTTAATTGAAGTGTTTCAGGTATTTACAAGAAACAAGTCTTAGGCGGAATAACTGCTCTATGGTCCGAACAAGCTGGATCAACTTCAGTTGATAATAAAGTATGGCCTAGGGCAGCCGCTTATGCGGAAACCCTCTGGACTGAGCCCACTGGCGACTACTCAGAAGCCGAAGAAAGGATGTTGATCCATAGGGATCGACTGGTGAAGCTGGGGATTGATGCTGATGAAATTCAACCAGAGTGGTGCAGAAGATATCAACAATATTGTCCAATTTCAGGAAAGTTTAATGTGTGATTTGTTAAATAAAGTCCGTGTATTTTTTAATAAATGTATAAATCCAAATTAACCTCCTTATTCAACAAAACCATTTCCGACTCCCCGAGCCGGAAATGGTTTTGTTGAATCTTTGTACAATTGTATAATTGTACATTTAGAAACTACGTCCAACCAACGCACTCTCAAAGCTATGGCTGCATCCAAAATGAACATATTTCACCGGCATTTAACTGATTCGCACAGTTTTCCCTATGTCTCTGTTTCCCATCCAGAATTATCCCACTATGGAGCCTACTCACCATCCAAGATTTACGATAATGCCACAGTTATGCACAATATTGAGTATGCTAAAATAAGAGGGATCAGAGTCGTTTCAGAACTGCATAGTCCAGCTCATGTGGCAGAAGGGTGGGTGCATAAAGGAGTTATCACTTGCTTTAACTGAACACCATGAAGCACTTACTGTGCTGAACCTCCTCCGTGGTCAGTTTGTTCCTTCTAAAGGAGAATTGTATGTTGTATGTAATAATATTAGTACAAAAAGATAGGGTGTCAAATAAGACGATTTTATGAAGCTATCTCACGCCTATCCAGTAAAGCCGGCAAAGATATACCGGTAATTTTGAGGAACAGTGACCTGACCAAACAGGAAAATGTCACAAGCGTTTTGGATCCCAGAAGATACGTGATTTAGGTACCGTAAAACGGGGTGAATTTGTGACATCGGGATGACTTTGTGACAAGCCGTTTTTTCCACCTAAAATTTCAAATATTTCCGGTAAAGACCGCGTAAGCGCTGCGCGCGTGATTCTTCCCCGCTCCACACATTATGAGGTTCAGCCGGCCAGTCTAGTCTATATTTTGTGTTCTGTGCGGCCAGTAGTCACTGGTCAGCCGAGCCGGTAGTGTTGGTGCATAGTCAGTGCAAAAACACGGGAAAGTACGTTTTGGCATATTTTTAAATTGTTCTAAGAATTACATCCGTATAATGAAACTTGTTTTAGTAGAAGTTATCTTTATGCCTGAATCCTGTAATCACATTTGTTGACTATCTATATAATCATTTATTTGAATAAAAAGGTGTGTTTTTTTATTGGCGCCATGTTAAATAGAAAATTTACAAAACCTGTGATGACCAGACGAGGTGAATCTGTGACGCATTTTTTTAAAACTTTAGCAATGCCACGAAACTACAAACGAACTCCTGGGAGTCGTTAATACAAAAACTACACGGAAGAGAGTTTGCAAGAGGCTGTTAGAGAAATAAGAACTAAAACTTTAAGCATACGACAAGCGGCTGAAAGGTATTTTCTAAATTGTAGAGTAAAATTAATAGTCATTATTAATCAATAAATTTTTTTAGATACGTACGGAATTCATCGCAACACTTTACTTAAACTCCATGGAAAACACGCTGGGCAATAGGGTGGCCAAACCATCTTAAACAAAGAGAAAGAGCAGTCTTTAGTTGCACATATAATTGCAGTTTCAATATATAATTTTCCTGTTACAACTCAGGATCTAAGATTTATAGTTCAGTCCTACCTTAATAACAGTAAAATGTTTTCGATAAAACTGTCCGGGGAATGAGTGGGTTGCCTCATTTCTTAATAGAAACGAGGATATGCTTGCAAATACGGTGGCACGAAACATAAGATTTTCAAGAGCTGCAGCGAATTGTGATATTCTTAATGGTTTTTTTGACCGCCTTGAAAATGTGCCCCCTCTAACATCTGGAACTATGACGAGACGAATCTTGCAGACGATCCTGGAGCTACAAAAGTAATTATCCGTCGGGGCACAAAATACCCAGAGCAGATTCGAAATGCAACAAAAGCATGTACCTCAATTATAATTGCTGGAAACGCAACAGGTCAACTTGCTCCTATCTACGTGGTCTATAAGTCCGAAAAATTGTGGCAAAATTGGATTGAAAATGGACCTGATAATGCGCATTACAACAGAATCAAGTCTGGTTTGACTACCTATGTTTTGAAGACTGGTTCATAAATTTGATGCTCCCTATTTAAAAAAAAAACAGCCAATGTAATAGCTCCAAATGCAACATATTTAGTACAACCTTTCGATGTAGCTTTCTTCGGCCCATGAAGGGCAACTGACGAAAAATTCTGCACGAATGGAAAGATACTGCATATGGAACTAGATGTGGAATAGTGCCAAAAAGTCTGCTTGTAGTGCTTAAAATGCTTACGGATAAAATGAATGAAAAAGCCTTGGAGGAAAAAAGGTTAATGTTCTGCCTGGGAAAAACATTACTGTTGCAGATATTACCTCTGAATCTATAAATAATGATTGCCTTCAACAAGATATAACAGAATCCTTATTGAACGATCCACAGCAACAACACAATATAGAACCAGTGCCATCAACTTCAGGGCTTTAAAAAACAAACAGCAACAAAAAACCAGTAAAAAAACAAAGACGAAGATTTAATTCATACAGTAGCGAAGATTCAACTAGCATTTTTTTAGAGAAAACAATGTTTCATCGAACTCCAATCTGGAAGACTTTCGAGACCTTATATCTAGCAGTGAAGATATAAAAAGCTTAAATCAAATGAAAGCAAAAGACGTTCAACTACAAGCTAAGAATTATGCTATAGTATGTTACCAAGATCAAATGTTTCCGGGCAAAATAACAAGAGTTGAAAATGATGGGATATATTTAAGTGCGATGGAAAAATGTGGGGCATACTGGAAGTGGCCAGCAAGAAAAAACGAACTGTTCTATAAGAAGTCTGACTTCTTTATTCCAATGTAATCTAAATTCCAAAATAATAGAAATATTTCGAGTTCCAGAAATAGATAATTTTAATTGACTTTTTTGTTTCTTATACTTATACTTTATAATTTCGTTTATTGTAATCTGCAAGAATATGAATTTTTGTTAAGTTTCTGAGAAATAAAAGCTTGTACTGGGGTCAAATTGTGTCAAATATTGTGCTAATTATCTAGAGTTCCGACCACTATTTATAAACAAATATATTGTTATTTGGTAAATACAGGACGCATGTTTAATATAAATAAACATACAAAAATTACCTTTTAAAAAACTAACAGAAAATTTCAAAAAAGTGTGAAATATGGCACAAATTCACCCCGTTTTACGGTACGTGAAATGAGTCTGGTAACTTAAGTGTTATTAATTTGCTTATCAAAGTTTACAATATCCTACTGAGTAACTATGATGCTACTTATTTGGATTTTGGGTTTGTTATTTGGGTTAGCTCTGGAAATAACTGGTGTAAGAATGGCAACAGTTGTATGATAATAAGCCTAGAAAAATTGCTGGTAAGCACCAATTATTGGTTAATTATTCCATATTTAATTCAAGTATTTCAGGTATTTATAAGAAACAAGTCTTAGGTGGAATAACTGCTCTATGGACCGAACAAGGTGGATCAACTTCAGTTGATAATAAAGTATGGCCTGGGGCAGCGGCTTATGCGGAAACCATGTGGACTGAACCAACTGGCGACTACTCAGAAGGCGAAGAAAGGATGTTGATCCATAGGCATCGGTGCAGACTGGTGAAGCTGGGGATCGATGCTGATGAAATTCAACCAGAGTGGTGCAGAAGATATCAACAATATTGTCCAATTTCGGGAAAGTTTAATGTGCAATTTGTTGAATAAATATATGACTTAAATTGTCTTTTCTTCGTAAAAGGCTGACTCTGTGGTCAAGTGAATCTAAATCAGTTTCAAGGTAATAGAATAACGATTCGCGTATCCATAAAATAGTTGACGACTAAGCAAATGCTGAGGCGTAAAACCTAACAGACGACCGATAAAAACCAGAGACGTCTCGTCTCCCTTAAGAAAATCTCTGGACATAAACAGAAAATCGGGATCGTAATATGAAAAAGAGGGGAGAAAGTTTTTCAATAAAATATGAATGAGTGCCCTTCTGACCTCGTAAAATCCGCGTGCTGGTGGTGTGTGTGTGTGTGTGTATATATTGACGGGACGTCGCAGAGCGGAACTTTAAAAGAAGCTCGGTGACAGTTCTTCGAGTGGAAATTTGAATGAGAAAAGCGGAAAACAAATTTCAATAAGGACGACATGGGATTCTTGTGGGGTTGTTTTGATTATGAGTGGAAAGGTTTTTTAAGTGAAACATATATGAAGGGGAGCCTGAGGGGATGTTTCTTATTGGTGAAATAAGATGTTAAGCTAAAATCTTTAAAAAGTCGCAAACAAGAGAGATTTTTACTTTGAGATATTGATCAATAATTATTATTTCTCTTTTTACTCTCAAGCACTTAGCAGAAAGAGTCTTGGTAAAACAGTAGTGTGGAGTCATTAGAATATTTAGGCATAATTTGACTTTCGGTCGATGTTGTATTATTGTGTATTTTTGAAACAAAATGTTAGTCAAAGTACATGTATTATTGTTATACAGATTTCATGCCAAATGGCAATGAGAGAAGGGAAAAGGAAATCATTCACTTATCCCCAATATCTCAGATATCAGAACAATGAAGCTCTGCTAGAGTCTTTTCCATGTAATCGGACTCTGTTTTTTAACTTTATTTACAAATAACACACTTAAACTAAAATTAAAATTACATGATTGTTAAACTAGTTTACATAATCTGTGTTTTCAATGAACTTTTTGCCCAGAACTTCTGAGGATGATTTTCTTTAATGTGCCAACTAGAAACCTAAGACATATTCGTTTGTTTTCCCTGCCTTTTCGTGGCACTAATTATGCATCTTACTCTAATATTGAGAGGACTTTAAGATTGTTAAACTCTTGTCTTGTCTAAGTTCAGGCATCAAATTAGAGAAATTATTTGGATCTTTTTGTTAATTTTCTTTTAAAATTTTTTTATTTTTGATTATGGGAGGTATTTTAATTTTTGATATTTGTGATATTAGCTTTTAGTCATTATTCTTTTTATATTCATTTATGGCTTGGAGTTAAGTTATCAGAGCCAAATCAGTGTTAATGACAATTAAATGGTTAACATGGTTGTTAATTTTGTTAGAATTTAATAGTTTATTATTGTGGTTAGGTTAAAGAAATTATTATACTGTATAATTATTTTTTGTAATAGGGTTGATCCTGTGGATGCCCGTTTACCTTTTTGAATAAAACCAAGCTGATTTCCACTTAAATTTTGATTTATTGTGAGACACGCACAAAAAAAATGACGCTTATCGTTACGCCCAAATTTTGCCTATATCTAACTGGCTGGGAAGCGCGGTTGCCGCGTTTAACCCAAAGGAGTTAGATTTTGGTATTTAAAGTTTTACAAGTACAAATTTCATAAAGAGTCCGTGACATACCGCCGGCCCTTGAAAACTAAAGTCTTTCAAGGATTAAATGTCTAATGGTAATAAGCACAACTTCTGCACAACACGTGTAATATCACCACCAGCAGTTTGAACCGTTACAACCCGTAAAAGTTCGTCTTCTCCTGTATGAGTCTGCGTCACTCGTCCCAAGCGCCAATGTAGGGGAGGAAGGTTATCATCCATAACCACAACCATGGAACCAATCTTCAGTGTGTTCTCGGGGTCTTCCTGCCATTTAGATCTTTGCTGGAGACCAAGTAAGTAGTCCTTGGACCATTTCTTCCAAAAAATTTGAAACATTTTCTGGAGTTCTTGAAACTGGTTCAGGCGATTGGACGGTAAGTCGGTAAGGTCGTTTTCGGGAATAGATAGTAGAGGGCTACCAATCAGAAAATGACCGAGGGTAAGACAGGAATAGTCTAAGGGATCCTCGGACAAGGGAGTGATTGGTGAAGAATTCATTGTAGCCTCTACCTGAGAAAAAAGTGTGGTAAGTCCTTCAAAGGTCAAACTATTTTTCCGATCACACGAATAACATGATATTTAGCACGCTTAATAGCGGACTCCCAGAGGCCACCATGGTGAGGAGCTCGGGCTGGAATGAAATTCCATTTAATTGAATTTTTTAACAAAAAGTCGGATATATCGGGAGATTGGAAAAATCTAGGAATTGATTCAATTATTGATTTCAATGCGTTATTAGCGCCCGTGAAATTCGTTCCGTTGTCACTATGTATTGCCCGACATAAACCTCGGCGTGCCACAAATCTTTTCAGAGCATTAAGAAATGCATCAGTACTAAGATCTCCCACGGCCTCTAAGTGTACAGCCTTAGTTGTGAAGCAAATAAATATGCAGAGATAAGCTTTAATAATTGAACGATTGCGCAGCTTACCATCTTTAATGAAAAATGGGCCTGTAAAGTCTATACCACTTACATAAAATGGACGATACTGAGTAACGCGATCAAAAGGTAAGTTACCCATTTTCTGAATCATTCGTTTGGGGTTCACTCGGAAGCAAGTTATGCAATTTTTTAAAATACTACGAATTGTTCTACGGCCCTGAATAATCCAATATCTTTCCCTTAAAGAAAATAATATGGATAAACTTCCTGCATGTAAATTTTTGTGGTATTCATTTTCAATAATGAGTTTGGTAAGGGGATGTTTAGATGCTAGAATTATTTGATGTTTTGATTCATAAGAGAGATTTGCTTTGCATATACGACCACCAACCCTTAATAATCCATCTGGTCCTATAATAGGACTAAGCGATAATATTTTAGAATTTTTATCGATATGGGTGGAATTCTTAAAACATTTTAACTCTCTTGGAAACATTTACTCTTGCCCTAATTTTAAAAGTATAGTCATTGAATTCTTAACTTCATCAACCGTCAATGCCTCTATGTTTTTATGACTTTTATCTTTACAGTTTCGATAAAATCTATAACAGTATGCTATTACCCGCTGAAGACTATATAGTTTTGAAATTCTATTAAAAATTTCAAATTTATCATTCTCAATTACAATAAATGTTTTAGCAGATTTAATTTCTGGAATAATTTCAGGAATTTCACGATTATTTGGCCAACACGACGCATCAATATCTCTTAGCCATTCGGTGCCAAACCACCATAAATTACAATCCTTTAAATTAATAACTGTGGTACCGCGAGATATCAGATCCGCAGGATTTTCATTTGTCGGAACGTGTTTCCACTGCGATATTTTAGTTCGATTTTGAATATCAGAAACTCGGTTCGCGACGAAAATTTTAAGACTACTGGGACATAACGATAACCAACCCAAAACAATCATACTATCAGTCCAAAAATACATGTTGTCGATCTTAATTCTTAATGATCTTTGAACCTTTTCGACAAGTTTTGCTGCTAAAACAGCGGTGCAAAGCTCGAGTCTGGGGATTGAGATTGTTTTTAAGGGTGCTACGCGCGATTTACTACATAATAATTGGGTGGAACACTGATTATTTTTATCGATCGACCTTAAATAAATACATGCGCCGTACGCAGATTGTGAGGCGTCACAAAATGAATGCAATTCGATTAACGTCGCATTTGGAATTAAGGCATGTCGATTTATGTTTAAGCCATTTATTGAAGGAAGTTCTTTTACTAATGTTAACCACGTATTATTAATATCTTTAGAAACCGGTGAGTCCCAACCGTCCTTATTTTGCCAAATTTGTTGCATTAGGATTTTAGATCTAATAACAATTGGAGCGATTAAGCCCAATGGATCGAAAATACTTGAAATACTTGAAAGTATTGATCTTTTTGTTATTTTGATTTGACTCGTATCGATATTTTTTACACAATAACTCAAAGTATCCGATTTTGACTGCCATACAAGGCCTAAAGTTCGCGTGGTTTCACTTTCATGTACATAATATTTATCGTCATAGTTGATGTCATTTTCAATGGGTTTCTGTCCCAAGACCCTTGGATTATTTGAAACCCCTTTACGTAGTTCGAAACCGTATTTTTCTAATATTTGACTTATTTCCGATTTTAATTTGATCGCCCCTGGTAGATCGTTTTCTCCCGTTAATAGGTCGTCCACATAAAAATCACTAAGTACCAACTTGCACGATTCCGGAAAAGTCTCTTGATTTTCGATCGCGGCTTGCTGAAGAGCCCGGGTAGCGAGAAAAGACGCGGACGCTGTGCCATAAGTCACAGTAGCTAGCTGGAAATGTGAAATTTCATCATTGGGGTTGTCGTGCCAAACTATTCGCTGTAAATCCAATTGCTCTTCCGATACCTTAACCTGGCGATACATCTTCGCGACGTCCGCGGTGATTACAATTGTGTGTTGCCTAAACCTGACTAAAATCGAAAATAATTCATCTTGAATTGTCGGGCCTTGTCACTGCCATCTTGAATTGTCACTGCCGAATGGAGAGAACTACCTAATTTTTCAGAATTTGGAAAAATTGGCAAAGTCACTATAAAATGGCCATCAGTGTCCCGTTTTAACGTTTTTGTGAATATCGCAACACACTCGCATTCTGCGTCGGTTAAAAAGGTTTGAATGGGGTTGTGGGGGACTTCGAGAATTCCACCCGTTATCTATTTTCTATTTCTCGTATTGATATCCATTTCACTGGGCCAATAAACCCAATGTCACTTGCACTACACTTTATTTAGGACAATTTCACCCCAATCCCATTACAACCCCAATTAAAGACTAATTATTACACATGCACATTATTGCAAATCAAAGGCAACATTTCTCTTGACTTCTCGTCACCGACGACTACTACTCACTCAGACTCTAGGCCGTTACAAGCCGGTGTCATAACAGGCGGGCGGGGTGGTTTCCTTTATTACATAACGCCGCCGTGAAGAACAGTGGCGTAACAAATTAAAATAAATTTTGTTTATATTTTTTGTCGATTTAAATTGAATTACGCAACATACCGCCGGCCTTGAAAGAATCACCTTCTTTCAACAAAAAAATTAATCCTAATATGAATAATTTCAATTTAAAAAGAACTTAATCTACAAGTTAACATATTATTCTTATTCACTAAAAGGGTACTAACTATTTACAAATTAAGCCAGTGGCAGAATGCACAATTTGGCTACAGCGCGCTTAAAATTACCATGGTCAGTCTTGACCAACACAACCCGAGTTATATTATCACTGCCCGGATATAATTCTAAAACCCGACCTAGGGACCACTTTAAAGGCGGTAGATTTTCTTCCTTTAACAACACTAAGTCACCAATTTTGATGGTTGGACCAGTAACTTGATCCCACTTAGAACGTCTAATTAGTTCACTGAGGCATTCCGTTTGCCAGCGATTCCAGAAATGCTGAACCAGCTGTTTCACATACTGAAATCTATTCAACCTATTCGGATTCACTTCACTCACATCAGACTCCGGAAGAGCCACCAACGAGTCTCCAATTAAAAAATGTCCCGGAGTCAACGGCGAAAGATCATTTGGATCATTAGATAAAGCGCTAAGCGGCCGGGAATTCATACAGGCCTCAATTTGAGTAAAAACTGTTGTCAACTCCTCAAAAGTTAAGGTTGCATTGCCTACAATGCGTTTTAAATGGTATTTTGCCTGTTTTACCGCAGCCTCCCACAAACCACCGAAATGAGGGGATCGAGGCGGTATAAACTTCCAATTTATACCATCTTGAGACAATTGTTTGATCACCTTATTATTAAAAATTTCATTATTAATTAAATTCATAAAATCCCTCATTTCGTGGTTAGCGCCCACAAAATTTGTGCCACAATCAGAAAATATAGTTTGGCATTTGCCACGCCGGCTAATAAACCGTTTTAAAGCATTTAAAAAGGCGCTAGTTGAGAGGTCGGAAACGATTTCTAAATGAACGGCACGCGTAACGAAACAAATGAACACACATAGGTAAGCCTTTAAAATTTTGCTATTTCGCAAAGTTGAAGTCTTTATGTTAAAAGGACCTGCGTAGTCCACGCCACAAGTAAAAAAAGGTCTAGCAGGTGAAATTCTCCGCTCAGGCAGTTCACCCATCAAAGTATGGATGCTAGAGGGATTAACCTTAAAACATACAATACATTTACGCAGTACTCTTTTGACCGCACTAATACCACCCAAAATCCAAAATCTGTAACGAATGTTCGCTAATAAATTTTGGGCGCCCATATGCAAATTCTTTTTATGTTCATATTCTATTATTAACTTACTAAAATTGTTATTATCTAAAATAATAGGAAATTTTTTATCATATGAAATTAAAGCCTTTCCAATGCGCCCACCTACACGCAAAACATTATTATCATCCAAAAAAGGATTTAATGAAATTAACTTACTTGATCGTAAAATCAGTTTTTTATTTTTTAACGCCTTAAGTTCTTCTGGAAAATCAGAAGCCTGAGAAATTTTGCAAAGAACCCACAAAGCTTTCTCTAATTCATTTACCGTTAAATTTCCATTTAATCTCTCACCCCCTTTCACTCGAGAATTATTACAAAATCTTAAACAAAGCGCGGTTACTCTTTGAAGCCGCAGAAAACTTGAAAATTTATTTATTAATTCATTACCTTCACCTAAAGTACAGTGTAGAAAATGAGCCCTTACACCTTTTATTTCTGGCAAATCTCGCGTGCAAATTGTCAAATCATTTTGATCAGGCCAATAATTATCATCCATTTTTAACCATGTTGGTCCGTGCCACCATAAATCTGAATTTATCAATTCAACTACGCTACAACCTCTCGAGATGAGGTCGGCCGGATTATCCTGACTTGCCACATGATTCCACTTATTCACTAATTTATTCTCTTGTAATTCTGCAACTCGGTGGCTCACAAAAATACTCCATTTACTGGGATCCGAAGACAACCATGCCAAAACGATCCTGGAATCGGTCCACCCTATAATTTTATTAATTTCCATTTTCAAAGAATTTACTGTTTTAGTAATTAATCTTGATAACAACAACGCCCCACATAGTTCCAACCTTAGGAGGGTTATCGTTTTCAACGGTGCGACCCTGGACTTGGCACAAAGAAGGTAAGTATGTACTTTATTTTTGTAGGATATCGATCGCAAAATTATACACGCACCATAAGCCCTTTCAGACGCGTCGCAAAAACCATGTAATTCTACTTTAATAGCATCTTCACTCATTACATGTCTAGAAATCTGAAGATTATTTAAACATGGCAAGTTCTGGAAAAAACGCCTCCAAGACTCATGGATATTGTGGGGAAGTTCTTCATCCCAATCAAGCTTGTCCCTCCATATTTCTTGCATGATCATTTTTGAGACAATGATAATTGGACCCACCAATCCAAGGGGGTCATAAATTCTAGATATTATTGACAAAACATTACGTTTTGTAACTTTCACAGGATAATCTAGAGAAATTACATACTGAAGGCTATCTTGCCTTATATTCCAAACTAGCCCCAATGTTTTGGTAACTTCTTTATCCACTACATATTGATTTATATTGTCTGCTTCCTCATTTTCAAATATCTCTATTCTATTTGACACCCACTTCCGTAATTTAAATCCGCGTCCTTCTAAGACCTGTGATATGCCCTTTTTTAACTCTATCACTTCTTCTACTGACGATCCCCCCGTAAGAAGATCATCAACAAAAAAATTTTGAAATATCTCAAAAGCAGCCTTTGGAAAAGCTTCTTGCTGCTCTATTGCTGCCTCATGTAATGATCTAATTGCCAAATAGGAAGCAGGTGTAGTGCCATAAGTCAATGTATTCAGGCGGTAATATTTGAAGTCATCATTTGGATTGCTTCTCCATACTATTCTCTGTAAATTTCTTTGATTGGGATGTACCCATACTTGTCGATACATCTTCTCGACATCAGCTCCCAGGACGACATTGTGTTTCCTAAATCTTATCAAAATGGAATACAAGTCATCCTGTATAGTTGGCCCTGCTCTTAACATCTCATTTAAACTGACACCTCTATTGGTCTTCGCACTGGCGTCAAACACTACTCGCAACTTCGTAGTGGTACTGTCTGCTTTCACCACTCCATGATGTGGCATATAATATTCAGCTTCCTTACATTTTATTTCTTCCTTCGATATCTCAGTCATGTGACCAAGCTCTTCGTATTCCTTGATAAATCGAGAATATTCTTCCTTTAAGTCACTATTTGCATTTAGCCTTTTCTCTAATTTAAGAAATCTTTTTTCAGCAATTTTCTTCGAAGAACCAAGATTATCTAAATTTCCTTTTACAGGAAGCTGAACAATAAATTTTCCATCTGGTCCAACTGTGGTTGTTTGTTTGAAAAGCTCTTCAGATTCATTTTCTTCTTTACTTAAGAGATTCCCTTCATTAACTTCTTCTAATTTCCAAAACCTTTCTAATTGGTCACTTATATTAATCTTTGATGAAAAGCCACAAACACTTAAACAACTGTTAACAGGCACTTCACTAATTTCACCCTTTTTATTATTACAACTATCAGGCACAGTACCACTTACTATCCACCCCAACCTTGTTTTTTGTAGAGTGGGCATATTCTGATTACTTATTTGGCCAGCAAGTAAAAGCTCATAAAATACACTCGCCCCTAACAACAAATCAATTTTGGCTGGGATATTAAAACTTGGATCAGCTAAGCTAATATTACAAGGTATTTTCAATTTATCTTTATTTATATGCACCGTTGGAAGTTTACTAGTTATTTTATTTAACACAAAACATGTTAACAAAACAGAAAATTCATTTATTTTTGATTTAATATAAATTTCCACAGCTTTATTTGTTTTAGTTATTGATGTATTTATCCCCAATATGCTCATATTTATTTCCTTGACATTTAAATTAAGCTTATTAACAACTTCAGAACTAATAAAATTCGATTGTGAGCCACTGTCTAACAGTGCTCTCACATTATGTGTAGCCCCGTTATCATCAACAATCAAAACCTCAGCTGTTGATAACAACACCTCGCCTTGACTACAATTATTCACACTCAAACTACTATGGGTGCTTACCGTTTCACCCTGAGGTGTAGCTCTTATTTCAACTTCACTGTTATTATTTGATGAAGCATTATTTACATTATTTTTATTTACATTATTTTTAGGCTCAGTCTTTGAAAAATCTAAATGTAATAGAGTGTGATGTGGTTTACCACATTTATCACAACCCTTAAAGGAACATCTCGTACTAATATGATTACTCTTAAAACAATTTAGGCATAAATGTAATCCCTTTATTTCATTTATCCTTTCATATTCCTTTAAACCTAAAAATTTAGGACATCTGAATATTAAATGTCGATTGCCCTTACATATAGGACAAAGATTATTATGCCCTTTGTCACCCGAGCTACCCCCTTGACCTTCTGTAGCTACAAAACTATGAACACCCTTCGAGCCCTTGAACCCAGTAGACTTATTTTGTGAACTATTTGACCCAGTTAAAGAACCACCCTGACTTAACGATTTTTTATGAGACTCTAAATTTTCCAATACATGACAACGTTCATTAACAAAATTGAAAAAATCTTGACACTTAATATCACTTTGTTTGACACAAAATGTTTCCCATTCTCTCATGGAATGTATATCTAACTTGTTAGTAAACATGTAAATCAACAGGGTATTCCAACTGTCCACGGGTTCATTTAAACTTTTCAAGGCTCTGATATTTTTCTGAATACTGTCAGTTAGAGTGCGCAAATCATTAAGAACATTTTTCCCTACCATGGGTAACTTAAAAAGAGCCTTAACATGACTCTGAATTATAATTTTTTTATTTTCGAACCTATCTCGTAATAACTGAAAGGCAATGTTATAATTTGCATCACTTACTTCAATAGAATGAACCACCTGAGCAGCCTCGCCCTTTAAGCAGGATTTCAAATAATAAAACTTCTGTACGGGCCCTAAAGAATTATTATTGTGAATTAAGGCCACAAAAGTATCATAAAAACTTAACCAAGAGTCATAGCTCCCACTAAAGGTGGGTAAATCTAATGAAGGTAGCTTCACATAGTTTTGTTGAACATTATTTATATTATTTATTTCACTATTATTATTTATTTGAACATCACCTTTTGAAAGGTCCTTTAATCTTTCTTGAAATTTACATACAGTTTCAAAATAATTTTCTTCGAAATCTATTCTTTCCGAACCATCAGACGGCTCTATAAAATCGATACTTGATTGTAACTCTTCAAACTTGTCCCATAGAGTCTCACACCTTTTAAGGCGAGCCTCTATGATTAACTTGGACACAGACTCATCTACATTTGTAATAAAATTATTAAACCGATCCAATTGGGCACAAATTTGTAATTTATCACTAACTAATTTATTTAAATCTTCTTTATCTTGAGCAGTAGGCATTGTTGACAAATAAATCTTACTTATTAAATTACAAAAATTATTATTTTATAGTTTTTGCGTAACACTCACAAATATTAATATTATTTACCACTTATGTATATCTCGTTATTGTTTATTCTATTTACCTTATACTTACTACTTTATTTACTTTATAGGAATAACTTCCTTTATTTACTTATTAATTTATTATTAAATTTACATATTATTTATTTAGCTACTTATTGTTTATTTTACATGAACTGGGAGAGGATGGGGAGGAAATATCTACTTACTTTCTATTTCCTAAAAATAACTTACTTTATTTTAGTCAACACACTGACAGGCCTTCTTATTTATTTTAAATTCTACTTATTTATTTTATTATTATTTATTTAAAGGCCTTTATCTATTTATTTGTTATTGCCCTATTTATTATTTTACTATTCTTATTTATTTATTGATGATTAATTAGTATTATTATTAATATCTATTAATATTAATTAATTATTATTATTTATTTATCGACTATTATTCGATATTTATTTATTTATTACTTCTATTTAGGTACCTATTATTAGTATTGCATTAATTACTTATATGGATCATATTTATTAAATGTATTATTTATTTATTAAGTTCTTATTTATTTTACTGTCAAGAAAATACCACTTAAAACGCACTACATAATAATTGACAACAGCCCTAACAACAATACCCTATTACATTATTATTGTATAAACTGTTTAAAAACTTACCCGACCGCTACTGACCTACCTACCATGATCCTTATTTATATTTACTTGACTTGACCCTTCAACTTGCAAAACACCAATTTCGTCATCATCCATTCAACCAAATGACAAATCGAATCCAGCGCTCTCATTCGCCAGAACAATTATTCGAATAAAAACGGTTGTTACCAAGCGGTATCAGGAGCCGACAGGTACGGATTCGGATTACGGATTACTGTTGCTATGCGGTGCCGGGCGCAGCCGCAGAAACGGGAATGATGCAATCCCAAATTTCACCAAAACTACATTTTCTAGGGCTAAATTGGGTATTTTCTTGCCTTCTGATCCAATATTTCATCACTTATTGCGACTTATCACGTCGGGGTCACCAAAAAATGTGGGGGACTTCGAGAATTCCACCCGTTATCTATTTTCTATTTCTTGTATTGATATCCATTTCACTGGGCCAATAAACCCAATGTCACTTGCACTACACTTTATTTAGGACAATTTCACCCCAATCCCATTACAACCCCAATTAAAGACTAATTATTACACATGCACATTATTGCAAATCAAAGGCAACATTTCTCTTGACTTCTCGTCACCGACGACTACTACTCACTCAGACTCTAGGCCGTTACAAGCCGGTGTCATAACAGGCGGGCGGGGTGGTTTCCTTTATTACATAACGCCGCCGTGAAGAACAGTGGCGTAACAAATTAAAATAAATTTTGTTTATATTTTTTGTCGATTTAAATTGAATTACGCAACAGGGGTATTCCTCAACTTCCCAAAATTTCTGTATTTGCTCTTGAAGAGAGGATTGCATTACCGTAGTAAGATTGGACACGATACTAGGGTTTTTTTATAAACCGATATAGGTCCCGATAATATCCAACCGAAAGATGTTTGATATAAAATCGGTAATTGTGGACCAAGTTCTTTTTTTACTGTACCTAACACCTGATAGAAAATACTTACACCTAGCAACAAATCTACTGTTTTAGAAACATTAAATGTTTGATCAGCGAGCACAACGTTGTCTGGCAAATTCACAATCGATTTGTTAAATGTCTGTAAAGGTAGTTTATCTGTTATTCGATCTAAAACCAAAAAATCTGCGTCCGTGATATAACTGTTATCCAACGATTTAATTTTACTTAAAACATGATGTGAAATATTTTTTGAGGACTCCCCAATACCTGTTATAGGGATATTTGTTTTACAAAATAGAAGTTTTAAGCTTTCAGCTAGTTCCCGTGTTATAAAATTGGACTGCGAGCCACTATCAAGTAGAGCTCTGCAGTGCTGCCAATTTCCATCATTATCTTTAATTAAAACAAGTGCTGTTGATAATAAAACCTCTTCAAAATTTTTTGCGCTGTGATTCACCGACAACGTAGACTTTCTGCTTATTTGCCCAGACTCCTCGGTAGGATTTGTATTTTCGATATTTTGAGGTATTGCGTCCTCATGCAATAACGTATTGTGACGCTTGTTACATACCTTACAACCCTGGGAAATACAATCGCCGTAAGAATGATTTGAGCGCAAGCAGTTAAAACATATGCCTTTGTTGAAGAATCTGAAAACCCATGAACTTGGATTTCAAGCAAATTTCGGGAACCCAAAAATAATAATCGAGAAATCTTTAGTTTTCCTAAATTCGGAAAACACACAACGAAACCTTTCCATTTTTCCAACAAATTTAAAGGAAGCTCCTCATACCAATCTATTTTGCTAACCCAAATTTGTTGCATGAAAATTTTTGCTAATAATACTACTGGCCCTATAAGCCCCAACGGATCAAACATTTGTGCAATATTTGACAACTCAATCCTTTTTGTAAACTTACTATCTTCCTCAATAACTGGAGCTAGTATTTTAAAATGGTCTTTAAAAGGAGACCACGATAAACCCAAAATTTTATTAGATGAATTTTCATCTTTAAACTCTATTTCCTTGATACAATTATTTTTATCCTTTAACAAAGAAATGTCATTTGATGCCAATTTGTGCAGGTAAAATCCTGCTGAACCTAACAATTGTGTGAGCTGTGTCAACAACTCAATGGCCTCTTCCCTGGAATTACCCCCTCCTAAAATATCGTCCATAAAACACTGTTGCAACAGCTCTTGAGATGCTAAAGGAAAACCTAACGCCCTATCTTCACTTAATTTGTTTAAGCATCTTGTTGCAAGATATGGAGCACAGTTAGTGCCATAAGTGACCGTTTGACGCTCAATGCATTTAAATTTGTCCCTTGGAGAATCTCTCCAAATAATGTTTTGCAAAAAACATTGTTCAGGATTCACTTTCACCATCCTATACATTTTTTTAATATCCGCAGTTATGACATATTGAAAGGTCCTAAATCTACATAAAATTTCAAACAGCTTCGGCTGAGTTGGAAACCCTTTCAGCGTGATGTCATTCAATGAGAGCCCAGTTGAAGTCTTTGCAGATGCGTCGAAAACAACCCTCAACCTTGTTGTTAAATTTGACTCCCTTATTACACAATGGTGCGGTAAAAAGTTCCTTTGAATCCCTACCTCATCCTTATTTTGATCAAAATTATAATTTATAAGTCTTGCATGACCCAATGAAACATATTCTTTTATTCATTTTTTATATTCAAGAAATATGTCGGGGTTATGTAAACATCTTTTTTCCAGAGAAGAAAATCTTTTAATTGCCATGGACAAAGAATCGCGCAATTTAAAAACGTCACTTTTATTATAAAGTGGCAAATCTACCTGATACTGTCCATTATGAAACAATGCCTTGATAATGAAATGCCCAAATAATGAAACTTGAAAATTACATGTCTTAAAATGACTGCTTGACAGAGCTGTCACAGCTCCACATACCAACCACCCCAACTGGGTCTCTTGCAAAACAGGTAACCCATCCCCCAGTTTCACTAAACCCGGTAAAAGCAAATCAAAATAAATGTCAGCTGCAATAAGCATATCTATCTCAGATGTCTTGTAAAAATATGAGTCGGCAAGATTGAAATTGCCAGGAATGCTAAGGTTATTTATATCTATAGTTACATGTGGCAAAGGGCCCGTTACAGTTTTTAATATGTAGCGACTAGTAGTGACAGTTTTATTGTTAAAAGAACCCAATTGCAGTTGAATGTCAAGCATGTCATTCACCTGGATAACACTATTCCCTATACCACCAATAGTTAATGTTTGTTTATATGGTTGAACCTTTAACCTTTGTAACAAACTCGAAGATATGAAGCTAGACTGTGACCCTGAATCGAGAATTGCACGAGCCTTTATCAGCTTCCCATCCCTAGCACACAAATGAACAATAGCCCTAGCTAGCAATACATGTGATTTGAGTCCCTGAATATGTAATGTTCTTTGAATATCTGTGCTACTTGCGCTAGCAGCATTATCCTCTCGAGAATCACCTTGATTATCCCTATTTATATTTTGACCGAGTTTTTGCTCTTGTATTTTATTTTTATTGCTGAAATTCTCATCATGCAAAAGTGTATTATGCTTTCTTTTACAGATGTTACACCCTGTAGATTTACATTGTGCTACACCATGATTATTACCCAAACAATTATAGCAGAGCTTATGTCCCTGAACAAATTCCCTTTTCTGTATGAGCCCAATTCCTTTAAATTTAAAACATCTATTTATAAAATGCCCTTCTACATTGCAAAATAAACAATGCTGCTTATAATTTTGCTGTGTTGCTACAAAAGATAATGATTTTTCTCTTTTCCCTGGATATTGACACTTAACTTGTTTTGACCTTTCACTATCAGTAATATTTTCCAATGCCATGCATCGTTTCTCCAAAAATTTCAGAAAACCTTCCACAGTTGGCAACACTGTACCATCCCTTTCAAGTTCAAATGCCCTGCGTGTTGTAAAATCCAATTTTTGGCAAAGAATGTACACAAGCAAAATGTCCCAAGATTCTACGGGCTGTTTTAACGCCTTAAGTGAATTTAAATGTTGCCTAATTTTTGTCAAAAATGACCTTATTTGGTCCCCGTGCCCTTTTATCATTTGTGGCATTTTCATTAACCCTTTAATATGAGAATTTATGATAACTAAATTGTTGTCATATATTTTTTTTAAGATATCTAAAGCCACCTTATAATTTTCATTTGTTAATGACATATTGTCTATTAGATTTAATGCCTCCTGTGAGAGTGCACCCTTTAAATATAAAAACCTTTGAACGTCAGTCAACTGAATATTGTCGTGAATTAATGCTGTAAATAAATCAAAAAATGATTTCCACTCCTTATATTTCCCGGAAAAAGTGGGAGCATTTATGTTTGGCAACCTCACTCTACCCTGAGGATCGCTAAGAGAGATTGGATGGCTGGATTGCTGTAAACTAGGTGCTATTGCTACCCTGCTTCGATTCTGAATTATGGTTTTTATTTTAGCACAAATTCTAAAAAATTGCATTTCAATATTTTCCCTCTCCGTTGACTCAATCAGATCAGTTGACTCAATGTCATCTTCATCTTCAATCTTTGATTGAACAGTATTATATAACTCAAATGCAGTTTGTAAATACGTTTTCCTGATAACAAATTCATTAAAATCTACTTCTAAATTGTTTTCATTTGTCTCAACATAAGTTCCTATTCTAGTAATAGCTTTTTTCTGCTTTGTACGCTCTTTTTTATAACCCTCCATTATAAAATTTTGGTTTCAACTCAAAATTAAAAACCTAAATTAGCCCTTTTTTACTAATACCTACTTCACAGTATAAAAACAAGAAATATTTTGTGTAAATATTGCTTTACTTTACCTATACCTATAATCTTTTAATGCAAATTAAAGCTTAACTTCAACTTAAAGCTCAACAACCCAAGATTGATTCTAAATCCTTTTGATTTCCATTCCATTGAATTTCCTTCAATGTCCGGTTGTAGTGGAAAATATCCAGTCCCAGTTTACCCAGAGTCGCCTGTCCGACTCTCCGTAGAAGTCCCTTGGAGCCTTGCTTGAAGCGTTGAAGTCGTAAAAATGCCCAATCATTACTTCAGCAGCAACACCAAATTAGCCCCTTCAGTAAAATCCCATAATAAATCCCGTAAACTCAACTATCCGGATCGATTGGACCATGAATAGAATCGTGATCTTTTGATCTGTAAACACTTCGATGTGGACACTGGTTCGGCGTTTTTGTTTACGGTCTTGTATATGCCCGGTCCTGTAAGTCCTGCGGACGTCAATTGTAAGCCTTCTGCCTTAATATATTGTGAGTTGCCCCACCCAGTGAAGGACCAGCGGTTTTACAAGAAAACACACGAATATCTTTCTATTTAGAATTTACTTTCCAAACAGCTACACTACTAAATATTACACACGTAGTTAACGGTTTCCCGTTTTACAAATTCACAAATTTCTAGCGACCGAAACTCAACTGTTAGGGAACGTGCTATGTGCTAAAATACAAAAAGGTGGGCCGCTGCTGGATAGGCACTATGTGACTATGTAACTCCTCCCTCCTTAAGAAGCAAACATAATGGAATGAGTTTGCTTGGTATCTTGGAGCTCAGCTTCGGACTGGATGTTTTCAGAAGGTAGCCTCTTCTTCTTCTGGCATCGCGTTCTGGCATAGGAAAGCAATTGGCTTCTGTAGAGCAATATTAAAAGTATGATGACAAGACATGTAACTATAATGCTTATTATCATATAGGTTGGTGAAGAATCTTCATGGATTTCCTGGATTGGGGTGAGTTGACTGGCGAAATCTTTTAGGTGGTAGACTTCCTTGAAATCTACGTTGATATTGATTGCTGGGTACTTCATCGGTAGGGCGGTAGTGTCAAGATGAAGTTCTGGGAGAATTAACGGTTTTCCTTGATTTATACGAATATCGTTGATAAACTTTTTGGTTTCAATGGAGACTTGACAAGGGTGTGGAATTGTAATGAGAGTTGGTGCGTTAATTGACAGGTACTTGTCTGAGCCACATTTTGTAAAGGCACCACATTTTGTATTTGCTCAACTAGAGGTTGTTTCAGGTGTAGATTACTAAACTGGCAAGAGGTTGGAGGTAGATTTTTCATAAGCTGGGCAATACAACTATCTTCTTCGTGAAAGACTTCTTTGCAGTAGAATATTCCTTCAATTTCGAGGCAAGAGTCTTTTTCATATTGGATATTGTTCTGTGTTTGTGCCACATAGGGGTATTTAGGGATGATAATGGTATGGTTTTGAGGAGTAGGATATATATGGTGAAAGGTATATGTTTCAGGCTTTAATAAGGGTATTTAAATTGAAAATATTATCCTATCCTTTGAGAATAAAACTTGTGTTCCAATAAATTGGTAGAATGAAAGAATATTTTTAAATTTTGGTACAGTATCTCGATCATAATTCGCTCTCAGGAGCAATAGAGTTATGTAAAGAGTTCAATTTAGCAAAAAGAATGGCATCTTCTAGGTTGTCAAGAAAATTAATTAGGGTTTAACAATCCAAATTGATTTGTGACAGCAATCCTTCAATCCTAAGGTATTCATGCGCATCTTTTAAAGAGTCTTTTAAAATTTCCCAGACAAATTCAATTCCTTTTTGAAGTTTTATTTGGTTTTGTTCGATTATGGAAAGAGATTTGTTGAAGTGTTCGATAAGATATTTTGATAATGAAATTTGAACATTTAGATGTTGAATAATGTTTTTCTGATTTTGTTGTAAAGCTGTGATAGCTTGATCAAATCTTTTTCCGTCTTCAGAATCTAATGTCCCGAATAACCATTTTTCTGCGCTACCTACAATATTAAAAAGGCCTCTTTTAGCTCTTTTATGAGGGATAAGATTGTTTATTTTATTCCTAATTATATCTATTAAATATTCGGTTCTAGAAAGTAGACTTTCTGTTAGACCTTGATAAGATATGGGTGTATCGCTTTTATGCAATATGCTAGAACTTAAAATATTGAAGGAGCTAACTAGTTTTTCTAATTGTACATGTATAATATCTAAATCTACATAGTGTAAAAATACGTGTTTATTATATAATTCGTGCATGTCCTAATTCAATAGGAAGTATAGGATTCTTAATGGTTGTTAGTTGGATATCTTCACTGCTGATTAGCTGAAGTAGAAGGCTTAACGTCAATATTGTCTTTGTTAAGGTCATCATATTCCTGCAAAGGAACAACATGTTTAGATTTTGGTTTTCTTGCAGACCCTTTATGGTAAACACCTTTTGTAGTTAATAATTTTATAGATGTTTGATCATTTACGTTTGTTTTTACAAATTTGGGTAGTACTTCACTACGAAATTTGGTTTTAATGTACGCTGGTTCATTAATATGATGTTCAGGAGGGTCATTTCTTTTGTTTATAATATTTTCTTTTATTTCTTGGTTTGAATTAGAAACTCTTGCATAAAGTTTTTTGCAGTTTTCTTTATGATTCTGTATGTAATCAGAAATTATTATGTGATCATTAAGGTCAAAAGGATTAGTATTATTTATATGACCTTTAATAATCTCAAATGGAGTAAACTTTGTGACGCTATGTATGGAGTTATTATATCCTAGTAAGGCTCTTTTTACCAGTTGTTCTGGGGTAAATTTATTTGAATCCTTAAGGCAACGATAATGTTCTATTAAAGTGGAATGAAAGCGTTCCACAGGTGAATTTGAGTTGCTGTTTTTCGCTGTAGTGTAATGGAGTTGGATTTTATAAAAAGAACAGAAATCTTCAAGATCTTTATTTTTAAATTCTGTTCCTCTGTTACACGTAATTTGAAGTGGCAAGCCATGTGCATATCTTTCTATATCCATAATCATACTAGGAGAATAAAATCTTATAACATGTTTTTGTGGTGTGATATAGAGTGAGTTTCATTTGTTGTTCTTCTGACGTTTCAATGTCTTGTAACATTGTTGAACATTGTACAAATTTATAGGCTGTGTTAACAAAGTAATTTTGTAAGGTTATTGTGAAAAGTTTGCTAAATTCTTCATTTCTGAAAAACAAGGCATAAAGGTTTTTAGGATTTATGTAATTTTTCAAGAATTTAACGATGTCTCCTACAGGTTCTATTTTTGGGAATTTTACATAATATCGAGTATTTTGAAAGATTTGTTCTACTTTACAAGTTAAGCTCGATATATCTCCTACAGTGATGACTATTTGTTTTTTATAGGTAGTGAGTGACCTTTCTGAAATTGGTAAATTAAAAATAGGGTTTTCTAATGATGCGTGCACAGTTTCAAGATCAACTGAATTCTCTTGTCCTTCCAGTGGAGTTGATGATTTTGGAATGGGTTTTTTTAAAATAGTAAAATTAGATATTATGTTTATTTTTGGTTTCTGCATTCCTAGAATTTCGTCTAAAGTTTCTGGATCTAGGTCTGGAAGTTTTTCTGAGTGTTGTAAAAGTTCATGGATTATTATCGATTGAGGCTGTCTCTACAGCATTTAGGTCAACGGGGTTTCTAGAGAGAAAAACTGCTGCAGTATTTGATTTGCCTTTTTTATACTTAATGAAATAATCATATCCCTCAAGTTTAAGGCACCATCGTACTAAGCGACTATTTGGTTCTTTTAAAGAAAATATCCATTGTAGCGGTTTGTGGTCTGTTATGACTGTAAATTTGTTGCCAAATAGATAAGGTCTGAAGTATTTGCATCCCCAAACTACTGCGAGTAACTCTTTTTCAATTGTGGAGTAATTAATTTCCGCAGGGTTTAGCGTTCGTGATGCATAGCTTACAGGATGTCCATCTTGTGATAAAATAGCACCTATAGCATAATTAGACGCATCTGTAATAAGTTCAAAGGGTTTTTCAAAATTGGGGTAAGCTAAAACAGGTTCGGAGGTTAATATGTTCTTACAGATTTGGACGCAATCTATGAATTCTTTAGTGTGAATTACCCTTTGGTTTTTTTTTAAGCAATGAGTCATGGGTTTGGTTAGTTTGGCAAAATTTTTGATAAATTTCCTAGAGTAGCCTAAAATTCCTAAGAAAGATTTTATTTGTTTTTGAGTTTTAGGGATAGGAAATTTCTGAATAGCTTCGATTTTTTTCGGGTTTGGTTTAATGCCTTCGGGTGTTACTACGTGTCCTAAGAAATCGACTTCTTTTCTTAAAAATTCACTTTTATCTAGTTGAATTTTTAATCCCGCTTCTCGCAATTTGGCAAATACAAGTTTTAAATTTTGAATATGTTCTTGTAGGCTTGTGCTAAAAATTATTATATCATCAATTAATCAGAATGGCATACAAACGAATTCAAAATGGCCATCTTCTACAGTAAAGGCTGTTTTTTGAATTGAATCTTCGTCCATTTCGATTTGATGGAAACCACTTGCGAGATCTAGTGTTGTAAAGTATTGTGACCGTCCTAATTTATCTAAGATATTATTTATGTTTGGTATTGGCCATCTATAATCGATTGTTTTATCATTAATTTTCCGATAGTCGATTACTAGTCTCCATTTTCGTTTATTCGAAGCGTCAAGTTTTTTGGGCACAATCCATATTGGAGAGCTCCATGGGCTTGATGATGGACGTATTATTTCTTTGTCTAGCATTTCAGCTATTTGTTTCCTAACCTCATTTTTGTGAATATGAGGATATCTATAGGATTTAGTATGTATAGGTATTTCGTCCGTTGTTTTTATTTCATGTTTAACATGTGATGTAAATGTTAATTTGTCTCTCCGTTTATGAAAAATGTCTGAATATTCTTGACATAACTTTAAAATCTCTTTTTTTTCTTCTGAATTCATGTGGTCAGTTCTAATGAAGTCCTTAATGTTACACTTTGTACTTTTAATAGTGGATTTATTGTTATTAAAAATATTATCAAAAGAAAACATTTCATAATTACTACTATTAAAAGGTTTTACTGTTAACGGTTTTGTAAGAACAATGTCTATTGTTTTGTCCGTCTGGTTTTCAAGTTCAACAGGGGCAAAACCGTTCTCAGCATAAGATAAAATATGTGGGATAAAAAGTTCATTTATTGTCCTAGGTTTTATTATTATGTCACCTTTGTAAATGCTTACTGGAAGCCTTTTTACAAGTTTCTCGTGTGGGTTTACTGATAAAGAAAAGTTTACATCATCTGATTGACGATAACAAAACGGAATACTAATACAGTGAGCTATTAAGACTTTATTAATAAGGTCGATGTTTCAATTTAGCTTTCTTAAATCAGAAAGACCAATAATTCCGTCATAAAAATCATGAAAGTCAAATAAAATACAATCTATTTCATCGTTTATATTGTATTCTTTAAAAAGAGGTAACGTAGCTTGACAAAGAGTTTGTTGGCTATCTAAGGCAGTTTCGATAGTGTTTTTATTATTATATTACTTATTATTATATTACTATATACATTGGGGGAAAGATTTTTCTGCTATTGTGGGTTTTAAGATAGATTTGCTACTGCCAGTGTCGATTAAAAGCTTAATGTTTAGATTTTTTAGTGTTACGTAGGGGAGTGAATTGTTTGATGAAATATTAATTTCTATCAACTTTGTTCATTTGTTAGATGATCCTGAGTAAAATTTTCAGAGTCCATATTTTTAAAAGAAGTATTCTGTGAGTCATTAGATTCATAATTATTATCAGAATAATAATTATAGTCATTAAAATATTCATTTTGAGAATATTCTTCTTGTTGAGAATATTCGGGTAAATATTCTTCGTGATAGTCTTGATTGTAGACTTCCTCTACAATATAGTGAGGTTTTTGCTGACCTTTGTATTGTGCAAAATGATTTTTAGAATTAGATCTTGCACTTTGAATTGTAGGGTTTCTTGAAGTTGTTGACATTGATTCAGGTTTAGGTAGTAAATGTTCTAGAATTTGATTAGGCTTAAAAACATTTTTTGGTTTACAAAAAACTTCTTCGTTTGTTCGTAATCTTCGTGGAGGTATATTTCTGGGTCTTATGTCAATAGGTTGACAAGGCCATTGTGGATTAGTTGAGAATTGTTTATTATTATTGAAGTTATTAGAACTATTATTTGCAAAATGATTATAATTAGTTGGAAAATTATTACCAAAATTATTATTATTATAAAAAGGTTGGTTACTTTGAAATTGTCTTTGATTATTATATTTATTTTGATAATTATTGTTTCCATTGATGCTTGTATGGCCATATAATCGTTCGAAGTTTTCGAATTCGTTACGTAAGCCATTGCATCTTCCAAGGATTCTGGTTTTTAAGATGCATGTTGTTTTTCAAAGTTCCCGTACAACCAGCAATAAATGTATTTAACGCAGTTTTATCATGATGTTTAATTTGATAAGTTTTTTCTTGTGTAGCAATTGTTATATCATTGCTAATACGCTGTGCGACACTGCTTCTTAGAAGTTTCGATTTCCAAAATTTAATAAGTTTTCATTTCTAAATGGTCTAGCTCTAGTGAGCTCTTGTATTAAACAATCAAGGTCTCGTCTATCTGAGAAGCATTGTCTTAAAGAATTTTTTAGATCTTCCCAATTGTTAATTTCTGCTCTGTTCCCGACAAGAACTTCAGCTCTACCGATAAGTTTTTCCTGAATAGATTAAAAAATGTGTTTCATTAACTCATTATCATTAAATGGACTATAACTACAAATAATATCTTCGTATCTGGAAATGAATTTTTTCAAAGTATTAACATCACCATCATGAGGTTTAATGTTATCTAATCGCGACTTAAATAGTTCCCAATTCATTTTCTCAGTAGTGTTTGATGCAGTATTCATATTGTTTATATTAATATTATGTAATAGGTTTACCAACTCTCCTAATTCTGTATCAGAATCAATATCTGACATTAAAATTATAAATAAAAAAAAAATATGAAATTATTTTTTATAAATACTATAAAAATAAAATTATTTTCAAAATATAAATATGTGAAAACCATAAGATTAATTGTGATCAATTCACTGAACTAGAATTACGAACTTTCTTAAAATTAAATGCAATTAATTTGCTAAATAAAATTAGTTTTATGTACGATACAAAAAATAATGAAATTAATACGTGCAAAACGTAGAACCTAAAATTATCCCTATTAAAACCTTAAACAGAGGGTGGAATAGGGGCCAAAAGGATGTGACACTAACCTTTTCCGATTCTGTATTGCCTGCGCCTCTGCACCACACTGGTTCTTTCGGATTGCGTCTAAAGGGTTGAAACCACTACGGTGAAAGTTTTTATCGTGACGAAAAACACATACACCGGACACAATCCTACCGACTGCGCCAATTATAGATTTGTGTGGCGAAAGATTGTTTTTAAAAAATAAAGTACAGATAAAAAATAAAGTACAGATAAAGTAAAGTACGATACAGAGTACAGTAGCTTAGGTACAATAAGAATGACTAAAACTAGGACTAACTTATACTTATAAACTAAAAAGAGTTAGGCTGGCATAAATGTGGGCCGCTGCTGGATAGGCACTATGTGACTATGTAACTTTACTACTACTATTAAATTATGCATTTAATTTAGAAAATTGTTAGTTATTTGCGTATTTTTGAAAATAAGTCCATACTGTTATATATTTTTGAAAAGGTAAGAAAAAGGCCAATTTTATGAATTATAAATATATAGGGTGTTCCATTTAAAAAAACATAAGTTTGATTTATAACTCAAAAACTATTAAACAAAAAAAATATATCTACACCACTAGATTCCATGGAAAAGAATCTATAGGAATGAGTTTTTACTTTCACAAAAACTTTAAAAAATAACGGAGATACGAGGGGGGTCCCAAAATGCAAATATTTCTAAAATGCCCTGTATTTTAAAAAATAACACAGCCATGAAAATTTTGTTAAATACATCTTTAGTTTTACGACAAAGTAGCATAGTGTCGCGAAAACCGCAACTCTCTATCTCAAAAAATAACGGAGATATCCCGCAAAAGTACCCAAAATGGGACACCCTGTACATATATTATTTATTTTGTCAAAGTCATTACTAGAAGTAACTCAGCATTATTTGCAGATGACACTATGTTGTATGTTGTGGGAAAGAATATTGAAAAGATGCAAGAAGATCTAAACTTTGATTTGGATAATATATACAATTGGCTGTGTGATAATAACTTGAGTATTAATGCAGCTAAAACAAAATTTTGTCTGTTTGGGAGTAAAACTAGGTTTACCCAAGTAAATTTAAATGTAATAAAAGTAAAGATAAATATTGAAACAATATAATATCAGAAAGAAATTAAACATTTGGGTGTTGTTTTGGATTCACATTTGAATTTTGATTTTCATATTGACAGCATAACATGCAAAATGTCAATAAAAATTAATTTTTTATCGAGTATTGGCAGAAACCTCTCTTTACAAACAAAATTGCTAATTTATAATGGTATTATTTTACCGCACTTGGATTTTTGTTCTACACTTTTGCTTGGTATTCCGGATTATAGGGTCAATCAAATCATACAGAACAGAGCCATGAGAATAATACTAAAATGTAATAGATATACACCGGTAGATAATATGTTAAATGTACTAAATAACGATGCTTGAAAGGAAAAAGGTCATAGGCGACATTTTTTTACAAAAAAAACTTTTAAACACTACTAAACGCGATTTTTTTTCCTGCGTCGTTTGGACTACTTTTAAACATGCTACGATTATTTTTGTGTCGCTTAAATCATGCATTTTGAAGAGTATTAAATCTTTTATTTACCAAGCGACCATATTTCTGACTTGCATTAAAGTGTTACTTAGGTTATCTACTAACAAAAAAAAAACAGTTAAGTCTTTTTAAAAACCCACATTTTCCCATGTGCGGCGTTTATCCTGGTTTACCTTGAAAACATTATTCAAAGGGAAGGCACTTGAACTGTTTTTCCTCCAAAAATCTATGAATTACTTAAGTAGTTTTACCTGAATTAAAAATTCAAGAATTATGGCGCTTATCCTGTTTTACCCAAAAGTAATTCCGAACTAAATGGTTTTTAAGTCATTTTATTTGGTATCATAAAAGAACTATGTGCTGGTTAAGCCATTATTGCAGGATTGTAGGGGCCTGTTAACAAAGTACATCGGTGTGTGTTCGGACTTGTCGTTTAGATAATATGCCTTCGTTGTCCTGTCGTAATTAAAGAATGATTGTTTATTCGCTTAGTACGCTGGCAGCAGTGGTAGGTGAATGTTGTGTGTTGTGGAAACGAATTTAGGAAAATACCTCCATGAATGTGATATCTTTAGGCTTAGTGAAGTGAAGTGAGTTCTTTTTTATTACTAGTGAAGAGAATTTAACTATTAGATAACTTATTTTATTATTTATTTAATAAACAGTGTGATTTTAGAAAACAATGAATAACGTTAGAGGGAAAATGTTGGTGGATTTAGCCAAACGCTCAACAAAACCTTGTGAAAGCAAAGAGAAAATTCGCAAAAACCTACTAAATTCAATTGACTGTCATAAGGTAATTATCATTATTGCATCTATTTTTTAAAGAACGTATTCATAAAGCGCTATAAAGTCATAATTTGTTTTAACTTGTAATTATTTCAGAATACTCCTGAAGAAATTTGTTCACCTACGTTAGTATGTGAAAGTGCTTCAAGAAATATGAAACAAGAACAAATGGATAGTGTAGAGGTATCGTAAAACTTCATAACTTACCTGAAGGTATTTTTATTTAAATTATGCTTTCAGATGTCAATACCGGCAATATTTATGGATTCCCAACAAATTGTTTTTGAACAGTTTGGTGATATAGAATACTCCATCACAGAACTGACTGATGATGCTCCTTCATCCGCAAATGTAGCAGAACCGGTTACCTCAGATCATTTAGCAGAATTACTAACAAATCAACCCGCTAATAGTTCCTTTCTAACTCATAGTGAACAAAACGTGTTGAAAACAAACAACATTTTAAACAGTACTGGTCCTTCAACAGTCATAAAAGGAAAATCACTTCGAAATAAAACACGAAAAACTTTGGCATACATGGATTATTTATCTGAAGACGAAGCTTTCTTAGCAGAGGTTTATGGAGGTGACGATTCGGATTTATGGGAACGAGAATCTGATTCTTCATCTAGAAATAGTTGTGAATGTGTGGAAAAGAAGCACAAGCAAAAAAATGGCAATGAAGGAACAGGTAATGGGGAGAAGGAAAGTATTGTTGGAGAACTGGGCAGTGTTATTAAAAAAGAAAATAAAAGGAGAGTTAAAAAGAAAGCCAAACAATCCGGCCAGGAATATACAAGAAGCGACGGCACTGCAAAAAACTAAGGCCCAATCCGTGTACAGGTAAAAAATGCGGCAACAACTGTGTAATTGTGACTGAAGAGAAGAGAAAACAAATTTTCGATCATTTTTGGAACCTTTCTTCAGAACGATGAAAGGACTGGATAGTTGGCTTAACGCAAAAATTACCAGTTAAACAAAAAAGATCTACTGGATCAGAAAAACGGCAGTACACTTTTAAGTATTTTATAAACGAAGGTAAAGGCAAATGCGCAGTTTGCCTTCAATTCTTAGCTTGTACGTTAGATGTGTCTCAGAAATGTATTTATTATACATGTCTGAGTAACGCATCATTTGGTTCTACTTAAGAAGATATGCGAGGGAAGAGCATTCCACCAAACAAAATCAAACAGACTGCCAAGGTTGCAGTACATAACTTTATTAAATCCCTTCCGGCCATTCCATCCCACTATGCTCGAAAAGATTCAAATCGTGTGTATTTGCCGCAGGAGTTTAAAAACTTATCTAATTTATATCAAGTTCAACAAAAAGGTTCACCTTACACAAGGAATAGACGTTGTTGGGGAGAGGTGTTTAGGAATGTTTTTAACGCAGATTACAATATTGGATTCCACATTCCTAAAAAAGATAAATGTCTTCAATGTCTCAGATTTGAGAGATCAGATATCATTGATGAAGTTATGCAGCAAGCAAAGATAAATGATTTATCTGAAAACGAACATTCCTACAACCGTTTTAAAGCACACCAGAATATTTTCAAAAGCGACTCTGGAACTCTATGTGTGAGTTTTGATTTACAGAAAGTGTTGAATATACCCAAAGGCGAAAGTATGCTTTTATACTATTCACGCAAGTTATCGGTGTATAACCTTACTTTTTATGAGAGTTGCACACGTGATGTATTTTGCAACTATTGGGATGAAGTAAATACAACTATATTTGCTTGGTTGACAAACGTGAGTCTGTTACTCGCTTGCTCTTATACTGTGATTGCTGTCCTGGCCAGAACAGGAACCGAACTATTCTAGCTATGATACATGCGACCCTAAAAAATGGTAAATTTATTGAAACTATTCAAATAAACTTTTTACTCACAGGACACACATACAGATCGTGTTATCGTGAGGTATGTATTACCCAAAATAATGGGAACATTTTTTTGAACCGGGTCCGGGAGTCAGCAGACCTCACTTTGCTGTGTTACTGCACGTTGCATTAATAATTTTTGAGCGTTATTTTCGTGTTTTTTTCACTATGGCTGTTTATACCTTCCGAAAGAGTTCAACTAATTAAATGGTTTTATGGAGGCAATTCGGCAGTACAATGTAGAGATTTGTTTTCAGTGACATTTGAGAATAGACCGATTCCTTGTGCAAAAACGGTTTTAAATGTGGTTACAAATTTTGAGACATCTTTTTGTCTTCAAGATTGTAAAAAATGCCACAGAAAACGTCAAGAACCACCTGTTGAAGTGGTTCAGGATATAGAACGGCGGGAAGAAATGGTTTGCAGTACCCTAGAACTTGATTCAACACGGTCCACTAGAAGTGTTGGAGAGGAACTGGGAATGAGCAATAAAACTGTTGCTCGTATCTGGAAAAGATATGGGTACAAATGTTTCAAGTATTCAAAAATTCAGGAAATGTTTACTGAAGACCAGTGGCGAAGAATGGAATTTTGTGAAACCATGATGGAAAAGGCAAATGAAAACGAATATGTTTTAAAAAATATTTTGTTTTCTGATAAATCTTCTTTTCCATTACATGGCAACACAATCGTTCCATTGTTCGTTATTGTTCTCAGGAAAACGAGCACAGAAGTTTTCGGTTTCGTACCCAGTATCCTGAGAAATTGAATGTTTGGGCAGGTATTTTGGGCGACAATGTTATAGGGCCATTTTTTATTGATGGCAGTTTAAACGCTCAAAATTACCTTGAGTTGCTGCAAAACCAAGTTCTTCCTGCCATTCAAATCCTACCTTATGTAGATCTGGGATCGGATATTTAATTTTTTATTAGAATAACGCTTTAATTTTCATTATGCAAAACACAACATATTAAACATTTTAAGATTACAATTCTATGCATGTTTTACACATTGTCATGTCTGTAAAACCCGCATTAGAATAAATATTTTAAAAATGCCTGGATTTTCGCTTAATATTTTGGGACATTTTGTCGCCAAACGACGCAGCTCCCATGAAAGTTAGATGTTTACTAATCCCGTCCTCGGGCCGGCCGGGGCGGTGCTCTGTCGCAGGCACTCGTACACGCGCGACGTTACAAAATTTCGCCTCTATGCGGTTTCCTATAAGTAACGAACGAAAACACGATCTGTATATGCCGGTCGATTCAGTGCACGCAGTGATTGAGAGAAATACAAAACATTCCATAATTTGGGCTCCTTCCCAGTGATACACAGTTTTCGAGACAGCAAGACAGAATACAAGACCCTATTACAATATTTGACCTATAAAGATTTTAATCAGGAAAAATAAGCAAAATCCGTATATGCACATTTAAGAAGAAACATCCTAATACAATAATAATTTAAAATTCTATGGATAAGGAGGCACCAAGCTTTGATATTGAAGATCAGTCAAAAGTAAGAGTAACTCCAAAAGGTTGTTATAAATCCCCTATTCCCATATCAAAGCTAAAACATGATGATTTAGTTAAATTATGTACGAATAAGGTAATTCCAGCCCTGTTTCGTAATGAATATGTCAACATTCCTACTATTAGTAATGTAAGGGATACATTAAATGAAACAGTTATAGAAGATGAAGACATTTTCCAAATGTAATTTTTTTTTTGTTTATTACTTTTTTACTTTTGCTAGCAATTCAAGAATCCAGTGTTTTTTCTGCCATAGATTTTTAAAGCTAAAGTTCATTTACCAAACGTGAAAAGTTTATTTTGTTTATTATTGGTTTGTTACTTTAGTTTTAAGATTTGATATTAAAGAATTCAATGTTCTTTTTTCTGCATTTTTTGTCATAGATTTGAAGATAAAATTTTAATGGTTTTTTGATACTTTTCAATGCGTTTCAAATACAGCACAACTTATATTTGGACCAATTGAAATTTACTATTATAACCAAACTAGCATGTGTTAAATATACGAGTACCATTGATTGACCAAGATTTATTTATACACCCCCGGATAGTCATTTATATAGATCATCTTTAATTTTTTTTCATGATGGTTATCTCCAATTTTTTCTTGCTTTGCGTTTTCTATGTGGCACCTAACCTGTTTTACCTGCTTTAAATACGAGGTCTTATTGGTGGTTAAGACTTTTTACATCAATTCATATTTCATAATTGTTGGATTTAAGTCTTTATACTTGAATTTGTTTTAATAACTAATTTACTTAACCGACATTATCTCGGCCTCATGTGGAATTAATCATTATTTAAACTAAGGAAAAGAGAAAGAATGACCCAAAACTTAAAATTTTATTCGCAGTTACCAAAATTATAAATGATGAAAGTTATGAAAAGTTATGAAATATTTTCAAAAAAAAATGTTTAAATTGTCCTGCTAGAAAATCAATAAATTGTCGCTTATGAACTTTCTTCTTTCAAGCATCGATATCTTATCGGTAAAACAAAAAATATTATTTAGTACCTGTATGTATATTTTTAAATTTTATTAGAAAATTACCAAACTATTTGTAAAAAGATTACAGTCTTTAGTGATCTGTATACCAGACAACAGGAGGATTTTGTATTGGATGGGTAGACATACTTCAAACAGAAAGACAAACACTATTCTACACAAAGGTCTTAAATATTTTAATGTATTACTCAATAATATAAAGAACTGTAAAAGCTTGATTTTATTTAAAAAAACATTGAAAAGACTATAAGATATATATAAAATTATATTATATATATATATATCTATATATACTACATTTTTTTCTCATTATTACTCATTATTGATCTTCATCTACCATTTCCCAAGTTTATGCGCATAGGTTGAAAATCACCCTGTATATAAATATATATGTATATATATATATATATATATATGTATATATATACATACAGGGTACTGTACTGTATGTATATATATACAGGGTGTGGATATTGGCACTTTAGTGGAAGTCACCAAAATCGTACTCTTGGATCAGATTTTCGATTGTCACGTTTTAAAAATAGATATTTTTTAGAATCTCTTTTTAGCTATGCAACACTGAATAGCCATTTTTCTGATCAAAGACAAACATTAAACTAAACGGCCAAAAAATTTAAGAAAGAAATCTATTCTAGAATAAAGTATTACTTATTATAATTTTTTAAACTTTGAATTTGACCGCTCATACTGGACCAAAAAAATTGTACGGCAACCCGGCTAATACCCTAAAAAGTTTGCTCATTTAATTTAATTTTAAAATTATTATGTTTTTAAAAAAGCTTTACTGTTATTGTGATAGAGTGAAAGATTAACCTAATCTACCTTATGAAAAAAATAAAACAAATTTATAATTATATTATTTTAAAAAAATATTTTTATTTAACTTAAAAAAAAATTAAAAATCAAATAATATGTTCGAACTGTCTACCACCAACGCGAATGCAGGCGTGGCATCTTTTAATAAATGACCCATTGACTCATCTTGCATTCCTGGCAGCGTTAAGATCTTGGGCTGCATCATTTATTCGCTGCCGTAATTCAGCAATATTATTTATTGGTCTTGCATAAACCTTTTCTTTTATGCAACCCCAGTAAAAAAAATCGAGGGGGTTTAGGTCTGGAGACCTGGGAGGCCATAAAATTGTACCAAGTCGGCCGATCCATCTGGGTATGTTTGGTTTAAATACCGACGAACTTCATGGGCATAATGTGCCGGGCAAGGAAGGAAGGATTCATCTTAGGAACATCTTCTAAAAGAATTGGTAGATTGTTTCGACAAAAATCTAAATAAGCCTGCCAGTTCAAATTTTCTGGTAATTCGAATGGGCCAATTACACGTCCGTTCAAGATACCAGTCCACAAGTTTACTTTAAATCGGTACTGTGACCTTTCTTCTCGAATAGAGTGGGGATTTTCCAACGTATAAGTGTGCAAATTGTGCATGTTCATAAAGCCATCCTTTTTGAATGTACTCTCATCCGACCACAGTATATTATTTAAAAAATTCGGATCCTTTTGATTTTTTTGCAACATTCTGCGGCAAAATTGTAGGCGTGGTTCGTAGTCTCGAGGCAGTAGGATTTGCACTCATTGTGATGTCGTTTACTACCGATTTCGGTATCCCTGTTCTTCTTTTGATTGCTCGTGCCGAAGTAGTCGGATCATTTTCAATTTCTTCTAAAACTTGATCAACATAATCAATACGAGGTCTTCCCTCTCGAACAGGAGCATGAGGTATTCTGCCTTCGGAGTATGAGCGGTGAACATTAATAAATACACGATAGTCAGGATATCGGGCCAAATTCGGATATCTTTCTTGATAAAGATTAGATGCTGCTAGAGCATTTCCTCTACATTCACCATAAATGAGATGCATGTTTGCATATTCTTGGGCGGTATACGGCAAGGGCATAATAAATGATTAACCAATAAAACAAACAGCTCAAAGAACACAGTCCACAGAAAAATGAACTCAAAAACAAATCCAAAGCAAAAGGTAACAGAAACGTTAGGATACAAGCAAAAAAGTAGTTAGTTCACGGAATACTGTAAACAAACTAAATTCCAAAAATGTTTGTTGTTTATTGCTATGGTGATAAGAATTACCTTCGCTCTTGATTTTTTAATTTTTAAGTTAAATAAAAACATTTTAAACATAACTTAAAAATTTGTTTAATTTTTTTACAATGATATAAGGTAAATTAGGGTTATTTTTTACTATAACACAATAATAGTAAACTGTTAAAAGAACATTTAAGTAATTTTAAAGAGTAGATTAAATGAGCAAAGTTTTTAAGGTATTAGCCAGGTTGCCGTACAATTTTTTTGGTCCAGTATGAGCGGTCAAATTCAAAGTTTAAAAAATTAAAATAAGTAATACTTTATTTTAGAATAGATTTCTTATTAAATTTTTTGGCCGTTTAATGTTTGTCTTTGATTAGTAAAATGGCTATTCAGTGTTGCATAGCTAAAAAGAGATTCTAAAAAATATCTATTTTTAAGGCGTGACAATCGAATATCTCTTAGAACATTGAAAGGCTAGAAGTAGCATGCCGTGGAACTATGGGCAGGTTTGTTTGCTTGCAACATCTCTGATACAATGATGCCAAATGCTTATAGAGAAATGGCAAAAATCACTTTATAATATCATAAAAGTTTTCAGTTTTTTCCGAAAACTTAAAACAATACTACTGCTTCCCTTTAATAAAATATCAAGCATTTTTTAAAAATAAATTTGATAAGATACTCTATATCGAAGTCAATATACGTGAAATATGAAAATAAAGTACGAAGAAACGAGAAAACGGTAATGGTATCGCAACGCCGCTCGATCGCATTGTTGATGCCACCGATACAAGCACTCTCTACCAGTGACGTCGTCAACAAATATTTACCTGATAAATTTTTATTAATTATTATAGAGTTTAAGTATAAGTAATATTACCATTTATGAGCCATTTATGTGTTTTTTTAACGGATTTCGTTAAAGGAAGGTCCTAATAAAAGGCAGCATTTTTGTCAAAGCATTTTTATGGAAATAAAATATTTTATTAATATAATATTATAGATTTCTTAATAAATCATGTTTTAAGACACAAATTTTTAACACTTTGGTTATATTGGACAAAACTCAGTTTTACATCACTTACTTTAAATCACATAATATATACTTCTATGGTGCTGACTTTTTCAAAGGAACAGTATTGCTTCAGCGGAAAGGGTTAAAACTACAAGGATGTTCAAATTGTGAAGGAGTTGCAGGTTTTTTATAGGTTATAAGATTTTTATTATGAGTATTTAGCCTGTACAATGGTTTTGAGACATTTAACAGTGACCTATATAATACCTAATACCAATTATTATATCATATTAATTTATACTAAAAAACAAAGCTTACCTAAGAATAAAGACTATGTACAATAGATTAGATAGTTTATTAGAAGTAATATACAAACAAGTACTTTTATAAGTCAAATAAAATATGTAATATGTTGGGCTTTTTCGAAAATCATGTTATTATTTCTTAAGTATTTTAATAATAACTTGAGACATCTAATTCAATTTCTTTGGCGCAAATTTGTTTGTTGCAATCTTCGAATTTTAATTTTTTGTTCTTTATTTTTTTTTCCATAATTTGGTGACAATTGATTTAGCTTTTAAAAGGTCCTCAGGATGTCATTTTGATTTTACCCTAGAGTAATATGCATAAAAATATAGTATTACCAATATTAAAAAGAAAAAATTTAAAAAATTGTTACAGGTTTAATCTCCAACAGATATATTAATTGATTTATTAATTTTTTTTTACCAAGATAAAGTAAATCGCAACCATAGTTTCATAAAATAATTTATTTAAAAATCATACATAAATATACATACTACACAGATATAATACACCGTTAAGATGGTCCCTCCTAACATACCCGATCTGAAACGCAAGGAAAACCATTACTGGATGAGGAAAGTAAATAATAATATGGGATATTGTTTCATTGTTTTGTTGATTGAATAGAATTAGGAACTGCCATTGATTTTGCATTGATTTTACCTTGCAGGTCAATTTGGCCTATTTTAGATTTTAATGAATACTGAGCACTTATTAACTAATTGTTTATTTTGTTCAAATCATAAGGATCAATAGTGATAAGAATGTTAATGTCAATCTGGTCTGTCAGTTTTTTTTTTTGTAAATTATTGTTGCTAAACCATGGCCTCAAGTTATAGATTGCTCCATAGTTGCAAATTACTTAAACCAATGTTGGTACCAGATAGTACCCAGTAGTTAAACCCAGCATGTCAACACCTAGGTACTTGACAGATAAATGCATTCCTTAAAATTTGGAGGGAACTGACAATCCTATTTTTAATAGATTCATTCTTTATCTGGTTCTAGAGTATGACAGATAGTTTCGCTTAATGCGGATGTGAAAAGGTAGACCCTATCTTAGCCTAATTTTTTTTTGTAGTTACTAGTATGTGCTAGGATAGCTTAATTGCTGATTTTCTAAGTAGGCCTAAGAGTTTATAGGGCTCCTTGTTTTTGTTGTGTTAAATAAACCCCAGAAAAGGCCACATTCCATCTTCGGTAAGTTAGCACATGTTACATGCCTAAGTCATTTTCCTATTTTTTTCATCTAATTAATTTCTTATTTGCATGCTTTTCGGTTTAACTCAAAAGAACATCAATGCATCCAACTTTTCAGAGAGCAATTTTATAAAATTTAACTTACTTACCCACACAAAAATGCCATAAAATTGACAGCCATGTCGAACCTCATGTGTGGTCCCCATTTTTAGGCCTTCCTGTACCTTCTGCTTATCCTCTGCTTCTGCTTTTGCTGCATTTTTATTGTTACTGCTTCCACCTCACTTGCTACTCCACGTGTTACCACATCAAGTCGCTTGGATCATCACCTCCGGAACCTGCATTCCTTCCAATCGGCTACACCTAATACCGATTGCCCTCCACTACCTGCTAGACATTCTGGAAGCATCCTAACTGGTCGATCTGCTGCTGCCTCTTTTGACCCAAACGTATAGCTGCCAACAAAGGAGCCCCATTCAGATCAGGTGGTAGTCCCTTTTTCTTTTTGGCTTGGTTTCTCCAGGTATTGATTTATCGGTTCGTCGCAATTTATAGATTATTTTTTTTTTTTTTTTTTTTTTTCTGCCACTTTAGATAAATTAAGAGATGCCAAGTTCCTTAGTACGTTGGATATTAAGTCCGCGTATTGGCAAATACCTATTGCACCAGAATCTCGCCCTCTTACTGCATTTACAGTCCCTACTAGAGGACTTTTCCAATTTACCCGTATGCCCTTTGGGTTGACTAATGCCCCTGCAGTGTGGCAAAGACTGATCGATTCTGTTATTGGTGTTGACTTGGAGCCATACGTCTTCGTCTATCTTGACGACGTAATCATTTCCACCCCGTCGTTCGAGGAACATATTCGTGTTTTACGTGAGGTCATACAGAGGATCTTTAAGGCAGGTCTAACTCTTAACAGAGAGAAGTGTACCTTTTGTAAACCCGAGTTAAAATATTTGGGGTACATTGTTAATTCTTCCGGTCTACTAGTGGACCCCGATAAGATTGAGGCTATTCTGCGTATACCAACCCCCAAGACTGTTACTGATATTAGAAGAATTGTTGGACTCGCATCTTGGTATCGGAGGTTTGTCCCTAATTTTTCCACGATAGTATCTCCCTTAACCTCATTGACCATGAAGAACGTAAAGTTTGTATGGAGTCCTGAATGTGAAAATGCTTTTAATACTATTAAAGAGAAACTGGTCAGCGCACCGGTTTTATCATGTCCAGATTTTGATCTTCCTTTTATTATCCAATGTGACGCTTCCGATTTTGGACTTGGAGCTGTCCTTTATCAGGTTCAAGGTGACGAAGAGCACGCGATTTGTTTCCTAAGTAGGTCTCTTACCAAAAACGAGCGTCGGTATAGCACAACAGAAAAGGAATGTTTGGCTGTCATTTTCGCCATCGAAAAACTCAGACCATATGTGGAAGGTAGCCATTTTACAGTGGTAACTGACCACTATAGTCTGAAGTGGCTTAATTCAATCAAAGATCCTGTTGGTCGCATTGCTCGATGGGCTGTAAGGCTACAACAGTACGATTTTGACATAGTTCATCGTAAGGGTAAAGACAACATCGTCCCCGATGCATTATCTCGTTCGGTACCAGTGGTAGATGAGGTAGCACCTCTGAATGACATGTCAACGAACGATTCTTCTTTCCTGATCGACAAGTGGTATTCCCGCATGCTAAAACGCGTTAAAGAGCAACCATCTAAGTACCCACTATGGTGGATTTCTAATAATAAGCTCTATAAGCGCACTAAGTCAAAATACCCCGCTTTAGATAATCCTGACGATGCTTGGTTGCAGATTGTACCACGAAATCAACGATCTGATGTCATAAAGGCACATCACGATCCTCCCACTTGTGGTCATCTTGGAGTGTTTAAGACTCTTTCCCGTATTTCACAGAAATATTACTGGCCAAATATGAAGTGTGACGTAGCTAGGTATATTGCCCGATGTCACACTTGCTTAAGGACTAAACCTCTTCAAAAAGTCTCTTCTGGCCACCTTCTTAGTCCACAACCAACCCTGACTAGACCTTGGCAAATCCTCAGTGTAGACCTTGTGGGTCCCTTGCCTCGTTCTCGTTCTGGATATTCCTTCGTATTGTCAGTATATGATTTGTTCAGTAAGTATCCTCTCTTCTTTCCTTTACGAGTGGCTACCGCCAGCAGTATATTAAAATGGCTCGAGGACCATGTACTTTTGGTTTACGGAATCCCTGATCATTGGAATCGGAATCATTGCCGACAATGGACCTCAGTTTCGTAGTGGGGCTTTCCAAAATAAAATGCAAGAGTATGGTATCCAAATACGTTATACTGCTAATTACCACCCGCAGGCTAACCCTGTAGAGCGTGTCCACCGTGTTCTAAAAACCATAATCTCAAGCTATGTTGATGAGGATCATAGGACGTGGGATCTAATTTTGGCTAAGGCAGGTTGTGCAATCCGATCAGCAAGACACGAAGTTACGGGTCTAACCCCAAACTTTGTAATTTTTGGTAGAGAACTTCGATTTCTGTGTCCCACCCCGACTTTAATTTCTCCATCTAACCCTAATGATTCCGATCCAACTTTGCGATCGAAAACATTGGAAAAGGTATTTGTCGATGTTCAGAAAATACTGAAAAGGGCTTGCGAGCAACGTAGTAGGCGTTATAACTTACGGCATCGCGATGAGCGTTTTCAACTTGGTCAGGAGGTATGGCAGAGAAATTATGTTATCTCTAATGCTGCCAAAAACTTTACTTCAAAGTTCGCGCCTAAATATCTTGGGCCCTACAAGATCAGCAAAATTCTCTCTCCATGGTCCTACGAAGTTTCGGACTTGACAGGCCGCTGTCGTGGAGTTTGGCATGCTAAAGATTTAAAGGCACATCCACCTGATAATAACGTTCAAGATCAAATCTAATGTTAGTATCTAAGTTATAAGTCAGCGTAAATTAATTATTATAATAGATTCGTTTCTTTGTAGTTATTTTGAGGGTTCTTATAATGTTGTATTATATTAAGTATTTTCAAGTTAGGATTTCTTTTATTAGTTATTTAGTTAGATTAGTTTTTCTTTATTAGGGATTGAATTTCCATTGCAAGTTTCAGGTAAACTTCCTTTTCAGGAAGGAGGGGTGTGTTACAGGTTTAATCTCGAACAGATATATTAATTGATTTATTAATTTTTTTTACCAAGATAAAGTAAATCGCAACCATAGTTTCATAAAATAATTTATTTAAAAATCATACATAAATATACATACTACACAGATATGATACACCGTTAAGATGGTCCCTCCTAACATACCCGATCTGAAACGCAAGAAAAACCATTATTGGATGAGGAAAGTAAATAATAATATGGGATATTGTTTCATTGTTTTGTTGATTGAATAGAATTAGGAACTGCCATTGATTTTGCATTGATTTTACCTTGCAGGTCAATTTGGCCTATTTTAGATTTTAATGAATACTGAGCACTTATTAACTAATTGTTTATTTTGTTCAAATCATAAGGATCAATAGTGATAAGAATGTTAATGTCAATCTGGTCTGTCAGTTTTTTTTTTTGTAAATTATTGTTGCTAAACCATGGCCTCAAGTTATAGATTGCTCCATAGTTGCAAATTACTTAAACCAATGTTGGTACCAGATAGTACCCAGTAGTTAAACCCAGCATGTCAACACCTAGGTACTTGACAGATAAATGCATTCCTTAAAATTTGGAGGGAACTGACAATCCTATTTTTAATAGATTCATTCTTTATCTGGTTCTAGAGTATGACAGATAGTTTCGCTTAATGCGGATGTGAAAAGGTAGACCCTATCTTAGCCTAATTTTTTTTTGTAGTTACTAGTATGTGCTAGGATAGCTTAATTGCTGATTTTCTAAGTAGGCCTAAGAGTTTATAGGGCTCCTTGTTTTTGTTGTGTTAAATAAACCCCAGAAAAGGCCACATTCCATCTTCGGTAAGTTAGCACATGTTACATGCCTAAGTCATTTTCCTATTTTTTTCATCTAATTAATTTCTTATTTGCATGCTTCTCGGTTTAACTCAAAAGAACATCAATGCATCCAACTTTTCAGAGAGCAATTTTATAAAATTTAACTTACTTACCCACACAAAAATGCCATAAAATTGACAGCCATGTCGAACCTCATGTGTGGTCCCCATTTTTAGGCCTTCCTGTACCTTCTGCTTATCCTCTGCTTCTGCTTTTGCTGCATTTTTATTGTTACTGCTTCCACCTCACTTGCTACTCCACGTGTTACCACATCAAGTCGCTTGGATCATCACCTCCGGAACCTGCATTCCTTCCAATCGGCTACACCTAATACCGATTGCCCTCCACTACCTGCTAGACATTCTGGAAGCATCCTAACTGGTCGATCTGCTGCTGCCTCTTTTGACCCAAACGTATAGCTGCCAACAAAGGAGCCCCATTCAGATCAGGTGGGCCCTGCTACCAGTCGGAGATACTCAGAATTTCAGGTAGTCCCTTTTTCTTTTTGGCTTGGTTTCTCCAGGTATTGATTTATCGGTTCGTCGCAATTTATAGATTATTTTTTTTTTTTTTTTTAAATTAATATGTAGAAATGATCACAGATTTTAAATTCAATTTAGCAAAATTGTTTATATAACCACCATCACTGATTTGATTTGAAATTGGGAACTGAGTATATACGTATATGCGAGGTATTATCAGATGTACAATTGAATAAGTATTAAGTGCTAAATTTTACTTTATTTTCTTTCTCATAATTTTAAATTTCATAATTATAATTTAAGTATTAGAGCATTACTGTCTTTGTATTTATTTTTTTTTGGATTGAGGTTATAGATTAAATTAGTTGTCAATTATGACATTGATTTATCTTTCAATACTAAAGCTGGGTTTAACGATATAAAGCTGCGTTTTCTTTGCGTGCCCTAATAAAGGCTAATAATCATAACCCTGGAACCCACATTTAGGCATTGTGCGAGAAACAGTGCAATAAAATTTATTATGATAATCCAATTGATCAATAAAATGTATGTTATTATAAAGAATCTTTGTAATATCATACATTTGATTAATTGCATTTAATTACAAATACAACACAATAAAATACTATATAACTTTTAAATAAGATATATAGAATAAGATGATACATGGCATAAAAGTCTTATTTGTACTTAGAGAAAGAATTGAACAATAATTTTTAAATGTGCTATAATGATGTCTATTTTGAGTGTATTTTTACTTTTTCCTTGGCAGAGTCAGGGAATGTGTAGCAGTTAAACAAAAACGGATTGGATGAGAAATAGTAATTGTTGACCTAGGTCCCACAGTAACTATTAATCTCAGATGCAGTTATTGTTGATGATGAATGATCAGATCTGTAATTATACAAAATTTGGTGTATCAAGAATATTAATTTATTTTAATTATCCATACTTGTCTATATTAGCTTCACTGTTTGTACTATATACCATTTTGGAAGCTAAAGAAGTTTTTGCACTCTTCAGAAAAACTACCCTTGCAGCTTTGAAGGGTAAATCACTTAGTAAATTAACTGAATTATCGGCTGCTGTGTTTTTAATCAGTGCCTCAGAAATCCTAGTAAAAAAATGTTTTACACACATACCTAATTTAATAAGTATTAGGTATAAATAAAGCTTATATGAGTAACACTAATACTTTTTTTGACGATTTTTTTATACTAGAAAAATATATTAAAAAAAAAATTACCTTTAAGGTAGAGCTGAATTTTTTAATAAAGTCTGGCTACTGATAATATTATCTTCATTATATAATAAATGACTTCTAAGGATGTGATCTGAACAAATATATTCTTTTTAATTGTGTTAATTTCGATTAATGAAATCCATTGTTCCCTTTGGGCATATATTAGGCAATTTATAATAAGTATTTGATATTTAATCAAAAAGCAAAAAAAATTACAGTAATAAATTAATATGTGGTGCCAATTACTATATATATATATATATTATTATAAGTTGCAATATGGTAAAACAAAAAAAAATTATCGACCAAATTTTAGGGAAAGACAAAATTAACTATACATAGATATCAATATCTAAATAAATTTCAAAATTCTTTAAAGGCAATAAAAAATTAGTAATTTCATCTATCTACCTAATGTCTATATTAAAAAACATAACTATATATAGATAGGTATATGGGTATTATGCCATCTTTCTGCCAAAACAACAAAAAAAACATAAAATCCTGCAATAAAACCAGGGACAAAATTCTAGTTTTATATTTTTCATAGCCTATTGATATATGAATATGTTCAAAAATATATTTAGATTTAAAAATATAAATATTTTGGTATTTTACACACACTTTCACATTCAAGTTTTTATTAGGTTTATATCTATGAGGTCCCCTATTCTACGTTTATGATGATGGTTACCCCATGATGTGATGTTATGAAAGTATCGGTACTTACTTGTGAAAAGATCGGCTTGAATCACCTTTTTATCATGATGCGGCACAAACGACACAAGTTTTTGCCATCCTAGCAATTTAAAAAAAAACTAAAATGTGGCCTTTTTCCTTTTGAAACCAAAAAATTAAAGAAAATACACGAATCCCGAACATAAACAAAAAGCCGTTTGACAGATGACACTACGCGTATGGCTCAGGCGCTTAAGTTCCGGTGTTGTCGCTTCAAATTTTTTAGAAACGTTTTTAGAAATAAGAATGTTAATAATTTTGTTTTTTTTTGCTTAAGGATATTATATTTATTCTTAAAATAGGTTAATTGTAGTATTTATATTTTTTAATTTAAATTTTCCTATAAAATACAACACAAGTAAGTTAAATTAACGTTATAATGGTTGTTAAAATATAGCAACAAATTTCCTCCGTTGGAAATTCGCGTCGACTTGACAACAGAGAATCGGCAAATATGTTTGTAAACAACACACCCCTCTTGCCCCTGTGCACATGTTGGACTCAAACAAAGTTGTTGTTTACTAATTCTAGCCTTTCAATGTTCTAAGGAATATCTGATCCAAGAGTACGATTTTGGTGACTTCCACTAAAGTGCCAGTATCTCGAAAACCATCGATTTTTTACTAAGGTCATTTTATGTTTTTCTGGGTGCCTATGAGTTGCTCCATCAGCCCCTTCAGTATTATCGTTGACTTTCCGGACACCCTCTATATATATACAGGGGTGATTTTCAACCTATGCACATAAACTTGGGAAATGGTAGATGAAGATCAATAATGAGTAATAATGAGAAAAAAATGTAGTAAAATATTTTCGGTTTCCGAAATGAAGTTAAACAAATGTCAACAAAACGTGTATCAGATGAACTTATTTTGTTTATTAATAACTGATAGTAAACAAGTCATAATGTTTGGAATCTTTAGCAGTACTTAGTTTGTTGGTGGCTGTGATCGTTTTCGATCGTTATTTTCACACGAACAAAATAAAAGCGTCAAATGTAATGGCGCACATTTTTATAAAGGAAGAACTTGTCGACATGGTTTTGGTTTATGGAGAAACGCATCAGAATGCAGTGGCAGCAGCTAATCTGTATGCCCAAAGATTTTCGCGAAGATATCACCCGAGACGTGGGGCTTTCTTACGTGTTATTCAGCGGGGTAGAGAAACTGGCAATTTGCGGCCGCGGCCTGGATAAGATGGAGGAGCTATTAGACCTAGGCACATTCTAAATCTGGAGGAGGATATTTTAGAAGTTATTGACAATTGCAGCGCGATTTGGAATATCGCAATCTACAAGTTGGCAAATTTTAAGGCACGAGTTGCTGTACCCGTTTCATGTACAGAGGGTACAAGCCCTACTTCCAAGAGATTTGCCGCTTTCAGTACACTTTTGTGAGTGGTTGTTACATCACCAGTAGTTAAGCCCAAACTTTACCATGAACATTTTAGTTACGGATGAGGCAAATTTTACGCGCAATGGAATTTTCAACTTTTATAACACTCATTACTGGGATTTGGAAAATCCGCATATTACACGGAGAACATACTTTCAACAACGTTTTTCTGTAAATGTATGGGCTGGAATTCTGAACGGAATGCTCATCGCACCTTTTATTCTGGAAAATCGTTTGACTGGTGCTCGGTATTTAGAATTTTTGCGCAACAATTTACCAGTGCTCCTTGAAAATGTGAATCTCAACGTTAGGCAGAACATGTGGTTTCTTCATGATGGTGCTCCACCACACTTTTCATGACCAGTGCGACAACATTTAGGCCGTCGTCCCACCAAAGATACACGACAGCGACGCCACATCTCCGCGATGTCGCCAGCGTGTATCTTTCGTGTCGAACCCATGTTTTAAAATCATTTTGTCCCCACCAACGCTGCGCCGAAGACACATCCAAATGCGTGTCGCCTTCGTGTTGCCGGGAGACTGGACGTGTCAGTTGCGAAGCAACATTCAAGCTGTGTGTGTTGGCGTTTTTTTTCATTTATCGAAGTTTTGTTTTTTTATTTATTATGGCACAACGAAATGCTGAACTGGATTTTAATGGATGTCTGTGCAGCTTCTTAGCAGCAACAAACATTTTTTTTAAAAATTTTTCTCAATAAAAGTATGCACCCACTATTTTCTTTTTTTGCCTTTTTATTTATTTTTTCTATTCCGCAAATACCAATACATTGCAACCACATCCTCGTCTTCACTCGATGACATTTTGAACTAAACTGAACAACTTAACGTAGGAAACACGAAACGCGTATCTTTGGTGGGGCAACTGCATGTCGCCTGAATGTGTCCAGGCGAAAACGTATCGCCTTCGCGTCGCCGTCGCGTATCTTTGGTGGGACGACGGCCTAAGATCGTGTGTTTCCCGGACGATGGATAGGTCGTGATGGTCCAGTTGGGTGGCCCCCTCGCTCGCCTGACCTTAATCCATTAGACTTTTATTTGTGGGGTCATATGAAAACAATGGTGTATGTAAACGAAGTTGATACTGAGCGAGAGCTTCGACATCGCATAAACGCTGCCACTGACGCAATTCGCCTACAGTCTGGTTTGGCCCGTGCATGTACGAGCCCTAACAACTATATATTGGGACAAATTAAAATACACATGTAATTTAATTTTTAATATACTTCTATTTTCTAAACTTGCTTTTTTTAATGTAATATTAATATAATAATATTTTTTAATGTATAATAAACAGTTAATTAATAACAAAATTGATTCATTAGGAGCGCAAAAACACAAAATATCTATTCTAACACACCAAATTATTTAAAAAATGCTAATATTGGGTGGCAACTAAATAATGGGACAAACGAGAACTTCAATTTTTAAAATGGAATAACGTCGCCCTTAGATTGTATAACTGCTTGAATTCTTTTGGGCATTGATTGGACTAAGGCCTTACACTGTTCGGGGGTAAATTCATTCCAAATCTGCTCTATTTTGCCCTGTTCTGGAAAAGTTCTGGAAATGTTCTTTGAGGGTTGTTCCTTAATGTCTGTTTCATTTTATGCCATACTGTTTCAATGACATTAAGGTCTGGGCTGTTAGAAGTTAGAAATATGTAATTTTCAGTAACTGTTAATTTCGCGATACTTGGAAGTAGGCTATTTTGTAGAATTTGTTGATATTTTGCAGCATTTACGGTGCCCTCTATAAACTCAAAACAGCCTAATCCTCCAAGTATCATGCAACCCCAAATCATTATTCCTTTAGGAAACTTTACGGTGCGTTTTAAACAGTCCTTATGGAAAGCCTCATCTTTTGTGCGAATCACACGTTTTTGGTCACTTAGATTTGCTATAAGAAAAAATGTATTAAAAAAGGTGGTTGTTTAATGTAAGATCTGCAATAACCTTGTAAAACTTCAATCCGCATTTATGAATCCACTTGCGACAACTCTCTTGACAAATTATGCCCAGTTTCATGATTCCATTCTGCCGTTACCTGCCGTACCGTATTTCTTCGACCTTTTTTGTATAATTTAACAAGCATTCTTTTATCTCTATCAGAAACTAATTTTGGGCGACCTGGGCTATTCCTTTTCTTATGTAAAATTCCTCCACTTTCCCCATAATGCTTTATTATATTAAACACAGTACTTTTAGGAATATTTAGTTCATCCGCCGCTTCACGTATTCTTTTGTTTCGGGAATAATTGTTAACCACCAACTCGCGAATTTTTGAATTTGTCGAGATACCACGCACCATTTTAATTAATAAAGAAGTGTGTGAGTTACCCAAACTGACAGCGAAGCAATTTCAAAATAAACAAATGTGTCTGTCGCCCCTGGCAACATTGTTTATTAATTGTTTTTGCAGCCAACTTGTCTTATCTTGTATCTTTTTGAACTCGTGACTTGATACGGTCCCATTATTTAGTTAAATAATTTGGTGTGTTAGAATAGATATTTTGTGTTTTTGCGTTCCTAATGAATCAATTTTGTTATTAATTAACTGTTTAAACAATATTACATTAAAAAAAGGAAGTTTAGAAAATAGAAGTATATTAAAAATTAAATTACATGTGCATTTTAGTTTGTCCCAATATATAGTTGTTAGGGCTCGTACGTCTTCATGGATTCGATGAGCTCAAGTCTGTGTCGCAAATAATGTAAACAACTTCGAACAGTTGCTTTAAATTAGTTTAAATTATATACGTTAAAAAATACACGTTTTTTATTTTAAAAAATATGAATATCTCCAAAACTAAAAATATTTTACTACATTTTTTTTCATTATTACTCATTATTACTCATCAGCTATCATTTCCAAAGTTTATGCGCATAGGTTGAAAATCACCCTGTATTTAAGTGTTTTATATTTTAATTGTCTTCCTTTGTATGTCTTTTATTTCTACACTTTTTAGTATTGTTTTTAATTTTATATTGTTAATTATGAGTTTGTAGTTTCTCGAATCTTACTTTGTTACCATATATGTAGTAAATATGCTAAATAAACATATTATTATGACTATTATTATTATTATTATTATTATTATTATAGATGCTATTCTAGCGAAATGATGAATTCTAGTATTTATAAATAGTTAATCGAATTATAGTTACCAAATAATATTAAGGAATATAGTTATATAAGGGAATTTAAACGGTTGTTACTCTTTTAATATTTATTCGCTTACTTTTATTTTTACTTTTTATATTAACTAGTTTTATCAAGATATTGTTTTAAAAAATTATAATATATATTATTGTACTTGTATGTAGCAATATGCTAATAATAAATAAACATTATTATTATTATTAAGTAAATTTGTTTTTTTTTATCCTATTTTCCAAAAACATTTGAAAGAATTTCCTTTCCATCCGAATCACTTTCATTGAATAACCCCTATACAAATTTTTACAAACCAAAAATTTCTTTCCAAAAATTAGAGTAATTTTCAAAAAAAAAAACGACCCCTTTTTCACCTTATTTCCCCACCCAAAAAGACCCAACTGTCATCACCAAATCCCTCCATATAATAAAATAATAGACTCATCTATAATATAGGTGAACAAAAAATGAAAAAGGGTCGTTGATTGCCGCCAGGGGGCGCCGGCGCCCCCCTCCCCTTAAACATAGAAAATTACTCCCGCAAATCCAAATCGCGTTTCAGTCTTCGCGTGTCTCTATCGCGCGCCAAAACAGAGTTTCCCTTTTGGAACGTCGAGACTTTTCCCACCCCCACGACTCCGGGAAACTTTATACGCGTTTTACGCGATTGTTTTCCCGCCGTTTGTTGTTTGGGTTTCATTGGAGTTTCGTGGGTAAATAACAGATTTTTTCTTTTTTTAGATCTATACAGAGTATCTATATATTTACAAAAAGTTTAGAAAGTTAGAGAAAAAAGTTTAGGGGTTAGGGACACCCTGTATGTGACTATAATTTTTTTTTTTAAATGCCAAAAACATCTTCCAGCTCGCCCCTGCAGTACAAAATAAACGAAGTTGAAAAGTTATCATTGAGACATTGTCCTTGTCCAACTTTTCCACATTTTTCTTTTTAACCCAATAAAATCTTCGCTTTATACCCTCTCCTATACCACCGATAAGCCACGTCAAACCAAACTTTTTATCCCAACCGGTACTTATTACTTTACCGCACATACACGGTAATATAGTTTCCTTTTTCCCTTATTCAAGACTTTTGGAAACTAACTGATAAGATATTGGTAAAACTTCGATCCTCCCTTTTGTTCTCCGAAACGATGATATATACGATAAATCATCTTTAGAGTATTAAGAGAAGGGATGGGGGATGGAACTTTTTCGAAATCAACTTTTTAACAAATTAGATACAGAAGAAGGGCGAGCGTTGGGTAAGAGAGGCCATTTATCACTGGAGATGTTATTTTGGGTGTAAGAAGATTTATTTTAATTGAATTTAGTCTTTTCTTTTGCAGATTATCTTGTAAAGTCCCTCGAGGCATTCTAAAAGAAATGGGGAAGATAATCATCTTGATGCTGATGCTTTATATAAAAGGTGAGTTTTTTTGTACATTTTACCGTTAAATTATTAATTTACGATTTGATTCCATGGATGAGCCTTGCCTCACTAATGTCTCATCGGTTTTTCCATTTTCTCGATACAGCATATGATTAACAATGTTCCAAATCCATTAGCTTCCTCCAACCCTTATAAATTTCAAAACTAACCTAAAGTAGGTACGTTAAAAAGTGTTCCCTTAATAGCGTGATCCCATTTGCAAAATGACTCCGTAAACACTCATAAAATTAACATAAGGTAAATTACCACCGCTGAAATATTAAGGAGTTTTTATGAGGGGTAAATAAATTAATTCCCTTTTGATATAATATGATTTGGCCTATATGGGGTTCTAAAGAGTGGTGAAAAAAATGCTAAAAAAAGGGTTTGAAAAACAAAATTGAAATCAGATGTTAAGGAATTTTGTAATATACTTATAAAAAATCTTAATGAATTTGAGTGAAAGAATTATAAGAATGTTTAAAAGAAAAAGTTACTTGCTTTGATAAATAAGATTCGGGAATAATTGGTATTTTATAGAGCTTAAGACAATTTATACAATCAGCAAATACTCCAAATTTTGTGAGAAATTTAATAATGAAAATTGCTGAAAAATTTAAACAATAAGAGATTCCAAGGAATTGTGCAAAACCAATTGCAAAAAATTATATATTTTTTTAATTAGGAAACTGGAAAAATTTAAGAAGAATTTTTAGAAAATATAACGAAAATTGGAATTATTGCAGACACTTCAAAATACTTGAAAATTTTTTGAAAGATTTCGCCAATTTCAAAAACAAAGTTTTTAAGAGAAGGTTTTGAAAAATTCAAGATATATATTTCAAGAATTTGTAAGAAATTTGAATTTTAAAATATTGGAAATGAAATTCAAAAAGTGTAGTCATTTTGAAATAAATAATAAAAAAAAACTTTTGTAGAAAATCAGCTAAGAAAACTATAAATATGTTTTTCTTAAAAAAATATACATTTTTCGGCAAACTTTAAATTGGAAATAATTTAAAAAAAAAGTGATCAAATTAAAATGTGCATTTCACTGATTTTCTAATAAAATTGGAGAAGTAAACTTGATTTGAATACTTTAAAATTACGCAATTTTTTTTGAGCAATTGCAATAAATTTTAAAATTAAGTTTAGAATTAAAAAAATTGTCTCTCAAGAAAAGATATACACAAATATTCTGTAAGTCGCAAGAAATTCATTTCTATTTCAGTATATTAAATTCAACATGAAAGAAATTTGATAAGATTTCCAGAAAGTGCAAGCAATTCTGCAGTTTTTTTTGAAGATTTTGTAAAATATTGACAACATTTTTTATAGTGACGGAATTAGTAACGAATTCAATTAAATTTTGAGAATTAAAGGAATTGAACAAATTACGGAAAAATGCAAAAGATTCCCATGAATTGGAAATAAAGTCAAATTCTCTTTTCTATTTCCTAATTGGAGAAATAAGCTAATTTTGAGAGTTTCTTAATTTCTATTTTAGTATCTTAAATTTAAGATAACAAAAATTAAGAAAAAAACTAAGATCACATCGAACTAATTAAAATTTTCCACTGATTTTTCAAATAAAATTGAAAAATCAGTTATTAAAAATTGTTTTTGAATTAAGAAAATAAGATTTAGAATTCAATATACTATCAGTACATACCTAGCACTTATTAACATTTTTCACTTATTTTCTAATAAAGTTGAATAATTGGACTTGCAATATTTTGGGAAGTTGCCAAAATTCGTGTGGAATTTAAAAAAATATAATGCAAAAAATTCCTTTAATAAAGATGAAAAAATGTTTGAAAAAATTGTTTGAAAAAATTGCTGGAAACGTTAAGATTTAAGAAATTCTTAAGATTTTTCGGCAAATTTAGTTTGACAGTAGATTTTCAATAATTTGTTGAATACTCCGAAATTCCTTATAGTGACGCCTTTGTAAAAAATTCCTTAAAATTAAAATTAATTCTAGGAAAATCCAAGAAATTACTAATAGTTAAAAAAATTTGCCATTTCTGATCAAATTTATTAAAAATTCTTAAGTAATATTCAAGAAATTCATTGAAGCATGAGAAGAAGCTAATACATCACATTTTATCTATTGTAAACAATTCTTATATCTTCTATTTGAATATCTTATATTAAGGTGAGAATTTCAAAAAAGTTCCTCAAAAAAAGTGTTTCAAATGGAATTTGTAAAGAATTGCACAAATAATAATAATAATAATAATAATAATAATAATAATAATAATCTTTATTTAGCAAAATCTGCTACATAAAAATAAAATACATAGTATGGCGTTTAATATAATATTAAAAAGCAATAAACTAAAATTAAAAACCAAAACAAAACCAAAAAATAAGGATAATATTACAATAATAGTGCTGGTATGAGGTACGAGTATTGTTGGCAAATAAACATGTTTAAGATTATGCATTCACATATGAATGGGAATATACAAAAAGGTAAGAAAAACAAACATATACAATGTAAAAATAAAATCATACAAATAAAATCTTAAGCTAAACGTAAATAAATAATAAAACATGAGTTGAAATAATTTTTTTTATAGGAAATTACAAGAAACTCTAAGAAATTGCTAACATTTAAAAAAATTGCTATTATTATATTCAATTTTTTTAAATGGCTATAATATATTTTAAAAAATTGCAAAATTAAAAAAAAATCAGATGTAACTAATTTATTAAATTTTCAAACAAACAAAGAATTAAGAAATTTCTTGGATCTTGGAAAAGAGCAGTCATATTAAAGTTTTTTTTTATAAAATACAAGAGAAAATCTTAAAAATTACATTTTATTAAAATTTCAAAAAGAAAATGTACGAATTGTAAGAAATTGGCTTATTGTAACAAAAAATTCTTCTAATAAAAATTTAAAAAGATATGAAAAAGTTTCAGAACTTGTCAAATATTTTAGGGGATATGAATTTTTATTTGAAAATTAATAAGCAAAAATTGAAAATCAACTATAACTATTTGTTCAAAAGAGAAATGTCCTGTATAAACGTTACACGAAGTGTCATTGCGAAGTCAACACGCACAATAGACGGTTGATTATTTTAGTCGTGTTTGTACAAAATAAATTAAACATTTATTATATAATAATTATACACTTTATGCCATATTCTAGTATGAGGATTTTTTATTCTAGTATAATATTGGCAAGAAATAATGTGTATGGTGATCTTAATAGTTGCTTTAAATGTAAAGTCGTACTTTTTTAAAACAATAATACAGAGCACAGCATGCAAACAGTATCTTCATAGAAAGCGTGGAATTGTAGATATACGCAGCTTGCACATAAGGAAGTCAATCTGGAAGTGCGACGCGTACGTAGTAGCAAACGTAGCAAATTTAAAGAACTCGTCCATTATCTCAAAGAGAGCTACGTAAGTAGAGAGAAGACAAAAACCTTAAGTCTCGGTCTCAAAACATCGTTTATACAGGGTGTTTTTTATATATTGCGACAAAATTCAGGAACGTATTCTTTGGACAAAAATTCGCAAAAAAGTTCCTATAAACATAGGTCCTAAACCTTTTAGATTTTGAGCTATAGTGTGGTAAAGTTTTAACAAAAAAATTATTTTTTTTCGATAACTTAAATACCCCTATAGATATTTATCCAAAGATTGGTATGCAGGGTCTGTGTATCCAGAGCCATTTACCAACATACTTTTAACATTTTTATGTTCTCCAGTGGCGTGTGTGCGGGTTTTCCGCTGAATACTTTTATAAAGAAAAATAGTACGACACTGGTTTTTCTTGTATTAAAAAATATTTTTAAATTCCCCGTTTTATTTGCAACATTTTTGATACCTTGGCCTTTGTCCGTTAGATGCACGGTTTTCGCACAAAAAATTAAAAACCGGGGATATGTTGCTCAGATTTGATTAGACTTTCTTTATTCTAGTAATTATTCGTTTTTTTAGTTTATTGCAATTTTAATAATAAATAATAAAATTTTTATTAATTAATTTAGTACAAAAGCCCGCCCAATTTAATAAAATTGTAATTGAGAATTTAAAACTTTTGCTCCTACAATCTTTAATTTAAAATACAAGTTTTTAAGTAATAAAAACTTATTTCATTTTTTATTATTTATTTAAGTAATATTATTATTTTTACAATTATTTGTTATATATATTATTTGTTATATATTATTTGTTCACAGTGTCCTCCTCCAACATCAATACTAGCATCTAATCGACGTCGCATTGATTGGCGGACATGTTCAAATATTCCTGGTGTCTAGTCTGCCGAATTATGTCACAAGACGTTATAATGCGATTACGCAATTCCTTCACATTATTAATTGGATTTCTATAAACCAGTGATTTAAGGCGGCCCCACAAAAAAAAATCCAGCGGATATAAGTCGGGAAACCGTGGGGGCCAAGGGTGAATACTTCCTCGACCTATCCAACGATTTGGATACGTAATATCCAAATACTGCCGACGCACTAAACTAAAATGGGCTGGAGCACCGTCATGTAAAAAAAAAACATTTGCTGTCTCAGCTAAATGGGGAAATCTTCTAGCATTGCTGGTAATTCATTTTCAAGAAATTCTTGATACACTTGTCCAGTCAACCTTGCTGGTAAAAAAAATGGACCGATGAGAAAGTTTTCAATAATGCCGACCCATACATTAAGTGAAAACTGGTGCTGATGACGGTTTTCTGCCACAGCATGTGGGTTCTCATAATGCCATATGTGGTTATTGTGGAAGTTCATAATTGCGTCCCTGGAGAAATTAGCCTCATCGGTGAAAAGTATTTTTCTTATAAACGGTGCATCTTGCCTTATGCGTTCTTGCATCCAACGACACAAAGCCGTTCTTTTCGGAAAATCGCCTGGCAAAAGTGCCTGCACCCGCTGAATATGATACGGGTATAAAAGGTTTCTTTTAAGAATATTCCAAACTGTAAAGTTACTAATGTGTACCGTCTGAGCAATTTTCCTAGTGCTTGTGGTGGGATCTTCCTCAAATTGATTGAGCACCTGTTCTTAACTGAGTAACTGTTCGGGGATGTCCGTTTTCAGCAGTGAGTTTTTTAAAGCTGCCGGTTTCACTTAGACGTTGGTGTAAACGCGAAAACATGGAGTGATGAGGAATAACACGATTCGGGTAACGTTCAGCATAAATACGCAAGGCTTCTCGTGCGTTTCCGTTAGCCAGTCCATAAATGAAGTACATATCGGACATTTCGTTATTTGTGTAATTGTTAGCCATTTTTTTAACAAATTAATCTTGTCAACTGGCGGACAGTGACTATGATTTAAAATATCACAAAATCTTACAAATATCAACTTTATCGTGGGCAGAGGAAGAATGTGGTAAAAAAAAAGATTAAATTCAAACAAGAATGTGATTATCGTTGCGGCGACGTTGTCTGTAGTTACGTTAAAAAAAATTATGTTCACAGGCTACTTCGCGATTTTGAAAGCATGAAATATTAACATGTTACTCATATGTCACTTTTTTAACATGTTAAATAAACTGACATATTATGAACTACAATGAAATTTTAAATAAAATTTAAAAAAAAACTTACTTTTTATAACGATCATAGAAAAAATAAATTTTAGCGATCAGTCAAAGTAGAAAAATGTTTTTTAATTTTTTGTGTTAAAACCGTGCATCTAACGGACAAAGTCCAAGGAATCAAAAATGTTGCAAATAAAACGGGGAATTTAAAAATATTTTTTAATACACGAAAAACCAGTGCCGTACCATTTTTCTTTATAAAAGTATTTAGCGGAAAACCCGCACGCACGCCACTGGAGAACATAAAAATTTTAAAAGTATGTTGGTAAATGGCTCTGGATACACAGACTCTGCATACCAATCTTTGGATAAATATCTACAGGGGTATTTAAGTTATCAAAAAAAAATCATTTTTTTGTTAAAACTTTACCACCCTGTAGCTCAAAATCTAAAAGGTTTAGGACCTATGTTTATAGGAACTTTTTTGCGAATTTATTTCTGTCCAAAGAATACGTTCCTGAATTTTGTCGCAATATATAAAAAACACCCTGTATATGTCCTGAAGGTTACATGTTTCGCTAATAAAGCATCATCAGGCCTTACAAACTAGATGACCTGCTTAGTACTGATACTTCAACGTACGTGGCAACGTTGATGATTGTTGACGTTGATGACAAAGTGAAACGTAGCTTGTAATAGTAAACTTGATGATTTGTTTGAGCAGGACTTTGCTGTTGAAATCAATAACAACTTACAGTTTTCTTTCAATACTGAAAATCAGTGACCATTCCATTATCTCTGTTAATATTGGTCATCAAAATATAGGAATTCTAAATATAACTATGTAATTCAAATCAATACGATATTATTAGAACATTTTAAATCACCAGCATTTTAGATGTCAATTCACAAGTAAAAGCCTTCATTTTATTTATTACAGCAAGCCTAAATAAAATGTGTTCTATGATTACAGCTGTCAACAAAGATATATTTCAGGATAAGAAGTGAATTAGTACGGAAATTAAAAATCTAATGAGTGAAAGGGATAATCTTTATAAAAGAGCTATTTTACATCAGAGTAGAAACATATAGGCAGAATAGAAAGGAAAAGGAAATTTAATCGTCATTAAAATTACAAACGAAATAGTTTTTTGCTGCAACAATAGATGAAAACAGAAAAAATCCTTAGGAGTTATAGAAAAATCTCAAGACCTTTCTGCCTCAATAGAGAATATCTCAGAATATTCTTTTATATATATAATATATAATATATTCTTTGAGTATTCTGCGAGAATACTCAAACCATACAGGATAAAATTCTTTTTGGAACAAATATTTAGACTGACGAGGCACAACAGTTTAATAATTTTCTTATAGGTAGTATCAGTGAGATTCTTAAAAAATATACCACAACCAAATATCGTTAACAATAATCCAAGAAGTACAACCTTAACTAATAGTCTCCAGAGTTTTGAAAAAATATCAATGGATAAGTTGACAAGTAGTTAATAACCTGAAAGATGTAAGCGGGGGTGAAAATGGCCCCTCCAAACAGACAAACAGATTCTTTCTGATGTCTTTCATGTTGTCGAAAATAGGTTGCTAGATAGGGCGTTCTGGAACGTATCACCAGTTAATCCTGTCTCAAAGGTGATGAATCCAAGTTGTGTAATGAGTTTGAACCTATCAATACTGTTTATATACAGTGCGCCTCTTAACATCCCCTCTTTTCTTTTGAATGCGTTTATATAAAAATTTGTATTTTGGCACACATCATTAGCAACCTAAATACTATTTTTTAGTTTCTAGCTTATTTTTCAAAACTTTAAAATAGTGTATGTATGTATCGCATGACCCCCCTTCATGCGATACACTATTTGAAAGCACTCACTGAATGCTTTATCGCCTTAGACTATTAAGTCATTACTTCTACCCATAGCAAAATCCTTCAAAATCTTATTTTTTGCATTTTTATTTCCATTTAAGATAATTAAAACTTAGGTAACACAGAAATGTAACTATTTCACTACAAAAGATGTCGAAAATGTGCACCATGAACTTCAAGACAGTAAAATAATCTATTGGAGAACTCTTCACGAACATTTTGGAAAGTGGCAACATTAATATTGCGATATGCATCAATTATTCTTTGACGTAGGTCGAAGATAGATTCTGGCTGGGTGACGTCGACTTTTTGTTTTAACTAGCCCCATAAAAAAAGTCTAGAGGTGTAAGATCGCGCGATCTGGCTGGCCACTCGGTAGGCCCTCGACGACCAATCCACCGATTAGGGTAAATATTAGTTAAATATTCTCTAACATTTCTGCTAAAGTAAGGCGGTGGAAAACTGTTTCCAGCTCAAATTCATGAGGATTGTGTTCAATAATATCAAGGATCAGTGGTTATACTGCATTTGTCAACATGTTTAAGTAAAGGTTCCCTATCAGATTTTGGTCTAAAAAGAGAGGCCCAACAATGTAATTCCCTAATATGCCAGCCCACACATTTATTTTTTCTGAGTATTGTGTGTGTGTTTCACGAAATATGTGGGGATTTACATCGCTCCAATAACGAACATTTTGTCTATGAACACTACCATTCAAAAAGAAGTACATTCATTACTGAAACAAATGTTCTTCACATAAGCATTAACATAAGTCCTATTCTCTCGGTCATTACCTTGCAGAATTCCATACGTCCATCAGGATCTTCTTCTGTCAATTGATGAACCAAATTTACGTTTTTTAGGTACCCTTTTCACAGTAGCAGAAGATACATCACACGTGTCACCAACTGCGATAGTTGCTATAATATCCACCTTTTTTTTGCTGGATAGGACGTCCTGACTTCTGAAAGCGAACATTAACAATTGTTTTCGTCTCAAATACATTACGATTTCCACCGTAAATGAAAATAATTTCAATATTTTCAGCATGGGGACGCGGATCAGGCATTCTCGATTAAATCAAAGTACAAATAAATTTGCACTGAACGAAATAGCAAAAATATTCTCTCCTTTCGGTATTATTCGGTTTTAAAGGTATTGGTAAATCAAATAAGTTCTTGTACGAAATAGTAACTTTTCTGATAATAATGTGACATTAACATTGACAAAAAATAAAAACTCAACCTAACTAAAATAAACAACAACACACCTAAAAACAAATTACACCTAAAGAGGTGTAGTAAAGAACATAAAAATGCGAAAAATAAGATTTAGAAAGGTTGCCATTTTCCCAGAAGTAATGACTTATTATTCTAGGACCATAAAGCATTCAGTAAGAGCTTTCAAACGATTTATCGCATGACCCCCTTTCTATTTAATTTTATTTGTCAAAATGGCGTCCCGCCGCCATTGGTGTCCGGAAATTACGCGTCAGGATTTCGGTGGGCAATTCTACATGAAAAATTAATGCAACAATACCCTCTATACAATTTTTTCAAAATCTCAAAATTAAGGAAGATACAAAGTGTTAAAAAAAAATTCTTTTTTTCACAATAATAGTCACATTAATAATTTGACGCTAGTCGTCAATCACAAAAGGCTTAAGCTGTCCTTCACCTTAGAAAAATGACTTAGAACTGTTTGTTTTAATTTTTTTATAAGTTTGGATATCAAATTAGTAAAGAGCATCAAAATATCTTTTAAAAAGGTGCTCTTGTTGCATCATCGTAGAATTAACGGTTTCCGATAAAAACGAATTTAAACATTAACATTAAACTAAATTAACACAGCAAGCCTTGAAAACATACATTGTTAAAGGGTAATTTGTTAAATAAAATAACTATTTACGATAACACAACAAATTTAATTTTAAAGTAATACTTTCATAAAAAATTTGTATTTAATGTTGCCCTTTCATTTCAATACATAAATTCATTCTTCTTTGGAAACTCCAACGAATTCTAGAAAATATGCCTTCCTTCTGTTTAATTGTTTCACAATTGTCAATAATCCATTACCCACCGCGTCCAATCCATTTTTCAGGAAAATTTTGATATAAATGTTCTCTCACTGCTCCATTGAAATGGGGTGGAGCGCCGTCTTGCAGCAGCTACATTTCACGCCTTATTTGAACAGGAACATCACCTAGTAGATTGGGCCACTAATTTTCAAAAAGTTTAAGTAGACCTCACCATTTAGCCTTTGTGCGAAAAAATGTTTCCCTATTAGATGTAATATAATTATGTATTATATAATAAACTCACGATTATGAAGGTTTCCAATGGTCCTACAAAAATTGCGTCGAGCCACTGGATCTTCAGGGTTTAAAGCTTGAACCTTTTGATAATAAAAGGGATGTAGGAGTTGCTCTTGTAAAATTTCATGAACCGTACTTTTCGGAGTATTTTCCTGAGTTGCAATTGATCTTACGCCAAGAGTAAAGTTATCCTTACTCTCATTTAAAACACGAAATTCCGTTCTTTGAGTTCGAGTTCTTCGTGGACATCATGTTGACTAATTTTAAATGTTCTAAATTCTCCTAGTCTCTGATGGATATTGCTAAACATTTGCGATCGTGGTATTCTTCTATTCGGAAATTCTTCTCTGTACGTATGTCGCGTAGTTCTGCGTTGGAATACAAGTTATTATTATTACTATTATTTATTTTATTTTTAATCTTAATGATTTTAAAATGATTAAAATTGCAAATAATATTATCTGTCAAAATTTATAATACAATGTCATAACTCATTTCCATGGAAACTAAAGCGTTTCGTTTCAAGATTTGCTTTGTTAATTTTGAAAATCAAAAGTTCTAATTAATCGTATGTAAGTGTTTAAAGTCGTTTTTCTTGGAAACCTTTAATTCTACAATGATGCAACAAGAGCACCTGTTTAAAAGATATTTTGATGCTCTTTACTAATTGGCTCAAGCCTTTTGTCCTTAACCACTAGCGTCAATTTAATAGGGTGAATACAAAGTATATAAACACTAGTAACATGCATGCAAAATTTGAAAAAAATCAGTACATTAGAAAAAACGTTATTTAAAAAAATAAGAAAAAAATATTTTTTTTTAATACTTAGTATGTTTAATACTTTAGTATCTCCCTAATTTTGAGTTTTCGAAAAAATTGTATAGAAGTTTGTTGCATTAATTCTTCATGTAGAATCGCGTAATTTCCGGTGATGTGATAAGATAATGAGGACAGTAGCCACATTACAGATTTAGCCGACTAAAATGATTACTTGGAACAGTAAAACATTTCCAGAACTTTGAGGTATGTTGTAAGAACAAAGATAATCCGAAAAAATTTGACTTGCGAGAGTTTTCAACCACTCTTTAAAATTTCCTTTCACCGATTCAATTTGTCGAAAATTTTAATTGACATTCCAGCTTATTACAGTAAAGCCACAGATGTTAATAATTAACAAACCGGCACGCTATGGGCAAAATAATTTCGCGAACACAGATCGACGGTTTCCATCCATCATCAGCCGAAACAATGCTTTTAGGAATTACCGTAACGCGTGTGTGTTTGAATAAACACCGACTCGCGCTACGAAATTTCCAATGATTTTTCATCCAGAACATTTTTTTGAATTAGTCCCCGTTTGACTCTGTAACATATTTTTTCTTTTTCTTTATTTCTTTTTTTTGTTAAACAACGTAATCCTGTAGAAAATAAATGAAAGTCGCCCCTTTGGATTATAGTTAAACATTCTGGAGAATTTATTTCTCATCCGGGGGGTAACTTTTTATATGCTTTCTTTTGAGGGTGTCGGATTACAGAGAGAAACCGAAACTCAAAGCCATTAAATTTAACTCAAAAGGTTACGTTATTTAAGGGTTCTTTTTTTTGGCTTTGAAGCCAATATGTTTTTTTTCCAATTTTATACTCTTTTATATATTTTATTTTTACTTGATCAAAATAACAATTTTCAAAAGTTCATCAAATAAGCAAAAAAATTTTAAAGTTTTATAATAGTCTAATCAAATGGTAGAAAATAGGGGAAAGTTTTGGTGTAGTTTTGAAATTTTCTTTATATATGATTTTTGGGCTGCTTTACACGATTATCAAGTTTACCAACACGAATTTTGACCGAAAATGGGTTTTGAGAAGGAAACTTCCTTAAAAAGGGTATTTTTTAATATTTTATTTAAAAAACCAAAAACACATTCATGTTAGGTAAATATTGGTTATATGAACAGTTCAGCCGCGATGAGGACGCAAAATTAAAGGTTTCTTCACCAACGCGTCCTTTTCCTTGAAGGCCCGGGTTCTTCATCGGCATCTATAATATAAAAAAGGACAAATGAACTTACATATTGTTGTTTATTTATTATTCCTAGTTTAAACTACCTTGTCTAGTCTCCTTTCCTTCTTTCATTTGTTCAGTGACGAAGAAATCCAACTCTAATTCGTTCGCCATTTCCAGCTCATCTGCCGGGTTTGCAAGAGAGACTGGTGTATTATCGCAACTGTTTTCACAGTTGAAGCACAAGGTACTGCAACTAAGCCCTGCTTTTTTACAGCCACAATTTCTTTGGCAATTTGTAGTGCACTTACAAGACAAGCTTCAGTAAATCTGGAGGAGCAGGTGGTAACAAGCTAGTCACAGGTGCAAGACCATCTTTCGATTTTTTCCATCCCCACTCTTCTGGGTTTTTCTCGACACCCAACTATTGCTGGACCTGATAGTACACTCTTAGTGAGTGTTGTCGCGCTGCAGCAGCAGATGGCGACAGTGATGCAATGTTTGCATTGAGCTTAAAAGCAGATTTCATGTAGGAAATATATCTCAAATGATTTAGCGAAGGCACAGTTTTACCACTGTATCCGTATAGTGAAACCAAAAAACATTCATCAGCAACCATATCCTGAGTAGCGTTGGAGTCTTTAAATACTTTGATACGGTCAGCAAGATACGGTTTTTTCTCAGGGTATGAATGTATTTCAGTTTTCCTTGATTGTACAATGTCGATGTTGTATCACAACCACTCATTGCGTGTAAGAACAGAATATTATCAGCGATTAATGTGTCACTTATAGCATCAGTGGGAGAGAATATAGCCGTAGACACTTTGTTCTTCCCAGGTTTCAAAAAGAAAACATTCAAGTGTTCTCAGAGACCAATTAAAATTACCAAGAAGTCTATATCCTTATCCACTATAATCACCTTCTCATTGTTTGGAGAAAGTTGCAATGCTGTGTTTACTATTAGGGTCTCAGCATCTTCTTTCACCTGTTTGCAAAAAATTCCTACCGAAGTAAATCTCGCAATGAGCATTGATATGATCCGACTTTTGTTTCTCATGTTAGCAAGAAATCTCTCTTTTGCCATCGTTGGTACCATTGTATCATCGAACAGCATGTCAGCTGAAGCCAGTTTCCTTGATCTGTTCATACGCTCTCCACTTTTTGTACCACCGTCGAGGTCTTCTTTACCCATCAAAAACAATTACTGCATTTGATTGATATTTTGATTTGACATATTCTACATACTTTTCACAAATAGAAAAAAATGTTTCATTCGTGGTCCATGGTACCGTATGTAAGAGAAACCCGCCATCTATGAAGTATTGAACTTGGATACTTAACTGGTTGTTTTTTTAGGGGTTTGAGTGCTCTATTAGGAGTGGATTGGATTCCTTCTCGTAAACCATTGTCAAACAGTGTTAAAGAAAAGGGACCATAGCTCAAAAATTCCTCGAGGTGCTTCTCGGAATGTTTGGCAATGGTCATTCTTTGGAACAGAGTTGTTGGATTGATAGGTATTACTTCGTTTTGTATCCGTATCGCACTAGTCATTATTACCAGAGGTTGCACTCGATCGCTCCTTTTAAATTTGATAGTTCCGAAGTCACCACCAACAATTCTATGAATATCTTTACTGCCCACATTCCAAGCTTTATGGCAGGTTATCCGATCGTCAGCCACAACACCAGTGCTGATTGAATATAAATCGGGGTTTTCAGGGAAAGGAAAATCTTGCAGGAGCCATTCATACATCTCGGCCTGATCCTTGTTGTCCCTTGTAACTCTTGAGTCTTTGAGTGCTACATGCTGTTCTGATGATTGAAAGGTAACCCCACTGTAATTTTCGATCTATTCACAAACGTGTTGCACGGAGGTCATCCCCAATGTCCACCTTGCCAATACACCTTCTCCTACCCCACGACCGTGTGTGAGACCTCCATGAAGTTTCATATTCTTTATGAGAAACTGCTCGATGATCGTGTCCGTCCAGGTTCCACACCAGAATTTGTCAGATCATCGAACTGTGAAAAAACCGCCGGTAGTAAATTTTTCATATTCTGCGGCAGACATTGTTTGTTTTAGATTTAGCATATCTTATAAATACAGATGAGCGCAATGCATACGCAAAGTGCATCCCAGTTGCCCATTCTTTCAGACGAGATAAATAATTTCACAAGAGTAACTAGCTGTATAGTGTATATACTGTACCCAGAGCTGAGCAGTCGGGCCACGTTGTTTTAGTTGTTGCAGTTGATGGTTTACCTTTTCCTTGAATTTGCGACAATCATCAGGATCAGACGCAAGGATCACTGATTTGTCAAAATTGTGTAAAATATTGTTTAGTTTTGTTTCGATTTCTGAAGAAAATGTTATCATCTGCATTACAATCTTCATAAGTGCAACCTGGGCTAAAAAGTGAGCTCTTACAGCTCTGTAGTAAGCATGACCAGTCATAATTTTTTCGATGGAATTTAATGCGTAAATGGTATTGAATAAATCTTTCAGGCCACTGCCGTCCATTATGTAACCTATGGACCCTAAAAAGGACATCAATAAGTGGAATCCGCCCAATCTTAGAACGACATTATTCAGTCTCGAGTCTGTCCAATTGGAAATTATGAATCGCGCCTTCAAGTAGAGGGGTTGAACGAAAGTCACTATACATATTTCCTGACCATTTACTTTACATTTGTCTGCAGCTTCCAATAAAGCTGTAAATATTGTATCGTAATCTGTCGGAGGAGCATTTATAAAAGGAAGATAAGCAGCAAATGTTTTTTTAGAAACGAGGTCTCTGGTAGCTTGCTCCATAAATAAATTCCATCCTGGTATAGCGGAAAAGTCTTTAAACTTCCTATAAAGCCAAAGTATGTCAGATGTGCTTGAAAAAACTATTTCGGAAGTAGAAAAATTATTACTGAGGTCTTGAATCTTAACTTGCTGTAACCCTTCACCACGCTCTGCAGGTTCAAAATGTTTTAAGATTACAGCCCTGAAACTACCAACAACCGTACTTTTAGGTATATTTTTCAACCTCGGAATGCTTTTATCTGCGGGTACTGCAGTTGCTGGAGCTATAGTGTAAATCCCACCCATTACGTGGAAAGTGTTATATCCATCGATTGTTTGACTATTAAAATCAGCGTTGTCATAAACAAACTGATAAAACCCGCCCTGATTAACTTTTACTTCTGGTTTCATAGCAGACGATATTTCAAAACGTACCGTTTCCGAGTACGAGCTGCAAAATCCCATAGAATGTAATATATCAAGCAGTTTTTAGGAACCACATTTTTTATGAATAAAAGCCGCCAAGTCAACTTGTATATTTGACAAAAACGAATTGGGCCTCACCGAAGTGATAATACTGTGAGCAAGCGCGTTGCATTTATTCATCCATTTCTGAATGTTTCCGCGTTTTCTCTTTATAATCAGAATATCCAAAAAACATTTAAGAGTTTCAGGGACAGCGGCTTCACTCTGTTTAAGAAAACAATCTGGAGGAGGGTAATCTGTTATATTGTATACCTGTGTTCTAATATCTTCACAAATAATCTTTGCTGCGGCTTCAACAAATCGAAGCCTTTCCTCTTGTTCAGACTTACATGTTTTTTGATACCACAAGTTATTCAAAATTTTTTCTTCTGTATTTTTTTCTTTTTCTTTGTATTTTTTTTGACAACAGTCTTTTTCTTTTTAATGCTCGCAAAGAGAATATCGTCTCCATACTTTTCTATTAGGCGAGCTTTTACCGTTTTCACTTCAGGTTGATAATTTCCTTTAATCTGTTCTATCAACTGTTCCATGGAGAACTGACACTCGTCGTCACTGTTTTCAATATAATCATAAATATACTGCATTGTTTTGTCTATTTCCTCGGCATGTGGTCCACTTTTCGTCTTTTCTCTTCTTGGACCTTTGGTCGACTATACAGGTTTTTATAACACTTGCTATGATATTGGGCATCTGCTGCAATTAAATCACCCACTGGCTCGATGCGCTGTATTATAGACCGTCCGTAATCATCATTTCGTGCTGTTGCTGCTTTCAGAACTGTATGCCTCATACTGTGGACACGAACACTGTATACTGTATTGCGTTGGCTAGGCGGTTCCCTCGATTCAGCAGCGATGAATTCTGCAGTAATACGACTTCCACACAAAAAACAATGATTTTTAAAATTAAACCCGGGTGTTATCCGTGTTATCAATGTAGTACTTTCTTCTTTTTTAGCATTATTAACGAAAGCAGCAATCATTCTGTCATTCATATAAGCCTTTCTACACTTTTCATGCACATTTACAGTCATTTTCTCTCTTAAACAAACCGCCTTTCCATCACCTCTTTTTTACTGGCCTCAATGAAAGATGTAATACTTTGACTTTAAACAGTTGCTACTAAAGTTCCATCTTCCAAGGAAGCATCACATATAAGACACACTGACATCGTATCGTAAATATTCACGGTAAAAAAGTTCTCATTAATTTTGTACTTGCGAATACTCGCGCCGCGCCGGTCGGTATCGTACTAAACAGAAATTGTGTGTCCTCCTCTGTAGTTGGCAGGGCAGTGTTGCCAGATTGCAGTAAGTTTCATGCCAGCCGGTCTGAACCGTCGATCGGACAGCAAAATTTATAACATAAGTTTATATTTTATACTTATTTTTTGAATTCTTTTAAAAAAATTAAAATCTTCTTTTTTTGAAAAAAAAACAAGTTTCCGGTGAAAAATCGTGTTGGCAAACATGAAATTCATGCATATCCGCCTGTAAAACGTAGTGAAACCAAATATCAAAACTACACCAAAACTTTCCCCTATTAGCCCTTTTTGATTACCATTTGATTAGACTATAATGTATCTTAATATTTCGTATTAAGAAATCCGAGTGATCCAAGAAAAATCTAAAGAGATGTTCAGATTTTGGTGGTTTCTTGTTTTAATGATAAAAAAATAAGGAAGGCTCTTTAGATACCTAACAATACAAGGCACTGCTTAAGCCTAAAAACATGTAAGATTAAACTAAATTAAAACATATTAGGTTCAAACATTTATAAGGTAATAAAAACTAAAATTAAGAACTAATTATGTTCATTTACAAGCTAATAGTGCAAAAAAAGTGTAAGGAAAAGTCCTTGATATTTCTTTTCACATGCTTTATTATTTATTTTAAGTTTAGTTAGCCCAAGTATTCCACCACAATGCTAGAAGATATCTCCATTGATACCTCGATCATGAAAGTTCACGCTTCGGTGCTAATTTTGGACTTAATGCGCAATGGCAAAAAAACTGGAATTGATATTACAACAGGATAAGTTTTATAGTTTCTGTTATCTGCACTCAAAGCGATCAGTAAAAAGTTATTAGTATTTAAACCAAAATCCATGTTTATAAGTTTTATATTTCTTTGAAGTCCGTGCTTCACTGACTAAGGTCTCAAGAGAATAAGCAATTTATTTAGGATAGGTTGGTGGTACTGTTCCATCAAAAGATGTTGGAGAAGCTAACATTTCTCTTTCTGCTCTATTTTCCTACTTTTTTTTAACTTGCCGGGAACGGTTGTAACCTTCTTGCTCTTAAGGCCAATTTACGTCTCTCACTTGTATATATTGAGCAAAATGTTGATTTATTAATTCAGGATTTGCAAGAGTGATGCTGAGTAGTATAAATATTAAGATTACTAAAAATAGCCGATAGCTATTTAGGTGATTTTGTGGTATTAATAAGATTGATGTAGCAACTTTTTTCAGATCTGACCATAGCAAGTGAATAATTTTTCAACTCTTTATATCTATTCCAATCGTTCACTGATTTTGATGAAATTTTTGAAAAGCGTTGTCCCTTTCTTTCATAAGAAGTTTTAAATTGAGGGTCAACCAAGGAACTTTTGACTTAGTTACCCTGGCAGTTTTCTGTTTATAGAAAGAAATCCTTTAAATGTCTCAATTTTTGTTCGATGTTATTTTTACGAAAAATATCAAGTACGGAAAATCATTTAAAACATTAGAGTAATTAACATTTTTATAAGCACGACAAGAAATAAATTTTGGCTCCTGTTTTCTGGCCTTTATATTGAGACTGATATACACTAACCTATGATCAGAAAGGTAATCAGCTGATGTGTACCATACATACGTCAAAACAAGCTGCCCACCTGATACAAAGATTGGGTCAATCAATTTGAAACCATGAGCTGAGATATGTGCTGGTTAATTTAAAATTTGAAAAATGTAATATCCAGTTTAAGGGATATTTTAGTAACCAGTTCTACGCATGGGAGGAATGAACAAAAACCACTTTAAGGAGCATTTTACTACATTCTATTACAGCGTTTATAAGTAACTGTTCAACATCGACCTTTAATAGTAGCACTCTCTTAGTTCTACCCAAAACTAGTTCATATTTTTCATATACTTGGGTTACCGAACAGATGGAGTGGTCACGTGATCGTTCTGCGCCGGAGATGTGGCCTAGAGCCTCGATAGGGATCATGACTTGGGGTTTTATTTAATTCTACTAGTCAAGCGGCTTTAGATCGTTTTGGTTGAATTTTCTGCTATTCGAATATTTGAATCTTCGCAATATTGAAAAGTTGAGATTGTGTTTATTTTTTTGTTAATTTGTTTGTTAACAAATAATGGCTGGCGCGCCACGTACACCCCCATTGTCACCCCCCAAGAAAAGAGTACGAAAACATTTGACCATTGCTGAAAAGGAAGTGATTATGAACATATATAAAACATGTGATAACGAGCATTCAGCATATGATTATGATCATAAAATTATATTTTATAATGGCCGGGTTCATCGGAAAAAAGCGCTCTCTGAGCGCTCGATTGTTGCTCAGGTATGACAATTTTTATTGGTCCTAAACAAAATTTCCAGCTCTCAGGTAGCGCTCGGTTCTGATGAACCTGGCCAATTACACCCTAAATGTTTGACCTGGCACGATTACTTAAAAGGAATACCTATCCCTTTTCGGTAAACCCCAATATATTAACATAACTTTGCATAACAAAATACTTAAAAGGGATTATTATATCATTACCTGGCACAACCTCAAAATCGGTTTGGACCCATTTTACAGGCGACCGTATTATATTTAAAAAAAAGCTGCTTACAGAGCAAAGCTGTACGGTAAAATAATTTAAAATAAGTAGGCATAATTCTCCTCGTCTAAATCTGCCAAGGTTGCATCGATGGGCGGGCCTATATTTCGCGCACATCATTTACTCCATCTGTTCGGTAATCCGACTATAATTACCTCAATCAGACAATCATACGATGTATACAATCAAAGATTAAACATGCATACTCAGACATAAACTATCTAAAATATATTAAATATTATTTCATAATAACTATTCCTAAAGTAAACCTATAACAAAAGCTGTCCTACATATTAGGAAATAATTAAAAACAATTTGTTTAGACTAATGTTAAAATATGTCCTAGATTTATGTTACATTTATTACTACACCTATTACACATTATAAGAATCAAAGCAGCGTAATACTGGATCATCTAGATTAAAAAAGTCTACATTAAAGTCACCAGCACACTCGAAATCCTGAATGAGGGTTTTCACGTTATAACGATTCTACGGCAATTGATCTAGCTCCCAATTTTATTCCTATTAAGCATAGGTTCTCTAGAGTATCAGAAATATTAAAATTAAATGTAATAACTTTAACATTTACGGTATTTTTGATACCTCCTACACCTCTCCCTCCCATATTAATTTCCCTGTCACAATATAAAAATGATACCCAGGTATTTCAAAAACATCCTCGTTTTGATTATTATTATAATCAAAGTTTCTGTTAAAAAAAATGTATTAAAATCATTAGTATCTACCATTAGATTTTTAATAATATTAAAAACTATATTTTATTGCATAACTTCAAATTCATATTCAAAATACTTTATTTGCCTATAAAAAGAAAAACAATTATAACTAAAAGCTACTTGCAAAAGAGTCACAGAGTTTTCTTTAGACAAAAAGCGCGATTTTTAAAGCCGTTGTCACCAGGCATTAACTATGCCCAGAGTGATACAACCCTACTACTACTACTACTAATACTTAACATTTAATAAACTTAAATATTTAACAGAAAGAAAGATCTTTAAAAGTATTTGGTAAAAAAAATTATTTATTAAGAAAAAGAAACAAAATAAAAAGTTACAAAAGGTCGAAACTGGCTCGGTGGTACCCCGACAGACAAGGGAGGACAGATCCGCGATATCCGAGAGCGCCTCCAGGAATACTAAGAGCGTTTTTAAGTATATGTATATATTATAGCATTTTAAAAACGTGTATATTTTCATTTTAAAAACTTTTGCGTTTTATTATGATTCTTGCAAAAACTGTTTTATATATTTTGCAAAATTCTTTTTTGAAATATTTTTAGTATTTAATGAAAGATTATTATTTCATAACGTTGTAGCATTATATAGAAAAGACTTCTAAAATCAAACTTTATTCAAAATAGTTTTTACATATGTATAAATAATATTTAGAAGGGTTAGGCCTAAGTTAAAAACTTGTGTGCTTAACTGTCTTCCAATAGAAATTTTGCAGCTTGCATATTTTTAATTTTTAGCTAATTAACTATTAATATAACATTAAAATAACCATATTTTATTAATATTACGATATTTATAAGTTATGACGGAGGTGAGGAGGTGATGGCGACAAAAAGACAAAGGCGGCGAGAACGCGAGAACCATTGCATACCTAATTATGAGAAACAAAACAGTAATTGAAATAATACAAAAATGTAAGGGATTATTTCTTTTAATTTTAGTTTAACAAGTCTCTAACGTACTCAGGGTTTTCGAACAGAAAGTCTTTTGTAATATTTTTGAATTTTCTTCTTTCATGTAGAGTGTTTTTAATTGAAGCAGGAAGTTTATTCAAAAAGCACAGGTCAATAATATGTTACAAATCTCTGACATAAGAAATTTTTCATAAAAGGAATAGGGAGGTTTTTTTGTAATTTTGCTCTTGATATATAGGTAGCTTCTGTAGGGTTATTTATTTTTATAATATAGTTCAAAAGCATTGTGTATATATAAATTTTGAATATTTACAATCTGTTAGGTATAATATAAATCATCAGATGGATGCCTAAAATTTTTCCTTTGACGTATTTTTAATACGATATTTTGACATACAGAAAGTTTTTTAATACTGTTACTATAGGCACCTCCCCATACAACTATACAATATCTTAGTATGGACTCCACAAGGCAAGTATATAAAGCAATAGGTATTTTTTTTTCTAAAATGTCTCTAACTTGATAAAGCTTATAAAAAATATTTCTAATTTTTTTATTAAGGTATATTATATGTTCATCCAATTTTAAATGTTGGTCCAACATAATACCAAGATATTTGATTTTAGTTACTTTTTTAAGGTTTCTATTGCAAAGACAAATTTGATTACGTTTACAAATATTGTTATGAATTAATATTTGTTTTTTATTAGGTTGATCATACAAATCAGGCGAGTAAGTCATAAAAAAGGTTTTTGCCATATTTAAGTAAAGTAAGTGTTGATTTAACTATTTAAGTATCTGTTCAAGACGCACCTCTGCCATATCATATACGTCTCTCCAACTTTTAGCTGAAAAAATTAAGACTGTGTCATCGGCATGACACAATATCACAGTTCTTAGTTAATTTCCCGATATTATTTATGTACATCAAAAAAAGGATGAGTATACAGTACCCTGAGGAACTCCAGTGTTTATCATGCCTGCATTACTTAGTTTATTTTTTATTTTAACATATTCTTTCTGTCATGTAGTCCTTTAGTAAGTTTAGTGGACCATTTTAAAAACCCATTTCCTCTAGCCGATCAAACAAAAGAGCATGTGATACGGTGTCAAAACCTTTTGACAGATCCATAAAAACAGCTAAGCTTTTAAATTTCCTTTAATAATTTTGATTGATTCTAGTAACAAATTCAAAAACTGCATCCTCTGTGCTTTTCCCTTCGCTAAAGCCAAACTGTTTAGAATAAATGAGTTTTTTTTTCTCTAAAAAATTTACGATTCTTTGTTTTAAACATTTTTCGCAAAATTATGAATAGCTGATATGGGTCTATAATTGTTAATACATTTTTTATCTCCGCTTTTATGAACTAGTGTAACCACTGTCACTTTAAACTCTGAAGGAATTTTATATGTTGAAAATGATAGATTTATTAAATAAAGTAAGGGTTTAAGAATATTATGATGAATATTTTATATTAGAGAAGGGGTAATTTGATCTATACCAGGTACCGAATAATTTTTTAACGAGCTAATGTATTTTATAAGTTCATGATTGTTAACAGGAATCAAAAAGAAAGTATCTCTCAATGCAAATGTGGCCAGTGGTATATTGGATTTCGGAATTTGACTCTGTGATTCTTTCCCTGCCTCTATAAAAAAGTCATTAAATTTATTACTAACCGAGTTTTCATCTGTTATTAATATATTATTTGATATAATGTGATATTCATTTGAGAATTTTATTTTTGAATTTCTTATTTCATTTATAGAATTCCATATTTTTTTATAAACATTTTTTGAATTAATAACTGTTTCTTTATAAAAATTGTTTCTAGCTGCTTTTATCAGTTTGGTCACAGTATTTCTATAGCGTTTATATTCTGCTGATGGATGCCCTCTCAGAAAAATGCTTTCTAAGTTCTCTTTTCATGAAATCTCGTTTAGCACTACTACAAATTAGACCCTTAGTTATCCAAGATTTTCTTTTTTTTTTTAATTTATAATATATTTCTTTCTATTTAGATCTATATAGAACAGTAATTTATTTTTAAAAAGTGTATATGCTTCTTCTATATTTTGACTATCTAGAACATCATTCCAAGATTCATTTTCTAATAATTTATTGAGCTTTTCATAGTTAATTCTGGACACTGTTGTTTCCTGACAAATGTTATTTTTATTATCTTATCTATTGATAATGCTATTGTGTAATGATTAATTAAACTAGATTCGTCTGATCATAAAATTTTGGTAAAAAATGTGGATCCTGCCTATTACGATGAAGCATTTCTCTACAAAATTCCACCCTCTCATCATAATCACCCGGTAATAGATCTTGAACCCGTTGTACCTGATAGGGATGCAACTGGTTTCTTCGTAGAATGCGGTGTACGGTTGTTCTCGGAATACCAGACCGTCTTGATAAGCGGCGAACACTAGTTGAAGGTTCCTCTAATGCCATTTCAATGATGTCATCTTCTGCCTCAGCATTTTCATCAGGTCTTCCTATTCTGCATCACATGAATCTCATGTCTTATATTTTCTTCGCAAAAAAATGGCATCAAAGTTAAGAACTTATTTTTAAAGTTGTAAAAAGTCCAGAAAAATTGTTTTTCTAGTGCTCTTAAAAAGTAATGTTTAAGAAACATATTTTTGTTATAGAGGCACATCATTTCTAGGTACAATTAAAAAAACAGATTTTTTAATCAACTGTATAATTTTTTTAAAAGCTTTTATTTGACAAAGGTGCTGGAATTAAAAAAGACACATATATGGCTATAACTTTTAACCTATTTACAATTGCATAACAACATAGGGGGTGATTTTGATTGTAAATGACTCCCTCTATCTCCTGTTTGAGTTTGATCCATCACTTTTGGGACACCCTGTATATATAACAGTCTCATTATTTCTATCTGCTGACAATTCTATTTTAAGGTCTTCCAGAAGTATATCAAGATCTGTAGAAGGTGGTCTATATACACCAACGATATTTAGATTTTTATTGCTATGCTTGAAACTCGTTTTTATAATATTTATCTCCGATAGTTTTATGATTTTGCTACTTGTATGGTGGTGCTGCTTTACATCAATAACCACTCCATCATTTTTGTTAAACTGGGACTCATTATAGAATATGTCAAAATTTGATATATTATACCTGAAAATATTTTTCATTGTAAATGTTTCTGACAAATCCAAAACATCAGTATTATCAGTATTTATTGTATCTAAAAAAATAATAAGTTCATCGAAATTCTGTTGAATACTTCTGATATTAAAATACAGGATATTTAATTGATTCTTACCACAAAGAATATTACACATACCATCAATGCCATCCACCACCCTCGCATCAACCACGCCACACTCCTCCACCTCATCGTTATAATCCAAAGATTTGATCCATGTTAAGTTTACATTTATTTATTTGTTTTTTTTTAACCAATAATAACCCTTAAGAAATAGTATTATTATAATGTAGGTCTAAGGTTTTCTAAGGTGTTTTCATTCAATATTTTCACAACACTGTTGTCTACTTTAGCAAAAATATTTCCGAACTTTGAGAAGACATTTTTCTTTGTCAGTTTTTCCTGTGCACTTCGATAAAGGATAAGTCGGTTTTTTATTAGGTCCTCTGTGATTCCAATCCTAGATCCTTTAAATTTTCCTACATTTAAGGATTTCCCGCTTGTATTGATATTGGCCAAACTTCAGAATGATTCGCCTGGTCTTGTTTTTTTCTCTACCTATACGTTTCTTATTTATTCTACCTATACGTTTCTTATTATTTCTCTATCTACACGATACGTTTGTACTAAGTCTTGATAGCTAACTTTTATGCCCATTTTATTTTGAAATAATGTTAGAACCTTTTCCGCCGTATTTTCCTTTTCTTCTTCGGTTAAATTATAGATACAAATGTTATTGATTTTCTCACATTGCTGAAATATTTCCAATTTTAATACTTAAATTGTCTTTGAGGAGCTCTTTAATCTGATTATTTGAATGACAGATCATAACTTGAGATTTAGAGAGATTAATTTGTAAATTGTGTTTTTGTGCATATAGAGCAATATTATTTTAATTAGTATTTATATTTAGTTCTGCCTGTTGAAAATTATTAAAGTTTAATGGTAAATACAGTTGAGAGTCATCTGCACACTAAAGAATTTAAGAGCGTTTTAGTGATTTGTTAATGTCAGCAACATAAATTTAAAAAAGTAATGGTGATAGAATTGAACCTTAAGGAACGCCTTTTTCTATTTTGTTAAACTTTGATTTTAGAATACTGTTTTTACCTTGAATAACTACACAAAAAAATCGATCAAAATAGTTACTTTAAAATAATTTAATGGTATTACTCAAAAAGCCAATGTAACTTGGAAAGTAATAAGTTATGATTTACAGTGTCAAAGGGTTTACTATAATCTAACAAAGTAAGACAAATTAGATCTTTTTTTTCCTCCTTAAATCTAATATTGTCGGAAATTTTGACAAGGCATGTAGTGGTGCTAAAATTTTTTCCCGAAACCCGAATGATAATCGGGAATTAATTGGAACTGATCGATAAATGCAGTTATTTGGTTATATAAAAATCGCTCTATTATTTTCGATAGCACTGGCAGAATACTTATTTGCCTAAAATCTGTTCCTTCTTTGGGTTGCCCTTTTTTACTATTGGCTTGATAATAGCTATTTTTCAGATATCTGGAAAATCTTCCTTAAGAATGCAACAGTTAACAATATTGATCAGGGGATAAATGCAATAGGGCAAGCATAATCTTAAATCTTGTATGGAAGTGTTATATTCCCCTACTTCATTTGTCTTGATTTTATTTACTATATCGATGGTTGTAGTTTTATCTAGATATAAGAGAAAATAAAAAATTTGATTGCATCATGCCTTAAATTTTCATGTATATTTGATTTATAATATGTAATTTTATCCAGAGATGCCGATGTGCTTGTGTTGTTTGAGTTTAGGAAAAAGGTATTTAATTTTTTCGGATCCTGCAGAGATGGTGGCAAATCATAAGTTTTAGGTTTTTTCATAATATTTAACTCGTATTACGAATGCCCAGAGTTCTTTTCTAATGTTTTCTGTCATTTGATTGAAATAACTAATTTCTTTTCGGATTATTGCATATTTTGTAAAATTTTTAAAAGATCTATAATAAGTTAAAAGTCATGAAACGTTGTCAACGTATAAAGATTAATAATAAAAGAATAAAGTATAATAAGCATTGTTATTTCTACAGACTTCAGATATACACTTTTTTTCTAATTATTTACGGATTTTAGGACATTGTTTCATAAGCTCTTATAAGCCTGAAAATCGGGTTGTAATTTAGTGATTTTCTATTTTTGGTAATCCAATTATATTTAGGTTTAGATACTTGAACGGCACGACAAATAGCATATTTGTCACATACCTCTGTAACAAAGTTTTGTTTAAATCTAAACTTTTTTAAATTAGTTCTTCAACTTTTTCGTCTTTTTTAAAAATATTTTGGAAAATTTTAATTCGACAGTTGATTTTGAAAAATTCTTTAAATTTCATTACGGCACTTCAAATAGTTTTGTAAGGCATTCCAAGAAATTCTCATCATCAAATATTTTCTTCTATTTATCTTATTTTGTTTTGAAATTTCTCAAAAATTTTATCAATCAAGCAAGAAAATATTAAGGAAGTATCTCAGTATTTTTGACCAAGAATTCACAATGATTTAGAAAAAATCCAGGTTATTTAAGAAATACTCAGGTTTTCAGGTTTCTTGTTTGCTTGTTTGATATGTATATTTTATCAGAGCTCATCACATCAAATCCAAATGAAATTTCTATGAATGAAAAACTGTAAGGAATAAACAATTTTAGAAAGAAAAAATAAAAAAGTTTTGTCATTTTAGTAAAAAAAATTTAGCTATAAACTTATTTGGATTTATTGATATTTTTTGAAAAGATTCGCCAAATTTAAGAAATTTCGCAGGGTTAATGATATTTTATAAATTTATGTGAAATTCGAATTCTAAATTTTCGAAATTTTTCAAAAAAAAGTCGAAAATTATTACTGTTATAACAGAAATTCTAAAAAATAAATTGCAGAAAATCAGCTAAGGAAAATTTTATTTACATTTTCCTCTAAAAAATGTTAATTGCTCCGTTACATTTAAATATTCTCCTAAGCTCAAAAGTACTTAATATCCCTCAAACTTTTTTGACAAATTATAACTATTTTATTTATTATAAATTGCGTTAAATTGCAGTATGAGCAACATATGAACTATTTTGGAATCATATTAGATCCTCAATTGAACTTCTATCAATTGAACTTCTATGCCCATTGTGATTATACATTGAGAAAATTTTCGTAAAAGGTTGGTTTTATATATTAGTGGAGTAAAAACGGTGGAAAAATGTTCAAAATTTTTTTTTAAAGGTATAACCACATGAAACCTATACAGGATCATTGATTGGGCCCCTGTGCATAAGAAATAACCAATTACGACATATTTTGTGGGGTCAGAAATTTTTTATACCGAAAAATGTCAATAAATTGTCGTGGTATGTGTAAAAAGTTTTTTTACACATACCACGCGATAACTTCGAAACTAATTAGCTTATGAGATTTTTTTTAATCGATTGGAGACATACAGGCGGTTATAACAGTACTAATTTGTATCCCCTGGTGAGCGTATTTTTTCTTGGAGAATAGAGTAAACTCAAAATTTTACTTTTATTGCTGCATGATTTTCGGTAAGCGGGAAATTTTTTTTTTAAGGAATTTTACCATAGTATCTGCACATAAATTAAATAAGAGATATTAAAAAAGTTTTTAAAATAAAAACCACCCTTCTGTGACAAATACTTTTAGAGCTATCGTCATTTAAATTTAACACAGGGACGCGCGGCGATGCGCAATATACTTACTTGGAGATGGCCACAAAATGTCGCACGGTACCGCGCTCTCGATGTGTTTTCAAGGCCCGTTTGGGTAATCTCCTGACTAATTTGGCGATTCGATATTTTTTTTTATTAGGAACGCAGACTGCACTGGAATTACACTTATATTTTTAATATTAAGTTAAAACAGGAATTGCAAAAACAAAAAAAGAACATAAATTGAAAAGATTTAGATTTCTTCAGACTCTAAATCTGACGAGAGTGATGGAATTATTATTGAACATCTACTTTTAAAAAAATTTAATTCAAAATAAATTCTACACAAATTTGACCATCGATTAACTACAACTTTATTCGTTGAAAATTAATAGATAAGTGATTTTTTATACAATGCAATTTTTATGGAGCCTAATAATATTAAAATGCTTATTTTGTTAATTCAGGAATATTTGTAATAATAATAATTATGTATGGGGTCAACTGAGGTTCTTGGCCTGGTTGCATCACATAACTCCTCCCTCCTTAAGTTCGGAAAATAAGGGCTGCAATGGCTGCTCGTTTTTTCGACTCTCTTGTGAAGGGCCGTCGAAGGGGTCGTTCTCGTAGTGGTGGCTTCTATGGGATTAAACAGGCTTTTTCCATTTCTTCCATCCAATATACAGCAGGATTCCGCATATGAGGGCGGCAATGGATGAGATTGGAGCGATCCACGGGTACGTGGAATTTTCGGGCGCCTCTAGAAGGTGTAACTGGATTGTCGACAAGATTTTCTGGGCTGTCTTCAGTTCATCCAAGTTTATTTCCTCGAGGGTTAATTTGGAATTGTTGTTGCTGCTTTGGACATACGAAAACTTTGGCAATTCTAACACATATTGGAACTCCGTTTTTCTTTCGCCTTCGTATGTTGGTTCAAAAATCTTGTAGAGCCCTTGTTGACATTTGCCTCGGGCGATTGTCGTCTGCACAGGAATGACCAAAATTTCGTTACCATTTAGGCGTTGAATGGTACTTTTTTGGTAATTAACATTGGTTAACGGGCATATATTGGTTGACGTTGTTAGCAGTTGGAAGAGGCAATATTCGTCCTTTGAGAGGGTGGTTTCCTTGCAGATGAAAACGTCTTCTAGCTGCGGGCATTCTTCTTCTGTGGTCCAGTAGTTATCGTTTGTGAGTAGGATATAAGGATTGGAAGGGAGAATGGTTTTGTTTCCAATGGGTATTGGGTAGAGTTTGTAAAGTATATAGTGGTTGGGAAAGACAATTGGGGTGTGTATTGAAAATAAAATTGAGCTATTTTTGATAATTACTTGAACAGATAAATAGTTATAAAAGTTTACTAATTCTTTAAATTCAGGTATTCGGTTTGGACCATATATTGTTTTTATATTTTCTATTAAATTTAAAAGTTGGTTAGGATTTAGTATAGAGTTGTGCATTTTATTTACATGAGCGAATGAGATTGCGTTTTCGATGTTATTTATTACGGAATTTAAAGTGTTTAATTGCAACATTATATTGTCTAATATTAAAGACATATATAGGGCATTAGATAAATCTAACTGATTTTTCTCAAGTAAATTTAGTTTTTCCAATATAATTGCTTGATTGGTATTTATTTTTTCTAAATTTTTAGTAAATTCTTGTGTGATAGAGGATAGAATTGATTGTTCTTTATTAAAGTTGTTATTTAGAATTTCTTGATTTTTTGTTAGCATATCGAAATAGTTATTATAGCGGGTTTCATCGTCTGAGTCAAGGGTACCGAAGAGCCATTTTTCAGCGTTACCTACTACGTTAAGTAATCCTCTTTTTGATCGATTAGGTTTGTAAAAAATCTTGGTATTTCTTAAAATTGTCTTTGTGGATTGCGGCTTTGAATTGAGCGCATGTGAACGTCTGTGTTTCTACTTATTGCAGACGGCATTCTACTTGTTGTAGACATTGGGGTTGGGGGGCTGGTTAATTTATTTGAATTTTCTTTAGAAAATACATTTTTCGGCTTGCCAAAAACTTGTTCGTTAGTGGGAAAACGTACGGGTTGGGGTTGAATATTTATAGGTTGGCTTGGAAATTGTTGTTTAGATATTGCACCTGTATTATTTGAAAACTGGGGTTGAATGTTGTTATTTGGCATTGGAAAGGGATTTTGAAAAGAATATTGATTTTGTGGAGGAACAAAAGATTGTTGAATTGGTGGGGGCATATGGCTGAAATTTTGGCGATTATTTCTTTGGGGAGATGTTCTATTTTGGGGTGTATTATAAATTTCTTGTCGTGGAATGAAACTACGAGCATTTATTTGCTGTTCGATAAGTGAATGATTTAGAACAATTGAACTTGCGTCATCAATATTTTGGGGATTGTGTAACATTAAAATTGTTCGAAGCTCGCTAGGAGAGTTAGACATTAAAACAGTAACAGTTGTTAATTGAGTTTGCTCCATTAAAGCGTCTTTTGTACCTTGAGTTAGGGAATCATCAGCAGCGATTTTTAAGGAAATGCGAGATTTTAAAATTTTTCTATAAAAATCTTTCTATAAAATCTAAAATAGGCTCTTTTCTAGATCGAGTTAAAAAATTTAACTGTTGAGAAAGTACTTGACGGTTTATTCTATCGCCAAATTTTTGTCTTAAGGCGTCTTTTATTTTGGGCCAGGTCGTTAGATCCGGTCTACAAAGTAAAAAAATCGCCTGCTTCTTCGGTTAATTTAGAACATATTGAGGCAAAAACAAATTCCTTGAGAGATTCATCTACAGTGCCTATATAATATCTATTATAAAATTTGGCTACACTTGAAATAAAAAATTCTAGATGATCACTATTGCCTGTAAATGTTTTAAGAGTATGAGCAATCTCTTTTGCTGCTGTAAGGGTAGTCATATTTAATGAATTTGGTTCTAACGTTAAATTTGTTAAATTTACGTTTCTTAAAGAAATATTTGAAAGGTTTTGTGTAAGATTATCAATTTCACTATTTGACATTAAAATTTAACTAATGTAAACGAATTATCGCACTTTTAGTAAATTTAAAGTATACTTAATAATAAATTGCAAAAATTAAAAAAATAAATTCAAAATATACACACAACAATTATCATAAAATTAAATGGGAGTGGAAAGGAAAACTCACTTACGATTTTACTTCTCGCAACTGTGGTCTTCTTGCCTTGGGTTGGTTTCAATGCCTCAACAAACAGTTAAAACTGACGATTTCTTGGCTTCAGCAACGTTTTCTTGGACTGCTTGCCCAACCAGGAATCTTTGAGACACCTACATGAACGACTGCGCCAGTGATGGAATTATTATTGAACATCTACTTTTTAAAAAATTTAATTCAAAATAAATTCTACACAAATTTGACCATCGATTAACTACAACTTTATTCGTCGAAAATTAATAGATAAGTGATTTTTTATATAATGCAATTTTTATGGAGCCTAATAATATTAAAATGCTTATTTTGTTAATTCAGGAATATTTGTAATAATAATAATTATGTATGGGGTCAACTGAGGTTCTTGGCCTGGTTGCATCACATAACTCGAGCTTCTTCTTCATCTTGTGGTCTGTTACTACATATTGCATATTTATATTCGTCACAACATTTTAATCCTTGAGCTAAATACGTGCACCTATTATTGTTGCAATTTTTGTCGGAACACCGAATTGACAATGCTTTTCTTACTTCATTGGGGATCGGATCTTGTATTGCTGATATTGGTCTCCAGTAAGTTTCATCATATTTCCAGCCATATTCACGAGGATCTTCCAAAATTATTTCTTTGACATGAGAATTATACTATATTTTTAATTGGTATATATCTAAAAAAATGGATCAATAATATCTAACATATGTAATAAATTCATTCTATCGTTTAGTACCTTCTTTAATATATTCCTGGGGGAAGAGAAAGTTCCTGGGGGAAGAGAAACCCTCACCGGAGGGTATAAGAAATCTACCACTGAGCACAATCCTGGACTTCCTTGAAGCTACAGAATTGAACCTGTGGGACTAAACATATGGGACACAATAGGACTGCTTCTTAGCAGACCGCAGTGTAGGGAGCCACAAGGCACCACCCAGCGGTGGAGTTTTAGTGGGTATAGGACGAGACAGACTCGACACTGAGTCCCACACTACTGGGGGCGGCGCCGCGTAACCAGTGTTCATGAAGAATTTCTCCACCGACCCCAAAAAAAAAAAAAAAAAAAATGTTGCTTAAACGCATCAGTTGTAGGAGGCAATTCTGAGGCTGATCGATTTGACTCTTTTGTTAAATGCACCCTTAGTTCATTAAGAGTTTTAATAGATGTGTTTTTATTTTTATATAGATACAATAAATACATTTGGCCCAAATTTATTGCTTCATCTTCAAGCAAAAATGGCAGATTTTCGAGCCCCTTTAAATTATCGATGTTTTTGTATAAAATGTCGAATGCTGATTTTTTACCTATTTTAAATAGTGCACAAGTAGTATCACATCTAGTTAAACAATGAATACTTAATAATTTTTTACAAACTTCTTCTCCTAAATTAGTAACAATATTGTTTATAGATAAAAAATTTTTGTTCTTACTTTGACCAAATTCAAGAAAAACACTACTTTTGGCCATTTCTGGTGTTACAGAATAATAATAAATTAACAGAAGCAAAACATCTGTGTCAACGGATTTTACAAGAATAATATTGCCAATATTTTTTTCGGCCAAAACATGAAGGATTATTCTTGTGTCAGCTTCCTCTTGGTTGCTAAATAATCAATTTTTCTTGGTATTTCACTTTTATTAAGCTGATAACAAAGTTCTGGATTTTCAAACCCTCCTGCTATGATTATAGTTTCGTCTTCGCTAAGTAAATTTCCTACTTCGTTTATAAATTAGTTGGTAAGAAATAGTAACAATGATTTTTTGTTTGACGAGGATCGAATAAATTCCCTGAATTGGGGCGCTTTTCTAGTACCAGCAACTTTAAACTCTGCACTGAAATTTCCACGTTTAAGTCTTTTGGCATTTTTCAGAGAATTACTTTTATACGTATCAAAAACAACAGTAATTCGTTTTGAGTTATATTTTCTTCCATCCCTTGAAATGTTGTTTATAAAAACATTTCCTAATTCATTAAATGTAACAAATGTTGTGGCTTGTAACTCTTGAATTGCAACCATACCGTCAATAATATAGCAATCTACATTGGGACATTCATCCATAGGAGTGGTCAACGATTTAATTTTTTTGGCTAAATCAGATTTTGTTGATTTCCGCATTGATTCGTCGTCATAAAATAAGGATAATGGAACCGATGTTAGTTCATAAGATAAAATATTTTCAATATCCATATCTTTAAATTTAGCGGCACAAATAATTCTGCGAAACATACATTCTGAACCGATGATTTTTTTATTTGAGTTAGTTTTTGTTTTTTCAGAAGTAAATTTAAAATTTTGTACTTTTTCTCTCTTAAGGGGATTCCAAAAGCTTTTCTGGTCAAAATGCATAAATACATTTGTGACATTTTCATTGGCTTTTTCGTAAAAATTTTCAAGGCTCCTTGCGATATCTTCACTTGCGATTTTTCCAGTGCAGATGTTTAATAATTGAGAGGGCACATTATCCAAATCAAAAGGATTACACCAATCGTTTTCTAAACTTGTAACAATTTTTAAAACCGCTTCTTCGTTTTTAATGCCGTTCTTTCCCCTTCATTATATAATTTGTTATTCTTACCGAAAGTGATTCCAACAGAAATGACATACTTACCTAAAAATGCTTTTGAGTATGCTCCTATAGCATGTCTGGTCGTAATCCAACGTAAAAGGGCACCAGGCTTCTGTGAAAATCCAATTATTCCTTACGAACTTTTACAGTCTTCGTTGATAGACTGCTCTAAAGCCATATCTGACGCCACACAATTAAAAATTTTGTCATTCGTTTTTTTTACAACAAAATTACCTTTATTGAAATACTCATACATATACGCCACATAAGTTTTTAGGTTCTCCATATCTGCTAAATATATAGGAACCCATTTCAAATACAAGTTTCTACCAGCAGCTGATAAGCAAGGTACTGTATTGTACTGCACAGAAATGTGATTAAAAACCGCCATTTCTTTCAGATCTTAACAGACGCCAAAGAAGATCAACTGATTTTTGAAATTCTTTCCAATATTTGAAAGTGCTTGAATTTAGTGAGCCAGTAGTTACAAAATCTGAAATAATTGGTTCCAGAGTTTTAATTTCTTCTAAACAATTTTCAAAATGCTGTCTGCTTAATTTATTGGTTTAACATTTTTTTATCAAATTCTGAACGTGTTCTTTCAATAAAGATGATATTACTTGGGTTCCCGGATTTTCCTCTTTATATCACTTACATAAAGATTTAAACATCAGCCGAAAAAAAAAATCAGTAACTAAAGTTAGGCCTCAAATAGCCCTGGAGTACTGCTTTCCGTCTAACATCATTTTACATGTATTTTGGGCGTAAATGTCCATTTCTGTTAAAATGGTAATAAGAGCTCAATCTCCAAAAATATATCCAACGCTAGCAATAAACGCCACGTTGAGATGCATACCTCCCAGCATTAACGTTACTTTGCCATGCATTTTTTCAGGATTATTTCATAATATCTCTCGAGCTTTTGAATAAATGGCCAAATCTGCTGTTATACAAATGTGATTTTGCTTTAAAGTGTCAGCTATTTCTACTAATCGTACCATCGATGTATATATCGTGTCATAGTCGGTAGGAGGGTTATTAATAAATAGCGAGTAAAATATAGTGGAAACAGAAATTTGGTTATCAGCTAAAATGTTATTAAAGTCGGTCCAATTTAAAAATATTTTGTCGCACTTAATGCTACGAATAAGTTGCCATGCAATATTTTTTTTGTCGAAATCAAGTCGTTTGTTCTATCCAGAGTTACAGCTTTGATAGAGGGAGGTTCTGGACGCTTTACAGGTTTTACGTATTTTAACATATTTTGAAAATTGAAACCATGTTTTTTGGGTGTTTCTAGTGAATATGCCCCTCCCCTAAAAATATTTTTTTCTACAAAGGTGGAGACGCTGGATTTTTTTTGAAACAAAACCATTGTCATTCTGTGGGTGGTGTTTTTTTCCACTTAAAGTGTCTTCATTCAAATCGAAGTTATCGATACTGGCATTTATATAATTACCCTTAATGTCATCTACAACTTCAACTCCAGGTGGAATGTAAGTTGGGTTATTATTTATTTTTTGATTCGCCAAACCAGTTGTTAATTGCCTTATGTCATTATAGGAACAGCTGAGTCCAATTTCGGATAGAGAGTCTAAGATTTTATTATCTACTAAGATTTTTTGATATATTTTCTGTTATAAAGCCCCATAACGATGTTACACGGTACTACTGCTTTGGTGTCAATTTCGACATAATGTGGAGTATTATAAAAATCATCGTTTATCAACCGTGATACAAGTTTTAGAAGCATATTGGGAACTTGTTTCTGAAATTCGGCTTGATTAATATTATCTGGACTGGGAAAATAGTTGTGTGAAAATTTAAAGACATGCATGTATTTTTTTTAAATACCGGCTGCTTTATGAAGAATTAATATTTCATTTTCTATATTACCGGTATCAGTTTCTATTGGCCTCGCAGAATAATTTTCTTCAGAACCACTCGATTCCGGGCTAGCAGATTCATTATTTATGTTGGACAATCCACCAGAGACCTTGTCTTTGTTTTGAGAACCCCTAATATTTCTATCTGCAATATAGCCACAATAACAGACTTTGTGGTATTTTGCATCGTATGCAATAGATCATCATAACCAGAAAGCTTAAAAATCATGTTGATATCATTTCCTTTTTTTGCAGCAGCTAATATTTTTGTGTAGGTGGACTTTCCTGTACCTGTAAGAAAAATTAACCAAAATAAATAGCCTATAATTACAATTTTAAATGCCGATATCTTGAAAACTGTGTGTCACAGACGGTCATCATGCAGCAATAAAAGTAAAATTTCGAGTTTACTCCATTCTCCCAGAGAAAATACGCTAATCAGGGGACTTGAATTTATGAATATTATGACCGCCTATATATCTCCAATTGATTGAAAAAAACCTCATGTGTATATGTTTATTAAATTCGAAGTTATCGCGTGGTATGTGTAAAAAAACATAAATAGAACATTTTGACAATTTATTGACATTTTTCGGGATAAAAAATGTCTGACCCCTCAAAAGATGTCGTAACTAGTTATTTTACATACACAGGGATCTAACTAATAATCCTGTAAAGGTTTCATGTGATTATACCTTAAAAAACATTTTTTGAGAAAGAAGCGACTTCTTTTTTTGTTTTTACTCCACTATCTCGAATAGGCACAAATTTAACGACGTAATACGAAATTATTACTTTATAATAGCTTAGAGGCACCCCGCTTACAATACTGTTTAACTTTATTGTTCAGTACATTCAATTACAAAATAGCAGCATTTCAGATGGTACAAAACAAAGAAATACACGTAATCCTGAAATGCTATAGATATACAACTGTAATAACAATGGTAAATGTCTTGCAATTTGAAGGATATTCTCTGTAAACCAAAAAATAATGTTTAATAATTTTATATTTAAGATTAAAAATAGAATGTTACGTACCTACATTTGTGATAGGGTTAATTGCTTTATGAATGTTCATGACTATTATACCAGAAACCGAAATGATTTCATCCTAGTCAATCGATGCAACATTACACAGTTGACCAGTATTCTAAATAAAGGTTTAGTAGAGTTGAGTTTGACTGCCAAAAACATATTAAAGAATGTAAAAGATTTAATGCATTTAAAAGATTATTTAAAAATAATGTATCGTCTGAAATTGTATCCTAGTTGATTTTTAAAAATAATTATTTTGTTGTATTTATCTCTTATTTTATCTAAAACTGTGACAATTTTAATCGTTTTAAAGGACTTTTATTTGCTATTATTTTGTATGATTACTTAGCTCTTAGGTAATTTTTCATGGGTTTTATATGTAATGTTTTATTTATGTTTTATGTGTAGTAATATAATAATTTTATTTTATAATATCTTTATTATTGGACGTGCTCCACAGTTAGGTTGTGACTTGACTCGCTGACAGGATATTTCTGGAAAACCGGAGGCTGCGATTGTTCATGGTATACCGGGACGATCCAAAATGTCTCCAGGTAATTAACCAAGATGCTCTGTTTCGCCTAAGCCAATAAAGACGACCTAGAAAACATGTATCGTAAAAATGCTGAAACATCAACACGAGCCGACCATGAGATGCAATCTTAGCACTACCATCGAATGTTGATATATCGCAAAGAAAGTGGAGAAGAACGCTTACGCGTAACTATTTAATTATTTTGTATATATTTGTTTATATTGTTTTATTTGTAGCATTATGCTAAATAAATTTATTATTATTATTATTATTATAAAAAACAAAATTCATGAAAATATTTAAATTATGAGAATGCCAAAGATACCAGAGACTTTATTAAAAAATTTACTGGGAATATTGAAGTTTGTTCAACATCAATCATCAACAATTCTCTTTTATAAATTTTAATTTGTTGAATAATATAAAGCTCATGCCTCGAAAAGACCATTCTTAGAGCCTTTAAATACCCTATGAAAGCCTTTTATCAAAAAAGGATCATATGGCACTGCAACGAATTTCCTTATTGTGCTCATTTTGACTTGAGATTCATTTGAAAGTAAATTGTAAAAAATTAAAAAAAGTCAATTAGAATAGCCGAACAAATTGTTTCAAAAGAATTTTAAGATTTTCATGTTGGACTTCTGTTGTACGATGTGGGAAAAAACATGCTTGAAATTTTAGCTTAAAAATTTGTAAATTATTAGACATTTTCTGAAAATCATAAGGCTAAGCTGCCAAAATTTTATTAAGGAACGAATTTATGAATATACCGGAAATTAGTTATAACTTTCAACATTCCTTAAGATGCTGCTTATAAATTTCTTTAAAAAAATTAATTCCCTTTTGTGAAGCAAGTTAATAAACGATGCATCCGATCTATATATATATATAATATAGGTTTCAATAAAAATTCTCTCGAGTTCCGATACAATATAATCCGGAGCCGACTGGATTACGAATTTCAAGAAAAAAAAAGCAATTTCCTTTTATTGAGATCGCTTTACTCCTCTGGGAAGGAGGAATTTTAATATAAATCCTCGTGAATTGTTTTGAACGAAAAGAAAGGGCATACGAAAATGAGTTTTAATTTAATTGCAGGTTTTTTCCTTTTGCTGATCCATGTTTTAGGAAGTTAATAGAAAAAACACAATAATATGATAGAAAAAAAATAAGTTAAAAGAAATGTTTTAAGATGTTACTAGGCATTAAAAGAATGAACATTTACGAGAGAAAGTTTGGGAAATTGTAAAAAGTTTCAAATGAAGATCCTTCAAAATGTTCCTTTAGAATTTCCAAAATTTGTTCAGAGAAATCAAAGTAAATCAAGTATTAAATTTTCCTTGGAAAGTTAAGCCGACTATTTTGGCATATTATGTAATTTATGTAATTCTGGGAAATTGTTGAAGATTTTTTATGGAATTTTGGAATATTTAAAAAAAAAGTTTGTCGAAAAGGAGAATTTTGAAAATTTGAGCACTTAAAATTTGAAATATTAGGAGATCAATTAAATTTAAAAAATCGAAGCATTTAATTCCAAATTTTCTAAAATTTAGCATTAGAATCACCTAAAAACTTATAAATGCATAAAGTTTATAAGCAATATAGGGAATTGTAAGTAATTTGCTGAGACCTTTGGTAAAACAATCCGCACAATAATATTAATGAAATTAGGTTAAAAAGGTCAATAATATTGAGAATTTTGTTCAAATTAAAATACATATATTGAAATTCTCGCAAGTTAAATATGGCAAAATATATTAAGAAATGAAAGTAAAGAGTCAGTTCATGCCTAATATAATGAACTTCTAAAAAATTGTTATAAAATTCTAGGCAATTTTGGAATATTTTAGAAAAAAAATTAGTATATAAGTATGAAATCATATAATTTTTGTTTATTTCCACATTCAAAGTCTAAGGCTGTAGAAAGACGCATTTATTTAATTATTTGTAGAGAATTCCGAAAAAATGGGAAAATTAAGAAAATATAAAAAGTCGGAAATTGTAAGAAATTTTAATCGAAAATTAAAAATCAATAGCTATAACTACTAAATTTGTAAAATTTACTAAAATAACAAGATTCAGCAGATATTAATGATTTTTTCAATAAATTGCCATGAATTGCAGAAAATTTGAAGGAATTTAGCAAAATATGAAAAATCAGCACATTGATATTAAATAAATTATTTGCAAAGTATAGCTATTCCAAAAAATTCAACATTTTTCAGTATTTTTTTTTTTGAGAAATTCACTGAGAAAGTTGAAAAAAAAGGCAATAATATTAAGAAAATATAAAATATTCTAATATTCAAAGAAAAGGATTTTAAAAACTACAGTGTAAATTCTTGCATATTATAATGAAATTTTAGAATATGGTTAGAAAATTCTAAGAAATTTTGGAAAGCAAAAAATTTAGAAAAGTACGAAATTCAGTAAATTACAAAGTCAATTTATTGAAAGTCAAGCTCTAACAAGCTGCTCGAAATTATGAGAAATTTAGAAAAAATTGAAATTCTGTGACTGAGTGATAAATTAATAATTTGTTTCTTTGGGATTCCAATAATGCTGTTGATGTAGAGAGACATATTTATTTCTTTATTTATAGAAAATTCAGAGAAAAAGAATTGGGAAATTGAAAAAATAGCAAAAATTACCACATATTAATTAACTTATTGTTAAATCGCTACAATTTTTTAGGAATTGCAAGAAAATTTAGCAAAATATGAAAAATTTGCACATGAATATAAATTATCTTAGAAAGTTGAAAAATAATGGCAAAAAATATTTAGAAAATCCAAAACATTCAAGTTTAAAAATAAGGATTTTAGTAATTAAAGCTTAATACAAATAATTTTTAACAAATTGTTAAAAATGTTACAAAAAAAAATCGAAATTTACAAAATTATTAGGTGAATTAATTCTGTGAACTTAATGTTGAGGGGTACAAACTAGAAAAGTGTGCGACAGACAATAATAGAACTGGAGGAGTGATTGCTTTAGTAAGAAATGATCTTCGATACAAGTTAAAAAATGTGCAATGTGTTGAAAATTTTGTTTGATTGTTGTCCTTGGAACTGTCCTCGTCTGGTGTAAAGTAAGAAAGAAAGAAAGAAAGAAAGAAAGAAAATTTGCTATATTACGTAAGAATAATCTTGTGCACAAGCATCCTACAAGCTAAAAAAACAAAACAAAAATACAATTTCAAAAATTGACAAAACAATGAACAAATTTAAACACAAGAAGACAAAACTTTTTGAACATACTTGAATTAAAGATAACTAAATAAAACAATCAATTACTAAATAAAGGTAAACTTGTTGACAAAACTAGAGAAGAAAAAAGGAAAAAAAAAACTTTCCAACATGTTCAATATATATACCTTAGCCAATAAAAGCGACTTTAATTCTCTTTTAAATTTCTTAACATCCGATATATGTCTAACACATAGAGGAACATGATTGTAAATTTTTTTACTTATGTAAATTAATGAGTTTTTGGTAAGGGAAGACGTAGGAATAGGTAGGGGAACATCATTTACACGACGAGTGAAAAGGCCAGTGTCAGAGGGTAGTTTGGGAATTTTGTGAATAAGAGCAGCTGTTTCTAAGATAAAGAGTGAAAAAAGAGTTAGGATTTTTTCAGAAATGAAGAGGGGTTTGCAAGAATCTCTTAACTTAGCAGAACACGGGTATCTAACTGCTTTTTTTTTAATAACAAAGACAATGTTAAGTAGCCCCTTATTGGTTAAACCCCAAAAAGGCAAGCCATACCGAATATGAGATTCAATAAGTGAAAAGTACACTGAACGTGCAAGCACCCCTCCCAGCTCTTGTTTTACCATTCTTACGGCAAAACATCCAGAAGATAATTTCCCAGCTAAATGTAAAATATGATCTTCAAACCGAAGGCGACCATCAATGGTAATTCCTAGGAACTTGTAGCACTCTTTATTCTGCAAAAGGAAATTTTCGTCAAACATCAGACCCTGAACATCGCACTTAAACCCCATAATAGACGTCTTACTTACATTAAACACGAGCCTGTTGGAAGCACACCACCCTGATAAAATCTGAAAGTCTTCAAGGATACAAGTCTTAATATAATCAGAATTTTTATGGCTCCATAGTATGGGGGTATCATCAGCAAACTGAGCCACCTTACCCTGCAGTTTCAATGAACTCAAGTCATCCACATACAGTAAAAATAACAGTGGTCCCAACACTGAACCCTGGGGAACGCCGCATTTTAGGGATCTAGAAGCAGACAAACGCCCAGACACTGTAACCTTCTGAGTACGATTTGATAGATAGGACTCAAGCCATCGCAACGCTACGCCCCTAAAACCATATTTATCGAGCTTAGTTAACAGTATTCCATGATCCACACAGTCAAATGCTTTGGATAGATCACAAAACACTGCCGCCGATGACTCTCCAGAATTCAAGGACACATAGACGCTCTCCAAAAAGCTAAAAACAGCATCATGAGTCCCTTTACCGGCTTGAAATCCAAACTGATTTGCAGACAAAATGCCATTATGATGTAAAAAGGACAAAATTCTGCTTTTTGCAAGTTTTTCAACTATTTTAGAGAGGATAGACAAAATAGAAATGGGACGGAAATTACAAGGCTGATCCAAATCTCCACCCAGTATTTCCACAAGTATTTGTGTTCTGTATTGTACCATGCTCCACAAAGACAGGATGCTGCCTTTATTGAGTTTTTTGAAAACTACCTAGACGAGGTAGTTTTTAATGGCACTATTATTATTTTGGGAGATTTTAATCTGAATTTACTTAAAAACTCATTTTATGCTGACAAAATAAAATATGTAATATTTTCCAGTGGATTTACACAAATTGTAAAGTCGCCTACAAAAATAGTACCTACGAGCCTGATGCTTATTGATTATGTAGTAACTAACGATAAAAATTTACTTCTTGAAGTTCATTTAACACCGAAAATCAGTGACCATTCCATTATCTCGATTAATGTTGATCATCAAAATATAGTGACTCCGAATATAACTACTTTGAAAAGATCTACTAAACATTATAACTCAGATCAATTGCAACATGATATTATTAGTACACCTTGGAACACCCGCATTTCAGATGTTAATTTACAAGCAGAAGCCTTCATCTTCTCTATTACATCAATCCTCAACGAAATGTGTCCCATGATCCCAGCTGTCACAGAACAAAAATATCAAGATAAGAAGTATATTAACTCGGAAATTAAAAATCTAATGCGTGAGAGGGATAGTCTGTATAAAAGAGCCATTTTACATAAAAGTGAAGACATATGGGTAGAGTATAAATCAAGACGAAATGCTATCGTGAGTAAAATTAGGAATGAGAAAGACAATTATTTTGCTGCAACCATAGATGAAAATCGAAAAAATCCAAGGGAGCTATGGAAAAATCTGAAGACCCTTCTGCCGGGTAAAACTGAAGCAATACAGAGCGAAATTCTCTTTGGAACAAAGATTGAGACTGACGTGGCAGCAATAGCACATCAATTTAATCATTTTTCTATAGATAGTATCAGCACAGAATAAACGATCTCACAGAAGCGAAGGCTTGCGTCGGCTCCTTTGATATCCGTGAACCAGTTTTTTATAAGCCCAACTGACAGATGCACCCGGCGCAAATACACTGAGATATCTCGTAAAGTTGTAGTAAACGCATACACCGAACGAAGTGCTTTTATTTTTAAAATCAAAATGGGTATATTCATATAATACGGAAGCAAACTACAAAATTTAGTTACATTTCAAATAGGATTTATTTTTGTTAAGGCTTATATTGGTCCTTGCTTTTTAGAATAATTATAATAATTATTATTTTTATAAAAATTGTTATTTGACAGTTTTGATACACGATAGAGGTGTAGGTTAGTATACTTTTAATTTGTTTTGGAATGGAATTTTTGTGTTTTTTTTCTGGAAAGTTGTTTTATTTATAATGGTAAATAATATTTTCCTTTAGTAAGGCACTAGCTGAGAAAAAGTCTGCTATTTGTGTGATGTTAATATGTTAACAATATACATATACATATGATGCTGGAAATAGGCTGTTGGACGTCGTAAACACCTCATTTTCAAATGGCGACTGTTCAACTGTTGATATCTTCCCGGAGTCCTGGAAGATATCAACAGTTTTCCCTATCCCAAAGGTGCCAAATACCAAGTTGTCTAATGAGTTTCGTCCTATCAATACTGTTCCTATATATGAAAAGGTCTTAGAAGTATGTTTAAAAGAGCAATTACTGCAGTTCTGTAATAACCAAATTAATAAACCAATACCAAATTATAGTTCCTAACCAGTCTGGCTTACGTGAACGTCATTCATGTGAATCTGTACTTCTGAATATCTTTGATAACTTTTTAAAGGCAATTGACTAAGGTAATTATGTGTTGGCTGTGTTTTTGGATTTTAAAAGGGCGTTTGAAACTGTTGATAGAGATATATTGTTGGGTAAGTTAGAGCACATAGGAATTAAGCTAAACGTTTTAAAGTGGTTAAAGTCTTATTTGTGTAATAGGTTACAACGTGTGAATTTTATTAATGCTGTATGTAATGTCTGAAACTGTAAATGTCGATGTCGGTGTGCCCTAAGGTACTGTTCTGGGTCCATTATTGTTTTTATTTTACATTAATGATATGGTTGGGGTGGCTCAAAAATTAAATATTATTTTATTTGCTGATGATACTATGCTCTATATAGTTGGTCAAAATCTACAGCAAATGGCTTGCGACATGCACATAGAACTTGGCAATTTGTTTGACTGGCTTTGTGACAATAAGTTAAGCTTAAATACCACAAAATCAAAATTTTGTATATTTGGTAGACGGTCGAAGACATCTTCTATTGACATTGAAAGTGTAAGTGTTTGTGTGGATGGAGAGAAATTAGTTTACGAGGATCAAATTAAACATCTCGGAGTAATTTTAGAATCGAACTGAACTTTTCAGGCTCATGCTGATTATATCATGAGAAAGTTTGCTAAAAAGGTAGGGTTCATTAATAGGGTGGGACAAAACTTATCAATGAATACAAAAATAACGTTATTTAATGCTATAGCTCTTCCGCATTTACAATTTTGTTTAACTCTTTTATAAAATTTACCGCAATATAAAAGCTCTCAATTGGAAAAAATTCAAAATAGGGCAATGAGAACAATATTGAGATGTAACCGCTATACTCCTATTAAAATAATGTTAAATGTCTTAAATATGTTGACCGTCCATCAACGAATTATGTTTAATGTATTTATATTTAAGTTGAAGAAAGGCCTTTTACCTAATTATATATGTGATAAATTAGTGCTATTTCGTGATGTCCATAATTATAATACTAGGAATTGTACTGATTTTATTTTAGCTCATAAGTGTAACACGTTCAAATGCTTAATTCTGTGCTCTATAAAGGTTTGCTCGAATTTAATAAATTGCCTAATGACTTAAAAATCTGTAATAATATAAATAGTTTTAAACGATTATTAAGAGTACATATTTTAAAATTGTATTATTAGGCCCATGTTTTGTTTTTTATATTTAATTTTTGTCATTTTAACCTCTTTGTATTTTATATGTAGCAATTTGCTAAATAAAGATTATTATTATTGTTTCCAGAAATTTTCGGTAATTTAATAAAAATAAGAAAATTCTGTAACTATTATTTAAATTTTTGTTTAATTGCCTGAATATTTCACGAATTATAAGAAATTTCAAGGATTTTAGTAAAATATGAAAAATTAGCACAGTAATAATTATTAAATTTTTACTAAAATAAGGTTAGGTTTCCCCAGTAATTTTAAGAATATTTAAAAAAATTAAATACATGTATTTAAATTCTCTTAGGAAGTTCAAAAACATGGCAAAGTATATGGATAAATTCTAAAATATTTCAATTTTAAAAAATACAAAAAAAAGTATTATAAGGAGTAAAGACTAAATTCATGACTAATATATTGAAATTTAAGTAAATTGTTAGGGAATTCTTGTAAGGGTATTTAGGAAAAAAATTTGGAAATATAAGAAATTTCATGAATTATTAAGTTAATTTATTAAAACACGAAAAACTGTAAGAAACTGCTACAAATTCTGAGGAATTTCGGAAAAATCCAAGACCTCTAATAATGTGACAAATTTGTGTGTTCTTTTTTTTTTTTTGGGAATTCAATAAAAATTTTGAAATTTTAAAGAATTTTGAGAAAGTTAAAAGTTTCTTATTAGAATGAAGGATGGTGTAGGGTTATATACAAATAATAAATGTAGTTGAAACAAATGTATTGAAATTTAAAGAAAAAACAGAAAATTTTGAGAATTTTTTTGAGAATCATATTAAATGTTTTAAAACTAAAATCTTTGGCTATAAAGACACACCTTTATTTAACTTTTAGAGGGAATTCTGAAAAAAAAAATCTAAAAATTAAAAAAATATAAAAAATCTGCAGTTATTAGTTTAAGCATGAGAAATTTTATATAAAAATTAAAAAATCTGTGGCTATAAGTTCTTAATTTGTAAAATTTTAATAGTAATAATTTTCAGGAATTTTCAGTAATGCTAATAATATCAAAGTTCAGTAAATATAATTTAAATTTTTGCGGAATTTTCTAGAAATTTTGACGAATTTAGCAAAATATGAAAAATCGACACATGGATATTTATTAATTTGTTTGTACAGGGTGTTTCAGAACTATGGGTTCAAACTTCTGGGGGTTGTTCAGTGCAACAGAAGAATCCATTTGAGTATAGGAACTTATGTCCGGAAATGCGTCACTACGCCACTACGGCCTAAGACGCGTTAAAGTTTATAAAAAAACATTAATTACCTAAATAGGATCTGCTGCATTTATTTTTACCTTTTGTACATGATACCATAACAACAATTGTTTAAAATCAACGCTTATCAATGTCAATTCTCAATGTCATGTTTACAAATTATATAGCTTACAATTTTTAAACATTTATTGCTAATGAAAAACTTTAAGCCAATCAAGAATTAGCGGATATGCATTTGGCATACGGAGCAACAAACTGCAATGCACGAGCAGCATCGCGGTTGTATCATGAACGTTATCCCGAACGACAGCATCCTGAATACAAAAAGTTTATTGCGGTTCATCGGCGGCTCGCTACGCCAGGCATGTTTAAGACCAAGATGCATGATACTGGTGTTGCTCCAACCGTAAGAACGGTCGAATTTAAAGAAGAGGTGCTTCAGCGAGTTGCCGATGAACCATCAAATAGCACACGTGACGTCGCTAAGAATATGAATACGAGTAAGGCTTCTGTCTGGCGGGTACTACACGAGCAACAACTCCATTCTTACCACTTCCAGAAAGTTCAAGGTAATGACTGCAGCCGATTATCATCCTAGAGTTCAATTTTGTCGATGGCTTGTGGATCACATCATTGCACAACCAAATTTTTTACAATATGTTTTGTGGACTGATGAAGCCTCTTTCACAAGAGACGGTATTTTTAATAGTAGGAATAGCCATATTTGGGACGAAGAAAATCCTTATGCAATTTTTCCAAGAAAACATCAGAATCGTTGGTCTGTCAACGTATGGGCAGGCATTGTTGATGATTATTTAATTGGGCCATACCTGCTACCGGAACGGTTCACAGGACCTATTTATCTGCGTTTCTTGGAGGAAGTTCTCCCAGAACACCTTGAAAATGTTCCACTAAACGTTAGACAGTAAATGTGGTTTCAGCATGATGGAGCGCCGGCTCACTTTGCTGTACAAGTACGCGAGTATTTGGCTCAGCGGTTTGGGCACCGTTGGATTGCCAGAGGTAGAGCAGTTTCTTGGCCTTTTAGGTCACCCGATTTAACGTCGCTCGATTTTTTCTTGTGGGGACATGTAAAGTCTTTAGTCTACGAAACTCCAGTAGAATCAGAGCTAGACTTAATTGGACCAATAACAGCAGCATTTGCAATCATTCAAAACGAGGATCAAATTTTTATTGTAGTCCGCCGAAATCATCTGCAGTGTTTAAATCGGTGTATTGAGGTTGGAGGAAGACATTTTGAACAATTGTTGTGATGGTATCATATACAAAAGGTAAAAATAAATGCATCAGATCCTATTTAGGTAATTAATATTTTTTCTAAATTTAAACCCGTCTTAGGGCCGTAGTGGCGTAGTGACACATTTCCGGATATGGGTTCCTATACTCAAATGGATTCTACTGTTGCACTGACCAACCCCTAGAAGTTTGATCCCATAGTTCTGAAACACCCTGTATATTAAAGTTAAGCTATTTTATCAGTTTTGAATAAATTCTACTTTCTTTGTGCTTTTATTTTTATTTATACAATTTTAATTATCGTTTTAAATTATATCTACTGCATATGTAAGTAGTTTCATGTTTAATTTTTTTTTTAATAATTATAAAAAATTTAATAATTAAAAATTATTAATAATATTTTTTTTTTATTTTCAGAAGTTTTTTTAAATTTCTAATTTCTTTGAGATTTTTGGAATTTCCTAGATTTTTTCCTGTTTTCTTAGGACCAGAAACAAGTTAATATTAATATATTAACAGTCCCAGATTTTGTATTTTTAAATCAATTTTTTTTTAATTCAAGTAATATATCCCGATTTTTTGTTAAATTTCTTAAACTTTCATAAAATTTTATTTTTTTAAGCTATTGAAAAAAACCTAAAAAAACGTACAGCCACTGATTTTTTTTTTGGAGATAAAGTACCTTTAAGCTTTTGCAATTTTTCATAAAGTTTTAGAAACCATCAAAATATACATTTCAAGGTTCTGAATACCGTAAATCTTATACTACTCAAAGATTTTTCACTTATTTTCGTTTACGATACCGATGCGGCGATACTTTAAGAGCACTTTTCACTTATTCTCTCAACGTCGCCGAGATTTACCGAATGAGGAATGAGAAGAGTCCCATCTCTCAAAACGATTTTATCGGGGAAATGGGGAACCGCAGTTTGATGAAATATGCATGTCGGCGACCCTTTTTCCACCCTCAACTCAACGGTTTTTTTTTTACCGATGAATTTAGGTCAGTAATTTACCGGTACTGGATGCGGTATTAAGAGGGCCTCGATGTTGGTTTTTCCAGCTGATCAAAGGGCAAGTGGATTTAATTAACATTGAAAATTTAGGATTTGTGGTACAAAGTTTTCTAATACGAAATTTATTGTTTGGTTTTTTCGTTTTTATATTAGGATTATAGTGTTGATATTCGATGAAGTCCAATAATATTCATAGAAAATTATTCCTGTTTCTTCTTTCAGACAATAATTTTTAATTATTCTTAAACTTTTTTAAAATTAATCAATCAATGATAATTTTTAATTAGCAAAATGTGCTATAAACAAAAGGTATATAAGTAGATTGGTAATAACAAAATAGACTAAGTAATACAAAAAGGTAGTTAGACTAGATTTTACTAGACACTAGTAAAATAATTGAAATCGAGTATAAATAAAACCTTAAAAACTATCTAACCATTAAATAAAACTTAATCTAAATTAAAATATTAAATTATGTAAAAATGAAATGTTCTGAGAAAAAAACTACTACAAACGGATTTAACATATAAACTTAAAACAATATGAAAGATGTATAAAACTACAAGACAAGTAACAATAAAAAATCATCACAGCACTTAGCAATCACAGGTAACTTTTTAAAATTTAGAATGTCTTTATATAAAACTGAATTTAGAGTTGCTGTGCTGTATTACACCTTTTTAATAAAATAAAATCGTGTTTACGTGTTATTTTACGTGTAATTTACGATTACGTGTTTCACAATTATGGATATCGCTAAAAACCTTTAATTTACCATAAATGTATTCGGGCAACATGTCGTGTTTTATTTTATAAATAAATAAATGCACATTAAACAAAATATTTGTTTAAAGTATTAAGAACAGTTAACATGGACATTATAGGGGTGTAGCGATTACAAATAAAAATTTAAGTTACAATCGAAAATAGTTCCTAAGTATATGATTTTCTTTTCATATGCAATGTTTTCCCCATTTACAATAATACGCATGTTCTAAGCTCAGCTTATTACTACACAGCCAAATAAATAAGTTGTTAAGGTCGCTGTTAACATTAGCTATCATCTGTTCTAAGTCTCTCCCTATAACATATATATTGGCGTCATCAGCAAACAATACCATTCTGCATTTTTTGATTATTTTGACCATATCATTTGGGATCAAACTTCTAGGGGTTGTTCAGTGTAACAGTAGAATCCATTTGATTATAGGAACCCATGTCCGGAAATGTGTCACTACGCCACTATGGCCCTAAGACGCGTTTAAATTTAGAAAAAATATTAATTACCTAAATAGGATCTGATGCATTTATTTTTACCTTTTGCATATGATACCATCACAACAATTGTTCAAAATGTCTTCCTCCAACCTCAATACATCGGTTTAAACGCCGCACATGATTTCGGCGGACTACACTAAAAATTTGATCCTCGTTTTGAATGATTTCAAATGCTGCTGTTATTAGTCCAATCAAGTCTAGCTCTGATTCTACTGGAGTTTCGTAGACTAAAGACTTTACATGTAAGAAAAAATCGAGCGACGTTAAATCGGGTGACCTAGGAGGCCAAGAGACTGCTCTACCTCTGGCAATCCAACGGTGCCCAAACCGCTGAGCCAAATACTTGCGTACTTGTACAGCAAAGTGAGCCGGCGCTCCATCATGCTGAAACCACATTTGCTGTCTAACGTTTAGTGGAATATTTTCAAGGAGTTCTGGGAGAATTTCCTCCAAGAAACGCAGATAAATAGGTCCTGTTAACCGTTTTGGTAGAAGGTATGACCCAATTAAATAATTATCAACAATGCCTGCCCATACGTTGACAGACCAACGATTCCGATGTTTTCTTGGAAAAACTGCATAAGGATTTTCTTCGTCCCAAACATAGCTATTCCTACTATTAAAAATACCGTCTCTTGTGAAAGAGGCTTCATCGGTCCACAAAACATATCGTAAAAAATTTGGTTGTGCAATGATGTGATCCAGAAGCCCTCGACAAAATTGAACTCTAGGATGATAATCGGCTGCAGTCATACCTTGAACTTTCTGGAAGTGGTAAGGATGGAGTTGTTGCTCGTGTAGTACCCGCCAGATAGAAGCGTTACTCGTATTCATATTCTTAGCGACGTCACGTGTGCTTTATTTGATGGTTCACCGGCAACTCGCTGAAGCACCTCTTCTTCGAATTCGACCCTTCTTACGGTTCGAGCAACACCAGTATCATGCATCTTGGTCTTAAACATGCCTGTCTCAGCGAGCCGCCGATGAACCGCAATAAACTTTTTGTATCCAGGATGCTGTCGTTCGGGATAACGTTCATGATACAACCACGATGCTGCCCGTGCATTGCAGTTTGTTGCTCCGTATGCCAAATGCATATCCGCCAATTCTTGATTGGTAAAGTTTTCCATTAGCAATAAATGTTTAAAAATTGTAAGCTATAAAATTTTTAAACATGACATTGACAATTGACATTGATAAGCGTTGATTTTAAACAATTGTTGTTATGGTATCATGTACAAAAAATAAAAATAAATGCAGCAGTTCCTATTTAGCTAATTAATGTTTTTTATAAATTTTAACGCGTCTTAGGGCCGTAATGGCGTAGTGACGCATTTTCGGACATGGGTTCCTATACTCAAATGGATTCTTCTGTTGCACTGAACAACCCCTAGAAGTTTGATCCCATAGTTCTGAAACACCATGTATAGTAAAAATAATAATGGGCCTTAGACGGTGCCTTGCGGTAGGCCATACTCTACGGTTATAGGCTCAGACATATTATTTTTATATTTAACTGGTTGACTTCCGTTACATAAATATGGGCTAAACTAGTTCAAAACATTGCCATTAATTCCTACGGCTTTAAGTTCATTGAGTAACATGTCCCTATCGATCAAAAGCTCGTCTAAAGTCCAAAGATACTGCTACAACAAATTTATCACTATCAATTTACAAGTATCAACAACAACAGATTCGCAGGAGTGATTATCTTGAAGTCCTAATTGATTTGGTACAATAATCTTATTGTTATCACAGAAGTTAAGCAGCTGTTCTTTAATGCATACTTCCAGAAGCTATTCATGAAAAGGTACTGTATTTATCGGGCGGAATCCTTTATGCAGTTTAGTATTTTGGACCCTAGGACCAGGAATAATTTAAAACAATTTCTACGATTCTGGAAAAATACCAGTGCTGAGTGATGTGTTAATAAGGTCCAAAAGTCGATTACCAACAGCATAGCTAACATCACAAAGAACCCGCTTCGATATACAACTCTGGCCACCACCAACATTTATTAATTTTTTTTTCATACTTATTATTTAATTTTTTTTTAAATTACAAAATATCCTATATGTACGGTTCCAGTATAATTAATGGGCTTTATATTAAATGGATAGAGTATATTCCTAAATATATTTTGAATACTTTCAACAAAATAGCTATTAAATCTATGTGCTATGTCTGTTTCTTATTTATTAATTTCCATTTTAAAAGTGATTTCATCTGGTCATGGTTGTTTCTTCCTAGGTAATAGGGCTTTGAGGTTTTTACAGTCCTTTTAGGTTATTTTTATTAAACTCAATTGCATCTGCATAAAATTTGTCTTATTACATTTTTAATTTTATTGACAATAATATTTCGTTTAGTTTTATATTCGTCCCCCGTTCTTTAATTTTTAACAATAACAACTCTTTTATATATATCTCTTTCCGTTATCAATTCTCTTATTTCCAGAGTAATCCATTTTTTAACTGAATATTTTTGTTTTTGGATAATTTTAACCCCAGGGACACATATAATCTAAAACGTTTTTTATATCATTAATGAAAGAATCACCTAAAATATTAACATCTGATATATTGTTGTTTCAGTTGACACTCTAAGTTCTTGCTGCAATTAATCATAATTAAAAGATCTCCGATAACTCACGATATCCACGTTGTGCTCTTTTTCTTATTTTAGATCAATTGACAGAATAGAGTGATCACCGATTTTTGGAGTTAAATGGAGTTTGTGTTTAAGTTGTTTGTCGTTGGTTACTATAAAATCAATTAGTGTTTGGCTGTTAGAAACGATTCTGGTAGCAGTTATACTGCGAATTTTATTAGCGTAAAATATACTCTTTAAGAGATCAAGATTAAAATCTCCCATAATAACATTAGTTCCATTAAAATTACTGATTTGATTCAAATATTCATTAAAATGATCTCTAAAAATGTACAATCTTCCTTTAGTGGTGGGTGGTAAACAACACTGCATAAATATTTAATACCAGATGAAGACATTTCAAGAGACAATAACCAAACATAATTATCAACACATTCAGTTTTATTTAACAGTTTTATTCTGCTGTTGTTAGTGGTATATTTATAGATACCCTTGCACACTTAACTTGCATAATTCAATTTTATGACAAACATGTGTCTCACTCAAAAATACCAGTTTGGGTCTTCAATTATTAATTAGTAAAAGTATATAATCTTTATTGTTAAGACAGCCCTAACAGTTAAAATAAACAATACTAGAGTTAGGGACCATATGATGATCTAATTGCTATTTGAGGTACTTACTGCGTTCAAATTTTTCTATTTTTTTGTAGGGTTCACATTTTATTACGTCCCAGGTAATATGCCTTAAATCTAGACTGAGACCGTATTTTTGATTGGACACAATCCAATTGGAACATTCAACAACATTGACTTGGCACTCCTTAAAATCGTGATCACCATTACACTTGGCGCACACTTTATTTTCCTTACACTCATTGACAACATGACCATACCTGCAACATCTAAAATATCTCACTTTTTCCATAGATATTCCATACGTTGTTGCATCCACTTCCAAAACCATGGCAAACTTTCGGTTTATTACCTTCGTTCTCCTTAGAATTTTAATTTTCTTCTCAGTGTTACTACGTAAATTATTTTTGCTATCTATTTTTGATATAATTTCACTAATTAATATAAATCAGGTTGGAGATGTCCAGATTCGTTTATTCCGATTATTTTGACCCTATGCTCCAAAACTTTTGGGACATCAACGGTATAAGAATCGCCCATTTTCTGCTGAATTTGAGCCTGTATATTGCATAAATCCTTTTTATTTCCACCCTTAACAATTATTCCTTCAATTTTTCTAGGCTTTCCCAAAGATAAGCCACCACCTATATCTGTATGGTTAACTTTTTTTTCTAAGGCCCTCCTTTACTTGCTGAACATCTTTCTGAGGACCTTTTTGCTGAACTATCAACACCTTCTTATCGTTCTTCTTTTGAAGCATTGATGCATAAAATGCTGCAGCACTACTTTAAGACTATGATTTTCTATACCAACAGAAGATCTACTTTCTAACTTAATTTCTTAGTTTTCTCCACTAAAAATAACAGAGTAGTACCAATATCCAACTATTGATGTGTGTCATCTACGCGACTCCTTTTTCTTAAACGTGCTTCCTGAAACATGGGTTGTGCCGATACAGTGTTATCGGCTGGATCGCATATTTCACATTTCCAGGTGGTTTTCTTTATGTGAAAACTACACATATTCTTATTATTTTCAGTGATAGTATATACCTCATACAGTACATTAAATAATTGATTGAACATCATCAAATAATGCCTTGAATTTAAAACAACTATTTAAATGATCGCCATCAAATGTCTTGCTTCCGCCCGCCATTTCCATCACACATTTGCAGGTCTAGCGAATAGGATATTAGAACGTCACTGTCCAAATATTTGTCAATACTGCACTTTAACAATATGGTTATTTATAACTTAGCACTGTTTACGTTATTGATCACTTAAAAAATGTTTTTTTTTTACTCACGAACAATACTGACGATTCACCATAACTATTACAGCACTGAACATACAAAAAATAGAAAAGAAAACAGGAAGCAAATTGGGCAGTGTCATCGCTGCCAGGAATACGGACATGTCAAGAGCAATTGCAACGCAAAGCCGCGTTGCCATAAATGCAAGGGCGAACACCACTACTCAGAGTGTGAAAAAGACAGAGCAACACCGGCAGAGTGTTGCAATTGCGGTGGCGACCATCCGGCGAGCTATTGGCGCTGCCCAAAAAATCCAAACATAAAAAACATAAACAAACAAAAAAGCTTTGCCGAAACCTAAAGAAAGACCAACACGGAATCTAATACCAGGAGGGCGGAGCCAAAGCAGGGCACTACAAAATCGCATATTAAACGTCCCGAGTTTTCAATCAATAACACGAGCCTCTTAAATCTTCTAAGTTTGCCTGAAGGGACGAAAATCGACACCCTGATGCCAAAACTGGAAACACTAAACTCAAACCCGGCGTTTAAACTATTGTTAGGAGCCGAGATCTAAGTTCCCACAGTATCCGTTTTTTTTTCCGTCTTTGGTGCTCAAATCCCAAAACCCATCCGCACTAACCACAAAACCCCACATAAAACCCAAACCTAACGTCAAAAACCCAAACATCATCCAAAACACCGTTAAAGACTGATACGTTCACTCCTCCGCCCGACCTTTTCTCACCAGCCAAAAGCTCCATGGTCTGAGGGGGCGTCGTCTGCTTCGCAGGCTCGCGTCTAATAACATCTCACCCAGACCTCATAAATACAAGCAACCAAACCTTAACCCGACACCCGACCAGTCGGTTCCTATTCTCCGAGTGAGTCACAAGCCCAAGCACCTAGATGCGACCCAGAATTATAAAAAGGCGCCTAATCTCGACAAAAGATCTACTTAAAAGACCGGCAAGAGCAGTAAAAGCTAGCCCGGATGGACAGTGTATAACACCACATCATACAAAAAATAATTTAAAAGCACTATAATTGCCGAAAATAAAACGATTAAGGCAGATATTAAACAACATTACAACCGGCTGCGACTATGTTCGATTATCCTCAGCTTAATGTTTGCTAACTTTTGTTATTTTCGTTAAAATTCCTCGAAATTCATTACAATTTTACTATTTATTTATACACTTAAGTTTATGTGAAAATATAGAAAATACCATGTTCTTATACTTTTTCACTTCAAAAACACAGTTAATACAGGGTGTTACAATTCGACCCTCAACAGGGGGTCTAAGGGATATGAAGATGGTTAAATATGGCAAAGTTGAGAATTTTTGAGTTTAACAATACGCCGTTTAAATAATTTAAACATTCCGAATGATTTCGTAAACTATACTTGGTATGTAACTATACTACCCATTCCAAAAAAATTCAGATCCGAAAGAGCATAAAGATCTCAGACCAATTAGTATTCTACCAGCATCATCTAAAATTCTGGAAAAACATATTTTTAATCAAATTTAAAATTTTGTTGATATTCATAAAATTATCCCCGATTGTCAATCCGGTTTCAGGAAAAACTTTAGCACGTCGATATTAGGATAAATGAGGAGAATGGTCAGCCAACATGTATGGCCTTATTGGACTTTAGTAGGGCTTTTGACACCATTAACCATGATATGTTATTGGCGAAATTAAAATATATTGGTATTTCAGAGACCGGTATAAATTTTTTAAAGGATTATTTGCGTAATAGAGAAAGTTGCGTAATGGTGGTTCGGCAGTCTGAAAAGCATTACTCAGAATTTACACCTTTTAACCAGGTTCCTCAAGGCTCTGTAGTATCGCCGTTACTTTTCTCTATTTACGTGGCTGATATGTACAAAGTAATACACGCCACTTTGCAACAATATGTCGATGATTCCCAAGTTTATATTCCAATTCACATTAATAATATAAATCTATTCTATCAAAATTTTAATAGTGATTTAATTAGTCTACATAAATATGCAGAAAATCATAATCTTAAGCTTAATGCCACAAAATCCTATATCTATTGATATTACTTCAATTCCTGTTGTTTCCGAGGCAAAAAATTTAGGCGTTATATTTGACAGCTCTCTCTCTTTTGAATTACACATAAAAAATAAAACGAAAATTGCTTATTTACGTTTAAAAAAACTTTTTAAATTTAAGCGAAATTTATCGGCAAAACAAAAGTACTTATTGTGCGATAGTCTTATTTTGTCATTGTTTGATTATGGTGACGTAGTCTATGGAAATTCTTTATCTTCACAAAATAAAAAAATATACAAAAAGTCCAAAATTCCTGTATGAGATTCTCTTATGGTATCCCCTACAGAAACCACATATCGCCTTATCTCAATAACAATAAAATATAAAATATGAACAATAGAAGAAAGCTACATATTATGTATAATTTTGTATATCGCATAGTAAATAATAATCAAACATTTAATTTAAGAAGTCAGTTTCAAGAATTCGAACATGCGCATGCCACACGAAATAACAGTGTTTTTATCGTACCATTGCATAGAAGCACAGCATTTCAACGTTCCTTTAAGTATGTAGCTGTTCAAATGTGGAATGGCTTAAACAATGACATAAAGCAAATGCCCTTGGGAGCTTTCTCTGGTCAAATAAAATCTAAACTACTTATGGAGCAAAGAATTGGCAATTAATTCAAGTAGGGTGATGTATAAAATATAATAATGCGTAATAATAACATAATACAAGAAATAGTAACATGTAACATGAGATATGCATGTGTATATAATACGCTAATTTTCAGTGGAATGTTCGGAGATTATATTTTAAAATTCCGTTTTTAGTTTTATTCTTTCTTTTTCCGTAACCTACATACGTATATATTTTGATAGCCTAGCCTAGACCGATGCACGCGTCTTGGGGTTATTTTTTGGAGTGTTTTTTTTGCCTCGTCTGTCCTCTCTCCTTGCGCTCGTCCGTTGTCGCACTGCCGCTGCCTGTCTTAAAATCTTAGGTTAATTAATTGTATATGATACTTTGCATTCCTATATAAAAAGGTTATTTTTATTTTTGTAAAATTGTTTTTGTAAATTGTAAAGGGCTTTTTCATCCCTTCTTTGCTTGTGCTTACTAAGGAAAACGGTTTTATAATCGAGAGAATAGTCCTATTTGTCACTGTAATTTTTTTTCCTTATAATTTTTATTGACCTATAAAACTGTAAATTTTGACAAATAAACCATTTTGATTTGATTTGATACTATATTTGGTATGAATCAGCGATTTATGTATGTACTTATTGCGCCACATAAAAAAGTATTTTAAATACAAATTTTAGCTATTTAAATTGAATTTAGTTCAAAAACTGCATCCTGGTTACCCCAATTTTTCTTGAAAATGTGATATGGACCGATGGAGGTAAATTTACGAACTGTGACATTTTTAATAGAAATAGTACACATATTTGTAGCCAAAATAATCCCCGACAATTTCGGGAAATTATTATTATAATTTTAAAAAAATATATTTTTTAATTTTAATGTTTTGAAAGAATTTAATATTTTCAAATTTTCAGAATTTTGACGTAAATTCTTAAAACTTTTGCAATAAATTTAAACATTTTTGCCGAGCATTCTTATATTATTTCAGGCATTTGAAATAAAATATTGTTTTTGTTCCAGGATCTTGGACTTTTTTTACACGTCTGCCAAGTATTCAAAATATTTTTTTTTAACTAAAATAGTTTCGGTAGTTTTCCTTTGACATATTAACTTCACTGCAAGTATGGACTACTTCTTCAACTTTAAAATTTTTGTATTTTTGTTTTTTTTAATTTGAAATTTTTGGAATATTTTTTAAGTTTTTCGGACAGTTTTTTATTATTCTAAGTATTTGGAATACGGCCTTCTTTTATTCTAGAATTCCGTAGTTATGTTCCACATTTTCCAGGCATTTGAAATAATTTTTTATTTTATGAGCCTTTGAAACTATAGATAGTTGAAACAGTTAGGAATTAGGGGGAGTGTTTGAAACTGGTTAAAATCCTATTTGTGTAATAGGGTCCAACGAGTAAAATATAAAAATGTTATGTCAGAAATTCTTAATGTTGCATATGGTGTTCCCCAGGAAACGGTCTTAGTTCTATCATTGGTCATCCTTTATATCAACGATATGGTACATGCAATAAAAAAGAGTAAAATAAGTTTATTTGCAGATGATACTATTTTGTATGTAGTAGGAAGGAACCTACATGAGATACAGGCAGACATGAACAGTGACCTTTGTAATTTATTCGAATGGCTCTGTATAAATAAATAAGGCTTAAACACAAACAACTCTAAATTTTTCGTCTTTGCAAAGAAATCAAAAACAAGTGTTGTCAATTGTCAAGCTGGCATCAATAATGTTCGGATTATTGTGAATGGGGAAAAATTTTTATATGAAAAAAAAATTAACTATCTGGAAGTGATTTTAGATGCTAGCTTAAATTTCTACATCCATGCAGACTACATTATAAGAAAATTTTCGAAAAAAGTAGGATTTCTGACACAAATCTGTAAAAAATTTTCTATGCAAACAAAATTACGCAAACAAACTAGAAATAATACAAAACAGAGCCATGAGATTAGTATTGAAATGTGATCGTTATACTCCTGTTGCGTCTATATTAAATGCTATCTGTAAGACAAAGAACTATGTTTCATGTGTACTTGTTTATTTTTAAAATAAAGAAAAGTCTACTACCCGAATATTTGTCGAAAATTAAGAGTATTCGCAGATGTACATGAATACAATATAAAAAATCATACAGATTTTATTTTGGTAGATAGATGTCGAACCAGTAAAATGCTTAACACTGTTTTATTGAAGGGTTTAATTAGCTACCTAATGACGTCAAAAGTTGTGATAATTTGAACCAGTTAAAGCGTCTCCCGAGAGGATTTATTTTAAATAAATGTTAAAATATTGTGATATTCATTTTATTCTTGTTTTCGTCAGTGGTGCAATATTTTGTCATTGCTGTTGTATATGTACCATTTTAAGTTTACGATTTTATCTTTACCATTTTTAATCTAGGTTACTTTTTATCACTTAGTTTTTAGTTTTTCGTGCTTCTCAAGGTTTTTGTCTCTTTTCTCCTTGCAGTCTTATGTATTTTGTATATTTTATATTCTGTTTTGATGCCAGTTTTTTGTATGTAGCTATTATGCTAAATAAATAAACGATATTATTATTTAATCTTAGGTTTTTAGGCCAAATTATTGGCGTTTTTAATTTTTTATTTGATTTGAAAAATTTCCATGTTTTTACATTTTTTTGATAAGCTTTCCGGGTTTAACAAGTAATTTTTTATGTTATTCCAGGTATTTAAAATGATGTTTTGTTATATTTAAGGCTTTTAAAATTAGTTTTTCTATGTTTCCCAGCCTTTTAACGTAATTCTGTAAATTTTCCAGAAAACTGGATTATATTTTTATTTTATTTCAGACATTTGAAGGAAATTTTTACGCCTTCCAGAGATTTCTATAATTATTTTTATATTTTTCCAGGAATTTGGCCTAATTATTTTTCATCTTCCAGGTATCTAACGTCATTTTCTAAAATGAATTTGATGTCATTATAAAGAACGCTTATAAAACATAAGATATTACTCTAAATGCCTGGAAAAACTAGAAAATTAGGGTAAAGGCCTGTAAATTATAAAAAATGATTTCGGAAATTTGTACAACTTCAACAAAATTTTAAATTCATGAAAAATTAATAAAAATGACTAAACAAATAAATAAAATTAAAGCACAAGTGCGATTTATAAAAATCGAATTTTGGATTAATAAAACTCTTATCGGCGATTATCAGTTTTTAAGATAGGATTTTGAAGACTATTTGCATAACACGTTTCGTTTAGAAAATTACTTTAAAGTTTGTTTTCATCATGATGGTGCTTACCCACACAAGTTTCTGTTTGTTTTACAGAAAGATGGATAGGAAATAATGGTCCTGTAAGATGGCCATAATACTAAAAAATCATAATTTTTTTTAAATTAAATAGACTAATTTAGTCTTTTAAAGATATAATCCTGTAAGTAAGTAAGTAAAGTATCTCCACTAGTACGGTATTGCATTGCTAGAATTTCGGTCTATGTTGTATTTATAACTTGTAACATTTACTGACAGTTAAAATAAATAAAATTGTTTAATTAAATTGTCTTGTCAGTTTATGCACAGCCTATTGCGGCAAATTTAGTTTTTCTTAAACTGCAAAAGATTTTAAGACTGCAAAAACCAAATATAAGAATAAACAAAGTTGATGATGGTTGGCAAAAGGCGAAACGTCATATTAAAAATCTAATAACGCCTTCATGTTGTACGAAAAAAGTGACAATGCAAATGTGTAAATTATTTTAAAATCGGATAAGAAAACAATAAAATCGATTTGTGAAAATTTTGTTTTTTTTTTGAATATCTTCGGAATCTCATAGAATTTAAAAATTTTTTAAACGGCATATTTAATTTAACCCTCTTCGTCTCTTATAGATTTCGAGATCTTTATGTTGATGGTCAAATTTGAAACATCCTGTATATCTGGTTTAAATCTTAAAATATCGGATGTTTTTGAAAAGGAAAATAAGAATTGTAAGAAATTATAAGAAAACTTTGAACATTCTATAAAAATATTGCCAAATTTAAAAAATAAATAAATAAAATTATCTGCAGATAAATAAAATTGAGAGAAGTTTTAACAAATGTATAAAAATATTAAAACTCTGAATTATAACACTAAATAATAATAAGAAGATCATCACAACAAATCAATCAGGCTTTGATGTTCACTACTCATGTGAATCTGTTATTGTAAAGATTAGTGATGCTTTTAATAGGGAAATTGTTAATAATAATTTTATTCTAGAATATTTTTGGACTTTTGTAAAGCTTTTGAAGCGATAAATATAAATCTTTTATTGAGAAAACTGAGAAAAATGAAGGTGATTTCCAAAATCTGCTACGACTTCACATTCTTAATTTTTTTTTTTAATTTAGAACAAAAACAAGTAGTAGGATCAAAGATTTATTAAAAATTAGCTGGAACTTAGAAATAAATAGAATAGTGAATTTTTGTAATATTTTTAAAAAATCTATTGAAAAAAATTACATAGAATATACGGATATTTCGTAAAGGGGAATATTAGAAAAATTTAACAGCATCAAATTGTATTAAAATTTAATAGGGAATGTAAATAAATATTTTATTTTTGTGGATTTTTCAACATAGTGTTTTAAAATTTTGCATTAAAAAAGTGATTCACGAAGAGACTCTAAAGAATTTTCAAAAATTTTTTAAAAAGGGAAATATTGCTGTTACTTGAAGCATTAAAATATATACAGTGTGTCCCACTTAAGGGTTAGCCACCCCTCTAAAATATTTGTTTCTTGACCAATTTTCAAAAACTTTTTTTTGTTGGATAGATGGTCAAAAATGGCACTGATGAGCCAAGTTCGACATTTAGAGAAAGCAGATCATGGCCTACTTTATTCAAGTTTGAAGTGCGAAAAATCGAGAAGTAGTATTAGCGATATTTATTTTTGAAAAATGGTACTGGATTATTGTTCAGAACCACTTAAGATATAAGTGTACCAAACTTGGTTATGATAGTATACAGGGTGTTGAAATAAATTGAGTCAAGTTTTTAAAAGGCGCAATAACATTCTTAATCAAATACGAATATTTTTTAAATTTTTGGCTAATTGGCATGCGTCTTGAGAACACAAAGGTTGGAAATATCCTACAATAAACAACAATCGATCATATTATCATACTATTTTGGGCTTCACAATAATACAACTTCATTTATAAATTTTTTAGTTTTATTTCATTGTTAGGTTGCAATTCACACTTCACTAGTTACTTAATAATGTAATGTAGGCTAAGCAGCAAAAACTAAAAATAATTACCTTAAGGAATTACCTAACACCAAAGATAATAATACTACTAGTATTTTATCTTTGCTAACACTCAAATTTAAAAATTAATGCCACAAAACTAAATATTAGTTCCTTCAATATGTCCTCCATTAATTCTACATTTTTCCATGCGTCTTCTGTTGTTTACTACCACCCTTCTTAACTATACCCTGCTTATTTCATTATACTCTTGTCTAATGCGCTCACAAAGATCATGTAGAGTTTGCGGTCTTGATTTGTACACTTTGTTTTTAAGGGTTCCCCAAAGAAAAAAATCTAAGGGAGAAAGGTCGGGGGAACGTGCTGGCCACTGAATTAATGGACTGTTTCGTCCTATCCATCGATTCGGATAATTCTGAATTAGCCAATTCCGCATTACCACTGCATTGTGGATAGGCGCACCGTCAAATTGTATGTGTAAGTTTCTGGTTTCGGCTAACGGCAAATCATCGATTACATCACTAAAATCACCTTCCAGGAATCGAAGAAAATTAAGTCCATTTAGATTTTCATTAAAGAAAAACGGCTCGATTATACGTTCGTTCAAGATACCGCACCATACTTTAATTTTCTGCGAATACTGCCTTTTACATTGTATCACCCAATGGAGATTTACGTTACTCCACATTCTAATATTTTGAGATGACACAATGCCGTTTGTAGTAAATGTTGCCTCATCGGTGTATAAAATATTTTTCAAAAATGTAGGGTTAGCCAAATACTCGCCTTGTAACCACAAACAATATTCCATCCTGCGTTCTTCATCCCCGTGTTCCAAAGTGTGAAGGAATATAGGCTTGAAAGGCTTCTTGTTATTTTTCTTCAAACACCTCTTTTTAGCAACTCTAATGCTAGATTGCGGATTAGCATTAAAGTATTCAAGAATTATTTGGTTATTATTATTTGCTCGATTACGATGTAAATGAGGACGTACACCGCCTACTGAACCCGACTGATTAAACCCGGAGTTTATTCTGGCTATTATTGAATGGTGGATGTTTTTACCAGGATGTCTCCTGTTAAATTCCGCCGCAGCTTCCCGAAATGTTCTAACTCCATCGCCAACTAGCCGCACTACTTCAACTCTTTCGTTTAAATTATAATTACCCATTATTGTTCGACAAGCAGTCAAAATGAACTAAATGCATGAAAACTTTGACAAACTGTCAGGAACATTTTCTTTCATAGCATACTTGGGCAAAATTCCCACAAAATAATTTTTAACCAGACACAATCATATCTTTGGAATTTAACAAACAAACTCATAAAAAAACAAACAAATTAAGCCCAAAATAGTATGATAATATGATCGATTGTTGTTTATTGAAGGATATTTCCAACCTTTGTGTTCTCAAGATGCATACCAATTAGCCAAAAATTTAAAAAATATTCGTATTTGATTAAGAATGTTATTGCGCCTTTTAAAAATTTGACTCCAATTTATTTCAACAGTCTGTATACTTTCATAACCAAATTTGGTACACTTATGTTTTAAGTGGTCCTGAACAATAATCCAGTACCATTTTTTAAAAATAAATATTGCTAATACTACTTCCCGATTTTTCGCTTTTCAAACTTGAATACAGTAGGCCATGACCTGCATTCTCTAAATGTCGAACTTGGCTCATAAGTGCCATTTTTCACCACCTATCCAACAAAAAAAGTTTTTGAAACTAGGTCAAGAAACAAAAATTTTAGAGGGATGGCGAACCCTTAAGTGGGACACACTGTATAGGACTTAAAAAATAGTAAGAAGGAATTCTGGGCTGGAAAATTTAAAGGAATTTTGAAAAATTAAGAAAAGAGTTACATAAAATTATATTAGAAAAATTTTTAAAAACTTTTAAAATTCCTAAAAGCTTTGAAATTTTTCTTCAAATTACGCTAATGAGAAACATAGAAAGCAAAAAAGAAAAGCGCGTGCAGGAGAACAAATTAATAAAAAATCAATAAAAGGAATATGAGAATTTTTTTCAAATATTTCATGCACTGAAGAAAAAAATATTAAAATTTCAAAAGTGCATCACAAGTTTAGACCTTAACTTATTTTGCAGTAAAATAGCAGTAATAGTAATAATGGTAACAATTATAATATGCAATTTATGACAAAATTGCTACACACAAAAACAGTGTTAAAAAGTGGGAAAGCAGCTACGAAGTTATAAAGTTAAAATTAAAATATGAAAATAATAACCGAAACAGACAGATAAAAAAAATTAAAAGCACAAAACATATATAACGCTCATAGGATCTTAATTAAAAATAGCAAAACAAGTGATCATTATTAGTTACTAAATTTGGTGATTATTACGTCACTTATAGTAACAATCAATTTAAAAAATACTATTTCATACGCTCAATATTGAAAAGAAGAAGAAATTAGACTTATTCACGTATTTAAAAGTAGTTTGAACTTAAATCTTTAACGATACCTTTTGTTATATTGTAATTTATATTTACACAATATATTTAACACAATATATTTATATAATATACAGGGTGATTTTTATAAGAAGGTCATGCTTTTGGGGGATGATAGGGGACGTTCAAATATAACTTTTGATATAAGACACTATGGGTCGGAAATTCCTCAGAAGCAAAATACAGGGGGTTAAAATTTTTAAAAAAATTAAGAAATTAATTTTTAGTTTTTTGACTGTTTAAGATATTGGTGTCAAATTTTCTCAATAAAGCTACCTAAAGATGCTTTAAATCTAAAAAGTAAATGTTTTAGTTTCAACCAGTGGCATAGATCAGATAGGCATTAGAGTAATTTTTTAATAAAAAAAAATAGTACGCCACTGATAATCAAAAATTTTAAGAATCCTTGGTTTATTTAACAAAAAAAGGTATCCTGTATCTTTTTCCCAAAAACCACCATTTTATCAGAATTTAAAAATAAATAACTTTAATAAAAACTAAGGAAAAAAAAATTATTGGATAACGTTAAAAAATACTAAATTATAAATAATAATAATTAATAATTAATAATTAATTTAAAAGGTGCTCAAAGTGGCTGCCATTTTGTTGGATACAGAGCCTGCAGCATAATGTTAAATTGTCGTGAATTTTCTGAATAACTTCACCCCTATCTTTAATTTCGCCTGCTCCTGCAATGCGAGCCAAAAGATCATGTTCATCTAGCACAGATGTAGAATAAATAAGTTGGTCCAAATGACCCCACAAATAAAAATCACAGCGATTTAAATCGGGGGAGCACGCTGGGCAAGCCACTGAGCCTCCTTTCCAATCCAACGTCTAGGATATCTTTGGTTCAAATATTCCCTGACAACGCGACCATAGTGTGCCGGACAACCATCATGTTGAAGCCACATTATTTGGTATGGCACATCTTCTAAAAGTTCAGGCAGTACATCTCGAAGAAAAATCAAATAATTCCCTGCAATGAAACGTCTTGGCAAAATGTATGGACCAATCAAGTTCTCCCCTACAATGCCTGCCCAAACATTCACAGAGAATTTTTGTTGGTAGCCACGGATAAATTTAGCATGAGGGTTTTCATCAGCCCAGACATGATTGTTTCTTGGGTCGAAATATCCCTCTCGGCAAAACGTTGATTCGTCACTAAACAAAATAGCTTGGCGAATGTCTGGGTATTCAGCCCCTTGTTGAAGATACCAAGTGGCAAACGCGAACCTATTAGCATAGTCTTGGGGCAGCAGATGCTGAACCTTTTGTTTTTTAAATGGATTAAGGTAGTTATCATGCAAAACAAACCAACGTTTGGCTTATCCTCAGGTGATCAGCAATTTTTCGGGTACTTGTATTTGGATCCTCTTCAATATTGTGAAGTATTTCCTCCTTAACATTATCACAAATAGGTCTTGCACGACTCTTATGCCTGGGTTCACCTAAAACAAAAACTACATGTTTATTTTTGGTTTTTTTTTTTAAGTAGGTACTTACTTGTAATTGTCCTCTCTCACGTAGATTCCTGTCGACCTTAAGAAAAAATCTTCTCTCTGGGACCGTTCGATTGGGAAAACGTTCAGCATAAATTGCGCGAGCCAATACAGCATTTCCTCTGGATTCACCAAGGGTTAAATGCATATCTGCCAATTCATTCCACGTAAATCGCTCCATAACATTTAAAATAAAGCAACGGCAGAACAACTACCTTATTTAAATTAATCAGAAAAATGACTTTATAACAAAGTTTTGATTCGTATGTCAAAAATATCCTGGCAACCGTCAAAGCTATTAGTTATTTTGTTATCATGTCCCTCTCTGCAATTTGCGTGGCATTGAGTTAGCGGATATGCACACTCGGCGAATCCGATGATTTCGTGCGAGACCAAATACCGAAATTAAAGATAGGGGTGAAGTTATTCAGAAAATTCACGACAATTTAATATTACGCTGCAGGCTCTGTATCCAACAAAATGGCGGTCACTTTGAACATTTTTTAAATTAATTATTAATTATTAATATTTATTATTTAGTATTTTTTAACGTTTTCAATAATTTTTTTTTTCTTAGTTTTTATTAAAGTTATTTGTTTTTAAATTCTGATAAAATGGTGCCTTTTGGGAAAAAGATGCAGGATAACTTTTTTTCTGTCTATTTTCATTTCAAAACGATCCACCCTTAATAACTTTCTTAAAAAAAAATAAAAAAAAACATGTCAAATTAGATATACGTAGGGGGACGTTTAATTATGCATTTACTGAAGTTCTGTCAATGACCTCCTCACCTCCAGCTAACCTCACTTTAATATGTCAAATGGGAACTTGGGAACCCCCATCGTGTGATACATCATTGTAAGGAGCGTAAAATTCTCTATTCAACGGTACCAAAAAAAAATTAAATCGATAAATGTGTAATCAAATAGTTAGCGAAAATGTCTAGAAATAATGAATATTTTATTTACGCCAAACTTTGGTATGTCAAATGGCTACCCCATGGTGTGATACATTATTTTAAAGGGCATTCATTATGCTATCAATGGTTGTAAAAGAAAATAAAATTGATTGGCCAAGAAGCAATTAAAGTGTAAATCGGTGTGGTAGAAAAACAAATTTAATTAGTTTAACAAATTTATTTTATTAAATGTTCAAAATGCGCGCCGTTATTAGCAAGACAATAAAAAAGCCTATTTTCAAACTCCTTACGAACATTGGCAAGGGTCTGCCCGCTAATTTTTCTGCATTTTTGAAATATTCTATTTTTTAAATTCTCAATACTCTCAGGTGGGGTTTTATAAACTTTGCTTTTTAAGTAGCCCCAAAGAAAAAAGTCTAATAGGGTTAGGTCTGGAGACCGCGCAGGCCATTCGATTGCAGCACGTCTGCCAATCCACTTTTCTTAAAAATTTTCATCAAGCCACTCTCGAACTACCAAAGTGTAGTGCGCGGGAGCTCCATCCATACTGAAAATGTATATTATTTTCATTCAATAATATAGCATCATGTTGATCTTGGGGATATTGGGTATGGCCTTCCCGAAAAACATGCGGATTTTCATTATTTTAGTATCTACAGTTATGTCTGTTCACCAGGCCATTTAAAAAAAAGGTCGATTCGTCACTGAAGCAAATGTTCTTCAATAAATGGGGATCGTCGTCAATTCGCTGGCACATCACTTCACAAAATTGAATTCTTCTATCAAAATCATCTTCTCCAAGTTCATGAAGAATATGAATTTTATAAGCAAAGAACCTATTTTTTTTTTAAACTTTACGTACGGAACTAGTGGAAATATTTGTTAGTTTTACGGCCTTTGGTATAGACAAAGTTTAATTCATAGCAAATTGTCCTAGTACTTCAACTTGGTATGTTTCATCGACAACTCTATTTTCTTATTGCAATTCGATCCCGTCTCTTCAAATTTTCGTATCAATTCTAATACGTATTTATGGCTAACGTTTTTATCTTGATACCTTTCATTAAATGCTCTCGCGGTTCTGCGAGCACACCGATCTTGAGCTCCATAAAGGAAAATTATGTCTATTCTTTCGGCTAGCGTATACAGCATTTTATTAACTCACTGCTTTAACTAAAATTGAATTTTTCAATTTGAGTTAAAACAGTAACTAGTTAGTTTAAACAGCACGCGTCAAACTGACAGTTTGAATAATAATAAATCGCCTGCTTTTTAAACGCCTTAAAAATGTAAGGTATTGCAGTGTTTTTTGTACCTATTAGGTAGGTTTCGCAAAAAATATAAGTGAAATAAATACACATACAAAGTTATAAGACTGCAAAGATTTTTGCAAAAAATTTGAAGACACTCTTTTTTCTCGCAAATAACGGTACACATTCTTTACTTAAAAAAATAAATAATTTGCTTGAACTAAATGTACTGTTTGTTACCACACATTTTAACTTCTAAATTGCTTGTATTTTTTTTGATGATCTATTATAAAAAATGTAAGAATTTTAAAATGATGTAGGTACCACACTAAAAGTATTCATTTAAAATACCAAAGTTTGGCGTAAACATTTTCGCTAACTATTTGCTTACACATTTACCGATTTCATTTTTTTTTGGTACCGTTGAATAGAGAATTTTACGCTGCTTACTATGATATATCACACGATGGGGGTTCCCATTTGACGTATTAAAGTAAGGTTAGCTGGAGGTGAGGAGGTGATTGACAGAACTTTAGTAAATGTATATTTAAACGTCCCCCTGTATATCTAATTTGACGTGTTTTTTTTTTTAAGAAAGTTATTAAGGGTGGATCGTTTTCAAATGAAAGCACTGTATACCCAGGAGCTGAGGTTTAATCTATTGATCTCTGGGCTCATTTCCTATTTTCAATATCCTACCTAACTTTATTATGAATATTTAAATTAAAATCGATGAAAAACCTACTTATTTAATAAAAATTCTTAATTTGAACCAACGTTTCGGTAGTCTATATTCTACCGTTATCAAGGTAAATTAAATAAAAAATATGAAAACAATATACTTATTTTTCAAAATTACTCTTTTTAAAACTTTTTTTTCAATATTTGAGCGTATGGGATAGTATTTTCCTAATTGATTCTTACTATACGTAATACCAACAAAATAAGTGATTCATTATAAATTCGTCACAAGAATACAGATTTTAAGTAATCATTAATTTAGCATACTGCTTTATAAAAAAAAATTAAAAATATTAAAGACAAAAATTATTAAAAAAGTTGTGACGCATGTGAAAAGGTTTTTTTAAAAATTATAACTTTTACATACATATTTGGATTTTGCTGGAATTTTTTAAAAATTTAAAAATAGCTAGAAGGTTAAATATTTATTAAGATTAAAAGAAAATTTAGAAGCATGTACCAAAAGTTAAATACGAATTCACGAACCCGTAAAAATTTCACTGGAAACCTTATATACACATATCATATACAAATGTATACAAAAAAATTTCATATACAAACATGCAGGACTATCAGAGTAATTAAATGCTTAAAATAGCAAAAATCCGGGCTCCGAAAACTCACCAAAAAAGAAGTGAAAAATTTCCCTATAAACCTTGATATTTTGCAAAATTTAAAAATATCCAAATATGAAAAATTGTAATTTATAAAACCAAATAAAATCAGACACGTCCCGGCGGGTTCAAAATTTCAGCCATACATAAAACCTGTATATTGTTTAAATTTAATTTGAAATTCAAGTAAAATTTATTTGCCCCGAAAATATACCCTCTCCCACCCCGTTTGCTTACGAATTTATTGCATTTTCAGTTTTCAACTTCCGGGGTGCGTTACTATTGAATTTTTACCGTCGATATTTACTTTTTTGTATCAATAAAATATTAGCGAATATAATTTGTTTGTTTTGCTTTAGAGTGGCATTGTTGTTGGGGGCAGTTATTGTTAAAACGTGAAATTCAGTTAACCCACTTTTTTTACGGTTATCCTATTTTATTTAATTGAATTTATTGGATTTATTTTCTTTTTTAAATTATTTTAATTTAAAATTAAAAGTTTCATTTTATGCCAATGGGCTTGTACAAGAGTTGGAGAATAAATTGGAAATTTCACAGTAAAATCCATTTTATTTTCTTCATTTTCGTCGTGTTCTCAGGCACGTCTTAACATTTCACTCCCCAGAACTTATAATAAGGAAAATATGGAATTATTAAAAACTTTAGAGGTATGAAATAGGAAAAAGTATAAATATAAAACATATATTAAACTCAAAAGTATACAGGATAATCGTCAAATAAAGCATCTAGTTTTTTAGCGTAGACCTATACAAATTTTCATATAAATGACCACCCTGTATGCCATATTCATCCTTTCAAAATTAACACAATCGAAGCAAGATAACAGGTCGTCTCCGAAGTTGGGACAATAAATGCATTTATAGGGTATCAGGCCCTTTCATCCCTTTACTTGACGAGTCAACAAAGCTCTTACACTATTAAGTAATAGCTGAAATAGGTACTGAAATTTATAGAATTTTAGAATACCACTATATTTTATCTATTCATATTAAAGGTACTTTTAAAGGTTCATTTCAAAAGCATCCAAAAATAGGCAGTTTTATTTAGTGTATGTAGTACATATAAACGCTAATTGCTACTTTAATCTAAACTTAAACTAATAAAGGTCTCTCATATTAGATAATTGAAGTTCCTGTGCTATTATTTTTATTTATTAGAGACTTTTAGTAATTTTTGTTCCCGAAGCTGTATAAATATGTCAGGAATCTGTTATTATCTGTATTATTTAGAGGCTCTTATCACGTATGTAGGTGATAAAGGACATTTAGGATAAATATATCTCTCTTGTTTAAGCAACGTTTATTTTACGATTTTTGTGGGCAGATTTCCAGAGAAAGGTATTTAAAAAATATATCTTAAGACGTTTATACTCATTATGTTATTAAATTAAAAAAACATAACGTACTAAATAATAATCATAATCATAAGAAGGAGAGAGGAAATTTTTTTCAATATCCTGTATAGACTGTCGTAAGGCATTTGACTCCGTTTTCCATTCTTGTCTTAGGATGTTTCGGATATTTACAGAGTTCCAGAAGATGTAGACAGCAATAAATTAATGAAGGGGTGATATACAGGGTGTCCATTTAATAACGCGGTGCTCCATTGCGACTAAATCTTGAAACAGAAAAAACCTTTAATAGGGGGAATGTTAATTGAGTTAGAGGGGCTACTTTTTAAAATTAGTTTGGTTGATACAGGATGTCCCAAAAAAGCGTGGTATATAATTTGAACTTTTTCTTAAATGGAACCACCTTTATTTTTTTTACGAAATAAGAGTCTTATTTGACGCTCTCTTTAACCCTAAAACTGTTTTGCCCTAAAATGCGACGTTGCCTATTTATTAACAATTTAAGGAAAGTTCCACGAAAATCAATGTTTCATTTATATCTTAATATTGACCAAGGGCGTTTTCTATATCTTTTTGACAAATCTATGTAGAGTCCTTGGCTAAGTTCATTTTATCTTTCGAAATTCCAAAATTTATTTTTTTTATGCGGGGTGATCAAAATCGTTACACAAATAATGATATTTTTAATTCAATTTTGCCCTATGTTTCTATGGAAGACCCTGTATCTATAACGTGTTTTGATAGAATATTCTTTTATCTTTAATTTGATACCAACAAGTTTGCTTTTATCTCTAACCGTTTTCTCAAAATTTGTTGTTAAAGGAAGAATGACACATTTTTTCATAGGCATTACAACGTTTATTTTTATTTGAAAATGATTTGAGCATACTAGAAGCGTAGAGTACAAAAAAAAACTAGAACAAAAACAGTTTAAAATGAAGAAATCAAATTGACAGTCACCAAGTCGGTTGTAGAAAATCCGGAAGATAGAGTAAGGAAAATAAGTAACGACTTACAAATCCAGAAATCGTCAGTAGGAAAATCCCACAAGAAAAATAAATCACTCCCATCAAGTTCAGTTACATCAAGAATTCACCAAAAACATTAAATACATTATAAAAAGAGTTATATCACAAAAATTGCTCAGTGTCTACTGTTTTGCTCCAATCCAAACACAAATCAACCCTATGTGCGAAAGTTCTTCTAACTGCACGAATCGTAGAAGGCGTAATACGTCTAAAAGACTCTTGTATGCGCTCCACCATATCTTCCCTAGGTGTGGGTACAATACGATAAACTTTTTCCCCACAAAATGAAATCCAGAGGCGTTAAATCCGGTGATCTAGGAGGCCATCCAATGGGACCTCTCAAAAATAAAGTTTAATCAGTATGTATACAAAAGTTAATTTTAATAACTAACCTTTTAACTAGCCTTTTAATCCATCTTGGGTCAATCAAGATCTTGGGTCAAGCGTGAAAAATCCTCTCTTAAGAAATTTGGAAAAACTTCTCCTGTTACACAATTTTCAAAAAAGTATGGACCAATAACAAAATCATGTACTATTCCACCCCAAACATTGATGCTCCATCGGTGTTGAAAATTATTGACAAAAACTCGATGCGGATTTTCTGTACCGTAAAAGTGAAAGTTATGTCGGTTGACGAAACCGTTTCTGTAAAAAGTACATTCATCAGTAATCATCAAGTAAAAAGCACAAATTTAAAAAAAAATCTCGTTTTCTTCTGCTTGATTTTGTGCCCATTGACAAAAAGTTCTTCTTTTTTCAAAATCATTTTCGTCAAGTTCTTGATGTAAAGTCGCAATTATACCCATTTGTAATGACGTCATTTTTGTTTATCTTTGTTTAGCATATTCCAAACAGCGGCGACAACAAACTTTTGAAAAAAATTGGTGTCTGATGATTATTCATCTTTTATATACTAGGTTATGTAAAATAATTGTCACTGTCAATCAAAAATATTGGTTTGTCAACTTGTTCTTGAAAGTTATTTCGAAAAGTGTTAGATAATGCCTAAAAAAAGATATAATAGGTATAATCAATAATCGCAGCTGATGATTTTAAATATATTGGCTTTTTTTCAACTGGAAAAGGAACAAGTCCGAAATGGAATTGCACTTCAAATTAAGAATGTGATACAGCGAGCCGCAGATGCAACAAAATTCAGCACAACAACGACCGCAAATATAAAGAAGAATGGGATAAAATCAGATCAGGATTACGCAGCCCGTATATTTTTCAAGCAAAAGACAGCAAAAACCAAAATTACAACATATTCGAAACATAGAATTTGGGACACAATTTATTACATTACATTTATAATATGTACGCCAGAAAAGAATATGTAATATTGGCAACAATAAGAGAAAAGTTCAGGGAAGAAATTGAATATTTTGAGTTTTCCATTGACTCCTTAAGAAGATGAATTAATAGTATAGGCTTCAAGTGGAAAAAATCAAAAATATTTGATGGACTTGCCAAATATTGTTCATAAAAGAATCAATTTTTTAAGGGAGTATATCAAAAATAGAAATGTAGGTCCGGAAGGTTTTACTCCAGTTTTCATTGACGAGACGTGGATTTTTAGCAAGGGATCATTTCGTAGTAGCTGGCAAGATGACACCAAGCACACGGATTCAAGGAAAAACAGTGAAGGTAAAAATTATGTGTTTTTTTTTTAGATATTTTTTTGAATAAAAACTATTGCCCTTGTAAGGAGAGGGCCCTTACAACAACTTCATAATTTTATCTGTTTCATAGTTTCATATAATTTCTCTCTAAGACAATATGAGGGAATTTAACTCCATACACTACTCGTATGTGCATGGAACATTACTTATTAATTATATTAAATTTATGTTCTGGAAGAATGATTTCTAAAAGAAGAGAATTGAATTATCTTTTATTTTTAAGGCCATCGTTATATCGTGGTCCATGCCGGAAACAAAGATGGCTTTATCAAAGGTGCAAATTTAATATTCAAGAGTGGATTAAAGACGGGAGATTATCATGACAATATGAACAGGAAAAATTTCAAAAACTGGTTTAAAACTCAGCTGGTTCCAAATCTTCCCCCAAAGTCATTTATAATCATGGACAATGCAAGTTACCATTCTGGTTTATTAGAAGAAATCCCGAGAAAATTTTGGACAAAGCAGAGACTGACCGAATGGTTGAAGAAAAAGAATATTGGCTTTCCAGAAAAAGCCATGAAAGATAAAATATGGAGTATTGCACGCAGAAACTGCCCTAGTGACAAAAAGTACTTCCTTGATGAATATGTTAAACCTTTAGGACTGTTAAGTTTTCATTTGATTTTCATTTAGTTTATTTAGTTCATATTGATTCATGTTCTTTTATCACTCGGTATTTTTTCTTTAGTTAAATTTAATGCCTTTGGTTGACTCACCTTGTTAAGGAAGTATTTCATTTGTTTAAATAATTTAGTTTTTGTTTTGAGGCCTTAAACAGTGCGCGTTTCATATTCATTCGAGCTCTAATCGTCAAACAGTTTAGAGTCGCGACTCAACACCGAAAAATCGCTAGCCTGAAAGTGTAGATAATTGGTAAATCTCGGCCACCGATAATAAAAGGTAAGGTCTCACAACAGCTTTTTCCAAGTTTTTAGTTAATCTCATTAAGTGTTTACAGTCCACTAAATTACTTTTTTTTTCCTTTTTTTTTCATCGTGAGTTAACTAACTTTCTAATTTTATTTTTTATTTGAACTCAGCGCAATTAATCAACAAGGACACAAAGTTTTGCGACTGCCACCATATCATTGCCAGTTTAATACAATTGAAATGGTATGGTCGGAATGTAAACGAAAATATGATCAATATATTTCCGATTTTAAGGGGTAACCTTCAGAAGTTCTGACTACATGGGAAAGGGTAATAAACGAAATTTCTATAGATCATTGGCAAAAATATGTTTTTCATACAGAAAAGGTAATTGAAAAGGGTTGGGAGGCAATACAAGTGTGTGATGCCTATGACATTCTGCCACTTGTGATTACGACTGACGAAGACGACGATGACGAAGACAATATCTCTGATTTCAGTTCTGACTCTGACAAAACTGACGAGATTGATTAAGCTTTTTTTGTTCTAGCAAATTTTATTTTATGATCGTCGTTTAAGTATTCAAGCATATCGTTGCAATTTCATTAACTTGGTAATGCAATATGGCGTGTTTTTTTTGAGTTTGTATGTTTTATTTTTTGGAATGGTATTTTTATTTTAATGTGCTAACATATTCCTTCAAGCAGCATTTTTTTTTCATGAATAAGTAAATTAAATTCAGTATTTAAATTTTTCCCAGTGACTTAAAATAATTTTATACCATTATTCACAATTTTTGTAAGCTCGGTTTTGTCTACTGCTCGTGTCGAATTCTACTTTTCAAATATGTTGTAGATTTGGTTTTTGCGGTCGTTTGCTTGGAAAATATATGAGCAGCGTGATCCTGATCTGATTTTATCCCATTCTTCTTTATATTTGCGATCGTTGTTGTGCTCAATTTTGTTGCATCTGCGGCTCGCTCTATCACATTCTCAATTTGAAGTGCAATTCCGTTTCGGACTTGTCTGAACGTATAAAAATACATAGCAGACTATTAATTTTTAAAGGCGATGGTAAAGTTTCTAACCTAATATTGATTGGCAAAAAAATCTATGCCATACGTTTTTTCTCACCTGGATGACGTAACTACAAATGGGTATAATTTCGACTTTATCTGAGCATGATAGGGATGATATCTGTTTTTCTTCAGACATTTTTCTACGGACGATTTCGATATTTCTAAGTTCCTACTTATCTGTCTTACACTAATTTCCGGTGTTTCAACAACCGACATGATAAATGCCAATTGGTTTTCTTCATTTAAAACTGTCGTTTTAGTTTCCTGCTTGTATTCTACGCTTCCAGTATGCTTGAATCGTTCTTTTAATTTCTTCGACACTCAATCATCAAGATGTCGGTTATTAAGAAATTTTGCCGCATAAACTCTTGAAGCTATAAAACAGTTCCCAAGGCATTCACCGATAACGTAAATCATATTTACTAATTCTCGCTGAGACTAATAATTCATTTTAAAACGTATATACACATATATATATACACATATACACATATATATATATTTTAAAACGTATATACATAAATGATAAGTAAACATTAAAATTGACATACGTCATACAACAAAGAATAAATGAATCATGGCCAACTTTTTACATGTGAGAAAAATTTCCTTACTTTTAAAATATGAGATAAGCATCATGGATTTATTTTACTTGTCTTTACTACGATAATTTCAATATGGTTACTACAACTATTGATTTTTTTCTTACTAAAAAGTATTTGAAATAGAATTGAACAGAGTGACAAACTGCTTATTACTCTGATTCTATAAAATATTTATTAATTGTTTTCCGTCGTAAGGGTCGTAATGTCTATGAAAAAATGTGTTATTTTTCCTTTAAGAACAAATTTTGAGAAACCGGTTAGAGATAAAGGCAAACTTGTTGGTTTTAAATTGAAGATAAAAGAATGCTCTATCAAATCGCGTTACTAGATACAGGGTATTCTATTTAAAAAAATAGCGCAAAATTGAATTGAAAATATCATTATTTGAGTAACCATTTTGATCAACATGTATAAAAAAGAATAAATTTTGGAACTTCGAAAGATTCTACATAGATTTTTCAAAATGATAGAAAACGTCCTTGGTTAATATTAAGATATAAATAATACATTGATTTTTGTGAAAATTTCAAAATGGAAAAAGAGCAAAAGATTCAAGTTTCATATTTATATGTCTGTATCACTCTGACATATCACAATGGAAAATAATAAAATGGAGTTGTCTCACTCACATTATCCAAACCATGCTAAAAAATATAATTTCCAGAAGACAATACTATATCAATGAAGGGGTGATAAAGAAAAGGAGCAACAAAAATCAAGTCTTATATTTATATCTCTGTGTCACTTTGACATATTGCAGAAAAGGATGATAAAATAGTGTTATCTCACTCACATTATTAAAACGATGCTAGAAAAATACAATTTTCAGAAGACCCAAACAGTCATGGAAAAATGGAAATTTACCTGACACTCTGGGTAGAATAAAAGCATAACGAAAGCTCTAAGAGTACAACGAGGAATTTTTCAGGGCGATAACTTGAACCCATTAAGGTCCTGCCTAGCATTAAACTCATTGAACAACGTGCTGGAAGCTAGGGCATTTGCTAACCAGAAATCGTAAAATCCTTATCAACCATCTAGGGTACATGGACGATCTAAAACTTTATCCACTTAACAAAGATCAACTTAAAAGTCAATTAGAACTTGTAACCACATTTATTGTGGATGAGAGATCTGAAGCAAAAAAGTATGTCTTTGTGAATATGAAATCAAGTAAAATACAAAATTCAAATATGATTATACCTGAAGAACGCGCAGAGCTCCTGTGTTTTACTCCCATTTTTTTTTTAAATCAAGTAAATATCAAACACAAACTTATAAAATATCAAATAGAGTAAGCTCTAAAAGCGGATTAAATATAATACTAAAAGAAGAATAATTCTCAAGGCCAAAAATTGAAACATCAACTTCTAGGTGCTGCCTGTTTTCACGTAGAGTTTTAAAGTTAATTATTGGAGGTCAATAGAGCATGAGTAACCTGATCGCTTCTTAAGAAGGTCACGAACAAAGCACCGCTTCCAATACCAAAACTCCTCTGTCAATGAACTGTAGGTAGTAGAGGAATTAGGAACGTGAAGGAGTGTCATGCAAAAAATAGGAAATATGCATACTTTAGTTAGATTAGTTTAACATCCACTGCATCAAGCAAACAGAAAAGGAAAATAGATATTATTACAAACACCTGCACTGACAACAAGAACATCTAAATGTAATATGCATCTATATTACACTCTAATAAAGTTAACGCAAATTTTTCATCATTGTACTTAAGTGAGAGCCTTCTAAAAATGGAGACTAGAAACTGAGCGATTTATTGAAGCTATACAGAACTGGGTATTGACAACTAAAAACTATCGCAAGTATATACTAAAACAAGATATATCAAATGACAGATGGAAACTCTGCAACATCAAACCAGAGACCATTCAGTACTTGGAAGTAGGTTGTTCTTACCTGGACCCAAGGGATTATAAACAACGATACGACAATGCGGAAAAAATTCTCCACCAAGCGATATGTTAGAAGTATAAAATATAAACAAATTATTAAATACCCGAAACACCAATATTTTCAAATCCGTAGTATTCAAATTTGTCTTGCAATAAATTAATACTGATGATGTCAAACGCATTAGAAAAGGTAGTCAATACTAGTGATATGTAAAATTTTATTCTAAAGCCACATTGTACATGGGTTATTAGGTTAGTGGAAACACTTTACTCATATATCTGATATACATAATTCTTTCAAAGATTTTGGAGATTGTAGATAAAATGCTTATGTTACGACGCTTATTTAAGTTTAATAGAGTAGAAAGTTAGGTGATCGGTTAACCAGTTGTTAATTGCTATTGGTCTGGAAATTCACTTATCTCTATACACCAATTTATGATGTGAGTAAACTATATACATATATTTGTCAATAAATAAGTTGCAATGCTTAAATATTAGTGGCGAAATTTGATCAGATCCACCACTATTTATTCTGATGCTATTTAAAATTTTGTTGACTTAGTGAAAGAACTGTCGATTAACCTTTATATGATGTAAGGTATGCACGTAATTATGATCGTGAAAACAAAGTTACGGGCTGACGAATCGCGAGATGGAAAAGTTCAATTCAGTAATAATTCTTGACTGAATCCTTTTAACGCCATCCGTGATAAAGTCGATTTTCAATTAAGAAATTGTTTAGCATGGGAAAAGATATACGAAAAATTTTCAGTAATTACTGAATTGGATAATATGGATTCAAGTGAAATTCTTATAATCGAAAAAAATCCCTTACTACAAGTACTAACCTAAAGGCTTTGTTGAAAATAAGGAAACTATCCATAATCGTCCAGATATATCAACCCAGAGAAGTAACCATCCACCCTCTTGTAACATCTGCAAATGGATTGGTCAAAAAATATTTTCTGGAAAAACTAAAAAATTAAAAAACTAAAAAATAATAATCAGACCAAATTTCGATTTCATGCTGTATCTAATGACTATCCACGTTCACTACACTATAACACTGTGTCATCAGCAAATAGCACTACTTTACACTTTTGAGTTTTCTGTAGTAGGTCATGAATATATTATAACAAAATGCTCAAAACTGCTCCATGTGGTACCCATATTCGAAATTAATACATTCAGACGGTCTATTTCTGTACCTAATATATCAAGTAAAATTAAAACCATCTCAAAGTATTGTTCCTAACTCACAAATGCTTCAATTTCTCAATGAACATTTCGATGGTCACTGTTCAAAATGCTTTATTAAAACCTAGAAATACATCTAAAACGAGCCTATCAAAGTCAAAGGCTTCTTAATTTTATTTCTAGATTAAGTTTCTTTCGACGATATTATAATGTAAACGATGAAGGGTCTACCCCACTAGAGAGAGACTCACTTCCCAGACTCCAACTCATCTCGCGATCCTCCTAGCTGTTCTCGGGCTCGGATTCGCTTAGAGTTCGAGACTGCTAGAAGAATAATTACCTATGAGAGGGTGAAATGGGCAATCAAGACATTCTCCCCTTCAAATCTCCGGGCATGCCTTTTGCAAAACGGGTTAGAAGTACTAACCCCACACATACTCAGACTATTCAGGACGTTCCTTGCTCAGGGCTACGTCATAAACTTATGGCGTCAAGTAAAAGTCGTCTTCATTCCGAAACCTGGAAAAAGCCTTTTTAAAGATCCCAAATCATACCGACCTATCAGCCTTACCAGGTTTATGCTGAAGACAATGGAGAGGCTGATTGATCGGTACCTTAAGGAAAGCATCCTGGTCAACAAACCACTGCATGTGCACCAATACGCCTATCAGGCGGGTAAATCCACGGACCTGGCCCTACACCACCTCGTGAGGAAGGTGGAGGGTGCTCTCGCAAGGCCTGTCTGGGTGCGTTTCTAGACATTGAAGGGGCGTTCGACAACACCCCTTTCGCATTAATCTGCCAAGCACTCAAGAGCCGCGACTCAGAACCCTGTTTGGTTAGCTGGATAGAGGCCATGCTCTCAAAACGTCATGTATCTGCCCAGCTCAACAACGAGATTGTCGAAACGTTGGCGACTAGGGGCTGCCCGCAGGGAGGAGTATTGTCCCCTACCTTGTGGTGCCTTGTGGTCGATAGCCTGATATACCTTTTAAACAATGCTGGCCTATACACACAGGCCTACGCTGATGATCTGGTAATCATTTGCCCAGGGAGAGACGCCGTCTTAATGCGGAGCCCTATGATGAGAGCCCTGCGTATGGTGGACATATGGTGCCTCTCGGGGGGTCTCAGGATTAACCCCAAAAAAGCAGAGCTCCTACTATTTACGAGGAGACGTAACTTTGGCACGCCCCCTGTTATATCTTTAGACTGCGAGGGATTCGTGACGCACATTGCAGGCAGAGAGGAGTGGCAGCATTCGAACAGACCTGCATTGCTAAATAGGGGGACCATCTGGTACACAGATGGCTCCAGAATGCATAACAGAGCTGGATCAGGGCTTTCTGGTGGGATCCCACATACCAGTAGGGCATACTCACTGGGGAAGCACGCCACTTTCTTCCAGGCCGAAGTATTCGCTGTATTAAAATGCGGACAGAAAATCCTAAGCTGCGGATACCGCAATACAGTTGTATCAATATGCTTGGACAGCAGAGCTGCCATTAAGGCTATCACGGCCGTAAAGGTAAGCTCCAAGCTTGTACTAGATTGCATAAAAGTCCTGAAAAAACTGGTACATGTTGGCTGCAGGGTCCAGCTCGTCTGGATACCTGGCCACGCAGGCCATGCAGGTAATGAGGAAGCGGACTCTCTTGCCAGACTGGGATCCGCGAATGTACCGATGGGGCCGGAACCCATAATTGGTATCGCCAAATGCGTTGCGGTCGCGTCAATGAAGGGTCTGCTGGACAAGTGGACCCACCGAAGAAGGACTGAGTCCCCTGGTATGAGACAGGCCAAAGCGCACATAAGTGGGCCCTCTGCCTGTCAAAAATCTACTACGCCTAAAAAGACGCGAAATTCGGCTAGTGACGGGTCTTTTAACCGATCACTGGCACTTAAGAAGCCATCTCCATACTATCAGTATTACGGACAACCCGGAATGCCGATGGTGGTGTGAGGAGGATGAAACCATTGACCATGTAGTCGGGGAGTGTCCAGCTCTCACGCGCGCCAGATTCAAATACTTGGGTAACACTTTCAGTGTACCGAGAGACTTTAAGTCCTTTAGACCAGAGAGCCTTATCGGTTTCTCTAAGGCCGTTGGGCTCTGGTAAGCCCCGGTGGGGCATGACGGGTCCATCAGGAGACCTATATGCAAAACTGCCTTGGCAGCCCACTGTTCGACAATTCACCCCACTAGAAGTTTTTAATGTTCGCCTTTCTTATGTCTCTACATTTATGTGCTCCTAGTTATTTTGTGATTTAATTTGAGTACTTAATATTGAAATTACTATTTTTCTAGTTATCTCAATTCTACGTGCTTCTAGTTTTTAATTGTAAAACATCCTTTCTTATATACCTAAAACATTAAATGGGTATACTTGGTAAAACTGGTATATATAAGGAATTAGTTGATTAAATTAAAAACTAGCAAGAAATCTAGTCGGACTTTAAGATATTATTGAAGGACAGTTATCTTAGTGCCTCTTTCCATGTCAACTTATAAGTTAACTAAGAAACACACATTTTAGGAAGGTTCTCATAGATGGGTACAGTATTAGGTCGAAATTCATTAAGCCATTTGAATTGTACTATTATAGTACAATAGGCATAATATGTACAAGAACATAATAGTAAAATAACAGTAAATAGGCTCCAATAAACTGGAAAGATATCAATAAAGTTTTTTTAATATCTAAATAAAAAACACAAAATATTTATTGAATTTCAAGGCAAAAGAGTCTTCAAAATATTGTAACGAAATTCGGGAACACACTTTTATTGTCAACGTCAAAAACACTAACCTAACTCGCTTTGACTGTCGTTTAATTGTTTCCAAGGTAAAAACTGACTAAACAATTAAAACTGAATGATTTGTCACGAAGCGCGTCCTTTTTAAAACCCGATGGAACAGTTTCGAAATATTTAGAATTATCTTCATTGTTTTTGCCCAAAGAGACCAATAATTTTAGGAGAATACTGACAATCAAAGCAAGCAAGTATACAAATTCTAGAAAATTAGAACTACAGGGATTTACAATAATATAACCTAAATAACCTAAATTGGGGCCAAAATGGGGCTCTCAAACAAGATGAACTACCTAAAAACTAAACACTATAGATGAAAATAATAAACCAAACGTAAGTAGAACCCTAAAGAAACCCTACGAATCAACTTTAACTACACAATACTAATAAAATTGTACAAAAACTAGCAGAATAATTAACGTATTTACATTTTCATAATACTGCTCCCCTCTCAAGTTTGATCGTCCCGATCAAACATGGGACCACCTGAGTCATGATAGGGCGCTAGCCGGACGATGTTTACAATTTTCATCTTCGCTGTCGGATGTCGCTGGATACGGTACACCACGTCGTTGATTCTGGTGACCACATTGAATGGACCTTCCCAATCCTTCTGGAGCTTTGGTGACTTGCCCTTCGTCCTCCGTGGATTGTATAACCAGACTTTATCCCCAGGATTAAAACCGGTAGAATTTGCCTTTATGTCATAACGTGATTTCATTCTGTTACTTTCTAGATGAAGTTTATCCCGTGCTTGTTCGTGAACAATTTGTAAACGCTCTTGTAAATGGTCGACGTACTCCTCCAGGGTTTCAGACTTATGGGGTCTTCCAGTAATAATGTCCAAAGGTAAACGAAGTTCATCACCGTAGACAACTTTTGCCGGGCTTTTTCCAGTTGACTTGTGGATAGAAGAACGATATGCCAATAGGAATGGTTGTATACAGGTATCCCAGTCGGTTTGCTTAGAGTTTACTACCATTCTTAAATAGGTTTCAAATGTGCGGTTAAATCTTTCAACCATTCCATCAGACTGAGGGTGTAGTGGGGTTGTACGGGTCTTATTGATTCCCAGCAACTGGCATACTTGTTGGAATATTTGTGACTCAAAGTTCCTTCCTTGGTCTGAATGTATCTCTCTGGGTACACCAAATCGACAAATCCAGTTCTGGAACAGCACTTCAGCTACTGTCGTTGCTTCTTGGTTTGGAATCGGATAAACCTCGGGCCACTTACTAAAGTAATCCATAGCAACAAGAGCATATCGGTTTCCGGAGCTACTAGTAGGAAAGGGTCCTGCTACGTCTATGGCAATTCGTTCAAAAGGTGCACCAACAAGATACTGCATCATCTTTCCTCTTGTCCGGGTTTTTGGGCCCTTGCTTGACGAACACTGCTCACACTGTCGGCACCAGCGTTCAACATCTTGATGACTGTTCAGCCAGTAAAACCGTTCTCTCACTTTTGCCAAGGTCTTACTAACTCCAAAATGTCCTCCGCCGACACCACCATGAACAGCTTCAAGGACTTCCGGAATACGTTTTCGAGGAAGGACTGTCAGATATGTCTTTTCTTTTCCATCTACGCTCTCCCAGACTCTTTTTAATAATCCATCTTTTATAACCAATGAATTCCATTGAGACCAATAAGCTTTAAGTTCTGGAGATTTGTCAGAAATGTCTTTCCATTCTGGTTTTGAAATTTCTCGAGATTTCAGTTCGTAAATAAGACCAAATACTGGGTCATCACACTGATCTTGGATTAAACTAGCTACATCCCACTCTTTAGAACTGTGAAGGCCAATACGATTACAAGTAAATATCTCTGGATGCTGTCTTGATTCCTTTTTAAAACAATGTTGACATGTTTCAATACAGGGTCTTCTCGATAAAGCATCGGCATTTTGGTGATATGCGCCTTTCCTATGTTCTATTGTAAAGTCATACTCTTGTAATCGTTGAAGCCACCTTGCTATTTGTCCTTCGGGGTTTTTAAACTGAAACAGCCATTTCAACGAAGCATGGTCGGTTCTAAGGATAAATCGTTGACCATACAAATATTTATGGAAATGTTCAATAGCTTTTACTGCTGACAATAGCTCTCGTCTAGTGACACAATAGTTTCTTTCTGGTTTTGATAACGTTTTACTGAAATAAGCTATCACTTGCTCGCCATCTTCATATTTTTGTGATAGAACGGCCCCAATTCCAACATTACTCGCATCGGTATCCAAAATAAAAGTTTGTCCAGGAATCGGATATGTTAAAATTGGAGATGTGCATAGTGCTCTCTTTAACTGTTGAAATGCTTCTTCACAGTCTGTTGACCAACTAAATACCACTTTGTCCTCCGTGAGCTTATGTAGAGGCTTTGCAAGATTAGCGAAATTTCTTACAAATCTTCTGTAATAGGTACAAAGGCCCAGAAAGCTTCTTAACTGGTGTTTGTCAGTGGGTCGTGGCCATTTTTCGATCGCCTCTACTTTATCTGGATCAGTCTTGACACCTTTTTCTGATATTACATGGCCAAGGTATCGAACTTCTTTTTGAAATAAGCAACATTTTTTAGGACTTAGCTTCAGGTTGGCCTCTCGCAGTTTAACAAATACCTTTTGAATATTCTTCAAATGATCTTCAAATGTTTTCCCCAGTATGATAACGTCATCCAGATAAACTAAACATGATTCCCAAGTCATTCCACGTAAAACTGTGTCCATAAGTCTCTCAAAGGTAGCTGGAGCATTGCAGAGTCCAAAGGGCATTACTGTAAACTGCCAAAGTCCTGTTCCAGTCGAGAATGCAGTCTTTTCCTTATCTTCTGGGTGCATCTTTACCTGCCAGTATCCACTCTTTAGATCGAGTGTTGAGAACCATTGTGAACCTGATAGCGTGTCCAGGGTGTCGTCAATTCTTGGTAGGGGATAACTGTCTTTCTTGGTAATATCATTCAGTCGCCGATAGTCTACACAAAATCTAGTGGATCCATCCTTTTTCTTCACTAGCACAACTGGAGATGTCCAAGGACTCTGAGAAGGCTCTATCACTCCTTGTGTCCTCATTTCTTGAAGCATTGAGGAAACTTCTCCTTGTTTAGCTATCGGAATTCTTCGAGGTGCTTGTTTAATCGGAGCATTGTCTCCAGTGTTAATTCGATGCTGCACCAAATCAGTTCTTCCCAGGTCTTTATCGTGCAAGGAAAACACATCTTGATTTTCTTCAAGAAGACGTCGCAATTTACTACACTGGTCCATGGTTAAATTGGCAGAAGATTCTTCAAATAGGTTTTGTAAACATACAGGAAAAGGTCTGTTTAAATAACGACTTCTATCAGCATTTTTCATGACTGCCACTACTTCAGAGCATACGCCAATGTTCTCTCCTTGTTTCAGGTGTTGATCATATCCTTTTAAATTTACCATTCGAACCAAAATAGTAGATTTCTTCTGCGTAGTTAACGTCTTGGCTAGAAAAATTCCTTGACCATATAGTTTGCATTTTTCCATGGGCTCAATCAAAACAGTTTCTCCCTCTTTTCCTCCAGTTGTAGCATAAACCACCACCTCTGAATTTCCTGGTATAGTAACATCCTTGAATAACTTAACGACTCTGGTATTTACTTTATCTTCATATAGGTGGTGCATAAAAATCTCTTCATTTCTCGTCGTCAATATCCGGTTATATACATCCATTTTAAACTGCTGAGCATTCATAACATCTAATCCTAATATGACATCATCCATGATTTCTGCCACTAGTACTGGCTGTTGGAATGTTGTTAAGCCAATGGTGACTGTAGCTTCGTGCAATCCAAGAATCGGGATCTTTTTTCCATTTGCAGACTCCAGAATTAAATTGGGTGGTGCTGAGAGCCTACAGTGTGCTACGATGTTCGGCTTCACGATAGTATGACTTGATCCTGTATCCACTACCATCTCACATTCACGGCCGCATATTTTTCCCGGTACTACCAAGCTCTCTCCAGGATGTGGCAGCCGGTTTAGTCTTATACGTGGGGCTTGGTAGCACCCAGCCAGCTTGCGCCCCATAAAGCTGACTAGTTGAAGTTTTCCTGGTTCCTTGGATCTCTTAAAGGCTTGGGGCATTGACGTTTAAGGTGCCCCTCCTCATTGCAATCCCAGCATTGCAATGGTCTTTTAGGTTTCCTCGCTAATAATGGTTCAAGCTTCTTTAGGCGGTCTTCGAGATCACTTTCCGAAGTTCTGATTTGTCTTATTCGTGTCTGCCTTCTAGTTGCTTGAAAAGCTGCCTCATACTCTAGTCCATGGGCCAAAGCTTCTGATATACTTTTATGATGAGCCATCCTTAGAGCGTGGTTAGTATCTGGATCTCGAACTCCGTCAATAAAACAATTTATAGAAATTTGTTCTCGGAACTCTGTTGGGGCTGAAGGGTAAGCCAGATTTACTAATCGAGCAACATCGGCCTCAAACTGTTGGAGTCCTTCCTCGGGTTGTTGTCTTCTAGATTTCAATTGAGCCTGGTACACTTGTTGTAGATGGGCTTCACCGTATCTCATCTCTAAGGTACGCACCAGTACGTCGAAATTGAGCTGATCCTCAGATGGCACCATTCTTAATATTTCTGTAGCTTCTCCTCTAAGGCTTAGCTTAAGATTGATTGCCTTTTCTTCGTTATCCCAGCGATTTCCCCTAGCAGCGGCCTCAAATTGATTCAAATAGGTACTCCAAGCTTCTTTGCCGTCGAATTTTGGTGGCTTTACTTTCATCATTGTTTGCATTTCAGGATCGGGATGAAGAGGAGTCCGTTTTACTTTCATCTCTAGTTCTTGGATCTTTTTTTGTACTTGCCCCAATTCTTCTTCTACTGTTGCTTCAAAGTTAGTCATTAATTGTTTCTGATTCTTCTCCAGATCTTCTTTAAGTTGTAAAACTCGTTCCTCTTGTTTTCTGTCTCGTTCCTCCTGCTCCTTTTTAAGATTATTTTTTAAATTAAGTAAGTCATCTTTCATGGTTCGAATCAGGTCTTCATTTTCTTTTTTTAGGTCATCTTTCATGGTCCTTATCAGGTCTTCATTTTCCTTCTTCAGGTCAGATTTAATTGTCTTTAGTAAATCTTCCTGTTTCTTGTCTCGCTCTTCTTGTTTGCGGTCTCGTTCTTCTTGTTCTTCTTTCAGTTTACGGTCTCGTTCTTCTTGTTCTACCTTCTGTTTACGGTCTCGTTCTTCTTGTTTGCGGTCTCGTTCTTCTTGTTCTACTTTTTGCTCGTCAAACTTCCTTAATAGCAGCTCCATCAATTTCTCGGTCTCCATCTTGGCCTGACTTCTTGTTAAAGGCATCCACTAAAATGAGCTTCCAAATATCCCACTTCTGACACCAATTGTAACGAAATTCGGGAACACACTTTTATTGTCAACGTCAAAAACACTAACCTAACTCGCTTTGACTGTCGTTTAATTGTTTCCAAGGTAAAAACTGACTAAACAATTAAAACTGAATGATTTGTCACGAAGCGCGTCCTTTTTAAAACCCGATGGAACAGTTTCGAAATATTTAGAATTATCTTCATTGTTTTTGCCCAAAGAGACCAATAATTTTAGGAGAATACTGACAGTCAAAGCAAGCAAGTATACAAATTCTAGAAAATTAGAACTACAGGGATTTACAATAATATAACCTAAATAACCTAAATTGGGGCCAAAATGGGGCTCTCAAACAAGATGAACTACCTAAAAACTAAACACTATAGATGAAAATAATAAACCAAACGTAAGTAGAACCCTAAAGAAACCCTACGAATCAACTTTAACTACACAATACTAATAAAATTGTACAAAAACTAGCAGAATAATTAACGTATTTACATTTTCATAATACTATCTTCCTCCTTTAGATTGTTTCTGTTAGAATCTATGCTAAGCATATAAAAGCTTTCCTATTTCGCTCTTATTTCAGCTACAATTATATTTTTGAGATTTTTATAATTATTCCATGTGGCTTCATTATTTGTCTAGATTATAGATATTTTCTTCAATAATTCCTTTTGTATAGTTATTATTTTTTCTGCATTTTTACTTTAATCTCAGGGGTTATTAATTTTTTATTAAAGTATTCTTGCTTTTGCATTATTTTAGCCCTTGGGCACATGCCTGTCAACAATGTTTCAAAATCCTTTAAAGATCCGAAACAAAACTATTAATCTGTGCAATTCCTCCATAAGTTTATTGTAATTATAATTTTTGAGAATTCTCTAATATTTTATGTTATCCCTATGTTCTGTTAGTTTTTTAAAGGTGATAGGAATTTTTAAAGGTGAATGGAATGATCACTATTTTTAAGGGTTAGATCGACATTCTGATCTAAAATTAAATAATCATTTAGTGTTTGACTGATTGGCATTATTAAACTTGAAAAGTAGGGAATATCTGAACCTTAGAGTATATATTTTCCTATGTATGAAAGCCTCTAATAATCCATACTTTTTGCTCCTTCTATTATTATCCTTCTATATATTTGTTAAAAGTCCTCAAGATGGCGAGTTTGATAAGGATGATCCCTAGATATAAGGCGTATGTTTGGTTTTAAAAATTCTATATATAAAATTTGTTATAATATTATATATATTACGTCGCGTCGGTTGGCATAATAAAGAATTATAATTTAGGTAACCTCAATATAACATATAAGTATTATTAACGTCACCATAACCAAATAGCGATAATACTTGCGTGTTGCATAAATCGTATTTTGTTTTCAAAGGTAAATGTTTTTTTAAATGATATTACTTCTTTAATCTATGATGTGCCAGAACAAGTTTTTTTGTACCAAATGCTTTAAATGTATGACTAGTGTCAAATAAAATACCTAAATTTTTTACGTAAGTCATAACAAGTAACCATTTATTATTAACTGTTATATTAAAACACTCACTAATATTTTCTATTTTATGTATATTTTCTACAAACATTTTCATTTACAACTACACATGATTTTGAAGCATTAAGTTTAAGGTTGTTAGTTTGTGCATAAATATTAATATTATTAAGATCTACATTTAAACTAATATTTTGAAAAATTTCTATTTGATTATAATTAAACTTATAAAAAATTATATTAAACGAGATTAGTTGCGAGTCATCTGCAAATTATAGCAGTTTCAAACTAAATACCGTTTTTTCCATATCGGCAACATAAAATGACAATAACAGTGGTTACTGGTAATTAGCTGGATTTAATCTTGTTGGGTACATTTTTAAGAAGAATACATTGAGTACGTCTAACTAAATATCATTTAACCAAATTGACAGCATCCTTAGAAAAACCATGTTTGTGCAATTTGGTTGACAACATTTTATAACTGTTAAATGCTTTGCTAAATTCCAATAGACAAAAGCAGACCATTTCTTTCTTTTCTTGATTTTACGTCATTTACTAGGTTGACTGTATGTATTAGTGCTCAAGTTTTTTCTAAAACCGGAATGACATTAACTTTCTCGAGTCGAAAAAGAATACAATCTGGTTACATTTATGCCTTTCCCCGATTTTTGAAACTGCGTCCAAAAAATCTTCAAGTTCTATTAAGTTCGATATTTTTGGTAGCGGAAGTAAAATATCTTTTTTCCATAAGTTTAGTTGTTATTTCTCTAAGCTTTTTTACAATATGGAAAATGAAATTTAATATCAATAATTGACAAATCATCGTCGCCCTTAGCATTGGTGCTGATAAAATTTTTTATTAAAGATTCTTTATCAACTAAACTGAAGTTTAACTAGGACGTAAATGGCTCGTGTCTACTTCATTTATATAAATTTTTCTTCTCGCTTGAAATTGTTTATGCTGTAGTAAGTAAAACGAAATAACTACTTATTATGGAAGCATATTACTAGAACATTTAGTTCAATTTAATTTGCGAGCATTTTTCCAAAATTCTTTTGCTGATCTATTGAAAATTGACTTAAAGTACGCAATTTTTTCACGGGCTATACCATGCTTTTAAAATTTCGAGGTTCTTTGTGCTGATGTAAGTATTAAAAATATTTTATTTATCATTTATATAAGCAGTGTAATATATAAGATCCCGATGTAATGCAAAAGCATGCCTTTCAAACGCATCCTCAATAACACCATTATAATTTCTGAAAGATATAAAATTTGTAGGTCGTTTATCTGATTCTATCCTAAAACGTGCGTAAATGAGACAATGTTTGAACCTCTGACGGGTTCTGATCATTCATGGTATAATGAATCAATCAAGCACTCATGGTCCCACGTTGGGCGCCATAAAATTTTTCACATTATTTATCGTAGCATTTAAAAAAGTAATTAATCAAAAAAATGAAAATATTTAAAAAAATGGTTACCAGGTGCTTGGTTGGTAGATAAGTTACCCCAGTGGTAACAAATTTAGGTACCAGCCCAGTAGGAAGATAGGGTGGGTAAAGAGCGTCACTGGCTCAAGACGGAATGCAGAGTTCCCTGGAAGGTCCTAGAACTCACTCATCAATAACAAATAACACAATTTAATATTAATAAAAAAGAGTTAACCTTAGGTCACTGAGGTTGGTACACTAAAACACACACTTAGTAATACAATTTATTAAATAAAAACTAAACTAGTTACTTAAGTTACCATAGTTCGCTGCAGGGTCTTACAGCAGCTTGTAGGTGCGGTTAGACGTTAAATAAAATATGAGGAAAAACAAAACGATGGCAAAAAAGAAGAAGAAGTAGAAAAAAACCCTATGAGAAAAATTTTACTGCTAGAGTTTCTATCATAGTATATTATAAAAAAATATATTCAAGGAAAAAAAAATCAATCACCTCTCGATGATAGTTATAATACTTATAATGCTTGTTGACCTTCAATTAGGTATTATGGTGAAAATGTAGGTAGCATGATTAGGGACAAGAAATCAAACCTCAAGTTTTTAATTGACCGACGTTCGACTATATATATTTTTCGTCTTTATCAACGCTAAAAAAAAAGTAAATCTCCTTTGTTGGTTTCATTAAAAATAAGTTCCTTTTATTCTGTTCCTTTTCTTTCCTTTCTTTAATAAATACATTTAAGAGTTAGCAAAGACACAAAAAAATACAACGAAACAAAAAAAAGAGAAAACATATAAATAATAATAAATTATCCCACAACTCATACCCTTTGTAGATTACACAAATTAAAATTAAACAAACATAAATGTAAATAAATTGGATGCTAAGGTTAATTTTCAACAATAATCTAATTTGCTATGTGTATTAAAAATAAAAATAAAAAGTTGATATTATATGTATACACACATAAAAAGCCACATAAAAACTATCCAATGTTCAACGCTTAGGAACTTACGAGTATGCAACAAAACATACAAATTAAAATAAATAAAAAAAATATAAACTATGTAACAAATAGGCAAAACATGACCACAATCATTAATTAAATTTCGAGTAAAAAACTGTTGACTTACCTAACTTAAAAATTTAGAGGTTTTCGTAAAACTTATGACTATCAGCGTCCATTGCACGTACAGTGAGAGCCAAAAGTCCGGAATAAATTCTAAATTTTAATTTAAAATTCAGGGGTATGTTCAAAAAAAAAACGTCGATTTTTATTTTTAACTGCGGGTTTTCTTACTATAATTTTATGTATACAGGGTGGTCCAAAAATAAGTTACGACCATCAACTTCAATTTTTGAAATGAAAATACCTATTTTTTATTCTGTATTCTTAAAGAACAGAAAATTCTAGACATATTTCATGTACAATGTCCTATACCTATCTTCATTTGTTTTTGAGTTATTGACAGTTGAAGATCGGCATATTTGCACTTTTGACATGTTATAAAATCCAAACTACCATATGTTGACACTAGCTAGTAAGTGTCAACAGGTACTGAGAAAATTACGGTTGAATTTCTAAAAAAACATTCAAAATATTAATGTATTTAATCAAAAGTATTGTATAAACGTTGAACAAAAAGAAACTATTCTAATCTAGATCGAATTAAATGTTCAAATTGAGCCCCGTTAACTTCTTGACAGTAAGCGAGTCTTTATTCGAATTCTCTCAGAACGTTGCGTATCATTTCTTGAGGTATTCGTTGAATCTCATTTCTTATATTATTTCTCAATTCTTAACCCCACATAAAGAAGTCCAAAGGAGTCAAGTCGGGGGACCTAGCAGGCCACTCCAATTGACCCCTTCGCCCTATCCATCGACCCGGAAATACCTCACTTAAATATTGGCGCACGGCTCTGCTGAAGTGTAGCGGTGGAACCAAATTGAAGCTTCTGGAATATTGGGATTATTTGCATTTGGAAACATCAAACATAAAGCGGGAATCAGTTCGTTCCTTAAGAATTCCAAATAACGTTGACCTGTTAAGGTACCTTCGAAGAAAAATGGACCCATGACTCTGTCATTGATAATGCTGGCCCAAACATTCACAGATTGAGGGTATTGGGTATGAGCTTCAATCACCCAATTTGGATTGGAGGAAGACCAGTAACGGCAGTTCTGTCTGTTCACTGTACCATTGAGGCAGAAGGTCGACTCGTCAGAAAAAATTATTCTACGAGTAAAAAGACGTTATGGCAGACATTCATTATAGTTTCGCAAAACTCTAATCGACGATCTGTATCATCTTCGTTAAGTTCGTGGATTAATTTTAATTTATAGGGATGATATTTTGCTTTTTTCAAAATCCCTCTTAAAGATATTTTTACAACGTCGTTATTTAGTGCTGCCTGTCTAGTCGGTGTATGAGGATTTTCTTCAATGGACAAAACAACATTTAACTTCTTTTCCTCGAAAATTGAGGGACGCCCCGATCTGGGTCGATCTCTGACGTGACCTAATTCCCTAAATTTTCTTTCTAGTTTGCTAACGGTAGACTGAGATATTGTCTTATCAGGATACTTGGTATTAAACATTTCACAAACCTGGTGTTGGGTCCTAATGCGATCACCACATCCTATCATAATTAGTATTTCTATTCTCTCAGTTTCACTTAACTTATTCATCTTTCCAGGCAATATTAAATTTTACAATAAACAAGGATAAGACGCTTGATACCTGTCACTTCAAAAAATGATGACAACGTCATTGCAACAATGGATGAAAAAACACAAAAAACAAGGTCACCTTAGTAAGGGTGTTACATAGTTGCATGAATTAATGTTCAGAAATTCAACCGTAAATTTCTCAGTACCTGTTGACACTAACTAGCTAGTGTCAACAGATGGTTTTAAAAAAGCTTCGATAAAAAGTGCAAACCGCATTTGTCTGTGTCTAACCGTTTGGATTTTATAACATGTCAAAAGTGCAAATATGCCGATTTTCAACTGTCAATAACTCAAAAACAAATGAAGATAGGTATAGGACATTATACATGAAGTATGTCTAGAATTTTCTGTTCTTTAAGAATACAGAATAAAAAATAGGTATTTCCATTTCAAAAATTGAAGTTGATGGTCGTAACTTATTTTTGGACCACCCTGTATACATAAAATTATAGTAAGAAAACCCGCAGTCAAAAATAAAAATCGACGTGTTCGAGCGTTTTTTTCTTTGAACATACCCCTGAATTTTAAATGAATTTACTCCGGACTTTTGGCTCTCACTGTATACAGATAACAACGACCAGGAACATTAATAACATAAACGCAAAACAAGAAACATCAATAAATTTGTATACAGGGTGATTTAAAATTGAGTACAAAGATTTCAAGGGCGTATTTACCAGCCAAGAATAAGAACTTCTTTTCATATAAACGTATGTTCTAACTTGTTTCGATTTCTATATATAGAGTGTAAAAGTTTTTTAATAAAATCGGTTTTTTATCAATTATTGAAAATCTTTTTAGCTGATTTAAATAAAATTTGGTAGGCTTATTTTTCGTTGTAAAGGCCCTCCTCTGGCGGGACGAAAATAAATTTAATAATTCCAGTGGCGTTTCAGGGGGTTACCTACTTGATACTTATAGGTAAAATTATGATACGCCACCGCTTTTTTGACAATTTAATTTCTTTTTTAGATTAAGCGGTCAATAATGTAACTTTTTTGTCTCTTGAGCCTTACTCGTATCTAGCTTTGTTTCCAAGAAAAGAATCAAAATCTGTGCCTGGCCCTATTAAAACAAATAATAAATTCGCATCGATTATTGAGATTCATTTTATTTCATTTCAAAATTAGTAACAGATACATACACAAGCAGATACCAAAGGAGGGCTTTTAGGACGACAAATAAGTTTACCAAATAAAATTTAAGTTGGCTGAAAGGATTTTGAATAATTGATAAAAAACCGATTTTATTAAAAAACTTTTACACTCAGTATCTAGAAAACGAAACAAGTTAGGACATACGTTTTTATGAAAAAACTACTTATTTTTGGCTGGTAAATACGCCCTTGAAATATTTGCACTCAATTTTGAATCACCCTATATGCAAAAGGCAATCCGCGATCTTTTTTAAAACAGAAATTATAAAATACTACACGCATAGAACAACAGATGGAGACGACTAAGGTACCATAATCTCAAACAATTTTCTTATCAACAAAAATTTATTCGAAATTCCAAAATTACCGGGTACCATTGTTAAGTACTTTGCCTTTATACGTATTTAAAATAAAATTATATTGTGCACTTAGTCGCTGTGTATATTGTCGATGATTAATTGTGTCGTTTAAATAAATGTGAATCATCTCACTGATGTTACGTTTTGAAAAGTGTTTCTCATAGTCTAAAATGCTGGCAGCTTGAAAATTAAAATTGTTGCAAGTGGAAAAATAGTGTTCTGGTAATGCCGTTTTTTCTTTCTTGATAATATTGATTGCCCTACAATCATACTCATGCTGATAAATTCTATCTCTTAAATGTTTAGTAATTTCCACCTAATATTTCGGACAATTACAACATGGAATCTTATATACCACGTTTGACCTTAATTCTAGTGGGGTTGGATCCTTCAGGCGGGAGAACAAAGAGTTGGGTTGGGTTGTTTTCAAATAATTATTAAATAAGGGTAGTTATTATTTTTTAAGGTGCCTTTAATTTTTGTTACATTCACTACACGAAACTGGGAACTACTTAAATTATAGCACCTATATAATAAATTTTTAAACGTTGCTATTTTGTTGGTCATAGCATGCGATGATAAATAGTTAGCCACTCTACCCGAAGAAGTTGGCTTTACATACCAATCCGTTAGTAACGTACCGTCAGAATTACGTTTGACTTGTTATACAACAAATGAACATTGTTATAGTAAACATTGATTAGATTCCTCCTCAGCATCCTAATTATTAACCTCAAAAAAAAACCTCAGCATCCAATTGATTTACATTTATGTTTGTTTCATTTTAATTTATGTTTTATAATTTACAAAGGGCATGAGTTGTGGGATAATTTATTATTATTTATATTTTATCTCTTTTTTTTGTTTTGTTGTATTTTTTTGTGTCTTTGCTAATTTTATGTATTTATTAAAGAAAGAAAAGAAAAGGAAAAAGAATGAAAGGAACTTATTTTGAATGAAACCAATAAAGGAAATTTATCTCTTTTTAGCCTTGATAAAGACGAAAAATATATATCGTCGAAACGTCGGACAATTAAAACTTTAGGTTTGATTTGTTGTCCCTAATCCCGCTACCTACATTTTCACCATAATACTTATATTATAACATCTTACTTTAAACAATTTACATTTAAATGATTGGTGCGAACCCTAGTATGAAATATGAAAAATGAATAAAAATTAAGATATAATTATATAAGCACAAACTGTCTTTACGTGTTGGTTACACGGTTTTTTTCTAGTAGTATGCACCGGGGTTCGGTAGCAGTGGCTTTAATTAAATCTTCTCAAGGGACTCCTGAGACACTTTCTGTGAAAGACGACAATGACAATAAATAAACTGCACATGATGCAAAAAAAGGCTGACACTTACCTCTGGTATAGTTGCTTAATAAATGCAGTAAGGCAGTTATCCACAGGGCTATAAAGATACATAAAAAGCAACAAAATAAAAGCCCTGTGGAAATGTGGTGAGCCCTCAAAATCCCCAAAATCAGGTTACGAAAATGTCGAGGCACTCAACCAATAAATGATATCTTGTTAAGCGCAATTATTATTTGTTATTTAAATAAATTTGCGAACATTTGAAATGTTTAACAATGAAGAAAAAGTTGACATGCCGTACGCTATATTCCCGCGCATACGTACTTTCATTCGACGTTTTGTATTAAAATAATTTATAAACCTCATATTTTTCTGTTTGTTTACCGTTTGTGTGTACCTATTATGTTACCTGTTATGTTAGGTAAATGATAAATAAAAAATGTAGTATTATGATATTGAAAAAAAAATATATTGAAAAAATTGGTTTTTTATTCTCAAATAGTAATATGACGTTTGACAAAATATGTTATATCACTTGAAAAAAATACGCAGGCGTGTCATTACAATACTTCATGTTCTTTCATTTTTGTGAATTAGTTTTTTTCTTCTTATGGGCTTATTTATCAACCGATTTAAAAAATAATCATATCAAATTATTGGGAGAAAGAAACCGCATTTCAGAAGTGGTTATTCCCAATAATGTACTATTATTATACTAAGAAGATAATGTAAATGCCAAAATTAATGATTTGGACATTTTAAAAAGGCGTGTAAGTAATAAATAGCGTGTAGTAGGTTTTAAAATACATTGAAAACTATTTTTTCATGGCGCTCTATTTTAAAATTTAAAAAAATTATTTTTCTATAAGTATAATACAAGAAGTACCTAGCAAATAGAGTGTCATTGTTTTCAGAAAAAAATTTTTCTAGCGAAATACGTAATAATATACCAAGTGTCCCATTTAAAATAAGAAAGTTAGAATCATTTCCTGTTAAACCGGAAGTGATGGAAAATAGTAGAATATGTCAAAAGATGCTCTTATAACTATTCTATCGACATATCAAATTTCATTTGTTTATCTCGAAAAGTAAAAAAGTTATTAAGTGTTCCATCTTTTCTGTGTCGCCCAGTAGCGTAAATAATAATAATAATAATAATAATAATAATAATAAGATTATTATTATTATTAATTAATTAGCCACCAATACAAAAAAAAAACATAATTACAGAAGGTAATATAATTATATACATGGAATTGAATATTAGAATATTAAACAAAGAGAGCATATTAAAAACAATAGGTTATATAAAGAATTTAGTTAACACAAGTAAGGCAAATAAAAAGCCATGCATTCAGACTTCCAGATAAAAAAGGAAACAACTTCCTGGATTCTGTTAAGGCTTATAATAGAAGAAGTGGGAGAAAAAAAAACAATTCTTATAGACAAACTAAAAAAAAACAAATAGGTAGGCATATACTTATGAGGGGAAAAAGCAGTATGGGGGAAAAATGGATGAAACGGAATGAAAAAATTCTTCTTTTTTCTTCTTTTTTTTTTAAACAGTTAATTTTTGAATAATAAATGTTAATAGAATATTTTACGTTGCATTCGTAAAATATTCTATTAACAATCGTTAAGTTAGTTAGCATGTGCGTAGTATTTTAATAAAGAAAGGCATTCAAGAAAAATTAAGCTTGATTTAAAAGAAGAAGCTTGGTTGTTAATTTAAAAGTTTTTTCAGTGACAGTAAAATTAATTATTTTGAACTTATTAATCAAAGTTGGTACGACATAAGAAAAGGATCGCTTAAAGAGTTCTTTGCTATGGCAAGGAATTGTTAAAAGATTTTTACGTCTTATATTAAGATTATGCACATCAGTACGATAGGTAAGCTTTTCAAGTAAGTAAGGCGGAGTTTTTGATTTAAGAATTTTGTAAGAAAAATATAAAATATGTAATATTCGTCTATTGTGCATATTTAGCCAACCTGCTTCTTTTAATTTATAAGAAATATGTTGCTGTCTTCTTATACCAAATATAAGTCTTAAGCAAGAGTTTTGAAGTTTTTGAATTCTACCTAAGTCGGAGTTATCGAGACATGGTCCATAAATTGTGTCGCAAAAATTTAACGGTGATAGTACTAAAGCATCACAGAGCAGTTTTTTGATACTTGAGCTTAAAAAATGTCTTTGACGATATATTGTTTTTAAGGCAGAATATCCATTTTTTAGTTTAAGGGTAACATGTTCTTTGAATCTAAGTTTATAGTCCATTACTAGTCCAAGATTTTTTGCAAAGTTTTTAAAACTTATTATATTGTTATTAAGGTGTACATTTAAATTATTTAAAATGTTAGTTCGATGATTGTCACTACAAAAAAGAATAGCTGCTGATTTAGTGGGGTTAATCTTTAGAAGTAATTTTTGAGTTTCTATATTTAAGGTATTTAAATCCTTATTTATATATTGATTAGCTTGGACAACATTAGTGTGATGAAATGAATAAAATAGCTGGGTGTCATCTGCATAGCAATGGTGCTTACAGTGTAAAATTTTTTTAGTAATTTGTGAAGTATAAAGAGTATAAAACAAAGGACCAAGAATGCTACCTGGGGTAACCCAGAGGTAACATCCAGTGCATTTGATTTATTGTTATTAAGCACTATTCTTTGTTTTCGATTAAACAAGAAAGAAGACACCAATGCCAACGCAGACTCAGCAAAACCCATATATTCTAATATAGCCAGTAATATTCTGTGATTTACCATGTCAAAGGCTTTAGAAAAATCTAAGAGAACCAACACCGTAGCTTTATTTTTATCAAGTTCCTTAAAAACATCATCAGTCACTTTAGATAAAGCGGTTGCACAACTATACCCCTTACGAAACCCAGACTGGTATTTAGGAATTAAATTATTTACATTTAAATATTGAACTATTTGATACTCCATAACTTTTTCTAATATTTTTGATAGTATAGAAAGTACAGATATTGAGCGAACATCAATAAATTCAACAGGATTTTTTATTTTGGACAAAGGAATAACATTGGCTTCTTTCCATTGATCGGGAAAGCAGTTTTGTTCTAAACATACGTTTATAATATGAGTGAGTGGTTTAATTATGGCAGGACAACAAAGCAAAATCAGGGTAATGTTTAATTGATCAACGCCAAATGCTTTAGATTTAATAGATTTTAAGTAATTTATTATTATATCTTGTGTCACCAAATTAAATTTAAATTTAGCCAAATAATTTAACCTATGTTTTTTAAAATACCCAACAAATTCTTCGTCAGGGTTATTATTGTTTTTGTTAATATTAGAAAAAAAAAATTAAGTTTATCTACATCTTGCATAAGAGGAGGAAGTTGTATATTTGATTTATTAGAAATATTTAGTTTATTAAGTTCTTGCCATGTCTCTTTGTTATTACATACTCTAAATCTGTGAGCTAGGTATGCCTTTTTTTCCGCCCTAATTGAACTAGTTGCAAGATTTCTGTACTGCTTATAATTTTCCCAATCCTCGCGACTTTTGGTGTTTCTAAATTTACGCAAAGCCGAGTTGCGAAGTCTTTGTATAAATCTAATATTAGGAGTAATCCAGGGGCAATATGGTCTAGTTTTACCCTTTACGTTTTTTATAGGAGCATGTAAGTTAATTAATTCTAATAAAGACTGAGTAAAAAAAAACTTTATTATTTAAATCAGCCATATTGTACACATTATGTCAGGGAATCAATTCAATATCAGACTGAAATAAACAAGTGTTGATATTTTGTAAATTTCTATAAGTGAAATTATAAATTTGAGGCTTAGGTATATCAAAGTTTATATTGCAGTAAATTAGCATATGATCCGATATTTCAATATCCCTTATTCCACAATTCTCCACCGACTCTAAATTTGAGAAAAGTAAATCAATTAAAGACATAGTGGTATTGGATATTCTGGTAGGGTCAGTTATAAGCTGTTGCAAACCATATAATTCAGTAATTTCGCTTAATGATACCTTAAAATTCAAATCTAAAAAATGTATATTAAAGTCACCCAAAAGTAAAATAGACTCATAGTTAACATAAAAGTCGGTCATAATATTTTCAAGACGGGAATAGAATAGATGTATGTCGCTCTTGGGAGGACGATATATATTACCAATTAAAACTTTTTGATTATTTACTTTTAATTCGATCCAGACATGCTCAAGATAATCGCATGTTTCCTTAAGAACTTCACGATAGTCGATAAATGGTTTTACATAAACAGCTATACCACCTCCCCTGCTTAATCGATCTTGCCGTATGAGACCATAATTTTGCAATTCTATGACTTTGTTGGTAACCCCTGTATGTAACCATGTCTCTGAAACCCCAATCAAATCATATTGATAACTATCTACATGTACTTGAAAAATATTAAAATTATTTAAGATGGACCTTGCGTTAATGTGTGCATATGAAAACATTATTTTAAAGCAAAATAGAAAATTTTTTGTTAAACAATTAAGGTAATTAAGTACAGGAAAGGGAGAAAAAAAAGGGAAAAAGGGTTAGAATAGGGAGTATATGCTTACAAAAAAAAGAAACAAAAAAACAAAATTAAACCTAACAACTATCTATAATTATATACACATACATACATATACATATATTTTTCCCTTTTAATGAACACCGAGTTAAGTAAATGAAACACTTATTTACTTTATTTTTGTTGTGTTTGTGATACCCTACTCAATACAAAGAAACTTTAAGCAAAACAGAAAATTATAGTACCTATAAATACGTTAAAAAATAAATCATTTGCATTTAATTATTTAACATTTTAAATTTTTTGGCTTTATTGTTATTATATGCATATATATTTAGTAATCATTAGCGTAGAAATATCATTAAACAATATTAGTACCTAGCTTTCAATCATGAATATTATCTACAACTTATTGTTTACAAAATATTGCAATTCAGAAAAAAAAAATACAAAAAAAAGCCTTTAATTTATTTTTATATCAACTAAGCATGCAGAGAAATTTTTAAATTTTTATTATAATAATAGTATGCAAAAGCCAGTCGACCTTTAAATGTAAGTTTAGTTTAGAGTATAAGAACGTCTGTATTTATTTTTTAGGAAGATATAAATAAACATTTCTATTATAATAGTAAAATACATGCACAACCTAATGACCAAAATATTAACGTATTTAATTAGAGAATTCATTAGAGTACCTGTTTTATGCGAAGTCCAGTGTTTACCAGCTGTCATTTTTTCCATTGAACTAACCAACACAAGTTTCGCGATAATTATTCACCTACGATTAAGTCATTAAGAGCTTGTTCATCACGAATTAAATTCCGCACATCACCTGTTTGCACATATACTAAGCCGTTATAAGTCCACGATTCGGAACTAAATGCCTCTCGTGCCTTTTTTAATAATTGTAAGTTTGTTGATGTTAATAGTTCTGTGATTAGAATACGCGAGCCTTTAAGTTGTTTTTTGGCTAAAAACACACGATCTCGCATCCAACGGCAAACAAACTGGACCACTAGGGGGCCGGGCTTTTGGTTCTGATGTTTTATGTTTTTCCCTATACGGTAGCAGTGGGATAAGTCAGATTTATTTATTTTTACAGAAAGTTTGTCATTAAATAAAGTCGCAACCATATTAAATGGATCAGAGGAGGACTCCTCTAACCCGTGTAGGACTAACGAGTTTAAGTTTTGATTTACTTCCACTTGGGAAGTTTTTTTTTGTAGGTTGACGACGCTTAATTTTATCTCCCTTACCTCCTGGGAAAGCTGCCGTAAAGAGTGTCATATTTTCTTGAAAAGAATTCAGTTTATTTAAAAAACTGCTGTTTTCTTCACCATTCATAAGGTTTTGCGGAGATTGTTTGTAGTTCGTAAACTCTGTGCGCAAAAGGTTAAAACCACCGGCAAATTGTTTTGACAGTTCCTCCACACGTGCACTGACTGATTTTAAATTAAAGTTTTGCCCTTTATTTGACATTTTTCTTCTTATCCTATTTTTGATTCCCCTAATTTTTGACCACTGGATTACAAAATTTAATAACAAAGGTAGGAGCACAAACAACTAATGCTTACTACTCAAGCGCCATCTCGCTCAAGAAAGCTACTTCAATACGTCCCCCAGGCGGTGACCAAATAGACTAGGATTCTTATGCGTTAATCATGCAGAAAAGCTACTTCAATATAGTCCTGGATACTGCTATATTGGAGTAGGATTTTCCGGTCTATACGCGTCGTAATATTCTGTAAATGCTGCTTTAGTACGGCAAGTGTTTCTTTAGAGGTTATCTTTACATTGTTTATATTACAATACATCAAGCGGCTCGGTATTCGGTTGTTTATGAACAAAAAGTATTTTTTTTTTTTTATTTATTGACCTTGTGCTGAGCACATTTAGTCACGAAAAGCCTCTATAATTTGTTAGTACTTAAACTAAATCGGACATCACAAATGACCATGCCAAGTCTGGGACTCGAACCCAGAGCCACACGACTGCTAGGCAGGTATATACCCACCGCGCTGCCGGGGCCGGCAACAAAAAGTAATTTAACAATTTAACTACAATAAAATGGAAGAAACTATTAAAACGTTACTTAGTGCAATATTAACAGACTATCGAATTGTAAAAATGCAGGGTCAAAGTGTCGAAAGTCTTACTGTGTCGTTTCAATGCAAGTTGAGTGGTGAAAACTATGATGAAAAATGTGACAATTTTTTACAGGCTTTTTCCAATAAAACAGCAAGCAATTGGGTTTTTGAAAAATGCATTCGTGAGGGCCAACGATTTGAATTTCGTAAAAGGTATTTATGCTATCTTTCACTAAAAAATAAGGTAAAAAAATAAAAAGAAAGGAGAGAAGCATAATTACAATTACCATGCAAATATCAGCATAAAATTTTTAAAACAAACACATAACACTTAAAAAAATCTAAATTACTTAGAGAAGGATTACACGTTTTAATAGATATACATTATGTACATAGTCACAAATTGCACGTTGCTTAGGCTTACAAGCTCTTACGTTGCAGTAATGACGTCAAGGCAATATTTGTCTTATATTTTGAATCAAGGATGACTCCTGCAGCAGCAAAAATATTCCACGAAATGGAATTGGCTGAAAATGTCGATTCGGGGGTTATAGAATGCTTAGCAAATGCTCAAAAAAACCCTATGGAAACGCAAGTAAACTATTTGTATAAAAAATGGCGAAATGAACGATACGGCGAGAGAGATGTAAGTAGCGCGATTGAAATTTTAAAGAAGAAGCACGCCAATCTTTCGGAAGGCGAAATAGATATAAAAGAAGATCCGACTATTGTCGTTATTATCACACACATTATGAGAAGATTGTTTGCAGGTGGATTTGCGAATAAAATAGTATTTATAGATTCTAGCTCATCATGTGATCAGAGCAATACAAGTGTGTCCTTTTTTTTCGTTTCCACCAAGGTAGGCGCGGCACCAGTTACAGTAGCCTTTCACACAAGTCAAAGTGAAATAAACTATTTATTAGCTTTTAATGCCGTGAAGAAAGCATTAGAAAAAAATACTGAATTATTATTTTTGCCTCCAATTATAATGACTGATAATTCAACAGCAATGCGAAACGCTCTTAAAATGGTATTTCCAAATAGTACTTTATTACTGTGTATTTTCCACGTATATCGTCCTTCAGAGGTGTAAAGCCTTTAACATGTATGCTTTGGCAGATTTTGTGCTTAAGACATTCCAAAAATATAACAGATGTTACACAGGTTGATGAAAAAACATTTAAAGTTCAGAGCGTACAAACATTAAAGTACTACATAGTTGATAGTGAAATTGGATTTTGCACTTGTCCAAGTGGAAGTGGTGGCCGCTTCTGCAAACACCTACTAGCAGTTGAAAATAAGTACGGTATTATGTTCAAATTTTCCCTGCTGCTAACTGAAAATGACCGCCAACAGCTTGCATATCTGGCTCTAGAAAAAGAAACTCCTTTGTCGTTCTTTGAAGACATCAACGCAACTGTGCATGAAGGATCATCAAATGAACACATATCTGATCATACTACTTCTCAGCAAGCGGAGTTAGGAGAATCATCACAGTTTAACATGCCCATTGACCAAATAGGTCTTGACAATTACAGCGAAGTAGTCCACAAAATAAATGATGAGTTTACACGCATTGGTCTAGTTTTACAAAATGAGGCAAATACGAGCCATATACGACAGTTACAGGTAAAAATTTTAAGTCACCTGATTATCAATTTTTAAGTAGTATTTCTTTGTATAGAAATTTGCCGCTATACTAGAAACTCTACACACGCCATCACATATCATGCCATTTGTGTGTCACAAAACAACCGGTAGGAGATCAAGAAAAATTAAAGTACAACCAACCTCTATATCACGCCGAAAAGCTAGAGATATTTCAGGAAGAAGAATTTAAGCTGGATTTCCTTGGATTTACAAAAAAACGGCCCCATAATATAGCATTTAATATTGATAATTATTTGCAGTGTGCCAAAAAACATTAATAAACGATGCAAATAGAACAACACTTTCAAGTAAGAATAACGTCACTTAATTACTAATTATTACTAAATAAAAATTATATTTACAGTAATTTGTCGTAGAAAAAAAATTCATCACGCCAAAGAGCTAAAGAAACCTATTTTAGTCAAAGCATCAGAAAAATAAGCAACCCATAATAATAAGGCTTTTAATATTATCAATTACTTACAGTATGATAGCAAATATTAATAAAATGATTAAATGTTTTTTTTAACCCACCATTATATACTTACAAGTGCGTGCTTCAGTGTTTTGTTTATTTATTTAGAATTTATAAGGCTATTGTAAATTTTAAACTAAACTATTCTAAATTTTTGTACACAAGAAAATGCGGGCTGTACTAAACTAGTATTTCCGTATGATAGGGCAGCAGAATAGAGAGTAATACTAGTCCAATACGGCACCTTCGGGTGATATACTCAAGTAGGTTTTCTGCATGATTAACGCATAAAAATCCTAGTCTATTTAGTCACCGCCTGGGGGACGTATTGAAGTAGCTTTTCTATTTACGCGGGAGACGCCGCCCATTTTTTGGCATTAATATTTAAAAATGATTTCGGGCATGTGACCCCCACGGCTGGCGCGTACGTGGCGTAATCTAAAGGTCTGTCCAACTTTTACACACTCTTTCCAGTACTGCAGGCTGTATTTCGGCAATCACGCGTCGTATGTTGACTTCCAAGTGCCCAAGTGTTTCGGGTTTATCAGCGTAGACGTGCGACTTAACATAGTCCCAAAGAAAATAATCTAATGGCGTCAAGTCGCACGAACAAGCTGGCCAGTTTACAGGTCCATTCCTTAAAATCATTCGTGGCTCGAATGTCTACTGCAGTAAATTAATTGTTTGGCGCACTGTATGGCACGTGGCACTGTCCTGCTGAAACCACATTTCTGCAACGCCTGCAACGGCTTCCAATTGAGGCACAAAAAAGTCGGTTATCATGTTTCTATATCGCTTACCGCTTACTGTAACGTTCTGACCATCAGCTTTTCTAAAGACATAAGGACCAATGATTCCACCGGACCATAAAGAGCACCAAACGGTTAGTTTTTCTGGATATAACGGTTCTTCGCCGATAGCTCGTGGATTCTCATCCCCCCAAATTCGGCAATTCTGCTTGTTTACATAGTCATTTAACCAAAAGTGTGCTGAAGCATTACTGAACAAAATTTTCATATGAAATCATGGAACAACAGCAATCTTTCATCTGCCCATTCAGCTAATGTATGGCGCAAAAGATGATCCTGGGGTTTCAACTTCTGGACAAGTTGAATTTTACATGCTCGCAATCCGAGATCTTTGCGCAAAATTTTCCATAAAGTGGATGGACATAAGTTCATTTGTTGAGAACGACGACCAATTGACACATTTGGATCATTATCAACACTATGCTGCACAGCAGCTATCGCTTGTTGCGTGCTAACTGTACGGCGTCTTACAGGATGCGTATTGTCGACTAAAGTAAAAGTATTGCGAAAACGATCAACAATTTCTCGAATTAATCTCTCTGAAGGACGCTTATGAACACTATAAAAACTCACGTAATGCCCGATGTGTTTCTCGAATAGAACCATGTCTTTCAAAATAAATTTGAACAATTTGGCTCCGGCGTGAGTCTGTTCATCATGAATTGCCAAACCAAACTAATCTAAAAATAACCCAGAACTGTCAGGTCGGCTATCATAAAAAACAGTGTTGCCAAAGGAAAGTTCTCCGCCTCTAAAAAAAACACCCTTTACAATGATGCAGATATACTTAATATGGCCCTTATCTCTGCTCTTAATAAGAGGAGGGGTTTTATGACTTTTCACAATAAAAAGCTTCAGACCTACTTCAAAAAATCAATATTCATGATCCATTAAGGACAACAAGAGGTACTGATAGTTTTCACTACCCAATCAACAGTACTATGGTCTTGATAATTTCTTCACTAGAACTTAATAATTTCTTCACTTTTAAACACACTAGCACACTATTGACAACAAAACATTGACCTTTTAGAATCTTTTTATCAAATTTCTGGGTTTCATCAAGTTTCCGTAAATATTAGTTAGAACTTATTAATTATTATCACCTAACATTTTCAGTTTTATTTTCATTTCAATCATTTGCGAATTTAAAAATTTACCACGAATGTAATTACGGTCTAATAACATATGAACGCAATTTTTGCTCAAAAACATAATTCCTTTAGTGCAATCTCTACTTCTTCTTGATTCCAATTATTGCCAATACTTATTCCTCTTTATGCTTTATTACCTGTTAACTTCAGTATCCCATCGAATTCTTTTCATCCTTGAATCAGCCTTTTACTAACAATCGTAATACAGAAAAAAAGGGTTTATTTTACTATGGCTCTTAAGAAAACTCGCGAGAGCACCCAAGAAGTTCCCGAATTAAAAGCGGCTTATGCGGCAAGTGTTATTGTTATCCAGACCCTTTTTAGGTTTCGGGGTTTTACACTTTCGAGTACTGACTTTGTGCACCCTTTTCTTCTTGTTAATTGAAAGTCGCGTTCGTTTTTGTTTCTACAAGGAGGGGAGCCAGATAATAATGAGACGTCTGTGTCTTTGAAAATTGGGCGTAGAATGAAATGACAATCCGCTATTTAGGGTCCGAGGGTGAGAAAAAGGTCTCCGAGACCATAAGTAGAAACTATAAAAAAAATCGTTTTTGCGGTAAAAAGGGCTTAGTTAGAGCCACGACGGACACGTGAGTGAGTTCTGAAACGTTTTTAGGTTTTTTTTTTTGGTTTATTTGTTCAGATGATATGTCGAGTTGAACCAGATTATTTTTTTTGGATATCAATTTTTTTTAATGTGCCTCGGGCCAGCAATAAATCGCCTTTTTTTAAAGAAAATCTCTTCAGAGCACTTAGAAGATTAAATCCTAACCAAATAAAAAGATCAAGGGAGATTTAGTTAAATGTATTCTCCGGATATTTAACATGGTTTCTTTTTTCCTTGAGGTGCCCTCAGGCGGTCCCGTTTATCCTCGTTTTAATTTGAGAGATCCATTAAAGGATTCCACAGTGTACATTAACATTTTAAGAGTAAAACTGATTTATTTAAATTTTTATTTTAATCTGACGGGAGAAATAATTTAAATGTTTAAAGTGTTATAGAAAAAATCTCAAGCTGAAATTTTAGACAAAAAAACAGCATTTTTTCGTATAGTTAAAGTTTATTATAGATTAATTTTCTCAAGAATTCACAAAAAACATGTAATTTAAAAAAAATCAATTTTAGAAATTTTAATTTTTCTAGTTTTGGACATGATTACCATCAGTCTTAGACTAAAAGTATATTAAAAAGTAAGAAACTAAAAAAAAAAATTTAGGCTTACGATAGGCCTTCATTTGATTCGTCCCTCATATTGAACATATAGTGGGTGCTTCCTTAAGACTATTGGGATTTATTATTCAAAACTGCAGGCTTTTTAGCAATTCCCTGAACCTCGGAGTGTTGCCCTTTCTCCGCTAACCTTACAATGCCCTTCCTGCTACCGTTAAATTGAGTATAGAATTCTTTGTAATTAACCATGTGACTCTCTACATACCACGAAGCAGAATCCCCTTTTCCGTCATTTGAGTTACAATTGACCATAAAACATGCATCATCAGCATTGCTCTCGGTCACCTTATTGGCATTCGTTGATCTCATTTAAAATGGCCTTTCCTGTTACAAAAATAACACTGCTTTGCCTCTGTGCTTGGAGTACTATTATATTTGTTGCCCTTATATACGGATTTCATAACTGATTGATCCTGATTTCCTCCTGCAGCTCCCTGACGCCTCCCGTACTCATCGATTAATTTACTCTTTACGAACTCCAGAGAAAACTCATTCGATGGCTTACTTTCCCGCACTGTAATTAAGAAACTGTATGAGTCTGGAAGACTTAAGTTGTTAAATAGAGGCGGCCAATTTATTTAACAACTCTTGTTGAGGCCTATATGATTATAGAAGACATTATACACCTCTTGGCAACCGCGTAAACCAGGACATCTTCGTACAAGAGAGTAACGTACCGGTATGAAGGTTGATTGTGGTGAGGCGGAATAGTCTGCTACCCAAGATGACCGATTGATTCTGATTGTCTAATTTTTGACCTACATCAAATATGACAATAGTGACGTTAATGACATTTTAACTGTCGTATTGGACGATTGTCTTTTTTAAGTTCTCTTTGGATGGAAAACAAGCCAATTTTATAGCTTTTTGTAGTTTTTTTGAGTCCTGGGTTGATAAATCATTTTACAAACGTGACAACATCGAATCATCGTGCAACTACATAGAGCAGGAGACAGGTAAATTTCAATTATGAAATACCTAGTGTTTTCTAATAATATTTAGGTGTATTTTGGATGTATTATCATTTTCCAGGATATAATTATAGTTTTAATCCTATTTTGGACATATCTAAGTCACTCTTCACAATTTAACTTTTTTTTTACAATTTTGTTTTAATTCTTGAACTTTCACTGGAAAAATATCAAGTATTTACTTTTCCTTGTCTTCATCTAGATTAAGATATTCATGCAAATATCCTTTATTCACTAGTTTGTATATTGGGAATTGCCCAGACAGTCTCAGAAATCATAGATTTTTTTAATTTATATTGAATCCATCCTTACAAAAATCTTGTCTGTCATGTAAGTCCGACTAAAAATGTTACCAATTATTGAGTTTACTCCAATCACTTTTCTAGTTCTTAAGTAGAAATGATATTCACATGGAGAAGAAACACAACTTCAATTTAAAGAAAATGATGACACATCCAGATTCACATGTTCCTCTTAAAAACTGATTTCCCTAATCGACTTAATCCACCTTAAGTTATGCACATTTATGTATAGCCGTGGTCATTTAGTCAATTTAGAGAAAAAGTTTTGGTTGGTTTATAAATATTTAGAATAAAAGCAAGAGCGAACTTCAAAACCACAACAACAATCTTTAAGTGCTGGTCATTCTAGAAAACAGAAAAAGTTTTGACAATCTAAAATGCCTTCAAAAAAACAAAAATCTTGAATATCCTCATGATACACAATCAGAATAATCTTGTTTTTTAACTTTTTAGCTAATGATACTAAGATTTTAGTATGTAATATCTTATTTTTTAAAATACTTAAATTACCTGCGACATTTTGATAGTAAATGCTATGCTTTTTACAGTCATAATCTGTTCTTAATCTTGTCTTAATCTGTTTTCCTATGTTTCATGTTCCATACTTACTGGAGACAATACCCACTGACGTGTGATATCTTTACCCGATTGTGACTAACTAAAAATCAAAAGTCATATTTTGTTTTTATTTGCTTGTACTAAAAAATAAAATGGAAAAAAAAACATGCATATTAACTTGTACAGTGTGTCCCATTAAGAATGTTCCTCGGCTGAATCTCAGGCCCCAATAATTGTAGAGCGTTGAAAAAAAAATTAGTATAAAAATGGCCCAAAAAAAATAGCTGGAAAATATATTAAGTTCATTGGTCAACCACTAGAGGGCGTTCTAGCTACTTAAAAGCTTTAAAGTCTATTTTTTCTAAAAAACCCTTAATAACTTGCATCCCAAAATATTATCGAAATATTCTACAAACTATTCCTGACAAAAATGTTTCGACAACAATAATGTCAAATAAAGTGGTGGGGAGAGTTTCTATTTTAAATGAGAAAAATAGTAAGAAGTAGGCTTTGGCTGCACCGATTTGTTTGAAACAACTTTTATTTAAAAGCTCTTTTACTGCTTTATTTTTCTACCAAAAAGATATTATTGGAAAATTTTCCTAAAACCCGCTAGGGGGCGTCTACTTCTAACTTACGCTATTCGACTGATTATTTTAAAAAACTGAAATGCAACCATGTGTGTTTTTTTACGGCATTAAGAGCGGAGAACAAAGCTTAATAATTTAGTAAAAACCGCATTTTGATATCACGTCTCTAACTAAAGTTACAAAAAAAATGTGTTCATTCGAAAGTGAAAACATCAAATATGGTCGTTAAGTTCTATTTACCAGCCGGGTTAAAAAAACTGGTGTCTAAATGAATCTTTGTGTAGAGAAACAATCTTGGTATACCAGCTTTTTAGAAATTCCGGAAGGTGGCGTTTATTTATACACTTCTTTATACAGGAAGTTTCATTGGTAATAAATCAGGTAATAAATCAATGTTTATAGGAAAACTAGGAAAACTATGCATAGGAACGTTTTAAATATTTATCAATGTCGACGCGTCATTGTAACACGACAAAAATATTTTGATAGTTTTGGCACTTGGTACCGATTAAACTGAGAAAAGATAAAAATCTTGCTTATTTTAAATGGAATAAAAAATAATTTTATTTTAATTCCTACACTTATCTAATACCTGCCGAGGTGTTCGAATTGTCGTCCGTCTTGTTCTATACAATTTTGAACTCTTCGTCGGGTTGATTCCACGGATGCCTCTATTTCTGCGGCTGGTAAACTCCGAATAGCGCCCCTTATTCGCTGTTTCATATTTTCTCTACACTGAAAAAAAGGATACTTTGCTATTAATGCGCACGGCATTATCTCAAAGCCGGCGCGGACTTGATATATGCCAAATGAATGGCCGATTTGCGGCAAGGATGCACTTTCCTTGATATAATTCAGAAACTACTTTTACTCTAAATACATATGAACTTCATATAAAATATAAATCATTTCTTTTAAGATCTTCTGGTTTGGTGACGAAAATATATGGTTTTTGTATAAATCTATAAATACTTGTCTTAAAACCTAAATATTTTATGCGATAGAAGTCGTTTCTTCTTATAAGAACTTAAATATATTATCGAAAATAATTAGAATCTTGCAGTAAGTTCCCGATACTTTTAGCAAAAGTATGAGAGCATTTCTTACAAACTCCGAGAGACTTGTTCCAAAGTTCAAGAATCTTATCTCAAAAGCCCCATTCTTTTCGCCCAGTAACTGTGAGTTTGATATAAGGCTTCTAATATTTTTAGTCAAAAGCACTAGAATCTTGTTTTAATACTATGGCATTTTGGCAATAGTTGCCAAAATAAGAAATACAGGGTGTCTAGAAAGTATCGAGACACGTTTATAACTTTTTTTAGGTTAATTTGTCTTTAAGTTATGGTCATTTTCGTAGTAGCTTTTGGCATTGCATCTATTGGTGTCATGCGTTTGACCTTATCAATGACATTTAAGATTATTTCAAGGTCATATTCGATTTTTTAACTGGACATATTTTTTATTATTTTTTTAATTTAGCATAAAATTTCAAGAATTTTAATGTTTCACATGCCATACTTTTATTTAAGTGTTTTTAAGATACAGGAAGTTGAAAATTGCACTTTTATTGACTTTAAGAGGATCCAGAGCCAATTCTATTAAAGATAGAGAAAAACGAATTTCGCTTTCCTATATCTATCTTTTAATATACATATCAAATATGACACCCGTCAAAAATATCTGTCAAAGATTTTGACAAGTGTCATGCATCTCAAAAGATGGGTGTTAAAAAGTTAAGATAGCAAAGTGAACTCCGTTTTTTCTCTATCATTAATAGTATTGGCTCTAGAGCCTCTTCAAGTCATTAAAAGTGCAACTGTCTGTATCTTAAAAACAGTTGAATAAAAGTATGGCATATGGTACATCCAAATTCTTGTAATTTTATGCTAAATTCAAAAAAATAATAAATATGGTGTTCCACTTAAAAAATCGAATATGGCCTTGACATAACCTTAAATGTCATCAATAAGGTAAAACGCATGACACCATTAGATGCAACGCCAAAAGCTACTACGAAAATTACCTTAACCAAAAAAAAATTAACCTAAAAAAAGTTATAGACGCGTTTCGATATTCTTTCTGCGGACACCCTAATATAATATATTTTTAAGGGTGTCAATTTTTTAAATAATTCTGATTAATACGGATCAATTATGCTCCAAAAATATGTTATATTATAATAATATGTTTGGAGCAATAATAATTTATATCTACTCTTATGAAAATATTTAATTATTTATTATATTCTTAAGAGTAGATATAAATTTTTGTTGCTCCAAAAATATTATGTACTTTAAAACATGATGTAATAATAGCTGGTAAAAAAATTTTTTCAAGAAAGTAGTTTTATAATTATATTCTACAAATAATATAAAAAAATAGGCCAGCTTCCGATTTTAATTTTTCTGTTAATTTGTAGCAATAAAATTATAAGTTTAAATTTTTGCAAACATTCGTTAAATATTATATACATTATTTTTGGGATAGGTAATATATTTTTGAACCATAATAATTGATCCTTATTAAACATTATTAATCAATAAAATAGCATCTTTAAAAATATATTATAGATACATACCTACATATTTTTTATAAGATATTTTATAAAAAACATACCTACATATGTATTATAATATATGTATCTACACATACTTATAGTTATTTTCTTTTTAAATGGGCCTACATAAAAAATAATACAATTTTTTTCTATAAATCATTATTTAATTATGTTTAAACAAAGTTTTAACATAACAAATGTATGAAATATTATATTAAAAAAAATATTAAGGTTCAAACAAAAAATAAAAAATCAACAGTAAATAATTATAGGAACAACGTAATAACATACATACGTCCTACAAATTAATATAAGTTTGGCTTCAAAAACCTTTCTCGAAATCAATTCTTATAAAACATAAAAAATATTTACATAGAAGAAATATGTAACAAACGAAGAAAAATAACTTAACACAGGCACATTCCTGTAAATCCATCAGTCTTTAGGGATTCTTATATTATATTGAATTTAAAACTATAAGGAGCATTTTAAAAATATATCTACATAAAAAACATACAGTGTCTCTCAAAAGTCTAGTCGTTCCCAGACTTCTAGACTAAAGAGTCAGTACAGTGTCTTTAGACAGTGTCTTTCTTCTTCTATTGGCGGGGGTGATAAATTGGGCATATATTCATCTTCAGTCAGTACCACATCACTAGTAATTTTTTGTTTTTTTTTAAAGGAATGGTCTAAAAATAAAAAATAATTTTTGTTAATTAGTTTTTTTGGGAATTTTAAATCATAGATATTTTTTCAAAGGCCATTTTAAAAATGTGACTTATTTATTATATTTAGTAGGTATGCAAGGTGTTTTGCAAATTGCTAGTTCACTTTTGGGGTCTCGTAAACTAAGTATATACAAAGAGATATAAAAAAGTTTTAATTGTGACAAAGTTGCGCATTTTTGTTTATTATAAAATGAAGTTGTAACACCCAAAAGTTAAATAAACATTAGAAAATGTATGTATTGTATATGTCCTAAATATTCATACTCACATTGCAAACAACATCCTCTTCCCCCTTTTCATTCTGCAATGATTGCACTAATCTTGTCAGCCTTATGCGATCTCCAATATTTGCAGCAAAAACATTTATTTGATCCACTGACAAATACTTAATAAGCTCAATGTCAATACTTTTATCTAAAATTAAACTGTGAATAAATAATTCTGTATTACCAACAAAATCCCAAACTCCTAAATACTAACTACTACTACTACTACTTTTTAAGTTAAAGGTTCCCCAATAACTTTACAACTTTGCCAAGTTTTTAAAATTTTCGCTGTTAATGGTATTCTGCATACAATCGATCGATGAAGTTCCTGGCCATCACCTTGCGGGTCTCAGCAATATCATTTGCCTCTATATCTGTTTTAATTTTTAATTTAAAAAAATAAAATTTGGTACCTTTGCAAACTTTAGACATATATTTTTTCTAGTATGCAGTGTTGTTACTTTTATGTAAACTTGACAACGTCTTTCTTATTTTAAATAGAACACCCTATGTGCTATTGTACTTTTGAATTCTTTACAAAATTCCAAGAACTTTGATGTATCGCATGCCATACTTTTTGTTAGCTATAGCTTTTAAGATACAAGGTGTGGAAAAGTGCCCTATTTATAATTTTAGAAGGCTCTATATGGAGTTGTATATATTTGACATGTTCCTTAAAAGATAGGTACCTATTAAAAAGTAAAGATAGGAACGTGAAATTAGTTTTTCTGTTTTAAGAAAATTTACACTTTTAAGAAAAACACTGTAGAATCCAATTGTAAAATAAAAATGTCAAAGGCATATAATTTTATCACAAAAGATCTTTCTCTTAAAAAAAACATAAACTCTTATAAAAGTATTTTGTTACTTTAAACAAAGAGTAAACTCAGTAACTGGAAAAGAAAATTCTTTCTGCCAAGAGCATATAATTTTGACAACAAATATTCACTGTTCTATATAAACGGCGTCAGCAAAATGGAGGCTACATGAGCTAGCATTACATGTAGCATTAATTTTCTAATGATTTTACCCGTAACTTAAACTAACCTATTATAAGCTAAAGGACTGGAAAAAAAAGAGTTTCTGATGATGCCGGTGCGCATAGCGCATATGGATAACAATATGGAGGGAAAAAAATTAAGATTACAAACTTACCTGCAAATTTTTGCAACAAGTGGCCCAAGTTCCACTTTTCTAGTAGCAGTTTAAAATTATTTTCATCAATATCACCCATTTTTCAAAGTTAATATCACAAAAGAAAGTAAATTACTAAATTAGTAGATTACTCGCACTATGCACTATACACGGTACTTTGTGTGATGTCGCACGTCGAACCCCAATTGAACACTGACTGAACCCCGAAACTCGAAACGATGGAATACAATAATACAAAGGAACAAGATAATCATATTCGCGATGACAAAAATCGATATTTTGTTTTAAAATCATAAGATCTTGCTAAAAGTCCCATGCTAGCGGCAAGAATACCGGCTTTGTCAATAAATAATAATATAGCAAATGAATCGGGGATTTGATTGAAAAACTTTGGATCTCTTGAGGAAAAATACTATTAGTTTAAACTCGGCGGTTTTGCTATAAGAAAAAAAAATCCAAGAAACCCATTACTTTGCCAGAATCCAGATATTTTTTTCAGTGTATTGGTAGGAATCGAAGAAAATACAATGGCTTTTATTCTATCCCATAAATAAAAGTCAAGGCAGGTTAAATTTGGCGATCTGCAAGTATATGCAATGTAATCTAATAATGTTTCTATAACGATAAAATTACCTTGCCGGCCAAGGGAAAAAGCTACCTCTGCCAATCCGCTGATTAAGGAACGTTCGCACTTAATTTATCAAAATTGACTTGGTGTAATGATTAACAAGCTATGATTAACAGCAATCTATCAAGATTAACATCACCGGCAATCAAAATTAAGCTGTCACCATAGTCCTCAGCCACTCTCAAAAACGTTGGTAGTCTTCAGGTTTAGAATTGGGAAGAGTGTAAAAGCAACAAAAAATTCGTCTCACTTTACCAAAAATAACGGAAACTTAAATAGCTAAAAAAAAATAGCTTCAGATTCTTCATGAGCCATAGGCATCAATTCAGACCTTTCAACAGCAATAAGTACTTCAGACGAGTCAACAGCAACAAGTACTCCACCATTTCTGGTTTTACCAGTCCGTTCAAAACATCTGTCCCGTCTATAAATAGCAAAGTTATGCAGACTCAGTTCGCTGCCCAAGAAGCTGCTGTTGAAGTACCTATAAAGTTTCACTCAACATCATTACACCATATACTGAAGTTGAAGCGTTTTTGGAAACTTCAGCCAACTTTGTTTTTAAGCCATTTACATTCTGATAATAAACTGCCAATTCATTAAGAGCTAATAATTGCCTTATATGTGTATTTATATTGAATGGACGAAATACAATTCCATCTGGCCATAAAAATTGATTAAAAATTATGTCATAATATTTGTCACCAACTTTAAATGATTTTATGCCAATACGAGAAGATTGCTGATATACAACTACATCTTTGTTGTCATCTATCTTCACCTGATTTTTGACAAACTTAATAATGCTACACTCACAGACTTCTTGGGAGCCATCAGATGTGAGAATTGTCCTAGACACCCTTCCAACATATAACAATTTCTTATGAGTCGCTGGTACTCCAGATAAAGGTAGAATTTTTCCTATGCCTCTTGAAAGAGCTAGCTTGGACCCAGTTTTATTCTTAGGGTCTAAAGATGATATTCCGGGGCTACATTGTGATAACTCAGGACTGATTTTAGAAGACCCCGAACTGGTTAGAGAAGATTTCAAGTTGGTTTGTGTAATGGCGAGACTGACCGCTGTCTCCAAAGCCTTTTTTGACACTAATGACTTTTTATTCTGAGTTCTAGAGTTGTTATTATAGGGACTCTATTATAGACTTAATAACTACTTAGATAAAATTATTTAAATACAGACAATACACGATTAAATTGTTAAAAGTTGTGTTCCACTTCATTTGTGAAATATCAACAATCGATAGTACAGTTGAGATTACATCACATGGTTGGATCGTGTTGATGTTTTGAGCATTTTACGACACATATTTTCATAATCTCCGGTTCTCCAGAAATATCTAATATATTAAAGTTTTATTAATTAATATTCATTAATTATATCATTATTTTAAAATGGCCAGATTTAGTGGCATTTTATAAGACTTGGCAACACTGTAATTAACGTCAATGGTATTTATCAAAAATATACTAAAAGTGCATTTTTAATAATAATTTGACGAGATTTTAAAAGTCTTATTAGGGAAAAACTATTATGTTTGTAAAATCTACTGAGGATAATCTATATAAATTAAATTAAATGACTTAAAAATAAGGTAAAAATCCTCAGACTTTCCTATTTTGACAAAGTCCAATAATTCCAATAAATAACACTAGATCTACTGAAATTTTGTAACATATTGTAATCGAACGTCAATGCAACTTGTCAAAATTTTACCAGAAAGTGCGCTTTTGATAATAGATCAACTAGATTTTAAAAGTCTTATTAGAGGAGGCCTACTATGTTTCTCAAAACATCTTGTCTAACCGCCATTAGTTTTAATTTTATTAAAATCTAATATTGTACATATTGTTTCGCATAGTATATAAAATACCTAAATTAATATCAATGAACCGTCCAGTCAGCATTATTGCATTATTACGCCTGTCCTACATTTATTACTAAAACCAAGTCACCCATTGTAAATTAAAAGTGATGAATCGACTATTGTATTTACTATAAATACGCTAGGTGAAATTAATAAAATTAGCATTAACGATCACGTTGTGTCTCATTTAACATCCTGCAAAACCACGCCATCAACAATAAGACAACCCGCAGTACTCGTCACCATGCTGCCAGTCACGTACTAGCAAGAAATCAATCAAGGTACAAGACACCAGTATTAACATTGGTCCTTCGAGCAAAAAAACCAGCTAACCAGGGTGTATTGTTTGCCTGAACTGAGTAGGGTAACATCAAGAAATACATTCGAGAAGATAGCAGTGGATAACAGGAATCTATGGCCAGGAGAAAACTGAACAAGATTCAAAGACAGAAGAAGCGTGAGGAAAAGCGGAAGCAATTCATTTGCATCTGTCCAGACTCCATAAACGTCCAACTACACAAATCCGGTCTACCAGTGACACCGACAATTGAACAGTCATTTGAATTCACGGAGACGAACCAATTTCAACGGGAAGGTGCCGCCGTGACAGATAGTCCACGTACGGCGAACCCGCAGTTAGTGACATCGAAAACAAAACGAGAGCTCACAAAAACCGAAGAATCAGCAGTATTCATAAGAAGACTAGAGGCCAGGTACAAAGAATTATTTGGCGAAGATTAGGGTACTGATATCGAGCGAGAGAAAATTGTATGATCATTAGTTAACTGAGGATTACATATCTTTCTAGTTGTCCGATTAATACAATTTCTATGGTTATTTCTATGCCCGTTAACGCTGGCGGAAGTAAACATTGAGTTGGTCTTATAAAACCATACACCACTAAGCACAGTATCTTTTCAGCTCCATTAACGCTGGCGAAAAAATATTGTATCGGAATCAAGTGAACATATTCAAGCCAGTTAACGCTAGCGAGTATAGTTACTGATTTCTGCTTAAATTGAACGTATTACAACTAGTGGCAAGCAATAAAAGCTCTAATCAAAATGATAACAGCCCAAATTTCGGTGGTATTAAGTACTGGAAATCGGCTGCAATATGACGACAGCGATTGAGGAGATGAACAAACTTGCCCTTGCTCAAGAAGAATTAGGAAAAAGCATTGTTCAAGCAGCATCAAACTTCAAAAAAGATAGCGCATTAAGAAAGACCGCCAAAAACGTTACTGATCGATTAGAAAAGCTTGATGACATATGGCAAACAATCATCAGAAATCACAGCAAAATGCTTAGCTTTGAAAATACAACAATCCCGTATTTTACAACAAATTATAAAGATCAAATAAAAGTAAAATACGAAGCTTACAGAAAGATGTTAACAGAATGGCAACTCGGTGAATCCGAAAAAGAACAGCTTTTTAGACTAAAGAAGCAGCATCATAAAATTGAATATTTTACAGAAACCATCGAGCCAATAAATGATGAAACGATGGGAGATATTACGGCACTCGGCTTTACACAAATGCAGGAAGACCTCAAGGGCAAATGGGAAGCTATCGAAGAGCTGAATAAGGAAATAATGATCAATGAAGCACTACACACTGATCAATACTTCACCGAAAACTGGTTCCAAGAAAGTCGTAAAAAATATAACACAGCCATGGAAAAAATAAACAGGATCAGGTTAAACACACCTACCACGCTGATGGAACAGCCTATACCAGCCATCAGTAGGCAAAGGATACAATTACCATCCATATCCTTACTCATGTTCAATGGAGGATATGAGGAATGGACTTTTTTATCATTCATGATCATTTAATGATATGTTCTTGCGATTAGTTCATGAAAATCAAACATCACAAACGTGGAAAAAATACAATTACTTAAGACCCATCTTCGTGGAGAAGCTGCCAAAGTAATTCATCAGTTATTGGTAATAACAGATGACAATTATGAAGCAGCATGGGAACTCTTGCAAAAAAGATACCAGAACAGGAGGCTTCTGCTATACACCCTCATTGACAAACTACTTGATCTACCACGCAGTACGGCAGAAAACGGAGAGCTAATAAAACAGCTCCATGACACTACCAAAGAATGTCTGCGAGGCATTCAAAAATCATTAGGAATACTATGGTCACCCTTAGATGATATCTTTAGATTTAAGGTACAATTATCATCAGACAATACGGCCACCAAAAGAAACATACTGTCGGATATAGCAAAACTATTCGACCCGCTTGGATGGTTATCCCCGATAACAATATAGTCCAAGACTTATGGAAACAACAGTTAAGTTGGGACTCCGATATTAAAGGAGATTTAGCCCAACGTTGGAACAAATTCAAGGAAAAGTTAAAACAACTTGAGGATATCCGAATACCTTGATGGATAAAATATACGAAGTCGATCGAACAAACCGAGCTACATGGGTTCTGTGACGCATCAGAGAAAGCATATGGAGCAGTGATCTACAGTCGTATTATATCAGATGGAAAAATCAAAGTTACACTGGTGTGTGCCAAGTCCAAAGTGGCCACAGTTAAGATAAAAACCACCTTGCCAAGGCTAGAATTATGCGCTGCTGTACTATTAGCCAAGCTCATAACAAGAACAGTTTATACAATGGAAATTGAGAATATGCCCATTTTTGCGTGGTCAGATTCTATGATCACACTGGGTTGGATCAAAGGTGACATATCGCGATGGAAGACATTCGTAGCAAACAGAGTATCCGAAATCAAACGGAACATATCACCAAAATGTTGGAACCATGTTGAGACCATGGATAACCCGGCAGATGCTATATCTAGAGGGATAGATCCGGGAAAGTTAAGAAACAGCAATCTTTGATGGAATGGTCCGATGTGGCTGAATTCAACTGAAACGTTGCCCGTTCAGACCAAAACTTACGAAACAGATTTAGAAGCAAATCAACGAGTTCAATGCTTTTACAGCCAACCAAAAGACGACATCGACATAATCAACAAGTTCTCCACTTTGAGGAGACTTATAGGAGTACTGTCATACTGCCGACGCCTTATGCATAAAAAACACACTGTGACGTTAAGCGCCATTGAACTTAACAACACTTTAATTCAAGTAATAAAAATAATTCAAAAACAAGAATTCAGCACAGAGTATGAGGATCTTCTCAAGAAAACGCCGATTCCAAAGACAAGCAAACTGCATAACTTGGATCCTTTTTTTAGAGGACTATAAGCTTGTTCTAGTGGGTGGAAGGCTGCAGAATTCTCCATTATTATTTGGGCAAAAGCATCCGATAATAATGCCATATGACTCTCACATAACTAAACTACTAATTCTGGATGCTCATGAGAAGATACTGCATGGAGGAAATCAAGCAACATTATCATATTTGAGGAAGAAATACTGGATTATAAAGGGTAAAAGGGCAGTAAAAACCATCCTAAATAATTGCGTCAAATGCTTAAGATACAAAGCAAAAACAGCAGAGTAACAAATGGGTCAATTACCAGCTGCAAGGGTAGTGCTTAATGCTTCATTTACCCACACCGAAGCAGATTATGCAGAGCCAGTTCAAGTGAGGACTACAAAAGGAAGAGGCCATAAGTGTTACAAAGGATATGCTGTATTCATCTGCCTTGCTACAAAGGCCATCCACTTTAACTCAAACAAGACGATTTAGCATCTCGGTGCTAGCCACTTACTCCAAGGCAGAATCAATACCCATTAGCCACACTATTGATAGCGATAATGGCGTTCCTGACCTATCTTTAGAACCAGTCATAGGTTTATCACCCGGACTAGAAAAGCTGGCGACAGATGAGTCTGACATTCAACGGGAACTACAAGAGATAACTTGGCAAACTATCAGGCAGCATTCTGGAACCATCAACGCTGCTACCACTATCTTCATAATCGGACTAGTAATCAGTGGCTGGTGCCTATTTAAATGTATAAGGCCACATGGTCGAGCTTACATGACCAAAAAACGACCACAGAATAAAACCAGCGAGGAATAATCTGAGGACGAAGACAAAGCAGTGGAACTGAGCTCTCTAAGATCTACCATTGAGAGAGGGCAGAATGTCTAACCGCCATTAGTTTTAATTTTATTAAAATCTTATATTGTACATATTATTATTGTTTCGCATAGTATATAAAATACCTAAATTAATATCAATGAACCTTCCAGTCAGCATTATTGCATTATTACGCCTGTCCTACATTTATTACTAAAACCAAGTCACCCATTCTAAATTAAAAGTGATGAATCGACTATTGTATTTACTATAAATACGCTAGGTGAAATTAATAAAATTAGCATTAACGATCACGTTGTGTCTCATTTAACATTATGCAAAACCACGCCATCAACAATAAGACAACCAGCAGTACTCGTCACCATGCTGCCAGTGACGTACTAGCAACAAATCAATCAAGGTGCAAAACACCAGTATTAACACATCTGAAACAGTCTGTATAATTTGAATTAAATGGCTTTTGCCAAAAATTATCGGGATTTTCTTTTTGTCAAAGTTTTTCCATAATTAGCACAAATAGTTTAATATCACCAGATCTGTTTAAAGTTTATAACATATAGCAATACTGTAATCGAACCTCAATGTCACTTGTCAAAATTATGCCAAAAAGTGCGCTTTTCATACAGAGTGTGAGGTGAATCCTCAGCTGATTTTAAGGCAAACAGTTTAGTCAACATAACGATGTCCTAAAGCTCTCAGTTTGTGAGCTACAGGATGCTTTTTTAACATTTATTTTTTTTACTCCTAGAAATTGTTATGAAATCATTATTAATGCTGCAATATTTTAGAAAAATCCACTACTTATTGTGTTCAATAAAAATTATTACACTAGAGTTAGACCATCATCATAAAATAAACAAAACTCTCAACTTTCCAAAATAAAATAAAAAATTAAACATTAAGCAAATATAAAAAAAATTCTCAATTAAAATATAAAAATCACGTTTCGTATCCTCGCATCAAACATAAAAAACAATTCCCGTTATACGTGACGCAAACGCCTAAAAATCCCGTTAACTATCCCGTTTTTAATCAGCTACAGCTGTTTATATTCCCGTTTCCTCTCTCTCTCTTTTTTTTTGTTGGTTTGTTGTTTTTTATTTAGAAGGACAGGAGATGATCACATATTGCATTCGGTTGCTGCTACCGCGATGTTATTTACATTTATACACACCACCGCGAGTTCCTAGTTTAAAGTTATATTAGGTTAGGGCTTAAATCTCATTGTGTGCGCTATAAACGACTGTTTATCCCGGGATACGGAATTTATTCGACCCAATTTGCGTGTTTTGGAATATGTGCGGAACGAATTTTCAGTATATTTGTTATAGTTGGCATAACTTCTAAGGATGCGACGCACTGAATAATAACTGCTTTTGATGGAAATGCAATAATAATGGGAATTTTACTCGCAATTTTAGCATATTTCTTTTTTGTTAATTTTATGCAAATTATGTTTCTTGTATTATTTAAGAAATGTGTAGCTTTAGTACGTCTTTTATAATTAGTCATAACTTCAAAGGGCCTGGCATATCAAGCAATAACAGCTTGTCATAAAAATACAATTTTATTGGGAATTTTAGCATACTTTTTTAATTGTATGCATATAATGATTTTTCTAATATTCAGCAATTTAATTTATAATACTTGCCTTCAATAACCAACCTAGAATTAAGACAAAATACGATTTAACAATCTTTAATCCATATCAAGTGTAAAAGACTATTGAAATATTCAGATTGTTCCTATTTCTATTTTTTATTTAACAATAATAGATTTATCATTTTTACACTGAAATCTTTTTTCAAAAAAGCTCAAAAAGCTACATATTTTAAACTGATGTATTTCAGAGGATTGTCTACAGTAAAGGATATTTCGTAGTTAAAATCCACCTTCAGGAATCTCTCTGTCACCTATATATGTATGATCAATAGTTTTTGGATTTCAAACTTATGGGATGAGTTTCTAAAGTTGGATAATAGTATTTTAAAAAGTTTCAAAATCCATTTCATTTTGATAAAATAGAAATTCTATCTAGACAGCAAAATTATTAAAAGAAACTCCTAAATGTGTTGACTGAAATTAAAACACCCAAGTAAACACCCAAGTAAAATAATTAAAAATTGGACGTTTGCAATCCAAGTAATTCTTTTTTTAACTTAATTAGCAATATAAAAAAAAAATATTGTACATGGTTTAAAATTCTGCACTCATGACTCAGCATGTACATTTATCTTAACAATTTATAACAATTTATAACTTATCATAGGGACGGACCGAAGCGAAATTATTGGGTGGGCATATAATAAAATTTTGCCAACAAAAAAAATTGTCTTAAGTCGATATAATATAAATTAAAATTATAATACTTTAAACATTAGTTTGCGTAACTCTTATTCTACGGTTTTTGAGCTTGCACCATGCTGAAATAATTTTAGATATATTGATATTGTCTGTAATATCTTTTTCGCATTTAAGGGCCATCAAAGTGTTAAGCCGTTCGTTTCCCATTTGAGTCCGTAGAGCATTTTTTACAAATTTTAATGAACTATTAGAACGTTCATTTTTTGCAACTGAAAATCCAGCAGTATAAATAAATTGACATAACTGGAAGGTTAATATTAGAGTCCTTCCGTTGTACTGCCACTTCCATAATGTCATGCATAGAGCTTACATTTTTTTGTCTGCATAACTCAAAAAAAAATTCGAGCTCGCCCTGCAGTGCATAAGGGTCTGGCTTGTTGCAAGGATACATTGCTAGAACTAGATTTATGTGTTCCCTAGAAAGATTTTCATTAGACAATGGCAAAGAAAATAGTTTTATTAATGGACGAAGGTTTTCTATGACATCATTTAAATTTGTTTGTAAAAATGTGATTAAAACATCCAACACACAAATAAATTCTTTTTTAAAATATCCGTATATATCAAAAGACGTTGTGTTTTGATTGTTTTCATCGATTTTTTTTGGTATAATTCGCCGCCTATGATGTTTTTTGAAATCATCTTCGGGTGAAATATTCGCTTTACATGCGAATTGTTTCGCTGCGTCAATCAGGTCACGTAATTCTTTATCATTGTTCCGGATTCTTTGGAGAATGTTGGCAGTGCCAAAATACGACCAAAATATAAAAATCGATTTTCTGAAGTAGATTTTTTTATCTACATATATCCAACCAAAAAAAAATTAACCAAATTTAAATATTTTATTAGGAGCTATTTATTTTTCCCAATTTTAATTTTTTCCCTTAAAATAAATGGAATCTTAAGATTAAATTAAAAAACTTATACTCTTTTCCAAGCACAAGTCAGTCAACTTAAAAATTTGGTTTCAGATACTCACAAAATAATATCTCTCATCCCACCTTCTACTATTTCCTGCTTCATTCCTCTACCTTCAAATTTTCAAACTCTTAATATCTCAAAAACTCTCTGCCTCATATTAAACATCCCCATACTCAAAAACCTCACCACCATGACTTTCCAACAACAAAAAAACCATAGAGTAGTGAAAAAATTGCCTGATCCTATCCCATACAAAAAAAAGGGAAAATTCTTCCTCCTGACTTTCTACAGTGAGTAGAATAACGAAAAAGAACTTTAACAAAAATCAAAATAATTAAACTTAATAAAACTTAATCAAAGATCGTTATCCTAAGATATTATCCATATGAGAAACAAATTAGAAAGATTTGAGCATGTAGAATGCAATAGAGCATCTGAAGATGCAGCTTTATTAAAAAGAGAAAAATTTTCCTACGAAAGAACAAACATTGACACTACTTTAAAAGCACTATATCAACATATACATCTGTTAGAACCACTATATGCTATCTTCACAAAAATTTTAGCAGACTGACATAAATAATTTAATATTGATGAATTACCTTTACGAGGTGTGACAATTAAGTAATGAGACTGATGCCATAAAAATCGTTTATTCAAAAATTATTCTACAACTCTGCCATTTCTTTTAAAGTAGTCCCCTTGGGCAGCTATACAACGATTCCACCGCATTTTCCACGCTTCGTAATAGTTCTGGAACGCTTCGACTGGGATGTCCGCCAGTACCCTCATCACGGCCGCTTGAATGTCTGTAATCGATTCAAAATGGGTACCTTTGACCACCGATTTTGTTCTAGTGAACAAAAAAAGTCACAGGGTGACATATCGGGCGAATAAGGTGGTTGCTGCAACACGGCGATCCCTTTCGAGGCCAAATACTGGGACACGCTGAGGGCGATATGGCACGGCGCATTGTCATCCCAAAATCGTCGGTTAAATTTGTCTCACTGTCTCACGGTTCATACCTAGTTCGGAGGCTAACATTCGGACTGTTAAACGTCGATTGTTACGGATTAGGGCGTAACAATTTACGTAACTATTTAAGGGGATTAGGGCGCGTACACGCTGCGCGTGCGCGTCAGTCCGCTCCTCGACCGGTCTCCCTCGTCTACCACGCTTTCTCGCCCCTCCATAAACTCTTTATGCCATCGAAACACCTGGGCACGACAAAGAGCACTATCACCATGCACTTTTACAATTTTAGTGTAAGTTTCCGAAGCTGTTTCGCCCAATCTGGCGCAAAATTTTATTGCGACGCGTTGCTCTAGATTTCGTTTTTGCATTTTCGTGACAAGCACCACCAACACACGTCCACTCAACACGACACAGCAGGCGAACTAAACAAGCTAGAGCGATGGTCAATGTATCAGTGGAGAGGGAAGGGATGCCGGGGAAGGGGAAAGGAATGTTAAGGTCGCAGGCTTACCACAAGCGCGGCAACAAAATCAGTCTCATTACTTAATTGTCACACCTCGTATATCATCTAGCAACTCAATGATTTTCTGACTTAATCCTAACTATTTGTTGTCTTAATCACCCAACAATATTTCAATGGGGCTTCTTAAAAGATACCTATAATAGTGATCTCAGCATTCTCTATTTGAATAATGCTCTAAACAATACTTTCAATTAACATCATGGATAGTGAACATGAGACATGAACCCTAACAACTCATAATACTCCTGGCCTAATAGAAAACAACTCTTGATATAGAGATAAACAACAAAGATCCTAGATCTATGCAAAACATTTTGCCAATAGGAATCACCTCTCTCCACACATTATCTTCACATACTCGGGTTATAACCTATGAAACAACTCGCTTTCCTACGTTCCCTTATTATTATGAATAAACTTAGAATAAAGCGGGGGAATATGCCGCATCGGGTAATATGCCTCAGTTCGCTCATAGCTCACTCTGGCGGTTACGCCATCGCACTACCATAGTAACCTGTCGACATTAACGTAATCAACCACCTGTTTACTGATTTCCTATAATTTTCATCATTTAGTGCACGATAAACCCCAAAAACTGGTAAGTACCCACCAAAAATTATTTTTATACGATATACGGTAGGAGTTTTTAAAAGTTTTTGTGATCCGATTGAAATAATCCACGTTTCTGTAGCGAGGTGAGATTCATAACTTAACATTTAACACCTTCGCCGCTGACTGTATTTACACTGGGTTTTTGCTTTTCAGTTGAAACGTTGATGTAATATGCCGCATGAAAATGCAAGTGCGGCATATTACCCCAAGTACTTTTTTGATAGGTATAGCTCATGGTGATTCGTATTTTTTTATCATTCCAGATAAACACAATGCCCTCTTCGATCTTCGAAATGCAGTAAGTGATATTCGTGCAGGCAAAGGGTCGGTTCGGGAAATAAGTCGTACTTATAATGTTCCATTTAGAACCTTAATGAGAAGAATGCGTTCCGGAAATTTGGATAAGATGGCATTAGGTCGCAAAGGCTCACTTACTATGGAGCAAGAAGCAAGTTTAGCCAAATATATACAAAACATGGCATTTCACGGCTTTGCTTTAACTGCTCATGATATAAGAAAGCTTGCTTATTCTTTTGTGATCCAACAAAATATTCCACATAAAGTCAATACTGAACGAAAAATGGCAGGACAAGACTGGTTTCTAGCCTTTATGAGAAGACACCCTGTACTGGCCGTTCGTAAGGCTCAAGGTATGTCTACTGCCAGGGCCAAGGGCATGAAAAAACAAGAATGTACACAATATTTTGAATTACTAGGAAACGTTCTTAGAGAATATAATTTATTGAATACCCCACAAAAGATTTTTAATCTCGATAAAACAGAATTGCAATTGAATAACGATCCAGGCAAAGTTGTGGTAACAAAAGGCGCTAAAATGGTAAATTGTATCACAAGCGCTGAAAAAGGAGAAACTATTTCCGTTATAACCTGTGTAAACGCAGAAGGAACTTTTTTCCCACCCTGCTGCATATTTAAGGGTAAAAATACAAATCGGGAATTCAAAGATGGCCTACCACCTGGCGGCAAGGTTGTTATGGGCGAAAAGTCAGCTTATGTCACATCTGAAATTTCCTTCCAATGGTTTAAAGACTTTTTTATTCCGCGGAAAGGTACCGGTAAGGTTCTATTAATTATGGATGAACATTCCTCGCACTGTTCCAATGTCGAACTCTTAGATTTTGCTGTAGCGAATGACGTGATCCTATTTTGTTTGCCCAGCCACACCACTCATTGGCTCCAACCGCTTGATCGCTCATTCTTTAAGCCCTTGAAAGCTTATTGGGCTCAAACTTATCAAAACTGGGTACATAACAATCCTGGTCGAAAACTAAGCCGATTGCAATTTGTCCAACTATTAAATATTGCCTGGTGTAAGGCTGCAACAGTTCAAAACGGGACTTCCTGTTTTAGAATCTGTGGATTTACCCTTTTAATCCCGAAAAAATTCCCGATTACGCTTTTATGGTCAACGACGAACCATTGGTTGAAGATAGTCTTAGCCCAGAAGAGATTTCCAGTGAGGAGGAGATCTCAGACCAGGTAATGTCACTGCAATTGAGGAACCTGAGGATACGAATCCCTTTGAAGCAATTTTACTGGTTCCAGGACCAAGTGGCTATAAACGGAAATAACATGCCGAGATACTAACTTCACTAGAAACAATTTCTGCAAAACGGGCAAAGAAAGAAGAAAATAACAGAAAATTAAAACAAAAAGAAGAACGGAAAAAAATACAAAATATTAAAAAAACGAAGAAAACCGGGATACCAAAGAAAAAAACCAAAGAACTACCAAGCCCTTCTTCGTCAGATATCGAAACAGAAATAGTAACGCAGGAAAGCGAGGAATCCGAAGTTGATATTGATCAGAATTTTGTCATGGATCATTTTACGACAAAAAAGGTCCCAAATGCGACTGGCTTCAGTGCGTGGCATGTATGAAATGGATCCATGAGGCATGTAAAGTCCAGTGCAACGATATATTAGAATGGTCACCCGTCAAAACACCAGCATTCCACCTGCCAAACAATGTCATCCACCTTTTATTTACATTGTTTGAGAAGTGAAATGCTGGTGTTTTGACGGGTGACCATTCTAATATATCGTTGCACTGGACTTTACGAGATCTGACAGATTTTACGAAGAATGTACGCCATTATCCGGATTTGCTTAAAGAAACAGTTAAATTAGAGGATATCTACTAGTAGCCACTAGGAATTACAGTTTGACCATCGGATCTGTGTCTACGAAAAGAATGCGGGCGAAATTTTAAAGCGGTGACAACAAGTCTTACTGCAAAAATGAAATAGTATTGAATAAAAAGTAAATATAATGGTAAAATTAAGCTATTTAATAATAAAAAAGATAATAAATAATGTAATGCAGTTTAAACCATATTTTTTAGTTCTATTTGCTAATGTTTTGCATATTATAAAATCCAATATTGACTAACATTTATCCGAAATTCCTAATAAAACTTACAAAGCCGGCAACGTCGTGCTTTCGCGGAAGCATCTCGCTGTTTGGGGACAGGTGATTGGTTGATGACATCGCGGCCATTAATTTATTATTTTTATGCAGCTCTCTGTCTTTCTCTATCTTATTGGATCGCATCCTACCAGGTTTTGTGTAATTTTCGGAATAATATGGATTTCTTGCGGATTCAGTGGCGGCGGCGTATGTTAATACTTTTGAGCTATTAAACTGTTTTTATTGCTGTATTTTTAGGTACCTACTTAATTTCTGACCTATGACTTTTGAGTAGTGTACCATAGTTTAGTTTATTTGCTATTATTGTTGTTGCTGTTTTGTTGTTGTTTTGTGTGATTTGTTTCTTTGTTGTTAAAGTTCATAATTTTTAACAGTTTTTGTGTTATTTACGTTAAAATGAATAACTTTATTCATAGCCAGGCAAGGGAAGTGACTGCGAATGTTGATAGGTAAGTAAAATGATAATAAGAGAATTATAAAGCCTAAGCACAGTTATGAAAAAAAAACATTAAAATAAAATCATAATTTATGCGACACTAAATTTCAAAAATTATGTACCTAATGTTGTAATAAATAAAAATCATATTCAATGAAATAAAACCAAGCTCGATTGCTTTACAAACAAAAAAGATTTAAAGTTAATGTTGGTTATTTTGAATATAAAATGTCTATAAATATAAGTAATATAAATTGGAACGACAACTAAAAAAAATCGAATATCAGGATTATATACTTCTTGTACAAATTCTTAGGGTTTGCAATGAAGAAGCTACTAATAACTTCGTTAATCTACCAGTAAAGCGCAAACTTGAAAGAGTATCTCAATATACTGGCGTACGCATTTCAATGGTGAAAAAAATTCACAAAGAAGATGAAGAAAGAATGCGGACGGACCCCAACAAAATGCTTTCTAGTCCCGGCAAAAAAAGACCGCGAATGACGAAGGTGGAACAAGACGACAACTTTCATTTTCAAATAGTTAAACACCGAATAAATTGAATTTATATGGGTTTAAAGTTGTGCCTACTAGCAGAAAGCTGTTGCAAAAATTGCCAGAAGAAAAAAATTTTCCAAAAATAACATCTTTAAGGTACCTAAAGAACTACCTAAGAGAAATAAAAAAACACCGAGCCGAAGGTCGCAATATTGTCTATTTAGATGAAACTTGGATAGACAATGACCTAATGTTTAAAAAATGCTGGCAGAGTGAGACTGTTACTGGAGTGGTTAGCAATATATTCTTCAACAGGTACAAATTGATTATACTTATTTAAATAATAGTTTAAATTATACATATTATGTAGTAAATTCAATGTTTAAACAGCATAATTCGGATTATCTGCCGTGCTCTTTCCCTCGCGATATCCAGGCATCGAGTACGGCACTCTTATTTTAAGTGAATAAACTAAGTAGGTGTATTACAAATTTTGTGTTTTCTTTACTTTACTTTTATCTCAAACTTCCCTAATCTTGTCTGTCATTTTTTTATTACATATTTACAAATAAAATATTTTAGAAGACCTTAATTTCCAAATTAATATCTTACCTACAACTACCTATTTTAAAATTAAAACCAAACCATATTTTTTAATATTTAATACATTCAAATCTGTGTAATCGGTTTATAAAATTTCGCACGCCACTGGCCATTTCATGAATGAAATGAGGCGGGTCTAGTCTACAACCACGTTCCCCGCACCGATACCGCTTAGCTACAGATTGGTTGGGCAGACTTTATATTAATAAGTTTTCATGTTTTGTATTTGACTTCTTTCATTAGAAATAAATTTATGTTTTTGGGATCATTAGCATTTTTTATTAAAAAAAACTCCTAGTTCCTAATTTTTACATAACGAAAACATGTTACCATATTACCCTGAGCTAGATGCCATATTACCGATGTCGCAAACCTACATGGGTACGCTCTAAGGTTTAGTGTTCGTATTGCGAGTAGGTCCGATGGAGGTCAGAATGTGAGCGATTGACATTTATGTTGCCATATTTCCCCGCTTTACTCTACATACATATACCCTAAAATACAAGACATCTACCCAGTAATTGAGGAAATTAGAATATTATTATGAAAATGTAAATACGTTAATTATTGTCCTAGTTTTTGTACTATTTTATCAGTATTTTTGATTCGCAGGGTTTATTTAGGGCGTAATTCTGCAGTTTAGCGGCTTTTGTTAAAACTAACGAAAAATGGTCGGGTTTTGTGTAAAATAGGTGAATTTGGATATATATTTTTCACTAAGAGTGGTGGAAAGCCAAATTTTATCACGAAGAGGGTGTTATCACGCACTAAATCACTCACTATAGGACGCAATTAATCATTAGAATAACCTGGTATTCCATTAGTTTTGTCAACAAATAGGTGACAACTGAGGTGAAGTTAGGTGTGGTGTTGCCAGTTCTGTCGTCTACTGCGTCTTGTCACTCTGCGGTTTCAGCTTTGTCCCCAGTGTGGCTGACTCATGAGTGCCTTCTCCAAAGTGGCGAATTCACTCTATATTTTTTTAATCACTTGAAATGTTAGGTATTATGCGTAAAATAAATTCACAAAAACTGTTTTTACCTTTTCTTGTAATTAAATCTGTTATTTTCATGCAAAAAACATACGGAAGACACCCATAATGTATTATTATTTTGGTAATTTTTAATTTTGGTCCGAATTAAAAATAATACGATTCTGCAGTTTAGCGGCTCTTGTCAAATTTGGCGTATTTTCACTGTTTTTTTTTAAATAGCATAACTTTATCTGGAAAAAATTAATAAAATGGCGGAAGGTGTATTTTCCAAATAGTTTCTTTATAAACAATGTGAAGTACTCACAAATAGAGGTAAACTGATTTATTTAAATTTTTTACTGTTTTTTTTACATAAATTCAATGACAGTCGCTATCTGTCAAATGGGTTGTCAACTTTGGGAGTATGTGTGCAGTGTTTTGGTTTGTTCCGCTTCTCTATCACAGCTAGGGGAACATAAGGCGCTGCGCACAGACCATAGATATACCCAACCCAACCCAACTCAATCCAACCCAACCCAGCAGTCAAGGCGCGTTAGGTTAGAGTTTTGACGTTGCCAATAAAAATGTGTTCCTGAATTTCGTTACAATATCAACAATTTAAAACCCAAAAAAAGCGAGAAACTACCTTACAATTATATAACAAAATATGGTCCTCAGGTCAAATACCACAAAACTGGAAATACTCCATTCTAATCCCACTTCATAAATAATCCAAATCAATCTGCAGAAAGGAAAACTATAGGTCCATCGTATTAACCAGCCACTTTTGCAAACTATCATTTTGTAGGACTAGAAATAGATATTTAAGACACCTTGGGACTAGGAAAACATAGGTCAGCAATCCTTACTAAATAAAGCCTTTGACTCAATTAACAGGCAGATATTATAAATGCTTTGAAATAATATAAAATAGCAATTTCTTAACTGATAGAATATTCTAAGTAAGACTCGGTAATAACTATTCACAAGACACAGGAGTACCCCAAAGTTCAGTAGTAAGTCCCACCTTATTTGTCCTGGGCAATAAAATACAATATAAAATATAAAACATATCAGAAATCAAAGAAAATTTAAATTTTCTCAGACACCAACCTAAGCCGGCCCCAACATAAGCCATACTATCTTACAAGATAACCTAAATAGAATGAGGCTCAAATAATAACCTAGATTTCTTGCCAAATGACTTAGTGGAAGTATATTTTGGTAAGAAAAGACACTTTAGCAAACTGATTGATCTACATGTAGTAAACCAACCAATCAACTACAAAATCTCACCGTAAATTTCTAGTGAAAAATTTTAGCGATCCTCTATGATTCCCTACACACTATTCACTACACATAAAGTGAGGAGTTGATACCGTACAAAATTCGCGAGTGCATAATAGCGTGGTATAAATAAATTAGTTGATTAATTTCCATTACCACCTTGGTTTCTAATGGCATAACATAAGCTACCGAGCTTCATCGACAACTCAGCAAAATGAGATTCCCGGGAAAGTGAATCATCCAATGTTAAGCCAAGAAACCTAACTGATTTTTGGCGTTTCAAACAATCGTTATCGTTGGTTACACACAAATCAATATTACCATTTATCTGACCATGACATGCATGAAAAACCATGTAATTAGTCTTTTTATTGTTCAAGTAAAGTTGATTTAAAACAAACCAATTGCTAAGTTCCTCTAAGGCTTTTCCAGCAGATACATCAATTGTTTCCATGTTCTGTCTTCGGACAAGCGCAGATGCATCACCAGCATACATGGTGATGACACTATGTGTTATTGCCAGAGGCAAGGGATTAATAAATAAAAGAAACAACACCGGGCCCAATACGGAACCTTGTGGGACCCCAATGTCCACTTTAAGGTTTTCAGACCGCATACTAGATCCGGAGCTATCCCCCACTGCTACATATTGTGAGCGATCCGCCAAAAATGATGTAAACCAGCTCGACACTACTCCCCTTACACCATAGGATTCCATTCTATCCAAGAGCAAAGTGTGATCTACGCAGTCAAACGCCCTGCTGCGATCACAAAATATCCTAACAGGGCGCTCACCGGTCTCAAGAGCCTCAATTACCCCCGACAAAAATGCCAAAATAGCAGACGTCGTGGACCTACCAAATACAAAGTCTACATTCTATCGAAATAATTTGATTTTTTTTCAAATAAGACATAAGCCGATCGAGCATTGCATATTCAAAAATTTTAGAAAAACAAGAGGTTGAGGCTATGGGTCTGTAATTATCAGGCATAACTCGATCCCCTTTTTTAAATACCGGTATAACTTTAGATATTTATAACGAATTTGGTTATCACTAACCGTTATCACTACTTACCATCTAGAAAGCCTTAATAAAATCAAAAATTGATTATTGATCTTTTGCCTATTCATCTGGCTCTCAAGTAGATCTATAGAAAGATAGAAGGCCTGTAGATTTTGGTTTCATACAAGCTTAATAAACAGCATGTAGTGTAAGCAAAATATATACCTCCAATTTAGAGAACTATTTACGTCACCTTAAAGTATGTAAGTACATAATACCTAAATTGAGAACAGTCTAGCGAAAAAAACTTTCAAATACTAATATCAAATCTCCTTTAAATAGATAGACCACTAGACCAGGTGCAAATATTTTCAGTTTTAAATATTAGGCTTAAACAAATATGATCAAAGCATTTAAATTCAACAAACACAAGCTTATAGCTATAGCAAATAATAATAATAATATTATTAGTATTTAATAAATTTTCTATTAAATACAAATTGGTTGGCCACCGACTCCTTGAGTGTATTAAAATACAATTGAAGTATATCAACCAAAACACCCGCTTGCCCTGAAAATTAAACACTAATTAGAAAACACATATTCAGATAAATGTTAACTAGGTCCTAAGTCATATTGGAATAAGAGGAAACGAAAAAGCTTAACGTAATTAACCTAAGATAAATGGACTTTTAAACATTGTCTTACACTTAATTCACTCCTAAAAAAGGACTTAAAAAAGTTGAATAAACGAACTGAAACTTTTTTCAAAAGCAGTTAGTCTGGCAATGTCACAATGTAACTAACTGAAAACTGTAATTCAGAAACCCGGATAAAAAGATTTGGAAACTTTAAGGAGGCGGAAATGTTGCATTAAAAGTTTCCTGTAAGCCGCTCCGTAGTAACGATCAGCGGATGTTTGTCCTCGCGAAATATTTGCCGACATAACGTGATCGTTTAAGTTATGCTTCAAAATATTATTTTATCAAAATAAAACGATTTAAATGCGTTTCGTGGTTTGCCAATAAAAGTTTCAACATTGAATATTGATAAATATAAAAGCTAATAACTGAAATGTTGTTTTATGTGGGGGAAAATATTAATATTTACCTTGCGACAATAATGTCTGTTTGTAAATGTAAACAAAAGTTTTATAAATTTATTATTAACGATAAATATGTATTTAATTGTTTGTTTTTGTTAAAATGTAAAGATAATTGTTTGGTGAAATTTGGTTTGTTTATTATTACAGTTTTATGCATAATTTTGCTTTTAGTTTGAATAATTTTTGACAAAAAACAATAGAGTAGGCGTATTGGATGTTGATCTTTAATCTTTATTTTTTTCCAATATAATAACACTGGAATACAGGATCTGCATCTTAGGTTACCCTAGTTATTTTCCAACAAAAGCGCGATTCCTAATATGACGTATGACGTGAAATATGATGGATCACTTTTATGGGTTTTCAGAGGATTGACGTGCTAAAAACAAAGGAAAATACTTCACGTGACTTTTCACTAAAAATAAATTTTATTAATCAAATCAAAAGCGTATCAATCAAACTCTTTTCAGGCATTTTACGCTCTGTTACCTAAATGTAATGAACATGTGGTAAAAATATAATCTATTTGTATTCTACATAAAACTAGGGTACGATATTCAAATAAAATAATAAAATTATGCACCCTCATTTACCACCAAAATTTAATATCGGTCACGTCTCGAGTATGATTGATGCCCGTTCCATTCTGTTTACAAACCCCATATTTTTCGGTTACGGGCTTTCTTATCTTTTCCTTATTTTCGGTTCCTTTTTTTCAATTTGACGGCGTTAAAGTGTCGACCCGTTGTATAACTCCGCGGGCGATCTATCAATGTTTTCGTCGAACGCCTTGTTAGGCACTTGCTTTTTGTAAGGAGATCCCCGTTCTTGCTAATTTTGACATTTCACTTTGCTGATTAATTCATTTTTTATATATTTGTATGAATTAGTGTTAAAAATTATATTAATTGGCTGAAAACAAATCAAATGGAGTAGTTTTATAAGGGTGGCGTTTTCTTATATTAAAGTTTATTCTGTTTTTATTATTTTATTAATTTTGTTGTAATAGACACTTATGTTTAATAATTAAGCTAGGCAATTGCGACAAATTCATTGTTATAATTGACACCTTCAAACCATACCAAATTATAATACTCCAAAATTGCAATAATAACATATTAGTAAATAAGTAGATCTACACGTCTATGCATTACTTATCGGTTCAATGTACTTAAATTATTGATGACCATGACTATTTCGGCGACTGTATTTTTTGATGAACGTTAATTGAATATATTCCGAGCTATGAACAGAACAAGTTGTGTCTAATTAATAAGGGCACGTAGTGCTATCCCCGAACCTGTCCTGATGGGAATAACCCAACATTACATGGCGACCCTGCCACTACGTGTCGCGCTAAATTTAAAAAAATTGTCAAAAAGAAAAATTTTTGTGAAAAGTGGACAAGTGATCAAACAACAATGGGAAAAGGCCAGTCGAAAGAAAAAGCGGAAATAATAATCGCACAGTCAGGAAATAGTGGAGGTACAATGTCTAATGGAAGTACAAGTACTGGGCTTTCCTTAATTGAAGTTGTGGCTGTAGCAGCATTAGTATTAGCCATTGGCTAGTACTGTCTTAGAAGGTCAAAAAGAGCACTAAAAAGTCGAATAGCAAGAGAGATTGCAAGAAGCCAGCAGATCGCGTAAGAAGGTAAGCTGGTACACTGGTTGTTCCACTCCGGAGCCAGCACCGAGGAACGTTCCTAGCAGTTGCGCAATGCGGCTAGGGCAGAACGAGGGATACCAACCTGTCAATATGAACAACCCCCGAACCCAAACATTACATGGCACACATCGTTACATGGTAACACATTACATACAACAACCCCCACGGGATAAGTTGGAACTTCAAGAGCAGGAAGATGAACAGCATAAAACGTTTAGTAAGCTAATTTTTATTACTAGTAGATTTTTATATTTTTTTTCCTCTTTCAATTATTATAATTTTAATTAGTATGTAGAAGTTTTAGGACAAATGAGCGCAAAATTTATTGAGCTTTTAGATATAATTACACAATTTAAACTTTATTTAAGAAAATAACTTCAGGCTCGTAGAGAATCAGTAGATAGGAATAAAAAGTTACGAGAGAAGCTTAAGGGTTTAGAACATAAGTATGAGGAAATAAAACATAACTTTAATAAGGGCGTTCATGATAATTAAATAGTAGTAGCTGTTGAAAGAATAGTTACAAATATTAAATCACATTTTAGTTTGTGTAGGGAGTCTCTATTAACTAGATTAAAGGAAATTGATAAAAATAAGTTATCGATAGATATTAAATTTGACAGTGAAGAAACATTTATACAAGAACCTTTAAACATACCGATATGGACGAATAACCGAACATGGACGATACTGACGCTACCACCAAACAGCTCATCGATGGGATTGAACTTTATAATGAAATGTTAGATAATAATGGAAAAGATATGTTAATTAAATATGTTTTAAAGGTTAAACTATCTCAAAATGTCAAACTAAGATTAAAATCACAATACGCAACGGTAAACGAGTTAGTTAGGGACATTAAGATTCATTTATTTATTAAGAAGTCGGCTACTGCTCTAACAACTTTATTTGTTAATGCAAAGCAAGAAAATAAGACTATACAGGAATATGGCAAAACAATTGAACAGGCAGTTGATAAAAATTCTGTACCCATTTCAAAGCAAGTTAATGAAAAAACCGCTATTAACACTTTTACAAACGGCTTAAGAAATCGCAATAAGAACCATAGTTAAGGCCAGAAATTATGCAACTTTAAGAGATGCAATAGATGGTGCGTTAAACGAAGATATAATCAAATCGCCGGCAGACGTGTCCGGAAATCTTTTTCATTTAAGGGGGCAGAATCATAGGCATTCTCCAAATCATTTAAACTCTCGAGGGAGAAGTTATCAAAATTTCTAGAGAGGTAGGCCTAATAATCGCGAAAATTTTAATAGATACAATAACAACAATTTTAGAAGCAATAACAACTTTACATATAATAATGCCAATAATAATGAGACTCGAGGTCGAGGATCTTTTGCAAATCGCCGATCCTTGCGAAATTCTTATTAAAGGCGTCACCGTGCACCGTCAGCTAATGGAGTGTATATTGCTGAAAATGCACCAGATTCCGCCGATAGTAGTAATAGTACTAATAGTGATAGCACAAATTTACAGAATACAGATGCGAAACTGATTGAAAATACGCGTGCGAGCCACAGACTTCAGACACGCCTCCTGGGTGATGGATTTCCATCACCCGCCTAGTACGGTGGCAAGGGATTTAATTTGCTGCAAGCCTCCGCGCCGCGTGCTTCTAATTTTCTTTGCGTAGTACGCGTGTTTATGATTAATAATTAAATTGAAATAATATATTTAACTGTGTATATCTTTATTGTTCCAGCCACAGTGGTGGAGGAACGACGTTATTTGGATTTCGAAAAGATTAGTTAATAAGTTAATATTTCGAGATAATGAAAAGCATTAATTTTACTCACCCATGTGATAACTTTCCTTTCCAGTATTTAATAAAATTATTTATACGACTTAAAATATTTTATGCTTTTTATACTATTTTAAAATTTGCCAACAGAGATTTATCATTTGCCAAAAATCAGATAAAACTAAAAATTTTGATTCATCTTTAATGTTTTAATAAATAAGATCCTTAAATTTGTTAAATGAAATAAAAATGTACTCAAGAACCCTTACATTCTGTTTAAATTAAGCCTATTTCTATTTTGACATTATAAATGCATTATAATATGCCAGCGAAATTATAGTGCAGAACATCTATCCCCTCAAGGATCAGCAGAAATTTTATTAAATATGAATGATGAAATTATAAGTCACAAGTTCCCTATAATAGAAGCTTTTGATGACACTATACATAGTGTGCTAGGATCAGATTTTTTTACAAAATTTAATGCTATTATTAATTATGAAGATTTTATCATTTCATTTTGGCACAATGGAAAATAACACCATTGCAATCAATCAAATCAATTACTTTACCATTGCAATCTAAAAGTAACCATTGCCATACAATTATTCCACCAAGATGTGAAATAATAAAATATTGTTTTACAAGTATGAAATTTGAATGTTTAATTTTAAATAAAGTAGTATGCGATGGAGTAATTGTAGCAAGTGCTATTGTAAAACCAGAAGATAATAAAATTCCAGTTCCTTAAAATTCAAGGTTTTTAAATGTTAATGAAAGAGAAATAAATTTAAAAAAAAATTCACCCCACATTTCAGAGTTTAGAGAATTGCGATACAATTAAATTTAAAACTCAATCTATTTCGGTTAAAAGGGTTGAAAAAATTTAAAACTTAATTGATAGAAAATCATTAAATTCACAGGAAAAATTATCAATAGATAAAATTTGTGCTAAGTATGCAGACGTATTTCATCTTGAAAATGAACCTCTATCTGTTACAAACCTCTACCAATAAAAAATACATTTAAAAGAGGGCGCTACTCCAGTTTTTGTAAAGACATATCGGCTTCCTCACGCTCAAAAACAAGAAATAAAACTTCACTCTTGTTACGAGATGGAATCATTAAAGAAGCTTGTTCCGAGTGGAACTCATCATTTCTTTTAGTTCCAAAAAAGCAAGATAAAAACGGAAAGAAAAAGTTTAGGTTTGTCATAGACTACCGACTTCTAAATAAAGAAATTAAGGACAAAAAATTTCCACTGCCAAATATAACGGAAATTTTGGATTCCTTATCAGGTGAAGTTTATTTTGCTCATTTAGATTTGGCACAGGCATATTACCAATGTGAATTACATCCAGAGAGTAGACCCTGTACATCTTTTACTACCGAAGAGGTCAGATATAAATGAAACGTCTAGCAATGGGGATGAAAATTTCTCCAGGTGCTTTCTCAAGACTTATGACTGTAGCAATGGCGGGTTTAAACTACGATGCATGATTTATTTATCTCGATGACTTAATTGTTTTTGGTAATTCATTACAAAATCATAACACACATTTGATAAAAGTCCTTGAAAAATTGAGAAGAACAAACCTAAAACTTAATCCAAACAAGTACGAATTTAAAAAAAAATAAAATTTCGTATTTAGGTCACATTATATCAGCGGAAGGTATTTTGCCTGACCCTGAGAAAACAAAAGTAATTTCAAGTTACCCAACACCTACAACCGCTGATGAGTATAAAAGGTTTGTGGTTTTTGCAAATTACTATAGAACACAACCACTAAGTAAATTAACAAAAAAGGGTGTAGATTTTAAATGGACTAGAGAATGTAATGAGTCATTTGAAAAGTTAAAAACCATGCTCGTGCAACCACCACTGCTACAGTACCTTGATTTTTCCCTAGAAAACGAATTTATTTTAAGAACGGTTGCTAGTGAAGTGGCTTTAGGATATGTGTTATCAAATTCGAATGGTAAACCAGTAGCATATGCTTCTAGAGTCCTAAATAAGGCTAAAAAAAATTACGCGACTATAGAAAATAAGTTATTGGCCATTCAAAGTCAAGCACTTTAGACCATATTTATTTTCCCGAAAGTTTACAATTTTATCTGACCATAAGCTATTAATTTACTTGTTTACTATGGTTAACCCATCAAGTAAACTAACAAAATTTAGATTAGTGTTAGAAGAGTATGATTTTACAGTGAAGTACGCCAGAGGAACAGATAATGTTACTCCTAACGCGCTTTCGCGCATAATATTAAAATCAGACGAGTTAAAAGAAATTTTAGTAATAAAGTACATGAAAAAAATGTATGTAATGAATGACAAGAGCACAAAAAAATGTAGGAAATCTTGATTTAAAAGACAATATTTCTTCGAACAATAGGCTTGATCACCCTGTTGTAGTAGAAATATTAAAACCCCCAAAATACTCAATAGAATTAAAATTGGTACCAAAAACAAAATTGACGAAATTAAAAAATACTTAGCTAGCTATAAAATCAAAAAATAGTTTTAATAAATACGAAAATATATTTTATGATAAAAGTTTGCAAACAATTTTTATTAACCAAGATTATCGAATAATGTCTGACTTAGGTGAGTCATTGGTTAGTCTAGATAAAATGTGTACACGAAATAATATTGAGAATTTAATTTTATTAAAAAATGAAAACAATTTTAAAATTTTAAGCGATTTAAAGAAAATTAAAAATGTTTTAAATATTATTTCTATAAAAATTTATGTTTTAAGAGATATACAAAAAGTCCCGAAATAAGACAAATTATATTAAATGACTACCCTGTACCTGACTATCATACCCTGTCAACGGGCGGTCGTGCGGGAACGAAGCGCATGTATAAAAATGTCAAGAAAAGTTACTTTTGGCCAGGGATGCAAAAGGATGTCGAAAGATTTGTAAAAAAGTGCGACGAGTGTCAGAGATATAAGCACTCAAAGCCCAATAAAGCACCTATGACGATAACCACGACAGCCTCAGCAGCCTTTAAAAAAGTATTTCTTGATTTAGTAGAGCCTTTACCAATAGATATCCAAAATAATAAGTATATCTTAACTCTGCAGTGTGAATTGACGAAATTTGTTGAATGTTGTTCCATTCGACATAATGAAGCAGAAACGGTAGCCAGAGCGTTTGTAAATACTTTTATTTTAAGATACGGAATTCCCCAAAATGTAGTTACAGGTAAAGGAACAGAATTTTTATCAAATATCTTTAGAGAATCTTGTAAATTGTTAAACATTAGGCACTTAAATTCCACTACGCATCATCACGAAACACTAGGTGCACTAGAAAATTCTCATAAAAATTTGAGTGCATATTTACGATTACAAATATCTAAGGGTTCCTCTGGTTGGAATTTATGGGTAATGTATTGGTGTTTTGCATATAACAATACTGTACATAGTGCTACTCAATATACGCCGTTTAAGTTAGTTTTTGGAAAATAAGCCTTAATGCCTTCAAATATTAACCGTCCAACGGAATTTGATAAATTGATAAATCAGCAAAACAGATTACTTACAGTATAGGAGATCAAGTACAGTTGCAAAATAACAACAAAACTAATAAAATGGAAGAATCGTTTAAAGGTCCTTATGTAGTTTTAGAAGATAGGGGATGTAATGTACTTTTAAAATTAGGAAACAAACAGTTAGAGGTACATAAAAATAAAATTAAAAAATATTGTAAATAAAATAACTATGTATTAGTTTAAAGGTTTAGCATAGGGTTTTATTATATATTGTAATTTTATCGATTTTTTAAGAAATGCAAAAATTGTTCATAGCATTATAAAAATTTTTACTTTTTCATCGGTGGAGGTGTAATGGACATTGTTTAATAATTAAGCTAAGCAATTGCGACAAATTCATTGTTATAATATAGGAGGCCATTGACACCTTCAAGCCATACCAAATTATAATACTCCAAAATTGCAATAATAACATATTAGGAAATAAGTAGATCTATAGGTGTATGCATTACTTAATGTACTTAAATTATTAATGACCATGACTATTTCGGCGACTGTATTTTTTGATGAACGTTAATTAAATATATTCCGAGCTATGAGCAGAACAAGTTGTGTCTAATTAATAAGCCTCGAACCTGTCCTGATGGGAATAACCCAACATTACAGTGTATATGTTGAAATAAATAGTGGAAAAGCCGAAAACTTCATCTAACCTGCAACAATTGTTTATTAAAATATTAATCAAATTTTTACCCCGTACACCTATTAATATTAATCTAATCCGAAATAGCGTACATTATGCTCGTATACGATAAACAATCTAAATTATTCACAATTTGTAGGGATTATAATAATTAAAATCACAATAGGCAAAATTAATAGGTGTATATAAATTTTATCAAATTAGTTTTATATACCTGGTGGCCCAGAATTAACGGAACACTCTATGAATGAATACATACCATTTATACAAACTTTCATTTCAGAACTTCTTTGCTTGTCAGCAAGTTACAAGCAAAGAAGATATAAAGTGTACCCTTTTATCCTAGGCCATCTAACGTAGTTAAAAAAAAGATTATACGCTTTATATTATATTAACGTCTGCCGTGTCTATTGAAGTAATTACATAAACATATTATGGTTGTTTTTAATATTTATACTCCATTTAAATTTTTTCAGAAAAAATGGGGATTTTGATTTTAAAAAAAACCATTTAAAATAATAACAACAAATAACAACCTTTAAAAATTAATAAAAAACTTATTTTTAAATTTAAAAAAATTTTTTGGACAGGCAGTTTTGAACCGATTTTTTTTTTAAAAGAATTTAATTTTTGAAAGGGACTAAGGTAGTTGATTTTTAATTTTCATATAAATTTACTTGATCTACTTCGAATAATACTAAAAATTAGTTTAAAGTCCTGAAAAAATAATTTTTATTTTTTCAAGACAGTTGGGGTAAAAGCTTTAACTGTAAAAATACAATTAGTAATAAGACTGATTTTAAAATGTAGTCATTTTTCCAAAGTATAAAATAAAAATAATTATAAATTTTATTTATACGCTTGTCAAATCTATGTGAGGTATACTGCGTATCAAAGAATTATGTATAGTGTATATATTTGTTTTTATAATAAAACAACATCTTTTGTATGGATATATGTGAGAAATTAAGAGTTTTTGAAGTACATAATTATTACACTAGAAAACATACAGATTTTATACTGACAGAAATCAGTTCCTTGAATCTGTGCTATACAAGAGATTAATTAAATTTAACACATTGCTTGTGATTAATAAAAACTGTGATAATTTAAGACAGTTCAAGGGGATTTAGGAAAATACATTTTAGGTACGATGTAACATTATTTTTTATATAATTTGATTATTTTTAATTGTGTGTGTAAATATCGAAAATTTTAATATATTATTTTAATGACCCATTTGATTGTTCTTAGTTTTTTAGATTTAGTTGGATATAGGCCCAATAAAACTCCAAGATTTTTAAGTGTTTCTTTATACCAATGTTTCGGATAATATTAGGCCTTTCCCCGGGTATTTTTCCTGCTCTGTAATAGAAATATCTTATGATTATTTAATTTTGCTAATTGTGTGTTGACTTTTGCCTATGTTTTGAAGATGTTGTGGGTAAAAAAAATGCGCTATAGAATGAGATCCTTGAAGAAGGCTTAATATAGGCTAAAACGTTGGCATAAATAAAAATTTAAAAGGTTTACAGTTTTATTTATTTTTTGAGAAAAAAAAACCATTTAACCAACATGGCATTAACAACCATTTTATTGTTCTTGAACCAATTCAGGGCCAAACTCAAGTCATCCTGAAGCAGTATTTGAACTTATAGGTCTAAACAATTTGAAGTCATCCACAAACTAATAATGCAATAGAAAGTCTCAGACTTTCACGCAAATCATTTATAAAAATCAGGAAAAAGAGCAGTTCCAAGTTACTACCCTGGATTTTCTCGATGGAGCATTATACACGTCAGACAAGATATTTCCATATTTTAACCCTTAACAACTATTCCAAAAAAAAAATCGCACCAAATGATGTATTATTATTATTTATTCAACTGTATTATTTATTCAAAAAAGGTAACGAAACTTACAACGTATTTTCTAACATAAAAACAAAAACATTTTAATAAAAAAAAACTTACTTAGTGCAGTTAGGACAAACTTTTACTGCACATTGTTGACAAATAGGCTTTTTACAATTATTGCAAACAGTATTTGTTTTTCGGTCCTTTGACCATGGGCATATGACACAACTTTTTCGCTTGGACATTGTTCTATCAGTGAGTGGAACAGGAGGTTCTGGAATCTCAGTCTGAAATATATTGGAGCCCATTTCTCGAACCTTTCGAGGTACTTTTATATTTCCTAATCTTTTTATGACGAACGGCTTACATAACGATACCCCTAGCCACTTTAGAAAATCATAGTGCGGAATTTTTGTTTCATTAGATGCACAGTTATATAAAACATAACTATTAATTCCAGAAATATTCAATATTGCATGAAATAATGCCATTGGCCAACGTCTTGTTCTGCGCGAAGTAGAATAATTTGCGCATTTTTCGTCAAGAGCATCAACCTCTGCTTTAGTCCCATTGTAGTACTCGATTATATCTGGTTTCAATGAAATTTCATTTATCTTATTATCGTGGGGCATAGTTGATACTAATATAACTGCTTTATTAGTTTTTGGAACAAATGATACCATGGTAATCGCCGGAGAAAAACCAAACAGTGAACTTTTAGGTTGTCGCTTACGGCTGGGTTGAAATTCTGTGGTATTTGACGTTTATTTTTTTTTAGAGTGCTCACATAAGTAAGCTTATTATTCAGCAGCTCATTTACTATCTTAATTGAAGAGTACCAGTTGTCAGCGGTTACATTGTGGTTGGTACCCATTATGTGCTCTGTCAAACGAAGCACAACCTCCGAAGAATTCGAAAAACGTTTTTCTTTAGGGGCCCGATCTTCAATTTGGGCACCTGTATATACTTCGGTGTTCAAAATATAGTGGGTCGTTGAATCCGCCAGAATTTGTACTTTCAAGCCATACTTAGCTGGTTTACTAGGGATGTACATACGGAATCCGCATCTATCCCTAAAGGGTACCAACATCTCATCCAGGGTAACATTATCACCAGGGTTATACATTTCCCGTGCGTTATCAACAAATGTATTAAAAACTTCTGAAATCGACGCCAGTTTGTCCAATTTGATCCTTTCCTTCCTGGTTTGTAAATCATCAAAGCGTAAACAACAAAGCAAAAAAGAAAATCTTGCAAGGCTCATTATAGCCCTAAAAATGTCTCTTCCTACTCCATCAGTACACTACATTGACCTTAGATCCTCATGACCAGACTTGAATAAGCCTTGAAGATATAACAAACCAAAAAATGCTTTTAGCTCATCTTCACTTGTTTTGGCAATAAACGTTGGCTGAAATTTTCTTCTGGCAGCCCTACGTCTTTTGAAACTTTTATATTTGGCCTGACAGTCCAATTTTTATATTTGTAAATTTACAAACTATCTTTAGGATCTTATCATTTATAAGTAAGTTCCATGCTGACTCAGGTGACTTGGGTGGATTGGACAGTGCAAAGCCCTTCAAACCTGATTTAGTGTAAATAATGTTATGAGCTGCTGCTCTTCCACGTGTTGCTGCTCCTTTTGACCATCTTGTTCCATCCTTTCCAACCCAAGACGTAAAATTAATTAGAGGTTGATCTTCCTCATAATCATCATTGCCAGAAACCCCAGAAGCCTCACTCAGAGAATCATGTTCGCTAAATAGCTCGCAGTCCTGTTCAGAATCATCGATTTTATCTCCATCCTCCAAAATTTTTCTAAGAGCGTCCTGTTCATTCTCAGCAATTTCCAAGGGCACATTGGCGCCATTTTCATCATCCGTGAACTCATTAACTCGTTTCATCCACGTTTTCGAGGCCCTGCCAAAAATCGTCATTTTCTATAATGTCTAAAAGCTCCGCATCCGTGTATAATTTGGAATCCATTTTTATGGATAACTAGATACAAAAATTACAATAAACACTTGTTCGAAACAATTTTTATGCAAAAAAACTTACCAAAATAATTATTTTATAAAGTGCTAAATTGAAAATATTTATAACGCAACAACTACCGCTGGGTCACTTTGACCCATTTTCGTAAATTCGGCCACAACGAAGCTGCATTCCTACGTAGTTAATGTGCTACTAAAAGTAAACACGCGCGCTAGACAAAGTCGTGAAGCCTTGCCCCCAAGTTACAAAATTGGAGGGGGAAAATTCAGTTTAAAGGCGTCTCTGGGTCAATTTGACCCCGTCAATAGTGGTTAGGGGTTAACTTTGAATTTAAATAAGATGCCTTGGAGCATCGATGATCTACCAAAGAAGCCTGACTTCTCCAATTTCCGATCCCATTGAATGCTTTTGCACAATAAATGTAGATTACAGCAAGCTATTGCTTATTCAAACTTGCAAATGACACGTGTTCAGAAAAGAGGCTTGTAAAAGTGAATCTGCTAGGAAGAAAACTATGCTGAAATTTTGAGATTGTCTCAAACGGGTGTGATAATAATAATTTATGTAGAGTCCTTTTAAAAATCTCGCCCAGACTATATAATAAACCAATAGGTCGATAATCAATTATATTATTTCTTCCACTATATTTAGCCTTTCCGAAGATGCACTTTTATTTTTTACATGGCTAGTAAAAAGATCGGAATAAGTTTACATAAGACTTTAATAGATAAACAACATTTTATGTATGAACCAATAATATACGTTTATATTATATGGCAATTCTACATGGCGTAATAATATAAACAATACAACATTGTTTAAGGCATTATTAATTCAATGCAAGCCATAATTTTAACGATATTTAATTTAGTATTCTAGAAATGTTAAAAGTTCAATATAAATCTATAAAACAAATAAAAACAGGAAATAAGAAACTGTGGCGTTAACTTTACAGTGTTACTATTTTGCCAAGAGTTTGCAGACGGTAGCTCAGAATTATTGGCGGCTTGGGATTGTTCGAAGGTTCACATATGACTGGCTATTAAAGAATCTAAACTTGATTATAACTATTAAATAAGAGGGCGCCACTTAGTTTTTGTATAAATGAAAGGAAACTAAGAAAAAGACTTGGTATATAGGTTTCAATTAACAATTAAATGACCTTGGATAAAGTAGATTTAAAGAGGCAAAAAAATATCTAAACAATACAACCAAATTATATTTACATCAAAGATATGTATACACCTCATTTTCTTATCTGTTAAATGTTAATAATTTATTATGAATTAAAATATGAATAATGTTGATATGATTAAAATAAATTTGACAAAAGTAACATTTAAATTATGATTTCACTACTAGGTAGATTTCAGCACAAGTAAAATAAATTGCAATTATTAAAGTTTTTAGTATATATTTGTATTACGTAGGGGAAAGTTCATGAACCTTTTTACCTAAGGCATATTAGCCATAACCGAGTTATATCTACTTAACTACCAAAAAAAGTACCGAAAAATACTGAACAAAAAATAACTAAAATTATAGATAAGAAATTGACGTATTAAATTATGATATTGATTATATATTTGTAGCAATAAATTGATATTAAAAGTATATTAAGAAAAATTTAAATAAGTGAGACAAATCTATGGTTAGTAATATTTAAATAAATGGAATAAACTGGCCTGTATATTCCTCCAAGAATTGAACGGCTAGCCTTCAAAATCGAGGCTGTGAATGTATGCCATTTGTAGCTCAGATATCTGGACTGGGAATCTCTAATACTAGCTCTAACTTTGGCTCCAGCTCCACCGCTTTCAGCAATTTCCAGGAGAAATGAAAAGCTTGCAGTCATCAACAATTGAAGAAGAATAAAGAGGAAATCGGAAAAGTAAAACCCTAAAACAACGGTTGCCATTGTATTCACTGTCGATAAAAATTGAATGGCGCCAAAAATGTGACACACTCACCTTGCCAAGTTTCATTATCCATCCATCAAAATCCCGGGCATCCTGCATCAGAACCATGAAATAAACGGTTCCTTAAAGGAACAAGATTAAGGACTATAAATTATAAACCATATTGGCCACTTCCTGCTTCACAAACTTCGGAAATAAAAAACTGGCCTTTTACGTGCGCTTCTACCTGCAACACGGGAACAAGTCCTCGAAAAATGGATGCAGTACCGACTAAATAAGTAACGACCCCACCTCTCGCCTGAGCTGTTAATATCAGCCAATCAGAGAAAACATTAATTAAGACCAACCAGAAGAGTGACGGACCGTCAACAGAAAGCATGAATCAGGAGAGTGATGCGTTACAGTAGTAATGTGTCATCGACAGTATGAATTTAAAGAAATATGAATAAAAGAAGTTGACTGAACTAATTAATGTAATTATTGAAATTAATGAAATATTAATGGAGCGTTAGTGAACATAAGGAATAGAAAAATAAAACGCTACAAAACTTAAAAATTTAAAAATTAAAAATTAAACTTTTGGTAATTCCCAAAACCTAAAAAGCGCGCGATCGGATACTTTTTGGAATTTTGCTTTAGGTTGCCCGTAAACGTAAATGGTCACGTATTAGTTCAAAAGTTAATGTCTCTAAAAATTTTTGTCGAAAAATATATTTTGATTTGTTAATATTAGTTTCAAATATCACTTGACTATTAATTCCAGCACAAGTAGAGCATAGTTTGTCGACAATGTCTACACCGCTTTTTGTTTAATTATAATAATAATAATAATCATTATTATTATAATTATAATAATAACAATAATAATATTAATAATAATAATAATGATAATAATAATACTAATAATAATAAATATTTTTTATTTGCATGAAAAGAAAAAAAATACAAGTTTACAAAATCTAGTAATACATTTACGCAAATAAAAGGCCTACAAATTCAGAATTCTGCCATGGCAGATTCGGGTCTTTAACATTGTGGCCCCACACTTCATTTAAAAAATTGGTAATTTCAGTAACGCTTATTAACAGTAACGCTTAAGTAATAACTGATTAAATACAGCTTTTTCTTTAATCATATACCTAATAAACCTACATATAAAAGTTCTAAATTCTAAATTTGACAGTTTAACATCAAGCAAAATAATACACATTGCAAACACCCTAAAAACAGATTAAATTTTTTGTTAAATAACAAAAAATAGAAAAATTATTACAGACAGTAAATAAATAAATAAAATGATCCCAATAGTAAAAATTGTAATAAATTACTCAAGAAAACAACCATTCAAAAAGTTAAAAAAGAAGAACCTAAATTATACCTAAATTATATACCCTGCTGATTCGTTAGATGTACAATCATCCTATTACGAAGTATTACAAGAAATTGATAATCGGTCCGGATCCAAATTTAAGGAATTTATTTGATAAGCAAAATTGTAAGAAAATGATCGTTTAAATAACTATGTTTTATGTCTCGGAATGAGTACAGTATTAGTTTAATAGTACATTCCTAAAAGTTATTTTTTGATAGAGAAAGGGCGGACTACGATATATTAAAATTTTATAAAATAATGTTAAAGAATGAGCAATTCTTCGATTATGCATATTAAGCCATCCAAGTTCGTGAAGTTTATGGGAAATGCGGTTTCTCCTGCGACGGCCAAATATTAGTCGAATGCAAGAGTTTTGGAGCTTTTGCAGTCTACCCCTACCCTCATAATCAAGACACTAGCCATACACTAGATCACAGTAACTACATTGTGAAAGGACCAATGAATCACATAAAAGCTTCTTATTATGTTTACTTAAATAGTGTCTATGCAAATAAAACACGTGATATTTAAAACGAATATTATTATCTACTATAATGCCCAAACTTACATTTGTCAACAATTGGAATTCTTTCGTCCCCCAATTTAATGTTTATACCATTTAAAATATTATTATATACATGAGTTCGATTACCTATGAATATTATAGATGACTTCGAAGGATTTAATTTTAATAAATGCTTTGAAGAAACATCATAAATAGCTTGTAAATCCCGATTAATTTTAAACTCAGCCGTTTTAAAATCTCCTGATAAAAATGAATAATATAACTGCGTGTAGTCTGCGTAAAAATTATGGGCACAATGCTTTAATTGAAGATAAAATCTAGACGTGTAAATAATAAAAAACAAGGGTCCTAAAATACTACCCTGAGGCACACCACTTTCAACTTCCAAAGGATCAGATATCTCGTTATCTATTTTAACACGTTGAATCTGATTATTTAAATAAGAGGCGATTAAATTAATAGCAGCATCAGAAAAACCAATATAATGAAACAAAGACTTTAAAATTGAGTGGCTAACGAAATCAAAAGCTTTAGTGTAATCCAACAACACCAGAGCAGAAATCTTACCATCATCCATAGCCCGAATTACGTCATCAATATCGTCCGCCATAGCCGAAGTACAACTATAATTTGTTCTAAATCCAGATTGCTTAGGTGGTAAAATATCATTATTATTAAGAAAACTACGAATTTGGGAGTCTAGAATGCATTCGAGAATTTTTGAAAACGTTGGTAAATAACTGATAGACCTAAATTGAAAATCTGTTGGATTAGGCACTTTTGGCAATGACAACACAAAGGCTTCTTTCCAGCATTTGGGAAAGTAGTTTTTATTAATACACTCGTTAACAATATGTAAAATAAAGGGTATAATAAAAGGACAGCATAGTTGAATTAACGTAATATTAAGATTATCCACCCCGAATGCTTTAGACTTAATACGTAATAAAGGGTGTTTTTTTGAGAGGTATACCGGGTGTTTCAAATTCGAGCCACATCATTGGGATTTCGGAAACGGTAAGAGATACAGGGTCGGTTAAATTGGGGCAAAGTTGCGTATTCTTATGCTTAACAAAATGCGGTTTTAAAATTTAAAAAATTCCGACTACGTACGAAGTTATTCGGAAAATACCGACATTTTGGAAAATCGTTTTTATTTTTTTGTGAGGTTATTTGAAAACATATTTTAAAATAATTGACACTTTATTATCGTCACTTTTTCTCCTCTACCAGATGCCGTCGTCAAATTTAAAATCCGACGTTTCGTCTTTTGGCAACCATCATCAACTTTATTTTTTTAAATACGGCCCTGGCATTTTTTTTACTCATTTTAATTCCCCTTTTTATTCTTAGAGAAATGACATATCACATAGTTTAATTTTCCAATATTTTGATGTCAAAAATTTACTTTTATTAAAAAAAAGTTAATACTGTCCTGTTGTTTGAAATAAAAATTGTCTTGATGTTGTTTTTCAATCAATAACATGGTAAAAATATTGCTAATATGTTATATTATATTATATTTTCACAAATTTTTCTGCAGGCCTGATGTCTAAGTCTCCGGCTGAATAACTTGAAAATTCTTATTAGCAAAGATGGCTTTAAATTAGAAAAAAATGGACGACCATCTGTCATTAATTGTTTGTATCTGTTTGACATTTGGCTTTTTCGATATTTTGTGAAATCAAAAATGGTATTCTCCAGTAGCGAACAACGTGATATGGTCCAAATTTACTATTCTTTGAATAGAAATTCGCAACGCTCCTGCCAACAATATCTGGAGCAATATCCAGAGCGCCCCCAACCTAATTATACGTATTTCGGAGCTTTGGACAGGAACCTTAGCCTCTATGGAAGTTTCACTAAACCTTGAAATATGTATGGGACTCGAGTGCATCCTGAAACCGAGCAGGCGATTATTAATGCTGTAAGTTTTACAACGATATACTTTCACAATAACTTTTTATCAGATAGCTTTCGTTAAAGGTTACCCAAAATCCGCAAGGTTCAACCAGACAATTTTCCCGTGAATTGAATATGCCAAGTACCCGTATCCACAGAGTATTGAGAAAAAATCGCTATCGCCCCTATAAACTTCATATCAGTCAAGAACTTAGGCATGGAGATACCGATAGAAGGCTTCAGTTTTGCAATTGGTTGAACGAAAAACTGCAAGATGATCAAGACTTTTTAAACAAAATAATTTGGACAGATGAATGTAACTTTTCGACCAACGGGCTATTTAATCGGAATAATGAACATTTTTATTCAGTCGAAAATCCGATACAAAACGGCGAAGTAAGAACACAGGGGCATAATTCTTTCAATGTTTGGGTGGGTCTTTACAGGAATCGAATTTTGGGACCTATTATATACGACGGTAATTTAACTGCTGAGCGCTATTTAGATTTAATTCTGCCAAATATATTCGATGTTCTTGAAAATGAACCTCTTGATATTATCCGCGATTTGTGATGGCAGCAGGATGGTGCACCACCCCATAATGGAAGGAATGTCACACGATTTTTAAATCATAATTTTCCTAATCAGTGGATTGGAAATCAAGGGGTGGTGCGCTGGCCAGCTAGAAGTCCCGATCTTTCCCCGTTGGATTATTTTCTTTGGGGCTATTTAAAGAACAGACTATTTAAGAACACCCCAAATGATATAAACATTTTACGTGCAATTTATTGAGAATTAAGGGGTATACGAGCCAGGACTATCCAGCGGGCAGTGTCTGGAAATTTACGTAGAAGGATACAGAAATGTATTGAGGTGCAGGGTCAACTATTTGAATATTTACTTTAAACTTAAAATATTGCATTTTTTCGCATTAAGTTCTATTATTTTTAGTTTGTGTTGTTCAACATACAAATTAGTAATAAATTATAGTTGTTACTATTGTTATTGTTAAAATTTAGTATAATATATCAAATTTATACTATTTTTACCATGTTAATAATTAAAAAAATTCGTCAAAAACATTGATTTATTCAATAAATGATAGTGTTAAGATAAATTATTACTTTTTATGTCAAACAACAGGACAGTATTAACTTTTTTTTAATAAAAGTAAATTTTTGACATCAAAATATTGGAAAATTAAACTATGTGATATGTCATTTCTCTAAGAATAAAAAGGGGAATTAAAATGAGTAAAAAAAATTCCAGGGCCGTATTTAAAAAAATAAAGTTGATGATGGTTGCCAAAAGACGAAACGTCGGATTTTAAATTTGACGACGCCATCTGGTAGAGGAGAAAAAGTGACAATAATAAAGTGTCAATTATTTTAAAATATGTTTTCAAATAACCTCACAAAAAAATAAAAACGATTTTCCAAAATTTCGGTATTTTCCGAATAACTTCGTACGTAGTCGGAATTTTTTAAATTTTAAAACGGCATTTTGTTAAGCATAAGATTACGCAACTTTGCCTCAATTTAACCGACCCTGTATCTCTTACCGTTTCCGAAATCCCAATGATGTGGCTCGAATTTGAAACACCCTGTACAAATTTGAAGTAAAATAAAACTATAAAAAAAAATTTATTGACATGGTATTCGTTTTATTTAAAAGATATTGTTATGCCATTAGTGCTTAAAAATGATTTCGGGCATATAAGCGCCACGGCTGGTTCGAATGTAGCGTAATCGGGAAGTTCAATTTTCGACCACTTTTTCAAGCATCTGGGGTCGTATCTCGGCAATAACGCGGCGAATGTTTTCTTCCAAGTGATCCAACGTCTGTGGTTTATCTTTGAAGACATGTGATTTCACATATCCCCAAAGAAAGTAATCCAGGGGTGTGAGATCACACGATCGTGGAGGCCAGTTCACAGGTCCATTGCGTGAAATTATGCGATCATGGAATGTTTCGCGCAATAAATTGATAGTGTCACGTGCTGTGGGGCATGTTGCACCATCTTGTTGAAACCAAAGCTCTGCCACATCAAGTCGGTTCAACTGAGGAACAAACAAGTCGGCAATCATGGCTCTAAAACGTTCTGCATTGACTGTAACATTCTGGTCGTTATCATCTTTAAAAAAATATGGGCCAATGGTTCCTCCTGACCATAAAGCGCACCAAACTGTGACTTTTATTGGATGTAAGGCCGTCTCAACAAAAGCTTCTGGATTTTATCCACTCCAAATTCGGCAATTTTGCTTATTGACGAAGCCGTTCAACCAAAAATGAGCCTCATCGCTGAACAAAATTTTGGATTGAAAAAATAGGTCAAGCTGAATACTGTTTTCCGCCCATTCACCGAACGTACGGCGCGCATAATGGTCACGCGGTTTCAGTTCTTGCACAAGTTGGATCTTGTAAGTTCGCAAGTCAAGATCTTGCCGCAAAATCTTCCACAAAGTGGATGGGCACAGCCCCAATTGCTGTGCACGATGGCGAATCGACTCATTCGGGTCCTCTTCAACACTATGCTCCACAACAGCAATAACTTCTTCTGTGCGCACTGTATGGCGTCTTTGTGGATGCGTATTATCAACTAGAGTATGCGTGGTACGAAAACGATCCATGGTTTTTCGAATAACTTGCTCGGATGGCCGATTATGTCGACCGTAAAATGGACGCAGCGCACGGTAAGTTTCGCGAATTGAACTATGATTTTCAAAATATATTTGCACAATTTAAAAGCGTTGTTCTGGAGTAAGTCTATTCATTGTGAAATGGCAAACTGTACTGACCACGAATACACCACCAACTGTCAAATTGACACCAGAAACAGTTTTGACAACTTAAAATCAAAACCTTCAAAAAAAAACACCCTTTATAATTGCAGAAATAGTATTATAATCAGTGGGATGAAGAAAACTTATTTAAGGTTCTTATCATAAAAATTAATTAACTCATCACAATTATCAATATTTGTCATTCTTGTACTATAAAATATGAATTAAAATTGATGGTATTTACTATTATATATTTATTATTAAAATGGTGGTATTTACAAAAGATTTAGGAATTTGCTTCTGCTTTGATGGCAATATTTTTCTTAGTTCACGCCACTTGTCCTTGTATGTACAGTTCTCAAATCTATTACTAGAAAAAGCCCTTTTTTCCGCTCTAATCGCTGTTGTGGTATAGTTTCTAAGCTGCTTGTAATAATTCCATTTAGCTGGCAGTTTAGTTGTTTTAAAATCCTTTAATGCCTTTTTTCTTAATTTTTGAAATAGTTTAATAATATCTGTCAGCCACGGAGAATCTTTTTTTTTTTCGAACAACCATAGTTTTAATAGGAGCATCCTTGTCGAACAATTTGAGTAAGTTATTGTTTAAAAATAATCTTATCATCTATGGATTTGAATTCATATATTAAATGAAATGGAACAGCCTCCAAAACCTCTTGAAAGTTGTTTAGGTTTATATCTTTTAACGATCTATAAGATACAATGTGCGGTTGTACAATAGACTCCGTGACATTAAATTCACAAAAAACGCCAAAATGGCCAGAAAATGTAGAGCTTATTATGCTAGACTTCAAAATGTTAACATGATTTGTAAAAATAAGATCTAGAATTGAACTAGTGTGAACCGGTGTTTTTTAAAATTTTTCTGCTTTTGAGTACTGACAAACGGACATCAGCAGTAGAAAACCGTACAAGCACTGCCGGCGGTTTACGTCCCGGAATTTTTGGCGAAATTCTGTGACATTTTTTTTATTTCGCTACCGTTCACCTGCAATTTTCGCCTATTATTTAATATAGATAGTACGGTTTCTTGGGCATTTTCATTTCGGTCATGTTTGATGCCGAATATACGGACATTTTTGCTGGGCATTGTTTGTTCTTGATTGTGTAGTAGAGTTCTAAGTTGACAGTTCTTTTCCTCCATCCGACTTAACCCTACTTTAAGGGCTGCGATTTCCTAATTTTGAGCTTCTAGCTGTTGATCAAATTTTTCTCTTACTAATGCAGCTACTTTCGCAGCTATTTCAGAGAGAAATTTATCGTTAAACACACTAGAAATGATGGATTTTATTTCTCTCACATCTGTTGTTGAGAAACCCATTTTTGGCGTAAAATGGCAGTGGATGCCTTGAATGCAGTTAACTATTACAAACACTGGACACAAACACTCAAAAACAAGTCAATCGTATGAAAAGGCTACTGCTTACCCCTAACTGTATTATCTTGTAAAAAAAACAACTTAAAAACACTATTTTGAGGGGATTTTTGAAGAGCGACAAACACTACATTCTTTCTACTCGAGCGCCATCTAATCAAATTCGCAAAAAGTCACAATGTCAGGTTTGCACTTGTCACCCGTAGAAGTGTCAGTTGAGGGGCTTGACTGAAGAGGTTAAATAATTTAAAGTTTAACAAGTTTTAGTATAAGTGCTTTAAGAGTTTAAGGAAACCAGGTCAATAATAGAAATGTCAAAACTGTAACAGGAAAACAAATGAACAATTGTAATAATGTCCTAAGGGCAGACTTGTTGGGTCAGATGTTCGTATCAAAATCTACCGTAGACTCACAAAGCAAAACACTTTCAAATTCATTTTTTTCTCAGGCATTTGTTAGGATGACTTTACTTACCTGGAAAATATATAAAAAAAAATTAAATTGTTTCCGTAAATGTAGTTCTTTTGTTTTAAAAATTATCAAAAATATGCCATATTAAAATATTTAATAATAAGCAGAATTCACTCAATAATTATCGATTTCCTTAAGCATTTTAAAACTGACTCATTAACAGTTTAACCAGAAACAGTACAAAGACCACAAACGAAGGCAATCCCAAGTCGCGTCTTACCCCGGGAGGCGTTAATCAGTATTTAGTGCATTATCTGGTCGTTTAAGCCTCCTTGGGACGCCCGTTTCTCATCCCATTACACCGAATTATACACTGCACCAGGCGCAGCCCCCTCGTTAGCTACTTGCCTCTAAGTTATTTAAAAATGTGTGATTTATGTTGCTCCCGGTCCACACGGTGCCAGTAAACGGAATGCCGGAAATTTCCATTTGCAAAGTTGAACATGTCGCGAGATTTAACGGTGATTTATTTTGGTGGAAATGTTCTTTAGAGTGCGCGCGTGCTACGAGTGCACGCTACATTCAAGAGACTTCAAATACTTCGCACATGGGTGCGAGGGGGTAAAGTTCAGTTATTTATTTCGGAAAGTTTGGTTTATTTTAGCTGAGGACCATATGAATGTGTTTAATGGGATGCATAACTTAATTCGGTACGATGCACTTTATAATATCATATTTACACAGTAATTTCTAAAACCATAATTGATTAGTTTAATGCCTGTCCTTTTTTCTCTTCAATTTTATCTCTTTTCAGATATTATAAATACTTAGTGACAACGAAATCGTTTTTTTTTTTACGGAATTCATATAAGAGTATTAGCAAAATAGGCGACTTATTGAACAAAACTTTACTTTTTATATAATATTTAAAGTTATCGTAACAAACTAGAAAATATATATACGTAACGTAACGTGCTATTTAATCGTTCTTTTAAAACTGTTCCTTCCCTTTTTCTTATTATGTAAGCGAAATATAAAAATATAAACAAAACTAATCTTAATGGTGTCTCGAACTCGAGACCGAACCCAAAAGTGATGAACATGAACATGATTGACATTGCTGATGGTGCTTATCTCTTACATTTGGCTATCCTGTATATAAACCTACCCCCAGGCTTTAAGACGTGCTGAAAAAGAGCAAAACTTTGATCTCTTCGTACAAGAAAATCATTTCAGTTTTGCCAACTGATCGTTTCATTAAAACGTTGTTTTTAAATAATATTTTTAAAAAAAATTTCATATTATCGTCGATCTTTTGCATAAATATGTCACTCTACGTAAAGATTTGTTGATCTTTTCTTCATTTTGGTAAAAAATTGTTGATCTTTTCGAAAAAAATTCATAAAGTAGAGATTCTTCAATATTTTCGTTTTGGATCCGTTGATCTTTACGAAGTCTCAAGATCCGTTGATCCATTTGCATGTGGCATTGCAACTGCATTTAAAATATGCTTATACCGTAATTTTCACAAAGGACTTTAAATGTTTTTGACGTAAATGCTGACTCGCGATCACTAGTGATTCGACTTGGAACACCAAAAAGATGTATTAAGTTTGTTAGAATACTGATAACGTGTTTTGCCTTAACGTTTCTCTTAGGCTCTATAAAACAAAACTTACAGCAAAAGCATTAATTATTACCAGGATAAATTTGTTTTTTTTCTTGCTCGTTTCAAATGGTCCCACGTGGTCAGGATAAATGGTGTGGAAAGGAATGAGCTGTTTTTCAATAGCATTTAGTTTACGTTGACTTTTACTAGATCCACTTTGTTTATAATATGTACAGTTTCAACAAGCGTTTACATATTTATTAACCAATCGTCGCATATTGGCAAACCAGTAAGTTTCTTAAATACGCGAATTGTATTTTTTCTGTGCTTAAGTACCCTGCATCGTCATGCTCTTTTACCGTTATTCAACTTTCTGTAAATTTTACCACGTTTGAATTCGTATTCGTTAAAATATTGCTTCGTTTTGTTAGTTATGTTTCGTGCTTCTAGAATTTTTCTGATTATCTTTAACCCTTAATCATGTGAGAATTTTTTACATAAACAGCCATGTGTCGTCTAACAGACTACTTATCAAAAATACACAAAATGACGCTCGTTTTATTTTAACTTAACTTTTTGGAATTTTATAGTAACAAATGAGCTTACTTCTACTAAAAATAATGATGCTTTATGCAATTATAGTAATATTAATAAACTTAAATACAATATTTACTCTAAAGAAAATTTAAATTCGGTTTATACAAAAAAAGTAAAAATATTGTAATATTTTTGGACAACTTTGTTGAAAAAGTAGTATATTATATCATCCAACTTAAAAATCAATTAAAATTTAACCAAGTTGCCTTGTAGCAAGAGCTAAATATTTCGTTTTTTTATACAAATATCACATAATGGTTGCGTAATTGTTAATAAACGGAACATTGTACGCAAATTGCACGTTTACACTGCACACATAAATATTTTGTCATACGGTGTTCTGCTCGTGGACATAAATAACATCCCTTGCGTTTTTGAAGCACTAGATCCTCTTCTGCTTGTAGTTGATCTACTTCTAGTATTCCCAAAATTCTACTAATAGTATTGCGTATATCGCGAGGTACTCGAGGATTTTTCTGGAGCCTCCCTATGTTTTCCCGAACTGAGTCAGCGGCTAGTTCTTTTGCAAACATTGATTTTTCCTGAACTGCTACGTTTTTCTTAAAACATTGATGTAAAGTATACGACTTTATTACAGAAATGTCAAGTTAGAACACTTTTCGTCAATTCTATCTACACCTCCCTTGTTCCGATTATAATAATATAATAGGCAATGATTTCTGGCTTTTGTGTTTCCGGATCACGAAATTCCTTATCATGCATGGAAGAAACTAAGACTACCGATTTTCCATGCTTACTCACATGGGAAACCATGGTGACCTCTTCTCGAAATCCGTATAATGATGATCCTAATTTTTGCTTTTTGTTCGGTAAGAACTCCGTTGGCATTTCTCTTTTATTTTTCCTAACTGTTCCGACGTAGGTAAATTTATTTTTGAGCAAACCATCTACAAGCTCCATGGAGGTAAACCATTTATCATCAGTCTTGACAGTTTTTAATGAACTTCGTAAAAATTTCAGAAATTGCTGCTGTTGGGTCTTCTGCCTTACGATAAATTCTTGTCTCAGGGTTATCAAATCTCAGAGCAGCTAATAGAATTGCAAATCTATTTTGGCTCATTACTGCCCGAAATATCTCTCTGCCCGATCAATCGGTAGCAAAAATTGTTTTTATATTTTCATGGTTCGATTTGAATTCCGATGTGTAAATTAACAAACCTAGGAAAGCTTTCAAATCGATTTTATCTAAGTCTCTTACATGGCTGATACTGTTTTTATACTTGTAGTTTAAACATATTTGGAAGAGTTTGTGATTTGTCCTAAAATATTATCGGAGAAAAATAGGTTCCATACCAAGATAGGACTTGCGCTGTTACCTAGGTCGCGAGCTCTTCCTTTTACAATTGGAACCTTCATGACTATGTTGTGTCTTCTTATGCACGACGAAGGAATTACCTCACTAGTGCACCACCTGAAACGATTTTTTCCGTAAAAATATTTTTTTTCTCCTACCATAACTTCAGAACCAGAAGTATTTTTGTCTCTATCACTATCACTTTCATTACAGTCTTCTTCAGAAAAGTCAGAAGCCGTGTCGTGTTCAGATTCAATAACTTCATCTTCTGGCGCACTGTTAACATCACTTCCATCACTATCAACTTCATTATACCACTGTAGAACAGTTTCTTCAAACTTATTATTCTCAACACGAATTCTTTTCGACGGATCGGCCATATCAGATCACATGATGTTTCTAACACAAACGAACATGTGGCGTCTAGGAGACTACGCTGAATTAACTGACCGAAATAGTTTATTTGCACACGGGCATATAACAATGCCAGTCAGGTATTGTTTTATGGGATATATAATGGACCAATAGTAGAAGGATTAGGTGCGGTGACAAGTTTTGGAGGCGGTCCGTTTTAAGAAATACAGTCAATTAAATTTATTGAGTAGTCTGTCAGACGCCTCATGGCGAGTTCAGGGTTAAGTGTTCATCTTGTAATTGTACCCCTATAATCCATTCACTCTGGGTAATATCTATAGAATATGTTTCATGTTCGTTTAATGGGTTTTTGCTTAATACATCTACGTATGCCTTTTGCGTTGCTGGCCTTTATTCGATATCAAATGAAAATTAATTTCTAACCAACAATGTCCAATTCAAGGTAAAAGATCCTTTCTGAAAAGTGTTGTCTTTAAAGCATTATAATCAGTAACTAGTTTAAAATTAATTCCAAAGAACACTCTAAAATATCTTAAAGCAAAAACAACTGCCATAGTTTCTGACTCATATGCACCGTATTGTCTTTGGTCATTAGTTGTCTGCTTATTAAAATAGGATACAACATGCTATTTTCCTTCCAAATCGGACTAAAGTATGCAGCTCCGTCCGTAAATTAAGTTTAAAAACAGTAAGAATTGCAGTATTTGTCAATATAGTTTTAATTTGTTGAAATGCCTTTTCTTGAGTGTCTCCCCATACCCGATTAACGTATTTCCTCAGCAGAATCGAGCAATTAGAACTATTTTGAAATGCCACAGATCCCGTGTCGTTAATGCTTAATGTGTCAAACATGTTGTCAATAAAACAAACAATTGCTTCTAGTCTATATGTCTTTCTGTTTAAAGCAAAAGTAAAATGTGACCATCGTATATTTACGATAAAATCAAAATTTTCAGCGATGTACATAATTATGATACACGTCATTCCTTTAACTTTATTTTATTAGATAGGTGTAATTCTAGTCAAATGCTCAATTCTGTACTTTTTAAAAGTTTATCCGATTTAAATATATTACCTGATTTTATTAAGTAATGTACCGGGTGGCCAACTAAGAATGGACGTCGGCGATATCTCAGGCCCTAATAGTCGTAGCCCCTTGAAAAAAAAAATTTTGTAATAAAAGTGGCAAAAAAAAATGCTGGAAATTATTTTGAAGTTCATTGGTCAACCGCTAGAGGGCGCGACAGCTTCTTTAAATCTTAAAATTGCATTTTTGCCAAAAAACCTCCAATAACGTACACCTCAAAATATTATATTAATATTCTAGGAAGATTTTCTCACAAAAAAGTTTCTACAAAAATTTCTGTCAGTTGTCAAATAAAGTGGTGGGGGGCGTTTTTAGCTTGAATAAAGAAAACAGCTGAAAATCAGCTATGACTAAACCGATTTTTTTTAAACATATTTTTTTTTATGTCTATTGTTGCCTTATTTTTTCAACCAAAAAAAAATTTCAAATTACTTTTCCTAAAATCCGCTAGAGGGCGTTGACTTGTGACTAACCCTTTCTGTCGGATTATTTCAAAAAACTCAAATGCAACTATATATATTTTTTTACGTCATTAAAAGCGGGGAAGAAAACCAAAGAAACTGGTGAAAACGGCACTTCGATATCATTTCTTAAACAAAAGTTATAAAAAAAAGTGTCCCTTCGAAAATAAAAATGACGAAAATGGCGATAAACTCCTATTTGCTTAGACAAACTGAATAAACTCCTTTTATATAAGTATTTTTTTAAACAAACAAACTCATAGTACTCTTTTAGAAAATCCGACATACAGGATTCATCGTTATACGTTTATTTATACAGGGTGTTAACTAAACCAAGTTGACCAAATGGGCCTATTTTGGGAAAACTGTGCATAGGAAAGTTGAGTTAGTAGGCTATGGAAACAAAAGTGGCAGGTAACCATGGAAGCAAAATATGTAAATATTTCAGTTAAATGTCATTTTAGCGTCTCTTCTTGGGATTGTTAAAGCGTTTTTAAGTCTCGCTAATAACATCCAATAGTTTTCTTGTTAGTTCGCCGTATTGTGAACTTTGTTTTTCCAGTTTTCCGTGTTGTTTCAGTTTTTCGTGTTGTGCCAGTTGTTCGTATTGTTCCAGTTTTTCCTATTTTGTTTCGGTTTTTTGTGTTTTGTTCAAGTTTTTTGTTCCTTAACTTTTTATCTCTGTTTTTCGTATTGCTTTGTTTAACAATGCTTTACACAAACGAAGAGGCGTTTGACATAATAGGTACTTATTTTGAATGTATGAGAAATGCCACAGTTGCTGCAAGGGTGTATGCGCATCAGTATCCTGATAGACGCCATCCTACTGCAAAATTTTTTCTTCGAATCACACATCGTTTGCGAACGACTGGAAACGTTCGGCTGCCCGTGTTTCGGAGACAACGCAGGGGACGCACCGAAGACAACATAATAAATGTTTTAGCCTACGTCGAGTTTAATCCTCACTTAAGTACTAGAACAATAGCGCACGACCTGGGAGTAAGTCGAACTACTGTTCAGAATATTCTTAAGGAGTACAGGTAAGCGATCTTTTGGATATTAATCTTCACTATACGCGATGAGACTTAATTTTCCTAAGGAGAGTTCATTTTTTGATGATGATGCTTTAAATGTAAAATTAATTAATTTTTACACGAAAAGCACCAGATTCAGACTCAGGTGCTTTCAAACATATTGTGGACAGATGAGGCTACATTTCACAGCAATGGAGGCGTGAATCTCCGCAATATTCATTACTGGTCACCAACGAATCCGCACTGTATGCGAGAAGTCCAGCATCAAGGCCGTTGGTCTTTAAATTGTTGGGCAGGAATATTAGGAGGTCGAATTATCGGCCAACAACGCACTAAATGGTGCAAATTATTTGCAGTTTTTAAGGGAGGAATTGCCAATTCTATTAGAGGATGTGCCACTTGAAATTCGCCAACGAATGATGTTCCAGCACGGTGGCTGTCCAGCACATTTCGCCCGAAATGTTCGGGAGTTTTTAGATGCTACCTACCCTGGTAGATGGATAGGACGGGGCGGTACCTTTCCATGGCCGGCTAGATCACCAGACCTAACGTGCCTGGATTTTTATTTATGGGGTCGAGTTAAAGAAATTGTTTTTGCAACAAGACCTACGACCCGACAAAATATGATTGGCCGGATTAGGGATTGCATGCAGACTCTCTCATTTGCTGAGGTAGAGACTGCAGCTTTGTCTACCGAACAACAGATGTTTCAGTGCATAGAAAATGATGGAATGCATTTTGAACATTTGGGGAGGCACTAAATAAATTATGTGTATAACATATTATTTATTGTACCACCTAAGATTTCTTAAAATTGTATGTAGAATTTAAATATCAAATAACATATTATAGAGTGTTCTATTTAAAATAAGCAAGTTTTCATCTACATCCGGTATCATCAAAATTGTTAAAAGTGTCAAATTATTTTATTTTTGTATCTTTAATTAACTTTTCTATGGTATGGTATGGTGCCAAATTTTTAAAACTTTCCTATAGAATAACTATAAACTGTATGCACAGTTTTCCCAAAATAGGCCAATTTGGTCAACTTTATTTAGTTAACACCCTGTAATAAATAAACGTATAACGATCAATTCTATATCTCGGATTTTCCAAAACACTACTGAGTTTGTTTCTTTTTAAAAATACTTAGTTAATACGAGTTTATTCAGCTTGTGTAAGCAAATAGTAATTTATGGCCATTTTTATCACTTTTATTTTCAAATGGACACTATTTTGTTAATAAGTTTAGTTTAACAAGTGATATCGAAGTGCCGTTTTCACCAGTTTCTTTGGTTTTCTTCCCCGCTTTTAATGACGTAAAAAAATATATATAGTTGCATTTGAGTTTTTTGAAATAATCCGTCAGAAAGGGTTAGTCATAAGTCAACGCCCTCTAGGGGATTTTAGGAAAAGTAATTTGAATTTTTTTTTTGGTTGAAAAAATAAGGCAACAATAGACTTAAAAAAAAAATATGTTTAAAAAAAATCGGTCCAGTCACAGCTGATTTTCAGCTGTTTTCTTTATTCAAGCTAAAAACGCCCCCCACCACTTTATTTGACAACTGACAGAAATTTTTGTAGAAACTTTTTTGTGAGGAAATCTTCCTAGAATATTAATATAATATTTTGAGGTGTACGTTATTGGAGGTTTTTTGGCAAAAATGCAATTTTAAGATTTAAAGAAGCTGTCGCGCCCTCTAGCGGTTGACCAATGAACTTCAAAATAATTTCCAGCATTTTTTTTTGGCTACTTTTATTACAAAATTTTTTTTTTCAAGGCGCTACGACTATTAGGGCCTGAGATATCGCCGACGTCCATTCTTAGTTGGCCACCCGGTACAACTCTGAATGCTTTTAAAAAACTAGTGAGAGAACACTTGTTATCCTAGTAAGATTCGATTTCTTTTTATTGAAATCTGTATTATTTTGAAACAAATTGAGAAAAATTGTTCTTAAAATTTAGTTCATAACTTAGGAAGTAACATTATTAATTTTAAGTTTTTTTTGTTTTCTGTTTTATATAAAATCTTGTATTTGCTAAATTCTATTTGTTATTTGACTTGCACGACATCTGGATTGTGACTCCTTAACGAGGTATTTCTGGAAAAACCGGGAGGCTGAGATTGTCCATGGAATTCCGGGGCAATACCTAATAGTCTCCCAGGACCGAGATGCCCTGTTTACCTTAGGCCGACCCAGAAAAAAATTGTTGTGTCGTAACATGCACGAAAGATCTACACGAGCCGACCACAAGTTGCTACCTCAGCAGTATTATCCATTGCCGATAGTTCGCAAATAAGGTGGAATGCAACGTTGCTAAACGTTGCATTCAAGTATGCATTTAAGTATGTTACGTAATAATTATGTTTGTAGCACATGTTGCTAAATAAATATATATTATTATTATTATTATTATTATTATTATTATTATTATTATTATTATTATTATTATTATTATTATTATTATTATTATTATTATTATTATTATTATTATTATTATTATTATTATTATTTGTACGGTTGTTATGCAAGGGTTCATTTTTCTAAATTTAACATTAATTTCCATGATAATAATCTCTTGGAATAATCTCTTGGAGCACTTGGATGAAATAAATGAGTTTCTTCTGGCGGGCCCGCACTTATATTCGGCACAAACACATTAGACTTGGTATTAGTAGTGTGTAATGAAAATTAGATTATATTGTAGAAACTTTTCCCATAATTTTGGGGAAATTATAGAAGCACCTTTCAGTGGCGGCTCCTTCTTAGGGTCAATTGGTCAATGACCCCCCTTAAATAATCTCATAAAAATCCCAATTTTATTATAAATATCTTTTATCTAAAACTTCATTGTGAATTATAAAATTCTCTAAGCAGTCTGCATTGGCAAAACAAATAAATATATTATTAACGTCGCGCCTCCCGCGCATCACAAGCCCGTGGCTGGGCCGTATTTTAAATTGTCCCTATACAGTTCTTATGGCTTATGGAGAAATGCATGTAAAATAGAACAAAGAAGGCAGATTAGCATTTCGTGGGCGGGAGTGAGAGTCACCTTTCAGTCCTATATCGCTAACGTAGTCGACGGCCCGACTGGATGAATGTTTTCAGTTTTGTTTTAAATAGTTACTGTTTGCCGCCCGCACGAAATAATTGCCTTAAAATCTGCTGGAACATTAAATTATGATGTTCCAGCAGATTTTAATTTAAATAATTATGACGGCTTGAGAAAAAGGAAAGTGGTCGACCAAAACCAAATATGAATTTAAAACAAACAACAAAGGATAGGGGTAAAGATATTCAAAAATATTTTAAAGAATCAATGTACAATTTGTGTGATTGGATTTGTGGCTGCAGTGTAAGAAATTTTTTTGCTACCCGTCTTTACTATTTTCGAATGACGCTGTATGGGCGAAAAATGGAGTAATTGACATTAAGCATTTAAAAGTGAAAATTACAAAGCTTGCTTCTTCCACTACTCATATAAATTCATCAATGAGTTACGCAAGTTTAGGACGTGTTAACACAGTCTAACAGTTGAAAACTATATACTTTGGTGTTAACATAAGACAGCAACTTGATAGTGTATATCGTAAATCTGTGCATGACTTTAATGAATCGGTTTCTAAAAATAGGTATATTTTAAACAAACTAATCGGCTGTGTAAAATTTTGTGGAGTTTTCGAAATTGCATTGCGCAGTCATGACGAAAGTATCAACTCCAATAATCCTGAAATTTTTCTGGGCCTTATCGATTTTGTTTCTGAACTGGATTTAATGTTTAAAGAACATATTGAAAGAAGTACAGTATTTAAAGGCACAACAAAAACAATTCAGAACGATATTTTCGAATCAATGTTAGCCATTGTACATACTCATATAATTAAGGAGATTGGCCAGACAAATTTTGTGGCAATTCAAGTAGATGAGACCACAGACAGCTTCAATAAAACGCAGATGATTGTCATATTGCAATATGTATTAACTGATTGCACATGAAAGATTTTGGAAATTTGTTAACCCTCCAGATGCCACAGCACAACATTTAACTAATGTAATATTGGAAGAACTTCAATTATCAAAAATTAATCAAGCACCTGAAAAATTAATTGCCCAAAGTTACGACGGTGCATCAGTCATGAGCGGTAAACTGGTAGGAGTATAAAAAAAAATTAAAGAAATATACCCAAATGCACACTTTATTGCTAGCACTGCTATGCCCATCAACTTATCCTGCAAAAAGCGGCGAGTCAACATAAGCCGATAAAAATATTTTTTGTAAATTTATACGCATTTTCGTCCTTTTTCGGCCGATCTCCAAAACGTACGATGGTTCTGGGTAGAGTGGTTTCGATAACCTGTTTATACCCTTTTTCTTATATTTTTATTTAAAATATTTACTCTAATAAAAAGGCAAAGTTAATTTTCGGCAAACGATTTAAGCATTTAAAGTTATTTTTACCCTTAATAGGGTAAATATCTCGGTAAATATTATTGAGTTTTATCTAAGTCTGTATTTTTTATCCAAAATATAAATGACAAAAAGATCTTTCAAATACTTTAAAAAATCAATAGTTTGATTTGTTTTTTTCTATTAGAATAAACTATAAGTTTTCAAACCAAAATGACCCCCCTGAAGATTGACCCACGAGCCGCCACTGGCACCTTTTAGACGAAGTCTGGAGCCTCGATCATGGCAACGGCAAAAGCTGAAGTTGCCGGTTTGCTTCTTTGTACGCAAACTCTTGATAGACCATTCGACGTCGGCGCCAAGCTTGATGTTGTATGGTTAATGTAAATTTGAAATTGCGTAGTTAAAAGACGAAAAATAATTTAATATGTTCAAAAGTTGCGTATACATTTTCCGCCCACTAAAACGCATGTTTTAAGAAGAAATACTATTCCTACGGAAATTTCCAAAATTCACAGAAAATAAGAAGTGTGAAAATAAAAATGTAAGAGAAAAAAAAATACTTGAAAGGAAAAAATGTACTAGCGGAGCAAAAAAAACTTAAACAAAACTATTCGATTCTCGCAAATGTAATCCTAATTATTTCCCAGTTCCCTTAAGACGCAAACAAGCTTAATTCTGCTACGTACTAATAATGCTATGAACTCCGTATCGGTAGAGGACATAGTTTAACAATTGGTCTCTTATAGAGCCCATTTGCAGTTTTTACTGTGACAACCCCTACATGGCCGTCTGGGCCAGGGTGTAACATTACAATTCGTCCCAATAACCAATGAATAGGAGGATGATTTTCATTTTTAATTATGACTAACCTATTTAGCTCAATCTTAGTGGTGGGATTAGTCCACTTTGACCTTTGTTGCAAGGTATTAAGATACTCTAATTGCCATCTTTTCCAAAAATCAACATTTAATCTTTGTATCAATTGCCAGCGGGACAAAGTATTGAGCTTTAAATGGGACAGATCAGGATCAGGAACCGTATTTAGCGGTTCTAGTGTCAAAAAATGACCAGGAGTAAGTGGGGCTAAATCGTTCGGATCGGAACTTTGTGCCCACATAGGCCTGCTATTCAGCAGAGCTTCAATTTGGGTAAGTAAAGTGTAGAGCTCCTTATAAGTTAAAACTTGGTCTCCTACCACTCGAACTAAGTGCGTCTTGACAGATTTGACGCCAGCCTCTGCTAGACCATTAAGGTGAGGCCCAGCAGGTACATTAAAAAACCACGATATTTTTAAATGCTCCGCTGCATGCTTCGAGAGTTTACGAATTTGTTTGTAGGCACCTACATAAGTGGTGGCCGAATCAGAGTAAATATTGAGACAGCTTCCGCGTCTGGATACAAAACGCCGAAAAGCGGCTATGAAACTTTCAGAAGTTAGGTCGGAGACTAGTTCGATGTGAATAGCTCGAGAAACAACACACACTATAATTAAAATATATGCCTTGAATATTTTTGCACCGCGATATTTACCCATTGAGATGTTTAAAGGGCCTGCATAGTCGATGCAAACATGCGAAAAGCACTTAGGTTGCGAGATGCGAAATGACAGTAAGTCTCCCATATACGGGGTATAGGGTTTTGGGTTCACGCGAAAGCATTTTAGGCATTTTGTAAGGACTCTTTGTATCACTCTACGAGCGGAAAGTATCCAAAATTGTTGGCGAACAAGATATAAAACTGTATTTAAACCAGGATGCAAGTTAATTTTGTGTATATGGTCAATAATAAGTTCGGTTAGTCTGTTATCTTTTGGCAACAGAAGAGGGTGTTTCACATCATACGGAAGTGATGAATTTCTTAGTCGTCCGCCCACTCTGACAAAACCCTGTTCGTCCAGAAATGGAGCTAGTTTACGAAATGGTTTAGGTAAAATTTCATTTGACTTTATTTGAGCAATTATCTCTGAAAAATAAAATCGCTGAATGTGTTTCACAAGAATTAGCAAAGATTTTTGTAGTTCAAAATTCATTATTGGGCCGACTCGTTTTTCATGTTTTGTTTGAGTGTTATTTGAAAATCGAATTAGGTAGGCAATTATCCTTTGAATTTTTGGGAGGAAGGAATAATGGTTCAGAATTTGGTCTAAGACGTTTGGTGAAATGGTAGCAGCTAGAGTTTCAACTTTTTGCTCTCGAAAAACATCTTGGCTTTTTATATCGGTATCTGAAACAGTCGACAATGCCCAGTCAGAACGAGGCAAATAAATCCATGGAGGACCTGTAAACCATAGGGGATGATTTACCAGATTCTCAGGAGTGAGACCTCGGCTGGCACAATCTGCTGGATTTTCTAGTGAAGGTATATAATACCATAAAACTTGTGGAATGGTTTCTTAAATGTGACTCACCCGATTTGCCACGAACGTTTTCCATCGGTGTGGAGAGTCAGCAATCCAACTTAGAACCACCTTTGAATCAGAAAAGGCCAAAACTTCATCAATAATGATTAATAGCGAATAAGTATCGAGAACAAATTTCAATAAATCTGCAAGAAGTGTAGCACCAAGTAACTCCATTCGAGGTATTGAGACGGTTTTAAGGGTGCCACCTTTCCTTTTGCAATAATAAGTGAAGATTTAATTGCGTCCGGCAACTCAATTCGTAAATATATGGCACATGCATAACCACGCTCAGAAGCGTCACAGAATGCAAGAATTTGACAACGTTGTATATTGGGAGCAAAAATGCATCTCGGAAGAGATAGCTTAGAGAGCTCTGAGAAACTAGATTTAAAATAAAACCACTTCTCACAAATATGTTGAGGAGGCTCTATATCCCAATCTAACTTTTCCTTCCATAACTCCTGCATAAGAGATTTTGCCTTTAGAGTTACCGGAGATAAAAACCCACATGGGTCCCATATTTTGGCAATCATTGAAAGTATTTTTCATTTGGTAAATTTACAATTTTCATCAGGGTTGCAACAATATGAAAAAGTAGCTGATAAAGGAAACCACTGCAAGCCCAAAATTTTAATACTAGCGGGAGTTTCTTTATCGAAGGATATAGGAATCTGACAGTCTTCTGGAGATAACGTGGAAAGAAGTGCGGGGTCATTGCTTGCCCACTTCCGAAGTTCAAACCCGCCTGATTTTAGCAGTAAGATCAGTTCCTTTTGAAGAGCTAGTGCTGACTCTAAATCGCAACTTCCCGAGCAGATATCATCCATAAAGGAATCTTCCAAAATAACCTGTGCAGCTCTGGGAAACTTATTTTTCTCTTGTACAGCTAATTCCCTTAATGTTCTGATAGCCAAGTATGGACTGGAAGTTACCCCAAAAGTGACTGTATTCAAGCGATATTCCTGAAGAGGCTCCTCTGGGCTGAAACGCCATAATAAACGTTGGTAATCTCTATGCTCATGAATTAGATTTATTTGTAAAAACATCTTTTGTATATCACTAATCATTCAGATGGCGTGGAAACGAAATCGCAGTAGAATAGTGACTATGTCAGCATGAAGTTTTGGACCAGGTAGAAGAGTGGAGTTGAGACTGTGGTTTTTTGAATCCTTTGCAGAAGCATTGAACACAACTCTCACCTTGGTAGTGCTGCTGTCTGGTTTAATTACTCCGTGATGGGGAAGATAGCAAACACTCTCTGGCCTGGGTCCAGTGCTTAATACAAGGCTCATATGTTTATTGGAAATATATTCGCGCATGAAATCGGAATAAAGTTTATAAAGTTCAGGATTTTTAAGAAGTCTAGCTTCTAAAGACATAAAACAACGATAAGCCAATGAAAAGGTATCATTAAATATAGGCGAATTTTGTTTAAACGGTAGAGCAACCGTAAAGCGCCCTGTGCAATCACGAGATACTGTGTTTTGATAAATTTCTTCAGCCCGCTTCTCATCAGGAGACAAGAATTTCCTTTGAGGTACGGACTAGTTCCCAGAATTTCCGCAAGGTTACATCTAATGGGTTATCAAAGGCAGTAAAGTAGCTTCCGAGTTTCGGGGATGACATTGAAAAAGTCGAATTTTGAAGTCGTCCTAATAAGACCCAGCCAAATTCTGTATCTAATGCAACTGGTTGACCTGGATCTCCGTAAATTCGACCCGATTTCAAAACCTGTGCATAGATTTCTGCGCCAAGAAGCAATTCTACGGGAGCAGGTTTATCAAATTGTGGATCGCTAAGGGGCAAATTTGAAATATGGCTCCAAGTACTGGGATTAATTTGTATAGAGGGCATATTCGAACAAAGGTTTTTCACAACTAACCCATTAAATGAAAATGTAGGTTGTATTTTTCCCACGGGTCGTATAACACAACTGGTTATGCCCTTGGTATAGGAAGAAGACTGATTAACCCCAAAGATTGGAATTGAATAATGTTTACGTGCTAAGCCCAATCTCCGTAAGCAAGATTGACTGATCAAGCAGGCTTCACTTGCAGAGTCCAAAAGTGCTTTGACAGTTTGGAAATTCCCTCTTGAATCTAAGATCTCCATCTTCGCCGTAGACAATAGGACTGCGGACTGAAGTTGAAAAGAATGTTCAGTTGAAAAGGACGTATAACAATTTAGCCCTGCATTTTCATTTATAAGGTTTTGATGAACGCTAGTGTTCAAGGAAGTGGTAGGGTTGGAGGAAACTAAATTAGAGGGATTTGCTGATTGGTTTGTAGAGGCAATGATGCGCTATTCTGGATTAAATTAGTTTGCAATGAGTGTTGTTGAAGATTTGATGAAGATGTTTGTAACTGTGTGTGAGAACTGATGACGTCACACAGCAGTGTGTGGTGTCGATTACCGCAGGATCATCAGTTATGAGGGGATGAACAGTCCTTTAGCAGATAATGATTGGTGCGTAAGCAATTGATACAAACATAATTTTGCTTGACGTATGCAAGGCGTTCAGAGGATGACTTTTGAAGAAAAATGTTACATTGTGAAAGGGGATGTAGTGAAAAATTACATAGTTTGTAATGTCTTGAATTTAAATTTGTAGGTTGTGAAGAAAAAGTTTTAAAAGTTTTATTGTTGTTTTTTGTTTGAATTGAAGTATTAGCCATAAAAGAATTTGTGTGAAGGGATTTAGAGCCGCTATTTGAATAATTATTTGGTCTGGTAGTAGCATTAAATCCTGCTCCAGAATTTTTTGAAGATTTGTTTAAATTTAAACTTTGTGTTGGCAATAATTGCATTGATTCCATGCCTCTGCACTGATTCTCTAGGAATGCTACTAGGTCTGAAAATAAGGGTATTTCCTTCTCAGTATCTTTAATTGCAAAGGCTGATCTGGTAGACATATCAATTTTTTGCAACAATATATTAAACAAGGGAAACGACCAATCAGTAATATTAAATCCTAGAGCATCTAATGCATCAAGGTTTTCATTAAAAGTGTCCAGAATACATCTTAAATCTTTTGAATTATGGTTTGATTTCGTACTTGGAACCTGGACTATTAAATTCCAATAAGTTGTGGCTAATAATCTTTTATTTTGATACCTTTTTACTAAATTTTGAAAGGCGTTTGTATAATTGCTATCGGTTACTGGCAGAGATTTTATAAGATTTAATGGCATTTAAGCATATTTCCATTAAAAATAGGAACATTTGGTTTTGGAATATCTGAGAATTGATTTACATGAGGCGTTACATAATTTGAAGGCCACTGAATACTATTGGGTTCTGGAAAAAGTTGAAAATAAATATCTTTTGAAGCAAAATAAAATTCTTCACATCCCTTTCTAATAGCATCCTCGCGTCCAAATTCCTCATCTGTAGTAGTTAGGCCGATAATTTCATTATGAAGATGCTTAAAATCATTATAACATTCTTCCAATGTCTCATGTTTAACTTTAAAAAGCGACTTATGCTCCGATCTCTCCACTGCCTTTTTTGCAAGAGTGTATATTTCGGTAATTCTAGCTGTAGCTACTTTTCGTTGTTGACTTAATTTATTCATTGTTGAAAAAAATAAATCTATCCACTGGTTTCTAAGAAAACCAAAATATTAACTATTTTCCTTTTAAATTTTTTCAAAACAAATTATTGATTTAAGTCCAATAACGATTTAAATAAGCAGTTACTTTGTTTTAATTTTTGCAGATATTTAAATGAGAAAATGTTTAAAATACCTGAATTTATTTAAGTATTGTTTTTATTGGCAAAATGAATTAAATTTACCTTTTTCATTCGTTTATTCCTGAATAACCATCAAAACTAAATTGCACTAGTACTACTATAATTACTAACACTGCAATATTCTTAAAGACACAAACCACCCTGTAAATTTGCAAAAAAAGTAGAAATTTCGATATAAATAAGGAAAAAACTACACCGCATTGTTCACGTACCGCACAATAACAATCTTTCGTATTGCTTGTAGTTTTAGAAGAATCTCAACTTAAGAAAAAATTATAAGTAGTTTATTAAAATTTCCCTTTAATATAAATATACGTAAAAATGCAAAAATGAAGAATGTAAACAAGGTTGACAGTCGATGGACTGGTTTATTTTTAAATAGCAATTCGATGAATCGCTGCGATCTGATGGATGGCAGGGAATCCTGCGCTGCTGCTAATATGCATGCGCCAAGTAATGTCGCTTATGATTTGCTGAAATACACGGTACTATGGTGGCTGAAAATGGCGAAGAATCGAAGGATTTTATTTTTTAATATAAATTCACTATGAATTTTGGAAACTTAAAATTTATTATCCGGCTCGAAGGACCAAAAAATGTACAGTTGTTATATTACGGCGATTGAGTGGACTGTATTACTTATATAGGCAAGGGTTCATTTTCCTAAATTTAACATTAATTTCCAAAATAAAATTTTCAACGGAACCATACAGCACCAAGATTAGAAATGGCACCTACCTTGATCTCTTGGAGCACTTGGATGGAATAAATGAGTTTCTTCTGGCGGGCCCGCACTTATATTCGGCACAAACACATTAGACTTGGTATTAGTGGTGTGTAATGAAAATTAGATTATATTGTAGAAACTTTTCCCATAATTTTGGGGAAATTATAGAAGCACCTTTTAGACGAAGTCTGGAGCCTCGATCATGGCAACGGCAAAAGCTGAAGTTGCCGGTTTGCTTCTTTGTACGCAAACTCTTGATAGACCATTCGACGTCGGCGCCAAGCTTGACTTTGTATGGTTAATGTAAATTTGAAATTACGTAGTTAAAAGACGAAAAATAATTTAATATGTTCAAAAGTTGCGTATACATTATTATTATTATTATTATTATTATTATTATTATTATTATTATTATTATTATTATTTATCCATAGCAAATCGAACTTACGTGGTATACTAGTTTTCCTCTCTTTAGTGTGATCATGTCACGTCATGAATAGTACTCGTGACGTCCGATAATAAGGAGAACTAGGATCTACGGATGCTTATGACGAGGATTTTGGTAGAATTTTTAAGTTTAGCGATAATGTAATTCATAGTTACTCAGAAAATGTGTACATTACGTTGCGGGATGCGCTATAGTCACTAGGCGACGAAAAAAATAAATTAAAGGTCACTTTTTACCACAAGAGAAAATTTTGCAGGCTATTTATTAGTTGCTTTCCAGAACCGGTACGAAAGTAAACCTCAATAGATTAAAATTTACCTAATTTGCTTTCCAAGAAATTAATTTTACTGATGAAATTGTTCTTGGATTTTAGTCAGCTAAAGTCTAAAGGGTTTCAACCGATTTGAAAAAATTAAAAGCATCTTGTTTTAGACATTTAAAGTAATTTCTAGAAACTACGAAATTAAACCTTTCAAAAAGTTACAATTTAACTAATTTACTGTCCGAAAAATGCTCACTAAATTTTTTTAGGCAGCTAAAGTTCAAGTGGTTAACTACTTAAAAAAAAATAAAACATTATGTTTCAGGCATTTAATTTTTTTTTTAATTTTGAACGTACATTTTCTGTTTGAAAGTTTTAAATTTTCTTATTTACTCATTAAATTCTTTGTGGTTTTCAGGCAACTAAAGTCTAGCTGGTTTTAAATTATTGGAAAAAAATATAGTCAATTTTCTTGAGGTAAATATAGTAATTTTGGAAAAAAATCATCACTGCTTTGCTACTGAATAATTTTAATAAATAAGTAAACAGCTATTTTGGCTTCAACTATCTAAAATAAAAGAAATTGTAAATCTATACTCAAATATTACATAAAAAAATCAATTATCATAATTAACTCTATGGACTATAAAAACTACGCTTTCCTATTTTTGCTACTTAAAATAAATATTCATAATTTTATGCTTATGAATATTTATGAGTGCTGAAAAAAAGATTATTCAATAAGAGATCTTCAGCTATTTTAATATTTCGGGTTTTATAAAGTAGTTAGAGAAAAAAATGACTGCTTTAATGCCTGAAAAAATCAAGCAAATTCAACTTTTTCTGTTTTTTTAATGAGTTTTACTTTAACGTTGTAAATACTTAAGCAAAAAATAGTTTATATTAGAAATATTTATTTTAAATGAGGAAACGGGATAGAGATATAGGAGAATATAGATCGCTGGTTTAACAAGTTTTATTATGTAAAAACTGTATCAAATTGTAAACGTTTTTTTAAATCTTTTGCTAAGAAAATAAACGTTAATAAATTACTAGTGTTGGTACGCTTTATTCCCATAAATTATACTGCTTTTTTATTATCGCTAATTATTTTATGATTTCCTTAGATTTCACCAACCTTTCAGGAAAATCCCAGGTTGGCATTATCGCGACGGAAAGTAAACTAATTAAAAATTTTCCGCCCTCGGCATCTCTTTTAAAATGGCAAAGGCAGAGCGGCGGCAACCCCTGCAACGGATTTATAAGGTTACCACCCTCATCCCCCTCACCCTCAAATAAAACGAAACGATTTTATTGCTTTTGTTTGTCATTTTAGCCTTTCGGTAAATGAAATTTGATTTTGCCGCAAAAACGGACTGAAATTTCACGGTTGTTTTTCCATTCTTTTATATTTAGAATTTATTTCAGTCTTTTGCCATTGGGTTAATTATTTTTAAAACTAACCATTTTTATATTAAGCGATTTATCATTTTTTTTAATACCAATCTGTTAATGTTAAAGTCAGACTAGTTAGTATTAATAAAAATGAATAAACTATTTTACAGCATGAAAAAAAACTAATTAATATTAATATAAAAAAATATTATATATAATAAAACAAATTCATTGCTTAGAATTTGTGTATGTGTTAAGTAACCCAAGTCTGATGGTGGCAAGAACACTTGCCGAAATGCATAACTTCTGAAATTAGAGGATTAGCGTTTTATTTGTGGAGAAAAGACTTCTCCTACTTACTTTTCAATTTTATATTAACTCCACTTCAGAATAGACTTTTTTCTTAATAAAATATATATTAGGTGTAGTCCACGAAACACATGAGCATTTTAACATTTAACTCCTTGATTTCTTGATCATCTGTCAAACGTTTACCATCTGTTTGCGAGCTTCTTTGGTTGAATTAAATGCAGTCTATTCATCTGGTACTTGTTGAGCTTCTTGTTTAGTAGCATAATTTTGGAATTACGGCAATTGTACGATAATTGTCATAGTCATGAGGGAGAACCTTTCTAATATAAAAGTCATCCAGATCTTCTGATATATGTAGGATATGACGGATATTCCCAATTCGCCCATTTTTTTCGCTACTTTAGCGGCAATTCCATCACAACCTGGGGCTTTTGGATTTTTTGTTACACTTTCTCCCTAAGTATTGTTCATTCGGCTTCTTCCCTTAGGTCGCCAGGGTTGAGTTGAGTTGGGTTAGGTCCTGGATTTTATTTTACCATAGAGCTCAGTGGAGCGGTTTTCTTTTCCATGTCTCTTTTGGTCTACATAATATATTCTGTCTATGTGATTCCGTAATCTATTTCTCAACACTCCTTCACATTTGATCCGAGCTTTATTCCTGTAGGGAAGGTTCACAGTTTCTGAGCGCTTCTTGAACGATTATTGGTTTAGGAGCACTAATTCATTTTGTATTTGCTTTAGATATTCATTTGCTTAATTTGATTTTAATATTACTAGCTTGGGATCGGCCATAGTATTTTCTAGGATATTATATAAATCTCCTATTTCTTGGTCGTCTTCCTGCAATTAACTTACAATATATCATACAATACAATACAATTTATTACAGACATTTTTACAAATACATAATTCAATTTACAGACACAACTTAAAAGTTATAATATAATTTATAGATCTAATTATAGATATTTTAATAATAACTAATGTGATTCTTATTGTTTATATTATCTTAATTAGATGATGTGTTCCCTGGAATGAAACGAAAAATGTTACTACATCACAAATTAGGTCTGTGTTCACAATTTTTCAGTTTCTACATTGATACAAAGACAAAATAGTATATTCTATAACAAAAGCGAAATAAGCAAAATTCCACACGAGTAGAGGTGCTTGTTGCCCGAGCCGTCAGGCGAGGGGAACGGCTCTACGAGTGTAGAATTGTCTATTTCGCACATGTTATAGACTATACTTTTTCTACAACTAATAAAACAACAGGGTTTCCCAAATTTAAGTGTAAAAAATTCAATGATAAAAGGTCAGCAAAATTAGGGTAAAATAGCGTAATTTAATACTTTTTAAAATGTTTTGTAAAAATTTAAAACTTCCTTCGAGTATTTCCAGAGATATCCGAATAAATCAAAAATTCTTTTAAATTATTTTCTGTCATGTAAAGTCGTAGAACAAAGTAAAAATAAACTTTTTCATAGCCACTTTTTTCGCCCTTCATGATGGTAATTTAAAATTGATGATACGACGTTTTGTCTTTTAGAGTTCATCATCAACTTTTTTTTCCTAGGGTCACTATAGTTAAATACATCAGATCCAAATACTTCTATTTTTACCTTTTCAAAAAAGGACCACTATTGTATATTATTATTAAAAAGAGTTTGTAAAAGCAAATAAAAACTTAAAATCCAAAAAAAAAATGAAAAATGTAAAATAAATTTATATTACTCGATAAAAAAAAATAATTTTTTTATATCAAATGTATATTTCTCATTCTTGAACAAACAAAAACTATCAAAAAATAACAAAGATTACAAATAATATGTTTGCTTTTATTTTTCATGGTTTTGTTATATATATTTATTGTAATTCCAGTACAATTTTGAATTGTAATATTTTTAGGGGAATCCGATATGTTTTTAGTCGTTAATGAGGCAAATATGTTTTGCTGTTGGGAGTTAGCACTTTCACAAGGAAGCTCTACTTGTAGTTCCTGCAGTTTTTTTTTGCTGAAATTTGGATTTTTTGGGTGCTGGTTCCTCATTTTCATTAATTTGGGACATTATTTGACTTGAAACATTTAGGCGGTTTTGTAATAAGTTATCTATATATCCTTCAGCAATTTCTGTAGATTTTCACCCTCCGTGTCTTTTTAATGTTTCTATATTCACCCCAGAATCCACAAGAATTGTTGCAGATGTTCTTCAAAAACAATGACTCGTGTATAATCCAGAGTTGGGTAAGTTCAAAAATTGTGCCACTTGTTTCCTAGTTTGTTTATTCCAATCACTTGCTTGGTGCAGCGTCCATTTTGAAAGTTAATGAAGATACTATTTGTCGCAATATCAGCTGGTAGCCGTAGAGATAAATATTTTTTAAATAAGGTATAAAACTTTCCAGTGATTGTAAATTGTCTAGGCACTAGTTTTTGTATAAGGAACATTTATTATTATAGCGAACCCCAAGTTCTCAATATCCTGAACTTTCATTAGGTAGAGCTCCTGTCTTCGACAAGCTCCCATAATTCCTAATATCACAGCAACCTAAAAAATTAGTACATTATATACATACATGTTTATGGTATTTTAAAGATCTAGGATATGTGGGTAAAAATATGTCTAAATACATTTATGTCTCTTTGTAGCAAGATAAATATGATCTGGAGCATTATGGTTGACTTTTTCTCCAGTTAATATCTTTGATTTTTTCCTCGATAACCATCAGATTGTTTTTTCAAAAATGCTCGTAGCCTGGCATATTTTGATATCTGTATTGTGTTTAATGTTAATTGTTGTTCTAATCATTGAATGCACTTTCCATAGTGTTGAAGCTTTATTAGACTTAGCTAACTGACTAAAATAGGCGAGAATCACATTTACGGCGAACGAATTAAACAGCCTCAAAAAAATTAAATTTAAAGAATTTTTCACAATATTTAAAGAATAATAAAAATAAATTAAGTTATGGTTTCTGATAATTCTTCAATGTATTTGATTATAGTTTCTCATTTTACTAATATTGTACAAAAGTAGTATAATCATTAAAAAACAAAATTTGATAATAAATTTAAGGAAATAAAAATTTGACTATTCTTCTAAAATAAAAACCTTATAATTATAATTAATTAATTTAATTTTAAGAATTGCTCACAGTATTTAAAAGTTTAACAAATATTAAAGTTATGCTCCCTGAGAATTATTTTTCAATGTACCCAGTGACGTTTTGTTATTTTGGTAATGTATAAAAATAGTATATTTGTGAAAAAATTATAACTTATAATTAATTTATTTTAATTTTCCAGGCAGCTAGTTAAAAATATTTCAACTTTCTGGAAAGAATTGAACTCAATTGTATTTTTTTAAAAATTTAAAACCAAATTTTAAGAAAATTAAATTTTAATTAGACTCCTCAAATAAAAACCTGCAATATAATTCCGAAATTGTTTAGACCGTTTAAGGCAATTTTTGTAAAATACATTTTTATTTATAAAGAATTGACAAAATGTCCATAATGCAAAAACAAGCATACCCAAAAAATTAAAAACTTACCCACATATTCTTAAATTAAATTCATTTGACACCTACTTTGGTATTTTCCTAAAAATGCACATATTAGTAAAGAAATTAGAGATAGGTAGAGTTTTTGGATTATCAATTTTTTTCTTAAATATTCAGAAAAAACCTATAAAAAGACTAAAATAAATTCAAAATGTTATTCACAAATTCTTTGAATAAATTCAATAGGCACCTATTTTGTCATTTAAAAAAAACCTATAGGATGGCAGAAAAATAGATTTAAAAAAAAAACATTTTTTTTTAAAATAATTATATGAAAATTAAAAATGTATACACATATTCTTGAAAAAATAATTATGTTTGAATTAAATTGATTGGAGTCGTATTACAGCATTTTAAAAAAAAATATACAGGGTGCACGAAAATTTGATTTTTTCAGTTTTTATTATAATACGCCGTTAAAGTCAAAGAAATTTCAACTCCCTCCGAAAAATACTTCCAGACAATTGAATTTATTTTATTTATAAAAAAATAAAATTATGCTCTCTGAGAATTTTTAAACGTAGGGGAGACTGGGGTCAATTGCAACAGTAATCAAAACTTTCTTCCGCTACAAGATAGAAACAAATTGCGCGTGTAATATAAGCCATAATATCGACAACCATTTTTTGGCAGTACGCCGCGGGCCATTAAACAAAGTATACGTACCTAGTGCGAGATTTTGTGTTTTCACGTATCCAAAGTAAGTGTTTGCTATATTTCTTATGCGTGTGTAAATGAGTCTGTATGTGTATTTGGTTAGTTTGTCGGTTTTCATTAGTTAGGCCATTAACTTAGCTTTCTTTTACTTTGGTTTAAATTTGACATTCATTTTGTTTGTAGTCAATATGGTGTCATTTATTTAAAAAAGTCGTTTGGGGACATTTAAAACGTTTCCACTGACCCCGCCGTTCATTTCTAAAATGAAATAAATTGTAATTGAGTCTGTAGTATGTTTAGTTTGTTTGTCAGCTTTCATTAGTTAGGATATTAATCTAGTAAATTAATTAATTTATTTCAATTCAGAGTCCCGAAAACTGATCGTTCAAGTCGAGATATATCTTTATATGAATCTGCATATGCAGAGCTTAAAATTGGAAGTTCTCTAGGCTTAGCTGCCGACCAATTTGGGATCTTTCATGTGTCTTTGTTGAGATACAAGCAAAAGAAAGAAGCTGCGGGGAATACTGAAGGTCAACCACCTGTTACAATGGGCTATAAACCTGCAAATAAAATTTTTAATGAACTTCAAGAAACCGAAATGGTAAAGTACATAAAAAAAGCTGCAGACATTTATCAAGGTCTGTCAACTAAAAATATTCGGAGACTTTCGTTAGAATTAACCATTAAATATGATATAGATAAACCGGACACTTGGATTAAAAACGGCATGGTAGGAGAAGACTGGTTTTCCGGTTTTATGTCAAGACACCGTGACTTATCAATAAAAGCACCACAAGCAACCAGCTTAGCTAGAGCAACCAGCTTAGCTAGAGCAACCAGCTTCAATTGTGCAAATGTTTCTGTATTTTTTAATAATCTTGCTAAAGCTTTGGATCGAGACAAATTTGAAGCAAAGGATATTTACAACGTAGACGAAACTGGTGTGACAACAGTCCAGAAACCAAATCGAATTGTAGCAAAAAGAGGTATGAAATAAGTGGGTGCAATTACCTCACAAGAACGTAGTACACTCGTAACAGTTACGGTGGCAATAAACGCACTAGGCAATTCGATTCCGCCGATGTTTATTTTTCCTCGACTGCGGTTTCAGGATAATTTTATTCGTGATGGTCCACCAAGATATATTGGGGCTGAAAACGGGTCAGAATGGATGCAAGAAAAAGAGTTCATCTTGTTCTTAAAACACTTTCAAAAGCAATTTCACAAATTCTTCACAAGCTCATAAGGTTCTGCTCACACTGGATAACCACTCATCTCATATTAGTATAGAAGCTCTAGACTATTGTAAAACTCATTGAATAGTAATGCTTTCTTTCCCACCCTACTGCTCGCATAAATGTCAGCCCCTCGATAGAACAGTATTCGGTCCTCTTAAGAAAGCAACAAACTCTGCTTGTGATGGTTAGATTCGTAGTCACCCTGGTAAACCGATGTCTATATATGATTTACCCGGAATTGTCGCAACAATATTGCCCTTAGCTCTTACACAAAGCAATATCCAAGCCGGATTTAAGTATACAGGGATATATCCTTTTAATAGAGATATTTTTACGGAGACAGATTTCTCGCCGTCTTTTGTCACAGATAGGTTGCCTCCAATCGAACCTTCAGTTTCACCTGCTTTAGATCCAGGCAACAATCTGAATCTGACAGATTCTACTTTGAAAGATACATTTGATAATCCTACCTTATCTACGTCTGTTACCAATAGGTTGCCTTCAACCGAACCTCCAAATGATCATCCAGGTTCAAATCCAGGAAACAATCTGACTGTACCAACCATAGAAGATGAGTTTCAAAACCCAACGCCATCAACTTCTCGGGGCCTAAAAAATTGTGAAATTTCCGAAAACAGTTAAAATAACACGTTTTCACCAGAAGTGGTTAGGTCTTTCGGAAAAGTTTCACCAAGAAAAATAAACGCAAGAGAAAAGAAAAAGAGGAAGTCAACCGTGTACACCGATACACCGGAAAAGAAGGAAATAGAGAGAGAAGCTAATAAGAAAACACAAAAGGTCAAACGGAATCTGGAAACCGAAAAGAAGGGTCCAAAGAAAATCCCAAGCACCCGTGACAATAAGAAAGAAGTCATCTGAAAATTCTACCGACGACGAAAGTGAATGTTTTTGTTTGGTGTGTCTTGAACCATTTAATAAAAGTAAGCCAGGTGAACAGCGGATCCGATGTACTAACTGCAAAATATGGTCGCATGAAGTATGCACACAACAAGAGCTCACATATTATGTTTGCCATAATTGCCAAAGTGACTGACCAAAAATTGAAAGTTAAAGAAAAAGTGTTTTGTTTTTAAACTTTTTCCTAAGTTTTATTTTATGTTCCTACATTTCTGTTTAGTGTTCCTCCTCATAAGCAGAATATTAGCTTTTGTTATTTTTTTGTTGTTGTTATGAGGCATTTTTTACAGTTTCTATATGATCTTGAGTCTTTTTTGAATAATAAAAGAAAATAAAAATAAATGTGTATTTTATTTAATCTATATTGCTTTGGTTACAACTATCCCCATAATGTGTTTCACTTGATCGGGGTCGTTTGAAAGTTTGAAACATTATGCTTCACCACATATTTTTATTTGCATATTTTTTTTCGCTTATCTATAGTCAAATTTAACTACTAGTCTAAGTATGTCAAGTTCCCAGCTATATATTACCTATTTTTTGATTACAAATATTTTTTTATGGCTAGATTATAGTATTTATCTAGCCATAAAAAAATATTTGTACAAAATGGTTCAATTGGCCCCAGTCTCCCTTACTCAGTAACATTTTCATATTTTAGTAATATATGAAAGCAGTATAATTAAAAAATTATAATTTACTAATTAATTTATTTTTATTTTTGAGGCTGTTGGTTAGAATGTTCTTAGCTTCCTGGAAGTATTAAATGCAATTTTTCCAAAATATTTAATATTAAATTTAAGCAAAATTAAACCTTAATTATCCTTCTAAAATTAAAACCTGCAAGTACGTTTTCTATTTAACTACAATATTTTTTAGGTTGTTTAGGGCAATTTTTTTCAAACAGTTATGATAAAAAAATATCATAAATAATATAACTTAATCATAAAGTTAATTTTACTTTCTATGCAATTACTTAAAATTTTTTAACTTCCTGGAAAGAATAAAAAAAGTCATAGAAAATTAAACTGCCTGGCAAAATTAAAAATACCGTTCAGACAATTAAATATATTTTAATTTTTTTTACAATATTCAAAGAATAGGAAACAAAAATTAAAGTTATACTCTCTAATTTTTTAATGTTTTCATATTTTTATTATAATAGTCATGATGCCTTTAGCTGCTTGGTAAACATTAAAATCAGTTTTCAAGTAATAATTATGTTTTTCTTTTTTTCAGGTAATTTAGAAGTTAAACTTAATTTCAGGTAAGTTCAAATAAATTGCTTTGCTGCCATTTTTTCTCACGTTTTCCCTCTTATCATTTAGATGTTAATAGATTCCTCATTTTGCTATATAATTTTTTATTTTACAATACAAGTCACCCATTATGTAATTTGATTGGCTTTACTCTACGAAATCACTAATTTGGTCTATTTATTATTAATAAAAAACCGCGCGAAATAATTGGGTAAAATTTTATTTTTTTTAACAAAAAGGGCATGTAAGTGAAAATATCATTCAGTCGAAAATTTAATCATGGCCGGAGCGGTACAAAGAGAAAACGCGAACGGGGAAAACACCGAAAAACGAAATGCATTCCAATTTAAAACTTGCACGTTTTCGATCGGAAAATTGTTGTAATTTTTTCCTTGTTTTGATATTAGCCGATGGCGTTAAATGTGTGCGAGTGTGCATGGGCTTTTGTTCAAATTATTACCTGTTTAGGTATAAAGTATAAAAAATAAAATAAAATTACACAATCGATTAAAATTTATAGGGCCAACAAAGCACCGCTTATTTCAAAGGGATTACGCTGTTACTGGTAGTCCGTCAATCACAGATTTAATAGACAGATTATTTGAGAAAAAATCGCTACATTTAAAATTTAATAATAAAAAACATAATATTTGTTTTTTAAAAAGTTAATTTTATTTGTCAATTTTACATTAAAGCTTCTGAGAGTTGTCCTGGATATTAAAGGAATATATCTGCCCATATTTAATGATTTCAAATTAATTATACTACAAAATTAGTATATGTCCATCATATTCATTTAAATTAGCTTTTTTAGTTTTTCTGCCTCATGACGTCAGCAAACCTCGTAGGTCCTTCTTACTAAATAAATATATGATAATACAAAATATCCGCAAATAAATAAACGATTTTACATCAAAATCTTAGTTTTTGTAATTTAAACATTATTTCCAAATGAAAAGGATACAAACCTCGTATCCATTTAAGTTATGCTCAATTACTTTATATTATTTTAAATTGATCTTTATCGAATATCTGACGGTTCTGATCTGCTGTGCCTTTAACTTCAAATATTTTGATTTTATTTATTTATTTTATCAATCAATTTCGTTCGAAATTCGCTGACTATTATTACGGATCATCTGGTTTTATTGGCTTTCGATTAGCATTTTACCTCAAAAACTGGCAATTATCAATAGTGAATACAAATATTGAAAATTTTATTTTTGATTATTGAAAATTTGATAGAAAAGTGCAAAACTAATGTAAACCTTAGTAGTAAAATATTTCGGCTGTATCTATCTTACTTTGTTGCATATTTCCATATATAAAAATCATATGTTTTCATATGCAAATCATTATGTTATCAACGAAACATAATATGAGTGAGTGAGTAGATATTTTTTATAAGCAAGATATCGTCTGCAGAATAGTCTAAGGGTTCGATTGTTTAAAAAAATATAAATAACTAAATCTTAATCTTAAAGTTGGATTTTTTGTTTATTTAGTTCATTAATAAATTGATATTTACAGGATTTACAGGAAGTAAAACTTTCCTCCAGATATAATTAAAATTAATTCTAATGACCTATTACACTAACGGAGTAAAATTGTTGAGAAATTAAAAAAAATATATATTAAAAAAACTTTTGGAAAAGCATCAGTCACTTCACTTCACTTGGTTTCAGGAAAAATTTTAATTCTAAAATTGCTCTTTAGGCTCACGGAGAATTTACTTAAAAATTTATACAAAAAAACGATGGGTATATTGTTAGATCTAAAAAAGGCATTTGACACCGTATTCAACCCACCTTTAAAACCATTTTCAACTTTACGAAGTCATTTGGAGGATCTAGTAAACAAAAGCATTACAAATAGACTTAATTAAGTAAGCAAATCGGGGTACTATAAGGTACGTCAATTCAACTTTCTTATTTATTATTTACATCCTTACATCATTGATATAATAAAATAACTAACATATGATAATGTAGCATCTACTATTTTGTAAATGACACCAGCTTTTTAGAAAATTTCCAAAAAAAAGTAAAAATCTTTGAAAATATATATTTTTCTAAATTATTTCATTTAGTGATAAAAACCTTATATAACCTTATGATAACTGGATACAAGCTTTTAAATGTTTCTAATATGCCAAAAAAATCTACATTTTGCTTTAAACAAAATGAAAATTATAAAACTATCAGTGCTTAATAACTAAAAAATACCTTTTTAGTGTAAATTCATCATTTAACAATGTTGTCAATTTATTCTAATGAAAAAATTATCTACAGTGCCGGCCAAAAGTAGAGAAACTTTTAATTTATTTTCTAATTTAGTAATCTATTCAAAATTTTTGTGACACCATGTATTAAAAATGTTTATCTTAGCCTAAGCCATAAATTCATACCAAAACAGTTTGAATATTTATAACAGGAATGTAAATAGTAAACAATGTTTTTTTTACTTAAAGACATAAATAGAGAAACTTTTTGTATTAGATATCTTAAATTAAATAGGTCTCTAGATAAAAATAGGTTTTCGATTGTGAAGAAGCCTATTTAGTATTAAAATGCCTCGAGGTATAAATTTATCTGAACAAATAAAAAAACTTATAATTGAAAAGCACAATGCGGGAGTGAAACAAGTAACAATCGCTAGAGAACTTGATCTTCATAAAAGTGTTATTTGTAAACAAATCAAATTGTGGCAAACTAGAGGCACTATACTGCCAGCATCTCTAAGCCAGGTAGATCCAAAAAAACAACATCTACAACTGACAAGCTAATTAGACGATGTTCTATAAGAAATCCATTTTTCTCCGCCGAAGATATAAAAAAGGCATATACCAGCATTTCCCTTTCAGTTCGATCTATTCGAAAACGTTTATGTGTCGCCAACTTAAAAGCCAGGAGACCGGTAAAAAAACCTTTCATTTCAACGAAAAATAGACAAATTCGTTTAAGATTCGCAAAAGAACACTTACATTGAACCTATAATCAATGGAAAAACGTTTTATGGTAAGATGAAAGTAAGTTCAATTTATTTGGGTCAGATGGTATGAGATGGGTTAGACGTCCCGAGAATGAAAAATTCAACCCAAAGTACACTATTCCCAAAATCAAACATGGAGGTAATGTGTTGGTGTGGGGATGTTTTTTCCGGGCATGGCGTTGGTCCACTGGTGAGAATAGATGGGATCATGAATAGCGAATATTATCTATATGAACATCTTAAGGAATAATATGCTTCCCTACGCCGAGGATAATTTGCTGTTAATTTGGAAATTCCAGCATGATAACGACCCCCAGCACACTTCTTAAATTGTTAAAAATTTCCTAACCTCTTAACAAATTAAAGTTCTGAAGTGGCCAGCTCACAGTCCAGATTTAAATCCCATCGAGAACTTGTGGGAGCACCTAGACAAAAAAGTTCGACAAAAAAATCCGAATAAGTTCCGAAATAAAGACGAATTATTCCAAGTCCTAAAAGAAGCATGGAGTGAAATTTCCGGAGATATTATACACAATCTTCTTGAATCTATTCCAAGACGGTGTAGTGAAGTTGTGAAGAATAACGGTTATGCCACAAAGTATAAGTGTGCTATTATCCACATTTTGTATTATAAAATAATTATGTCATAAAATTTTGTAATAAATTATTTGTTTTTAATTTTTTTTTCTAATTATTTTCGTCACTACTAGATATAACCATAAACATTATTTACAATTACTTCGAATTAGTTTTAATAAGAAAAAAATAAAAATATTAAAATTTCTCCACTTTTGGCCGACACTGTATATATAAAAAACTATGATTTTATATGAAAACATATTAATAATTAAAACTTAGACTCAACCCATGATGATAAGAGCCATATCATCTACAGGAGTTAAATTCAAGTGAAATAGCAAAAAAATTTAATTATGTGCATAAGTTAAATGGATTTGAGACACGTATATTTTTTGTTACAGAAAATCTTAAATTTAAAGTACATCTTTCTTCTGGACAGATAGAAGTTCTTTATCAGGTATCTTTTAGCAGAGAAGTATTGTCTGCAGATGAGTTTATAAAATCGATTAAACCATATTAATGTATTTCTACAGAGTGTTTCAGAACTATGGGATCAAACTTCTGGGGGTTGTTCAGTGCAACAGAAAAATCCATTTGAGTATAGGAACCCATGTCCGGAAATGCGTCACTACGCCAGTACGGCTCTAAGACGTGTTAAAATTTATAAAAAACATTAATTACCTAAATAGGAACTGCTGCATTTATTTTTACCTTTTATACATGATACCATAACAACAATTGTTTAAAATCAGCGCTTATCAATGTCAATTCTCAATGTCATGTTTTCGATTTGAAGCAACTTATAACCGAGCATACTCGTATGACCAACAACACTAGTTCAATTATAGATCTTAGTTTTACAAATCATGTTGGCATTTTGAAATCTGGCATAATAAGCTCTACATTTTCTGACCATTTTGGCGTTTTTTGTGAATTTAATGTGACGGAGTCTATTGTACAACCGCACATTGTATCTTATAGATCCTTAAAAGATATAAACCTAAACAACTTTCAAGAGGATTTGGAGGCTGTTCCATTTCATTTAATATATGAATTCGAATCCATAGATGATAAGATACATTTTTTAAACAATAATTTACTCAAATTATTCGACAAGCATGCTCCTATTAAAACTATAGTTGTTCGAAAAAAAAAAAGATTCTCCGTGGCTGACAGATAATATTAAACTATTGCAAAAATTAAGAAATAAGGCATTAAAGGATTTTAAAACAACTAAACTGCCAGCTAAATGGAATTATTACAAACAGCTTAGAAACTATACAACAACAGCGATTAGAGCGGAAAAAAGGGCTTTTTATAGTGATAAATTTGAGAATTGTACATACAAGGACAAGTGGCGTGAACTAAGAAAAATATTGCCATCAAAGCAGAAGCAAATTCCTAAATCTTTTGTAAATACCAACAATTTTAATTCATATTTTATAGATAGTACAAGAGTGACAAATATTGATAATTGTGATGAGTTAATTAATTTTTATGATCAGAATGCATTACCAACCTTAAATAAGTTTTCTTTTCATCCCACTGATTATAATACTATTTCTGCAATTATATTACGTATTAAGTCTAAAGCATTCGGGGTGGATAATCTTAATATTACGTTAATTCAACTATGCTGTCCTTTTATTATACCATTTATTTTACATATTGTTAACGAGTGTATTAATAAAAACTACTTTCCCAAATACTGGAAAGAAGCCTTTGTGTTGCCATTGCCGAAAGTGCATAATCCAACTGATTTTAGTCAATTTAGGTCTATTAGTATTTTAACAACGTTTCGTATCAACGTTTTCAAAAATTCTCGAACGCATTCTAGACTCTCAAATTCGCAGTTTTCTTAATAATAATGATATTTTACCACCTAAGCAATCTGGATTTAGAACAAATTATAGTTGTACTTCGGCTATGGTGGACGTTATTGATGACGTAATTCGGGCTAGGGATGAGGGTAAGATTTCTGCTCTGGTGTTGTTGAATTATACTAAAGCTTTTGATTTCGTTAGCCACTCAATTTTAAAGTCTTTGTTTCATTATATTGGCTTTTCTGATGCTGCTATTAATTTAATTGCCTCTTATTTAAATAGGATTCAACGTGTTAAAATAGATAACGACATATCTGATCCTTTGGAAGTTGAAAGTGGTGTGCCTCAGGGTAGTATTTTAGGACCCTTGTTTTTTATCATTTACACGTCTAGATTTTATCTTCAATTAAAGCATTGTGCCCATCATTTTTACGCAGACGACACGCAGTTATATTATTCATTTTTACCAGGAGATTTTAAAATGGCAGAGTTTAAAATTAATCAAGATTTACAAGCTATTTGTGATGTTTCTTCAAAGCATTTATTAAAATTAAATCCTTCGAAGTCATCTATAATGTTCATAGGTAATCGAACTAATGTAAATAATATTTTAAATGGTATAAACATTAAATTGGGGGACGAAAGAATTCCAGTTGTTGACAAATGTAAGAGTTTGGGCCTTATAGTAGATAATAATATTCGTTTTAAACATCACGTGTCTAATATTCTTAAAAAGGCATATCTTGCTTTGAAATTAATTTATTTGCATAGACACTATTTAAGTAAAGATATTAAGAAGCTTTTATGTGATTCATTGGTCCTTTCACAATGTAATTACTGTGATGTAGTGTATGGCTGGTGTCTTGATTATGAGGATAGGGGTAGACTGCAAAAGCTCCAAAACTCTTGAATTCGACTAATATTTGGCATTCGTAGGAGAAACCGCATTTCTCATAAACTTCACGAACTTGGATGGCTTAATATGCATAATCGAAGAATTGCTCATTCTTTAACATTTTTTTATAAAATTTTAATATATCGTAGTCCGCCCTATCTCTATCAAAAAATAACTTTTAGAAATGATGTACACCATTTAAATTTAAGAAGAAATACTATTCTCATTCCGAGACATAAAACACAGTTATTTAAACGATTATTTTCTTACAATTTTGCTTATCAAATAAATTCTTTAAATTTGGATCCGGACCAATTATTAATTTCTTGTAATACTTTTCGTAGGAGGATGATTGTAAATCTAATGAATCAGCAGGGTATACAATTTAAGTTTTTTTTTTTTAACTTTTTGAATGGTTGTTTTCTTAAGTAATTTATTACAATTTTTGGTATTGGGATCATTTTATTTATTTATTTATTGTCTGCAATAATTTTTCTATTTTTTGTTATTTAACAAAAAATTTAATCTGTTTTTTGGGTATTTGCAGTGTGTATTGTTTTGCTTGATGTTAAACTGTCAAATTTGGAATTTAGAACTCTTATGTAGTATTATGTAGGTTTATTAGGTATATGATTAAAGAAAAAGCTGTATTTAATCAGTTATTAGTTAAGCGTTACTGTTAATGAGCGTTACTGAAATTACCATTTTTTTTTTAATGAAGTGTGGGGCCACAATGTTAAAGACCAGAATCTGCCATGGTAGAATTCTGAATTTGTAGGCCTTTTATTTGCGTAAATTTATTGCTAGATTTTGTAAACTTGTATTTTTTTTGTTTCTTCTATGCAAATAAAAAATATTTATTATTATTATTATTATTATTATTATTATTATTATTAAAAATGTTATAGCTTACAATTTTTAAACATTTATTGCTAATGGAAAACTTTACCAATCAAGAATTGGCGGATATGCATTTGGCATACGGAGCAACAAACTGCAATGCACGAGCAGTATCGCGGTTGTATCATGAACGTTATCCCGAACGACAGCATCCTGGATACAAAAAGTTTATTGCGGTTCATCGGCAGCTCGCTGAGACAGGCATCTTTAAGACCAAGGTGCATGATACTGGTGTTGCTCGAACCGTAAGAACGGTCGAATTTGAAGAAGAGGTGCTTCAGCGAGTTGCCGATGAACCACCAAATAGCATACGTGCAGTCGCTAACAATATGAATACGAGTAACGCTTCTGTCTGGCGGGTACTGCACGAGCAACAACTCCATCCTTACCACTTCCAGAAAGTTCAAGGTATGACTGCAGCCGATTATCATCCTAGAGTTCAATTTTGTCGATGGCTTCTGGACCACATCATTGCACAACCAAATTTTTTACGATATGTTTTGTGGACCGATGAAGCCTCTTTCACAGGAAACGGTATTTTTAGTAGTAGCAATAGCCATGTTTGGGACGAAGAAAATCCTTATGCAATTTTTCCAAGAAAACATCAGAATCGTTGGTCTGTCAACGTATGGGCAGGCATTGTTGATGATTATTTAATTGGGCCACACCTTCTACCGGAACGGTTAACAGAACCTATTTATCTGCGTCTCTTGGAGGAAGTTCTCCCAGAACTCCTTGAAAATGTTCCACTAAACGTTAGACAGCAAATGTGGTTTCAGCATGATGGAGCGCCGGCTCACTTTGCTGTACAAGTACGCGAGTATTTGGCTCAGCGGTTTGGGCACCGTTGGATTGCCATGAGTGGAGCAGTTTTTTGGCCTCCTAGGTCACCCGATTTAACGTCGCTCGATTTTTTCTTGTGGGGACATATAAAGTCTTTAGTCTTCGAAACTCCAGTAGAATCACAGCTAGACTTAATTGGACGAATAACAGTAGCATTTGAAATCATTCAAAATGATGATCAAATTTTTAGTGTAGTCCGCCAAAATCATGTGCGGCGTTTAAATCGGTGTATTGAGGTTGAAGGAAGACATTTTGAACAATTGTTGTGATGGTATCATATACAAAAGGTAAAAATAAATGCATCAGTTTCTATTTAGGTAATTAATATGTTTTCTAAATTTAAACGCGTCTTAGGGCCGTAGTGGCGTAGAGACACATTTCCGGACATGGGTTCCTATACTCAAATGGATTCTACTGTTGCACTGAACAACCCTTAGAAGTTTGATCCCATAGTTCTGAAACACCCTGTATAAACACTCTTTTCCTTAAAATAATAAAGTTAATAATTTATTTTAAGATAACCAAATATTTCCATAGCCTGAAAATTACTATTTAGTGTAAATCCAAAAAAAAACTATTATCTTTTAAAAAAATCAGTAAATTTTTATTTTTTTTAAATTTTTGTCATAATAACTTAATATCAAGTATTGTTCATGAGACAATTATTCATACGAATAATAAAAATTATGATACCAGTAAACAAATGTAAAGTACGTGAACATATACTCACGAAAAAATCAGATGCTTAAATTAGAAAAGTTTATTATTTAAATATATTGATTAGCTAATATAGAGAATTATGCTCTTATTACAATTATAAAAAACTTCTCTGGATTATTTCAATCGTAATGGCTTATTTTCAAAATAATATGAGCTGTTTAAAGTACTTTCAGCGTTAAGCTAAAACCAGGTAATAACCTTTAATAGTAGGTAAATGAAAAATCGTGAAAACAACGACACGCCATTAGTTTATTATGTTCAACGAGCCATAAACCGAAATTACTTTCCGCACTCGAAAAACCCCTTAAAAGCGATGATTTTATTCATAATCGAACGACCCCGGCCCCATGGAGTGCATTAAGTGTTTATACAACAGTCCGCTCCGATTTTATTTGATACCCGATAATAGGTTAAGTGCTAAAATATATGATCGAGTTCTGGCCATTGTGCCCAAATGACAGCGATTTCAACGGGAATCGAATCCGATTTCAGATAAAAGCTCGACTGTTTATTAATAGTTTTATTTTGTTGATATATCGCCGTTTTTATCAGGTGAACATGCTTTAAAAGCCTGATTATGAAACCGTATTTTAGCTTTTATATGCGGGGGCATATTATATGACTGGAAGCACAGATTTTTTAATAAATCGACGCGATCCTCTTTTATAATTTTCTACCTAGAAAAAGGGAATTTAATTTATCGCAGAGCAGATAGTTTGCATATAGTTTTATATAAAAATTAGTGTTGAGCTTTAAAAACTAGTAATTAAGTAGAAGTTTAATAAGGTTTATTCAGGATGATGAAGGCCCCGAATTCTTTAATAAACTTTTGGGGAAATAATGAACTCGTGGTGATCAAGCCTCATAGAATCTTAGAGTTTTACATAAAAATGTACCTACATTTCTGCCATTGCTTTTCTATCTTTATTGGTTTTTATTAAGTCTCCTGTGGTTCCTATTCCTCTCGAATGTTTGGTATTTCGGAGCCTCAACATCTAGAATTGACAAATTAAATTTTCGTATCTGCTCCGCCACTGCTACCGTAAGGGTTCTATTTTGAATGCACAAATAGAAGAACTTTTTTACCAGAGGCAACCGGATCAAGTCTAATTTTATTCGGGTATATTCTAACCAAAACCCTGAGCTACATTACCTTTATTTAGGCTAGACTGTAACTAGTAAATAAAACACCAAATAATTACATTTCTGAGAATATTTATTTGTTGTAAAATAAATATCTCTGTAGCCACCCAATCAGTGTTAAAATAAGAAAACGGGTGTATTTCAACGAAAACAAATAATCTTAAATTTAAGTCATGCGCTCATCCATTCATGCTTTCTTAACTAAAATAACAACAGTAAAATTATTAATATACAACAAAACAAATTTTCAAAAATACCAGCAAAACCTGATAACTTTTTTTTACATGAATTTGGTATCAAGTTATATTTCAATTTAATTTAAATATAAGGAGAGCGAAGGAAAAACTGTCTCTTTATTTCTATAACACTTATTGAGACACTAATTCACCAGTAAACTCTAGGTTTAAATCAGGAAAGCACTACACTGAATGTTTTTGTTTTGTAGGTACTTTACATTAATTACACGTAACATTATGAAATCTGAGTAGATTGATCAGTCATACAGTACAATAAACTTAAAAGGTTACCTTGTATGGTTTTCTCACCATCGGAACCCAAAACAGGTAAGTATCAATGTACAGGTACCACAAGCAGCAGCCATCACCATCAGACACAATTAACGAGACAACGTCTTACGTCATCTTATGTTATCAATTGGTTTAATTACTGAGCCAAAAATAACTATCGTACAGTTATTTTTGCACACAAAATGGTACTTAAATTGAGCACATTTCGCATAAAAATACAGTCAGTCAAAATGAAACTCGTACACACCTTACATTTTATTTATTTGTTTACAAAAATATATTTTTTACTTACATAAAAAAAATAATATATACATTTTATATGATGGCCTTTGAAAGACAAAACAAAAGTATATTTTTCACAAAAAGAAGTTTTAAGAAAAATGAGAAAATTAAATTTACATTCGATTTTACAACTCAAAACTCGTACACCATTAAAAATATACAGGAAAAAAACATAAAAAAGAGATTAATATTTTGTTGGTAATCCTTAATTTTTTATAACATCTGCCAAACGATTGGGCATTGATCGATTACAATACTCGGATGATATTTTAGACCATTCTTTTTGAATCACTACTTTTAATTGACCTTTGTTTGAAATTTCATGGTTTCTTAGAGCAACTTTCAAATGTGACCATAAGTTTTCAATGACATTAATATCTGGACTTTGCGGTGGAGTTTCAAGTACTTTTCAACAGTTATGGAGCAACCAGTTCTTTACTTTCTGTGTCTTATGCTTTGGATCATTGTCCTGATAGAATTTAATTTTTTTTTCAATTCGGAATTTTCGGGCGCTTGCCTTTAAATTCTGCTTAAGTATGTCCAAATACATGTTCTGATCCATTATACCCTCTATAAAATTTAGATTTCCAGGACCTGCAACTGACATACACCCTCACACCATGACTGAACCACCTCCGTGCTTTACTGTGGCTCATAGATTTTGTTCTTTGAGAGATTCATTGGGCTTTCTCCACACCCGTTGTTGTCCATCTGATCCGAAAATGCAAAACTTACTCTCATCTGTAAAAATTACGTCCTTCCAAAATAAAAAATCTTTGTCTCTGTGTCCTTCAGTAAAGCTTAACCTCTTGATTTTATTTACCTCACTGATCCAAGCTTTTCTTCGAGCCACTCTACTATGAATATTATTTTTTTTTAGAAAATTTCTGACTGTTTGAGGTTTAACTGTTTCTCGTAAATATTTCTCAATTTCTTTTGCCAACTTCAGTGCAGATATTTTCGGGTTTTCCGCAACTTTCCTGACGATCCAACTTTCGTCGTACGAATTAAACATTTTTCGAGGGCTTTTCCTTACTTTATTTAATATTCTATTTTCACTTTCATGACGATCCACAACTCCTTGCACGGTAGAGTGCGGCCTACAAACTATTTTGGAAATTTGTCGCAATGATTTTCCATCTTTCCAATGTTGTATAATTAATTTGCGTTCTACAACGCTTGTTTGTCCACGCTGACGCCCCATATGGTAAAAGAAGGACAAAAAATAAATTAAACTCAATTAAAAATTACACAGGAGTGTTAAAAGTAACAGATGCTCTTAATACCAAGTGCTAACTATAAATAATATTAATGTTATTGTAAAGTGAATATGATGTACGGGTTTATTTTGACCATAACATTTTCTTATCTCTTATACTTTTTTATGCTCAGTATGCATTCTTTGCATATATTTGCTCAACAACTTTAACATTTTATGCTGATTGCAGATAAATTATGTAACGATACTACGGAATTCTGTTCTTTAAAAAAACTTTATTCAAATTAGATATGTCTTATACAGTACAGAGTTAATTCTAGACTAAATAATAAATTTACGTACAATAAAAGCTGAAGTTTATAAAATGCTGAAAATAGGAAAAGGCAAAATGATGATTCGGCAAGCTGGTTGGTATTGTACAGTTTCTTATAAGTTAAATAGGGATATAATATATAACTCCTCCCCTCTTAGAACGAAGCATCCCCTGGAAGATTTACTCTTGGGCATCTTGGCTGTAGGGGAATATCTTGAAGGGTAGGATCTTCGACATTAATTCTGGTCCGTTTTCAACAGATATTTCTCTTGTAAACAAGGTAAAAGAGCACTGCGGCTATTAGACCAATATACAGAGTGGTTGTCCACAGGCTTGGTATATAATACTGGTCGGCTGATGTGCTGTTTTCTAATGGGATAATTGGGTTTAGCGCTGGAGTGTCTAGGCGCAGATTTTCCAACTGTATGTGAAACTTCGGGAAACTTTTAGAAGTGAACTCAAGCTTAGGGCCATCAATGACCAAAGGGCTTCCATAGCTCGTCTCTTGAAAAATTAGCATTTGTTTCCTGTAAAAGATTTTGCAAGCTCCTTCTTTAATTAAGTAAATGCCTTTAAGTTCTTTTACGTCTATTTGCGACTGGCAGTGAATTTCTAGTTTTTCGGCTTTGGGAAATACTGCCAAAAATTGGTTTAATTCAGAAATAATTTCTATGTGGTTTTCCAAAACATGAAGTTTGAGGAAGGGGCAAGTACTGGTCTTTTGCTCAAACAAAATTTTACTTTCGCAAGTTGCGTTAATTATTTTTGACTGCAACGTGCTTGGGCAGTGATACGGTTTACCTCCGATACATTTGTCACTAAGAGGCCTAATAAGTTCATCGTTTTCTGATTTCAGACAATATTTTATTTTTGGGATTATTGCAAAATATTCTGAATTAATTTTTGTTGGAGTTGGAAGTAAATAATATAAATTATAATTGTCTTTATATTCTATGGGAAGTGATAAAAAATACGATGTTTTGTTAGAATCGATTCTGCAAGAGATTTTTATAATGTTTTCGAAGTTTATTATGTTCTCGAGTTTCACATCGAAAGGAAGTTGGTTCTTATAGTGTGTGGCAATTTTTTGCAATTCATAAAACAAATCTTTAGATTTAATTATGCTAGGGTGCATTACGCCCAGTTTGCAAAAGGTAATTAAATTTTCGATATCTTGCAAAGTATTAAGTATGGAGTTATATAAGGCTATTAGTTGATTAAACAAGTCCTTGGCAAAAAGCATATCTTTGAAACTAGCATTTTCTTTAATTAATTGGTTAAGCTGCAATATTCTTGATTTTAAAAGATTTTCATTGTGCATAATATTCTGGACAGTATTATTAAAATTTTCGATAATTTGTTTATTAACGGAGTATTGCATTTTAATTTGATTTTCTAGATTTTGATCATTTTTCTGAAGATGTTGTAAAATTGTGTAAATTTTTTCACCGTCTCGAGCGTCTAAATTTCCAGTTATGCTTTTAACAATAGAACCCAAGCCATTAATTATGCCTCTTCTTGTGCGGTTATGTTTATAAAATTGTATATTTTCAATTTTTTTGAAAAATGCAATATTGGGAAAAATTTACAATTTTGTAATAATTGTCTAAATCGAAATTATACCTGCCGTTCGAGAGGGACGACTTAAGTCTACTGTATTGTTCATATAAATTAATAAATTCATTATAAAGAGGCTCTAGACTAAAATAGTGTACAAAAGTGTGATCTGTACGTTGTAGTTTTGCAGGTCCTAGATTTATAGGCAGGATGCCTAAGTTGCTGGTGATGTCTCTTATTTCTGTTCCTTGTCCAAGCGAAAGGAACCTGAAATATTTTGAAACTTGTAGGGTTTCTTTTTAGGCCTTTTTACATTGGAAAGATGTATTTTTTCAGCCGTATTACCGTGTGTTGCTTTTAATTTTGCAGTTTTTAAAGTGGGGTCGATTGTTTTAAGTTGTTCGTTTTTATATTTATTTAGAGTTTTGCTTTGTTTATTTTTGACGTACACGGTATCGGCAATTCTTCACGGTGTTCATTAGCTTTATTTATATCCACTTGTTTTTTCTTCTGAATAGCATTATTAATTTTTTTGTATAAAATTTTAATTTTATCTCGGTGGTTAGAAATATAATTATTTAACAGTTGACTATCAATATTTATATCAAGTGGAGAATTTGTGTCTAAATGCCCAGTAATAATTTCATAGGGTTTTAAGTTGGTTACAGAATGAATTGTATTATTATAGGCAAGAATAGCGTAATTAATTTTTATTTCTATAGGTTCATTTTTATATTCATTTTGATTATTTAATAGTCTAATGTGTTTAATAAGGGTAGAGTGAAAACGTTCTATAAGCCCGTTTGACTCAGGGTGTTGCGAGCTAACAAAATGGACCATTATCAGAAATGATTTGATCTGGTATACAATGGTGACTGAAATATTTTATTAAATTATTTGCTACTTCAATTCCTTGTGATGACCTTAATTTGTATGCTTGTGCATACTTAACATAAGAAAAAGAGTCTATGATGGTAAGGAATTTACATTTTTCCAAACTGATGCTGTCTATATGTAAAATTTGAAATGGTTTTGTGGCTGTTGGGGTAATATTAAAATTTAATTTAAGAGGTCGTCTGTCATATTTGGTAATTTGGCAGACTTCACATTCATTTATATATGTTTGAATTGATTTTTGTTGATTTTGCCAATAATAAATATTTTTTATACGTTTTTCCGTTTCTTCTATGCCTCTGTGGTTTGTCTTTCCTTCATGGTGGTTTTGGATTATATTCTTAATTTCGTCTTCGGTGGTAACATCTATTAATTTCTTAGTGCATTTTATCATGGATATTTGGGAGTTTTTATTAAAATATTTTTGTAAAACACTGCTAAATTTCATATAAGGGATCCTTAAAATATAAATAATATTTAATTTTTGGGGCAATATTTTCTTTAATGAATTTAACCATTTCTTGTTCATAGTTATTTTTTGAAAATTGTACATGGATTCTTTTCTTTGTTCGATACAAAAGATTGACCCTATTAGTATCTGCACGAGAGAAATTGACTTCTGAGATAATTATTTGATTTTTTCCATAATTTACGGGGCAATCTACGATTGGTATTCCTATCACTGGATTCTCGTGATTTGAGTGTACGGTTTCGTTACTATCGTCTTCAGCTACTGTGTTATCCAGATCTCCCGTTTCAACTATTACAGATTCATTTTCTCTATTGTTTTGTTCAAGTTCTTGGTTAAATTGATCTATGTAGTCATGTAAAGAAAAATTTTGCTGTTGTTCTGATGTTTCATTAGCGTTTAGTTCCATACGAGAAAGGGCATCGACATTTTTATTTAAAATTCCCTTTTTGTAAACGATTTCATAATCAAATTCCTCCAATTTGAGGCGCCATCTTATTAACTTTGAGTTTGGTTCCTTTAATGAAAATAGCCATTCGAGGGGCTTATGATCGGTGACGATTTTAAATTTACGCCCAAACAAATATGGCCTAAAATATTTGGTTGCCCAGATTATTGCCAAGAGTTCTTTTTCTATTGTTGAGTAGTTGATTTCTGATTCACTTAAGGTACGGCTAGCGTATGCTATTGGCAAGTCAGATCCAATTTTTCCTTGTGAAAGTACCGCTCCCAGAGCAAAGTTCGATGCATCACAGGTTAAAATAAACGGTTCGGCAAAATTTGGATACTGTAAAAGGGGTTCGTTAGTTAAACGGTTTTTACAAAATTCAAAGCAGTTAATATAGTCTGGATCCGAAATGTTTACAATGGCGTCTTTTTTTAGTCTTTTTGTTAGAGGTTTAGTTAGTTTCGCAAAATCTCTAATAAATTTACGGTAGTACCCTAGTAACCCAAGAAATCCTTTGATCTCTTTTTGATTTTTTGGTATTGGGAATTCTTTTATCGCTCGGATCTTGTTAGGATTGGGCTTTACACCATCGGGTGTGACTATATGGCCCAAATATGACACTTCTTTTTGCAAAAATTCCGATTTGTCTAGTTGGACTTTTAAATTGGCTTCTCTAAGTCGATCGAATACTTTCTTTAGTCTGGTTATATGCTTCTGGATGCTGGTGCTAAAAATGATAATATCATCTAAATATACGGCGCATATTTCATTTTGATATCCTCGGAGTACATTGTCCATAACCCTCTGGAACGTCGCCGGAGCATTTTTTAGCCCAAACGGCATTCGAAGAAATTCGTAGTTGTCGTCCGTTTTCTGTATTAAATGCCGTTTTCTGGATATCTTCTTCTGCGATTTCGATCTAGTGAAATCCAGAGGCTTAATCTAATGTAGTTAAATACTGGCAGCGCCCTAATTTATCCAGCAGGTCGGTTATATTTGGTAGTGGATAGGAGTCGCCTATGCTTTTTGAATTAATATTTCTAAAATCTCCATTTTTGGCGTCCAGATGAGTCAGCTTTCTTGGGGACAACCCAAATTGGTGAAGACCAAGCCGAATGGGATGGCCTAATTATATTTTGGTCCAGCATGTCCTTGATTTGACGTTGTACCTTCTTTTTGTGTATTTCTGGGTACCTGTATGTTCTGGTGTGCACGGGAATATTATCTTTTTTTCCTGATATGGTGCTTTTATTTATTTGGTAAATGTTAGTTTATCGCCTTCTTGATAAAAAATATCTAAATATTCCCTTAAAAGTTTAAAAATTGCGTCACGTTCTTCAGAATTCATATGTTCATGCCGAATTCTCGAAAAATCGAATTTAAATTAACGTTATTTAAATTTTCATTTTTATTAAAGTTACTTGATATTTCATAATCACAAAAGTCTATGACCTCTATTGGGTTGGAAAAATCAACGGTTTTCTGCTGTTCTGACGAATTTAATATAGAGCAAATGGCGTGATTATTTTCAACCTTCACAATGCACTCGGGAATTTCAAGATTATCCGATTTCAAGTGGGGTATTATCGCGTTACCGTCTTTTATATTTTTTACTTTGAGTTTGATAACTCGCTCTGACCTTGGCTGCAGTACTATGAAATTTGTATTATGGGTCATCACATTATAATATGAGAGTTTTATTTCAGTTTCTGGAGTAAAAAGAATATTTTTATTTAAATCGATCATAGCCTTTAATTTTTTTAAATTATCAATACCAAGTAAACAATCAAAGTAATTATGAAAATCAAAAATATAATATTTTAAATCAAGAGACTTTTTTGTTTTAAATATTTTAGAACAGGGAATTAGAGTGCTAAAATTTTCAACTGATGTACCATCGGCAGTGGAAATTTGAAACGGATCATGTTTTCTACAATTTTTAAAATATTTCATAGCGATATCAGGTTTGACGAAAGATCTTGTGCTACCTGTATCAATAAGGACTTTTAAATTAAATTCAGGAAATATGATATATGGTAATTTGCTTTCGTTATAAGTAAAATTCATCAGTTGGAATTTTGGCAATCTTGTAATGGTGTCAGTGCTACCGAGGCTTGTGACCGAAAAAACTCGTCACTTTCACAGGGCTGTTCAATAATACAATCGGATTGATCGTTTTCGTCATCAATCTCGTAAAATATATTATCATTACTTTGTTCGTCAATGTTATGTAATTCCTCAACAATAATATTTGGGTTATTTCGCTGATTTTTAAAATAATTATTGCTAAGGGGTGGCTTAAAAGTATTCCTCGTTGAAATTGACATTGGTGTGGGTGCTGGGAAAGATCTATTTTGGTTGGGCCTAAAAACGTTTGTGGTGTTTGGTGTGTTTAAATTTGTTTGTGTTGGGTTTTGAGTGTTTTTAAAATTCTGACCAATATTGCTTGGACTTTGAAAATGTTGCCTAAAATTACTGGCTTGATTTTGATTTTGTAAATGTGTATAATTATTATGGCTATAGTTTGTTATCGGTAAATTAAAATTCCTTAGCATATTTGGATATTTAGGCCTATTATTATTAGATTTATTAAACGTTTTTAAACTTTTTTGTTCCGCTGGCTGAATTTGAAAATCGTTAACTAACATATTTAAAGCTGTATTTAAATCCTGTGGATTTTTGGTTCTCATTAATGAACCAATTGGATCTTTTAACCCCCTTAATAAAACCCTTAAAGCTAAATTTCGGCAATACTGAGACAGCACTGGAGATTCTATCACACTTGAATGTGTTGAAATAAATGATATTTGCAAATTTAATAAATTTTGTATTTTATTATAAAACTCGAATGGTGTCTCATTTTCTTGTTTTATTTCTGCCATTTCGATATTTAACGTATAAATATCACGCTTATCAGCATAAGCATTTAGTAATGCATCTTTAAATTCTTGCCAATTTGTTATTAAACTAGATGAAATATTTATTGCGGCTTCACCTTTTATTTTAGAAATTAAACTTGACATTAAATATTCATTTTGAAAATCAGTTAAATCTAAAGTATTGTAAAATTTATTTACAAGTTTTTCCGAAATATTTAAAAATCTAGGAAGTAGTTCCGTTTCGCCATGCAACTCGGGAACCATGTCTAAGTAGTCCTTTTTTAAAGAAGGAAAGGTTGGAGTCGAAGCTCCTGCACCTTCGTTAGGCATATTATAATTGTTAAAGTTACTCTCTTAAATTCTTTTTTCCTTATTAAAGTTTTTGCGATGTGCTTTCGCTTTTACTTTTAAAGGAGATCTTGAACGATACTTAAAATTAAAAGAACTTGGTAAGCCAGAATTAATATTCTCTGTATCTGAAGATGATGAACTTTCGTATGAGCTATCACTATCAGTATTAGACACTCTAAATGACATTAAATGTACTTACAGCAAAACCAGTATCTTGTCCATACGTAGCCCTTCAATGTCCCTTTGAAGTCTCGTCTCTGGATCTGGCAGCTTCCGACGTTGATATTCCGTCAACGACGTAGTACTGTTCCGGATCTTCTCGTTGAGCTACTCAATTCACCCAACTGGTTAGAAGCGCGAAAACGACGTAAAGTCCAAAACCGCACTCCCGATAACAAAGGTTCACCTCCCAATAAATCGTTAAAACGAACCGTACTTTATGCTAAGAACGTGAGAGACTCCTAAAAGCCCGACTGCGCCAATTATGTAACGATACTACGGAACTCTGTTTTTTAAAAAAAACTTTATTCAAATTAGATATGTCTTATACAGTACAGAGTTAATTCTAGACTAAATAATAAATTTACGTACAATAAAAGCTCAAGTTTATAAAATGCTGAAAATAGGAAAAGGCAAAATGATGATTCGGCAAGCTGGTTGGTATTGTACAGTTTCTTATAAGTTAAATAGGGATATAATATATAACTGATATATATAGTTGGAAATATTTTGCACGTTATTTGTACAAAATGTAAAAAAAACCTTAGGTGTACGAGTTTCATTTTGACTGACTGTATATATGTTTAATATAAAAATCGTTATCTTAACGATTAAGAGCAAATAAAATATATAAATTGCAATTTTTCTACAATTAGAGCAAATAATTGTCACTCGACAATTTGTGGCGAGAGAAAAATTTAAGCTAGAAACAAGAGCAGTATGTCTTCGAGCGAGTGTGAAATGTGACTGTCGCGACGGGGGACGGGGGCTGTAGTAAATCGTTACGTACTTGTCCGCGCCGCTTCTAATTCGCCCTGATTTCGGGAATTTGGCGGTCTGATTGTGTTAAAGAGGGACGAACATACGTAAAAGATTTCTTTGTCTAAAACACAGTGGCGGCACAATTTTATTTGGGGTTTAACTTGTTTGGAATGTGTTTTCCAAACAACATCCTCTTCCTGAAAAAAAATAAAACAAAAGTAAAAAACTCCTAGTAAAACTTCTTCTAAGCATAGGGAGCAGATATTTTACACGAATGCTTAAAAGGCAAAAAACTGGACCTGTTATAAAAAATGGAATTTACTAAAGCTAAGAAAAGCCTCGTCCTTGTGTGTGTTAATGACATTTTCACCTTTGAACTTTACCTCATCTATAACAAACTTTCTGTTTAAATTTAAGTCTTTTTCTTTTAAATTTTTAATGTTAAAATAAAATATTATAAACATTATTGATATAGTTAAAATTATTTTAATGGTTTATCGTATGACTTGATGACCTATGGGTTAAACGCGCGCCTGTGAATCTTAAGGTTGATCGTTCCCCACTTGTGACATTTTACGTTTTTACTTTTTTATTTCTATCTAAAGTGAATATTGTTAACCTAACCTAGCTTTAGATTTTGATTTTGTTAGTTGTAATGTCATCTGTGTCGGTGTATGTCTAGGTAAAAGGCTTTTTTGCATATTTTGTAGGCGTCCTTTTTGTACTATTATTTTTTACTCTTAGATCTTATGATGCTCCGATAGGAGTGAAACACGTGTGGTTTTTTAAGAAATTATATATACATATGTTTAATGAGACCCTGACTTGGAATTTTTTAATTTTGTTTTATTTTTTTTGTGTGGTCTCTTGGAGAAAGAATGAATGATTTGTTTCAATCCTCTTTCTGCCTAAACCCCTTTTTCCCTTCATTTTTCGTTCTAATAATAGTTATGTTTACTTTTTATTGTATGACCCACGTAAGCTGTTTTCTTATGTTTTATCGTGCCCAGTAAATCGCGTTCTTTTCCTATCGTCTTTAAAGTTAGTTCTTACTGTCCATGGGACTTTCAAGATTCTTCGATACATCTACATTTCAAATGGTTCCAGCCGATTTATTGTGCTAACCTTCAATGTGCAGCCTTCCATACCATACAACAGTACGGTCTACTATATACAGGGTGTCCCAGCGAAAACGAAACAAGTATTTTTGGTATGAAAAAATTTTTTTTTTACAAAAATCTCGAACACGTCGATTTCATTTTCGAGGGGGACAACTTTTCCTTACCAAGGCACCCTCTTCGAGGGGGTGGGATCACCCCTAAAATCTTAAATAGAAAGAGGGGTCGTGTGATACCTTATTTTAAAGGTCTTTTAATTGTAAATATAACTGCCAAATTTGAAGTGGCTAACATTTTTTATCCGGATATGACAGCTTGTCAAAATTGTAGAAACAGCGAAAATGAAAAAGGTATTTTGAACTCTGTTTTGGATAATATTTTTAAAAGAATAAGGAAGTCCTAATTTCAAAGGGGTCACTTATTAATTAAGAGGCCACCCTAATACCTAGAACCCTTTACGAGGGGTTAAAAGCACCCCTTAAATCTTAAATAGAAAAAGGGGTCGTGTCATTCCTTATTTTGAAGGCCTTTTTACTCTGAATTTAAATGGTTACTTCTGAGTGACTGATGGATATCTTGTGGATATAAAAATAGCAAGAAATATTTTTACTGCCAGTAAAAGTGGAGAGATAAGAAATACCTACCCTTTTCCTTTTGTGTCTTTTAAAAAAAAACAAGTTTATTTAAATTACGTCAATTTATTAAATGTTCAAATTGTGCCCCGCCTACTTCCATGCAGGAATACAGGTTTTGCTCAAAACGATGCCTGACGTTTTGTAGAACTTCAGGTGTTATCATCTGACACTCATTTATAATTCTCTGGCGTAAGTCTTCTAGGGTGTCTGGTTGGGTAGCGTAAACATTTGTTTTTAAATGCCCCCATAAAAAAAAATCTAATGGGGTTAAATCGGGTGACCTAGCTGGCCATTCCATAAAAGGTCCTCTCCTTCCAATCCAACGATCAGGAAATATCTCATCAAGATATTGCCTCACACCAGCAGCATAATGTGGAGGCGCTCCGTCTTGTTGGAAAACGACTTGATCATCATCAGAATGATTTCCGCCTTCCATTATTTCTACTATTCTTGGATATACGGCATTTTCCAAGAGATCTCGGTACATTTCTCCATTCAAATTTCCGGGCAGAAAAAACGGACCAACAATGGAGCCGCCCAAGATTCCCGACCAAACATTTAACTTCTTAGGGAACTGGGTATGAACTTCACGAAACTGGCCCGGATTTGCATTTAACCAGTGGCGGCAGTTATGACGATTTACGTTGCCATTAAGAAAAAAAGTACATTCATCTGAAAAGCAAATGTTGTAAATAAGACGCGGATTAACAGTTATCATATAACTAAGCGATTCACAAAATTGCACTCGTCTGTCAAAATCGTCCTCATTCAGTTCTTGCACCAGATGAATTTTGTAAGCATGGAATTTATTATGCTTAAGTATCCTATGAACACTACTTTTGCTAACTCCTGTACTCGTCGCCAATTTTCTGACACTTATTCCTGGCTCGGCATGAAGTTGACCTAGGACAGTTATTTGCATTGCTTCATTGACAACAAGAGCATTTTGAACCTCACGCTTTTTATTTAAGACCCTGCCAGATTCCCTAAATTTAGCAACTATTTCTAGAACGTATTTTCTGTTGACTTGTTTTTCTGGATGAAGGTCATTAAATTCTTGTACCGTTCTATTGGCACAATTGTTATGCCGAAAGAAAAACTCTATCATCTCAACCCTCTCTGCAGTAGAATAAACCATTGCTAACAGTGTTTCAACACGTAAAAGACAGGGTAATAATTTAAAACTATTTAAATAAATGCTGCTTTATGAAAAAAGTACCAATGATATTTAGCAAGCCAAATAAATTCTTCAGATACTTGTCTTTGCATTTTATTTGGTATTTTGTTTTTATTTATGATATGCTGATAAGGTGTAATAAGAATAACATTAACAATACTAATAAATTTTTAATCATGTTTTAATGATCCAATAAAAAAAATTGTAAGAAAGGGTTTCAGGCATAAAGGTTTATTTAAAGCATTTTTTCCAGAATTTTATTTGGCTTTCATATCCAGAAGAAATCCATCAGTCACTCAGAAGTCACCATTTAAATTTAAAGTGAAAACGCTTTCAACATAAGGTATAACACGATCCCTCTTTCTGTTTAAGATTTAAGGGGTGCTTTCAACCCCTCGTAAAGGACTCCAGATATTAGGTGGCCTCTTAATTAATAAGTGACCCCTTCGAAAACAGGATTTCCTTGTTCTTTTAAAAATATTATCCAAAAAAGAGTCCATAATACCTATTTTCATTTTCGCTGTTTCCGCAATTTTGACAAGCTGTTTTATCCAGAGAAATAATTTTAGCCACTTCAAATTTAGCGGTTATATTCAGAATTAAAAGACCTTTAAAATAAGGTATCATACGACTCCTCTTTCTATTTAGGATTTTAGGGGTGATTCCACCCCCTCGAAGGGAGTTGCTGGTATGAGGATGCCTTGGTAAGGAAAAGTTGTCCCCCTCAAAAATAAAATCGACGTGTTCGAGATTTTTGAAAAAAAAATTTTTTTTCACACCAAAAATAGCTCTGTTTCGTTTTCGCTGGGACACCCTGTATAACATTTTTAATCTTTTTCTAAGATTAAAGTCAAAGTCAGAATTTGTTAAGATGTTTTTGAATCTCATGAGTGGGCTCCTCGCTTTTTGTATACATCATTTCATTTCTACGAGACCAGTCTTGGCATAACCAAACTGGAGATCGTTAAGCTTTTTTACTCGTTTTATGTATTCACTATCATCTGAGAGTTTTATATTCTGGAACTCATTTAATTTGTAGGTAACTACAAGGAATCTTGTCTTTCTTATGTTGATGTTAATTCCATAAGTCAGCCGTGCAGTCCAAATATGTTTAGGAGTCTTTGGAAATCGTTCTAATTATTTGTTACCAGGACTATGTCATCTGCATATCAACAATATATTCTTGATACATGTGCCATTTACTTTGATTCTTAATAATTTTCTTTCTGCGAACTTCTTGGAAGATGTTGGATATATATATGTCAAGTCGCCTCAGAATTTGAACGAGTTTATGGTGTTGCACTCTATCATATGCTTTTTCGTAATCTGTAAAAGACTTTTAGAGCATGAGTGATTAAACTGATCAATCTGTGATCTTCACATTTTGTTGCGCTTTTCTCTTTTAGGAGTGTGTACATACAAGTTTATGCACAATCAATGCAATAATGAATTATTTTTCAAATTTTACTTACGGACGATCTGTCTGCTAAGAAATAATACTTTATATAGAGCAATTTTTGCCAGAATCACGGATTTTTAATTTAAATAGTAGAATTTCCTTTTGAAAAGTATGTATGCTTCGTATCTATTAAAGTTATGCACATAATTCACATTTGTTAGCTGGTAAACTTTTTTGTTATATGATAATTATTTCATGAACAGTAACAATACCTGTAATAGTAACATCCTGAAATAAATGATTAACTTCAGTATTAAAAAAAAATCTTAACCTAGAAAATAACATGATTTAATAAATTTTAAAAACTCATATTTGCAGATGATACCTGTCTGCGACGAGATACCTGATATAGAACTTGTAATGTCCAGAACGAGAACAAAAAGTATATGTGCCTTGTATTCATTTACGTTATACACGTAACAAAAATAACTTACTGATTTCAATTTAGGTAGATTATATGCTTAATATTTGACTGACTAAACTTAAAACTAAGAATTAAGCTAATTCAAAGAGATTTAAATTCGTTCTAGTAAATAAATTGCTCTGTACTTAAGGAATCATTTAAATAACTAGAATAAACTTTAAAATTTCATAAAATCTACACTAGTACAAAATAAATCAAACTGCGCGACTGACTGATTAAGCTGAAATCTCCATAAACTCGAACTTGAAACTGCTTTTTATATTAAACTCGTATTTCTACTTCAAATATCAGACTTCCTAATAAAAGGCATGACACGTGTTCATTTAAGTTATATACATAATTTAAATTATTTTTTAATATTTTATTTAAACTTTTGAGAAAAAAAAGATTGAACCTAAAGTTTCAATTTTTACTGCTGTTTATTATGTAAACTCATAATTTTTGTAATATGCATAATTGAATAAAATTGAATTAAATAATAACAAGTACTGTTGTCGCTGCAACAATTATTTCCTGCGTCAAAAGTAAAATTTTTATATTTATACATTGGCAATACTTGGTCGGTACCCGAATGCGCAGATGACTTAGCAGTCTTGCGATTGAAGCGCCACCAATCGTCTCTCTCTCCAAGTATATTAAAAAAGTAATTCTCAAAAGGTAGTTCTTCGCAAGTTCTTTTTCGCAAGAGTCTACATTGTTTTTAAGAAAATCTAATCTAAGTGAATGCTTTGAAACCAGCAGAATCCAGTCAAGTTCTCCAGAGGAAATCAGGGATCCCTGCGACACTCACATCCAGAAATTCCAAATGTAAGGTGCCATTCATCATTTTTATTGCCAAAGTATACCCTTTTCGCGTCGAATCTCAACAAAAAATTTGTCTGTTAATAGGAACCACCTTTTCGAGACATTTTCTGATCCTTCTTCCGGATTTTCATTTGCATAAAAATTGAAATATTTATGTAATAATTCCTGATTAATCCATTTGACTTTTCATATTCCACCATAACAGCCATTTTTTAAATCATTCGTGTCCGTCGGCTCTCATCGTATTTAAAAACGTGTAAGCCGTTCAATTTTCGCTATATTAAAAAATCGACCATCTGACCATCTTTACACAGGTAAACAGTATTTGACCCATCTCCTTGAAAATCTATTTTTGGTAATTTGAAATTTTTATAAATAATAAAGGATAAAGCCTAATACGGCTGAGACGTTGACGGCGCGACGGGTTTGTTTATATTTTTTGAAACTAAAAGAATATCGTTCGGTTGTGGTTCGCGTAATATTAAGATGCATAAATATTTTAATTAGGAAAGAAGTCAATAGAGAAAAGAAAGAATACAGTCCATTTTCTAACGTTTTTGAGATTAGTGGTGTATTGGTGCTAGTTTGTTCGCGAGGGATGTAGTTTTATAGTTTATCAAGTGTAAGTGTTCAACGTGGATTTCTTCTAAGGATAATATCAAACGTTGAAAGCTTTTTTTTATACCAAAATTAACCGTACCTAGTTTTGATGGTAATTTGAAGTCATGACCTGTAAGTCAATAGTTCATGAAAATATGACTCTGGCCAACATACAAAAATTTCAATATTTGATTTCTCTTCTAAAAGGTGAACCATTAAATCTGATTAAATCCATACCCACTATTGAAGCAAACTATGAAATTGCGTTTCAAACATTGTTAGATCGCTACCAAAATAAAAGAAATTTAGCAACCACATATTGGAACGCTTTAAATACTGCTCCGTTCTTAAAATCAAATTTTCTTAAGGACCTACGCAATTTGTTAGACTGTTTTAATGAAAATACTGCAGCTCTACATATTTTAGGCTTTCCAACTGACCAGTGGTGTTGTGTTTTATTCAATATGTTGCTTCAAAGGCTCGATAATCAAACCAGAACTACTTTTGAAATGGAGTATAGTAAGGTAGAATTACCCACCTACAAAAATTTAGTTAAATTTCTTCATAATCATTGTAAAGCCTTAGAATCTGTTCAGATTATGCCTTCCCCTCGACACCAAAAAATACCTGCGTCATCCTCGAATAATTTCAAAAGTCAAAATAGTTCATCTCATAGTCCCAAAAATTATTCTGAAACTTTTGTCGCAAATATTCCTAGTAACAATCTTAACCCTTCAGTATTAGCTAGTTCTTCAAATAATATAGGTTCAGAGTTTCTTCATTCCCTGAAAAATTGCAAAAGTGTCGCCTTTGCAATCAATCTACACATAATCTGTCGCAATGTTCTTTATTTCTTGCTAAATCCCGGCATGATCGTTTTGCTTATATTAAACAGAATAATGCCTGTATAAACTGCTTAAGGTTTACGCATTTGTTAAAGAACTGTCCTTCGACATTTAACTGTCGCAACTGTCGATCTCGCCATCATACCTCGGTTCATTTTTCGCCAAATTCCAGACATAATAATTCAGTGCAATCCAACGTTCCTGGACCTTCTACTTTAATAATTCATGAGCCCCCGATTTCATCTCATCTCGATAATATTTCGCAATCACACTAGAACAAAAAATTGTCAAATCAATCTGAAGAAGTGATACAGGTTAACTGCGCATGTGTCTGTCTAAAATCTGTTATACCTAAAAGCACAGTACTTCTATCTACCACTTATGTGGACGTTATCGACGTACGAGGAAACACTCAAAATGTTTGCGTACTCCTAGATTCTGCTAGTCAAGCTAATTTCATAACAGAGTCATGCCTAAATCGATTGGGCCTTCCAAAAATGGACTACGTAATTAGTCAATCAGCGGGTACTACTAGTGGACTTTCCAGTTGTACAATTAAACCTGTTGATGCGTCATCACCATTGTTTACCATTGAGGTTTTTGTTTTACCAAAGATTTGCTCAGATATACCCTCTTTTAAGAATATGTCTCCACATTGGAACGATATTTCAAATTTGAAGCTTGGTGATTTGAAGTTGAGAGATTTTAATATTCCGGCTCCAGTTGATATGTTACTTGGAGCAGATCTGTTTTCGCAAGTATTGAAGTCAGGCCGAATTCCTGGAGTCAGTGGTAGCCCTACAGCTATTGAGACTGAATTTGGATGGGCACTTCTCGGGAAAATCTCCAATTTTCCTCAATAATTTCAAGTAGAATCTTATGTTTCTTTAGCGAAACCATCCCTTCATCAGACTCTTAATAAGTTCTGGGAACTGGAATCAGTCCCGGTAAAAATATATACCTCTCCCGATGATAAGAGAGCTGAAAAGATATACCAAGACACTGTCTCTAGAGACAAGTCAGGTCGTTTTATTGTATCTCTTCCTTTTCGCAACTCAGAGCCCGATCTGGGTGATACCTATTCTATGGCGAAACAATGCTTTCATTCTCTTGAAAATCGCCTTTTAAGAAACCATGATTTGTATCGTCAATATTCGGATTTTATGAGACAATATCTTGATAATGGTCATATGAGTTTAGTTTCGCAAGACGAAAAAAACCCTAATTTTGTCGCATATCTCCCTCACCATTGTGTGCTTAAGCCCGAAAAATCTACTACAAACCTTCGAGTCGTTTTCAATGCGTCAGCTAAAGGATCGAATGGTATTAGTTTGAATGAAAGTCTTCTTCCCGGTCGTAAACTTCAACCTGATATCAATAGTATTCTCCTAAAATTTCGCTTTTATGCTGTGGTATTTTCGGCTGATATAAAACAAATGTATTTACAAATTCTATTGACTCCTAAGGATAGAGATTTTCAATGGTTGCTTTGGCGTTTTGATTTCCAAGGCCCTCTTCAGGAATATCGCTTCAACACCGTTACCTTTGGCGTAAGTTACAGTCCATTTTTGGCCATACGTACTGTTCAAGAGCTAGCTTGTCAGGAGTCTCATAGATATCCAAATGCCTGTGAAATTTTATGCAAACAAATGTTTATCGACGACATCTGTGCCGGGGCTTGCTCTATACATGAGGTTGTTTCTCTTCAGAAGGATCTTATTGGAATTTTGAAGTCAGGAGGATTCGAATTAAGAAAATGGGCGACCAATTGTCCCACCCTCTTGAAGTCCTTTTCGCAAGAGGAATGTCAGATTACCATAACCTTTGACAAAGAAACTTTTTCACCCATAAAGATTCTTGGCCTCTAATGGAACCCTTCAACTGATACTTTTTCATATACATGTCAACCATCCGACAAAAGTTGCACCAAAAGACACATTTTATCAGAGATTGCCAGAATTTTTAACCCCTTGGGTTTTCTTTCATCGGTTACTTTTTTCGCTAAGTGTTTGATGCAAAAGCTATGGTTGTCTAATTCAGGGTGGGATGATATCCCTGATTCTCGTATCATCAATTCTTGGATGCGATTCAAGCTAGAATTACCTACTATATCAAACATTGTCTTGCCCAGACAGATTTTCGCTCAAAATAGTGTATGCTGTGAAATTCATGGATTTTCTGATGCCTCTGAAGCGGGATATGACGCTGCTGTGTATCTGCGCACCGAGTTATGTGATAATAAAATTGAAACATTCCTAATAACTGGAAAATCGCGAGTCGCACCTCTTAAATCACAAAGCCTACCTCGATTGGAGCTTTTAGGAGCTACTCTTCTATTAGATCTTCTCGCTTTCGTAATAAGAACTTACTCATCTTTAATTTTGATAATAGCTATTTTTGCATATACCGATTCCGCCGTAGTCGTCGCGTGGGTTTCGAGTTCTCCTCATCGTTGGAAGACTTTTGTCGCCAATCGCGTAGGCCATATTCAAGAAAATATCCCTAATGTTTCGTGGTTTCACGTTTCATCAGATGACAATCCTGTAGATTGCGCAAGTAAAGGCAAATTTTGCCAAGTCTCTTGATATTACCAAACAGATGTCTTGCGAGGAAAAACTCCTTGTTCTCTCAGTTGTAAACAAATCAAATTTACTTTAAATTCAGCGTATAATAGGCTACTGCAACCGATTTATTTTCAATTGTCGCAATAAATCGATTCGAATTTGTGCCTCTAAACTATCATCTGACGAAATGCAAGACGCTCTGCTTACTTTAGTAAAAAGATGTCAGGAGTCTTCTTTCGATCAATTAATATCGAATATATACGACAATAAACTTTTACTAAAGCCATATCGCAAACTTGCCCCTTTTTTAGACCAAAAAGGTTATCTCAGGGTGGGCGGACGTTTACGTCATGTCAATATCCCTTTTGAGATAAAGTATCCTCTTCTACTTCCCCGTACTCATCGAGTTACTGACCTTTTGATTGAAAATATTCATAAAGAACATTTTCACCCTGGATTTAATACTGTTTTGTATTTACTTCATCAACAGTATTGGATACTTCAGCTCGCAGGGCCATCCAGTCTGTTTTATCAAAATGCATTCGCTGCTTTCGCCTTCAACCAAAATCGTATACCCCCTATATGGGAGATCTACCCTATTTTCGTATTTCACAATTGAAGTGTTTTTTGCATGTCACGTTAGACTATGTAGGTCCCATTAACATATCTTTAGAAAGATATCGTGGTTCCAAGTTGTCTAAGGCCTATATTTGCCTTTTTGTCTGCTGTGCTGTAAAAGCAGTACACAATGAGTTAGTATCCGATATGTCTTCTGAGGCTTTTATAGCGGCTTTTCGGCGTTTTGTCGCTAGACGTGGTCGTTGCTCCGATATCTACAGCGATTGCGGTACCAATTTTATTGGTGCTAATACCCAATTGCATGACTTGTCCAAACAAGCATCAGAGCAATTAAAAATCATTTGGCATTTTAATCCCCCCGCTGCACCTCATTTTAGTGGACTGAGTGAAGCTGCAGTAAAATCTGTAAAGTATCATTTGTTCCGTGTTGTTGGAGATCAAATCTTAACCTGTGAGAAGTTAAATACTTTGCTTATACAAATCGAATCGCTCTTAAATTCTCGTCCGCTTTATCCTCAAAGTTCAGACCCCAACAATCTGGTTTCATTGACCTCCGGTCATTTTCTGACCTTAGAATCCCTTACTACTTGTCCCAGTCCAGACATGTCTTCTCTTAAATTGAAGTGTCTCTCTAGATGGCAGCTAATTCAGTGTATGAATACCGATTTCTGGGTTAGGTGGAAGGAACGGAAGTATTTGCTTACATTACAACAGCGTTCTAAGTGGGTCCAAAACTTAAGTGAAATTAAAATAAATGCTTTGGTTCTCATAAAAAATGAAACCAAGAATCCAATGAATTGGTTACTTGGTAGAATTGTAGAAGTAAATCCCGGTAATGATGGCCATATACGAGTAGTTACGGTGCGAACACAGAACGGATTGTTCAAACGGCCCATCGTAAAGTTGTATCCCTTGCCGATAGATTAGTTTCATACATTCATAGATTTAAATATTACTTTTCGTTTATAGTTTTAAGTTTAGAAATTAGTATCAAAGTTGTTAATTTGGGTTTTTTTTTCTCTCTCTATTAATTTTTTTGTACTATTTGGGTAGAAAATGATGAAATATTAAAGTAGTAAATAAATGATTAATTTTCGCAATTTTTGTTTCAACTATTTGGAATATTTTGTAATATAAAGAAAAACGTCCGTTTTGGTGGGCGGAAAATGTCGCTGCAACAATTATTTCCCGCGTCTAAAGTTACATTTTTATATTTATTCATTGGCAATACTTGGTTGACACCTGGATGTGCAGACGACTTAGGAGTCTTGCGATTGAAGCGCCACCAGTCGTCTCTCTCTCCAAGTATATTAAAGAAATAATTCTCAAAAAGTAGTTCTTCGCAAGTTCTTTTCCGCAAAAGTCTACATTGTTTTTAAGAAAATCTAATCTAAGTGAATGCTTTGAAACAAGCAGAATCCAGTCAGATTCTCCAGAGGAAATCAGGGATCCCTGCGACACTCACATCCAGAAATTTCAAAGGTAAGGTGCCATTCATCATTTTTATTGCCAAAGTATACCCTTTTCGCGTCGAATCTCAACCAAAATTTTGTCTGTTAATAGGAACCACCTTTTCGGGACAGAACCTCTAATGTCCAGAACGAGAACAAAAAGTATATGTGCCTCGTATTCACTTACGTTATGCACGTACCAAAAATAACCTACTGATTTCAATTTAAATAGATTATATGCTTAATATTTGACTGACTAAACTTAAAACTAAGAATTAAGCTAATTCAAAGAGATTTAAATTTGTTTTAGTAAATAAATTACTCTGTGCTTAAGGAATCATTTAAATAACTAGAATAAACTTTAAAATTTCATAAAATCTACCCTAGTACAAAATAAATCAAACTGCGCGACTGACTGATTAAACTGAAATCTCCATAAAGTCGAACTTGAAACTGCTTTTTGTATTAAACTCGTATTTCTACTTTAAATATCAGACTTCCTAATAAAAGGCATGACACGTGTTCATTTAAGTTATATACATAATTTAAATTATTTTTTAATATTTTATTTAAACTTTTGAGAAAAAAAAAGATTGAGCCTAAAGTTTCAATTTTTAATACTGTTTATTATGTAAACTCATAATTTTTGTAATATGCCTAATTGAATTAAATAATAACAAGTATTGTTAATAAAACAATAACAAAAAAAAAAGAATATTTTTTTTGTCTTTGTGTGTTGTTCTAGTGACCCAGTCCAACTTTTTTAATTTTTAAAAAGAATATCTGCACATTTTTTAGGAAGACAATAGAAGTTTAAGCATAGATTCATACTAGAATTTATTTGGTATTTCCAGACATTTAATCTGATTATACTTAGCTTTCCCAGACAGCTTAGATTATTTTTCCAGATAGATATATTTTTTACTTTATCTTTTAGATGTATAATTAGATATTTACGAAAATTGCAATTTTTTTTATTTTTTTTAAATAATTTTTACTCAAAAAATATATAATATTAGAGAAAGTATATTTTTTTAAGTTTTTGTAAAATAAATATAGAATAAATTTTGATTTTTTAAAAACATACTAGCAGCAGAAGAAAATCTAAAAAATCTAATTTTTAAGAAAGAAAATCAATTTAAAAAAATTAGTTTTTATATAAATAAACAAATCTAGTTCAAAAAGAATAAATATAAATATAAGGATATAAAAATTTAATTTTTGTACAGCAGGAAAAGGTATAAAAAAACCAAGGTCAAACATTTAAACTATGGTTTTTTAACCAAATATTTTTGTTCGGTCTTAATACGCAATCCATTTGATTTTAAAATATTAAAAAATATAAGAAACCGCTTTAATTTAACTTCGGTAGAGTATATAGCTAATACTTTATTGAATGATCTTAAAACTAAGGCTTAAGCTTATTAAAGAAGATTCGTAAATTGTTTAAATTAATTTTGGTAACTGCAATGCTATGTGCTTAAGGCAGCATCTAAATAAATAACATAAACTTCAATATTTCCTAAAATCTACACTACTACAAAATTAATCAAATTCAGCGCTAACTCTGGCTGATTTAACTGAACTCTCGATAAACTCGAACCTGAAACTGCTTTTTGAACTAAACCCGGATTTCTAATTTAAATATCATATTTCCTAATAAGAAGTATAACACGTGTTCATATAAGTTATGCATGTAATTCAGACAACTTGCTGGTATTTGATTTTAATATAATTCGTGTACACAATAAGCCTCATATAAGACGTTTTTATCGTGTAATAATTTAATACATGAATCAATTCATTTCGTAACTTTATTTGCACACAAAACCTGCCTGTTAAGCATACCTGTTACAGCATTGTTATAATCCTAAATTCTTAACTTAAATAATCCGATTTACTATTAAAAAGTATGCGTGCCTCATAACCATTTAAGTTGTGCATGTAATTAACATTTTCCCAACATTTAATTTTAATTTTTTTTCCTTAGATTATATGCCTCATATTTGACTAATTCAGCTTGAATTTGAGACTTTTTCTTTAACAAAATCATAATTCTAAAAAACTCCATACAATCTACACTAGTATAGATGTAAAAAATTAATCAAACTAAGCGTTAACTCTGGCTGATTAAACTCAACTCTACATAAACCTAGATATTTAATTAAAACAGTGGAAAAAGAAGAAAAATTCCCCCGCCCTACTTTCCCGCACTCTCCGATAAAATTCATACGTTCCCGCCATACTTATTGCCCCCCTGTTGTAACCCTGTAGCGTGAATTTAATGAGATGGAAAAATAGAAGAAAAAAAATCCTCCACGCTTTATCTTCGCGTTCTCGGGTTTTTATGAGGGGGTCGAAATGAGAGAAAGGGTTAGAAAGAAAAGTGTATTTTCGTCTCCGTATGAGAAACAATTTTAACGGACGGGCATTTTCTTAAGGATATTGTATTAGTGGCTTGGAGAGTCTTATACTTTTATTGCAAGCTGGAGGATCGTCTTGTGGAATAATAACGCGTTTATGGAAAGTTTATTTGAATATTTTTCGGTTAAAATGCATTATTTCATTTTAAATGTATTTTATCAAAAATGTGCTACATATACAGTGCGAACGTAAAGGTTGGAATAAATTCATTAAAAATTCAGGGGTATGTTAAAAAAAAAACGCTCGGACATGTCGATTTTTATTTTTAACTGCGGGTTTTCTTACTATAATTTTATGTATACAGGGTGGCCCAAAAATAAGTTACGGTCATCAACGTAATTTTTTTAAATGTAAACACCTATTTTTTATTTTAGATTTAGGTTCTACATCAAATTCTAAGTACATTTCATGTACCATGTCCTATACCTAAACTCGACCGTTGACGATTGAACACAATAAAAGGCTATTTTTGGAAGAGTTATTTATATCAAGCAACCTATCAGTTATTGTTTGGTTATTTACATTTGTGGTTGGTGTTTTTGATTGTTAACTTGTCACAATTTGTTGACATCAAATAATTTTGAGTGAATTTAGTTTGATTTAGATGCCTAAGCAAAGTTTTGCTTGTGTTAAGTTTATCAAAAGATAAAATTAAAATTTCAAAAAATGGTACGTCTTAGTGAGCGAGAGCGAATAGAGATTTTGATGATGATTGGTTATGGAAAGAGGATGCGCACTCAGATAGAAGTCTGTGAAATTTATCATGCCAAGTATCCTGATAGGCCACGTATATCTCAAAGTACTGTCAGTAAAATAGAACAGAAATATCGGGATTTGGGTCATGTCAGGGATAATTATACGAAAGGTCGGTCAAGTATATCAGAAGAGAAGCAACTAAATGTTTTGCCGGCGGTTGAAGAAGATTGCCATAAAACGACTCGCAATATTGCGTTAGAAAATTAGATATCCCAGACGTCCGTCGTTAAGTATTTAGTTATAAATAAATGGCACCCTTACAAAGTTCAATTGGTTCATGAACTAAATGAAGATGACCCAGATAGGCGTTTAGAATTTTGTGAGAGACTTATGGACTTGTGCCATGCTAATCCACAATTTTCAAAAAAAATTGTATTTTCTGATGAGGCAACGTTTTGTCTTCATGGTAGTGTAAACCGGCAAAACTGCCGATATTGGGCTACTGAAAATCCGCACTGGATGATGGAGTGCCACAGCCAAGTCCCTCAAAAAGTAAATGTTTCGGCGGGGGTGATTGAAAACAGGGTTATAGGGCCCTTTTTCTTTGAAGGATATTTGAATGGTGAGAGGTATTTAGAGTTTTTAGAAAATGACTTGGTTCCATGCCTTGCCACTTTATACCCTGATCCAGAAGACCCGGATATATTAGATAATTCCTTATGGTATCAGCAAGATGGAGCTCCAGCCCATTACACTCGTCCCGTGCGCCAGTACCTGGATACCGTTTTCCCTGGACGTTGGATTGGTCGGAGGGGTGCAATTGAATGGCCGGCCAGATCGCGGGATCTGACTCATTTAGATTTTTTTTTGTGGGGGTATCTTAAGTCCAAAGGTTATGTTAATCGGCCAAACAACATTGAAGACTTAAAAATTAGAATAACGGAAGAAATAAGATTGATAGAACCTTCTGTTATCGATAACGTTTTACAAGAATTTCAGCATCGACTGGGATATTGCCAAGAGGTTCGTGGCAGCCATTTTCAACACTTAATAAATTAATTAAAATATTTTTATGTATTCTTGCTTGATATAAATAACTCTTCCAAAAATAGCCTTTTATTGTGTTCAATCGTCAACGGTCGAGTTTAGGTATAGGACATGGTACATGAAATATAATTAGAATTTGATGTAGAACCTAAATCTAAAATAAAAAATAGGTGTTTACGTTAAAAAAAAATTACGTTGATGACCGTAACTTATTTTTGGGCCACCCTGTATACATAAAATTATAGTAAGAAAACCCGCAGTTAAAAATAAAAATCGACATGTCCGAGCGTTTTTTTTTTTGAACATACCCCTGAATATTAAATGAATTTATTCCAACCTTTACGTTCGCACTTTATAAATAAAAATATAAAATGATTGTAATATACATTATCAATTAAAATTGCGTTGCGTTCCATTTTATTTGCGAAATATCAGCAATCGATAGTACTGTTGAGGATGCACTGAAGTCAATCCTACTGTCATTGAAGCCGGTTTATCGCTAGGTAAAGCAACTAAAAGTGGGCGTTATCATTTAGTGTGGCAATGAGAGGGAGCTAACTAAAGAAAATTATGATGTGATTGATAATTTAATTTTGAATGATAAATCTCTTCCGCATCAAGTCCATCAAACTCCTAAAGTTAGTGACCATTTAATTATATTAATTTCTATAGTTAAACCAAAGGAACAGCCAATGGATATAATAAGTTATACTAGGTCTCTCAAAACCTATAAATGCAATAAACTCTAAAAAGAACTGCTTACATGCAATTGGAATAGAAATAGTTCAGATATTGAGTTACTAGCTAATACTTTTGTCCCAGATATTAGAACAATTCTTGACAGTATGTGCTCAAGGAATAAAATTATGCAGAAACAAAATTGTGTTGATAAAAAATGGATAAATCAAGGTAAAAGGGAGCAAATACAGGAAAGGAATCGACTATATAAAAGGGCTAACATAGAAAATAATGACAACATTTAAAATAAGTATAAGACTATAAGGAATAACACAGTAAGATGAGAGTAGAAGTAGATATATTTTTTACGCAGACCATAGATTTAAATAAAAATAATCAAAAATAACTCTCTGAAAAATAAACTCGACTTTTGTCGATAGATTTTTTGAGGAAGACTTTCTTGGGAAAATTGGGTATAACTTTTTTTAATTAAATTTAAGAAAGAAGTTTTATAAGATTTTCTTCGAAGATTTTTGAACAATTTATTAATTTATAAACATAAAAAATTTCATTTTAGTTAAAAAAACATTCCATTTATTTAACAACCCTGCTTAACTTTGTTATTTTAAGGTTTAAAACTAAATGTTATCTATATGATTTGTTTTGTTTGTTTTTATTCTTAGTTGTTTTTGAGAAAATTAGAAAAAACTGTTAAAGGATTTTTCCTACTTTTTTGGAAAACTGTTAAGACTAAAAAAAAAAAATTCTATTCTATGTAATGCGCATTGATATTCCAAACAAATTTTATTTTTCCAACTAATAGTTTTAGAGAAAAAAAATTAAAACCAAAATATGAACATTTTCCCATGGTACTCAATGGACTTTTTTCGGAAAATTGGGTATAACTTTTCTTTTGGTTAATTTAAAAAAAAAAGTTTTATGAGTCTTTTTTTAAGCTTTTTGGGCTATTTATTCATTTATAAAAAAAAAATCTGAAAAAACGAATTTCCAAATTTCTTATTCTGAACCTTACGATCCAATTACCTTGAAAGTGATTATATTTACCAACAGGATTATGATTTTTGAATCAATATTTCACAAGTCAAGTGCCTCGAATAATAATAATAATAATAATAATAATAATAATAATAATAATAATAATAATAATAATAATGTGATTCGCTTATAATTGAAATTTGTTTTAACGAATCAGAAGAAAATAATGATTCAATCATTCCAAGCAAATTAATTAACATATTGAAAAATCAAATCGAATGAATCAATCGAATGAAGAAATGATTTTTTTAAATTAAGGGTCAATATTTCTTGCAATTTTGACTAGCTAAGAGTAGACTAAAGAAGTGTGGAACGATATAACTCAACTGCCTGTAAAAGAAAAATCCATTAATTTCTTTCGGGTAGTTAACATAATTGAAGAAGGGAAAGAATTCATTTCAGTCACGGAATTTTAGAAGAAGAACGAAGAACTCTAGGTTGAAATGAATCAATTGTAAAAGAAGAACTTAATAAGGTCTTCCAGGTAATTGAGACTTTTAAAAAATCAATAATTTGTTTTAGGATATTGACATTATTAAAGAAGAAGAAGAAGAAGAGGAAGAAGGAAAAGAAGAATAATAAAAAAAACTGTGGGCTCTAGTAGCTTTAATACATGGAAAAGAAGAAATCGAGATTTCATTACACAATTGTAAAAGAAAAATTCAATAATTTCCCCTAGGCAGTTGAGGTCCTTAAAGAGGAGGAAGAAGGGGTGTGGGCTTAAATAACTCAACTGCCTGTACAAAAATCAATAATTTCTTTCAGATAGTTTAGAAAAAGTACAGTTGTACTTAGTTTCGGATAATTAGAATGGAGTAATTATTGCAGGCGCTTTTTAGTAAGCCATTGTTTGGACAGCAACTGGCGTTAATGAGAAAATGATTGTAACATTATTGCTTTTATAGGACTAAAATGAAGTTATATGGCACTAGGTTATTTTTCTTGGATAACTTTTAAATCGTGTGGTTATTCGACGAGATGTGCAAATAATAGAAGACACTCAGGACACAGTTCAAGTCAACATACAAGTGTATTGTTCCAGAAGAAGTATCTACTTCAGTGGGGGCAGGTGAGGCTTCAGGCACTAATGAAAATTCCTCAGACACCAGTGTGCAGGACAAGTCAGAGTTGGAGTCGGAGAAGAGTTTTGAAGACTATGAAGGTGGCAGCAGGGACAGCTCGAAGGACAGTGACACGGATTAAGTTCCTACAAGTAAGATGGTCGGGCAGAGGGTTCCAGAGCCATGGTCTTCAAAGAGGCAGCCTAAACCCAAGGTGTTGGAGGATTATGTCACATACCTGTGTGTTGAAGACTACGGACTTGAAGATCCGGCTACAGTGGAGGAGGCTATGACCAGGCCAGATGCAAAGATGTGGAAAGAGGCTATGCAAGATAAAATCCAAAGCTTTGAGGAGAATGAGACCTGGCAAATATCGGAGTGGCCTGCTGATAGTTCGGTAGTGAAAAATAAGTGGGTGTTTAGAAAAAGAAAGTCAATTGTGAGGGTGAGGTTAAATATCGTGCCAGATTAGTGGCTAAAGGGTGCTCTCAAAGACCTGGTATTGACTATGACGAAACCTTCTCACCTGTTATGCGCTATTCTACATTAAGACTATTATTTGGATTGTCAGTTAAGTTAGGCTTAGACATAGAACATCTTGATGTAAAAACCGCATTTCTAAATGAGCATTTAAAGGAAAATGTGTTTATGCAAAAGCCAGAAGGGTATGCAGGTGCCAATGATAACCCAAATAAGTGTTTCCGGTTAAAAAAAGCCATCTATGGTTTAAAACAAGCATCAAGGGCTTGGAACGATAAAATCATTAATGTGTTGTTTGAATTGGGATATCATAGGTCCAAGCATGAACCCTGTCTTTATATTAAGAAAGAAAATGAGTTTTTAACTGCTCTAACATTGTTTGTGGGTGATTTTTTTATTTGTTCTAACAGTGTAAAGGAAATTAGCAGGATAAAAACAGAATTAGGGTTAAGGTTTAAGATTAAAGATCTTGGGAGGATCAAGGAATGTTTGGGCATGTACGTTGACTACGATAGTAATCCAAAAAATTAGAACAAATAACTATTAATATGATATAAAAACCCAATTATAAAAGTTTAACAAGATAATCACATATTCAATAAAATTAAATTAAATTAAATTAACTGCAATATACCTACTAACTATAACTTAAACACATGGGTTTTAATCGCAAGAGTAATGATCCACCAAGATATCGACAATCACATGAACCGGAGAGAAATTTATACCGCACATGTGACAGATCCGATTAAATATAGCGCATATTGTATATAGTGGCGATTTCAACAGGATGTTAGTATGAGGCCTTGGCAGAAAGAATGTTAGGGGATGTCTAGCATTAAACCTAGGCACCATGAAATGTACACGAGAAAAGTAGAAGAAGTACAGGACTATCAGCAGGCGCTTTTTAGTAAGCCATTGTTTCGACAGCAACTGGCGTTAATGAGAAAATGATAGTAACATTATTGCTTTTATAGGACTAAAATGAAGTTATATGGCACTAGGTTATTTTTCTTGGATAACTTTCAAATAGTGTGGTTATTCGACGAGATGTGCAAATAATAGAAGACACTCAGGACACAGTTCAAGTCAACATACAAGTGTATTGTTCCAGAAGAAGTATCTACTTCAGTGGGGGCAGGTGAGGCTTCAGGCACTAATGAAAATTCCTCAGACACCAGTGTGCAGGACAAGTCAGAGTTGGAGTCGGAGAAGAGTTTTGAAGACTATGAAGGTGGCAGCAGGGACAGCTCGAAGGACAGTGACACGGATTAAGTTCCTACAAGTAAGATGGTCGGGCAGAGGGTTCCAGAGCCATGGTCTTCAAAGAGGCAGCCTAAACCCAAGGTGTTGGAGGATTATGTCACATACCTGTGTGTTGAAGACCACGGACTTGAAGATCCGGCTACAGTGGAGGAGGCTATGACCAGGCCAGATGCAAAGATGTGGAAAGAGGCTATGCAAGATAAAATCCAAAGCTTTGAGGAGAATGAGACCTGGCAAATATCGGAGTGGCCTGCTGATAGTTCGGTAGTGAAAAATAAGTGGGTGTTTAGAAAAAGAAAGTCAATTGTGAGGGTGAGGTTAAATATCGTGCCAGATTAGTGGCTAAAGGGTGCTCTCAAAGACCTGGTATTGACTATGACGAAACCTTCTCACCTGTTATGCGCTATTCTACATTAAGACTATTATTTGGATTGTCAGTTAAGTTAGGCTTAGACATAGAACATCTTGATGTAAAAACCGCATTTCTAAATGAGCATTTGAAGGAAAATGTGTTTATGCAAAAGCCAGAAGGGTATGCAGGTGCCAATGATAACCCAAATAAGTGTTTCCGGTTAAAAAAAGCCATCTATGGTTTAAAACAAGCATCAAGGGCTTGGAACGATAAAGTCATTAATGTGTTGTTTGAATTGGGATATCATAGGTCCAAGCATGAACCCTGTCTTTATATTAAGAAAGAAAATGAGTTTTTAACTGCTTTAACATTGTTTGTGGGGTGATTTTTTTATTTGTTCTAACAGTGTAAAGGAAATTAGCAGGATAAAAACAGAATTAGGGTTAAGGTTTAAGATTAAAGATCTTGGGAGGATCAAGGAATGTTTGGGCATGTACGTTGACTACGATAGTTATCCAAAAAATTAGAACAAATAACTATTAATATGATATAAAAACCCAATTATAAAAGTTTAACAAGATAATCACATATTCAATAAAATTAAATTAAATTAAATTAACTGCAATATACCTACTAACTATAACTTAAACACATGGGTTTTAATCGCAAGAGTAATGATCCACCAAGATATCGACAATCACATGAACCGGAGAGAAATTTATACCGCACATGTGACAGATCCGATTAAATATAGCGCATATTGTATATAGTGGCGATTTCAACAGGATGTTAGTATGAGGCCTTGGCAGAAAGAATGTTAGGGGATGTCTAGCATTAAACCTAGGCACCATGAAACGTACACGAGAAAGGTAGAAGAAGTACAGGACTATCAATGAATCCATTCAGTAACCCATGCAGGAATTTTACAGAGAAGATCATTTTTTTGAGATGTAATGGATGTAGATTAAAGCGTTCCAATAGTTGCCGATGATCAAACCCTCTTACCGGATATATGCCATCCTGCCTGAAGGCCAAAAACTTAGCAATTCTACGCTAAACAGATTCAAGGAGACCAACATGATTCTGATAGAACGGGTTCCATACGATGCAGCCAAATTCTAGTTTTGATCTCACAAAGCAGCAGAAAAGCAGTCTTAATGTAGATTCCAAAGTAAAACTCTGAGAATTTCTAATTATGAACCCAAGCCTTCTCTCTTGTTGAAGTGTGGAACGAATGTAAAATCAGAGTCAAAGGTGATACCAAGATCAGTAATTTGCTCTAATCTACTCAAAATAGTATCATTAATAAAGTAATTAAAATTTAAGGGTGTTCTTGATCTAGAGTAACTGACCCCACTACATTTAGCCGCATTCAAGCCTAACCTATTAACAGCGCACCTTACCTCCAATGTATTTAGACAGTTCTGAAGAAAAACAAAATCCTCCAAACCATATACATTTAAATATACCTTCAAATAATCGGCAAAAGCCAGCCTATGACAAGTGAGTGACTCAATCAAGTCATTTATAAAAAAAATAAACTGGAGCGGACCCAGGTTCGAGCCCTGTGGTACACCTGACGTTACGTTAAAAAGTTTCGATTTAAAGACCTCATATTCAACATATTGAGATCTACCAATCAAGTAGGAATGAAATAAATTAAATAATCTCCCTGAAAAACCTTACTGAGTTAATTTATGCAGCAAAATATAGTGATCTATCCGATCAAAGGGTTTTTGGAAGTCGGTATAAATAACATCGACTTGAGTATTAACATCAAGTGATTCACAGATGTGGCTAGACAGACAGGACAAGTTAGTAACACAAGATCGCGCGCTAAAAAATCCATGCTGGTCTACAGAGATGAGTTCTTTTGCGTGACTAAATAGCGACCGATTCAGCATAATTTCAAAAATTTTTGAGAAGTTACAGAGTAATGAGATTGACCTGTAGTTCACGATTTGATCAGAGTCCCCAGCTTTTAAAATAGGTATTATTTTAGCAGCCAAATTTCAGGAATTTGTTCTGTTGACAGTACTAAGTTGAACATGAAGGTAAAAAATTAAATTGAAAATGTAGGTCAGCGGATCAGCCAGGACACCAATGCAATCTTTAACTAAGAAGCTAGGCACACCGTCTACACCAGATGTTAACTTAGTTTTGAGTTTTTTACTAGCCAAAATATTCTGGGAAGCATCAATGTTGGAAATGTCAAAGTGGGCCACATTATCAGACGTCGACGAATGGTTAAGTGTTTTATTTTGTTTTTCTTTTATGAAATTTGAAAAAGTTATATAATTAGATAGCCAGTTCGTGGGAAAAAGAACAGGCTCGTCTAAATCAGCTAATGTTAGAGTATTTGGAAGAAAGCGATCGTGAGCCGGAGATCCAATACGATAATGAGAAAGAGTCTGGAGAAGAAGATCATGTAGAAAGACAGGATCTCGACAGATGATGATGATAATTTGGAAATGCAACCTACCTTTGTTGGTAAGGATGGAATTACAAAGTGAGAAAAGAGTATTTCGAAAAAAAATGTAAAAACTAGAGCTCAGAATATAATAAAGCATTTTTTAGGAGTAAAAGTAGCTGCTAAGGGCTTAAAAACAGAAATTGCGATTTGGAAATATTTTTTTACAAATGACATTTTAAATTTAATTGTTAGATATTTTGAAAATTCAGGCAGTAATTGGGCTTTTATATTTGGCGGGGGTTCTAAAATCAAATCGGCTGAATCTTGAAGAATTGTGGGCTAAAAATGCGACGGGTGCAGAGCTTTTTAGGCTAACTATGTCTCAAAGTACATTTCGATTTCTATTAGCACACCCGCGTTTTGATGATTTGGAAACTAGGGATGAAAGAAAAAAATTGACAAGTTGGCTGCTCTTAGAGAAGTTTTTGATACTGTTGTAAATAACTTTAAAATCGAAATACACCATTTGAATGCGTGACAATCAACGAAAAGCTAGAAGCTTTTCGAGGAAAATGTAATTTTCGCCAGTATATTCCTAGTAAACCTAACAAGTACGGGATTAAACTTTTTGCTTTAGCAGATTCGAAAACTTTTTATACTTCAAATATGGAAGTGTATGTAGGGAAGCAGCCAAGCGGACCATATGAATATAGTAACTCACCAACTGCAGTTGTACAAAGATTATGTGAGCCAATCAAAGGAACCAGCCGCAATGTGACAGTTGACAACTGGTTTACCAGTATGGATTTGTTGACATCGCTTTATGAAGATTTTAAGCTGACTCTTTTGAGTACTGTACGGGAAAATAAAAGACAATTGCTCCTAGAATTTTTACAGCCATCACGTCGTCCAGTTGGATCAAGTTTATTTGCATTCAGAAGTAATTGTACATTGGTATCACATGTACCAAAAAGAACAAAAAAGTTTTAGTTTTGTCAAATATGCATTATGATGACAAAATAGATACCATCACAAACAAACCAGAAATGATAATGAATTACAACTCTACTAAAGGTGGAGTGGATTGTGTAGACAAACTATGCGCAGCATACAATTGTGCTCGAAACACCAGACGATGGCCCATGGTCATATTTTACTCCTTACTCAATGTGGCTGGAACAAACTCTTTTTTCATTTTTTCGACAAATAATGCTACTGCAATACGACGAAGGAATTTTTTGCGAGCTTTATCTTTTCAGTTGGTGGAAGAACATGTTCGCCGACGTGTCACCCAGTGCATTCCCAGGGTTATGCAACTAAGGATAAGTGAAATTTTTGGATTAGAAACACCTAGACCAGATCGAGTACCGACACAAACTGGCCAATGAGGACGCTGCGCATTCTGCAATCGCAAAAAAAATAGGCCTTCACGTTTATCATGTATTGAATGTCATACATTTATTTGTTTAGAGCACTCGCTAATAGTATGTCATGAATATCACCCATAAATTTAAAGTTTTTATTTGATTATAAATTACCTGTCACTTTGTTTGCTAAATGCTTTTTTTACCAATAATTAATGTTTAGATTTAATAATTTATATGCAATTTTACAATAAAAATCTTGTTTATTTAGAATCTGTATATTTATTTTTGGTTAATATTGCATAAACATTCTAAAAAAAATTAATTTAGCCTTCGACTTTGACTGCGGACTGACAGTCCGCGTGCGAGCGTTCTATCTCAATATATGGCGCGAGCTCCGGAGGGTTAATGAAATTTGATTGTATAAATGCCTCACCAAAGAACAGTACAAAAGCATCAACTATGTCTTGTGGGTCTTTAATTACCACGTCATCGGGTAGCCTCATCATACCAGGAATCCTGGTGCCAGCCTTCTTAGAGCCAATAAAATTCGAAAAGCTAAATGGGTCCAAAGAATTATTCCTTTCGGTGTTTGATATATACAACTTATATTCATTGCGTATTTGTAGTTTGATAAGGCGTCTAAAAGAATGGAATTTATTTTGAAAGAATGAAGAATTGTACATTTTAAAGTCCTTGAAAGCCTTTTCTTTCCTATAAGTGTTCTTAATCAACTCTCGAGAATAATAATTTGGACATCTTCTTTTACGTTGCTGCTTAAGAGGAATGTGTGCGGCAAATATGCCATTCAATATATCATATAGGGCTCCACATGCATCATTAACGTCAGAGGATAAATACACAGTAGACCAGTCAGCTTCAAGAATTGAGTCATAAAGGAGATGGAAGTTGGCCTTTCTAAAATTAAAAGAATGAGATAAGTTTTAATTAAGCTAAAAATAATGGACATGTTGGCCTGAGACAGTAAAATCAATTTCCAGTGCAGGGTGATGCAAATCCTCCAAGAAAAAAGGCACGTCACTACGCGAAGCAGTACAGGTGAAGTTAGATAAAACAAGATCCAATAGTCTGTTATTATAGTTTAGAATGTGATTACTATGAACAAGATTAAAAGTGTTAGCAAAATTATTCACAGCAATAGACTTTTAACTAACATGATTACCTGTAGGTGAGTTAATAGAGAAATCAGACACGTTAAAATCGCCCACTATTATTACATTATGGTTTAGCTTTGATATTAAAAGTGTAAACTGATCCAGAATTTGCTCGAAAATTACAGATGTGATAGATGGTGGGATGTACGAAACAATTATGAATTGATTAATATATTGATAAAAAAAAAACAATGTCTGTGAAGAACTCAAATGTATTTGATGAATATTTAAATTTGAATAAAATTTGATTTGATTATTACAGTAATAGAAGGTTGGATAACCAATCGTATTTATTTACCTTAAATAAAAGATGTAATAAAATTCAAGTTATGAGCAGAATATATACTTGATATATTAAATAAGACAGTTATTCTATTGACAATTTTCTATGAGAGTAGGGTTGAAAATAATAAAGGTGAAGAATATGATGAAAAAGTTTTGCACCCCACGCTTTTTACTTTAATTTAAATTATTCTGTTAACAACTTAAATTTTATTATGACAAACTGTCCGAAATTTTTATTTCATCAATGTTTTGAAGGCACAATGTTGATTTTTCACTATCAGTATAAGATTAAATACGGACAAAAAAAAAACCCTTTTATTTACTTAAAATTAACTTTCTTTATTGCATCATTTTACATCTTTTTTTACTGGATCACCTCACTTTTCCCAATTCAATTTCCTATTAACCTCATGCAAAACCATACACTACAAATAATTACACTTCTTGCTTGGGTCGACTTAATCCCGCCCGAGCTGGTAATTAATCTTAAATAACAATATCAAATGTTGAACATTAGTTTTAACTTGCGGAATTAATCTCAGTTTCCTAAACTTTCTGATACGCGCAGCCAGAAACTAATTGCAAATATGCTTTAGGGGTGTATTTGTGGGTTTCGTAGGCGATTATTTGTTTAGTTGAATAAGCTTAAATGAAATAGCGGAGGTTTTCTTTTTTTTTTAGTTTTAAATTATACGACGTGCTTTTGTCAGCTGAAATAATTAATTTGTGCAGCGGAAATTCAATATATGGATTCACCTGTTTGTCAAACAAAAGTATTAAATATAATTTAATGTTGTCAATATAATGAAGACTGAAAGATGTTTAATAATTAATGGATGGATGTTGCTAAAATAGGAATTTTAATGATATATGAAATTTTGCTGGTGCAATTTGTGAAAACTGGAGAGGAATAATTGTGGATATATCCAGAGAAAAAGTATTTCAAAAAAATATACATAATTTACTTTGATTATTGTCTTTTATTATTCAGGGATGTTATTTTTTTTTCAGTTATTTCATGCTTTTGTTTTCTATGCTTTTTTTATTGCTAATGTTTTTTTTTTTAATTTATTCCATTATTTTATTTTTGGATGTCTCTTATAGTCTATTTTTTTATTAGGCATTCTTGAAGTAACTTTATATTCGTCTTCTCATGTTTTGATATTTTTTTTCTCCCAGATAGTTAAAATAAATAGTTTATTTTTAAACTTGCTTATATACAAAATTTTTAAATATTTCTGCTCCTTTTAGATTTATATTTACTTCAAACAACGTCAAACTTCAACTTACAGTGTTGCCAAGAGTATCTGGAGAGCATGTTAATTTATTGATACATGAAATTTAACACCCTCACATATCAATATAATTACAACTTCACAACACCTAGCCTTAACATTAAATCGTAATGCTATTCTGAAACTAAACTTTTCGTTAGAACATCTGCAGGCATAACTTCAGTTCTTAAATACCTCAAGTCTATTACTTTGTCCGTAACAGCCTCTCTTATATCAATATGCTCACTTCTTTTATGGTAAATATGATTTGCAGATAAATTAATTGCACATTTCTGCTATCAATTGCAGATAAAATAATTTGCAATTTATAAATTAATTGCACTCTGGTTGTCTGAACAAAGCTGATTGAACAAAATTATACAAGGAACTACGCCAATCAAATCAGTAAATAAACCTCACAAATGCATGTCTTCCTTAGTAGCCTCAGAAATAGACATGTATTCTGTTTCGGTTGATGACAGAGCCACAGTTTTTTGTTTTGAGCTTTCCCATGAAATCAAAGACCCACTCAATTTAAAAGCATAACCTGTGTATGACCTTCGGTCCAAAACATTTGCCCCCCAATCTCCATCCACAAAGCCTTGTAACTCTGTTCCATCATCACAAAACTTTAGACTATAATCCAGAGTATGTTTTAAATATTTCAAGACCCTTTTAGCACTTTTCCAGTGTCTCTGATTATAAACAGTATTAAATTAACTTAGAAAGCTTACTGAAAAAGATATATCAGGTCTTGTCAACACTGACAAGTACATAAGACTATCAATCTCTGGTATGGAACCTGCACCCTATCAAAAGTACCTTTGACAGCCTCATCGAAATTAACTTTACATTCCATAGGGGTCTGGACTCTTTTGGCATCCAACATATTAAACCTATTTAATAATTGAAGTATATACTTTCTTTTACTCAAAGTTATAACACGATTTTTAATCTCGTAGTCAACTTGCATGCCCAAACATTCCTTGATCCTCCCAAGATCTTTAATCTTAAACCTTGACCCTAATTCTTTTTATCCTACTAATTTCCTTTACACTGTTAGAAAAAATAAAAAAATCGCCCACAAACAATGTTATAGCAGTTTAAAACTCATTTTCTTTCTTAATATAAAGACAGGGTTCATGCTTGGACCTATGATATCCCAATTCCAATAACACATTATTGACTTTATCGTTCCAAGCCCTTGATGCTTGTTTTAAACCATAGATGGCTTTTTTTAACCGGAAACACTTATTTGGGTTATCATTGGCACCTGCATACCCTTCTGGCATTTGCATAAACACATTTTCCTTCAAATGCCCATTTAGGAATGCGGTTTTTACATCAAGATGTTCTATGTCTAAGCCTAACTTAACTGAAAATTCAAATAATAATCTTAATGTAGAATAGCGCATAACAGGTAAGAAGGTTTCGTCATAGTCAATGCCAGGTCTTTGAGAGCACCCTTTAGCCACTAATCTGGCACGATATTTAACCTCACCCTCACAATTGACTTTCTTTTTAAACACCCACTTATTTTTCACTACCGAACTATCAGCAGGCCACTCCGACATTTCCCAGGTTTCATTCTCCTCAAAGCTTTAGATTTCATCTTGCATAGCCTCTTTTCCACACTTTGCATCTGGCCTGGTCATAGCCTCCTCCACTGTAGCCGGATCTTCAAGTCCCTGGTCTTCAACACACAGGTATGTGACAAAATCCTCCAACACCTTGGGTTTGGGCTGCCTCTTTGAAGACCATGGCTCTGGAACCCTCTGCCCGACCATCTTACTTGTAGGAACATAATCCGTGTCACTGTCCTTCGAGCTGTCCCTGCTGCCACCTTCATAGTCTTCAAAACTCTTCTCCGACTCCAACTCTGACTTGTCCTGCACACTGGTGTCTGAGGAATGTTCATTAGTGCCTGAAGCCTCACCTGCCCCCACTGAAGTAGATACTTCTTCTGGAATAATACACTCTTGTATGTTGACTTAAACTGTGTCCTGAGTGTCTTCTATTATTTGCACATCTCGTCGAATAACCACACTATTAGTCTCAGAGTCAAACAACCTATACCCTTTGCTCTCTTCACTATATCCCACAAGTATGGTCTTCTTAGCCTTTTTATCCCACTTTAGCCGGGTCTCCTTAGGAATATGAGTCATCACAGTGCTACCAAAAATGCGTAAATGCTTAATATCTTACTTACGATTGAACCACACTTCATATGGAGTCTTGTTGTCAGGCAGTCCAGTTGTCACAGTCCTATTCTGCAAATATGCTGCAGTATTTACTGCTTCGCCCCAGAACTTCTTATCGAGGTTGGTGTCGAAGAGCTTGCACCTTGCCTTCTCGATTAGGGTCCTGTTCAGCCTTTCGGCAGAACCATTTTGCTTCGTGGTATATGCCACAGTCTTCTGGTGAATAATGCCTACTTGCTTTAAGTACTTGTCAAATAGATTGCTACAAAATTCACCTCCATTATCACTGCGCAAAATCTTAATTTACTTTCCAGTTTGATTCTCGACTAAACTTTTAAAATCCTTAAAAGTTTCAAAGACCTGATCTTTTGTTTTAACAAAATAAACAAAAATCATTTTGCTGAAATCGTCTTGGAAAGTTAAAAAATACCTAGACCCCCCGACAGAAACTTTCTCCATGGGCTTACAAAGATCTGTGTTAACCATCCCTAGGATGTCCGAGGCACGCCCACCTTTGTCAGGCAATGGTAAACGACATTGGTTACCTTCATTGCATGTATCACAGTTATGTTTGCTTATATTTATTGGCCCGTTACACAGCATACCCTCCACAGCACCAATGGTCATCTTCTTGAGATCATTTACCCCCAAATGCCCCAGCCTGCGATGCCATGTTTTGCCAGAAACTGCAGCCAAAAAACACTGCCCTGGAACTTCTACATCTAATTTGTAAATGTTATCAATTAACTTAGCTACAGCAATCAACTGCCTTTTCTCATTATAAATACAACATCCTTCAGAGCTAAAAACTACTTTATTTCCCTTGCTAGTTAACTGACTTACCGAAAGTAGGTTGGTAGCGACTTCAGGGACATATAAAACATCTTTCACTTGGATATCAAATCTTTGGTTGCCTACCCTAGTCTTCACATTTATATTTCCTGTACATTCTTCAGAAACTTTGGACTTGTCCGCAATTAGAATTTGTTTTGGCCCAACTGCACTCTTTACATCATACAGCCAATCCTTATTACAGGTCAAATAGACGCTTGCACCGCTATCCAAATACCACTCGGTTGCTCTAAAACGTTGTCCGCTCAAGAAAGCCGCACTAAAAACATTTGTAGCCCCCGATTTAGGATTGTTTTTCAAAACTGGCCAGTTCGTTTTAAAATGCCCCATTTGTTTACAACGGAAACACCTGCCTTTTGACACTGGACTTTGACATTGCCTGTCTCTGTCACTGTCAACGGGCCTTGACGTACCAGCGTTGCCATATTTCCTTGTCTGCTTCTGACTTCTAATGCCGATTAGAGCACACCCTGCTTTACCATCTTCCATTTCAAGAAGCTTTGTTTTTTTGGAGTCCGAGGTTGTAAGCATACCACTATGTTCTATGACCATTATCATAGGTGAAAATCTTTCAGGCAAACCTGCTAAGAGCAAAAAACCGATCCATTCTTCATCTATAATGAAACCTGTCCCGCGCAACCTCTGCGCCGTTTCAATAATATGGTTAACTTACGCCGCCATGTTGTCTATGCCATCCAACCTCGCCGATATTAATGGTCGTAACAAGTTAATGCTTCTTTCAAATCCAGCGTCATCGTAGAGAATTTTCAATTTTTGCCACAATTCCCGCGCTGTTTTTGCCTCTTTTATATGAATAAACAGAGAGGAATCGGTGGTCAGGATTATTTTGGCTCTTGCTTGCCCAATTTTGACCTCGTCACTTTCACTGCCCTTGACGCATTTCTGCAAACCCTCGAGAATCAAGACGTTTTCGACCCCGAATGCCCACTCGGAGTAATTTTCCCGGCCCCTTAACTTAGGCACATTGGCTATATAACTGCCTGAAGCCATTTTCACTAGTTAAAATACTGGGCTTACCGAAAAACCAACACTAACGACTTGGAAACTTTTGGGGTTGGGCCCACAACCTATTAAAAAACGTGGTTCTAGGAACTGAGATTCAAAATAATGCACGAGATGTTCACCCAAGCGTAAATCAGCAACGACTGACTAACGGATGTTTATTTATCTCTCTCTCTAACAAAAAACGTCAAACTTCAATTTACAGTGTTGCCAAGAGTATCTGGAGAGCATGTTAATTTATTGATTCATGAAATTTAACAGCTTTGCTACTAATTTTTTCGTTTTTATTTTATTTCATCTTTTTTTGAATTTATTTTTTTGTTACTTTTATGAACAAAATAGAACTTTAAAACACTTACAAATGAAAAAAAAGAGGTTAAGAATTTCGGTAAAACGAAAATTTAAAAATAACAATAAATAACGAAACTATCTTTAAAAAATACCTTTAGTTACTTTTTTGACATTTTACATAAAAAACATATTTTGTTTTCATTATTTATTTAATCCTACGGACTTTTTTGTGCAAAGTAGTTTTTATTCTAATTTTTCTTTTTTTTAATTTTGATGAAATTTAATTTACTTAATTTAAAGATTTTCAACTAAATTAAGATTTTTTTGTCAGTTTCAATTTTTGATAAACAGAAATACAAAAAAGGGAAAGTTACGCTCAGTTTTGTTAATTTAGTACTAGTGTAGATTTTATGAAATTTTAAAGTTTATTTTAGTTATTTAAATGCTTCTTAGCAATACAATCACTAAAACTAATTTCAATAATTTTAAAATCTTTTTGAATTAGTTGAACTTTTAGTTTTAGGTTCCGTCAGTCAAATATTCATATAATCTATCGGGCTTAAATTTAAATAAAATATAAGTAACTTATTTTAATTGCCTGCAAAATTACTAATTTAAATTGCAATATGCAAAATTCAGACAAAGTCAGCTCTTTACCAATTATCTTAGACGAGTATCGTGTGTACATAAAGTTAAATATTCAATTAATTAAATCAAATTTTTATGATTTTGGTAAGGGAGATTCCATAGCAATTAACGATTGTCTTGCTGGGATAGACTGGAATCAATTGTTTTTGGGAGAGACCTATTGATGATCTATTGGTGTCATAGTTTAGATCATCATCATGAGAGATCTATTGATGTCATAGTTTAAATTTTCTATAATATCATCTACTCCTCAATGGAAAGGTTTATTCCTCTAAAGAGGTACAAAAGTTCTTCTGTTCCATGTTGGTTTTCTTCAGAGCTTCGCAGTTTGATCATAAGAAAGAAACAAATTCACAAAAAGTTTAAAATTAGTGGTCAACAGTAGGAATATGATGAATTTGTATTTTTGAGACATCAATGTGAGTACTTAAGAGAGTTGTGCTCTCAACAATATATTAGTAAGGCGGAAATGAATCTCGCTAACAATCCGAGGTACTTCTGGTCAGATATTCGAAATAAAATACCTGGTTTTAGCCTTCCCTCCATAATGACATACAATAACAGGATTAGTATGAATATCTCGGATACTGCGGATATGTTTGCAGAATACTTTTCATCCGTCTATTCGGATGAGCAAGTCAATGATATACCATCTTTTGATTTTGATAAATCAATTTGTCTAAGCAATTTAACTCTGTCAACGCAGGATGTTTATGAGGTTATTACTTCCTCTAAGAATAAGCTCTGCGCTGGACCAGATGGGATTCCGGCATTCTTCCTAAAGAAATGTGTTTGTGTTCTTACGAAACCAATACTGTTAATTTTTAACAAATCTCTAGGTACTGGTTCTTATCCCACTCTCTGGAGGAAAAGTTTTCTAAAACCCATTTTTAAATCTGGTAGTAGAAATGAAATTTCCAATTATCGGGCTGTGTGTAACTAATCTGAGTTGCCAAAGCTGCTTGACTGCCTGGTCAGTCATAGGATTGCCTGGAGTTTTAAATCTTTATTTAATCCTGAGCAATTTGGATTTATAAAAGGCAGATCTACTGATGCTAATTTGGTGCTGTATGTCAACTACCTTTATCGCTGCTTGGAGAAGGGACTTCAGGTTGACTCAATATATACAGATTTTTTCAAGGCTTTTGATAGGGTTAAGCATGGGGTACTCTTGCAGAAGCTTAGGGCTTTAGGTATTGTGGGGCCTCTTCTTCAGTGGATTTCGGGATTCATCAGAGGTAGAACCCTGATTAATAATCTTGGAGGTACATGTTCCTCTGAAATTTTGGTGCCATCTGGGGTGCCACAGGGCTCTCACTCAGGCCCTGTTTTGTTTTGCCTCTTTTTGATTGATTTATTTTGGAAACTTGAAAATTGTCGTGTGCTAATGTTTGCTGATGATGTGAAGCTATTTAGGCCTATCACATCCCTTTCCGATGCTGTGCTGCAAAAAGACCTTAATTTGTTCTTTGATTGGTGCCACTTGAATAGAATGTCCCTTAATATCAATAAGTGCCATAAGATTACTTTTTCTAAGCAAAGAAACCCTATTGCTTTTCTTTATAAAATAAATAATGTAGCAATTGGTGTCAAAACAGAGGTTTCTGACTTTGAGGATTATTTATTGACTCCAGGTTGTCTTTTAAAAGTCAATCAATCAGGTGACTGGTAGGGCAATGAAAATGTTGGGTTTTATCCAACGGTCTACAACTGATTTGTCTTTGTTTACTTTTAGATTGATTTATTGCTCTCTTGTTAGGCCCATCTTAGAGTATGATCTATCAGGACAGATAAGCTTTTTTGACTCTAGGATTACATCTTTTAAGGGGCAGTTAAAGAATATTATTTCATAGGTGCTTTAATTAATTAACTCATCTACACCTTTCATTGATTTATAGATAGTTTTGTATCTGAATATATATGTTTGAATGGGTATGCTATGTAACACTTTTGTAAATGGATTCCGTAAATAAATAAATAAATAAATAAATAATTAATGCAGTAAATTATCTGGAATTTTACACAATAAAAAAAACTAAATATCTCATTTTTAAATTTGTCATAATTATACGAGTCATATACGTCGTATAATGGATATAGACGGTACGAGTTATATTAAAATGAAATAATAAGTTATTTGAATTGCGTGCATAACTTAAACGAACACGTGTTATACTTTTTGTTAGTAAATCTCATATTTAAATTAGAAATCCGAGTATTGTATAAAAAGCACTTTCAGATTCGGGTTTATGGAAAGTTTAGTTTAATCAGTTAAAGTTACCGCTCAGTTGGATTAATTTTGTACTAGTGTAGATTTTATAAAATTTTGAAGTTTATTCTAGCTATTTAAATGCTTACTTAAACAGAGCATTACCCTTATGAAAACTAATTTCAATAGTTTTTAAATCTTTCTTGGATTAACTTAATTATGCTATAAAATTTTACAAGAATTACACTTGGTACCACTTTTCGTGATTTATTAGAAATATGTTAAAGATGTTGACATTTTTTTAAATATTACTTTAAACTAATAATGTTAATATTTTTACATAAAAATTCCAATTAGAGTCGAATAATTTAACCAACTAAAATTATTGTCAATATATAAACTTCTTTTTGCGATAACTTCTATATGATTAATTATGTAAGCATTAAATTTAACTAAATGTTTAGAAATGGAATATTATCCTTTTTCTACGAGTATAATCTTAGAACATTGAAAGGCTAGAATTAGTAAACAACAACTTTGTTTGAGTCCAACATGTGCACAGGGGCAAGAGGGGTGTTTTGTTTACAAACATATTTGCCGATTCTCTGTTGTCAAGTCGACGCAAATTTCCAACGGAGGAAATTTTTAGCTATATTTTAACAACCATTATAACGTTAATTTAACTTATTTGTGTTGTATTTTATAGGAAAATTTAAAATAAAAAGTATAAATACTACAATTAACCTATTTTAAGAATAAATATAATATCCTTAAGCAAAAAAAAAACAAAATTACTAACATTGTTATCCCTAAAACTGCTTCTAAAAAATTTGAAGCGACAACATCGGAGCTTAAGCGTCTGAGCCATACGCGTAGTGTCATCTGTCAAACGGCTTTTTGTTTATTTTCGGGATTGGTGTATTTTCTTTAATTTTCGGTTTCAAAAGGAAAAAGGCCACATTTTAGTGTTTTTTTAAATTGCTAGGATGGGAAAAACTTGTGTCGTTTGTGCCGCTTCATGATAAAAAGGTGATTCAAGCCGATCTTTTCACAAGTAAGTACCGATACTTTCATAACATCACATCATGGGGTAACCATCATCATAAACGTAGAATAGGGGATCTTATAGATAAACCTAATAAAAACTTGAATGTGAAAGTGTGGGTAAAATACCAAAATATTTATATTTTTAAATCTAAATATTTTTTTGAACATATTCATCTATCAATAGGCTATAAAAATATAAAACTAGAATTTTGTCCCTGGTTTTATTACAGGATTTTATGTTTTTTTGTTGTTGTTTTGGCAGAAAGAAGGCATACCTAATAACCATGTACCTATCTATGTATAGTTATGTTTTTTTAATATAGACATTAGGTAGATAGATGAAATTACTAATTTTTTATTGCCGTTAAAGAATTTTGAAAATTATTTAGATATTGATATCTATGTATAAAGTTAATTTTGTCTTTCCCTAAAATTTGGTCGATATTTTTTTTTGTTTTACCATATTGCAACTTACAATAATATATATAGAAATTGGCACCACATATTAATTCATTACTGTAATTTTTTTTTTGCTTTTTGATTAAATATCAAATACTTATTATAGATTGCCTAATATATGCCCAAAGGGAACAATGGATTTCATTAATGGAAATCAACAAAATTAAACAGAACATATTTGTTTGTTCAGATCACATCCTTAGAAGTGATTTCTTATATAAGGAAGATAATATTATCAGTAGCCAGACTTAGACCAAACAGATTAAAAAAATCAGCTCTACCTCAAAGGTAATTTTTTTTTAAATATATTTTTCTAGTATAAAAAAATCGTCACAAAAAGGATTAGTGTTACTCATATAAGCTTTATTTATACCTAATACTTATTAAATTAGGTATGTATGTAAAACTATTTTTTTACTAGGATTTCTGATGCACTGGTTAAAAACACAGCAGCTGATAACTCAGTTAATTTACCAAGTGATTTACCCTTCAAAGCTGCAGGAATAGCTTTCCTGAAGAGTGCAACTTCTTTAGCTTCCAAAATGGTATATAGTACAAACAGTGAAGCTGATATAGACAAGTATGGATAATTAAAATAGGTTAATATTCTAGATACACCAAATTTTGTATAATTATAGATCTGATCATTCATCATCAACAATAACTGCATCTGAGATTAATAATTCTACAGTAACCGTGGGGTCTAGGTCAACAATTACTATTTCTCATCCAAGCCGTTTTTGTTTAACTGCTACATATTCCCTGACTCTGCCAAGGAAAAGGTAAAAATACACTCAAAATAGACTACTAGTTTTATGCCATGTATCATCCTATTCTATATATCTTATTTAAAAGTGATATAGTATTTTATTGTGTTATATTTGTTTAATTAAATGCAATTAATTGGTAATACTATATTTTTATGTATATTATTCTAGGGTAAAATCAAAATGATATCCTGAGGACCTAAGCACTGATGATTACACCGTTTCAAAAGCTAAATCACTTGTTACCAAATTATGGAAAAAAAATAAAGAGCAAAAAATTAAAATTCGAAGATTGCAATAAACCAATTTGCCCCAAAGAAATTGAATTAGATGTCTCAAGTCATTATTAAAATACTTAAGAAATAATAACATGATTTTTGAAAAAGCCCAACATACTACATATTTTATTTGACTTGTAAAAGTACTTGTTTGTATATTTTTACTAATAAACTATTTAATCTAATCTATTGTACATAGTCTTTATTCTTAGGTAAGCTTTGTTTTTTAGTATAAATTAATATGATATAATATTTGGTATTAGGTATTATATAGGTCACTGTTAAATGTCTCAAAACCATTGTACAGGCTAAATACTCATAATAAAAATCTTATAACCTATAAAAAACCTGCAACTCCTTCACAATTTGAACATCCTTGTAGTTTTAACTCTTTCCGCTGAATCAATACTGTCCGTTTGAAAAAGTCAGCACCATAGAAGTATATATTATGTGATATAAAGTAAGTGATGTAAACCTGAGTTTTGTCCAATATAATAATAACAATAAAATTTTGCAAAATGTTAATAATTTGTGTCTTAAAACATGATTTATTAAGAAATCTATAATATTATATTAAAATATTTAATTTCCATAAAAATGCTTTGACAAAAATGGTGCCTTTTATTAGGACCTTCCTCTAACGAAGTCCGTTAAAAAAACACATAAATAGCTCATAAATGGTAATATTACTTATACTCAAACTCTATAATAATTAATAAAAATTTATCAGGTAAATATTTGTTGACGACGTCACTGGTAGAGAGTGCTTGTATGAGTGGCATAAACAATGAGATCGAGCGGCGTTGCGATGCCATTACCGTTTTCTCGTTTCTTCGTACTTTATTTTCATTTATTTAAAGTTAATATTGACTTCGATATAGAGTATTTTATCAAATTTATTTTTAAAAAATGCTTGATATTTTATTAAAGGGGAGCAGTAGTATTGTTTTGAGCCTTCGGAAACAACTGAAAATTTTTATGATATTATAAAGTGATTTTTGCCATTTCTGTATAAGCATTTGGCATCATTGCATCAGAGATGTTGCAAGCAAACAAACCTGTCCATAGTTCCACGGCATGCTACTTCTAGCCTTTCAATGTTCTAAGAGTATAATGTTAATATAATTAAAACATAATAAAGAAAATAAAGATTTCTCTTTCTTAATTTAAAAATAAATGGATCAAAAAGCATTGGAGATTTTGTTACATTTTTTAATTTAGTATAAAGACATTTGGCACATTCAGCACAGTCAGTAAAATATCAGGCCTATAATCCAACATTAAAAGAAAATATTAGTAACTTATTTGAATTACATGCATAACTTAAATGGATTGGAGGCACATACACTTTTTGTTATAGATAATTTTATACTTAAAGTAGAACTTCGAGTTTTGATTATACCGAAATTGTATATTAGGTATATCTTAGTCGACAAGTATCATGTGCAAATGAGTTTCTAAATTTCATTAAATCATTATATTTTTCTAGTAGGAGTTTTATTTAAAAAAGTAAAATAATACATTATTTCGGGATATGCCATTTACTTGGAAAATAAATTTTAGTGTAAATCCCTGCTTAAAATATAAGCGAATTTTCTTTTTTTTTTTAGTTTTTGTATAACCATTTAATATAGAGTACAGTTGATTAAACAGACATCCATATAACGAAATATATAACGAATTTTTGGCTCAATCAGTTATAGACAAGGCATATCATTTAAACCGATTAAATCCAAATGAAATACCAGGAATAATGTTAATTATGTGCATAACTTGAATGGATATAAGGGACACATAAATTTTAATATAGGAAATTTGATTATTTAAGGTATCCAAGATTTTGATATAAAGAGATTATATAAGGTATCTTTTAGTAGACAGACAACGTTTGCAAACAATGTTAAATAATAAATGTATTGATGTATTAAACTTTTTGGACTTTTACACAATAAAAAAAAGCTAAAAGTCTCATCTTTATGCTCAATAAATCATACATGATGTCTACTACATGATTTAAATTAAAACGAAATTCCAGAAAATAATTTTAGTGCATATCCTAAATGAACACGTGTTATTAGGAAATCTGATATTTAAATTAAGAATTCGAATTTAGTACAAAAAGCAGCAGTTTCAAATTCGAGTTTGTGAAAAGTTCTGTTTAATCAGCCAGAGTTAGCGATCAGTTTGTTTCATTTTCTACTAGTGTAGATTGTATGAAACTTTGCAGTTTAGCCGAGTTATTTAAATGGTTCTTTAAGTACAAAGCATTACAGTTACTGAAATTAATTTAAATAAATCTTAAATCAGTCATCATCTTTTTGATTAACTTAATTTATTTTATTTCTATTTTTTTTTTATGGTAAACACAAGCACAAGAGGAAAGTCCTATGTCACTCTTGGAGTGGTGCTTGCGCGAAGATATTTGTGGGCACTTATCTTGAATCGCTGTAGGTTGTATGCGTCGGGAAATATGTGAGGTGGAAGCCCGTTCCACAAAGAAGATGTTCTTCAGATGAATGATTCCCGATACAGCGATGTCCTTGGGGTAGGCAGGTGGTCTCGATGTTGATGAGCCGCAACTGCTAGACGCGTCCTTCTTGCCGGAATAGCCCTGGGCGGAATCAGGCCTGCCAGCTCAGAGGAGCACTTACCGTGATAATAACGGTAGAATAAACAGAGATCAGCCACCTTTCTCCTGTGCTCCAGACTATGCAGACTCTTTGTCAGTTCTTGTTTGTCGATAAGATGAATAGCGCTCTTCTGTATAGAATCCAGCAGGTTTAAACTATGCTTGGGTGCAGAGCTTTAGACATGCAAGCAATACTCGAGGGAAGGGCGTATTTGAGCCTTATAAAGAGTCAGCAGCTGTTCTGGTGTATACAGTTTTTTCGTTTTGAAAAGCACTCCGAGTTTTTTGGAAGCCACCTGGCGACCTCGGCAACGTAGTCATGCCAGGACACACTGTTGGTGACCTCAACTCCTAGAAGATGTAAAGATGATTTCATTGGCAATGTTTTCCCTGCCATAACCAGCTCCGGGCCACCAAGGTTAGTCTTCATCGTAAATACTGCAGCCTGCGTTTTTTTAGCGTTAAAATTGACCAGATTTTTACCGCCCCATTCCAAGATTGCTCTAATATCGTTGTTGGTTAAAGCTACTTGTTGCTGCCTAAGATTCTGAGAACTTGTGGCTGTCGTTGGTTTGGCGGACTTAAATGTGAAAATAAGTGTGCTATCGTCCGCAAAGCTGTAGATTGGATTGACAGTAGTTCCTAGCAAATCGTTGATATATATCAAGAAAAGGGTAGGGGATAGAATGTATTCTTGAGGGACTCCAGCGTTAATGTTAAATTTGTCGGAGAGGTATCCATCGATGGCTACTTCTATTATTCGTTGTTCAAGAAAACTTTTGATCCAATTCAATAATGAGTTTTGTATGCCGATTGAGGAGAGCTTGGTTAGTAGTCCCTCATGCCACACTCTGTCAAATGCCTTGGAAATGTCAAGAGCGACTCAGCGGGAGTCGCCGTGCTTCTCCATGGCCTCCGTCCACAAGTGTGTGACGTAAGCCAGAAGATCGCCGGTGGATCTAAGCTTTCGGAACCCGTATTGATGATCGCTGATTAGTCCAGATGATTCCAGATATCTTAACAGTTGTTGGTTGACTGGTTTCTCCATAATCTTCGATATTACTGGAAATAGAGCAATCGGGCGGTAATTGGAGGGCATCGTCTTCTTACCCTTTTTGGGTACAGCTTGCACTCGAGTAGCAGCCGTGAACAGTCTACATAAGGGAGGAGTCAATTCGTCCGCACAACGTTTTAGTATTAGGGCTGGAATTCCATCGGGTCCAGAAGCTTTGTTGGTGTCTACGCTTTTAAGAATTTTATTTATAATTCGTTGGGGAAACGAAATTTCTCCCATCGATGAATTCACCTTTCGCAAATATGGCGGTGTTTTGCCTTGCGAGTGCAGAGTAGAATTGGACGCTAGAGTTTACCCAGTAAGTTGGCTTTTTCCCTTGCTGTTACCGCGATAGAACCATCATCTGCTGTTAGGGGTGGCAAGGCTGACTTGATCATTGACTAACGGCTTTCGATACCGGCCAGAAAGATCTTGTTCCATTTGGGCAGTTTACCAGTTTGTTTTTGATCCTGTTGTTGTGACTCTCTTTGCATTCATCAATAATTCGCTTGCAGCTATTTCTGGAGGCTAAATAGTTCCTCCGATTTTCGATGGAAGGATGTTGACGCCATTTGCGATATGCTGCGTTTTTAGTGTTTACTGCCTTTTTGCAATTCAGGTTGAACCATTGCTTGTTGTCTGATCCGCATTTAGTAAAAATGAGGTGAACATTTGTTGTTGAAGGTTTCACCTTTGTTTCTGCCAATGCCAGAATATGAGGCTTATTTGATTGCAGGTGTTGGTGTACTGCATTGGTGTTTAGGCCTCTGATGTTGCAGAAATTGATTTTTAGGTTTTTAGATCCGCCTGATGGACCCCCCCGACCAGCCTCCGCCCGGAGATCCGAATGGGAGGCGAGTTTACCTCCGGAAAGTTTTGGTCGTGAGGGCGCCATCATGCATTTATTTTTGTTCTCCATTTCCCCTTTGGAAACCGGACACATCGACATGGCGGCGAAACGTGAGTTCCATGGAACTACTTCACGCCGCCTAACTCCTATGTGGTGGTATTGAACCGGGCGATGCAAGTGGACAACATCTACCACCAAAGGGGTTGCTCTTTTAGTCACTTTCTACGACAGGCAGAGCGTACCGGAGGGCTATTCTACCCCGGCCCTCCCCGGGGAATTAGTATTATAGTATTATATCAATAATCAAATATCAGTATTTTAAATTACGCGCATAACATAAATGGATACAAGGCACTTATATTTCGTTATATAAAATCATATATTTCAAGTAGAGTTTTGAGTTCTAGACAGATAGAATTATCGTATGCAAATGAGGTAATATATGATTGTTTTTTCAAGAAATAATTCTTAAAATAATAGTAAAAATAAGTTTTAAAATAATGTCCATCATTAATTCCAAGATAAGACGATATGCCATTTGCCTAAATTTCCATGCTTACATTTTTATTATCTCTTTAAAACATCAGCAAATTTTCTTTTTTTCAGTTTTGCTTTAATAGCTTAATAGTTAGTACTATTCATCAAACAAATATCCAGTTTTTTTAATGTACTTTTTTCTATATTTTTAGTCATGACATTTATTTGTTTTAATTCTTATTCGTAGGCTGTTCTTGAACTTGAACTGATTTGTCCTCCTTATTATTTTTTATCTATCTATTTTATTTTTTTTAGTTTGGTTTCTTAATTATATTTTATAGATATCAAGCAGCAAAAAAAAACTTCAAAAAATGGGAAAGAAAGAAAAAAATATTAATATAAATTAACATATGATTCAAGCATATTTTTCTATGGTTTTTGGAGTACATATAAAACCTTAAATTGTGTGAGTGCTACAAGTGACGTTTTTTTTTAAATATAAGCACATAATGTAAAAATTAATAAAATTACAATGGGTTGATAAACTTTTAATTAAATCACTGTTGAGATAAATAATATGACATTAAATCCGATAACAAAAAAACTCATTTTTTTAAGACCTTCGAATTTAAAAAAAATTATTGTTCATAGAAACAATTTTTTGCTAGTATAAATACTAGTCAATACGAGAAACAATTTTTTTTTCTGAAATACATAATCTGTATCCATTAACTATTGCAAAAATAAATTGTTAACTAAATTTATGGCCCAAAAAATTTTTTTCAGCTTTTGGGCCAATAAGCCTCTAAAATTACTTTAATTAATAGATAAAAATTTCATATTTTTTTATTCTAATCTAATCCTAAGCCATCAAAAATTACAGTAATTTTAAATTAACAATTGACACAAAAATCGATTAGAATAGTTTTTTTTTACTTCAAAAAAAACCTCAAAATAACCTTCACTTGGGAGATTGATATGTATACTTCACAACTTTAACCGAGCGTTATTTTTAACTCAGACTACAGGGTTGATTTTGAGTTAAATCCCGAAACGAAAACTTTAATCTTGATTAAATGACAAAAAAGGGTTACAACTTCTCGAAGCTGTGGTAATAATTAACATACCATAAACGTATTTAAATTTTCTAGTATATAATCATGCACGTACGTGAACCCACTACCTAGAGGGAAATGCGAAGGTAAATTACGGCCATTCGGGGTCGTAACTTGATCCAGAAGCTCGACTGGATTAATACGTATTTCTAACCGATATCCGGACCTACATGTTAATTTACGTTCCTCGCCATTATACCTGAAAACCACTGGAACAATTATTTTGCGGTTTGAGTGACATGGATTTTCAATTTATCATGAAATGTTCCCAAAAACGATAAATAAGAACCCAGGGCCCATAAAAGCTTGTAAACTCGCGCAACAAAGGAACCGAGAATCCCATTAATTTTTAAAACCGCAAAGCGTATTTTGCACATTCCAAACGTAATATTTTCTATTATAGAGATCGTAACATCATATCGCGGGCCGTTTGCGCCGGGAAAATTCTCTCATAAATAAGAATAATATTCTCCCTGGGGGCGGAAATGAGGAAATCTTCCGTGATTTACGAAAAATCATACGGGGACGGGATCCACAAAAGTTGCGGCGATGTCAGCGGAATATTTTTTTTTTGAAAAAATTAATATTTGGAGCGAAAATGTCGGCAAGTCGGCGCTTTCTTTTTATTGTTTTCTCCTTGTCTTGGCAGTCTACTATTTTCCTGTTTATGAAATATTTGATAAAGAAGGAAATATGTTTTATAGTAAATAATTTTATCATAATATTTTGTGAAGGCCAAGGCTTTAGTCCAGTGGTTCTCAACCACCGTGTCGCGACTCCTTGGTATGTCGCTAAATATTAAACTAATATTTTTATAAGCATGTATAGTTTAAATGAAGTCAATTGGAACACCACCAATATATTTGGCAGGTGTCTGGCTTGCTATCAAAAATAAAAGCATGTTGACAACTGGTGTATTTACAAAACGGTCACCAGCCAAGTTAACTGGTGCTGTTCCAATTGACTTCATTTAAACTTTACCACGATATACCATTTAATAACAATGTACTAATCCATAATAATTGCGTGCGTCATTAAAGCATCATTTTCACGGTGATAGTATTCTCGTGAAAGTGCTCTTATAGTAGTAACCTCGACAGTCCTATCATGAAATTGAGCTGTCTACGCGTATACAAAAATATCAGTAATATAACGATAGTAACCAAGAACAAGATGGCTGACACAGAGCGATAGCTGCCGCTGTTGTTGAAATAATTATAAAAGAACGCAGAAAAAATAAGAAAGCAAGTACACTTGGTGCATCTGCAACCTTTTTAAAAGAACTTGCTGTAGAAGATCCCAAAAAAAAATTAACTTTTTACGCATGAATGGTAAAATGTTTAATACGTTAGCAAATAATGTAGGTAAATTTTGAACTGGTATAATAATTATAAATTCTGTTTTTAAAAAACCTATTTTTTTTTTAGATTAGCAGTAAGATACATAAAAATAATGTTATGCAAATGCCGCTATCAGCAAAGCTAAAACTTCAAATAGCTTGTCGATATCTTGCTACTGGCGACTTACTGGGATCTTTGCAGTTTCAAAGTGTGCCAAAGTGTACGATAAGTTAGTTTCTACCAGATGTCTTTAACGCCAAATACGAAGTACAGAAAGACTATGTTATGATATGTCTTCTTACCCTTTTTGGGTACAGCTTGCACTCGAGCAGTTTTCCAGCTTGTTGGAAATTGGCCCTGCTTATACGATGCCGTGAACAGTCTACATAAGGGAGGAGTCAATTCGTCTGCACAACGTTTTAGTATTAGGGCTGGAATTCCATCGGGTCCAGAAGTTTTGTTGGTGTCTACGCTTTTAAGAATTTTATTTATAATTTGTTGGAGAAACGAAATTTCTCCCATCGATGAGTTCACCCTTGGCAAATATGGCGGTGTTTTGCCTTGCGAGTGCAGAGAAGAATTGAACGCGAAGAGTTTACCCAGTAAGTTGGCTTTTTCCCTTGCTGTTACCGAGATAGAACCATCATCTGCTGTTAGGGGTAGCAAGGCCGACTTAGCAAATCCTTGACTAACGGCTTTCGATACCGACCAGAAAGATCTTGTTCCATTTGGGCCGTTTAGCAGTTTGTTTTTGATCCTGTTGTTGTGACTCTCCTTGCATTTATCAATAATTCGCTTGCAGCTATTTCTGGAGGCTAAATAGTTTCTCCGATTTTCGATGGAAGGATGTTGACTCCATTTGCGATATGCTGCGTTTTTAGTGTTTACTGCCTTTTTGCAATTCAGGTTGAACCATTGCTTGTTGTTTGATCCGCATTTAGTAGAAAAAGGGATATAAGCTTCCATTCCTGCCAAGATCGTCTCTGTAATTTGGTTTGCACATTCTGAGATGTTATTGGTTCTAAAGCAGACTTCTTTCCAAGGGAATGAGCGATAAAATTCTCGAAGATGGTTCCACTCTGCTGATTTATAGTGCCATACCTTCCGCGGCATCGGAGGATCCTGCGTTTTAACCTCCAACTGGCAAGAGACTGTTATCAATTTATGGTCCAATTTTCCTAGGGGGGCATGTACTGATACAGTGTACGAGTCAGGGTCTGAAGCCAAGACCAGATCTAGGAGACTCGCGAACTTGCCGTCTCGGGAAAATTCTCTCATAAATAAGAAAAATATTCTCCCTGGGGGCGGAAATGAGGAAATCTTCCGTAATTTACGAAAAATCATACGGGGACGGGATCCACGAAAGTTGCGGCGATGTCAGCGAAATATTTTTTTTTTTTGAAAAAATTAATATTTGGAGCGAGAATGTCGGCGAGTCGGTGCTTTCTTTTTATTGTTTTCTCCTTGTCTTGGCAGTCTACTATTTTACTGTTTATGAAATATTTGATAAAAAAGGAAATATGTTTAATAGTAAACAATTTTATCATTATATTTTATGAAGGCCACTTTTGGTTCAGTATGAGATACGTATTAGATTATATAACATTAAAATCATTGGATTTTAGCACAAACATTAACACATCAAAGGCTTAAGATTAGTCCAGTGGTTCTTAACCACCGTGTCGCGACTCCTTGGTATGTCGCTAAATATTAAACTAATATTCTTATAAGCATGTATAATTTAAATGAAGTCAATTGGAACACCACCAATATATTTGGCAGGTGCCTGGCTTGCTATCAAAAATAAAAGCACGTTGACAATTGGTGTATTTACAAAACGGTCACCAGCCAAGTTAACTGGTGCTGTTCCAATTGACTTCATTTAAACTTTACCACGATATACCATCTAATAAGAAGGCACTAATCCATAATAATTGCGTGCGTCATTAAAGCATCATTTTCACGGTGATAGTATTCTCGTGAAAGTGCTCTCATAGTAGTAACCTCGACAGTCCTCATCATGAAATTGAGCTGTCTACGCGTATACAAAAATATCAGTAATATAACGATAGTAACCAAGAACAAGATGGCTGACACAGAGCGATAGCTGCTGCTGTTGTTGAAATAATTAAAAAAGAACGCAGAAAAAATAAGAAAGCAGGTACACTTGGTGCTTCTGCAACCCTTTTAAAAGAACTTGCTGTAGAAGATTCCAAAAAAAAATTTAACTCTTTACGCATGAATGGTAAAATGTTTAATATACGTTAGCAAATAAGGTAGGTAAATTTTGAACTGGTATAATAATTATAAATTCTATTTTTAAACCACCTATTTTTTTTAGATTAGTAAGATACATAAAAATAATGTTATGCGAATGCCGCTATCAGCAAAGCTAAAACTTCAAATAGCTTGTCGATATCTTGCTACTGGCGACTCACTGGGATCTTTGCAGTTTCAAAGTATGCCAAAGTGTACGATAAGTTAGTTTCTACCAGATGTCTTTAACGCCAAATACGAAGTACAGAAAGACTATGTTATGGTATGTCTTCTTACCCTTTTTGGGTACAGCTTGCACTCGAGCAGTTTTCCAGCTTGTTGGAAATTGGCCTTGCTTATACGATGCCGTGAACAGTCTACATAAGGGAGGAGTCAATTCGTCTGCACAACGTTTTAGTATTAGGGCTGGAATTCCATCGGGCACAGAAGCTTTGTTGGTGTCTACGCTTTTAAGAATTTTATTTATAATTCGTTGGGGAAACGAAATTTCTCCCATCGATGAATTCACCCTTGGCAAATATGGCGGTGTTTTGCCTTGCGAGTGCAGAGAAGAATTGAACGCGAAGAGTTTACCCAGTAAGTTGGCTTTTTCCCTTGCTGTTACCGCGATAGAACCATCATCTGCTGTTAGGGGTGGCAAGGCCGACTTGGCAAATCCTTGACTAATGGCTTTCGATACCGACCAGAAAGATCTTGTTCCATTTGGGCCGTTTAGCAGTTTGTTTTTGATCCTGTTGTTGTGACTCTCCTTGCATTTATCAATAATTCGCTTGCAGCTATTTCTGGAGGCTAAATAGTTTCTCCGATTTTCGATGGAAGGATGTTGACTCCATTTGCGATATGCTGCGTTTTTAGTGTTTACTGCCTTTTTGCAATTCAGGTTGAACCATTGCTTGTTGTTTGATCCGCGTTTAGTAGAAAAAGGGATATAAGCTTCCATTCCTGCCAAGATCGTCTCTGTAATTTGGTTTGCACATTCTGAGATGTTATTGGTTCTAAAGCAGACTTCTTTCCAAGGGAATGAGCGATAAAATTCTCGAAGATGGTTCCACTCTGCTAATTTATAGTGCCATACCTTCCGCGGCATCGGAGGATCCTGCGTTTTAACCTCCAACTGGCAAGAGACTGTTATCAATTTGTGGTCCAACTTTCCTAGGGGGGCATGTACTGATACAGTGTACGAGTCAGGGTCTGAAGCCAAGACCAGAACTCGCCGTCTCGGGAAACTTCTCTCATAAATAAGAAAAATATTCTCCCTGGGGCGGAAATGAGGAAATCTTCCGTGATTTACGAAAAATCATACGGGGACGGGATTCACGAAAGTTGCGGCGATGTCAGCGGAATATTTTTTTTTTTTTTAAATTAATATTTGTAGCGAAAATGTCGGCAAGTTGGCGCTTTCTTTTTATTGTTTTCTCCTTGTCTTGGCAGTCTACTATTTTCCTGTTTATGAAATATTTGATAAAAAAGGAAATATGTTTTATAGTAAACAATTTTATCATAATATTTTGTGAAGACCGCTTTTGGTTCAGTATGAGATACGTATTAGATTATATAACATTAAAGTCACTGGATTTTAGCATAAACATTAATACATCAAAGGCTTTAGATTAGTCCAGTGGTTCTCAACCAGCGTGTCGCGATTTCTTGGTATGTCGCTAAATATTAAACTAATATTTTTATAAGCATGTATAGTTTAAATGAAGTCAATTGGAACACCACCAATATATTTGGCAGGTGTCTGGCTTGCTATCAAAAATAAAAGCATGTTGACAACTGGTGTATTTACAAAACGGTCACCAGCCAAGTTAACTGGTGCTGTTCCAATTGACTTCATTTAAACTTTACCACGATATACCATTTAATAAGAATGTACTACTCCATAATAATTGCGTGCGTCATTAAAGCATCATTTTCACAGTGATAGTATTCTCATGAAAGTGCTCTTATAGTAGTAACCTCGACAGTCCTATCATGAAATTGAGCTGTCTACGCGTATACAAAAATATCAGTAATATAACGATAGTAATCAAGAACAAGATGGCTGACACAGAGCGATAGCTGCCGCTGTTGTTGAAATAATTATAAAAGAACGCAGAAAAAATAAGAAAGCAAGTACACTTGGTGCTTCTGCAACCCTTTTAAAAGAACTTGCTGTAGAAGATCCCAAAAAAAAATTTAACTTTTTACGCATGAATGGTAAAATGTTTAATACGTTAGCAAATAAGGTAGGTAAATTTTGAACTGGTATAATAATTATAAATTCTATTTTTAAACCACCTATTTTTTTTAGATTAGTAAGATACATAAAAATAATGTTATGCGAATGCCGCTATCAGCAAAGCTAAAACTTCAAATAGCTTGTCGATATCTTGCTACTGCCGACTTACTGGGATCTTTGCAGTTTCAAAGTATGCCAAAGTGTACGATAAGTTAGTTTCTACCAGATGTCTTTAACGCCATATACGAAGTACAGAAAGATTATGTTAATCATTATTAACGCACAATAAATTTGAATGTGTTTAATTACACAAGACATTAAAAAATTAAGATATTTAATGAAAGCAACAGAATATTCTAAGAAAAATTTAACTAAGTATCTATATTATTAATAACAGTCCCAATTATCATCTCTCGCCCTGACCGAAAACGACTCTGGTTTCTGCTTGGTCTGCAAGCTATAATATATCTTTCCCTCTGAAAAAGTTACTGCTTCTGTATTGTGTTGTTGATCTATTTCGGAACCAGAAGTGACATTTGTTTCATTGTCAGAAACAGTATTGTAAATTCTGTTCTCGCAAACGACGTAGTCGAGCAGTGGTTATTAATTTCTGGATATCACCTTGTAACATTATTTCATCTTTTAATGGAAGAAGCTTGAGTTGAGCGGAAACATGTTGTCCAAATACATCAAATTCATTGCAGGGAACAGACAATTTTTGAAATGACACTTCTTTCAAAACTTTTACAGCCTCATCTAAAGATTCATCCTTCTTCTTAATTTTTTTCCCTAAGCTGTTGCGTCAATTCTTCATCTGATGTTGCGGACTCCGCATTTTTCTCGCTTTCTTTTGAAAATTGATCCCGCAATCCTGCAATAAAAATATAGATAAAATAATATTTTAATTAGTTAGAATTATTTTAATAAAGGTGTTATTATTTTTTAGGTACCTCAAAGTAAAAAGGAGTGGAATAAAGTGATAAATGGATTTGAAACTCGCTGAAACTTTCCTAATTGTATTGGAGCAATCGACGGAAGACATGTATTGGTTCAGTTCTCTCCGAATTCCGGTTCTCAACACTTCAACTACAAAAGAACATTTAGCATTATACTGCTAGCAATGCTGGATTATACGTATAATTTTATCTATATTGATATTGGTAGTTATAGCAGCAGTTCAGATGGTGGAATATTTGCGAAGTCATCTCTTCGAAAAGCGATTGAGGGACATTTATTGAACCAACCTGACGGATCTTAGGAGATAAAACATTTCCACTCAAGCCATATTTAACGAAGCCCTATCCCAGACGAAATCGATTAACTGTTGCCCATATCACACAGTAGTGCTCCTCACACAGTAGTAAAATTAATAAAAGCTGCATGTGTTTTGCACAACTGGATATGAAAAGTGAGAAATGATACCAAAGTTACAGCAGATATTGAGGATCGTGAAACAGGGGGAATAATTCCTGGAAATTGGCGCAGTGCAAAGTCAAATTAGTTGATTTAAGTGCAACATTGCAGCGTAACTATTTGCCTAAAGCTCGACAAAAAAGAGAAGCTAACTACTTTATAGGGACAGGGGCAGTCGATTGGCAGTACAGAATTATAGAATAGAGAAAAGAGTCCAAAATACATGATATTTTTTTCTCTCGCTATAATTTTCTGCTTAGATTCTCTTAATGTAAAAAGTCCTGATAAAGGCAGCAGAATTTCTTCAGCATGGTCCCTTATTGCTCTGTTTTTAAAATCGGGAGAGCTTTTTTTTCCATAAACACGGTAACCTTTCATATTCTTCCAAAAAATATATTCCGTTAAATTGCCTGCAGCTCATTCTAACTTTCTTTGCAGTTTTTACAATTATTTTTAATATATATTGTAAGAATCACGTGCCATGTGCAATTTTTAACCAAACAACAACAACTTATCATGAAAGTTACGCCGCACTATCTAGGCAAGCGAGACAGTACGAAAGTAATATCGCGACAGCATGATAGCTACTACCGGGTTATGTACATGGTGATAGTTTATGTGACAGTCACTATCATGATAGCAACTATCGCGAAAACTATCACCGTGAAAACGAGGTTTAATAGATGCGCAAAGCGGGGGATTTAAAAAAAAAAATTAAAGCAACGGACATGAAAATATGATGAAGAAGAAGGCGAACTAGAAAAAATTAGAAGAAGGACAAGATGAATGAGATGCCCAAGAAAATGAAGAAATTACAAGGAACTATTAGCGGACTAGAATAATGAGCCAAAATTTTAATAAAATTTAAGCAAAAGAAAATAGAAAATGGAAAAACAAAGAAGAAGGAAAGAACGAAGAAAAAGAAAAATCATAAGAAAAGGCGATAAGACCCAAAAGGAAATTTACGTAAAAAATGGAAAAGTTAAAAAGAAGACTTTTTTTTATCAAAATGAAGAAAAGGAAAAGAAGACAAAGATAGCCAAAACACAAAAAATCCAATCAGCGGTTGTAAAAATAGTTAAATTTGTATTAAATTTTATATTGAATGAAATCTTAAAAATTGAAAATGATGCAGTGAAAATCCAAGAAGAAAAAAATGTCATGTTATATACAAAACTCATTAGCTATAACTTATTAGTTCAATTTTTATAATACATTTTTTAAGCAAATATTTATTTAGAAACAACTACTTCTTTTGCCTTTTTTTTTGATTCGGATTTAACCATTTATAAGCACCTAGATTAATTTTCTTTAAGTGCATTTTATTTATTAAAATTAGATATAAATATATATATATATATATACACATCGGAAAAGTCTAAGGATATTTTTATTTTATAAAATAATAAAATTATAAAAAAAAAATTTTTTTGGTGATCAATTTAAATTAAATTTGAAGATTGGCTCATCCTGTAGATTTCTGTGAGACAAACAGAATCTTAACACTGATAACAAATATTTTAGGAATTTTTTCACAAAACAGAAAAAACCATGGCTTTTATATTGCAATAAATATTCTGGTAGTCTCGATTTCGTTGAAGCTAGAAGGCAACCTAACATTACAGCTCCTGAATTGGTTATCAACTTGCAGAGAGCACACAATATTACCGTAGGCCGTGATACTATAAGAAATCGTCTCCATGAAGCCAACCTCCACAATCGAAGGCCACTTAGATGTCCACCTCTTTCCAGAGGCAATCGAGATTAGAATGGTGCCAAGAATATCAAAACTAGAATAAACACGATTGGGCTACAGTTTTATTCACCGACGAGTCCAGATTTAGATTTCATCCAGATTCACGTCGAGTGAGGGTATGGAGACGATCTGGAAATGCAGAACGGTTAAGACATGTCCAGGAAGTGTATACAGAGGGGGTACGGTATGGGCTGGAATAATGATGGGCGGTAGAACCGACCTCGTTTTTCCAGATCGCTTCCTTACAGCTTAGCAGTACATCGATACCATTCTTCAACCTGTTGTTCGTCCGTTTGCTGGCGCTGTTGGCCGAAACTTCCACCTAATGCATGATAATGCGCGTCCACATGTCGCACGCGTAGTGAGAGACTGGTTGGAGAACGAGGGGATTGATGTATTACCATGGCCAGTACAATCTCCTGACCTTAATCCAATTGAGCATGTATGGGATATGCTCCAACGAAGAATGACTCCACAGATGGATGACATTTACACTGCCTTTCGTTTCCGGGAGCGACTGATAGCGGAATGGGCAAACTTACCCCAACAAAACATCGACAACGTTATTTTGAACAATAGATCTATGAACAATAGATGTCGAGCCGTCATAAACCAGCGTGGAGGTCATACTTTGTACTAATTTGCGTTTTTTATAAAAATTTTTTTTTGTATCTAATTTAAAAAACCTTTTTTTTTTATTATACAAAACAATAAATTTTTAAAGAAATTGTAGACTTTTTTTTTAAATTTTAGTTATAGGCAGTTCTTTATTTATAAAATTTTGATTATTTTTTTAGTATAGTAAAAAAGTCTTAATTACTATAATTCGGCTATTATTTATCCAGAACAATTAAAAAAAAAATAAGGTCAATTTATAAAAATATCCCTAGACTTTTCCGATATATATATATATATATATATATATATATACAGAGTGTTAATAAATAGATGCAAAAATCTTGAAAAAATTTTAAAAAAAATTTTATGAACGTATGTCCTAAAAGGCATAACTTTTGAGATACCGGGTGGTAAAGATTAAAAAAAAATAAATGTATTTTTTTTTAATACCTGTAAAACCCCTGTAGATATTTTAATAAAATTTGGTATGCATTTCCTATGCTTTAAAAGGCATTTTCTGAGGCTCACTATTTTTTTTATTTGTACCAGTGACGTCGTGTAAGACTTAAACTAAATATTTTTGTTGAAAAATATGGTGCCACTTGTTTTTTATTTAGCCTATTGGAATTAAAAAATAAAGTCTATATACCTATTTTTGTTTTAAACCAAATAAAATAAAAAGGAATTAAATAATTATAAAAAATTTTGATATTGACCACCCTCTGCCATTATGCAACAGTTCATACGTCGCCGCGTTTGTCGACGAATCCGCTAAAAAAATCCGGGAAAATTTTGAATTACGACACATGAATTAATGATTTGATTTCTCAAGTCATTAATATCCAGTACCGGAATCCTGTACACCAAAGTTTTTAAATGACCCCATGTGGTAAAATCTAGTGGATTTATATATGGTGACCGAGGTGGCCAAAACTGAGGACCGCCTTGGCCTATCCAACGATTTGGATATGTTTCGTGTAAATAACGACCTGCTAATAAACTAAAATGGGCAGGAGCCCCATCGTGCATAAACCACATTACTCTTACATTGAAAGGAAATTGTTGTTGGTGATAAGCTTCAACTATGGCTTGGGGATTTTCATCTGCTTAAATGTGGTTATTATGGTAGTTAATGATTGCGTCCTTGGAAAAATTAGCTTTGTCGATAAACAGAATCTGCTTAAAAAACTGAGGGTTTTACTCAATAACATCCAACGAAACTGCTTGAACTGGTTACGTTTTATTTGAAAATTTTACAACAAGATGGATGCTAACTTTATGACGTCTTAACATTCGATACTTGAACAAATTGGTATTTTAATTTTTTTTTAAATTTTAAACAGTTTTGAAATTTTTACAAAGTTAGAAAAAAAACTAATCTAAAAGTAATGAACACAAAGAAATCACTCGTCTGGAGCAGGACAATCTATGAGCACATTCTCTAGATCATTGACTGTTTTTAAAAGGTAGCAATAAATGCTAGTTCAATAAAAGTTCTTTTAAAGTTCCTCTTTTCTCAAGAATCTCTGCATCATTCCAACCTATTTCATGATTTCTGTTGCTAGTATGTTCAGACAAAGCGCATCTAGTAAGGTTGTTTTTACAGTCACTTGTATAAGATTTGGTACGACCTTTTAGACTTCTAGATGTTTGGCTAATGTAAGACATACCACAGCTTAAACAAGGGATCTTAGAAACTATACCTGAGATTTCTTCTTTACTTAATAATGCTTTAGGTTTAGTAAACACCTTGTTTACAGTTTTTAGTTGTTTTTTAGCTATTTTTACATGTATGTTGTTAAACAAATTTAAAACTTTAAAGGTAACATTATTTATAAACGGTAACTAATAAAATCTAGGTTATAAGTCCAGTGAAAATGAGACTAACGGATAAGGAGAAACTTGTTTATCAACGGCTTCTTTTGAATTATAACCACAAATTACTCTTAAATTGATTTTACCAGATACGATAGCTATTGTCGTATTATACAGGCGAATCGTAAAAAAAGACATAAATAAAACATTTCATAAAAAATGTATTCAGGGTGTCTCAAAAAAGATTTGCTAATTTTTTTTACAAATTGCAACCCAATTTTTTATTGCATTTTTGAATTGCTTTTAAAATTCTCAATATTTTATATGTAGCGTGTGCTATACCTAAATTCAAATGTTTTGGGGTTATTCTCATTCAAAATTTGAAAAAAGGTCATAAAGAAAAGAAAAACTAAAATAATTTTTAAAATGTTTTATTCTATCAGAAACAAAGCTTTGTAAACTTAAAAAAAAATATTTTAGCAAATGTTCGAAATGTCCTTCGTTTGTCAACTGACTGTTGTTTTAAATAATGTAGATTTGCGGTTTGTCTTTTAAATACCTCTCATTTAAGATATTCCCATAAAAAAGTCTAGTCATGCTAGATCGGGTGATTTTAGTGGCCATTTAATAAAACCGCTCTTTCTAATCCACCTGTTCAGAAAAGTGTCGTGCAAATAAATTCCTCAGCAAAATGGGGGAGAGCACCACCTTGTTGGAAGTAGATGTTATGGTGTGGCAAAACCGGACGTTCTATCTCGGAAAAAAGGATAGGCAGAGCTGGAACAAGTTCCTTTTCTAGAAACCTTAGGTATCTACCTGTTAAATTTTCTACAAAGAAGAAAGACCCGATAATAATGTCACCAGCAATGCCAGCCCACACGTTTATTTTTCGATTAAATTGTGTATATTCTTCCCTCATCCAGTCTGGATTTATATCAGACCAGTACCAATAGTTATGGGTATTTACGCCACCATTCAAGCAGAAAGTGCCTTCATCGGAAAAAAATATATTTTTCACTAAACTTGGAGACTGCAAAAGCTCATAAATTTTAATGCGCCTCTCAAAGTCCCCTCCCAAGAGTTCTTGATGACCTTGGATCTGTGTGGTATTTATTCATATTTAGTATTTTAAGAATACTTTGTTTTCCAATATCTATATCCTTTACTACATGCTGATTATCTTGAACCGCCTATAAAACTTTTAACTGCTTATTTTCATTAACTTGAGGACGACCACATCTGGAAATATCAAACTTCTACTCAATCTGGCTAACTGTCGATTGCGATATTGATGGACGATTAGGGTATTTTTGATTAAATAACTCACAAACTTCCTGATGCGTTGTAACTGGACTACCGTAGCCAATCGTAGAAACGTAAATAGACTGAAAAACTTGTGAAACGTTACTAAAATACATACAAAACTATCAATGATAATTGACGTTTGACATTAATTATTCTTTTGTTTCCTTCGTCATAAATCCAAAGCCTATTATGGAGCTATGCCAAAATACTGAATTTTCCAATTTTGACTGAGAATAACTCCAAAACGCTTGGACGAAGGTATAGCACATGGTACATTAAAAATTTTTTGAGTTGTAAAAAGTAGCAATCCAAAAATGCAATAAAAAAAATGGAAAAAATCTTTTTTGAGACACATTATTTATTATTGTGTCTAGTTTTTTTTTCGCCTATATAAAATGCCTTGAAGAAAAATAAAAATGACGGAACTGAGTAATTTAAAAAAAAAATTACGAAATATTGAATTTATTCCTTGCTTTATAGCCACCCTGTCCATTGAATTTAATATACAATTCTCCGTCGGATCGACACAATAATTAGGTACCAAGGCATCCCTTATTTTAAGTACGAGATTTATGATTATTCCAGTTAGATTAGGCCACATACTTATTCGTACGTTAATTAAATAGTTTTGTGAGTGAGCCTATTAAATTTTAATAAAAACCAAACTTTCCTTTCGCTTTTCTGAGGCAGAATACGAGTACTCTTCATTTCAGCTGAGACCTTATACTTGAGGTCGATTTTCGGTTTTATCGGATTTTCGTTTTTGTGTTAGACAATCTTGCTCAAAGCTTACAGATTAAAAAAGATAAAATGTTTAGGAGCTAATTTAGACTTCAAAAAGCTAATACTAACCCCAAAGCTCATCATATCTTACCTACCAGATTCTAATTAAAAAAGCGTGTCCGATGTGACCATATTTCCAACACGAATACGCCATCCACTGGATTAAATTTAATTAAATCTGAAATAATTAGAGCACTCCGGCACTCCGCGGCATCCGGTCGGGTTTCACGGTTAGTTTTTAAATCAAACCGCACTCCGTTCCCAGAAACTTTAATTTCACTCCATGAATTCGAAAAGTTTCTGAAAGCCGCTCCTAATCGGTTACAACGTAAAGCGGTATTTTAAAATTTTCCAAAAATTGCCTCGCATTCAATTGTTCTTCCTCACTGTTCTTCTAAAGACAAATTTTATGACGCACACATTTAAAACTATAATAAAACTTTCCCGCTAATTAAGCAATTTAAGTCGTTACAAAAGTTTTTCGGGTCTTTTGTAATTGGGTTAAAACTTTGTGGACATTCTATGAAGGGAAGCGGGGAAGGGGAAAGGCGGTTCCTATTAATCGAAGCGAAAATCTTGTAATTTCCAGAGCCGGTCCCTTTATTAATTAACCTCTTTTACGTGACCTGACTTTCGTCGAGTGGTAAATTCGGCTCTTGACGGTCCTGTGAACGCTTTTGTCTCCCGGAAATCCGGAACTAAAACAACCGAGAGATAATAATGTCGTTTTAATGGATACCAGTTACTAGTTTAATTGAGGGATGAAGATGTAAAAAAAATTGCCTACAGTGGGAATTATATAATTTTATTCTTTGGGATTAAATATTTGCAATTTGTTAGCGTTTTAGAATTGGTATAGTGTAGCGTATTAGGACCCTTTTTTAGTATATTTAGATGGCGCCAATGGGCCATTTCCAAACCTAAAAGTGGAATCTTAGCTTTCTTAAAAGAAAGCTTAAAGCCACGCTCTAATAGAAAGAAAGAAAGAAAGAAAATGTGCTATATTACGTAAGAATAATCTTGTGTACAAGCATCCTACAAGCTAAAAAAACAAAACAAAAATACAATTTCAAAAATTGACAAAACAATCAACAAAATTAAGCACAAGAAGACAAAACTTTTTGAACATACTTGAATTAAAGATAACTAAGTAAAATAATCAATTACTAATAAACCTATCATTAAAAAAGTCATCCAGGTTATAATATGCCTTAGCCAATAAAAGCGTTTTTAATTCTCTTTTAAATTTCTTAACAACCGATATATGTCTAACACATAGAGGAACATGATTGTAAATTTTTTACTCATGTAAATTAATGAGTTTTTGGTAAAAGAAGACGTAGGAATAAGTAGGGGAACATCATTTACACGACGAGTCAAATGGCCAGTGTCAGAGGGTAGTTTGGGAATTTTGTAAATAAATAAGAGCAGCTGTTTCTAAGATAAAGAGTGAAAAAAGAGTTAGGATTTTTTCAGAAATGAAGAGGGGTTTGCAAGAATCTCTTAACTTAGCAGAACACAGGTATCTAACTGCTTTTTTTTGAATATCAAAGACAATGTTAAGTAGCCCCTAATTGGTTAAACCCCAAAAAGGCAAGCCATACCGAATATGAGATTCATTAAGTGAAAAGTACACTGAACGTGCAACCACCCCTCCCAGCTCTTGTTTTGCCATTCTTACTGCAAAACATCCAGAAGATAATTTCCCAGCTAAATGTAAAATATGATCTTCAAACCGAAGGCGACCATCAATGGTAGTTCGTAGGAACTTGCAGCACTCTTTATTCTGCAAGAGGGAATTTTCGTCAAACATCATGCTCTGAACATCGCACTTAAACCCCATAATAGACGTCTTTCTTACATTAAACACGAGCCTGTTGGAAGCACACCACCCTGATAATCTGAAGGTCTTCAAGGATACAAGTCTTAATATAATCTGAATTTTTATGGCTCCATAGTATGGTGGTGTCATCAGCAAACTGAACCACCTTGCCCTGCAGTTTCAATAAACTCAAGTCATCCACATACAGTAAAAATAACAGTGGTCCCAACACTGAACCCTGGGGAACGCCGCATTTTAGGGATCTAGAAGCAGACAAACGCCCAGACACTGTAACCTTCTGAGTACGATTTGATAGATAGGACTCAAGCCATCGCAATGCTACGCCCCTAAAATCATATTTATCGAGCTTAGATAACAGTATTCCATGATCCACACAGTCAAATGCTTTGGATAGGTCACAAAACACTGCCGCCGATGACTCTCCAGAATTCAAGGACACATAGACGCTCTCCAAAAAGCTAAAAACAGCATCATGAGTCCCTTTACCGGCTTGAAATTTAAACTGATTTGCAGACAAAATGCCATTAAGATGTAAAAAGGACAAAATTCTGCTTTTTGCAAGTTTTTCAACTATCTTAGAAAGGGAGACAAAATAGAAATGGGACGGAAATTACAAGGCTGATCCAAATCTCCACCCTTATGAAGAGGGATAACCACTGCCTCTTTTAAACATGAAGGAAAAATGCCAATATGTAAAGAATTGTTTATGGCAGAAACTAAAGCATTTAAGGCTGAATCAGGCAAAAAGAGTAACAACCTCGAAGATATCCCATCAGCTCCAGATGATTTATGGTTTTTTAGGCGTTTGATTTCATTTTTTACTTCGGTAAGATCGACAGGATGAAAGAAAAATGAATGGTCAACCGACACTTCTTGAAGATAGTGTAAGGGATCAATGTTACTACGAATGCCCTTGAGCAAGATATTAGGTATATCACAATAATAGTGGTTAAAAATGTCAGGTCTTAACTCCGGTTCAGATACTTTTCTATGGCAATGTCTAAAATCATTAATAATCGACCAACACTCTCTTTGTCTATTTGATGACATATTTAAGCGATCCCTATAATAATTAGATTTTGCTGCTTTAATTGTCTTTCTGTACAGACTACGGTATTTCTGATGATATACAAGGATATTTTCATTTGTGGTGTATTTGCACAATTTAGTCAAAAAACGGAGGTTTTTAGCTGAAATTCTAAGGCCTCTTGTAACCCATGGTTTTCGTTTCTTAGTTTTAAGCCTCATTTTAGGAAAGCACTGATTGATCTTATCACACAGAACTTAAAAAAATAAAGTAAGTGGGTCAGAAGCCGTTTCAAGTGCATTCCAATTTACCGAAGCTGTAGCAGCAGAAAAAGCATTGAAATGTCTCCTGCTGAAAATTCTTCCCATATAATGAGATGAAGATAATACAGTATTATATAGCATTTTAGCAAGAACAGCTTCATGGTCGGAAATACCAGATGGGAGTACTGTGCATAAAATGTCATCAAAATTTGTACAGAAATAGTCAGTTGTAGTTGCAGATGAAGAAGTTATTCATGTGGGAGAAAGAACGTGCATTTTCAAGTCGTAAGAATTTAAAATACTTAAAAGAGAAGTACGTGGCAAGGTTTCATCAGTGTAGTTGATATTAAAGTCACCAGCCAATATAACCTTAGAGTGTAGGGACAACTGAGATAAAAGAGAATCAATTTTGTCCAAAAACATAGCAATATCTCCTGTAGGTGGCCTATAAACACAAAGAATATATAAATTCAAACGCTTACAAAAAGAAAGTAAATAATAAATAAATAAATAAATGGGTAAGAGGTTAAAGCAGGGCAATCTTTGGTCATTGCATTTTCAGAAATAAAATAGGAAAGCCAAATAATACTGAAGGAAATTTGTTTTGAGAGATGCACCGTAGGGACTAATAAATAATACGTTGAAACCTGACATGACTTGAATATTTATAAGGGAAACATTTTCTTTAAAATTTATTTTCTAGTGTGCAATATTATCTTTAAAAAAAACTCTTATATTACATGACAAAATGCTATGCATAAGTAATTTTTAGTACAAATTTATAATTAGCCCAAAAATCCATAAACATCCTTTATCCTTGACAATCCAAGGGGTTTTTATTAAATTATAAGAAAGAATTGTTTGCGCCAGATCAGAAGCTACGCACAAGACATTTTTAGTACAAATTGCTAAATGGTTCAAGAGTCTATTTATCCTTGACTAATCAAAGATTTTCTTATTATGTTATATAAAGAAGTACTTACACGTGACCAACGGCTACCTACAAGTCATTTTTAGTATATAAAAAAGTAGTCCATTTTTCTCAAAGCGAACTCTTAATAACAAAAATTCAGAGATTGGAGGGACACAAAGTCAATGGTCTCAAACTATATTTATTTTTTGAAAAAACGATTACACGTGTTTCGCCCTAAGGCATCATCAGATCTAAAAAAAAATAGAAAGCAACCCTAGTATAAAAACAACAATGCATAGACACAAATTACAATGTTGAGAGATGACTTACCGGTAAAGCTATTCGTTTAACACCACAAAGATTTAAGTTAAAATCTAATTGTAATGCCGTGTAATGGCGTTTACATTGGTCAGTCTGGAAGGAAAATAATAACGAGAGTGCAGGAACACTTAAGAGAATATAATAAACACAAAGATACCGAAATCACTGATACTAAATCGGCTTTTGCAAGTCATTTATTGTCCTCAAAACACTTTCCTTCCATCCCGGAAAATGTAAACATCCTTCATGAGTACCCCGAGGAAAAGAAGCTTGACTTATTAGAGAAGCTGGAGATCACAAAGGCAAAAAGGAGTCCTGTACTGTCTTGTGTAAATGATGTTTTTACCTTTGAATCGCATTAAGTTTTTAACAATATTTATCACGACCTGGATAGTTCGTAAGTTTGGCGCTTGTCTACGAACCCGATGGTCGCTGGTTCATTTCTCGACCAAGTCATATTTTACTCAACTTAACCTCATTCTGCTTGTTTTGTTTAAGTACTTTTATTTTATTTAGATTTGAAACCGGAGTTAATGTGAACGTCAGCATTATTTTTTGTTTTAACTTAAATATTTGTGGTGTTAAACGAATAGCTTTACCGGTAAGTCATATCACAACATTGTAATTTGTGTCATTGTTGTTTTTACACTAGGGTTGCTTTCTATTTTCTTTTGGATTTCATGATGCCTTAGGTCAAAACACGTGTAATCGTTTTTTAAAAAATAAACATAATTTGAGACCATTGACTTTGTGTCCCTCCAATCTCTGAATTTTTATTTTAAGTATACATTTTTAGATGGTTTAAAGCTTTATCAACATTTTATATCCTTAACTATTTAAGGGTTTTTCTATTAAATTTTTTATTAAATAGAATTACTTACTACTTTACTTATTATTAATTAGAATTACTTACTACTTACTTATATAGAATTACTTACTTACTTAAGGCGGGAACAGAGTAAGCAAACATTAAGCAACAGCTGAATAACTGTTGAGCAATAGTTGATCAACTTTTGGCAAACAAACGCCGATGATTGTTGGAAAATATCGGCAAACCTTGTTGAAATTGGGTTGAAGTTTTTACCAGAACTAAGAATGGAAGACCAAATGCTGTTTCAAAAACTTCACTCTCGTCTCATCGCTATGATTGGACCTAAAACTGACAAAAAAAATTCGAGAATCCATATGCGTAAAGACAAGATTAATGATAACTCTAAATTTTTTAGCTACTGGAGATTGGTAGTTCAGTCTAATTTATCTATTTGAAATTTCTAAACAGCTTGTTAGTTCTATAGTTCCTGAAACTTGCCCCCTTATAGAAACATTGACAAAGAACTTTTTTCCTTATTTAGTCAAATAAAAAGGATAAGGATGTAACATAGTTTTTATGAAATGCCCATAAAGTTATCCGTCTGTGACCCAATTAGGGCGTCAATAAAGCTATGTTCATTTGGAGGATCTTGATCAGAAGGATGTTGAATGCTTGTTGATGTATAATAACGAAACAGAGCTGGTGCGTAAGGCCACACATCAAAGAAACATGAAACATGAAGCATGAAACGTGAAGTATGAAATACGCAACGCGAAACTGTTTCGGTGATACACAAACTAATGAATCAAAAATAAAATTAGTTTCAGTTTTCAGTTAGCAATGGACACCGATGATAGTTTGGACGACGCAATAGTTGCTGTTGTTACCACATTATTATTATCAAAACATATTAAAAAACGAAAGAAACGACGTTATTGGGTGCATTCGTATAACAAAATAAACGTTAAAAATGGTTCATATGTAGTATCAAGAGACATAAGTGATCATCCAGAAAAATTTAAATCATTTTATAGAATGTCTTTGCATTTTTTAGAATGTATTTGCATATACATTGACATTTACTAGATTAGTTTCTGTGGTCGGCCCTCCTTTATTTAAAATGGGTACGAACTTCAGACTGGCTTTAGGAGTTGAAGAAAAGTTGTTAATTACTTTGAGGTAAGTAAAAAATAAAATTGATATTAAACAAATATGTTAATATAAGCAGGTTACAAAACTCAAAATATTATTTTATTGAAAAACAGTTGCATTAACAAGGGCCGCATATTGCTTTCCTTTATCAGTTGAATATTGAATATCAGTTGAATTTTTTGAACTGTCTCTTTTGAGCATCACTTAATTTTTTTAAATCAGGGAGTTAGCTTTTCAAGAAAAGTAAGTCGGTGTCTTCTTTGACGGATAATTCTTTCTTTTCTGTTTTTACATTATATTTATTACTCATGGTATTAAGACATTTTACAGCTGAATTTTCCCAGTTTTTAGTACTTTCAATTTTGCGTTTCTTGGAAGAGAACCTTTGCGAATTTTTTTTTTGGCAAATCTGTAGGCACTAAAGAAACTGTTCTTTCCTATAAGTTTGAAGTGCCTATTTCATTTACTTCTTTTTCAATATCTTTGTTTTCAATATTTAAACTATCTACACTGTTTTCTTCATTGCTATAGGTTTGACTGTCCTCCATTTGCGAATGATTATCACATACCTCGTCTTCATTAGACTCCGCATTTACAGTTTAATGTCGGCTTTTCGTATATGGTATCAAATACTTCATTGCATCTTCTAAATAGAATGGTTTCTTCTTTTTTTCAGAACTGGCACTTACTTTCTTGTTTTCTCTTAGATGTCTTAGGAGATTAATTCGTAATATCCTCCACCTCTTTCTACATTCCTCAACTGAAATCAAACAAATAAAATCATGTATTCATGATATTTATATTGAAAATAAACGAATGCTATTTATGTTTGTTGTATTTTTCTCGCTACGGGTTGTTCATTTCAAGCGCTATGCTTTTACTTTATGAGAGGAGAAACTACCATAGGATATGTAGTTAACGAAACAGCTAGACCAATTTGGAAATACCTCCAAAAAGAATATATACCTTTACCTTCAGAAAATATGTGGCTGGAAATTGCTCTGAATTGAATTGGAAAAGAGATAAGAAAAACTATGGAATATCCCCAACTTTCTCGATAGTATAGATGGTATGTAAGATATGCGAATCCAAGCTCCACCGAAATGTGGCTCTGCGTTAATTATAAATCATAAAATTCGATGGTCTTAATGACAATCGCTGATGCCGATTCCCTTTTTACTGCAATATCAGTAATGGAAGATTTTGGAAGAAACAGTGAAGGTGCAGTATTTAAAAATTCCCAAATTGGTAGGCTACTTAATGAAAATAAATTGAATATTCCATCGGCAAGATCACTTCCTGGAGATAATAGTGGTCCTTTTCCAATGTTTTTGTTGCAGATTAAGCACTAGTGTTAAGATAAGGAATAATGAAGCCATATCGACAAAGAACCTTAAATAATGACAGAAAAATTTTTAACCATGGTCTTTCAAGAGCGAAAAAAAGTATTAAGTGCGCCTTTGGAATACTCTCTTCTAAATTTAGAGTATTTCATACACCAATAACATGCAATGTTGATAAAACTGAAAATATTGTAAAAGCTGCATGTGTTCTACACAACTTTATCCGAAAACATGATGGAGTATTTGTTTCATCGGATACTTACATGCATTTACCCCAAAACCTTATAAATATTCCATCACAATGATGTGGTCAACCAATAATTGCAGCAGTTCAATTAAGGGATAGATTATGCCAATATTTTGTAAAACCAAAAGTGGCTTTACCATGACAAAATATAGTATATGTTAATTTAAAATGTTCAATTAATGTATGTATTCGCACTAAATAAGTAATAACATGTTTTTACAACACTCATCTGTACATTTTACTTTACATTTTACTTCAATAGCCACCTACTGCCATGCCAATTCCTTGGCGTTTCTATTAGATTACTCCTCCAACTTATAATTATAAAGAACCTCATGTTTTTCAATTACTAATACAAACATCACATTAAATTCTTCGTCGTCTTTCAATTTGTTTTCATATATGTTGGGTCAAATTAACAAATAATATGAAAATACCTTCGAAATAACTAGAAACACAAAACAAAATATAAAACAGAACCTTATTTCTTGCAACAAGTTTCAACGAAGTGCGAATTCCTATTTAAGAAAGCATGTTGTTATTTTATGAGATATATTTCATGTTTCTTGTTTCACGTTTCATGTTTCTTTGATGTGTGGCCCGCCTAAGAGAGCGAACTTGAAATTGGTGATACAGTTGGTACTGGCAAATTCGTTGTCCTTGGAGTAAGCTGCCCATGTAAATGATAAAGTATTCTCAAATCATCATCATGGAGAACGCTATTAACTTTGTGTTCTACATCAGCTTAAACAAATGCATCTTACGTTCTTAATTTATTTGCCACGTATTCCCCATATATGTACTTTAAAGCTATCCCTTACTATTTGATTTTCTGTGTTTTAATTGATTTAAAAGCTTCATCCATTTGAGTATCAGTCATATTTAGGCGCTTTCCCGAGGTTTTTTTCTGTTGGGACTAACTGCATTTCGGTATTTCGTTGTACCGGTTCTGGTTCTATTCTACTGTCATGGGAATCCGAAGAGTTTAACTGCTTGCCAGAACTTTTCTTTCTTATTGTTGCCTCACTGTGTAATGAGGTGTTTCTTTCTGTCTGAATCTGAACTGAAGAATGCTTGAGGAACCCTCAGTAAGGATAGTTTCTTATAAATCGCCCTATTGCGAGTTTTCCAAATATTGAAACAAATAATAATATGCAGAATACAGATTTAGATATTGGGAGGTCATAGGGTACTTAATGAAAAATTGCCGCTATGATATCTTTTTCTTTAAATAATGTATTTTTTTCGGTTACCAGATTCACCTGAAGAGTGACTTAAAATTTCTGATGACTATGAAAACATATGGAATTTTCCTCAAGGCTTAAGTTTCATTGACGGTAAACTTCTTAAAAGTAGAAGCGAATACTATAATTACAAGAGCACTTTCAGTGTTGTCCTTATGGCAGTAGTAGAAGCACAGTATCGATTTTTATGAATAATTTTTGATGATGGTGCTCTTTTCGCAAGAAAACTAAATGATAGAACTTTAAATTTACCACCTAAAATCTCCTATCAGGACAACAGGGCGAAACAACACCTTTTATATTTATTTACGACGATACGTTTCCTCTACAAGGGAACCTGATAAAACCATTTCCCAGCGAACATGTGAAGGGGACGTTCCAATGCTCATTTAATTAGAGATTATCGGAAGCAAGACGTGTAGTGGAAAATGCTTTTGCCATTATGTCGTCTGTATTTCGAGTTTTGCGAAAGCCCTTGCTTTTGCAACCTACTACTGCTGAAATAATTGTTCTTGCATGTTGCTACTTACACTATTTTTCACAGAATACTAATACAATCATGAATTGTTATTTTCCCCCGGAAACTAAGACAATGAGTTTCAACATGCGGCATTTTGGTTCATTTCCTCTCAATTGCTTTTCGGGATAGTTTTAGAACGGTCGCTATAATATTAAATGCGTCAGTTCGTTAATTTTGGCTTTTATAAGCCTAATTTTCGGGATTCTATATATTTGAATGTTCCTTTATAAGTTCAATGAAATTTAGAACTTGGTCTTCTGACCAATCGTGCGACATTTTCAAATAAAACGAACGTTTTCTGTCGATGTACTGCTCTCGAATGCCTGAATTAAACTAAATGCATATTGACAAGTCTGCGCATGTATACTTTGATGTACTACCTCGAAAGCGAACATCAGGCAATCAGCAAGCGAACTCACCACTTGATCAATTGTTGCTCAACAATGTTTGCTTAGTCTATTTCCGCCTTTACGCGTAACCAGCAACTATGCACAAGTCACTATCAACATTCTTTATCCTTGATTATTCAGGGGTTTTCTTATTAATTTATACAAAGATTTACTTACGCGTGACCAGCGGCTACGCACAGGTCAGTTTTAATATAATTTTCGTAAAAGTCCAAAGGTCTATCAACATACTCAACATACTCTATCCTTGACCGTTCAAGGAGTTTTTATTAAATTATATAAACAATTACTTACGCATGACCTGCGGCAAAAATTGATTTTTGCGTAGTCAATTTTAGTACAAATTATTAAATAGTCCAAGAGTATGTCAATATTCTTTATCCTTAACAATTTGAGGGTTTTACTTATTTATAAAAACTTAGGCTTATGTACAAATTATTAAATGATCCAAAAGTTTATCAAATCAACATCCTTTATTCGTGACATAAAGTTTTGTTCTAAAGTTTTCTGTAGCCTATACACCTACTTTATTGTGATATTGTAATTATAGACTAAGTATAGCTATTAAAAATAAATAATCATATTGGTAAATTCCCTAGAAGCATAGCAATAAAAAAAAAATTGGCTTATACGTGGACAGAAAATACATCACATGAAGATAGATAAGAATTGTGTAGTTGGTTCTGTCATTTTTTTGTGCATTTTTTAATGGTTCCAGGGTCTAACAACTTCCTCGATCCTTGATTATCCAAAAAGTTTTTCATTAAATTGCTCAAAAAGTGATACAGGCTACGTTAAATTTAAATGAAGATAAATCTATAAAAATAAAAAAATTTCATATAATAACAGTAAGATAATAACAGAATATAATAACAGAAAGATCTTTCACTTTCCTTTATCTTTAACTATTTAAAGGTTATCTTTTAGGATTATACAAAAAACGACTTATGCGTGGCCAGGGGCTACGCATCACCAACAATTCCTCAATTATCTCAAATGATCACAAAAATGATTATGGAAAAAATTGTGTGATGGTGCATAGCCTCTTGCTACACACAAGTCGTCTTAATTACCAATTTTTAAATAATCTATAAAAATCCTTGGCTACCCAATTCTTATAAAATTATACATAAAATGATTTATGTTATACTTTCCTTACTCAAGCAGCAACACACGATAGTTAAATACGTTTTAAAAAACATTTTTGATTCACACCAGATATATTTAATGATATGTTTATGTTATTCACGTTTAACAAGAATGTTTAGGTTTTTCAATGCACGTTTACAAAATGCGTTTAGTAGCATGCGCATCAAAACAAATGTGCATATTATAAACAAAAAGTTAAACTTTTAGTCATGGAAAACCAGTGTAAAACCTTTATTTCAATCGTTAAATACTTGTTGATATGGAATTTATAATAAGGGTCTATTATATCTATTAAAGGTTAAATTGTGGTATATGATAAGGGTATCCAGGAACTTTACCGACACACTTACATGGTGATTCTCGAGCAAAATATAAAAAAAAAATTATGAATATATATTCTAAAGGTCTTACTTTCGGATTTACAGAGTATTAAAAATTTTTTTTTTTAAATAACTCTACTACCAATGTAAATATTTTTTTAAATTTCCAGAATATTTACAATGTAATATAATTTTTACTAGTGGCGTATGTAAGGGGGTTACTGTAAATATGTTTTAATAAAAAACAGTGCACACTGCATTTTTTTTAAATAAATTTTGATTTTTAAATCCTTGTTTAGTTTTGAGTAAATCTGTTTTGTTGAGTTTTTTTATTTGTACATCTTACTTTGTATAATAATTATTGGGTTTTATACCTGTTAATGCATTTCTAACTTTTTTCTAGATTTCCCTGTGTATGATATTCCATTATTATTCTATAAGATATAAAAGTATATCATGTATGGCATATATGTGACATCAAGGTCATTTCATCAAAAATGTAATGTGTAGTAATTAAGTTCGTATTAATTTTTTAAATGCCGAAATTTTCTCCCTTTTGACAGAATAGTTAATAATATACATATATTTTACGTTTAACAAATACCAAAACAAAAAATTTACTAAAAATCATATTTGACTGACGGAATAAGTACATATTTGACGACAATAATATATGATATGTTGCTTGGGTGTGATATTTCATTAATATGTTTTACGATATACTTACGTGTATAAAAAGTATGTCTGTCTTATGCTGCACAGTGGCATATCTGTGATGTCAGGGTCATTTCATCAAATATTTGAGGTGTAGGTAGTAATCGAGTTCGGCTTAATTTTTTAAAGTTCAAAATTTTCTCCCTTTTGACAGAATACTTTATGATATACGTATATTCTACGGTGTAATAAATATACCGCCACCAAATACGGTAGGTAAATAGACCAAAACCAAAGATTTACTTAAAATCGTTGCATAAATAAATATTTAACGATCCCTAGGGAATGGTGTTTTTCCAGAATCGTGGAAATTATCAACGATTATTACTGTCTCTAAAATCCCAAACACTAAATGCTACAAGAAGTTTCGCCCAATTAATACAGTTCCTATATATGAAAAATTACTGGAAACATGTGTAAAAGATCAATTGGATGATTTTTGTCTAAGTAATAATATATTGATACCCAACCAATCTGAATTTTGAAAGAACCATTCAAGTGAGTCGGTTGTTGTTGGCATTTGTGACGGTTTCCTTAAAGCAATTGACTGTGATAATTTAATGTTGGCAAAGTTTCTAGATTTTAGGAGAGCCTTTGAGACCATCAATAGAAATATATTATTATCAAAACTAAAAAATTTAGTATGCAAAAAAAAATAAAATATTTGGGGTTCAGTTTAGATTCAAATTCAAATTTCATTGCACATGCAAATTGAAACTTGTTGAAACTTGAAACAAAGTTATGACATTACACGTCAAATTATTATTATATAATGCAATTGCGCTACCGCATTCACAGTATCTAAACAACTTTTTCTTATAAACTTCTTTTATATCGAAATACTACTTTATCTACTTTTTTAAAATTTAAAAAAGGCTCGTTTAAATTAAGGCATGCTTGATTTTAAAAAATAAATAAAAATATGCTAAATTTTATTTTTTAGTCAAGCAGGACTGGATGCCAAACGGTCAAATTTTACCTACAAATTTTTTTGTAATTTTTACGTACAAATTTGCTCATCCTGGGACACACTGTATAATATTTGTGTTGAATATTTATTTTAATTTGACGTTACTGTTTTTGATATATTTACATTTTTTTTTGCCTAATACGATTTTTAACTTACCCGTTAAATACTTTTCTACTTTCTCTTATCGCATTATTGATGTAGCATTGGTCCTTATTAAATAAAGAATATGAATAATATTATTTTTAGGTCCTTTGAACCAACTTTTTTTTTCGTTTTACTGAGGTTTTTTTAAAAAATAATTAAAAAGCGGATTAAGGGCCATCCAAAAAAAAACAAATAAGAAATTTTAATTACGTGCATAGGAAGGGATGTAGGTAAAGTAATAAGAAAAGTATTTTCTGTGTTTACGTAAATCTTGGCTTATTTTTTACCATAACTAACAACTTATTCAATAATTCGAAAAATCGACAATGGTTTTCTCACACAACTAAATAATGTTAAAATTCCAAAGTCTCTCGTGCAATATTAACCGTAGAAACGTAGAAACTGCGCTTCCCACTTCCATCCCCGTGCTGCATTCGAAATGCGCACGGGGATAAATGCGAATAATTGAATTCGCAGAATTTCAATTTATCCGAAAACACGGTTATGCTGATCCGTTATAAAGACGGTATTTTTATTGCCGTTTGAATTTTTGCCCTCGACGATGACGACGAGGACGAGCCGGAAATTTAATCCGCCCATTTTGACGCTATTGTTTTATTCCATTTTATTTTTTTCCGGACGTAGCGGGGTCGGATCGGAAGTGGAGCTGGAAGGTGACTGGCATTTTTTCGGGAATTAGGAGATCGTGGGACGTTTGATTTGCTATTAGTAAGTGGGGATTAAAATTGGATTTTTTCATGGAGATAAGGGCCTAAGGCCTTAATGTTTTCCCTATTACCACTAGTAAACATTGTTAGAAAAAACACAGTAACTATGAGATTTCTGTAAGTTTGCCAGGAAAGATCAATTTTTTTAATGTTAGATTAAAGATATATCATCATCATCATTATCATCAGGCGGTTATCTATCCACTGCAGGATAAAGGCCTCGTTCAAATTTTTTTTTTGTTCCGCTTTTGTGCTCATCGTCTCTAAGCTCGGCAATAAAAAACATAGCAATTAAAGTATTCTTAGGAAATAAAGAGGTTCTCATCATCTTGGTATACAGGGTGACCAAGATAAGTATCCTAAGCATAGGGATCTCAGAACCTATTGAAGTTACAGCCTAGGTTAAATTAAAAGAAAAGTTGCGTACTTTAAAGCGTATTAAAATGCCGTTGAGAAAATTCAAAAAAATTACATGACTTGTCGAGATATTGGGGAAAAACTAAAATTTGCCAAAATCGATTTGATTTTTTTCTAACCTTATTTCAAAAGATTATTTTATATATTATAAATTATTTAAATACAGGTTGTTTGTTTGACACCATATATTAGATTTACTTATTTAATAATGCAAATCAATACAATCGTGGTAAGTAATAATATTTTGAAAAAAGTTTTAAAGTCGTCCGCAAACTTGCGTCTCGGACATTTAATAAGTTTAGTAAGGCCATTAATAAATATCACAAAAAAAGGTGACCTAAATTAAATCCCTGTGGGACACCTGAGGAAACCTCGTAACTGTGAGAACGGAAACCCTCAATGTCGACGAATTGATGGCGGCTAGTTAAATAAGATTGTACAAGAGCAACCAAATTATCCAAAAATCCCAAGGCATTATTTAAAAAATTTTAATTGATCAAATGCATTCTCAAAATCCATATAGGCTACATCAACCTGGCCAAACTGATTCAGCATAGTAGAGATACTCTGAGAAAAACAAGTCAAGTTTGTATCACAAGTCTTTCAAGTAATACCTAAACAGGGTAAAAAAGTTAAATAACCGGAAAGTTACATACCCATCAGTTTGCTGTCATCACTAAAAAAAATCTTTAAAAGAGCGGTATTTTAAAGAGCTAGATGAACTCAAAATAATTCCACAAGAGCAGTGCCGATTTATTAGGATTATCAACTGAGTTGTACCTTGCAGATGATCTTAAGGCTTCCCACTCGCACCAGTATTATTCAAGCAGATATCCAAAAAGCAGATGTTACTCCTAAGTCGCATTAGTCCCAGACGACACTTGAATTTTTGTTTGGTGGAAAAATTTAGATCAGATGTCAGCGTACTTACAGAGTCATCAAGACAACATTATGGAGTGGGCAAGAAACTGAAAAATTTAAATCAATAGTAATAAAATAGAGGCATGCAATCATGCAATCGAACAATTCATACTCTTTTCTTTGCAGGAGCAGTAAGCTCTCTTTGAGTAATAAATTACTAGTCTCCAAACAGGTTTTGCGTCCGAAGCTGTGTCACCCCTCGAACATTTCCTGGAATATCACAAAGACGAACATCATAAAGCTTCAGGTGCAGCGTTATGATGCTGAGAAGTGAGGCTCGGACTTTGCCCAAAATTAATTGGGAGTATTTTCCCAAAGCCTAGTTACTCTGTCCTATACCAAAACAGCACCCAGATGTTACAAATAATAGAAAGAAGAGAATTAAAATAACTAAAGCACGCAGTTGCAATTGAGAAGACCGGCAAGAACAAAGGCAGGTAGTCCAGAAGAAACCAGTGTAACAAAGGATCGCCTCTTGGCCATACGTCAAGACCGGTAAATCGCATTTATTAAAAACGTTTCAGTTTAGACTATTGGGAATTTTGCTCTTAAATTTATAGTTTAGTCTACCAAATGCATCCCATCCAAGATTGATCCTTCTCAAAATTTTGGCTGTAATAATAGCACAAATATAAATATTCTTGGACATTTTCTTTTCCTTGTCAATGAACTTTAATTTGTTCTTCGATTCAAAATAATAGCAACGTCATCAGCAAATCACAAATGATTAAACATTTTAACGTCCATCCCAATATCAATAAACCGTTTTGTTACCAATATAGCGTCTTGAAGATGTCTTCTAGCGTCAGTGAAAAAAGTTGTAGGATTATAGTATCTCCTCTCTGTCTTACTTCTTTTTGTATTTTGATTTTGTACATTATTGTCATTTTTTCTAATTGTCTAGCTCTTCTGCAGATAAATGATATTATTTTCGAGTATTTATAACTTATTATTCTGGCATTATGTAAAGATTCTTGAATGTGGTGTAGTTTTACAAAGTCAAAAGCCTTCTCATAATCTACGAAGGCAACGTATATCGGGTAAGTTATATTCGTTGCTATTTTCTATGTGAGATGATCAAAATTTAAATTTGCGTTCTCTGGGGGTTGATAAAAATTAAACTTGTTCATTAAGCGGTTTGTGATCACTTTTGTGAATAATTTGTAAAAGTGGTTTTGATAATGGTGATTTTTGCAGTTTGCTCTAGCTGTGGTATTCTTTGTTCAATAATGTTTCTATTAATTCTACTTAGTAGAGACTATCTGCCATATTTAAGCATTTCTCTTGTCGGTCTGTCCTCTCCAGGTTGCTCTTGTTAGTTTTAAATTGGCACAAGGCCTCTTTTATTGTGTCCTCTCAACTTATGTTACTGATCAGAGGCCCAAAGGATTGACTGATTCTTGATTTTTTGTATACTGTTGTGTCCAATTGTTCAACTATTGTCAGCATTGATTCTTTTGTTGATATATTATCCCTTTTGAAACCGTGAGTTGGTAAATTTTATTTCTGCCTCTGGCTCTATTTTTTCTGAGTTTTTTCATATTGGAATTTCTTGCTTTATATTTCTTTATCATATTTCTTTTATGAGTCCTGGTGTCGTTATGGACGACCGTATTAGTTGTTTTATTAATTTCTTTGGATTGTGGTGTTCCTGTCTCTAATTTGCGTCTCTCTATCATTAATTACTGTATTTGGGGTTTCCCGTGATTTTCTTTTTTGTTGTAATTTTCCTAGCACTGTTTATAATTTGAAATGTTATGTGTTATTCAAGTCATCTAGTGAACGTTGCTCTATCTTTTGCCTGTTGTATAGGCTTCTGTTTATCCAGTTGGTAGTCAAGAATATTATGGGTTAGTGAAATTTAGATATTGACCTCTAGTATCGATGAGTTTTAATATTTCTTATTTTGTGTTAATTCTAACACTGGCTTTAACTAATTTATGGTAGCCAAATACAGAAGATTGATCAACACATTCTCAACGTAGTGATTTTTATTACATAGGATAATTAATCTCATTTCTTTTCGATTTACTGGGGCTAACCCAATACTCTTTACTTTGTGGTAGTTTTTTGGAAAAGGTGTTCATGAAATAGATGTGGTGTTATTGAAAGAAGTTAAGTAGCCTCTTAGCTCTTTCATTCCTTTATCTTAGTCCATATTATCCTATATGTGGTCCATAATTTTTTCCATATTTGTCGATTTTTAAATATATAAAGTGCGTTTTTGACATATTTAAGGCTCTTTTTTCAGGTCATCATAGAAGCTATTAGTTTTCTCTTTATTAGATGTTGTAGTTGGTGCATATACTGGAATTACTTTTAGTAAATAATTTTGGTTAAATTCTAGGACGCCAAAGATTATTCGATCGGACATCGATTTCATGTGTGCAATATTTTTTCATTTTCTCGATATTTAGGTGAGATTAATATTGCTACTTTGCCTTGCGAGTCAGTCTCGGAGTTTCTTTGATATAATATGCAACCATTCTTTAGAACGGTACACTTCTTTTCTTTTATTAGCGTTTTGGTAATTCCCAGTATATTCCGTTTTATGTTTTCCAACTCTAGTTCCAATTCCGAAAATTTTTCTTCTGTGCTTATAACTCCCTTAGAAAAGGGATTATCACGATGATTAAAGATATATTTTACATCATAAATCTCGTATTTCAAAAAGAAACCCATTATAAATATAAGCAGTTAAATTATTGAAGCCTGTAGTTTTTCTTTATTATTAGGTTTCTCACACCACAGTGCGAATTTTCAGATTTTTTCTTATATTCATATTTCTGCTTATTAATAAATTTTTATTTTTTAATCGATCGTAAAAAATTATAATCAAAATTCTTTTTTTAATACTATTTCTATCTTATACCATTGGAATTGTTTCTAGAAGAACCATAATTTTACAATCATTTTATTCATGTCTTCTAGTCACTTTAATGTGTTGCCAAATTTTCCAATATTTGCTAATTATGAACGAAATATTGAATATTTACAATGAAAAAAAAGCACCACCATCTTACGAAATGCATCTAACATATGTTGCAGTTTCGCCACTGAGCCAGCAGCTAAAGATTCATAAGACAACCAAGAATTTTCACAAGCAAACCTGGTAAGATCTATGTGATCCACGGTGGCAGATCATTGGCGAATACTAGAAATATGTATAAGAGGTCCAAGGATAGATCCTTGTGGAACCTCAAGATTTAAAGCCATTGCATCAGATTGGATACCATTAATTTCATCAATCTATGACTGGACTCTACCTCTTTAACCATAACTTTTAAGTGTATTGATTAGCAGGTTTACAAGGCATTTACCCAGTCAAACGCCTTGCTAAGGTGATTAAAGAATCTCAAACATTTATCACTCTAATCTAAATGGTATAGAGTTCTTTCAGAAACTGCACCATAGGAAATGCGTCTTTTTCTAGTGAGTATTTAGTAATGTAGCATAATGACTTGATATTCTGATTGTGATTCTGACAATCCTTGTTACTGGCTAATACCTGTAAAGTTTCTGTTAAATCCAAATGTTCTACGTAAATGCTGTCAACCGAGTTTGAATTCAACATAGAGTTGCCCAGGATATCATTAATAATTCTCCATACTGCTTTCCCTTTGCTTGTTGACTGATTGTATGAAATAACATTATGTATTTTTATAACTTTATATTTATATATATATTTTATAATAATATATAGTTTTTCTTATAGGCGCTATATTGAATTTTTAAAATCTGTGCAACGTTACCTTTTTAACGATATAATCACAAGTTATATTTATTTTCTGTAAAAACCTGAATTTTTGAAAAAAAATAATTTTGCCACAGTTGGCTGTAATAAATGAACAAGACAATATATAAACTGTCATAAATATCACATGTTTTAAATATTACTAAATTTTATTAGTATTCTAGTACAAACTGACGGTTTTACAAATAAAGAAAAGCGAGATATGATTTAAACTTTTATAAATGTAATATGGACAGATGAAAGTATGTTTATAAACTGTGGCATTTTTAACAGAATTAATAAACGCATTAGAAGGCAAAGTTATACCCGAGAACTTCGAATAATTATTATTATTTTGAAAAATTAATCTTTTAATTTCAATCTTTTTCTTTTCAGATTTTAAAGTTAGTATTTTTATTTGAAATAAATTTCAACATTTGCCGAATTTTTCGAGCTATCTTATCTAATTCTAGGCTTTTGGAATAAAATTTGAAAAACTAGTTTTATTCGTGGACCTTAGGCTCACTTTCCAGGTATTTCAAATAATTTTTCTCTTAATTTGAATGTCTTGATGAGTTTTTGTTTTCAATTTCTAATTCCATAAACTTTGAAAAAAAAAATGTTGGAATTTTCTAGATTTCTCGAACATCCTTACAATCCTCTAGGCATTTTGAATAAAATATAATTCTATTCCTAGACTTTACAGTCATTTCCACATATTCTAGGTATTTTAAATAATTTATTTTTAATTTTAATATTCTTAAATGTAGAAATTTTTTAATTATTTCAGATATTTAAAACGAAGTTTTGTTTCATTCCAGGCTTCTAGAATTAGTTCTTCTATTTTCCAGATGTTTGAAGTGATTTTTTATGACTTCATTTAACATAGTTCTGTAGGTTTTCCAGAAAACTGAAATAATTTTCTATTTTACTTTACACCTTTGAAGGAAATTTTTATGCCTTCCAGGGATTTTAATAACTTTGTTATATTTTTCAAAAACGTAATAAACGTAAATTTGTAAAATAAAATGAAAAATGACTTTAAATAATAGGATGTAACTCTGAAGTAATGTGTTTGCACTACTACGGTATTGCATTGCTGGTATTTCTGTCTAAGGTGTAATATTTATTAACAGTTTGAATATTGTCTTATCAATTTATGCAGAGCCTACTGCGGCAAATTTAGTTCTGTTTTAAGATTTTGCAAGGGTTGTAAAAATGCAAAAACCAAATATAGCGCCTATAAGAAAAAACAAAGTTCATGATGGTTGGCAAAAGACGAAACATCGTATTAAAAATCTAAAACCACCATCATATAGCACAAAAAAAGTGGCAACGCAAATGTATAAATTATTTTAAAATCTAATAAGAAATAACTGAGAAGAAAATAAAAATGCAGATTCTCCCGGACTCATATATTAATATAGCCAAGTCTCTTTAAGAAAAGAAAGAATTAAAATTTATTATTCAAAATTATTTTATACTCTAATATAGTTATATACCGGGTGGTCCATTTAACTTGAGATATCACAATATCTCGAAAACTAAATATGTATCCAGAAAATGTTTTATGTGAAGTTTGAATGGTTTCCAGGGGTCCATAAAATGACGTTATTGGTTTGACCTTAAGTGGACGTCTTCAAGGTCAAATGAAGGTCAACTTCACTTTTTTGTATAGAAACCTCGGTTTTTTTTGATAGTATCTAATTTAGCGTTAAAAAATAAGTAAATTTCATCTGACATTTTTTTCCATGCGACCTCTACTTTTCACGACATTAATTCTTGATTCTTTTACGAATTTTTTTCTTGATAATAACATTTGCCCTTGTAAGTAATATCTGATAATCTATCAAAAGGAGCAAAAGCATCTTATGATAGAATTTTATTATCAACAGGATCGAAAACTTGAAAATAAAACGTACAAAGTTTAAATAAAAGAAATTGAAACAAAAAAGTCAGCAAATTATTTCAATAAATGTTCAAACTGTTGACCTTCCACTTCTATACATTTTTCGACTCGCTTTCTAAACGATTGATTAACAGGGTGCAGCATCTGTGGAGTTATCTGCTTGCAAACCTCCGTGATTCACAGCTTGATATTTTCGGGAGTCCTTGGTGGATCGCGATATATAATCTCCTTCAAATAACCCCATAGAAAAAATCTAAGTGCGTCAAATCAGGTGACCGTGGCGGCCAGTGGACTGCTCCAGCAAAAAATTACGGTATTTTTGGCCTGTAAGGATACCATCAATAAAATAAGGTCCTATGACTTTATCATTGATGATGAAACACCAGACATTTACAGACCATGGCCGCTGATGTTCTATAGCTCGAAACCACCTGGGATTGTCAACTGCCCAATAATGCATGTTATGACGACCAACTACACCATAGTTTGGAAATGAAGCTTCATCAGTGAATAAGACGCGCAGAAAGAAATTTTTATTTTTATGCGACTGATTTTGGGCCCATTCACAAAACAATACTCGATTTTGGAAATCATTCACGTGAAGCTTTTGATGTAACGACAAGTGATATGGATGAAACTTGTGGCGTTTCAAAATTCTCAAGACACTTGTTTTGGAGATTCCAGAAGCAGAAGAAATTGATCGTGAGTCTCTTTTTTATCTCTAAATTAATTTTCTACAACTGTTTTAATAAATATCATCTACTGAGAGTGATACGACAATCCTTTAAAGTTAATCTTTCAATCTATACTGGCTAGGTGAGCGAGGTTTGAGCATATAAAATAGGTCTTATGAGTTCACTTACATGAAATTTCAAATGACTTAAATAAGTCAAAAATATTATTACGATGAATATTAATAAAACCAAGGAAGTCAATACTAAAGTCTCTACATATAATATATTTATCATGACTTTCGTTAGAGATATTTGCCTCAACAAATCTAAACATGACATTCATCAACATTAGATCACTAACAGCCGATGGAGATCTTTAATACTATTTGTTAATATAATTTCTGCACAATATAATTTAAAAAAACTAATAGATAAAACATCCTCAATTGGCAATTGTTGGCGGATTTGCAAAAATTATCTCTACAAAATATTGATACACCACCTATGCGCGCTTTAGTTCTATAAAAACTATCTATCAGTTGATAGTCACTATTGTGTTCTGACAAACAAATAATATCGACATTATTGGTGAATAGATCCACCACTAATAAATCGAAAGTAGTTCTTAGTTTTGAGTTTTAATGACAAATTGTAACAGTCCCCTTAAGTTTCGTAGGCTGCCCTATCGTATCATTCTCGGTTTCTGATAGTTACTATGCTTGATTACTATAAGTAAATTATTCAAAGCACTTAAAGCAACTTGTAATTTTTATATACATGGACAAACAGTAAAATTAATTGATGCTTTTTTAAATGTCAAAACTTTTCTGAATGTAAAAGCATCACACTCAAGTATGAATGTGATGTATCACCTTTTTGTATATTATTAGTTTCCATGATGATTGCATTAAGTGAAATAATTTGTATACGTGGGTAATGCTCACCTGCTAACTGATAATTACATGTACATTCAAGAAAGTTAAAATAATTTTAACTAATATCCAAGAAATTACAGATTTTCCACTATAAGTATTTCTCCTAATAAACTATGAACATTATATTTTGCACATAACATTCCAGGTATTTTAAATAAAATATAATTTTATTCTTAGATTTTAGGGTCATTTTCCACAGCTCCAAGTATTTTTAATAATTTTTTTTTAATTTTAATGTTATTAATTAAAAATTAATATATTATATATGGACAGTGTTATGCAATAGAGTCTTAAGCCACGCGCAAGTAATTTTGAGTAAAACGCGCTTTAAGTTTTAAAGTAAATATACAATATTTCATTAACATTGCGACCACACAGGATAAAACTGTTGGTAAAATTTGTTAGTATCTGCTTATAGTATATATTTATTTAGTAAAATATGGCAAATATTGCAAAAGGCTTATAAAAACACTATAATTTTTATTGCAAATATATTTCAAGCAGTTCCACACTCAACAAATGTTTTAAGGTTCTTAACATGTTATTGCATATCCGTAACCTACTGAACAAAAATAATACACATTACGTTTTATGGCACCTAACGTTATATTACAAAAATTAAATATCGATAAACAAGCATGTTAATGTAAGTCAGCCTAGTTATTATATCGCCGGCTAAAGTATCAAAAATATTCGTTCTCTTTAACCTATAATAAGTTCTTCAATAACATAAAATACAAATTCTTTATAAACTATATTTTTAGGACCTTTAAGTATCTAAACTTTAGTAAAAGTAGTACTAGTATTTACTATTGCATGGTTTAAAAAGCAAAACTATTTGATATACATTTGATTAAAGTATTAAACCTACCTAGATATACTTTTAAAGTCTTTAATTAAAATAAACAAATACATTCTTTTAAAAACACAATGGCTTACATAGAATAGTACCTTCAAATAATAAAAATAATACTTAAATTAATCACTTAATCCATATCAACGTCAGGATCATTCATTTGCTCAATATCAAAATCAATCGAAGCACCAAATCCCTCTGTATCGTCTACAAAGTCCCCAGAAGCGACACTTTTTAAAAAGTCGTAAAAGCTTCTTGAATCGTTTGGAATTAATTTTAACATTTCTTTGATTTTGGCAGCAGATAGCTCTCGATCATTTGACCATAATATTGGCATTTCTTTAGTAAATATTGATGTTTTAGATTTACGACCTTTAGATATGTCAATAGTTTGCGGTTCATCTGCGAGTCTGCTCTTCATAAACAATTTAAACGGATCACTTTTTTTAAATTTTATTACACAAATTTTTAACCAAGAGATTTTATTTTTCTCAATATCTATTTTACGATTGGTAATGAGTTTCTGAAGGGAAGATACCGATACAAAATCAGTTTTGTGTAGTCTAGTTACTATAAAAGGATTTTTGCGCCGACAAGTGGTCATAACGTGGATATAGTCATTGTCAGTGTATAAACGATTGTGAGTTTTTAACACACATTCAACATCTCCAAACTCTGAATCGTTTGGCAAAAATGTATGTCCGGTTTGTAAGAATCGTAGCACAATAGTATTAAGAGTTGGGTGATTTTAAAGAATATGTTGAAGCATTAAAACCATTTTAATACTGCGGTTTTGTCCGCCACAAGAATCTGCCCACAATATTAGTTTGGTAGCAGTAGTTTTCAAATGATTTACAATATAATGCCTTAGACATGATCCTACCTCTTGGGTTCCGCGGCCCGCTTCATATTCCAACCAAACGTAGAAAAATCCTTTATCGCTACTTCCGCAATGTATTCCTTGATTAAATAAATTCAGCTGTCTTTTGTAGTATACGATGCTCGTTGGAAGTCTTGGCAGGCTATGAGTCTTCTCTACGTCAAAAGTAAGGGTTTCAATGGCAACTTCTGTTTAGCAAGTTTTAAGTAATTTTTCATTTGCTCTCTTAATTCATAGGCATGTTTTAAGTGAGCATCGTGTTGACTTTTGACCACAGTTAGGTCATTGCCATCTACTACCTGCATTTTAATTTTAAAGGTGTCGCAACGTAAACACGTACCTTTTTGAGGTTTTTTAAACCGAAGATTAAACGAAGTGTAAAAAATCTTTTTAAATTTGGATAAACGTACACCCTCTGGATATTTTTCATGGTATAGGTCGTATAATGATTGAAGGTTAAGATTTGAAGACAAAAATTTGGCTGCTGTAGTGTTACGTGTATAATGGGAAATATATCTGGGCATACTATTAATAAAAGATTTTATTTCATTTATTTTTTCTTCCGAAGTCGCATTTCTTCCTCCAGAGTTGGTTCCACGTTTATCATTAATTGGTTGGTTAGTTCTAGATTTTGATAATGCAAAATCAATTCGTGTCTGACTTATACCTAAAGTCTTAATAAATGTACTTTTACATACTTCACGACACCTGAAAAATAGTACTGTCTACTAAACTGTCTTTTAGAACCTGCAGAGCAACTTCTTCTCTTTTTTATTTCTCTAACACCTGCTTGTAATAACGCGCATCTAGCTTCATATGATCATCCAGCCAACCAAAATTTTTCAAATTCCGCTTGCCGAATCTCTGCAGACACTTTTTCGGTACACTTCTTCCGACAAGTGCAATTAAAATTTGTGAATTTTCTGGCCGCAACTTCTTTTCCTTTTCCATTAAAATGATCTTAATTGGTATTGGCTTTCTTCTTTCGAATCTGCCTATTTTGGTCAGGATGTTTTCTTTTTCTTCCATGCCTAGGCCTACCTCTTGTATTTTCATCGATATTTTCTTCCTCACTAAGCTCATTATTATCCGGTAAAAAATTACGGTCCTGTAATTGGTCTTGAATATCACTGTCGCCATATTGTTCTTCTCCCTCTTCTTGATCGCTCTCGATACTTATTTGAGCATTATTGCTATGGTCACCACTTAAATCGCCTTGGAGGGAAGTTTGTTGATTTGTTGCTTCCTTTGGTGATGATTTTCTTTTGGTGATTGACTGCTTGGATTCATCGAAATCGGCCGGGACATCATTCAAAATCATGTCAGTATCTAGTTCTTCCAAACCATTTAATTCTGTATTGAGATAAGAGGCAGAAAGATCTGGATTAGTACCTAAACTTTCTTGGTTTGCCAAATTCAACCCACTTAGGTCAAGGTTACTACTTTCAAGTAATGATATGTTGGGTAAACTGCGATCTAAGTCAGAGTTCTTGGCTATTACTTGCATAAGCTCATCATCAGGTTCAAAAATAGTCACATTTGAAATTTGTGTAAGGCCAAGTTTAATACGGGATGAAGGAGTTCCTATATGGCTACTTGTAATATTTTCTAAAACATTATCCTCAAACTTGTTCATAGAGTTTTTCGCAATATTGTTTTCCAAATTTTGATTATTATAAAAAGTTTCTGATAACGACGTTTCAGGGTAAGTGTTTTCCTTATTATTTTTTTTGGATCTGCAAATTTTCACCATTCCCATGGACCTTGAATTGGATTCCATTCTGGAATAAAAAAATCAGTTTTATGTACCAAAATATTTAATTGATCCAAACTATTTAAATATCAAATGACCAATAATATAAAACTATTTTGAAAAACGTATCCTTTGTCAAAAACTTTTAAATTGTTATACGTAGGTATATACATATTTTTATTGACAGATAAGTTCCAAAAATTGGAAAATAAATCTTTTTCATTTTTGTTTAAATAATTTTGACAATTTACAAAAAAAAACCTAATACTTTCTATCACAAAATTTAATACAATCCAGCCCTTTAAGATTAAAATATGCACCCAAAATAACACTTTTTACAATTATAAGTTTATAGTTATGCAAAAAAGAATTAAATGCCTTAACTTTTTTACGTATGTATAACATTTTAATAAATCAATTACAGCGTTTAGTAATAACCAACCAAGTACCTATTATGTACTTTTGTAAAACGGAATAAAAAGCAATAAGAACATTTCGAAATAACGTGTTATAATTTTTATTTTCTAAATTTTACAGAAACGAACTAATTTATTAATTTGTACATTTAAATATCATGTGCTGTAGTAAATAGAAAAACAGTTTTTGATATTTAAAAGTTACACAATAATATTTATTATTAAAAAAACGCATGAAAATATATCGCAATCCTAACCTTACTTTTTCATACAAAGAAAAATTAAAATGCACAATAAATTGCTGGCCTACCTAATATCGGAGTGTCGTCTAAGGCTTTAATTATTACCACCAACATGAATTTTCACTTTTTATTCACACAAATAGCTTTAAAATTGCTTAGGAACAAAAGTTGATGCGAACCAAACAATACGATGTTATGGCTAACGGCCAACTGCCTATTTAGCAACAGAGTGTTAACCCTCATAACATGATTAAGCTGGTTAACACGATTTAAAAATAAGAATTTAACAGGGTAAATAAATTTAAATCACTTAAATTTGTATTGCAAAATGACGAAAGAGTGTTTTTTAATAGACTGGTACATATAACTCATATTTTCAATTTTTGTGGCTTAACATTCTATTGCATAACACTGTCCATATTATATATATTAAATATATTAATATATTATATGCTTATTTTATTCCGGGCCTTTGCGTCAATTATTACATTTTCCAACTATTTAAAATAATTATTTTAATTTTAATGTTTTTTGGATAAGTTTTTTTGAATTTTTAATTTCAGAATTTGTGACTTTTTTAAATAATTTTTAAATTTATCTGGATTTTTTTGTCATTTGGAATAAAATTTATTCCAGTACTTTGGAATCATTTTGCACGTCTTTCGGGTATTTGAAATCACTTTTCTTCAGAATTTTTGAAATAACTTTTAACAGTTTTCAGAGCTTTTAAGTATTTGCATACTATTCTACGCATTTGTAATCAAATTTTGTTTTATTCCAAGATTTTGAGGTAATTTTTCCATGTATTGCAAATATTTGCAATATATCGTAGAATATTGCAATATAATATTTTTACTCAATTCTAGGTTTTATTTAATTTCACGATACTGTGTTTTTAAGATTTGTTTTGAATTTATGCAGTTGATGCTTTTAGATTTTCTTATTTTCCAGGGTAATAAAGCAATTTTTTAATTATTTCAGATATTTAAAATGAAGCTTTGTTTTATTCCAAGCTTTAAACATAGTTTTTCTATTCTCCAGAAAACTGGATTAATTTCTATATTATTTTAGACATTTGAAGAAAATTTTTACGCCTTTCAGAGATTTAAAAAAAAAATTGATATTTTCCAGGAATTTTGCGTAATTTTTTAAAATAAAATGGAAAATGACTTCAAACAATAAAGATGTAACTGTAAATTAATGTGGTTGCACTACTACAGTATTGCATTGCTAGTATTTCTGTCTGAGGTGTAATATTCATTGACAATTTAAATATTGTCTTGTCAGTAAATGCAAAGCCTTAAAAAGGAAATTTAGCAAAGATTTTAAAAATGCAAAAACCAAATATAGTTGGATGGTTCGCAAAAGACGGTTTCGTCTTAAAAATATCAAAAATCTAAAAACACCATCACCTAGCACAAAAAAAGTGGCAACGCAAGTGTGAAAATTATTTTAAAATCGGATAAAAAGTGAACTGAGAAAAAAATGAAATAGATTTTTCAAAATTTCGTATTTTTTCGAATATTTTCGGAACCATTCGGAATTTTATTTTTTTTTAAATGCAAATTGTTAAGCTCAAAAATTCTCAACTTTGCCACAATCTAACCATCTTCGATGGAGATTCCGACATCTCCATGTTGAGGGTCGATTTTGAAACACCCTATAGTTGTTTTAGTCTTCTTTAAGGTGCGGATATCCAGAGTAACCTATTATTCTTATGTGGCTTATTGTTATTAATTTTTTTAGTGGAAAAAATATGTTTATATAATGTGACATAAATACCAAAGTAGACATAAATACCTCAAATGCCAAATCCATTTTCTTGGGCTTATATATTGCTATAGCCAAGTCTCTTTATGGAAAAGAATGAATTGAAATTTATTATTAAAAATTCTTTTATACTCTTTTTTATCTATAAATTAATTGTCTTTAAAGTCAATCTTTTAATCTATACTGGATAGCATAGTAAGGTTTCAAGTTACGGATTTAAATATGTCAAAAAAATTATTACGATGAATATTACTATAACACCAAGTAAGTCAATATTATAAGTCTCCACATACGATACATTTACCAAGAGAGATATTTCATTTTTTAAACCTAAATATAACATCCATAAACATCAGATCACTGACAGCCAATGGAGATCTGTAATACTATCTTTTGACATGATTTCTGCACCACATACTTCAAAAAAAAAAAGTAGATACAACATTCTCAATTGGCAATTGTTGGCGGATTTGCAAAAATTATCTCTACAAAAAATGGATACACCACCTTTATGCCCTTTAGTATTATAAAAATTATCTATCAGTTGATACTCACTATTGTGTTCTGACCAATAATATCGACATTATTGGTGTATACATCTGCCTCTAATAAATCGAAAGTAGTTCTTAGTTTTGAATGTTTTGGTGACAAATTGTAGCAGTCCCCTTAAGTTTTATAGGCTGCCCTACCGTATCATTCTCGGTTTCTGATAGTTACTATGCTTGATTATTATTAGTAAAATGTTCAGATCACTCAGAGTAACTTGTAATTTGTATATACATGGACAAGCAGTAAAATTAATCGATGCTTTTTTAAATGACAAAGCTCTGAATGTAAAAGCATCACACTCAAGTATGAGTGTGATGTATCACCTTTTTGTATATTATTAGTTTCCATGATGATTGCATTAATTAAGTGAAATAATTTTATACGTGGGTTATGCTCACCTGCTAACTGATAATACCATGTACATTCAAGAAAATTAAAAGATCTTTAATTAATTTTCAAGAAATTGCAAATTTCCCTCTATACTCTCGTATTTCTCCTAATTAACTACGAACGTTATATTTTGCACATACCATATTTCCTTACCTCGCTAAAGAAATTTCAAAACTATACTCGTCAGTCGACTCCGAAAAGATTAAGTTATTCGTATCAAGAGTGGGATTTATGCTGTGACAGCGTTGGCTGGCAAGTAATGCATAGCTAGCAACTCTGGCTATAATTAGCTGCAATTTATAAAAGTTAAGGAGTTCCTGAACATTTTCCAAGAGGAAATCGCTTGTCTAAGAAGTGAATTGAATTCGTACCATACCACAGAACGCCAAGAACATGCATGAGAAACTTGTGCGTGAAAAAAACTTGTTTTAAGCAGAGTTCGTGAATTTATAACAATAAAAAAACGTATATACATAAATATTGCATGTTTCTTTTAAAAGGGGTATATTAAAGCCGCGTAATAGAACCCCTTTTAGCGTCCAAACAAATTAAAATTTTCTGGAGTGTGCACGGCCACTTGGCTTTTTAAAATGTCGTTAAAAAACGTGATGGTGCAAATATCTGCCTTTTAATCGTCTCGTTTACAAGTTTTTACGTCTTTATTTTAGTGCACGTTTGAAATTCACGTTTTATGACTTAATTTAAAATTAACAGAAAAAAAATTGGTTAATTAATAAAAAAAATTATAGAAGCCTAAAGCAAAGTGTCCAAACTAGGAAACTACTTAGGTGCTATCGTTCAGTTTTAGTGGTTTAACTGAATTTTAGTGGATTGAAATGTGCTTAAAGGCAGAAACGGTGAATAAATATGGAGAAATTAAAGTTACAGTATTTTTTAAGACACTTTGTTGGAAAGTTATTGGCCCTGACCTCTCTGAATAAAAAGTAAGAACTGCGAGGATAATTCGTCACTTAAGATCAGAACTAGGTTAAGTCATATTTTAAAAATTCTTCAGGAGAAGGCTTTTTTTTAATTAAATTAAAATATTTTTATTGAGTTTTTCTTAAAATATAAGAAGATCGATAACGAAAAAAACCTTAATTTTATAAAATACCAATTACTATCAAATTCTAATATTTTTTCAAAATAATGGACATAGACTACCCAAGATCCATTAAAAACATATTCTATGTCCATCCATGTTTTGAGACGCATAGTGGACATAAAATAGTTTTATTGATCAAAGAAAATATGTCGAAAATAAAAATCGACGAAGTTTAGATTCGCGAAAAGTCTTAAGCTAAATTTAATTTTTTTAATGAATACAAACAAGTTTTTCAGAAAAAAAATTATTTAACAAAATAAAAATGTGTGATTTTTTCTCTTAAACCAAGGGTCTTAAAAAATTTTTAAAAATATCAAAATTAAACATTATTCCTTGTCAGAATCTTTGTTGAAATCGGTGTGGTTAGAATATGATAAGTTCTGAACGAACTCATGATACGGCTTATCAATGACACTTTTCTGGCAAAGAAACTGCAAATGATTATATTTTTTTGTAAAGGGGATACAATTTCCTTAATTCATCTATCCATTCTATCCTTTTCTAGGTGGTTTAAAATTTTGAATGATCTTTTTTTGATTTTTAAATCTCTTGTTTGTAGTTCTTTTTAATTAAAATGCAATCAAGGTGAGTTGGAGAAGTCTTAATAAGTTTTATATTATTTCAGTTCACTCTTTCATTATCTGTGTGTTTTTTATAAAAGTTTTTAACTTTAATTCCTTTAAAGAAAAAACTAAAACTTGAGACATTTCATATATAATTGCTTTCTTTTGGCCGTGCTCAGTAGTATATACTTTTGATCAGGGGTTGCTATAGGAATATTTCTTAATGCTTTCTCGATTACCTATAAATGCAATCTCCTTCTGATTGGGTATGGTTACGTTCAAGGTACGTATGATTTATGGTAATGCTATATTTTTGTGAGAAATATAAAGGGAAATAAAAGTTTGTTTCTGTTCTGTCATGCATAATTATCCAAATAGAAACAAAATTCATTGACACCTTTTTTAATATGGTCTTACATTAGAAGACAGCTATCTACCACAGTAAAACTAAATGTGGATAATTTGAGCTTATAATATGCGAGCCCTAGATCTGATTTTGGAACGGGCCATATTAATTTGCTGCAGATCAAAGACAGCTACACGTTTGAAAAATGGCTTGTGCCTTTTCTTTATCATAACTTTTTAACTGCCTAGCACTATTTTTTTTAATGTTATTTTGGTACTAAACTTCTAATTTTATCAGATGTAGAATCTTAATATTTGTAAGAAACATCACACAAAATCTTTGTTTGGATAATGGAATGACATCTTAAAGTCCGTATTAAATATGTGTCTGTATACGTTTTCAGTAACAGGTAAGGAGATATTGTTTTAATAGCAATACTCAACATAAAGGCTATATATTTGTGACACAATAAGTATTGCTGGCAAATAAAATCGTGAAAAATGTTTACGCCAGTAATGATTTTCAATGACCTTGAACGCGTTTATACGATGCTTATCGCTTTGTTTCACCGCTTCATCTAAGAGTTTATTTTTAGTAGCTTTTTCTTTTCTATCTTCTTGAACTACATGTACGCTTCCTAATTTATTAAAAACTGTTTTAATTACCTGAGCATTTACAATTAATGTGTTCGTGAAAAAAGTTTTGCATACTTGAATTTTGCAATGTTCAATAGGTAAAAACTTTTCTTTTACACACAACACACTTTGCTACAGAATCTCTTTGTCTAATAATATCCCCTAACCGCGAGTATTTATTAAACACAACAACTTTAATTTTTTAATTATCGTCTTTAATTTTTTCGGAACACTTCATTCCGCAATTATTACATGCACCTTTTGGTTCTCAATCAGGCTGTGTATTTCCTTTCCAATTTTTATACGACTATTTGGCAAACCAGAATTTTGACATTTTTTTATTACAAATCCCTTCCCCTTTTCTTTTTCGTGGCGTTTTTGTTTATTTTTCCATATGTTGTAATGGTAATTACTGGCGCTTACTAATTTTTTTTAATCCCCTCTTGATCTTCTGGGTTAATTATAAAGTTTGTAGTTGGTTATCCAACCATTATGTCGGGCGCCACCCTCAAGTTTAATGTGGATGGGGGACCACGGCCTATCGGGTAGCCTTTAGACAGTGGAGAAAGTAATCCAGGTCTACTGTGTGAGTAAGACTATAGGCAACATTGTAGCAAAATCACATTTATTCATCCCAAAACCTAACATGTCATCTCTGTTAGCAAACTTCTCAATAAACCTTAAATACAGCCAAATTCAATACGGTACGGTGCGGGTACCGTATTGAATTTATAAGAACGCGGGTGCGGAGAAGTGCAATGAAGAGAACCCATGTCGGTAAGCAAAATGTAAGAGCGGTACGGTAATTTATGGCAGTGAATAAACAGATCAGATACAGCCCAACAAGTAGCCCCCTAGCACTTTTTAAGGAATACACAGTGTTACCCCGTAACGGTCCAGCACGCAACCCCGTGTATCCTGTGGATACTAGAAATAATGTCCAATGCAGGGTGCTACCTCGTAACGGTCCGACACGTAGCCCCCTAGCACTTTTTAAGGAATAACAGTGTTACCCCATAACTGTCCGGCACGCAACCCCGTATATCCTGTAGATACTAAAAATAGGAAAAAGGAATTTGCCTACCTTTTTACCTATTATACTTACATGCTGACAACAGCGGCGGAGTGAAGGAGCTGGCGGGAGCGGAGCGATGTACGGTACTGTGGGGCTTACCTCGGTCGGTCTTCTCGGCCGGACTGTTCTCAGCGGACTGCTACTCAACGGACTGCTACTCAACGGTACTACTATGAAACTGAAATTTTTTTAAAAAAATCCCACGGGGTGTATGTTCTGGAGCGGCATTTGAAACTGCTGCTGCATTGAGGTGAAGAATGCTTGTAGCATGGGATTCGTATCTGTACCTAGCGGATGGGGGACGGCAGCTGCGGCTTGTTGCATTGTTGTGCGTGGTGCGGCGAGGCGGCTGTTATCCTGGGTGGCCCAGCTAAATGGGCGATCCCGTTTGGCGGCTTTTGCCTTCAGGATCTGTTTCGGATTTCTGGGGCATCCCAGGTAGTTGGCAGTATGAGGGTCTCCACAGTTGGCACATGTGGCCGGCTAGTCGCGTGGTTTGGTGCACTCAGCAGTGGCGTGAAGTTGGCCACACTTCACGCACTTGTGTGTCGCCGTGCACCTGGCCTGGGCGTGTCCATGGAGCTGGCACCTATGGCACTGTATTCTCCTGGACTTGTTTCTTTGGGCTTCTACCCTTATCTTCACGCCGCGCAGCTCCGTGAGCGAGAAAATCGACTTTTCTTCTCTCAGGAGCTGCACCAGGACTAGTGGTGTGAGCTGCCTGTTCCTGTTGAAGTACCATGCCGCTGAGTGAGGGTGGAAGCCTAGCTTCCTCAGGTCCTCCAGGATGCCTTCGGTCGACCAATGTTCGAAGGGTCCTCGGAGGACGATGTATAGCCTTCTTTCCTCTGGCAGGGAGAAGGAGTGGAACGGCACTTTTGTGGAGTCCAGATAGTCCTGGGTAGCTATGTAGTCCGAGAAGGTCTGAGGGTGCATTTTTATTCCTTCGCGGGTATTAACAACGTGGTCATGTTATACTCCTCTTGACTTCAGGGCGGCGGCGACTTCCTCGAATTTAGTATTTTCCCTTATAATGATCGGAGGGATCTTAGTCCTGCGGGTTGGTGGAACTGGCTCGGGTTTGGGCTCAGGAGGAGTGTTCTTGAACCCAGCCCTAGAGGTGGAGGGAGCTTGGTCGGGTGGCGCGATGGTTGGTGTCTTCCTCGGGACCGTCTCCGGGTCCGAGGTCTTCCTCCTCTTTCTCCTGCCGACGACCGGTTGGAACCCGTCGCTAACGTCCTGAAGACCTGCTGGAGTCACAGGGCAGGAGCAAGGCTCCTGTGCTGGAAGTTCGGCCATTTCGATTGACACCACAGGCGGATCCAGGGCGGCAGGGGGGCTTCGACTGTGGTACTGGCGTGTACCGCAGTGGAAGTGAAAGGCAGGGCGGACTCAAGAGCCTTGATCCGATTCTTGAGTGCCCTGGTTGTCTGGTGGAAGACTCGGCGGAGTTCATTCATTTCCTTTTCGTGCCTCCTTTTGGCACTACGCATAAGGATAACGTAGTAGCCTGTAAGCTCTTCCTGGGTTGAAGGGGTGGATTGATCTAACAGGAAGGAAGAGTTTTTGTCGAGCTTGTGAGCCATGGTTCACTCGATCGTCGGGCAGAAGGACGGCGGGGTAGGTCGCACTGGTACACTCGGTACAGCGAAACTGGTTCAGAGAATACTTCGATGTTAAGTGCAGGTGATCTGCACTCAGCTTAGGCTTCTTCTGCACCAAATAAAATACTGTTTTGTGAGTTAGGCCAATTAGCATTTTCCTACGCGCGGGTTAATAAACAGCTCAGTAGTTAAACTACTTCTGCACTGAACTCGGACGACCCAGTACCGTGTGCTGGTAGAGAAAAGCTATTTCTGGAAATTTTGAACTTAGGCTAGTTCTGATCTCAAGTGACGAATTAATTTTTAAAGTTGAAAATTGATTCTTATTAAGTGTTATTATTAGATAAGCTTTTATAAGTCTAAACAAGGTCACGTGTCTAAATTATTCTTTTTTAGCATATGCTTGATCTTCTTTGTGGCTCCTTTACCAGTCTTGAGAATTCCAATATTAATTTCCACCTAATTACCGAAAAATTCTAGTTCTTGTTAACTATTACAATACTTTATTTTATTCGGCACTTTGCCTTCACAATAAATAAAAAACTCACATTTAGTACATGTTATTAGGTCCAAAATGGACAAAAACTCAGCTAAAAAAAATTAAATGCCTGCTCGAAGGACCAAAAAAAAATATTTTACTTCAAACCTCATTTTCTTCCACTCATTTTATTAGTAAAAATACCCTGTTACAAGATGTTGCACAAAGTTATGCTAATACTTACGGGAGTTATTCATAGGCCCATTTTGACGTTTAGATGCAATCAAATATACACCTAAACATCATCAATGTCTACCCGTGATATGCCTTTGTTTTATAAGGTTTGAGTCACCTAGATTTCCGACCATAAACTTCATTTTAAAGAAGCAAAATAGGCAAGTAACGCCGAATACCTTTTACACCATGCCACGTTCATTTTAATGGGATTTTTATACAAAGTACTAAAAAATTTATTGCACTAACGTATATATACTCAAGGCGAAGTGCTACCGGAAAACTAGCGTGCTATTAATCTTAGCTTCTTAAATCATTCAGATCCGTTTTACGTTCGAGTTAAATGCCCTCTCAAATAGCAATTACGTTCGGAAGTGGGGCTCCTAGTTGGCTTTTCTTTAAATATTTACAATTGAAAAAAGTTTATGGAATAGTTTTGTTCTTACTGTAAGATTATGTGGTGGACACGATACAGTTTGCCCTTAATAAATTGCCATTAGTTTAAAAGCAAACGAGCGATACCCTATTGAATTTTGGCCTTATTTTACAAAATAATTTATATTTTGCGTTTCTGTGTGAAAGAGAGTGCTAAAAGAAAAAAAGTTGTAAAAATCATTCTTTTTAAATCATATTTTTTTATAAATTCTATACTTATTTGTTGCAACCTTTGAGTTTGTCATCAGGGAAACAATATTTACATTCTTTATATAAGATTTTGTTTTCTCTTTCTTGTACTTAAAAAAATTTTAAAAAGGGTTTCTAGAAAACGAAATGTCGAAAATTTAAATTTAAAATCATCAAGGGCTAAATTTACAATAGTAGGTAAAGTCCGGTGCAACGATATATTAGAATGGTCACCCGTCAAAACACCATCATTTTACTTGTCAAACAATGTAAATAGAAGGTGGATGACATTGTTTGGCAGGTGGAATGCTGGTGTTTTGACGGGTGACCATTCTAATATATCGTTGCACTAGACTTTACTATCGAATACTCGGGAACTAACGATGACTGGTTTATTTCTTTGAGTAACTAATTATCCTTATTGCTTTTTATTCTCCTGCTATATCCAAGTACTTTTAATGAAAATATGCATTAATAGCTAAAAAATTCAATTTTAAATTTAAGGTGTTTAATAAATATCCAATAAAACCGTAGCATATTCGGAAAAAAATTATCCTAAACAAATTTAGAGAAATTTGAATTAAAATTAATAAATACCCCAAAAAAGACTAAAAAAAAATTAAATTCTCGAAATTTTTACATTAAAAAAAAAAAAGATTTAGTTTTGGACTTATAAATGAAAAATGTTTGCTTTGAGTCATATCCAGGAAATTTCATTTTGAATTTAAACGATTTATAAAAAAAAACACGGAATCCAGTGGCGCATTAAAGAAAATTATCTTAAACAAATTTACAGAAAGTTTAATTTAAATTAATAGATTTCCAAGAAAAATTACGAAAAATTCTATTATAACCAAGGTAATTAATTTTAAAATTGAAAGGAAATATATATTGAGATATTACAATAGATATAATAAAAATTCATGGATGATAAAAATTTTTCATTAAACTGCTAAAAATGTTATAATTAAAAGAAGATACTAAATAAAAAAGCCTCTATTTAGGGTCATGTCTTCTAAATAAAGTACATTAAAAAATATTATTTTTAGGTACTTTTAACAAAAATATAATATATTACTGGCCAAAAAATTTAATAAAAATCCAAGAAAGCCATAGTACATTCAATAAAATCATCTAAAGCAAATTTATGAAAACTTTAATTGAAATTAGTAAATATTGAAGAAAATTTATAAGAAATTCTATTAAATATAATAAATCTAATTTTAAAATTGAAAGAAATATATTCTTATAAAAGGAATGTATCAATCAATATATCCAAGAAAACTAAGAAAACAAGTACACCTGAAAAGAGTATATTAATATACTCTTTTTACATTCCTTAGTCGTTTTAAATTTAAAAGAAATTTTATGTTAAGATAATTTAGATTATTTAATAAAAATCCAGTCTTAGCGCATCTAAGTTCATTAAGTTAAAATCGGTTTTATTAGTACCATTTAATAAAAAAATTAAATTTTTTCTCAGAGTATTAACGTCTTAAAACTAAGTATATTTTAAGTACACCTAAAAATGTTATATCTATTTGCTTTTTAATAAAAATATTAATTGTGGATCAAGAAATTCAATTTTAATTTTAAATGATTTAACGCAAATTCAAGAAACTAGGTTGGCACATTTAAGTAATTCATCTAAAGCAAATTTAACGAAAGTTTGATTAAATTGGTAAATTAAAGAAAAATCAATATTGATAGAGCGAATATTCCAAGAAATTTATTTTCAAAATAAAAAAAAAATATTAAAATTTAAGAAAATATAAAATTTTTCGTTAATATGCTAAAATTTGTACACTATACGTCAGATGAAAAATCGTCAACTTGGGTCACATCCAAGAAATTAATTATTGAATTTTAAAGATTTAATAAGAATATAAGGAAAATATAGCACATTTAAAAAAATCATTTAGGACAAATTTTAAAAAAGTTAATAAAAGAAACAAATATATAAAAAAAGTCCATTTAATCCAAGGAAACTAATTTTAAAAGTGAAAGAAAATATATAGTGAGATAATTCGAAAAATATGAAAGAATATAAAAATCTAAGGAAAAACTGACGCATTTGACTCAATAAAGATTAAATGTATCTCAATGGGATTATTTTATTAAGTGTTTAAATTAAAAAAACTTAGATTCAAAAAAAGATTCATTCCTAAACAAATAAAAAATCCTCTACTTGGGGTCATATCTCCAACCTTAAGTATATTTAAAAACATTCGATTTATTAACGAAAATATAATTAATGGTCAAGAAATTTAATTTTGCATTTAAGCTATTTAATGAAAATCCAAGAAAGTCATAGAACATTGACGAAAAATATTTAAAGCAAATTCAAAGAATGCTTTATTTAAATTAATATTTATTCAAGAAAATGGTTAGAAAATTCTTCTTTTTTTTTAATTTGGTTTCCTAGCAGTTACTGAAATCATCAATAATTCTAATTCAGTTACTTCAATATTAATATTCCCCTGATTAAATTCAATTCCGTTCTTAATTTTCTTGGATTTTTTGGTTATTTATTAATTTTAATTAAAAATTAAAAATGTTTGTTATAGTATAATTATTTAATATGAATAAACTTAATTTTTTTCTCTCTTCTATGAATGAATTTTATTTTCTTCGATATTTTTTTACAAATATTTAAATTATTTAGTATTCAGTGTTTAAAAAAAAACTACGATTTTTTTATTTAATTTTTTTTTAAGTAGAATAAATTATAATGCTTGTCAAAAATTTGAAGATTCAAAACTTGTTTTAACTCGAATTTTCTTAGATATAAATCTTTGATAAAAATTTTGTGGATTTAATTTAATTTTTCTAAAAGTAGGATGTATTAAATTCTAAGGTTTTAGTTAATAATCTCAACATTGAATAATTTTTATTTATTAAACTTTAATAAACTTCTCTCTCCTTACATATAAATTTAAATAAAATTTAAAATTTTTGCTAAAACTTAAACTTTCATTTATGTAAGTTTAATTTAGATTTTTTGAAAGAGGGATAAATTAAAATCAAAAGTTTTATTAAAAAATCTAATCCAATCTAATAAAATATATGTCCAATAATTCTTATATAATTAACTTGAATAAACTCGGCTTTTCTTGGATATAAATTTAATTAAAATATAATAATTAATATTATAATAATTATATATAATAATATAAATAATTAATATATATATAAAATTAATAAATTAATAATCTATTTGCTAAAACCCTAACTTTTTTTAAAATTTAATTTTGGCAAAAGTAAGATAAATGAAACTCTGGTCAAGGTTTTGTTTAAGAGGTTGGATAATAAATAATTGGATAATGGATAATTTATAATTTAATTCGCTTGTATGATTTAAAATTTCTAATTAATTAAAATCCAAGGTTTTGCTAACAATTCAAGTTTAAAGAATACTGAAATCTTAGTTCTTATACCTTACTTTAATTTAATTTTCTTAAACTTAATTAAATTGTCATCAACACTTATTAGAAAAGTGGTATTTAAGCTCACTTAAAGAAATTCATGATTTAATAATTTTTGATTTACTTTTCTGTCTGTAAAATTAACAGAGGACAAATCTTCTATTTGAAGTTATATCTCACTTAAGTCTCTAACTCAAGTACATTAAGACTGTAGTTTTCAAATACTTTTTATGCAAACATATAATAGCCAAAAAATGAAATTTTTAAATTAAAAATTCAAGAAAATCATAGTGCAACTAGGTTAATAACGATTGAATGATCTTAATTTGATTATTGTACAAAAAGAAAATGTAAATTTCTTCAAGGTGCTAAATTTTTTAGAGTAAAAAGAAAAATTCCTTCCTTGAATTGATTGAGAAATCCTCTATTCTTATGAGAAAGTAGATTTAGAAATGCTCCAAGTACATTTAATGAAAATATATTTTTTTGTCTAATTTTTTGAAATTAATAGATATATATTTAAGATATTTGAAATTCATAAAAAAATCCATTAAAACCAAGAAAACTAATTTTATAAAAAAATAAAAGAACATATACATTAAGAGATAAATCATAGCACAACTAAGTAAATAAAGATTAAATGGGTCTTATTGGCACCTTTCGACAAAAACTTACAATTTTTCGTTAAAGTGCTAAAGTTCTTAGACTAAGAAGAGGATTCACTTCTAAGGTTACAGATAAAAAATCCTTACTTTGAGATTATATATTCTAACTTAAACGCATTTAAAATATTTTATAAAAGTAATTTTAACAAAGATATACAATAATGGTCAAGAAATTTAATTTTAAATTTAAAAACTTTAATAAAAATCCAAGAAAACCATAGTACATTTGAGAAGACTATCTAAAGCAAATTTGATGTTTAATTAAAATCAATAGATATCCAAGAAAATTAACAAAAAAAATTTTCTTTAATTTTAGTTTGATTTTCTAGAAGTTACTTGAATCATCAACAATTCAAATTAGATTATTTCAGTATTAGTATTTCCCTGGTTAAATCTAAACGGGTGATTGTTTTCCTAATTTTCTTAGATTTAACGAGATTTTCTTGGATATTTATTATTACTTGATATGACTAAATTTCTTCTCTCCTCTTTTTTTCATGAATGAGTTTAATTTGCTTCAATCTTTTTTACAAATATTAAATTTATTTAGTATTAATCGTTTGAAAAAACTACAATTTTTTTTAATTTTAATTTATTTTACCTCAATTAAAATATAAAATACTAGTTACCAATTTCGAGATTCAATACTTTTAATTAACATTGTTTTAACTCGAATTTCCTTAGATATAATTTTTTTGTTAAAAATATTCGAATGTTTCATTTAATTTTTTTAAAAGTAGGAAATAATAAAATCTAAAGTTTTAGTTAATAATCTGAACATTCAATAATTTTTATTTAATTAACTTGAATAAACTGTACACTGTGTCCCATTTTGGATGAGACTGCAGGGTATCTCTGTCATTTTTTAAGATAGAGCTTTGCGGTTTTCGCGACCCTGTATCACTTACACACACAGTAAAACTTTTAAAGCCACAAACAGAAATATTCTAACTACTTTTGTTCTTAAAATACAGGGTGAAAACGAAAATGTTCACTTTTGGAGATGTTATTATTTCTCAGGCCCTGTATAAGATAGAATAAAAATGAAAACTGCTTATAATAGATATTTTTACATAAAAGTCAGTGGCGTATTTAATTTTTTTCCCAATGCACTGTTTTTAAGATTGGGCACAAACTTGGTATTTTTTAAATGGAACACTCTGTATATTTTAACGTCAAATTTTTGCATATTTTTTTCTGAATACATTGATGTATCACAACCTATTCTTTAGTAAATTTTAGCTTCAAAAATCAGAAAAATCCATATTTATTTTTGTTTTTAATGGTAGGCCATGAATTTTTACACACATGCATTTAATTATTACTTTTTTAAACGCCATGTGATTTAAACCTGTTTATTTAACTATATTTTAAACATTAACTTAAAATATTAATATAAACATAAAAATGTTAAAAACAAAAAAAATATATCGGACCAGGTTTAACATTAAAAACTAATTAGTAATTACAAGAATCAAATTAGAAAATTAATTACAAAAACCAAAAAAAAAACAACAAATATAAATTTTAATAAAACTGTTCAAACTGCTGTCCATTTTGTCTTATACAAAAACCACATACAGTCTGTATTCGTCTTAAGGCATTTAAAATTATAAAGGGTTGCCTTTGTAAGTTTATGAATGCTTCTTCAGTTGTGGCTCGGAGTTCATTTATATTATTATGCCGATTTGCATAAATTTTATTTTTTAAGTACGACCATACAAAAAAGTCCAAAACACTTAAGTCCGGTGACCTCGGGGGCCATCTGATTGGCCCGTGTGTGCCAATCCAAGGTCTATCAAAATGGGCACTTAAATATTCTCTAACTACCCTTGATTAATGAGCGGGCGCTCGATCTTGCTGGAAATATATTTGATGTCGCTGGGCTAAAGGTATGTCCTCCAGCAACTCTGGCAAATTATTTTGCAATATATTTAGATATCGTTGAGCAGTTAAGCTACCCTCAAAAATTGTACATACAATTTTAGTGCCCAATACAAAACAGGAAACACTAAAACCAAATCGGCCTTGTTGTTGTCGTTCAAAAGTAATATGTTGGTTTTCTTGATACCAATGTCTGGTATTTTGCCAATTAAATATGCCACTACTGCTTATATGGGATTCGTCAAACCATATTACCTTTTTTACAAAATCCGAATCTTCATTAGTTTTGGTTAAAAACCAATTAGAAAATTCCAGTCGTTTAAACGGATCGTCAGGATGCAATTCTTGAATAATATTTATCTTATACGGTTTAAATTTATGCTTTTTTAAAATTTTTTGCACTTTTGTTTTGGAAACTCCTATCTCTTCCTCTATCTTTCTACAGGAAATTTGGGGTCTTGCTTCCACACACGCTAAAACATTAATTTCGCCAGCTTCATTTCTATCAACATGGGGTTGCCTAGGTTTTGAATAGCAGCCATAATTTAAAAGATTAGATTTTAACCGGAATACCGTAGCCCGAGATGGCTGACGTCTTTCTGGAAACCTAATAAGATCTTTTTTATTTTTTGAAGTTTGTAACAAAATGAAATAAGCTAGAGCTTTACCTATTTAAATATAATTGCTGCGCCGACATTTTCGTTAGAAAGGTTTAAACATTTTATAATATCATACTTTTCAAAATTTTGGAATTCCATATTTTCACCGTCAGCCATCATTATTGATATGTATTGAGTCTGTTTGTGACTTAGTTTCCATGAATGCATGAATGCAAACAAAACATTTTTTTATGCATGTGTCAAAGAATTCATGGCCTACTATTAAAAAAATAAACATAAATATGGATTTTTCTAATTCTTTGAGCTAAAATTTATCAAAGATTAGGTTGTGATACATCAATGTATTCAGAAAAAAAAATGCAAAAATTTGACGTTAAAATATACAGGTTGTTCCATTTAAAAACTACCAAGTTTGTGCCCAATCTTAAAAACAGTGCATTGGGAAAAAAAATTAAATACGCCACTGACTTTTATGTAAAAATATCTATTATAAGCAGTTTTCATTTTTATTCTATCTTATACAGGGCCTGAGAAATAATAACATCTCCAAAAGTGAACATTTTCGTTTTCACCCTGTATTTCAGGAACAAAAGTAGTTAGAATATTTCTGTTTGTGGCTTTAAAAGTTTTACAAAAAAGTGATACATGATCGCGAAAACCGCAAAGCTCTATCTTAAAAAATGACAGAGATACCCTGCAGTCTCATCCAAAATGGGACACAGTGTACTCTCTTTGGATATAAATTTAATTGAAATTTAAGATTTTTATTAAAACTTTAACATACATTAAATTGTAGTTTAATTTTTTAAGAGTAGGATAAATTAAAATTTAAGGTTTTATAGGAACATCTAATTTAATCTAATAAAATCGATATCTAATAATTTTATATAATTAACTTTGATAATCTCGGATTTTCTTGAAAATAAATTTAATTAAAACTTAGTCTTTTTGCTAAAATACCAAGTATGTTTATTTTTTAATTTTAATTTAATTTTGGTAAAAGTAGGATAAATTAAAATCTGGTCAGGTGTGTTTAAATTGTTGGATAATAAATAATGTTAATTTAATTCCCTTTGATAAATTCAAGTTTCTTTTGATATATTTTTATTTAAAATCTGAGATGTTTGCTAAAAATCCATGTTTGCATGAAACTTCAATTTTTTAAATTTTATTAATTTTACTAACTTTTTATTAAAGTTTTAATTAATTATTTTTAATTAAAAATTTTAACATAAAATTAAATACAAAAATTTTAGTTTTTGCATCCTATTTTAATTTAAATCTCTTAAAGTTAATTAAATTGTTATTAATACTAACTAGATAAGTGGTATCTAAACTTGCTTAGATAAATCCATGATTTAATTAATACTGAGTGCCTCCTGGATTTGGAATGGACAGATGAAAAATCTTCTACGTGACGTTTTATCTTTAAACTCAAGTACATACATGGAAAACATGTTTATTCAAGTAACCTTTATAAAAATATTTATTAATGGCCAAGAAATTAAATTAAAATTCAACAAGTTTAATAAACATCCAAGAAAACGAATTTTAAAATTGAAAGAAAACATACGTTCATAGACGGGATACATCAATAAATATATCCAAGGAAACAAAAACATTTAAGAAGAGCATATTAAAATTCTTTTAAAATTAAAAGAAAATATGCATTAAGATAATGCAGAAGATTCAGTAAAAATCCAAGGAAATCTTAAGCGCACCTAAATCAATAAATTAGATTAGAGATTAAACAATTTTTTTAGACTATTTTACAAAAAAAAATACATTTTTTGTTCCTAAAATTCTTTGAGTTCATATCTCTTAACTAAACTTGAAAAGCCCCTCACCCAAATAAAAAAAAAATTAGATTTTTTTATATTCGCATTAAAAAAATTGATAATAAAAAAATGTTGAAATGATCCTTGCTATAACTACACTTCAATCAAATTAGTCTTTTACATTCGGCTTCGGTAAAAAAACCGGATAAATCCCACTTCTGATGTCCGCTTAAGCATTCGTCCCTATTATCCAAACTTCTCTTTTTGAACCTAAAAAGTAACTAAATTAAAGTAAACACATATATTAAAACAGAATAAATGATAAAAAGGGCACTGCTTTCCTGCTCCCTCCCCCCAACACCCCGCGCATCATGAAAAGCCTTGAAAAAAAACCACATATTTTTCCCTCTTCGGTATTTAAACATACAAGTACCGCTCTCGCACTTGAAAAACTGTATTTTCTAGGAAAATGAATGCGAAATGTTAAAATGCGACTGCATGTTTACCTTTCATTTTGAAGGGTGTTCAGACTGACTGAAACAAGAACGTATGTGCAAAGTATGAATTTATTTTTTTAACGATTGGCGAGCTAAACTGGGGTGTGTGTGTATGTGTATATGTGTACTTTTTAATTTGAAAACGGCCAGTAAAACGCTTGTTAGGACCGTATTGTCAATAGGGTAACAATTGCTTGTATTCCATTTAAAAATCGATAAAATGAAAAAGTAATTGAAAATTATGTGCTTCAATAGACCTTTTATGTTCAGTTCTAAAATATGTAAATGTAAATGGTAAGTCAATAAAAGGTAATATTTATTGTCAAAGTTTTATTTCTTTTGGATCTAACAATTTCCTTTTATTTTCTTAAGTGCTGGCTTATGGGATACTCCAGTAGTCCATACTGAAAAAAATTAAAAAATTACTAATAATCCAGGAATATTGACGAAAAAGTTAAAGAAATTGGTGTCAAATTAAATATATTTAGCAAAACTTTTTAGTAGAAATATTGAATTTTCACTAACAATATATTCAACGAATGAATTGAGGCAACTTATCTAGTGAATTAAATTAAAATCAGCTGGATATTAACCAGCATTTTATAAAACAACTTTCACCAGATTTGAATTAATCCTACCTTTACCAAATTGTGAAATTTTGATAAAGGTTTATTTAAGTTAATCATATAAAAAGTATTTGATGTTTAGATTTTTTATTGAAACCCTAGAATTTAATTTCTGCTACAAAAAAAATATAATAAAATTAAATATGTCGAAGTTAGAGTTTTAGCAAAAATCTTAAATTTTAATAAATTTTTTATCCGAAGAAAATTTAAGTTTATTTAAATAATTAGTGAATCTCTAGATCTTTTAACAAAGCCCTAATTTTCAATTTATTCTACTGTAAAAAAACTTAAATAAGTCGATGTTAGAGTCTAAAGAGCAAAAATTTTAGCTTATATTTAGGAAAAGGCGAGTTTATCCAAGTTAATTAAATTAAAATTACTGGATAGTGGATTTTTTTAGATTTAATGTTCTTGTAATTTAAATAAAATTAGATTAAAATGAAACAAATAAAATTTAACAAAGTTGAGTTTTAACAAAAACCTTTTTTTTTTCCCAATTTTCTTTGCATTTATATCCAAGAAAATTTGAGTATATTTAAGTAAATTATATGAAAATAATTGGATATCAGAATTTTTTTTGAAAAAAAACTTGGATAGTGGATTATCCTGCTTTAGAAAAAATAGAATTAATGAAATGGAAGTTAGAACTTTAGCAAATACCTTTAATTTTAATTATATTATATCCAAGAAGTCGAGTATATTTAATTTAATTAAATGAATATTATTTTATTGTCAGATTTTTTAATCCTTAGATTTTAATTTCTCGTAAGTTAAATAAAATTAAATTAAAATGGGGTCTTAAAAAATCATAAATTTTAATTATACATATCTATATTCAAGCAAAGTTGAGTATATTCAAGTTAATTTAATAATAATTATTAGTATATCATAGTATATTAGTATATATAGTATATTATTAGTATATTCATATTTTTTAACAAGACCTTGTATATTAAACTATCCTACTTTCAAAGAAAAAAATAGATGTTATAAATCAAGCAAATTCCTTCAATTTTAATTAAATTTATATTTATATCTAAGAAAAGTTCAGTTTGTTTAAGCTAATTATATGAAAGTTTTTGCATACCCATATTTCTTAACAAAAGCTTGGATATTAATTTATCCTGCTTTCAACAAAAATATAGAATTAAATAAATAGTTGCAATTTTAGCAAAAACCTTCAACTTTAATTATATTTATATCCAAGGAAAGTTTAGTTTAACAAGTTAATTAAATAAGAAATATTGCATAATTAGATTTGTTCATCTTTGGATTCTAACTTGTCGTAATTAACCTAAAATTAAATTAAACAGAAATATAGAGTAGAATTAAAAGTTTTTGTAAAAATATTCAATTCTAATAATATTTATATTCAAAAGTATTATAATAATTAAAATACGGACATATTTTTAACAAAACCTTGGATAGTGATTTATATTATATTCAAAAAGTTTAATTAAAATGAAGTAATTGGAAGTTATACTTTTAGAAAAGAGAAAGAGTCTTGAATTTTTATTAAACTTATGTACAAGAAAATTCGAGTTTATTATATGAAAATTATATATGTTAATTATTTATGTATGTAAATTAAAATTAAATAAATGAAAATTTAATTTTAATTATATTGATATCTAAGGAACGTCATGTATATATAATTTACCTAAATAAAAATTATTGGACGTTTAGATTTTTAGTTAAGACCTTGGATTTCAATTTATCAACTCGAGGTGATATTTGGTGATACCTTCGCCAAAATAAAGGTAAAATTCAACAAAAAAATATTATTATTAAAATTAAATAAATGGAAGTTAGAGTTTTAGCGAAAAACTTCTTAATTGAATTTATATCCAATTAAAGTTGAGTTTATCCTAGTTAACTAAACGAAAGTTATTAAATGTCTAGATTTTTTTATAAGACCTTAGATTTTAATTTATTCCCTTTTTACAAAATTAAATTAAAATAAAATAAATGAATTTAGAAATTTAGTAAAAATCTTAAAATTTAATTAAAGTTATATTTAGATTGAGTTGAGGTTGAGTTTTTCCAAGCTTGAATTGATTTAAGTATTGAATAATAAAATTTATTTTTTTTGTGTTTGTTTAATTGAAAAAAAAAATTAAAAAAAAAATGTTTAAATTTATAACTATTTACAGCCAAGTTTATCCAAGTAAATTTTTCTCTTTTCACTAAATATTCATTGAAAATGATTAAAGAAATTAAATTTAAAATAAATAAATGAATATAGCTTTAGCAAAAATCTTTAATTTCAATTAAAATTATTGAATGTCTGTCATAAATTTTAATTTATCCTACAAAAAAATTTATTGAAATTTTATAATTTAAAAATAAAAATTATATCTAAGGAAACTCGAGTTAAAGCAAATTAAATATGAATTTTGGTTCTACAGATTCTTAACTGACAGCTTGTATATTTTAATTTATTTAGTTAAAAAAAAATTCAATAAGTTTTCTTCAAACATTGAGTTTTAATTAAATTAAATTATTCAACGCAAATTGAATTTGAATGAACTCAATTTTAGATAAAGAAGAAAATAGTTTAATCATATCAGGTAAACATTGGCTTAGGTTTAGAAAAGAATCTTAATTAAGATTAATCAATATCCAAAAACTCAAGAAAATAGGTTAATTACGCTAAGAAAAAAAAACACATTAAATAAAAATTAATTAAAATTATCAATTTTCTAAGAAGAATACTAAAAAATTATATACAAATCTAAGTAGAATCATGTACACAGAATTTAGGAAAAACTATAGATATTTACCTAAAATTAACCAAAACTTGGATTTTACCAGAGGAATACTAATACTGAAATATTTTAATTAGAATTATTGCCGATTCAAGAGCTCCTAGGAAATTAAATTGAAATTAAGAAAATTGAAATTATGTAATAAACACCTTGGAGTTTAGATTAATATATATATAAAAAAATTAGATAAGTACAAGAAATCCAATATATTATAAGATATTTTAAAACAGTAATGAAGTACAAATTTAAAAAATAAGAAAACTAGGAAAATCTACAGATTTATTAAGAATTACAGGCCATTTCAGTAAGATTTAAGGAATACTGAGTATCTTCAAGAAATATAAATATAAATTTGATAAATATTTAACTAACTTCAAGAAATAAAATAAAGATTAATAAAAAGTAAACTTAAAGAATAAAGACTTTTATGTTTCGTGGAGTATTTTTACGTTTTTTTTAATTTGCATAGGATTAAAGGATTAAAACTCTCTGAGTGGTAATATTCTGGACCACACTTAGACATTAGCCATTCTAATTAGGGGCTAGTCCAAGTTTTGTTAAAATGTCCAGAAACAACCGAGTTATTTTAAATAAAATATATGAAAAGTATTATGTTCCGATTTTCTAATTAAGTCTTAGACTCACATTTATCCTGTTTTCAAGAACATAAAATAAAATAAATTGAAGTTGTAGTTTTAACAAAAACTTCAATTTTTATTAAGTTTATATCCAAGGAAAGTTAAGTTTATATACACGAAAATTATTGGATATTCAGAGTTTTTAATACGAACTTGGGTTTTAATTTATGTCACTTTCAAAAAAATTAAATTACAATTAAGTAAACGGCAGTTAGAGTTTTAGCAATAAACTTAACTCTTACTTAAACTTATATACAAGGAAAGCCAAGTTTGTCTAAGTAAATGATATGAAAAGTATTGAATCTCGAAATTAATAACTCAAACCATAGATATTAATTTATCCTACAAAAAAAAAAATAAATTGAAACCTTATAAATATATATCCAAGGAAACTCGTTAAAGCAGATTAAATTAAAAACATTGGATTTTCAGGTCTTTAACTAGTATTTTGTTTTTTTTTTATTCATTCTACCCAAAAAAGAATCAAAATTAAAGAAATTTTAATTGAATTTTAATTAAACCAAATCATCCAAAGCAAATTGAATTTGTGTGAATTAAATTTTAGAAAGGGAAAGAAAAAGTTTAATCCTATCGAGTAATCATTAGCTTAATTATAGTAACAAATCTTATTTAAGATTATTAAATATCTAAAAAATCCAAGAAAATAGGATAATTACGCTAAGTAAAACATCAAAAATATTAAATACAAATTAATTCAAATTATCATTTTTTTAAGAACAGTAATAAAACATTTTAATAGATTAAAGGAAACTGAAAAGCTTTGTTTTTTTTATAGAAAAAATAATTTTATTTAGATAACTTAACATAAATCTAAGTAGGTAGACTCATGTACATTTTAGAAAAACTATAGATATTTACCTAAAATTAACCAAAACTTGGATTTAACCAGAGAAATATGAATACTGAAGTAATTTAATTAGTAAGTAACTCCTGGGAAATTAAATTAAAATTAAGAAAATCGAAATATTTTAATAAACACCTTGGATTTTAGTTAAATATATAAACAAAAAAATTAAGTAACTCTATGAGATTCAATATTTTATAAAATATTTTAAAACTACAATAAAATACAATACAAACTAAGAAAATAAGAGAACTAAGAAAAGCTACAGATTTAATAAAAATTACAGGCCATTTCAGCAAGGTAACAATATAAGGAACACAATATATGTCCAAGAAATATAATTGAAATTAAAATTGTTAAATATTCAACTAACTCCAAGAAATAAAATTAAAGCTAATAAAAAATTAATTAATAACTTTTTTCTACTAAGGCTAAGGCCTTAGACATTTATCCTGTTTTCAAGAAAATTAAATAAAATAAATTAAAGTTTCAGTTTTACCAAAAACTTCAATTTTTATTAAGTTTATATCCAATAAAGGTTGACTTTATCCATATTAGTTATTAAATATCCATGTTTTTTAACAATTTCAGATATTAATTTATATTACTTTCAAAAAAATTAAATTAAAACTTAATAAATGGAAATGAGAATTTTAGCAAAAATTTTCAATTTTAATTAAGTTTATATCCAAGGAAAGCCATGTTTATTTAATTTAACTTAATAAAAATTATTGTGCATTTAGAATTTTAATATGAACTTGGGTTTTAAATGTCATATTTAAAAAAATTTAATTAAAATTAATTAAATGTCTAGAATTTTAAATAAAACCTTAAATTTTAATTTATTGTATACTCAACAAATAAAATTATTAAATAAAAGTTTTGGCAAAAATCTTGAACTTTAATTAAATTTATGTCCAAGTTGAACTTATCTAAGTCAATTTTATGAAAATTATTTAATGTCCAGATTAATATCTTAAGCCAGGGATTTTAATTTATCCTACATTTAAAAAAATTAAGTTGAGAGAAAACATATAGAGCCATTTTTCTCATAGACAAATGAGATCCATTTAAAAAAATTAATACATCTTTGTAAGAAGACTCGAGTAAATTTTAGAAAAACTATAGATATTTACTTAAAATTAACCAAACCACGGATTTACCCACAAGGAACAAAAACCGAAATATTGTAATAAACACGTCCAAGAAATCCAATATTTTATAAGAAATTTTTAAACTGTTTTGAAATACAAATTAATACAACTAAGAAAATCTGTAGACTTAGTAAAAAATAAAGGCAATTTTAGTAATATTTTTAAAATACTAAGTATATCCAAAAATATGCAAGTCTATATCCAAGTCTATCTATATCCAAGTAAGTCATATTAAGTCTATATCAAATAAGTAAATAAATTGCAAAACTAAAAAAATATAAATTAAAAAATATGTTAATTTTAATGCAAAAATAGTTTATTTAAAATATTAAGAAATTCAAGTAACTGCAAGAAAATGAAATTGGGATTAATAAACAAATTAAACTTTGAGTATCTTAATCTTATTTTAATTTCCATATGAATATAATATAAAAACTGTCTGAGTTCTAATATTTTAGACCACATTGAGATATTTATTTGTCAAATTAGTCCTGGGATCTAAGCTTAATACAAATTTTCTTGTTCTATTTAAATTTAGGAGTTCAATTTCAGTCTAGGTTATATGGCAACTTGCTACGTTAAGATAGGGTTTTTTATATTAGCAAAAAACGAACTATTCAAAAGGTCCGAAGGAAAAAAATCATTATGCTAAAAGAATAGAATTGCTTCCTGTAAAACTAATTCCCTCCCACTAGATCCTTCGTAGGAACAAATTTACCTCAAGAAAAAATGAAACCGCGGGTCCAACCCTTCCAGCCGTACAGCAGGAGGACATAGACTTTGATTATTTCACCCTAATTGCCTCCCTTTGTCCTCTAAGAGTCTATTGTCCGCATTGTTTCGCTAGCGGAGCGTTACAAACTGGCTTTCTTACCCGGATAATACAGCGCTTTTTACAAAAGAAAAATTGGTCTTTTTCAGTCCGCAACCCGAAAGGAAAACATCTGAGAGACCAGAACGTTCTCTACCATTTCTTTTCCCAATTAAATTTAATCCCTCGCAGAGACAACGACGATAATTCTTTTATGGTGCTGTAATGAGAAAATGTACCTGTTTCAGCAACCACTGTTTTTATTACTTTTTTTTTTTGTTATGAAATAAAAATTTTCACCTTAAACATCAGACGACCCTTTAATTGACAATCCATGTTTTCCTCCGGGGGTGTCGCTTTTACCGTATAAGGATTTTCGTGTTTCCACACGAGTTTCACCTCTCGGATTTGGTTTTATTTTGGGTTTAAAATATACACGGAGGCAATAAACCGAATCATAATACAACTGACGTGTTTTGCCCTGATTTAATAATTCAGCCACGATATAATTATCACTATCTACGCAGTTTTAAACAATGGAGCTTAACTTTGTTATTCGGCTTACATTATATATTCATCATAATATTTTCCCTGCTTAGTGAGTATGTGTGTATCTGCTTGGGGAAATTAGATTTTCGTTTTAGTGAACGTATACCAAATTTATTATAACTGATTAGTATTCATGAACTTGGTTTAGCTGAAATGGAATTAACCGTAATTTTGACTAAGTTTCGTGGAATAAAAATATTATTACAAATTTATGCTAATTATGATTTTTATTAAATTGATAACTTTTAGGTTGGTATTTAAGAGAAATTACAAGAAAATCCAGGTGCTTGCATTAAAAACATACAATAAACCTTTTCTTTTTTATTTGAACTAAATCCAAATAGAATGTAGTGAAAAGATATCCTAAGAGCTGCAAAAAATTAAATGAGAACCCAAGAAACGCCCTTAGAAAATTAAAGGAAATTCTATGAGAGTTAATTAAAATTAAAAAAAAAATTGAAGAAGTTAATTGCTTTCCTGGTTCAATTCAAGTTTTAACTAATTTTGGGTAAATATTTGTAGTTTATTTTTAAAATGTACTAAGTCCGTTTGTATTAAGTTTTCTAAGTAAAATGCAATTTTCTATGAGAAATGTAGCTATAGTTTACTTAAATTTATTAATCGTCTATTAATCTTTATAGTTATTTCATAATTTTAAATAATTTTTATTATGATTTCTTTAGGCGTCCTGGTAATTTTATTAAAGTGATAATTTAGTTTTTTAATAAGTAGGATAAATTAGAATCTCAGATTTCAGTTATTTATCTGGACAATAATTTTTATTTAATAAACTTGGATAAAATTGACTCTCCTTGGATCTAAATTTATTTAAAATAAAAATTTAACATTTTATTTATTATTTTTAATTTAATTTTGGTGAAACAAAAATAAATTAAAAAATTAGATTTTTGCTAAAGATATAATTTCGATTAATTTAACTTTAAATTTTTATGAGTAGGATAAATTAAAATAAGAGGTCTTTAGAATTAAAAAATATGGACATCCAATAATTTTCATTAATTTAATTCTGATAACGTCAGCTTTTATTGAAATAAAATTAAATTAAAATTTAATATTTTTGCTAAAACTCGGTAGCTTCGATTTATTTAATTTTAATTTATTTTTTTTTGGAAATGCAATAATTTTTATCTAACAAACTTTTTTTTTCTTAGATATGAATTTAATTAAAATTTAAGACTTTTGCCAAAAATGTAACTTCGATTACTTAATTCTAATTGATGTCTTTTCTTGCATATAAATTTAACTAAACTTCAGGATTATTACTAAACTTTAAAAAATTACTATCAAATATTAATATTATTAAATAAAATTAAATAAAATGTTTTAATAAATCGGGAAATTCAATAATTTTCATTAAATTAATTTGGATAAACTCCACTTTTCTTAGATATAAATTTAAATAAATTTAAGGAAATTAATTTCTAACTGTAAACTCTCTTGATTATAATTTAATGAAAATTATTTAAATTCTTAAGGATTTTAATTAGAGTTCATGAAACTTGAAGTTACTACTAATTAAAAAATTAAAATTAAAATTAAAGTCCAAATACTTACATTTATTTTTTTTATAAAACCAACGGATTTAATCAAAATGTAAATTACCAGTCCAAAAAAAATAAAGTAAATTTAATGTAAAAACATAAGAAAGAAAATCAATAAGATAGGATTATATTATTAATTAAAGCTTAACTAATTCCAAGAAAATTAAAAGAAGTGCAAACAAATACTTACATCTTGTGAGTTAAGTTGTAAATTACATTCAAGAGAAGTGGAATGTAACCAAGAAAATAAAGAAATTTATCTTAAAAGCGAAAATAAATACAAATTAATAAATGGAGAAGACCAAGGGAATACGAGGACGACAATAAATTTAAAAAATAAAGAAAATTCTACGACAACAAAGAAAATTAAAGAAATTTGTAATAAATACAAATAATTTGTATTAATCTTAAATTGTATACACGTTCGGCGGTTGAAAAATTTCGAATATGATTTTTGCGTAATGTGTAAGGAGACGGAGTAGAGCGAGAACAAACTTGGCTCCACCCTGGGCGGCTATCGCGTCGTCGTTGCACTTATTAGTCCGGTTAAAGTTCGGTTGCAACTCCTCGCATACCTATGTACGTGTTAGCCGATAATGTTTAAAATTTATTTCAACCTTTGGTACGAAGACGGATACAGTAATAAAATAAAAATGGTTTTCACTGTTGTTCAAAAGATTAATATCATTAAATGGTATTGTCATGCAGATAGTGCAGAAGAAGTTGTCGGCCGTTTTATATTTGCATATCCTGATCAGCAAGTCCCTACTGCTAAAACAATTTATAATATCTAGCATAAGTTTGAGCAGTCGGGATGTGTAAATCGGTGTACAAAATGTTCTAGTGACGATCAGAAACCTCGTCGAACACCTGACGCTAGGATTGAAAAGGAGGTCAAGGTGTGTGCTTTTGTGGAAGTAAGTGAACCTTGTTCTAGCTCCCAATTTCTGAAGAACTTGATATTCCAAGTCGTACAGTGCGTGATATTTTGAAAAGAAATAAGTACAAAGCCTATAAAATTAAAAACACTCAAGAAATTTTTCCAGAAGATCAAATAAAACGCTTGGAGTTTTGTGAAACCTTAAGAGAAAAAATTGATCAAAATGATGACTTCACAAGTAATATTTTATTTACAGACGAGTAATCTTTTTCTCTTCTAGGTCGACATAATTCTTCAGTCGTGAGATATTGGTCTCATGAAAATTTACATTTGAGTGTACCATTACGAACTCAATACCGGCAAAAGGTAAATGTTTGGGCTGTTATTTTAGCCAATCACATTGTAGGCCCTTTTTTATTGATGGTAACTTAAACTCTGAGAGATATTTATTTTTATTGCAACAAAATATTATACCCGCTGTATGAAACTTGAATGTTAATTTTGAGGAAATTTGGTTTCAACAAGATGGATATCCTGCTCACAACGCTAGACAAGTGCAGGACTATTTAACAAACACTTTTCCTGAACGGCTTATTTCCACAAGAGGTACCATACCATGGCCTCCGCGATCTCCAAATCTGACGCCTTGCGACTACTTCTTATGGGGCTATTTGACGGAAATTCTTTACCAACACCGACATGAAAGAGCCGTTAATTAAGACGAATTGCGACTTAGAATTATTAATATTTCTAGGTCCATTACACCTGAAATGTTAGCCAATGTACGTAGAGAATTTTACGACAGGTTGGGATACTGTGAAGCCCAACAAGGAGGTGTATTTGAACACCTTATTAAATAATCCATTTAATTAGAATTATTATTTTGTTTAAGAGTTATTTTTCATTTTATTTTAGAATATTGTATTTAGTCTTCACCAAAGGTTTTTAAGATTTGAGCATATTAAAGTTGTTTTTTTGACTTGCGATTATGAGCACGTTAAAAAACAACAGAAATTTTTATCTTTCCTGTGCGCGTAAAATTACAATACTTGATACGAGGCTAACCTACCCATCTCCAGGCGCTTGCTAAACATCATTGCGAGCAAGCCGAAATTAAATTTACATTGCGAGCGGTACGGAGAATCGGCGTCGCTATCGGTGGGAGGTTACCGATGCAGTCGTTCTCTGTCTACTCTCTATCTATTAGGTCTAATACAATAAAACTCAATCCGTAAGATTCAACTCGCCAAACGTGTATATCTAGCCTTCGAGGCTTTCGAAGTTTAAAATAACTAGGTAACTTTGATATTCAAAAGAAGTTAAAAAAATTAAAGAAAGAAAGATGTAAGAATATATAACAGATATAAACAAAAAACATTAAAAAACTAGTACAACCAAAAATCTAAAATTTATACTAGGTCTGAAATACAAAAATTAAACTTAAATATAGAAGTCTAATCTTAATACAAAACTTTGAAACTGACATTTATTAATACATACATATACAGGTTAACCTTGTGGGGTTTATCTATTTAACTAGACTGAAAATATTCCTAATATCTAAGTAAATGCAAAGATGGGGTGGCATTCCTGGTTTGCTTGGAGGTTGTGGATATTGCTGGACTCCCACTGGTGTTATGCTCTGTAGCATTTGGCTCATTTGAATCTGCTTGGGGTTCCTGACACATACTAGGTGTGTGGCCCTCCACAGTTAGCGCATGTGGCTGGCTGGTCTAGGGGTTCGATGCATTCGGCAGTTGCGTGAAGTTGGCCACACTTCACGCATTTGTGGGCTACCGTGCACTTAGCCTGGGCTTGTCTATGGAGTTGGCACCTGTAGCACTGGATTCTCCGAGACAGCTCCGATCGAGAAGATCGATTTCTCGTCACATGAGAGCTGGACCAGGACTAGCGGTGTGCGTTGCCTATTTCCGTTGTAATACCTCGCTGCTGAGTGAAGATGGAATCTCAGCTTCTTAAGGTCCTCTAGGATGCTCTCGGCTGGCCAGTGCTCGAGCGGTCCTCGGAGGACGTTGTAGAGTCTCCTCTCCTCAGCTAGGGAGAAGGAGTGGAATGGCACGTTGCTCGCTTTCAGATAGTCCTGGGTTTTTCTGTAGTCTTCAGCAGGTCTGAGCAGGTTGCTTGGCCAGCTGGGGCTGGATAACTGCTGAAGTTTTTCTGGGCACCGTCTCAGGATCGGATGTCTTCTTCCTTTTCCTCCTGTTGAAGCCGGGTTGAAATGCATCGTCTTCATCCTGGGGGCCTGCTGTTGTCCTAGGGCAGGCGCTAGGCTCTTGGCGGTGGAAGGTGGCCATTTTGATGGACTTGATAGCAGGCCTTTCCAGAGCAGCAGAGGAAGCTGGCACTGCGGAACTGGCCTGTACTGCAGCGGCAGAGGAGAGCAGAATGCACTTAAGAGCCTTTTCCGGCTCTTAAGTGCTTTTGGGGTCTTATAAAACACCAGATGGAAAGCGCCCATCTCTTCATCATGTCTCCTCTTGGCACTCCTCATGAGGACTACGTAGTACTCCGTTAGTTCCTCTCGAGTCGATGGCGTGGATCTAAGTATAGCCAAGTCTGCTTGAATCTCGGCTTCATTCTGGCGGTCGTGCTCTCTTTATCTGTGTCAAGGTCGGAGAAATCTCCATCCTCGCACAAGAAAAATAGGTCGTCTTCGAAGTTAAGAGCTCTGGTACTGACTCACTCAGCGGACAGGAAAACACAAAGGATTGTCGCACTGGTATACTCGGCACTGCGTGAAACTAGTTCAGGCAACACTTTGACGTTGCGTGCAGCTAGTCTGCACACAACGGATGACGAACTCTGTATCCTCTTAATAAAGTAAAAATAAAATACGACTAGAGTATAGGTTAAAATTATAATATGTTAGGAGAGATAAAACTTGAAATTAAACTTATTCTAGAGTTAAAATTGTGAAATCAAACAATACTAGATAATACTAAGAAAAAATGGAAAAGATCAAGGGGTAAAAATCTAAGTAAACTCAGTATACAGTGCTTTTCTTTGAAGTCCCCCCCCCATTTATTTTTTGAACGGGTCAAAAAAAATTTTTGAAACTTGGCATAAGTAAATTGGTCTATAGATACTATTTTTCACTGTAAACTAGGTAGTTGTAAATTCCAAGATGGCGGCTGGGCAACATCTTGAGAAAAAATTTTAAATAGAAAGGGGAGTCGTGTGGTACCTCATTTTAAAGGTCTCAATGAGTACTTTATAACCCTGAAATATTAGACCCATATCTTAACTCGTTTCAAAATGGCGGCCTAATAAAAAAGGTTTTTTTTTAATTTTAACGTTTTACATTTTTATGATTTTTGAATAGGTAAAAATCAGTGTACGAAAATAAATGCGTCACTATTTTATTTTGACATAAAAACGACAGTTCTAAATGTCAAAATAACACATAAGCGCCATCTTGAATAAATGCATTAAATAGAAATCTTGTGTTACCTCATTTAAAAGGTTTTATTGAGTACTTTTAATATTTATTACATGGACTCGGTGGACTCCGTTTTGACCTGTCTAAAAGTAACAGCTGAGTAATTTACCGGTCAAGGAAAAATATCTTAAAATTTTTTTTAGAGTTTTTTTAATAGCTATTTGGTTTTTGGAATGTCTAAATAATGTTCAATAACCTTTAACGTGAAATGTGACATACGAGGGCGGTTCAGTAAGTCTTTAGAAACCAAAAAGTTAATCTTTAAATCCAAAATTCAAAAATTATAAATTATTTGTATATTATTATTAAAAACGTTAATAAAATCGCAACAGTGTATTTGTTTGGCTGTTACTTTTAGACAGGTCAAAACGGAGTCCACCGAGTCCATGTAATAAATATTAAAAGTACTCAATGAAACCTTTTAAATGAGGTAACACAAGATTTCTATTTAATGCATTTATTCAAGATGGCGCTTATGTGTTATTTTGACATTTAGAACTGTCGTTTTTATGTCAAAATAAAATAGTGACGCATTTATTTTCATACACTGATTTTTACCTATTCAAAAATCATAAAAATGTAAAACGTTAAAATAAAAAAAAATACTTTTTTATTAGGCCGCCATTTTGAAACGAGTTAAGATATGGGTCTAATATTTCAGGGTTATAAAGTACTCATTGAGACCTTTAAAATGAGGTACCACACGACCCCCCTTTCTATTTAAAATTTTTTCTCAAGATGTCGCCCAGCCGCCATCTTGGAATTTACAACTACCTAGTTTACAGTGAAAAATAGTATCTATAGACCAATTTACTTATGCCAAGTTTCAAAAATTTTTTTTGACCCGTTCAAAAAATAAATGGGGGGGGGACTTCAAAGAAAAGCACTGTATACAGGAATTAACTTATAGTTTTTCTGTAACAGGATTAATTAAAACTCAGTTTTAAGCAATGTATTTTGAATACTACTTAAGCGATTTTTATCCTATTTATATTCTTATACTTATATTTTTATCCTAATTATGATTTTTGGGAAAACATTGTTAAAAAACGTAAGAAAGGGGCAATATAACCAAGAAAATAAAAGAAAATTTTAGAGCTAATAGAAAATACTAATTAGAAAATTAAATATAATGAATGGAAATTAATGAAAAATCTCATAAAATCTAAGAAAACTGAAAAAATAATTATTAATAGATAAATAGGTAGTTTATTTTCTTTTCATTATTAAATTCAGAATAATTTGGAACTGAATGAAAATTTAAGTGCGTACATAAAAACTATAAAAATTTACTCGAAATTAAATGAAACTAAGCTTTAGTTAATTTTGAACACTTTAGTGATTTTAATTAATATTTACAATTTTTCAAATAAAAACTAGATGAGAAAGACTAAGAAAAGTGAAATATAACCGAAAAAATAAAAATAAAAATGTAGAAATAATAAAAAAGACTAAAGAAAAATTAATGAAAATTATAATTAAACCTATGAAAACTGGGAAAACAATTAATATTAAAAATTAGGTTAATTATTTTGAAAAAAATTGCATTTTTTTGGACTCGTGTATATTTTATATACAATACTTTGAATATTACAGTGATTCTAATTAAAATTAAAGTCTTAAATAATATTGTCTCTACAATAACGAGCTTTGTTTAATGTAATTGTACTTATATTTAAATTAAAGAAGAAACTTTTACTTAGTTATATATGTGACAAGTTAGTGATATTTCGTGATGTCTATATTTATAATACTAAAATTTGTACTGACTTTATTTAATCCCCTCAGTGTAACAGCCTTCAAATGCCTAATTCCGTACTCTATAAAGTTTTTTAGAGCTTAATAGATTGCGCCTAGTGAGATATGATGTGATAATTTTATAGTGTATGAAGCCATTGGTCTATACTTTGATAGATCTTCTTTGGTTTGTTTCCTTTCAAGACATGTTGTTTCCTGGATGAGAAACAAAGGCATATTCTGTGAATTACAATTAATGGTATTTATCATATTTTTTAAGTTTTCATGTGTGCTTCCTAATTTTTTGCAAATAGAAATTTTGGACGCCATCTGGTTCTGGAGTTTTCCAATTATGAAGCTTCTGAATAACTCTGACTTCTACTAAGACTTCTTCAAAAGTGAATGATTTATATTTAATATGACTGTATTTTAAGCAATATTGCGTTCTTCGTTTACACAGCTAGCTTTCTCATTATTTACTGTTGCTATTGAGAGTTGACTTTCGCGAAACTCTTCAATTTGTCCTTAGCTTAGCTGTAATTTGGTCCCTTGTTTTAACTTTGTGTTTAGCTTTAAATAGAAATTTATTTTTGCGTCCTCAAAAAGCTTGTTATCGCATTTTTGGGCGTTGGTTGAGATATTGATGAGTCGAGTTACTTTCTGGCTCATATTGCGTATAAGGACGAGTGATTCAAATTATATCTATTTCTCGTCTCTCCGGCTTTCTAGTCTTCACCTCTCTGTTGTATTCAATGAGTTGTTCAATATCTTTTCGAAGGGTCGATTTTTCCTCATAGATATTTTGCATCTTTTCCAAGGTGACATGGTTTCATCCGACTTTACACTTTTTGGAGTTTATGACAATCTCAGCTTAAGTATAATAAAAGCAATTACTAATAAAACAAAAGCAAACGACGTTGGCATGAAACCTTAAATGATAAAAGAACAGGTAAGGAGAGTTAGATGTATCTATGAAAAAGAAGCCACCAATTACATGAAGTTTATTCTAAAAGTTATAAATGGGTATCTCTAACGAAGTAAATTAGATTTCTACTTGATGTTACTAATGAATTCTAACGTCCTCAGACTGTTTCTTCATATAAGGTGTGAAGCAAAAAAAAATGAATCAAGAGTCTTTGTAGGCTATAGTGGATATAATATAGTGCATATTTTTTTTAAAGTTATTTATAAGTCCTTGGACACGTATTTAATAACTACACTGCCATTAACTTAAAATACCCTATAGTAGTTATTGCAATTACAAAACTTTTAAAATTAAGTGTTGTCACTTGCACATAATTCCTATTAAAGATATTAAAAGTAGCGTCATCGGCTTCTATATGGAATTACGGAGTATGAGGTTTTTGGTATACTAAATCACATGGCTAAAGAATAAAGGAAAGTAAAAATTAGTATTTCCTTTGGGTTCTTTATCACAGCTTCTAACAAAGCTTATGCGGTGACGCAGTAAACTTTTTTTATTATAAAATTATTTGCTAAAAAGAAACTAAGCTAAATTGTAAAGTTTTATAAAATTTTACAAAAATACTACAAATAAAATACCGCGACCTCTCCTAAAAAAGATGCTCTTGTAAAAATTGCCAAATGGAAATTAACTTGACAATAACCATGATATAAGCTGTTTTTATCAGATAAAAATATCTTATATCAACTGTAACTATTGCAACATTTGTAAAATATACCAGTGAATGCAGGCTCTCTAGTGCACTGGCTTCTGCAACATAGTTTGACGATATCCAGTTACCATACTTGTTATTTTACCGAGTGATGGTAACTGGGTCTGTCTCAATAAATTCTAGCACTATTTATGCCTTTTCCCTTGTCAGTTCAACACATAGCTCTTTGTGGCTTTTTTTGTGTATTGTCAGATTGAGTTCCTTCTACGTCATTACTTACAGTCGGAGACTCAGATGTTTCTACAGTGTTATCGTTGTTTTCAAGAGTTCGATTATTACGAATGTCTTGCTCGGTTTTGCTCTTGATCGTGTTATATCTTGTAGCAAGTACGACGTTATTTCTTAATCAACATGGTGCTGGTCGACTACACGTTGTTCCGTAACTTGAATATGGAAATACTTATACTAAAAAATTCGGTATCTAATGATTGTCTGTAGCCGATTATTTCACAACTATGTTACTTTGTAGAACATGCGTATACTGGTTTCATTAATGGTGGTTGTCCATATCCCGCTCATATTTATGTTGCAAACTATTATAATATTCAAATCCTGTAATTTAAGTGTCGCGAAAATTGTTAATTAAAAATAAATATACCACGAGTACCAGATCGCAAAAATCTATTAAACTTATGAACAAGAAACTACTAAACATCACTTACGGGTTTTCTAGGTTACCTAAATATGCTTAGTACCGGATTTCGTAAACGAAATAGGTCCATTATTTTCCAAGTTTTGAAATTATTCGGAGGCCGTCCCCATTTCATTTCCGAAACTAAATAGGGCTTCTCAAAAAGCAATTAAACGGAAAAATTACGGCAAAGATGCTTTAAAAGGTACGTCGTAAAATATCAACATAATTAGACTAAAATAAGCATCGCTTGTTTTCGAGCATTTCCGCGCGCTAAAATGTTGTACATTATTTTTTTTCTCTTCTCTTTCTCTCTCGTCTATAGTTGTTAGTTTTTAATTAGTTCGGTTGGGCCGCCAGAACGGTTCTGTATCCAATTTTCCCAAACTAATTTCGCGTTCATTCGGCGCATTAATTTTAATGCCCGTCTTCTTCTCTTCATTAGAGTAATATTTATGTTGCTTACTGGAGTGCCCCAATTAGTTCTCTCTTCTCGTTCTATTTAGTCTGATTTACAGTTTTGAAACTCGAAACTTTTCTAAACTATCTATTGTTTAATAGATATTGTAGTTTGTTGTATAAACATGTTATTCGGAAACTTATTCTCTAACAAAATTGCTTGGGTTCTAAATTATTTCAGGTGGAAATTTTGGAATATGAGGCTTTATTTCGAGTTCAAAGTAGTACATTTAGTTCCAAGAATCATATATAATTTCATAGGTGTCCACTCACTTAATATACTCTAAAGTGAAATATAAAATGATATTGAGAAGCATGCTTTACCAATGTAATTTGGAGTCTAAAATATTCTAAATAGAAAATTTTATCCAATGGTGTTTAATATTTATTTATTTTTTTTTATTTAATAAACAAGTTAAGAGGAATTTATTACGGCACTAAGAATCGTGATTTTAAATATATTTCAGTCCAAGGAATTCCAAGAAATTTTAACTAACAGAAAATTTAAATACTTCAAGAGATTTACTGAAAATTTAAGAACTTCCGAGAAAACTAAAATTAATGAAAATCAAAGATAATTCAAAAAACTTAAATTAAAATTATTGAAATATCAAAAACAATCTTAATATTTATTAAAAACCTTGTAGTTTAATTTAAATTTTATCCAAAGAACATTCATAAAAAAGAAGAATAATCCAAGAAAAATTAACTTAAGAAATATATTTTAAGAAAGAAAGAATTCCATTAATAAAAATTTAAAAATATCCAAAAAAACTTCAAATGTTAAAAATCTAAATTAAAATAATGGAAATGTCATAAAGACATCTACATTTTAATTAAAATCCTTGGAGTTTAATGTAAATTTCATCCAAGAAAGGTATATAAAATATCAGGGGAATCCAAGAAACTTGAACTAAAAAAATATGTCTCAGGAGAGTAGGAATTTGATGAAAAGTTATTGAAATTTAGTGGAAACGTTATAATGGACCAAGAAAACTTAAAATGATGAAAAATAAAGATGCTTTAAAAAAAACCAACATTAAAATAATAGAAATATCAAGAACACATCTACATTTTGATTAAAAACCTTGGAGTTTAATATAACTTTCATTCAAGATAAGGTAGATACATAAAAAATTAGGGTAACTCAAAAAACTTTGACTAAAAAAATATGTCTTAAGAAAATAAGAATTCCTTGACTTAATGAAAATTTATTGCAATTTAATAAAAATATAAGAATATCCAAAAAAACTTAAAATCATAAAAATGTTAAAAAACATTTACTAAAAATCTTTCTTGGAGCTTAATACCTATTTTATCTAGAGAAGTTACATAAAAAATCAGAAGCATCCAAGAGACTTTAAATAAAGAAATAACGTAATGAAAATTTCTTTAAATTTAATGAAAATTTAAAAATATTGAAGAAAACTAAAAATGATGAAAATCGAAGATACAAAATAGAAAACATCTAACTTTTTATTGAAACCTTAGAATTTAATGTAACTATCATTCAAGGAAGGTATATAAAAAATCAGGGAAATCCAAGAGACTTTTGCTAAAGAAATATATCTTATAAGAGAACAAATTCCTTCACTTAACGAAAATTTAAGAATATCTAAGAAAAATTAAAATGATGAAAATAAAGATACTTTAAAAAATCTAAAATTAAAATAATAGAAATGGTAAGAATATATATCTAGATTTTTATTAAAAACCGAGAGTTTTTATTACAGATTTATGTAACTAGATTATGTAATTATTTAACTTTGATCCAATAAAATTATTATTTAACTTTGATCCAATAAATGTACCTAAATATTTAGAGGAAATTCAAGAAAATTTTACTAAAGAAATATATCTTAAGACTGAAAGAATTCTTTCACTTAATACAAGTTTATTTAGATTTAACGAAAATTTAAGAATATCCAACAAAAATAAAAAAAATTATGAAAATCAAAGATGCCCTAAAAATGTAAATTCGAATTGTAGAAATGTTAAGAAAACATCTAGATTTTTATTTAGAACTTGGAATTTATTGTAACTTTGATACAAGGAAGATATATAAAAAATCAGAAAACTCCAAGAAACTTTTGCTAAAGAAATATATCTTACGAGAGAAAGAATTGCTTGACTTAATGAAAATTCAAAAATATCCAAGAATAGTAAAAAATCTAAATTATAATAATAAAAATGTTAAAAAAACAAATTTTTATCAAAAACCTTGGGGTTTAATGTATATTTTATCCAAGGAAGGTACATACGAATATAGGGGAATCCAACAAACTTTTCTAATGAAATATATCTTAGGAGAGAAAGAATTCCTTGACTTAATAAAATTTAATGAAATTTTAAAAATATCCAAGAAAATGAAAAATGATGAAAATCAAAGATAAGCTAAAAATCCAAATTAAAATAATAGAAATATCCAGAACATACATATAGATGTTTAATAAAAAGGAGCTTAATGTAACTTTCATCCGAGAAAATTACATGACTTATTAGGAGAATTCACGTAATTTTAATTAAAAAAAACATATCCTAAGACGTAAGAATTTTTTGACTTATGAACATTTAATGAGAATATAACATTATCTAAGAAAATTAAAGATGATTAAAATTAAAAAACTGTAAAAAAATCTTAATTAAAATAATAGGAATATTAACAACACATCTAAATTTTAGCTAAAAATCTTGGAGATTAATATATATTCCATCCAAGAAAATGAAGAGTGACATAAAAAATATGGGAAATTTAAGAAACTTTTACTAAAAAAATATATTAAAAGAGAAAAATTTAGTATCAAATAAAGTGCAACTACGAAGAGACAAGAGGGAAAAACTTCTTTCATTTAATAAAAACCCAAGAAAAATTAAAAGAAATTTAATTTAAATTAAGTATAAGAAAATAAATTATAAAAAGTGAAGGAGCTTATTATGTATGAGCATTTAATATCGGCGTGAGTTTCACTATCGGGTATATGAATTAAACGTAAAGTAACTTTAAGTAACTTAAGATTGAAGGAAGTGTAACTACAAGGAAATCCAAGTGACTTTAACTAAAAAAATATATAAGAGAGAAAACAATCCTTGACTTAAAAAAAATACAAGAAAAATTACAATTTAATTTAAAGTTAAAGGAAGTAAGCTAAAAGAAAAACAATTATGAAAAGAGAAGAAATTTTAGGCAATGCTTATAAGTAAAGTAAAGTGTATCCAAAAAAACTTAATTTAAAGTTAATTTTTTTAATAAATCAAACTGTTATTACTTCGATCAAAGTGATTTTCAGTATCAAATATAAGAACTAAAAGTTTAGTAACTGCAAGAAAATTAAATTAAAATTGAAGCAAGAGCAACTACAAGGAAATACAAAACACTTTCTCTAAAAAAATACATCTTAGGAGAGAATGAATTTTAAAAATAATCCAAGAGGAAAAATAGATACTATTTATCAAAGTGTCTATTTTTTTATTTTAATTTACTAAACAAATCTGGAAACAATTAAAAAGAAAAATCTATATTTAAGAATTAATTATATTTAAAAATTAAAAGAACATTGGTTTCCATTTAATTTCCATTCACGGAAATAAAGGAAATCCAATAAATTTCTGGAACTTAATGAAGTTACAAATACAAGGTCTTTAGAGGACCAAATAAAAATTTAAAAATATACAAGAAGAGTAAAATTAATGAAAATCGAAGTTATTCCACAAATTTTTAATTAAAATTAAGGAAAAATAAAGAAAATACATCCAGACCTTTAATAAAAACCTTGGAGTTTAATGTATTTAATATCAAAGAAAGGTATATAAAGAATCCGGTAAATTCAAGAAACTTAATAAGAATTTTTTAAAAAATCCAAAAAGGTCTAAGAAAATAAAAAAAATATGAGAAGTGTGGGAGTCTAACTTTTACAAGTAAATTGGACTATATCTAAAAAGAAATTTAATTGAAATTATAGGAGGTAGGTTTTCAAGTTAATTAAATTATATCCAAGAAAACGTAATTTGAAGTTAGACTTTTTAATTATTATTGAATTATTTATACATTTATTAAAGTGAGTTTCAGGGTCAAATTCATATTTTTGACTGAATGTCAAGTGACTTCAAAAAAAAGTAAATGAACTAAAATTGAAGGAAGTGCAACAACAAGGAAATTAAAAAAAATTGTAATAAGAATCTGAATATATCCAAGAAAGTGTAAGCAAGTTTAAGGTATATAAAATCTAAAAAAAAACGCTGACTTTTGCATAATAGACTCAAGAAAACTGTATAAGTTTACTAAGGCATACAACTAATCCAAGCAACTTAAGACCTAAAAATTATTTAAGATCGAAATAAATCTGAGAAATGCAGAGACAATAAAAATTCAAGATAACAAAAACCTAACTATTTTTAATTATCTTATTTTATAAAATGTCAGGTCTAGGATATTAAAATTTAAATAACAGTATATTCAATAAACTTTTCTTAAATTAAGTTGGAATTATTTCTATTTTTAATTTTTATTAATCTATTGAATTCATTCAATTTAAATTAAAAAATTGAAGATAAGTTATTTTAACAAAATTATGATCAAGTTAATAAGAACTAGTTTAATATAATTTAAGAAAATTCAAGTAAATAAAGAATCAACAAAATCTAAGAATTAATGAATAAAGAATTTTAAGAAATTTAAAGACTCCAAAAGAATGAATAAAAATTGAAGATACTAAGAGTTATTTAAGAGCACATCTAAAAAAATAATAGTAAAATTAAAATTTTATATAAATGAAATAATAAATAAATAAAAACTCTAAAAATAAATAAATGAAAACTATTTAACGAAGCTTGAGAAAGTTGAAGCAATCCAAAAAAAATTAAAATTAAATTAAGGCTTCAAGTAATTACATCTATATTTAAAAAAAAAAAGTTCAAATTCATTTTAATTTTTTAATTTATATCCAAGAAAAGTCTCTATACAGTGCTTTTATTTCAAAACGATCCACCCTTAATAAATTTCTTAAAAAAAAAAAAAAAAAAAAACACGTCAAATTAGATATACAGGGGGACGTTTAATTATGCATTTACTGAAGTTCCTATTTGACATATTAAAGTGAGGTTAGCTGGAAGTGAGGAGGTGATTGACAAAACGTCAGTAAATGCATAATTAAACGTCCCCCTGTATATCTAATTTGACGCGTTTTTTTTTTTTTTAGTTAAGTTATTAAAGGTGGATCGTTTTGAAATAAAAGCACTGTATATAAAAGGAAAATAAACAACTCCTTATATATTTAAAACACCTACAAGGAAAGCTAAATATAACCAAGAAAATCATAGAAACTTTCAAACGTAAAGGAAAATACCAATCAAAAATATCGAATTAAAATTTAGGTAACTGCAAGAAAATTAAAATTCAAGAATGTGTAACAATAAGGTAATCCAAGAATTAAAATCAATATAATTTACAAACACAAGAGCTTATAATTTCTTTATTAAATTCTACCACTATTTAAGAAAATGTAAGAAATCTTTATATATACGTAAAAAATGCAAAATTTCGTACATTTTCGTAAATGCAAGAAAACTGTATGAATTAGCTAAGGGACCAATTAAAACTTTTACAGAAATATCAATTACCTAACCAACAAAATCCAAGAAACTTTAAAACTAAAAATAGCACAAGAAATACAAAGACTTATTAAAAATTGAAGGAAACTTAAAAAAAGAATTTAATTATTTTACTTAAAAAAACATAATATACACCCTAAAAATTTAAGTTAAAGTAAATCCAAGAAACCTTTTTCTTCATTTTACGTAAATTTATTTTAGTCCCAATTTGTTAAAATTTAATAAATAAATTTAATTAAAAGAATTTAAACCTGTTTATGTTTAGAATTATATCCAAAGAAGTAAAAAAGAACGAAGAAATTTTAGAACTAATAGAAAATACAAATTATAGAAGAGAAGAAACCAAAAGAATACAAGGATTTTAAACAAATTAATGAAACTTAAAAAATATCCAAGAAAATAAAAATAAATCAAAAGAAAAAATATAAGCATGAGAACTTTAAAAACATAAGTTAAAAAAATAAATTACTTAATTTTGTACTATATTCTTTTATCCCTTGTTGTTCACATTAAATTAAAAAAAAAACAAATTAACTAAGGGATAATTAAAAACTTTCAAGGATTTTTCTTAAACTGGAATTAAATTGCTAAAAAATTAAAAAAATAGATGTAATATAAAAAATATAATAATAATAAATTATAATATAATAAATATAATAAAAGTCAGGTACTTTAAAACTTAAAAAGAAAACAAAAATTGGTGAAAAAAGCATCTGAAGAAATCTAGAGACTCCAAGAGAATAAATAAAATTTAAAGAGACTTTAGTCATTTAAAGACACATCTAAGAAACAAGTTATAAATGAACAATTTCTTGAACTAAATAGACGTCTAAGAAAATTAAAAAAAAGATATTTAAGATAAGCTGCCTTGAGAAATTAAAAAAATCCAAAAAAAAAATTAAATTAATGGTCCAAGTTATTACGAATTACATCTATAATTTTAACAAAAGCGTTCAAGTTCATTTTAATTTACATTTAAGAAAAATCTTTATATATCCAACAAAAATAAACAAATTAAAAATTTTGAAACTCTAAGGAAAGCCAATTATAACCAAGGAAATCATTAGAAGTCTTAACATGAAGGAACATATATCCCGTTAAATCTAATAGTATAAAATTTTTAAACTATATAAATTTAAATACAAAATAACTGAATTAAAATATATTAACTGACTCCAAGAAAATTAAATTAAATTTGAAACAAGTGCAAGTAACTACATACAGTTTTAATGAAATCATTCAAGTTTAATTTAATTTACATCCAAGAAATTTTATTTTCAATTTTCTCCCCTTTGTAGTGTAGCAATTAAAAACGTAATTATTAATAACCTTCATAAAATAACCATTAAAAACTTTTTCTCGTTCAAGAACTTTATGCCGCAGAACACTTTAGTCTCACAAGACTTTCTCGCACTCTATCTAGGCGCAGCAAAAAGTTTCCTTTTATTCGGACGTTTCCCCTTATATACTTTTCGAAAAGTTTCCATTTTACAGCCGGTAATCAACGATGACTTCCGGTAACAAATTCCGACATTCGTGACAATGATTGGCTTCCGTGTTTTAAAGTAGTTTCGAAATAAGTTGTTGCTCAGTTCGTTTTACATTAATGTTATTATTTTTAATTGGGGTTTTTAGGTTATTCGTGTTTCGGATTAGGGATTAGAATGAAATAGATAGTAGTTTTCTTGGTGCATCTGCATTATAAATTGTTTTTAGGGATAACAACTCTGAAGAAACATAATTTTTGAAAACTACCGTATAAACAGTCTGATATTTAATGAATGTTGTGTTGAACGTCCGGTCTGATGATTCCCTTAAGGCGAAACATGTTACCAAAAATACATAATACGAAATACATAAAATTCACTGATGCATTAGACTTCGGGTTTGTTAATGACTTTTTTAAATTGATGCAGAATGCTTTGGTTAGTATCAAATTTCTTGTTTTTAAGTTAAGAAAAATCTTATTAATTTTCAAGATTTTGGAGCTTACACCCATAAGTTAATAATAATAATAATAATAATAATGTATTTATTTAGCTTGAGCTACAAAAGGTAATATATAGTATACAGATAATATAATACATATTTAAAAAAAAAACTTAAAATTTAAATCAATAAAAATAAAATAAATTACTAAAATAAAACAAAGTACGAGTAGAATTGTAAAACTAAAATAAAATAAATATAAATACGAAACAACAACTACACAAATAAGGGTAATAAGGATAAAACGGTAAAAGAAAGTATGTATAAATAAAATTAAAAAATAACTAAAATTATTGTTTAAAAATGTATAAATAAAATGAAATAACTAAAACTAAGAATAAAATATTGAAAAGTTAGTAGGGGAAGTCTTTTCTCCACAAATAAAATGCTAATCCTCTAATTTCAGGAGTGATGCATTTCGGCAAGTGTTCTTGCCATCATCAGACTGGAGATTAAGTATCTTTTAACATATACACAAATTCTAAACAATAACAAAAACTGTTTATATTATATTATCGGTAAGGTTTTTGTTATTGTTTAGATTTGTGTATATGTTAAGTAACTCAAGTCTGATGATGGCAAGAACACTTGCCGAAATACATCACTTTCGAAATTAGAAGATTAGCATTTTATTTGTGGAAAAGAGACTTCCCCTACTAACTTTTCAATATTATATTGACTCCAGTTCAGAATGGACTTTTTCCTTAATATAAGAATAAAATGTTAACATGTATTAAAATAATTTGAGTACATAATTTAACATCTGAGTAGTATTGCATCTATCAAGGATAAAGTCTGTATTATTTCTGGTGCAGTAATTGTGGACGTCTCCGAACACTCTTATTTTATCACAGATATATGTGGGTAGTAGACATTGATTTAATTTAAAAATAAATACATACACACTAAATATAATCCTTTGCCTGACAGACTTCATACCTAGTACACTTAACATAATAACAACAGGAGTGTATCGATTGCATTTTAGGATTAGTCTCATTGCTCTATTTTAAATTACTTCAAACTATTTCACCTTGTATTTAGGCAGGTTAAACAATAATGTAGAGCAAAACTGCAAATAGGGAACAGCAATGGCATTATATAGCAGGAGCTTTGTATGCATCGATAAGTTTTTTCCAACTCTATTAATAAACCCAACTTTCTTAGAAAATTTTCTCATGGCGTAATCTGCATGTGCGATAAAATTCAAATTTGCATCCAAAATTGTACCCAAATACTTTATTTCTTTTTCATAAAAAATACTCTCCCCATCTACACTGATGTTTACATTGTCAATATTTATTTGATTATTTTTCGATTTTTTTGTAAAAAGGCAAAATATATAGCAGAATTTCTCTATCTATCGTTTCGAATGCTCGTTTAAAATCTAAGAATACCGCTAAACCATATTTATTATTATCAATGGCTCTGAGAAAATTATCACATATATTAACGACAACAGACTCACACAAGTGACACTCACGAAAACCAGACTGATATTCAATAATTATCGAGTTTTCGTTACAGTAAGTTAGGAGTTACTTTTTTACACATACCTCAAGGAGCTTTTCATAGATAGGTACCGTATTTATTGGTCGGAACTCATTATGGTTGATGGTATTTTGTACTTTGGGAGCAGCAATAACAGTAGACAGTTTCCATGATTCCGGGAAGACTTTATTTTTTAATAAAGTGTTAATAACATCCAAGACACGATCACCGATAGCACAAGACACATCACACAAGACTTGCTTAGATATGCCATTTTCTCCACCTCCAACATTTTTAAAATTTTTAAGAATTTCTTTCATGTTCTTCATTGATACTTGATCAAACTTGGAAAATAGCTTACTAGGTTCAGGGGCTCTGGTACTATTATTTATTATATTTGGTGGCTGTGGGATGTTGGTGACAATAATGTGTATACTTTCTATAAAATATTTATTAAATTCTTGTGCAATGCTTGCTTCATCACTGACTAATTTCCCGTTGAAATTGATTTGTTTGGTCAAAATATGCTTTTTACCTGGTAGTAGAGCTTTAAGATTTTTCCATAATTCTTTAAGATTGTTAGAAATAGTTTTTAGCAAGCAAAGAATAGCAAGAAGTTTTTCTTGTAGTAGATGCGAGTCCTAGTTTTTAAACGATCTTTGATGTTTAACGGTTTTGATAGTTTGCTGGTTTTCCTGATTAAGAGATATAGACAAAATTTAGTGGTCACTAATTTTAAGTTTTAGATGTACCCTGTGTGCCAGATGCTTGTCATTGGTGATTATAAAATCGATTAATGTCTGGCTCGTAGGAGCTATTCTGGTAGGTGTTTCCACAATTCGTGTAAAACCATTTGTGTAAATTATATTTTTTATTTTGTTACTACTTTGTATTTTTAAGAAGATCAAAGTTAAAATCCCCAACAATGATATTAATTCCACCAAAATTACTAACTTCATCCAAATACTCAGAAAAAAAATATAAAAAATTGGCTTCTTCTTTTTTAGGTGTATGATATGGCACAGAACATAAATATTTTACGCCACACACAGAAAACTCTAAAGACATTAACCAGACAAAACTATTAATAGACAAAAACATTTTAAAATTTTATAACATACATCAGATCTTACCAATGCCATCACTCCCCCTGTTCTACTGTTCTAATAGATTGTTCCATTCTGTACCCATGAATGTCCAGCTTACAAGGTTCAATTTTAGCTGTAACATGGGTCTCACTTAAAAGCAGGATCTTAGGTTTCCAGTAATTGACTAATAGGGTAATGTTATCCTTATTATTAAGATAACCCTGACAATTAAGGTAGACAATGGTCGTGTTAAGTACAATATTTGAATTTAATTGCTACTGTATGTATTTATTTCCTGAATATCTTCCATTTTTTATATGACTAAACTAAGACCATACTTTTCATTGGACAACACACAATTAGCACATTTGACAATATCTTCGTTACATTCCTTTACATCATGATTACCGCAATACCTAGCACACACTTTATTTTCTTTACAATCCTTAATAATATGACCGTAGCGACAACATCTTAAGCACCTACGTATCCCATACTCATTAAAGACTGGACAACAGTTCCACCCAATATTCATCTTCGCCCCTTCTATAAATAGCCCATAAGAAGTGGCATCAACTTCAAAGATTATGTAAAATTTTTTATTTAGAATTTTTGACCTTCGTACAATATTAATTTTCCTGTTTGCAGACTCTTGTAAGATGTTTTGACTTTCAATTTTTTTAATTAGCTCATTTTCTGAGAGGGAATATTCCGATTCATTTATACACACTACCCTGATTCTATGTTCCAACACCTTGGGGACCTCAACGCTATATGAATCTCCCATCTTCTTCTGAATCTGATTCTGAATATTGGATATATCTTTCTCGCTACCACACTTCAAAATAATTCGTCCATTCCTTGTTGATTTACCTAAAGATAAACCTACTCCAATATCTGTAGGGTTTACTTTTTTCCGTAAGTCCTCCTTAATCTGCTGAACATTTTTTTGGGGAACCTTCTGCTTGACGACCAATACCTTGTTATCGTTTTTCTTTTGTAAAATTATAGCATATAATATTGAATTACTCCCTGCTACTACAGTTTTTGATTTTTTTGTTTCTTTTAAACTGGCAATTTCTGATTTTAAATTACAATTTTCAAGTTCAAACATTATTTCTGGTCATCACTGTATAAAAGGTCAGATGTTTTCAAAATTTTCACTTGGACTAACATAAAACCTAAACAATATTTATACAAAATACTTCGCTAAATATTAAATTTCTTGTTTAATAAAAATAGCTTTATACGTTTTCAAGATGTTGAACTGATGAGTGGTCACCCATAAGGTCAAATATGATTTTTGAACATCAATGTACAAAAAGCGATAAGTTAAACTATGATTTTTAGAAATCACTGTATAAAAGGTCTGATATTTCAAAATCTCCACTAGCACTAGTCTGAACCCTCAATAACATTGATATAAAATGCTATACTGAATATTATAGTCTTTATTTCACGTACATAAACTCAGTTTTCATAATATTCATCCTTAAAGTAAGTGCTCACTCAGAAATTCAAAAATGATTTTTCGTCATCACTGAATCAAAAGACTGGTATTGTTAAAGTTATTAATTTAATTAGTTTAAATTCTAAATACTTTTAATATAAAATACTTCGCTTAATATTATACTTTTTGTCTCATTAAAATAGCCTTATCAGCTTTTAAGAAATTCGTCTTTAAAGTGAGTGCTGACTCATAAATTCAAACGTGATTTTTGGTCATCACTGTGTAAAAAGACTGATATTTCCAAAATTTTAACTTGGACTAGTTTTTATTCTAAATACAGTAATATAGAATACTTTGCTGAATTTTATGCTTTTTGTTTCATAAAATTACCCTAATTAATTTTAAACCTGAGCCTTGGTCACCTAAGTGGTCACTTATAAGTTCAAACATGACTTTTGAACATTACTGTATAAAATATCTGATATTTTAAAATTGCACTGGCTTAAAGTCTAGGTAACATTGATATGGAATACTTTGGTTAATATTATACTTTTGGCTCATGAAAATAGTCTTATCCATTTTCAATATATACAACCTTTAAATGAGTGCTCACTTAAAAATTAAAACATGATTTTTGGTCAACACTGTATAAAATGACTGATATTCTTATATTTGCACTAGCTTAAAGCCTAAATAGCATTGATATAAAATACTTGGTCGAATATTATCCTTTTTGTTTCATGAAAATAGCCTGATCAGTTTTCAAAATATTCAATCTTAAACAGAGTGCTCACTCATAAATTAAGACATGATTTATGGTCGTCACTGTAGAAAGAAACTGCTGATTTCCAAAATTTTCACTTGGACTAGCCTAAAGCTTAAACAGTATTGAGAAAGAATACTGCTTAATATTGCTAAATATCATACTTTTGGTTTAATGAAAACAGCCTTATAAGTTGAAACATTATTTCTGGTCATCGCTGTATAAAAGGTCAGATGTTTTCAAAATTTTCACTTGGACTAACATAAAACCTAAACAATATTTATACAAAATACTTCGCCAAATATTAAATTTTTTGTTTAATAAAAATAGCTTTATACGTTTTCAAGATGTTGAACTGATGAGTGGTCACCCATAAGGTCAAATATGATTTTTGAACATCAATGTACAAAAAGTCTGATATTTTCAAAATTTCCGCTTGGACTTATGTTAAGTATCAATAATACTGATGCAAAATGCTTTGGTGATTATCACTTGTTTTTTAATAAAAATAACCCTATCAGTTTTCAAGATTTTGGAATTTGAAGTGATTCAAAAAAATTGATCAATTGTGGTTTCGATGGGCATCACTGTATAAAGAGTCTAATATTTTAAAAAATTCCACTTACAATAATTTAAGGCCTAAATAATATTATTATAAAATACTTTGCTGAATATTATACTTTTTATTTAATGAAAATAGCATTATTAATTTTCAAGATATTAGACCATACATTTATTAGTCACCCATTAAATATGATTTTTGTACATCACTGTACAAAATGTCTAATATTTCCAAAAATTTTTACTTGGACTGGCGTAAAGCCTGAATAAAATTAAATTAGAATACTATGGTGAATATTGAAATTTTGTTTAATAAAAATAGCCTTATCAGTATTTAAGACATTGAATCTTAAAATGAGTGATTACCGATAAGTTAAAACATAATTTTTAAAAATCACTGTATAAAAGGTGTGATGTTTCAGAATTTCTACTTGCACTAGTCTGAACTATTAATAACATTGATATAAAATGCGATGCTGAATATTATAATCTTTATTTCATGTACATAAACTCAGTTTTTATAATATTTAACCCTAAAGTGAATGCTCACTCAGAAATTCAAACATGATTTTTGGTCATCACTAAATCAAAAGACTGATATATCCAAAATTTCTAACTCAACTAGTTTGAATTCTAAATATCGTTAATTAAGAATACTTCGCTAAATATTATACTTTTTGTCTTATTTAATTAGCCTTATCAGCTTTGAAGGTATTCAACTGTAAAGTGAGTGCTGACTCATAAATTCAAACGTGATTTTTGGTCATAACTGTGTAAAAAGACTGATATTTCCTAAATTTCCACTTAGACTAGTTTGTATCCTAAATTCATTAATGTAGAATACTTTGCTAAATTTTATACTATTTGTTTTAGGTAACATATAGAATACTTTGGTTAATATTGTACTTTTGGCTCATGAAAATAGTCTTATCAATTTTCAATATATTCATCCCTTAAATGAGTGCTCACTTAAAAATTAAAACATAATTTTTGGTCATCACTATATAAAATGACTGATATTTTCAAAATTTTCATATAGACTAGTAGTACTTTTTGTTTAATGAAAATAGCCTAATTAGTTTTTAAGATATCGGACGTTAAAGTGAGTGGCCACCCATAAGTTCAAACATGATTGCTTGCGCCGACATAAAGCCTAAATGGCAGTGATATAAAATATTTGCCGAATACTATACTTTTTGTTTCATGAAAATAGCCTTATCAGTTTTTAAGATCCTTAAATTGAGTGCTTACTCATGAATTAAAACATGATTTTTGATCATTATTGTATAAAAAAAACGAATATTAATAAAACTTTTACTTGGACTAGTTTAAAGCCTCAATATGATTAATATAGATCATTTTGCCTTATTTTGTACTTTTAGTTTAATCAACTATTACTTATTAGTTTTGAAGATATTGGGCCTTAAAGTGAGCGGTCACTTATAAGTTTAAACATGATTTTTAGTCACTACTGTATAAAAAGACCGATATTTCTGAAATTTCCATTTGGACTAGTTCACATTCAAATGATCATTATTATTGGATACTTTGCAGAATAATATACTTTCTGTTTCATGCAAATAGCCTAATTAATTTTCAAGACACTGGAACTTAGAGTGAGTCACTCATAAGTTCAAACATGACTTTTGGATATTATTGTATAAAAGGTCTGATAATTCAAAATGTTTATGGCACTAGCTTAAACCCAAAATACCATCAATATAAAATACTTAGCTGAATATTATACTTTTTCTTATGAAATTAGCCTTATAAGCCTTTAAGATATTGGACCTTACATTGAGTAGTCACCTATAAGTTCAAATATAATTTTTGAACATCACTGTACAAAAAGACCGATATTTTTACAAATTTCCACTTGGACTAGTTTAAACCAATATATATAATAATAATAATAATAATAATAATAATAATAATAATAATAATAATAATAATAATAATAATAATAATAATAATAATAATAATAATAATAATACCAAAATTATTCCACCTTATCTTTTAAATATTAATAACATGCAATCTCTTCACCTTTTAGTATATAGCGCAGCAACTGCCGTTGCTACAACCATAAAGATTAAGATAAGGACCCACAATGACTCTGCAAGAACCGATCTCCCGATACCACCATGGAAGACCAGACTTCAACGAAAAATTCAGAGGTTTCGAAAAGATATTGGTCAACTAACAGAATATCTGAGGGGTACACGAATAAACAGACTAAAACAGAAAGCTGATGAAATTTTGCAGAGAAACAACATCTACACTCGGCATGAACCAGAAAATAATACAGCTCAACAATGCCTGGATACTCTAAAACAGAAACTTTCCTTATTTTCAGGGCGCCTACGAAGATACCGAAAACGTGACAATCTTCGTTTTGAAAAGGCCAAAAAACAATTTTATAGAGAGCTAAATTCAAAATCAGATCACCCAGATAAGCAATACCCCACGAAAGAACAAATTTAAGATTTTTGGGCCAAACAACTTGCAACTCAAACAACATGCAATATCAACGCAAGCTGGGTTACTGAAGAGAAACAAAACAGTAATAAATATAGCCAGATGGAACATCGACCATTCACTATCGAGGAAGTCAACCAGATTATCCAAAAACTGCATAATTGGAAATCACCTGGCCCAGATGGAGTTCATAACTTTTGGCTAAAGAAACTACGGAGTATGCATCCTAAACTCTCAGAATTAATTAACCACGTTATTCTTAACCCACAGGAAATGCCAGCGTTCCTAACGGAAGGAGTAACCTATCTACTGCCTAAAGACCAGAACAACACACAAGATCCGTCTAAGTATCGACCGGTAACGTGCCTACCTACTTTGTATAAAATTATCACTTCATGTTTAACACAGCGCATTTATCAACACTGTGAGGAAAACAACATCATAGCCGCACAACAAAAAGGATGCGCTAAAGGATCTATGGGCTGTAAAGAACAACTTATTATCGACTCTGTCATCAACAACCAGGCATATCATAACAAGAGAAATATTTTTACCGCCTACGTCGACTATAAGAAAGCCTTCGACTCAGTACCACACGAATGGCTTATAAACATTTTAAAAGTGTATAAAGTTGATGGTAATACTTTGTCTTTTCTAGAGAGCGCTATGACAAGTTGGGAGAACAACGATCCAGCTCGAAGTACAGGGTAAAAGCGCAGTAAGTATAAACAACATTCCAATTCGAACAGGAATCTTCCAAGGGGACTCACTGAGCCCATTATGGTTCTGCCTAACTAGGAAACTAGGAACTAGCTAAACCAAGTGCTTCATATAGTAGAAGAGTTCTCCAATGACATCGGCATGCAATTTGGACTAGATAAATGCCGTACTCTCAATATAATCCGAGGAAAAATTCAGCCAGGAGAATATCAGATGCAGAATTTCCAGACCATCGAGGTCATGGGCGAACACGAAATTTACAAATACTTGGGGATGAAACAATCACAAACGATTGAACAACAAACAATGAAATGCAAACTGACTAACGAGTTTGTGAAAAGGGTAAGACAAGTTTTGAGAACCAATCTCAACAGCAAAAATATGTTTAAGGCACTTAACTCCTACGCATGTTCAGCTCTTAGTTATTCTTTTGGGGTAATTAATTGGAGTAGGACAGACATAGAAAGGCTACACAGAAAAGTGAGGACCCTACTTACTAAAACGCACAACCACCACCCTCGAAGTGCCACTGAAAGAACAATACTTCCCCGCCACCTTGGAGGAAGAGGATTAATAGATCTGAGTAAACAACTTGAAAAACAAATCACTAACTTAAGATCCTATTTTTACAGGCAAGGAGAAAATTCCACGCTGCATCGCGCAATAAATCAAATAGACGATTCCACTCCTCTACAACTTAAGAGCGAGGAAGCGCGCAGCTACCATCATATGGACCAGGAAAAACTCCGCATCTGGATGGAGAAGCCCCTTTATAGACGGCATCCTAATGAGATCAGCCAAAATGATGTCGACACTGCTTCGTCGAACTATTGGTTGGTATCAGGCAAGATGTTTCCAGAAACCGAGGGCTTTCTACTCGCCATCCAAGATCAGGTTATACCAACAAGAAATTATCTCAAGCACATCGTCAGAGATCCGTCCGTACAAAACGACAAATGCCGGTATGGATGCCAAACATCAGAGACAATCCAACACATAACAGGAGGATGTCAGGCCTTTGCAGCGACAGAATACAAAAAACGGCACGACTCAGTTAGGAAAATTTTACATCAAGAGCTGGCAATGAAGTTGGAACTTATTACAATAGAGAAGGTTCCGTATTATAAATATACTCCAGAACCCGTAGTGGAAAATGACCGATATAAGTTATATTGGGACCGCAGTGTACTTACCGATCAACATGTAAGGCATAATAGACCAGATCTTATTTTAATAGATAAAATTTCCAGGAAAACAACTCTAATTGACGTAGCCATACTGAACAACAATAATCAGCAAGAGAAAACACACTGACAAAATCGCCAAATACAGAGATCTAGAAATTCAAATCGGAAGGCAATGGAGAATGGATAATGTTCAGACCATCCCAATTGTTATATCGACAACGGGTGTAATACCAAAGAGTCTACTGGAATACCTTAAACAACTAGGAACTAGCGAACATCTATATAAGCACATGCAAAAGGCAGTACTACTGGCAACTGCTCGCAGCACCCGAAAATTCCTAGGATATAACTCTACATTTCAGGTCACTTAAGGGCACCGAAAAGGCCCCCACAGACCACAGAGCTTAATCCTTTTGATATCGGAGGTATCTGGGATAAGTAAATGATCCCTCCCCCCCCCCCCCCTTAGAGGGAGTGTGAGCCTTAACTGGCTGTAAATAATAATAATAATAATAATAATAATAATAAGATTTTTATTTCCAACAGTCACCCATTTACAGGAAATACAGAAAGAATTGTGTACAACAGGTTTAAGGTTTAAAATTAAATAATACAATATAATTTTAAGCTAAAGGAAAAGTTATGGAAAAGGCTTATAGGCTAATAAAAAATTTTAGAAAACATACATTTACTCAAAGCATTACCTACCTACAAAATCTTTAAGAGAAATTCGAGATTTAAGATTATTGATTAAAAAATCCTGCTAAGAAAGACACTGAAGCAACAAAGAGGTCCAAGTTGTGGTTACCAAGTGAAGCGTACTCAAGCTTGGAGCGAACAAATGAGCATTATAAATGAAACGAAAACCGTCGATTTCGACAAACTGCATTCGGTCTAGAAGGTACGAAGAAAATAATTTTAATACATTTTCAGAGAAACCCAGATAATAAAGTTTTATCAATAAAATAGTAATATCTACTTGATCAAAAGCCTTCTGAAAATCCATGTACAGAACATCCACTTGACTTTTGTTGTTTAGGGCTTGACATATGTATTCGGAAAGACAACATAAATTCGTGATACATGATCTTCGTTCTATAAAACCATGTTGATCGGGTGATATTAGTGTACTTACTTGTGCGTGTAATTGTTTGTGTATACAAATTTCAAAAAGCTAAGAAAAATTGCATAGAATTGATATCGGTCTATAGTTTCTAAGTTCTGACTTGTCGCCCTTTTTAAAAACTGGAACAACTCGCGCGACCTTCCAACAAGACGGAAACGAACCTGTTTGAATGGATAAGTTAAAAATGTGAGCTAATGGTTTCGCTAAAGGTGTAACGCAGTCTTTTACTAAAAAGCTTGGAATAAAATCGGTACCACATGTTAACCTGTTTTTGAGTTTTTTGGATGCTTCGATTACATTGGACTTTTGAACAGGATTAATTAAGACATAATTAAACAATAACAAAGTTGCTTGCATCTGAATCAATGAAAACGCTCTGGAAGAAATTAGCAAAAGCCTCGACTATTGACTTGGGATCCGAGAACTCATTAGTGCAATCTTTCACCACACCTGGTATTCTGAAATCGCCCTTCTTCATCTGTATGTATGTCCAAAACTGAGAACTGTCAGCGTGAATATTATTTTGTAATTGACGTAAATAATTTAGAAACGTACTCTCAAGTAGTGTTTTAAGAGTTAGTCTAGCATTTCGAAATATTTCATAGTAATAGTTTTAGAGTAGAGTTTTTTATATTTTTTGTGAGCTAATTCTTTATTTTCAAAGCGAATGATTTTTTTAAGCGAATGATTTCAGAAGTGTACCAAGGGGATATCTTCGTTTCCAATTTATTTTTAATGGTACAGTGGTTTTAAAAACATTATTAATTAAGTTATACAAAATGTCACAGGCTTTGTTAACGTCTGTACATTCAAACAATTGTTTCCAATTGATATTCAAGATTAATTCATATAAAAGAGGAAAATTTGCCCTACGAAAGTTGTAAATGCCGTAGGAGCAGTTTTGCACAACCCAAAAGGAGACGATTTTTCCATAATTAAATTGTCAATATTGATAAGTAAATAACTATATAATAATATTAAATAATTCCTTGCAAAATATTATACTTTTTGTTTGACAAAATCGTTGGTCATCATAAGATGATTTTTGGAAATTACTGTATAGAAGGTCTGCTATTTCAAAATTTTCACTTGCACTTGTTTAAAACCTAAATCATATTAATATAAACTACTTTGTTGAATATCAAACTTTTTGTTTAATGAAAATAGCGTTATCAGTTTTCAAGATATTCAACATTAAACTGAGTGGTCACTTATAAATTCAAACATGATTTTTGGTCATCACTGTATTAAAAATCAAATATTTTTGAAATTTCTACTGGAACTAGTTTAAAGCCTACTTGTCCTTATTATAGAATACTTTTCTAAATTTCAAACTTTTAGTTTAATTCAAAGGTCAAACATGACTTTTGTACATCACTGTATAAAAAATTGGGTATTTCCCAAAATTGCACTTTTTTTTTTCTTTACGAAATTATTGCATTTTTGTACTCAAATACAAGAAAGCCTACACCCTTTTGTCAGCAAGAGCTCGATATTTTTGCGTATAAGTCACCGTTTCATCATTTCATCAGTAAAACTTATGAGCCGCGAATATAGTATATAAATTAAGCTGGAATAGGGAAATTTATTCACGATATCGTCAGTTGATTCCCGGTCGTTAAAGTAAATCGCAATAATAAACCAGGAACACAATCATCAAAACCAAGTTATACACACGTCGATTGTGTAATTCAAATACAAAATTACTTGTAGCTAAGGGTCGGGAATCCCTTCTATCTTCAACCATTCCCATCATAAGCCGGAAATTACCGAATTCCAGTTAGCGAAGGGTCCGCTCCTTAGAGTCGTTTTATTTGCCAATTTTATCGTTCGCTTCTCTTAGCCATTAGCGCCCTTGAATCATCCCTTATTTCTCTGTTGAATGGTAATCACTTTTTGTGTCCCATTCTTTTATTACCCGTCGTAATAACTAATGCCTCTGGCTTTAAAAGTGTGAATATCAGACGAGGGCTTTTTTTTCTTGTGAAAGACAACAGTCTTTGGGGGAGGGTTGTTTTGTCTGTTATTAGAGGGTAGAAATAGGAATTATTTAAATGACGCGAAACCTTAAAAATGTCATTGGATTTAAAAATTAATTTACAATTTTTTTTTTGGAAACACCTTAAACATAATTAACATTTTAACCCCCAATGATTCACAATGTAAATATATTGAGAAAAATACCATCTGCATGCACTTACGTTATCACTTTCAACCCTTGATACACCCTTTCTCACTAAGATAAGACCCAATTTATGAAGGGGTGAGGGTTACTGATTATATTAGGGCGGCCGGTTTTACCCCCCTAAGGGCCACGAGGGTGTGAAACGATGTCTAATTTTTAAGCGACCAAATTGGATTAAAATTAGTATTGATGGATTTGTTTTGGAGGGTGCAGTTTTATCTGGCTAAGATGCAGCCGTAAGGGTAGGGCTTTTTATTGAATTAAGTTAAAAAAAAAGGGTTGGCTTGATAATAAATTTTATTTGAAAAATTTTGAAAAGTATTTTCACTGGGCTAAGCCGAACGTTATTTCGTCGAATGGTAATCGAAGGGATGTCAGTATGTTTAACGGGGGAATTTTCCGGTTTTCTCTCGCATTTACATATTGCATTCCGGTCGAGACATTCGGAAGACTTTGTCGGATAAAGTGCCCGCCTGCAGCTATATATTTTCTATGATAATTCTTTTTTTTTTAATGTATGCGGTAACTGTAAGGTATAATGGTATATAGGACTTCTTTTACAGACTTTATCTTATTTTATTTTATTATGTTTTTTATAAACAAATATGACGCTTTTCTCTTTTTTTTTAATCCTATAATATATTTGTTACAAGGTATATTAATTTCGATAAAAGTCTCACTGCAAAAAAAGATATTAAATGCTAACTACTTGACTGCTTAGAAAAAGTAAAAAAAATCTAGTGTTGTTAAAATTTTATTAAATTCTTATTTATTTTCCAGTTTTCCAGGCAATTAAGCCAAGGAGCCTGAAAAAGAACTAAAAGTTCTTTTGTACTTCTTTATTAATTTTTAAATAAAACTTAATAAAAAACATTTAATTGCTTCGTTTGCTGTGTGTGCTACTTAGAATAATGTACAATTTAAATTTTAATTAATTTTACAGACAGTTCCTATTTAAATCTTATTTAATTTCTTTGCATTAAAACTAGTATTCTTTAGGTATCAACTATGAAATTTAATCATGGAGGTATAAAAGTTTTTGCCATAAAGTGCCCGAAAAAAATTAAGTTAAATTTTTTTTTTAATATTTAACCTTACGGAAAAATAAATTTTTTAGCATCTATTAAATAAAGTTAAAAAATTGATTTAATTTTCAGGTATTTACTGTGAATATCCCTTAGACTGTTTTTTTTTTGATTGGAAAACTCTACAAAAATTTAAGCCTTAATGCCTGAAATTAATAAAACCTCCTCATTAGTCTTTTAAAATATTCATTTTTAATATTGTTTGAAACTTATAAAGTTAAACTTTAATAAATAATTAAACTCATTAACTTTGTTACCTGAAAAAATATAATAATATAATTTTTTTTTATATTATTATATTATAAATTGTATTTACAATATTACAAATTGTATTTAATTTTCCAGGCATTTTTTAGTCTAAGCTGATTTTTTGCAAAAAAATTTATGGAAATTCATAGGGTACAAAAGTTATTGCAACATAGTGCCTGGAATTGAAAAAAAAATTATTACATATTTATTTACATATAGCCTGGAAAAATTTATTTAAATTTTTTTAAATCAAATTAAAAAAAAAATAGTTAATCTGCAAATTTTAATTTATTTTCCAGGCAGTTAGAGCCAACGCATCTAGCAAGTCCTTTTGTATTTTTTTTAACCTTTAAAAGTTATTTTTCAAAAAATAATTAATCGCTTCGTTTGCTTTGCTGCCTAGAAAAAATTCGAAATGTGCCATTTAAAATTCACTAAATTTTTCCGAAGTTTTTAGTTACGGTTTTAAATAATATTTTTCTCATAAAAATAATTTTCGCAAAAACTTGAAACTTAATTTAAAAAAAGAAATGTTTATTATACAGTACTGTGCTCTGTCTGTTGTACTACAGACGCGTTTCGTATGAGCTCTTATATTTTTATTATTTAAAGTCGAAAAAAAGCTTTAAAGATATATGTGTCTTGTATCAGCTTGTGCCCAAAAGTGTCTAGTATTTGATTCTTTTACTAAAAAATCCGATTAATAGTTAAAGTAGTGAACTAAATCGGTCTATTGTTATCCAAGTAAATAGAATCAAATTGTTAATGTGCGATAAGGCAGCGATATTTGGTATTTATTGAAACCCGAATAAAATTTAGTTCGGTGAACGTGTAAACTGCCAGGACTGGAGTAAGATAATTTTAATTTTTAAAACTTTGATGTGTTTTTGTGTGTATAATGGCAAGTAATAGTACAAATGTGTTTGATGGAGATACTGATAGTTGTTTTAAATGCAAAGTCGTGTTGCAATAATTCAGTGCACAGCATGCAAACAGTATCTTCATGGAAAGTGTGGAAATGTAGATATGTGGGGCTTCCACATGAGGAAGTCAACCTGGAAGTGCGATGGGTGCGAGGGATCAATAGTTGATGTACCGAGAACCAGAAAGCGTAGCAGGGTCGATGATTTCATTGACCAGGACTGTGTTCCTGAAATCAGTAACACCTTACAGTTTCTGGTGGCAAAGATGAAGGAACTGGGAGATAAGGTCGATATGTTGCTACACGAAAATCGAAGTTTAAAAGAAGAAGTCGCTAGCCTTAAGGGGATCAAAGTTAGACCAGCTGCAGCAGCTGCTATATGTCCAAATGTACATCCAATTTCCTATGCGAGAGCAGTACAAAATGACAATAACATTTTGGTGGTGAAACAAAAAGATGCGGAGAAAAATATTAAGCAGGTTAAGGAGGACATAAGAAGAAAAGTAGACCCAACTGATATCGGCGCTGGCTTATCATTGGATGGGCCTACAAAAAGGGGAGGAATTGTTTTAAGGTGTGGTAACAAGAAGGATCTAAAAGTTATACAAACTCAAATTCAAACAAAAATGAGGGATAAGTACGTAGTAGATGTTCCTAAATCATTGGAAAGAAGATTAAAGGTAGTCGGAATTAATGAGTGTGAACATTCCCTGACTGATGGGGAAATTGTGGGCAAAATTGAGAGGCAAAACAACATACAGAGGAATTCAGAAACCAAAATTAATGTAATCAGGAAAACAAAGATTATTAACAAAAGATTTAATTTGGTTATTGAAGTTGATTCAAACACCTATAGTTACTTTATTGAAAAAGAAAAAATAAACATTGGTTGGAACAAATGCTGGGTATTTAATGATTACAATATTCGTCGTTGCTTTAAATGTTACCGTTATGAACATATTGCCAATGATTGTGAAGGAAGTAAGGTGTGCGGTAAATGTACTGGCGAACATGATGACATAGAATGTAATGTGGATGTACCTAAATGTGTAAATTGTGGAGCGTCAAATCAAAAGTACGGTCTTAACTTAGATGTTCGTCATACTGTGTGGGAGATCAATAAATGTGAATCGTACAAAAGCACTGAGGGCCTCCAGCGAAATAAGTATACCAAATAGCAATTAGATTCAAATATTGTCTACAACAAATATTGTCTATTTAAACTAGCAAGGCTTTTTGAACAATAAGGATGAAATAATTGTTTTATTAAAGGACTGGCAACCTAAACTCTTGTTTCTCAGTGAAACTCATGTATTAGAGGATATTGAACCCTGTGAACTTAATGTTGAGGGATAATTAGAAAAGTGTGCGACAGAGAATAATAGAACTGGAGGAGTAATTGCTTTAGTAAGAAATGATCTTTGATACAAGTTAAAAAATGTGCGATGTGTTGAAAATGTTGTTTGGTTGTTGTCCTTGGAACTGTCCTCGTCTGGTGTAAAGTATTTGTGTTCTGTATTGTACTATGCTCCACAAAGACAGGATGCTGGCTTTGTTGAGTTTTTTGAAAACTACCTAGACGAGGTAAGCGATTTTAATGGCACTATTATCATTTTAGGAGATTTTAATCTGGATTTACTTAAAAACTCATTTTATGCTGAGAAAATAAAGGTGAGTAAAATTAGGAATGAGAAAGACAATTATTTTGCTGCAACTATAGAAGAAAATCGAAAAAAGCCAAGGGAGCTATGGAAAAAATCTGAAGAGCCTTCTGCCGGGTAAAACTGAAGCAATACAGAGCGAAATTCTCTTTGGAATAAAGATTGAGACTGACGTGGCAGCAATAGCACATCAATTAAATAATTTTTTTATAGATAGTATCAGTGAGATTATTCAAAATATACCGCAACAAAATATAGTTAGCAATGCCCCAAGAAGTCCAACCTCAACTAATATTCTCCAAAATTTTGAACCAATATCAATGGCTAAATTCAGACAAGTCGTTAATAATCTAAAAAATGTAGGCGAGGGTGAAGATGGCATCTCCAAACAGATTCTTTGTGATGTCTTTCATGTTGCTGGAAATAGGCTGTTGGACGTCCCAAACACCTCACTTTCAAATGGCGTCTTCCCGGAGTCCTGGATGATATGAACAGTTATTCCTGTCCCAAAGGTGCCAAATACCAAGTTGTCTAATGAGTTTCGTCCTATTAATACTGTTCGTATATATGAAAAGGTCTTAGGAGTATGTGTAAAAGAGCAATTACTGCAGTTCTGTGATAACAACCAAATTATAGTTCCTAACCAGTCTGGCTTTCGTGAACGTCATTCATGTGAATCTGTACTTCTGAATATCTGTGATAATTTTTCAAAGGCAATTGACTCAGGTAATTATGTGTGGGCTGTGTTTTTGGATTTTAAAAGGGCGTTTGAAACTGTTGATAGAGATATATTGTTGGGTAAGTTAGAGCACATAGGAATTAAGCTGAACGTTTTAAAGTGGTTAAAGTCTTATTTGTGTAATGGGTTACAACGTGTGAAGTTTAATAATGCTATGTCTGAAACTGTAAATGTCGATGTCGGTGTGCCCCAAGGTACTGTTCTGGGTCCATTATTGTTTTTATTTTACATTAATGATATGGTTAGGGTGGCTCAAAAATCAAATATTATTTTATTTGCTGATGATACTATATAGTTGGTCAAAATCTACAGCAAATGGTTTGCGATATGTACATAGAACTTGGCAATTTGTTTGACTGGCTTTGTAACAACAAGCTTAAATACCACAAAATCAAAATTTTATATATTTGGTAGACGGTCGAAGACAACTTCTATTGACATTGAAAGTGTAAGTGTTTGTGTAGATGGACAGAAATTAGTTTACGAGGATCAAGTTAAATATCTCGGAGTAATTTTAGGCTCGAACTTAACTTTTCAGGCTCATGCGGATTATATCATGAGAAAGTTTGCTAAAAAGGTAGAGTTCATTAATAGGGTGGGACGAAACTTTTCAATGAATACAAAAATAACGTTATTTAATGCTATAGCTCTTCCGCATTTACAATTTTGTTCAACTCTTTTATATAATTTACCGCAATATAAAATCTCTCAATTGGAAAAAAATCAAAATAGGGCAATGAGAACAATATTGAGATGTAACCGCTATACTCATATTAAAATAATGTTAAATGTCTTAAATATATTGACCGTCCATCAACGAATTATGTTTAAAGTTAATGTATTTATATTTAAGTTAAAGAAAGGCCTTTTACCTAATTATATATGTCATAAGTTAGCGCTATTTCGTGATGTCCATAATTATAATACTAGGAATTGTACTGATTTTATTTTAGGTCATAAGTGTAACACCGTTTAAATGCGTAATTCCGTGCTCTATAAAGGTTTGCTCGAATTTAATAAATTGCCTAATGACTTAAAAATCTGTAATAATATAAATAGCTTTAAACGATTATTAAGAGTACATATTTTAAAATTGTATTATTAGGCCCATGTTTTGTTTTTTATATTTAATTTTTGTCGTTTTAACCTCTTTGTATTTTTTTTTATATGTAGCAATTTGCTAAATAAAGATTATTATTACATAAAAAAAACGGAAAAATTAAGTTTTAGAATTTAATAATTAAGTTAAAAAACATATATAAATTTACTGCACTTGTCTTTCGAATTAGTTAAACCTGCACCTGCACAAAAAGTGTAAACTTTGATGACTGGAAAAATTTTAAAAAAATCCAAATTACTTTTAAAGTTTTAATTTATTTTTCAGGCAGCTACTGTACGTATTTTTCTTCAATTAATTAACTTTGATAAATATAAGTTATACAAAAAAACTTGTATAAATCAAATTGCAAAATAATAACTGTTGACGGTCTGGAAAAATTTCAAAAATTGCAGTATACTCAAAATTTAACTAAATTCCAATTTATTTTTCAGGTTAAAAAAAGTAAAGTTTGTTCTAGTTTTTTAAAAATATTTTTAAAATATTTACTAAAAAACTAATTCAATGATTCGTTTGTTGTAACACTAATATTTTAATAAATTTTTCAATAGTTCTTAAATTCAGTTTGAACTGATTTTTTACTAAAAAACTAAAAATTTAATCGTGTATAAAAGTTTTTGTAATAAAGTCCTCAGAATTTTAATAAAAATGTTTATTACATATAAAACGTCTGAAAAAATTTAAGTTTTAGAATTTATTAATAAAATTTAGAAAAAATTATTAAATTTTGAGAAATTCACTGTACGTATTTTTCGAATTAAGTAATTTAGTTCACTTAAGTCAATTTTGTACTTCTTCTTCATAAAAATAGCTTAATTAACTTTTAAGATATTAGATCTCAAAATTAGTGATCGCCGGTAAGTTAAAACATGATTTTTAGAAATCACTGTATTAAAGATCTGATACTTCAAAATGTCCACTTGCACTGGTCTGAAGAATAAGCATTGATATAAAATACTCTGCTGAATATTATGCTTTTTGTTTCATAAAAATAGCCCCGCCAGTTTTCAAGATATTCAATTTTAAAGTGAGTGCTCACTCATAAACTCAAACATCATTTTTGGTCATCAATGTATAAAATGACTAATATTTCCGAAATTTTTACTTGAACTAGGTTAAAGGCTAAATATTATTAAAATAGTTTTATAAAATATTTTTTATAATTTATATAGTGTACTAAATCTTATACTTGATTGATTTATTAATAGCCTAACTATTTTAAAGATATTCGATCTTAAAGTGAGTAGTTACCCATAAGTTTAAACATTATTTCTAGATATTACTGTAAAAAAAGACTGACATTTCCAAAATATCCACCAGGAATAATTTAAATCCCAAATAATATTAATGTAGAATACTTTGCTAAATTTTATACTTTTTGTTTAATGAAAATAGCTTAATCAGTTTTCAAGTAATTCAACCTAAGGTGAGTGCTCACTCATAGATTAAAATATGATTTATGGCCATCACTGTACAAAAAGACTGATATTTCCAAAATTTCTACTAATAGTCATTAATACCATTATTATAACTAAATAATATCCCTAAAACCATTATTATAGAATACTTTGCGGAATATTATACCTTGTGTTTTATAAAAATAGCCTAATTATTATTCAAGATATCATCATTATCCAAGTTTAAACATGATTTTAAGGCATAAGTGTATATTAAAGATATGATTTTCCAAAAAATTATTAAATTTCCAAAAATTTACTATACTTATCTTTTTAACTAAAATAGGACTACACAAAAAATGAAAGCGTAACTGCCTGAAAAAACAAAAACATTCCAAATCACTTTTCAAATTTTAATTTATTTTTCAATAACTTACTTTACGTATTTTTGTTTAATTAAATAACAATATAATATAATAGCAATATAAGTCAAATTGCAAAAAAATTAATTAAATTAATTTGCAGGCAGTTATGGCCAAGGTGCCTGGAACTAATAGCAAAAAACTAACGGCTCTTTTGTTTGTTTTATAAGTTTTAAAGCAATAAGAAATTTTTATAACGAAATTTTTTTAATAGTTTTTAATTTAAGTTGTAACTGAGTTTTTAGTCCTGAAAATAATATTGGAAATGTATCTGAAATTTGAAAAAAGGTTTTTCTTAATAAAATGCCTGGAATATTTAAAAAAATACATTATAGATTTACAGTCTGCAAAAACTAACCTTTAGAATTTATTAAAGTAAAAAAAAATGGAAAAAACACCTGCACAAAAAATGCAACTGTTAATCCCTAAAAAAATTAATTAACTCTTAATATTTATTATGAAAATAGGCAGTTATAGTCAAAGTGATTTCAACTACTTGGAAAAGAATTTTATAAATTTTTTAAATTAATAAAATTCAAAGTAATTCAATTTTTGATGTTTACAGGAAAGTTGTTCAATAGAATTAAACCTTTGTAAAAACTGAATTATGTATTTTGGTTGTGTTACATCCCAGTATGAAATCTATACGATTTCTCGTATTATAGTTATGTATATCTTCAAAAACTCTTAATTTATTACAAATATAATCGGGAAGCATCTGATGTTTTAATTTAAAAATAAACAAATATACGTTATACAAAATTCTTTCATGTACACACAACATATTTAGGACACCCAACATAGAGACAATAGGCAGTGTAACGATTACAATTTAGAATCAGCCTCATAGCTTCATGACTGTTGCAATTGACAAAAGTCTTTACCCACCACATACATTGTATCGTCCGCAAACAACACCACATTACCCCCGCACTAACTCCACTATATCCTTGATATACAATAAAAATAGCAAGGGGCCTAAGGCCGTTCCCTACGGCACACCATGCTTTACATTTACAAACTCAGATGAACTATTTTTGTACATGACTTGCTGAACTCTACCACTTAGATAAGATTGAAGCCACTTCAATACATTATGTTCAAGATTTAACTGTTCTAACTTCCTAATTAATATTTCTTTACTCACGGTTTCAAACGCTCTCTTAAAATCCAAAAACACAGCAAATACTAGATTATTAGAGTCAAGGGCCCTGAGAAGATTATCAACTATATTAATATTGGTTAGGTACAACTATTTTATTTAACACTAGAATAATTCAAGTAGCTATTCCTTAACACATACTTCAAGGAGCTTTTCATAATTAAGTTCGGTGTTAATTGGCCGAAATTTATTACACAATTTAGTGTTTTGGAATTTTGGAACATGAACAACAGTAGAATGTTTTCAGGCTTGCGGAAAAACCCTAGTACTTAAGGATGTATTGGTAATATCCAAAAGTCGATCACCTACAACATTAGCAACATCGCAAAGAACCTGCTTAGAGATGCCACTCTTCCCACTACCAACGATTTTTGATTCTTAAGTATTTCCTTCATCTTAGTCATAGAAATTTTATTAAATTCTATCAAGGTATTCTGGACTGTAGATAGTCCAATAAAATATGACCTATTTGCTTGTGTTGGAATATCTTTAAAAATAAGATCAATACTGTTTACGAAATAATTATTAAATCTATGTGAAATATCAGCCTTCTGGGTAATTAATTAATTTTCAAACTTTATTTCATTTTTGATTATGTTCATTTAAATTTACAGTCTGCGCAAAAAAACTGTCCTCTTCCACTCTTATCTTGCTTACTATGTTATTTCTTATAGCCTTATTTTCATTCCAAATGTTGTCGTTATTTTCTATGAAAGCCCTTTTATATAATCGATCCCTTTCCTATATTTGCTCCCTTATATCTAGAGTTATCCATTTTTTATCGACATATTTCTGTTTTTGCATAATTTTAATCCTTGAGCACATACTGTCAAGAATTGTTCTAATATCTGTGATAAAATAGAAGGAAAAGAAATAAAAGACTGGGAGTAGTTTTCGACAATAAGTTGCATTTCGATGCTCATATTAACACAGTTGTTAATAAGGCATTTAAGATTTTAGGATTTATAATTCGTAATGTCTTTAACTTTACTAATTTAAAGACCATTACTACTCTCTATAATGTATATGTTCGCAGCATATTGGAATACGCCTCTATTGTTTGGTGTCCATTCTATTCGGTTTACGAACAAATGTTCGAAAAAGTTCAGAAAAGATTTTCAAATGTACAAATTTCGTAAATAACATGGTGTGTAGCTGATGGATATATCTTATAAAAAGGTTTTGACAGAATTTAATTTAAAAAAACTTACTTCCAGAAGAACTGTGGCCTGCTTGTTGTTTACACATAAGATCCTTCATAATAATATAGATTGTTCATTTGTTCTTGAAAAACTGCTGTTAACGGTAAATATTCATAATAGAGATTTAGGAACTTTTTATATAAAAAAAACAACTACCAATTTAGGTAAAAAGTCGCCAATTTTTCGAATGTCCAGTGCCGCCAACCTACTATTTCATATTGACATATTTTACGAACCATTTGAAAAATTTTAAAAAAATATATCTAATGTAGAATATATTTAAGTTTTTTTTTTCTTTTTGGTTTTTTTTTAAGTTACCTAATGTGTTATTTGGGGGGCAACGAATCTATTTTTTTAAATTTTGTAATATGTAGTGCTTACTTACTGTGCTTATGAATCATTAAGGACCAATTATACTCATTTATTGGACTTTGTGTCTGTAGATTGCATAAAAAATAAAATAAAATAAAAAAAAAATACAAGTATTAGCTTAGCTAGTAAGTCAACATCTGAACTATTTCTATACCAATTGAATGTAAGCAGTTCTTCTTACTAGAACCATTGGCTATTCCTTTGGTTGGTCTATAAAAATTGATGTAATAGAATGGTCACTCCATTCTATTACAACTATTCTAGTTGTCAAAATTAAAATCCCCAAGAACAATATTAGTGCCATTAAGTTCACAAAAATTTTATAAATTTCGCGTCTTGTTTATGAGGCGAATGGTACAATATAGAGCACAAATATTTACCTCCACCAATTATCAAATTTTACCTCCATTAATATACAATACAGACCCAACCTTATATCTAATATCGTTTCTAATAAGTATCAAGACCCCACTTGTTCTACTGTTGTTGCTAGTGAATTGCTTCAAATTGTACTTATCAATAATCAACTCACATTAACACACTTTCCATGATATTGCTTAGAACACCTGGTACATTGTATTATCGACTTAATGTCATCAAATACTAAATTACATTTAGCATAATCACCATCATATCACCATCGTAGTACTTTCTTCAGCCATTATTACATTAGTAAATCACAATTTTAAAATCACCCCGTATATGAAATAAATATAAGTTAATTCAAACAAATACTTTTTATAATAGAAAAATGGTAATGTAAACACTGCAATAAGCACGTACGTGCACTATATTTACGTTATACTTATTACACAAATTAGAGAAATAAAAATAGAATTTCACTGATTTATGGCACCGTGATTTTAAATTAAGTCAATACTTGGCTTGAAAGATGCAAAATTTTGAAAGACATAAATTATTAATCAAAAATTGTACTTTAACCCTTTAAAACACGCGAAAAATGATCGATCGCCTATTATACGTGTTAACTGCTCGGACTACTCAGAATAAAATTTACCAATCAAGAATTTTAAACTTTTTTTTTACTCATTTATTGACCTTGTGCTGAGCACATTTAGTTACGAAAAGCCTCTATATAATTTTTTAGTATTTAAACTAAATCGGACATCACCAGCGACCATGCCAAGTCTGGGACTCGAACCCAGGGCCACACGACTGCTAGGCAGAGATATACCCACCGCGCTGCCGGGGCCAGCAAACTTTTTTTAGTAATTAATTTTTCAATAATTTCAAAGAAATTTTACATTTTCTTGAAGTAGGTAATAGATAAATTTAATAACTTTCTGAAAAAATTAAAATAATCTAAGATAGATACTCTTTATATTTTAGTTTAATCTCCACAATATTATAGCTAACATAAGTTCAACTAATTTGAATATATTTAAAGCTTTTTATTTATTTAGTTAAAGCAACCTTCAATATTTTTTAAGTAGTTACAGCCAAGGTAAGAAAAATTAAAAGGCTCTTTATTAGTATTTTTATTTTATTTTACGTATTTTTTAAAGTAATTAATATTACATTAAACGTTTATATAATTATTAACAATTTTACACCTTTTATTTAAGAGATTCAAATTAATATCACCACAGAAAATAAAAGCCAGTCACCAATATTAATACTATTTTTAACCAACCTTTAAGAAACTACAATCATTTACCTTTTTTATTTCAGCACTAACAAAAAACTCTTATGTAAAAAACAAACCCATCACACTTACTAACACAAATTTCATTATAGCAAAGGTGATAATTTGGAATATTTGAGTTTTAAGTTTTATGCTTAATATTAATAGTTTCTGATAAACCAATTATGTCAAAGTCTTTATTAAGGAATTGAAGATATGTTGTAAGGTTATTAAAGTTTTTACAGATACTACGTACATTGATATAAATAATATTAACCCATTAAGGCCCAACTTTTTTTTTTGAATTTCTATTTGAGTTTTGGTTAACATGTTTGTCTTGGCTCAAAAAAAAAATTAAATCGGAGGTGTTTATGAAATATGAATTAAAAAACTATTTTTTTTAATGTAAATTGTTAAAACAATAAGGTACACAAAGAGTGACATTACATTTCGAACAAAATGTGCGGGGTTTACTTTGGCATGTGTTAAATTGACATCTCCTTTGCTTTTCTCTCTTGGCTACCAAGTGATTCTTGCCATCATATTTTACGTTTTCTGTAACATTACTCCGAGACGTATTTGACAAACTCAAGGGACGACCAAAGGCTACTCTTCTTCCATGACCAATCTGTAGGTATGAATAAGCCACATCCATCGTGAAGTCTTTTATGGATTTTTTTCTTTTCCGGTATGGATCATTTTATAGAGAATTGAGCTATTTACGACCGACATGTCTATCACACGAGTAAAAAGGCACCCATACCATTTTTTGCTTTGCCTTTTGCCACAACCTTTTTCTTCAATATTTTCATACATGGGTTCTTCCTTAGCCCATTTTGGTGTCCAGGATTCAGTGCTGCATGCAACCTTTTTCCTTTTTATGAAATTTGACAGCGGTAGATCATCTTCCGATTTCCAATCATTTTGCTCTTCTACCTGTATCTCCACAACCCCTGGGACGTCCTGGACATCAACCGCCCGTAAGTCACCATCGTCGATATATTCTACGTCCGTCAATTCATCCACCTCGGGAGGTAATAGCGCAATATCAGCATCTATTTAATTAAAATAGAGATATTCCACCGCATCGTCTAAGTTCTTAAAACTATGTCTATTAATTTTTTTGCCAGTCTAAAAATAATACAAAAAAATATGTAATAACTCAGTGTCCTCATTTGAGGACACAGAGATTTAGGTTAGGTTTTCGGCTAAAAAAATACTACTAATCAACTAGAAATATCATAATATTTTTACGATATTTCTACATCTCTTTGGTTGTAAAACACACTAAAGAAAGTATCTTACTCCTACTACTAAAGGAAATATGACCTATGGGCCTATTAGGGGTCTTTCTAGTCAAAATCTTTAACCCTCCATTAGTCGCGTGGATATTTGTAAAGCTAAGAGTCGCGCGGATGACAGCTGTCATCCAGTTATTCTTTTTCAAAATATGATTTACAAACGAAAAGTTTAGTGGTAAAATGTTTTATTTTATAATAATGTTGGATAATATAAACTAATGAATCAACCTGATACACTGATTTTGATTTTAATAGAACTAAAATTAATTCTAAATAAGTAACCAAAAGTACTGTATTAAATATAAGTATTTACTGATTCTCAACACAACTGGTACAAATATTTTTAAGGTGGTCTAGACAGGCCCAATTATTACATTTGTAACACCATTTTCTGCTCATTTTGTTACGTTGCCTCCCACACTGATAACACCATCCTCGTGAATCGGTTTTATCAAGTTGTTGCACTGCCTTCTCCTGGATACCAACAAGTAACTTAGCTCTTCTGCGAAGCTCCCTTGGGAGGGTTTCGATGCTCGCCCTCCGTTCTATTTGTGGTTTTATTAGAGCCCAACTTAGATTTTCTAGAAATTCAGCTCTTTTGGTGTTTGTTGTTGAAGCTGCACAATGGTGCCTATATATACAGAACGAATTTATTGCCGCTATGTTTAGAAAATTATAAAACAGTACCATGGGCCATCGTCTTGTACTGCGTTGCACATTATTTTTTTGACACAATTGATCCAAAAGGTCAACCCCAACTTTTGTCATATTATAAAAAGTGACTATTTCTGGCTTTTGTGCTTCGCCTGTTGAAACATCTATGGCTCCATCAAAATGCATTGTACGTAATATTAGAACTGCTTTACCTTTTTTGGAGCAGTAGGATACCAGACTACAATCTTTTTGAAATCCAAAGATTGACGAATTTATGTGTCGGCTCTTGTTTGGTAAAAAGTCTTTGGGTATTTCCCTCTTATTTTGACGCATAGTACCAACATACGTGAGGTTTACACTTTGTAGCTTGTTACACTTTTTTGCTAAGGAAAGGCTAGAAAACTAGTTATCACCAGTAATGTTCCTATTTGTTCCTCTTACTGGTTCCACTAAACGAAGGACGATATCTTCAGCCGCATTGCTAATGCTATATGGCCCATCTGGCTGCTTGCCAACATATGGTTCTAAGTTTAGCGTGTAAGCTGTTTTCGAGTCGACAAGCGCAAAAACCTTCAAACCTTGTGCACGTTAATCAAGAAATGTAAACAGGATTATTACAAAGCCAAAATCGAGTCTAGTGGTACTGACCTAAAAAAAATATATAAGATAATAAATGAAGTAACAGATTCAAACAGTAACCAAGATTTTAAGTTTAACGTAACTAACAATAATTCTAGTTTTAATAATAAGTTGGATATGGCAAATTTTTGCAACAAATATTTTGTTGATGTCGGTTACAATATGTATAATAAAATTAAAAATCCTCCAGATTCCCTGCAAATAAAACCATCCACACAAGCTTCAATGTTTCTAAGACCTACTAATAAGAATGAAATTATCAAACAAATTGCTTCTTTAAAAAATTCCTCTGCACCCGGAATTGATGGTATTACAACCGATATTATAAAACATATTCATATCTATATTTCCTCCCCTCTCGCACACATTATAAATTTAATTTTTCAAACTGCAAAGGTCCCAAAAAAATTTAAACAAGCCATAGTAAAACCTATTCACAAGGCAGGTGATAAATCAAATATAAATAATTATAGACCCATAAGTATAATGAACATTTTTTCTAAAGTCTTTGAGAAATGCCTTAAGGACCGCCTGGTGGAATTTTTTAATCAAAACAATATAATTTCTAAGAACCAATTTGGTTTCCAGAGTGGCCTCAGCACAACCAATGCAGTTTGTGTGCTTTGTGAGCAAATAACAGACCATTTGGATGGTGGCAGAAAGTGTCTTACGGTCTTCATAGACCTAGCCAAGGCATTTGACACGGTCCCTCATAACAAATTGCTCCAAGTCCTAGAATCCTATGGGATAAGGGGAACCGTGTTAGACGTTTTTGCTGATTATTTGATGGATCGAGAGCAATCCGTCAAAGTTGAAAATACTATAAGTGAACCCCTTCAAATTAAAATGGGCATCCCTCAGGGGACTGTTTTGGGTCCAATTTTATTTGTAGCATATGTAAATTCCTTAACCAATATGTCAATACAAAACGGTAGTACTATCTCTTATGCTGACGACACAGCAGTAACTTTCTATGGGGAAACATGGGATTTGGTGAAGGAACATGCTATAAACGGTATAAAGAAAATAAAACACTGGCTAGACTCATTTAAATTATCATTAAATATCACTAAAACTATTTATATAGCATTTTCCCTCACAGCTGCAAACCGTCCATCATTTAATAGTATTTATATAGATAGTCTTATGGATAAACTTCATGAAGTTCACTCTACAAAATATATTGGAATCTATATTGACAAACACTTAAAGTGGGACCACCACATCCTTAGACTATCAAAAAATATTCGAAAACTAATATACAAATTTTATGTGCTCAGGGAAATATTAAATAAACAACTTTTGATTTCGATTTATAAAGCAATTGTGGAATCACTACTAAGGTATGGTCTAATTCTTTGGGGTGGGATATACCAAAACACATTGACTTCTTTAAATGTAACCCAAAACTACATTTTAAAAGTTATTTTCAAAAAAAACAAAAGATTTTCTACTGCATTACTTTATTCCAGAAATATTTTTGATGTACGCACATTATACTGTTGGTCGCTCTGTATATATATATTCACAAGTCGAATAAATTTAAGAACTTTGTTAATCATCAGTATTACACTAGATTAAATGTAAATAGACACTTATCAATTCCAACTGTTGCCACTACTATGAAATTAAAATCAATTTTTTACCACGCACCCAAACTGTACAACTTATTACCACCATATATTAGACATACAAAAGCTGTCAAAAAATTTTGTAAAATATCTGGGGATTACATTTATGATCATTTACATGTATTTAAAAAACTACTTACTGTTAATTAATTTTCATATTTCATAGCTTTAGGCATTCATACATGATCGTGAAGGATTTTTGTTTTCTAATGTTTAATTATTTATTGGGTGTTAAATGGAAACTTTGCAATAGTTAGTGGATGGGACATATTTTGCTTAAATATTTATTTTTATAAAATTGTTTTTGATTTTTTTGCACATACAGGTATTTGGTTACCTAGGTGCACCTTAAAATGTACTGAGATAGATTATAATTATTGGATTTTATTAAACATACTTTGTAAAAGCTTATATGTAATATATCCGATTGATTGATTGATTGATTGATATTTGGCAGGTTTACTTGGAATATATTGTCGAAATGAACATCTTCCTCGAAATGACAATAGCTGCTCGTCGACAGTAAGATATTCACTTGGACAAAAATACTTCCAAAAATTTTTATTGAACAGTACCATTATTTTTCTAACTGGTGCTAGTTTATCAAGGGCCTTTCTTTATTCCCTATCCCGAATATCATCAAACCTTAGACATCTCAAAAGAAATCTAAAACGCCTTTCCGACATACATAAATAATATGATTCGAGACCGTTGCCTTTTGAATTGTCCCATAATTTACTGACATTTTTTTTTTAGAACAGCGTAAAAATCCAATAAGGTATAACAAACCGATAAAAGCTCGAGCCTCTAAAGCATCAGTCTCCCTAGCATCTCTTTCCCTTCCAAATTTAGCACGAACTTTCTGGATATAAATATTTGTTGATTCTACAATGGTCCCAATAATGTCCTCGCCCAAAAATAAATTGTAAATATCAATTTCTGATTTCAACTCGCGAGCTTCTTTTCTTGGACCTGGCAAGTGCGTTAAAATATTGCAAGCCCGTGTTCTAACATTGAGAGGAAAATTACCTTTTCTCCACCTCGTTATTCCATCCTTCGCAAGATATGTACCATTATCCAGCATCCCTTCATCTTCATCGTCCTGACTTTCCTCGTCAGATAGATCAAGTTCACTATCTGTATCATGTTCGCTCTCATTCTTATTATACCATTGCAACCATTTCATGGGATCTTTGCTACGTTCGTCTCTTGATCTTTTTGGTTATGACATTTTCGAAAATCTAAAAAAACCACAGATTTTTTGCAATTTTACAGTGAAATATTATACATATTATGCCAGTTAGAAATTACAATGGCCAATTTTTGCGCCAATGCGTGGAACAGAGACGGGAGACTGTAGAAAGCAAGATAGAACTTTGCTCCGCCATCTATCACATTTGTTTACATGCATGCGTTCTCTGTCTAATCTCGATCTGTCTCTGTTTTACACACTAAAACTCAATTGATAGAATCCAACTGGCAAAACGTTTATATAACCCTACATTTTGTCACTGAAAATAATATACATATTTTACATAAAAAAGTATCAATTTCAAAAGAAATAAGACAATGCAAACTGCGATAATAGTAAAAACAAATAATACTTACTAAAATCCAATTTGATAGCACTAGACCAATGTCATCCACTGTCAAATATGTGTGAGAACCCAAACAACTGTAACGAGGCGACAACAACTAATAACTGATACACGTACCTAAATCACTTGTAGGAAAGTACATAGAAGCTCGCGTGATAAATCCTAACCAATGAAATGCAGTATTAGACTAATGAGGCGTGGATGACAGGATTCGACGATTGGCTTTCGTGGAGGCTGTGTCTTGGTTTTTCCTACTAATCTTTAGTGTAGTGTTGGCGTCTCAAAAAGGTGAGTTGAGCTTACTTCGAAGTGCAAATCTTTTGTTAAACGAATTTTTGCTTCAGCTCTCATTTTTTACAATTATCATTTTTATATATAGTTTAGTGCATGCTTGTATTAATAGTTTCTCTGCTTTAAAACAATGAATGAAAATGGGGGGGGCGGCCCCCCCCAAAATACGCTGCTCATACCTACAGATAATCAGACTAGCAATGTAAATAATTTCAGCATTTCTGACAAAAAACCGGTCTTTTATTCAAAACAGGATCTTGGATCATTTATAGTTTATTTAGAATCTACTGAAAAACTAGGTTTCAATGTTGGCAGATACAATAATATTAAGATTGCTAGGGACATATTTAACTTAAATCTTACTGATTTAAAAAGTATTAAAAACAAAGGTCTGAATAGGATTTCAGTTGAATTTATAAATTTTCAAGCAGCCAACAACTTTATGAAAAATAAAACTCTATTAGACAAAGGCTATAAAATATTCATACCTTTTAACTTTGTATCATGTAAAGGGTTAGTAAGGCAAATTGACCTCGAAATAGGTGAGGATGAAATACTAAAATGTTGTAAAACCAATAGTCATGTTGAAATATTAGACGCCAAGAGGCTCAATCGTAAAATTATTAAAAATGGCGAAACAAATTATGAACCCACAGGAACTGTACTTTTTACATTTAAGGGTGTGTATTTACCTAAATCAATAACCTTTTATCGACTAGAAAGACCAATTTCCATTTATATTTCACCAGTTACACAATGTTTTCGATGTCTGCGTTTTGGACATACCCGCAATAATTGCAAGGGTAAAGAAAGATGCTTTAATTGTGCGAAAGAAACAAATGAAAATAGTGAAGAAGAACATTCTACCTGCAATACACAATGTTTATATTGTAAAGATAATCATAAATCAACAGATAAAAAATGCCCGGAGTATATGCGACAAAAAAATATTAAAGAATTAATGGCATATGAGAATATAACTTTCTATGACGCAAGTGAAAGTATTAAAAAAACATACATTCCGAGAGATGAATTCATCTACCGTCCAAATGACTTTCCCAATATAAAAAATAATAATAAAAATAAAGGTAATTCCCAAGATAATTTGATAACCCCCTCACAAAGACGAACTGAACATTACAAATCGGACCCAATTAAACGTTCTTTCCAACAAGTATTAACTGAAAATTCTAAAAAAAAGAGAATAATGCATAAAGGATATGACAAAAAAGCTCATGAAGAAAATCTGATTTTTCCCAACTCAAGACCCCAAAAAGAGGATAAATCACAAAAACAAAATATGACAGTTTATACACAAGCCATGACAAACTCACCAATGCCTAGCACTAGTGCACTTCACAATCAAAGTAAATTTGAATCGCATACTTCTACATACCCTGAAAATATTGAAAACATCATACATACTATTTTAAATATGTCAGAAAAAAATAAAAAAACTATTAAAGACATTCTTTTTAATCAAAATTATGAAAATCACATGGACTTAGGCTCCGACTCACACTCAGATTCGAATTATTAAATAATGATAATAAAAAACTCCAACAAACACCTCATCAACTCTACTCTAAAAATCATTCAATGGAACTTGAGAAGTATTAAGTCCAATAGGGAAAATTTACTGAATTTAATTTTTAAAGAGAATCCTGACATTCTGCTCTTAAATGAAACCTGGCTAAAATCAGAACATCATTTCAATTTAAAATCATATAACATAATAAGACAGGATAGACATGATGGCTATGGAGGTGTAGCAACTTGCATTAAGAAAAATATAATTTTTAAAACTATTGAAACCTATTCATCAGATTATATTCAATATATCATAGTGGAAATAAGTAATGTCCAGTTGACTAATATATATTGTAACTCACATATCAACTTAAATTCAGACATTTTGAAAAAACTCATAAATAATAATCCAAAAAATACCATCATCATGGGAGATCTAAATTCTCATCACCCCTTATGGGATAACTGTACTCCCAATAAAGGTGGAAACATAATAAATGATTTTGTATTCGAGAATGAACTAGTGATCATGAATGATGGTTCTAGGACTCGTTTTCAATTAGCAGAAGATTTATCAAGTGCTGTTGATTTAACAATGATCAGTGCAAATTTAGCGTTACAGGCCAATTGGTATACCACCATGGATTGTGGTAATAGTGATCATTTCCCTACCTGCCTTATAGTCAATAATGACAATAACAATTTTACTCACAATTATATTGTAAATTCATTTAATGCTAGGAATTTTCATAAAGCCGACTGGGATGCATACCATGACAAGATTGTGTTATCTATAAGTAATTCAAGCTATAATCTAAAATATGATGAATTAATTGACATCATCAATGTAGTAGCAGACCAGGTCATTCCAGTGAAGCAAATTGGCTCAATCATTAGGAGAGGGAACCCCTGGTGGGATAGGGAATGTTCATGCTGGGTTGAAGAAAGGAAAAACGCAATTTTGACATTTAACCAACTTCCAACAATTGAAAACTATATTAAGGCAAAAAAAATCATCGCTCAAACTAGGAAAAAACTAAAAATCAAAAAAAGAGAAAAATTTAAAACATTCTGTGGAACCCTAAATAGAACCTCGAAAATTAAATATGTCTGGAATAAAATAAGAAATTTCAATAATAACTATAAAACAAATAAATTCAAAATAAATATTCCAGATAATCTCAAGAAATCTATTCTCAGAAATATGTCGGTTATAAATATTGACCCCAATTTTCAATTAATGCCCCCAAATCAAAAGGAAACCATTTCCTTCTTTACCCTAACCGAACTACATTATGCATTGAAAAATAAAAAATCGTCTGCACCAGGCATGGATAACCTTTCATATGAAAAGTTTTCTAAGTTATCTTTTAAAGCTAAACAAATCCTCCTTAACATATACAATAAAATTTTTACAGGGAGAACCTTTACCAGATTCATGGAAACAATTTCACATCATTTTCTTCCTTAAACCTAATAAAGACCCTAAACGACCCGAAAATTATAGGCCAATTACTCTAGCATCATATGGGTCTAAAATCATGGAAATCATGATCAAAACTCGCCTAGATTGGATGTTAGAACATAGAGTAGAATTTACTAATAAACAAACTGGATTTCGAAAGGGGAAGGGAATTTATGACAACATAGCTTTTTTAACATCTTATGTTTTTAATGCTTTTCAATATTCAGAATCGGCCTTAACAGTTTTCTTGGATATTAAAGCAGCCTATGATAATGTTAACATCTATAAACTATATAATAAATTGCGAATGTTAAATACTCCCAATTATCTGGCATATACCATTTTTAATCTACTCAAAAATAGACTTCTATATTGTAGGGGCAATGACGGGTCATTTTTGGGACCAATATTAACTACAACAGGATTACCACAAGGATCCCCTTTAAGTACGATCTTGTTCAACATCTATATTAGAGAAGTGTTTCTTTTAGATCTGGAGGATGTTGAGTTGACAGGATATGCTGACGATTTGGTCATTATGGTAAAAGGAAAAAATGTGTCCATTATGGTTGATAAAATTACTCATGCTATTAAAAAGATAAATACATTTTTAAACGAAAATAGCTTAGTGCTTTCAATTAATAAATGCGAAGCAATGTGGTTTACTAGGGGAAAGAACAATATTAACCCTCCACCAATTGTTATCAACAATGTTGTTATCCCCTTTAAACACCGAGTAAAATATTTGGGCATGTGGATACAGAACAACCTGAAATGGAAGGTACATATAGAAAACATAGTCAACAAAGCCAAAAAATCACTCAGTGTTTTAAGGGCATTATGTAGAGTATGGTGGGGTGCAGATCCAACCACTCTTTTAGTAATCTTTTTTGCATTAGTTAGATCTCACCTAGATTTTGGATCCACATTTATTAAACCCTGTAACGGGACGATACTTAACATGTTAGATGTTGTATTCTTTGAGGGTTTGCGAATATGTTTGGGATGCATGAAATCCACCCCCAGAGCAGCACTATTAGCAGAGGCATCCATGATAGACTTGGAACACAGAAGAAAACTTTTAGCTATGAAACTGATATCGAAGTTCGTAACTATTACAAATCACCCCATCACACAGCTTTTAAATAATACCAGAATGAAGCTAATACATAGACCGGAATTCTGGCAACGGGATAAAACTCCCTATTTAATTTTGGCACTTCAGGAGTTTCGACCATATATTAAATTAATCAGTAGAGGAGCAACCTTCCCATGTTACGAATGCAACTTTAAAATATTGACTACACCCTTAAAATTAATTAACCTTAACATAAGAAAAGGCGACATTTCAACAAGCCAAAAATTCATTGAAAGATCAAACAAGTTTAAAGAGAAAGGATATACTTTTATTTTTTCCGACGCCTCTAAACAGGGTAACAGGGTAGGGTTCGGAATATCCATTCCCAGTTCAAATTATAAATTCTCATCAAGGTTACCAGACTGTCTCAACATCTATAAAGCGGAAATTATTGCAATTTATGATGCGGTAAAAACTGCAATAGAAAAACAAATAAAGAAAGCTATCATCTTTTCGGATTCATTGAGCGCAGTTACAAAACTTAGAAGTAATCTTTTATCTGCAAGGATAGATCGCTGGATTATCATAACAAAGCAACTAATTAGTACAACCAATGAAAAGGGCTTTGACATCCAGCTTGCCTGGATACCGGGTCATGAAAATATACTGGGAAATTCAGAAGCGGATACTTTGGCGAAGATTGGATCCAACCTAAATGTCCCCAGAAAAATGCTCATTGACATAAATGATATTCTTAAGGTACTCAAAAATAAAATAAAAAATAACTTTTCAAACAAATGGAAATATTTAGTTGAGACTAAACATTACAATTATAGTAAAATTCAATTTGACTTCCCCTACAAAAGATGGTTTGCCAATATTAAATATGTAGATAGAAGACACATCACCACCATTATCAGAATGCGAACTGGTCATTGTCTTACTAACTCACATCTATTTAAAATAAATATCAAAGATGATCCTTTATGTGACTGTGGAAGGTATGATGACTTAAATCACATCTTATTTGAATGTCCATTAAATTCTATAGACAACATGGACATGTATAAAATTTTTGTTCAAAGAATGAAATTATCACCATTATCCATCCATGATATACTTAATGTGTCAAATAGCGAAACTATAGAAACAATCATGCATTTCCTAAATAAAAATAAAATCAAACTTTAAAGCTCAACCTGCTTATTTCCTGCATATTCCTGAATCCTTAGTTGTATTAGTGATATTTATGTTTCCTCTCTTGCCTTTGTTGTTCTATTAATGCCCTCCATTTTAGCTTTTATTTGAAACGTTTATTGATCATAGAATATCAATATATTTTTCTTCTTGTTTTCTATATAAGATACAAAGAACAAGGCTTATAGTCTGAGATAAGTCGGGAGATCCCTTAATGGTTCCGAGCCAGACGACAAGGGACCCCACACAAATCGAGCTGGCAATTGCCTTGCAGCAAAGCCATCAATAAGAACAAGAACAAGAGGCGTGGATGACCAGTGTCATCCGCGCACTAATGAAGGGTTAAGAAACAACGTGATTTTCGCCGGACAAGTAAACACAAACACTAGTAAATACCACCTGCAGAATATTGCGTAGGCAATATATGTATATAATGTATGCTCTAATGCGTTAGACAGCCGTCGGCAATCGCCAACCTACTCGGGCGCTCTCATCCCCACCAATTTCTGGCGTCATCAAATGATGACGCTGGGCGCTAATGGGTTAAGATCACATTGTGGCTTATTAAATATAGTAATATTAGTTAAATCATCATAATAATCAGTTTTATATTCAGAAACATCATCGCATAGAACATTTCCAGCCATTTTATGTTTAGTAACTACAATTTTGTTTACGCACCTGTAGAAGCAAATTATTACTGTTTAAGCTTCCTAAGAATATCCTGACAGTGGTACACACTAAGTATTTTAATGGGTTTGTCATCCTCTTTCATTCTAGCATAAATACATCTGTTTTTACTCCAAACAAACCTATACCCTACATTTTTTAACTTATTGGCTTCCTGTAAAATATTTAATAAAATAGGAGTAACATAAATATTGTTAGCACCTTGGATCCTACACTTAACACCATTCAATACATCAGCCGCTTTTTTCTTTTTCATTATCTGATTCTTTAATTCCCAGCTAGACAGAGTTACTAGAGCTAAGGGCTTATCTCCCTTGGTTTTTTGCAACTTGACCAGGCTAATTGCATCCTCATTCAAGGAGCCGTCTATAACTATCAGCACCTTCCAAACATTTCCGTTAACGACACCTTTATTTTGCTCCATATTATTACAGATTCCAGTTATGGCCAAATTATTGGCTATTCTTTTTATGTTCTAAGTTTTCCACAAAACCTGAAACAAAACTCACATCACGTTTAAGAGCTAGATTTTGTGCCCTGAAATCATCAACCAATTCTAAATGAACTTGGGTTTTGATTTTCTCAGTTTTCAAGAGAGAATTCGAAAAGTTTAATGACTCCTTAGTTAGCTCCAATATGCTGCCTTCCTCCTTACTATTATGCTGTTGTGGAATTATCTTTTTTACAGATGTGGATTGATTTTTATCTAAGTTGGTTTGCTTAAGCTTATCATTGCCACTATTAGCATTGCTTTCCAAACATGAAATAAAAAAAAAAACAATTTCAAGATATTTTTTGCTTATGAAGAACCGTAGCCTCTACTTCTGTTATTTTTGCACAAGGAAGGTGGAACCAATCACTACAAATTCCACATTTTATTTTATAAACCGATTTAATAATATTTAATAACTAATTGTATTTTTACAAACTTTGTATAAAATCGGCGGAGAAAATTTGCGTTTGAAAATCCCTAACGTAAAAAAGCGATGTCAAGATCAAGTCAATACAATGGAGCCAAGAATTGGATTAATTCTAAAACACTTGGATTAATTCTATTATTCACTAACAATGGTAACTATTGATTTTAAATAAAACAAAAGTATTACGCGAAGACTAATTTATAATATGTCGCGTAATTTTAAGACTGTGGAACTGTTAATTTTCTACAACTTTCGATGTAAAACACAATACAATTAGATTTATATAACACACGATAAAATACAGCAAACACTGAAGAATGATTAAAAGTACGTCCGTACGTCCATGGAATTTTAACAGCCGAACATTCAATCTAATGGAAGGACTGCATGGGAATATCTGGTGTTACATGTTCAATTTTGATTTATATTTCAGAAGACTAGGCTAACTATATGTTAGACTGAGTAATCATTCCGAGGAAGTCATCCGAATTCTAAGACAGGATTTAATTAACAATAATGGACAAAAAAATGGTGTTCAAAACGTCGAATATTAATAATTTATTAGGATTAATTTTATATATAGATTTATTAGGAATAGTTTATTTAGGACAAGCTTCCCTGATAAATTTATATTTGACATATACAGTGTACTATATTGGTGATGGCAAAATTACTAAAAAATAATATCTTATAAATTTTTATAATTTTGGAGCCAATTCTTGCTCTGTTTTAGACATTTGGCGTAACATTTTATGACCCTAAGTCACTTTGAACAATTTTTGAATATTTTACATATATTTAAAGCCATTTTGAATTAAATTGAAAATAAATACAGTAAGTTTATATCTTTTCAGTTAGTTGAACTTATTGAATTTCTAATACCTTTCAAGCATTTAAAGCCATTTTTACATTTCTTCTTGGTATTTGAAGTCATTTTTTTTCGGAGAAATTGAAGTCATGTTTTTTTGTTGACAAATATTAAAAGTCACTTTTATATACGTTTTAGGATTTAGGAAGCATTTCTTATTCTATTCCAGGCATTTGGTGTACCTTTTTATGTCTTTAAGTTACTTTAAACAACTTTTGGAATATCTTCCACGCATTTAAAGCCATTTTTAATTAAACTGAGAAAAAAATAACAAGTTGTTACCCTTTCAGTCAATTAAACCTATGGAATTTTTAATATCTTTCAGGCATTTGAAGTCATTATTTCAAGAAAATTGAAGTCATGATTGATTTCTGGTAAATAGATAAAGTCGCTTTTAAGATAAAATGAAAAGTCTAATTATTTACTAATTCGTCTTTATAATTTCTGACATGTTTCAGACACAGCAGTATCCATCATCAGGGTACAAAAGTTTAATATCAATAATGCATACCAGGGTTTGAGTCCATGGCAAAAAACGCTTTATTTATTATTATAATTTTGTTTATTTTTTATTATTTCTAATTTTAAAAACCTTTCTTATAATAATAAGTTTATTTAACAAAATACCGTAAAATAAAGTTTAAAATTAAAATGTCTGAATAAATTAATGACTCACATAAAGTTAGCCTTGTCAGGGGCTTATAAATGCATAGAGTAATAATTTATACATAGTAGTTTTTTAAGTAAAAAAGTAAAAAAAAATCTTAATTTGGCACTAATCAAACTTACTACACTAATAACTATAAAAAGTACTTATGCTATTCGAGTTTTGTAGTGCTAAAATACATTTAAATAACAATTTTCAAGTTGGTAGCATTATACAATAAACAATTAATGAAGTCTTAGAAGTATAACAGCCATGTTGGTACTGATAACTGCCAAAACATGGTTTGAGTCTTAATCAGCAATAAATAGTAATAAATTAGGGTTATACTACCGCTTGCAATTTTGTAAAAATATGTATATATCTACTTATTTTTATAGTTTACAATCTATTTCAGTGTTACTCAAACTTTTTTCGTGACGGAGCCCTTTTAAAAAACTAAATTTTTAACGGAACCCTAAACTCTAAATTAAAAGCAAAAGTAGTTATATGTGAGTTTTATAATAATAAATTTACATAAAAAGAATAGATACAGTAAGTAGTGAGTTAGCAAGCAAATGATAACACTAAATTCATTTAATGCGAGCCATGTAATTGTTTTTTATTCCTCATCAACTGGGTAATGTCAGGCTTGATAGAAGAAAGTTGAATTCTCATGTCTGGTTCGGCATCCAGTCTATTGCGGTATTTTGTTTTTGTACCTGTCTATGTTGAAAATCCCGTTTCATAGATCTGATTTGACATATTTTCAGGCTTCTGCAATTTAGATGAAAAAGGGTTTTGAATCCATGAGTTTATTTTCAGTTTTGTATTCTGTTCTTCAGGAAAGTAAGATTCAAAAGTCCCTTGCAGATCATTAAGATATTGCACCAATTCAACAAAGATTTCATTTTCACATATTTCTGTATCACTAAGACTGTGGTGACTAAGGAACTCACTTAGCAATGAAAAGCTTCCGATTTCTCTCTTACCAAAATAAGTAATCCAAAAATCTAATTTTCTTTTAAAGGCAGTTATTTTGTTGTTAGCATTGAAAACTGTTGTCTGTTTCCCTTGTAGTGACAGGTTTAATTCGTTAAGTTTTCCAAACATGTCTGCTAAAAATGCTAGTCTAAATAACCAGCTTTTATCGGACAAACGGTCTTTTAAATTAAAAGGAACATCTAAACTTCTAATTCTGTTCTTAGTTCAAAAAGCCTTGTCAAAGTTTTACCCCGAGACAACCATCCTACTTCAGTACGGAGCAATAGTATTTTATGATCGCTACCATAATCTTCACATAATATAGAGAACAATCGGGATTGTAGTGGACGTGACTCGATAAAATTAATTATTTTTACTGACTCATCAAGAACCAATTTTAGATTTGGTGGCATTTTCTTAACCGCGAGTGATTATCTATGCAGGATGCAGTGGCTGGAACTACAATTTAGCGCTTTCATTTTTATTTGTGATATTGCTTCTGCTGTTATACCTGTCATTGCCTTGGCTCCATCGGTACAAATATCAATGCAGTCATTCCAATCAAGTTGGTTTTCTTCAAAAAATATGTTGGTCGTGTTAAAAATTTCTTCTCCAGTTTTGTTAGTAGGCAGCGATGAGCACAAAAGCAAGTCTTCTTCGAGTGAATGTTTATATGGATATCACACAATTACTAGCAAGATGGCCAGTCCAGCAACATCAGTCGACTGATCTATTTGCAAGACGAATTTGTTATTTTGAAGCCGTGAAACCAGTTCTTGTTTTACGTTTGCTGCGATATCTCCAATTCGGCGCGTAACTGTATCGTTCGAAAGCGGTACTGTAGAAATATGCTTTACAGATTTTTCGTCGAGCATACATTTTGTTATGTCTACCACACATGGTTTTATTAGCTTTTCAGCGATAGTGTGCGCTTCTTCTGCTTGGGCAATACGGTAACTAACCAAATACGATGCCTCCGTGGCCTTTTCATTCACAGTGTGAGTCGCATACGTCATAGTTTTTTGGCTTCTTAATAATTGTTCTTTTTTACGTAGAAAAAATTCTTTACTTTTGTTTTTGAAGTCGGGATGTACAGTTTCTAAATGTCGGCGCATCTTAGCAGGTACCATCAAAATATTAGGTAGGAGTTTGCTGCACAACATACAAAGACGTGAGCCGTTGGAATCAACAAATCCGAGATTAATGTATGATTTGTCTTACTTTTATTTTTTCACCTTCACTGTGTCATTAGATGTTTTACTACTTGAACTTGAAACCATAAAACTAGAACTTGACGCCGTCATATCACCTTGATTTGAATTTGACGCATCATCCATGCGAGCCACATTTTTTGCAACACCTTTAAGCCAGCGTTCCATTCTTCGTTAACACTAATTTGATTTGGTTAATTTTATGACAAATAGTATCTTTTGACGCAAGAAATACAAGATTTTAAAACCACTACGAACAACAACAAGACAAGCGAACATAAAATACTAAGCGCGGTGTGAGTAAATTTTGCGGTACGTTGCTTGATTAATAAATTCTCCGCGCCAAACAATCCTCCTTTATATTATACCAGCAACCATCGAATCATCTCGAATTCCTCATGGCGCGTCCACATTATGCCGAAAGAGGGCGATCGGCCTGTGCCGCTCAGCATGTTCGGTTCGGCATAATCGAGTCGGCATTGCGTCTATATTGCTTTGTAGTATGGACGTCCCGATCGGTGCCGGCTACCGAATCATCATTAGTATACTGCGTTTGGAACGTAGTAGTGTCGCTTTCCCATCTGCGTATGTTAAAAGTGTTTTAAAATCATGAGTGATGACGAAGACGTTGTTTTAGCTGCTGCTGCAGCAATCATAATTGGAGTAGTCGCTAGTGAACGTCGTTGCTTTCGCCCTCGGAGATTTTGGATTCGCCCCAGTATCCTTAATGGTAGAAAGAAGTATAGAGCTATAGTGCATTTATGAAAGATTTACTACGTGATGAGGTAGACGAGTTAAATTTTGGGTACAGAAACGACGTGGGGTTCAGCAACTTTTTCAGAATGAAAATTTCTGATTTTGAGGTTTTATTGAATATGATTGGACCAAAAATCTCTAGAAAAACTACATCCTTCAGGGAAGCTATTCCTGCAAGTGAACGCCTTGCAGCCACACTGCGTTTCATTGCGACTGGAGATTCGTACCATTCATTGATGTACACTATGAAGATATCCAAGCAAGCTATTTCTCGTTTCGTGCCAGAAGTTTGTGACGCCCTTGTCGAAGCTCTTCAAAATTACGACACTGGAGAAAAAGGCATCTCAAAATAAGACTACATTATGTATTATTAAACAAATACTGTCCGGCATCAGACTTTTAAATCTAAAAACAAAGTGGTTAAAGATTTCTTCTTTTAAAATTGTCTTAGGAAACCATACGTGTTAGTAGAAAAAGAGTACTGAAAAATAATTTTACAAGTTCAAAAAGAAAAGTAGATAATTCAAAATTAGAAAAAGAAAAATGATGTTTGAAAAGATAATCCAAAATGGTAGAGATCTTCATGTGCCAGAAAGAAGCGTTAAGTGTGTAGAGTCATCCTCATGGCTGGATCAAATTTATTAATGCTGTACAGTTTAAAAAAAAAACTGTACAGCAACCCGTTAACGTCCACAGGACACATTTTTTAAGTTTCAGTTTGAATTGATACCTCGCAATGAATTCGAACAAGAATAATTTAAAACTAATTGTACCCTATGTCTTCAAGGGTGCTCTTTCGAATGATAATGGCTAGAAGTTAAAAAAAATTTTGTAACCTCTAAAATATTAAAATAAAAAAAAATTCGTAACTGATTTTTTTTAGCCTATACATTTTTTTATCATCTAAAACTGATTGAAAAGGTGTCCTTGATGTCTGACCTAAAAGAAAGCACTGTTACATTTATTTAAATAATTTTTTATCCAAGCCAAATGGCGATTTTTAATTTTTGAAAAATTCAAAAATTTTAAATTTCAAAAAAGTTGACAAAAAGTTTTGAAAAAATTGAAGAGTATTCCTTGAATAATTCTAAGACTTTTTTGTTCTAATAAATTTTTAATTAAAGTCCATAGTTTTGAAGAAAAAATTCGTGAAAAAAAAATTTTTTTTGTTTCGGCTGTTTATATTGATATCACAGGGCTATTTTAGGTTGAGCTACTAACGGACAAACTTGAATTTTCAAATCGACAAATTTAAAAATAAAAATATGAACTTACCTCAACATTATCTACTGTTTTTCGTGGTTTATTCTTGTCGGTTAAGAACAACATAGCTTGGTACGCAAACCATTTGCTGACGTACGCTTCTTCAGTACCACTTCCAGTTTTTTTGCTTTCAAGTTCTTTCTTTCTTTCCCTTGAAAAATGGCTTTGTAAATTTTTGATTTTTCGCTCCAGATCCTGCTTCTCTATACCAAATGAAACAGCAATTTCCGTGAGAGCGTCATGTCTTCGGTTTTTATTTTTGTAATCGGAATTTGAACTGTTCCATAATGAAGAACGAACACGATACATAACAATAAAGGTCAACGTTTCTTCGTCACTCCACGTCATAATTCTAAACTAAAAGCAAAAACTTCAAACTCAATGCAAAAAATATCGCACTGTCACCAACTCTAAACATTTAAAAAATAAATAAAATAAATTTGCACGCATGCGACCTTCCTTCGACTGAGACTAAAGCCGCCCGGCATGGACACACTTTTTTGATTTTGATTTCATTTGGTTCGGTTTTCTTTGAAGGAGACCGACTTTAGTCGGGTTGAATTCGGCATGATTCGGGCCGGCTTTCGGCAAGTCGGCAAGGTCGACCGGTACGTCTACACTAATTCGGTTTTGTCAATCGGCATAAGCCGAATGATGCCGATTGGCATAGTGTGGACGCGCCTTCAGAAACTTCGGAGAGCCAGACGATTTTCTCCGAAGTACGCGTCAAAGCACGAGCACGAGAAACAGCGCGACGACCCGAGGTCATTCGATTGCTTATAGTCCGGGGGCGAATGGTGGCGTACGAGTAACGCTGTAACATTTGGATGTAATAGGTCGGGCATTTACTTAATAATACATATATTAAATTTTCGTATATATACCAGTAACACTTATAAGTAGGCGTTTCGTTTTGGTTGTTTATTTTTATTTTAGGTAACTTTATTCTTATAGGGTCCACTTTAATACATGCATTCATTTATTATGACTGCTGGCGGAGCCCTACCGGAGGTTTCGCGGCGCACGGGGGATACGCGGAGCACACTTTGAGTAACGCTGATCTATTTAATATACTCTCTAGATTAGCTTGGAATCCACCCCTTTAATTTTACATTAAACAAATAAATAGAATTAATCCCAAAAAGAACAGCAGGGAGAATTGAATGAATTTTTTGACACAGATACAAGTAGAAAAGCTTTGCCAATGTGGTGAATTTTTCATTAAATTAATTTTTTGACATTTGATTTAAAATTAAAAATAATAAAACATATCGGACATTATAAAGACTTATTATTAAAGTAGAGGGAGACTGTAGAACTTTAATTTTACCTTAATCTGCGACTTACCTTAATCTGCAACTTCACTGTAAAGTCGCTTTTGTATACGTTCCAGGGTTTGGGAATCAATTACTATTCTATTCCAGATATTTTACGTAACTTTTTATGCTCTTAAATGATTTTAAACAATTTTTCGGATATTTTTCATGCATCTAAATCCATTTTGATTTAAACTAAGAAAAAACATAGTAAGTTATTATCCTTTCGGGTAGTTGAACTTATGTAATTTTACATCTTTTTATTTTAGGAATGTGTCATAATTCTTGATGTCTTCCAGGCACTTCCAATTTAAGTCTAATAGAATTTTCAATAAAAATTTTATATAAGATCCATTTATAATAATATTAAATTAACGTATATAAAAAGTAAAAAAAATCGAAACTCGATATTTTAATAGCCAACAAACAAACAAACGGATCATTAAAAAATAGAAGTTAAACAACATTTAATTAAATTAATAACAAATAAGGTGGCTCCTTAAAAGTAAGAGAAAACATAGTAACAACATTGCTTAGAAACTAACTTGTAAAATAAAAAAAAAATTAATTTAATTAACAATTTTATATATAAAAAAAAAACAGATTTAAGCTAGTTCTACTGTATTTTATATTCCCTTGCTAGAAATGCGATACGTTTAGCACTCGATATGTAATACCATCGTGCATCCAGCATCAAGGCACACTCGCAAACAGATCGAATTTTGTAAAGTCGATTTTTGAAATATTCAATATTTTCCCTAATGTTAGACCTAAAATGATCAAAGACAATTGAAGAGCGGAAATTAGAAAGGGCTTAGGTACCAAAAAAAATGTTTTAAGATAATAGAGAAAAACTAAATAAAAAAGCTTTATTAAGTATTATGCATTTAAACTGAAACGGAAGACATACTTCTTAACAAAAATTTGCAAACTAACCTTTTTATTACAAAATAAAAATGCTCAAACAAGTAAAATTAGGAAAAGACTTAAGTAAATAACTGATTTTGAATATAGAAATATTCATAAAATACATTTTACTTCTTTTTTTGTTCTAAACCATTTCTAAAACATTCAATCTAAAGTAGCTGTTCATAAAAACGTTGGTGTTCTGAATTTTATAGATAAGGATCATGCTTCGAAAAGATATCTTTTTATTTTCCGACACCTTGCTTTCTGATGGCAGCTTCAATATATTCTACAGCCTGTCTGAGTCCAGCTAAAGTTTTCCCTTTTTTTTAAAACATTAACTTGCATCTCTTCTTCAAAATCAGAAAATGAAGTTTTTATCTTAATTTTTATCTTAAGTGTAGGATTCGTAGCTTGGATCGTTGTTACTGTAGCTTTACTGATATTTAACTTGGTAGTGTTAATATACTCATCCGCCGCTTGTTTTAGGTCCCAAAAGCCGCGCTGAGTCATGTCAACAATATTAAAAGGTGGAGCGTACCTTGCTGATTTTACTATTGCTTGGAGGTCCGAGGGTACAAGTAACTTAGATACTTTTTTCCGTTTCTCTACTAAAGCAAAATCTCTATCGCAGGGCATGAAACTATGGCCACTTACAAGAAATTTCTGTTAACAAAACACATTGGCCACCAAAAAGATCAATGTAAACAATAAAATTCTATTCTTATTTTGGCCCCCGCAATTATTACACCATATTACCAAATGTTCCTTAAGTGTCAATCCACGGTTAACAATGTATAAAAGACATGATGCAATTTCGTTGGCTCCACGAGAAGCTACTCCCTCGTACCACATACACATACAGATGAGGCTTACCATTTGTATCCCCAATATGAACTCTTAAGTTGTAGCAGGACAGCTGCGAAAGGTAGAACATGTCGATGTGTGTCAATGATGGAATAAACATGACCTGCTGTAGATCCATGGATAAACAACACTTTGAGCTTTCGGGATCTTGAGACTCAATCTTATATCTTGCTTTAATATCTCTCTTGCTCTTTCGGCCTTTCGATGATGGATTCCCAGCTGATCTTTTGCAGTTTGACTTGACTTAATATTGGCTTTAATTTGACAATATATTTTGTCACATGTGCTACACGTATCAACTCGTGGTCTATGGAAACTTAGGTTGGGAAAATCCTTGATGAAAACAGATCTATAAAATTTGTATGTGACTGGCGAATCTGGGTGTAATTGCGTAAAAGCTTTAAACAGTCTGTCGATATTTAGGTCAGGACTAAGGTATTCTTTTTCGGATTTGGCCCATGAATAATAAACAACTTCCCTTGGTATCATGTTTACATGATTTTCATCAGCTTCAGAAAATTTTGGAGCAGCATGTCTGGTACTTTTATCATTATAACAGGTCTCACCCATTTTCTTCTTTTCAATGAGGACCCGTACTTTTCTATCGTTAACACCGAATGTATTCTGAAATGTTTTCTTACATACCCGTTCAAATTTTCCTTGGCCATTAGGAAGGGAGTAATACTCGTATATTGTTGCTTGACGTCTGCTATTTTGCTCATCCTCATACGAACCATGTCGCCTTCTTTGAACATCACAAACACTTATAAGCCCCATTAGAAAAGTGCTTTGTGTTTTCATATTTTGTGCATGGTACTTTTCAAAAAGAGAACGTCTTCTTTCGTGGGTAACACCTTTGCAGCTGAACTTACATTTGCATGTAATCTACAAAAAAATAAACATAGTTATAACCGGAAAAGAAAGCAGTAGCTATTTTTGCGGAGATCATACCGAACCGGTTCTGAACACTACAGGTTACTACAGGTCTACCCTACAGATACATTCACAAACCAACGTTAACACACATACCATTTTCTTAGTGTAATTCCTGCCCTAGTGTTGAGAACCGGTTCGGAATAATCTCCGCGAAAATAGCTAATAAGTTTGTATTTCATACCTGCTGTTCTGGATAGTTTTTTCAGGTACTATCTTCTTTTTATAAGTTTTGTATGACTTTCCACTTGTTTTTAAATGACTCTGTTCACTCCTAAATGAACCACTGCCTTTACTTCTCCTTTTTCTTTGGGTTTCTTCCATTATAAAGTATTACAAATCAAGAAATTATCACACACAACTTTTTTTTTTTTTTTTTTTTTTTAATGGTAAACACAAGCACAAGGGGAAAATCCTATGTCACTCTTGGGCGCTTGCTTGAAGATATTTGTGGGCATTTATCTTGAATCGCTGTAGGTTGTATTCGTCGGAAAATATGTGAGGTGGAAGCCCGTTCCACAAAGAAGATGTTCTCCAGATGAATGAGTCCCGATACAGCGATGTCCTTGGGGTAGGCAGGTGGACTCGATGTTGATGAGTCGCAACTGCTTGACGCGTCCTTCTTGCCGGAATAGCCCTGGGTGGAATCAGGCCTGCTAGCTCAGAGGAGCATTTACCGTGATAATAACGGTAGAATAAATATAGATCAGCCACATTTCTCCTATGTTCCAGACTATCCACACTCTTTGTCAGTTCTGGTTTGTCGATAAGGCGAATAGCTCTCTACTGAATAGTATCCAGCAGGTTTAAACTATGCTTGAGTGCAGAGCTCCAGACATCCGAGCAATACTCGAGGGAAGGGCGTATTTGAGCCTTATAAAGAGTCAGCAGCTGTTCTGGTGTATACAGCTTTTTCGTTTTGAAAAGTACTCCGAGTTTTTTGGAAGCCGCCCTGGCGACCTCGGCAACGTGGTCATGCCAGGACACACTGTTGGTGACCTTGACTCCTAGAAGATGTAAAGATGATTTCATTGGCAATGTTTTCCCTGCCATAACCAGCTCCGGGCCACCAAGGTTAGTCTTCATCGTAAATACTGCAGCCTGCGTTTTTTTAGCGTTAAAATTGACCAAATTGTTACCGCCCACTCCAACATTGCTCTAATATCGTTGTTGGTTGAAGCTACTTGTTGCTGCCTAAGATTCTGAGAACTTGCGGCTGTCGTTGGTTTGGCGGACTTAAATGTGGAAATAAGTGAGCAATTGTCCGCAAAGATGTAGATTGGATTGACAGTGGTTCCTAGCAAATCGTTGATATATATCAAGAAAAGGGTGGGGGATAGAATGCATCCTTGAGGGACTCCAGCGTTAATGTTAAATTTTTGTCGAAGAGGTATCCATCGACGGCTACTTGGATTGTTCGTTGTTCAAGAAAACTTTTGATTCAATTCAATAATGAGTTTTGTATGCCGATTGAGGAGAGCTTGGTTACTAGTCCCTCATGCCACACTCTGTCAAATGCCTTGGAAATGCCAAGAGCGACTGAGCAGGACTCGCCGTGCTTCTCCATGGCCTCCGTCCACAAGTGTGTGATGTAGGCCAGAAGATCGCCGGTGGACACGTGTACGTATATGTGCAAATGTCTAGACATAACTAACGGAATAAATATATGGGACCTAGGACCTTTCTAAGGAAAATGTTTGCGCACATAAAACTATCGACATTTACGAGGGACTCTTATAAAGGTAAAAATGTAACTTCGGCACATAGAACCTTTCATAGGACATAAAGCATGGCACATAGAACGTTTCTATTTAAAAAAAACTGAATTTCGGAAAAAAGGCACTTAGGCCCTTTCTAATTTCCACTCTTCAATTATAGTATCTTTCCTGAGGTTCTGTAATATATATACGAAAACTCCCCCCATATATATCTCAACAAAATATTATCTTTAGCACTCAGAATTATGTTTCGGTTTATTCGCGCTGAACTTTACGATTATATAATTTTTATTCACCATAAACTCCTGGATGGATCCAGACTAGCGGCATTTACGAGCGCGAGGGCGCTTTTCGCTGTCAGGCATATTTTCCAAGCCTTATTATGATGTCTCTGCTTATCTATACGAAACGTCACGTTTTTGACACCTCGTATTCTTTTTATTCCTTATTGGTTTTGTTTGAATGTTATTTACACTTTATGACTTTTAATTATTTATTGTGCTCATAACTTTTAATGAAAGAAAGAATATACATGAAAGCTTTTCAAGATTTTTTTGCTTTTTTTAATAGGGGAAGTAAGCATTACGAGAGAACTTGTTGCCAAATTTTTACATTATACTTTTTCCTCTTCTCTGTAAAAGGAAACACATAAATCCCACTTTTAATATTCACCGTTTAATGTAGATGCGTTTCCCAAACAAAACAGAGGTATTGTATTCGGTGGCTTTTAGTTTACTTTTCCAAAACCCCTGGAATCAATTCCAGGCAGAAAAGAAAAGGATGGGAGTACAATAGCTTACGGTAAATGGCGGCGCCGGTCGTCGAATCGAAAAGACATCGCCAAAAGAATTTTTGATTGAAAGCTCAGAAAGCCTCGTGCGTTTAAAAGGAATTATTAATCGACCGGTTAAATTCGAATAAATAATAGTAGGTTAAAGTAATAATACGTTTATATACATTTTTTATTTTTTCTCTTCATTAAAGATTCAATAGAACATTAATCGTCCTCTATATGGGTCTTTCGTTTCAAGGCCTTAACGGCGGCTTAGTCCAGGAGCTGTAGGAAACAAATCATAAAATTCGCTCAACTTTAACATTTTTGTGCATAATTGAATTGTATATGATAGAAAATCTTTTACTGTTTAAAGATCCACTAAGATCTAGCAGACCTCCAGTTTATTACCGATATTGCCAAGCATTTTTTTATCGGAAATTACAATGTAAATCTTCTTAAAATAAATGAGTCTAACTTAAAGTTTGTTTATAATTCTTTTGAGGAGCTCAGATTCAGTCAAAATAAATTACGACCATCAACTTAATTTTTTCAAATGAAAGCACCTTTTTTATTTTATTTTTGAATTTCGCGTGGAATTCTACGTATGTTTGCATCATGTCCTATACCTAAAGTCAACAGTTATCGAAAAAAAGACGACGAAACATTATTATTGAAGTTCACCTTACGAGTCACCTTATCTCTGAGAATTTTTATACAGAGCAAAATTCCATTCATTTGTGTTTTTTTGTTGTTGGCTGGTGACCGTGTATTTTCATGGAAACTGTATGACAGTTGTACGCCAAACAGATATTGTCAAGTGTGAAGTGTACGAGCAAAATTGCGGTTTTCACAATGGTAAAGTTAACGGAACGAGAAAAAATAGAACTTCTGTGCATGGTTGGGTTTGGTGATAGAACACGTACTCAAAGAGAAGCTGCTCAATTATTTAATAAAATCCATCCTGATCATCCTCCAATATGTCAAAAGGTGGTGAGTAGAATAGAGTCTAAATTTAGAGAATTCGGTCATGTTAGAGATCTGCCCAAATCTGGTGGTCCTGCTCAAGATCAAAATGAATAACTTGACGTTTTGCTTTCTTTGGAAGAAAATCCATGCAGTCCAATGTCGCAGATTGGAGCAAATGTACACATGGAGAAATCTATAGTTCACCGAAGTTATTCCTGTGCAAGAGTTATTTGATGACGATTTTGATAGGCGAAATGAGTTTTGTGAACGCTTACAAAACATGTGCTATTTATTACTAAATTATTGTTTACATTAAACAATAATTTAGTAACAAATATTATTTTTTCCGATGAAGCCACGTTCTGTTTGAATGGTAGTGTGAACGGACAAAATTGTCGATATTGGGCAACAGAAAATCCGCATTGGATGATGGAGATAAACACCCTTTACCCTCAAAAACTAAATGTGTGGTGTGGAATAGTGCGCGGAAGAGTAATAGGTCCCTTTTTCTTTGAACAGACTTTAACGAGACAAGTGTACCTCGATTTTCTCCAATTTGAATTAGTTCCAGCATTACTAGCTTTATTTCCAAATCCATTGGACCCAGACTATCCTGACGAAGAACTAATTTTCCAGCAAGATGGCGCTCCTCCGCACTATGCTGCCACTGTGCGTACATTTTTGGATGAAACCCCTCCCAATCGGTGGATAGGAAGAAGAGGACCCATCGAATGGCCTGCTAGGTCGCCTGACCTAACACCAATAGACTTTTTTTTGTGGAGATACCTCAATACCTTGATCGCCTTGGATATTGTCAAGCCGTGAATGGCAACCAGGAAGGTGCTTCCATTTATTTGAAAAAATTAAGTTGATGGTCGTAATTTATTTTTGAGCAACCCTGTCTATACAAACTTCACGTACAAAAATGCGCGACTTGAAATAAAAATGGACGGGTCCGAGCGTTTTTTTTTCGAACACACCCCTGAATTTTAAATGAATTTAGACATAACTTTTGGGATGCCCTGTATAAAAACAGTATTCAAAACAGTGGAAAATTTTAAATTGTTTATCAATAACAGCTGAACAGTTATCAGCTGAATTGAAGTTAGTATCTTTAAATACTATATCTTTTAATAACAGTATTGATAACAAAAAATTGAAACTGACACCTTAAAAGCAATAAAAAAAAAAGCTGAGTTTTTTTTCAGTAATTCAAATTTATTCTACATATTTTTCAAAGTAGTTGTAAATGTAATGCTCAAAAGTAATAAAAACTTTAATATCGTATCTAATGCACACTTTAAATAAATTTTGACGTTAAAATAGGTTTTACTCAAAGTACCTAGTTCATATAAAAACTTATTTCTTGAAAAAATCCTTAATCTCAATTAGTATTTTTCGAAAACAATAAATAAATTTAAAGAAGGAAAATAAAATTTTAAATAGGAAAAAAAGTGCATTTTTGTGCATAATTTTATAGTACGCGATAATCAATTTACTATTATTTAAAAATTTTTTAAGTCTGGATAAGGGCGGCATAAAAAAATATTTAATAATAAAATAATTTTTAAGATATTTAATTTACCGTTAGAGCGCATTTTTGGTGCAGTTAAGAAAAAAGTGGTATTTTTGACAGCCGTGGTAGATAAAAAGAAAAGTATAATTTTAAATTGTTCAAATTGCATTTTTATGTATAATTCAATCGTACACGATGAAAAATTTTCTACTATGTAAAGACCCAGCATGTTATTAATCCTCTTCTATACGTAGCGTTTTGTTAAGTTTGGATGTTTGGATAACGATGCACATAGGAGTATTTCATTAATCTGGGCGGCCAAAAGTCCGTTTTCCGAAATCGGCCCGGAAAAGATTTTGATACATGTTTTTAGGTATCCAAGACTATAGTGCATCAAACCCAACTGTTATTTATTGTTTATGCCTTATCAACGCTCTTAATTGTCACTTTAAGGTTAATAGTTTATGAGTTCTATATCAAAGTGTTTTAAATGAAATAAATTTAATAATTTTTAATTTGAATTGTGTCGTACCTAGATTATTTTAAGAAAAGAAAAGTGGAGTCTAATACAACAGGTAAGTACTTACAAACTGCATTTTAATTTTTTTACATTTATTGTATACTTTCTTTGGTATTGCATTTTTAAGATGATAACCATTGAGTAATAAACATTCAAAAAAAATATATATCAAAAATGATTATGCCAAAGTACCAGGAATTGTTGGGCATTGATATTAATATTTTTGAATAGCCTACATATTTGTCAAAAAATAAATGTCCACTTTTTTCAACTTTTTGAACTAATGCCTTAAAGGAGGGAGGAGGACATCTCAAAATATCGAAAATTTGAAATGTAACATTTCGTGATTTTTTCATGTTTTAGCTGCATCTGGCTTTCGAAATATGACACGTAGGATGCTATTTACATTTGTCAGGAAGTCAGAAGGTGTTAATATAATAGAAAAATGCAAAAATCTGGAAGGATACATCTTTAACTTTGGACCATTTTCTGATGAGGATGAAATAAAAGTAAAACGAGAAATTCTTCGGTTGAAGTCTGAAATTGTATCAAAATGGAAAAAGTCACATGCTATATGGGATAAATTCGAAAAGAATAACAAAGGATGGTTGAATGGAATCATTTCACTTCCTAAACCTCTGAGCCCGTTCTCTCAAAGAGTTGGCCGTCCAAAAACAAAATTCTATGATTCGAGTGAAAGAACCAAGAGAAGAAAACCGGAAACTTTGAGAAGAGACAATGACCTGAAAGAACTTACTTTTGCAATTCAAGTAAAATTAGGTAAGTGAGTAAACAAAATAAATTACTTTTAGACGATTCAATGCTAAAGGCCGGAAATGGCAGCAAATTTATCATTTAAAAAATATAAAGATCATAATAATAACCAACTTAATAAAAGTACCGTTCAGATTTAAAAAAAATACACACATATCTATTTATCATAATTTTATATTATTAAAATAAAAAAGGAATTAGGTTCCTATTCTTAATTTATAAAAGTTTAGTTTAGCGCATCGTCTGTAGACCTAGTTATTCTTTGAAGGAGACTTAAAATCTCATGCCGCAATCCGCTTCGGTCCAGCTCTGGCATTGGCACCTCCCGATCCTGCATGCTGTAAATAAACGTCATTAATGAACCGCGACTCATTTTCCTCAAAGCGGGTCTGAAATGCCTGTCAAATGTTATCATCATCTGCTGTTCGGTGTTGTTCGGTAACCCAATATACAGGGTGTCCCAGCGAAAACGAAACAGAGCTATTTTCGGTATGAAAAAGAATTTTTTTTTCAAAAATCTCGGACACGTCGATTTTATTTTTGAGGGGGACAACTTTTCCTTACCAAGGCACCCTCATACCAGTAACCCTCTTCGAGGGGGTGGGATCACCCCTAAAATCCTAAATGAAAAGAGTGGTCGTATGATACCTTATTTTAAAGGTCTTTTAATTCTGAATATAACTGCCAAATTTGAAGTGGCTAAAATTATTTCTCTGGATAAAACAGCTTGTCAAAATTGCGGAAACAGCGAAAATGAAAAAGGTATTATGGACTCTTTTTTGGATAATATTTTTAAAAGAACAAGGAAATCCTATTTTCGAAGGGGTCACTTATTAATTAAGAGGCCACCTAATACCTGGAATCCTTTACGAGGGGTTGAAAGCACCCCTTAAATCTTAAACAGAAAGAGGGATCGTGTTATACCTTATGTTGAAAGCGTTTTCACTTTAAATTTAAATGGTGACTTCTGAGTGACTGATGGATTTCTTCTGGATATAAAAGCCAAATAAAATTCTGGAAAAAATGCTTTAAATAAACCTTTATGCCTGAAACCCTTTCTTACAATTTTTTTTATTGGATCATTAAAACATAATTAAAAATTTATTAGTATTGTTAATATTATTGTTATTACACCTTATCAGCATATCATAAATAAAAACAAAATACCAAATAAAATGCAAACACAAGTATCTGAAGAATTTATTTAGCTTGCTAAATATCATTGGTACTTTTTTCATAAAGCAGCATTTATTTAAATAGTTTTAAATTATTACCCAGTCTTTTACGTGTTGAAACACTGTTAGCAATGGTTTATTCTACTGCAGAGAGGGTTGAGATGATAGAGTTTTTCTTTCGGCATAACAATTGTGCCAATAGAACGGTACAAGAATTTAATGACCTTCATCCAGAAAAACGAGTCAACAGAAAATACGTTCTAGAAATAGTTGCTAAATTTAGGGAATCTGGCAGTGTCTTAAATAAAAAGCGTGAGGTTCAAAATGCTGTTGTTGTCAATGAAGCAATGCAAATAACTATCCTAGGTCAACTTCATGCCGAGCCAGGAATAAGTGTCAGAAAATTGGCGACGAGTACAGGAGTAAGCAAAAGTAGTGTTCATAGGATACATAAGCATAATAAATTCCATGCTTACAAAATTCATCTGGTGCAAGAACTGAATGAGGACGATTTTGACAGACGAGTGCAATTTTGTGAATCGCTTAGTGATATGATAACTGTTAATCCGCGTCTTATTTACAACATTTGCTTTTCAGATGAATGTACTTTTTCTCTTAATGGCAACGTAAATCGTCATAACTGCCGCTACTGGTCAAATGCAAATCCGGGCCAGTTTCGTGAAGTTCATACCCAGTTCCCTGAGAAGTTAAATGTTTGGGCGGGAATCTTGGGCGGCTCCATTGTTGGTCCGTTTTTTCTGCCCGGAAATTTGAATAGAGAAATGTACCGAGATCTCTTGGAAAATGCCGTATATCCAAGAATAGTAGAAATAATGGAAGGCGGAAATCATTCTGATGATGATCAAGTCGTTTTCCAACAAGACGGAGCGCCTCCACATTATGCTGCTGGTGTGAGGCAATATCTTGATGAGATATTTCCTGATCGTTGGATTGGAAGGAGAGGACCTTTTATGGAATGGCCAGCTAGGTCACCCGATTTAACCCCATTAGATTTTTTTTTATGGGGGCATTTAAAAACAAAAGTTTACGCTATCCAACCAGACACCCTAGAAGACTTACGCCAGAGAATTATAAATTAGTGTCAGATGATAACACCTGAAGTTTTACAAAATGTCAGGCATCGTTTTGAGCAAAACCTGTATTCCTGCATGGAAGTAGACGGGGCACAATTTGAACATTTAATAAATTGACGTAATTTAAATAAACTTGTGTTATTTAAAAGACACAAAAGGAAAAGGGTAGGTATTTCTTATCTCTCCACTTTTACTGGCAGTAAAGATATTTCTTGCTATTTTTATATCCACAAGATATCCATCAGTCACTCAGAAGTCACCATTTAAATTCAGAGTAAAAAGGCCTTCAAAATAAGGAATGACACGACCCCTTTTTCTATTTAAGATTTAAGGGGTGCTTTCAACCCCTCGTAAAGGGTTCCAGGTATTAGGGTGGCCTCTTAATTAATAAGTGACCCCTTTGAAATTAGGACTTCCTTATTCTTTTAAAAATATTATCCAAAACAGAGTTCAAAATACCTTTTTCATTTACGCTGTTTCTACAATTTTGACAAGTTGTCATATCCGGATAAAAAATTTTAGCCACTTCAAATTTGGCAGTTATATTCAGAATTAAAAGACCTTTAAAATAAGATATCACACGACCCCTCTTTCTATTTAAGATTTTAAGGGTGATCCCACACCCTCGAAGAGGGTTACTGGTATGAGGGTGCCTTAGTAAGGAAAAGTTGTCCCCCTCGAAAATAAAATCGACGTGTTCGAGATTTTTGTAAAAAAAAATTTTTTCCATACCAAAAATACCTGTTTCGTTTTTGCTGGGACACCCTGTATGCAGACCAGGTTTTTCTTTGTAGGACACTTAAAATTTCCTGCTGCAACCTACTTTGGTCCCACCCTAGCATTGGCACCTCCTGATCCTGCGTTCCGTAAATAAATGCAATTAAAGTATCGCGACTTATTTCCCTCAAAACGGGTCTTAAATGCCTATCAAATATATTCACCATGTGCTGTTCGGTGCTGCTCCTTTCAGATATAACGTATCGAATATTATCATTTGCAGCCATTTTCAAAATTATATTTTTGGATTGAAATATTTATAATCACGGGTATATGACAACTAACTTTGTTTTTGACATATTTGTCAATATCGCAGAATACTTGATTTAATAACACATATTTGCTGTAAGTGGATGGTAGATACATAGGTTTTTAAACCCAATTATTAACCGTTTTGTTGCTTTTCTTTTTTAGCTAATGAAGGGAAACGTGATGTTTCTCTCGTGCTGAAAGAAATCACTTCTACACCCAAACGAGCCACTGCCTATAAAAAAGCGTTCAGTGCAAGTAAATCCAAAGAGAAGGTACAACTAACACCGCAACAAGCGTTATCAATGTTCATCAAAGCAGACTTATCAAAGAGGCAGTACGAAATCATAAGAAGTTATAATCCATCTATGTATCCATGCTACAGTAAGATCCAAGAAGTCCAAAAAGAGTGTTACCCCGACAAAGAATCTATTACTGTCACCGAAACTTATTACATCGAAAGATATTAAGCTTCAGAGTTTGATGGATCACATTGTATCCAGATTACTGACAGATCTTTACGAAGTAGTTAAAACGCTTGACGAAGAAGAAAGAAATAGCTGATCAGCCTGAGATTTATAAAAGAAACCGCAGATGTGACAAGAGAAAATATATCATATGAAGAGTACAGGGAAAAAACGTGCAAAGTCAGTATTTTATAAAAATTAAGATAATACGTTTATGTGTTTCCTTTCAAACAATATTTTCATATAAGCAATTAATACCGGCAAGAAACGCACTGTGTCACTGGATATTTGCAGTTTTTAAATAACTATGCAGAGAAAGAACGTTCAATGTCATCGCGATACTAGATAAAAACGTGTTAAGTCAGGAAAAAACGTGTTGGGTTGAGAAAATTATATTGTTTTTTTAAGCTCGTAGGTCAGTCTGCCGATTATTTTAACTGAGTGAACATGGCGAGTGACACTAGTGGTGACGAATTAGATAAAAAAATATGTGGGGTATCTAAAAAACGTAAAATAACTGGTCGTATGTCTGATGTTTCAAAAAAAATACGCTTACAGAGTCATGAAGTAGGGCCAGACTGTCATTGTAAGCGATTTCAGTGCTTTGAAAAAGTTTTACCTAATGAACGGGCTAAAATTATTAAACATTTTAATGAGTTAGGTTCTTGGGACGAACAAAGTGCCTATCTGTGTGGCCTTATTCTTCTAAGTCCTGTTTTTCAACGAAGAAATCATCGCCCAGAAGAAGAAAGTCACTTCCGGCAGGCTAGTTACTTTTATAAGGTAAGAGTGCTACGTAATAAAGGAAAAGTCGACATTCCAGTATGCCTTAAAGCATTTTGTTCACTTCATGGAATTACACCGAGAAGAGTTCAGACTATTCACACTTCACTTCTAGTCAAAGGAGTTGCTCCTAAGGACAACAGGGGGAAACCATCCTATAAACATCGTGCACTTAAAGAAGATATAAAAAACTGTGTTATTTCTCATATTCGTTCGTTTAAGGGTAGGTCTAGTCATTATAGCAATAAAAAGTCAAAAAAAATTTACTTACCTGAATATTTGAACATTCGCAAAATGCACTTAATGTATAAATTAAAACATCCAGATAAATCTGTGTCTTACGAAACTTACAGAACTATTTTTTCGACTGATTTTAATATCAGTTTTGGATATCCCCGCTCTGACACCTGTTCCAAGTGCGATGAATTCAATGCTAGATTAAAGTCGCTAAATTTAAGGATTACCCAAAACATCACTTTGGAAATAAAAGAGTTCCTAAATCGCAAAATAAGAAAGCTTACATTAGAGAAAGAACTTCATAAGAAAAAAACAGAAGCCTTTTATGCTAGGAAGAGACAAGCTCGACTTCAAAGTAGGAAATCAATAGAGATAGAAGCGGTGGCCATGGACTACCAAAAAAACTTACCAGTCCCGAACATAACGACTAATGACGTCTATTATAAGCGTCAATTATCTTTTTATTCTTTTAACATCCATAGACTTTCTGATTCAGTATTTTATACCTATTCAGAAGAAGTAGCTAAGAAGGGTTCTAATGAGGTATGTTCTTTTTTAGAAGATTATGTTACTCATCATCTTCCTAGTAGCGTTAGGATTTTAATAATTTTGGACTCTTGTGGAGGACAAAATAAGAACTTTACAGTGTTTCGCTATTTGCACTACCTGGTCCACCAAAAAAAGAGGTTTCAAACTATCAGAGTTGTATTTCCGATTAGGGTCCACTCATTTATAGAGTGTGACAAAAATATGGGTATAATTAACTGCAAATCCAAGACCGAACTACCTTCAGACTGGGTTCGGGTTTTCAAGGAAGCTAGAGTTAAACCAACACCTTATAAAATAGAAGAAGTTAACGACAGCCTTATAAGAGACTGGAGTGCATTTTTGTCTCCTTTGTATGTAAGGAAGTGTCCGTTTTTGAGTCGACCAATAAGAGAGTTGGAAGTCACTGTGAATCATCCAAGAATGATTCTTCATCGTGAAACCTATAATGGATCTTGGACTACTTCCATCGTAACTAAACCAGTCTCCAAACTCACACGAGGCCCACCTTTATCTGAAAAGGAGTTTCACTATCCACCACGAGCTTATAATGGTAAGTTTGTCTTGTAATTCCTTTAAATAATAGTGTTTTTGTTAATAAAATATTTTTTAAGGTAAAATTCCTATTTCAAGAAAAAAATACAAAGATCTACAGCAACTGAAAAAATTTTGTGACGAGAGCACGTTTTCCTTTTACGACAACCTTCCTGTACTACCCGCAAAGAAAATCCCTAAAATGAACAGAAGAGAAAAGCCCGTTAAAACAACAAAAAATAAGCGCTAAACACCAATATAGTAAATACGGTAACATTTAAAACAAAGTGACTTTGCACGTTTTTTTCCTGTTTTTTTTGTACTTTGGTTGGTTTTGTAATAAAATTTAAAAAACTAATTGATATTTTTAAATTTCATTACATAATTTAAAAAGCTAGTATACGGTATAATAATTGTTTCCAAAATCAAAATTAAAAAAAAAATATTATAAAATTTATAGCGTTTTCAAATTTAAAATTTTATTTTCTCAAATTCAATTAATAGTGACTTTGCACGTTTTTTCCCTGTGGTCTTCATATATCAAAGATGCTTCAAAAAATTTGAACAAAACGAAAGTCCAAATGAAAGAAAATATAATGATGTTGACCATGGTCGATGGAAAGGTGAGTAAAAAAACAAAAATTGATCCGATTATGCGAACCCGAAACATGATTATTAGGTTTTATTATTGTAGTTCTATCTAATAATTAAAAAAAAAATACATTTCAGGTTTGCAACTCTGTGACATGCACATCATCTACAATGAGGTGCTACCTTAGATGGCTTAACTTCAAAGGATTTTAACTGTATCCAAAAAAATGGGAGAGTTAATGTGGAAACTTTTGAGTTTGGTTTATCTATTCTTCATGCCCGAATACGATTTTTTGAAGCTAGTTTACATTTGGCCTATAAACTACCAGTACAAAAGTGGCAGCTCAGAAGCGATGAAGAAAAAGAAAAACTCAAACTCAGGAAACTCGCAATCCAAAGCGAATTTAAGTCAAAGATGGGTCTCATTGTAGATGTCCCAAAGGCAAATTTCGGCAACACGAATGACGGCAATACCAGTAGACGATTTTTTGCAAACCACGAACTGTCTGCAGAAATTATTGGTATAGACGCGACATTTATCTATCGCCTGAAAATTATTCTGGACGTTTTGTCGAGTGAGCATGAGGTCAATACGAAAAAATTTTCGGTTTTCGCTACAGAAACGGCAGAACTTTATATCCAGCTGTATCCTTGGCATCCGATGACCCCCACGCTACACAAAATACTTATCCATGGGCCTCAAGTGATAAGACATGCTTTGCTGCCAATCGGACAACTGTCTGAGGAGGCTGCTGAAGCCAGGAACAAATACATACGCCTCTATCGCCAAAACTTCGCAAGAAAATTTTCTCGACAAGAATGTAACGCGGACATATTAAACAGGTGAATCATCTTTATTTAGTACTAATAATAACTGTTATGTACCGTCTTTTTTTACAGACTTCTTCTAAACTCGGATACTATAATGACGGGAATGAGACCGAGAAGAAGAAAGTTGTCGGAACCTTTCTCAAAAGACACCATATCAATGCTACAGTCGACTGTATTTAATTAGTATTTACTGTAGTTGGTATTAATTAATATTGTAGTTAGTATTAATTATTATTGTTGTAGTTGTCAAAACCTTTCTCAAAGGACACCATATTATTGCTACAGTCGACTGTAGTTAATTAGTATTGACTGTAGTATTATTGTGCAGTATTTACTGTAGGTAGTATTGACTGTATTAATTGTTATCATGTTAGAAACATGATTACAAACCAAAAATAATTTTGGCCGCCCAGATTGATGAAATACTCCTATGTGCGATGGTTCAATTTAGAACGAGCAAGAAATAAAATCAAAAGCAGAATTTCAAATTGGAAATTTTGTGTTTTGTTGTGTATAGTATTTATAATATTAATGCATATAATTCCTAATATTTACATTATTATTAAATAATTTTTAAGTGGCAGTATAAATTGACAGGTTCTTCAAATGATTTTAAGCGAATGCTTTCTTTTATTAAAATAGAGTAAACAGGTATCAAAAATCCTTATAAAATACTAAATAAAAATATAAATTTATAAAACCTCCATGACAAACCACTAAGGGCCCTAGAAATTATTTTTTTTTTCAAATCCCAAACAATTCTAAGCAAAATAAGTAACAAAAAAGAAAAAACAAAACCCATTTTCTTAAATGGCCCTTAAACGGCGAACATTTTCTGGGCAGATTCCGGAGTGCTCCGGGAAAACAAAAGCGATAAAGCGGGAAGAAAAAAGCTCATTTTTTGCCTCGCCTATTTCTGGTTAATTTGTGTTCCCATCACGCTTTTAGCGAAACATTAACCCTCCGTGATGTCTTGTCCCCTCCTCCTTTGCCTGGTTCATTTACACTTACTTATGGAAAATATTTCGTGTCTTTTCGGAGAAAATGAGGTTTGTTCATTTATTATCTCTCTTTTTTTTCTTGCTCACCTCTTGTAGGTGGAAAATATATAGCGAAAGACTATATGGCAAAATCTTGTGAAAACTAAAGGGTAACTCAATTTAAAAATTGATTCTAACCCAATTTTCGTTAAAGAGGTTCGCGAAAATATCGTAATATTTATGCCCTCGGAAAATTGAAGTTTACGAAAAGAAACTTTTTAGGAATTCCGTTCGGTTGCGCGCTATTTTCGACGGGAAAACGAGGAAAACGTTTACCAATATAAAGTGACATTTTCGAAGTGGTTTATTATAGAATACAATATTTTCCAGTTGAATTTATTATAATAATGGTTTTATGGTGAATAGTGAATTATAGCGAACATTGGCCAAGATAACTTCAATGTTAACCGGATACCCAGCAGAAAACCCAAACAAACCTTTTTTAAAATCATTTTTATTTGCTGAATTAAAAAATATGGTTATAAGGGCGAGAAGAAAAATAAGCCTTATTAAATTTTCAGTAATAACGGAAAAGGACCAACCTGTCTTAATTTTGAGAATCTTAATCAATTCCAAGACAATAATGTATTCATTGAATTATATAAATTATTTCATTCTTTATGTCGTGAATTTCGATAATAACTGGAATGATTTGATCATTTTAATGATCAATTCTTGTAAAGATCATGAAGTTGTTGCCCTTAAGATAATATTAAAAATTGTCGGTAATAAGTATTGAAAACTAAATGCCTTTAAGCAGATAATGTTTGTTTACGCTATTGATCTTATTTATAATATTATTAAATTAATATTTTGATTTTATCAAAATGATTCTAAGAGTCTTTAAAAATGACTCTTTGTAATCACTCTGATGATGATATTGATAATATGTTATATTTACAATTATGATGATTTAATAAATTCAATCAATCAATCATATGCTTTATTGTCAAAAAATTACAAAATTTTGTAGACAAAGCTAATAAGAAAAGAACATGCGAAAACAAAACGAAACACACAAAATAAAAATAAATATACAAACAAAATAATTACATGCAAAACTGTACAAAAACAATGTACCTGGTACATCATGATGTATAAAATGTCAATAAAAATAAACACAATAGTCAATAACAGTAAATTTATTAAATACAAAGTGAAAGTGCAATTTATTTACTAAAAAAAAAAGACTAATATATTCTCTATTTTAAGACATAAAAAGAGCTAGTGTGTGTGTTGAGGCCTATATGATTATCGAAAACATTATGCACCTCTTGGCAACCGCGTATACCTGGGCAGCTTATATCGACGGCTCCGTACAAGAAAGGAAGGGAACCAGGGACGGGACTCTATACATTTTCTTTATTCAGAGAAAAGCGAATAAGTAAAGGAAGAGATAAGGATCGCTATATATATTGGTACTCTATAGGGGTTTCCTTATTTATTTCGTTGTTTCTCGGGTATAGAGAATCCGATATTACCGATTCTAAAAACATTAGGCAACTCGGTAAGATCCACTCGTGAATAAAGAAGAAAGAAGTAGAAATTGACAATATTGACATTTTTTTGTTTTGTTTTTGTGGCTCATTCCCTATAGAGTTTTTCCTTATTTAAAATGTTACCTGTGCAAAGGTATTTAATAAACAATGAAGAAAATCGCGGACGAATTTATAGATATAATTTACAAAAAAGGGTGTTCAGAGCTAATAGTGATCCCTTTTCGCTACCTGATCGGCGATTTCAAGAGTTATTTCGATTAAATAAAGATCTTGTGGCATATTTGTTTAATATTCTACTACCCCATATGGAAAACCAGCAAAGAAGAACTAGAGTGCCAAGGGAAGTTAGGATATTGATTGCAGTAAGGTTCTTAGCAACTGGTAATTATCAAAGAGGGGTGGGCGAGGAATGGATATTTTCAACAAGTCAGCAAGTAGTCAGTAGATGTATATCCGAGGTTTCAAACTTAATTGTCATCCATTTAGGCCCCATATGCATTCAGTTTCCATTACAAAATATTCAGAAAATGGATATCAAAAGAGGTTAATCAGAAAAGGGAGGATTTCCAGGAATAGTTGGGTGCATAGATTGTACCCATATATCAATTTTGTCACCAGCTTTGGAGGAGCACAATTATGTAAACCGCAAAGGTTTTCATTCCAAAAATGTGCAGATTATTTGTAGCTACAACTTAAAAATCCTTAATATCAATGCAAGGTTTCCGGGATCTACAAATGATGCTTATATATGGAGAAGCTCTCAAATAAAGCAGTTCTTGCAAAATGAATAAAATAGGGGTAGGTAATTTAATTTGTTTAATTTTGATTTGTTATACATTAAATGTTTTTGTACATACTAAATACAGCACTACAACTTTTCAATTTGTTACAGGCGAAAGAAACACTTGGTTAATAGGAGATTCAGGGTACCCACTTGAACCATGGCTAATGACTCCATTTGATAACAATCCTCCCCCAAATACACCAGAAGGTCGTTATAATCAATCTCACAAAATTACCAGAAGTATTATTGAGAGGTGTAACGGTCGATTGAAAGGTATTTTTAGATGCCTGTCAGGAGAGAGAAAGTTAAGATACAGTCCTCAGAAAGTGGGAGTAATTGTAAATGCCTGTGCTGTATTACATAACATATGCATAGATGCAGGCCTAGAGTTTGATGAAGACCTAAATCAAAATGACGATAATGAAGACCCAGACAATAACATACAAGCTCATATTCAAAACCCAGACTTAAACCAAGGGAGGCAAGTAAGGCAACAAATTGTCCAGAGATACTTCACAAATGTTTGAATAGGAACTTAAAACATGGGCGTCTGAATTTTCAGATGTCTAAATATAAATAAAAAATTGATAAAATGAAGTAATTTTGAAAAACATTATCATCTTTAATTAAATGATTCAATAGCTTATACCCAAGATGTTCTCATTTTAAAATTGACTAAGCACATTAGTTCGTTAACTTTTTGATTATGTAGGCATAGTTTATAAATATTTAACTTCAAAAATGCATACAATGGTTCCTTATTCAGATAATAAATCATTTATAAACGTTTTTTTTTTAAATTGAGAACAATCCAAGAGGTAATTTATTTAAATGTGTGCTATATATTTACCAAGATTTGGGATGTCTCATTTTGTATAATTTTAAAATATTTATATTCTAATAATTATGCTTTTTGTAAATTATATTTACTTGTTAATAAAATATTACTAAAGAAGCCCTTTTTTGTTTTTTTGTATTGATATTTCAAACGCCTTAGAAAAGAAACTGTTTCTGGTATCAATAGGAATTATGAGAGTGAACCAGGAAAAAATCAAGAAAAATAATATTAAAAACACTTTTATTAAATAAGGATCATCCAGGTGAACATCTAATAATTTATATCCACAACAAAAATATTAATTCTTAACAAAAATAGGAACTCATGTTTATAAAAGGAACTTAAATACATATATATTTATACAGTGTAACTTAAAGTAAATGGATTATTAAATATACATATTATCATAAATAAAATCAAAATGCTGTATTTAATTAGATTGGCATTTACAGCAGCATTTTGAATTCCCAGAATTTTTTGCCATTATTGCAAGATTTTCATTAATTTCCTTTAGTACTTTTAGAGTCTCCTCATGCATCATTAAGAGTGTTTTATTATCATTCTTCATAGCTATTTTGCTAATTTTATTTTGTTTATTTATCTTTCCTATAAACTTTCGTTTTATACAATTTTTCTGTGAGTGAGTTTCTTCACTGCCAATTGCTACCAAAGGAGGTAGTTCAGATATCTGAGCTTCTATATTTTCGTTAACCTGTGTGGATTGTGGTGCTGTGGTAGATGTACTTGCAATTGCTGTTCCCGAGGCTTTTCTAGTATTACCTTTTTTTTCCATGCTTTCTTGGGTCTGTAATTTAATTACACTAAGGAGTAATAAAAATAGCAATTTATGAACTCTTAGTTTTTTACATGATAAAACAAACATTATGTTTCACAAATTAATACTTTACCACTAATCCTAACTCCTCTGTAGCATCTCCTTCTACAGCTGACCATCCAATTAAACCCATTAACTTTTCTTCGATGGGAGTCAGTTGAGGTACTGGACCTCCTCCACCTGTCCTGTTCATGGCCAATTTTATGGTTTGAGCCTTTACTTTAACTTTGCTTTTCCATTTGGAAAATGCCTCAAACCAAATAATCACAATTATTATTGCATTGACAATTATTAAAATGTTGTAATTTTACATACTACATGTATATAGTTACACAACAAGTCTGTATCTTGTATATATTTATATTTACATCATATAGCTTTAACTGTAAGTATACCTCTATCCACTTATCTGGGGTTTTAGACCCATAACCCATACTATTTAGTTGGGTGGCTGCTTCACTCCACATTTTCTTATAGTGCTGCCGGCCATTTACCCCAGAAAATGCCTTGGTAAGCATTTCTGGGTAATTCATCAAATACTCGACCAGCACTTGCCACTGCACAGGGCTGGTTTTTGGGGCTCTGTTAATTGGAATTGGAAGATCCATTTTAACTTAATTGTCCTGAAACACAGATAAACAAAATGTTCTTATATACCTCAATATGTAAGTAGGCAAATAGTTTCTTTACTTTAAGAAACTCCACAAATTAAAAATTATCACAAAGAAGAAAAATAAAGTAGTACGTAGCTATATTAATAAAAACTAACCTAAAAAAAAGTAAAAAATAAATTTCCTACCTTACGTGACCTACTCCATGAAAGTAGACAGAGATAAGTAGAAATTCGACATACAATAGAGTGAGAAGAAAATAGTAGCTTTTTAATAAGGAGAACATTTTATCTGTCCTTATTTAAAGAAATTCCGAGCGCACGCGATCAGTGGCGATTTAATCCGATTGTAGTTACGGAGTACAAATGGCCAAGCGATAAGGATTATAGAGAATCGTTTTCGCTATTTTTGTTACAGAGTTCCGTCCCAGACTCCTCTTTAACACGCCGACGCGAAAGTAGTGTCTCTGCACGTTACGCAACAGTGACATAAATTATAATCGTTTGTTTTACGTTTTTCTTATAAGTTGTAATAATTAGTTTAAATAATACATATGTAACTGATTTACATTTCTACTTTAATAAATTAATGTTTAAAGTAGTAGTCCTTCAAATTATTAAAATCGAACAAGTCACGACAACGAAATTGGTTTCCACAGACCAATAAACATGGTCACTTCTAATCGGATGATATCGCCTATGGAATAACATGGTATGGATGGATCTACACACGAAGACAACAATTGGGTGAGCTCGTTCTTAATTTAATGCATTTAACCTAATTCCTAAATTGTTCTATCCTAGTAGAGAAAGCAAGCTTCTATTATATTTTCTCGTATATATACTTACTTTAAGACTGTATCGTATTTATCGTAACTCGTATTAACAAATGTGGATATTTATTTATATATCGAAATAAATAAATATTTTAATAACAATCACGGAAAAATCGTACATCGTTTATCGTTTAGTTTATAATTTACAAGTTGTATTGTCTTTAACTCGTTTATTGAACATAAAATTATTTAATCGTTTAATCGATTGTGAGTGCCATTTTATTATCGAAATCTAGACAAAAAACAGCTCGTTTTCTCGTAAATAAATTTAAAAAAAAAGTAAAGATAACATGTCTCGTAGAAAAACAAAACAGTCATCAGAGGATGTTGATCCTAATGAAATCGAAATATTAGAATTAAAACACGTAAGAAAAGTTATCACGGATAGATTAAACAGATTCGTGGAATTTTTATATCAGGAACGCGAAAAAGACATTCTAAATTTAGATGAATTTCAAATCGAATGTCGGCTAAAAAGTGTCGAAGAGGATTTCTCTGAATTTGACAAAACTCAAACACGCCTAGAGTTTCTAGATTCAACAGAAATAGATTATCGCTTAGATACAGAATCATGTTTTTACAATCAAATTTCCCAAGCCAAAAAACTTATTTCTTTAGCTCAAACTGCGCTTACACAGCAAAAAATAGCATCCGATCCGCGTCATTTGGCGACGGAGGCAGCGGCAGCGGCTTCATCGTCACAAGCAGACGTTCGCGTTGTTGCCAATAGTAAGATTCCGGATTTTGCTCTTCCTTCTTTTCACGGTAATTATGAGTCGTGGTATAGCTTTAAAGACGTTTTCTCTTCGATCGTAGGTAACAAGCAGGATATTAGTGACATCGACAAATTGTTAATTTTAAAATCATGCTGTAAAGACGACGCGAAAAAATTAATCGATTCAATTGAGCTAACCTCAGATAATTATACTATCGCCTTTGAATTATTGATTAAGCGATATGAAAATCGTAGAGCAATAATCAACACGCACGTAAATAAAATACTATTTGACCTCCCAAACGTACAAAAGGAATCATCCTTTCATCTACGAAAATTGTTGGATACATTACACCAACATTTAGCCGCGTTGGAAAAATTAAAACTTCCTGTGAGATAGTGGGACGTTCTTCTAATTCCAATCATAGTGCAAAAATTAAACGATCGTACTAAGCGAGAGTGGGAAAACAAACAGACCGAACAACTACCAACTTTAGAACAATTAAAAGAATTTTTAACCAAAAAATATTTCACGCTAGAAGCTGTTCAAGTAACAGACACTCAAAAATCATTTAATACGCAAAATAAAAATTTGTACAATCAAAATTCTCAACATAAAGTTCCACAAAAATATTTACAAAAGGGTAACAGACTAGTTTCTTGTCCTAATACCCAATTTCAAGATAACAATTACTCGAACGACAATAATAACTCGGCTTCTAAATTTAATCAAACAAATCAATACTCCGGCAAATTTAGTCAACATTTTTCTTGTTTCATTTGTAAACAAAATCATCCTATTTTTACATGTCCAATTTTCATAAATCTTCCAATCTCAGAAAAATATGCTGAGATAAATAAAAACAAACTCTGTAGTAACTGTTTAAGGCCAGGACATTTAAAGGTAAATTGTTTATCAAGAGGATGCAAAATATGCAATCGTAAGCATAATACTTCTTTGCATACTAATGAAAATCAGATCCAAAATAAAAATATGACTTTGCTCGCTCAAACGTATCCTCAGCAACACGCTAACTTCTCAAATAATCCTCAAGATGATAGTGGCAATCGCTCATTTTATACTTCAGGCATAACACGGAGCAATAACGCACCTCGCGTTTTTGCACAGAATTCAAATCCAAATTTTAGACAAATTCAGCATAATGAAGCGCCGCGAGGTCAGAGTTTTAGCTAGAGATTTGACAACGCCAAGTTTTTTAAATTGTTTAAAAAGGTTATGTTCACGCCGCGGAAAACCGAGCGACATTTTTTCTGACAATAGGTTAAATTTTATAAGAGCAAATAATCAATTCTTAGAGTTATATAATACGTTAAATGATTGCGAACATAATGAAACTGTATCACGTTTTTTGTCAGGGGATAAAATAAAGTGGCATTTTATTCCTGCGCGGTCAGCACATATGGGAGGACTTTGGGAAGCCGCAGTTAAATCAGTTAAATTTCATTTAAAGCGAGTTATTGGCGACGCTTCTTTGACGTATAAAGAAATGTATACTGTACTGGTACAAATAGAAGCCTGCCTAAACTCACGTCCTTTAACGCCTATATCAACAGATCCAAATGATATCCAACCCTTAACTCTCTCGCATTTTTTTAATTGGCGACTCACTAGCCAGTCTACCAGAAGAAAATATAACCGATCTTCAGATGACCAGACTGTCCCGTTACCAGCATATGCAGCAGCTTTACCAGCAGTTCTGGGTGCGGTGGTCTAGGGACTATCTTTGTCAATTACAAACACGATCCAAGTGGAAGACGGATCAGGACAATTCCTTGAAAGTTGGTGCGTTAGTGGTACTAATGGACGACAATTGGCCGCCATTAAAATGGACAATGGCTCGAATTGTTGACATACATAAAGGTGCTGATAACATTGTGCGGGTGGTATCGGTGCGTTTGCCTAACGGTACGGTTTCTAAACGTGCAATAAACAAAGTATGCTTATTGCCCATTGAATAGCAAATATGAAGACTTTTTGTTTTGAAAAGCAGTCTTTTCAAGGCGGGCGGCATGTTGAGGCCTATATGATTATCGAAAACATTATGCACCTCTTGGCAACCGCGTATACCTGGGCAGCTTATATCGACGGCTCCGTACAAGAAAAGAAGGGAACCAGACTCCTCTTTAACACGCCGACGCGAAAGTAGCGTCTCTGCACGTTACGCAACAGTGACATAAATTATAATCGTTTGTTTTACGTTTTTCTTATAAGTTGTAATAATTAGTTTAAATAATACATATGTAACTGATTTACATTTCTACTTTAATAAATTAATGTTTAAAGTAGTGGTCCTTCAAATTATTAAAATCGAACAAGTCACGACAACGAAATTGGTTTCCACAGACCAATAAACAGTGTATGTGATACCCAAAAAGTTATCCTAGAAAAAAATCCTCCACTGCGTACAAGGCTTTTTCCAGAAAGTACGCCTTCAAAGCATTATGAAATCGAGGAAAAGAAGTAATTGATTTAATTTCCAAAGGCAAATGATTATGCATCTTTTTGGCTCTGTATAGAATAGAGCTTTTTACTAACTCGAACCGAGGGGTTTGCAGATAAAGATCATACACTGCGTTGAGAAGTGAATAATTGTGAGACGGCCTACTTGGCATTTCTGACTTATGTTTGCGTACCAAGCAAATATATTCCAATATGAATAAAGAGGGAAGAGTAAGTAGCTTGTATTTTTTAAAGATTTCTTCACAGTGAGCTCTGCTATTAAGTCCAAGCAGATACCGAACTGCTCTCTTTTGGAGTTTAAAAATGCGCTCAAATTGAGTCACACCGCATGTGCCCCAGAATGGAAGGGTGTAACGTAGATGTGACTCAAAAAGGGCATATTAAACTGTTCTTGATGTTTGAAAACTTAATTCCCTGGAAACTGATCTTAAGGCAAAACATGCTGAACTTAATTTTTTTATATAAGGGATCAATATGCAAGTCCCATTTTAGGGAGTAGTCAACATTAAGTCCCAAGAACTTCACAGATTCAACGACGTCCAAACTGGTGTTGTTAAGTACAAAGGGTTGAATAGTAGTTTTATATGATAAGACTTTAGTTTTTGAGACATTTAGGCACAAAAGATTAGAATCACACCACGATTTAATGGTAATTTAGTCATTAGAAATAGTAGCATGTAATGCCCTAGCATCCGGATTGCTTCATGTAAAGCTAGTATCGTCAGCAAAAAGACAGGTTTTGCCACTGATGTTAAGATTGGCCTAGTCATTTATAAAAATCAGAAACAAAATAGGGTCCAGGACTGAACCTTGAGGTACCCCACATTCTATTGGTTTGCAAGAAGACTTCGTCGTATTTACCTTTACAAGCTGGTTTCTGTATCTGAGATACGATTTAAACCACTCAAAGGGCGTTCCTTTGAACCCATAGTGATTCAATTTGTCAATTAAGATGTTATGGTTTACACAATCAAAAGCCTTGGAGCAATCACAAAAAATTGTTGCTGTTGAATGATTATTATTTATACTGGTGTAAACACTATTAAAGAGAGAAAACATAGCATCATTTGTGCACTTGTTACTCAAGAATCCAAATTGGTGAGGAGTAAGAATTTTATATTTAAACAGAAACGATAAGAGCCTTTTTTTTAACCAGTCGTTCAATGATCTTTGATAAAGTGGGAAGGAGTGCGACTGGGCGATAGTTTGAAGCTTGTTGTTTATCTCCTCCTTTATGCAAAGGAATAATTATTGCAGTCTTAAGGCAGGTAGGAAAGACTCCATTTTGGAATGACTTGTTAATTAAGTTTGTTAGGTGGATTAAGGTGCAATTTGGCAGATCATTTTGAGAGTGAGCCCATCTGTACCAGATGATAATTTACTTTTTATTTTATTTATTGTTGTTTGAAGCTCTGTTGATATAATGAGGGCAAAAAAGAAGCTGTGTAAATTCTCATTTGGCAGATATGAACGAGGATCGTAAGAAGCTGTTATGGTAGCCATTAGATTTTTAGCTACATTAACAAAGTAGTGATTAAGATCCTCAGGTGAAGTAGGGATAGGACTAGATGAAGAAGTCTTATTTCTTAATTCATTAAAATAGACCATGTTTCTTTGGCAACATTACTTGATTCGATCATCCTTTTATTATAATAAATATCTTTTGCAGCTTTTATAGTCTTATAGTACATTTTTCTATAAAGCTTGACATACTTATGAAAAAATACGCTGTCTGTAAATTTTTTCAGGTGTGATAATGAGCGCATGATTTTTGCAGAAACACGTAAGCTTTTAGTGGTCCATGGCTTATGATGTTTAATTTTGGTAGGTCTTAGAGGAAACGACTTATCAGCAATACTTGATAAAGACTTTATAAAACTAGAAAATTTACTATCTATATCGTCAGAAAGAAAATCCCAATCAGCCATTTGGCATAAGTTCTTGAATTGTAAGAAATTATTTTTGCCAAAAACACGGCCTAATTTACGTAACGTGTTTTTGCCTTTAGAATTTATGGAAAATTTAGTTAATGCAGCTTCATGATCAGAAAATTCGGAATTAAAAACCGTAGTTCGAGTTCGAGAGCAAAAGATGACACGACATAGTCGATGGTACTACAACTATTTCTAGTTATTCTGGTAGGAAAGTTAATATGCATTACTATACCCATTGAGGCGAAAATAGAGTGAAGAGATTCTTGAGCAGCACACACACTGGAAAAATCAATATTAAGGTCGCCACATAAAATTAATTTACCTTTTAAGGGCAAGGATTCTAGCAAGCTTAGTAGTTTTTAAAGGAAAGTCTGTAAGTCAGCGTCAAGTGTTCTATACAGGGTGTGTCAACAAGGTGTACGGCCAAGATAGCGCCTTAACTATACGAGGTAGAGCAAAAAGTTCTACAGCAAAGTTGTAGGGTTGAGAAAAACCTACGAGCTAAAAATATTTTTATGTATACTGGGTGTATCACAAAAAAGTTACTATAAAATATGATTTTTTTTAAACGGTACGCCCTGTATATTATGGTACTAAAATATGAGGCAAAAAGAGTACTTTACTTTGATATAACGTTTTTAAAATTTCCGTGTGGCATCGCAACGTAATTAATTTTTTTATGTTATTTTTTGCCTTTTAAAGGGTTCGTTTAAAAAATCATAATTAACTTAAAATTTATTCTGCGCCTATGAAACTTGTACCACAGTTATTCTAGGGTACCTCCTTTCGGCTGACTATGATAATTTGTATTGTTTTAATACAGAGTGTCTTAAAAGAACTTTCAAACTTGCTGAAATTAAATACGCAATATTTCAAATTGTTCAAATGGAACACCCTGTATATTTTTATCTTATTAAGTTTGTCCATCAAATACCTTCATTTTTTAAATAATATGTTCTATAGCTAAACCGAGTACTTTTTGAGATATTTTAACTTTTCTGTAAAATACTATGCATAAAACGGGTAAGATTTAAAAAAAAATGATATTTAATAGTAACTTTTTTGTGACACACCCAGTACACATAAGAATATTTTTAGTTGGTAGATTTTTGTCAACCCTACAACGTTGCAGTAGATCTTTTTGCTCTACCTCGTAAAGTTATGGCGCTATCTTAGCCCTACACCTTGTTGGCACACCCTGTATACACAAATAATATAGAGGTCGTATGTGTTATGGTAAACTATGGAAAATTCAAATACTTCTTCTGATAAAAAGTTATCAAAGTTAGTTACCGGTGAAAAATCGTTGTTTATAGACATAATCATAGTGCCCCCATGAGATAAATTAGTTCTATTAAATCTTGCTATTGTAGTGTAATTTTGAACAAAAACAGGTTCATCAATGTTTAGCCAGTGTTTGGTTTTAGCAACTATTTCTGAAAAATTTAGCTCTTCTAATAAAAGAAATAATCCATTAGTTTTGTGTCTTAAGGACTGAATGTTAAGAAGAAATACGCTAAGCTTGCTATCATCCGATTTATCAGAGGGTGCTTGATTCTCTGGTCGCGTCACGTTATTTAAAAATTTTTGTTCCTAGTTGAGGAACCACTGGAAAAAATAATTAGATTGACTTTCTCGTATTTTTTGAAGCCTTAAAATTTTTTCCGAAGAAAAGAAGGACCCAAAAGCGGAGAGGTTTTCTTCCAGTTCGGCTGTACCAATTCCATAGACGTCGTGGAAACGGATATACAAGCGTCGGAGGGAGTCTATGTTAGTAGGTAGGCCCTCTGAAGCTAGCATTAGCTTGACACTGGTCTTGGTGTGGCCTTCGAGACAGACGTTGGAAGGCTGGTCATAGAGGTATGACAAGTAGAGCCTAAGAGTTTTTAAGATGGTGCGGTCTCTCAGTCTAGCCAACAGGTACCGTCCATTTTCCGCATCAGAATTTTGGGATAGTCGCATCACTGGAGGAGTCATCGGGTCCATATTATGCAGTCCGTCATCATCGTTGCCTTCTCCACAAGTTTGAAGCTGACATTTTCTTTCCCAAATGACTTAGATGCAGCTATCGCATCTTTATCTGAACCAATTTGAAGCATATTGAGCTGATTTGAGACAGGTTTGGGAGTTATGGTTTTATTAGGGTTGCCGGTAGAGAATTTAACGGTGGTAATGGACCTATCCTCCGTCCATCCACTACAGCACCAGCCGGCCATACGTTCGTCTCTTTTAGCTGGCTAAAAACATCCTTGTTTTGGACACCTACTTTAAAGCTGGAGTTCACACTGTCTTCATTTTGCGTGAAGGGAAAACATCGAATAAAAGCATTAGTCTGGAGCTTATCTTTAACGTAGTGAGTCAGGAGAAATATGGAGATGATTAAGTAATGCCATTCTTCCCTAGTTATGGTTTTCTGAGGTGAAACCGTTTTTCTTTTTATAGGGGGCGAAACTTCTGATTCCAGATCGGTCTGTATAAAAATGGAAATAAATCTTTTTGCTATTGGTGGAATGTATTTAGGGATTTCTTTTTCCTTAACTGTCAACTTTTCCATTTTAAGGGCCATTTGATTAATACTCTCCCGTAAATCTTCCATTTTCTTGGCATGTTCTTGTTTGGGGGAATCATGAATCTGGATCTTGACGGATTCGTCGTGATTTCCCAAAAGAAGTGAAGACAGGTTAAAGAGCTCTTGTTTCATATCCCTGATTGAGTGAAACATTGACTCTTGACCATTTTCAGATCTACTATTGGCAAGCAAGTTGTGACTGTCATCCATTTTCTCGAACAAAACCTTCCATTTGGGATCAGTTTGACTCAAGATGTCATATAGTTCTGTAATGACAGGGTAGAGATCCGTATTCTTTTTGAGACATGAACCCAAAGCATCAACAATGTCTAAAGGAATCTGCGCTTTTTGTAACTGTGAAACCTTGTCGTGAAGGTATTTTAAAGTAGGAGAGTCACAAACATTGCAGAAGAATCTAATGTTATGGTACTTTTGGTTATACAATACCTTTGTTGTGGCCTTATCCAAACCAGTACAGGACATGCAAAAATTTCGGCGACATTCCCCGCTACAGCGAAGCTTATATTTTTCTTTCTCCAAGATGGTCTTTTGATAGGAATGACACTTAAATTCAGCCATAATTTTTTAAGATTGATTTCAAAAAGTGTCCAAATATTTAAATAAAAAATAAAATGTTCCGTGAACGAAAACTATTTGTAAAGCAGGAGACTGGAACTGTTTATTATCAAATCACACGCACTGCGAAAACTTGATGTTGTAGAGTTAAAGTTCAATAAATTGTGATTTTAAGGTCAAGTTTAGGTTAACAGGTACTAATTTAACCGGAAATCAAAACTAATGGCTAAAACTATTCTTGACACATTGATACATTATTAACCATTATATCGTGTTGGATAAGTTGGAATGGATGGCACTCAAAGATGTAGCACCTAATTGATTTTTAAAATATGTAAAAAGTGGAAAAATAATCATAGAGTGTCATGGCATAACAAGTTTAGATGATGGTTACACGTTAAGTATTTCAGGCATCCAGTCTGGTTTTAGATTGTTCCTTGTATACATTAACTTAAAATGACAAAGAATGCGCTTAAAAATAAATAAATTGTCAGATATGCTGATCAGTAACCTGTAATAAATCCACAACCAATAATGTTCGTGCTCTAAACTTGGGTTTATATCTTAACGAAATTTTGTCATTAGAGCCTACCATGCATAAAGTTTAGGAAGAATAGTTGCACCAATAGGTACGTTGAAAAGAGTTCATGTCATAGTTTCCACATACATATTGAAAAAATTATATTTTTTCTTGGTACACTGTCGCCTACAGTATCTGTCGATTTTTTGGTATTCTGCAAGGAAAAAATACAATAAACCTTTCTTTTAGTTTATTTTGCTAGACTTAGGGTTTAATCAGTGTCAATTGTGTAAGTTTAATAAGCAAGATGTGTAAATGTAGATTTTTTTAAATAAAGCATTTCTTTCTTTCTAGTGAATTAAAGAATATCAGGTCTAGACACAATAATAATGCACTTTTCTTTTGTAACTTGTAATACATGTTTTACATAAACTTAGTCTTTAATTCACGTTTTTTGAGCGATGAGATATTTGTCGAGGAATTCAAGACAAAAAAGTGCACGACTTTCTGCGCCTATATGCGGAGCTTATACCTTGACTTATATCTCAGCTGCTTATTTGATGCCAAATTTATGCAACAATTTTAAAACAATTTTTATAAAAAAAAATATTATTAACTAGTCCTTCGAGTCGGATCAAATATTCCGTTAGAGCAACATTATTACCCCAAATATGTCATCTTAAAAGAGGCTCTTCTTCTCGGGAATTCCCTTCGCGTTTCCACAATAAGCACGTACGTTTCATCGATCGTCATTTAAGTCCCTTTAAAAGGGCATAGGGATGCCGACCGCCGAATATTGCCGATAACTAAGTGTAAATGAGCCGAGGACAAAACATTAAGTGCTCCGGGAGCGTGACTTGCGACCTAAATTGCCTCCCTCTCGAGAGAACTTAATTGACTAAAGTAAGAAAAAAATTTCTTAAATTAAAAAAAGAAACTGGTATGTAGTACGTAGTACGTAGTTGCGTGACAGAAAAACATCCCCTCGCGTTTATAAACTACACTTAATGCGTGTTAACTGTATATATAAACCTGTCGCAAGATAAAGGGATATAGTGGGTCAGTTGGTTCGCGTAAACGTTTACATATAAAAAATATTAACTAATTACTATGTCGTGACAGGTGTAGGTGAGCCTGGAAATAAATATGCTAATGTTATGGGGTGATAATATTTTGATTAATTAATTTGGGGCATACTGGAGCATACCTAATAACTTTTTATTAATTGCCATTCTTTTGAAGAAATTAATTTGTTTTAATTAAGTCAAATGATCAATTAGTTTGTAGCCAAATTTGTTCAAAGAATTCAACAATTCAATCAAATTTTTGGTATCATTGACGATTTTTCCAAAACTAAAAAATCCTTTTTAATAATGAAGTAAATGAACTTACCTAACAAAGAAAAAAAAGAAGCTTACTTACTTAAAATGAGTACGAGAGAAATAAAATACATTTAAATCAAACAAACAATGAGACAAAACAACTAAAACAAAACATTGCAAGCAATTCTCAGCTGAAGTGTAAGGAGATTTGTATGGTAGTCAAACAAAAAAGAGTGGAAAAAGCTACAAAAGAGAAAAAACTAGATTACTAAAGACGTGAAAGTGAAAGAGCTTTAATTGAAAACATGTATGACACTTCCGATAAAAATACATTAAGATAGAGATAATATCAATGAACAACTCATCAAATACGAGAAAATGGAACTATAGAAAGAACTCATCAAACTACTTGTTACAATACAATATAATACAATATATTACGGAAATTTTCATAAATACACAATCCAATTTACAGATGCAACTTATAAGTTATAATATAATTCATAGTTGTAACTATAGATACTTAAACAAAAATTAATGTGATTCTTATTTTTAATATTATCGCAATTAAACAATGAATCCATTAGAATGAAACGAAAAATTTTACTAGATCACAAATTAGGCCTGTGTTCAAAATTTTTCATTTCCTACATTGATACAAAGACAAAAAAAGTTTTTGTTTTCTTTGTAAATAAATAAATATGTTATTCTACTATAAGGAACAGAGGAGCGGAGGAGGCACAAGCAGTAACTAGGAAGAAATTAAAAATTCAAACAAAATTGCAAAACAAGTGAATCGACTTTCAAGGGATTATATTTTATGACAAATGGCAACTACGTAAACTAATAATCAAAAATAATTAATAAATGCACTTTTTTTTTAATAGTAAATACAAGCACAAGAGGAAAGTCCTATGTCACCCTTGGAGTGGTGCTTGCGCGAAGATATTTGTGGGCATTTATTTTGAATCGCTGTAGGTTGTATGCGTCGGGAAATATGTGAGATGGAAGCCCGTTCCACAAAGAAGATGTTCTCCAGATGAATAAGTCCCGATACAGCGACGTCCTTGGGGTAGGCAGGTGGACTCGATGTTGATGAGCCGCAACTGCTAGACGCGTCCTTCTTGCCGGAACAGCCCTGGGTTGAATCAGGCCTGCCAGCTCAGAGGAGCACTTACCATGATAATAACGGTAGAATAAACAGAGATCAGCCACCTTTCTCCTGTGCTCCAGACTATCCAGACTCTTTGTCAGTTCTGGTTTGTCGATAAGACGAATAGCTCTCTTCTGTATAGAATCCAGCAGGTTTAATCTATGCTTGGGTGCAGAGCTCCAGACATGCGAGCAATACTCGAGGGAAGGGCGTATTTGAGCCTTATAAAGAGTCAGCAGCTGTTCTGGTGTATACAGTTTTTTCGTTTTGAAAAGCACTTCGAGTTTTTTGGAAGCCGCCTTGGCGACCTCGGCAACGTGGTCATGCCAGGACAGACTGTTGGTGACCTCGACTCCTAAAAGATGTAAAGTTGATTTCATTAGCAATGTTTTCCCTGCCCTAACCAGCTCCGGGCCACCAAGGTTAGTCTTCATCGTAAATACTGCAGCCTGCGTTTTTTAGCGTTAAAATTGACCAGATTATTTCCGCCCCACTCCAAGATTGCTCTAATATCGTTGTTGGTTGAAGCTACTTGTTGCTGCCTAAGATTCTGAGAACTTGCGGCTGTCGTTGGTTTGGCGTTGGTTTAAATGTGGAAATAAGTGTGCTATCGTCCGCAAAGCTGTAGATTGGATTGACAGTGGTTCCTAGCAAATCATTGATATATATCAAGAAAAGGGTGGGGGATAGAACGCACCCTTGAGGGACTCCAGCGTTAATGTTAAATTTGTCGGAGAGGTATCCATCGATGGCTACTTGGATTGTTCGTTGTTCAAGAAAACTTTTGATCCAATTCAATAATGAGTTTTGTATGCCGATAAAAGGAGAGCTTGGTTAGTAGTCCCTCATGCCACACTCTGTCAAATGCCTTGGAAATGTCAAGAGCGACTGAGCGGGACTCGCCGTGCTTCTCCATGGCCTCCGTCCACAAGTGTGTGACGTAAGCCAGAAGATCGCCGGTGGATCTAAGCTTTCGGAAGCCGTATTGATGATCGCTGATTAGTCCAGATGATTCCAGATATCTTAACAGTTGTTGGTTGACTGCTTTCTCCATAATCTTCGATATTACTGAAACTAGTGCAATCGGGCGGTAATTGGAGGGCATCGTCTTCTTACACTTTTTGAGTACAACTTGCACTCGAGCAGTTTTCCAGCTTGTTGGAAATTGGCCCTGCTTATACGATACCGTGAACAGTCTACATAAGGGAGGAGTCAATTCGTCTGCACAACGCTTTAGTATTAGGGCTGGAATTCCATCGGGTCCAGAAGCTTTGTTGGTGTCTATGCTTTTAAGAATTTTATATATAATTCGTTGGGGAAACGAAATTTCTCCCATCGATGAATTCACCTTTGGCAAATATGGCGGTGTTTTGCCTTGCGAGTGCAGGTTAGAATTGGACGCGAAGAGTTTACCCAGTAAGTTGGCTTTTTCCCTTGCTGTTACCGCGATAGAACCATCATCTGCTGTTAGGGGTGGCAAGGCCGACTTGGCAAATCCTTGACTAACGGCTTTCGATACCGACCAGAAAGATCTTGTTCTATTTGGGCAGTTTAGTAGTTTGTTTTTGATCCTGTTGTTGTGACTCTCTTTGCATTCATCAATAATTCGCTTGCAGCTATTTCTGGAGGCTAAAAAGTTTCTCCGATTTTCGATGGAAGGATGTTGATGCCATTTGCGATATGCTGCGTTTTCAGTGTTTACTGCCTTTTTGCAATTCAGGTTGAACCATTGCTTGTTGTTTGATCCGCATTTAGTAGAAAAAGGGATATAAGCTTCCATTCCTGCCAAAATCGTCTCTGTAATTTGGTTTGCACATTCTGAGATATTATTGGTTCTAAAGCAGACTTCTTTCCAAGGGAATGAGCGATAAAATTCCCTTTAAATTACACTTTAAATTACTTTATTAATAACTTTTTAAAATTATTATAGTTTCGTGTAATAAACTGTGTTAGTTCAATATTTAAATTTTTTGGGTTATGACATTCCTCAATTTTTGTTTTTAAATTTTGCGGTAAGATTTTAAGAATTTTTGGAAGCAAAAACAATATATTTCTTTGCAAATGAGATTTCTTTAAAAATATGATTGTATTTCATTATTTCTTTTAGAACGGGTGCTATAATGATGATCAAACTCAGTGAAAATATGTTTGATTTTGTATAAATAAAGACTTGTACGTACAAATAATCCTCTTAGATTTAAAACATTAAATTCAGAATAAAGATTAATAAACATATTTTTATATTGAATTATCTTTAAAATTTTGTTTTAGCACACCTTTAAAATCTGCAATGCAGTTTCGCGAAGACCACCTCAAATTGGTAAACAGTATCTTAAAATAGATACAGAAATGATAAACTATTTTTATTGTTTTTCCATTTAGAATGTTTCGAAGCTGGTAAAATTTGTAATAAAGTTTTCGAAGTTTTTTCGCCGTTTCGATAGCATGCTCATTCCAGCGAAGATGCTGATCAATATATAAGCCTAAATATTTAATTTTATTCGTTTTCTGTATACTTGGACAGGTACAAGAAGTATTTAAAAATTACAGGTTATGGCATGAATTTTAATATCAGATTGTTCGAGTTGATCGGCAGCCGTTAATGAAAATACTATAAATTTAGTTTTTACATTGTTTAGGCTTATTTTATTGCTACTTGTCCATTTTTGTAAAACGCTAAGGCCTTGTTCAGCTTTCAAAAATACATTTTCCCAATTGTTGTCTGTAATGTTATTACAGTGTCATCGGCAAAGTAAATAATTGAATCATTCTTCAGCAATTGCCCCAATTTATTAATATAAACTAAAAATAAAACTGGTCCCAGGACTGTGCCTTGAGGTACTCCAGTGCTAATGACCCTTCCGCTACTTAATGTATCATTACATCGCACTTTTTGGATACGATTTTCCAAATCCTATATCGGTTGGAATCCATATAGGTTGTAATGCATTTTTTATTTTGCTGCATTTTAGATAGTAATCCCGGAAGCAACAAAAGACAGCATCTTCAGTGCTTCTGTTTTGCCTCAACCCAAACCGTTTACTATAAATGAAATTTTGTGATTCAAAAAAATCCACGAGGCGGGCTTTAACACATTTTTCGCATAATTTGGAAAAGTTACTTAGAAGTGAGATTGATCTATAGTTTATCATTTAATATGGGTCGCCACTTTTAAAGACTGAAATAACTATAGCAGTTTTCCATTCTGCAGGAATTTTCGAAGTACTAAAAGTTAAATTAATTACACGTACTAAAAGCTTTAAAATAAAGGTATGTATTGATTTTATTAATTTGGCGCTTATACCGTCTTCACCCGGAGAAGAGTCTGTTTTCAAAGAGTTTATATGTGATACAAGTTCTTCTTCGTTGACTGGTTTTAAAAAAAATAATTTATTTACAGCATAGTTACTTATAAGAGGGAACAGTAACATCAATACTGACCTCGGTCCTTAAGCACTTTACTTAACACATTGCTAATATTTGGCTTATGGAAAATGTGCCAATATACGAGCTGCGATTTAGTTCTAATAGATCAACGGTGGACGCAATATTCATATTACGGTATTACGCTAAATGATGGAATAATTGATAAAAATGCATTTACTGATAAGTTCCAATTAATTCCCGATTGTCAGTCAGGTTTCAGGATACATTTTGGTACCACTACATGCTTTGTCAAAATTTCTAATGATATAAGATTTAACGAGGAAAAAAAGGATCTAACCTGTCTTACTTTGTTAGATTATAGTAAAGCTTTTGACACTATAGATCACCACTTATTACTTTCCAAATTACATTATAATGGCTTTTCGAGTAATACCATTAAATTATTTCAAAGTTACCTTTGTGATCGATTTTGTTGTGTAGTTATTAAAAATGAAATTCCTAATTTATGTTGCTGACATGAATAAATCACTAAAACACTCTCAAATTCTTTAGTATGCAGATGATTCTCAACAGTATTTACCATTAAACTTTATTAATATTCAATAGGCAGAACTAAATATAAATACTGATTTAAATAATATTGCTCTATATGCGCAAGAACACAATTTAAAAATTAATCCCTCTAAATCTCAAGTGATGATCTGTCATTCAAATGATCAGATTAAAGAGATCGTCAAAGGCAATTTAAATATTAAAATTGGAAATGTTTTTAGACCAATTAAGGATGAGCTTAAAAATTTTGGAATGTTTATGGACTGCGAAGTAACATTTGAAAGTCATATCAATAATAAATTAAAATTGGCATATCTTAAATTAAAAAATATTTCACACTTAAAAAAATATCTTTCCTCAAAAACTAAATATTTACTTTGCGAATCCCTTGTTGATTATGAAGATGCTGTTTATACTAACTCAATTTCTGGTGTACTTTGTAGAAAAATTCAAAAGTTTCAGAACTCACATATGCGATTTGCTTACTCTACAGTGCTTTCATTTCAAAACGATCCACCCATAATAACTTTCTTAAAAAAAAAAAAAACAAAAAAACACGTCAAATTAGATTTACAGGGGGACGTTTAATTATGCATTTACTAAAGTTCTTTCAATCACCTCCTCACCTCCAGCTAACCTCACTTTAATATGTCAAACGGGAACCCCCATCGCGTTATACATCATAGTAAGCAGCGTAAAATTCTCTATTCAACGGTACCAAAAAAAATGAAATCGGTAAATGTGTAAGCAAATAGTTAGCAAAAATATCTAGAAATAATGAATATTTTATTTACGCTAAACTTTGGTATTTTAAATGAATACTTTTAGTGTGGTACCTACATCATTTTAAAATTCTTACATTTTTTATAATAGATCAGCAAAAAAAAATACAAGCAATTTAGAAGTTAAAATGTGTGGTAACAAACAGTACATTTAGTTCAAGCAAATTATTTATTTTTTTAAGTAAAGAATGTGTAACGTTATTTGCGAGAAAAAAGAGTGTCTTCAAATTTTTTGCAATAATCTTTGCAGACTTATAACTTTGTATGTGTATTTATTTCACTTATATTTTTTGCAAAACCTACCTAATAGGTACAAAAAAACACTGCAATAGTTATACCCTGTATAATAAATATTACATTCTTGTAATCAGTATTAGATATGCATAATTTGCATATTATTAATATAAATAGAGGTAATAACAAAATAAAGCAACTCATTTGTTAGTAGTAATTACCGATGTACTAAATAAAACTTTTTAAAAATAAATTTTCTTAAACCCTAAAGAAAACTGGCGCAGTCGGTAGGATACACCAAGCGAGTTATATACAGAAATCATAAACCGCGTTCGTTTTAATGATTTATGGTGTATACCAATAAAAGTTAAATTAGAGATTCGGTAGTGCGAACCAAAGGGGCTCACGACCAGGGAAGATTCGTCCTATTGGTGCGAGGCAAGGAACAGCATCGTCTAACCCTCATAACGTATAGAATCCAGGGAAGAGACAGAATCGCTCATCCTATTGGAGAAATGAAGATTTTGTTGTTATTGTAAGAACATTGATTATTGTTTATTATTGACAAGAAGGTATAATTTCTAATGTTGAACGATTTAATTTGAGTAGTAGAAAATCCAAATATTTTCTGTTTTATTTAATTTTTTTAATAATAAATAAATAAATATTCAAAATGCCTGAACCCAATTATACGTTAATTAGGTTCCAAGCCGATAATATTTCATCATTTGATGGTAACCCTAGGCAAATTAAAAGATTTATTTCTGCATGCGAAAATTTCATAAATACCCATAGACATAATATTGATGTGAATGCAACAATAAATACTTGTTTATTTGATACAATTTTAACAAAGCTTACTGGTAGAGCCGCTGATTTGGTGGCTTCCAGAGTTGAGTTAACTACTTGGGAACATATTAAACAATCTATCATTAGTACATTCGCGGATCAACGTTCAATTGATTGCATCATTCAAGAGATAATTGCGTGTAGACCAAAAAAAGATGAGTCACCACAATAGTTTGGTTTAAGGCTCCTGTCTTTTGTTCTCTAAAATAAACGTTAGTTTGGATGAGAAAAGTCTTAAGGTATTAAAAATTAATGAATATTCGAATTTGGTTTTAAAAACTTTTATTAGTGGTCTCAACTATCATATGCAGTTGGTCTAAAAGACTCCAAGATACTTGAAGAAGCAATGTGTTTAGCTCAAGAAGAAGAAAACTGCATAAGTAATTCAAAAAGAAATTTTGATTTAAAACCCCCACAACAACAACAACAACAACATGCGTGGAGACCATCCCAACACAATTCCAACAATAATATATTTAGCGACCACAATTTAATCAACAACGCTATATTGCTACACCACATCCATCTTATCGGCAAAATAGATTTGAACAAAACCCGAACATTTTTAATAATAATCAACCAAGGTTTAACCCTGGCTATCCATTTAGACCACCTCAACATAATAATCAACCACAGCCACATAATAATTACAACTACAACCGTAATTATGGTAATTTTAACCAAAATAATAAACGACCTGCGACCTCTTCAGTTGTTAGGCAGTATACTCAAAATAGAGGTGAACCAATGGACACATCGTCCGGTAACACTGTCATACATGCTCATCCCATACAAACACAAAAATCCGATTTTCTCATTGAAGATGTGCATAATATGCACAATTCTGAACCCTCATGTAGACAAACCCAAACACTAGGTTGCCATTGTAACCCAAACTACCCAAATAATTCGAATAATATATATTCAAATATTAATAGACCCCTTAATTGTAATAATGAGCAGAGCTATGATAACCTAGAATATTACCCTGAAGAGAATAATTTTGATAATTTTCATTATAATCAACCCTTAGATGAACCTGAAGAATTTTATAATAATTTTCCCCACGAGGAAAATTTTCAAGAAGTCTCAGACCCAGAAAACAAGACATAATTCTTTTAAATAATCACACCAATTCCGATCTACCTATTATTTATCTACCTGAAATTAACGCAAAATTTTTGATAGATACCGGTAGCGAAAAAAGTTTTATAAAACCCCAATTAGCCTACGAAATTTATCCTAACTCTATAGTTCACGAACCATTTTTTGTAAGAACCGCACATGCGACTTCCACACATAACGAAATTGTAAATAAACCCATATTTCCCTCATTCAAGTCCGAGGAAAGTCATAAATTCTATCTATTCGATTTTTCGCCGAAATTCGACGGATTGTAGAGAATAGATTTTCTTACACAAATAAAAGCAAATATCAACCTAAAAGATTCTAATTTAGAATCCCAGAATATAACTTTACCCTTCCATTTCGAAAAACATTCTTCTCGCGAACTCGATAAGAATATATGCCAACCTTCCGAATTAATAATACCAGCAACAACATCACAAATTATTAAAATCCCAGTAAACTACACCTCGGGCATTGGCATAATTAATTATAAGAATTTCGGATCGGCAGAAATGCCCCAAGCCTTAGTAAGCATAAAAGACTCACATACTTTTACTACTATTACGAATTCTTCGGAAAACACAATAAAGCTTACTCTGTTAAAACCCGTAAAAATAGAACCTATAGAAAATCAGATTTTTATATAACTAAAAAAATGGAAACTGACAACGAACTGAACGAACACATAGACAATTTACAAAAAGAAAATTTAAAAAATTTACGTCTCAATCATTGTAATTCAGAAGAATATAAGGCTATTCGTAATTTGTGTTACGAATATAGAGAGATTTTCTACTGTGAAAATACTCCCTTAACTTTTACCAACCAAATAAAACATAAAATTAACGTAACGGATGAGACTCCTGACCTATTTTCACTAAAACTTATAGATATCCTCATGTACATAAAGCCGAAGTAAATTCTCAAATTTCAAAAATGCTAAAAAACGGGATAATTCAAGAATCGTTATCACCCTGGAGCAGTCCTATTTAGATAGTTCCAAAAAAAAATGGATGCATGGGGCCTAAATTAGAAGCTTTCCACTGATTGTACCAATTATAAACTGTATGTTTTGGGGGATTCAATGAGGAACAAGCAATAGATATTGAATTTTTACCTTCTAACTCTGATTTAGACTCATGCAAGCCAATTGTTTCTTTTACTCTAAGACCATCGTCAAAATATGTTTCAAATATTTCTTTTATGTTTTTTGCTGGTCTTAAATACGAATACGATTTTGAAGTGTCATAGTGGTTATGTACGTGCTTAAATTCTATTAGACCTGGCAATCCATCCTTAAAAATAAGAAAAATTGTATTATAATGAAGGTTACCTGAAAAAGTATATATGTTGCATTTTGCTGTTATTTTCCTCTATATGGTCATGCCGTTGTTCATTACTATAGCAGGGACATTTTTAAATAGAGGACCAACTAGTATATCGTGTCAATTGACTTTGAAATCTTTGAATAAAATTTACCTACCTTAACATGAGCGTCTTTTTTCATAGTATCTTTGGTTGTTAACTTAATTTTAATATGCATTTCTGCAGGACAGGCACAATTTTTGGACCGCCTTCGCTTATTATTTATAGGATCTAGTCTCTTATAAACATATATTCGTTGAATTGCAATTCTCGCATTTTGTAAGGCGATGTATCACGCTTCCTTCCAGCTCGTGCCATTTTAAAAACATTTTCATATTCATGGATACTGTAAATATTAATATGACGTTTAGCTGACTCAATGGAGCTGTGCATCGAGTCCACCTCCACATAAGAATGTCCGCTTTCCATAAACTTTTGTTCGATAACACATAACACAAAGTGTTGGGTGAACTCTCACAATATGTAAAAGGAGAGCTGTGACCTGTACATTTCTATTTTGACCTCCACATGTGTCGGAAAAAATAGTTAAATATTTTACTTCGGAAGATAATGAATTTATGTATAAGGATAAACAGGCACCAATTTCACAGCTTCCACGCTTTACATTTATTTCGGTCCAAAAGTAGCAAAAGGCTTCGTTTGGTGGAGCAGATTCATAAATTGTAAAATTATATAAGTTAAGTTTGCGAAGATAATACAGTAAACTGACTTGTGATGTTGGGATTTGGAGCACGCTTTGCATATCACATGTTATAGACTTACAACTTTTATCACCAGTTGCTATTTTTTTATCTTAATCCTTTTCTTTCATAGACTTCTTTTCTTCTTAAATGTTCCTGATAATTTAACTCTAACTTTTCTTTATCTATAGCTGTTGCCTGTTGATATTCGTTGCAAGTGGGACATTGGTCTTTTTTTGGTTTAAAGAATGATAGATTGTATTGGGTGCAAAATATTCTTCTATATGTAATAAGACTTACTCCCGGCGATTGATTTTTTACATTCTTCCATAAATAAATCAAACATTTTCTTAATATTTAGATTAGGATCTAAATAAAGCCGTTTAGTCGATTTTCTTGTGTAATGGCTCTCGACAACAGGAAAACTTTCAATGTGTTCTTTCACGCTTATTATTACGTCTTCTGGAGTCTTTTTAGCTGGAGCTTTTTGACCTCTCTTGTCTGTACCACTGTACTCACCAGTTTCGCTTCTATTTTTAAATGCATTTAGGATTGGAATATTTGAAATGCATAAAAGTTTTTCAGAAAAAAGACTGACAAACTTGATACCTAACTTCCTTTCCTCTCCTTTTCGAGGCCGCCGATATTTTACTTCTTTTATTAAAACATCCATTATTATAAAATCTTTTTGCCGTAGGTATTCCAGAATGTCTGGCAAAATACCTTAGGTTCATCGTCAAAAAAATATGTCGAACATTTATAACGGCACTTCTCACAATTCACTAGCTTGGGAATTTTGGGAGTTTGTATCTTTCCTGTTACACTTTTATACGGTTGGCTTCTTTTCTTCTTTTCTATATTTTTTTTCTAGCTTGAAGGCCTTGCAGTGCACCATCTAGTTTTCTTTAAGCTAGTTTCATGTATAACTTGAGTTTTAAACTCTTCACCATCTTTGCCTTCTTCACTAGTTGCTGAACTATCATCGTTTTTTTCTGGTACATAGTCCTTATCTTTTAAAGAATCGTCCGAGGACTCTATATCCGAGCTATATTTCATTACTTGGTAATTGCTAGGTCCAGGTACATCCGGATTTAGCACAAAGGGAAAGTTGCTTTGGTTCGGAAGACACTGAGTATTAAAGCCGTCCACGTCTAAGCCAAAGTTCACAGACGCGATATTGCTTGGTACAGAAATTTCAGCTCTTATTTGTCCGTCTGAAGACACGCTATTTTGTGTCGCTAAATTAAACGATATGTCACAGTCAGTTGTATGCTCAGTTCTTGAATTTAAAGAAATGCTTTGCGATGACTGTCCTGAACTCAGCCGATCTAAAATAGTTTAAAAATATATTACAAAATTACAAGTTTTTTAATTTGTTCTCTTAATTTTATTTTTTAATTAAAAATATTTAACATAATTTTTTTAAAAATTAGGTAGGTATCTACTTTAAAATGTTTTTAAAAGTTATCTTAAACTAGGCAATTTTAACTTTAGAGCATATTAATTAGGTACGAGAAATATTAAATAAACCAAGTGGAAATGTACTAATTACTCTAATGCTATATTATAATAATTGTCCATTTTTTACCCGGGAAAGAGTCATCTGCCTTCACGGGAGATAATGTGGTATAAGTTCGGTTTCTCGAGTCTGTACAATTTGTTTGCGTAGTGGAGTCTGCAAAAGAAATATTCAGAAATAAAAAAGTGCGATTATTTATTAATAACTCAAACAACTGACAGTACTGTAGATATTTAAATTATATCGAAAAAGTTTATGTGACGCCATGGTTAGATTATACCAAAGGCCCAAAAAAACTTAAACAATGTATTTAAAACATTAATATAAATAACAAACTACTTACCCCTGACACTCCGCTGAGCTCTTAATTGTTGAAATATTTTGTCCACACGCTTCATTATGCACATCACTCAAACTCTACACAAGATAAACTAAACTGTTTTGTTGCAAATTCGATCTAAATCAACGATATTTTGCAGGTCCATACGAGTCATATGTCCGTTATTATGCGGTAAAATATATTAAGTCAGAATTTTTCGCGATGTCCGTACAAAACGCTTACGAGAAATATCCATTAAGTCAGTTAGTGTATTTTGCCAGAACGAAATACGTTATTACTGACTTAGTAAATCTATGATTTTTGCAGAATAGTGTAATAAGAAATTCTTAATTGACTTAATGAATTTTACCATTAACAAATTTTATGAAATGTAACCAGGTGGTGTAAATAACTTAAAACTGAAAAAAATTGACTTAGTGTCTTTTGCTTGTAACCCGACGATATAGTTTGATAAACTATGCTAGAAAAACACTATTTATAATTGATCCAACTACTATTTAGAAAACCAAATGTTGATATATAAAGATGGTGGAATAGTCGAACTCTCAATTTCATACACCAGACAAATAAAAAAGTAGTAAATAGAATTTTATAATTTTTTAATTTTTCAATTTTTCAGGCAGTTGAAATTACTTGAAACAAGAAATATCTACATTTTGGAAAAGAAATTACGTAAAAAAATTAAATGATTTTAACTTCCTGAAAATATTTTTTTAGTAGATGATAGTTAAAAAATTATTTAAAATAGGAAATATTCAAATTTTTAATAAGAAGCTACCTTAACATTAAACAAATTTAAAATGGCGTCAACTGCCTGGAAATATATATTTAAATTAATTTTTCAGGCAGTTAAAATTACTTGAAAGAAGAAATATCTAGATTTTAAAAAATAAATTTCGAAAAAAGCCTAAAATGGTTTCAACTACCTGAAAATATATATTTTTTAAATTTTTCCAAACAATTGGAGCATTAAAAACTCCTTCAACGAAAAGAAAAATGACTTCGACAGCCTAGAAATATATATATTTTATTAATTTTCCAGATTAAACCAGTTAAAAAATTCCTTAAAATAAGAAGTATCCAACTTTTTGAAACACACTACTTCAAAAAAATTGACAAATGGCGCCAACTGCCTGAAAATATATTTTTTTAAAAGTATCCAGACCTTTTTCATGTTCAGGAAAATTCCAACTACCTGGAAAAAAGAAAAGAAAATCCAGACAGTGAAGTCTTTAAATTTCTTCCAAGATTTATTTTTAGGACTTTTCTTATTTTAGGTAAAACATCAACTTTTATTCTTTATCAACTATTATAACTTTATTTCCAGGCAGTTAAAGTAATTTTCCATTTTAGTTGTTAAGTAATGTTTTTCTTATACAGTCTAGGAAATATAGTATTTCCAAGCGATCCAAACACTATTTAGAAAATCATACGATAATATACAAAAAAAGGTGTAAAACTGAAATTTTCAATTTTTTATACTTATTTTTGTCTGAGAAATATAGTTATAAAGTTATGTTGCTTTTAGGTAATGTGATAAACTACGTAAGAAAAATACTCTTTTCAGATGATCCTAACACTATTTAAAAAATAAAACGATGATATGTAACCAAAAAGGTGGAAAAGTCAAATGCTAAATTTTATATCCTCATCTTCGTCTGAGAAATACAAAAGTACAGTTATAAAATGATGTTTTTCTTATACAGTAATCTTATTACTTGCATGGCATGGTATCACAAAAAAATCTAGATTTCCTTGGAAAGCAAGTATAAGTAATTATAGAAAAATTATTACTTATTCATCAAATGATCTCTACAAAGAGACTCTAGTGTTAGATCTTCGATAGACATTTTTCTTTAATATATCTTCAAGACAACGTATCCATAGATCAGAATTAATAAGTAAATTAATTATTATTTTAATGTTCTAGGGGCACTGTTCCTGAGATCTCTCTTTAGCATGTTAATGCACCTATACAGGTCGTATTTTCGTTCGTTACTTATAGGAAACCGCATAGAGGCGAAATTTTGCGACGTCGCGCGTGTACGAGTGCCTGCGACAGAGCACCGCCGGCCCGAGGACGGGATTAGTAAACATCTGATTCTTTTTTTAGTTTGGCGACAAAATGTCCCAAAATAATACGCGAAAATCCAGGCATTTTTATAATATTTATTCTAATGCGGGTTTTACAGACATGACAATGTGTAAAATCCGCATAGAATTGTAATCTTAAATTGTTTAATATGCTGTGTTTTGCATAATGAAAATTAAAGCATTATTTTAATAAGAAATAAAATATCAACTCTGATAAAAATATAATAAAAAATCAGAAATAAAACTCTAATAAACAAACTCAACAACATATCATTTTTTAAATAAAAGGCTCAAATAAACATGCTCAAATGATGGCACAGATAAACCATTCTAAAAAAAATACCGTGTATATTTAAAACCGTTAGTTTTTTTTAATAAATAAATTACCAGGTAAGCATCGAAAAACTAAATACCTAGGTATGTATAATTTTGCCTTACCTATCTAATAACAAATCTATCTGACTTAATGCACTTTTGAACATTCCAGTTGTTTTACTCAACAAACTATACTCTTCTACCCATTTGCGCAAGTCCTGTTCATTTTTTATATTACTTCGAATACACTTATCATCATCATCAACGCATAAGTTACGAAACAAGGTAGGTAGGAACTTTTCCATAATAATAATTGTTTATTATAACTAACTTAACATTAAAAACACACTGCACAAGACATAAAGTACACTGTTGATAGGTATGTTAATTCTAACCACCATCTCAGCACTTTACAATTAGTTCCGACCACGATCTCGACACTTGCTCAGGCAACCAATCAGGACGCCTTATTTTTACTATGGTGCCGAGATCGACGGCTGAATTGAAACATGCTTTCGGTACTTGCGTGTGACGTATTATTTGGGTATGTACCAGGTTTGTAGTAAAAGTAAAGAATAGCAAGTAAGGAAATATTATAGGGAGAGGCGAGGAAATACGGCAAATCTCAACATTCATTATGTAAAACAAAAAAATATTAACAGCAAGAAGCGATACTTTGAATGCACTTAAGAATATAACTTATAGAACTAAACTAAATCAAACTAAGCATTAAACTAATCAATAAAGTGAAATTGGGGTGCCGACAAGAACAGAACATAAGGACTTCGAAATAATTTGGCCCACTGCCGTGGCTCTTAGTTAGTGGCATTTTAAATAAATTTAATCTAAAGCTGTTACCTTGTTCAAAGACTTCCAAAATTGCACTAACTTAAACACAAAATGAAACTCTTTCCAATGGTACTAGTTTTATGTTTTAATTTTTTGATAACTGTGGTTTATTTCGTTGTATTTTTGGAACAAAATAAACACGTACAGTCTGCGTCAAACTTCGAGCGAGCAAAAATGATTTCATAAAAAACATCTCATATAATGAACTGCATTCCAGGACGTATATAATTCAGGTTTTTGCTACCACTAAAAGTTATCCCAATATAAAAAAAAAAATAAAACCCAAAATAAATCGATCTATTTAATAATTTAATCAAAATTACAGCGTCATCGATGACTAAACATAATCGACAAGCCGCCGTACAAACAATAATATTTAATTACGCCGTAAAATCAACGTTGAATATAACATTAAAACTGACAATTGTTCAGCCACGCCATCTATAATTTCGGCAGTACAGTCCGGACAATAAAATTACAATTGACCACATCATAAATAATTATTGTCCGCCCCTCTGTTAATAATGGCCCCCGTTAAACTAGAAATTAATTTCTGTAAATTATATCTTTACATTCGGTATGCGAGGGCTATTACTGTTTGGGAACGAATAATGCAGTTAGTTGATGGGAATTCTATGGGTTTATGCGAGGCAAACACGTAAACTGTGTGTTGAAATAATGAGGGAAAAGTTGAGTTTATTTGGGTCTAACAGGATATAAAAGAATGTTCATATACTTATATGTAATTATGCCAGAAAAACATCATTTTCCAGTCCCGGCCCACCCATCACTTTAATAATTTTTCTTTCCCGAGGGAAAAATTCCACTTTCCAATTTCCGTGTTATTTTAGTGGTCTGCTTACAATCTATCTACTCGAAGCTTTTAAGATTTACCGTAAGAAGCGCCTTTAGATTCCCGAAAAGCCCCAAAGTACATAGCGGAGTCCCGGAGCTGCCAACTGTTGCTACTTAAAAGCGAATTTGGGCTTTAACATTATCTCTATCAATCTGGCCGGTAAATTACCTTGCAAGCGGCAAGTCCCTCGGGAATACACATTCTCGACTGAAATACGAGCCTTCCACGTTTATACCGTAAATGTTCAACCCCTTTTAGATCGAATAATAGGGAATGGTTACCTTCCCGTATTACTATTATTATAATTATTATGCCGCCAAAATTATATGAGATAATGCGGGTTAATGCTGGCTATTAACCAGGTTTATCTTATAGTTGTTAATTCGGCGTATTAATTATTGGTGAAGAGAAAGTTGTCTGTTGAAGGGATGACGGGCATACCGATATCAAATATTTAGAATTACAAGGAGAAATTTAAACTCAATGTTAAAGTCTCGTTACGCGTTTTTCCTTTATTAGGACATTACCAGATCTAAATTAAAAAAGGTAGCTATAGTGAAAAACTAATTTACGAGAAGAAAATACCTCAATTAAGTACGTATAAGTAGTTTTAAGTGGCATACTGAGAAAGAGGTTTTTGACATCCAAAGAAATTGCATTGACTGGTATATTTCTACTATGATAAAATTATTAGTAAAATTCTAATACCAAAAAATTTCAGTGTCCAAAAATGACCTATTTAGAATACTTTTCTATGTAGGGTCTTTAGTCAAAGAATGAAAATCCTCAAATTTCTTCATAATCTGTGCATTTCATAAAAACTTGACAAGATTTTTTGTCGGCTTTAGTGACAATAATTTTTGCTTTTAAAGACTTCAAATGTTAAGCATTATAATTCAAAGTAATATTGTTCTCCATATTAGAAATTAGAAAAAAAAAATTTATCCTCTAAGAGATATTTTTGTTGGTTATGTCTGTTGTTTAATTTGTAGAATATTTTTAGCTTCGACGATCAGAGTTTCTCCAATTTTAAACCAACAACACACAATTCTAAAAAATATATCATAGAGGTAAGAGTTAAATAGAAAATCTTAAGCTTGGAATTAACAGCATTTAAGTTTTTATAATGAGTTTTCATTTTCTTATATCCAAATATTCTTAAGAGCTTTATTCACCGCTGCAGTAAACCCAATTAGCAATTTTTCGACGCGACAACGTTGCAAATTGCAACGCAACATTGTATTATTACGTTGTCTTAACCATAGAGACAACCCTGTTTTACATCAATTTGAAAGAGATTTTTTTGGTTGTCTCAACGTTACGCAGTGACTACCCGTTAACTTTCTAAACGCTTTTACAACGTTTTTAGAGTTACTAATCTTTTGATGGATAGACACCATAACGACAGAAAACTTAATTACTTTTTTAACAATAAACTAATAGATAACTCTAGTAGTCAGCTACTCCAAAAATATAACCTTTTTAATCAATAATAACACGTGCGCCCTGAATTTATAGCGAATTTTGAAAAAAAAATAAGAATTTTTTTTTATTGGTTACATAAGAAACCCGCTGTCGTTGTCCCTGGTTGGCCTGAAGTAAGAGGCAGAACGGATAGACCTAATCTAAATTTTAAATATTTCAAATTTCAATTATTGTTTGCATTTTGTTGCCCGTATGCAGCACGTTCCACAAAAAATTCATATGCTTTTCGAAAAATATAAACTCCGAGAGAATGGAAGGACATTTTAAAGTGGTCCACATCTCGGACCTGAAAGAAGTTGAACCTGTACCACATTTGTGGGAAAGAAATGGTGCCGTGTACTGGCCCTCTACTCTTCAGCTTGTGCGAAAATTTTAATCTGATGCAAAAAGTAAGCCGGATGCTACATGGATAAAGAATAAGTGTGTAGTTAAGGAGAATAAGATTCCTCTTTTTATGTATGCATCAAAAAGTGCCGAGAGATATATTGACTCCACAGCAAGTGAATATAGCAAGGATGACTGCTCTGAACCATCCCAGAAACTTAAAACTAAATAGTCCTTTGACGAGTATACTTACGATTTCACAGGATGCAGCCAATCTTCAAAAAGGGAGATTTTGACTCCAAAGAAATCTGAGCAAAAACCAATAAAGAAAAAAAACAAAAGTTAAAACGGATGACTTTGGATGTGACTCTGACACAAACAGATTCCAACAAGAACATAGAACATAGAGCAACACATGAGGAGCAGTTGAACAATCTAAGCAGCTTGTTTAAAGACTGTAAGTAGATTACAACTTAACCTTTACTACTAGCTAAAAATTTGTGCCATAAATTCTCTTTACAATTATTTTTTAGGGATCCTAAAAGTAAACTCTAACTTCGCTGAGCTCTCTGTTAAATTAGATCACATTGAGCAGATATTAAAAAAACAAGAATTATTGGACACTAGCACAAGTTGAGAAGAGTTTGAAATATTTCTTTTACAAACTGTTAAAGAGGTTTTAAATCTAGAGAAAGCATTAAAAGACCAAGATTACAAAAAAAAATATTTAGTTATATGTTCAGAATTGTAGGCAGTGGCCTAACATGGAAAACTGCATGCTACAAGCTATGTAACTCAGTTTTTTCAAAAAAAGTCTTAACCAGATTTTCTTGGACTGGTATGAGCCAAGGAAGTGACAAGGAAGCATTTAAAAAACTTAACCACATTTTAGATTTGTGGTATAAAGTAATCTTTAAATCTGATGGCTCATTTACATTTCCCCAAAGGGACTTATTCTTTCGGGATGGAATTCTAAAGCACAGCCATACTCGCCTCCGTACTCAATTGACAAAATTTAAAACTCAGGGCATTGAACATGGAGAAGATTGTTCTGTCAAACATGCAGAGGATTCCTCTGAGACACAGGCAGAAAATTGTGAAGACAAAGGCAGTGATGGCTATGAGACATTTGGTGAGAAGGGTATATGGTAGGGGTCCAAGGGAGAACAGGTATTTGATCGGGAGAGTGAGGAAGAAGAAGTTTTTTTAGTGTTAAATTAAAAGGTTAGTATTTTTAATAAAATATATTTTTAAACTATTAGTCAGTCTTTTATTTATCTACAGTATTGTACTATACATATCTACTTTATTACAATAAACAAAAAGTTCAATAAAATATAAGAAGAAATATAATTTAAAATAAATCATATGTATGTATAAGTCGAATAAAAACAAACTTCTCACTATAGTTAAGACCTACCAATTTACATTTAATTTCACTTTCTGGAATAAGTACTTGCTCATCAAACTGTTGTATTGCCACATATATAGCGGAGAACACACATAGGCGATTGCGACTATTGATGGCGATAGCGTTGCAAATCGTGATCGCTAGTGTAAGTGAACAGACATATTGCGATTGCGATCCAGTTTATACCAAAAGTGAAAAATGTGTAGTTTAAAAGAAGAGGCACTCATTCTTGCTATATTTTAAGAGGAAGAAAATTGTACTAATGAAACAAGAAAGTAAGTACATAACTTTATCTGTTATTTGTTTTTTTTTTTGAAGTAGTGCATATTTTATAACCGTTTAAAATAGACGTCACACGCTAAATATTATAATTTAAATTATAGAAGAAAGAGAAGGGATATTTGGATACATGATATAAATAAAAAGCGGAACGAAGAAAGAAGGAGAATTTCATAACCTATATCCTGAACTCCGTAATGATGAAAATCGGTTCTATACGTATTTCAGAATGAATTTTAATAGTTTTGATGAAATACTAGATTTTATTAGAAAATATATTACTTAAGATCAAACTACATTTAGGGAACCTATTGGACCAACAGAACGGCTAGCAGTTACATTAAGGTAATTGAATGAGCATTTATATTTTATTCTTTTTTTGCTTGGTTGGTTTTGTCTTTGCATCCGGATATCACTTAATTCTTGTTCCATTATTATTTTGGCAACTTTGTATTTGACCATTATCTGTCCTTCCGTCGATAACTTTTTTACACTTGCTGTGTACCCTTGAAATGTTTTATTTAGTTTTCTGATTTGCAATGTGTCTCTCATGTAGGAATTTGATAACTTTATCAACAGATGAAGCTTGTGGGTTGGATGTCGAGTCTTACTACGTTCTCACTACGTTCTTCGCATTCTTCGCTTGCAAACTCATGAATTTCTGTTTCGTCAGTTACATTAGTATCAGTCTGAGCAAATTGTAAAAAGGGTCTGAAAACTTCCATCTGTTGCGCCCAAAGCCAGGTTTTGTAGCGGCAGATAGATTTAGCAGCTTATCCAGTTTTTGTCTTTTCGGTGCGGAGATATTTTGAGTGACAATCTCTTAGGTTTTTCCAGCCTTTTTTTAGATCGTTACCTAAATAAAAAAATATGTTTTAATAATACCTACAGAAAAAAAAGTTGCAGAAAACGGTGAATAGTTTATGATTACTGCGAAACAGAATTACATTTGTTTTCTACTAGCGATATTTATTTCTTAGCAAAAGAAACTTTATTACTTTGAATAGAACATGCTATTTTTTATATTCGTTATTTTAAAATATTTAAATTTTAGATTTTTGGCGACAGGCGATTCATATAAAACAATTGGTCATAGTTTTCGGATGGGATTCTCAACAGTTGCTTCAATTGTTGAAGAAGTTTGTGAAGCAATTTGGAAGAGATTGCAACCAATTTATATACCAGAGCCTACAGCAGAAATATGAGAAAAATCAATTTTGGGTTATAAAAATTTATGACAATTTCCTAATTGCTTGGGTAGTATAGACGGGAAGCATATAACTATTAAGTGTCCACAAAACAGTGGATCAAATTACTTTTCTTATTTGAAAAAGTTTTTAATTGTTCTAATGGCGCTTGTTGATTCTGAATACAAATTTATTACCATAGATGTAGGTGGATATGATAAAAACAGTGACCGAGGTATATTTAAAGTATCGGCTATGGGTAGAAAATTTGCAAATGGCTTTTTTAATGTGCCACCGAATAGATCTATATCAGATGAAGATCATGATGAAATTCCGTGTGTTTTAATAGGTGATGAAGCTTTTACATTATGTACTTATTTAATGAGACCATTTACATACAGACAATCCCGATTTGATCGAAATAAAGAAACATTTAATTATCGCTTGTGTAGAGCACATCGGGTTGTCAAAAATGCATTTGGTATATTGGCACACAAATGGAGACTGTTTTTTAGGCTATTAGAAGTTAAAGTAGATACAGCTAAAAAACTTATCAAAGTAGCTTGCGTATTGCACAACCTTCTACGAGTTAAAAATGTTGATCAACAGTTTGTATACTTACAAGAGAATAATGATAGACCCCTAGTTTTATTTAACAGCTTGCCGGTTGATGGAAGAAGAGCAGTAAATTTGGCTTTTGACATACGTGAAAAATTTGTTACTTATTTTAGTACTTTATAATAATTTGATTAAACTTTTCATTACTTAACTAATTATATAAAAAAACAAAATGCTTTTCTGTGTGTTTTAATCCCATAATCTTTGCGATTTCGTTTCATATTTTGTTCTTTATACGCACATTTTTGTAATCTGGATGGGATAAATCAAATAAAACATGATAAGTTTTTACATTTTCAATCAATAATTTCGTAAAATCAGTCATTTTATCTAACCTCAACTCAGTGCGACCTGCGATAAACGTAACCTGTTGCGTTTGATCGCAAATGTTCATGTATCGCGTTGGATACTGCGATCGGTCGCTGCACAAACGCGAACGGGTCGCAGCATGTATGTGCTGATGTATTCGTTTACGTTTACTAAATCGGATCGCTATCGCTTTCGCCATCGCGATCGTGGTCGCGGTCGCGATCGCGTATGTGTGCTCTCCGCTTAAATTTATATAATTTTTATCATTTTCTAAAATATCATTTTGAAAAGATTCTTTAATACCAGGTGGATTGTTTGTATCTTCTGTTACAATATATTTTAACATATATTTACTTTGTGAAATTTTATTTTCAATATGTTTTTTTTTATCAATTAACCTTTTTGCAATTTGTGACAATGGCGTATGACCGCCACGTAAAAGATGTTTAATTTTACCTAAGTAGTTTTCAAATTCATATGAACTTATCTGTGGTAAAGCACCAAACCTCTTTACATCTTGCACAATATGGCAAAGATTGTGAATGTTACTGGTTATTGCATGAATTCCATAAATAGAAATATATCGTTCAATATAATCTAGAAACAGTTGGTGAGCAAGGTCTAGTTTAGATACAAAATAATTTGAGGAACACAAAAAAACTGCACCAAAGAAAAGTAAAAAATGTTTATAGAGTGCATTTGTCAAGTGTTCTTTAAGTATCACTGGTCCAAGATAAAATAAAAAAGTATGAAATTCTGTGCCTTTCCAAAAAGCAACACTCCCTAAAGATCTTACTTTTCTGTGAATCTTGCAGGGTATGTGCTTATTACTGTCAATTAACCAAGAGGACAATAACTTAATCTGGTTATTAAAAAACTTTACTTTTAAGTTTTTACTACCTCGAACCCACATTTGTAAAGTTTTTTAGCCATTCCTAAATCTATTAGATGCAATGAATCAGCTATAATAACATCTTCAACCACATCACTTGGAAGCCTCTTAAGGGGGGATATAATGAATTATCCTTCTTGATTTTTTTAATGGTCTCCTTCATCTACTTTTGTTCTGAAATCCTCATTTGACCGTAAAGGGCAATTCGTTTGAGGATAGCTCATTCTCCTTTGATTTCGGAAATACTGACCCACAATAGAGCATTTAAGGCAACCATGGTATGCATTGAATTGGACGACACCTGTAAATTTTTAAATTTAGTATAAATCCCAAAATATTTAGATAAAATGTCTTTTATTTTATTAAAAAAAAATAATTTTATATATATGTACTTACACAAAATAAAACAACGAATTTGGCATGGCTAATTTAAAATATTTGGTACTTTCAAAAGAATTGGCCAGAACTGCGTGAGTGAGATTGTATATTGAGTAGCTGTTAAACAGTGGTAAGCCATCTATACGAAAATCAAGCTTTATTAAGTTACAATTGTTTTGAGTATAACTATTTATGTCTTTTAGACATGCTTTGATACCATGATACCAGAACTCTCCACATCCTACTTTTCGAACAGATATTAAGTAAAGTTCTTGAATCTTTAGGTAGAGTTGGGATGCCACATGATGATAGTCCTTTGAGCAAATCATTTAAGGCAGGTGAATGGGGTATATTATTTATTGTTGTCTATTTTAGTAAGAACTCCTTTACTTTTAGGCCTATATTTAAAATATTTGTGTATTCATCGGGAGCCATGACAGGGGAAATATTTTCTTCACAAAATTCTTCTTTAATGTTATGTTACATTCTGAGTTCTCATTGCTGCTGCTGCTATATAAATCCTAAACAATTAAGCATTTTTAAACAGTAATTTTTAGTTATTTTTTAGTGTTATTTATACATAATTTGTTTTATCATTCTTTTTACGTTTATTTATGTAGTTGTAGTTTGTATGTGTATTTATTTTATTTTTGTTTTACAAATTTTAACTCGTATTTTGTTTTATTTTTGCTGTTTTCTTTTAGGCTTAAATTTTATTTATACCTTTTCTGTATGTGAGACTTTTTGTGTTTTTGTATATGTATGCCGTTTTGTACAAGCACACACTTTTTTAATTTATTTGTATTTTTTTATTTTTATTCATTTAAATTTTTAAGTTTTTATTATCTTTATTATGTATTACCTTTGTAGCTCAAGCTAAATAAATACATTTTTATTATTTAAAAAAAATTTACAAGATATTGAATTAATCGCTACTTTACGTTCATCCGGTCTCTAAAGGTTTGTTCTCACTGCAAATTTCTTATAAGTTTGAAACTGCTTCTAAACCATTCTTGATGCGTAAAATATTACAACTTCTGATCGATTTGAAACCGTTTGTGCGAACATCAAATACGGGTTGAGTGGAGAAGAAAAATAACCTCACTTTTTTATGCCTGTAGGAAAAGGGCAATAAAATAAAACATAAACAAAGAAAATTTACAGTACAACCTTAAAATAGCTGTATATTATTAATAGAGTTTAAAATTGTGTGATTATTTACTACTTCAGAGCTTACTCTAAAATGGTCGAGAAATTCTATTCTATTAAATTGGGACCCAGTTTCATCAAACTAGTCTTGATTTTCGTTCTTCCAGTAAACTTCTTTAAAAGTCTGTGTCGGAATCAACATAACTCGGAATTAACAAAATTCTGATCAGATTCCTCCGAGGATTCAAAATCACTCATTTCCTCAATGTGTATTTTTAGACTAAGCCAACAATTTAAAATACAATTTTTCAAAACGAATATCAGGGACTATACAAAACGACAAAATACAAACAACAATTTAGAGGTTATGTTCATATTCCGAAGATCGGCATTGACTGGCTACACGAATTCTCTGACACTTTGCTTGAAATAAATCCGAAAACAAGTCTGACTATCAGATGACAATCAGAAATTTGTGTAAGAACATCAAACTTTTGATTTCAAACCGATCAGAAGTTTCTGTGCGAACGCGTTTTACTCTATTGCGCATGTTTATTTGTCGAAAACTTGTTTCTTACTGCTGTGAGAACAAACCTTAAATTCGATAGTTTATTTATTAACACGAAAAAAAGTAAAAAATTCTTCGTTATTAACCCTGCTTACCGGTTTCCTCCTTTCAAAAGTAGAATTACAATTGGAAATGGTATTTTGTGGATGTATTAGTCAATTGTTAAAAAAAACTATTTGTTTCTCGCTAACGTTTCGAATTATATTTAATTCATTGTCAGGGCTCTAAAATAGATAGAAAGCAATAGTGTTAAACATTTTTAATACGTGTTAAAAAAATATAAAAAATAATTATAAAAAAACATAAGATAACATAAAATGTCAGTATGCATATCATAGAACATCAAGAAGAGGGGGAGGGGGGGGGGGGAAGGAAAACTTTCGAAAACACTTACCGAAGTCGTAGTTCTCTTTCGTCGAAAAAAAAGCGATTACGTAGAGGAGGAACTTTAATTAAAAACTGATAAAATATAATAAAATATATAAAAGGGAAACAAACCGGTAGACTAGAGAAGTTCACTACTAGGTCTAAAAACTATACAAGAGAAATGTGTGTTTATGTATGTATGTATATATATATATATATAAAATTGAAAATAGATATGGTTTAATATTTTAGGAATAGAGTGTTGAAAACACTGTTTATTGTGCTTGATTGCGGTATTTAAGTAGGTAATTTATAAATTACATTTGAGTATGCATACTGACATTGTATCTTATCTTATGTTTCTTATAATTATTTTTTATAATTTTTGAACACGTATTAAATATTTAATACCATTTCTTTCTATCTATTTTAGTGCCCTGAAGATGAATTAAATACAGTTCGAAACGTTGGAGAGAAACAAATAGTTTTTTTTTTACAATTGACCAATGCACCCACAAAATACCATTTCCAATACAAAATCTCGTATCGACTCATTTCGTATTGGTTCTCAGGATTTAAAATAATTCTTTATATCTTTCAGAGAGTGAGAATATTTTTTTAAATTTTCAGTCATATGGAATTTTGGGCTTTTTAGAATCTTTCTAGGAAATTGGAATATTTCTTCTCATTTCCAAGATTTTAGAATCAGTTTTTATGTCCTAAAGATTTAAAAAAGAGGACTTGTCTAAAGGTATTTATAACAGTCTTTTACTTTTACTATTTTAGCCTTAAAGTAATTTTTATTTTATTCCACATATTTGACATCATGGTATAATTTTTTTTTTAAATTTCAGGGATTTGCAGTACTTGTTCATACTTGCTAGATTTTCATAACCATTTTCTTATGTCTTTTAAATATTTGAAATTTTTTTTAGGATATTTTTTTATGGTTTTTGGACATGTGAAATTTTAGTTTTTTTTTGGAATATCTCTAAGATTTCTAAAACCAGATTGAATGTATTTCAAAAATTAAAAACAAAATTATCTCTCAGGACTTTTTAAATAAATCTTTACGTTTTTAAGTTTTAAGGTACTTTTCATTTTATTCCACTCATTTGACATCATATTACATATTTCTTGGATATTTCTAGTGATTTGCAATATTTATTTATATTTCCAAAGCTTTTGAAAACACTTCGTTATGCTTTTAAATATATAGAATTTTTTTTTGCTCTTCAAAGGAGTTGAAATAATTTTTTGTTATATTCTCTAGGAATTTAAAATTATTTCGAATGCCTTCGAGAAATTCAAAATAATTTCTCTTAATTTTCAGGCTTGGGAAATTTTAGATTTTTTTAGATATTTGTAGAAAGTCGGACTATTTTCTTATATTCCTGGATTTTACAATCAGATTTTATATCTTTTAGAGTTTTTTTTAAAAATCATGTCTTTTGGACGTTGAAATCTTTTTTTGTTTTTCAGCCTTAAAATAACTTTCAATTTATTCCTTTTATTTGGCATCATGTTATAAGTCAGACTTTTGCAACGCTTTCGGGGATTTTGAAATAATTGTTCATATTTATCAGGCATTTGGAATCATTCCGTATGTCTTTTTAGGATTTGAAATAATTGTTTATGCCTTCTAGAGATTTGAAATAATTTTGCTTGATGTTCACGCATGTATAATTTTAGATTTTTTTAAATATTTTAAGGAAATGGGAAATTTTTTTCATATTCTCAGAATTTTACAATTAGATTGTATGATTAGATTAAAGATTTTTTTTTAATCATGTCTTTTAGAGCGCTGCAATATTTTTTTAATATTTTTTGGCTTTGAAGGTATTTTTATTTTATCTCACGTATTTGACGTTATGTTATAGTTTTTTGAAATATTTCTAATGATTTGCAATATTTGTTCATATTTTTCAGGTACTTAAAATCACTTTGTAATGCTTTCTAAGCATTTGAATAACATTTTTTAGGTCTTTAAAGGATTTTAAATATTTTGTTGTTATATTTTTTAGGCAATTGCAGTCATTCCGTATGTCTCTTCAGGAGTTTAACTAATTATTGATGTCTTATAATGTTTGGAATGATTTCACTTGATTTTCTTCTATTTCTAGAATTTAGATTCTAGGATTTTAGAATAGGTTTTTACCACTTTTTAAAATTAAATAATATATATGTCTTAAGAAATCATTCATGTTTTCGCATATAAGTAATTTTCATTTTATTCCTTTTATTTGACGGCATGTTATAGAATTTGACAGATTTTTAAATTCATTAAGTATGTGTTTTCAGATATTTCAAATAAATTTTTATGAGATTTATAAATTTGGAGTAAAGTTTATTTAGTCCGATTTTTATTTCATATCAGGTATGTGCTATAACTTTTCACATTCAAATGTTTGGAATAACATATAATGTCTTTTAAATATTTTGATAAGGGAACCAATTTTTTGACCTTCTAGTGGTTTGGAATAATTTTTTATATTTTTTAAATTTCTGGAATAATTTTTCAAGCCTTTCAGGGATTTGAGGTAATTTTGAATTTTACTTTAGGTATTTTATTTAATTTTGAGATATTCTAGGAATTTGAAATAGGGAAAATTAGAAAATTTCCTAAAGATTTTAATAAAAGAGAAAATACTTTAATCTAAATGAATAATAAATTTTGCTTTTAAGCATATTACCCCTAAAATAGAATTCTATCTATAAATTATATATTTCTTTTTGAAAATGGCGCTTCAAGTGAAGAAAAATAATGAGATGTGAAATAGAAATTTAATAGAAGATTAAAATTTAACTTGTTGATATGCCATTTTAAACATAATGAAACTTTAATTTACATATATAAGATACTGAACTAAAGGTTTAAGGAAGCTGTAAAAACTGAAAATGCCAATTAATTTAAATAAACGGCCCTGATAAGGTGCTAAAACTTTTATGATTCGACATTCAAACGAAAAATATATCTTAGAATCGCGTAATGAAGACAGCTGTTAAAATTTATCCAAGAATTATCCGGAAACGTCTTTGGATAGCAGTAACGATAACTCGGAAACAATTACTTGTAGTTCGAATGGTAATTTTATTATCCTGTCAATTCGGGCACCCTCGGCGGCAATTAATTTCATAGATGCCGCGTTCGGTTTTGTTGACGGGTCCGAGTTTATTGCCGTCGTATAATTGCCGCCCGATTCATACATAACAAACTTGGCTGTGGCCGAAATTGTTTTGCTAATCAATCAGTATATAAATATCGAATAAACGATGGAAATTGATGGCTCTTTAGATGAATTTTAGTATCTCACATAATTAGAGAGTCTTTTGCACAAGGGTGGAAAGAACTTTCTTTACCTGATTTATGCTCAAGGTAAATATTGTAATTCTACTCTTGTGAAATAGTGACCGGAGATTTTGTTTCTCTCCAACGTTTCGAACTGTATTTAATTCATCTTCAGGGCTCTAAAATAGATAGAAAGGAATGGTATTGATAGAAACATAAGATAACATACAATGTTAGTATGCATACTCAAATCTAATTTATAAATTACCTATTCTAAAATACTCTATTCCTAAAATATTAAACCATATTCATTATCAATTTTATATATATATATATATATATATATATATGAAAAAAATTTCCCATTTCCTTAAAATATTTTAGAAAATATAAAATTATACGTAAATTATGCGTGAACATCAAGCGAAATTATTTCAAATCTCTAGAAGGCATAAACAATTATTTCAAATCCTAAAAAGACATACGAAATGATTCCAAATGCCTGATAAGTATGAACAATTATTGCAAAATCCCCGAAAGTATTGCAAAAGTCTGACTTATAACATGACGCCAAATAAAAGGAATAAAATGAAAGTTATTTTAAGGCTGAAAAACAAACAAAGATTTCAACGTCCAAAAGACATGATTTTTAAAAAAAACTCTAAAAGATATAAACTCTAATTGTAAAATCCAGGAATATAAAAAAATAGTCCGACTTTCTACAAATATTTACAAAAATCTAAAATTTCACAAGCCTGAAAATTAAGAGAAATTATTTTGAATCTCTCGAAGGCATTCGAAATAATTTTAAATTCATAGAGAATATAACAAAAAAATATTTTAAATCCTTTGAAGAGCAACAAAAAAATATATATTTTAAAGCGTTATAAAGTGATTTCAAAAGCCTTGGAATTATAAATAAATATTGCAAATCCCTAGAAATATCCAAGAACTGTAGAACATGATGTCAAATGAGTGGAATAAAATGAAAAGTACCTCAAAGCTGAAAAACATAAAGAATTGTTCAAAAAGTCCTGAGAGACATAATTTTATTTTTAATCTTTGAAATACATACAATCTGGTTTTAGAACTCTCAAAAACAATCCAAGTAAACTCTAAAATTCCACATGTCCAAAAGCCATGAAAAAATATCCTAAAAAAATAATAATTTATTAATTTATTTACTAAAATATACAGTATAAATACAAGATTAAAGTAAAACATGTATGGCTAAAATTTCATTTAAAATGGCCTGGTAATATTTTTCATTGTCGATATAACAGTGGATAAATAATACTTCAAGTTATGCATTAGGATCATTTTATTCTACCTGATATAGTGTTCCTATTAACGATCATCTATTTAATAAGGAAGATCCTTTGTTAAAAGGACGTCTTTTCTCCATGTACCACTCTTAAAACTAGGTTGGCATTACATTTTGTGGAGAAAACATTTTCTTTTAAGAAAGTATCTTTCTTATTAACCATTCATTTCACTTTCAAAAATGCACTTCTTCAATTAAATCATCTATTTCCTCTCGTCTAATCCACAAGGCATAATCCCGATGTTTACGAAATTTTAATTACCATATATTTAACACGTAAAAAAACAATATCTTTTAGGAAACCTAATTTATCTATAAACCACATTTTCAGCAGCAGAAATTATATTTTCATTAAAAAAATAGAACTTTGTGCAATAATTCAATAAATAAAATCACAAACATCCTTGCCGGACCAATACTAAGACATTTGACGCTTATTTGTAAATGTTCAGCTCTACAGGTCTGTATTTAAATTTTAGATGTCGAATTTTTTACGTGTATGTTCATTTTAAATTGTGATTTTTTTTTTTACATTAAGGATTGTGTTTTTTTTTTTTTTTTTTTTTGGGGTCGGTGGAGATATTCTTTATGAACACTGGTTACGCGGCGCCGCCCCCAGTAGTGTGGGACTCAGTGTTGAGTCTGTTTCGTCCTGTACCCACTAAAACTCCACCGCTGGGTGGTGCCTTGTGGCTCCCTACACTGCGGTCTTCTAAGAAGCAGTCCTATTGTGTCCCATATGTTTAGTCCCACAGGTTCAATTATGTATTTTCAAGGAAGTCCAGGATTGTGCCCAGTGGTAGATTTCTTATACCCTCTGGTGAGGGTTTCTCTTCCCCCAGGAATGTTGCCCTGGTTTGATTAAATGCTTCACAGAAGCACAGTATGTGAAGAGTTGTTTCGTCCTCCTCATTGCATCCCCTACATAGCGAGGTAACTGATTTCCCTAGCGTATGCAGGTGTTTCCTGCTGGGCGCATGGCCTGTAAATAGCCCCGCGACCCTTCGCAGTTGTTGTCTGGAGAGGCCCAGTATGTTCTCACCCTTCTTGAAGGGTGGGCTGCCTATAAGTTGTTTGGATTGTTCCATCTTTGGCAGCTGTTCCCAGTAGGATTTGTTCTGGTTTGTTAGCCAGTTGCCGATTTCCCTCTTCCAGGTCTTATCGTTGACACAACATGTTGGTTCAGGGCCTACCAGGCTGTTGCTGGCTCCCTGAGTTGCAAGTTGGATAGCCCTTCTTGCAGCCTTATTGTTGCCCATATTCTCTGCTAGGATTATCTCTGGCCTATTTTGCGCTTCGGCGAAGTTCCTGAGATCCTCCCAGCAGCTTTGCACAGTCCTTGACTTAGTCTCGAAGGCCCAGACTTAGCATGAGTAGTCTGCCCTGTTGTTCGTCCTTCACCATGCCCACAGCTACCCCGATCTTGGATCGTTTGGTTGCCGTGTGCCATACTGAGTAACCTCTTTGCCTGAGCCTGTCCGCTTCTGCGTCCAGTGGTCCCCTTTTCTCTTTGATGACAAAAGGCTTGTCTAGGTATATGACCTTGGTTCTGTCTGTTCTTAGGGCCAGGCGCCCAAGGTCCTGTATCTTGTCAAATAAGGCATTGTGCCCATCTTTCGATAGGATTGTTGCGCCATTTGACAGCAGTCTTTTCGCCCCCGGTATAGCTTCAGCCCGTACCACTAAGTGTAGCGGGCTTAGTCCTATCAGGTTCTCTAGGGCAGCATCGGCGTTGTTGACATCTCTCCTGTTATGTTCAGACATGCTATTCGTTGTGTTTTGTTGAGTATCTGTATTACAGTCCTCTTTTCTGCCACATGCCACCATATAGGTGCTGCGTATGTAATGATGGGTCTAACCATTGTCGTGTACATCCAATGTACCATTTTTGGTGAGAGTCCCCATGATCTACCGAACATTCTCTTACAGTACATAAGAGTTTTCGTGGCTTTATTTGTAGCCTGGATTACATGCTTCTTGAAGCTGAGTTTTTTATCCAGGGTTATACCTAGATATTTGACCTCGTCTTTAAGTCGCAGATTTTTTCCATAAAATTTTATGTTTCTAATGGGCTCTAGTTTCCTTCTTTTGGTAAAGGAAACCAGAGTAGTTTTTGTGGGATTTACCCTTAGTTGTTCTTCCTCACATCAGTGCTCGACAGTAGTCAGGGCTCTTTGCATTTTTTCGAATACATGAGCCTGACTACCCCCTCGTGTAAGGATGACTATATCGTCAGCATATCCTATAGCGAGGATAAGCTGCCTCTCCAGTCGTGTCAGCAAGCTGTCCGATACAAGGTTCCACAGCAGCGGTGACAGTACGCCCTTGCGGTGTTCCCCTGCACACTTTGGCCTTAACCGTTGTGCTGTTGAGATTTGCTGCTACTTTCCTATGATTTAGCATTTGGGTTATCCAGCCGCCAATCATGGGATGTATTCCTCGTGCTGCTATCGCACGGTTGATTGAGTCATATGATGTATTGTCGAATGCTCCCTCAATGTCTAAGAAAGCTCCTAGGGCGATCTCTTTGTTGTTCAGAGATTGTTCGACCCTCTGGGTTATCTCGTGAATCGCTGATTCACAAGATTTACCTGTTTGGTAGGCATACTGGTGTCGATGTAGAGGGTTGACCCGTAATACATTATCCCTGATATGCCTTTCTATGAGCTTTTCCTCTGTTTTTAGGAGGAATGATGTAAGGCAGATTGGTCGGAAGGATTTAGGTTTCACATAGGAGTCGCGTCCCGTCTTTGGTAGAATTGGAGGGAAGCAAAGGTAGTATTGCTTCCCTCTAACTCTCTGGTATATGCGCTGTGCCTAGACTTGCCCGCATTATTTTACATAGTGCAGGCAGCAGCAGTTCGCTACCCCGCTGTAACATGAATGGCATTATGCCATCCATTCCGGGAGATTTAAATGGTTTGAAAGAATTTATCGCCCATTTAACCTTCTCGTAGGTTACTACCGTTTTTGCCAGTTCCCAGTGTTCCCTTTTGCCCCTGTTCGGAATGATAGGAGTTGGGTCCTGGTTGTATTACAAATGGGTACTTACTATAATTTTATTTAAAAAAAAAAACCAAATTATTAAACTTTTTAAACATTCTTTTAGAATATAAATTTATGGTATGTACTTATTTGTAGCAAAATCGTAAGGATAAAAAAACTAATTACGTAGGAATAATTAATATGAAAGCTTTTAAATTCGGACCTGTACACTTACAAATAAGAGCCATGAGTTGAATATTAGTTGGAAAGGAATTTTAGAAGGAAAATACCTATTTAAAAAAAAAGGTAAATCTTGTTGAAATTAATATAATGTATTAAGACTTAAAGCACTCATTTTCTTCAACGGTTTCTTTATCTAATAAAGTTATGAGGAAATGCACTCTTATGATAACTATTAGGTTTTATAATTAATTTAATCTTTATATTCAAATTAAGTTGGTCAGTGCTTTTAAAGCTCAAAATCGAGGGTAAAATTATGTTTTTTTAAATTATTTATAAAGTTAAAAAATACACGTTTTAATTTTTTTTCGGTCTTTAATTGAAGTCTTTAATTTAAAATAAAAATGTGCCTTTATAATTTAAGAATATAATAGTTTTATTTACCAAATAATAAAATATATATTTTTAAATCTAATGTGAAGTTAAAACTATTTTGAATCAAAGTTAAAATATTTAAATTAGGGAAAAAAAATTTCAAAAAACTATTTAAAATTCGGTAAATTTAATTATTAATTTTTATTTTTTTTTATTAAATAAAAAATAGGAAGTTTTTAAAAACAAAAAAAGAAAATTTCTATTTTAATTGTTTATTAGTTTAAACATAAAATTATATGACTGTAAGAGCATCGTTCTAATATAAAAAATTTAAACAATAAAAACTAGTTTTAATAAAATAAATTAAAGAAAATAGAAAAACATACAACTATAATAGAATATAAAATAGAAAAATTGGGTTCTCTAAATAAAAAAAAATCATTTAAGTAGTTCTAAATAATAAATAAAATATTAAAACTTGAAGGGTTAGTGGTTAGAAATTGTCAACTTTAAAATATGTTAACCCTACTAAGTTCTTTAAACAAATTAAAAAAAAATTAAAATTAGCTTTATAAACATAAAAAGAAGTTTTAGAGTTTTTCCATAAAAAAATATTTATTAATATAAACTTTTATTAACAGAAAGGAATATAAGGGAAAAGGGGATTAAATGTAAATAACGCCTAACGAGATGCAAGAAAATTAAAGTAAACATAGAAAAAACTCTATGAAAAACTAAGAAAATTAGCTTAAAAATTAAAGACTGGCAACTCAAGTAATAAAAGAAAATGAGTAAAATTTCACAAAAATAAGGAAACATTTTAACTAAGAGAAAATTTAATAAAAATAAAAAAATTGAAACGCAAAGATAATTGGCATGCAAATTCGGGGAAATACATTTTAGGAAAAAACAAATAGATAAAAATTATAAATATTTATAAGGAAAAACACAAGAAATTAAGAAATAAATAAACTTGTTAACTTATTCAGGGAAATTGTTGAAGGAGGTGTGTTCTATTCCTAGAGAAATGTAAATAAATTAATTTTTCAGGACATTTTTTCAAAGTTTCGTCCAGGCCTTTGCAATTCTAATTCATTATTAATTCTTGTTAAATAAATGTTTTTGAGTACGAATGATAATTTCGACGTGCCTGTAGTTTTTTTTAACAATGAGAGCCCTTACGTAATTATGTATGTAATGATTATACTATTAACTTATTTGACATTGATCGCATTCTAAATCTCTGAATATTTTTTTAGCGTAATTAAATATAACATGCCCCTAGTTTTTCTAATAGGACCTCCTACTTATTTTTTATTTTTGTCCAATTTTTGTTTCAAATTTTTTTGGTTCCTTTGGGCTCTTAATATAATTTTTGGGATGTATTAAAAGGTTGTTTTTTTGTTAACTTAATGTTTCTTGTTACCTTAAAAAATTGCGAGATTAAATAAAACTCCGATTTTCGAATTTATTATTGCCGACGTTTTGGTCCATATTAAGCCATCCGTAGCGTGATAAAACATGAAAACTTATTGTCCATAAATATTACATGTACAAAGAGAAAAATGTAGTAAACTCTACAAGAACATTATTATAAACAATGGTCTTTGTGGTTCTTCAACAGAAGTGAAAACAACAAATGATTTAATTAGAACATTTTACTCTCTTCAATCTTGGCTGTCGAGCAATATCTCGTATCGCCATCATAAGGATTTTCAAAAGTATTGTTTTATAATTTTTTGTTATTTTTGTTTAATGATTTAAAAAGTGTATATAAGAAAATATACCTAATTAATGCATTAAGCTTATTAACGCATAAATTAGCTATTTATTATTAAATCATTAAGCTTTATAATGCAAGAATTGACTATAAAGTTGAGCCTCAAAAGGGTTGATCTTCCATTTTCCATTTTCAACTACAGTTACTACTGTCGCTCCGATAACGGTATAAAATACAAAACGATCCATTTAAGTCGCTTTCAATTACGAGTGTGTGTACTTTTATTTTCAATTTGTGCCCTCTCTGGAGAAACGTTCGCCCTATTTTACAGATAGTTAAGCAGAGTGGGTCAGCACAATTCGATGTAATGTCGCACATAAATTCCACGACGACGAAATTTAACGTGGTCATTAACCAGGAACTTTTTGTTTTAGACGTCGAGGGTCGCACTTGACCCCGTGCTTGATAATTTCGTCCGCAGTTCAGCCCTTATTTCGCGTTTTGAGGATTTGGTCTACGAGCAAAATTATTGTTGAGTGAAAATTTGAAATGAAACTTTTTGAACTGCGAAGTGTTTTTGGTTTTTTTTTAATCGGTAAACTTATATTGTGTTAATATTAAATAATTTGTTAATAATCTACCGGATTTTATCATTTCAGTCAAACGACGAGCTTATGATAAAATGATTTCTTTCCTATTGCTTAAATCTTCACCAATAAATTTTTACAGCAATATAAAAGGTTCAAATTCAAATTTATTCAGAATAATATTATTACATTAGTATGTAATCTTAGTATTAACCTAACTAAACTTATTCTACGGAAAAAATTATAGAATATTAGAATAGGGTTTATCTCGGGTAAGTAAAGCAAGCAGTATTGCCTACACCCCAAAAGGTATATCTTAGCGCTTGTATGGCATGACTTCTCCTAAAAGACTTGGAAAAATATACATATTGCAAAAAGTAAGATATCAGATATAAAAATTAAAAAAAAAGCAATGATAAAATAATATCAACAAATACATAAAAATGCAGTGAAAATGAGGTGGTAGATAATGGAAAAAAGCGACCTCAAAATTAGATAATTTTAGACAAATATACTTAAGAAAACGGTAGAATCATTGAGCAAGAACTGGTTTAATCCAGCTTTAAACTTTTTACTGTTAGATATTAAGCTTTTAAGGTTATTGGGAAGTTTAATAAACAAGGCGGATCCATAATATGTTATAAAACTTTGAGAAAATAAAGTTTGCATATATGGGACACTAAAATTGTTTTGATGTAAGGATTTTGTTAAATAGTTAAAATAGTTAAAATAGTTAAAATTAGCCAGATTAATGATAATTAGCCAGATAGTGTATAACACTGCTTAGTAAGCATACATATTTCTGATGTCTAGAAGATTATTTTCGTGAAATAAAAGATGTAACAGGTACCTATAATTTTTATTGAACATGATTTTTAAAATGGCATGGTGACAAACACAACGTTGTCTTAGGTTAGAATTGTATAGACTAACCCACACTACCATGCCGTATCTAAGCATCGACTCTACTCTTATACCAACGACGCACAGTAGAACGAGGCAATGTAAATAGGTGGACATTGGCGATTTTTAAAAATTTTGATTTTCTCCGACCTATTTTATATTTTTATAATATAAACATATTGTTGTTTTTAGAAAATATCGCCATATGGTTTTGGCTACCTACACGGTGGAAAAAATTATGTGATTTCAATGGTAAAGTCTATATTGTTAAATATGACAAAATATTAACTATTTTTTGGTTCCCCAAAAAAAAGGTGTTTCAGAAAACTCACAATTTATACTTTGCGGCATATTGAAACTAATATATCGGAGAATCCTTTAGTATATAAATATTGTTTTTGTACTATCTCTTTTATCTGTGGTACGATATTTCTGTTATCGATGATTTTGTTTCTCAATTATTAAGTTTTTTTCGGTTTTAAAAAAATGGCTTCATTTGGCTAAGCTAAAATAGGGCGTTTTGGTAAGATCAAACCTTACCTAAGTAATGCCTACAAATATTGGCTGCGACCCCGCGAAATAATCGCGTATTACACTTAGGGTGCATAGGACAGCTGAATTCAACGATTATAACGATACTCACAGAGATACAAAGAATTGTTACAAAAAATAGGTTTCAAGATACGGGGTGGTGTATATTTTGAATGTATTTTTAGTTATACAGGGTGTCCCAATATGAAGGTACCGATATCAACTTTCAAATTTTCAATGCGACATCATGTAGTTTTATGCATTTTTGAGTTCTATGCAAAATGTTTAACAAAAAATCTTCTTTATTTGATATTGATGTTTAAAAATTGACAATTTCCGGATTTTTAAGCGACATAGGTATCTCGAAAATGGGTTAAATTAGCGCAAAACGTCTTTGAGGCTCCATTTTTAACTTTCAATCATTTGACATCAATTTCCGGTTTAAATTGCACATACGGTTTTAAAGGAAGTGTTGGTTAAAGTACCTAACAATATGGATGTCAAATTAAAAAAGAAAGGCAGGACATGCATAGAAGCCGTTTTGCTATATTTTGAACCGTTTTCAAGATATAAGATATCGTACACAAACTAAATAAATTTGCATGTCACGGTCATATTTTTTAGTTTGATAGCTAAATATTTTTGACAAAATGCAAAACGGTGAAAATCATACCTACGATACATCAAAAAGAAGTGAAATAGGGAAGTGAAATGAAGAAGAGCAGTATATGGTCCGGCTCTTCGACAGACATTTCCGACCTGCACTGCGCCAAATGAACAGGGAAGCATTATCAGCCCTAATACATGGACATATTGGACAAAATAGGCAGGAAACACAACAGGAAGTTATTAATTTCCTGTGTCTTATAAAAGAATCTGGGGAAGATGCTAACAAAAATGGTTTGCTAAGTCCTCCGGCATCAGCACCCAATCTCTCGGATGCTTCCTTGGACGTAGAAGAATAGTAATGAATATATTATGTGATAATTATTGATAATGTGTTGAAATATAATTACATTTAATTAAAAAAATGAATTCTGTATATTGAATAACAGGGTGATTCAGGTTTTAAGCGAAAAACTGAAGTGGGTGAATTGGGCAAATAAGTTTATATAAACATGATTCCAATCTCATTTAGTAGCGGAGCTACAGGGGGTCAAAGTTTATTAAAAAAAAAGTTACAGCTGATTAAAATGTTATCAAAGAACATGAAACGCACTGTGAATCACCTGTCATTGTCTGGTCGGTTGTCAGTTCCTTGTCCAGCCGGTAACCATCCCATTATCAGAAAGAAGAGTCGACATTTTGTGGTTTTAAGGAAAATCTAAGTTCATCTTGCCGGGAATTCGGTTGAATGGAAAAATATTCCTCCCAAGTTTTGGGGTTTAATTTGATGAACGGCTAGTGGGAAGTTGTAGCCGAGAGGATTTCGGATTGACCTGATATTTTTGGATTTGGTCGGCTGCTCCCACACCATTTATGGGATTTTGAAATTTTCTAACCACAAAACGAGACTCTAGGCCTTGCTCACCACCTTAGGTATGTAGCAACATGTTGGTAATTGCCATAGAATTGATTGTGTGTTTATTTTACTGATTTTTTTTTGTCCTCTATTTTAGAGGCCTCTCCTTTTTCTCATTATCTCCTCTATTCTCTGGTCTCTTCCTATTCTCTGGTTTCTTCTGGTCATCCCAACACTGTTGGCAACCGGCTTAAGGGAGCCTCAACACAGCCTGGATTGAGCATTGTACTGTGGCTCTGCGATTTTGGATTGGAACTTGCCCGAAATCGATTTGCCCATGTGGTCGCTACCCTGGTTGTAGCTGACTGGTTCCAGAGCTGGCGAGTTAAGCTACCTTAGCCAAAATACAGATTAAAGGACACGCAAGTTTTTGCACATTTTATTTTATTTTTCTCTTATTGAACGGTTTGATTTAGGGTTGGGGGATTGATTTAATAATTTGAATTTTATGGGTTTATTTTCTTTTATGTAAAACAAAAACGTTAAGGGGTTCTTGCTAAGTCTATTAGCATTAACCTGAGGGTTTTCATTTGAGTCGAGCATCGACATAATTGATTTTGACATTGAGCCTGGATTTCCTTGTAAGGGATCGGCTACTTGCTACAAATAACATATTCAGTCATAATGTTGGTTGTTGGTTAATAGGTTTTATTGCACCAACATACCATTAATAGGCTTTCAAAGTCGAACCTTACCATTTAAAAGTTCTATTTAGATTAATGTGACTTGACTAGAGTTTGTAAAAGGTAATTAGGGCCAGTGAGGTATTGTGAATTAGGCTCCAAACATATACTTCTTGTAAACAACACGTGATCACGTTTTGGATTTTCCCCTTGAACAGTAGTTGAGTGCGGATTTGTTTTTTTCCTTACTAATTCCTCGCCTTAAGCATACCTCAAGTAACTCTTAATTCTTTTATCAATTTTTTTATTTATTTAAAATTACTACAGTAATACATTTTGAATAATTATCTAAATTTAAATATCTCAGTGGAATTTTTTTTTTATATAAATGGAAGTGACTATGTAAATTCTTGGATGATTATATCAATCTGGTGGACCTATGGATTGTTATTTAAGTTTTTCCAAAATTATTTTCAGCTTTTAGGATCTAGGTACAAGCATAAATATAGGTCAACATTTTCTTAATTAAGGGGGGCTTATATTACCATTATAATATATCAGGGTTTGGTGTAAAATATTTAAATCAAGTGGCGCTCTTATTAGAATTTCTCCCACTACCTTCTCCACTGTCTAAAAGCTGGCGGCCACCAATCTCTGAATCTTTTAAAACAAAATTTGCTTGTCTGGATTTAGTAATTTTTTTTTGTGGTTGGTTAGTAGGTATGACTCACACGGGTTGGAAATAAATTGGTTTGAACCGAGTTACGCGCTACAACAACATTAACAAACCGTATTCTTTGTGTGCTCAAATTTAACCACAGTGAAAGTGATATTACGAAAGTTAAAGAATGTTTAAGGCTCTTCTGTAAAAATTTGTCAAGTAAATGGAAGAAAGCATTTAGGAATGAGAAAAGGTTTTTGCTACAAAATCGGTTGTGGCTTAGTTTGAATTATAGCTGGCCAACATTTTTCAAAAGTAACCTTGACACTTTGGACAGCAATAATACCAAAAGAGGACCTCGAAAGAGTTTTCAAGAATTAGGTAACAGACAGAAACTAAGAAGGACGGACAGCTTAAGACAGGCAAATGTCGACGACAAAAACAAAGGTAAGGACACAAAGTCACGGTCTCATCCAATCTATATAATTTCTTAAAAAAGCTTAACAGCTACTCGTGTCTCATCCAATCTATATAATTTCTTAAAAAAGCTGAACAGCTACACGTGTTTCGCTCCTGTCGGAGCATCATCAGGCCTAGACCTACACAGATCACATTACAACTCAAGAGTTGATCAAGAGCAACCGCTAAACTTCTCGGACAAATGGAATTCGTCACTGGTGCAGCAGGAATGCTACTTAGTGGAACGTTGCAATGCAAAAAAGGTAAAGAAACTATTTTGTAGAGGAAAAAAAAACCTGAAATTCAAAAAAAGTCTTGCTATATACGCGAACGTTTCGATTAAACACTTGAAATATACATTTTAATAATAAAGAGGACTGTAAATTTAATGGCGATTCGCGTTATATGGCTCGCAAGGATCAAATATTTAAAGGTTTAAAATAATCTAAGTGGTTCGTCTAGAATTGCTCGCGTAGCTACATAGGTCTTGAAGGACCAGGAAAATATTATAATTATATTTTATCCCATTTACGGCGTCAATAACGACTTACCTGTTGGTATTCGTTACTAATTCAGGGCCGCCCAGATTCTTTTACACATTGCTACTCTGTCTCTAAATCACGTTGTTGGAGATGCTTGTCTGTTCGAAGCACAGACAGAACAAAACCTCCGTATGGAGGGAAAACGCGTACCTGTCGAAGTCATCATTGACGCATGCACGCGTTACAAATTGCAATTGGTCAAATTCAATTAAGTCGGATTCTCGGTGCATTCAAAAACCTCTCAATGCGGCAATTCTAAACAACCTGCAAAATTTTTTAATGACAAATGTCTTCGATACGACCAATATTTTTTGACCTATTTGCATTTAAACAACTAAATTGTTTATAATTTTTTCTATTCTAATTAAAAAAAAACTGTGTTTAGCATCACAAAAACTTAAAATAAGATGCTTTTTAGCAATATCGCTAAATTTTGTACCCCTTTCTCTCAGCGAATGCTCTATTAAGTTTTCAAAGAATTTCGAATAATTTATCATGTTTTATAGCTTTTCAAATCGATTTAAATGTCTTCTATGGATTGAAGATGGTTTATATTTTTTATGGTCCAGACATATTAAATTATTTTATATCCTTTAGAAGCCTAAAACCATTTTTTGTTTTGTTCAGGTGTTATGTAGAGGGTATTCATTCTGTAGCTTTTTGGCCTGTTTGCAAATAATGCGGGATATTCGTTCGAAAATTCCAGGAATTATTTAAGATACTTTTGAAAATTTGCCAATTACAATGCGACGAAAAATACGAATGAATTTTGAACCTATTAAAGTTTTTTAGGCGTGCGGTAATTTACTATACGGTGGGAATTAAAGTTAAAAATTCTAGGATGCCTTTTAACAAATAAAAATAAAAAACCAATACAAATATTAAAATATAAGTTCAATCAATAATTAAGCAATAATAAGAAATAGTAACAAAGTTCTTTTTATATCAACTGATGGATTATTATGCTCTATTTGCATAAGAAATAATGGACACTTTGTCAGCAAATTATATTTGAAGCATATTAAGTTAGAAAGATTACATTCCTTGTTGAAAAAAATATATTTCAAACAAACATCCTAAGAAAATAAATTATCGTTAAGGGAAACAACAAGAAAATAAACATATTTATTGAACTTCATGCATAACTTAAAAGTGTACGACGCTCTAATATACTCTTGTAATTAAACGTGACTATTAAACAGGTGACAATGATAACTGTAGCTGGAAATGGAAAATCAACCCCTTTAGATTTAAACCCTCATACCTTCGAATTGTTTCGAATAATTATCCCTGACCCGAAACTGTTGAAAATTACGTTGCACGAGGGGCAATTTGAAATGAAAATTAATAACGCTTCCGAAGAACGGTCGGGAGTAACCCGATTCCAGCCCCTTGAGTTACTCGCGAAATGTCAGAAGATATTGTGCCGTGACGGTTTAACAAACCAGACAAAGCCTCTCTGTCTTATTGGGAGAATTCGATGAATTTCATTATTAAAAGGCCGACCGAGAGCCGATTACATGATCTAATATCAATTTTTATCCTCCGTAACCCATTTTTCCCGGAGGCCTCTTATATTTTAAAGCCCTTGTCTAATACCTTCACGAGTGGGACAAAAGGAAAAAGGTCGATAATCAATGTTCTCGAAATTCGAATCTCCGGGGAGGCAAGGGATGAAGATGTGCCTGAGTGCGGGCAAGGGGTCAATCCCTTTTCGCCCTTATTAATCTTCATTCGAGAATCGACCTTTTGTACTATCATTTTTGGTCGATGCCAATTATTATTGCGGTATGCCCTGAATAGTTTTAGGGAAAGGTTAAGGGATAAGGGTTAGAAGTTACCTTTAGTTTAAGTAGGAAATTGTGATTAGTAATTAAGGAAATTGCTCGATAAACTTTTTTCTCTGTGTGAAAAAAAATCAAATAAAAGTCTTAAGTAATAATTAAAACCAGTTATTCGGAACCAAAAAATCTATCAAGGAAATAGTTCAAATAGTTGATAAATACAGGCAATACACATGGAATCTTGGCCTTATATTACAATATATTTGAGATCTATAATTGGACGTTTAATTGATTATTTATTATTTTATCAAAAGTACAAAAACACATACGTTTTGGCATATGAAAAAAGCCAACGAATTTGATAGACATTTTAATAAATATTCTATATAAACTAAGGTATTTCGATTAATGCATAACACTTCTAATTAGACAAAAACAATTTATTATTTAACCCTTAGTAGCCTTTGTTTAGAACAACTTTATATATCTCCTCCTTTGGGAGAAAACTTATGTTTCCTTTTATGTTTTTCAGTTAGGGGTGTGTCAATTGCTCGCTATAATTTAACCCCGAAAGGAAATTTATTTTAATCGCCTCTTAAGACATAAAATCCCAAAAAACCCCACTACAAACGTCATTGTTAGTTTGGTGGTTTTTCTTACGGTTGTTATCCGGCATTGTCTGTCTAGACATGCGATTATTTGTGCCAAGTGGGCCCCAAAAAGAAGTCATTTATTTGCTGTAGTAGGTAAAACTAAATAAATAATGGTGTAGCTGTAATAAAACTGTAATAAAATGCATAGCTTATGCACAAAGCTCGCGGTCATATTTTATGGGGGAACATACAATTACTTAGTAGTAGCTACATAACTTTTCAAAGAGTGACATTACACGAAACTGGTTTGCATTTTTCTAGGGGAAAAAGTGGGAAAGATGTTTTTTACTAGTTTTGAGTGAGAAAAAGTCATTTTATAAAAGAGTTAAAATTTCTTATTAAGGTGTAATTAGGACGTTTTTACATTATTTAATTCCTCTTAAATCATTAAACATAATTGTTCTATAATCGGAACCTTTTGTGTGATACTCAAATTAGAAACCAATTTTACTACTAACCAAAATTCTCTATTTTTTGTTCAATACCTGTTTCGCTAATATTATTATTATCTTTAAAAAAAACACTATTAGGGATTGGATCTTTATCCCTATTTAAAATTATTTTTTTTTAAATGTTGAATATTGTTAAACTTTTCTATGCATCCAATTTTCGATTGTTGTTAACTAATATAAATAATTTTAAGTTGTCTATTCCTGCAAAATGGGCAGTATTTAAGACATGTTTAACCAAACTTGACTTTTTCAACTCCTCCATAATTCCCGCTACATGTTCTTTAAATTAAACATAATTGTTCTTCTTAATTGCTCTACATACTTTTTAACATAATTATGAGAACTTGGGCTTATCAATGATCTTCAAGATGACCTGGAATTACCATTGGAACAAAGATGGACGTTACGCTATATTAAGTGTATTAATAAAAGACCTGTTTCATTTCTTAATATATAGGAACTTCTTTATTTTGTCTTCTCGCTAATATACACACCGTTGACTGGGTTTTAGGAATTTGGATAATGTTGTTGAAAACTATTAAACCAAAAACAGATTGCGACTTATATGTCCATAATAACAATAGTGGCCTATTTAATATTTTTATTAGCGAAGGGTGGGTATCGATCCCTGCATTATGTAGCGCAAAAACTTAAACTTTTATTGTTTTCGCGCGAATATTTTATTCTAGTACGTACTTTTTCAAAACTTTTTTAAATAAAATTGATAGAAACTAATACAAATAAAGCAAAACGTATTTTTATTATTTTTGTAAATGGAGGGCCAGATAAAAAATCCGCGTTATTGCAAAGTAAAGAATCACGCAGTTCATCTTTCCTAAATTACAATTTAGATGCTATTTACACTGTTACCAAAAATCACGGTCATGAAGATTCAATCCCAGTATTTGTTACTTAAAAGTTGTGAAATGTGCAGATGATTCCTGTTGCAGCCAGCCATGAGGTGCACTTAGAAAAGGTCTTCGTAAAAGAGTTTAGCCACCTTCATGTCCTCTCTTACAAACTTTTCAGGATTTAGAAATTCTAATGTTACCTCAGAAAGGCACCTGCAGATTTACTCTGCTATTGGTCAGACAGTCGCTCGATATGTTACTCGATTTCGGAGATTTCTTGCAGAAGCCCTATGATTTGTACTGCCCTTTTATTCAGAGTGAATTTATAAAACGAGTATGCGACAAATATTGGCTATATTTCTTATCTCACAAAAATATCCGGCAACACATTTGTAGGACGCACAAACTAACTCTTTCAATTCAGTTAAATATTAGGCCCCGACATATCACCGCACAACTACCAAATAAACTACTTCGCATTATAAATAATGACCAGAATGAGACGCCCTGCGTTGATCAGATAATTGTGACTACTCCACTTTTATCCTCTGCAGCTTCCAATCGTAAATGAAACTGAATAGTTGACTAATTTAAGGATAGAATAGCAGGATAATAAAAAAAATTTTTATCATGACTTTGATTTGATATTTTTGATTCCAGTATTCTTTAATACCGAACTCTTGTCAAGTATGTTTTTAGATCTCGGAGGCTACTAAAAAACTGCTTTAAATAGCATAAAAACCTGATAATAAGAAGATAATTTTTATTTGTTATTGAACTGTAACTATAAAAAATAATGAATATAGTCATAGTTTTGTGGAAATTACTATTTTCACTGAAACAAAAGAAAGACGAAAGAAGAAGATTTTCTTCTGTTGTTTACGTAAGTCACAAATTTTTCTTTCGAATAATTCGACGACTGCATAGTATTATAATAAACCCTTATTATTTTAAATGGCATAACTTAAATGGATATGGTATCTTGTTCTTAGGAAAACTACAAAATATAATTTTTTTCTCATTTTTTAGCCTTTTGCTTGGTACATTGAGCCACTTGTTTCAATATAACAACACACAAAAAATATTGTTTTTAAAGCATTTAACCAAATTTACTATTGAGTAATTTAATATTCCATTATCATTGTATTTAACTTCCAAAAAAAAGAATAAAAGAGCAACAGTGCAAGATAATGATTAATACTAAGGCTCCTACATAGGGTTAAGGTCCTGGACCCAATTTTTTTAAGACAAAATACAGGGAGGCTCTGACCAACATCTTTTGTGCTCGCCAAGAAACGAAAATTTTATAAGAGAGAATGTACTTCCAAGTTATATTTTCCTTTTGAAAAATGTTAAGAAATTGCTGCTTTCATTCCATCATTCGCAATTACGCACGCCATAAGCGAAGTATGAGACATAGTAAGTAAGACAAGCTTTTTCAATTTATTATGCAGAAATATCACAATGCGTCAACATTATTTTTACACGCAAAGAAAACGTGGTCCAAGTTACCAGTTGACTAGTTGTGACAATCTCATATATGAGTCCCTTATTTCAACTTTACATAAATATATATTAAAATTACCATGGCTCACTAGAAATCTGAAAAAATGTGTTGTCAAATATCTTAGATAGTTGCATTTGGAAGTCATGCTCCAACTGCTAAGGAAGCTAAATATTGTAGATATTTTTTGTTTCAAATTTCGGAAAGACCTCTTTCGGATTATTACAATTTTATTACTAAAATGTACTTTGAAAAGAATGCGATCTGTCTTAGTTGCTTCCTTGGCCCTTTTATGTGTCAATACATGTCCGATTAACCCTGTGTGCCTATTTGATTAAATATATGAGACCTTACTAAATAAATAATTACTAATACACTCTCGAATATCAATATTAAAGAAATGAAAAACCTACTACCAGCAAGTTTTTTTATTAGGTAAAATATCTATGTGTGATGACACTGTATAAAAAATAATAAATATAGTCATTATTAGTGTAGAAAGTATATTATGTATATTAAGTATATTATGTTTACTAAAATAAAAGTCACAAATTTATTTTCTTAAGTAATTTTCCTACTGCAGGAATACAATTAACTTTTATTGCTTCTAATGGCATAACTTAAATGAATATTGTACCCTTTTCTTAGCAAAATTGCAAAAACTGTATGAAACATTAAATTTAATAATGTGTTAAAGGACCATTTGTTTTTGAAAATGATGTACTATGACAGTCTGACTAAATAAAACTGAATGCTAATAATTTTTGTAGCCACTGTTAGAAGAACTTGATTTGGATAATATGCTTTTCCAGCCTTGACTTATTGCAAAAAAAAAATTTAGACTCCCTAATTCTTGATGCGAGAGATACAAGAAGAATTGAACTACTTCGACCAGGTACTTAACCAGAAAATAAATTTAATATATTAGTAATTTACCGTGTTCTTACGTACCGAATTCTTGTCAAGCATAATGTTTTCATATGATCTCACGAGATACTGAAAAACTGATGTAAGCAGCATGAAAACCTGCTAATTATCTAAAAATTATTGTACTAATTTAAACAAAAGAATGATATTTGCCACCGAAAACATTTTCAAAATAAAATTTATAGCTGAATGTAAATGACTTTGACAAACTTTAGGTGAACACTCAATGTCACAGCATTTTATAAATCTATAAAATAATAAGAAATTTTTCGAATTAATTTTTCCAAATTTTGGTTTCTTTATAGTGAAAATATTGGACAATAAATAGAACTGCAATTATGTTATGAATCAAAAAAGATTTTTCTTTTTAAATTCATTTTGCCATGAAAATATCAATTACTTTATGCTAACATACAACCAGTGAAGGAGATTCATTAGGAATTATAAGGAATACTACACACAAAGCGTAAGAGGTTAATGTTTCAGCTTGCGAACTCTTAGGAGTTTAGGAGTCTGAATTGTTTGGCAAAGTTTCAGATAACAAATCAAATAAGAATTATCGTAATAGTCGTTACACATGTAGCTACTTGTACATGTAGGTCTTTAAACAGCATTGATACTTGAAAAACAAGTATTTTGTGAAAAGTTTTTTTTTTGATAAAATAAGTAAATTCGTCAAACGAATAGTATTTATTCAATAACTAGAACATTTGCTTGTATAGATTTTGAAGAAAAACTGCTCTAAGCAGGCTGAAAACCTGCTAATAGCAGGTTATTTATTTGTGTGGAAATTATGGTTTTTACTGAAATGAAAGAATGATATTTTCTTTTTTTTCTAATGTGTATCACAAATTTATTTTCTTAAGGAGTTGGCCTACTGCACAATGCTACTAATTACTTTGATTGCTTTTTAAGGCAAAACTTAAATGGATATTGTACCCTTTTCTTGGGAAAACTACAAAAACTGTATAAAACATCAATAATAAAAAGAGGCTTAAAAGTAAATCATCTTTTTTTTTCAAATAAAGCTCATTTTTTGCTTAAAAGCCAAATTGTATTTTTTGGAGTGAACAATAATCCTCATAAAATCTTAAAGAAGCTTTTTTATTTATAGAAACTAACTGCCTAGTATGGTTTATAACATGGTGTTATTAAATGACTTTATTTTTTTTAAATGGTGACTGTTATAGTCAAGTGAATGATAGTAATTTTTGTAGCTACAAGTAGAACTTGATTTGCATGACATCCTTGTCCAGGCTGTTAACCTATTAAAAAGACTGATTTTTCATGATGCGAGAGACCTAAGAAGAATTAAATCAATTCCATTCAATTTAGTTCATTCATTTCCATGGACATAGGGTACACATGTATCGAAATTATCACTTTAAAATTAAAACTAGTACTAGCCAAATAAAATAATCAAATAAAACTACAATTAAAAAAATTGGGACAAAGAGTAGAAAGAGTAGTATGACAATATATGCTTTAAAGCTTTGTGAAATACTGGCAATGTTTTAGAATTTATAACAGTTCCAGGAAAGGGATTATATATTTTAGGAGTCGTAATGAAAGGTCCATCCCGCGCATGAGGCAATCTGGCAAAAGAAATATAATATTTATTTGCATTTTTAGTACTATAATAATTGACATCTCCACACTTTACAATATTAATTAAACTTTTTCAGATTTACAAACACATTGGAAGATATAGGTGTTTATAACAATTGGGAATTTACATCACTCTGACCAGGTGCTTGACAAAAAAGTTATTAAAGAGTTACTTATTTTATTGGGTATTACGTCACAACAATTTAAGGTATTTTTCGTATCGCATTCTTGTCAAGTATAATGATTTCATATCATCTCTAGCTGCTAGTGAAAAACAGGCCTAAGTAGCCTGCAAACATCCTAATCAAGGATAATTTCTTTTTATTATGAAACCGTAAAGTTAAAAAATAATAAATACAAAAATTATTTGTGTAGAAATTATTATTATAAAATGAAAGAATGACATTTTCCGTTCCTTTTCATGTAAGACTAAAATTTATTTTTTCAAGGAATATACCCTCGGCATAGAACAATATTTAACTTTAATTCCTTCTAAAGGCATAACTTAAATGAGTATTGTATCCTTTTCTTCGAAAAACCACAAAACTGTACAGAACCTTAGTATTTATCAAATGATATTAACGTAAGTCAGGCATCTACTTAAATAAAACAAATTTTTTACTCAAAAGTCAAATTCCCTTAAGTTAATTTTACATATTCGTAATTTAACGTGTTTTTCAGTAAGAAATTCTTAAAAATAAAATGTTTTCATATCATTTCAAAGACTACTAAAAAACTGCTCTAAGCAACATGTTAACTTGCTAAAGGCGAATTTTGTAAAGACTATTTATATGTGTTATGAAACTATAATTGTTGAAACATAATAATTATATTTTTTACCTAGAATGAAAATTTTTATTTTTTAAAATATTTAAAATGATGTTTTTCATGTCAGAATAATTTTCACATACTTTAGATCCAAACTCAATGTCTCATCAGTATTTAGTAAATTCATAAAATGATAAGGAATTTTGTGAATTTATTTGTTTAAATTTTTATTTCTTATTTAGTCAAATAAATAGACATGAAATTGAACTGTATTTATATTAACTAAAAAGAGTACTAGGATATCTAGGATATCTATGCTATAATCTAGGATAATAGGAACTAAAAAGATTTTTCCCTAAATTCGTCTGGCGATGAAAATACCACTTACTTTGTGCTACTAGTATACAATAACCAATGAAGGAAAATTATTTTTTAGAAAAGCGCAAAAGATTAATGTTTCAGTAAGAAGAAGTTTTTTGTAACGATTCAAATAAGCCGTTAGGCATGTAGGTATTAGTTGCTTTTTTTTTGGTAAAATAAGTAAATTCATTAAACGACTAGTACATGTTCAACAACTGAGATGTTCACCTGCATCGGATTTCTTGAGATTTGTTTATATTTCATGTTACCTGGCATACGCTATTTCGAAATATATTGAAGTTATATTTCAAATAAAAAAAAAGAAAATACCGACTATCGAATTTCGTTCATAAGGAAAAACACGCACAAGGTAATTATAACGTCTCAAATTGCTTTACCAAAAACTTTGAAATATTGTACATTGAAGAGCCTAATAGTGGGTCTTATTTTTTGCCAGTTTTATAGATTTTCATTAAACAATTTAATTTAGGAGTTGTTAGGTTTGAAACTTCAGTTTATCTGAATAGAAAACAAGGCGCTTGTAATTATGTAATACTATATTAATCTACGAGATCTATTTTGTTAAAATGGTCTTAAATATCTTTTTATATGTGCTATTTTCAATAGGATCATAAACTCGTGTAAAATATTCTGCTTTGTCTAAAATAACAACCTTGTTCCCTTTGCCAGCATTTGAACAGAATCAGAATAATCGTTTTTTCTTAGACATCTAATAATATTAGTACCTGCTATGTTTTTGGATTTGGTAAGATTTCTTGAGTTCTGTTGGTGAATTATTTCTTTAGCAAATAATTTTCAAGACCCTTGTAAGTGTGGATTGGATAGTTTAGCACCTACTATAATCTCCTTCAGGTTATTATTACAGTTTGAAGCTAATGTAAAACTAAGACTCTTATTAAAAACATTCTCATTAAAAGACGGAGAGGACTAATTTTCAACGATACTAAATGATTTTTATTTCGAACTCACTAACTTTATTAGTTTTCTATTTAATAAAGAAAAATTGCTAAAATATTTGGAGTTAATAATCTCAAACATTTTCCTTTGAAAATTTGTAAAAAGTTTCTTGGCTGGATAAAAATATTAATCCTTTATATAGTAAGTAGAGCATTTTAGATTAAAAAGCAAACAGACTTTTTAAAAAATTTACTTTACTAAGCTAGATTTAGACTAACAAGCATGGAGTAAAGTCAGAATTATGCTTGATTTTTGTCAGCTGGGTGGTAGATTTCATTGACAGCAAATTATGTATAACTTAAATACACATGATGCACAAACTCGAATTTTCTTAAAAAAAAAACGGTTTATTTTGAATTTTCATATAAATCCCGAAGACAAGATTTAAAAATGTTTTATCAATGCGCGGTACAAACAAGACAGCGGCAAGAACTTCTCGAACAAAACCTCCACTACATCTCAACTTGGCCTCAAGTTTAGCGATTTAAAGTTTAATTATAGAAGCGGTAATAGCGATCCTTTATCTCGTAAGAAGCCGCTCTATTGTACCCGATAAATGTTTCGTTGCTGAAGCACCCCCCATTATGACTTTTCTCTCGGGATAAGACAAGTTTCGTCTCTCTTAGCTTTCATTGAAAACAAAAAAATACGTTTATATATAGCTACGGCTAAAACTTATGTTTTCTTTTGTGTTATTTAGTTGGAAGGGTGTTTATTGTTTGCTATAATTGTAAACAATAACCTGTATTAAATTAATAAAGTTTGAAGTATTGATTTAATTAATAATGAAGTTGGCTGGGTCATGAGTAAGTAGGTCACTTTCAGTTGGTTAATTGGTTAATTTTATTATAAAAACAATAGAAATCATTATGATAGATTAGAATTTATGATACTGACTTCTAAGGATTTTTTGTTATATTTGGTAAAAATGGATTCGGCTAAGCGATGGATGGATGGAAAACGTAGTACTTTTAAATCTGATTATATCTTAAAAACTATTTACTTAACGGTAAAAATGCTTAGAATGATTTTAATAGAGAAAACTTTTATCTGTAATTTCATTTCTTTGTAACACAAAAATGTTAAAATTTATAAAATGATTCCAAAATACACCCTCAGACAATTCATTTATCCCTATTCACATTCTTTCACTAATACACCAATTTTCCAGACTCTTTCACGCTATACTTCTCACACCCCGGTGGGTTTTCCTTATTTGATTTTTTCTGGTCGTTTTTCCAGACTCCAGCCAAGCGAACATCAAGGTGGATCCATCCACGTTGCCGACATTCCTTACGTCAAGCCAAGTGTTTAAAGTCAAGGATCAGGACCGAGTCGTTTTGCCTTGTGAAGTCACAAACCTCGGTAAGATGTTTTATTTTCATTTTAGGTTTAAATAAAAAAATATTGTACTTTAAGACAATTTCTCAATAAAATACCCGCTGGATCAAACTATAAAATAAACAAAACTTTTTTGGGGAAGCTCAATAAATATCAGGGCAACCCCGCCAATCCGGAAGGGAATTTTAAACGAGGCACGTAGGTAAAATCGTTCAGGAATGTTTTACTTTAAACACTTAAAAAGTTAGTTGGTATTCGAATCCAGTCTGGAAACCATCCGTTGCCATTTGATTGAAATCTTATTGCTCGACCCCCCACTGTACACGAAATCGGTTAAATTGGTACAGACACTAAGTTCCATTCGGTTTAATAGCTTTAAATCCGGGATATATTGTGATTAACGACGTTCCACGCTTTGTTTACTTAAAATAGTTGGACAGTGGATTAAGTCAAGATATCTCCAGAATAGTTCATTTTACGATAAAAATTCTTAGAATCATTTCGTTGGATCTGTAAATTTGCTTTTTATAAATTTTCTTTCGTGACTAATAAAAACCGAGATATTTGGTATATATAATAATATATACCACATACAAGTTATATAATAATATATAACTTGCCTTATTATATATGGTATATATGGTATATATAATAAGGCAAGTTTTGGATCTATAATATAGCGTTTTACAATTTTTCTCCTGTGACTAATAAGAATCGAGATATTTGGTAAAAATGAAGCCGGCAGAGCCAAGAAGAGACAGACAGTGGTAGAAGCCAAAATATCTCAATAATAGTTTACTTTACAATAAAAATACTTAGAATCTTTTATAACTTTTCTTCTGTGACATAATAGACAATGAGATATTTGGTAAAATTGAAGTTGGCCGAGACAAGGAGAGTTAGACAGTGGATTGAGTCAACATATCTCGAGAATAGTTTACTTTCTCATTTTGATAAATAAACATTGGATCTATAAATTGATTGTCTATACATTCTTTACAAAAATATTTCACTTTATCGTATTGAAGTAATTGAAAAAGAATTGTTGTATTGTTTTAAGTATTGAATCCGTAAATAAGCTTTTTATAAATTTTCATTTGTAAATAATAGAAACTGAGATATTTGTTGAAAATAGGATTGACAAAACCGTGGAGGGTTTAAAAGTGGCTTAAGTCATTATATCAGGGGAATAGTTCACTTTACGAGAAGAATGCTTGAAATAATGAATACTTCGATGGACAAACATTGAACCTATAAATTTTCTCCTATGACTAATTTAGAAACCGTAGGTAGGTATTTGCAGAAAATAGGATCGATAGATCAATGGAGAGTTAGTGTATCACTTTATTTCGAAATTTCTTGACAATACTTCACTTTACGAGAACAATACTTAAAATCATTTCGATATAGGATAAGAGAATTACCTTGGTGATTTTCAACCTTAAGAAACAAGATCAGGAGGTGAACGTGAAGGTTCTCCATACATTTATGCCCATTTCTTATAATTAAATTATCACTTGAATAAAAAGTGATAATTTAATTAAATCATCAATTTTTTATTGATGATCATCGTGTCATGTTATAAAATCGGCAAAATAACAAGAGTCAAATTTGATCAAGTTGGGGACAAATTTTCAACAAACAGGTTACATAGTAAATTGTACAGCTGATGAGTACAGCTTTTTATTCCATTTTAAAAAGTTTACCAAATGCTCCACCAAATCTTTTAGCAACCTAATTTCTTAGGATATACATGAATAACCTGTGGTCTGGTAGTTTTCAACTTATAGGCAGATAATAGTGATAAAAATTTGATTAAACTTGATCTATTACCGAGCCATTATTTATGTATTTGCATTTGCATTTGCATGTAATTAAATTGTTGAAATCCATCAATCTATTTTAGACTCCTATTTCCCTCTTCCAGGTCTTATCGCTGACATAACATGTTGGTTCAGGGCCTACCAGGCTGTTGCTGGCTCCCTGAGTTGCAAGTTGGATAGCCCTTCTTGCAGCCTTATTGTTGCCCATATTCTCTGCTAGGATTATCTCTGGCCTATTTTGCGCTTCGGCGAGGTTCCTGAGATCCTTCCAGCAGCTTTGCACAGTCCTTGACTTAGTCTCGAACTGTTGTAGTGCAAGTGTCGCAGCCTGGTCTCCTGTGAAAATTGCGAAGGTTTTGCCTCTTGGCAGCCCTTCTCTCATCAGTTGGACACAGGTTTGAATTCCTATTATGCTTGCCTGTAAATTTGTTGTTTCGAGGCCCAGATTTAGCATAAGTTGTCTGCCCTGTTGTTCGTCCTCCACCATGCCCACAGCTACCCCGATCTTGGATCGTTTGGTTGCCGTGTGCCATACTGAGTAACCTCTTTGCCTGAGCCTGTTCGCTTCTGCGTCCAGTGGTCCCCTTTTTTCTTTGATGATAAAAGGTTTGTCTAGGTATGTGACCTTGGTTCTGTCTGTTCTTAGGGCCAGGCGCCCAAGGTCCTGTATTTTGTCAAATAGGGCATTGTGCCCATCTTTCGATAGGATTGTTGCGCCATTTGACAGCAGTCTTTTCGCCCCCGTTATAGCTTTAGCCCGTACCACTAAGTGTAGCGGGCTTAGTCCTATCAGGTTCTCTAGGGCAGCAGTCGGCGTTGTTAACATCGCTCCTGTTATGCCCAGACATGCTATTCGTTGTGTTTTGTTGAGTATCTGTATTACAGTCCTCTTTTCCGCCGCATGCCACCATATAGGTGCTGCGTATATAATGATGGGTCTAACCATTGTCGTGTACATCCAATGTACCATTTTTGGTGACAGTCCCCATGATCTACCGAATATTCTCTTGCAGTACATAAGAGTTTTCGTGGCTTTATTTGTAGCTTGGATTACATGTTTCTTGAAGCTGAGTTTTTTATCCAGGGTTATACCTAGATATTTGACCTCGTCTTCAAGTCGCAGATTTTCTCCATAAAATTTTATGTTTCTAATGGGCTCTAGTTTCCTTCTTTTGGTAAAGGAAATCAGAGTAGTTTTTGTGGGGCTTACCCTTAGTTGTTCTTCCTCACACCAGTGCTCGACAGTAGTCAGGGCTCTTTGCATTTTTTCGAATACATAAGCCTGACTACCCCCTCGTGTAAGGATGACTATATAGTCAGCATATCCTATAGCAAGGATAAGCTGCCTCTCCAGTCGTATCAGCAAGCTGTCCGATACAAGGTTCCACAGCAGCGGTGACAGTACGCCCCCTTGCGGTGTTCCCCTGCACACTTTGGCCTTAACCGTTGTGCTGTTGAGATTTGCTGCTACTTTCCTATGATTTAGCATTTGGGTTATCCAGCCGCCAATCATGGGATGTATTCCTCGTGCTGCTATCGCACGGTTGATTGAGTCATATGACGTATTGTCGAATGCTCCCTCAATATCTAAGAAAGCTCCTAGGGCGATCTCTTTGTTATTCAGAGATTGTTCGACCCTCTGGGTTATCTCGTGAATCGCTGATTCACAAGATTTACCTGTTTGGTAGGCATACTGGTGTCGATGTAGAGGGTTGACCCGTAATACATTGTCCCTGATATGCCTTTCTATGAGCTTTTCCTCTGTTTTTAGGAGGAATGATGTAAGGCAGATTGGTCGAAAGGATTTAGGTTTCGCATAGGAGTCGCGTCCCGTCTTTGGTAGAAATACTACTTTTGCTTCCCTCCAACTCTCTGGTATATGCGCCGTGGCTAGACTTGCCCGCATTATTTTACATAGTGCAGGCAGCAGCAGTTCGCTACCCCGCTGTAGCATGACTGGCATTATGCCATCCATTCCGGGAGACTTAAATGGTTTGAAGGCTTGTTTGTTTATCGCCCATTTAACCTTCTCGTAGGTTACTACCTTTTTCGCTAGTTCCCAGTGTTCCCTTTTGCCCCTGTTCGGAATGATAGGAGTTGGGTCCTGGGTATGTTCTGATTGGTGGAGAATTTTCGATCCCGAAAAGTGCGTGTTCAGCACTAAGCCAAGCGTTTCTTCCTCGGTTGTCGTATATTCTCCATCGGGTTTTAGACAAGAGCCTAGGGTTTGTCGTGGCCCTTTGGATATTGCCTTGTGGAGTCTAGCATATGCTGGTGTCTCTGTTAGGTCCCGGCATAGCTTCCTCCACCCTTCTTTCTTTGCTCTTTTTATAGCATCATTGTACCTGGTTAAGTGTTGTCTGTATAGATTCCACTCGCCAGTTCTTTTGGCTCTGTTAAAAAGCTTTCTTACTGTCTTCCTTAGCTCGCCCAATTCTTGGTTCCACCATGAGGTGTTCCCTGCTTGACGCGGTTTGCTTAGTGGACATGGGTTTTCAAAAGCAATTTTAATAGCCTCAGTGACTGATTCTGTCAGCACTTCGAGCTCTACATTGTCTTTTGCCTCCGTTGGACAGTTTTCCAGTTCGCGTCCTAGTATCTCATTGAAGAGGTCCCAGTCCGTTTTCCTGGCGTTCCTGTAGGTCTCCGGATTTGTATCCATAGATTCTAGATCGAATCTTATGTACCTGTGATCCGACAAACTTGGTTCGTCAGATACATGCCATTTTTTAACAAGGTCGCAGATGCGTCCCTTGCCAATGGTTAGATCAATTACTTCTCTGCGGAGTATGTTGACGAAGGTCGGTTCCTCCCCCACATTAAGTATATTTAGACCGGAGGCAGCACAGTAATTTAATAATGATTCGCCCCGTTTGTTTGTTCCAGTGCTTCCCCAGATAGTGTGGTGAGCATTGGCGTCACAGCCTATTATAAGGTTTTCCAATCTTTGATGGTCTATCAACCTCCGAACTGTTGTCGGAGGTGGTTCCCCTTGTTGATCGTGCGGAAAGTATGCTGATACTATTATTGTATCGTAGCTCCTCTCCGCTGTTTTGATTTGTACTTTGACCGCCGCTGTGTCCCTGTCACAAAACTCCCACAGCGGTGTGGCCTCTATATCTTTTCTTATAAAGATACAGCTTCTTAGGTTAGGTCCCTCTTTTGGGTCTGACACTAGTCTCCCGTTGAGGTTTCCTAGTCCCCTTATCTGGCCCCTATAAGTATAAGGTTCCTGAATCAGGGCTATCTGAATATTGTTGTCGGCTATGCATTTTTGTAAGGCCGCAGTGGCTGCTTTGCAGTGGTGGAGGTTAATTTGTATCAGCCTCGCACCCATTGCGGAGAGCGATTTTAGGAAGAAGAGGTTCCTGGCAATCCCTCTGTTTCCATAGGGGTTGCCTGGTCCCTCTTCTCTTTCTCTTGGCTGCCGGCCAAGAGTCTAATTTTTATGCTGCCAAAGTTGAGGTATAGCGATTGATTCGCTTCCCTTACTTTGGCCCAGGATTTCTCGTCCATGAGGAGCGTTACCAGGCAACCCTTGTCGTCCTGGTCCTTCCTCATGTCGAGCACTTTCCACAAGCTGGTGTTGATGATGTTTTGAACATCCAGCTTGTGTAGGAGTGCTTTCGGTTCCTCAGTAGGTCCCGGCACCCATGTTATTGCCTTCACCGGTCTGGGAAGTTTGCCGTCCTCCGTTATCTGGAGTTCAGCCCCTTCCCAGGGAGTTTCCTTCTGCACCAGTCCGACGAGCCAATTTTTAGTTGACTCGTCGACACAGGTGATGTGAAGGATTCCCCCACCGTGGCTTACGCCTGCAAACTTGGGCGCGATTTGTGATCCGCTCTGCAGAGCGAGCGTTTTGTTGAGCAGCCAGCCCTTTAGGGTGTTTGCCTGCTCCTCCGAGACGAATGCCTCGGGGTATTTTTTGGCTGTTATGGCCATTCTTAGCCCCGCCGCAGCATCCCGATAGGACAGCCCTGGTTCCCGTCTTGGGCCCCTGGGCTTTTTCCTGGGTCTTTTTGACTCCGGCGGAGTTTCTCCCTCCGAGCGATGTCGTTTTTGCGTCTCGCTCGTATTGGCCTTGGTCTGGGTGGGTGTCAGTGCCTCTTTGGGCCCCGTCCCCCCCCTTCCCTTGGCCGCCAACAGTTTGGCTTTCCGTCTTTGAGCCCCCGACGGTCGTTTCTTCCCGGCAGGTCCCTCTTTTGCTTTCTCAGCGGCGGTTCCTTGCGGCCCCGCCGTTGACTTCTCAACAGCGGTTCCTTTAGGTGCCGCCATTGCTGGCAAAGGTTGCTCTTGGCCCCCTTCTTTGGTTTTTTTGTTTTGGTCCATCCTAGATGTTCCCACGAGTAGCTAGGGAAAGGGTGGTCCACCCCTGCAGAGCGCCGCATGCAGGGGTAAGGCTGGATACACTGGGGTGCGCCTTGTTCCCCAGGGTTGGCCGCTAGTGACTGAGCTTCCCCCCAGTCTTGCATCCCTTGGCGCGCGCCATACCCTAGGAATTGGGAGATTTTATAGTGTTCTCACCACGCGGTCCGGGTGGTTAAGCCCAGACCCCCGTGCCGTTCATCAGCACGTACCCCACGCTCCCTTTCAGGATCATGGGGGTCGTTGCGCCGAATGGACGGTTTACGGTGTATAGCTGGTCCGCGACGATGACCTTCAGTTGGCTCGGACGGGTGTAGGCCCGTTGGCTTCCCTTATAGTCACCGTTAACCGGAACCATTTCTGGTTTTCCGGCCGTTCTCCTATCCGCCACCTGGAGACGCGCCTGACAGGTTGCTGAACCCCTGCAGATGTTTACTGCGGTGTCAGGATAGTTTACTTTACGATATAAATAGTTCGAATTATTTCGATAGAGAAACGTAGGATCTATAAATTTCCGTTTAACAATGTTTATCTTATGAGTAATAAAAACTGAGATATTGGGTAAAAATTAAATCGGCAGAGCCAGGGAAAGTCATACAATGGTTTTAATCAAGATATCTCGGAAATAGTTCACTTTACGATAAAAATTCTTAGATTCATTTCGTTGGATCTGTAAATTTGCTTTTTATAAATTTTCTTTCGTGACTAATAAAAACCGAGATATTTGGCAAACATGGAGTCGGCAGATCCATGGAGATTTAGTAAGTCGCTTTAATTCAAGATACCTGAAGAAATAGTTTCCTTCATGAGAAAAATGCTTAGAGTAATTTCGTTAAACAAGAGAATTGTCTTGATTATAACGAACCTTAAGAGGCAAGACAAAACGAGGAGATAGAACATGAAGATTCTCCATAAAGCAAAATAGCAAGAAGAGTCAAATTTGAGGTAGTAAGGATAGACGTTCAATTAGCATAGTATATAATAAATTGATAAGTACAACTTCAAATTTAGTTTGACAGATGTTAAATAAACAACAGCTTTTCATGCTATTTTCAAAAAGTTGACCAAACATTCCATCCAATCATCGAGCAAACTAGTTTTGTTTGATTAGCCTGAATCAATGGGGCCTGCTGAGGCCTATAATACAAATTTTACAATTGAAACAAGCTAGTTACAAGTAATTTGAATATATCTACAAGTGTTCTGATTTCCGGTGACATAAGTGAATCTCATATACTTGTAGCAACAAGTTAAATATTCTGCACTTGTATTAAAGTGCAAGTACTGCAAGTACGAGTAAAATAATATTTGTAAATGTAGCTAGAAAATAAGTAATCTTTGAGAAAAAAATCAGTATTTACAAAAAGTTATAGAAAATTTTATTGGGTGCTTTTTTCGACCGTCAGAGAAAAAATAGACAAAATAAAAAAAATTTGCAAATGTAGCAAAATGCCTTCAGATGAAGAATGAATATGTACCAGAGGCACACTCTAGCAAAATATGAATAAGATTATAATAATAAGTAAGAGTGTAGATAGTATAGTACTAGTTTTGCTTCTCTTATAATTCAGTTGAGCCATACCATCTATATCAAGCAGTACCATCGAATCATTATACTTGCGATGAATGGACCTATATCTTAAAGAAGACTTTCACATTATTATTTGCCCATTCTGAGCATTTTCATAAATTCCCCGTCTGTCTGTTGCGATATACGACCATTTTCGTTTTCACTGTCCGAATCGTTTAATTCACTCATCAATCAAGATAGGTGGAAAATTGTTTAAAATTACGACACACACAAAATTCCATACCATAACTGTACATGTCTGATTCCATACCATAACTGAACTACAAATTACTTTATGTTCCAGAATATCTACACTTGTATAATTTATTGACACAATTGTAAGAATTGTAGTGATTGTGTTATAAGTTGGTAACTTATAAGCAGATATTATTGATAAATATTTAATGAAACTCACTCTGCTACCAAGGCATTTATCAGAATATATGTGTCTACCCGTGATCCTTATAAGAAAGTCTTGCGGGAAATTGAAGTTTTACGTCCAGCGTCTCTTCCCACTATATTGGCGGAGGAGATCCAATACATTGGACTCCTAGCTCACCTAACCTGATACCTCTGGATTTTTTTTAGAAACTCACTAGTTTATGAGACACCATGAGCACCGTGGAAACAGAGCAGGACTTATTTAGCCACTGCATTTGCGATCATGATGAAAATGATAAACCAAGTTGTTGGCAGATGACACTTTAAACATTTGTCGTTCTTATTGATCTGTAAATTTGTTTGTTTTAAATTTGCTCCTATGACTTACAAAAACCGAGATATTTGGCAAAAATGCTTATAATCATTTTGGTCGGCAATCACTGGATTTGTAAATGCTTACATTATATATTTTGTCCTGTGATTGAAAGAAACCGACATATTTGACAAAAATAGAGTCGACAAATCCCTGTAGAGTTAAACAGTGGTTTAAGTCAAAATATCTCGAGAACAGTTCACTTTATAAAGAAAATACTAAGAAACGTTTCGATGGACAAGCATTGGATCTATAAATTTGCTACATCAGCTTTTTCCTGTGCCATCAGCATTGAACCTATACATTTTCTCCTATGACTAATAGAAACCGTAAGTAAGAATTTGACAAAAATGGGATCGATAGATCCATGGAGAATTAGTGCATCACTTTAATTCAAAATTTCTTGACAAGAGTTCACTTTACGAGAACAATACTTAAAATCATTTCGATAAATATGAGAATTGCTTTGGTGATTTTCAACCCTAAGAGACAAGACAAGGATGTGAACGCGAAGGTTTTTCATGCATTTAATCCTGTTTCTTACTTTTATTCAGGTGAATTTAATTAAACCATCAATTGTTTAATGATGGTCTTAGGCTATGGGTATCACTTAGCTCTGTCAATGTAAATGTCATGTTATAATTTGGCCAACAAGAGTCAAATTTAACCCTGAACTACTACCGTACATTTTTATTACATATGTACTACTGATGGGTCCTTAGGACCCATAATAATAAAATTGCCATAAAATCAATAAAAAAAAACTTTTATTTAAAAATTTAAAATTACTTGGGTATATTACAATACATAAACCGAAAAAAAAACTAAAATTATTTTTCAGAACACTTAGGGCACAATTTCTTGCAGCATTGATTGCAAATGGGTAACTTACATATGTCACACTGGATAGCAGTTTTTCTATCCTTGTTAGTGGGGTATATGGCACACCTTTTTCTTTTACTTTTTTCAGGAGGTCCTTGAGGCTGCTCAGAAACTGGATTCGCAACCCCCAAAAGTTCAGCAATGAGGATTCGTACATTTGAGTGCACCTTCTTGTTGGCCATTCTGAGTCGCAAATATTCATCTATTAATTGCTTCCTAAGAGTTTTGATAAATGAGTATGGTTTTATTTCTTCACCTTTTGATGCAAATTGGTACAATACTCGAGAATTTATACCTGCAATGTTCAATATAGCAAAAAAATTGCCATTGGCCAACGGTTAGTTCTTCTGGATACTGAATGCAACACACATTTCGCATCTAATGCGTCAACTCCAGATTTTGTTTCATTATATAAATGAATTATCTCCGGATTTTTGGTTGTTTCGTTGACAGAATTGTCATGATGCATGCTAGAAAGTAATAAAATGCTTTTACTATTTTTTGGCACATAGCTCACTATAGTGATTGAAGAAGTAAATCCAAACGTTGATGAATGAATCGCACATTTTTTATTGTACAGATTTTTAATTTTTTCGTAAGGTTCTCACGTACGTCAAACTGTTTTTCTTGAATTCGTCGACGAGTTCCACTGAACTGTACCAGTTGTCCCCGGTGATGTTCCTGTTGGTGCCTTTAATATACCCCACAAGCCTAAAAACTACTCTTGTTGGATTTGATAATGTAGGCTTTTTTGCACCATTAACTTTTATTTTGGAACCGGCATAAATCGCTGCATCTACGAGATAATGCATTTAAGCGTCAGCCAAAACCTGCACTTTAATTGCATATTTGGCAGGTTTGTTCGGAATATACATCCAAAATCCACACCTTCCTCGAAACGGTACAAGCATTTCGTCTATAGTTAGGTAAATTCCCGGTGAATAACATGACTTTGATCTAGCTACAAACTCATCAAATAATTCTGACACAGCGGCCAACTTGTCCGTTTTTCTTTTCGGGTTCCTACATTGTCTAATCTGAGACAGCTCAATAAAAACGAAAATCTGGCCAGACTCATAGTAGCACGAAAAATAGGTCTTCCTGTCCCATCAGTTGCCCCCATAGAACGGACATCTTCATGATTAGATTTAAAGATGGACTGAAGATACAACAACCCAAAAAACGCCTTGATTTCACATATGTTGGTATTTTCAGTAAACGAAGGCCAAAATTTAGTTTGTGACTGAGCAAACCTTCTAGACTTTTTATAGTTTTCTCTGGTGGAGGTTATTTTCAAATTGGTAAAATCAACTAACTTTTGTATCATCTCATTAGAAATTAGTAGACTCCAAGCATCTACAGGCTCACGTGGAGGATTATTACGAGCAGGGCCAATAAGGCCAGGCAAGATAGTAACCAAATTATAAGCAGGGGTCCTACCTCTAATACCTGCTGTTTTTGACTATTTGGTATTGTCTTTCCCATACCAGCTATTCCTGATGGGCAACTCTTCTTCTTCCGAATCGGAGTTTTCTTGCTCTGTTTCGGAATTGTGGTCGCTCAGTATTTCATTGTCCTCTTCATTTTCGTCACTCTCTTCAGCCAATCTTTTTAGTTCCTCTAACACAGCTTCTCTGTTTGGAACACCAACGGATACACTTTTCTTGCTCGAGCCCATTTAGTTTGAGTCTTCCGTACTTTCCCAAAAGTCATCAGACTCTAAAATATTTCTTAACGCATCTTTTAACAATGCCCTAGAACTGGACGCCATTGCGTTGCATTTAATGAAAGATAGTAAAAAAACACATTTTATATCTATTAACTTATACCTTATGGCCACTAGTACCTATTCTTGTGAAATAGATAAATACCTTGCAAAAAATAACAACGAAATAGATACTTTCAAACCAATAAGCAGTTATTAACATGTCGCGATTTACTACTGATGGGTTTTCAGGACCCAGTAAACACGAACGAATACTGAAGTATGAATCTATGCCGGCGAAATCACGCGTATGGTATTGCGGAGGAGTACCGAGATAGCGAGTATCCAATGTTGCCAAACTTAAAAAATATACCCTATTTAAAAATATGATGGGTCCTCAGGACCCATCAATAGTAGCTACGGGTTAAACAAGTTCGGGACAAATTTTCAATAAACAGGTTACCCAGTAAATTATACAGCTGATGAGTACAACTTCAAATTTAAAGCAGCAGTTTTCTATTCCATTTTCAAAAAGTTTACCAAATACTCCATCAAATCTTCCAGCAACCTAATTTTTTAGGATATACATGGATAACCTGTGGTCTAGTAGTTTTCAACTTATAAGCAGATAATAGTGATAAAAATTTGATTAAACTTGATCTATTACCGAGCTATCATAACTTATGTTATTTGCAGGTATTCCTTAAAGAAAAGGCTTACCGGAAATTTTGCTTATATTTTTAGCCAAGTATGGTGGTGTAACCAAGTTCTTGAAAGATGATGCTTTAAACATTTGTTGTTTTTGATGATCTGTAAATTTGTCCTGTGAATAATAGAGACTGAGATAGTTAAAATTAGGTAGACAGAGTGATGGAGGATCAGACAGTGGCTTAAGTCAAGATATCTTGAGAATAGTTTTTATTACGATATAAATGGTTAGAATCATTTCGATAGAGAAGCGTAGGATCTGTAAATTTGCGTTTAATAATAACTCTCTTGTGAGTAATAGAAATTGAGATATTTCGCAAAGATGAAGTCGGCAGATCCATGGAGATTTAGTAAGTCACTTTAATTCAAGATATCTTAAGAAACAGTTTCCTTTACGAGATGCTTAGAATGCTTAGAATATTTTCGTTAAACAAGAGAATTGTCTTGATGATACACGAACGTTAAGAGACAAGACAAAACGAGAAGATAGAACGTAAAAATTCAATTCAATTATCATTGGTTTTCGGATGATCTTAAGCTATGTGTATCAGTTAACTCTGTCAAAGACGTGAAGTCGTGATAACACTAGGCAAAATAGCAAAAAGTGTCAAATTTGAGGTGGTTTAGGACAAACGTTTAATTAGCATAGTATATAATAAATTGATAAGTACAACTTTAAATTTAGTTTGACAGATGTTAAATAAATAACAGCTTTCCATGCTATTTTCAAAAAGTTGACCAGACATTCCATCCAATCATCGAGCAAACTAGTTTTGTTTGATTAGCCTGAATGAATGAGGCCTGATGAGGCCTATAATATAAATTTTACAATTGAAACAAGTCTGCAAGTTACAAGTAATTTGATTATATCTCCAAGTGTTCTGATTTCCCGTAACATAAAAGAATTTCATACACTTGTAGCAACAAGTTAAATATTCTGCACTTGTATTAAAGTGCAAGTACTGTAAGTAAAATAATATTTGTATATGTAGCTAGAAAACAAGTAATCTTCGAGAAAAAAAAATCAGTATTTACAAAAAGTCATAGAGAATTAAGAAATTTTATTGGGTGGCTTTTCCGACCATCGGAGAAAAAAAAGACAAAATAAAAAAATTTGCAAATGTAGCAAAATGCCTTCAGATGAAGAATGAATATATACCAGAGGCACACTCTAGCAAAATATGAAGAAGATTACTATAATAAATTAAGAGCGTAGATAATATAGTACTAGTTTTGCTTCTCTTATAATTCAGTCGAGCCATACCATCTATATCAAGCAGTACCATCGAATCACTATACTTGCGATGAATGGACTTATATCTTAAAGAAGACTTTCACATTACTATTGGCCCAGTCTGAACCTTTTCATAAATTCCCCGTCTGTCTGTTGCGATATACGACGGTTTTCGTTTTCACTGTCCGAATCGTTTAATATATCGACAGTCGAATTATAGATATACACTCACGGTAAAAGACTCTACTCATCAATCAAAATTGATGATTGGGAAAAATTGATGAGATGATGGTGAAAAATTGTTTAAAATTGTCGACAATTTTGTACCATAACTGTACATGTCTGGTTTTTATGTTACGTAAAGATACTACAATTGTAAAGAAAATTCCGTAATTACCATTGCTCCACTAGTAACTACAAACTACTTTATGTTCCAGAATATCTACACTTAAGAAAGTCTTGTGGAAAATTGAATTTTTACGTCCAGCGTCTCTTCCCACTATATTGGTGGAGGAGATCCAGTATTTTGGACTCCTAGCTCACCTGATCTGACTTTGGATTTTCTTTGGAAACTCACTAGTTTATGTGAGACACCACCAGCACCGTAGAAACAGAGTAGGACTTATTTAACCATTGCATTTACGGTCATGATGAAAATGATCATAATTTTACCCAAATCCAAGATAGTATAACCAAGTTGTTGGAAGATGACATTCTGAATATTTGTCTTTCTTCTTGATCTGTAAATTTGTTTCGTCTAAATTTTTTCCTATGACTATTAGAAACCAAGATATTTGGAAAAAATCTAGACAGAGTCCTTGAGGGCTAGACAATGGCTGAAGTCAAAATATCTCAAAAATAGTTCACCTTACGAAAAAAATGCTAAGAATCATTATGGTGGATAATCACTGGATCTATAAATTTGCTTACTATATATTTTGTCCTGTGACTAAGAGAAACAGACATATTTGACAAAAATGGAGTCGACAGATTCCTGGAGGGTTAAGCAGTAGTTTAAGTTAAAATATCTTGAGAAGAGTTTACTTTATGAAGAAAATACTAAGAAACGTTTCGATGGACAAGCATTGGATCTATAAATTTGCTGTATAAGCTTTTTTCTGTGACCAATAGAAACTTAGATGTTTGTTGAAAATGGGGTTGACAAAATCGTTGAGGGTTAGACAGTGACTTAAGTCATTATATTAGGGGAATAGTTTACTTTACGAGAAAAATGCTTGGAATAACTTCGATGGACAAACATAGAATCTATACATTTTCTCCTATTACTAATAGAAACCGAGGTATTTTGCAAAAATAAGATCTATAGATCCATGGAGAGTGCTTTACTATATTATTTCAAAATATCTTGACAACAGTTCACTTTACGAGAACAATGCTTCAAATAATTTCAATAGATAAGAGAATTGCTTTGGTGATTCTCAACCTTAAAAGACAAGACAGGAGGTGAAGGTGAAGGTTTTCCATGCATTTAATCCTGTTTCTTATCTTTATTCAGGCGATAATTCAAATGAACCATCAATTTCTATCGATGGTCTTAGGCTATCGGTATCACATTCTGTCAATCATCATACGTTACATTGTAAGTGGTATAGCTGATGAGTACAACTTTAAATTTAGAGAAAGAGCTTTCCATTCCATTTTCGCAATGTTTACCAGGCATTCTAACAAATCTTCAAATAATTTAATTTTTTAAGAGTTACATGGATAAATGTAGTCTGCTAGTTATCAACTTTTGACCAGATATTATTGATAAACATTTAATTGAACCCACTTTGCTCCCAAGCCGTTGATCATAGCTTATGTATCAACAGGTATGCGTTACAAGGCAGTTACTGAAGTTGTTGGGAATTGAATTTTTGAAAATGTTCCACTAAACGTCTTTTTCCACTATATTAGCAGAGAAGATCCAGTATTTTGGACTCCTAGGCTACCTAAATTGATACCTCTAGCTTTAGTTTTTTAAAATGTCACTCTTTTATGAGATACCACCAGCACAATTAAAACACAGCAGAACTTATTTAGCCACTGCATTTAAGGTCATGATAAAAATGATGATCATATTTTTACCCAAGTCCAAGGTGGTGTAACCAAGTTCTCGGAAGATATATTTTGAACGTTTGTCGATCTTGTTAATCTGTAAATTTAATCCTGTGACTAATAGAGACTGAAATATTTGGTAAAAATGGGGTCGACAGAGCCACGGAGGAATAGACATTGGCTTAAGTCAAGATATCTCGAGAGTAGTTCACTTTACAGAAAAATGTTTAGAATCATTTCGATGGGCAAGCGTTGGACTTATTAATTTATCTCCTGTAAATAGAAACTAAGGTAATTAAAAAAAATGGTGTCAATAGAGCCTTGAAGCATTAGACAGTGACTTAGGTCATTTGAAAATACTATATAATAACTTATAATTTAAAAATATATATAACATTTTAAAAATAGTTCACTTTACGAGAAAATTACTCCCAATCATTTTGCTTTAGAGGGCGAATTAAACGTGAATTTTTACAGCTGTCCCACAGAAACTGGATGAAAAAATGTCCTGAGTGGCTTTTCACGACTTTTAATTTGATAAATTTTGTTGAAAAAAAAAAATCGCCCTCTAAAGCAACCAAGATGGCTGACAGAAAAGCCGTGATCAAGAATGCCGACATGTCTGAGGACATGCAGCAAGACGCTGTTGACTGTGCCACCCAGGCCATCGAGAAGTACAATATTGAAAAGGATATTGCAGCATACATTAAGAAAGAATTTGATAAGAAATACAACCCGACCTGGCATTGTATTGTGGGCCGAAACTTTGGTTCATATGTAACACACGAAACGCGTCACTTCATTTACTTCTACCTTGGGCAGGTGGCAATACTTCTGTTTAAGAGTGGATAAGCGGTCAAAATGCCCAGAAAAAAAAAAAAAAAAAAAAAAAAAAAAAAAAAAAAAAAATCCCAATCATTTTGACAAATCTTGGATCTATAAATTTGCATTTTATACGTTTTCTCCTATCACAAATAGAAATTGACATATTTGGTAAAAATGGAGTCGGTAGAGCTATGGCGAATTAGTGAGTAAGTTTAATTCAAGATACTTTACCAATAGTTCACTTTACAAGAAAAATGGTTCGAGTCACTTTGGTGAATAAGAGAATTGCCTTAATAAATTATAACCTCAAAAGGTAAGACAAAACGAGGTGAACTTGAACTGAAGGTTTTCCATGTATTTAATCCTGTTTGTTGTATTTATTAATGCCATTATTTAATTAAACCATTAATTGTTTACCGATAACCTTAGCCTACGTATCTCAGCTAACTCTATCAATAATAGTCGTGTTAATTTCAGGTAGAATAGCGAGAAGGGTGAAAGAAAAAGAACAGTTTTTTGATCTCCTTGGTCACCTAAAATGATACCTCTGTATTTTTTAAGGTTATGAGATACCACCAGCACAGTGGAAATAGAAAAGGACTTGGCGAAAACATTCGAACAGGGATTCACTAAAGAGCCTGAACAAGATGTATTACCTACCCCATATTGTCCTCGTATCTTAAACTCAATAACAGCAATAAATATAAATGAGGAAAAAATTAAACAAAAAATTAAAAATTAAAAAACGATTCGTCTGCAGGTTTGGACAAATTAACGGCAACTATTCTAAAAAAATGCAGTGAAGTGATAGCTGCGCCTCTTCCAAAAGTTAAGAAATACTCAATTATTAAAAACTCTGTACCCGAACAGTGGAAAGTCGTATCGATTACGCCAATTTTTAAAAAAGGCGACAAGTCATTAGCAGGCAACTATAGGCCGATAAGCCTAGTATCAATTGTTTACAAAATTATAGAGTCCATTTCCCAGTCATCTACCTCGACTTTGCTAAGGCATTTGATAGAGTTCCTATGAAACGATTGTTACATAAGCTAGAACATCTTGGCATTAGAGGAGAATTGTTAAATTGGATTGAAGACTTTTTAAAAAACAAAAAGTTTAGTGTAAGGGTGAGGGGCAACATGTCAAAATTTTATCTAGTAACCAGCGAAGTCCCTCAGGGCTCCGTCCTCGGCCCTCTCCTGTTCCTGGCTTACACGTGTGATTTACCTTCAGAACTAAAATGTTGGGTATCAATGTTTGCTGACGACACAAAAATATATGCAGTTCCCCTAACTTCTCATCAACAATTTCAAACCGATCTGGACACTATTTGGAAGTGGTGCAGTGAATGGTTACTTCCTCTTAACGCGGACAAGTGTGTGGTGTTACATTTAGGAAAAAATAATCCACAGCTACCCTACCAAATAAATAACATTGAACTTAAAAAAGTCGAATCTTATTGTGATCTCGGAATAATAGTAACTAGGGATCTCTCTTGGTCCCAGCATATTGCCTCAATAATTGTGAAACGTGCAAATTCTATGTTGTATCTACTACAAAAAGCTTTTATTAAAATTCCATTTTACAATTTTATGAAGTTGTATACCACGTTTGTCAGGCCTATTATTGAATATGCAGGTCCCGTCTGGTGCGCGGACTTGGTGCGCGACAAAAATTAACTTGAATTGTTGCAGCAACGCGCTACACGATCTACGTATGGTTTGCGTATGCCGAGACCTACCTACAGCGAAAGACTTTCAAACGCAAACTTGCTAACTTTTGATAAACGAAAGCTTTATGGTGATTTCATTTTTACATTCAAAATCCTGTATAATTATTTGGGCTGTGGTCTAAACAAACCATTTGAAATAAATCGGGATATTAGACTACGCGGTCACACTTTAAAATTAAAAAAACAGATGTATAAAACAAAAACACGTCACATGTTTTTGCCTAATAGAGTGTTTGATGTTTGGAATTCGTTACTTGTAGATGTCATAACTGCTCCTACTGTAAACTGTTTTAAGAATCGTCTAAATAAATTGGACATGTTTAGTATTTACATTTGAAAGCTGATATTTGAAAATTTATTGAAATATATTGTAATGCCTACTTAGTTCATAGAGCTATACAGAATGTAAATTCTTGGCTTTTATCTAATAAAATAATAATAATAATATTTGCTACTGCAATTTAGGTCCTAATGAAAAAAGTGATCATGTTTTTAGCCAAATATGCATGTGCGCTGCTTAAATAGGTGTAACCAAGTTGTTGGAAGATACATTTTTTGAATAATTATTCTTCTTAGTAGTAGTAGTTTACTTTACGAGAAAAGTGCTTTGAATTAATTTGATGGATAAACCTCAGATTTATAAATTTGCATTCTAAGAATTTTTCTTTGTTGACTAATAGAAGCTGAGATATTTAGCAAAAACAAGGTCAACAGAGACCTGGAGGGATACACAGTGGCTTAAGTCAAGATATCTCTTAAATAGTTTTAGATAAAACTGCTTAGAGTCATTTTGATGGACAGACAATGAAACTATACATTTTCTCTCTTATATAATATATACTAATAGAAATCAAAATATTTGGTAAAAATGGAGTAAGCGAAGCCTAGAAGAGTTAGACAGTGGCTTAAGGCAATATATCTCAAAAGTACTTCAATTTACAATAAAATTGCGTTACTTTCTAACTCTTAGGCTTTAGGCTTAGGACAAGATATTTCTATAATAGTACACCACCATTCTCCATGGAGATTAAGTAAGTCACTTTAATTCAAGATACCTCAAGAACAGTTCACTTTACAAAAAAAATGCTTAGAATCATTTCGATGGATAATATAATTGGCTTAATGATTTCCAACCTCAAGAGATAAGACAAGACGAGAAGATAGAACGTGTAGATTCTCCACGTAGTTGAAAATAAACATTTAGTTTGCATAGTACACAGTAAATTGCACAACTGATGAGTAAAACTTAGTATGATGGGTGTTAAATGGGTGTGCAACAGCTTTCCATTCCTTTTTTAAAAAGTTTACCAGATGCTCCATTAAACTATGGTATCATGGATATACATGGATCACTGAGGTCTGTTGGTTGTCTATTTATGAACATATATTATTAATGAACATTTGATTAAGCCTAATCTGCTAATAACTTGTATATCTACAGGTATTTCTTATAAAGAAGTCATCTTCTCCCACTAGATTGGCAGAGAAGATCTAGGTGTCTGGCCTACTAGATCACCTGAATTAATACCTCTGGATTTTTTTTGCGAAGTTACCAGTTTATTAGATACTATAAACTGTAACACTAGTACGTTGGAAACAGAGCAGGACTTATTTGGTCACTGTACTCAGGTCATGATGAAAACGATGATCACATTCTTAGCCAAGTACGCGCTATTTAAATGGGTCTAACCAAGTTGCTGGAAGATAGCATTTTGAACAATTGTCGTTTTGATTAATCTGGAAATTTGTTTTTTAAAGATTTTCTTTTGTGGTTTCTTGGTGATTAATAGAAACTAAGATGTTTAGTAACAATGGGGTCGACAGAGCTTTGGAAGATTAGACAGTGGCTTAAGTCAAGATATCTCGAAAAGAGTTTCCTTTACGATAAAACTGCTTAAAATCTTTTTGATGCAAAAATCTTGGATCTTTAAATTTACATTCGACAAATTTTCTTTTGTGAATTATAGAAATTGAGAAATTTGGTAAAAACGTGTCGGCAGAGCCTTAAAACCTTGGATAGTGGTTTAAATTAAGATATCTCGAGAACACAAGTACACTTTACAATAAAATGCTTAAAATCATTTCGACAGACGAGAGTCTAATTTATTATTTTGTGTTTTACATATTTGTCTGTATGATCATTAAAACTCAAGATATTTGGATCATCTGGTTCGTATTTTTCTTAATCTCATTTATTTATTTATTGTCATCTAAATAAATCTTATTTTGATTTGACACATCTGTGCTACCAGATTTCGATATACTTTCCCCATTTATTTTTTTTTCTTAAATTTTTATAAATGTTCCTGATTTTGAACTCATTTTTGTATTAAAAAATTTTTGTAACTTTTTCCATAATATAACAAAAATTCTTTGAAATTTTCACTTTTCAATTAACCAAAGAGATGAACCTAAATAAATCCCTTGTGTATGGTGTGTGTGTTCAATAAATTGCATCCCTTCGGCCATATCTGTCATCCCCAAAAGCCCCCGCAGAAACCCGAAATAAAATATTTTCAGAAAAATTAGATCCCGACCAGGAATGTTATTCAAGAATTTAAAGTCAATTCGACTTTAGGGCATTGCCTGATTTATTTCGGGTTTTCTTCGGCGGAAAACCTATTTTCCGCCAGTATAAATATATATTTCCCTTAACCGTTCGTAGAATGCGGAAAGCGAGGGATGTTTAAAATTTTTGATGGGTTTAAAGGTTGGTCGATCGCTTCTTTTGGATTTTTGGAGAACTAGTTTCTTTTATTGGTTTGTTTGTGGAATTTCTGAAGAAATTCCAGTTTGGTTACTACATATATCTCGATTATATATTTTTTTAAAAGATCGTACTAATAATGTTGTATTTTCAAAAAAATTGAGCTAGTTTTAATTATTTCTTTACATTTTTTATATTCTCAAAAAATGCTTTTTTATTGATTCTTCTATTTCTCTATATTATTAAATTGAGACTTAACACCTGAAACATTAATTCATATTTGGCAGTATCAATGCTCACTTTAAACATAACTGTACGGATAACAGTTTGTTTTCTACAGAATTTTGTATAGATTAGTTTATCAGAAACAATTATAATCTAGACTCTAAGAGTTGAGGTACTACAGGAGGGTGCAAATGACCATGAGTTAATTTTATCATATTTAAACATTAAAAAACAAAAAAAATACTTTTTATTTAAGACTGTGGGAAATTTTAAAGTCTTTAATTATAATGATTTTTCGGCTGAAGCGAAGTCTTGAAATAATAATTTTTTTATTAACAAGATTGATGGAAATGAATTTTTATGCGATAATGTTCATATATTATTAGTGTTTTGTTGCTGCTCCGCTGCTGGATCACCAAATTGTGTTGTGTCTCTGCTGCTGGGAACAGCAAGGATTATTTGTGGACTGTATTTTCATAGATGAATTAAACAAACAAATCCATCGTGAACCACTTCTTTATTTAAGAAATGCGCTTAATATGTAAAGAAGGTGGAGGGTTTATTTGACGGCGTTAGTAGTTGACAACAACGTGCCATGTTCACCTTTCCTCTCCGCCATGAGCTTCTGACTTCGACCCAGTCAAAACGATTGAGGTGTTTAATTAAAGTAAACCTTAACATGCCCCTCACCTTGAAAGAATAAAAATACTTTTAATGAAAACTAGAGGAATACAAATCACTAAACATAAAAAACATGACTTAACCTAAGTAAAAATAAAAATACGCAGGTGAGTAAAATAAATGAAGTAGAAATGAAAATGAACTTAATAATTATTAATAACGGAGACTTACTAAATTAGAACTATTCCAAACAATGTCAACTTTGCTAATGGTCAATTGTCACTAATTGGAAGCGGACACAGTTTGGTAACAGTGCATCTAATGTTACCCGATATAGTTTTCACGGATACAACGCGCACAACACCATCATTCCCTGGATAGAGGGTATTGATGCGACCTTATTTCTACTTTAACGGTGGCAAGTGATTGTCTTTGATAAGAACCATAGTCCCTAATTGAATATTCGGTTGGTTCTTCTTCCATTTAAGTCTAGTTTGCAAATTACAAATATACTCTTTGGTTCAGCGCGACCAGAATTGTTGTCTTAGAAGTTCTAATTGCTCAAAATTAGATAATCTATTGATAGCAGTATTCTGTAAATCAGGGTGAATAACAGATTGAAGTAATCGCCCAATTAAAAAATGTGCTGGGGTGAGCACTTGCAAATCATTTGGATATGTCGAGAGTGGCGTTAAAGGGCGTGAATTTAGAATAGCTTCTATCTGGGTAATTACTGTGTAAAGACCTTCGAAAGGTAATATTGTGTTAAGTAAAATCCTTTTTAAGTGATGTTTTGTCGCTTTAACACCAGGTTCCCACAAACCACCATGATGAGGAGAATATGCTGCAATAAAATGCCATCAAACTTCAAAACATGATTCTTGATTTTCCTTAAGTGTTGGTGAATTGCCTTTTAGGAAGTTCCTTCAAATAGTTGCATGCGCCTATAAAATTAGTACCATTGTCAGAATAAACATTCAATGGTTTACCACGTCTTGCAATAAATCTGTAAAAAGCTTCAAGAAAGACCAACGTGCTTAACTTAGTGATCAGCTCCAAATGGATCGCTTTTGTTGTTAAACAAATGAAGAGTGCTAAATAACATTTGCTTATCTTGCAACCACGTCCCTTTCGATCCTTTATTTGAAAAAGTCTAGCATAGTCAATGCCAACATCAGAGAACGGAATTCAAGGACTGACTCAGGATCTTGGTAAATTACCCATGATAGGGTTAGGTGAAGTGGGATTGAAACGAAAACAAATGAGGCACTCTTAAATAATTCGCTTTGCTAAATTCTTACCAGATATAGGCCAGTAATTATCTCTGATGTGTGCAAGCAATAATTGAGAGCCGCAATGTATAAGCACTTTGTGTTCATGCTGAAGAATCAACTTGGTAAGGTGATGCTTGGGATACAACACTGCTGGATGTTTCTTATGAAATGAGTACGATGAGTTTTTTGGTCTTCCACCAACTCGGATAATTCCTTCTTTAATAAAAGGAGTGGGACTAATTAGCCTACTCTTATTTGACACTACCCCAAATTTTAACAATAATTGTCATTGACTAACATGTCTTTAGCATTGCGAAGTTCAGATATTGTCAAATGGCTAAAATGCCCATCGAACTTTTTAATTCGGCAATTAAAAATTAACCTAAGGCAGAATGCCATAATTCGAGTAATACGAGTGAAAGTTGAAAATTTGTGGAAAGGAAATAAATTTTGATTGTCGGTTTCCACAAATGTTTGGGTTGTTTTGCGAAGATCTGGCAATTCTGCAACAGCTATTGGTTTGTGCATGTGAATATCTAAGGGCCAATTGATAGATGGCTCATGAAGCCACAATGGACCATAAAACCACATGTCTGAATTAATAATATCGTTGGGTAGCATTCCTCTTGATAGAATGTCTGCAGGGTTCTTATCCGTAGAGACATATCTCCATGAGTCAATTGGAGTAGTTTTTTATATAGTAGAAACGCGATTTCCCACAAAAACCTGTACAGTTTGACCATCGGATCTGTGTCTACGAAAAGAATGCGGGCGAAATTTTGAAGCGTTGTCACGTCTTACTGCAAAAATGAAATAGTATTGAATAAAAAGTAAATATAATGGTAAAATTAAGCTATTTAATCATAAAAAAGATAATAAATAATGTAATGCAGTTAAACCATATTTTTTAGTTCTATTTGCTAATGTTTTGCATATTATAAAATCCAATATTGACTAACATTTATCCGAAATTCCTAATAAAACTTACAAAGCCGGCAACGTCGTGCTTTCGCGGAAGCATCTCGCTGTTTGGGGACAGGTGATTGGTTGATGTCATCGTGGCCATTAATTTATTATTTTTATGCAGCTCTCTGTCTTTCTCTATCTTATTCGATCGCATCCTACCAGGTTTTGTGTAATTTTCGGAATAATATCGAGTTCTTGCGGATTCAGTGGCGGCGGTGTATGTTAATACTTTTGAGCTATTAAACTGTTTTTATTGCTGTATTTTTAGGTACCTACTTAATTTCTGACCTATGACTTTTGAGTAGTGTAGCATAGTTTAGTTTATTTGCTATTATTGTTGTTGCTGTTTTGTTGTTGTTTTGTGTTATTTGTTTCTTTGTTGTTAAAGTTCATAATTTTTAACAGTTTTTGTGTTATTTACGTTAAAATGAATAACTTTATTCATAGCCAGGCAAGGGAAGTGATTGCGAAGGTTTAAAGGTAAGTAAAATGATAATAAGAGAATTATAAAGCCTAAGCACAGTTATGAAAAAAAAACATTAAAATAAAATCATAATTTATGCGATACTAAATTTCAAAAATTATGTACCTAATGTTGTAATAAATAAAAATCATATTCAATGAAATAAAACCAAGCTCGATTGCTTTACAAACAAAAAAGATTTAAAGTTAATGTTGGTTATTTTGAATATAAAATGTCTATAAATATAAGTAATATGAATTGGAACGACGACTAAAAAAAATCGAATATCAGGATTATATACTTCTTGTACAAATTCTTAGGGTTTGCAATGAAGAAGTTACTAATAACTTCGTTAATCTACCAGTAAAGCGCAAACTTGAAAGAGTATCTCAATATACTGGCGTAACAATTTCAATGGTGAAAAAAAATTCACAAAGAAGATGAAGAAAGAATGCGGACAGACCCTAACAAAATGCTTTCTAGTCCTGGCAAAAAAAGACCGCGAATGACGAAGGTGGAACAAGACGACAACTTTCATTTTCAAATAGTTAAACACCTAATAAATCGAATTTATATGGGTTTAAAGTTGTGCCTACTAGCAGAAAGCTGTTGCAAAAATTGCCAGAAGACAAACATTTTCCAAAAATAACATCTTTAAGGTATAAATACCTAAGAGAAATAAAAAAACACCGAGCCGAAGGTCGCAATATTGTCTTTTTTAGATGAAACTTGGATAGACAATGACCTAACGTTTAAAAAATGCTGGCAGAGTGAGACTGGAGTGGTTATCTTCAACAGGTACAAATTGATTATACTTATTTAAATAATAATTTAAATTATACATATTATGTAGTAAATTCAATGTTTAAACAGCATAATTCGGATTATCTGCCGTGCTCTTTCCCTCGCGATATCCAGGCATCGAGTACGGCACTCTTATTTTAAGTGAATAAAGTAAGTAGGTGTATTACAAATTTTGTGTTTTCTTTACTTTACTTTTATCTCAAACTTCCCTAATCTTGTCTGTCATTTTTTTATTACATATTTACAAATAAAATATTTTAGAAGACCTTAATTTCCAAATTAATATCTTACCTACAAATACCTATTTTAAAATTAAAACCAAATCATATTTTTTAATATTTAATATATTCAAATCTGTGTAATCGGTTTATAAAATTTCGCACGTCACTGGCCATTTCATGAATGAAATGAGGCGGGTCTAGTCTACAACCACGTTCCCCGCACCGATACCGCTTAGCTACAGATTGGTTGGGCAGACTTTAGAGTGTTGGGTGAACATCTTAAGCACGCAAGGGCTACAGCGTAGCCGATCGATAGTTCTAGCCTGGACACTTATCCCCGCTTCCATCGATACCTCACAACAGAAGCCGAAATCATGCGAGGCGACGACCGCATCGCGATAGCAAAAATTCCGCGCTGGGGTACGTATTTTGCGTTGATTCGAAATAATATTTTACTGCAGTTATTATTGTAGTTTATAGTAAGATTATGCATTTAAAATGCCAATATTTTGATACTCGCTTTAAGTTTTAAAAAGAATAAAAATTCGGTATTTAAATTAGGTGGGTAAATTAACAATTTTATTTTTAACTTACATTTTACAATCTTAATTTTATTTAGAATAATGCCTACCTCTTGCTGCATTCCTGTTTAAGCTCAGAAAAAATTAAAATGGATTTAAAAATTTTTTTTTTGTTTTTTTTTGATTATCTTCGGAATCATTCAAATTTTCGATTTTTTAAATAAGCAACAAAAGTTTGGAGTAGGTACCTACCTAATTTTGTTTTCGGCATTAACATTTTTACGAAAAAGTAATACAGCAATGCAAAAACTTTCCCATAGCAACCAAGATAACCCACAAAAGTGTTAAGAATAAGTTTTTAAAAATTTGTTTTTTTTTTCAATAATCTTCAAAACCACATAAAATATAATATATATTTTTTTATATGGCATATTCTTTTACAAGTAAATAATGTGCAACTTTGGGGTAAATTATCCATTTTCGTATTTTGAGGGTAGACGAATTTGAACGTAGCCGATCGAGAGTTCGGCTATCGATCGGCTATCTATCGATCGGCTATCTATCGGCTACGATTTGAAACACCGTTTATGTATATTTTTTCAATAAAATAAATAATAAAAAATATTTAAAACATTTATCATATACCTAAAAATACGTAATAATAAAAAAAAATATTATCTTGTAAAATGTAAAATATTAGGTCCCGCGGTATCTCCACTTAGTCGTTCCACTGTACGGCGTGCGCCACCAAATCTCGGCTTCAATTTTGACGCCAGGAAACCAGTGTCACGGCTGGAACTCTCGATCGGCTACGGCTACAGTCGAGTCACACCAAAAATAGACTTCACTGAATTGTAAAGATAAAGACAATTTGACCTTAATATAAAATTGTGTCAAAAGTAAAGTGCCACATAGTTCCAATCTTGGAATGCTTAAAGACTTGAGTGGCGCTACCCTAGTTTTGGATGTAAGAAGTTCGACATGAACTTTATTATATTCGTCCACATACATGCTCCATAGGCACTATTTGATGCATCCGAAAATCCATGGAGTTGAACAGTGACTGGATTTTTTTACTGAAATACATCTTGAAATTTGTAATTTATTAAAATTAAACAGTTTTGATCTGAAATGTAACCACTTCTTGTCTATGTCAACTGGAACTGGTTCGTCCCATGAAAGTTTTAGTGTCCATAAAATCTGTAGAAGTATTTTCGCTTTAATGACAACTGGACTTAGGAGATCAAGGGGATCAAAAATCTTTGCCACTTCGGACAAAATAAGTCGTTTTGAGAATTGCCCAACTTTTGGGGGGATATTGATATGAAATGAAAGGTTATCTGTTTCACAAGACCAAATCATGCCCAAAGTTTTGTTTGTTTCTGAAGACCCGAAGAAGTGATTAGGAGTACAACTTCCATGTGCAATGTTTAATAAAAGATCTTTGCTGTTGGACCATTTTCGTAAGTCAAAACATGCTGACTTTAAAATTGAGGAAATTTCAAGACATAACCGAGTTGCATCTTCCACTGAGTCAGCTCCTGCGAGCAAATCATCAACGTAGAAATTCTTACTTATGATTTTTGACGCCTGAGGGTGTGATGAGATGTGATCTAATGCTAACTGCTTAAGATACCGTGTGGCTAAGAAAGGGGCGCTAGCCGTACCATATGTGACAGTGTTTAAAGCGAAAACCTTTATATCATCCTTTGGATCGCTTCGCCATAAAATTAATTGTAAAGAGCGAAACTCTTGCTTTACCTGTATTTGCCTATACATATTGCAAACATCTGCTGAAAAAACGATTTGATGCTGTCCAGATCTTAAGATTATAGAAACTAAATCGTCCTGAACTACTGGCTCAACCATTTGAATTGAATTGTATGATAAACCAGTAGTGCTTGGAAACGAACTATTGAAGACAACTCTGAGCTTGGTAGTTTGACTTTTCTCACGTAGCACACCGTGATGGGGAGAAAAATAACAAATTTTGATCATTAGAAGGTATAAATGGTGACATATGATTTTAACTTTGATATTCGGACATAAATTCCTGATACATTTGCTTCAACTTGGGATTTTTATGTAATTTTCTCTCTAAGGATAAAAACTGTTATGTTGCCTGAACCTTGGTATCTCCCAAGACTTCCTCTTGATAGAATGTCTGCATTCTATCAAGAGGAATTTCTTAGGTTCTTTCAGGATTCTTATCCGTAGAGACATATCTCCATGAGTCAATTGGAGTAGTTTGTTATATAGTAGAAACGCGATTTACGCTGAAGACTTCTTCAGCGGAATCCCTATAATGAATCTGCTATCTGAATCTCTCTCAACATTTTCGATGAAATGTTTCTCTGCTAAGAGTTCTTCTTCTGAAAGAATTGGCGATGAGGTTGAAACCTCTTCAACTTCCCAAAACTTTTGCAACTATTTTGAATATATAAGGTTTTTGAAAAATGACAAAGGGTATTCTTTGATGAGTTAGGAATTCTTATGGAACCTGACACCAACCAACCCAATTTGCTATTCTGTAAAATAGGCTTATTGGGGTCTAAAGTAATGCGTTCCGCAGAAATAATATCCCAAAATACCTGAGCTCCAATAAGTAAGTCAACGTGATTGGGCTTAAAGAATGCTGGATCAGCTAAATGATAGTTAGTTAGAATATCTAGACATTCTGGATTGAAATATGTGTTAGGTAAATCACCCGTGATTTCTAGAATGACTAAACAATCTAATGAAACATTAAAGTTGTTATAACAAGACTTATATTTGACTCGACATGATTTGTTAATATTAGACACTGAATGCCCAATTTCTAGGATTGAGGAATTAATTTTGTATTGTGTGACGCCTAATTTATTCACAAAATCTTGGGATACAAAATTAGACATTGAAGCATTGTCTAAGAGGGCTTTGCATGAATTCTCTTTACCATGAATATCAAAAACTTGCACCACTGCTGTGGCTAGTAAGATTTGACTCTTAGTTGAATTATATAAGGCAACTTGATTTTGAGTAGTTTCTTCACTTGAAACAAGGTGGCCATCTTCAACTGGAATTAAAGGTTGCTGTTTATGAAGTAATGAATAATTATGCCGTTGTTTACAATGTCTGTAATGACCATACCGACATTTATCTAGTTTATGGCCACTGCGCAAATAATTAACATATAATTTTTGTGTTTTAATTGTAGACTATCTCTGATCTATTGAAAGAGCAGTAAATTTAGGACAATGATAGATTGTATGCTGTTGTTTACAATAAAAACAACATAAGTTAAAACTGTGATAAGTTAACGGTTGATTGATAATGAAGGTTTTGCGTGGTTTACCCTTATGCATTGCTACCTTATCTAAGAAATCTGCACGAGATGACAGGAAATCATATAATTCTGCCAAAGGGGGCAGTTCTTCAGTAAAGCCTGATTGTTCCCATTCACGGATTGACTCAACATCTAGCTTATTGGTTACTAAATGTATGATAAATGGATCCCAAGAGTTCGTTATAAGACCTAAATTGTTAAGAGAGCGCATATTTTTTGAAATAATGTCTAGTACATTGCGAATTGAATTGGCAGAATCCGGTCTTATATCATAAATATTGAATAAGGATTTAATGTGATTATGCACTATTAATCTTTTGTTTTCAAATCTTTGACAAAGAATGTCCCATGCTAAATCATAGTTTTCATTTGTGATGTTAATAGCCTCTAGTGTAGCCTTTAAATATTGAAATTTCTTGATTGACTCAAGCCAATTATTTTTGTGAACTAGAGAAGTGTACAAATCCCTGAATTCTAGCCACTTATCATATTGATCAGAAAACTTAGGCAATTCTATAACAGGCAATTTTGTGTTTTGCCTTTTAACAGAGATCTGACGTTGTAAGGATGTAATATGGGGTGGTAAAGAATGAATGAAATGATTCATCGTGTATAACTTCCTGATCGCTTGAAGTTGTTTTAAGTGAAAGAAATTGTTTATTATCAGCAATTGTTTTAAAATATAAAGTTTCAAAATCATTTAGGTCCTGTTCAGTGAAATTATCAGGATCTAAACCTTCGAGTTCAAAATGAATCTCTGAAAACTCTGTGAGCAATTTTGTTTCTATTTCTTTCAACCTCAATTCAATTTCAATCATTGTCGATGGATTAGCACTTTCCTTTGAAGAATTAAAATAGTTTAATAAACGTGATAATTTTGAATTAATAATATCCCTCTTTCTTACTAGATTTTGAATTCAGGGTAGTGTTTCATCTTCATCTAACTCGTTTCCACCCTTTGCTCCTTTTCTTGGTGCCATTATGAAAAACTCGACAAGGTTTGTTTTAGTTTAAAAATGTGCTCAATTTCCCAAAGAAATATAAGAGGTGTGAAAAATGAGCAGCTCTTGAGGATCCAAATGAATTACAAAGGTATGTATTTTTTACTCTGACACAAATTTGCTAATTTGACAGAATTGTACTATTAGAACATCTTTACAAATTCTAATTGGCTATGCTAAGATTTAGCCTATATGCGATAAGATAAATATAATGTAAATATGAATGTAATATATGAATTGGAATGCGATTAATAAGTATTAACGCCTCTGTTAACACTAGCACTGACTATTGTTCAATACAATAATGCGGGCGAAGCCACTCAGCTGGAACTGCAATTCGATATTACAGAAGCACTTCTTTTCCCGTGATTGACCAATAATGACATGCAAAGTGATGAATAAAGGCTCACCTCTAATCCCTGGTTTTGTTTAAAAAGGATACTTATGGGTAAATTGTCCCTTTGTCTTGCAAATTGTTTGTTGACGTTGTAGAGGCGGCCTTGGTATTTGTCTTCACCTGTTGTCGCTACTGACCTCCCAAATTGTACTTGTATCGCCGGAAAATCTTGAAATCCGCTCGATGCGACCAAAAAATGTTTGTTGCTGCTCCGCTGCTGGATCACCAAATTGTGTTGTGTTTCTGCTGCTGGGAACAGCAAGGGTTATTTGTGGACTGTATTTTCATAGGTGAATTAAACAAACAAGTCCGTCGTGAACCACTTCTTTATTTAAGAAAGGCACTTAATATATAAAAAGGGTGGTCAGCAAAAAGCTCTATTTTACCGCTTATAACCACTTTAACCACTTATAACATTTACGATATCATTAATTTAGAACAGAAATAACAGGAGACTAAAACAGTTCCCTGAGGTACTCTATATTCGTTTATTAGTAATTCTGACACACTGTTTTTAATTATTTTTATTGAAAACTGTGCATTTCCGGACCCATGTTTATAGAAACTTTTTCTAATATTTTTTTTACAAGGAATCACCCATTGAAATATCTCTTATCTATTTTTCGAACACCCTGTATAAGGAATCTGCCGGAAGATTAGTGCAATTTAGCTCGGAATATTGGCACGATATTTAAATCTGATCTAAATAGTAGCAAACAAATACGGCGTAAATAGGTATTTCTAGTGGCCTTAAGTGATTTTATTTAGTAGTATGTGTAGAAATAAATAAGTTGAGTGTTTTAATTCTGACCTTAACAAACGGTAGAAATGCTAAAATATTATGACCAGGCGAAGCAGGGATTTTGTCGTCAGAAAACAAGAGTACTAGCAAATTGCAACGTGCCAATGGTCCGATGCAAGATAAATTTCAAATAAATCGAATAAGCAGAGTTATTTTAATCAGAACTTTGAGCCATGACATTGCGTTTTAATAAAAATAAGGCACTTAATCTAATACGTAATAACATAACGCCCAATAAACTTTTTTGGTTTTATAATATTTGTCGCAACTGTTATATCACCTTCCTTATATACCCTACAGTTATATAAATAGTAACCGAAATATTTCCGTTACTCCTATAAACCTGTTAAAGAGCTTAAATGGGGAGTTTATAAGGGTATCGGCAACCCATACTTGGTAACGTTATAAACGTTTAAGTTGTGAGTCAACAGTAACCAAACTATTTCCGTAACCGTTATAAAACTTACCAGAAGAACCTTTAAAAAACTTAAGCAATATAAGCTAGTATTGAAAATATTGTGGTTACTCTTATATACTTTGCCTATAAGAGTGTTCAAAATAGTTCTATCACTATTTTCTGTCATATGTCACTTTTCACGTCTTGTCAGATGTTTCTAAATATAAATATGTTTTTTTCTCTGTTATACATATTGGCATACCGTTGTGGTTCTTTTCTGCGTCTCAAAAACAATAATACAATGACTTGTCACTATGGTGACATGAGAATCATGATATACTAGGTATAACAAATTAAAAATGGAGGAGACAGAAAATAATTTATTACCTTGAGATAATGGAATTAAGAATAATTTGTATCTAAAAATGTATGTCCGAATGATTTTTTACTGTAAATGTAACTAATTCACTTCGAAAAAATATAGGGGTCATCAAAATACCTAATATTTTTTATATTGCATTTGGATATTAATGAAATCATAACCTTTAATTTTTTTAATATTACACAATTTATTGTCGGGTGTATTTGTTTCATGAAATAGTTGAACCATAAATAGTAAAATCGTGATGAATTTCTACAAAATAAGTGAAATATATTGATTTTTCGGTACTTCTTTTTTTATGTTTATGTTTATTTTTCAAAACAATCATGGCGGAAGTCTAAGTAACGTTATATACCATTTCAAAAGCATTATGTCACTTAAAGAGCTGTTAAATAACTATTAGTGATGGTATATAACTTAACGACCTATAAGACACCTTTATATAACCCTATGAATACAGGCACGCAAGACGTGCCGCGAATAGAAAAATTAAAGACACTCACTTTACTTCAAATAATTAAGTTTTGACCAAATTTGATTTTTTCCTAATAAATACGAGACCTCAGCTAACTAAAGTTTTATTTAACATAATTAAGTATATTTTCTTACTACTCACCTTATTTACAATTAAATTTTAATAACTGTCTTTAAAAGAAAATCCCTCCTATGTAATTAATAAAAAGTAAATTATTAATTACACAGGAGGGATTTTCTAAAGAAAAAAGTAAAACAAGGGAGCCTGGAGCCAAAGGTCCCCTTTTAAAATAATAAAAGATGGCAACTCAAGACCTGAGCCAGACTGGATTCCTCAGCCCTGCACCAAGAAAAGGCAAACATTCTTATCGTATAAAGCTGCTGACCTCGAACTTAGTACAATGGAAGAGCAGAGTGACAGTAGTGAAAGTTTCCAAAGCTTAGGTTGCTCTAAGAATATAAAAAGATCACAAAATCTAGGTGAAGAATTACTTCCAAAAAAAAAGAATTACGAATAACAACAGAATGGAGGCTGGCCGGATCCCACAAGCAGATTTTAACCTACTAGCTGAAGAATGCAAGGTAAAAAAACCAGAGGAGCATAAGGAAGAAGAAATAGAATAAAAGTGCTTAATCATAAACGTTTTTTTGCTGTAGGATATCTGTAAAATAGAATGTAATGTAAATAAAATGAATAAAGTGCAATGTAAATAAAGAAAACTTTTAATTTTATTAGATGTTTTATTTATTTTTTGTATATATTTTTATATATTATTATGTTTTATATATTTATTTTAAGGTATGTAATAACGGGATAAATACAAATGAGTTTGGGTTTTTCTTGATACAAACTAATTTACATTATTTTATTTAAAGAGTAGAGTCTTTCATCTTTTTCCTCACAGTCGGAAATATATATATTTAAAAATGATGACTTATCGGAGTCTCAAAAAAATTATAAATATATTTTAAACAAGACCCGAAAATTAAAGTTTCTCCATTATTATTAATAATGACATTTTCAGTAGAGACAATTTCATTTTCAATTGTTAAAAACCATTTATCTTTGAACCTGGTATTTAGTGTACAATCATCAGTTATTTCAATTTGATAAAAAAATTGGTTCCATGTCTTGTCGGGGTTAGTAATGTTCCTCCATTATTTTCCTCTTTTAAAATGGGATACTATTTATTTATGGGATCACTTTCAGGAATAATCTTGTCACTTTCACTTAATCTTTTAGCTACCTGTATCAAAGGATTCCGTGCATTTCTAAGTAAATTTTTGGTCTGATATAACTTACTCTCAAATGGATAAGATAAAAAAGACGATAAAATGCCATACTTCTTCACATCATCAATTAAATGTGACAAATTGTGTACATTGCTTGCAATATATTCTTCTCCATATATTGTGGATGCTTCGCTAAACTGATAGGGTTTACATATTCTTTCTCGGATAAAAATTTTTTTCATCACCAGTCAGAATTTTGCTAAAATTTTTCGCAACTTTGCGACGAAAAGAAGTGCTAAATTTAATTTTTTTTCCAATTATAACTCATATTTAATAGCAACAACTATAAACTAATTTTCGCTTGTTAAGTAGGTACATAGTTACCTTATTATTATTTACATCATAATAAAGTAAAAAAATAAATTCCTTATTTGATTTTTGTAAGGTTATGTCATTAAGGGTATATAAGGGTAAAATGTGTTACCAAAGCTTATTAAGTTTTATAAAGGGGACAACCATCACTAAGAGTGATATAATTTAATTTGAAAAACACTAACTTTTATAAGAGTAAACAAGAACACTCCTATATAACTAAGGTAACCGAGGTATATAAATAGGGTTACGGCAAACCTTATATAGACTCTTTAAAATTACCATAAGTAACAGTTACTAAAAGTTTTATAAATTAGTGATGGAAAACGCTATATCACCCCATTATGTATCTGTAGGTTACAGTAACACTATAAACATAAAATATTACTAGAGTAATTTTATAAAACCCCAAAACTTGCTTATATATCTTTGTTACCTTTATACAACCCTTATATATCTTGTAGGTTACTATAAGTTGCGGCAAATGTTTATTAGACATGTTGTGGACTGAAACCACAACAAAACGTTTACAAACCTAAATAATTAATCCATTTAAACCACTTTATTCCAGGTCCATATATTCTAGCCTGGAAACGTGGCATAGCAGTCCTATCAGCAGGTTCAGTGAAAGTTTCCCCCGACCCCCGAGTCCAACTAATAAACGGATTCAATCTGGAAATCCGCGAGGTCGGTCCACAAGATGCCGGCGACTACGTATGCCAAATCGGCACCCTGGAACCCCGTGAAATCACCCACACTCTGGAAGTATTAGGTGAGTGCGGTGGCCCCTGAAACTCTTCACCCCACCTTTCTCATAATTTCACTCAGCCCCGATAATATTCCCTTTGTCCCTCCATGCATGCGGCAAATCTCAGAGGCGTGGCGTGAATTTAAATTCGCGGGAATCGGGGCTGAAAAGGGCCACACTCGGTTGCACAATGTCAAAGCGTGGATGTCTTTGAGATGCTCGAATAATATTCTACGGTTCCGTTTATGTATTGCTAGTCTTAACACTTAATTTGATACGGGGATGGGGCTTTTGAAAATGGGGATTTAAGCATTTTAATAGAAAATAAGATTTTGTTTTTTTTTAAAGGGAAAAACAGTATTTTATTTTGCTGTAGGCAACGGGAATTATATTCATATTTTTTTTATTTACAAGGTGTTTAAAATTAGAGTTGCTATGTATTAAGCTAGTAAAGTTGACGCAGTTTCTCTGCTAATAAACGAAGATAATTTAATAATATATATAATAATTTGCATTTGAAATAAAAAGAAAAGATTTCTTTATTGAGTTTATTTTTGTTTGACATCTTATATTTCCTTAATGTATTTCTAAATTTGCTTTAGATCTTTTATTTTTTGGTTTCCATTTTCATTATTCATATTTTTTTTAAAGTTGTTAAACACAATTTTTTTTGTGAAGTTGCTTCTTTATTGCCATTGTCTGTCTTACTCCTTATTTTTTGTCAAACTTTATTTAATTTTAATTTTTCAAAATTGTAGTTCTTATTTCTATGCAGTCAATAACACTTATTATTTATTCCTTTATTTATATTTTGGGTTTTATCTTGTATTCATAACAAATCCACTTATATACGTTTTGAGTAAATATGTACTGTATTCTATTGTTATTTATTTGAATTACCATATTTTTTAATAGTAACATTTTTATATTTGAGTCGAATATTTACGATTTTTAATTTTTGTTTCTCTTTTTTTATTGTCTGTTTTTTTTTTATTAAAAAAAGTATTAATTTATTTCTATTGTTGTTGTTTATTTCAGATCCTATAATTTTCTAATTGGTTTATTTTTCTTTATTTTTAATAATTAAAAAAGAAAATTTATTTATCTTTTTTTCGTTTATTATTTTAATATTTTTGTAGGTTTTATTTATATTTTTCTTCTTAAGACAATTGCTTTTGTTCCCTTTTTATGATTTAACATTTTACATTAGATTTTATTTCTAAGTTTTTTATTTAATTTTTCCAATATTTCTTGCCATTTGTCTTTTATAGTTTCTTGTCGTGATTTTATTTAATTTGTTACTTTTCTAATTTTTATTGCTTGTTGCTTGCTATTTGTTGTATGTTTATTTTTATATTAACTACGCAGTCATATTATGCGTATATTTTTGATCTCAATATTCTATATTTTCTTTATATTTATATTTTAATTACATTTTTACTCCGAAGCAATTTACATTTTAAATTCTTAAAAACAATTAATAATTATTTATTGAATTTATTTTATTTTTAAATGATTTTAGTGTTTGTTTATGCTTTTTTTACATTCTTAAGCTGGAAATTTTTTTTTATGAAGTTGATGTTGCTCTATATAATTTAAATTTTGATTGTATTTTTTTACTATAATTTTCGTTTTCTGCTTTAAATATCCATTTTTAAAATTTTTTCCTATTTATTTTTCTTTTTGTTTAATTATTTTATTATTTAATATTATATAAGTGCTTAAAACTAAATTTATATAAATTTTTTTCCAAGTAGTTATTTTTTTTATTATTGAGTCAGCTTTTATGATTTTTTATTGTTTGGTCTTTATTTTGTTCGGCTATTTTTTTTTAATAAAACAAGTTGTAGTTTATTTTCATTATTGTTCCTTTATTAAAGATTATTTAGTTTTTCATTTTTAATTTAAAAACAAAAATAGTCCTATTACATTTTTCTAATTTTTGTTTAATCTTAGTATACTTTGGAGCAAACATTTTTTTGTTTATTTTTGTTATTAATTTTTTAGTAGTTATTTTGTTTTAGCTATTTTTTCCACTTTTTTTGATTTTTACCATCTTACATTTGAGTTTATACTTTAGTGTTTTATTTAAAATTTTCAATATATATAAGGCCTTTGTATATTTTATTTTCTATTTAAATATTGTTGCTCTTTATTGTTTCGTGTCATGATTTTATATAAATTATTACTTTTGTAATTGTAATTGCTTATTGCTTGCTTTTTTATATTTTTATTTTTATAATAATTATGCAGTGATAAAACGCGAGTACTTTTTTTCTGCTTACTATAATTTAATATTTATAGTAATAATTAATTATAATAATAATAATTTTTATTATTTATAGTAAATATTTTCCTTTTGTTTGTTTTTTATTTTGTGTTTTTATTAAGGGTCAAATCAGTTCTTCCTTAAAATTTTAAAGTTAAATAATATTTATTCAAGAGAGATTTTTTATTTATTTTTTCTTTTTTCTATATATTTTACATTTATACTATTTTTCACTTTATTGAGCTTTTTTACTCTTATAGTACTTTATATTTAAAAAAAACTCCCTGTTAATTTATTTTTTCTTTTCTTCTGATATACCGTATTTTCTGACTATATTTTTTAAAATAATGTCAGTGTTTGTTTATGTATTTTTTTTTAAATATTTGAGCCATTAAACTTTTTTTCCATGCAGTTGATGTTTCTTTATATTTAACTTTTCGATTGTGATTTGTTTTACTTTATTTTTTTTATTTCCATTTTCTCCTTTCACAATTTTAAATTTTGATTATCCTTTTTTTAATTTTTCTTATTCTTCTTTTTATTTATTTTTTTTATTATTTAACACCATTGAAGTGCCTGGAAAACTGAATAAGTATTAATATTCGATTTCTAATAGTTACTTTTCTAGTACCTTAGTCAGCTTTTCGAGTATTTATGACTTTTTTTAGTGTTTATTACTTATTTTTGTGTCGTCTATTGTCTCTGTTGTTTTTTTATTTAAGATTTTTCATTTTTATCTTGAAAAAAAAACCATTGGTCCAATCATTTTAATATATTTTCTCATTTTTGTTTATTTTTAGGAAACACATTTTTTTTTCTGTTAATTTTTGCTACTACAGTATTTTTAATTATTATTGTGTTTAGTTTTTTTCTCCTCTTATTTTTACCGTTTTTTCAATTAAAGTTTGTTTAGTAATTTCTTTTATATGTTTTAGTGATTTCTTTAAATTATTACTTTTGTAGTTTCTTACTCAGTAATTGATTTATAGTATTTTCTTTTTTCCCTATTCTTTTTTTTTTGTTTTTTTTTATGATTTTAGTGTTTATTTATGCATTAATATTTGCCAACATCTGTGAACATAAATATTATAATTCACTTTTCGTTAGACCTTTTTAGCATTTAATTTCATGAAATAAAAATTTAAAATATAAGGATACTATTTAAGAGGAAATTCTGACTTAATACTTAAAAATTACAAATAAAATAGAAAAATAAAAAATAGGCTAAGCTATTGAAAAAGAGTGGCTAGAATAACATAAAAATAATATAAGGAAGAAACTACTTATGAACAAATTTTAACGACAAATGTAAAATAAAAACTAAATGAAAAATATCCAAAAGTTCGACAAAATGCAGCCGATTGAAAGAAATAAAAAAAATGAAAAAAAAAACAAAGAAATAGACGAAAGATTAAAGAAAAATGTAATAATTCTCATTAATATCACTCTTTAATTGTTCTTATCAAGATATTATTTAAATTATTACTTTTGAAAATTCTGTTTCAATTTTCATAATAATTACGCAGTTATTGATTTAGTGACTTTTGTATTTTTAGATTTTTTATACTATCTTTTTTTTGCTCTCCTTTTTTTTAACAATGTCTTTATTAAAGGGCAATTTATTTCTTAAAATCCCAATAAAAGTAATAATTATTTAAAGGTATATTATATATAGTATTGCACATTTTAAACAAATCTCTTTTAATTTAACTTTTCTTTACAATCTGATTCCTATTACCTAACAATATTTTAATTTTTTTTCTTCTATTATAGTGTTTAACATAGAAAACCTTTTATTTTTTTTTAATTGTTTCTTCTATAGTTACCTATTTCTTAAATTTTTTCCTTCCTGTTCCTCTTTTTAATTATTTCGTTTATCATTTAATATCAATTAAGTATCTGGAAGAAAAAAAAAATATGCTGCCGTCCTAAGAAAGAAGGTCGTATCTGCACTTTTTATATTTTTACACGAGGGTGATTTTTATAAAAATATAATTTTTGTTTGTACTATTTTAGTTACATTATTTAAAGTTATAAAATAAAATATGTACTTAAGAACTATAATTTTTTTAAATTATGTGGAATATGTTTAAAAACTTACAGTTAGGATAAGTCAGATACGCCATTTCTTTTAGATAATGTCGTATCTGTCAAAATATTTTATTAAGCCTTTAAAAATAACATATTTTATTACAAAAAAATATTATTCTTTAAAAAATAGTATTTTCTTTAATTTGAGTCAATCTAGAGCTACTTCTGTTTCAGCTTCTACGAGATTTTCCCAAAATGGTAAACGATTTTTTGGAATCAACCCTTGAATTTTAGTGAAAATGTTACTTTTTCTTTCTTTGGATATACCCCTGTCACAAATTTTTTGATTAGGGTGAGGTAAGGGCCCTGTTTCATATTTGGCTAATAGGTAATTCAAGGACCGAAAATCTTTTGAAAAAGATGTTTTATAATTCAAAGATCTTTTTCCTCTTTCGAACTGAACAAAAACCATATCTTGTAAATAGGGGTTAATTTTCTTTAGTTTATATTGGGAGGTTAAACCCGAAAAAGTATAAAAATTGTTTATATTCATTTCTTACTTACAACTTACAAACTACCTTTTTTGAATTGGCTAAAGTAACACATTCGCTGAAATCTTTGAAATCATACACTTTTTTTTCTTTTTAAGGCTAATTCAACTTGATGAAAAGCATCACTAGACATAAAAGTGTGCCCAGGCTGAAAATATTTTAAATTCAAAGTTTTTAGGTTGATTTCGTTCGAATTAATTATATATGTTAAAAAAAAATAATCCCCAGTTTTTATTTTGGGCCGAACAGTTGTCCAGCCATGTGGTCACATTTAGCGCATCTCTCATGGCTAATAAAAAATTATAAAAAGTTGAAATAATGTCGGCTCTGGATCTTCCCGATACACCTTCATGCCAAATAAAGGCAAACGGTTTTTCTTGAGATTTCCCTATTGGCACAAATGTTTCGTTGAATGCAATAACTATCGGCATAAACATATTTTCTTTAAACATATCGCATCTAGGAAGCATAATAACCTGTTTCAGTAAAAAAATTAATTATTTAATTTTAGATATTTAATTTTAAATTGAAAGGTACCTTCTGGAGGTCAGCTGAAAAGTATAAACCATCTTTCGCAGTTTTATCCTGTTTATACTCCTCCCTTGCTTTCCGATATGCATCTTGATGTTTCTTGAATAATACATATTTCACAAGTTTGGCAGATATTTTCTTTTTCATATTTGGTCGAGATACAATGTAATCTAAATGATACACAGTCAAAATACTCCTTATGACCTAAATTTGAAAACGATATATTCATTTTGGCAACAACTTTTCTATACATTTCATAAGAAATTTTAGCATTAAGCTTCAATAAAAAATCTTGATGCATTGCCCTTATTGTAATATCGCTTGGCACGTATCTTCGTAGTGGGGCGTGCTCCCGTCTGTAATGCGAAACTGTGGGTTGAAAGCTTTCAACATGTTGTTCAATCAATGTTTTATCAATTTTTTTTTTTGTTTTCTACCTCTATTATATTTTTGTAATACATTTCTTTGTACACTTTTCACCACAGTTTTCTTTTACAGATGAATATTTTTGTTTTCTCATGTTTAGTCTATTTATTTTTCGTGTTGCAGGAGAAGTATCGTACTTTTTCTTTTTCCTTATTGTACTTTTTTTTGTATAAACAGCACCATCCAAATTTTTTGAAACTTCTTCAATCATAGAATCTAGCATTTTTTTATTTTCTTTTGGAGTGTCTTTTTTTTTAAGATGGTCTTCTTCTAAATCTAAGAATTTATTTATCTTGTCTTCCGATGAACTACTGACTAAATCCGCGTCCTTTTCAAAGTCTGATAAGACAAGGTCTCGGTCTTTATCAGAATCATCACAATCTTCCGAAAAATTAGCAAACGATTCCAACGAACTAGTTAGCTTATTTTTTTTCCATGGTAGATTTTGTGGCAAGTTGCATGATTTTTTGAGTTCTGCTATTCATGCTAAAATGATGAAACAACGTATTAGAGGCTTAGACCCGAGACTAATTTTTCATACTTTTCAGTACTAAATTGAATACAATTATAAAATATACAAAATAATTTTGTTTCAAAAATACAAAATATACAGTGAACTTAGCACAACAAATTAAAACAAGTTCTAGTTAGTAGTAGCAAGTTTTTAGATTTGAAACACTTTTTAACATAAATAAATCAAAAACTACTTACCTTTATCTATTTATCGTCAATATTTCTCGAAGAATAAAACAGTAATCAAACCACTAAATATTAAAAAAACATCGATTCTTATCTTACTGTTTAATATAACATTGAAACGAGGCACACAAATTTAGGTTATGTTGTTTGCACATTCGCGAGCTCACGGCGAAATTGTAATATACGACAATATTTGTTAGTATCTGCCATATACGACTAATTTAATAAGGACACTAATTCTTTTTTGTTTTACTAGTCCTAAAAGGAACAGACGTATATGTGCGAATATGACAGTTTTTCTTAGCATTAGCTAGATCCCACAAGATTCACTAGGAACCGTGGAAACTTTGCAGTTATGACAAATTTCATACGGAAATTTGTCATAACTGCAAACAGAAAATAACAGAAAATTTTAGCCATTAATTTGCAATATACGACCTAATTTTGATAAAATTGTCAGAAAGAAGGTCGTACTTCTTTCTTAGGAGGGCAGTATGGATACAGTAAATGTCAATGATAATAAAGTCCAGGACTTAAAATATTTAAAATGGAACTAATATTTTAGTTTCTTCCGAGTATTATAACTATACAAAAAATATTAGGAAGACAATAATAATGAAAATTTAAAGACAAATATAAAATAAAAATGAAAAAAAAACAAAAAAATAGACGAACGATAAAGGAAACATTTAATAAGAAGGTTATAAAAGTAAACATGTAAAAAAACAAGGACGTAAAAGAAACTTCCCTTCAAAAATAAGATAGCTTAATTATAAAAAAGATTTGAAAAAATTTTTTAAAACTCATATTAAATTTAAGATGAATTAAAGAGGGAAGTCTCCTAAATAAATAAAACAAATCCTGGAAGAGTCCTTTTAAAGCCTTCATATCTACATATAAAATTACCTTATATGCATGTTTTAATTCGTTTCAATTCTTTATTAGACCTTCAATTAAAAAAAAACTATTATGGTATATGTTTTCCGTTTAAATATCTTATTTCACTGATTAGAAGGACAAATTTATTTCTATCGATGTTTACTTTTTAGATGATAAATTAAATTATTCGGACTGTAATACTCAAAGCCTTGTGTTGTTAAACTTAATATATTACATTACTTTAAACTCATAAAACCCTATTTTATTTTATTTTTCCTAATTGTAATGTCTATTATCCATGTTTCATGCAATTTTTAAGCAATTGGCACTAAAGTTAGAAAGTATATTTTGCTAGATTTCTTTACTCTATTTTAATTAGATAGGCTCAATCTATTTTTTAACATTTAAATTTTGCTGTTTTAGTTGTTTTACATGTGAACCACTTTCTTATATTTTTGTTCTTTTTATATCTTTATGTAATGACCATAAGATGTCCAGAAGCAAGATACGTACCATAATAGTTTTTAATTTTAACTTAAGGAAGGTCCAATAAAGATCATAACATCGCTCAACAAATAGTAACGCCTCTTTCTTTACTTTCCTGTATCCCTTTATTAAATTTTGCTCTTTAGTGTAAACCAAGGATGATATCATGTAATGGAACATATTTTTTTCCAGTTCCTCCCCAAATAACTTACGTCTCCTCAAACGGTCGGGTTGAAGTAAAAAAGGGAACGTCGGTCATCCTGGAATGCAAAGCCGAAGGCAATCCCGTCCCGAAAATAACGTGGTCCAGGAAGAATAACTTGTTGCCCGGAGGGGACCAGACGGTTATAACTTCGGTCCTTTCCCTGGATCGGGTAGATCGGCATCATGCCGGTGTTTATCAATGCACCGCCAGTAATGGGATAGGACAGGAAGCTTCTAAACAGATCGTGTTACATGTGTTATGTAAGTTTTTTTAGTTATTAATGTGTTTATATTATTGTTAACAGGTAAACTGAGGAATAGAAATTGTCTGGAAAAGTAGGATTTATAGTAAGAAGTAACTAATAGATATTATTTAAACAGATAAAGAAAGCGAGTCTTCGAAACATTCTATTTAATTAATATTAATAATAATAATAATAATAATAATAATAAGACGTTTATTAGTCACCAAGAAATTACAGCATTTAAGCACAAAAAATAAAACTAATAGATAGGTGTATTAACTTTTACAACATTTCAAATATTACAAAATTCCACTAAATATTGAGTATTTCATCATTTACCAATAACAAAAAAAAATCGAAGAATTTGTAACAAAATAAAAAAGCTAATAATGCAAGGTGACCAACAGGCCATAATATGTAGATTTACAGAGATATCCCTTACACAAAAGGCTCCCTGAATTCTGTTGAGGTCAATCTAAAGGTTTGGATCTTAATATAATTATGCTACCTAGCATAGGGAGATAATAAACTTAGTTAAGATTTTTGTTTTCCTACTCATAAATCTCTAGGTTTAACTTTTTATGTTCATTTTAACTAATTTAACTTATTATATTTTTTGTGTTTGCTTATTATATTAAACATTCTTAAAGTGTGGAAGATTTAATTTACATTAAAAGCGAACAAGCTTATTATTTAGACTTCTAAGGCAAATGGGTTTTCAACACTTTTTCATAGAATATTATTTTGTTATTGAAGGTTTGTCATCCCCATAACCAGCATAACCATATTATGCTGGTTATGCGTAATTGAAATAATTAAATATTTTATTGTTTTGTAAGTTAAATTGAAAAAAAAATATAATAGTGGAACACTTGGTTTTACACTAAAAAAAATAGTAGCAATATCATGTCGATAGATAAGGGAAGCCTGTTGTTTTCAATTAGATTTTTATTATTTTTTGTGCAATTTTTTCTCTTTGTTGCTTTTTATTCCTTTTCTACCATTAATTAATTAATTCTAGTTATAAGTTGTAATTTTTATTCTCTTTCAAGTAGTTTTCGTTTACTTATTTTTACTTACCTTGGTTCAATTAATTTTTATACACAATTAATTATTTTATTGTTTTTAATTTTAATTTGTTTAATGACAGTTATTGGAAAAACTTTTTAATTTTAAATAATTCTTTTTTGATTGTGTGTAATTCACCAAATTAGTTATATGTTATACTTTATAATTTTTGATCTAAATTAATTAATATTTTTAAATTGTTTTATATAATTAATTTAAGGGTAATATGAAAATCCCATAGTCTCCCTCCACTTATTTATTAAATATCTATCATTTTTATAATTACCGACTTGTTTCGAACAGAGTGGTGTCCATCTTTAAGGGATAAGAAGTTTAAAATTGGTATCAGTTATAGACACCAGGGTTTGAGTTTATGTCAAAAAAAAAACTTTACTTATTATTAATATTTTTTAATTGAATTTTCAGGATTTAACAATAATAAAAAAATAAAATAAATAAAAATGAATAAAACAAAATGCAAAATTAGGATAAAAGTACAAAGTAAAATAATAAACACAGGACATAAGAATCATTATCTTTGGTTAGTTTCCTACGCTTTTCGGAAAATTTCTTAGGTCAAATAAATACATAAAACAACCCAATTTTTTGTTTCTGTGATGCTTAGAGTTATCATTGATGGCTATTTTCTTAAGTTATTGAGTAATGAAAAAAATTCAAAAGGGAAAAAGTAGTAAGAAGAACAATAAAAGGATGATAAAAAAACTTTATTTATTAAAAAATATTATCCTAAAAAACATTTAATTAGTCTGCAATTTATATAAAATTAAAATAGAACTACAAAGAAAAAAAAAATTGCAATTTTTCACTAATAATTAATGAAAAAAATTCAAAAAGGGAGTAAAAACTAATTTTGAGAACTACAGGAAAAAGCGCAATGAAAAACCTAATTAGATGTCATAATTGAGGTAAAATAAAAATCCTACAATCTTCCTTTACTTATTTAATAAACATTATTAAGTTTTTATAATTCCCGGCATGTTTTGAACATTCCCGGTGTTCATCATCAGGGGTTAAAAAGTTTAAAATTGCTATCAGGTATACACATCAGGGAGTCCATATTAAAAAACCTCTTCCTTACATTTAGTTTTCTTCATTTTCTTTGTCTATTTTTTTATTTTTGTTTATTTTAAATATATAACAATTAATACCCTTTTTTTATTTATATTTTGTTTTTAGTATAAGGGGTTTTAAAAATTAGTACTTAAGGGAATAGAAATAAAAAAAAGAATAAAATAAGACCTTTTACTATTAGTATATTATTTTACTTTTAATTTGTATGCCAACTTTATTTCTTGGATTTTTTGTTTACCATAAAACTACTGTCCACTTTTATTGTTTCCTTTACGTAAATTTTCGTATAAATCACGTAAGTATTTATTAAATATTTGCAAAAAAATTTTTTTTAGTTTAATTTTATACTAATTGCAAAATAATCAAATGTTTATAGGGATACCTTTTATAATAAACAAAAGTTATTTAAAATATTCCTTTTACGTATAGTTCCAATGTTTTTATCCGTATTTTTTACTTCTTTTTGTATATCTTTTTTCATTGCTCAATAACTTCAGCACTATTCCGATCTGCAAGGTCAAATATAATTTATATCAATATAATCAAAACATTAATATGATATATCAGTTGCGTATCGTCAGCAAAGGTGGTAGCTGTACAGAAATTAGTAGAATGAAGAATATCAGCGGTGTATATTATAAAAAGCAAACGAGATAAAATAGAGCCTTAAGGAATACCAAAATTAATACTAAGGGTTTAAGAAGAAGTTCCATTGTATGTTACTTTCTGAAATCTATTATTAAGAAAAGATGAGATAATATTTAAAGAAGCATCTGAGCACCCATAATAATGCAGTTTGGAACACAAGAGTGCATGGTCCAGGGTATCAAAAGCCTTAGAATAATCTAATAATATTAAGAGACTGGCCAGGCCTTTATCGTTAGACTCCAAAATATTATCAGTTACAGACACAAGCGCTGTGGCTGTATTTGACCCTTTTAAAAAGCCACATTGGTTTTCAGGTATTATGTGACTCTCGATAACAAAACTATATAATTGGTTGTATAAAATCTTTTCATAAATGTTAGATAGTACTGGCAAGATGCTAATTATACGCAGATCGGAAAAGCAAGTTGGATTAGCAATTTAGCTAGAGGTATTCCAAGAAAAAAGAAAATATTGCCTTTCGATACAACAATTAATTACGTGTAATATATAAGTGTCGACTAAAGGGCTGCATAGTTTTAACATAGAGCCAGAAATATCATCGGTTCCTCGCGAATTCGTTTTTATTGCATAAATAGCATTATGAATTTCCTCAATAGTAGAAAGTGAAAACTTAAAAGAAAATTTTTCGTTTAATTTATTACTGCTTTAAAAGTCGGTTCTTTTTTTTCCTTTCGTAGAAATATTTTGCAAAAACGATCCAAAAAAATTGTTAATGGAATCAGGGTTAGATAAGTGTGGTGCTAAATTATAAATTTTGTTAGTCTTTCTTAGCATTCATATTAGAAAGAGTCTTTCACATTTTGGCTAGATTCTTTTGCGAACATAGATATTCAATATACTGTGTTTTTGATTCTCTGACCGCCCTAACTAAGTAATTGCGGCACTGTTTATATCTTATACGATCATCGTTTGAGCGACTTTGTTTTAATTGCGCAACGCTGCATTGCGTCGTTTTTGTGCTGCGACTATCTCATTATTCAGCCAGGGGCTGATTTTTTTGAAACTCGAATATTTCTTAGTGGAACATGAATATCAAAAATGTTTAAAAGAGTTTCATTAAGTATTTCAATTTTTTTCAATATTATTAATTTGAAGAATTTTAAACCAGTTGGCTGAATGCAACTCATGCTGAAAGGCTTCTTAGTTAAAATTTTTATAACATCTATATGTGTTAAATTTTGCTGGAGGTTTAGGAGATTTTAATTTATATTCGACAAAAACTCATAGTCAGACAAATTCTTTGTTGATAATGTTCCACAAGAAACAACAGAATCAGGTTCGCTCACAAAAACTGGGTTGATAAGAGTGCATTATTAGTATGTTCAGTTATTCTTGTTGGCTCGTTCAATATTTGGGTTAAAGAATATGATTCAAATCATTTATTTAAAGGGTTATTAAGGTTAAAGAAGTTTATGTTTAAGTCACCCATGATAATGACGTGATTAAAGCTAGGACAGATATAAGATAAAGCTTATATAGAGCTTTATAAAAACTACCTACAGCTAGTAAATATCTACCTATTGTTAATTGCAGAAATAGGAGTTTAGGTAAGGGGTTAATTTGAAAATCAAATTCTAGGCAAATATATCATTGATAAGTAAAATAATGTTTCATCATGGTAGGTTCTCAGCACATTTGCATAAAATTAAAATTTTAGACAATTCAAACTTTTCTTGCAGAGGTTATAGTAACTTAATTCAAATTCTTTTTAACTGTCCTCTTAACGTCATGCACACAATCTATATCAAGTCTTTTATAGCAGAAATATTTGGGTTACTTATAACATACAACTTATTTTAGCGCTCGATGATGGATCTATAATTAGTAAACTTTACAATTTTTTAGATGATGCAACATTTACCCATAAATTAATTAAATAAAGTAATATGTGTTTTTCCCGCTTCTTTGTTTACAATAGTCTTTTTCTTTTTGATATTAATATTATATTATACAAATGCATTAGCGAGAACCTTTGTTTAAAGATATAATCCTTTAACTTCTTAGATTTATGCAAATACTTCGTGGCTAAAACACACTTTGAAAGGCTAAGCTTATCGAAAAAAGTTTTTTTTTAATTTTTGTTTTTAGTTATTTATTATTTTTGTTTAAAAATTTTAAATTATTATTTATGTTTTACTCAAACTATATTTTTCAAGCAGAGAAAAATATTTTGACACATTTAGAATGTATACGACTTTTTCGAGCGTCCAACCCTTCAAAACAAAAATCAAACTTCCACCCATCGATCTTCCACCATCCACTCCGAAAGGGTAATTGACGACGCCGCCTGCTCCTCTGCCATCATAAATATAAAATCGCACAATATCTATAGAAATGTTTAAAACATAGACGGATTCAATTTTGCATGGCAAATCCCTTACAGCCGTATTGTTATCGTGACAAGAAAAATTGATGGGCGAATCAATAAGCGGGCCCATAAATAAAAATATATTTTTCACGGGAGGGAACTCGCGAGGCGAACAATGGCGATAAGCGTCGATAATTTAACAACAGAGAGATTTTATCTCTTTATCTGTCGACCCTTTCTCTCGCTCCTGCCTGCTCCCGCTCTGTTCCTGTCGTCACTTGCAGGAATAAATTTACGTACCCTGAAAGTGACATTGTAATCGTAGCCTTTATTGTTTACGTGTGTTACTATATATTTATTTATGACGATATCGAAATCATTTATTATTGTTTTTAACCCTTTTGAGTATTTGTCGCTATATAGGGTGGTAATTCTCTATTAAAAAAAAGCATATTTGATATTTTTTTTTAGTTTATTAGTTATTTAGTTTTAAGGTTAAATTTTTTGTTAAATTAGTCCAAAAAAAATGGCGAAATTTTAATGATTGTAAAAGAAAAATATATCGTAATTATTTTTGAGGGTATCAACCTTCGTCCAAAAAACAACCAACTCAATCCATTTAAAAATATAAGATTTACGTCATATACAAGACGACGCTTTAACATCTTTTACCACTTATTAGCCTAGGGTTAGCTTTCTTATTGTACAAAAATATCATTTACTATTTTATTTGAGACTATCGATTACCATTTATTTGCAATGGATTAATAAAACAGAAATAAGGAATAAGAATAATCAACGAAGAGAAAATAGAAATCTCCAAAAAATTATTTAAAGAAATCATAAGAAAAAAGAGTAATGACAAGAAGCAATAAAAGCTTAATTTTTCACTATTTTGAGATTATTTATATGCCAAATTAACCCAAAAAACAAACATGGAAGAATTCAGTAATACTTAACCTTTCAGTGGTCGCGCCCATTTTCAAAAAAATAGTGGACGCTGCGGACTCAGAGTCCGCAGCATTGCATTTTTTGCAAAAATATCGGGTAGGACGATTTTTTTTCTGTCGCATAAAATACAACGTCCGCGTCGATTTGGTACATTTTCAACTGGATTTTCTGAAGTCTCTGTTCCAAGGATCTCATGGATTTTAAGTTTGGTAACTTTTGATATATTTGGAATCTCTACAGGAGCTTTAAGTTGAGCTTCAACACGCTTGAATGAAAATTGACGTAAAAATTCTTTACGCTTTATTTTTGCATCTGGATCATTAGCTTTGTACACAACTCAAGTTTATTCCGGCAACATTGAACATACTATAAAATATGACCATTGGCCATCTTCGAGTAGCGCGGGCACAATTATAAACTGAATATAACTTATCCACCGTATCGACCCCTCCTTTAGTTTGATTGTACATTGTAATGATCTCCGGTTTTCCATTTTCAGAATCCAAAGCATCATCCTTGTGTAAACTGGACATTAGCAAAACATTTTTACTCCTCTTGGGTATATAGGATACAAATGTACAGTTTCATTAAATCCAAACATTGATTATTTTTCTCGAAGATTTATGGGTTGTGAAATCGGAAGTTCTCTTTTATTTTTTCTTACTGTTCCTAGTCAAGTTAGTTCAAAATTTTGCTTTAAATTCTCTATAAGGCTGTAACTGGTAAACCAGTTATCAGTTGTTACATTCCTACTAGTACCTCTAATTATTTCACACAATCTTTGTACAACAGCATCTGGAGAGTTGCTAGCTTGAAAAGCGCCTTCAGGTTGTTTACCCACATAAACTTCCATACTACATATATAAAACACCTCTGAGTCACACATAGCGAACACTTTAAGTCCATATTTATTCGGTTTGCTTGGTATGTATTGGAGAAAACTGCGTCAACCGCAAAAGGCTTCTAGTTTTTTATCCACAGTAACATAGTGAAATGAAGTAAATCCAGATTTACATTTTTGCACGAAGTTATCAAAAACAGCCCTTATTGGCGCCAACTTGTCTATGGCTCTACGAGTTTCACGTGTCTCCATATCGTCAAAACGTAAATGTCTTAATAAAAAGCGAAATCTTTGTAAGGACATTGTAAGCCTAAACATTTTAACACCAGTGCCATCGGTTTCCCACAAATCTTCAGCATTTAAATGACTGCTTTTTAACAATCCACCTAAATAAAGGAGACCTATGAAAGCAAGCAATTGAACAGATTCTGTGGATTTAGCATCTCTTTCGCGTGAATAATTGCCACGGACGGATTCAATATGCTGCTTTGTGTACTGGACAATGGTATTTACTATCTCTTTAGAAAAAAAGTGCTGCCATATTTTTATTGGAGATATTTGATTTTTTAAATCTGCTTTGGAACTAGGCAAATATGTAACCAAATTTTCGGCCGGTGCTCGGACAGCTTTTGAAGGACAATGCTTTCGCCACTTTGTGGTCTTGTCTTTGCCTATAAAAAAGGCACCTTCATTATATTCATTTACTTCAATTTCAGTATCCGAAATATCCTGTTCACTATCAGGATCATAAACCTCTGTTTCGACGACGCGTTCTTCTTCATCATCAGATTCATCCAGAGGCAATTCTTCTTCAAAGTCATTTTCCAAACATTAATGCATTAATTTTTCTAGTCTGTCTTGTTCCTTTTTATACAAAGCCATTCTAAAGGTTAAACAAAAGTAAACTATTAGTAAATAGATCAAAAATAGGCAATATTTACATACCTTTTAGCAATAAAATAATTATTTACTAAAAACGATTTTCGGCACGCCGCTAGTCGCTGCGGACTGATAACCAAAAACATTTTAAAATGGAGCGAGGGTCCGCGCGCGACCACTGAAAGATTAATCACAAAAAATTTACTAAAAATTCGCTATTGTCATCTGCCTGCATAAAAATCGATAATTTTCTATTTCTTTATCATTTCCAGACAAATTATTTCCAAGTCAAATTTTTTGTTTTAATTATGATTTTTAGGGTTGTCATTGATGGCGATTTTTCTGCAGTTATTGAGTATTGAAGTTTTGATATTGAATACTGAATTCTTTTTTCATACCGAGTAATAAAAAAAATACAAACGGAACAAAATAATAAGGTGAAAAATATTGAAACTATAAGGAAAAGGAATATAAAAAATACCTGGTATTTATTAACAAAAATTATCCTAATAAACTGTAAATTACTCTGTTAGATTAAAAGTTTATATTATAAGACTAAAAAGAAAATAAAGAAAAGAATATTTTTTGCAATTGCACTCTATAAATAATGGGAAAAAGATCCAAAAAGAAAGTAAAGAATAAGTAGAAAAATAAGAGAATGATGAGAGGATATGAATAATGAGAATAAAAAAATATCACGAAATAGTGTCTAATTAGATACTTAAATAGTTTACAATTAATATCAACTTAAACATAAACTAGATAGAAAAAATATATCTGCACTCATAAAAGAAAGGAAGCAAAATGAAAATAAGTAAATGATTTACGTAAAAGAATTTATAAATGGGGACATATATTTAAAGGTAATCAAAAAATCCAAGGAAGAAAGTTAAGAAAAAATTTAAAAAATGCAAAATTAGGATGCAAATATAAAGTTAAATTATATACAACTAGTAAATTGCCATAAAAATTATTATTTATTGATACCTTGTCTCATTTTATTCCTTTTTATCTTTCCTTTCATCTAAAAATTACTGATTATTATATTATATAGTTATTGCTTTTTATAAATGTTGAGTAATAAAGACATGGTAATTTCCATAAAATTAAAAAAATTAAATATTTAGTAATTTCAAGAATTTTAATCAATTCTAAGAATATAATGTATTGCTTGAATTATATAAAATATTCTGTTGATTATTTTAATATAATTAATACTTAATCCATGTAATCAATGAAATATTGTATTTAATTTAATTAATAAATTATTTTCTTGGAATTGATTTAGATTTCTGAATTTATTAAATAAGAGTTCTTATCTGGTATTAAATATATTATCATCATGGATCAGGAAGGACTTGGAACTCATGAAATAATTTATTAAAAAAATTGCGGAAATGTATTTTTATGTTTCTTTTTTTATTAAAATATTTTGATAAAGAATAACATCGTGAATGTATAAGAATTAGTATTGATTGTTTTTAATATATTTTGTTTTTTATTATTATCATATCAATATTATCAAAATATTGATATACTTTGACTGATTGATGTAATGTTTCTTATATTGAATTAAACATATTATCAAAATTAAGCTTTCTGAATAAAGTAGTTGTTACATTTCAATAAAAACATCTGCCGAGAATTGATATACGTTCCTCGAATCAGAAATCAATTGATACATTGAATTATCATAATAGAAATTTTAGATTATCATAATAAGCCCTTATTTACCACGATTTCAATAAATGTTGATCCAGATCAATCACCTAATCAATAAGATATTTATCATAATTTAATTCATTAAGTTTGGAATTAACCTGTATTTTTGGAATTAATACGGATAAGCAGTTATCCCCAATAATAACTGAATTTTAATCATAGTAATTCCATAACATTACTACACTCATAAATTAAGTAATTTTTTATATTTAAACAAAACATTAGCCTGAAATTGATTTAGATACGTGAAATTGATGCAGATAAACCAGATTTCAAGATAAGATAATTATATTTCAACAAGTACTTACTGAATTAGGTAAGGCCATAAAAATTATAATTTATTGGTAATCTGTCTCATTTCGTTTATTTTTATTTATCCTTTCATCTCAAAATTACTGATAAGAGAATAAACAAAATTAGCAAAAATAAAATTGCTTTTTATAAATGTTAAAAAATAAAGAAATAATAATTTCCTTAAATTTAGAAAAACTAAATATTCACTAATATTTCATAAGGACCCATCTGTATTAAATTCAATAATCTTAATCATTTCTAAGAAAACAATGTAATTTATGACACAGATTTGCCTATGAAAATAAGTCTTTAAATAAACTATCATGATAATTTCATTAAACTAATTTCAGGCACATAATAGTCCTTATCTTATTCAAGAATATTAATAGAAGTCTATTAAGAAATATTTTATTGATTCTTGTATAACTTCGATGATTATTTTGATTAAATCATTTTTTTAGCAGATAATGGACGGTCTAAAATTTTAAATCTTATATGTTTTTATTGAAGTTTAACAAATTACTTAATAATTTTGCTATTAATTTTATTTGCATATTAATATAATATTTTGTTTCGACATTATTAATATGATTATTAATTGATTAATACTTGGCAGAATAGAATACTAAAAACAGAAATCAAAAAAATAAAAATTGAATGCTACACAATCATGTATATTGTAAACCTTTATCCAATATATATTTAATAAAAAATTAATATATGTTCACTACTTTCCTAATTAAATATTTCATCATTTCCAGGAGCTTTTCTATCATGATAATAAAATCAATCTGAAATAAGGACAATTCCATATTAATTTACGGAACTTGCATCAATTCCAAGTTTATATAATATTTAATAAAATGAATACAATATTCCATTGATTGCGTTGAATATTTTGATATAAACCTAAATTCTGTCAAGTATAGGCTTTTAAGAATACAAAATTATTTATTTATTACGTTATTTATAATAATATATATTATAATAATGTTTCAATGATTAAAATATTAATAATTATTAGACTAATTCCTAGTAGGTTGGAATACTGTATACCAAAAATTGTCAAAATAAAAACTATTGCCATACATTTATACACAATTTAAACTTGTAAAATTAACTTAAAAAATAAAATATAAATAAACTTAAAATAATATATATATATATAAAAAAACTTATAAATGTACAGGGTCCGGCAGTCAAACCTGATGGTTTTTGAAATAGGATAAATAAAAAAGTTGTTGAGACATTTTAATTATTATTTTTTTATTGTAAAGACGAGAATTAAAGATTTGACATTCATAATAAAAAAGCACAAAAATAACTTATGTAGCAAAAATTATGTCACTTAAATGATAAGTGTCTATCTGTATTAATTTCAGGAAATTAAATTGATTCCAAAATAATATTGTAATTGTTAAATTATATACAAGATTTCTCTTTGATTACTTCATGTATTTTGATATAAATTACAGGTAGCAATATAATTAACTTTCATTTAAGTCCTATGAAGATGATCCCTATAAAATATTATTAATGCTTATCTGCTTTAATTATATAAATTTAAATAAAATTCAGATGGATATTGTTATTATTAAAGTAAAAAAAAATATTACCGTATTGTTCTTATTTAGATGATATTAATACATTAATATTTTGATAATACATACTAATATGATAATTTTTGAATAAAAACTTGAAAGATAAACCTTTGGAATCATTCCGATGATAATTTTATCAAACCAATCCCAGGCATGACATATTTTGTCTTAAAAAAAAACAATTTTATTGATTACTTAAACGTAATGTATAAAGTAACTCCTATCAGATTCATGAAATATATTTTGTTGATTTTTGGTTATTTATTCTTTAAAATCACTATGAAGATAATTTGTCTAAATCGATTTTAGGCAGCAAAGGAATTAAATCTGATTATTATTATTAATAAATAATTTATTGATAGATCATGAGTTATCTAAAATTTTAAAGAGATCTTATTGGCTAGTTTTTAAATTAAAAAGATTTTATTATATTAATTCCAGGTAAAAAATATTTTGCTGATTTTTGAAAAATTGTGTTTTAGAATTACTCTGATAATAACTTATCAATTATAGGTACTAAATAACTATTTATCTCAAAAACACCAATTTTAATAATTATTTATTAGATTTCTATTAGGTAAGTCTATATCGATTTTTGATTAGTTACTCTTTAAAATCCCTCTTTTGATAAATTAACTACAGCAATTCGAAGCAGCTATAAACTTAAAGCTCAAACAAAAATTTCATTTGTTCTTGGATAACTCTGTTAATTATTTTGATTTAATCATATCTTGGTCAGATTATGTGTTCTCTGGAATTTTAAATATGTTTTATTACCTCAATTAAAAAGATGATTAAATCAATTTCAGGTAAAAATTATTTTATTGAGTCTTAGGTGATGATGCTTGAAAATCAATCTGACCATAATTTTGGTCAAACTAACTAGAGATGGATATTGATTTATCTGTCATGAAAATCAATTATCAATTTTAACGATACTTTTTGGTAACAATTTATTTTATTTTAAGCAAGCTGTATTTATTTAAATCACTCAAAAATAACAATTATATTTATAATCCATTGGTATTTTATCAAGTAAATCCGTATAAGACTCATAACACATATTTTATTAATTTTTATTTCAAAAATAATAATTTTATTAATTATTTAATGATAAAGTCCTTATCAGATTTATAAGACATATTTTAATATTTTTTAATTTATTGCTCTTTAAAATCACTCTAATGATAATTTGGCTTAATCAATTCTAGACAATTAAAACAAATGCTTTATTGATTCTTAAATAACCGATGATTAGTTTCATTAAATAATTTCTTAGCGTAGCCTTAAATTTACTATAATAATAAATTAGATCAAACTAGTTCTAGATAGGTATTGATTTATTTGCCAGGCAAATAAATTATTAATTTCGACGACTACTTGGTAATGGCTTACCTTCTTTTAATTAAGGCTATATTTAAATCACTTTGGTCATAAACTGACCGAATCAGTTCCAGGTAGATATTGGCAAAAATTATTTTATTGATTCTTACGCGATAATCCTAAAAAAAAATTTCATGGAAATTGTATAAAATATTATAATTATTTAATTATTAAAGGCAGTTAATTTCTTTTACATAAACATTCATTTTTAGAACTATACTGGAGAATTTTAAAATAATTTTGAGTGAATTCATGACAACCATAACTAATTTGCTTAATACAATTTACTACAAAAATCAATTCAGAAGAATTTAGAGGGGTTAAGAATAACCCTGATATATTTTATCAAGGAAACATATTTAAATAGGCAGCAAGTTAAATGACCACAAAAAACTTCCCGAAAAACAATAAAACGCCAAGCATGCCTTCGTCACATTAATCACCTTTATAGGATAAAACACGCAACGCGACTTAAAAAGAACAAAAAATTCAAATATTTAACTGAGAAAAAAAATTAATTATATGACGAATACTTTATCGGTTATTAATTAAATTCCCTCGACGTTCTTTTAATTATTGTTTGCGTCTGGACGTCATATTCCCATCACGTTCTCCTCACGTTAATTGCAAGGCTGAGGGACCCGCCTTAATATGTTTTACCTGCCCTAGTAGAATAAACTATAATTAATCTGCCCGGTAAAGCGTTATCAGCATGCTTATTGAGCTCGATTAGTTCCAGATAAAGCCGTTTCTTCTCGCCTGATTTATGCTTTATGGTTCAATGAGTTCCATTGTCATCTAAAGACGGTACGGGCCTTTCTGTACGAAATTACATTTTTTTTGCCTTCTGGTTTGTTGAACTATCACTGATGTTAATGTTCTGTATGACAAAGCTTTTGAGCAGATAAAGGATTTTTCTTGTAGCATAACCTAATTATATACGATTTATCTTTTGTCGGTAACTGTAATAATTAAATCAGCTGATTGTTCGAAGCTTAATTGTTCGCTATCGATAAATTGTGGTGTAACAAACAATAGTGTTGATAGATTTTATAAGTTACCAAGCAAAAAAATCCATAAAAATAATATAATAATAAGTAAGGAAAAATAAGTAATAATAATTAAGGAAAATACATTTTAGAACTCTGATCGGTACTTATCTACCAAAAATTAAATAAATCAAATTTTCATCAGAGTGAATTTAAAGGATGAACAACTAAGAATTAATAAAATCTGTTTTGTGATTCTGATAAGCACGTCATAAGCTTGACCCCATAATTTGACTAATCAAGTAATATCGCAATTTTATAATTGACATTATTAATAAATTTGTAATGGTTTCCATTTACGGCCTAGAATTAATTTAATTAAATTACTAAATCAGATTTTACACGATCAATCATTATAATATTTAATTTTCCAGGAATAAGTAAATTAACAATTATTCTTTACCAATATTAATGAAATATTTTTTATTTTTCTTGAATTGATCATTTGATGAAAATATTATCTATGAAGAATTGATTTAGATTTCTGGAGTGGATACAAATAAGTCCTAACCTGAAATAGATTAGATTATTTATATAGTGATGCCTAAGAATCATTATCATAGGCCAGGATTTGATCAAATATTAAGGTTAAATTGGAAAAAGTAATAATAATATATTATTGAAATACCTATGGTAATCAATAAAATATTGATAAAATAATTAACAATTCAATCAAAATATTAGCTGCATCGAAAGGATTTATATTTTTAGAATTATTATCTATAAGATATTGAATTATCATTACAGTAGCTTTAAAAGATTTTTAGTGCTTATGTAATAATATTCACAATAATTCTACTATATTATCAAAATTAAGAACATCATTAGACACTTAGTTTTTTTTAATCAATCAATACATCTACCTGGAATTGATTTTAATTTCTCTTATTAATGAAGATAATATTTTATAGCAATAATCTCTATAGGAGTTGACAGAACTTGGTCATACTGCCATCTAATTCATATCGAAATCCATGATGTAGTCAATGAAATATTGCATGTAATTTAACCGAAACATTATTTTTTTTAGAATTATAGATAGGTCCTTATCTAGTATTGATTGTATTATTATCGTAAAATGGAAAGAGCCTATCTGCCTAAAATTGCTTTAATAAGTTGATTATCATAATAATTTGAATATAGCTCTTGTTAAAATAAGATAAGCCATCATGAGTTAGTATCATCGAATTTATTTTCCTGTCAGATAAATGAATATCCATCTGAAACTAGTTTAATCAATATTATCATCTTTGTGATTTAAATGGTTCATCAATCATGTTTCTTATTTAAGGAGTAGCACAAAAATAATAGTATATTAAATTAAACTTAAGGTTTTATTAATTATATTTAAATTTTAAAATAACCCACTATCTGCCAAAAAATGATTTATTATATAATTATTAAAACTGTTAGTTTTAGTTGAGTCCTTAGCTACCTAGAACTGATTTAGTTAAATTATCTTCATAGTGATTATGAAGAATAATCAATCAAGAGTCAATAAAATATGTCTTATGAGAAAAGGGGTCCTAGATAAGAACTTACTTGATAGAATGCGATTAAAAATTAGTAAACTTAATATATTTGAGAAAAACTATTTTATGCCTAATATTGATTTGATAAAGTAATCATCAGAATGAAAGATCATTATCTGACAGGATTTAATGAAATAGCTATCGAATCAATATTATCAAAATATTAATATGATAATATCACATAGATAAAATCAATAGTATAATCAATAGATTTTATTTCTTTTTTTAAATAAAAATATCTATCTGGAATTAATTTAAATTTCTCTATTTGATGCAGATAAGCCTTAAGAATATTTTTAAAGTCATCAACTTGCTAGAACTTGCCAGAAATTAATCATATTCGTATTTAGACTTGACATATTAGATAAAACAATTAGTGTTATCAACTTTTTTACAACAGTTTTACTTTTATAATAACACTATTGACCTGGAATTGATTTAGATTTTTAATCTAATGCAAGTTGGTATATATTTTAAAGGAATAATTTGTATGGTCCTTAATCGGATTTATACCGAATATGTTATTTATTACCTGTTATTTATACCGAAAATGATTTAGGATGTAATTCAATAAAATGTTATAAGTAATTTAACTAATACTATATTTTCTTAAAATGGATTTAAATTCCTGGAAGTATTACAAAAACGTTCTAAGCTAATATAGATTATATTATCATCATAGAACAGGAATTAGCTGTCATAAAATAATTAATTAAAAAAAGAATGGACACATATTTTAATAAAGATTACAAAATGGGGAAGTCTTCAAAAAAAATGCATGTAGGTCACTTAGGTAAATGTATTATGCATTTCGGCTGTGTAAACAGCCATCATCAGATACTAAAATAAAATACAGGTAATTCAAGACAGTTTTAAAAAAGGAGCTTATTCGCTATAACAATACAGGTTTAGAACTTACCAGAACATTACAAAAAACATATACGTTCACTAAATAAAACAAAAATTACCCGTTATCGGGAATAAAAACAACAATAGATAAAAAGAATTAAAATTAAAAACATAGTACAATAAGGAGATCTACGATTCAAAATTTAAAATTTAAACTTAGGACGATACAGATTTCTACATATTAAAAGTAGGTACTATAAGGAACTATTGTATATTAACGTTGCGTTAAAGAAAAGATTTTAAATTGTTATTGATACAAATGTTATAAGATAAAAGAGTTAAAAACAATAAAGCTAAAAGTTATTTTTTAGGGCTAATTGAATCAAAAAAGCGTAAACTGTCAAACTTAGTTTGCTCATTAATGGATGTGCAGTCTGTGGAGTTTATGGACATATTTATTTCAAATGCTTCCAACAAGTCCAATTGTAATCCTTTTTTACAAACATGCAGAACCTCAGTGTTAGGTCCCGGATCAAAATCTGGCCACACTCTAATATGTGGTTCGCAAAAGGAGAATTGGTATTGTTAATAAAAGTATTTTTATTTCGCGTGATAAGTCTTAAATGTTCGTTGACTCTGACTTCAATTTTCCTTCCGCTTTGGCCGACATAATAGATATCACATAATGGGTGGAAACAAGTAAACTTGTAAACTTCAAATCGGTGTGTTATAGGTATTTTATCTTTAGTGTTTACTAAATGTTTTGCCAAGTTGTTTTTGGTTTTAAAACAAATATTAGGTTTAGTGATAAATTCATTGGACTTCAAACACTGTGCGACACTAGAAGAGACGTTGCCAAAGTAAGTAATAGATCGATAAGATCCGAGGGTGTTGGGTTTACTTGGTAATGGTTTATTAAGTTTTTTGAAAAAATGTTTGTTATAGAGCTTCCTAATAACATTTATAGGATATTCATTGTTTCTAGCGATTTGTAAAATTATATTATATTTTTTTTTGAAATTAATATCGTTTAGTGGAATATTGAACAATCTATGAAAAAAACAATTAAAAGCGGCAAATTTTTGGCTAAAGGGATGATTAGAGGTAAAGGGTATTACTGTATCTGTGGCTGTAGGTTTACGATATATTTGAAATTCAAAATGGTTATTGTGATTAGTGATTAAAAGATCTAAAAATAGCAAACTTGATTCTTTCTCTAACTCATGGTAAGGTAAACTATATGTTGGAATGAACACAATTAATGAAATCAACACAGTTTTCTAGGTCGTCTTTGGTTCCATTAAAAATAGTAAAAATGTCATCTACGTAGCGAACCCATGTTTTTATATGTTTTTTAAATAAATGGTGTTTCGAAATTTGTTGTTTTAGTTTATACATAAATAGTTCGGCTAAAAAAGGTGACAAATTAGAGTCCATTGCTAATCCAGTTTTTTGTTCGAAAAAGTTATTTCAAATTGAAAAAAGTTTTGAAGAAGCACAGAATTGACTAAAGAACACAAATCCAAAATAAAATGACTGGGTAAATTAGTGTTAGTCTAAAGTATTTCTCTGAGTATTGAAATGCAATTACTCGGAGGATGCTCGGAAACAAGTTAGTGACATCAAAAGAGATAAGCCACGATTGGGGTGGTATCTGGATAGAAGACAAATGTTCAGTTTATTGAAAAGAATTTTTTCATAGAAAAAAGGTTGTTGAAGTTTAACGTAGAAGGTAAAATGGAAGATAACCAAGAAGAAAGTCTGGAAGCAGAAGAATTCATGTAGGCAACTACTGGACGAATAGGGTAGTTAGCTTTATGCATTTTCGGTAGGCAGTAAAGGAGAGGAGTAGAGGGATTCATGGGAATGAGTTTTCTTTCGGAGATGGAAAAATAAACAAGAGTCAACTGGCTTTGTTTAAGAGTAAACTTTAATAGGGCTATAAACTTATTCATAGGGTTGTTAATTAGGTTGCAAAAATTAATGGAATTTAGGAACTGAGTAACCTTAAATAAATAATCTGGTTTTTTTATTATAACAATACAGTTTCTCTTGTCGGCTTTTGTTAAAACTAAACTATCTTTGGCCATCTTATTTTTTAATTGTTTTAAAACTATATTATTTTTCTTATTATAAAGATGATCAATGTTGTTATTTTTTAAATATTTGATGATTTTAAAGGATATTTGCCCTCTCACACACTCTGGTTTGTAAAGTTCACTGGTTTTTAGAATTCTTTCAGCTTCAATTATAAGTTGTTTAGAAACATAATTTGAATCAAAATGTGGGAAGTTGAACTTTAGGCCCATATTTAAAAGATGTATTTCCTGGTTAGAAAGAGCACTATTGAACAAGTTAAGAATACGAGGATGAAATTTATGTGGTTCGGTACTGTTCTTATAGGAATTAGAAAAGTTACAGCCATAGATACAGTAATACCCTTTACCTGTAATCATCCCTTTAGCCAAAAATTTGCCGTTTTTAATTGTGTTTTTCATAGATTGTTCAATATTCCACTAAACGATATTAATTTCAAAAAAGAATATAACACAATTTTACAAATCGCTCGAAACAATGGATATCCTATAAATGTTATTAAGAAGCTCTATAACAAACATTTTTTCAAAAAACTTAGAAAGAAGAAGAAAGAAAGAAAGAAAGAAAATATGCTATATTACATAAGACAAAACAAAATCTTGTGTACAAAATCCTAAAAACTAAAAAATTCCATTACTCAGTAAACCCAACACCCTCGGAGCTTATCGATCTATTACTTACTTTGGCAACGTCTCTTCTAGTGTCGCAGTGTTTTAAGTCCAATGAATTTGTTACTAAACCTAATATTTGTTTTAAAACCAAAAACAACTTGGCAAAACATTTAGTCAACACTAAAGATAAAATACCTATAACACACCGATCTGGAGTTTACAAGTTAACTTGTTCCCACCCATTATGTGATATCTGTTATGTCGGCCAAAGCGGAAGGAAAATTAAAGTCAGAGTTAACGAATATTTAAGACTTATCACGCGAAATAAAAATACTTTTATTAACAATAACAATTTTCCTTGTGCGAACCACATATTAGAGTCTGGCCATTTTTTTTGATCCGGGACCTAACACTGAGGTTCTGCATGTTTGTGAGGGTTACAATTGGACTTGTTGAGCATTTGAAATAAATAGGGCCATAAATTCCCCAGACTGGACATGCATTAATGAGCAAACTAAGTTTGACAGTTTTCGCTTTTTTGATTCAATTAGCCCTAGAAAATAATGTGTACCTTTATTGTTTTTAACTCTTTTATCTTATAACATTTGTATTAATCAAAATTTAAAATCTTTTCTTTAACACAACGTTAATATACAATAGTTCCTTATAGTAACTTCTTTAATATGTAGAAATCTGTTATCTGTATCGTTTAAATTTTATATTTTGAATCGTAGATGTCCTTATTATACAATGTTTTTAATTTTAATTCTTTTATCTATTGTTGTTTTGATTCCCGATAACGGGTAATTTTTGTTTTATTTGGTGAACGTATATGTTTTTTGTAATGTTCTGGTAAGTTCTAAATCTGTATTATTACAGCGAACAAGCTCCTTTTTTAAAACTGTCTTGAATTACCTGTATTTTATTTTAGTATCTAATGATGGCTGTTTACACAACCGAAATGCCTAATGCATTTACCTAAGTGACCTACATGCATTTTTCTTGGAGATAAAGACTTTCCAATTTTGTAATCTTTATATACACATTCTCCTACAAAATATGAACTTCTATTCAACATATTTTATTGCTTCTTTTTTTATTAAAATTATTTTATTTTAAATATTTCTTTCATTTTTTGAGCAACTAATGTTGATTTTTTTTATAAATTTTGTTTTTCAGTATTCCGGTATGCCAGGTATTAAAGAAATATTAATCATATCAATATGCCTGAACTGATTGATGTAATAATACTTATATTAATTCTAACATATTGTCAAAATCAAACACGATTACTGATGAAACTAGCTGCAGATAAGCTGAAATATTTAAAAAAGGTCATCCTCATAGATCTTGATAATATTCGTATTTATACTTTAAATATTATTATTATGTAGATATTAGCGTAATCAATAAAAATTATTTTAATTTTAATAACATTACCGTCCTCGAATTAACTTAAATCTCTATGTGTAATATGAAAAGGCCTTCATGATCTTTTAAAGAAATCGTGTTCAGAGGGCTTTACTAGAATTGATCATACAGCTAGCTACATGTTTTTTATATCGATATCCACCATATAATTAATGAAATTTTGTATGTAAATAAATGAATACAATGTTTTCTTATAATTGATTTAAATTCCTGGAATTATTAAAAAACGTCCTTATTGATCTGGTGTTGATGATATTGTCATAACAGAATAGGAAGATCCTATGAGTCATTGAATAATTAATTAAAATATTTTGGAATATCTGTGAGTGTTTGTATTATTATGGTATATTTCTCTGTTTCTTTTTTATCAAAATATATTTGATAAAGATTTATACTGTAAATGTAGAGCAATCAGTATTGATTTTTTTTCATAAATTTTATTTTTTAGTATTTCAATCTACCAGGTATTAATCAAATATTACTGAGGGACTGATTGGTGTATTAATACTCATATTAATTTGAATATATTGTCAAAATTAAGGACGTTTACTAATTAAATCAGTTGTTATAATTTAATAAAAACATCTGCCAAGAATTGATATATATTTCTGGAAACGGGCTTTCGTTTATCAATAATAAATTAAATTTTGATTTAAATCAGTAACGTAAGCAATAAAATATTTTTCCGGATTTAATTTAAATATTACCTGCTTGGAATTAAAATTTGCTTGGAAATATAAGTTCAAAATTTATTAAATATTGATCATAGTAATTCCACTTTGTTATTGAAGTCATAAACGTATAGAAGTATTTTTTTTACAGTAAGAAAAAAACATTTGTCAGGAATTAATTTAGGTCTCTAAAACAGAAATTAATTTAAAATATATTTAATGATGATATTTATAATTTTAAACAATTATATTACAATTTCATTTATCAGGAATTTATTACATTTTAATTGAAATCAATCACATATTTTTTTAAATACAATCACAATATTACCTGTTTGGAATTGATTTAGGTCTCTAAAACAGGAATCAACTTGATTTATATTCAATGATGAAATTATTAATTTTTAGCAATTATATTACAATTTGGTTTATCAGGAATTTATTAAATTTTAATCGATATTAATAACATATTTTTCAGGATACAATCACAATATTACCTGTTTGGAATTGATTTGTGTTCTCGGAATTAATATTAAAGTGATTTCAACTGTTATCATCATAAATTCGAAATTGATCAAATAATGATTATAGGAATTCCAATATATTATTAAAATCAATAAATTAATATATAACTAATTTTTATTATTGAAACAAAATATATATTTTTAATTGATATAGGTACTTGAGATTGATGCAGCTAGATAAAAAACGTAATCAGTGAAGTAGTATTTTATTACTAGTATAATATAATTTACTAAAAAACATCTTTCTGAAATTGAGTTAGTTTTCTAAAAAAAAAATTAATTTGGAATAGATTGAACTATGCCATTAGTAATTAAAAAAATATTTAATAGGCCTTCATTTATCAGGTATTAATTAATTTTTAATCAAAATTAAATCAAGCAATTACCTGTTTGGAATTAATTTGTATTCTAGAAGTTAATAACAGGATGGCTCTTTTCTGGGTTTATATTCAGTGATTTCAAATGTCATGATCATAAATTTAAATTTGATCAAATATTAAACATAAAAATTTTAATATATTAATCAATAAATAAATAAAGAAATTAATTAATTATTCTTTGTTATTCAAAAAAATTTGCCTGGAGTTGATTTAGGTACTTCGGATTAATACAGATATATTAAGAGCGCAATCAGCTAATGTGCTGTTATAATTTAATAAAAACATTTGCTTAGAATTAACTCGGTGAGTGGAAGAAGGGTCCAATTAACAAAAGTTGGCATTTCAAATTGAGATAGCCATCTTTATTAAACGACCTCCTTTCATCGAATGAGCTCAAAAACGGTCCAAAATTCAATACCGTTACCTACAATCAGCTCCCGTCGAAACAGATTGAGCGGAAGAACGGTCCATGTGGAGCACATGGACCGTTCTTCCATTCATTGTGCAATATGTGTGCGACTGCGTCAGCTGTTTGTTGTTGTCGTTTTAAGAAATTATTATTCATTTGTTATCGAACTGTTATCGGGTCTGAAAAACAAAGAAAATAATATTTAACTTTTGGAAATCAAAATGGAATGCGGTGATAGTGAAAATGAAAGTGATAGAGGCGACGAGAGTAATCAACCGCAAGGCAGAAAAAGATCAAGGAATGTAGATAAATGGAAGGGCACAAAACATAAACATGCACGTTTGGCAGGTGAATCTTACATCAGTAGTACATCGGGTAGCATTAAAGAGGCTAAGAAACCTGGCCCCCCTTGTGTGTAGTTTATTATTTTTTTCTTTATTTCAAAAAATACTTACTCGCTATAGAACTCTATTTAGATGTCTCTCTCTAGACTTACCTAACTGTACTTAACATGTATACGTTTCTTTTCAGATGTAAGTTGAAGTGCACGAAGAAGTTTTCCGAAGAATTTAAAAACGATATTATTGCCAAGTTATATGCTGGTCAACCTAAGAATGAGCAAGATACATTCCTAATAGGTCTTATAAAAGTAAAACCTTGCAAAAAACATAAACCCACCGAAGATAATGTTTTTAAAAAAAGTAACACATTCTCCTTTTTCGCACTGAATAGTGAGAATGAAAGAGTCGTTATTTGTAAAAAAACATTTATAACTCTTTATGCGCTATCTCATCACCAAGTTCAACGATTAAGCCAACAACTCGCAACGGGAAAAGCTCCTTGTGACATGAGAGGAAAACATAATACGAGACGCCATGTATTCCCTCTGAATATACTTATCAAAATTAAAGAACACATAGACCCATTTCCCAAAAAATAAGCACATTATAGTTCAAAGACTATTTTTTACTTAGACGAAACACTCATAGTAAAGGCAATACATTCCCTATTTCTTAAACAGTATCCAGAATTAGGAAATAAGGTAAAATATGAATATTACTTAAAATATTTTAAATAAAACTTTCAACTTTGCTTCGGGCGACCCCAAGTTGATGCCTGTCCTATTTGTGAAGAACTTAACACTAAACTCAGAAATCCCAATCTAAATGATAATGCTAAACGAGTGGCAGCCGCTGAGTTAACCGTTCACAAAAGGCGTGCAAAAAAAGTTATAATAAGTTGCAAGACGTTCAAAAATTATGTCAAGATAACCCCCAAGTGGCCGGCTTTACTTTTGACTACATGCAACACCTACCACTTCCAAATATTCCAGCACAGGACATTTTTTACTATAAGCAGTTATGTGTATACTTATTTGAGATCCATAATCTAACGGACTCCAGTGGATACTTTTATACCTATCACGAGGGCCAGGCTAAAAAGTCGCCAAATGAAGTGTGTACTTTAGTACATGATTATATACAAAACCACATACCAGCAGAGGTTCAAGAATTGCATATTTTTTCAGACGGTTGTCCTGGACAAAACCGAAATAATACTATGGTTCGATTTTTGCTGGCTCTTCAGGAAACTGGACGTTTTTCAAAAATTTATCACTATTTTCTAATTCGAGGACACTCTTTCCTTCCTTGTGACCGCGATTTTGGTGAAGAGGTTAGTCAAAAAGCACGACAGGGTTTATCTTCCAGAAGAATACGAAAGCATGATTTTAAGAAGTAGAATCACCAAGCCATTTCAGTTTAAAAGGATCTCGGACCACGATATTATTGACTACAAAAACTGGTAGCCACAGTATTACAAAAAAAGCTGTAAGCCTGTTGAAAAGAGAAATAATAATGATTCAGTGTTTCAAAATATTGTGAATTTACGTTTGATGCTCCAGGTCATGTAACAGTTTCTGAACTATTAATGACAAAAAAATCCAGGACTTAAAAAAGTTCTACAATACGTTAGTGGTGAAGATTTAGCATTCTATTACCATATTATTTCATGGAATGTTACTACTTCTGAAAGTATTGAATAAAATTTATTGATTTCACCTTTATTGCACTAACTCTTTTATTATCCCTTATATTTCTTAGAATGTAAAAAAAAAACAAAATAAAATAATAAATAAAAAATAAAAAGTTTCGAAAACATCTATTGAGTGGAAGAAGGGTCCAGAATCATTAAATATTTTTGGCAAAAAGACCAGTTCGGCTGTCCCAAGTAGAAACCAAGTAACTGCTAAAAATACGATTTTAAGAAAAACGACTTTTTATAAATCTGCTTTACCCTTATGTTGCTTATGGAGGTTTCAATACCATATTTACTAAGAAGCAAATAGTATACCCTGCCGTTTGTTCAATAGGTATTTCAATCAGTTTAAAGCATATTAAATTAGTTCGGCAATAAAAAAAACTGTTTCTTCACATGAGTATAAAATTGTAACAAATTAAATAAGTTGGAAAAACCCAAGTAAGTGCACTTGCTTTGTTTTTGAAAATTAAAAAGTAACAAATGCTAATCGGAATAAACGAAGTAAATACCTGATATCAGGTATTTAATAACTAACATTCTACATTATTTTTAAAATAAACTATTTTTGGTGATGTTTTACTTTTAAAGTAAAAATGTTGTAAAACAAATAATACAACAATGTCAATGCAATAGATTTATTTTGGCACTAAAAATCATAAAAATTACAAACTTAAATCTTACCCTTTATAAAGATAAACAGAAACGTAAATAATATTGTCCATATAACTTTGTTATAATTATTATTGTTTCTTATAAACTAATTTATTAAGTATACGAGTAAAAGAACAAATTTGAAAGAAAATTAAATAAGGGAAACCGAACTAATAATCTTCATTTATGGTTTCATTTGCATCTCTTGTCGAAACCAAATCTTCGGAATTTGATGCAGGAATCGTATGCCAAAAAAGTCTTCGGTTTTCTGGCATTAGAGGAAGTAAATCACTTATAATTTTTTTTCCTTTTTATCCGCATTAATTCCACGTTTTGGTAACATCTCAGGCACGGTAGATAAATTGTATTTCTTTTGCAAGAAATTAGGTTCTTGATATTCTTCGCTAAAATTTATAATAGAGGCATGTTTTACCTTTTAAAAAGCAAACTTCTATCAAATCAGCTAATAAAAAACCTCTCAAGCAATCGTCTGTTTTTCTTGCAGTTCGTTTTTATTTTTCCATGCATGAAACTCGGTGAGTTGTAAATTTTTTTTTTCTGAAACTGGCAATTAAATCAAGAAGCTCTTGAAAATCATAAGCAGTTTGTTTTCTTTTAATTTTTTGTTCAATATTGCCGTGTATCCCATCAGCACTCATATGTGTATGACCTTTTGTTAAGTAACGAATCGTTACTTTTTGTGGACCAAACGATTTATTTACTTTGCTCACCAGGGCGGTGAATATTTATTTTGTGCCGCACAGTTGTCGCACCAAAATATAAACTCGCTTACATCGCGCTCCATTTTAATAATCTCAAACATTGCATCAACCAATGACTCTGCTTTCCTACCGGATAAAGCTTCATGCCAGACTACACAACAACTATCGTTCTTGTCATTTTTATTAATTGTAGCAAATGTCTGGTTAGAAACAACCAGTCTGTTTGTAAAAAAACAAGTTTTACTTTGGGGCATAATTGGAATTAATAACACTTTTTGAAGATCCATAGAAAAATTGCGTTTAGAACAATTTTTGTAAAAAATGTGCAGCCTCCTCAGAGTCTTCTTTATATTTTTCGCTTGCCTGAGAAGCTTTTAACTTATGAATGGTTATTTTTTCCTTGGCCTCTAAATTATGGTTATTATTTAAAATATTATTGTTTAAAGAAGTACAATCTTCGCAGATGTCAGATTTGGGTTGACAAAGTGAAATGTGCATCTGTTTTAACATTTTCGGTAAATTTCTATTTTGCAAAATTCGGGATGTTGTGAAATAAAATCGGTAAATAAAAACTCTATAGTTAATTCTCTAGGTAGATATCTGGTGTTGGGCAAATTTTTTCTTCTACAGTGGTTTATGCAAGGGTTAAAGGATTCAATATGTTCTTTTATAATATTCCGATCGACCTTTCGTTTAGGATTTAAACCTCTGCGTTCTTTTACAGCACTTCCACAGGTTCGGCTTTCATTGCTAACACCAATTGAGTAATGACAGCGTCTGCTTTATATCCAAGAGTATTTAAAAATGTTAACTTACATTCTGAAATTTCTGTGGTATCAGGTAACTTTGGTAAAGAAAAAAGTCTAGACTCTGCTCGATTGTGTAGTGCTTATGAATACTTGCGCTTAACAGGAACTAAAGTGACATGCTTACTAAGCCACTTTCGGCGACTTGTATAATCCATCGACCAATAGTGATTCCAAATAACTTCTCGGGTTTCTTCATCTAATTCTCCACATTTCCTTCTGCATACGTTTCTACATATTGGTCTTAAGGGATGATTCTTTTTATTTCTTCTCACTTTTTGTTCAAGAGTAAGCTTTTTGCCATTATTTTTCAATTGAATTCTGGACTCTTCAATGATCTCGAGCTTTTCACCACCAGAGACCTAAATTTTTTTTTCTACAACAATAAACGTAAGTTTACAAAATATTACCACAGCTTTCTCAGAATCTAATAATTTTTCATCATTATTGGAGATTTGGGTACAACGGCAATTTTACTACAGCCAGGCTAAAATAAATAGACATGTTTAATAAAAGGCACATAAAAAGAATAGCCTGGAAAATTAAAAATACCTGTTCATCGCTGATTGAAAACTTTCTTTTAAAACTCATCTTTTGCTTTAGCTTTGAACAGGTCGGTTTTTCTTTCTATGTTCTTCAATATTAAATAAACTCTTTAGATTGGCTAAAGGCATCTAAATGGAAAATTAAAATATTAAACCAACTAAAAACAGACAAAAAAAACAAACAAGATAACATCACCTTTTTAATTTTTTATAATTAGGCGGCGCCTTTTTTTTTCTGTACTTGAGCTGCCTTTTTGGTAAATATTCTCGCTGTCACTTTCGCTGGTGGAACTAGGATCCTTATCACTGTCATCAACTGTACTTTTCTGTAAAAATTTTGTTTTTTACTAAATCTTTTAAACAAATAATGTTGCTTCCTATTGCTTCCATTTTATTATTTTCTTCTTTCATTGAAGTATTTTTAGTCTGAAAAACTTCTTTAATTTTAGCAACGTATGCCTCCTTTTGTTCCAGACTTTCTAAGCGGTCAGTAAAGAGCCCTGAATGCTCATATTTGACTACCGGAAATAACTGAAGGGGCTCCACGTATTTCTGAGTAGGTAAATAAAAGAAAAAAACATCTAAGTATATAAACTTAATTTCTAGTATACAAGTATCAATAAATTAAGATGACTTTAAAACCTCTAAAAAAGTAATCTGTATTTAAATAAGAATAACGCAATTGGCTATGGAAAAAGCAACCATAATATGATAAACAAACTATTTATTTAATTTATATAAATATCAATTTATATTAAATCATAGGACATTACATTCAATATTACGCTTGTACGAAATGTATATTACAAAAATTTCACATTATAAAAAATACTTACTATTTGTGACAAAACGCCAGTAGTTTCTAGCCGTAAAGCACAATCCATTATTATTTTGGTGCGAAAAGACATTTTCGATGAAGAGGCGGACATCCTTCTTCCTTGAACTCTCCCTTACACTACTGCTTAACTCATTCCACTTGACACACTTGTTAAATAGCACTGGTGGGAAGACCCTGTTCTTATGCATAGGCACAAATTTCCCATGCAGAAACAAAGTAACTGAATCTTGTGAGCAAAAACAAATTAACTGACATGCGAGTTACTTTGTTTTTGCATAGCATTTTGTAATTGCTTTGTTTTAGTGTGGGGAATTGTAAAATTTGGTGCAGTTACTTGGTTTAGGCATATTCATATCTTCGTTGTTTATGAACCGTTTTTAATAAATTTTATACTAAATTATGAAGCAGAAACAGAGTAACTGCAGTAATTGAAAATCTCGATTTTATTAAAAATGTCAGTTACTTTGTTTTTGCTTGGGACAGCCGAGTTTTCAATATCGTTGTAAATGTTATTTTTCTATAAAACAACTTCGAGTTAATTAATAAACAAGTTACCTGTGAACACTATCACGAAATTCTCCTTCCTAATTAAAATGATTAATTTTTTTTTATTTCCTGAAAAATGTGTATTTTCGCACTTAGACCCTTCTTCCACTCACCGATTCAATTGATTTCGATTTTGGTAAAAGTAAATCAATTTTAAATGCATTGAGTTATCATATTAGTAATTTTAAATAATTGTAGTAGGCCTTAGTTTGTCAGGTACTGATCCGATCAGGTTTTGATCGGAATCTATAAAGTAATCAGTAAAATATTTTTCAGGATATATTATCTATATTATCAAAATATTACCTGCTTAAAATTAATTTTGTATTCTCGGAGTTGATACAGATAACTAGTTATTATAACAGTTATTTTTAAATAATATCATCATAAATTCAAAATTCATCAAATATTGACCGTATAGTTATCCGAATATATTATTAAAATCATTAAAGTCATGGCGGGATTAATTATTTTTAATTTTTAAATAGAAATCTGCATTGAATTGATTTTGGTCCCTGAGAGTGATACAAATGGACTTTATCTTGAATTGGTGAATGATCATCATAGGCTTTTAACTCAAAAGAATCAATCCAACTATTATTTAAGTCAATAACGTAATTAATAAATTATTTGTATTGACGCAACTAGAGCATTTTATGCTTGGAATTGATTTAATGTAATTTTCATGAATATAATATTTATATTGCAATATGGTAATTTAGGCATTTTTTTGCTTAAAAATTTGCTTTAAGAAATATTGTTTTTATAAATAAAGGATTTACAGAGTACTTTTGTAAATTTCAGATAACATAAACAGTTACAACTTGAATGCAGCGACTTTTTTTTAAATTAAATTCTAGTGTTATATAAGATAGAAAGAGACTGATGCATTCAATTAAGTTATGCATTAAAATCCTAGCGTTTCTTCTTAAAATCTTGCTTAAATAAAGTTTCTACTTTTTTCACTTTTCTTACATTTAAAAACCAAAAATCACATTTGCATACATCTAACACAACGTATACCAATAAGTTTAAAAAAAGTCACAAATTTAAATGCCGTAACTCTTATTTTAATGTAATTTCAATTGTTCAATACAAACAAATAGTCACATCCAATTAAGTTATGCATTAAAAGCACAATTCTCCCCCATTTCTTCGGTTGGTTTAATCATTAAACGAAACTGCTGACACAAAATGCCTTTCGATAATAAGAAGAAGGCCGCCGCAGAGCGTCTTTGTCAATAAATCCAGATGGAAGGCCATTATAATAAAATAAAAGAGAACGGCGAAGAACCTTTTTACCTCCAGCTTATTGCAATATTCCGTTGTGAATGGAGAAATAATGGAGAATACACAAATCTTCGGGTAATATTCCAAAAAGGACCCCTGGGAGAGACCGCGTTATTACCGTCGAATCTTTTTCGTTAATCGAAGAAAAACTTTTCTGCTATATCATATCGGTTCGAAGTTTATTTGTACAGAGACTTACCCCCACAAGCAATATGACTTTTTTATTGGTTTTGCATGATATTATTTAAAGCGGAAATTCACTTTACCTCGGACCAAATATGGGGAGTAACACGATTAAAACTAGGGCCTATAGGGTCTAATGCAATTTACCTTGGGGACGCGTTGTTTACTTCACAATGAATTTTCATCTTGAACCCCCTCGAATCAAAATAGTGTTTTAGCAAAATGACAAAACGATTTCCGAAAAATTGCGACCAGATTTCACGGTCTGTAAAAAACGTAACAAATTGGGGGGACCCGAAAAGCAATTTAATTTTAAAACGCGATTGCAATACAATGTTATTTATTGCGTTTTTGCTTTCGGTTCGTGCGGCGTTGTTCGGATTAAAATTCAATTTTCAAATCACTTTATTTTCGATATAAAGTGATTTTAATTGAACTGTTTAAAGGGACATTAATGGTAACTTAAGGGAATTAATTTGATAAATTGTTAAAGAAGTTCCATTAAGTTTATTTTAATTAAACCAATAAACTGATTTCAATTTTAATCTAGGGTTAATTATTAGTAGTCACCACCAGAAGCCAGTGCTTGACCATTTTAATAATACTATTTAATAAGACTTTAATAAGAAACAAGGTAAGTAGACACTGACCTTAAAATCTCTTCATGTCTTCGCCATTACGCTAGGTGCAAAAACATTTTTAGTATTAACATGCTCAGTAAAGATTAGTGATTAGCTCTATGTGTATAGTTTTATTTTTATTATTATTAAACATAGAAAAAAAGACTGGTCAACTGGCTTTTTAAAAATACTTGTTTTACCAGTTGTTGAACAAGTGGTCAAAAACTGGAATTTTACGTAAACTAAGGAAATTTATTGCTTCTCTATTTAAAAAAAAATAAAAGATTTTTATAGAAATACATTGCTATTAAAAACATATCTTTTTGTTAATGATTTCCAGCATTTAACCACTTTTCTATAGTGGTCAACTACTGGGTGGTCAACAAATAGTGATTGATATCACTTGATAGAAAACGCCTACATATATTTTTTTTTGAACAATTCCGTTTGAAAATGCTCTTTGTCAAACAGTTGCCGGTAGTGTCCGCGCGAATGGGTGCGAAACTCCATTTAAGGATTGTGTTCCAGGCGATAAATGCTTACAGCTTTTTCGTAAACGTCACACTCAACTGACATGCCGAATCTATTAATCTTGCTAGGGCAGCTGTCACCGAGCAAAGCATTAGAAAGTGGCACAATGAAATAAAAGAATACCTAGAAACAGAAAATTGCCTGGATATATTTGAAGATCCAAGAAGAGTCCTTAATTCCGACGACTCCGGTTTCGAGTTAAGTCCCAAGTCCGGACTAGTGCTTGGACCTAAAAAAATGAAAAATTTTTATCAAATAAAATCGGGTTCTGAAAAGGAACAAATAACAGTCCTTTTTACTATATCAGCAGATAGTAACCTTTACCCCCAACGTTGGTTCTTCCTTATGAAAGGATACCGGCCGAAGTTTGTCGCAACACACCACCAGACTGGATAATGAGACGGTCAAAAAAAGGTTGGATGACTTCCAAGACTTTTCACAATTATGTATGTGAAAATTTGTTACCAAAACTAAAAGAAAAGGGGTTAAATTACCAGTACTCTATCTAGTTGATGGTCATAAATCGCACTTTACTTATAACCTTTCCAAATTCTATAAGGATAAAGGTATTTTATTATTTGCTTTATACCCTAATGCAACTCACATTTTACAGCCGGCAGATGTCTCCTTATTTAGGCCTTTAAAAAATAATTGGAATAATATTGTTATTAGCTGGAAACGAAAAAACTATAACAGTCCAGTTACAAAGGCAGTCTTTCCAGCTTTGATGAATGTTGGCTGACATCTCCGCAGAAACAATGAAAAATGGGTTTAGAAAATGTGGGCTGTTCCCATTTAATGCTGATGCAATTGATTTTGCAAAATATATGAACGGTGAATTACAAAGTCAGAAAATAATGGATTCAAATAAAGAACCTGATAAAGCTTGTAAAGCTTTTGAATTCGACGTGCCGCATTTATTATACTTAGAATCAACAATGTTACCTAAAAGAGCTAATGAATTTAGGAAAGCTTTAGCTGCCACAGGAAAGTGGAGAGGTGAAGAATCTGCTAAGGAGTTATTTTATGTTTGGAAAAAACTGAAATTGCATTGTAAAAATGCCGAAATCAAAGAAAACAAAAACGGTAACCAAAATACCTTACCATTGCAATTTTCCCCCATTGCTAAAATAGTTGAAATTCAACAAAAAACTCCAATGAAACAACCAAATTTACATCAACATCAAAGAGATTCTTTACCACATTCAACTAGTGCAACATCAAGTACATCACATTCTTAAAATAGAACTCTCAATAAAATCAATTCTGATGAATATAAGGAGTCATCCTGTTATTTCTCTCCTTCTCAGCCTAGTTCTTCAACACCTAACAACTTGTCCCTGATAAAACCTCAAAGTCCTGTTTTAGGTTCAGATTTAAGCGGTACTATTGATGTCGATTCACGAAACATTAGTTTAGTATTTTTAGATTATATTTTATGGCCCGAGGAAACTCCTGAAAAAAATGAGTTCATGGCTAAAACAAAATATTTCTCTATGGTTGCCATATGCTGCCACATCAAAAAAATGGATTTCATTTCATGAAGAAAAAGAAAAAATTAAAAGAGAAAAGGAGGAAGCAAAGACACAACGAGAACTTATAAGAAAAAGAAAATTAGAAAAAAAAATTAGAAAAAGCAGTAAAAGCACCACCGAAACCAAAGGTAAGTTCAGATTCAGAAAGTGAAAGTGAAGAATAGAGTTCTTCGGGTTCAAGTAATAAAGATTTGCCAGAAGACTTCAATGACCTAAGAAGAAAAGCAGAATTTATTATTGCTGCTTTTTCTGGAAAGAAGAAAACATATAATTATGTTTATATAATACAGAACTTTTTTAGTGAAGAAGAAATAGAGGTTCAGGCCTTAAGACTAACCGGGGATTGTAAGACTATTTTTTCTGTTATTGAAAATGGTGTGAGTGCTATTAAAAAGTCTCAAATAGTATGTGTATTGGAAACCCCAGAACTAATTGGTACTGGGGATAGAATTAAATATAAGTTTTCTAAATCTATTTCTGTTTAAAACAAAACTTAATTATTTATAATCACCTCACCTCAATCATAAAAATCTTCGAAATTTATCTTGTGTTTTATTGCAAGTGCCGTTTGGCTTGTATGAATTTGTTCAATAATTATTCAATGAACCAAATATTCAATTGACCATTCTCAATTACTGGAAAATATAGTGGTCGAGTATTAGCATCAATTGGTCAATTACTAGAAATTGTGGGTCTTTTTAATCTATTATTTTTTCCTTTTCACTTTACAAAGCAAGACCGATTTTTTTTTACTTAGCATAAATCCTAATAGTGCAAAAAGCTGAGAAAAATTACTAAACTTGTATAAAATGGTAAAGCGAAAATACATTAAATATCTATTTCTCAAAATTTTCCTTAGCTTGTCAATAACTGGACAATTGACCCTACTACTTGTTTAAAAAATCCCATAAGAATTTTAGTTTTTCAATCACTCTCCTCTGGGTCAGCTGAAATATCAGGAGAGTTAGTAGTAAAGGATTACTTAGCTCTAACTTGTTTTATTATAATGAATGCTAGTTAGAAAATTACATTATACAGGAGACAAGTTTTTAGTTATCATTAGGCAGAATAACCCTAAATAGTCAAAATCCAACAAATGCCATGACAATAGGTACCTGACTAAGTATTCAGTATAAACGTATTGAATAATATGTAATAATGGGATTAATAATAAAAAGTTTTTAGAGGAAGCAACAATGTTTTTCTTATCTTATATTTAATTTAGCAAGTTAAAAATTTACGCAGTAAAAAGAAAGGCTTGTTTAATTTAGTCGTTAATTTTTAAATGTGAAAAATTAAAATGTTAAGCAACTGAAAGTCTATTAGTCAAAAACTGGGGTAGTAAATTCCCACTTTATAGTACAGGAATTTAACATCACCATAGATGACAAGATTCTAAAGTTGTAAATACAGAGATGTAAAAAACATAATAAAATTTTATATGGTAAATGAACAATCTTATGCTCTATTGGGTCTGGAATCTCTTATTTTATTTATTTATTGTTAGAAAACAAGATAAATTTGCCTCGAACTTAAAAACCATGATCAAGAGAGTATTTTTAACTTCTAATTTTTAAAGAAATAAGTTCTAACTTTTTGTAGTCAAAAAATGTTTCTATTTTACGTACATACAAATGCCATTATTCTAAACCTATTACTTAGCATATTGATAGCCATGTTTTCTTAAAAAAAATGTACAAAAGTGCAGAAGGAACCTTAAGAATCAATTCTGAAGAAGATAAGATCTAGTAACTTCGGTGCCTAGTGTGACTAAAGTATTGGGAACTATAAGTCAAGACTACTGTTGTCTTACTTAGTATCCTTAACAGTATTCCAGTTGTAATTTCCAGTAAAACAAAATAAAGTGCGTATACGAGGGTGCGAAAAATGCTATGAAATATCCAGCAGATAATAATTTAGTAAAAATAAAAAAGTCTGTACTTGAATTTAGTGGAATTTAAGATTTTTTTGTTATTTAGGACAAATTTTTTATTAATTATGATAATACGACAACATTCTCTTTGTTTATCATTATTACTTATTAAATGCAATATAAAGAATTAGACTTCTTCACAGGAATTAATCATTTTAAAATCATTTTAATTCTAGTTATTATCAAGATTCACGACGTAATCAAGGAAATATTTTATATAATTTAATCAATATATTATTCTCTTGGAATTGACTGGGATTTGTAGAATTAGTACAAACAGGGCCTTATCTAGTATAACTTAAAGAATATAAATAATTTTATAATTTTTAATAAAAACATTTTCTGCTTAGAACTGATTTAATATAACTATCATTAAACCTATTTTTAAGGATAATTATAAAACAATATTTACCTGGAATTGATTTAATATGTTGACCGCTAAATCGGTTTAAATATATCAATATAAAATATGTTAAAATAAGATAACTTATTACCGGTAAGTATCGTTGAATCTAATGATTTATTTTTCCTGGCAAATAACTTAATCTCTATCTGGAACTAGTATGATCAAAATGATTATCAGAGTGATTTTAGAGAACCATCGCCCAAGAATCAATAAAATATTTTTATCTGGAATTGATTAATTCATAGGTTTTTAATTTTATATATTTAATTTAAGGTTTTATTAAATATCTTTACGGTTTCAGATAACCCATTATCTACAAAGAAATTGCTTATTATATAATATTTAAATCGTTGCTTTGTAAGTTCTTAGTTGTCTAAAACTGATTTAGTCAAATTATCATCGTAGTGCTTTTAAAAAATAATTAATCAAGAATTAATCAAATATATCTTAAGAATCTAATAAGGACTTACTTGATAGAATACAATTGAAGAATTAGTGAAATTCTATGAAACTATTTCATGCCTGGAACTGATTTGATAAGATGATCATCAGAGTAATTCTAAAGAGTCATTATCAAATAAGTCTTAATCAAATAATTATCGTACTATTATGAAAAAAATAGTATGATATCATTATATAGATAAAATCAATCTGGTAATCAATAATTTTTCATTTTCTTTAATATTAACGATATCTACCTGGAATTAATTTAGAATTCTATAATTAATACAGATAAGCTTTTATAATATTTTAAATGGATCATCTTTATAGGACTTGAAAAAACTTCATTATATTTATATTTATACTTGACATATTAGCTAAAATTAATAGCGTAATCAATTAAAATAATTTTTGCTTAAATAATAACATTATCGGCCTAGCATTGATAAGGATTTATATACAGGGAGTTTAATCGTCGTCTGAAATATATTTCCAGCAAGACGGCGCTCCTCTTCACTATGTTCTTCCTATTCGGCACGACTAATTTCCAAAATAAATGGATAGGGCGAAGGGGGCCTATAGAATGGCCTGCTAGATCTCCTGATATAACTCCTTTAGATTTTTTTCTATGGGGTCATTTGAAATCTATTGTGTTTGCTTCCCAACCTGAAAGTTTGGATGAACTTCATCGACAGCTGCCATGATATCCAACAACATGTTTTTGAAAATGTCCGTCAGGAATATGAACATCGCCTATATCATTGTTTAACCAAAAACGGGCATTATTTTGAACACTTATTGAAATAAAAACTGATTTTTTCATGTTTTTGTTTTTTATCTGAACAAATTAAGATAAACAAAGATTTTTCTAATTTTCTCGAAAACGAATCGACCGATTTAAAAAAATCAAACGTCAAAATAAAAGACTTCGAAAGACCTTTTAAACAAGCTATTACTCGATACCCCTTGCCATTTAAAATGTTTAATGGGATGACCCTAGGGGGCAGAGGGTGAAAGGGGGTGAAGTAATTTTAGGTTAGAAAGTTGTCCCCCTTGACAAACCTTTTGACGTATTTTGGCGTTTTTTTTTTAAACAGTGGTTTTCGATAAATCCGTGTGTGAAGTTTTCAAATGAACACCTTGTATAAGATTCAGAATCATCTTCATAGGTCTTAGCCGGAATTGATTATACTATCGAAATTCACGATGCAATTAATAAAATTTTGCATTTAATTGAATTAACACAATTTTTTCTTGAAGTTGATTTAGATTCCGGCAGTTATTTAATAAAATATGTATCTGGTATTGATTATATTATAACCATGGATCAAGAAGGACTTGGAAGTCATGAAATAAATTATTTAAAAATTTGTAAAAATACATATTTATGTTTTTTTTTACTGAAATATTTTAATATAAAAAATTAATACTGTAAATGTATAGCAATCAATATTTATCTATTTTTTATAAATTTTCTTACTTAGTATTTCATTCTGCCAGGTAATAATCAAAAATCAATCATATGAATATTATCAAAATATTGATATGCGTGGACTGATTGATGTAATAATACTCATATTAATTCTAACGTAATATTAAAATTAAATTCGTTTACTGCTTAAACTAGTTACTATATATTAATAAAATATCTGTCGGAAATTTATTTAGGTCCCTGGAATCAGAAATTAAATAAACGTTGAGCAAAATCAATAACGAAATTATATAGGTAGATCATTTAACTTTAACTTATTTCAATATAACTTATTCTAGTTAGGAAAAAACATCATCCCGGAGATAAGTTTTTTGTTACCATTAAGTACATCAGCGCTAAATATTCATAGTGAGCAATTTAGTAATATTCCAACAAGTGCGATAGCACTGGGTATTTAACTGACTAATTAGAATAAGTGTTTTGAATACAACGTAATAATGGGATTAATAATAAAAAGTTAGTAGAATAAGCAATAAGGTTGTACATGATCTGGGTTACTTAACACATACAAAAATTCTCAATTTGTGTATGTGTTAACTAACCCAAGTCTGATGATGGCAAGAACACTTGCCGAAATGCATCACTCCTGAAATTAGAGGATTAGCTTTTTATTTGTGGAGAAAAGACTTCCCCTACTAACCTTTCAATACTATAATAATATTTTAGATATATCTATTAACTAAAATAAAATAAAAAATATATAAATTTTACCTATATTACTATACTATTAGGTTATTGATTCTTTTTTTACACAGAAAATATATAAATATATTAAAAACATTAATTATTAGATAAGAAAAAAAATATATATATATACAAATAATTCAATAATATTAAGGTTAAAGAAATCCTAATATTATTATTAAATTTGGTTACTTTGATTAAATAAGTAAGTCTTGTACTTCCTCTTAACATTTTTAGCGCTTAAAGTAAGATAACATTTCGCTATTGAATTGTATTGCTTCACAGCGTTATATGAAAAGGATCGCCTGAAAATTGCAGTGGTATGCAGCGGCATAGTTAACTTTCTTACATTTCTAATATCAACAATGTGAATGGTATTTCGAAATACTAAATGCTCTTTTATTGAATTGGGAGAAGACGGATTATTTAGCATCTTTAATAAAAAACAAGAAAAGTTCACTTGACCACCCAAGGTCCTTATATAAGTGTAAAATATGATCAAATTTGGGCAAACCACAGATAAACCTCAAGCAAGCATTCTTCATCGTCTGTATGTGATTCTGGCTCTCCAAATCCAAAGAAAAACCATAAACATAATCACAGTATGGAAAATTAGATAACACAAGAGTTTCACATAAGCTTTTTTTAAGGGGTTTACTTAATATGTGCCTATTAGTGTATAAAATTTAAAAAAAAAAAAATGATTTTTGCACAAGTTTTCTTAAATGTTCTTGAAATCTTAGTTGAACATCGATAACAACCCCCAAGATTTTAGTACAGTCGATAAATGTTAATTTCGAATCATTTATAAATATACTTAAGTTATTCTTTAAAAACTCACAACTTTTTTTGTTACCAAAAACCATAACATTAATATTTTCCGAATTAAGCTTTAAATTGTGATCCTTAGTAGATTGACATAAAAGTTTAAGATCTTCTTTAATGCATAATTCCATTTCTTTAAAATTTTTCTTATCAAAGCACATGTAGATCTGCATGTCATCAGCAAAAGCCTGAACAAAAGTTCAATGACTTTAGTAAATCTGAAGTATAAATAAGGAACATTAAGGGGCCCAAAATTGACTTCTGGGAAACGCCCACACACGATCGTGATTTACAGTGTCAAATGCCTTCGACAAGTCCAACAACACGAAAATCGAATTAATTTTTTTATCTTGTACTCTAAATTTATCATCCATTACATTTATCAAAGCTACCAATGTACCATAACCCTTTCTAAAACCACATTGAGTGTTAGGAATAATGTTATTGTTTATGCAATACTCATACATTTGCTCATACAGAATTCTTTCAAACATTTTTGACAAAGTCGGAAGGATACTGATAATGCAAATTTCATTAAAGCCACTGAAATTTGGTGTTTTCGGCAGCGGTTTTCCTATACAAATTTTCCATTGATCGGGAAAGTAGCCAATTTCTATACAGCAATTTATGGTATGAGTTATATACATATCAATGTGTGGACTGCAATATTTCAGCATTAATGGTGATCTTCATCTACTTTAGTAGCATTACTCTTTATATTGTTTGACATTCTATGAACTATCGATGTGTCTGATACTTTGAAATTAAATTTTAAATTATTGTCTTAAAAATTATTTGAGTAGAAATTAATTTCATTTGTGCAGTTCGATTGATTTTGTAAGTATGTGGCAAAATAGTTATTGATATTATTGGGTTTTAACAAATTTTGTGGTATTTCAAAATTTTTATATGTGCAAACATTTAATTTTTTTAAGGGTGCCGAAGTTTTCTGTGAATTGCCGCTCATCGAATACAAGTACTTCTTTTCTTTTCCTATTGCAGCTAGAGTAAAATTTCTTAACTTTTTGTATATGTTACCCAGTTCAAATGGAGTTTTGATCTTTTAAATTCTTGTAACGCCTTATTTCTTTGTCTCATAAATATTTTTAAATTTTCATTTATCCATAGAGCCTTAGGCTTGGTTATAAGAGAGTCTTTAACAGGCGCATATTGATCAAATAAGATTAAAATCAAATTATTTAAAATAGGTATTTTCTGGTCAATATTAGTTGCATATAATATGTCATCCCACGGTAAATCCCTCATATCAATCAAAAAATTTTTTAAATTAAAATTTTTTAAAGATCGATGTTTTATAACTTTAGGTATTTAAACAATTTTTGTTAAATTTAGATCGCAGTAAATTACACACATCGGAAAAGTCTAAGGATATTTTTATAAAATAATAAAATTATTAAAAAAATTTTTTTTTGATGATCAATTTAAATCAAATTTGAAGATTGGCTCATCCTGTGAGACAAATAGAATCTTAACACTGATAACAAATATTTTAGGAATTTTTTCACAAAACAGAAAAAACCCTAGTTTTTATATTGCAATAAATATTCTGGTAGTCTCGATTTCTTTTATGGTACAGAGTTACTGCTTTGCAGAGTGAATAAAAAAATTGTGTTTTATCATGGAACGACGTCATTTAACTTTGGACGAGATGAATAGGGCTGTAGGACTTCTTCAAGGAGGCATGCGGCAAATTGATGTAGCTGAGCGTCTAGAAGTCTCTCAGAGCGTTATAAGTCGATTGTGGCGGCGTTTTCGTAAAACTGGAAATCCAGCTGAACAACATCCAGGACGTGACCGCGCTACGACAGCTGCTCAAGGTAGATTTTTAGTTTTAACTGCTAGAAGGCAACCTAACATTACAGCTCCTGAATTGGTTATCAACTTGCAGAGAGCACACAATATTACCATAGGCCATGATACTATAAGAAATCGTCTCCACGGAGCCAACCTGCACAATCGAAGGCCACTTAGATGTCCACCTCTTTCCAGAGGCAATCGCGCTGCGAGATTAGAATGGTGCCAAGAATATCAAAACTGGAATAAATATGATTGGGCTACAGTTTTATTCACCGACGAATCCAGATTTGGATTTCATCCAGATTCACGTCGAGTCGGGGTATGGAGACGATCTGGAAATGCAGAACGGTTAAGACATGTCCAGGAAGGGAATACATATAAAGGGGGTACAATTCACACACATTCGTACAGTATGGACTGGAATAATGATGGGCGGTGGAACCGACCTCGTTTTTCCAGATCGCTTCCTTACAGCTCAGCAGTACATCGATACCATTCTTCAACCTGTTGTTCGTCCGTTTGCTGGCGCTGTTGGCCGAAACTTCTACCTAATGCATGATAATGCGCGTCCACATGTCGTACGCGTAGTGAGAGACTGGTTGGAGAACGAGGGGATTGATGTAATGCCATGGCCAGCACAATCTCCTGACCTTAATCCAATTGAGCATGTATGGGATATGCTCCAACGAAGAATGACTCCACAGATGGGTGACATTTACACTGCCTTTCGTTTCCGGGAGCGACTGATAGCGGAATGGGCAAACTTACCCCAACAAAGCATCGACAACGTTATTTTGTCTATGAGCAATAGATGTCGAGCCGTCATGAACCAGCGTGGAGGTCATACTTTGTACTAATTTGCGTTTTTTATAAATATTTTTTTTTGTATCTAAATTAAAAAACATTTTTTTTCATTATACAAAACAATAAGTTTTTAAAGAAATTGTAGACTTTTTTTTTTAATTTTAGTTATAGGCAGTTCTTTATTTTTGTAATTTTGGTTATTTTTTAGTATAGTAAAAGAGTCTTAATCACTATAATTCGGCTATTATTTATCCAGAACAATTTAAAAAAAATAGGGTCAATTTATAAAAATATCCCTAGACTTTTCCGATGTGTGTAATTTATAATTAGATATATTGCCGGAGGGAATCACGCCGGATTTTATTACTAAAGAATTATTTTTCACAAAAATCATAGTACAGTACCCGAAATGCGTCTAGGTTCATCAATAATCTGCACAAAACTATATTTTTTAAGTAAGGATACCAATGGGTTTTGCAAATTAAATTTATGTTAACATCTCCCAAACAAAAATTTCATCGACGGTGGGATAAAGGTGTGAAAAAATATCAAAATCGGTAAATAAGAGATTAAAATTTAATTTTGGCGATTTATAGAAAACATAAAAAGCATAGTTTTTAATAGCAGCTATACTATTTCTTGTGCATTAACTTCAAAATCCAAAGCTACCATTTCCAGAATAAAATTCGTTTTCACATATGCCGCAACACCCCCACCCCTGCCAACACAATCTCTTCTAATTAACTGGTAATTAGCTATATTGAAATGCTCGGAATTATCTTCTTGATTAAGCCTTAAGTTTTAGATAAAAGCAAAATGTCAAAATTATTGGGTTCATTAATTTAAATTCATTAAAATTAGGATAAAGATACCGCACATTTAAATGAGCAAGCTTAACATTCTGTCTTAGTGTACCAACCATAGTGTAGAATGAATTAAATCGAAAGTAGTAGAACGTAATCAGTAGTAAATTTAAACAACAAAGAAGCAAAAATATAAATATATATATATATATATATATATGTTTAAAAAAAGCCAATAAATGACGTTAAACACATCTTTATAATACATAATTAATTAAACAGTAATAGACAACTAAAGTACATACATGTACGTATCGCTCTTCATTGCACTTCGAGAGTCATCAGAAAAGAAACATACTCTAAAATTTGTATAAGAGACCCAACAAAAAAAATTAAAAACTTCTGCATACCAAGAATCAGTTAATCAACTCCAAAAAGTCGCTACGGCAAAGAAAAATAAATAATTGAGTTTACATCTAAAGGTACTAATTTTTAGACAAATTCTTAAACTACTTACAGATATTGATAGATAATGTCATTATAACAAATAACAGTCGAATAATTAAACGGCCGTCTTTATTCTGTCGATATCCGATATCTGCGAAATGAGCTGCACGGTATTGTTATGCTTAATATATACATACATTACCAAATCCAAGAATCTCATCCACTATTTTCTAAGAGACCAACATACAAAATTAACGAAAACAAAGAAAAACACAAAGTCACGGTCTCACAACATATAATAAACAAATATGGTTTCTTCAACAATGTTTGTTTTTCGGTTTGACCCCGAAATCCATCAATCTGAGGTGTAAAACAAGAATGAGTTCATCAAAAACTGCCAGAACAACTTGGTCGAAGGAAGAAGTGAAGTGCCATTATAGAACTTTAAACAAGGTGAACTCTTTTACTAAAATACCTCTATTTTACGTTAAACTCATTTCTAAGTCACTTGGAATTTAGTACTTTAGACTGTTTATTCAGGGATAAACTAGAGGTTAGTTCTAGAAACACTTTTAATAAATTAAACAATAAGTTAAACCGTCTTAAAGCCATCGTTAGGTCTAATAACTTTAGGAAATATCAAATAAAATTAGGCCATTGTCATTTTCAGTTCCATAAAATATTTTTTAATTTGTCTGATGTTATTTTAACCTCTGACGAAGAAAGTATACTAAACCTTAACCTTAAGTTTAATTTAAAGCTTAAAAAAATAAAAGCTTTAATTTTAAGCTTATTATAAAGTAAGGTCGACTCACAAACACGAGAGACTTTAGCTGTGGAGGCTGAGAGTATTTTGCAGACGACTGATACAAAAAATAAGAACATCTTACGCGCTAAAATAGTAAACTTTTTAAATTCTAGATGTGGTTCGAACAGCATAAATAATAACATTAATAAAAAGCACCTAATTTCGCTAAAAAATAAAATAAAGAGTAACGATTTGATATTGTCAAAAGCAGACAAGGGTAATTGCTAAATCATTTTAAACAAGACTGACTATATTCAAAAGATAGTGGATTTTCTGGACTCGAGGGATTTCATTACAGTTAATAGAGACCCCACCAATTCGTATTATACGAAAGTTAAGCAAACATTGGACAAATGTAGCTTAACTCTCGATTTCTTTAACACTAAAAAAGAAAAACTATATCCTATAAATCCTAGAACTCCGATCCTTTATGGTCTCCCCAAAATCCATAAGACCAATTTTCCAATAAGACCAGTGGTTTCCTTTGTTAACTCCCCATGCTATAATCTTTCCTCTTGGTTGAATAATGTTCTCAGGGAGGTGACCAACTTTAAAAGTGTTTATTCGACTAAGAATTCTGTTGATCTAACCAACAGTTTGAAAAATCTTATTATCCCTCATGGTTCTAAACTTCTTTCTTTAGATGTAAAAAATCTTTTTCCCAGCATTCCTCCCAAAGATTGTTTAAAGTTAGTGAGAACTCTCCTATTAAAAACATCTCTAAATCGTATAGCTATTGAGGGTCTTTTGGACTTACTCGATATAGTGATCAACCAAAATTTTTTCCAGTTTGACAGTAAAATTTTCAGGCAGGTCTCAGGTTTGGCTATGGGTTCTTGTCTTTCCCCTCTGCTAAGCAAGATTTTCATGAGCCATCTAGAAAGAGAAATAGTTGAGAGTGGGTTTAGAGATTGTCTCACGGTATATAAGAGGTATGTGGATGACATTTTTATAATCTAGAATGGCAGGGAGGAAGACCTACTAAATTTTCTTAGTTTCGTAAATTCCTTATACCCTAACATTTCATTCACAATCGAAGAAGAAAAAGACGGTTGTTTGTCTTTTCTTGACCTTCTAGTTAAGAAATGCAACAATAAACTTATTTTTGAAATATATCGTAAGCCCACAACTACCGATAATGTTCAGTACTCTTCAGATTCTCCCTGCTCATATAAATTTGCCTCCTTTAATTAATTTTTCTATAGATTGTTTAATATCCCCTTGTCAAAAGAAGCTTTTGCTAAAGAATTGAATATTATAAAACATATTGCTATCAACAACGGATTTACCCTTTATTTAATAGACAAAATTTATTACAAGTTTTTAAATAAATATAAATTGACCTACAATATTGTTCATAATAACGACTCAAAAAGTTCCTTTAGATCTTTGTTTTTTTTTGGTTCTATTTCCGTAGATTTAGCAAGATTCTTTAAATCTCTAAATGTTATAATCACGTTTAAGACAGTCAATAATTTATAGAACCAATTGGTCAGTACAGTGGACAAAGAAAACATCCTTTCTAAACAGGAGTTTACTCTTTAAAATGTGACGATTGCAACGCAGTATACATTGGCCAATCTGGAAGAAAAATCTCTACACGCATTAAAGGACACATAGCGCTTTTTGGAAAATTTAAAAATACCAATGTCAGATACTAAATCAGCGTTTGCTAACCATTTGCTGGCCTCAACTCATAATTTTTCTCCGGAGGTGGGAGTTGAAATGGTTCATGAATGCCCTAAAGGTAAGAAGCTTGACCTGGAGAAAATGAAAAAAAAACACAAAAGCTAAAAAGAGTCCTGTTCTCGTATATATGAATGACGTGTTTACTTTTGAATCTTATGTAATTTTTAACAATTTATTTGAGCTAAGTATCTTTTAACATTTTCCTTTTAGTCACTTTCTTCAACTTACATTGGCTAACGTGTTAAGTTATTTTAGCATTAGGTCCATATCGTCGGTAGGTTTTACACTTATACTTCTAACCTTGTGGTAGCGGGTTCGATTCTCGATGAGTCTATGTTGTTGCGTTCCACTTTTTAATTTATTATTTTTTACTTTGTACAATTATAACCTAAAAATTATTGTTTATTTATGTACTGTGAAGTGTGTGGATGGCTTCTTAAGATTTTTTATTGTTTTATGTAAGTTTTTAGTTCTGTTTAAGTAATATTTTATATATATGTCGGAGAATCAGTATTATTATTTTCGGCGGATATGTTCGTTATAAGTAAAACTCGTAATTCGTGAAAGGGCACTTTTAATTACTATATTGACAAATAAACACGAATTACGTACAATTACACTAAATAAACGAGTAAACTAACATACCGTCAGTATAAAGTACCGTCGCAAATAAAATAAAAGGACTAGTGATCAGAAGCCGCTCTATCTATTATCAGTTCTCTCAAAAAACTGCCTTTTCTTTTCCTTTATGCTTCGTGAAAAGAAATCTGATCTTCGTGAAAAGAAATCGACGTGCTTCATGCGATTACCTCCACGATACTGAGTGTCAAAGTCAAAGCCTTGTAAAAATGCCCACCAACGATGCACTCTAGGTGTTAAATAAATTTTTTATTTTTTTTATAAACTTTTGAAGAATGACAGTCTGGTACAACGGTAAAATATTTCCCATACAGATAATGCCTAAAATGTTTAACAGCGTTTATGACAGCTAATGTTTCAAGTTCATATGAACGATACCTTGATTCCACCTCAGAAGTACGTTTACTGAAATACGCAACCACACGTAATTTACCATCTTTCTTTTGTAATAAAATAGCGCCGTAGCCTTCAGAACTTGCATCTGTGTGCAACTCGGTACACAAATCTAAATCATAAATAGAAAGCACGGGTTCAGAAATAAGATGTTTTAATAATGTCTGCCAGGCAGCTTCGTGATTGTCGTGATCTGTGATTGTACTGAACAGTTTTAAGAAATTTGCACTTTTTTAAATTGAATGAAAATCCGGCATCTGCCAAAACAGATAAAACCTTTTATTATATTGGCCTCTAATAACTCTAAAACCCTAGAACGGACAATCTCACGCTCAACGGGATCTAAACGATAGGGTCTACCTTGGACAAAGTTCAACTTGAGTATCAATTTTTTAATTTTTTTCTAAATTTACTTCTTTTTTTTTCATTTAAAAACTTTTTTTTTTTCACGAGTCAAAACTAAACCTTTGTTACTAAAAGAAACACTGATATTTTGGCTTATTAAATCTCAGGCCAATATAACATCAAAAGAAGCGTACTCATCAGAGACTACACATAAAACAAGTTCAAGAAAAATATCTTGAATTTCATCTAATATTATAAATTGTATATTCCACAATATAGCATTCCCGCTCAAACCCTTTAGAGATAGCATACAGTCTTTATATTTTCCATTTAACAAAACTAAAACACTATGTTTAATCAAAGATCAGTCAGATCCTGAATCAAAAAGAAAAGGAACAATCTTACAATTTTTGGCTTTCATTTGTCCTTGCATCTCAATCAAGTTAACCCACCTTTATTCATATCGAGGTTTGCTAGTAGAAGCTTGCTTCTCTTTATCAGGACAACTGGTTGCAATATGCCCTGATTTGCCACAAGTAAAACACGTAACAGACTTTACGATCTTACTATCGTCCACTACCCGCCGATTCTTAGATTACAAATCACTAGCCACATTCATTTTGCACCGATAAGCCTTATGTCCAATTTTGCCACAAACACGACACTTGCCCAGAAATGATGATTGTTCCTTGTTGTCTGGCTGAGTAACGGCACGACGCTTCGAACCAATATGATGATCAGTTGGAAATAGCGCCGGCCGCTTACCTGTAGAGTCCCTTAATGCAACGCAAAAACTCTTTAGATCTTTTGGTATGTCCGCCTGCAATTTCTTACGAATCGATTCAGATCTGTTTGCCACAACATGACATGCAAACAATGTTGCTAAGGCCTCTTCGTTTTCACAAGACTTTATTAAGTGCATTGCTAGGCGTAAAACGTGCAGTCCTTCGTCCAAAAGCGTTGTATTGCTAGGAACACTTTGACGTCCAAGAACTGCTTCCTCGAACATGTCCATAATGTCAACTGGTTTTGAAAATGTCGATAAAAATTCTGTGCGAATATCTGCCCAAGTTTTACCTAAAGGTCTAGAACGAATAAGACAATCCGCTGTATCTCCTTTTAACGCACATGATAAACTAATTACCAGCATAATGTCAGATAACATTTGCATTTTAACAAACAGCACCAGCCTTCCGGATCTGCAATTTTTGATTTACTCTGCATTTTAATCATTTTTTTAAGTAGCAACTCCACTTGACTACTTGGAATATTTGTCTGCGTTTTAGGCTAATTCGTCAGGATATTTTCAGCCAATTCTGGACTGGTTAATCCCACTTCTGATGTCGGAGATTATTATTATCGGCGGACATATTCGTTATAAGTAAAACTCGTAATTCGTAAAAGACAAATAAACACGAATTACGCATAAAAACACTAAATAAACGAGTAAACTAACGTACCGTCAGTATAAGTTACCGTCGCAAAAAAAATAAAAGAACTAGTGATCCGAAGCCGGTCTATCTACCATCAGTTCTCTCAAAAGACTGCCTTTTCTTTTCCTTTATGCTTCTCCAAGCATTCATTCCCGACTTCGTTCCACTCTCTCGATATCTCTTAAAAGATATTGATTCATGTCCTTTATTTTATTTCTAAATAAACTTCACTAAAAATTAGCATGAAGCCAGACTCATAAAAATAGGTTTTGTACGGCCGTACCGCCGATCGGTGACAGTAACTTAATACCAAGCCTATTACTAATCAAAACAAATCTTTATCTTAATATTCTTCGAAAAATACGTATAGCCGGCATATGTATTTTATTTTAGGCCTGATGATGCTCTAATTAGAGCGAAGCACGTGTAGCCCGTTTATTACATGTTGTGAGACCGTGATTTTGTGTTTTTCTTTGTTTTCGTCAATTTTTTAATATACATTACCATTTAGCACCCACGCATTTTTGTCAGATCCTCCTTAATCAAAATCCTGGAATTTTTTAAATGTTTTTTTATTTTTCAGCACCGATTATCTTGCTGCATCCATCGTAAACCGCACTAAAACTGCAGGAGGTCTGTTGCTCGGTGTTTTATCTCGCGGTGACATTTTTTAATATCAATGGCTTAAATATTTACCTTCATTTTGTTAGTAAATAAACTAATAACTTTGGCTCTAATATTTTCGCCATTTTCGACTGCTATTTCTTGAATGCGCACATTCATATTACGCACTGCTTGTTTTTGCGCCTCAATGGATCTACGCAGGGTAAGATTTTCTTCTTTAAGCTCTTTGGAAAAGCTTTCCAGGGCTTCTATCTTCTCTCCCTGGGCATGTAGACGTTCCTCAAACACCCAATGGTTTTCTCGAACCCAATGGCTACCTTTTCTTGTAGAAATTTATCTTTAAAGGTACCTACTATGGTAGACTTAATTTGTCTCAAATCCGTGCTTGACAAGCCCATATTATGGCGCCAATTCGGCAAAACAAATAATCAACAATTACCAACTTTTACTAGGAAAACAGGACCAAAACTTCACACCATAAGCAATCTAACACACACTTAATGTTTACTGGAAGGATTAGTTTATTAAATAACATCTGATAATGTTGTTGTTGGATAGTATGGATTAGTATCTTATGCTTTTCTCTCTCTTTTCCATACTAAAAACAATTTTATTACTCTGCTATAAGATACATTAGACTACAGAATAAAGGGCATTTATCCTTTTTAGGCATCATCATTTCTTGCCTCTACAATTTTTTCCTTATCACCTGAACACTGTGTTTTCTACATCTTATTTAATTACCAATAAGTCAATATTTGATTCAGCTGCTTTCACGTAATAAACCTCGAAGACTTAGTTAGTTTTATTACTATCATCCCCCTCTCCTTTTCGGTGTCAATAAGTTCCAAACAGTGACTTTCCTTTATTACGTCTTCGTAAAGTTCTAATCCCGTCTAGACCCATAAAACCCTCCCCACGTAAGTGTCCTTTACATTGTCGAACCGGAACAATATCCATTCAACATAATTGCATGGCAAAATGTAATTTTTAGCGATTGCAGGCAAATATTTTCGATTTTATTGAAATAACTTCCCCTCGCTTCAATATCGAACTGCAAGTTATTGAAAACATCGACTCTGTGCCTTTAATAAACTCAATTTTAGTTTAATAACAGTTTGAAACTTTAAAGTGGAAAGTACGTTTTGAATTGGTCCGCTTCGAAACGTAATTAGGTGACTTTTGAGAGGTTTTTTTTTGTTTGTTTAAGTTTCCTCGTTGGTTAATTTCCTCTCATATAGGGCGGTTTGAGAGATCATATTTAGGCGATAAGCCAATAAGATCTGAGTCTATATTGTCTTGAAGCACGCCAACAAAAGCTTAAGGACTTCTAGGTTTATTATTGTATAATGTGGTATTTTTCTAGGTTGTTTGTTCACCGGAAGTAAATTATTCACCTTTAAGATAACTTGGGGCGGCACAATCAAATATAAATGCAAATTCGTAATTTAACGTGGGCTTAAAGTAGTGTTTTAGGGGTTTACAACAAGATTTTCGCGGCTTAGACAAATTACGTATGTAAATTGAATAGAACATAAGACTTTTGCACGGGTTAAGGGTGGGTGATGTTTGGGTTAATATATTGTATAGATTCAGCCTGGAAGTGGGACATTTAAATAGAAGCCGGAAAACTGTTTCGCAAACTTGATTCAAAATTTTGTAAAAAATTGTAAGCAAGCCATAAAAGAAAAATTAAATATGTGCATATTGTAGTATAATAATAGAGGCTTTAAGTTATGTAATATTATTAAGAATTAGGTTTATCAGATTACTGTATATTTTAGCATATAGTAGGTACCTACAGAAGTAATATTTTAAGTTACTATAATTACATATATTAGTCAATAGCTTAGTCAGGGTTCATGCCAGTTCATTTGTAGAAGTATATCAAATATTGTCAACGTCAAAAACACTAATCTAACTCGCCTTGACTGTCGTTTACTTGTTTCCAAGGTAAAAACTGACTAAACAATTAAAACTGAATGAATTGTCACGAAGCGCGTCCTTTTTAAAACCCGATGGAACAGTTTCGAAATATTTAGAATTATCTTCATTGTTTTTGCCCCCAAACTTTGCCTCCCAAATGTTTTTCCCAGTATGATGACGTCATCCAGATAAACTAAACATGATTCCCAAGTGATTCCACGTAAAACTGTTTCCATAAGTCTCTCAAAGGTAGCTGGAGCATTGCAGAGTCCAAAGGGCATTACTCTAAACTGCCAAAGTCCTGTTTCAGTCGAGAATGTGGTCTTTTCTTTATCTTCTGGATGCATCTTTACCTGCCAGTATCCACTCTTTAGATCCAGTGTTGAGAACCATTGTGAACCTGATAGCGTGTCCAGGGTGTCGTCAATTCTTGGTAGGGGATAACTGTCTTTCTTGGTAATGTCATTCAGTTGCCGATAGTCTACACAAAATCTAGTGGATCCATCTTTTTTCTTTACTAGCACAACTGGAGATGTCCAAGGACTCTGAGAAGGTTCTATCACTCCTTGTATCCTCATTTCTTGAAGCATTGAGGAAACTTCTCCTTGTTTAGCTATCGGAATTCTTCGAGGTGCTTGTTTAATCGGAGCATTGTCTCCAGTGTTTATTCGATGCTGCACCAAATCAGTTCTTCCCAGGTCATTATCGTGCAAGGAAAACACATCTTGATTTTCTTCAAGAAGACGTCGCAATTTACTACACTGTCTATGGTTAAGTTGGCAAAAGATTCTTCAAATAGGTTTTGTAAACATACAAGAAAAGGTCTGTTTGAATAACGACTTCTATCAGCATTTTTCATGACTGCCACTACTTCAGAGCATACGCCAATGTTCTCTCTTTGTTTCAGGTGTTGATCATATCCTTTTAAATTTACCATTCGAATCAAAACAGTAGATTTCTTCTGCGTAGATATCGTCTTGGCTGGAAAAATTCCTTGACCATATAGTTTGCAGTTTTCCATGGGCTCAATCAAAACAGTTTCTCCCTCTTTTCCTCCAGTTGTAGCATTAACCACCATCTCTGAATTTGCTGGTATGGCAATATCCTTGAATAACTTAACGACTCTGGTATTTACTTTATCTTCATATAGGTGGTGCATAAAAATCTCTTCATTTCTCGTCGTCAATATCCGGTTATATACATCCATTTTAAACTGCTGAGCATTCATAACATCTAATCCTAATATGATATCATCTATTATTTCTGCCACTAGTACTGTGTGTTGGAATGTTGTTAAGCCAATGGTGACTGTAGCTTCATGCAATCCAAGAATCGGGATCCTTTTTCCATTTGCAGACTCCAGAATTAAATTGGGTGATGTTGAAAGCCTACAGTGTGCTACGATGTTTGGTTTCACGATAGTATGACTTGATCCTGTTTCCACTACCATCTCACATTCACGGCCGCATATTTTTCCCGGTACTACCAAGCTCTCTCCAGGATGTGGCAGCCGGTTTAGTCTTATACGTGGGGCTTAGTAGCACCCAGCCAGCTTGCGCCCCATAAAGCTGACTAGTTGAAGTTTTCCTGATTCTTTGGATCTCTTAAAGGCTGGGGGCATTGACGTTTAAGGTGCCTCTCCTCATTGCAATTCCATCATTGCAATGGTCTTTTTGGTTTCCTCGCTAATAATGATTCAATCTTCTTTAGGCGGTCTTCGAGATCGCTTTCCGAAGTTCTGATTCGCCTTATTCGTGTATGCCTTCTAGTTGCTTGAAAAGCTGCCTCATACTCTAGTCCATGGGCCAAAGCGTCTGATATACTTTTTTGATGAGCCATCCTTAGAACGTGGTTAGTATCTGGATCTCGAACTCCGTCAATAAAACAATTTATAGAAATTTGTTCTCGGAACTCTGTTGGGGCTGAAGGGTAAGCCAGATTTACTAATCGAGCAACATCGGCCTCAAACTGTTGGAGTCTTTCCTCGGGTTGTTGTCTTCTAGATTTCAATTAAGCCTGGTACACTTGTTGTAGATAAGCTTCACCGTATCTCATCTCTAAGGTACGCACCAGTACGTCGAAATTGAGCTGATCCTCAGATGGCACCATTCTTAATATTTCTGTACCTTCTCCTCTAAGGCTTAGCTTAAGATTAATTGCCTTTTCTTCGTTGTCCCAGCGATTTCCCCTTGCAGCGGCCTCAAATTGATTCAAATAGGTACTCCATGCTTCTTTGCCTTCGAATTTTGGTGGCTTTACTTTCATCATTATTTGCATTCCAGGATCGGGATAAAGAGGAGTCCATTTTAGTTTCAACTCTAGTTCTTGGATCTTTTTTTGTACTTGTCCCAATTCTTCTTCTACTGTCGCTTCAAAGTTAGTCATTTATTGTTTCTGATTCTTCTCCAGATCTTCTTTAAGTTGTAAAACTCGTTCCTCTTGTTTTCTGTCTCGTTCCTCCTGCTCCTTTTTAAGATTATCTTTTAAATTAAGTAAGTCATCTTTCATGGTTCGAATCAGGTCTTCATTTTCTTTCTTTAGGTCATCTTTCATGGTCCTTATTAGGTCTTCATTTTCCTTCTTCAGGTCAGATTTAATTGTCTTTAGTAAATCTTCCTGCTTCTTGTCTCGCTCTTCTTGTTCTTTCCTTTGTTTGCGGTCTCGTTCTTCTTGTTCTTCCTTCTGTTTACGGTCTCGTTCTTTTTGTTCTACTTTTGCTCGTCAAACTTCCTTAATAGCAGCTCCATCAATTTCTCGGTCTCCATCTTGGCCTGACTTCTTGTTATAGGCATCCACTAAAATGAGCTTCCAAATATCCCACTTCTGACACAAATTGTAATGAAATTCGGGAACACACTTTTATTGTCAACGTCAAAAATACTAACCTAACTCGCCTTGACTGTCGTTTAATTGTTTCCATGGTAAAAAGTGACTAAACAAAAAAACTGAATGAATTGTCACGAAGCCCGTCCTTTTTAAAACCCGATGGAACAGTTTCGAAATATTTAGAATTATCTTCATTGTTTTTGCCCAAAGAGACCAATAATTTTAGGAGAATACTGACAGTCAAAGCAAGCAAGTATACAAATTCTAGAAAATTAGAACTACAGGGATTTACAATAATATAACCTAAATAACCTAAATTGGGGCCAAAATGGGGCTCTCGAACAAGATGTACTACTTAAAAACTAAACACTATGGATGAAAATAATAAACCAAACGTAAGTAGAGCCCTAAAGAAACTCTACGAATCAACTTCAACTACAGAATACTAATAAAATTGTACAAAAACTAGAAGAATAATTAACGTATTTACATTTTCATAAAAATATGTTTATTAATAATTTGTTTTATGTGTAATAGTTTAGCTAAGCAATTTTGGATTCTTTGTACAAAATTATTAAATTAAAATATAGACTAATTTTATATATGAGAAAAACAAGTTGTTTTAATAAAATATAATTAAACATTCCGTTATCACATGGCGACCCTGCCACTAACGGTGATGTTTTATTTTTATTTCTTTAAGACTGACTGTCGGTCAGTTGCTTAAGTACTTATTTTAATTTACTTGCTTTAAGAAATTTAAGAGTCAATAAATAATATAATAATAAATATTAGATTCAGAGGCACCGGTCTAATAAGTTTCGCATTTGGTGACTGTGGAATATTTTGAACAATACTATCGGTAAAATATTTATTTAACTTAAATAATTTAATGGAATATCAAAATTCTGAGAACAAAAATTTAATTGATAATTAGTACTAATATTTTTTTTGACAACAAATTATAAAATATTTAAAATTAACGTGAATATAATACAATAAAAAAAATTACAAAACCGTAAAAATTGAAATTGGAATAAAAAATAAATTTGAATTTGACCTTAAAAATTAAAAAAAAATAATAACTGAAATATAAAATGTGAAAACCAGAAATGAAATTGGCACTGAAAGTTTTAACAATTATCTTAAATTAAATACTTAGATGGTCATGTCAAATATTGTAAAAGTTCCATTATTTTTTAAGATAGTTTTTAATTTTGTCTATACATTTAATGTACTTAGTATTTGTCTCCCTCTATACTTTGATTGTTTTTTAACTGTTATTCTTTTCAGCCTTATATTTAAACCCCTTTTGTATATTTTTTTTTAAATAATAATATTTATTTTGCCAAAAAAAGCTACATAGATAAATGTAACACAAAAAATCATACATTTTATAAATAAATTGTTAGTCATGCTTCCATTGCATTCCCTTTGTCCATTTACAAATTTACCATCTACAACTTTTTCCATTTTTCATGTATAATTTTTCAAATCTCAGGCGTTGTCAATTTTTTACCAAATATTTTTGCTTCTGGATAATATACAGTGTGTCCCAGGATAAACGAATTTATACGTAAAAATTACAAAAAATTTTAAATAAAAATTTTAAGTAGGCCCATGGTTTTGAAATTTGGTATTCGGGCATAATTTTGCATTCTAGACAACTTTTTCTCATAAACTTTTATTATATTTTGCTTAGAAATACTACTTTACCTACTAATAAAATTTTAAAAATACTAGTATCAAGGCATGCTCGATTTTTAAAAAATAAAAATATGCTAAAGTTTATTTTTTAATTAAGCATGCCTGGATGCCAAACGTTCAAATTTCAAGTACAAAATCTTTTGTCATTTTTACGTATAAATTCCCTTATCCTGGGCACACTGTAAGTGCAAAATCAATCTGTTATATAAATATAAATGGCAAAGCCATATATTTTGAGAAATATTTTCTTATTCAATAATGCTAAATCTAAATAAATTATTCCAGATCCTCCAGAAATCTCCGTAGAAAACCCAATCGTCCACTCAGCAGAAGGATTCGAAGCTCAACTCGTGTGCATCGTGCACGGAGAAAACCAACCGGAGGTAATAAATCTATCGTCCTATTTATCCCTAATAAAAACCTTAACATCGTACAATAACCGTCATTAGAGGCGGCAAAAATATCGACAGCTAAGAGAGTGATTAATAATCCCACGATAAATTAATGTCTAATTTCGTGAGAGAGACTGATCCCCGCTAATTTATTTGCGCCATACCTGCTTTTAAGAGGTATATTTAATTAATGAATTAAAACGCTTGAGGGTGATTTATTTTCCCGTCTTCTATTAAAGCGTTTCCGTTAAACGTTAGGATATCCGGCCGGAATGCGAATTTAATTCCGATTATCGAAAACGGGAAATGAACATAAGTGCCCTCTCTAGGGGTTTTTTTTTCTCGTACTCTAGAGGAACGATTGTCCAGATTTTCTTTATGTATCTAGAAAATTTATAATCTTAAGAGTAAGATTTTTTTTTGGGGTTATTGGTTTTTCTCTATTTTAAATAAAAAATATGTGCTTTTTAAATCGGATGGTAAAATGTTGTTAAAGGTGTATTTATATTTTTTTAAAAATTGCTCTTTAAGAAAAATCAACCGGAAAAAATGCAAATGTAATTTTGACATTCACATGACATTTTGACATGACATTCTATAATTCTTCTGGTTTGTATTATTCTTTATTTTATTTCTTTATCGTCTATTTGAAAAGTCGTCTCTATCGTTCGCTATAATAGCTTGGTCATCAGCAAATTGTAGAGTATAAGGGCAAGTTTCTCCGATATTGATGCCCATCACCTTATACTTTCTCTTTCAATGGTACAGAGCTCGCGCTATATAGATCTCAAATAATGTAGGTGATGCACAGCAGCCTTATTGGCGTAAACCTTTCTTTACCAGGAACTTCTCCGACAAGTTATTACATACTAATTTTTACTCTAGACGATGTTCCATCGTACAAGTTTTTATAATAGAATGACTAAGATTGGTTTCCTGTAAAACTTTGCACAACTTATTGACAAAGACTGTATGATAGGCTTTCTGAAGACCTATGAACATAAAATGGGTTTCTTGTGTTAAACCATTTATATTATTTTAGTTGAAGTACTAATGATACGTGGACTGATAGAGTGCGACTTATGATTTCGTTTTTAATCTTTTATATTTCATAATGAAAGACATCTAACGAGTTCTTAATTAAATTTGTTGGGTTAAGGACGGATATGATTTACGCATATACATTTTTCCTATAAATAATAGGAAAAAAGAGACCAATAACCAAATTGAATGAAAAATACGTATATTTATTGGAGATCGACTAATAAGAGAAAAATTCCTATTGTATTGAAAATAGCATCAACACCCATTTCAATATTTAGTTTAACGTTAAATTATTTAATAGTTACCTAAAGACAACTTTTAGCTTCTCAAAGTGAGCTCTCAATTTTTTATTTATATTTGAATATTAATAAAGCCAATATTAAAATTTTTTAGGCAGTTGAAGGAAATGACTTTCAAAAAACAAATTATAGACAGAAAATCGAATACTAAATATTAAAGGAAAATATTAAAAAAACAATAAATAGAACAAATAAAAATACAAGGTTATAAAATAAAATTGAGAAAACTGTTATTATATAATCTTTAAAATAAAAAATCATATGTCCTATGAAATGAACAAACACTTATAATAAAATAAGACAAATCTTAAATAAATTAAGTTAGGCACAAAAAAGGAATTGGACGAAACTGTAAGTGGGAAAAAAGATATAAATATAAATTAGAAAAATTATAAAAAAATACTTCAATTGTTAGAAACTAATAGAAAATTGTCGGAAAAAAAATTATACAAATTCAATTATTATTATAGAAAAGTGTAATATGAAAAAACCTATAAATGAATTTAAAAATTATACGGAAAAGCTGTTAATAACATTTTGAGGGTATTTGAAAAAGAAAAGAATTCAAAACCTTTAAACTGCATCTGTTTAATGCACATAGGGTTAAAGAAAAAATTAAGAGCAATTTTATTATGCACTAATTTAGGTAAAAAATAACAACAAACACAACTCATAATGCAAGGATTGATTAAGAAATTTAGAAAAAAAGTTATTACAAACTTTTAAATTTATCTTGAGGTCAAGTTTTAAGATAAATGTGACCATTTAAAGGAAAATTTAATATTAAAATAAACTCATTTAAAGTATAATAAAGTATAAAGAAAAAATCAACGCAGGAAAAACGTACAAAAAAAGTACAACAAAAAATATAGTTTTTTTACTCTTTATCTTAGAAACAGCTGCTCTTATTCACAAAATTCCCAAACTACCCTCTGACACTGGCCATTTGACTCGTCGTGTAAATGATATTCCCCTACCTATTCCTACGTCTTCCCTTACCAAAAACTCATTAATTTACATAAGTAAAAAAATTTACAATCATGTTCCTCTATGTGTTAGACATATATCGGATGTTAAGAAATTTAAAAGAGAATTAAAGGCGCTTTTATTGGCTAAGGTATATTATAACCTGGATGACTTTTTTAATGATAGGTTTTAACTTTGGACATGTTAGAAGATTTGTTTTTCCTTTTTTCTTCTCTAGTTTTGTCAACAAGTTTACCTTTATTTAGTAATTGATTGTTTTATTTAGTTATGTTTAATTCAAGTATGTTCAAAAAGTTTTGTCTTCTTGTGTTTAATTTTGTTCATTGTTTTGTCAATTTTTAAAATTGTATTTTTGTTTTGTTTTTTTAGCTTGTAGGATGCTTGTATACAAGATTTATCTTACGTAATATAGCATATTTTCTTTCTTTCTTTCTCTCTTTCTTACACGCTGTTAAAGTCATATTTATTTTTTTGTAGGCACACACACGAGTATATAGGGTGATTTTCAACCTATGCGCATAAACTTGGGAAATGATAGCTGATGAGTAATAATGAGTAATAATGAAAAAAAATTTAGTAAAATATTTTTAGTTTTAGCGATATCCATATTTTTTTAAATAAAAAACATGAATTTTTTAACGTGTTTAATTTAAACTAATTTAAAGCAACTGTTCGAAGTTGTTTCCATTATTTTCGATACAGACTTGAGCTCGTCAAATCCATGAAGACGTACAGGCTGTAGGCGAATTGCGTAACTAGTAGCGTTTATGCGATGTCGCAGCTCTTGCTCAGTATCAACTTTGTTTACATATACCATTGTTTTCATATGACCCCACAAATAAAAGTCTAATGGATTAAGGTCAGGCGAGCGAGGGGGCCACCCAACTGGACCATCACGGCCTATCCATCGTCCGGGAAATACACGATCTAAATGTTGTCGCACTGGTCGTGAAAAATGTGGTGGAGCACCATCATGAAGAAACCACATGTTCTGCCTAACGTTAAGATTCACATTTTGAAGGAGCACTGGTAAATTGTTGAGCAAAAATTCTAAATATCGAGCACATCCCGTTCAGAATTCCAGCCCATACATTTACAAAAAAACGTTGTTGAAAGTATGTTCTCCGTGTAATATGCGGATTTTCCAAAGCCCACTAATAAGTGTTATGAAAGTTGAAAATTCAATTTCGCGTAAAATTTGCATCATCCGTAACTAAAATGTTCATGGTAAAGTTTGGGCTTAACTGCTGGTGATGTAACAACCACTCACAAAAGTGTACTCGAAGCGGCAAATCTCTTGGAAGTAGGGCTTGTACCTTCTGCACATGAAACGGGTACAGCAACTCCTGCCTTAAAATTTGCCAACTTGTAGATTGCGATATTCCAAATCGTGCTGCAATTGTTCTAGTGCTAATTCCAGGTTGTTTTTCGATAACTTCTAAAATATCCTCCTCCAGATTTAGAATGTGCCTAGGTCTAATAGCTCCTCCATTTTGTCCAGGCCGCAAATTGCCAGTTTCTCTACCCCGCTGAATAACACGTAAGAAAGCCCCACGTCTCGAGTGATATCTTCGAGGAAATCTTTGGGCATACAGATTAGCTGCTGCCACTGCATTCTGATGCGTTTCTCCGTAAACCATGTCGACAAGTTCTTCGCTTGTAAAAATGTGCGCCATTACTTTTGACGCTTTTATTTTGTTCGTGTGAAAATAACGATCACAGTCATCAACAAACTAAGTACTGAAAACATCATGTCGAACTTGCATTGTCTTATTTATTTAATGTAACACGACGTTTCGGTTGGTAAGTATCTCCAACCGTTATCAAGTGTAAACTGACAGCAAACTACTATTCTATAGGCTTATATGCTAGATGTGCGCAGCGATGTGGAAAGGAACGTCATCCGTGAAAAGAGTTGGGGGGGAGGACACGCCTCTCTCTAGATCCTACACTGTCCTGAGAGTAGAGGCTTACAGATGATGAGTATATCGACGCTTGGCTGGCTGAAGATCTCCTGATTCTGTGAAATGAAAGCTGCCTCTACGAACTTCCTCTTCCGCCAGTGCTGTTCCTTGTGCAGAATCTTGGCTTTTGACCAATGGATATTGTGTCCATTATGCCACGCGTGCTCTGCTATTCCGGATTTGGAAACCTCCCCTCTTTGGGTCCAGCTGCGATGTTCCTTCGCTCTGATTTTTAGGAGGCGCTTCGTTTCACCTATGTATAAGTCACCGCACTCACATGGGATCCGAAAGATTCCTTTTTCCGGATATATCCGGGATTTCCTGCTTTTCTGGATTTCCATGAAAATAAAAACTTTGCTAAGAAAAATAACCTTGTTGCTACTTTTCTGGACCTAACTCGTGCATTTGACACCACATGGAAATACAATACCACATGGAATAAGAGGTCATCTACCAAACTTCATAAAAAATTTTTTGACAAACAGAACCTTCTGCGTAAGAATAGCAAATACCCTCTCCTCAAAATTTATACTAGAAAATGGTATTCCTCAAGGATCTGTACTCAGCCCAACCTTATTTATAATAGCTATAAACAGTATATCAGCTGTTCCTCCATATATAAATTATAGAATATTCGCTGATGATATAGTAATATATCACTCATCTTCAGATAGTCAAATATGTCAACGAAAATTGCAAAAAAGCATCAATAACATTACATCTTGGGCACATAAAAATGGATTCACTTTCTCACCAAATAAATCTAATACAATGCATTTCTGTAAAAAAAGAAACTGCCCTAAGACAAACATTATTGAAATACAAAATTCCGAAATTCCTAATGTAATATCAAACAAATTCTTAGGATTAATTTTCGACAATAAAATGACCTGGAAAGACCATTTTAAGCACTTAAAAATTAAATGCACTGCCGATATAAACCTACTAAAGATTTTAGCAAACTCAAAATGGGGGAGTGATTACAAGACCCTCCTAAAAATATACACTACCATTGTTAGACCAAAAATAGACTATGTAGGTATAGTTTATACATCTGCAAGGAAATCATATATAAATACAATAAATCCAATACAAAATCTATGCCTTAGAGTGTGTACTGGAACTTTCCCAACTAGTCCAATTACCAGTTTAAATTGTATAACAGAAATCACCCCTCTCGACATAAGACGCACAAAACTACTCCTAAAATATTCAATCAAATTATGGTATCAACCAAATCATCCATTATATAAAAAATTTTTTTTAAATACAAATACCAGAAGATTTATATACTCAAAGCAATCAAACTATTCCACCTAACATAATACTAATGAAATCACTCAAAATGTATTATATAAAACTCCCTGAAATAGGCCATCATACCAACTATAACTTTCCACCCTGAATATACATTAATATAAATATAAACTTAAATCTAACTAAATTCAATAAAGAATCCACACATCCCAACCCAACCCAACCCAACCCAACCCAACCCAACTATAACTTTCCACCCTGGATATACATTAATATAAATATAAACTTAAATCTAACTAAATTCAATAAAGAATCCACACATCACCAAATTATAAGAAATGATTACCATCATTAAGAATCATTCACCATTATTAAGAATAATTACTCCGACCATATCATAATTTTCACAGACGGATCAAAGACAAATACACATACCATCTCAGCTTTTTTCTCAAAATATTCCTCACAAAGCTGTGAAATAAATTTAAATAGCAGTATACTTACAGCAGAGTTACATGCTATTGAAGAAGCAATTACTTTCATAAAAACATCATCTTTCAATAAATTCTTAATTGCTACAGACTCACTCAGCTCATTACATACTCCTAAAAGGTATAGTGGTGAACACCCATCATTCATAAATATTTAAAATGAAATAATCAAATGCAATAGAAATGGTAAAAATATTAGTTTTATCTGGATTCCCAGTCATATAGGTATAGACGGGAATGAAACAGCTGATAACATGGCAAAAAATCTAACTGGTATTTGTTCTAAACCAACAAATACCTTTTACTACAAAGATCTATTCCTGCAAATAAATAACAAAATACAAAATTTAACTCGACTCAAACTAGATTTAGACGAAACCGACAATAAGCTCCTTGAGATAATCAAAATACAACCTTCACCTTACCTAGATGTAAATTTAAACAGAAAAGACCAATCAATAATTTTTAGAACTCTGATAGGCCACACTAAAACCACTCATGAATATATCTTAAAGAAGGAAAATCAACCAATATGCCCCTTTTGCAACGATCATAATCTCACCATAAAACATATTTTTGCACATTGCAATAGACTGCATATATTTAAAATAAAACACAATTTACCAATCATCACTAACCTAAAACATATACTTGAACCAAACAAAGAAAATATAAAGAATGTAATAGAATTCTTAAAAGAAGTAAATCTATATAATAAAATATTAAAAAAAAAACGTACAGGGCGCTAAATGGCCTCAGATGCTGATGCGCCTTTACAAACCTAAGTTCTCTCTCTCTCTACCACCTTCAAAAACAAAACTAAGTACTGCTAAAGATTACAAACAACAAATTCCAAACATTATGACTTGCTTACTATCAGTTATTAATAAACAAAATAAGTTCATCTGATACATGTTCTCTTGACATTTGTTTAACTTTATTTCGGAAACCAAAAATATTTTACTACATTTTTTCACATTAGTACTCATTATTGATCTTCATCTATCATTTCCTAAGTTTATGCGCATAGGTTGAAAATCACCCTGTATATATGTATTATTTCGAGGTAGTTGAGTTGAGAGAGAACATTATACATTTTTTTCTACATTTAAGATGTTATATGAACTACTAAAACAATTTTTAGGCAGCTGAAAGTACTTTTTAGCCTATTTAACCTAACTGAACTTTAGTCATTATTTGTTGGGGTTCGGAAGTTAAAGCCGTTATTTATATTTTTAAGCAGACTTCAAATCAAAGTAAATTTATTTATTTTTTTTGTAGGTAATAAATAGAATATATTTTTTCCAAACATTTATCTTATTATGAAAGCTACTAAAAGAAATTACAAATTGTTCATTAATATTATAAAGTCATTATTAATTTTGTTTTGAGAATTTAATTAATTATATGACTTTTAAATAACCTACTGAATTTAGGTTATGTCTGAACCTTGTGTTTACAAAAATTTTGCCCTATTATTTTTGGGAGTTTTTTAATCAAACTTTGACTAAAAAAGTATGTAATCAGTAATATTTTGTATCCTGCTTCAGCACAAGTACTAGCGTACAGGATCTATAAATATTTTTAGAGTTTTGTGAAAGTGTGGTTAGGAAGGCGAAAACATGGTCAATTTATGCAACACTTGCAATGAATCCATACCAGACGGATCTAAAATAGTGGTTTGTGACAGCTGCCACATAGTTATGCACAACGCGGAAGGGTGCACTGAGTTAAATGCATCAGAGCTAAGGGCTGTTGTCATTCAGAAACGAACTATGATGTATTTCTGTAAACCATGCAGAGAAGCATTTAAAAGCGCCCCAGCCCTTTTTAAGACAAGTAGGAGAGCTAAAGAAAGAAATTGAAGTTATAAAAAGGGAGCTGGAATCAGTAAAAAATCAGAAGTGTAAGCATGAATCTGCTGAGTTGGTTACCGAGCAGTTATTCAACGAGATGCAGGAAAGATCAACTAGATCTAGAAATTTGTTAATTTATGGTGCAAATGAGTCTAATCGAACCGATTTAACTGATAGAATCGAAGATGACAAAAAAGCGTTACAAGATGTCTTTAAGCTGATGAAGGTAGATCGAGGACTCGATAAAGTTGAAAAGTTCTTAGAATTGGCACTAAAAAGACAGGCTCATGCAGGCCATTAAAAGTGGTCTGTATTGAACAGGCTTTTGTTAAAGAGGTATTAAAAGTTAAGAAAAAATTGTCGGTGACTAAGTACAGCATTAATCTAGATCAGACGATGATGCAAAGAGACCAGCTTAGGAAGGTAAAAACTGAGCTGCAAGAGAGGAATGCCGAAGAAAATGATAGTTACATCATTAGGTACATTAATGGATGTCCCAAGGTTGTAAGAAAAGACAGCCTGAGAGATAACACACGTAACACGAGAAAAAAATAGCCAATACCCCATTACAAATGTATTACCAGAATGTGGGAGGGCTTCGTACCAAAATTGCTGAGTTGAACTTAATGTTGGATTCTTCAAGTTATGATATTATTGCTATTACGGAGAGTTGGTTGAATGAGGACATTTTTTCGGAAGAACTTAGTTGCTGTAATTACAGTATATTTCGTGCTGATAAAAATGTGCAGATTACATCAAAGAGCAGAGGTGGTGGAGTGCTAATACTGGTAAAAAATCACATACAAGCTTCAATCATTAAAAAGAAAGAATCTCACTTTGAACAGCTGTTTTTGTTATGTAAATGTTCAGGATCAAGTTTTGTAGTTGGCGGTGTATATATTCCCCCAGGGTCCTCTGATGATATCTATAGTGATCACTGCATCACAATTAAAAAAATCTGTTCTATGTATCCTAGCACTAAGTTTTACATGATGGGTGACTTCAATTTGCCAGGGGTACATTGGTCAAATGCTCATAATGGGGTCCAAGTAGACTGTCCAACAAATTCACCAGCCATGTTTCTAGCACAAATATATGTTTTTTTTAATATGTACCAAATGCTTGATATGCCAAATAGCAGGGATGTGTTTCTGGATCTTCTGTTTACCAACGATAGCGCCATGAAATGTTTTAAGTCTCAAGATCCACTTTTTTGTGACTCAATTCATCATATTTCTTATACCTGTAATTTTAGAGTAGACAACAATGTAATGTTGGATTCACTTAAAGTTGAGGAATTTTATTTTGATTTTGAAAATGGGACCTATCAGGGTTTAAATGATTATTTTTTTTCTATAAATTGGGATACTATTTTTAATGATAGCGATATTAACATTATGGTGTCAGAGTTCTATAACATTTTAAATTTTGGTATACAATGTTTTGTGCCTCAAAAAAATATAAGACATCTAGCTTTCCTCCATATTTTTCTACCGAATTAAGAAGATTGGTATTTCTCAAAAAAAGTAAACATAAAAAATACCAACTATCCCATGATGAAAGAGATTATCATGAATTTACCGTTCTGAGAGCTCAGTGTAAAAGGTTAAGTCAAGAGTGCTACAGAAATCTTGCTACTTTGAATGAGAACTTGACTAGTAATCCGAAAAGTTCGTTAATAAGAAAAGAGCATCTAACATTGTACCAAGGGAAATGTTTTTAGAAAATAGTGTTGCAACTGATGGTCAGCAGATTGTTGATTTATTCGCTACTCACTTTTCTGCAGTCTATTCAAATGCAAACACAACCCCACCTGAAAAGTCTTTTAGCCAAATTAATATTGACTGTCCTGTCATAGGTCTGGCTGAGGTGTTTGATAAGCTGGGGGCTTTGCCTAATAAGTTAATGATTGGTCCAGATGGAATCCCCAATATTCTTTTAAAAAACTGTCTATATGCACTATCACAGCCACTATGTAAACTTTTTAACTTATCTCTTATTTCTGGAACATTTCCAGACATATGGAAGGAAGGTTTTATTTCTCCTATTTTTAAATCAGGGTCGAGGGATGATGTCAGAAATTATCGTAGTGTGTCCATAGTGTCATCCATCCCCAAAATTTTTGACAGCCTTATGTTTGCCCATTTAAATTGGCAATGTAGAGAAATTATTGTTGAGGAACAGCATGGTTTTAAAAGTGGTCGGTCCACTCTTACAAATTTACTCATATACCACAACAGGTTGTCAGATGCCTTGGAGAGGGGGTATCAAATTGATGCTGTATATACAGACTACTCCAAGGCGTTTAACAAGGTAAATCATTTGTTATTAATTGAAAAATTGAGAAATATAGGTTTTTCTGATAGATTGCTAAAATGGTTGCTTAGCTTTCTTAGTGATAGAAAGCAAGTGATTAAACTTGGTAATTTTATATCTAGGGTGATTGAAGTTTGTTCTGGAGTGCCAGAAGGTGGACACTGCTCTCCTTTGCTATTTAGTTTGTTTGTTAATGACCTTAGGGATGTCTTGGAGTATTGTGAATTTTTAATGTTTGCTGATGACCTCAAACTTTTCTTGGTTATTATAAATGAACTTGATATCAGCCTCTTACAGAAAGATCTTGATGGCCTTTCTCTGTGGTGCCAAAATAATTTGTTGGATTTGAATATTAATAAATGTTTCCAAATTTCATTTCATAGGATTAAAGGATGTTGCTAAGGTTTTAGGAATACAGTTTGACACGAAATTAAACTTCTGCAATCATATAGACCAAATAGTAGTAAAAGCTAATAGAATGTTGGGTTTTACGCTTAGAAATTGTGAAGGGTTATCATTGCAAGCTGTCAAATCTGTATATGTGGGATTGGTACGATCACAGCTTGAGTATGGCTCAATTATCTGGACTCCCCAGTATAATGTCTATAAGTCATTACTGGAGAGTATGCAAAACAAATTTTTAAGATACTATAACTACATGTTTAATTTGGATCTTATTGCTAATCATGATTATTCCCAAATATTGAATTATGTTAAAGTTTTGTCTTTGGATAAAAGAAGAACAATGTTTGACACTGTTTTATCTATAAGTTGTTGAATGGTATTATATCCTGTCCGGATTTACTTTCCCAAGTTAATTTTTCTATTCCTCAGAGAACACTTAGACAAAATAATTTATTTCATATTGGGTTCCATAGAACCAATTATGGTAAAAACTCTTTTTTGGCGAGATCTCTAGATTTTTTGGATCGGGAGGAGAGGCTAGATGTTTTTGGCAATTGATATGGGTCTTTTAAGGGTAGTTTAATGAAAATTTTGAATACTTAGTATTGTTCAATTAATATTTTTAATTAATATGTTGTTTGATGGGTAAACCAAGTGAGAATTTATGTTCCTTATCTATTAGTTAATACAAAGATATTTTTTTTTGTTTATTTACTTTAGAGTCTTTTTTTTTAGTTAAGTACTTTAACTCTTAATAGTTTAAGTAAGGATTATTAATTATTGACATAACTGTATTTTATAATTTTTTTTTGTAATGGGGGTTTCCCATTTAATGAATTAAAAAAAAAAACTGTTGAAGCAAAAAATTAAATTTTTCCAGGCAATTTAAGTAATTTTTTAGTCTAGCAAAATAAAAATTTCATGATTTTCTGTAAATTGCAGGCAGTTGAAGTCATTATTAGTTTTTTTTTTCAGGCATTTTATGTAACTTTGAACACTATTGAAGCAAAGCCAATTATTAGATTTTTTTTTGGCAGTTAAAGAAAATGACCTTATGATAGGAAAATAGAATTATGAAAGGCAAAATCAAAAATTTAATAATTAAAGGAAAAAAAGTAATAATAAAGCAAAAGATAACGCAAATTAATATGTATTTGGTGAAAAACATAAAAAAAATAATATTGAATTTTAAAATAAAAAAGAAAATGTCATACTCAACAGCCATTTATATAAAATTATTCTCAAAATTTTAAAAAAATATCAACATTCGCAAGCTTAGTTAAGAAACTACATTAATAAATTTGCTTAGGCATACAAAAAATTAAAGAACATTGTATAAATAAATTGAAAATCAAAGAAAATTGATGCTAAAATTACTGCAATTACCTAAAATGATCATAAAATGTCTATATTCTAATTTAAATTTTAAATGTCTAATAAATTCTAATAATATTAAGGAAAATTGCTAGATATAACAAGAAGGATTTTTTATTAAACTAGTGCTGAAAAAAAAACTTAAATCAAGATCATATAAAAAAGAGTTAAATATTGCTTGCGTAGATTTTGATGATGATAACAGGAAAACATAGACCAGAAGATACAAAAAAATATATATTTTTATATAGAAATTGGTTGATATTTCATGAGTAAAAAGGTACAAACTGTAATAATTAATGAAAGTTTAAGAAAAGTGTGTACTCGTAGGTGTTCATAAAAAATATAATAAAGAAATGAATTGGAGTAATTAAGATATTTAAAGTAAAATTAAGATATATAAAAGTAATTAAGATATGGAGTAAGATATTTAAAATGCAAAATACCATTAAATGAACACAGAAAAAATTAATCAAAAATAGTAGTTTAAATTATGGGTTTTCAAAAAAAAAACTAAACGCTTTTTGGAAAAAAAATTATAAATAAATATATATACCAAAACCTTGCAAAAGTTTTCTTCTTATTTTAATTATTTTCTCGAGTCTGAAATTTAAGTAGTTCAAATCTTCAATTTTAACATAAAACTCCCACTTCCAACCACCAATCTGTCCGGACTATTATTCAGAAAATCGAAACACCTTCAGACGCCGACAAGACGTTCGACAGCTCCGCGGCTTCTCTAATATTTTATACATGACAGAAATCTAATTTCACATGTCAAGAAACGAAAGATTTTCCTGTTACGTGGGGAGTGTAGAAAAATGAACTTTATGGCCCTTCGATGCAACCACCACAATGGCACATAATTTACATAATATCTGCCGCATATAAACCCCGTTGTGGGTATTTATATTGTCATTAGTAGACTAAAGTTATGTTTAATTAGCGCCCTCTGGTCATGCAATTATAATTAGGGTGTTTTTTTCCAAAGGTTTTATGGTATCGGGACACGATGCAACTGGATACAACAGAACGTCGCATCATGGAGTCACGTGGTTCACGGCACACCCTTGTGATTCGTAAAGTCCATAGGACGGATTTTGGGAATTATACTTGTGTGGCTGACAATCCTCTAGGAAAAACCAGGAAGAGTATCCAGTTAACTGGTAAGACTTATTTATTTATAGTTTTTCTCATGGGTTGGTGAATTAAGAAACTTAATTCAACCACCCCAGAAATGGATTAAAAAGTGTGAAATTTAAGACCCTTTAAAAAATTAATCGATTACTGTCAAGAGGACTTTAAAAATATGTAACAAGAAGAACAATAAACCCAAATTCAGTCTCACAAAATTAGCATCTAGTGGTTAGGTTACGCGTTTCGGCTTACAGCATCATCAGACCTCATCATAAGTACAAAAACACATATTAAAGAATACTTATGATAACGTACAGGTTAAAGTAAAATGGTAACTGCATCGTGTATCAGTAGTAACTGAAACGCGTAACCTAATCAATAGATGTTATATTTGTGAGACTTCGGCTTCAAGTTTATTTTTCCACTTGCACGTAATGCATAACTTAAATGCATACGACTTACCAAATTTTATAATAGATTAGAAGTGGTGTTTTGTGGGTAAATAGGTCAATTTCTGTTTTCGTTAATTTCCGTCACGGTCCAAGTCTGAAAGGCGTAAGTCATAAGTGGCCTTTTAATTAAGTGATATATTCTTATTTTAGATCCAATATTTTTGGATTTTATTATTTTATATAATGCAAAATAGCAGTGATTGGCACTTTGTATTCTGTTGTTCATTTCCTTGGTCGTGTCATTATCTGACGTGATAGTGGCACCCAGACGCTTTCCAAGCTGTATTAATCCATCGACACATTTTTTCCTATTTCAAAGCTCAGTTCTTGTGGTCATCTGGTTCGTTTTACTCTCATTTATTCTAGGACCTATATTTTCTGCTGCAGGTACATTTTTTATAAACTCTTTAGTATTAACAGTTAACGTTTTAAGATGTCTATGTCTTCCACAAAAGTCCAATATGAGACGAGAGCCTCGACTTCTGAATAAAAGAGTCTACGTTTTTGCTTTCTTAACTAGCTTTTCGTAAATTATATTAAAAAGGAGTAAGAAGATATCGACTTCCTCTCTAAAAAAGGTTAAAAATTTCCCTTCAATCCGTACTGCACTTACATTGCCTTCGAAATTGACGTTTGTTAACCTGACAAGTGTATTCGGGATTCCTAGTTCTACCAAAGCATTCCACAACTTTACCCTCAGAACGTTGTCACACACTTGTTTAAAGTCAATAAAGAGTTGATGTAGAACGCTTTTTTTCTGAACCAATATTTTAGGTATTTTTTTTTGTAGTCACCTAGCTGATGCTCTACGTAGGAAGTTAGCCTTTCGTTCGTGTAGTAATAGATAGCAAACCTTATATCCAGATTTAATTAATTATATTTCGTAATAGTTGGATTATTGCAAATTAACGTATTTTTGTGTAGGGGCACAGTGACACTCTCTTTTCAACTACCTAGTATTTTCCCTTTTTTCCAAATCTGAAATATGAGCATGTAGAAGTATTTGAAAAAAGCTTCTCTTTATTTGAAGCACTCTGCTGATTGTGTCATCACTCGGTGCTTTATTATTTTTCAACCTGCTGATCGCCTTCCTTAACCCCTCCAAGAGTTTACCGTTCGAGCAATGGATCTGCAGTATGGTAGATGACCTTGTTTCTCTTTTGGTCCTGCAGTTGACTTAGTAATTGGTCTAAGTAACTTCTCCATACCTCCATCACCTTACTATTATTTGTTACCAGTCATGCCAGTTCTCAGTTTAAAGCATGCTTTTCGCTTGTTTAAAAAATTTCCTAATTTGCTTATTTCTTTGACTTGTTTCTAGCTCTTCTAATATTTCTTTGTTGGACTACTCCTTTCTTTACTCTAATTGTCCTTCGTGCTACGGTTCTCAATTCTATACTTTTCCTATGGTGCTTATTTGAATTTTGCAGCATATCTAGTCAGACCATGTTTTTTGCCCTTTTACTCGCTTCACACTCCTTATTGGACAACGAGTTCCTGCTTTCAGTCGTTTTCTTTTCTACTATCGTTTGGTCAATTACTTACCTCCTAATTACTTCTTATGTTTTCTCAATATTCTCTTGTCTAAATGTTGACTTAAACTGGTGTACTGTTAGACTCCTCTGATAATCTCGTTTCTTGTTGTCAGCTTTGAATGTATCAGTATTCCATGTAGGGGACGGGGCTGTCTTGTTATACTTTTGGCCAGTTATTCTCACTCGTACTAATCAAAAATTTTGTTTACTATCTGCATATACACCTCTGAGGCTTCTTACGTCGATTATATTTTTGCTGTCTTGCATTAATTAGGACATGGTTAGGTTCTTTATTACTTTATCGGAAACTATCCAATGTTGTTTATACATATTCTTGTATTCGAACATTGTTGATGTGAGGAATAAGCTGTTGGATATTTCTAGTCAGATTCCGTTATTTTTACACTACTTATAGAGGCTATGTTTGCCAATTACTGGTCTAAAGGCCTCTTTTCCTACTTTAGCCTTAAGGTCTCGCAGCATTATTGCCATGTCTTGTGTGGATATTCTATATAATAAAAGACTTCCTTACTCATGTCTTCCTTTTCTTCAGTTGGGGGTGTATGGATAATACTAAAAAGTTACGCCACTTGCCTGTAAATCTGATTTGACAAATCCGCTTGTTAACAGGTTTACACTCGACAACAGATCTTACCAATTTCTCTCGTACGATAAAACCAGTTCCAAATTGTAGCGTTGCTTCCGATTTCCGCTATAAAATATAACATATTCTCTGATCCTCTAATATCCTAAGTCCGTCCATCAAAGTTGACAGTTCTATACAAATGTAAGTCTGCCATTGATAGACAGAATAAACTTAAACAGATATCCTCTTAAGGGGTGAAAAAATCTTGTTTCCAGAAAATTTGAAATAAATAAAATCGGTTAAAAAACAAGAGAGTTAGTCACTTTTCTCTTCTGTATATTTTTGTTCTTGCATAGTTGACTTTTTTATACAAATATACCTGTAAATTTGGTACTACTGGATCGATTGAGCTCAAGTAAAAAATATCCGGAAGAAAAAATATTTATTAACTTAATAAAGGAAAAATATCATTTTCAGATAATCTAAAATCAATAAAATCAAATGATGAAGAACAAGGAGGTTGTAGTAATATTTGTTTCCTGGCGACTTTGGTTTTTGCATAGTTTAAATGTGTATACAAATTTATTTGTAACTCTAGCATTTTTGGACCAATGAAGCCCAAACAAAAAAAGTCTGTTAAAGAACACCTTTATCCTCTTAAGAGGCTAAAAATTCTTTTTCAGAAAATAGTAGATAATTTAAATCGCTTAAAAACCAAGGGAGTTATAGTAATTTTTTTCTTTTAGACATTCTGCTCTTTGCATAGTTGATTTTTTTTAAACAAATACACCTGTAAATTTGGTACTTTGGTAATACACCTTAGCATATTCAGGGTTCCAATCCTTTTTATATAGCCAGTTGTTAATTTTTTGTTGCTAAGTATTTGTATCTTATTAAAGTCGAAAAAATAGTCCAGTCCCTTAACTTGGTCAACTAGTTTTGTAGGGTGAATAAAATTTTTTTTAGGACATCTTTTTGTATCTTAAACGCGTTCTTCGAGATATTTACCAGTTTGTCACAGTGGTTTATAGAATTTTGTATATTACACTTGACTACAAATGTATAGTTTAGGTGAAGTTACTTGGTCAAGATCCAAAATTGAGTATGTACAAAATACAATCAACATACTACATATACGCATTAAAATAAACTACAAAATATATTACGATATTTAGTGATCGATCCCCGTATATATTTACGGTCGATTCGAGTCTTTCCTTGCACCACGGGCTGTTCAACAATCAATATTTGTCAGATAAAGATAGGCAAGTTCGGCGCGGATAACGTGAAACAGACGAAGATACGAGATTCTCTCGATGCTGCTGGGATTGAATTGTGAACGGGCCGGGAATATTAACCAGAGTCGCGCGGTCAAAAATAGGAAATGCAATTATTTTATACGTTTTATTATTATTATTTTACATTTTTCATCAAATAAACGAATATAAGTAAAATATTAACTTGTATTGCGTTCTATCATTTATAAACGTCATTTTTTACTAGATATTATATATTATACGACGTGTTACAAATTCCAAGCTTACTATTGGGATTTGGTAGATATAAGAGATAGGAAAATGGTTAAACTTAGGGCAAAGTTGCGCATTTTTGAGCCTAAACATGTGCCATTAAAAAAATTGTATAAAAAATATTTAAATGTATATTTCTTGTTGGGGCGCTATTGGACAACCCCTGTACGTAGAAATAATGTTTCGAAGAATCAACCATTACTTAAGATGCGTGTCATAACATATGAGTCTGTATATGGAAACAATTATAACAATTTTGAATTTTATCAGTGTCTGTTATCTATAACTAGCATAGTGCAGATTTGGCTCACCCTGAAATCGGTTTCGCGTATATATTATACTGTAGTTCTTGTTGTTATTCTGTTTCTTATATACTGTTGTTTTGTTTTATTTACTTTCGTCTGAACTTTTGAACAATAAAAATGTCATTTTTGCGGCCTTTTGATACTAGTGATAATGAATCGAATAGTTGTGGTAACTATTTTTATAATGTGTTAGTTTATGACCGTTTTACCTATCAAATTTTAAGATAGTATCAATTTATTAACACGTGTCATTTTCGACCTAAATATATTTTAAATGTGTAAAAAATATGTGTCATTAAATCTAACCATGATTTTTCCGTGACTTAATAAATGTTTTTGTTGGTTGTAAAAAACGTTTTTACTATATATACTTAACCAGAGAAACAAAAATTATATGCACGCCAATGCCTTATAAAGAAAACGCCGCATGCTAAACGTTTTTAGTTTTTATACTTGTCCAAGTAACTTCACCTAAACTATACAGGAGTTTTACTTTTCCTTTCATAAGTAACTTTCATCCTATGGTTTGGATATTACTTAACCACAAATCATTTTAAATAATGGGTAAATAGTTTGAGAAGCTTAGCGAAACAACACAACCACAAAAAATTCCTATTAGAGTTTAGAAAAAAATTTTTTTTTTTGTTACACGAAGTATAAGTTGTACAACATAGGGGTAAAATCAAACAATGTTTTGTATGTTAGTGTAATTTAAAAAAACAATTTAAAATCATTTTTGTTTTTAAATATTTGGACCAATTTTCCGTCGTTTTAAACCTTTGTACATGAGTTTATATCTTTTATTTCCCTTTTTATGTATTTTTCTGTGTTAAAATATGTTACTTAATAGTATTTTGCATTACAAAACTGCACTCACAACTTTTTTGTCAATTCCGTCAGTCCGTTTGTAAATTCACGTCATAGAGCTCTCGGCAATTTGCAAAGGATATTGCTATATATTGAAATTATATAATGAAAATTGTTTATTGAAGCATACATAACATGTGATTTGCAAATAAATATTCAAATCAACCTAAATTAAACAAATGAAAACGATATTATGTCTTAACAATAAACAGTTGTTTAACTTCATCAAACATGAAAAATGGTTGGTAAATTTGACAAGTATAGATGTACGCTATAATATTCAAGTTTTCCTTCTTTTTTTTTTAAATTTTCTTCGGCAATTCTCCAGTTTTTGTTTCCAAATTTCCTGACGAATATTTTTCTAATTTTCAAATTTTCCAAGTTTAATTTCCAGAATTAATTTTTTTCTGTAATATTCCAATTTTTATCATTAAATTGATTTTTAAAAATATTTCCTAATTCTTCAGTAATTTTTTTGTCATTTTGTAGTCCGCATTACATTTATCGTATTTTTTTAAATTTACTGCAAATCAAAAATCTCTTAGTCATTGCAGTTTGACTGACTTTGAAAATTCAAGACATAATTTTATAGTTTTTAAAGTTTCATCTGCAATTCTCCAATTCCTTATTTTAAGTTTTTTAATAGAATACTATTTTTAAAAATTTTGCATTTTTTTCTAATATTCTCTAGCCACTGAAATGTCTTGTGTTAAATTCTTCTCAATTACAAGTTCTTGCAATTCTGCAGATTTTTATTGAAATTACCTGAATAAATTTATAATTTTCCAAAATGTTGTCTGTGATTCTCTGATTGTTTGACTTTAGATTCTCTAATTACCTTGTCTTAATTGCTGATTTTATAATAATATTTCCGAAATTTTCATGAATTGTATTTGTTATTCTCAATAAAAAATGCTTTTTGTTGCCGTTACTGGTAACCCTCTACTTTTCATGTTAATAAATTGGAAATTCTTAAAATCTCTTCGCAGTAATTTTATAAATTTGCTAGAAAAAAGTTTTTCAAATTTTCGTCTAAAATACATAAATAAGTAAACGAATTAAAAAAAATCTCAAAATTTTATAGTTTTTTTTCTAGCATTAATGGTTAAACAACATGAAAAGCAACTTTTCAAATCACATTTTGTCCAAAAAATACTTTTTTGGGTATTGACGAAAAACGATTTTCTTTTAAACCCTGCTATATATTTTTACAACATGGAATTGTTTTGATAGAAATTAACATAAAAACCCATTAAGTTATCTCAGTTAAATCAATATTTATTAGAAAATCTGGAAAAATCGAAAAAATTTTTGGACTTAATGCGTGTTGATTCGTAACAATGTATAAAATTCGTTATGTTTCGTTCAAAATTGGACATAATGCTGTTTGTTCTAATTTATTCGTTTTACAAAAAAACTGGTGTTGGTAGTGAAATTATTCGACTTTGGGAAGGATGAAAGGTCAACTAAGTACCAGGTATATGTTTTTTTTTGTTTAATTTCTTCAAAAAATGCAAACTTACAAAATAATACTAATGTTAATAACATACAAAATCCACCTGAAAAAAAAAATCAAATTTGTTCCTGGTTAGGGTCTTCTTCGAGGCAGTCGCACATGGGATTTTCTTCACCTACATCATCTGCAGGATCTGGCATTTCAGCTTCTGGTTCCGTCGTGGTGTTTAAGGCATGATCAAAAAACAAGAGCGAAGAAAGCGGGACTTTAAATTCCCAGTCTTGTCCAAATCTTGCACAAAGCAGCTTTCGCACATCAGTTTTCTTTTCTTCTTTGATGTTATTTACCAGTGGTATCCCTTATCAAAGTTTGGCCTCGTTTTGTTATTGCCATTGGGTGCTTCGAAGCGTCGTCAAACATACAGGGTGTCCCAAAATTAGTGGACGAAACGCGAACCCTGTATGCTTTGGTCAAAAATAACCTCACTTTTTCCTATAAACATATATCGGCAAACGCCCCCAAGGGAGCTACGCCCCTTTTAAAGGGGGCACCCGAAGATGGTTTTCTCCACTTATTTTCGAAACGGATAAATATAAAAATTTTAAATTTTGGTATTCGCCCAATTTTGATATGCTGAATTTAGTTGTCATTTCATAATTTTCATTATTTAGTCAGGTGCGTATCATTTAGGGGGTGTGCCTAAAAAGATACTTAAAAAATATTGTTTGCAAAGTTTTTGTTTTTTTTTTCTTTAAATTTTAAAAATTTAAAGCTTTTTACGTAAAAAAGTACCTCTTGGTCAATAACGCTAGGAATTGCCATTTTCAAGAAAAACGCATTTAAAAATAACGCTGCATTATTAATAACAACTTTTATTAAAACTCAATAGCACGCTTTAAAAGTAAATTGACAAATAAAATTGCAAACAGATAAAAATACTAATTTATTTGAGGCAAATGTTCAAACAAGTTTCCGTTTTCCTGAATGCATAACCTGGATCTTTTTTGAATGTTTTGGGACGATCTAAGAATTTCAAATCGGTTTTCTCTTATTTGGCCTGCAGCTGCGAGAATTTGCCTCTTAAGCTCTTATGGAGTATCAATTTTGGTGGCATGAATAATATTGCACATATTACCCCAAAGATAATAATCCAGTGGATTAAGGTCGGGCGATCGTGCAGGCCAGTTTATTGGACCACCTCGGCCTATCCATCTGCCTCTAAAATTATTGTCCAGCCAGTTTCTCACCTGTCGGCTGTAGTGAGCTGGTGCCCCATCGTGCTGAAAAATTAGTTCCAGCCGAGTTTCTATGGGAATATCGTCCAGTAAATCTCTGAGATTGTTTTGAAGAAAATTTAAATAATGACGACCAGTTAACCTGTGTGGCAAAATAATTGGGCCTATCAATTTATCTCCTATCAAACCCGCCCATACGTTAAAGGAAAATCTATGCTGAAAGTTAGTTCGTCGAACTACTCTCGGATTCTCGATGCTCCAAAAATGAGTATTACGGCTGTTAAAGCCCTTACTCCTAGAAAAAGTGCCTCATCTGACCACAAAATTTTTTGACGAAGATTTGGGTGATTTAAAATCCAATGACAAAAGTCTACTCGAGCTGGAAAATCTTCTTCTTTTAACTCCTGAACCCTTTTATAATGGAAAGGATGGTATCCTAACATCTTAGTCATTCTTCCAATCTGAAATTATTTTTAAATATTTTAAATTGCATAGGAAATAAGCCTAAACCTTAGTAAGCCACTAAACCTTCCAGTTAGTCGTCAAAAGGATTTGTTTTCGGGTGTTTGATGTTTGTGATCAGACTTATCCAAGTAAATAAAGTAAATAATAATAATAATAGTAATTAGAGTATTTTGAAATGAATTTAATGCGATCCGACGATAATAATTAATAACAACACTATTTATACCAATCTCAATTTTCAGTTATAAGTACTTTAAATTTAATTTTTTGGATTACAAATTAGGTACTTAATTATTTATTTATCATATTTAATTTTACTTACATTTGACTTTGGGATATTGGTAATCTCTTCTAAGGTTCTCAATGATATTTGAGGGTTTTCTTCAATTAAATTCAGTACTTCCCCATAACCATCATTTGCAATTGGTCTTCCTTGCCCTCGAGCACGTTCGAAGGATCCATATTCAAGTGAATTTCTATGAATTCTAACAAAAACTTTCCAATGTGGAAGTCTTCTTGCAGGAAACCTCCGCCGATAATCTCGTGCAGCGGCATGTGCGTTTCAATTGCAAAACCCATACATAAAATAAATATCTACTTTTTCACGGGTCGAAAAGTCTTCCATAGTTAAAAAGATATTAACAATTTGAATGCAAAATGACAACTAATCAATTACAACAAATGTTAATGTCATTATGCAGTGTGTCAATTTTTTCCAAAGCCTGCTACTAAATTTTCATAAAAATTGGTAGTGAAAATAATACTATGCAGCGTTATTTTTAAATGCGTTTTTTTCGAAAATGGTAACTCGTAGAGTTATTGACCAAGAGGTACTTTTTTACGTAAAAAGTTTCAAATTTTTAAAATTTAGAGAAAAAAAAAAAAACTTTGCACACAATTTTTTTGAGGTATTTTTTTAGCCTCACCCCCTAAATGATACGCACCTGACTAATTAATGAAAATTATGAAATGACAACTAAATTCAGCATATCAAAATTGGGAGAATACCAAAATTTAAAATTTTTATATTTACCCGTTTCGAAAATAAGTGGAAAAAACCATCTTCAGGTGCCCCCTTTAAAAGGGGCGTAGCTTTCTTGGAGGGCGTTTGCCGATATATGTTTATAGGAAAAAGTGAGGTTATTTTTGACCAAAGAATACAGGGTTCGCGTTTCGTCCACTAATTTTGGGACACCCTGTATAGGTGGGCTCAAGTTTTATCTTAGTATGAACCTAGCTATTTTTTATAATTTTTTGTAAAAATATTCTATTCATGTCACTAATTCCATCAATTTTTTTCAGTATTTCTCTGAGATCTTTGTAGTTTTTAAGGAACCAGTCTTCGCCTAAAACCCTGACAATTCCGTATTGTTGGTAAATTTTGATATAAGCTATGGGGCTCAACACCTCTTTTCAGTTTTTCGTAGATGTTTCTCAACACGACCGAATACCCTGTCAGCAGGTAAATAGGACTTTTTATGTAGCCAGTATGTTAAGGCATGGATGACGTGTTGGTTTTTGTTTTGGCCTGCGCAGCCGTCCGCAAAAAGCCTAATTTGCGATACCGAATCTTCAATATGTACTTTTTCTAAAAAGTCTATGAAATTTCTTGAGCACCTCTTGCAGTTTGTGTCTCGTTCCAGACATAAAAATGTGGGTTTTTAGTTGCAACATCAGTTACACAAAAAGAGTAAAATGAAATTTGTCTGGAATAGAAAGCCTCACCAATACTGACTTTGGGAATTGCTTGCACTTGTTGCAAGTCAAACACGTACGTTATGCTCGCTTTTGGGATTTGCTTCATCAAAGTATGGAAAGCTTTAGCTCTCTTTTTGTGAATTACGATGTTTGAAATTAAACCTTCTTTGATAACACCATTTTCACAAGACTGAATTTCACTTTTAAGTCTAGCGCAATAGCTACAGGGATCGGAAGCGGGAGAGCCAAACCCTAGATTAAACTTTGTCTCAAAAATTTTTACGAAAAACGTTTTTTTTACTTTCAACTCGTATTCAACGGTAGTATTATAAAAGTGAAAAAGTCGATTTATGTTTAAAGATGAATGCAAGTAAAGTCGACGGCTTTTATTTCGTGCATAATGACTTTCGCAACCTCGCAAATTTGAAATAAACTCGTACACTTGCTTTCTTTTTGCAGAAAATTTCCGAAGTTTTTGATCCCCTCCTCGTTTCTCTACGATCCCGATTCCAGATAAAATTCCGTCAGCAATTGTGTTTAGTTTTCGCTGACCGACCCCAAACAACTTAGCAAAAAACTTGGAGCATACAGGTAGTCTTTGTTTTTCTGTAGATATCAAGAAATATTTGACTGCCACGCGATGTAGCTTGTTTTTTCTCACCACGAACTCGGCTGCGTTTTGGTTGAGCAACATCCATTAAAAAGGACAGTCTTTTATCTTGCTCCTTTCTGTCTGGTTTATAAAAAACTTTTCCCTTTGCTTTTGCTAGGATGCTTCTTGGTGGTTGAAAATTAAGCAACAAAGGGTCTTGATATCTATAAAAATAAGTATAGGTGTGAATATTTTTTATTGTAACAAACGAGCAATATCTTATAATCCATTTCCCTTTTTGTCTTTTGTCGTTTCCTTTTCCTTGACCCTTCATTATAGTTGCCCACAATAACACTGTTATCGAGGTTTTCCATTATAACGCACTTTAGCACCTACACTTTCTAGTTCCTAAATATTTTATTTAAAGAATGTAACTGGACAATTTACACCTGTTCCACTGCAGAAACTTACTGAATTGCAGGTTATAACAAACAAAACTAACACAACACTAGCTTGCTTGCTTGTTTTATGGCACTGCAACGAGGCAATTGCCAGCAAAATTTGGAAGCGACCTCGATGTTGACTGGCTCTGGACTAAATCGGGACCGCTGACTTGTACTTAATTATTTCAGACTTCTTTTATATTGCTGTGTGGTACTCCTCTATTTGTAGTGGTTAAGTCTATTAGTATGGACAAACACAAGATAGATAAATTTGACAAACATAAGACATCACAGGTTCTGGGATTCTACGGGAAAAGAAAACATAGACAAAACACGAATTGTTGAGCAGAACTATTATAACTGAATTCGATTTATATTCAAAAATGACATAATTAGATCAATTGAATCCTTATTTGGTTCAGACAAAACAGTATACATTGTTAAGGGGGTGGGGAAATTCCTTTTAACAAATTCATTATACGGATCAATATAAGGAATAAAATTTATAGGACATTCCAAAAAGAGATGATTTAGGTCTTCAACAGAGCCACGTTCACAATATGGGTTATCTTTAATCTTAAGTTTATATAAGTGTTCTTTAGTCAGACAATGGCCCGTCCGTAATCTGATTATTGTGGTTATATATTTTCGATTCTTGAAAGGTACATTTAAAAACCATTTGGTTTTTGGGAAAGTATTTTATGTTTTAGAGTATTGATAGTTCTTACTATGTACTAAAGTTTTCCAGTATACTTTAAACTGATTACTCATATCATCTTTGATCAGGTTATAAATTTCCATACAATGCACTTTCATATCTTTAGGGACATTCAGATCTTTACCTATTCTTGCCAATAAATCCGCCACCTCATTACCAGGAATATCCGAGTGTCCAGGAATCCAAGCAATTCTTATATCAAAATTGTTCTTATTAGCTAGAGAAATTAACTGCTTGGTTTTGATAGACCAGAAATCGCTTGAGGTTGATAGACCATATTTATTAATTTTTTGTATCGCGCTTCTGGAGTCTGAAAAGATTATTACCTTCTTCAAATGCTTATTTATAGCAACCTTTACAGCATCGTGTATAGCCACGCATTCTGCTTTACATATACTTATTGAGTCTGGAAGTCTAGATGAAAATTTATATTCTATGTCTGGAATATATATCCCATAGCCTAATCTTTTAGGTATAGGAGTTTTTGAATAGGAGTATTTGAATTTTTCTGTAGCAGTTAGAAAATATTGTTTTAACATAGTGTCACTCTTGTTCATTAAGTCTAAGATTTTAATTGGATTGTTCAGGATATCAAAACCAATTCCATAGTATGCATAATTTGTATCTTTACTTATTGTGTTTAGGTAAGAAAGGAATTTTTGTAAGGCGAATATCAAATATGGAACGTTATCAAAGTTAATGTAAGTTGGCAATGTAATCATTTTTCTCCGGATTCTCTGCAAAATCTCTAGTATAGGATGATTAGTTATTGAGGTCAACCTGGCAATGTATTTATTTGCCAAGGTTTTTCGTCTTTGCTCCAAGTTTACCATTGCTGCTTCCGCTAATAAAGCCGCTTTGGGAGTCGATTTCATACAACCCAGGCATATTCGCAATCCTTCAAAAAAGACAAATCCTTCAAAAAAGGTTTGAAAAATATTGAGCCAAAGTCCAGGTGGGATCGAATCATTGCTCCAAAAATTGTTAACAGGGTAAGATGGTCAGATCCCCACCAAACCCTACAGACAGCGCGCAGAATGTTAAGTGCTTTTTTAGCCTTATCAGCTATATGGTCAATGTGAGTGTTCCACTTTAGATGTTCTTGCAGAATATGTCCCAGATATTTAACATGGGGCTTATAATCAATAACATAATTGCCAATATGTATAGGTGGAGGGGGATTTTTGCGATTACCCTTTGTGAACCAAATTGCTTCACACTTCTCGACGGAGAGAGAAAGAGATCATTATCTTTTAAAACACTATTAATCATTGCCAATGCTCCATTTATTTTATTTGTCATAACACTGACATTGGAACCTTTCACAAAAACAGCCAAGTCCAATCAGCATATCCAATTATTTTTGCAGAATCTAAGTTCAATTGAAATAGCTCCAAGATATACAAATTAAAAAGTATAGTGCTCAAAGGAGAACCCTGTGGGAGTCCTTTTGTAGCTAGATATGGGCCCATGAATGTGCCATCAGCCTTTCTGCTGTATAGAAGTCTATTCACAATAATTTGATGAATAAGATTGTTAATTTCAATAGGAATTTGAAGATGATTTAGTTTATTATATTATTTATATATATTAACATTATCAAATGCAGACTTAATGTCTAAAAATACTGCAATGACAGATTCAGACCGACCAAAGGCCTCAAGGATGGAATTTGAGAGATAAGCAATATTATCATATATGCCCTTGCCCTTCCTAAAACCTAGTTGTTCATGTGTGAAAGTATTTCTGTTTTCAAGGAACCATTCCAATCGATTTTTAATCATGATTTGAAGGATCTTACAGCCACACATTGACAGTACTATAGGCCTATAATTTACCGGTAGGATAGGGTTTTTCTTTGGTTTTAGGAAATGAATAATGTTATATTTTCTCCATGCCTCTGGAATATGTCCCTCAAACAGACATTTATTATATATATTTAGTAAAGTTATTTTTGCTCTTATTGGTAGATGTTTGTACATTGGGTAAGCTTTGTCATCCATGCCAGGGGCGGACGATTTTTTATTTCTTAATGCGTTGTTAAATTCATTTAAAGAAAATGAAGTAACACTATTATTATCCCGTGGTTGCAAGACATCAAAATCGGGATCCAGATTCACACTAGACATATTTTGGAGAATTTCTTTTTTAATATCATCTGAAACATTATAGTTGCTTGAAGTATTATTTATATTATTTAAAAATTTTTTAATTTTATTCCACACATAACTAATATTTGACTCTCTGTTGAGAGTTTGACATAAAAGCTTAAATTTTTCTTTTTTCTTAATTTTTAGTCTCTTCTTTGTAGTTGCTATGCATTTTTTTGCAGTAAGATAATTTTCTAATGTAGGGGTATTATTAAAGTTATTTATTGCATTTTTCCTTTCTTTGATCCAGGTAGAACATTCCTTGTCCCACCACGAATTGCCAATGTTCTTAGAAACACCAACTGTTTAGTAGGAATAGCAATATCAGCCGCTCTATCCATGATGTCCATTAATTCATTATAGGTCATATTGAGGTCTTCTGCATCTATCTCTAGTATTATATTATCATGATAAAGTTGCCAGTTTGCTTTATTAAGGTTTCTGGCCATAGAAGGTGCCGTAAAAATTTTCCTTGCGTTGAGTTTTAGCGATAGATTTAGTTCTAAACAGGTCGGGTAGTGATTGCTGTTAGCACAGTCATGTATGACTTTCCAGCAACTGTTTACTGCCAATATACCACTTACCATAGTTAAATCAAGAGCACTAGAGTATGAGTTTGGACTTTGTACCAACGTACATGAGCCATCATTGATTACCACCAAATTATTATCTGAGATAAAATCTGCAATTAGTTTTCCCCCTTTGTTGATAGGAGAATCATCCCATAAAGGGTGGTGTGAGTTAAGATCACCCATTATAATGGTTTGTTCTATGTTTACACCCTGTATTAGGTCTTCCAATAAGTTGGTAGTAATATATTTAACAGTATTGACATATATATTTATAAGGTAAAGATTACCTAGGTGAATGGTAATGTATTGGGTTGAGTCAGAGTTGAAGGTTTTTAATTTGTTTGATGATATTCTTTTTAATACAGGTTGCAATCCCACCATAACCATCTGGTCGATCTTCCCTGATTATATTATATGTTGGCAGAGTAAAATTATAATGTGATTTAAGTCTCATTTAGGAATAAAATATCTGGTGATTCCCTATGAATTAATGATATCAAATTATCCCTATTGGAATTAATGCTACGAATATTCCACTGTATAATTTTAAGATTGAATTTGATGTATAATTTTTTAATTTTAAATATCTGTGTGGGAGGTATTATATGTTGTGTGTTAATTGTATTTATTTAATAGTCTGACAATTCCAGATCCAATTCTAGATCTGGGTTTTGACGGGATAATATGAGTTTTTTCAGGGTGTCAAGATAGTCATCATTTGTTGTATTCCTAACAAATTGTATACATGTTTCCATGTTACAAGGTAAATTGAAATTATGCTGTGCACTAATAGGCTTTTGAGAAGTTACTTGAGAAGGACTTGAAGAATTTGAGCACGAGAAAGACTGTGAATTGATTTGAATTTGAGAAGTGTGGTCAGGATCGGATTTATTAGGTCTAGAGTAAGGAAAAAATAAGGTTTCTTCATGGAGTTTTCTGTCATAGCCTTTGTGGACTATTCTTTTTTTATTGTTATTGACTGTAGCAACTTGAGAGTATGCCCTTTTAATAGTGCTATTGTTCATGTTTTGGGTTCTTCTTTGGTAGGGTGTAATAGGTGTTGAATTTTGGGGGTACTGAGATTTGTCTCTTAATATTGTGTTGGGAAAGTCACTTGGATTGTAAGCAAATTCTCCTTTGGTGATATAATATTTTTTGCATGCTTTATTTGCATCATGGAAAGTTAAATTTTCAAAAGCCATCAGTTCCTTAATATTTTTTTGTCTTATATATTCTGGACATTTTTTTGAAATTGATTTATGGTTTTCTTTACAGAAGAAACATTGTGTGGTATAAGAATATCAATTTCCATCATCCAAATGATTTTCCTCCAGTCCACAGTTAAAACATCTTTCCCGGCCTTTGCAGTTTGTTTTTGTGTGTCCAAAACGTAGACATCTATAGCATTGGGTCACTGGAGAAACATATATTGTGACAGGTCTTTCTAGTCTATATAAATTAATAGATCTTGGGAGAAGGATACCTTTAAAAGTGAACAAAACGGAACCTGTGGGTTCATAAGATGTTGTTTTATCCTTAATTACTTTTCTATTTAACCTTTTAATATTAAGAATTTCAATATCTCCATTTACACTGCATCTTTTTATAATTTCATCCTCTGATATGTCAGTGTCTATTTGTCGTACAATTCCTTTGCATGTAACAAAGTTAAATGGGATAAATATTTTGTAACCCTTATTTATAAGAACTTTATTTTTAATAAAATCATTGGCTGACTGAAAATTAGTAAATTCAATGGAAATTCTATTTAGGCCTTTATTATTAATTTTTTTAATGTCTGTTAAATTTAAATTAAATATGTCTCTTGCTATTTTAATATTATTGAATTTTCCTATATTGAAGCCAACCTGTTCTGTAGATTCCAAGTAAACAACAAAGGGACCTGAATCTGTTTTTGAGTAAAAAACTGTGTTATTTATTGAAGAATGTGACTCTGATGACCCTGGATCTATTTGGTTCACGTTTGACTCACATTTACTAATATCATTAATAACAAAATTACAAGGAATATTTCTCAAAGATTTTACATTTGATTTGGATACTGATTGTTTAGCTGGGGGGGATCCGTCCCCCCCTGTGTCACTCATTATGTAAAAGGATGTAAATAATTATATTTTATTAATTACCTAATTAGAAGCTAAAAAATATCTCAAAAAAGTCAAAACGAAAGCATCTGAAGAAAAATCAAGCTATAAATCAGTTATGCTCAACTTACCCTTTTATAAACAAGCACCACCCAAGTTAGTCGTGAGGAAAAGACTTTTCTTAGGTCGCGAAAGCTTATCTCAGATAAGGCAAGAATTTACGTTGCTGCTACTACCACGGTATTCACAGCAAATGAACACTAGCTTTATATATCAGCTGTTTTATTCGAGACAGCGCCTTCTAGTGGCGAAATAACATAATGCGTTTTGATTCGACTACATCTGCGGACAAAATGCATTTTGATGTGAACCCTATACTTTGCACGTCGATTTCACAGTGATATAATGCCGTTTGAAACGTTTCATTTTTACAGGATTGTAGAACACAATAATTAATTTGCAACTCCGCTTCAAGCTCAATTTTGTCCAATTTGGATAAAATGCGTTTTGAAAAGATGCTCCTCAAATGTTCTTTGATCATACTGGTAATAATTTACAAAAACTTCTTCTGCTTATCTATTTTTTTGCAATTATTAACTCAATTTTAAAAAGCCTCTGAAATATTTTTACCAATTTACAAAAATATCTTCTGCAATTGTACAAGGTGATTCATATAGCATGGAGGTCTCTAAGATGTTGGAACTGCGAACAAAGCTAGTGGGTTTAAGTAAATTTGAATATCCTATCTTAGATAATAATAATTAATTAACTTAATGATAAAAAATTAAAGTCATAACAACTTGCAGGAAATTACAAACAACAAAATTAAAATGGTAAAAAATCAAATATTGTAAACCAAAAATTAACATGGATATTGTTAAATGTGTTTATTTGTTAAATTTTTTGATTTCCAATGAAAATCATGGTTTTAGTTTGAATGTCAGTCAATTAATGTCTGGGAAATAAATGCGAGTTTTACAAAAGAATTGAGAATATTTAGAGAAATAAATACATACAGTAGCAATGAGATTTAAATATTGTATTTAACACAACCATTGTTATATATAATAATTAGGATAATATTCCTCTATTGGTCAATGACTGGAAACCAAAGATCCTGCTCTTAAGTGAGAATCATGTTACAGCTAAAATTATAGAACTTGTGAGTTACTCATAAATAGTTGCAGTTCCTTCATTTTCATGTAGTGCAATTCCTAAATTACTGTAATGAAAATTCTATAATTATTAAAAATCAGTCTGGTTTGCCTGAGTGTCACTCATGTTAAACTATTGTCATTAATATGTGGTAATCTCTCAGAGCCATTGCCAATAATTTATTTACCATTACTGGTAATTCTTATTTACTCGTAATTTAATATTTTTTTAACACTCTGATGAGTTTTTAATGCTGCGACTGCTAAAATAGTTTTAAATTGTAGAAATTCCTTTGAACCTCTTTTAGCTTACCATACGTTGTGTACTTCTCAGTTTTTCATATAATTCAATATGTTCGCTAGAAACAAATACAAATAAGATAACACTCCAAATTCATAATCTTTGGTTTTTAGCTTACAAGAATTTATAATAAATCACATGTATTTATTTCGTAAAATTATATATCTACCTCTTAAAAATATAGCAGAATTAAAAAAAATGTAAGTCACTAAATTAAAATATATTTTGTAGGCATTCCAAAAGCTGCCACCTTCAAAAGTTCCACTACAGGCAACTACAAGGACAGCTACAACATAAGCTGGGAAGTAGAATCCTTAAGTCCCATAGAAGAATATCAGCTTCTCTTCAGAAAAGCTTCTAGTCCTTTTGTTAGTGCCGGAGACGATCCCCAACCGTTACACCATCAAGGAACACAAAGAAAATTTGGGGTAAAGTTTAAAAAAAAAACCGAGTTAATCCCGAAATGCAATGCGACAATTTGCTAAACTTGCAGGAAAACCGTACGTATTCGGCAGTGGGGTACAGTGTGGGTTACGGTAGCAGTTATCCCTGGTCCGGCAAAAGCTTCCCGGATTGGAGAAATGTAATTTTGCCGGCTTCGAGGGCTTCGAGTAACAACGGGGTGCAGACGATGAGTTATGTGATCCGGGGTCTCGAACCCGGAAAACAATACGAGGCCAAAGTGCAGGCCCGGAACAAGTTCGGATGGAGTCCGGTCTCGTCGTTCTTGTTCCAAACTACGGAGAAAGGTAATGAATTTTGAATAAGAAAGAGAAATTATTTGACACGCAGGACATTGTGGGTAGTTTTCACTTGTTAGATATAATTTTTTATGACATTTGACACTAATTCTCTCCTTATCAAATAGTATTTTTGTGTTGAAGAAACAATTTTTAACTGTTGAACAAAATGATCATAAGGCCAGTAAAATTGCGCAAAAATCTTATAAAATATGAGGTATATTACTAAAACCGATCCTCTATACCTGAATTACGAAGAAATAAATTAAAAATTTAAAAATGATAGAGCTCTTATTAGGTGAAACCCATCATATTTCTTAAGAAACGAAACAACAACGACGTTGATCCTTGCCGCCATACTTAAAGTATTAAAGTATATATTTAAAAAGGGATATTCATGTTTCTACGATTTACCCTTTCACTCTAGTTTATTAATATGTTGATTGGATTTTGTATATTGACACAGCTCATGTTGGGCGATATAAGTTATGGCATAACTTTAATGGATATGACTTGCTATTTCTCTCAGAAAATTTGATCTTATTTAGAAGCAAGGTATGACTTAAAAATATGAAAAAAAGACTTTTTTAATTAATCTGCATGGCCTTTGGTTTGAAAAATAGCCCAGCAACAACTCTGTTTAACAAGGAAAAATGTAATTTTTATTTATTTATTTATTTATTTATTTATTTATCAAAAATAAATAGGATGTTAAAAGACCGAAACCCAAAGGAACATCCACAAATTACAAAGTGTTTCAGGTGTACTTAACTAATACAAAATTAAAAAATAATACAAGAGCAGAAATACAGTAAAGTGCTAAGTTTCTAATTTTGTGTTTTTGTTAATTAGAACAAGGATCTCTGACTCTGTTTTTAAACATAGAAAGAGAGCGGCAAAATAAATCGACAGAAAAAATTCGGAATTATATAAGGAAAGCATACGACTTAACGGCGAATTCCTTGCTACATTGGTTCTATACAAACAGACTGGCAACAAATAAGAATTTCGAAAATTTCGCTGAGGTATATGAAAAGGTATTTGGAATATTAGATAACTCGAGTCAATCTGATAGTTAAATATTTTATAGAGAAAAAACATGTCTGTGTGAGAGCGCCGTGTTTCAAGTGAAGATAATTGATATTTAACTCTAAGTTCTATTAAATTAGCATGTAGGTTAAATATACCAGTATTTTTATAGTCCAAAAATCTTAAAAATGTATTTTGTATTGTTTCCAATCTGTTAGCATGCACCGCATATTGTGGAGCCCAGACGACGGAGGCAAAACCCAAACGACTATAAATATCGTCAAAATATAATGCTTTTAGAAAGCTATTAGAGGTTAATAGCCTACTATTTCTTACAATTAATCCGAGCATTCTATTACACTTGATGCTTAAGTAATTAATATGTTCTGCAAAAGTTAGCTTTTGATCATATATGACACCCAGATCCCTCACTTTATCAGTCCTCTTAAGTAGAATTCCATTAAAATTATAGTCGAATTGAAATAGGTTAGTATTACGTGTAAAACTAATGAATGCGTATTTATCATAATTAAGGTAAAGTTTATTTCTCTGACAATACTCATAAAATCTGTCCAAATCATTTTGTAAGAGAAAGCAATCACCGAGATTATTAATGGAAGCAAGAACCTTAATATCGTCTGCATAAAGTAATATTTTGGAGAATGTAAAACATTTTATAACATCATTTAAATAGATTATAAATAGTAAGGGCCCAAGTGGGAACCTTGAGGTACGCCTGAGGTAACTGGATACATGGAGGACTGGTGGCCATGTACACCGTACAGTGACATGCTGGGATCGATTAAAAATGTACGACGCCAACCACCGCAGGAGATCTCCATGAACTCCCAATCCAGCAAGTTTCTGTAATAAAGTGTTATGATCAATTTTTTCAAATGCTTTGCTGAAGTCGGTGTACACAGAATCTACCTGCGTCTGACAATCCATTGAACAGAGTATATATTCCGAGTAAACAACTAAGTTGGAATCAATTGATCGTTTGGGAAAAAAACCGTGCTGCTCATCGATAATTATAGGTTTTAGAAAATGTATCAATTTATTATAAATTAATGATTCAAAAATTTTACCGAAGATATCAAGTTTACTTATTGGTCTATAATTTTTCACACTAGATTTGTCACCACTTTTATAAATTGGCACCACATTAGCCATCTTCCACTTGCAAGGGAACACACATTGCTTAAGAGATAAGTTATAAATAATAGACAATGGTTTATATAGCGACTGTGCAATTTTTTTTACAAAAAAAGACGGTATACCATCAGGCCCGCCACCCTTACGCTCGTCCAAGTCGGACAGAGCTCTCCATACTTCCTCTGAATCTAAAAAGAATGCATCAAATATGGGTGAATTATTATGATTTACTGACTGTACATAGAGTTGAAAAGCTTCCCTAAAAAAGTCTAGAATATTTGGCTGACCTGAGGTCCCCGCGCAGCTTTCTGATCAAGGTATATAGAATTGGGTATCCCACTACTTTTATTGTTAACCGAGATCAATTGCCAGAATTTCTTTTTATTCTTTGAAATATCATTATCAACAGATTTTACATAACTAACATAATCCGATCTGTTTTTGAAGGTGGTAGACAATGGTACAGTGAAAACATCTTGTCGAACTTGCATTGTCTTATTTATTTAATGTAACACGACGTTTCGGTTGGTAAGTATCTCTAACCGTTATCAAGTGTAAACTGACAGCAAACTACTATTCTATAGGCTTATATACTAGATGTGTGCAGCGATGTGGAAGGGAAAGTCATCCGTGAAAAGAGTTGGGGGGGGGGAGGAGGACACGCATTTCTCTAGATCCCACACTGTCCTGAGAGTAGAGGCTTCCAGATGTTGGGTATATCGACGCTTGGTTGGCTAAAGATCCTCTGATTCTGTGAAATGAAAGCTGCCTCTACGAACTTCCTCTTCCGCCAGTACTGTTCCTTGTGCAGAATCTTGGCTTCTGACCAATGGATATTGTGTCCATTATGCCACGCGTGGAGGAACACATCAGCTTCCTGCGAGAGACAAGAGACGCCAATGTCATTCCTACTGGTCTACGTCTCAAAACCGCTATACCAGGTGGAAGATCAGAACGTATTCTTGAACGTGCCAGTATGGAGCTGCTGCGATCTCAACTTAGCTACCACCGTTGGAAGAAAGCAAAAATAGAAATCGAATGCATTCAGCGATTCGAAGAAATCAAAGAAGTTACATTGGAGGAAGACTATCAACCAATCTTTGACAAAATAGACTTCACTTGCCAGAAACTAAGAGAAAAGCTAAGAGCAGGCCACCTTTCAAAACTCCAAAACCTTAAATCCAGACAAACCGGCAGGACTCAACCAGCACCAACTTTAACCTCCCCGCCACCATCATTAATGTGTCAAAAAGAACCCTTACCGATGCTGAACAAAAGGTGTTAAACAGAGGACTAAACTTCGCCATATCCTCAAAACCATCCTTTATAGACATAGTGTCTTCAGTAGAATCAATCCACCTACCACGTCCTAAGGCCGATGAATTTCGACACGAGGTAAGGGTTGCTCTAGACTCACTTAAAAAACAGAAACCTTCGCAGAACATCAGCAAAGAAGAGGAAACAGCTCTCAGGAATCTCAGAAGTAAAAAGAACATCAAAATTCATCCTGCAGATAAGGGCAATGCAACTGTGATTATGGACCTGGAAACCTACGAAAACAAGGTTGAGGAAGTTTTAAACAAAGGCGAATACAGGCTACTATCTAAGGATCCGACAACCATAGAAGGTCGAATTTATAGAGCACTTAAAAAGTACTCCTCAACATGGTCGGATGCGGTACGCTTTAGGCTGACACCACATTATAGCAGACCTCCACACCTATACGGACTACCCAAGATTCATAAGGAGCAAATGCCTCTGCGGCCCATCACGAGCTCTAGAAATTCGCCGACATCAGAACTCTCGAAATTCCTTTTGGAGATCATTAGACCGATCCAGGGAAATGCAGCGTCTTTCGTGCGAAACTCTGCCCACTTTGTAGACCTTCTTGGAGGGATCGGAGTCGAGACCAATGACAGATTGGTGAGTTTTGATGTCGAAAGTCTCTACACCAATGTACCCATAGGAGAGTCTCTTAACATCATCCGAGACAAACTAAGCAAGGATGCAGCTTTCTCAACTCGGACCACACTGCTTTTGGACGGGGTGATGGAACTTTTGGAGATCTGTCTTCGTAATTCTTACTTTCAGGTCAAGGATAGATTCTACGCCCAAGACGAAGGACTTCCGATGGGTTCATCTCTTTCCCCAGTAATAGCAAACATCTTTATGGAATGGTTTGAGGAACATGCAATAGATATCTCCCATTGCAAACCCAAGCTCTGGCTTCGATATGTGGACGACACCTTCATCATCTGGGACAAAGAGGAAAAAGCACTTCAGGAGTTTCTGCTTCACCTCAACAGTTTCAGACCAACAATCAAGTTTACGATGGAGACAGAGAAGGACTCAGCTCTACCTTTCCTAGATGTCCTCGTTAAAAAGGTCGGCGAAAATCTACGAACTTCAGTTTATAGAAAACCAACACACACGAGCCAGTATCTGCATTATGAGTCCAACCATCCTGCAACCACCAAAGTAGGCATCATAAGATCCCTCTACAATAGAGCTCGAACCATCTGTAGAAACGACGAGGATCTCAAGACTGAAGTGGATACCATCTACAAAGACCTACAACAGAATGGATATCCAAAGAAGCTAATAAGTAGGACCATCCAAAGGAGGCGTCCAAATCAAATCAGAGACGAGGCCACCACGACAACCAGACTTCTACCCATACCTTACATTAGGGGTACATCGGAACAAATCCGACGCATTGCCAGCAAGTACAATATTAGAACTGCCTTTAGATCTAGCACCACTATCAGAAGCGTGGTATCAAAGACCAAACCAGATGGCATGTTGGATATCAAAAATTGCGTCTACCGGATCCCATGTGAGTGCGGTGACTCATACATAGGTGAAACGAAGCGCCCTGTAGAAATCAGAGCGAAGGAACATCGCAGCTGGACCCAAAGAGGAGAGGTTTCCAAATCCGGAATAGCAGAGCACGCGTGGCATAATGGACACAATATCCATTGGTCAGAAGCCAAGATTCTGCACAAGGAACAGCACTGGCGGAAGAGGAAGTTCGTAGAGGCAGCTTTCATTTCACAGAATCAGAGGATCTTCAGCCAGCCAAGCGTCGATATACCCAACATCTGGAAGCCTCTACTCTCAGGACAGTGTAGGATCTAGAGAAATGCGTGTCCTCCTCCCCCCCCCCCAACTCTTTTCACGGATGACTTTCCCTTTCACATCGCTGCACACATCTAGTATATAAGCCTATAGAACACACTTGATAACGGTTGGAGATACTTACCAACCGAAACGTCGTGTTACATTAAATAAATAAGACAATGCAAGTTCGATAAGATGTTTTTTTAACATAATCCGAATGTATCATTGTTTTACTTTGTCAACGTAACTCACTAAATACGCGATAATGAATTTCAGAGTTTGATCTTTTCCATTTTTTATGAGCTCGATTCTTTTGCAAAATGTTATCAATAGTTTTTTTACTAAAATAAAGTGGAAAATTTTTATTAATTTGTTTTAAAGGTACAAAATTATTTATTGCATGGTTTATAATTTCATAGAATTTACTTATACATAAATTTATGTTATGATTTTTAAAAATGTTCTCCCAATCAAAATGATCAAAATGCAAATTTAGACCATCGTAATCACCTTTTTTAAAATTATAAAGATTAGTCTTATTCTTGCAATTAAGTTTATCCACTGGTGAAAGGCAAGTATCAAATTCCATAGATTTGTGATGGGGGTCCTCTTGGACCAAAGGCAGCTGATAGTGCTTAATATTTTGACAAAACACTAAATCGTTGGTTAAAATTAAATCAAGTATTCGGTTATTTTGATTTTTGAGATTATTCATTTGGAAAAGACCAAAGAAGTTAAGCATGTCATAAAAAGTATTAAATTTAGGATTATGATTTTCAGCTACATAGTAAGTTTCTCTCGGTATCCAACCAATAGTAGCGAAATTAAAATCACTGCAGATTAAAATGTTATCCCCTAATATAAAATTTGATATGCTATAAAGCTTATCCAAAAAGCAGGTTAGCGCAAGATCATTACCTGGTGGAATATAAACACAACAAAAATGGGCTTTACCGCCATTCTTAAAGTAAATCGTAACCCAGGCATCCTCTGCATCACTTTTTCACTCTGAACGTCTCACAACAGTATATTCGTCTGACAGCAATTAAACATCCACCTCCATCACTTTTCACGCTCCCAGTCTGTTCTTGGTCTCGTCGAAAAACATGGTAACCATCGATTAGTTCGGAATCAAAAACATCAGTATTCAACCAGGTTTCTGTTAGAAAGATACAATTTAAAGTTGTTGGAAAGAAAATTACACTTGAAATCATGAGTTTTAGATCTTAGGCCCCTTACATTTTGATAAAAAGATGAAAAAAATGTGAATAGGATATATTAAGACCAAGAAAATATCACTGCCACAATTCTAAGCTAAATTCTAAAGAAAAAGCCTACATAGTAAGTAAATCTTCCTCACTTCTTATTTGCTTGGCATTGCTTTCGGGCATTTTTCGCACTAAAATATTGCCATTATTAATCCAGACATATTTGTAAAACTTGGCTCGAGCTTGTTCGCGAGTTTTTTTAAAAAGGAGTTTATTATGTGGGGATAGATGTTCATTTATGAATATGTTATTTGATATACCTTCAAAAGAGAGACCGTCTTTATTATTACCTCTTCTTAGTTTTGAGACCTGAAAACAAGGTCTCGTTTTCCGTTTTTAATATTTGAATTACCTTCATTTCTTCACTTAACTTCTTTAGAGATTCCTCAAACTCCGACACCTTATGAGAACAAAAATCCACAGGCTGTAAAAGTTCATCTTACTTAGTGCGGAACTCGCGAATTTGAGCCTTAATATCACTCATAAAATCGACCATTTCAGCTTTAAATCCAATATCACCAGTACTCGTAGAATGACCCATCCCAGTTGGGGCATCGATTAGACTTTGACCCACAGGATCGCCGCTGCCGCTGCAACTTGATCATTTCCACAAAATGCCCAGTTTATCGCTAATGATACTTACTTGGTCTATCGACAGACCTAAACACATTTAGCATGATAAGAATTCCTACAGATTCCTTGGCATTGTATACCTGGAGATTTTTTCGTTATTTGTGACGTGCAGGATATACATATTGGCGACATTGTTTACTTAATTAGCCGCGAACTACTTCATATGTCGTTATGAAATTATAGAGTATCACTAAGAACACTGTAAGTTACAAAATGGCACAAAATTTACTTTATTTAAGAGACTTTAGCTACTAAATATTGCGTTTAAATAGAGAGCTGCCTAAGTACACACTGAGAAACGCTATAGACTGTGTTTTTGTAAGTTTCGTCTACTTAAATTACCTTCTTTGCAAAATGGCAGGGTTCGTCGGAACTTACAAGTAGGAATAAAACAAGTTTGCGGTTAACACCAAGCAAGAGTGCAATTTGTTAAAATATTGTAATTCATTTATCAGTGTCTATTTGTGTGAACTACATTTTTTCAAGTAAAAAAATCAGTAATCTCTTTTAAGTGTTTTTGGATTACCACTGATTGTTAAATGCCTGAGGAAGCTGAAATTAAACTGGCGAAACGTGGTACTAAACTTATGGTGTTTTATTCCTACTCCTAAGTACCGACAAACCCTGTCACTTTGCAAAGAAACAATAATTTATAATTTTGCCAAAAATTCTTGATATATTCGTTTAATCTATCTTTGCTTTAAGAATGATTAAAATCTTAGCAGTTTTTATTTTGCAATTTTTTATAATTCGAATAATTGGCGCATTCACTGCAAAAACACAGTAATTAACAGTTTTTAAAAGCCAGTACACAAAATAAAAAGATTTAATAATATTGGTATGTTAAAAATTGTTCTTTAAATGATTGCCCGCATTTGTTCCAAATACACTTACCATATTTATTCACTGACAAATTTCAATGAAAAATGGCGAACCCAACGACTTTTTGTTTATTTTTTTTCCTATGTTTAATTACGTTTATTGTCCTATATTTATTTATTATCCAAGTCCAACAGTATTTCAGAAATTTGAATAATTTTCTCTGAATGATTTAATAAACGATGCGCTACTTTGATATAAGGATTGCCAAATTTCTAAAAATTATTAAATATAAAAATTAGACAACGTGATATATAAAAATAGAAAATGACACTATGTCTAATCTAAAAAAATATTATTTGTAGTATTTACCTTTTATTCATCAGAGAATTTTTTAGAAAATTAAAACAATATATTAGCGATACCCAGTTTATTTTGCTTAAAGGCAATTAAACAAGAGAAACCTTGTTTGCCTCTAATGCGTTGACTAAAAGATGCATGGAGATTAATCAATAGATTTATGACTGTTTTCTTGACTACAAAAAAGCATTTGATAAAGTTCACCATAACCACCCTTTTAAACTGTTTAAAAGTCAATGTATAGACACAAAAGATAAATATAATAATAAATAATTTGACACACAGACGGCTAATATTAAAGTTGATAGTGAACTTTAAGAAGAAGTAAACATACAATCTGGTGTAAAGCAATGATGTGTACTATCGTCGCTAGTATTTAGACTTTATTTGCAAGAAATTATTCAGAGAGCACTGGATGAACCAACAATAGAAGTAGAAGTTAATGGAATACCCATTAGCAATACCTGGTATGCAGACGTTTATTTATAGAACATTTATTGCTGAAATAATATAAGATTAACAGAGATTGTTTGAGCAAGTAGTAATGAGGAGCGAAAAGAGTGGACTTACCTTAAATATTAAAAAGACCAAATCTATGACCATTCCAAAATCAGTCTAGTAATAGAAAAACCCATGGAGCAACGGAAAACTAGTAGAGAAAGTCAGTAAATGCTAATACTAAGGAACCACGTTCAATGAAGGTAATGAGTACAGTAAGGAAATAAATCAAGAATTAAACAAGCCAGAACCATATTTTCTAGAATGAGAAATATGTAAAATTGGTTAAAGTTACAACTTAGAGTCAAAATACTGAGATGCTGCGTTTTCTTGGTGTTGCTAATTAGAAGTAAGAAAAAAAATACAGTTAAAGACGAGATGAAGAAAACGAAAAAAATAAAAGATGTAGAGATTTAAAATTTAAATAATAATTGAAATAAATAAAATAAGATAAAATATAATTTAAATGAAAAATACAATACAAAAATAGAATTTTGTTTATTATAATTAAATAGAATAAAATTTAGAAAATAACAAAACTCAATAAAATGAAAAACAGAAATGCAACAAGTAATGTAAAAGCACAATCTCTAATAGCAAAACCGATAGCATTCAAACGAAAATGAATAGATATATTAATAAAATTGCATGAATAGAACTCAAGCTGAGGATACAATTTTAAAAATAAAACTTAAGCTTAGGGTAAAAAGAATTTTTATTACATATTTTAATTGTATTAACATCAGAGTATTAAATAAAAAAAATGAAATATGCAATTAAAAGAACCAAGAGTAATTATTACCTAAATCCTTTCTTATTTTTTCTTTCTTATCCTTGTTTTTTAATAATTATTTACTTAAGTTGATGAATTTTAATATTAGTTTGTATTTTATTTAATTTATTGATTAGAGAAGTACTTAATTATCTACCAATATATTTCATTTACTACTCATCACAATTTTGTCTCAATTTATTTTAATATTTTTTATTCCAGTCTAAACTGTTTTTTTTGTTTGTTATCTCTTAGATATTTTTAAAAAAATTCAAAAAAAGAAAACATAAAAAAATAAGGAAACTTTATAAGCTTAAATATAAAAACATAAAGGCACTAAAAAAATAACACAATAATATTAAATTAAGTTAATAAGAGTAAATTAATAAGAGAAAGAATATAAATAAGACCCTGCTTATATTTTAAAAAACAAAATTTAAAATAATGTATTAGAGAAAAGAAAAAAGATTTAATAATAAAAAAAACGGTTAAAAGTTGAAATTAAAATATTATTCAAAATTTTAAAACCTAATTTAAATTGAAGTAACAATATAAGAAAACAATTAAGAATTATATTTTATATTTACAATATGAAAAATACAAAATACTATAGATAGAAAACAAAATAATGCCCTTTAAAAAAAATTAAAATATAAGATGAAGGATTTTGTATAAATGCTGCTATTGATGGACTATATAAATTAAAGCATAACTTACATAGATCTGACTCACCAGTGCCTTATGTATAACCTAAAGGATTTATTCTTTGGGTTTTTTATGTTTATTGTTTTAGTTTTCTTAAAACTTTTTAATATTTATATCACAGCATCTGATATGTTTTAACTCTTATTTTAAATATTAATACTTAGTTTATTTACCCTTTTTCACATTATTTAATAAATGAATATTGGAGAAAAAAAATATGACTTAAGATTAAACAATAAAAAAATACTACAAAATAATAATAATAGGTAACAAAATAAGACTCGACACATAGTTTTGACCTATAAAATTAACATTTTTTTAATTACCTTGTTCTATTTTTTTTGTTACTTTCTTAATTTTCGCTTCATGTTAGTTTTTCTGCTTGCATATTTTCATTTTTATGTCCAATGTCTTTATTTTATTCTTATCTTATACAATGGTATATCTTTTATAATATTATAGCCTACATTTCCCAATAGTCAACATTTCCTTTGCTATTTTATTTATTCTTTTCGATTAAATATTATTATAAAATGCATTTTTCTCGAATCAATAAATGCAGTATATGTATATAATAAATTAAAAAATACAAAAAAATACTCTAATGTAACATTAGAGTTTAAAAAAAAAATAACATACAATTAAAACAAATGAAATTAATTAACAATTAATAATTATAATTAATTAAAAAGTATCCCCTAATTTTTCTATACTTTACAATTTTTTTGTACTCAATATTTATTTATACAGGGTGTTTCAAGATTCACTACATATATTTTAAAGGCGTATTCCTGAGGTTCAAATAAGACTTTTTTTTTCCTATAAACATGGGTCCTAAAATGCACCCCCTTCAAGCTACAGCCATCGCAAGAAGTGTAAAAAAAATCGATATTTAAAAACTGCGTCTACAGTTTTGCATCAAATTTAACGAAATTTGGAATACTCCTGTTATTTTAGGCGGTCTATTTACTTTTTATCTTAAAAAAAGGTGTAAAACTAATTTTAAGGGGTAAACTGAGGGGATGCACACTTTTAACGGTCAAAATTTTATGAACGCATACATTTTTTTTAAAATTAAGCTACACCAGAATATGGGCCATACAAAAATCTAAATTTTATGTCTCTCGCATTTTGTTGATAATACGAATAGTTTTTGAGAAAATCACCGATTAATAAAAGGCTACCAATAACGTAATAATTAAAATTTAAACAGATAATATTAAGTAGTAGGCTGTGACTATTTGTTTTAGGACATTTTTTAAGCGGCACGACATTTAACAATAAATAGGTAGACTGGTTTTGCTATTGTTGAAACTTTGTTATTGAGTTTTTTTCAATAAATTGATGAACAATTATTAACATTAAAAAATGACGGTTTATAAAAATACCAAAATTGGTTAAAAAATTATTTAACATTTATTAACATAATAATTAATTATTTTTTAAATAAACAATAAACTTCTGAGAAACAAATATTTATTTAAATAAAAAGTGCTCGAAATGCGCACTCCCCGCTGCAATACAAGCCTCCATTCGTCTACTCATAGATTGTCTTACTCGCTCTAAAATTCCGGGAGTATTTCTTATTGTTTCAAAGGCATCAATAATTCTTTGCCTTAGGACCTCGAGCGAAGGCACTTGACCAGGATTATAGACGAGGCTTTTTACATATCCCCAGAAAAAAAAATCCAGAGAATTGCAGTTCGGGGAGCATGGCACTACCAATCTATCTCTCAGGAAACAGAAAGTTCAAATAGTCACGCACTGTTATACGGAAATGAGGGAGGGCACCGTCATGCATAAACCACATGTTCGCTCGCACATTTAAAGGTTCATTGTCTAGTAAACCATTTAAATGGTGCTGTAGAAAGTCTAAATAAGTGTCGCCAACTAAAATTCTAGGAAAAAAGAAAGGACCAATTAACTTATCTCCCACTAAACCTGCCCATACATTAAGGCTAAAGTGCTTCTGGTGGTGAGATTGCCTAATTTCGTACGGATTCTCTGCTGCTCAAACATGCACATTGTGAAAATTCACCACCCCTTCCCGCGAAAAATGAGCTTCGTCTCTGAATAGAATACTTGATAAAAAATTACTATCTCTCGCGCATCTCTGAAGTAACCACCTTGCAAACTGTAAGCGCCTTGGGAAATCTTGAGGTAGCAAAGCTTGAACTCTTTGAATATGGTATGGATACAAGCTATTTTCGTGCAAAACCCGCCAGACAGTTGCATGAGAAACATCCAAATTTCGAGCTATTTGTCGGGTGCTTAGGCCAGGATCGTCGTCGATGGCATTCAAAATTTGCTCCTCTGTCACTGGGTTTCGTGCTTGTTGCGGTCTGCCTGCATTGTTCCTGGGGGTCCGAAAACTACCGTATTTCCTAAGATGCTGATGTGACTCTGAAAATTTTCGTACATTCGGGAGTCGGCGATTAGGAAACCTTAACTGATAGAATCTTTGCGCTTCATACGCGTTACCATAAGCAAGACCATAAACAAAATGGATGTCTGCATGATGTTCGAATGAATAACGTTCATTTTCCATTTTAGCAATGTTAGCGTTTAGAAATAAAACATGGGAATAAAAACTACACTTTAAATCTAAAACGGGAAGTAAACTACTAGAATTAAACAAAGTCAACAATGACAGTAAATTTATTTTACTCCAAATGGCAAGCAAGTTAAAAAATGTTTAAAACAAATACTCGCCTAAACCTCAAAAATAAAAATGTTAACAATTGCGAAACACAGCCTACTTCCTACATTTTTTCTTTGATTTTTAATTTACGATATTGCTATTCTTTTATTCACCGGCGATTTTCTCAAAAACTAATAGTCGTATGAAAAAAATTCAAGAGACCAAAAATTAAAATTTTTGTATGGTCTATTTTTTGGTGTAGCTTAATTTAAAAAAAAATGTTTGTACACATAAAATTTTGGCCGTCAAAAGTGTGCACCCACTCAGTTTACCCCTTAAAATTAGTTTTACGCCTTTTCTAAGATAAAGAGTAAATAGACCGCCTAAAATAACGGGGGTATTCCAAAGATGCAAAACTGTAGACACAGTTTTAAAAAATCGATTTTTTACACTTCTTGCGATGGCTGTAGCTTGAAAGGGGTGCATTTTAGGACCCATGTTTATACAAAAAAAAGTCTTATTTTGACCTCAGGAATACGCCCTTTAAATATATGTAGTGAATTTTGGAACACCCTGTATATGTGTGTTTTGATTTAAATTTATAATATTACTTTTTTTATTTATTTCTTGTAAAAATATTTCTTTACTTATTACTTTATTTCCAATATTACTAAAAGATCAATCTAGTCTCAAGTTTACTGCATTTTGTTTCTAATTTTTTTTCGTTATGTTAGTTTTTTAATGGTCTATTGTAAATTACCTTTAATATAAAAATTTATTGTACTTAACTTAACTTTTTATTTCTAGTTCAAATTAATTTTTTTAAGCTTTGTCGTTTAATTATTTACGAGTAAATAAAATACAAGAATAGAGAAAAAATAAAGAAAAATTAATTAATTAATAAAAAAATGAAAAACATTAAGAAAAAAAAAGGTTATGAAACAAAAACTGAAAAAGAACAAAAATAATACCTAGTTTATAATGTTAAAAATATATAATTCAATATTTAAAAAATAGATAGATGCAACATATAATTTGCCATTAAATATTTAAAAGATAATTTTAAAGATAAATTAAGAGATAATGTAAAGTAAAAATACAGAAGAAAATTAAAAACTAACTATATACAATTAAAAAAAAATTTAATTATTTTAATATTGACAGAAATAAGAAAAGTGCAATTAAAAAGAAAAAAAAAATATAACCTTGGAAAATAAAATATTTCGATGGAATAAAAAAAACAGAAATGCATACAACTTGGGCGAAAAAATGGTCAAATCAAACAAATTTCTAAATTATAAATGAAAAGAGTTAAGAATAAAAAAATAGGTAAAAATTTTAAAATTAAGAAAAAATCAAAACATTTAAAAAAATTTTTTAAAAAATATACATTATTTTAAAAAATACACATATTTTAAGAAAATTATACTAACTAATGATAGAATTTAGCACTAATAAAAAATGAAAAGATAATACAATAGAACGATTAAAAAATTTTTTTTTGAAAATTAAAATTTGAAAATTAAAATTGAAATATAAAAAGCAACTTTCATCAATCGAAACAAGAATATAAAAAAGTTTAAAATTAATACCAAATAAAAGAAAAAACTCATTAAGAAAACTAAATATATTTAAACCTTTATAATAAATTTATTTAATTTCCAGATTCACCTTTTGCGGACGTGCGACATTACTACGACAAGCAAAGTAAGTCAAATTAATATTAAATAAATTAACTAACTAAAAATAACTGTTTTTTTCAGGCCCAAGTCCAATAGGAAACTTCTTCGGAATATCCACCTCAAGCAGTCCAACAAACTACCAGTTAACCATGGCAGCTTTAACTACTATCGCACTTATTAGTCTAAATAGCTAAGAAATAAAATAAGACATAAAAATAATTGCTCTGTACAAATTAATTTTCTAATCGCACACAATAATTTCAGAATCAAACCATCAAAGATTTCCATAAAATAGGTATGAGTATTGAGTTTATGTGTTTATGGCTAAAGCGTATTTTATGGGGGTCCAATCAAATATATTTTTTATGTTTATGCACCAATTTTTATAAATTTATTATGTCCAGTAATTTATGTAAATAAACAAATATTTAAACAGAAAAATGTAAATTCACATTATTCCTTTATCGCTATAGGATGAACTTTATGTATGTTAGGTAAAAAAACCGCTTTGGATATTTATATGGTATAATAAATGTGTCTTTTTTTGTGTTTAGCCAAATTTCTGAATAACTAAAAAACAACGTTTGAGTGCTGAAAAGTCTGAATGTTAAGCTTATGTAAGTGTAAATAAGTACGGTTTAGGAGGTGCAGGGACTGAAAATATGGCAAATAAATATTATTTATTATTGTAGTACGTGTTTTAATCCTTAACAACCTTTCTAGTAAATATGTTCTAACTGGTGATTTATGGCCCTAGTTATACATTGAAATACATAATCCATTTTTACGCTTCCTTAATTGATCCTTAAGATATGATGGAAGACTTGATTTTTTATTGGTGACCTCGAGCTTTTGGCGCCACCTAGTGTCCAATATTTCTTCAGAAGCTTTGCAATAATGCCAACAGGGTCTTGGCAAAAATGTATAAATAGGTCTTTTCCGTTATATATTTTCGATTGCCTGGAATATATTTTTGGATAATAAGCCACAGCCGGACTATTTATACAGACTATTATGCAAAAAATATTTAAGGAATAAAAAAAACAAAAAAAAATATTAAGAAAAAATAGGAAAAACTACTTAAACAAACATGTAAAAAATCCTTTATAGATATTTTGAAAGCTGAAAAGCTATTTAACGTGGAATTAAGAACAAAAAGCCAAGCTTTAAATAAATTATAGCAAAAATAGAAAATTAATTTCAAAGAAATAAAATACGAAAAGTAAAGAATAATAAGAAAACTTATTTAGGGTGGTCTCCCAACTAGCAAATTAGGTTCTATAAGGTCTGTATAAACAACTATAAGATATATCTTTTAGGATACTAAAATTCCTATAACGTGCTACACAACAATTATATGATCCTTATACAACCAAAAAGGACCCATTTTTATAGAACAGTTTGGTAGTATAACAGTTCTATTAAAAGTGTATACAACTCTTATACGACTGTTTTATGTACGTTGATACAGCTACTATAAAATGGTTTTATAGTGTGTCACGTTGTCACATCTATAAAATGGGATTAAAGCGGTACAAATTTTAATGCGGCGCAAATTTTATTGATAGATTGTAGGCATGTGTTTGGCAAAAAAATGAAGCGCTTTAATTTTGGTTAAGTTTCACGTAAACATTTAAAAAAATTAAATATTTTTTTCTTAAAATTCTTTTTTTTTTATGATTTTAATGGTTTATTACAGCATGTGACGATCCTTTCACAATATAATTCTCTAAATAATAATAAGGCACTTTTTTAATTTAGTTTCATGTTTCCAACTTAATTGTTCATAATGGCGGAGATAGGCGAAACAAGAATTCCTTATTTAAACATGGCGATTTATAATACAACAATTTTATCCCGAATAGCTGCCTTAAAGAATGTTTAAGTTGAAAATAAAACAGTATACGATAAAACTGTTTTATAACGAAGAATATATAGCCACTATACAACTGTTTTTGACAAATAATAATAATATCGAGATTCACGAAAACTAGAGGTTGCCAGATCTTATATGGTACCTAATAAAAATTTAAACTTTTAAAACAGCTGATAAATATTTAATAGTAGGCGTTCTCGGAAACACTGATCCGGTTGACCCAATCATCAGCTGATATCACATATCTTTTTTCAATAGTGTTCATTAAAGAAAGATGCAAGATAATCAGCTGATGATTGGGTTAATCGTATCAGTGTTTCCGAAAATGCCTATACTCTATTTCCTTTTTGGTGAGAGCACAGTGCCTCATTATTTATGCAGAAGTAGCATAAATATAGGGTGAGTCTTCCATTTTTCTACATGTAACAAAATAATAAACCAGGCTGTTTTTACCAATTTTAAGTGGACAAGTCCTGTATGGTCTCAAATACAATAGGTCGTAGAATTCGGAACAATGGTTTCGAGTTCATTTTTATAACAAATGGGTTGCCGGTGTCGTCCCGACTATGGATATTGATTTTAATTTTCAAGTTAAATAATTATCTGTTATGAAAAATTTATAAATAATGTTGGATTTTATCTATTATCTATTAGATAAAGATTTTTAGAAAAAGTATGGTTGGTAGGTATAACCTATATTTATTAAATTAACAAGAACATTTCTTAAAAGCGGAAAAGCCTCATTATAAAACTATGGCAAATAAAATAAAATATAAAAATTTGATTAATACCGCAATTTGATTGTTTTTTAAATGTTTAAAAAATGGTTGTAAAATTTCATTTTTTTAATACCAACCAATAAAAAAATGCAACTCTCTAAACATATCTTGCCATTTATAGGAAAGGTACATGAATATAAGAATCTTTTAATTTATTAACCATATTTTCATATATTACAATAAAAATATTTACGAAATCTACAAAAAAAATCAATTTATAAATCACACATTTCATTACTCTCATCGCTTTCATCTGAATCAGACATTCTCACTGTTATAACTATGGGTTCGACAGTTTCTTCTAGAAGATTATCGAGGGTTCACATCTTTTCTTCTTCTTTTATAGCATGATTCACAGCATTGCTCCAGTTTTCTTGGGTAACGTTATCCACTGCTGCTTTCAAAAGTTCTCTCACATCTTTCAATTTAAAGTTTTTATTATTTCTAGCCACAAATGCTTTTACTTGAGTCCAAATTAACTCTATAGGATTTAATTCACAATGGTAAGGTGGCAAACGAAGTATATAACAGTTATAGTATATAAACAGTTATATTGTGTTGTTTTGCCATTTCATCAATAACGTGTCCTTTATATTTTGATTTATTTTCTGTAACTATTGTCAGAAGCTCTGCTTTTACCGCGTCATCTTCAAAAGGTATTTCTTTTTCGGTAAGCCAGTTTTTTATTTCCCTTTTTCGCCAGCAGGATGATGGTAATTTTTCTATTAATCTTGAATGGTAGCTGGCATTGTCCATAACAATAATTGAATTTTCGGGAATTGACTTGATCATTTCGGAAAAATAATCTTCAAAAACATCAGCGTTCATTTCTTCGTGGTAATCCTTAGTTCTTCGATTCGAATTCAAACAGACCGCCATTTAAAAATCCTTTATAGCTCCCAATATGTGTAATTATTAATCTGTGGCCCTTACCAGAAGGAGACTTCAAGCCAGTCGATACACCTTCTAAAAAAGCCTGACGGGAGCTTCCAACATTTTTATCCTGCCAGCACTTGCTCACGGTGTGTCCTTCGTTAAGCCAGGTTTTATCCAAATAATAAATGTTTCTTCCTTCCTTTCGATACTCCTTAATTTGCCTTAAATACTTTCTTCTCCAACAGACTATTTCTTCTTGAATTTAATCTCATTGAACTTAAATGAGTGTACTGTCCTCCTGATGATATGCTTTGCTGTCTCATCAACTGCTATCGGCATTTTTCTTTACACTCGTCTTGGGCAAGTTCTCACGGTTTACAGTTTTTCTGTCATTAAGAAGTTTGTAAATTGTTGCTTTACTTAGGCCTGTCATATTGGCACATGTAGAAACTAGATTTCTAACAGTACTTAGAGGCATTTGATGCACAAGTGCATCATGTACGTTTAGTACTATAGTTCTTGCTTTAAAATCTAAAACACCTTTACACACTACTAAAATTTAATTTAGGCCCAAACTTTGACATTCTTACAACAAATGCGCAACAATACTGAAAAATAAATTAAGTTTTTAAGATATATCTACATTATATACCCTAAAATATAACTAAACGATGTTCAAACGTTAGAGGCGAAGCGTCAAAACAAAACCACGTCATCCGCACGTGATATTTAAAGGGACGCCTCAGACAGTTGACGTAGCCAGGGTCGAAACCAGCCCATAAATATGAATTTTTAATTTTTTTTTGAAATAATATTTAAAAATTGATTTTATATTCAATTGATTTTATATTATTTTAGTATTGAATTTTGATATTATATTCTATTAGTTTTTTATTAATTTTAGCGTTTTTATAGATTAAAAGTAAATATTGATGGATTAATGAGGATGGTTCAACAAACATGATTTAACTGGCTTGATTTATACTCATATTTATAATTTTGTGTTTTCAGTGATATTGTCCTATAAAAATGATCTTGAAAGCCTTTAAAAATAAATGTTGGATTTCTTTATGTAATTTTTGAAGTAAAATAGGAATACTTAATAATAATGCAAAAAGACGTACAGGTGAAATAATATACATATTTTTTAAGACTTTTTTTTGACTGAACATTAATAACAATTTTTTTTTAAATTCATATGTTTATAACCATGTACACATTATGGATAGATGTTGGTTAATATAGTGGGTAAATAGGAGGATAATAAATTAATAAAACGTTTTAAAAATACATATTATTTTATTTAAAATAAACTCCTTTTTATTTTATTAACACAATTTTAATAAATTTAGGCACTTAAATAAAATAAAGAAATTAAAACATAAATTCAAATTTCTTGGAAAAGCTGATGAAGCAATCACTCTTGGCTTTCTGGATGAAAAATGTTAGACACTAAAAAAAAAATAGAAAATTGCTACTTATTAATATACTCTGGTGGTTGTCAGAGCCAAAAAATGTGTGGGCAGAAACACTGAAAAGTTAAAAATCATTATTATGAACTGATTCAACTCTTTTAATTCTTTTTCTTACCATAATAAAAAGCATCAATTTCTCCTTGGAAAAAGGGAGAAACCAAACACTCTGGTGGTTGTCGGAGCCAAAAAATGTGTGGGCAGAAACTCATTAGTCAGTGTCACTTCCACTGGATGAGGTATCACTGCCATTCAATGGAATAACAAGTCTTTCAACTTGCACATCCATAATGTTATCAAGGTCCCACATTTTGATTTCAACCTTATTTGTGTGTTCGATACACTTTTGCCAATTTTCTGGAGTTATCCTTGAAACTGCCACTTCAAATATCTTCCTCATATCGGCAAACTTAAAAGTTGTATTGTGGGATGCCACATAGCCCTTAATATTTGCCCAAATGAGTTCAATTGGATTGAGCTCACAGTGATAAGGCGGAAGCCTCAAGACAGTTCTGCCGCTCGCTTTGGCCATTTCATCAATTATATGGAGGTTAAACTTACTTTTATTTTCATTGACAATTTTTAATAATTGTGCCTTAATCATGGCCTCCTCATAGCTCAAATTTTTTGAGCGAACCCTTCTTGGATTTCTCCCTTTTTGATGGCTGTTGTAGGCACCTTCTCCAACTTCCTGGAGTAGTAGGGAGCGTTGTCTAATACGACCACGGCATTTTCCTCCAGCTTAGGAAGTACTCCCTCAAACCACTTTTCAAAAAACGGACCGTCCATTTCTTCATGGTAATCCCCAGTTTTTTTGATTGAAATACCCAAAGACCACCAGGAACAAATCCATCTTCACTGCCGATGTGACAAATAATCAGCCTCTGTCCTTTTCCTAAAAACATTTTACTTTTTTTGCTTATATAATTTAGTTATGGAATTTTCATAATAAAAAAAAACCTTTTTTAAGGTAAATAGGTACCATGAACTTGTCTCTGTACTTTATAGTTTTTTTTTTTAAGGTATTTCGAGTCATATCTTTTAAATGTTCTAGGAATTGTTGATTAGGTCATTTAAAAACAAAAATAGCAAAAAATAATAAATTCTTCTGAATGAATCATAAATCGGAAAAATAATTGTTCATTTAAAAAGTTTTTTTTTTAAATAAATGCACCCTCTAAGGTCAAATGAAACATTACTTTGTATTCCGTGGACCACATACAAGTAATGTAAGTATATATTGTTAAATAATTTCTTATCATTATACTTAAATGAAAAAAAAAAAAATATACAAAAGGTTTTTTACCTGAAGGATTTTTTAAGCCTGTAGACAGACCTTCAAAAAAGGCTTGGCGAGAAGAGGTTACTGCAGTATCTGTCCACACTTTGGATTTGGTGTGTCCCGCATTCAACCACGTTTCATCCAAAAAATAAATTTTGAGATTTTCCCTTCTATACGCTTTTATTTTTGTCAAATACTCCCTTCTCCAACATTTAATATCGTCCCGGTCCATTAGAAAACTGTTTCTTTCCCTTTTTGCATATTTAAAATTTATTTTTTTTTTAATTTTAAAAAACGTTGTCCTTTTAAAATCAGGTAAATCATTGTCCTCATTTACCACCCTTAAAACTTTTTCCACAGTCGGTAGTTCATTTCGGAAGAAAAAACCATGGACTTTTCTTCTGATTATATTTTTCTCCATATCCGACAACTTTTCAAATATGGTGGTGGTTTTACCTGGTTTTTTTGGCTCTGAAACTACGCCGGCTTTTTTGTATTCTGCCACTATACGCTGCACACTTCTGCTTCCAACCCCCGTTCTCTCAGCCACTTTGTTATAAATGTCACACAAAACCACTGCTGGATTATCTATTGTTTCCCTTTTAAAAACATGTAAAATAAGTTGTTTGGTGTCCGCACTGAAATAGTCCTTTTTCAGTCTCTTCTCTGGCGGTCCCAATGGCCCCAACTCTGCTTCAGACTCCGTACTGGACATTTTAAATGTTCAACAAAATTTTTTTAATCAAAAAATAATGAATATAAATTTATTAACAATACTTAAACACCACACGCAAGAACGATTCAAAAGACCGACCACGGCAATAAGATACACAAGGACGAAAATGTGAAGTAATATGAACGACGAACGTCAATAAAATTCGTTATCGATATCGACGATATCTGCGCGCTGCTACCCGGAAAAATGCATCCGCCACGAATCCGCCGCAGCGTACAATAAGATAGAGAAGGACATCGATATAAGCGCGTGGTGCGTGTTGCAGCAAATATACGGGATGTTGCCGCAGGGCCAGTGCGGCCCTGATTTAAAGAGCCAATATCGAGGACCCAGCTGTTGGCCGTCTCATGGGCAACTTGACCAATAGCAATGGAGCATTTGTGCCTCTCAGCGCATATCACGCGGTGATCATTGTTTTGACGCCTCGCCTCTAACGTTTGACTTTAGTTTAGCTGCTTGCATTTAAGATTGCACAATTTAGGTACCTATAATACTTATACCTCCATATTTACCTACCTAGGCAATATCTACTTATAAGGGTGAAAAAGAGAACTTGTTCATTAGGTACTTAAGTAACTCAGTGAATTTATGGCTAAAATTGGCCTATTTCTTGCACTTTTAAATAAACCCAACAAATGAAAACATTCAGGTCTTAATGTACTTGAAAAGTGTGACGCCAATGGTTTACGACCGTTTTATGGCTATCGACTCTTTCGTGTGCTCCTACGGGTTAAGAAATGGACTATAGTAATAGTAGAGCGCTCCATAGTAATATCAAATATAATTATAGCTAAAGGCAAATAGATAGCTCATCTAAATTGAACGCCGCCGCCGTGAATCGCTCGGAGATAACAATGCCGGTAACCCTCGTGACGTCAAAAACTACAGTTCTAATAAATGGGAATATCCAATTATCTGTCACTTGTCAAAAATATCCAATTATCACTCACTATTACGTCATGTAAATCTAGCATATTGTAGTTTGTGACGTCACAAATCATACAACATTCCTCCTATGAAAATAGGCAATCCTCTTAGTTTTAGTATAATGTCCTTGGTATGCACCTCTACCTTATTTCGCGCATGCGCTTCATAGGTTGAAAACGTTAAAATTTAAAGCAAAAAAAAAGACATCCTCATATCCATCAGCTTGTGACGCGGGCCTATAGAATATGAGGGAAGTGTTCCTATTGGTTGGATTTTATAGCTTTAAAATATGTGGAAAGTAGGAGAGTTAAATAACTGATTCGTTTTCGGTATAATCTGTGCTAACTACTCACTATACCTACCTATTTTAAGAAAAGAGTTTTATAATTTTTTAAAACGCAAGAGAGAATGGGGGTTTACATTATTCTAAAAGAATATCGTTGACGTCATATATTTTTTTTAAATACAATGCAGGTAAAATTTTCTTCCAACTATAAAATTTTTAGGTCAACGTGACAACTATGCTCCAAAATGTTCAAGAAGGACAAAGCGATATCATGATCATGGCATTATACGGTTGTTTAAGGTGGTTGTGTGGGACTGGGGCACTATACAACCTTTATAGAATCTCTTACATCCTAACCTCAAAAGTGAATGTATTTATTATTGTTATTGTGTTGTCGTCTGAGATTTTAATTTTGCCTTTGTGTATAATAATTATTTTTTATACAATATAAGTTATGTTTAAAATAGTCGAGACTATTGAAAAAGGAAACAAAGAACTCACTGTTGTTCCCATGCGTTGGAAACAATGTGGAACCCTGTTTTGGCCCAAAAAATTTGCATATAAGTATCAACAGGATCCAGAATCCGCTCCTGACCCTAACTGGATGTCCATACCATGCAAGACAAAAAGACAAGGGTTTGCATCATTTCAAAGCCAACTAACATTTCACATATTTATAAAGGTTGTAAGAATATTCTTACAGCTAAAATTAAAAATCTTAAACCTGTAATATTTACTCTATAGAACATTCTTACACCTATTACAAGAAGTCTATAAGTGCAAAAGGGGCACCAAGTTATAGAGCCTAATATACTTATAACTGCTCTTATAGATGTTCTCTAATGGTAGCATAAAATGTAACAAGACGGTTTTATAAACATTTATATCACCTTTATAAGGTTATTATTATACAGTAGTTATAAATTAGATTTTTAAGAGTTTGGAATAAAATAGCTATAACACTATAAGCAAGGTACAACGAAAAATATAAATTTGTGTTATAGATGTCGTTGTGTGAAATTATTTTACTTTTTAAAAAATAGGAAAAATGCTAAATGCCCCTTTAAATGCTGCAAACATCCTAACTTATAAAATAAATCATTCTGATAGATTCGATGCAAGTAACAAAATTGTCTTGACTTGTTACGATGGAATGGTATAACTGAAGAAATGGATGCAGTATAATATTCTATAAGAAATAATGTATTATTACTTCTTTACCGATAATAAGGATAGCTATATCTAGATTTTGTTGCGGATCCCACATTTCTGTCAAAGTATATATGCTTTTGAACTAATTTTTTTACGTGCCTCAACAAACTGTTTGTTTTATGATTAATATAGGTATGTTAAAAATAAATATTTTTTTTTGTGTTTTAAAAAAAGTAAAAAAATGTAATATTCTTTGTAATCATTTTATTATTTATCAAAAAATTGTTAAACTTACGCATCCTAACTTGTAAAAGCAATTTTTTAATAATTTAGTTACTATATTTTCAATATGGTCGTTCTTATTCCTCGTTTTAAAATGGCTGCTTACTCTTTCCTTCATAACAGCTCTTTTAAAGCAAATTTGCTGTTTAGAAAGAAATTTTACAACAGATGAAAGCTTTTTTCTCTCCGGGGTGCATATTAAACGAACCGTTATAAGAATTTCAGTAAAACATAAATAATGTCTTTATTTTACACTAAGAAAAATGTAGCGTCTATTATACAGAGAGATCAAAAAGATGTGTGATTTATATTGTCGTCTACAAAACACTGTGATATTTTAATTTTCAGTTTTATTTCCCTTTTTTTAATTTAATATATCCAAGAAAGTGCCTTATTTGTTTTATATACAATAATATACTATTTGGATTTGATGTTATTTTATTTATCGTTATGTAAAGACAGTTAATTTTATAAAATCGTATGTATATGTACTGTATAGGTTTATAGCACTATGTATACCCACCTGAGAATACATCTCTATATATATAAAATTGCTTGTCATGACTGACTGACTCACTGACGCATCATCACAGAGCCCAAACTACAAGAGCTAGAAACCTAACATTTTGGCAGTAGGTTCCTTTTATAATGTAAAGATCCACTAAAAAGGATATTTTGAAATTTGATTGGGAAGGGGAGAAAATTAATTATTTAAAAACAAATATTTTAAGTTTTGCACGGGTTGCCTACTCTAGCCAAGTATTGTGAGCGAAGCCGAGGGTCACGGGCTAGTTATTTATAAGGCTTTAATACTTGATATTATAAAAAAAAAAACGAAAACTGTTGAAAAGAAAGGTAAATAGCCAAATATTTAGCGGTAGTTTAAGAGCTTTTTCTATTGAAGGCTTCTGTGAACATAGTAGGTATGGGAATTTTTCTATTCAAAAAAAATACGTCTTTTTGAAAAAGTATTTAAGAAATCCATATTTTTAAGGGGAAAATAAATTATATGTATTATAGAAATATACAAAGCGTAAGAAAGCTTCAAGCCTTTAAGTTACAAGCCAGTAAGTGGCGCCTTCTGGAAGGTATGTTCCAATTACATAATCTCAAATGCGACTAACTGAATAAAAAATTAAAAAAAAAAAACAAAAACAAATGTTTGCAATTTCGTCACTCAAAAACTATACGGTATCGGTAAACGTGATTGTCTAGCGTCCTTTGGCGGCATACCTAATTTCTGTGAATTTGCAACTGCTGTTCTTATGAATTTTATGCCAGTTCACTGAGTTATACGAGAGATACCGACACAGGTGCATACGCACAATTTCGGAAAAATAATCGGTTTTATTTAGGGTTTTATTTTATTTTTCAGTTAATACCTATATTAGCATCGTGATAGGTGATCAAAACTTAATGTAAGTATACCTATATTAGTTTTTATTTTATTCTGAGCTTATTAAAATAATCAATTTATTTTGTGTTTATTAACCACTTATTCTGTGTTACTTAATCTTCTGTGAAGAGAAAAAACGTTTGATTAAAAAAAGTACAAAAAAAAGATACAAAAAAATAAGATTGGATAAACTTTTTTCTGTGTATATTTTTTTTATGATAAAATTTCCTTGTTATGATTTCTTATAGATATCCATACCCAGGGAACTGTAAGTTAGGAGCAATTTGTTTTTTTAAGTGCTTTCTATAAGATATTTTTCTCGCCAAGCAAATATTTATAAATAGATTTGGCAGCATATAATATTATAAAGTCCATCAGACCCCTTATGCAGAAATAAAGCACTATAAAAGCTACTTATAAATCAAAATTGCTGTCTACAGAGGCCATTATAAGGCATTATTATAAAAAACTGTATACAGCCTTCAAATAATACCTTTATAGAGTAATAAAGCTCCTTAGACAGTAATTATACAATTTTAAAAGTGCTAATAGTAATAACTATAACCTAAATTTATTAATTTTTAAAGTAAACAAGTAAATAGTTTATTAACTTTTTGAATTGTTAAGAAAAAATGTTTAAAATTGTCGAGACCATCGAGAAGGGTAAAAAACAGTTAACAATTGTTCCTTCAAACTGGGAAAATAAGGGCGTGCTGTACTGGCCCAAAAGTAAGACAGAAAAACTAATAGAAGATGCTAACTCATACCCAGAAGATAACTGGCTGGTTTTAAAATGCAAGATGAAAAGATTATTTAATAAACAAACTAATTGCCGAAGAGGAGCTAGTAAGAATGCTTGAAACAGATGAAACGGAACAGGAGGAAGGAGCAACAATAGATACTCTCAAGCTTAAACCTGCTAAACCTATTGAAACGACGAAATAAAAAAAGACGTAGATAAAATCCTGAACAACCAAGAAATTATACTCCAAAAAATTGCCAAAATTGAGGTAACGTTTGACGATTTTTTTAAATCCTTTGGGGAAAAGTCACGGGTTACATCTTCAAAAGAAGGGATAAGCGTTGTAATTCGAGTTGATGAGCCTTTTGAGCCAGTTAACATACTTGAAGATCTTCGTAAATTGAAAGAAAAACTGATCAAATTATTTTTGATGAATATATGGCAAAAATGAGCTTTGTCTGTGGTCGAAACCCACATAGAAGAAATAAGGCAATAGACAATTGCTATATTTTAATTGACAGGTTTTTTACAAGATCCTTTATAACAAAGTGTTCATAGGCAGGCGGCTCTAGACAAAATAACATGGAAAAGATCCCATTTAAAATTTACAAAAACATTATTAACCTGTTTTTCCAAATAATATATTTATCAGATGACAAATTTAATATGAATGAATGAAATTTTTTTTTTTAAATATAATTAGAAACTCGACAAGAAGAAATGAGGCTGATGGCAAAACAATATGTAGGCAATCTAGAAGCAAAAATCGACCAAAAAAAATGGACTGTAAAGCAAAAGAAAGGAAAAGCTCGGAAGGACAAACGCCGACCGAAGAACAACCAACATTGCTCGAAGAACAACTGACGCCGACTGATGAGCAACACTGCGTCGTAGTGGAAAATGTTGAAAACAGTGATTAGTTATCTGAGTTGTTAATAAAAAGTGTCTTGAAAAAAGTATTTTATTGCTACGTAATATTTATTACAAAGTATGAATTAATGGAATAAAAATTACTTCATTTTTCTTATTGCTAGATACTGCAACCATTTTACATTTTATATTACTTATACAGCAAACATGTGGGTTAAATTCTGTACAGGTACATTTATATATGTTTAAAAAAGAAGACCTGATTGGTGTTTCAAAAAAGTTTTCAGTTTTTTTTAACGCATAACCATATATACATATTTAACTACTTTACACTCTGCGTATCGCATTTGCACTATTTCATTTTTAGTTGGTAAGAACCATTGATTAGGTGTTTGATATGTTAGAGTAAAGGTAGGTAAAACAACTACTTTTAAAAAATTTTCTTCTGAATTTTGATTTTTTAAATTTGGAAAGGATTTTTTTTTTCTGTAATTGACCATGTTTCGACTTGAGTAATTTCACCTAATCTTTTAGCAGCTTGAGCAAGTGGGACATTTCCATTTCTTAATAGGTTTTTTATTTGATATAATCTATTTTCAAATGGGTATGCATTAAAAGTTAAAAACTTTCCGAATTTTGAAACTTCATCATAAGATTTCAAATCATCAACTACATGTGTAAGATTATGAACGTTGCTAGTAATGTAATCAACACCATAAAAGTCTCGATAATATTCGACATAATTATTGAAAAGTGCATGAGCTATTTTTAGATTTTTAGAACTTTGCACACAGTATACACACACACCATTAATTTCCCTGTGGCACTTAAATCAAAATGGCGAAAACCATTAAAATCTTATTACTTTCTTGCAACTTTAATAAGCCTGCTTTTTAAAATGCCCTAACAGTACCTAAAACACTATTTTGTGTTTTAAATACTCTTTACGAAACGCTTTTAAGTCTTGCAACTTTTTTATGAAATACTTGCCCTGTAAAGGTTTTTTAAATAACCTTTTAAACTTATACATGTAATCTAAAGTAATACTTATAAAACAGCACCTACTTTCTTTATTAAGCTTGTATAAATATATTTAGGAGCTTCTACAAGTAAACTATAAGATACAATTGCTTACAGAGGCGTTTTTCCTTATAGTGGAGGCAGTATAAATATTCTTACAGCAAGTAACATTATAGCTATAAATCAGCTTTATAAAAAAGTCGTAAGAATATTCTAAGAGCAATCGTTAAAGGCTGTTTTTCCCTCGGAGATAAATTTGCCTTATCAAAAACTTTTATAACGCAAAAATGGCAATTCAAAACCTTTAAAAAACCTCTATAAATAAAAACTAGCTTTTAAGCTGTTAGTAATAAGAAAACTTTGTTAGTTGGGAATGGCAGAAGAAGAATTATCCAAGATGGTAGATGCCAGTGAGAGTACCACAGAAAACGAAGAGCAGCAGAGCCCCGCCGTGCTCAAAAGACCCCGAAGAGCAGTAAAGGTTCTTCTCCCAAAAACTGATCCATTCTTATTTCCGCCGCTTTCTAATTTTATTTTTTTTCTCAGTTTCAGAAAGCAATTTTGTATTTTCTTCGTCATCAGTAGAAATCGGACCATCATTTATATTATCAAAAGAAGTATCCTCAGATTCTAGATTTGGAATATTCATACTATTACTATTATTGTCCGGTTTGTCTTGTGGGACCTGAGGAATTATGTTCTCAAGCTCTGTGGTATCAGGCCTACTTCCATTAAAATTAGAACAAACAATCTCTGGATTACTTGCAAGAATTTGTTGATATTTTTTCTTACAAGCTCTTTTAATATTGCCACTGCGTCGTTAATTTTTTTCCACTGAGAATTCATTATTAAGTATTATTATTTTAATTAAATTTGTCACCCATCAAAATAAAATATTTTAGTGCAAAAGTGAGGTTACGGCATTCACTTCACTCTTATAACGCAGATCTTAGAACAAATTTATTCTGTCAGACACTGTTTTATCCTATAAGGCATTTATAAAGGAGAATGTCGTATAGTATCTAAAGTTCACGTATAAAAGTGTTTTATTATGCAGTGTAATTCAATGCTATAAAATATTTATTATGCAACACTATAATGCTTCTATAAGACAAGCTTAAGTAACTATTTTATTGTGCTCTAATATAGTATATTATAGGACTCTGATACAATAGGTTTACAGGTCTTATAAAATCATATTTTTGATATTGTATAAAACTTGCTTATAACGTATTATATCATTTTTAAAGAAATTATCGTATATTGCGTTATAGGATATATCGTAAAAGCCACTATAAAACCATTTAATACAACAATTTTATTTATAAAACAAAATTATCGCAACAAAAGGCTTAATAAAAACAAACAGTCCCTAAAACAACGCTATTCGATTGTTATACAATAATTCGGTTCTTTTAGAATTCCATTTTGCTAGTTGGGCTGTTGAAGTCCAACTAAGGTTAAGGGGTGAAATTTAGGTATACTCCTATATACATTCAAATATCTGTTATTTTTTATATTTTTGTTTGTTTACTTCTTATTGAAAGGTCTATAAAAGCGACAATAAACGTTTTTATAAATTTATAAATTCTCTAGGGTAACTAAATAATTCTATTACTTTTAATTTTATTTAATTTTTTTCCTATTTCTCCTAAAAAAAATATAAATTAATTCATTCTCCAACGAAATTATTTATTTATTGTATGTCCTACTTTTTTTTCCTTCTTTTGTGTTTTCTCTTTTTTCAAATGTGTAGTAAAGAGTAAAAAAATTGTAAATGTATGCATTTTTTAAGTAAGTAATTACATTTTATTTCATATTTTCTCAAATCCTATTCTATTTTATCTTATATTTTCTACCTCATATTCATTTTATTATTTTCTGTTAATTTTTTTTATTTCTATATAAGATTAGAAAAAATTATAGATTTTGCAGGATTAAAACAAAATGAAATATTAAATAAAATAAATTTCATCCTTGAGTTATATATTCGTAAATCATATTTTATATATTTTTACCTTCTTCCTACCTAGTTTATTATTTCCTGCTTTAATTTCTTTTTTAATTTTTATTTTCATTTATTTTAAGCGTTAATAGACTTATTCTTAAAATGATTAAAGTTTTAACCTAGCCTAGTTAAGGTAAAAAAGGGGAGATACTTACTTCCCAACATTTTCACATAGATCAAAATACCAGATTTGTTTTTATATATTTTTCTATTTCTTTTTATTTAAATGGCTACCAAAAAGCAATAATAATATATATTTAGTTAGCAAAATAATATAATTAAATTGTTATTCGTTGGGTTCCACTTCATTTTCGAAATATCAACAATCGATGTTACGGCTGATGTTGCATTACAAGGTCGGGTCGTAATAAAAAAGATAAATTGAAATTTATTTATTCTGTATTTTTATTTTTAAATTTTTTTGAATTTTTCTTCTTATTTAAATCAAAGTCAAAAAGCAAAAAAAATATATTCACTTGTTCATAAAGGAAGTAGTAAAATATTTTATTACCTCTTACTACTCCATTTCATTATTTCCTTTTTATTCACTTCTTTTAATTTTTATCAGTTTATTTCTTTAATTCTTTTCTTCACAAGAAAATAGAACTAGTTAGTGGACCTTCAAGATAATAAAAATGTAACCTTATCACATTAAGATCAAATAGAGAAGACACTTTTTCCTAAATATCACTTATTTTTTTGAAATTTATTTTTAACCAAGCAAATGAAAATAACTTTATTTATTCTCCAAGGAACTAACGAAATGTTATTTCACATTTTATTAATTCTTATGTTATTTTATTATTTCATACTACTTGCCACCTTATTTTCATCTTCTAATTTCTCTTTAATTTTTTTTATTTATATATAAAAATAGAAAAAGGTATCAATATTGCTGGATTAAAATAAAATTAATTATAGAATAAAATAAATTATATTCTTGAATTGTCAAAAATGAATTTTTTACCTTCTTCTCTTATTTTCTTAATTAATTCCTATTTGCTTTTAGATTTTTGATTTTATTTTAAGCTTCCTATTTTTAAATCATCAAATTTCTTTTAGATTAAGGTTTTTTCTGTCATTTCAGTAAATTTCCTTTTAATCTCCTTTAAATTTTGATTATTTTTTTACGTTTAAATTAACTGAAAAAAGTTGTCTATCTTTTGAGTGCTTGACCACTAACAATTTTACTGAATTTAAAAAATATTTTTAGGTGAATATATTAAATACTTTTTAAAAATTAAAAAGATATTCAAAAGAATTTATTCCTTATTATGAGTGTCTACCGATTCTAGGTTTTTAGTTTTTTTTTTTTTGTTAATTTTGTTACATAATTTTTTCCCCTTTATTTTCTTTATTTTGTTTAGGTTTTTTTATCTGATTAATTCTGTACTTGTTATTGCATTTCATTACGAAAGCAGTACAAGTAAAAAATAATACTCTAAAGAATACATACACATGTATACTCACTTGAAAATGCATATTGTAACGATATTGACAACACCGCGAGTACCAGCTGTTCTTCATTATGCTGGAATGATATAAATGGGCACACATTTCTGGAGATGCGCAGAAGGTTAGAGAGTCTTCCGGAACGGTGGTCTACCGAGTACATAAGGAGCCGCGTCGACGGTAGGAGGCCATTTCCTAAAACCCCAAACAAAATCCCGAACTGACCCCTGCTGCTGATTAAGTGAAATGTAAGAGAGATATACGAGGTTAAACTTCAAAACTCTCAGCTAACTGAGAGATTACAACTATCAGGCTATAAGATAAATAAGTTGATCTCAGAAAATCATTCTCTTAATGAGCTGATCTCGGACTTAAATTGTAAACTCGAGGGAAGAATGAACGAAATCAAAGCCCTCACTAAGAAAAACGCCAAGCTCGAAGAGCGCCAGATGGTGCAGGGGGGGCGACAAAAACCCAAACGAGCAGAAAAAGAAAAGAACCAGGGAAGACGCGGGCATGTCTCCGCCTTCACAAGACGGTGACATGCCGGCCTCGGAACCGGTTAACCCTGGGAAAACAACAAACAGGGAGTCAGTCCCCTCAACATCGGCTGACCCAAAACCCATCCAAATCCCCATTGAAAATCCCACTCTTAAAAGAGACCCATTGTACATGCCCCTAAATAACCTCTTCTTTGCGGGTAAAGAGAAGAGTGTTGATCCTAACATTATTAAAGTACCCAAGTTAGTGTTACGAGACACTAAAAACTGGGCCACAAAATATAAATTATTTTGTGGAAACAAAATTAACATTACAAAAGTCCAAAAAGATAGATTGGGATTAGCGCTCTTTCCCAAAACTTCCAAAGACCACAGAGCACTTACAGAACTACTCAAGGAAGAGGGAATGGAATTCCATTCCTTCTCTGGATCAGAACTTCAAACTGGAAGAAGTAGAGGAGGAACTCAGCATGATGGGGTTCGAGCCTGAGGAGCTGGGTTTGTTTAAAACCGGCCCAGGTCACCGAAGGCCCACGGACCTCATCAGGTTCCTCGTCCCTAAAGAGCAGGAGGCCGTATTTGAAATTGAAAGCATATTAAATATTATAGTCCATGTTGAGCGGTTTAACAAGGAGGAAGACAGGAAGCAAATTGGGCAGTGTCATCGCTGCCAGGAATACGGACATGTCATGAGCAATTGCAACGCAAAGGCGCGTTGCCATAAATGCAAGGGGAACACCACTACTCAGAGTGTGAAAAAGACAGAGCAACACCGGCAGAGTGTTGCAATTGCGGTGGCGACCATCCGGCGAGCTATTGGCGCTGCCCAAAAAATCCAAACATAAAAAACGTAAACAAACAAAAAAGCTTCGCCGAGACCTTAAGAAAGACCAACACGGAATCTAATACCAGGAGGGCGGAGCCGAAGGAGGGCACTACAAAATCGCATATTAAACGTCCCGAGTTTTCAATCAATAACACGAGCCTCTTAAATTTTCTAAGTTTGCCTCCCTTAGTCCCAGTCGACACCCTGATGGCAAAACTGGAAAAACTAAACTCAAACCCGGCGTTTAAACTATTGTTGGGAGCCGAGATCTAAGTCCCCACACTATCCGTTTTTTTTTTCCTTCTTGGGTGCTCAAATCCTAAAACTCATCCGTACTAACCACAAAACCTTACATAAAACCCAAACCTAACGTCAAAAACCCAAACATTATCCAAAACACCGTTAAAGACTGATACGTTCACTCCTCCGCCCGACCTTTTATCACAAGCCAAAAGTTCCGTGGTCTAAAGGGGCGTGGTCTGTTTCGCAGGCTCGCGTCCAATAACATCTCACCCAGACCTCATAAGTACAAGCAACCAAGCCTTAACCCGACCAGTCGGTTCCTATTCTCCGAGTGAGTCACAAGTCCAAGCACCTAGATGCGACCCAGAATTATAAAAAGAAGGCGCCTAATCTCGACAAAGGATCTACTTAAAAGACCGACAAGAGCAGTAAAAGCTAGCAGCCCGGATAGACAGTATATAACATCGACATCGGAGGCCAGTTGGCAGTCGAGTTTAGTTCAGTTCGGAATATTGGCGCGACATTTAAATACTATAGTAAATAAATACGGTGTAAATAGTTATTTCTAGCAGTCGTAAATTATCGTGTTTATTAGTGTAACTGTGAAAATTGATAAAAAAGTTGGCTATTATTGTGCATGGAGTATTTTAACTCAAACTTTAAAGATGCATGCAACGATAACATTGTGTAGTAATTCATCAAAAACATTTTAGAAGAATATTCGCTGGAAAAGTGGATTCTTTCATTATTGAGGGACATAATCCAGAAAGTTTAAAACAAAATAGCAATATGGAACGTCAACACTTTCTATGAACTACCCTGTAGACCTTCAATAGTGGACCAGAAGACCGAAGTTTGTGCCAATATAGAATTATTAGCCCAACAGACTTGTTTAGCAGCTAGTGCGCCTTAAACCACTTTAATTTGATGGTACTACATCCTGGAATATTTATCAGCGTCAGTTTGAGATGGCTGCAAAAGCAAAGGAATGGTGATCTAGGGAAAGGGCAGCTGTTGGCCTTGAGAAAAAATGCTGCTACTATTCTGCATAGAATCTTTCCGAAGCAACAAGAAGTCTACGATCACCTGGTGTTGGATATGCGTTATAGCCAGTCACCGCTAGAACATGTCTACTACACGCAGAAATATCGGTGCCAAAAATCAGGCGAATCCATGCAAAAGTTTGCGGCTGACATTCCATGTTTAGTTCGACTGGTATACACAGATTTATTGGAAAGAATCATGGAACGTTTGGCAGTACAAGCATTCCTGAATAGAATCCACCATGGTGAAATGATAGCATAGTTCGGTCCCTTAGACGTCCCAGTAACGCAAAAATGGGACATAGAATAAATTCCAAAGACGTCCCGTTTCATCTTGTGAAATCTTTGGGACGTCCCACGGACATGCTTTTAGAATAGTATCGGCCACTATCCCAAGTTGATCTTATAGATGTCCTTTGGATAGTACTATAAATATATGGGGTAGTTATTCGCTGTTCATTGGATGTACATATATAGACCAAGAATATTTACGTTTTTAGGATATTTATAGGATATAAAAGAGATGGTTAAAATACTATTATACAAAGGGGTATATTTTTGAAGATCACTTTTATTATAATATAATGCCGTGGCGATTTTTAGTTTTCACATTTTGACCTTTCAGGCGCGTGACGCAAGCACGACATAATCTCAATATCTTCTCGCGTAACTTGTGTAATTTTTGGGTTAAGTAGTAGTCCTTCTAAAATCAAAATATACTAATTAATTATTATTCTAATTTTATATATACTATTATTATACTAATATTAATTAAACATTACTTGCAGGGGCATCAGTTTTTATTTTTGAATGAAGTTCTTTTAGGGAAAGATTTTGCATCTTAAGGCATTTTGAATATAACTCAGGTACTAACCTTCTTGCAGCACTATACTGTGGCACCTTCGAATAAAGCTAAAGTTAAGGGAGTCCAGTCTAAATCTTCCAATTTAAATTAACTTTACCATCGCGACCACAGAACCGATATAACGATAAAATCAAAACTCGCAAAACAAAAGTCAGTTATTTATTACAAAAAATTGGTTGCCTTATTCATTACAAATTTTTTTTATTAATTATAAAAAAATTGAAGTCAAACTTTCCAAATTTAAAAAAAAAAGGAGGATGCACAACACATATCAGTGACAACAGCACAATGAACTCAAAGTCCCATCGCCAATGTGCATTGCAATAACAGAGATAATCGACAACAGCGACCTCTCCCTGTCGTGGAGTAGAACTAAACGGCAACGCCTTAAATTACGCCAAATTTGAATTTTGTTCTATACTAGCGTATACTTAAAATTATATTTAGGATTACTGTTTAACTAGAAAAATATAATTTTTTTGATTTTATGAAAAATGTGATTAAGATAAGATTAGGATATATAATATATTTAATATATAGACATAAATATAATTATCCAAGAGACATATCCTAAGCCTAACAATCCCACCCAGGAGGTCCAAGAGACGTCCCACGGTATTTTTATTTGAACCATCTACACAGGACATTTGCGACCAATATAGTACGTCCCCAGGACAATAAATGTTTACTGGGAACCCGAACAAAGGAGAGAACGACTTTGAAAAATCCATCAAGCGCATGATTAGGGTAGTGACTAAAGAACGAGCCCTCAGGACGGGAAGTTGGAATGTCACATAAGACATCCTCAAAAAGGCACTAGATGCATTCCCGTCAAACTATTGTAGGATGATGCAAAGAGGCCATCGTCGACCTTCAGCAAGTGGTAGCAAGAAGATCCTGTCCAGATTGTAAGCATTGGCAGTGGGCAGAGGAGAGAGATGTTAAGAACTAGAATCATCGCTGACATTTGCCAAAATAAAAATCTTATAAAAAACCAAGAGGAGGATTTCGATATTCAAATAATCCTAACCTATCATATTTAGCATAATGGAACTCGCTAATTTGAAAGATAGATATATACGAATGAAAACAAAGAGGAAGGAAGGCAAATCATTATGTCTAATTTCAGAGTTGCTAGAGGAAATCCATGCCGGTATGACATTTTGGAGTGACTTCGACCCTGGGAAAAGTTACAAAAAGATTTTACTGGGTCAATAGCAAGACAAACGCACATCGTGGTCGTGATGAACTTCTTCAGCAAATGGGTTGAGGCATACCTTCTACCAAACCAGGAAGCGTCCACTGACGTCAACGCTTTAATAAAAGAATAGATCTGCCAATTTGGGGTACCTTTAGTGCTACATTCAAACCAAAAACGACATTTAAAAATTCAGCTTGTTCTAGAACATCTGTAAGATACTTCTATCTAGTTCTTTTCCAAATCCAGAAAATGAGAGCTATTGCATTACACTTGCTATCAGATGGCATATTGGCAACGAATGAATAGAACCATTATTTAGTGTTTGGCCAAAGTAGTGTCTTGCGGAGATTGGAATAGGTTCTTTCATTTCTTCCTGCTGCCTTATTAATCGGCCATTTATAAAAGCACAAGCGAGTTTCCGACTTGAATAGTGATAGACAGAAAGATCTTCTATCTGGTTACCAAAAAGGCGTTACATCAGAAGCCATTTTGCATAACTACTTTGTATTATCTATACGAGGAGTTGCTTGTCGCGGATCTGAGCAGCATAACAATTCTCAAATTCGCATGCGGTTTTGATACTCTGGACTGAAGGATGACTCACAGCATATTTGAAATGGTCTTCATGTCTACAGGCCTACAAATTATATAATTTTCCTCAGAGTAAAGCGTTGATTATTATTTCTACAAAAGGTCCAGTTGCAAAAGGGCGACTTTTGACGATATCCACCTCCACCATCTTTGAAATCATTTCCGGACAAAATGGGCTTAGGGAGGGTACAATGTAAGATATTGGCATGGCCACGATTACCAGCTGACGTTTGCCACTCTGGATTGACACAAGTGGGCGCATTGCACGACTTTTTGGAACCGTGTGGAAGATTAGCGAATCTTCCGGAATAGTAGTCTGCCGTTTATATAAAGAGTCGCGTCGTATACCACATTTACTATAATAGTATAGTGGTACAATTAGTGTACTTCTATATACTACTATAATAGTTACTATTTATGTACGATTTAAACATCGTGCCAATACTCCGAACTAAACTGTCAACCGGCCTCCCAGCGGCGACACGGCTCCTTGAATAAAAACGGTATGAATAAATATTTCTGGTAGTCGTAAGTGATCGTGTTTAGTAGTGTGTGTACATAAATCATTTAACTAATTTGGTGTATCTGTTACGCCGAATTTGTGTTATTGCCGATTTCTTGTAATAGGCAAAACAGTGTCTTAAAACGTGAACTCAGCACATATATATTTGTCGAATACGTGAAATTGGCAACCAACAAAACTAAACGCGAGTATGACAAATTTTATGTTTGTTGTTCAATAATATTGATAATTAGTTTTTTTTTGGTCAAATGAAAAATGAGGAATATGAAAAAAGTGTAATAAAAAAACATTACAAAAAATAGGCAATAACGAAGCACTGAATAAAAATCGACAGTTCTATCATATCAAAAGTTCCCTTACATTAGCGAATTTAGTTGCAGTAATAAAGGTTTGTAGAATTAAAGATAATAAAATAATGACTACCAAAATGAATGCGTGGAATGTAATTCGAGATTTACATACAGCTTGCGGGCATAAAGGAGAAAAAAAACATACACAAAAAATATGCTGAACATTATTCTAACATACCCATGAGTATGATAAGACACTAAGGCCGCTCGTATGTAAAAAAGCTGTTGAAGTTGCCAAAGAGCTTCTAAATATTTTTTTAGATTTTGGAGCTCCAATCTTATAATGGTAGGGAATTTACTGCCAATATAATTAAAAAGTTGGGATCTCTTTGGCCAGCTTTAGTTCTTGTTAATGAGAGGCCAAGGCATCCACAAAGTGACGGAAGTGTGGAAAGGGGTAACTGTGTTGTAAAAGAATCATTGGTGGCTTGGATGCGAGACCATAACTCATCTTCTTGGTCTTTGGGCTTGAAGTGTGTTCAGTGGGGTATAAATACAACTTATCATGAAGCCATAATAATGGAGCCTTACAAAGCGATGTTTAGATAACCTCCAAAAGTAGGTTTGGAACAAAAATACCGCAAGAATTTCTTGCTGCTATTTCCAATGGAATAATGGAAAAAAAGATAAATGAATTACTTAAAAATCCAGAAAATAAATCGGATGTGGACCTTGAAAAATATGCTACAATGTCTCATAATGAAGAAATATTAGAAGACTTCAAGCAGACGGTATCATAGAAAGTACTGCACAAGAGACAAAAAATAGCTTGAACATGAACGATTATTACATCATTTTCATGGAAACTGGTGTAAGTATTTTTTTTTAAATAATAAAAATTTAATTAAAATTTTAGCCATTTCAGGAAAATGATGAAGAACCGTATGTACTGTAGCGTTTTATTTTTCTACTCCTTATGTTTACTAACGCTCCATTGATATTTCATTAATTTCAATAATTTCAGTCAACTTCTTTTATTCATTTATTCATTTCTTTAAATTCACACTGTCAATGACACATTACTACTGTAACGCATCACTCTCCTGGTTTAATTATCCATGCTTTCTATTGACGGTCCGTCACTTTTCTGATTGGTCTTAATTAATATTTTATCTGATTGGCTGATATTGACAGCTCAGGCGAGAGGTGGGGTCGATACTGATTTAGTCGGTACTGCGTCCATTTTTCGACGACTTGTTCCCGTGTTGCGGGTAGGAGCGCACGTAAAAGGCCAGTTTTTTATTTTCGAAGTTTGTGAAGCAGGAAGTGGCCAATATGGTTTGTAATTTATAGTCCTTAATCTTGTTCCTTTAGGGAACCATTTAATTCATAATTCTGGTGCAGGATGCCCAAGATTTTGATGGATAGAGAATAAAACTTAGCAAGGTGAGTGTGTCACATTTTTAATGCCATTCATTTTTGATAGACAGTGAATAAAATGACAACCGTTGTTTTAGGGTTTTTCTTTTCCATTTTCCTCTTTATTCTTCTTCAATTGTTGATGGCTGCAGGCTTTTGATTTCCCCGGGAAATTGCTGAAAGCGGTGGAGCTGGAGCCAGAGTTAGAGCTAGTATTAGAGATTCCCAGTCCGGATAGCTGAGCTACAAATGGCATACATTCACGGCCTCGGTTTTGAAGGCTAGTCGTTCATTTCTTAGAGGAATATACAGGCCAGTTTATTCCATTTATTTAAATATTACTAACCATAGATTTTTCTCACTTATTTAAGTTTTTAATAATATACCGTTTATTTCAATTTAACGTTACATAATTTAATACGTCAATTTCTTATTTATAATATTAGTTATTTTTTGTTCAGTATTTTTCAGTACCCTTTTTGGTAGTTAAGTAGATATAACACGGTTAAGGCTGATATGCCTTAGGTAAAAAGGTTCATGAACTTTTCCCTGCGTAATACAAATATATACTAAAAACTTCATTAATTGCAATTTATTTTTCAAGTGCTAAAATCTACCTAGTAGTGAAATCATAATTTAAATGTTACTTTTGTCAAATTTATTTTAATCGTATCAACAATATTCATATTTTAATTCATTTATTTATTAATTGAAACCTATATACCAAGTCTTTTTCTTAGTTTTCTTTTATTTATAAAAAAAAACTAAGTGGCCTAAGCGCCCTCTTATTTAATAGTTATGATCAAGTTTAGATTCTTTAATAACCAGTCATAAGTGAACCTTCCCAAGCCTCCAATAATTCTGAGCTACCGTCTGCAAACTCTTGGCAAAATAGTAATACTGTAAAGTTAACGCCACAGTACCTTTCTAAAAGGATTAAAATCTTAGTGAATCTCAAGAAGTAGGCGTAGATTACGACATGGGTGTAGATGTGCTAAACAAAAATTTTGTTATTTTAAGCAATCAGGTAGGTAGATAGAAAAATCATTTATATTATTGCATTCCATTCCAATTTTTCTTTTATGATTATTGGCGGAGCTTTTACTGAAACTAGAGAGATAATTTCACATGAAGTCACCTCTGACAATTTACATGACATTGAAAATCAAGACGAGAATCCTGCTGTTCATTTAAGGAAATTAGCTTACGAAAATCTTTTAAAGCAAGCTTCGAACATGACCGAAAAATCAAATAAAAAACTGGCCATATCAAATATTGGTGAAAATGTGCTTGTTGGTAAAAAATAAAGAATTCCATTAGAAAATAATTATTTTATAAATTTATTTAATCTTTAATAGGTATTAGCGAATTTGCATACAAAGCATAGCATTGTAAATACTTGGCTTGAAAGGAATTCGGTACAAGCAACAAAATTTAAGAAGCTAAAATTAAGTGAAGTGCCTGACATTGAAACTAATATTCGTATGCTTGTTCGTAAAGATTTAATAGGTTCTGGACAAGGTTATAAAACGTGTAATTCTACTAAAATGTACAGATCAAAAAAATGCAAATGTTTACAAAACAACTATATATGTAATTCGGCTTGTCATGTTGGACGAAATTGTCACAATTTGTAAGCATACTCGTATAAAACGTTTATAACTAAATAATGTTTTATTTAGTTTTCCAAAGAACAATTTAATTTTCATGGTTGGTAATAAAATGTTTGAAATACCTACCATTTTAGTTTAAATTTTGAAAAAAACATTGTGCCTATTTTGTGAAATAAACAATTTTAACTAAAATATTTACGTATTATAAGAAAACGGCAACTCTACTGCTTATTTTACGGATTAAGCAATATTTTGCTGAATACAGGAAATCGGCAATTACACAAATTCGGTGGAAACATATCGATTATTTTTATTCACACCCTAATGAACAGTAGAAATGATAGAGTGCTTTAGAATAAATATTGTCTCTACCTTAAGTTGAAATATCTTATTAGTACATCCATAAATTTGATACCAGAACATCCAGAAAACTTGCATTTAGCATAAAAATGCACAATTTATCGTTGTTTGCGACTTTTTTGCTCAAAATCCATTTTTCAGGGCATTTTTCATCATAAACCACGATGACCATAGCAGGGTTTAAAAATTTAAAACCGCGTTAACCAGACATCATTTTACTGTTAAGCCATTAATAGCGTTATTTATTGCACGGCTTAGGCAAATTTATTATACTAAAAAATTATGCATTATGACTTCACATGAAAAAGGGATAATGTATATATTTTTTATATGCAAAATCGATTATTAAATGACTAATAATATATAGAAGTTTTCTTAAATTTTCGATCACATCTCTCTTATGCAGGGATATACAATATTGGAACCGAAGCCCGATTTCAATGTAGTTCTTGATCGAAATGCAGAGCAATAAAAATACTCTTCTCTCTCTTCCTCCCTCCTCACTCCGCCGTCATCCTACGCGCTCCCCGTTCAATCACCGTCGCAAAATTGCGCTCCGAATGCTCTCTTGGATCCGAGGGGATTTTGTCAATGGGTTTATTGCTGTTCACATTTCCCCGTCCATTTGGAATTCAATAAGGATCCGCATAAAGGACCGGGTCGACGATGCAAATTACGGACAAATAACCAAACAAGCGATAAAAAAGTTACCAGTTTGGGGAGTTACCGATCGCGAGTGGGATTAAGGAGGTTTTGAGAAGGCTTTTTTTTCATTTGCTTTATTTAACTAAATTCAGAGACGTGTTTTTTGGATGAAAATAAGCAAACGAGTTGGATATATGTCCTTTATGTCTTTAAGATTAAAGTTAAGAGGGGTAAGGTCGTTGTTTTCGTATAAGCATAACAAAAGTGAAAAAGAATTTTCATGGTTGTTTAAAAAAGAAGTTAAGATATTATAATCTTGGGTAAAAACGTACCTATTCCTTCAGATGCACTCTATAAAGAAAACAATATCTTAGACCTACGGCAGCTATTTTACCAATTTAGCCTAGTCAAAATAAATTTTGGGTTTGCAATAATTCAGGAAAAGCTGAAAATTTACATAGATGTTAAAAATAGTATTACAAATAAAATGTCAAAAATTCTCATCGATGCTCATTGTGCTAAAAATTTTATTCAAGGTCGAACGTCAAAAATTTTGGTTTTTCGCGTTTATCATAAAAATAGGTTAAATAAAAATTGTAGATCAGAAAATTACCTACACAAAATGTATCTACACTTTTCTCGTGCGAGTCACCATTCTTGAAATATTGCGGTTCTAAAAGGTTAAAAAATCGTATTACACATAATATGCACATATTTCCGCACCACCTGTACTATACGAGGTAGTGTGCTCGGCGCGTTTTTTTTAACGTGGTTTCCCCAGTAGGCATAGTCCACAATCTATTGCAGGTAAGGAAGTTTCATGAAATAGCGTTTAATAGCGTTTTTTGTAGTTGTATTAATTTAAAAAAATTAATTATTGTTACGGATTATATCGTTTAAAAAATTATTGTATATCTGTATAAAAATGTTATATATGTTAAATAATTTTATTATAATGTAAAAATAATTTTATTCTAACTCATAATCTTCAAAAAAATCTTCATCTTCGCTTTCTTCTTCCTCTTCTTCTATTTCTATAGATTCTGATAAATATAAAGATGAATCAATTGTCTCTTTTATCTCATACGGATCCTCATCTGCTAAATTTTTGTCAGCATTGGAGCAAGATTGTCCTTGACAATGCGTACACACTGCTAAGCAAAACAATCCTTCTGTATGGGATGCGCTGATAAAAATAAGGCACAACTCTTGAGGCACAGTTTAATAAACTTCTCTTAAATTTTAATACACAAATCGTGAAATTAAAGGAGAAAATACAAAAATGAAACGTTCTGCTTTTTAGTCTAAAGCCGTCTGATCTCACTCGGACGGAGTGGGGCGCTTATGAAGTACGTTTATGAAATCTAAGATGGCGCTACAGGTATAAGTATAATAAAATAAAATAAATTTATGGCGCACATTTCTAATATTACACTTTTGGATATAGCTGCTCGTACATACCGCCGACCTTGAAACATAAAGTTGTTTCAACCTTAACTCTAACAAATACTTAATTTTCAAAAAGTTAACACAAATTTCAAATCTTAAATTGCAAAAAAAAAATTAAATTTAAGCTTAAAAGGAATTAAAATATACTAACTCTAACACAAACATCTGACACGGACATAAATCAAAAGAACTTACAAACTAAGTTTATGTCCATTGGTTTCCTGTAAATTGTCACAATCGGGAAGAGGACAAATCTTAGTTAGCGGGCGCTTGGAACAAGTTCCGTCACCAAACCGCACCGAAACCACTCTTACTATTTCGTCACGTCCGGGATATAATTCAGTCACTCTAGCCATCTTCCATTGAAGAGGTGGCATATTATCGTCTTTCACAATAACTAGATCACCAGTAGACACAACTCTAGCAGCATTTTGACACCATTTTTGTCGGTTCTGGAGCTCGGACAAATATTCAAAATACCAGCGTTTCCAAAAATGCTGAGTAATCTGCTGGATTCTTCTAAAATGGGTCAGACGATTCTGTTTCACTTCAATGACATCAGGATCGGGAACGGATATCAGAGGTCTTCCAATTAAAAAATGGCCTGGTGTTAATGGCAATACATCATCAGGACTGGATGACATTGGACTAAACGGCCTTGAGTTAAGGATCGCTTCAATTTGCTGAAGTACGGTAGGAAAGTCTTCGTAGTCTAGTATTGTGTCACCGATCACGCGTTTCAAATGCGTCTTAAAACTCTTGACTCCGGCCTCCCACAAGCCACCAAAATTTGGTGCACGAGGTGAAATAAATTTCCAATTTATACCGTCATTAGCCAAACTTGTTTGAATAGATGTCGATTGATCTTTAAAAAATCTTTTTAATTCCGAATTAGCACCTGTAAAATTGGTACCATTGTCCGAAAAAATGTTCAATGGTTTACCTCTTCTAGAGACAAATCGTCGTAAACACGCCAAAAACGCATCACTGGACAGGCTAGTTATCAGCTCTAAATGTATCGCCTTCGTTGCCATACAAACAAAGACACATACGTAAGCTTTAATAGTCTTATAATTCTGCGTTTTTCTGTCCCTTAATAGAAAATAACCAGCATAGTCACAGCCAGTATTTAAAAAAGGAGAACATTGTTTAAGGCGCTCAGAAGGTAAGTTACCCATTAAATAAGCGTATGGTTTAGGTTTAGTCTTAAAACATATAATACATCTATGTACAATTCGTCTGGCTAAATTTCTACCTGCAATGGGCCAGAAATTTTCCCTAACTGCGTATAAAAGTTGTTGGGGACCGCAATGAAAAAGACGATTATGTTCATTTACTAAAATTAACTCGGATAATTTATGCTTGTTATGAAGAAGGATCGGGTGTTTTTTAGAAAACAATACGTCAGATTGTTGCAGTCTGCCTCCAATACGCAAAATACCATTGTCCAATATTGGCGACAAACAAAGTATTTTACTAGAATTACTGATAGAGCCCTTATTTTTTAAATCATTTAATTCTGTCCAAAATGACTGTAATTGGGAAATTTTTATTAATGTATTCATAGCTTCACCTAATTCTTTACATTGTAATTCACCGGTTACACGATTATTCCTTTTACTTTTTAAATTAAAAATAAATCGTTTGCAATATGCTATAACACGTTGCAGTTTTGTTAAGCTCGAAAATTTATCAAAAATGGCCCAATTATTTTTTGACACATTTAAATGGACTACAGTTTTTTGTTCAGGAATGTCTTCATTTACGGATAAACAATTTTGTGGCCACGCAGATTTTTTTAATTTTAGCCAAGAAGGACCTTCAAACCAAAAATCATTGTTAATTAATGATTCCGCAGAGACACCACGGGAAATCAAATCTGCCGGGTTATCAAAGGACCTAACATGAAACCAGTCGTCGGGATTTGTTTTTTCTTGGATAAAACTCACCCTATTTGCCACAAACTTTTTCCATCGATCGGTGGAGCCTTTAATCCAACATAAAGTTATAGTTGAATCGCTCCAATAAAAAACTTTATGAAAATCAATTTTGAAAGATTCCTTTATTTTTTCACCTAGCTTACACCCTATAACTGCACCAGCTAATTCTAATCTAGGTAACGTAACTGGTTTTACTGGGGCCACTTTACTTTTAGCTGTCAATAACTTACTCGTACATTGATTTACGGATTCACAACGGATGTATGCGCATGCGCCATATGAACTTTCTGACGCATCAGAAAAAATATGAAGCTCTATGGAAATAGAATGAACATTAAAAACATGTCTCGGGATTTTTATTTTATTGAGAAACTGAAGGTCTTTGCAAAACACAATCCACTTATCACGAATAGGGTCTGAAACTTGTTCATCCCAAGAAAATTTAGATTTCCAAAGCATCTGCATTATTAATTTTGCACGAAATATTATTGGACCTAAAAGTCCTAAGATATCAAATATTTGACCTATTGTTGATAAGATTATTCTTTTCGTGATACTCGAAAAATCAGGAAAATGTGAAACTTGATATTCGATGGTGTCGGAATGCGAATTCCAATAAATACCCAAGATTTTATTGTTTTCACCCTCACCTAGATGCAGAATGCTAACATCTAAAGAAGAATCTATGTTTAATTGATCCAACAATTCTATTTTATTTGACAAGTACTTGCGTAACTGAAATCCTGCACTTTCTAAAATTTTACTAACATCTCTTTGAATCGCAAGTAATTCAGATTTTGAATCAGCTCCGTAAAGCAAATCATCAATGTAAAAACAATTTTTAATAATATTAGATGCCACGGGATATTTTTTCTCATTTTCAATAGCAAGTTGTTCTAAACAACGAGTCGCTAAATATGGAGATGACGCTAAACCGTAAGTAATAACATTTAATTCATAACATTTTAGAACATCGGTTGGTTGTTCTCTCCAGAAAATTTTCTGATATTGCCGATCAGCCTTATCAATAATTACTTGTCGATACATTTTCGATATATCAGCGTTAAGGACGTAAGCATGTCTCCTAAAATTTAAAATAATGGATAACAAATCATTTTATACTGTAGGTCCTACATGTTGAATATCGTTTAAAGACAATCCGCTACTAGTACAAGCTGAACCATTAAAAACTACTCGTAAACGAGTGGTTAGACTAGTCGTTTTTATTACCTCATGATGGTTCAAAAAATAACCAACATTTCCGCACTTATCAATATTTTTTGAAATTAAAGACATATGTCCCAGCATTTCATACTCTCTCATAAAGTCAATATACTGGTTTTTAAGATTATCATCTCTTGATAAACGTCTCTCTAAACAATGAAAAGCTCTAATCGCATTTTGCTTGGAATCGCCAAGCTGTTCCTTATTTTCCCTAAACGGAATTTTAACTACAAAACGACCCTCACAATTTCGAGAAAAATTTTCCTTAAAATGTAAATCACAAATATCATTATTTTTACAAGTATTCTCACACTGTTCAATTTCCCAAAATCGCGTCAAATTTTTATGTATTTCTTCCTCTACTGTCGAAAATAAAGAAACGCTTTTATCACAAATCAAAGAAAAATTTAACTCACCACCCAAAATCCAGCCTAATTTAGTAGATTGTAAGATTTGATAAAATAAACTAACCCTACATAAAATATCTATTTCCTTTTTTATATTAAACGCAGGGTCTGCGAGCTTTATATCTGAAGGAATATTTAAAAAACTATAATCAAAACTGATTATAGGCATAGGTCGTGTAATTTTAGGTAATATTAAACACGAAATTTCCTGCGAAAAATCACCCAAGTTTAAACGTAAAATTAAACTTGTTTTATAATTTGAAAAAACCGTTTCGCTATTACCAACCCCGGTAATAGATACATTAGTTTTTTGTTTATTTAAACCCAGTTTATTAAAAAATGATTCGGTTACAAAATTCGATTGTGAACCGGGATCCAATAAAACTCTTGACACAGTGGTCGTTTTTATTTACAATTAACACTTCTGCTGTGAATAATAAAGCATATTTATTAGATTGTTGCCCTATCAATGACAATCTTTAAATTGGCTCTACATCGTGGTCAGCCAAAAAATGTTGATCGTGAACGTCGCACGAAGTTAAATCGTTGGTCGTTGCTTGCGTCGAGGTTAAAATCAGCTGTTCCTCTGTTTCACCGGTCATCTTCGCGTCGGAATCGGTGTTGTCGCTACTACTCTGCAAAGTATCTCGATCCGGCCTACTATGTTGACTAACGACCAAGGTAGGACGCGGATCAGAATGTAAAATCGAATTAATATGTTTCGAACAATTTCTACATGGAGATTTTTGACATTCTTCCACTGTATGATTAGGATTTAGATAATTCACGCATAATTTTAATCGTTTTACTTCCGAATTTCTTTTCACAATGTCAAATTTATTGAATGTAATACGCTTAAAAATGGAATGGGACCCTCTACAATAAAAACACATAAACTTTTTATTATCTGTCGCTACAAAAGAATTGACAACGGGTTTATTTTTCTTATAATCGAATTTAAACGACTGCCGATTATTATCACCCTTTACAACTTGTAATTTTTCTAAGAGTTCACATTTCTCTTTCAAAAAATCATTGACGTTTGACATTGTAGGAAGTGCTTCGCTATATTTATATGCTTCCCAGTCGCGCCTAGTACGACTATCAAACTTACTGGTTAACAAATAAACTAACAAAATTGACCATTCGTCAGTATTTTGCCCTAAAGAATTTAAACTACGCAAATTTTTCGTAAACGTATCAAACAAATTGCGCAAGTCAGTGTAAGATTCCCTATTAAGAGACGGTGCATCGAAAAGTGCTTTAACATAATTAAAAATTATCAATTTATTATTTTCGTATCTCTGTTTGAGCAACAAAAACGCTACATCATAATTTTGCTCAGTGACTTGTATGGATTCGATTAACTGTGCTGCTTCACCTGTTAAATGCGCACGCAAATAATAAAATTTTTGAACACTGTCCAGTGATTCGTTCTTGTCAATTATTGAATAAAACGCATCTCTAAATTCCAACCATTTGTCGTAGGAACCAGAGAACTTTGGTAATTTTAACTCAGGGAGTTTTACAGAAATTTTACATTCCCGAGTACTATTTCTAGAAACATTACTGTCACCAGAAACGTGACTATTGGTACCATTTCTACCGGCACTAAACTTTGAAACAAGTACTGTGGCTCGCGAGATGGCATTAAAATACTCATTTTCAAACAAATTTAACTGTTCTATTTCGGTATCTGACTTATCACTAAGTGGGACAAGCATTTCAATCTCATCATGACACGCTAAAAATTGATCATAGATGGGTTGAACTTTATCTAACCTGGCACCAACTTCTGTGGATTTTTCCTCAGTGAGATTTTCAGAGTCAATAGTTTCAAGATAGTTTCGAAACCTAGTTAACGTAGCCTTTATTTGGCCTCTTTTTACTTTTAATTTAGCTAATTCTTCTGACATTTTGATTTAAAAAGTATAAAAAATACCAAAAATAAATGTAAATAAGTAACAAAGTAAAATCAAGAAATAGACGAATCGTTTCAGATAAGTCTGTCAAAAAGTCTGTACAGCAAATCAAATATTCCTACTCACAGTTTTCCGGCCTAGAAGTGAGCTTATAGAAATTCCTAGATATCAGCAAATATGTGATCGTCGTCACAAGCCGGCAACGTTGCGTCGAACGCCGCTCGATCGCTTCGAACTCCGTCGTCGTCGGGCGGAGCCGCTCGCCTTGCCCAAAAAAAATGGACGCGGTCGAATTTGCCTTCAAGATAATTTACCTTATTTCTCTTGCCATGTGGCTCGAAAAGGACCAAAATGTACGGGATGCACTGATAAAAATAAGGCACAACTCTTGAGGCACAGTTTAATAAACTTCTCTTAAATTTTAATACACAAATCGTGAAATTAAAGGAGAAAATACAAAAATGAAACGTTCTGCTTTTTAGTCTAAAGCCGTCTGATCTCACTCGGACGGAGTGGGGCGCTTATGAAGTACGTTTATGAAATCTAAGATGGCGCTACAGGTATAAGTATAATAAAATAAAATAAATTTATGGCGCACATTTCTAATATTACACTTTTGGATATAGCTGCTCGTACACCTTCTCTTTCACAGCCACAACTATTACTACAACCCTTTTTGCAATTACAGAAAATAGTGCTAAGGAGTTTTTCTGGCGCAGGTGGAAGTACAGTTTGAATTGACTGCAACCTATTATTATTAACTTAAATATCGATACTTGTCTAAACAATCAATCTTTTTTGAAGCTCCGTACATGGCAAGAAGAAAATTTCTTCTTTGAAAAAAGCAGGTATACGACCGACGACTCTTCAACAATCAGGTAGACAGTTACTTATTGTATTAAATGTTTCATAAGATACACGGTGGAGTAAGAACGTATGTCAGTATTTTTGAAGAAAGAGCGGATATCAGTATTTATATATCTCAAGAATGGTGACTCGCACGAAAAAAAGTGTAGAATAATTTTTTGTAGGTAATTTTATAATCTACAATTTTTGGCTGACCTATTTTTATGATAAAACTTACCGTTTACCAGATAAATGTGAAAAACCAATATTTTTGACGTTTGACCTTAATGATGTATGAATAAAATTTTTAGCACAAGGAGGATCGATGGAGATTTTTGCCATTTTATTTATAATACTATTTTCAACATGAATGTAAGTTTTCAGCTTTCCCTGATGATGTGTATGTATTTAATTTGAAATAATACACAACCTTAATTTACGAGAGTATATTTTCGACTGGCCTGAGATACAATAAATTCCGTAAATGCCGTCGGTTTCGAGCCGGCAAAAAAAAAGTAACAAATAATAATACAGCTATGCGATGTAATGTAAATAAACAACGGATATGGAACACCCTCCCCCAATAACAAAAAAAAAAAACCATCAACCAGTCAAACATCAAACCTAACTGTCTTCTAAACTAAGACACTTGCAAACGATCCGGCATTATAATTTTGCTACGTCTACGCAACATACATGTACCCGAATCACTTTCTAAATCAGATTTATCACTATCTGATAAAACCACCACTTCCTCTTCACTAGAGCTAAAACTATTATTATCAATCGAGGTAGATCTTGTAATTATGGTTGTATTTGTCTTATTATGTTCAGGCTGAAATGTTACATAATTTTTTTTTAACTGGCTGAGGTGCCTCTTCCTTTTTATTCCATCATCTACCTCTATTACGTAAGTTCTTCGACCAAGAATATCTTGAACAACCCCTTGACACCACTTACTTTTGTCTGCATTTGGACGATAATCTTGAGCCTACACTTTTTCTCCAATACAAAATGATATGTCTCGAACCTTTTTAAAATTTTCTCCATTTTATGCTGTTTAAGTCAAATCTAGTGCGTAAAGAGCGACCAAAAATTATTTTGGATGGACATTCTTGAGTGGTTGTTTGAGGCGTATTGCGATATTGAAAAAGAAACGTATCTAAAATAAGTTGCAGATCAGTTTTATGATCTTTGTAACCTTTAATAAGCGCTCTTTTTAAAATTTTAACACCGGACTCCGCCAATCCATTAGTCTCTGGATGAAAAGGAGCACCCGTCTTGTGGATAATACCCAAACTCTCTAGAAAAGAACTAAATTCAACAGACATAAAAGTTTGTGCATTATCTGTAGCTATTTCTTTGGGCAATCCAAACTGAGAAAATAACTTTCTTAGAATTTGTATTGTTTTAGAAGAAGACATATTTTGCACAATAAAACATTGCAACCATTTGAATGTGGCGTCTTCAACAACTAAAAATGTTTTATTAAATAATGGGCCAAAAAAATCACGCAAACAAGTCCAGGCATTTTTAGGGCAATTCCACATTATCAAAGAAGGTTTAGGTGAATTATCCGCATATATTGAACAAATTTTACATCGCCGAGCAATATTTTTGATAGCCTTGTCGATTTTTGGCCACCATACGTATGAGCGAGCTAAAGCCTTCATTTTGACAATGCCAATGTGGGTTAAGTGTAGCTCTTCCAAAATACTCGTTTGAAAACTTGAAGGTACAATTAAACGATATCCCCACATTAAACAACTGTATTTAATAGATACTTCGTTTTTTCTTATAAAAAATGCCTTAAGGTCTACAGAAGGACAAGTTTTAGGACAGCCATTTTTAACATTAAAAAGAAATTTATAAAAGGATTGCATCTTTACCAGTTTGCTCTTTAATTTTCAAAGAATTTTGAATATAATTTAAATATGACACTTTATCATTGTCACTTGATGAAAACACAACGGAACTACTAATATAATAATAGTGAATATTTTCAACACTAGTTCCTAGTCGAGATAAAAAATTCGAGTAATTCTTTTTTGTGTTGACGTATTTAATTTCAAAATTAAATGATGATAAAATATACCCACACCTTTGTAGGCGATTAGCTGCAAAAACTGGTAGCCCTTTTTTATCTCCAAAAATGGCTAAAAGGGGCTTGTGATCGGTATACAAGGTAAATTTTATCCCATACAAAAATTGAAAAATTTTTTTTACTCCAAAAATGATGGCTAGAGCCTCTTTTTCAATTTGTGAAAAACCTAATTTGCTTTTACTTAATAATATGGAAGCCAAAGCGATTGGCCTCTCAGAACCGTCTGGATAAAAATGACTAATAATCGCTCCAAGCCCTACACTGCTAGCATCCACCAAGAAATTAATGGGTATTTTGGGATCAAAATGAGCCAGAACCGATGGAGAAATTAACATTTCCTTGATTTTAGAAAAACTATTTTGACATTCTGTACACCATTCCCAAGGAACTTTTTTTTTAACAAATTATATAAGGTGAAGAGTATTGTTGATGCATTTGGTAAAAATTTAACATAATAATTTACCCCCCCCCTAAAAATGATTTCAGTTCTGTAATATTTGAAGAATTTTTAGTTTTAATGACGGCTTCTACTCTTTTTTGGGTTTTATGTAGCCCAAATTTATCGATTCGATGGCCCATGTACGTCAAAGAGTCTTGCATAAAGCTGCATTTGTTTTTTTTTTTACTTTAAGGCCGCATTCACTTAATTTTGTAAAAACCCGTTCTAATCTCTCTAAATGTTCAAGGTCGTTTTTTCTCGTTATTAGAATATCATCAAGAAACGCTATAACGCCCGGTATCCCGTTAAATAATTGTTCCATAATAACTTGAAATATGGAGGGTGCACAATGAATGCCAAAGGGTAGCCTCTGATAAGTTAATAAACCTCTATGTGTAGAGATTGTCACCAACTCTGTAGAATTTTCATCCAGAAAAATTTGCTAGTATGCCTCCGACAAATCAATTTTTAAAAATTTTAAACCCCTTTTCCAGCCGACTAAATAAATATTCTATTCGCGGAAGCAGAAACTGTTGAAATTCCAGTTGTGGATACCTTAAAATGTCCACAAATTCCTAGACCACTATTTTTCTTCAATATGGGAACAATAGGGGTGGCCCATTTAGAAAATTCTGTCGGAATTAATACCTTATTTTTAATTAAACGATCTAATTCTTCTTCAATTTTTGGCTTAAGCGCGATTGGAACAGGACGTGGTTTAAAAAACGCGGAATAGCATTTTCCTTTAACTTAAGGGTTACTTTAAACTTGTTGAAAGTGCCCAGAGTACCATCAAAAATTTGACCAAAATGTTTTAAAAAATATTGAAGCTTGGTCTCCGATTTACGTATAACAACCTTTTACTATTCTTACTATCTATTTTACATAAACCAATGTTCAACATTTTTAAGCCGTTACGACCTATTAATGGAGGTGCTCCATTTTTAATGACATATGTTTTTAAAATGTAATTGTTGTCGTTATAGATAATATTTAGGTTAAGATAACCTAAGGGGTTAAATGATACACCTACATAATCTTTAAGAGACAGATCATTACAAATCAAATCATATTTAGTAAAATAATGTTTTTACAAATTTTTAGAAATAGCCGCATGAGCAAATCCAGAATCAATTTCAAAATCAAATTGTAAACCGTCAATTATTGGCTTAATAATTATAGGCCTTCCGTTACCTTCAGAATTATACTGCAACTTATTATAATATGATGAAGAATTCTGCAAAGAATTACTCTTAATGTTAAAGCACATCTCGTCATTATCATCAGATGAGTCTTGCAAAAGGTTTTCTTGCAAAAAATTATGACCAGATACCTTCTTGCACATAGGTGCCAAACGGCCTTTGATTCCACATTTGTGACAGAAACAGCTGCGATAAGCACCGTTAGAAAAAACGTGATTTGCACGCCCACACACCGAACATTTTGGTAGAGCCCCTTTTTCTTGGTGGTCTCTTTTAAAAGTATATTTAGATTTTGACTTTAGATTTAGACCCTGATTTTGACGAGAGGTACCTGGATTTTGATTATAATATATTTCCTCTAGTTCTGTTTTAATCGGGGCCTGAGACTTCTTGGATGCGCGCTTTTAATGATCAGCGACCGCAGACTCCTTTGCCAAAGCAATTTTTTCCATAAACTGAAACGTACAGTCCCTACTGATGGCATTTTCTTCAAACAAGCGATCGGAAAAACGCACGTCATTAATACCAATCGCAAAAATATCTCTCATTAGCGTACTGAGAGTTATTGTAGCCTCAAATCCGCAATTACTCACTACATTTTTCACACGAGCTGCCCAATTACACACTTTTTCACCGGGGTCTCTTTGAGCAGAGTAAAATTTACTTCTCTCCGAAAACAAGGACCGCACTGGAGCAAAATGCTTTAATAACAATTTATCCAAATCCTGGAATTTCACTTCCGGTGGCGTTTTCGGTACACACATTTCGTAACAACACGTAACAATCTTCCTTTAATGTATTTAGAACAGTCGCACGCATTTTGTCATCCTCCGTTATACCATTTGCCACGAAAAACTGTTTTAGCCGCTCGGAAAATATCGCGTAATCCGACTTTTCCGGATCAAACGTACTCAAATTTCCGAGAAAAGATGACATTTTCACCGACTACTTTTAACAATTTAGGTCCGTAAGATCGACTGCGCCAATGATGTGTATGTATTTAATTTGAAATAATACACAACCTTAATTTACGAGAATATATTTTCGACTGGCCTGGGATACAATAAATACGGAATTTATTGTATCTATATGCCGTCGGTTTCGAGCCGGCAAAAAAAAGTAACAAATAATAATACATACATCTATGCGGTGTAATGTAAATAAACAACGGATAGGAAACACCTGAATTATTGTAAACTTTAATTTTTTTTCTACTTATTTTGACTGGACTAATTGGTCAATCTATAGGAAATCTATACTACTAAATATATAAATAGATGACAAACAGTACCAAGTATAAATACAACATTGTAATAAACAAAACTTTTTTAATGTGTTCAATAACTGTGTTTACTAGTTCTGTGTTGTAGTTATACAGATCATCTTTGGGGTTTGTCTTTATAATTTTATATAGCTTAATGTTTATTTGTCTAGGTTTTTCTATATGTGGAACATATTTTTTTTAAGGCTGTTTTTGTATACGTTCTTATTTTAGTTTCAAGCTTGTTTATGTCCATTTGGATTAATAGTGCTTTCTGACAAATTGTGTGCTTTATATTTGTGTCCTTCTTCTGGATTAAAACATGATAGAAATCTTCAAATTTACTGAATTACTCAAAAAAATTGTACAACGTATGACTACGAGTACACATTTTTTTTTGTACAATGTAAATATAAAAATAGATGACAAACAGTACAAAATATGAATAGAGAATTGTACTATTTGAAAATTTGTACTGAAAATCGTCAGAGGCTGAACCAAACCAGAAAATGTTGATTTTATTCCTTTTAAGCATAAAAAATTAAACCAATAGGACCATCAAAATATAAAATTACATATTTTCTTTTTTAGAAAATTATACTCAATGCTAAGTTTTTTGTTAAATTGTTTTTATATAAAATATGCTCAATGGTGTTTCTCATATAGTAACCTTAATTCAAGTTACCATCTTAATTTGCAAGAAATTCTTGCGTTTATTTTTGCATAAAATGTGCTCAATAATTTTCTTTACAACAAAGATTCATCGCTGTTTTTCAAATATCAAAAAAAATATTAACAAAAAAAAGTACCTAAAGTTAAATCTTCTACAAAACCGTCCATTTCTTAAAAATTTTTATTTTCATATAAGAGCTTTATTTTCCAGAAATCGTTGCCACAACTGAAGATTAGTTGCATGTTGGTGAGCCTGTGATGGTGGATAATTACACTACAGTTGCCAGATTTGATAGAACAAATCTAACTCATGGAGGTACTGTGATATTATCTACTAGCAACGACTTTTCAATGGTAACCAAATTCGATAATTTAGTTTCTGAAAAAATATTTAAATTTTCTATTGTCTACAATAATAATTTTGATCTTTACGTTGTTTGTATTTACAGAACACCTGATGCTGACGTAAATGTTTTTTTCCAAAAACTACTAAGCTTGCTTGAGTCTCTGCAGTTAAAAAGCAAACTTATTTTATGTGGCAACCTAAACATTGATTTTTCCAGTGTGTGTGCTGCTCAAGAATCTCTCCAGTCCATTTTCGACTCTTTTGGCTTAATCATGCACATTAAATCACCTACCAGAATAATTAAACCAGCTCTAGTACAATAGATTATGTCGTATCTTCCTTTGAGCCAGATTTCGTTGATGACATGAAGCAGTGTTAACAAAGTTTTCCATAACTAAATCTAAAAGTAAAAATGTTCCACGCAAATTAGGCCGTATTTTCTCAGATAAAAATTTTTTACATTTTAAGCACCTTTGTCAATCAACTGACTAGAATATTCTCTCTGACGACGTTGATTCAGAATTCTATAGATTTGCAAAAACGCTATCTAGTCTTTCTCACAAATCCTTTCCTTTGAGACCTCTAAAAAAAAAGCAACATAACCCCTGGTCTACCCAAGGCTTGCGTACATCTGCTAAGAACATGCGCTTATTATCTCATCTTAAGAAATTTTCAGACAGCGCTTTTTTCATGAACACGCAAGACTTTACAAAAAGATTTATCAGAGAGCTTTAAAAGCCGCCAAGGATATTTACTATAATAGGAGACTGGCTAAATCTAAAAATGTGGCTAAGGAAACATGGTCGATGGTTATTGCTTTGAGAAATAAGCCTTCTTTGTCGAATACTATCTCCACTTCATCTGAGAACCTTAATGATTAATTTGTTAATGTGGCAAATAATTTAATGAGTACCATAACTCCTTCCCATGATCTACTTTCATATCTTTCCATTGCAAATTAGAATTTCCACAGTTTTTTACGCCCGTAGTGTTACCAGAGCTTTGCAGTTCAATTAGGGAAATCAAAAACAAAGGCTCTTCTGGAATTGATGGACTTACTCTGAAAATGTTTTCAAATCTGCCCGAATGTACATTATGTCATCTTATTACTCCAATTAATCAGTTTTTTCAAAAAGGTGTTTTTCCTAACTGCCTTAAGTTGACGATAATAATTCCACTACATAAAAGAGGAGACAAAGATCAGTCTTCCAACTATCGCCCTATCGCTCTTCTTCCCACACTTTCAAAAATTATTGAAATATTGGTTAAAAAAAGACTTCTATCATTTTTGCTAAAATATAAAATACTTCTCATCAATTTGGATTTTTAAATAACAAATGCACAAATGCAAGATGCTATGTTTTCTCTTTTTAATAATATATACTCTAGCTTAAACAACAAACACCCTACAGCAACAATTTTCTGTGATTTTTCTAAAGCCTTTGATTGTGTTAGTAGCCTCCTACGAACTTAAACACGACCGTCACGTATGACTGCTAAAACGATACTGATAATGGTCGGGACACACATGCCCGCAACGAGTCCGCACCGAGCACGCACCGTAGCACGGCCGTGTCTCGGTTGTGAATTGTCGTTCGTAATCATATGAAGTAGTCTTAACATGACCGCACCGTGCACGTGCGCCGACTCCGCACCGAGTCCGCAACGAGCTAGAATAGTTTTGTTTTAAAAATCGACGGTGACGGACGACGGTGCGTTCCCGTAGTGATCATACAGCTGGAAATTAAAATGGAAATTGAGAAGCTTATCGAAGAAGTGAGGAAATATCCAGCACTTTACGAACAACGCGATGAAAAATACAGAAATGTAGATTATAAGGAAAGAGTGTGGAAGAAAATTGCCATAGAATTAAATGTAAAAGGTAGGACAAACAAAATTCATATAATATAATATAATGTATTAATGGTAATAATAGTAATAATAATAATAATAATTTTAATAACAGTAGTAAGAGTAATAACGGTTTAACATTATTTATTAATTAGATAGTATATTCTAAATCATAAATAATAACAAAGCAATCTTTCCAACATTTTTAGTTTCTTCATTTGCTTTTGATCTGCGCATTAAGTTAATAGAAAGTGTCGATTTTTCCTAAATTAATTCTTTTCTATATTTACAATTTTTTTGTTATTTATGTTGAGAAAAATAGGATATTATTTAAGTAAGGAAAGAATAATTACCTAAATTTGTATGACTAATTTAAATGAATAAATATAATGTACACCACCCACAGAAAATAAGAGAAAACCCTATTCAACCTATTCCATTTTTCAAATATTCAAACGGCCAGGGCTGCTCTCTCCTGCCAGTCTACGCTACCTTCTGCTGAAGTAAAGAAAGTTTTTAACTGTTCTTGCACAGCAAATGCTGCATTTGCTGATCTTCCACGAATGCGAGCTATATTATTTAAGTTCGACGACCTCCCAGATATGTCATTACTTTCATTTTGCAAGAGTTCAGATAGCATGGAGCCTTCATTTTTCCGAATAAAATTGTACAAGACGCATGTGGCCGTAACAGCAACTGTTAAGTTTTCAGGTTTTCCTTGAAGTCTTCTACTAAATATTCGAAACTTTTGTTGCAAAATGCCAAAAACATTTTCGGATATTCTTCTTGCCCGACTTAAACGATAGTTGTATATTCTTTTGTCATCAGTCAAATCTCTCCCTGGATATGGTCTCATCATATATGTTTTAAGGGGGAAAGCCTCATCAGCCACAATAACCATAGGTAGTTCAGTATTAGTTCCAGGTAACATTTTTGTCTTTGGTATATTGAGACTGTTATTTTCTAATGACTTCCCTAAATTAGCATTTAACAAAATACCACCGTCAGAATTTTTTCCATAAGCTCCAACATCTACTGCGATAAAGTTATACAAAGGATCTACTAGAGCCAACAAAACAATAGAGTAGGTTTTTTTATAGTTCCAATACAGACTCCCTGACATTTTTGGAGCTTCTATTGTTACGTGCTTTCCGTCCAAAGCGCCAATACAATTTGGAAACTGCCACCTCGTCCAAAACTCATCAGCAATAATGTTCCATTCTTCTTCTGTTGGCATCGCCATCACCTCATTTAAAAGAACATCCACTAATGTTCTACAAGTGTCATGAACTATAGCTGCCAAAGTGGATCTTCCCAATCTATAACTGAAGGAAATGGTTTTGAAAGAGTCACCAGTGGCCAGAAACCTAAAATAAAAAGTGTCATCAATATTTTTAACATTCCCTATTCCCTAATGATTAGTTTTTTCAACTTTGCGATGTTTACTTTTTTTTCTTTCGATATGCTATATAAAAGACAAAATTCTATTAAGGTTTTATATGAAAGATTGGCTTTTCTACGTTTTTTAATTATTATTGTAGGTAGGCGTCAAAATATAAATAAAAACTCTGTATTGTAATTATTTTGTAATGATATAATATTTATTTACAGACGATGCTGAAGAATGTAAAAAAAGGTGGACGTCCATTCGGGACCAATTACGAAGGACTCTGCAAAAACGAAAGACAGCTTCTGGACAAGCCGCTGCAAATCATAGAAAATATAAGTATGATGATCTTTTGCAGTTCTTAAAACCTCAACTAACAGAACGAGACACACTTTCGAACGTCTCCGGTTCAGGAAATACTGAGTTGGGGATCGACAATGATACTGAGGATGACTCTATGCGGGAAGATTTCCTTGAGGAACCGACTCAACAAAATGCAGAAGAGAACTCTGAAATTATAAGTCAGAATAACCAGGGAGAAATGGAAGAAGACGGTGCGCAAAATTCCCAGGTCAATGCTACTTCGAACACGTCAGCCAAAAGTATTACATGTGTTAAACCTGGGCTATTAAAACGAAAAAGACGTCAAGTTAGGCCCGAGCAGTCAGTCTCTTCTCAGCTCATAACGTACATTTTGACCGAGAAGGAGGCGGAAAAAAAATCAAAGAGACCAGCAATTGAAGAAACCGAAAAACATCCCGCTGATGCGTTTCTGGCTGGCATAGCACCCTCTTTGAAGTCTCTCAATCCATTTTTTCTAAACCAAGCTAAAAGCCGTATTTTTAGCACAATTCAGAAGTTTGAAATGAAACAACTTCTAGAGCCTCAAGGACAATATATGGGCCGCCTCTCTCCTAACCCGGCTTTATTTTCATCAACATCATCAAGTTGTGTCCAGACGCCATATACATCACCCTGAATTGGAAATACGTATACACTGAATTGGAAAACTCGTTTCAAAGTTATGATCAACCAAATTTCCTGAATTTTGGGTAGCTATATAATATTGTTTTGATTTGACGCCGTTAAGTTACATTATGTTTTAGTTTATACCGTTATTTATTTTTTAAGAAAGACTGTATTCTTAAAAATATATATTACATTTAGTTTATATGGTTATTTTAATGTATCCTAACGAAATTGAAAAGAAAATACTGTTTATTATCCATAAATATACGATAGATTGTAATCAGTTCTCGATAATCCATAATGTGCAATTGATCGAAACATACTCTATACAAAATTAATTTTAATTAAGAAAAAACGTAGAAATAATGCAGTACAATCTCGTGCTCTATTCTAATAGTTCCACAATTTTGGCTAGTAAAAATAAATGACTTACCTTAAACATACCGCCAGTCGTTCTTTTGGTGTAATTGGTACCCTCCAAAAAGTATCTTTCCTTTTTAGTTTCTTCTGCACCTTTAACAAAAGCTTATTGAATGTGGATTGTGTCATTCTAAAATATTAGTAGAATTTCGTCTCATCGTCCATTAGATGAGGAAATAATGTGCGAAAGTCCCCTTCAATATTTCTTGTTTTCCAAGCACTATGAATCCATTTACTTCTCAACCGTTTCTGTTTTTTTCTTACTTTTTTCTCCTCTTCTTCATCCAGTGCAATAGCTAAGATTGCCAATTCGCTGTTTCGAAAGTTGGAAAACATTCCTACTTTAAATTTTTTGACTGTTTTGTTTAGAGTTTCGCTGCAAACTGAGACCTTTTGAAATGCGTTGTGAAAGACATACGCCCGTGTCTCGGTTATGTGTGGTTTGGTGAACACGAAACCGAGCTACGGCCGTGTTACGGTGCGTGCTCGGTGCGGACTCGTTGCGGGCATGTGTGTCCCGACCTTAATAAGGTGATAAACTTCATAGAAATTTACAAACATTTTACCTTCGTTAACTTTACCGACCTGTAAAGGGGCTACACGTGTTTCGCTCTAGTTAGAGCATCATCAGGCCTCTAAAAGCCATCCACACACTTCACAGTACATAAATAAAAACTAAAATAATTGGTTTTTATTCATGTACTGTAAAGTGTGTGGATGGCCTCTAAAGGTTTGATGATGCTCTAACTAGAGCGAAACACGTGTAGCCCGTTAAATTACATGTTGTGAGACCGTGACTTTGTGTTTTTTCTTTGTTTTTCGTCAATTTTGTATGTTGGTCTCTTAGAGAATAATGGATGAGGTTTTTGGGCCTGTAAAGGGTTTTCTGCTAGAACTATCGAGACAAAATATTTTTTTCAGTGTACATTTGGGTTTTTTTTATTGTATGGAGAAAATCGGAGCAAAATCGGATGACTAGATATAGAGTAATACATTTTTCAAACAAAAATTCCCTTGTTAACTTTCTCGGTTTGTAATAACTTCTCCATCTAAACTATTGCGGCAATTTTTTTTTCATTTAGAATAGAGTTCTATTAACGTTTTGCGAGTAAAATCGAACCGTCGTGTCAGGAATAAAGTAGTAATTTTTTTAGTAAACTTACGAAAAAATACCTATATTAACATTGACGATGTTGTGATGATTGATCTATAAAGGCTTTTCTATTTAAAAAATTGGTACAATATATTTTTTCAGTATAGAATAGGGGATTTTTCACGTCTAGGAAAAGTAAGAACAAATTGGAATGATTAGAAATAAAGTAAATAATTTTTCAAGAAAATATGCTTCTGTTAACTTTGATCTATAACAAATTTTCTACTTTAACTATTAAGACAGAATATTTTTTTTCGTGTAGAATCCTATCAGTCAACTTATATTTGATCATGTTGCTATTTTTAAATATTTTCTTAAATTGCATCCTCCTTTTTATGGCTTATTCTTATATATGCAATATCCTTTATATGTTATTCTTATTAACCTCTTCATCTTTATTTTTATGTTCATTCATCTTCAGTTCCATTTCCTAAATAGTGTTTGGATCATCCAGGCTATAAGAAAAACTTTTATTAAGTTAATCAGTTTTGTTCAGGATCTCTACTTAAAAAAAAAAACAAGGAAACCACTTTTGAAGGAAGACTGATGAATCAATTTCTGAATCGCAGACTATACTAGTAAAAATGGTAAGACTGAGTGCGAAAGATATTTTGAAGACTAAAATATAAGATCGGCTTTAAGTGAGAACCACTGGCAGAAAAATATAATAACAGCATAATATCAATGATCAATGATAAAGATGCTTGCATTTTTAATGACTTGAAAAGTAATTTGGTTTTTTTGGAAGGGTTTAAGTTTAAAAACATCTTAGGAAACCTTAGAACTCTAAGATTCAAGGATTACTTATAAGTTAATTATAATTAAGTGATTTTATTAAATAATACCGGTAATATTGAGGTTTTTTTTTGATAAAAAAATACATCATAGAGCTTTTTTAAAATTTTTCCATGACGTAGTGAAAGACGTCCGTTGCTTGAAAATCACCTCTAAAACACGACCAAAACGTAATCTGCCTATTAGTCGCGTCCGTATATTAAAGTATCGCATTTTGAAAGGGTGGAAATGAAAGCACTTCGACTAGTGGAAAGATTAAAAGGATTTTACGCCCGTTAAAATCACCCGTTTATTTTTAGCCGAGTGATAATGATGAAAAGGGTCGTGAAATTTAATCATTTAAAGGAAAAAAAAACGCGGATTTTGGATATTTAAGCCTTTAACCAAGGGCTTTAGGTATGCAGATTCCTTGTTCCATTAATTTTATTACTAAAAACAGTTTAACACTGACTAAATTTATTTCAAAAAATCACGAGTAAAAGTCGCGTAATCAGCTAAATTTGAAATTTAAAAATTTGGCTTCGCTTTTTCCTTAATTATCACAATTTGATTTACAGCCCTCGCGACGTCTGCCAGCCAGCCACGGGGTGTTTATGCTTGCATGAAATTGAATTAGCGCATTTCGGATGGCTCGTTGGGGTAATTTTTTTTAATTTTCAAAAAATTTTGCAATTCAATAAGACTTGATTGGGGCTTGTCTTGGGGGAGGTATGAGAAAATGAGCACCAAGAAACTGTAAATAATTTAATTTTTAATAATATAGGGTGGTTCTTACATTCTGATTATCGGAAAAAATTTGTATGAATGTTAATAATAGATAATATATTTATCTTTACTTCTATGCTGACTCAATGTACTTAAATTTTAACACTAAAAAATTTTTAACACTGATCGCATTAGAACCCAACACCAGGTTTGTGAAATGTTTAATACCAAGTATCCTGATAAGACAATATCTCAGTCTACCGTTAGCAAACTAGAAAGAAAATGTAGGGAATTAGGTCACGTCAGAGATTGACCCAGATCGGGTCGTCCCTCAATTTCCAAGGAAAAGAAGTTAAATGTTGTTTTGTCCATTGAAGAAAATCCTCATACAGCGACTAGACAGGCAGCACTAGATAACGATGTTGGAAAAACATCTTTAAGAAGGATTTTGAAAAAGGCAAAATATCATCCCTATAAATTAAATTTAATCCACGAACTTAACGAAGATGATACAGATCGTCGATTAGAGTTTTGCGAAACTATAATGAATGTCTGCCATAACGACCGTCTTTTTACTCGTAGAATATTTTTTTCTGACGAGTCGACCTTCTGCCTCAATGGTACAGTGAACAGACAGAACTTCCGTTACTGGTCTTCCTCCAATCCAAATTGGGTGATTGAAGCTCATACCCAATATCCTCAATGTGTGAATGTTTGGGCCGGCATTATCAATGACAGAGTCATAGGTCCATTTTTCTTCGAAGGTACCTTAACAGGTCAACGTTATTTGGAATTCTTAAGGAACGAACTGATTCCCGCTTTATGTTTGATGTTTCCAAATGCAAATAATCCCAATATTCAAGAAGCTTCAATTTGGTTCCAGCAAGATGGCGCGCCGCCACACTTTAGCAGAGCCGTGCGCCAATATTTAAGTGAGGTATTTCCGGGTCGATGGATTGGGCGAAGGGGTCAATTGGAGTGGCCTGCTAAGTCCCCCGACTTGACTCCTTTGGACTTCTGTTTGTGGGGTTATTTAAAGCATAGAATGTATGTAAATACACCCAATAATTTAGAAGAATTAAGAAATAATATAAGAAATGAGATTCAACGAATACCTCAAAAAATGATATGCAACGTCCTGAGAATTCGAATCAAGACTCGCTTACTGTCAAGAAGTTAATGGGGCTCAACTTGAACATTTAATTCGGTCTAGATTAGAATAGTTTCTATTTGTTCAACGTTTATACAATACTTTTGATTAAATACATTAATATTTTGAATGTTTTTTTATAAATTCAACCGTAAATTTCTCAGTACCTGTTGACACTTGCTAGCTAGTGTCAACAGATGGTTTTAAAAAAGCTTCGATTAAAAGTGCAAACCGCATTTGTCTATGTCTAACCGTTTGGATTTTATAACATGTCAAAAGTGCAAATATGCCGATCTTCAACTGTCAATAACTCAAAAATAAATGAAGATAGGTATAGGACATTGTACATAAAATAAGTCTAGAATTTTCTGTTCTTTAAGAATACAGAATAAAAAATAGGTATTTCCATTTCAAAAATTGAAGTTGATGGTCGTAACTTATTTTTGGACCATCCTGTATACATAAAATTATAGTAATAAAACCCGCAGTTAAAAATAAAAATCGACGTTTCCAAGCGTTTTTTTTTTAACGAACCCCTGAATTTTAAATGAATTTATTCCGGACTTTTGGCTCTCACTGTATAAAACATTTATATTCTTCCCGACTTATATTGTGGCGTTAACTATACAGTATTACTATTTTGCCAAGAGTTTGCAGACGGTAGCTCAGAATTATTGGAGGCTTGGGATTGTTCGAAGGTTCACTTATGACTGGCTATTAAAAAATATAAACTTGATTATGACTATTAAATAAGAGGGCGCCACTTAGTTTTTTTTTATAAACGAAAGAAAACTAAGAAAAAGACTTGGTATATAGGTTTCAATTAACAATTAAATGACCCTGGATAAAGTATATTTAAAGAGGCAAAAAAAAATATCTTAACAATACAACCAAATTATATTTACATCAAAGATATGTATACGCCTCATGTTCTAATCTGTTAAATGTTAATAATTTATTATGAATTAAAATATGAATAATGTTGAGATGATTAAAATAAGTTTGACAAAAGTAACATCTAAATTATGATTTCACTACTAGGTAGATTTCAGCACTCGAAAAATAAATTGCAATAATTAAAATTTTTAGTATATATTTGTATTACGCAGGGGAAAGTTCATGAACTTTTTACCTAAGGCATATCAGCCTTAACCGAGTTATATCTACTTAACTACGAAAAAAGGTTCTGAAAAATACTGAACAAAAAATATCTAAAATTATAGAGAAGAAATAAGACATATTAAATTATGATATTGATTAAATATTTGTAGCAATAAATTTAAATTAAAGATATATTAATAAAAATTTAAATAAGTGAGACAAATCTATGGTTAGTAATATTTAAATAAATGGAACAAACCGGCCTGTGTACTCCTCCAAGAAATGAACAGCCAGTCCTCAAAATCGAGGCTGCGAATACATGCCATTCGAGCCCAGCCATCCGGACCAGGAATCTCCAATACAAGCTCTAACTCTCGCTCTAGCTTCACCGCTTTCAGCAATTTCCCGGGGACCTCAAAAGCCTGCAGCCATTAACAATTGAAGAATAATAAAGAGGAAAACGGAAAAGTAAAACCCTTGCTAAGTTTCATTCTCTATCAATCAAAATCTTGGGCATCCTGCACCAGAATTATGAATTAAACGGTTCCCTAAAGAAACAAGATTAAGGACTATCAATTACAAACCATATTGGCCACTTCCTGCTTCACAGACTTCGGAAATAAAAAACTGGCCTTTTACGTGCGCTTCTACCTGCAACACGGGAACAAGTCGTCGAAAATTGGATGCAGTACCACAGTCTAACACAGTCAAGTCACTCGACCCTTTTCCACTAACCATCCGCACCTGCCGACGCCGCCCCTCTCGTCTATCGGAGTTTATAGATGAAATATGGTTATAGGGTTGACTCGGTTTAGTTTATTTTCGACGTTTACCAAGTGTGTCAATATTTTTTGTTTTTTTGAATTTAATATTCTGTCATTTAGTGCTAGTTTTACGGACTTTTACTAATATAATTTATCTTAATAGTAGTTGTTTGGTAATGGCTTCTCACGGACAATACTGCTGTGTTAAATCTTGCAAAAAACATTCAAACGACCCAAGTGTTTCTTTTTTTTGTATTCCCAATGATGACATAAGGTAAGCAATAATATTAGAAATACATTTTATCATAATAATAATGTTAATAATTTTAATATATGCATATCCCTACATATAAATCAAGTGTTTTTTTTTAATTATTTTTCTTTTTGCAGTTTCCCACTAATTACATGTGTTTTGATCAGCCAACTGTGATTCAACAAATTAATATTCCATTTAATAATAAATGGTAGTAAACATCCAGATAGAAATAAACGTCATTCTAATAAACGTCCAGGTAGATTAAACGTCCAGGTTTCTACATACCTACATAGTAGGTAAAGTGGATTTTGGGAAAATTCCCAAACAAGTAAAGGATTAAATAAAGGGTGTCTAAATTAAGTGTCTGAACCAAATGATTCCTCTTAAGTAACCAGGTCAATCAAAAAAATAGAGATAATAGGTACAACCCTACGTTTTTATTATTGAGAATAATAATGCTGGATTAAATAAAATAAGACTAAAATCGGAGTTCAATTTACACAAACCCCCATAAGGCATTTATACAGCAAAATAAAATAAGAATTTGGCCAAAATGCAACTAATATTTTATTTTTATTTGAAAACGAAAGTATGCATGGCGTTTTGGTCAGAAAACCCATTCAAAGACAAAGAGATAAAATTGACCAGGTATGTAATTGGTTAATTTCTTGAAATATACCTGGCATGCGATTGGTAATTCCTTTTATTTTATTTTGCTGTTTAAATGCATAAATAATGTCAAATAAGGCCTTATTTTATTCTATTTTTCTGTATAAATTCAGCTTAACTAGTCGGCAATTAAGGTATATATTTAGGTTTACACCCTTTATATTAGGTACACCGTTATTAAGATTTAAGGATTTTTAGGGGATTTTAGTTTTCTTAACAACAATCCTAAGGTTTTGACTCAAATTTAAGCGTTTTATTAGTATTATAAAAAAAAATAAAAGTAAAGAAAAAATGGTGACTGGATGCATACATAAATATATTACCTATTACCTAGTTGTTGTTTATTTAAGATGTCACAATGAATAAGCGTCAAAACTCATCCAAATATTTTAAAATAAAAAAACCTTGATTTTACCCAATAATATTATTAAACTTAATACTTTCCTTATTGCCCCCCGTAAACGCATTTCTAATATGAACTTTGTGGACGGACTTGTATCCTGTCATGAGAGGGGTGCCGGCGTAGTTTACAAGTGATTTACGACCGCTTATAAAAAAAAGCGGCATTTTAAGGCGATCAAAGAAGTGATTCTACTTGTTGAAATCTATATACTTTGGCAGTACCGACTTAATCAGTAACGACCCCACCTCTCGCCTGAGCTGTCAATATTAGCCAATCAGAGAAAATATTAATTATGACCAATCGGAAGAGTGACGGACCGTCAACAGAAAGCATAAATAATTAAACCAGGAGAGTGATGCGTTACAGTAGTAATGTGTCATTGACAGTGTGAATTTAAAGAAATATGAATAAAAGAAGTTGACTGAAACTATTAATATAATTATTGAAATTAATGAAATGTCAACTGAGCGTTAGGGAACATAAGGAGTAGAAAAATAAAACGCTACAATATTAATAAAAACAACCATAACAAAATATATTAATAATAATTTTAATATTCACCAAACCTGCAAATATACTAGAAAAAAACTCATACGTTCTTCTCGTACTAACATAACCCGTCAGAAAGCCTTTTCAGCTAATTCACATTGGCATAAATCTATATACAGGGTGTTTTTTATATATTGTGACAAAATTCAGGAACGTGTTCTTTGGGCAAAAATTCGCAAATAAGTTCCTATAAACATAGGTCCTAAACCTTTTGCTGTATCAGCTGAATGGGGACATCTTCTAGCATCGCTGGTAATTAATTTTCAAGAAATTCTTGATACACTTGTCCAGTCAACCTTGCTGGTAAAAAAAGATGAACCTGGTAAAAAAAGATAAGAAAGTTTTCAATAATGCCAACCCATAGATTAACTAAAAACTGGTGTTGATTACGGTTTTCTGCCACAGCATGTGGGTAATGCCATATATGGTTATTGTTGAAGTTCATAATTGCGTCCCTGGAGAAATTAGCCTCATCGGTGAAAAGTATTTTTCTTATAAACGGTGCATCTTGCCTTATGCGTTCTTGCATCCAACGACACAAAGCCGTTCTTTTCGGAAAATCGCCTGGCAAAAGAGCCTGCACCCGCTGAATATGATACGGGTATAAAAGGTTTCTTTTAAGAATATTCCAAACTGTAAAGTTACTAATGTGTACCGTCTGAGCAATTTCCCTAGTATTTGTGGTGGGATCTTCCTCGAATTCATTGAGCACCTGTTCTTCAATTTGAGGAGAAACTGTTCGGGGATGTCCGTTTTCAGCGGTGAGTTTTTTAAAGCTGCCGGTTTCACTTAGACGTTGGTGTAAACGCGTAAACATGGAGTGATGAGGAATAACACGATTTGAGTAATGTTCAGCATAAATACGCAAGGCTTCTTGCGCGTTTCCGTTAGCCAGTCCATAAATGAAGTACATATCGCACATTTCATTATTTGTGTAATTGTTTTTTTAACAAATTAATGTTGTCAACTGGCGGACAGTGAATATGATTTAAAATTTAAAATATCACAAAATCTTACAAATATCAATTTTATCGTGGATAGGGTGGTGAAAAGATTAAACTCTTAAACAAGAATGTGATTATCGTTGCGGCGGCGTTGTTCGTAGTTACGTTAAAAAAAATTATGTTCACAGGCTACTTCGCGATTTTGGAAGCGTGAAATATTAACACGTTACTCATATGTCACTTTTTTTAACATGTTAAATAAAGTGACATATTATGAACTACAATGAAATTTGAAATAAAATTAAATAAAAAAAACTTACTTTTTATAACGATCATAGAAAAAATTAATTTTAGCGATCAGTCAAAGTAGAAAAATGTTTTTTAATTTTTTGTGCGAAAACCGTGCATCTAACGGACAAAGTTCAGGGGATCAAAAATGTTGCAAATAAAACGGGGAATTTAAAAATATTTTTTAATACACGAAAAACCGGTGGCGTGCCATTTTTCTTTATAAAAGTATTCAGCAACCCGCACACACGCCACTGGAGAACATAAAAATGTTAAAAGTATGTTGGTAAAGGGCTTTGGATACACAGATCCTGCATCCCAATCTTTGGACAAATATCTACAGGGGTATTTAAGTTATTGAAAAAAAATCAATTTTTTGTTAAAGCTTTACCACCCTGTAACTCAAAATCTAAAAGGTGTAGGACCTATGTTTATAAAAACTTTTTTGCGAATTTTTGTCCAAAGAACATGCCCTGAATTTTATCGCAATATATAAAAAACACCCTGTATATCTATACTTATGATATCTAAATATGACAACCAAGACTTGTTAATTCTCGTAAACGCTTTAACAAAATCAAGACAGGCTTTTATCATCCATGGAAAAACAGCTATTAACATCGCTTATATTTAGTACTTCTCCTTTTATGGTATTCCTGACAAAATGACCATAGATATAGGCATAGAACTTATAAGCGATATTGGGTGGCCAACTAGGAATAGACATTGGTGATATCTCAGGCTCCAATAATCGTAGCGCTTTGAAAAAAAATTGTTATAAGAGTGGCCTAAAAAAATGCTGGAAACTATTTTCAGAGTTCACGTACACCTTTAAAGCTACAGCGTGCAGCCGCTAGACGGCGCTACACCTTTAAATGTTTAAATGACATTTTTGTAAAAAAACCTCCAATTACATACACATTAAAATTTTTTTGACGTCAAATAAAGTGGTGGAGGAAGTTTTTATCTTGAAATATAAAAACAGCAACAAATCAGCACTGACAGTTTTTTTTAGCAAACTTTGTTCAAAAGGACTTTGTTACTATATTTTTTCTACCAAAAAAATTATCAAATTACTTTTGGGCGTTCACTTGTAACTTACCGATTCTGACGGATTATTTTAAAAAGCTCTAATAGAAATATATATATTTTTCTACGTCATTAAAAGAAGGGAACAAAGCCAAAGAGGCTGGTGAAATCGAGATTTCGATATCACTTTTTAACCTAGACTTATTAAAAAAAAATGTGACCATTCGAAAACAAAAATTTAAAAAAAAAGACCATTAACTCTTACTTGCTTAGCCTGAATAAACTCGTCGTCGAGAGCATACTACTGTCTTCTAGGCTAAAGTTTTAGCTGTGTAGAAATGCGGACAGACAATCTTAAACTGCGGACACCGCAACAAAGTGGTATCAATTTGCTTGGACAACAGGGCTACCCTAAGGCTATTTGAATCGAAAAGAAGAGTTCCAAGCTCGTAGTACATAAAGGTCCTGAAGAAACTGGTAAAAACGGGATGCAGAGTTCAGCTTGTCTGGATGCCTGGCACTACCAGGCCTTCCTGGAAACGAGAAAGTGGACTCCGTTGCTAGACTGGGATTTGCGATAATCACCAGAAATCAACTGCGTTTAAAACGACGCAAAATTCGGTTAATGACGGGTCTCTTAACCGGACCCGGCATTTAAGGCGTCATGCCATCTCCATACCATCGGCATTGCGGATAATACGGAATGCCTGTGGTATTGTGATATTGCGAGGAGGATAAAACTGCAGGCCACGTTATAGGGAGGTGCATAGCATTCATGTGCGCCAGGTTTAAATTTTTGGTACCTACAGTACACCGAGCGACTTTAAGTCCTTCAAATCAGAGTGCCGCATTGGTTTTTCCAAAGTTATTGGCCTCTGGAACCCTCGGTGGGGCACGGCGGATCCATTAATTTACCTAAACTAGAATAGGAATTAAACTTATTTGAATTTTTTTTAAGTCTTTTGTAAGTGTTTGGTCTTTATCCATGACTTTTCCAATTTTATGTTTATTAGACTCATTATTGCCTAATTTATTCATGCATTTTTAAATATCTGTAGATGAATTTAAATTTTATATTTTGGTTAATGAATTGGTTTTCTCTTTTAATGAGCGATCTTAATATATTTTTATATGTATTATAGTGATGCTTTAACTGTTGGTTAACTCATTAAGTCATCATTACGAAATATAAGATTGATTGTTTGATACGTTTATTTATACAGGGTGATGTTAACTAAACGAAGTCGAACCAAATTAGCCTATTTTAAAACAATGCATAGGAAGGTTTTGAAAATTTAGCACCATGAAATGTCAATAAAGGATACAACACTAAAATAATTTGATTGTTGTTATATATTTAATAATTTGACGTTTTGACACTTTTGGTAATACCGGATGTAGATGTCAACTTCCTTTTTTTCAGCAAAACTTACAAAATATTTAGAATCTACATAAAATTTCAAGAAATTGAAGGTGTTATATTTATTTAGTGCCGCCCCAAATGCCGTTCATCATTTTATTTATTTATTTCAATATACCGCAGAGCCAGTTTACAAAAACAAAATATATTATACAAAATACTAGAGAATATAATAATACAAATGTAATATTAGAATTGCAAAAAAAATTATACCAAGATAAAATATCATCATTAATCTATATCTATAATCAATCAATCTATAATCATCAACAAGGCTAAAAACTTAACACTATCCAAGGAACGTAGGTTAAAGTCTAAGATTATTTATTTTTGATTTGAATCACCGTAAGCCGCTGAAAAATGGATCCAAACTATTTTCATTAAAGAAACGCCAAGTCCTAGTCAGTGGAGAAAGAACCCATAGTTGACCGAATGAAAGGGTAAACGAAACATAGGAGCAAAAATGCAAAAGCAAAATGCTTTGAATGAACAATTACATCACTTAAATCTGTTATGAACAAGTTAAAAAAGACCGGTCCAATATGCGAACCTTGAGGCACCTCTGAAGATAATTCAATACAATTAGGAATATAATTACTTATCCTGACCAACTGTGCACGACCAGTCAAAAAACTGTGACAAAATTCGACCAAAGTCCTACCAAGGCCCATAGACCCAAACTTCCGAACTAGATGTTCATGACTAACCCTATCAAAGGCCTTTAAGAAGTCTATATACACAATATCGGCCTGTACGGATCTCTTAAAAGCACCAGTCAAATCATATTGGTAAGTCAACAAGTTAGTCACCGTATATCTACCCTGACAAAAACCATGCTGATAATCACTAAGCAATCTCCTACAGTGCCATAAAAATCGCACAGAAAACAACCTGTCAAACAGCTTAGGAAATACAGACTAAATACACACACCTCTATAGTTACAAATATCAGTTCTATCGTAATTTTTTTGAATTGGTGTCAAAAAGCTTACCTTCCAATAATCAGGAAATTTTGCTGATGTCAAGCAAACATTGAAAAGGTGATGCAGAGGCTTACTCAGAGTGCACACACAGTTTTTAATAAAAATAGATGGAATAAGACAGACAGGGCCAAAAGTATTTTTGTTAGGAAGGCGTAAGATTTCATAAAATATGTCTAACAAAGAAAAAGAGATGCGATTTAAATCTAGACTATAATCAAATTTATAGTCAGGACCCTTGCTGATAGGTTGCCTTTATGTAGTTTCAAAATACCAAGCAAATAAGTGTACAATATCTCGACCATTACCAGCAACATCGGCTTCCGTATGCATGCTATTGGGGTATGAATCAGACCTACGCAATTTATTGATGTGTTTCCAAAATGAAGAAGGATCGTGAGAAATTTCAGTATTTAATCTTTCAATATATGACCTAAAACTTTCATCACGAAGAGTTTTACATTTATTCCGCAAATTTAAAAAATTAACATAATCCTTACTATTTTTGAATTTTGTGTGAGCAATCTTTTTTTGAATAACAAGATTCTGTAATTTTCTAATCAATCAAGTAAGAAAATTAGATGATTTAAAATGCATAATTGAAAAAAACATCTTAATCGCAAAATAGAGAGCATTGTAAAAAATATCAACACATTTATTAATATCTTTCTGATTAAAAGCTGCATTTCATTTAATGCTAGCAATGTAATAATTAATGGCAACAGAATCACAGTTTACCAAATCATACTAAAGATCATACTTAAGATTTAAATCACAATTAATAGGAATACTTATTTCATAAGCAGAATGGTGGTTTGATGCCGGTGTTAAATTTTCAGTGGCATATATGATTTCAACATTTGACAAACATAAGAAAAATAGATCAATAAATATACCAAACAAATTTGGCAAGCCATTCACCTGCTTAAGATTAAGATTGTATCAACAACTAATAATATAAACTTAATGATATAAACTTAGCCGTCTCAACATGCAGTCCGTTCACAGAGTTCCTCCACACTGCATGTAATCACCACACAATAGAATATCATAACTAGTATGAACACTCACAAGATCCATAGATGTAGAGACAAATTCCTCATAAATTGCTAAAGGAGAAGCAGGAGAGATGTAGACAGCACCAAAAATGTTATTCTTGTCACTGCATGATACAAGCACAATGATGTGTTCCAGGGTTAAATCACTGGTCTGTAATAATCTGGCTTTAAAACATTTACGAACAGCAATAAAAGTGCCACCATCCCTTTACCTCCCCGTATTTGTGTAACTTCGATCCTGACGGAAAATATTGAAGTCAGTGAACTCTAACTCAGAGTCCAGAAAATCTTCATTAAGCCAAGACTCCACTAAAATTGCAACATCATATATGCAACTGTTAACAGCATTTCGCAGATCAGCTATTTTAGTTCGCAAACCACCCGCATTATGAAAGTATACTTTTAGTTTTTGGAGTTTGCTTATTCCTATAGCATTGTTCCTCTTTTGTTGGACTACCTCAGGAATGCCATTAAAATATTGTATGTATAGGTTCTGTTCTGTACGTGAGCTCAAAGTAAGTTCTTTATAAGCATTTTTTATTTGCTTACGTTAAATAGGTGTTAGGTCAGATTTTATTTTAATTTGAAAATTATCAAGTGATTTACGATTTTTTAAAACAGAGGATGCCAGCTCACTATTAAGTTCACCAGCTCACTATTTTCCTCACTAGGGAAAACCACTCTTAAAGGTCTCAATTTATCTTTGTTCAATATGCCTAGACGATATGCTTTAAAACTTAGACAGGTAATATTTAGTCTTAGAAAGCACACAGTTACACACTTTTTGTCGTGATTTAAACGAACTTTGGATTCTTCGGCATTACTCTCAGAGACATAATAAAAAATACAATTTTTGGATCTGGAAGCTCTATCGTGCATTTTCTCGTAAGTCTCTGCAGGGGTCTGCTCAGCAGCCATGTTAGTCTTACTTACCCCTTAAGATTTTAATTGATCCAACTCATACTTGAGGTCTTGGACCTCAGATCTAAGCCCAGATACCACCGAGCCAAGGTCGCCTGTCTGAGTAGCCTTAATTTCATCCAACAGACATCTCTCATAATCAAAACAACATCCGACATCTCAATATTCTGTTTGTTTACTAGACGATTTTGAATTTTCTTTCCTAACCTTGAAAAGTCTTAAAACATGTCTTTTCTTGGTTAGACAAAACTGCAGTCTCTACTTCAGCAACTAACAGAGTCTGCATGCATACCCTAATTCGGCCAATCATGTTTTGTCATGTAGTAAGTCCTGTAGCAAAAACCATATCTTTTACTCGACTCCATAAATAAAAATCCAGGCGCGTTAGGTCTGGTGATCTAGATGGCCGTGAAAAGGTACCGCTCTGTCCTATCCATCTATCAGGGTGAAATTTTAGGTGAAATGAGCTGGACAGCCATCGTACTGGAACAGCATTCAATGCCAAATTTCAAGTGGCACTTTGTCTAATATTGTAATTTCTCTTAAAAAACTTTAAATAATTTGAACCATTTAGTGCATTATTGAATAAAATATACTGATAATTCGACCTCCCAATTCTCCTGCCCAACTTACAAACCAATGACCTTAATGCTGGACTTCTTGCATCCACTGCAAATTCGTTGGTGGCCAATAATGAATATTGTGGAGATATAAGCCTCCATTACTGTAAAATGTAGCATCGTTTGTCTAGAATATGTTTAAACATACATGAGGATCTTCTGCATTCATACCTAAAAGCCAGTGACAATGGTCTAGCCTTTGGTCAAAATTTTATTGAGTTCATTCCTGGTGCAGCATTAACTGATATGGATAAAACTTAGAACAAGATGATGACTCCTGACTCCACAGAATAGATCAACCTGATGCTTTTAGCAAAAAATTACTTTCACACTTAAAGCATCATCATCAAAAAATAAACTCTCTTTAAAAAAATTAAATCTTATCTTGTATAGCATAGTGGAGCTTTAATATCCAAAAGATCGTAAAAAGATTACCTGTACTCCTTAAAAAACCAATGTTTAATCTTTTGCCTATTAATTTTGTTTATTAAATTTATAAATATCAAAATTTTTAATTATGTTTTTATATATCAAATCTGAAAAACCTTTAAATTATTTAAAGAATAATAAGTCATGTACTAATATGCCTAATCAAAAAAGAAAACATATTTATTTCTAAAAAATAGGTCATTAGAAATATTGATATACGATTTTTCAAATGTGCGTGAAATTTTTATTAAAAAAAAGTTATTTTATATTTTTTTATTTTTTAGTTTCATTCATTACATTGGTATTTAATGGAATGGAATTTAAAAATGAAATAATTTTTTTTCGGGGCATGTATTTTTTATTATAAGACTTATAGGTCCTCAGCATTTTCAAAATATCTTTTAGAAAATATATAAATATATTAATTAATAATTCTGTATCCTAAAATCTTGTAATTTATAATTTTTTTGCTATTTTCATTTTACTTCAATTTGAATCTAACATTTTTTTCTTCAAAGAATTTATTCATTAGTTTTTCTTAATAACCATCGTTTATTTAGTTTTTTATTAGTTATATTTACAAAACTAATGTTTACAAAATTTTAAGAAAGAGTCAACAAATATAGGAATTTATTCATAATATTAGCATATTAAGTAAAGTTGAAAATAACTATTTATTTAATATTCTGTCATTCATTATGAATTATTTTAAATTTATAAACTTGAATTTTGTTTCTAAAATTCTCAGTGTCGTCAAAATCTTTAATTACCAATTTTGGATCTTTTATCCATAGATTTTATTCGTTAAACTTACTAATATCAACATTTTTTAATTTTTTAATTTATTAAATCTGAAAAATAGAAAAATAATTTAAAAATTAATAAGTTAATCATTAAGCTGCTTTTAATATATTTTAAAAATATGACTATAACTATGCAATAATTTAATTATGAAATTTGTATAAAATATTCAAGCACGTATATTAACAAAGTATGTCGATTTTTTCAATTATAATAATTCTCAATTATTAAAAAAATGTTGAACTAGTAAGTCTATAAGTTATGTATTTTTTTTTTTCATTACAAAAATATTGATCCTAAAAAATTTGTTTTCCTAAAGTGTTTAACATAATTAAAAAAAAAAGTCAATTTATTCATTTAACTAATTTAACTAAATAATTGGTATTTAAATTTATACGACGAATAATTTCATTAACCTTTGCTTTTCATTTGTACATTTTCAATTAACTAAAAAAACCTTTCTTAGAATTTAAATTAATTAAATTTTGAAATATAATAAGAACTCTATTTACCTACTAGTAACTTTTACTCCAATTTTGACTAAAAATTAACAAAAAAAACTTAGACGATATCTTTGCAAAGAAAATTTAAATTGAAAGCCTCTCAAAGAGAGTTAATTATTATAAAAAGAAAAATTAACAAATTTATTCATTAAAACACTCGAGGCATTAAAAACCAATTATATTTTAGGTGCTTGCTCTGGTCAGCGTTTAAAAATAATTTCAAAAAATCCTTTGGTAACACGGTATTCTATTAAAGAATGGTTTAAAGGGGGGCGGAAATGAAAACCTTTTCAGAAGCAGAAAAGATTAAAGGGACGACGAGTTTTAGTTTGCCACGCTTTTTGCTAATACGATATGTTTTACCGTATAGAGGGCTCGACGCTACCGTCTACGTAAAATTTATCTAAAAGAGAATTTTTTAATTAGAGTTTTTTTTTAAAGAAATCTGGATATACAGAATGTTTCCTAATAAAAAGGGTGATTTTTTTATTAAAGTAAATTATTTTAAATTTAAATCATCCATCCAAGACACTTAAATCGGTTATTAAGGTTATCGGTATACATAGGTGCTTCAAAGGGTTAAAGTATAGTTTTTAGTTAGTAATTTATATCAAAAAAAGTCTTTTAAAAATGTGCATCTTCCAAGCTAAGTATTGACTTAATTTTAAAACCACAGTTGCCATTAATCAGTAAAATTTCCATTCTTATTTTTATAATTTATGTAATAAATATAATATAAACATGTATAGTGCACGTACGTGATTATTGCAGTGTTTACATTAACGGGTTTTTCTATTGTAAACAGTATTTGTTTAAATTAACTTATATCTATTTCATATACGGTGTGTTTAGACTTTGAAAAATAATAATTTATAAAAAAAACGTGGCAACGTGCGCGCGACGGTGAGACGAGGTGGGAGCGAGTCGTGAAGCGATGACGATGACGCTATTAACGCGAGAGTAACGAAGAGGAGAGAGATCGACAGCATTCGTTGGTAGAAGAAAGGATGTAGAATTTGTCTTACTTTGTAAAATCTAAAATTAAAATATACAACGTTTTTCCCCCGAAGGGTAAAAAACGAATTATTTTAGGTCTTGCCTAGGCTTGACCCTAATGAGATTACCCTACTTCTTCTGATCGAGCACAAGTGTCATTTACCTCCCCTTTTTACCTATCCTACCCCTCTACGGCATCCCCACCCCCTGCTAGTCCGCTCACCGGATCAACTGAGTTCGCGTCTCTCTGATTAGTACCTTCTCATGTAAAGATTAAGTCGTCAAGAACTTAACGGGGGTCAAGCCTAGGCAAGACCTAAAATAATTCGTTTTTTACCCTTCGGGGGAAAAACGTTGTATATTTTAGGGTCTGTGCCGTCGGCTTGACCCTAATGAGAAGTGTTTGGCTTCTGACGACTATTGTATATATAGCGTACTGTGAAATTTGGGGGAAGGAATGAGGCAACTCTCCTTTTTACCATTAAACAGAAATGTATTTCTATTAGAAATTAAAAAAAAAGTCAAGAACGCGAACAAAAGAAAAAATATAACACAAAGTTATACAAAATACAACTAGTTACATAAACAGGTAACGGCAGTAATGGCACAAAGGCTAAATAAACAAAGTAAAACTAGCTACATAAACAGGTAACCGTAGTTATAATGGCACAAAGGTATCACTTATTATTTCAGTCTTTTTGAAAGAACCATTCCTATGCACCTCCTTAAAATAATGCTTAAAAACATTTTGACCTCCTGTCCAATTGCCACATTTAAGAATCAGGTCCAAAGGCATACCGTTGTCTCGCCTTGCAGAAGCTACAGCAGATCTAAAGCTTCCTGGAGATGAATTTATCCCTCCCGCTTTAAAAGCTGTCCTAATCCAGCCACCTATTACCGATCTAGAAGCCGGTCCTACACGACCCCTTGTTGTTATAAACAGACTAGTAAGATCCGTTCTAGCCCTTCTTCGCTCTGCTCCCAGAGATAATAACCTTTCCGTCCAGGAAATTGGGTCAAACTCTAAATCCTTATTTCTTAAAAGCTTCCAACCAGACTGTCAGATTAGCTCTGTCCGTCTTGGAACCGAACCTTGGCCAGAAACATATAGCTTCATTTTCAATCGACATATGTTCCTGATCGATAGAAAGTAACGTAAGGTCATGGATACGCCGACCCGATGCCAGGAGTAAAATAAGAGCCAGCCTGCGAGAAACTCGAAAAAGGCTCAAACTATTAGTGTTCTCCTGTCTCATCCAGGATATTAAGGAATCAACGTTCCAGATAGACTTCTTCGATAGAAGTGGTCTTGAGAGCTCTATTGCTTTGACCATATTTTTAACAATAGGACTAGAAGAAAGTGAAATGGAGGCGTAAGGGTTTCCTAGCGTAGCTATAACCGACTTATGCACCTTAATTGTGGCAGATGAGAGCTTTTTAACCCTATGAAGAAACGACAGGTATCTAGCTAACTCCCCAGGATTAGGATTTGAAGGCGTTATAGCGTTTTTATCGCACCATAAAAGCCAATGTTTCCAAGGGGAAGCGTAAGTTTTTAAAGTCGATCCTCTCCATGAACCCTCCAGAAGTCTTCTATCATCTTGATCCCAGTTCTTGGTTATATCGAACCACCCCGTACCTTCCAGGCCTCCAAAGAAATTTTTCGTGACTGAGGTAACGGTCGGCCCGTCTGAGCATCCAACAGGTGATGATGCAGGTTTCGGATTTGATAAGGAGGCGCCACCGCGCGGGCTCGAAGGTCTGATCTCCAAAATACTTTCTCCCATCTCGGCACTATCATTATGTAAAATCCCTTCGCTGTGTTCAAATGATGGAGGACTCGTGGGACCAACGACGGCGGTGGACAATTATTCTTAACCCCTGCTCCCGAAGCTGACTTGCTAACCAGTTCGATATTCGTGCAAATGTTAGCGGGGCTGTCGACAGACCAAAGGGGAGACAGGTCATTTGAAGAACTTTTTGGCCGTACACCAATGACAGAAATCTCCTGTGAGACGGCTTCACCTGTACATGGAAGTAGGCCTGGCTTAGGTCCAACTTTGCCAGATAATCGTTTTTTTGAATAAACTGAGGAACTTTTTGATGGCTTATTAGTCGAAATTTCTTTGGTGATAAGTAGTCGTTTAACCGCTTGAGATTGAGAACTGGACGAACACCACCGTTGCTTTTTAGGACGGGAAACATTTTGGAAAGAAAGCCGGACTTGTTCATTGACGGTTCCAGAACCTTTTGATGTAACATGTCTTCTAACATGATTTCTTGCTCCAGACCCGCGAAGGCAAAGTCGCTGATAACCTGATCGGAAAACCTGATCAAAGGAGGCCTTCTTATAAACGGTATTGAATGACCGGAAATTATTTGAAGAATATTTTGCGGGGCGCCCTGCGCTACCCACCTTGGAAAGAAATCCTTCAGCTGACCCCCATAAAAAGTCTCCTTTAAATAGTCATTTCTTCCTCTGTCGCTTTTTGTCAGGGTGTTTTCCTCTTGAACCATCTCTGTCGAAGGTAAAACCCCCTTTACGTGATGAGCCGTCGCGTTAGGAGAAACCTCGAAATGTCCCTCTTGCAGGTTGAAACCTGCCACTATTATATTGACCTTGACTTCTTGTTGCCGTGGAGTGGGACTGCATTCTCGAGTTTCTGACAGGAAAGGATGCATGCCTCACTTGTTGTGCTGGACGATTTACAGTCCGAAATACATTCTCATGCCGTTTTATTAGTTCCGACAGAGAATTCTCCTCAAAAAGATGGGTTGAAGATGGTGGGATCTCCACCAATAAAGAAGAAGCAGTTTCACTGCGAGGCTTAAAGGCTCTTCTTCGCAGTTCAATCACCTCGGCACGTCTGCCACAGGCATATTGCAGAAGGTCATCCGATAAAGACCTAAACTGAGACTCCATAAATTCTTGCTGAACATCCCGGGCTATGGAAGGATGTTTTGCTACTAGCTTTTTAAGCGTTTCTGAAAACGCCTCTCTTTGAAGAAGGAGGCCATGAATTATAGCAGCCAAAGTGGTATCCGCCCTAACCAAATGGTCCTGGCCATACGCCATATGTTTAATCTGAGAATTAACATTAAGCGCACTGAAAACAGGGAAAGCTTGGAGCTTTCTCTGAACCTCAGAGTATCTTATCCGATTAAAAGACTGTAATCCTAGGCGCTGGCATTGAATGCCCTGAGCTTCAATTTCTGGCTTTGGAGGCGGTATCGAGGGCTCCTGCTCCACTGTGCTTGGAGCAAAACTCCAGTCTTCCCCTACAACTGACTGTAAAAGGGGTGCTTTCCATGACGATGTATCCAACTTGGAGATAACTGATGAAGGCAAATCATCATCTTCCTCCTCCTCCTCCGCCTCATCTGAAGGAAAAACCTGGCCTTAAATAGATAAAGGGGGATCCAAAAACTCCCGCCTTTCCAAAAGAGTTTCAAGCATATTGCGAATATCACCAGTACTTCTTTCCAGTGCGTCCAACCTCGACTCCCGCCCTCTTTTTTGAGAACTAAAGGACTGGGTATCACTCTCAGCATCAGACAAATTGGGTTTCATTTGGAGACAAGCCTCGCGCCGAGAAAGCATTAGTGGTCTAATACCAGCTATAGCTGCTAAAACTAATTCGGCATGAGCCGCAGAGCCACGAACTCTAGCTGCAATCGCAGCGGGACTAACAATAAGGCCAATGTAGAAAGGCCAGTCCAGCATCCTTAGTTTTATCTCGCGATACCTTTTTTCTGAGAGGGTTACAGCTGTAGGGTCAAAAGCTTCTGCCAGTCCAATGGTTGGCAAAGCGAATCTTATCTTATTTAAAACTTGGGGATCCGTCTTGCCAGGCAAAATATCTTTCCTAGATAGCTTAGCAGCCTTCCATTTCTTCCATCCCTCGGGCAAATGCGTAGAATTTTATTCTTATTCGAATTATTCTTTTGCTGCCCACAGCAATTATCGGATTCTGATCTAATAGGGATCGTATGTATTCTAATATGCAACTGCCAATTTCCACAGAGCCCCTTGCTCCTTCGGTTTCGTCCCAAAAATAGCACACAACTTCTTTCGCTTCTAAGTCGCTTATAGTAAAATTTAGACAGTTAATTCTTGATTTATAAAAAAAAGAGATACCTGCCCCTTTGGTACCTATCTAAGTCCTATTTTTATCTCTTTCTTTCTCTTGCCTTAACAAGGTCTTTTCACGGAGGTGGTCTTCGTAGGACTGGTATAATTTTTGTTTTCCTTCTTCGTCCGAGTTTTTATACCTTTCACAAAGATCACACAAGTCCTTTTTAGGGACAATAAAAGATATATTAAATTCTGTATTAAAAATTCTTTTAAAAGTGGATATTGTTGCAAATGGAAAATTATCTTTCTCGCGAAGTGTTTTATAATCCCGATATAAATCGGCAAGGGACTTCACCACAAATAAATTCTCTAGAAGTTTGAGACCTTAAGTAATGTGACTTAATTCTGGGAATAGAATTTATAAAGTTCTTAACACTATTCCTAATTTCCGGATCAATCGTTGGGTGCTTTCCATGTTTTCCGCGTTTTTCCCCCTCTATCATACCAGATTCCGATTTTTTAGAAAGAGCCGTTTTAATAACTCGATCATTTAAGTCAAGAGTCGATATAAAAAAAAGTTTACACACTCTAATTTTTATTCCATTCACTTCAAAGTAAAATGCTGTATTTAAAGCTCTTAAGTCTTTAGTACTAGAGTACCTGTACTTTGGCCTTATTTCTTCAGAATGCCGTACGATAAACTCATTTTGTCTTTGAAGATCTGCTAGCCCCCAGTATAATTCAAATAATTGCTGTCTCGATCCTTCATCAATTTTATTTGAGCATTTTATTCGACATTTAGCTGCACACGGTGGTCTAAGTTTTCTCCCTGTAACTTGCTTTTCCGATTTTGATAAAGACCTGTAGACTTTTCCTGAATTTTGAAGCAATTTTGCCACTTTCGTTTTCCAACCATGTTGTTTTTCTTAATCTTTTTTTCCCCCTTGTCTCTATAATTTGCTCCCGTTGTACACCTGCAACAGTCGTAGGATCTTCAGCATCTTCTTGGGCATTTTGTCGGTCTTCATTATTTTCCGTGTTAGAAGAACTTGTGCTACCGCTTGAAGAACTTCTGCTACTACTTGATGAGCTGCTCAAACTGCTTCTGGTTGTCCATAAAGCAGGAGGAAATCCTTTAAATGAACTTCTATTATCAGCAGGAAAGAAATTAGGGTCTGCATCACTGTCGTCAACGTCACTCTTCCCACTATGCATTGGTGAAATATAATAACTGGTTTGCTTTTTCTCTGCAGCCTGTATTTGTGACGTAGATGGAATTGGACTTTTTTCTTTGCAGGACGAAAAATTTTCATGATTTAACTGATTAGGTACTGTATACATTTTCTTTATTCATGTCGTCAAGTAGCTGCTATATCGTGTTCTCGTTTTTGGGTAGTAGATGGCCACAAATATTTTCTTTACCCTTTTCTCTTGCTAAGTTGACTAAAAACCGTCCACGCGCGCCTTGTTCATTCATAATTTTCTGAAACAATAGAAAACCTAAATTAATTATGAAAAGTGTATCAATTCAAAAATAAACACCAAAAACCCTTATACATTTTATTTTGATTAAACTATTTATTAATAAAGTGTTAAATATTGAAAAACAAACCGTTTAGTTTGAACTGCAGATAAATTACATTATTTACCTAAAAACTACGATACCTGGAAAAATAAATCAACTAAACTGATACAACAAAGAATGTAAATAGTTATCTATGAAAACAGAACTAACTAAAAAAAAGCATGATAAGTTTACTTACGTGATAAATCAAAAGTGTTCCAACCTAAAATACAGCAGTAATTTGTCAATCAATTAAATCCGATTGAGTCACCAAAACTGTATTAACTCAAAATAATATTACAAAAACTTTTAAATTAAGCCACCAAAACCATCGTAAGTCGAAATAATACACTTTTCGCGAATTTAGCCTGAGACACATCTGCTCGCTGTCAAGATACTAACTAAGGATGATACAGGGTCAGACGCTCTTCCGCTTAGCAAAAGAGACTTAAAGCGCCATCTCTTGGAGACTATTCCAACTACAAAAAAAAATCTGTTTTGTTGGTTTATAGAAATTTAAATGTAGAAAATTTGGTTAGTTAAATAACTAAAAAATTATATTTTTTGAGTTGATACTGTTTTGATCTAGAAGTGCGATATAATTCATAGCACTAACTATAGATATTTTACCAAAAATTAATTTCATTCTTATTTTTCATATTTTCTCAATTAAATATTGATATTGAATCCATTAGAATGAAACGAGGATTTTTACTAGACCACTAGCCATTATGACTAATGTAATAATGGCTAAAGGAAGTACTACGGATGATGGTGATCAAGGAAGTGATTGTGCTAAATGTAATTAATTAGGATTTGATGACATTAAACTGATAATACTATGTACCAGGTGTTCTATTAGGTATTATCATGGAAAGTGTGTTAGTGTTGACATACACGATTTTCTTTTGAGAAAATCGACATGGAAATGTGAATCATGTGATCTTTCTGCACTTAGCAGCACTTAGCAACTCACAACTTCTCTCGGCGCATACAAAACAGTTCGTACTAGGGCAAGAATCCGCACAAATGACATTGTTAACGATTAAGATGATGAAGCCACCTTGCCGCTCTATGTCAGTGAAACTAACGAGTTAAATCAAAAAGTCGATCTCTTCTTAAAGGAAAACCAGGATTTAAAATATAAAATATCCAGCTTGGATTGAATAGCCCCATTAAGTGTGAACTCCAAGTTGTATGCTGCAGCAATAGGTACCAAAAATAACAGCAAAGTTTTGGTTGTAAAGAAGTATGCGCAGAAAACGTAAAGCAAGTGAAGGAAGATTTGAGAAAAAAAGTCAATCCTACTGTTATAATAATGATAATAATAATAATAATAATAACGTTTATTAGTCACTCAAAAAGCAAAAAGTACACACAGAGGTACACAGACAGTGAACAACACTATGTTATTTCAATGTAAATAAGAAAAATAAGAATTTTATTCGTTACTCTTAACAATATAAGTTTGTATACACATAATAATAATTTATACCTACATACATATTAATAATGGAAGTAAGTGACTAATAGGCCATTATATTTAGACTTTTAGGGGTGACTTTCAAGAAGTTCCCCAAATTCTGTTGGGGCCTTAGAATTAAAAATCGTATGCAAAAAAAATAAACAGGAATATATACCTAAAAAAAGAATGAGATAGAAAGAGGAGAAGGGAAGGTTAAACTAAATTAATATTAAATTCCATCTTTGTATAAAATATTTAAAAAAAATTCTTTTATTTTATCATAAAATATTGATTTGCACATAAATATTCATAGTTATTTTTAAGTAGTTTAGAAAGAGAAAATGTATGCGTTGAACAAATGCCGCTTAAATTTTGCTTTAACTGCGTTTTCAAACATCGAAAAGTCTAATATTTTAAATTTATTTACAAGGCACTATTACATACGAAAATTACTTTTTAAAAATTTCTTTGTTATGAGAGGGAATAGCTTCTGTATTTTATATGAGTCATAATAAGACAGGGCCCATAGATGGTATCGCAGAAGTTGGTTAGTGATATTACAAGAAAATCGCCAAGCATTTTTTTAATGTTGGCACTTAAAAAGTGTCTCTGGCAAAAAATAGATCTTAAAGCAGAATATCCAGTTTTCAATTTGAAAGTAATATGCTCTTTTAATGTAAGTTTATGATAGATTACCAGACCAAGATTCTTGGCCCTGTCTTTAAAAATAATTTCATCGTTATTAAGTTTTTAAATTACTCAAAAGAGCAGCTCTGTGGCTATCGCTACAGAAATTAATAGCTGTTGATTTAGCAGAGTTGATTTGTATTATTTGTATTGATTAAATGTAGCTTTTGAATTTTCACCAGTAAGTTGCTAAAGATCAGTATTAATTTTTTGGTTGGCTTGAGCAACATTAGCGTGTTTAAATGAAAAATAAATTTGAGTCCCATCAGCGTAGTTATGGTGTTTACAATATTTTATTATTTTTGTAATTTGTGATGTATAAAGTGTATAGAGCAAAGAATACTACCTTGGGGAATGATCAATACAATCACATAATTAAACCAATAATCACATCCAGGGCTTTCGAAATTTTGCCATTTAATGTATACTTGTTTCCCTTTGTTTCCGGTCAGACAGATAACATATAAAGAAACATATTTAAGAAACGGCTGACTCGCAAAAGCCTAAATAATGTAGTAATGCTAAAAGAATTTTGTGATTAGCCAAATCAAAAGCCTTGGAAAAATCTAAAAGAACCAACCCGGTGGCTAGGTTATTATTCAGAGGATACAAAATATCGTCAGTTACTTGAGTTAGTGCAGTAGTACAGCTGTAACCTTTACAACAACCAGATTGATATTCTGGTATCAAATTATTAAAGTTTAAATAATTCAGAATTTGTTGTTCCACAACTTTTTCCGTAACTTTTGAAAGAACAGGAAAAATACTTACAGAAGGAAGATTATTAAATTCAGTGGGTTTTTTTTATTTTAGGCATTCCTGACAGACATTTATAATGTTGGTAAGCGGATTTATTATCATGGGACAACAGAGCAAAATAATAGATATATTCAAATTATCCACACCAAATGCTTTGCTTTTTATATTTTGTAGAACTTTAGCAACCACGTCATTGTTGTCAATATTGGTTTTCCAGTCTGTGAATCAATATCATCATCATGATGTATAGTGGAAATCAGCAAAACAGTTTTTCCAGGCTTCGGGATATAAGACACTAGGGTCGTATGTTCTTGAATCATAAACGATGTACTAAACTAAATGGTCTAGTATCAACCTCGAATGGCCCTGGAGGCTGTTTACCAACGTAAACTTCAAGATTATTAGTATAAAATGTTTTAGCATCTACCAGGGCAAATATTTTTATGTCGTATTTGTTAGGATTTAAAAGAATGTATTGACGAAAAATACAGTTTTCTCTAAACGCCTCCAACTTCTTGTCAATTGTCGTAAATTCTGATAACGAGTAGGACTTTTTACAGTTTGCCACAAAAGTATCAAACAAGTTTCTTATTGGCGCAAGTTTATCAGTCTTTTGTCTTTCTTAGCGACTTTCTTTATCATCAAAACAAATATGTGTAAGTAAAAAGCGAAATCTGTAAAGCGACATGGCGAGTCTAAAGATTTCCATCGAGGTTCCATCCGTTTTCCATAAATCATTAGCATTTATATGGTTACTTTTTCTAGCAGCGGCAATATACAAGAAACCGAAAAATGCCTTTAATTCAAAAATATTAGTTGGATTGCAATTCCGTTCTCTACTGTAGTTATGCTTCTTTTTTTCAATCATTAGGTTGGTATTTACTAGTACTATATTCATAATATTGTCACTAAAGAAAAGCTGCCAAATAGAAACAGGATCTTTTAAATTCATAAAGTTCTTTTTCACTCCTGGCAAATGCTTCACTAAATCACCGATCTGGTCCGGACATTTTTATTTTGAGGTGCATGTTTCTTCCATTTGGTAGATTTGCTTTTTCCAAAAATGTGTGGTCCTTCGCTTTCAACTTCTTCGTCATTACTTTCTAACTCTTGCTCACTTTCGCTGTCCTCGTTCCTTGCCTCTGCAATACTTCTTCACCATCGGATTCGCTGTCGTCAAATTCGATATCGGATTCAACATTACATCTTCCATCAATTTTAGCAATCTCTGTTGCTCCTTTTCAAAATCCATTGCTAAAATAACTAATATTAGTTATAGGAATCCTAAAAACAACGGAAAACTTAACAACCAAATAAGAAAAATATAAACACTAACGTAAATAGTGGCGTCGGTGCGACAAACCGTACGCCACTAAGGAAAGGTTAAGACTTAAGAGAGCGTTTGAAACCGTGAGTAGATAAATTTTAATTAGAAAATTCTAACAGTTAGGCCTTGAACATAATGTATTGAAGTGGTTTCAGTCTTGTCTAAGTGGTAGAGTTCAGCAAGTCATGTATAAAAATAGTTCATCTGTGTGTGTTAATGTAAAGCATGACGGGTAAAGACATCCGTCAACTGCAACAGGTCATCAACGTTGAACTCAGTAACTTATTCATCTGGCTTAATAGTTAATAAATTAAGCTTAAATGCAGGTAATTCAAAATAATTATCCATTATTCTCAAAGAGACTTAAGTATATAACCAAAGGGGGGAGAAAGTAAACTCAAAGTCCAAGTCTTATAAATCAAGCGTCTATTAAAGATTACGCATTTCGCCGCATTAGAACATCATCAGACCTAAATAAAATTATCAAAATTAAATAATACGGAACAGTACACTAATTAACAGAAAAGACATACCTATCCAAATACAAAAACTGCACACTGACTCACACTAACATAAATAAAAATATAAAATAAAATAAGTTTACACCATCATGTATCGTTATTGATTAAAATATGAACTTAACTCTAAAGTGAATGGCGAAAGTATTCTGTGTGATATAAAATATTTGAAAACAGTTTACGATGCCAACCTAAATCTCCATGCTAATGCAAATTATGTAATAAAAAAATTTCCAAAAAAGCTGGATTTATCACAAGAATTGGAAAAAAAATTGTAAAGTAATCTCCGTGTTGTTTGGGATGCTTCGGCAAAGAGTCCTAAAGGTCTTAGTCTTAATGACACTTTGCTACCTGGTCCTAAATTACAAAACGATTTGAGTTCTTTATTACTTATTTTCCGTCTTTATCCGATAGCTTTCATAGCCAATATAAGGCGCATGTTTTTAAAAATCCTGATAACCCCCGAACATAGAAAATTTTAAAGAATTTTGTGGCGATTCTCAACACAGGATCCAATTCGCAAATATGAACTTAATACAGTTACTTTTGGAGTGTCTAGCTCACCTTGTCTTGCCATAAGGGCCCTTAATGAACGCAAAAAACTTTCCCGATACAGGTTAAAACAAAATACATATATTGGCAATGTTCTCGAATTTAGCCCTTCTATCTCTTCATCCCTTGATCTTCAAAGAGAGCCAATCCACCAGATTTCAATAGACTTATTGAAATCTGGTGGATTTCAGTTTGTCAAATGGGCCTCAAACTGTCCAGAATTATTAAATGCAGTCCCTGAATCTGACCGCCAAATGTCTCTTTCGTTTGACAAAGAACAACCAAATTTTATCAAGGTTTTAGGCCTTTAATGGCATCCAAAAAGTGACATATTTACTTATCAATACAAACCACATGAATCTGAATGTATAAAACGTACTATCTTGCAAGTCATAGGAAGAATATTTGATCCTTTAGGTTTTCTTTGTTCTATTTTATTATTAGCTAAAAATATTATGAAACAACTATGGCTCTTAAAAATAGATTGGGATGATACTCCTCCAGAACCTCTAGTAGAGTTATGGACCGAGTTAAAATCTGAACTTCCGCTGTTATCCGAGTTTAAACTTCCAAGGAAAAGTAGTCTTGCAAACAGATCTTGTGACATTATAGCCATATATGATGCGTCTAACAAAGGTTACGCCGCAGTAGTCTATTATCGGGTAGAAGATGGTAATCAAATTTCTTTGGTTTGCGCAAGGTCTCGAGTAGCACCAATTTCAAATCGTCAAACTCTAGCTCGATTAGAATTACTAGGTGCGGTTCTTTTAAGCAATCTGGTGAGTTTTGTCATACACACCTCTTCTAGTCATATTACCATCAATAATATTTATGCCTATACTGACTCCCAAATAGTTCTTGCCTGGTTAAACTCTCCTGCAGAGAGATGGCAGACCTTTGTGGAAAACAGAGTAAATCATAAACAAAAAATAATCCCCTCTTTATCTTGGTATTATATTCCATCAGCTATTAATTCAGCTGACTATGGTGAAAAGGCCCTGCTTATCCTTGGCATCCAAAAAGTAGTTGGCCCGATAGTGTAAGGGATCTTCCAAAAAAGAATTTTTGCGCTGTTAATATGAAGAAAAAACGCAAGGTTTTTACTACGACTGTAAGTTGAGAATCATACTTTGGATCTTCTTATCAATAAGTTCTCATCATTACCTAAAATTCAACGCATTTTGTCATACTGTCTCAGAGTAAAAACGATTTTTAAGAAAAATACTACAAAATTGTAAAAAATTCGAGTGCAGATGAAATGTGGAAGTCTTACTCTATTTTAATTAAGCATGTCCAAGCTTTGTCATTCTCTGATCTTATGTCTAAACCAGATAAATATGTTCCTATTCCAAAACCTTATCGAAAACTTTCACCATTTATTGACAAGGAAGGAATGCTGCGTGTGGGTGGACGTCTTCAAAATTCAGACTTACCCTATTCTGCCAAGCATCCTCTCCTATTACCAAAAGTTCATTCCTTTACTAACCTAGTTATTAAGTATACCCATAACCAATATTTGCATCCAGGCCTAAAAACCCTTCACCATTTATTACTACAACAATTCTGGATCATTTCTGCTAAACATGTTATACAAAAATTCTTATCAAAGTGTTTACTTTGCTTTAGAACAAAACCAAAACCATATCAGCCCCCTTCAATGGGAAATTTACCATTTCGTCGAATCATCAGTTAAAGCCATTTGCTCATATAGCAATTGACTTTTGTGGTCCGTTTTATGTAACTCCTTATCGTTACCGCGGTGCAAAGGTTTTTAAGTCATATGTTTGCGTTTTTGTTTGCACAATATATAAAATTATTCATTTGGAACTTACAACGACCTTAACTACAGAAGGATTTGATTATTACAGAAAGGATTGTTGACAGTAATTTTATAGGTTTTAAAAATCAACTTGTAGAATTTTCCAAGGAAGCTTCAGAGAAACTTTTAATTCGTTGGCACCTTGGCCCTCCTCTTTCACCTTATTTTAACGCGTTGGTAGAATCGGGAGTTAAGAGTTTTAAATCCCATTTTTTAGTTGAAGAAGACTATTGAAGAAATGTCAACTTTAATTTGTCAAATCGAGGCCATTTTAAATTACGGCACAATCTACGGATCCTAATGATTTCCTACCCATAACACCTTTCCATTTTTTAACACTCGAGCCTCTAAACTCTGGAATCCCAGACCCCGATTTAAGTCAATTGAATATAAGTAGACTGTCTAGATGGCAACTTATACAAAAATTACACGCTGATTTTTGGAAAAGATTTTCTTTTGAATATTTAAACACCCTGTAACAGCGCCACTAGTGGTCAAATCCGTCTACTCCAATAAAACTTAATGCTTTAGTTTTGATTCAGAGCGATTGAAAATCGTCACTAAAATGGCCTCTCGGTCGAGTTATTGAACTGCATCCCGGCAAAGACGGACAAATTCGCGTTGCAACGGTTAAAACTCCAGTAGGTAATTTTAAGAGACCAGTTATTAAACTGTGTCCTCTTCCTGAAAATTAACATTTTAATTAGTCTATAAGTCTTACCTATTGAATTTGAGAATTTAATAGGGAATTTTTAATTGAGGTAATTTCAGAATTTTATTTCTATATTTTCAGTTTTACATGGGTATACAATATACGGGTGTTTGTTGTTTATTTTTCTGTTCGAGAGTATATTTTTTCCCACTGAAAAGACTGTGTGTTTTGGCGGCCGATAATGTTAGCGCACCGCTAAATCATATTAATTGTTAAAATCTATTAAACGCGCATGTCCTACACATATTTGGTATATTCTGGGCACTTTACCGGCAAGGTGAAGCAGAGACGATTAACTACATGCCCTGCGCACTCTCCAGATTTGACACAATCGTGCTCGAAGTTCTGACTCGCGTCACCTGTGTCGCTGCATGTGCTTCCGTGTGAGTGACAACTGACACTGACACTACTGACAGGCGACATGACAGTATGACAGGGCGTTGTTTTTCGTGCATCGCCGATGAATTCGGATGAATAAATATTTAATTTTTTGATTTTTATTTGAATTTTCCGAAGTGTATTATATAATTTGTGTCTATTTTGCGATTTAATTTTTGTGCTTATCATTTTATTTACAATGCTTCTTAAGTGATCGGTATCCGGCTGCGATTATAGTAATACTACCGTAGGAATACATTGTTTACCAAAAGATGATGAGGTAAGCTGTTTTTCTATTTCTATTTTAAAGATTATATTATAATTTCCGAGATTATTTCACTATGCATGTACCATTATTATTTGTAATTTACTACTTATTACTACGACTAGTGCTGTGAGAACATAATCTGTGACACTGTGACCCACAGTGATGGGATGCCACACTTCATTTTGGGCCTTATTTTGTTGACCACATTTTTACGTATTACCATAGGAGGTAGTTGAATGTTTTTCGAGGTGTTTTTTATTGTCTTTTTTGTTTAAGTTCATAAACGATTTGACTAAACTAATTTTAATACATTTAAACAAACAGAAATCTCGATAGAAATGGAGCTCGAAATGAAGTCAACAAACATAAAAAGAGGCGAGTAACATTTTTACATTGTGCAAATTTTTAATTATCTACTCTAGCCACTTTATTGACACTCATTCTTATTACCAATACAAATATACAGTTTAATATAATTTTATTTTAATAATTTTTAAAATTTATTTCCGACGTTTCGGCTTTTGCCAACCGTCATTAACTTTGTTTTTCCTTATAAAAAAACCAAATTAGATTTTTACACCATTAAATAGGATTTTTAGTTCCCTATTCAACGTATATCACACTTGCATATCGCACACATATCCCTTGAGTACTTATTATAAAATGATATATCCATCTCTCTTCCTGTCATGGAGCTCTTATGGGAAGTATCCAAAGTACTTTTCTGAAATGCAAAAGTAACTGCTTTATAATGCATGATTTCTCATTATATTAATTTATTGTTATTTAAACTGACTTTTTATCCCACGGTTGAGTACTATAACAGATTATATTTCAGATTAGGAAGTTATGGTGTAAAGCTGTTGGTCGAGGTGATTTGGAGAACATACAAGATAGGAAGACAAGGCATACATTTAGAGTATATGCAAGGCATTTTGCGGATGATGCATTCTTTCCCACAAAAAATGATAGAACTAACTTGAAATTAAATGCAGTACCAACTTTATTCCTTGGAGGTAATAAATTTATTTCTTGCTATAGAATATAGGGGTAATTTTTTATATCGATTCCAGGGACAACTTCAAGCATAGACTTTCCTAAGATTGTTTTGGAAGATGACCATGCCAAAAAGGGTAAGATAGTATTATTATATTGCAGTAATTACTCTAATTTATTACTAATTATATGTACAGTATGTGATCAATATGCTGCCAACATTAATGCAATAAAAAAATTAAAAGAAGAATCTGTTCGTAAATGCGCCTCTGACATTGACTTGTTTGAAGTTGGAGGGCAGGAAATTGTAGCAATTTATGACCCCCCTCATCTGCTCAAAGGAATTCGAAATAATTTAATGCTACATGACATCATATACGAAATAGACAATGAGAAAGGATCAGCAACTTGGGATCATCTGATTAAATTGTATGAATTAGACGTTGGTGACTTCAATACAAAGATGTGCTATAAACTTACAGATGCACATGTCTATAAAGAAAAACTTAAGAAGATGAAAGTCAACATGCAGCACAAATTTTCTCACATCGTGTCTCTTCCACCATGCGATGGACTGTTGAAAATGGTAATATTTCTTGTTTAATGTGACTTTTTTAAAATTTTTACCCATATGATTTTTTTAATATTTGAAAATTATATGTTTTTTTATTATGCAGTAAATTCTTTAATACTTTTTATAATGACTCCCAGAAAAGTAATATTAAGAAAAATATACATATAAGAATTTTTTTTAGGTCGGGAAGGGTTATTACCAAAATCGGCTATGAAGACTGCAACATTTCTCTCTTTTATGGACCAGGTGTTCAACAGTGTAAATGGACACTCATATGATTCAGAATTTGGAAAGGAATTGAGATGTGCAATAAAAGAGGACTCTCCCCATTTGAAGTTTTGGGAAAAATCCATCAAAGTTTTCAATTCAGCCAGGTTTATAACTCCTAAAGGAGAAGCAATTCCACCTTCAATTAAAAATTGGAGTAAAACTCTCCGTGGATTTATATATCTATGGAGGAAATTAAGTAAAGTTGGCTTCAAATTTCTATGTTTAAGAAGGATCAATCAAGATCCTTTAGAAAATTTTTTTGGTCGCATTAATCCAACGTACTGTTCATTTATTTTATCCTTTAAGGCAATTATTATAAATAACTTTTCAACTCCCCATTCACCTCATGCAAATTGTGAAGATGATAAGGAAAATGACACTTTAGATTGCTTACGGTCATTGTTGACTGTTCATATAACCTCCGATATAAATGATTCAGAAACTCTAGCTCTAGAAGACAGCTCAAGTAAATTTCAAGAAGTTGAGGATTTGGCTGTTGTTTCAACTCATGCCTATATAGCCGGATATATCGCGAAAAATCTAAAAAAAGTCGTTAAAAATTGTACTAGGTGTATTAATCAATTGCAGTCTTCTAGATCTTCCGAAGAACATTTCTTTATAAATAAATTGAAGTATAAACCAAATTTATTATTCAAAACAAAAACCCAATTTAGAAGAATGTTTTCCAACATGGTAGTTTTGTATTCAAATAATATACAAAAATATATTTTAGGTAAAGATTTAAAGAAACGCATGACATATTTATTTAAAAGAAAACTCTACAACCCCTTTCTTTGTCAAGATCATGATATTTTCAATTTATATATGGATAAATTTTTATTTTTCTTTATTTATACCTGCTTTAAATATGTTAATTTAATATTAAGAGGCCAAATAAAGTATGACGTTAAAAGCGATGATTTATTAAAACAAATGGCTTGGAACAGGTATTTGGCTTTGAAAAATAAAAATGAAAAATTTAGAAATGTAAAACAGTTAGCATAATAAATATAACTGATTTGGTTGGTGTAGTATTTAGCTGGTCAACTGTATTAACTGGTCTATTGTAATAGTAATGACAAATGACATTGACATATCAAAAATAGGGTTAGGTGATGAACAGATGAGGTACAATGCGGCATGCTTGGGAATAGAGTTTCTTTGTTTTGAAATAATTCAACAGTTTTTTCTTTTTAAACATTTATTCCATATAACAAACAACCTCCAAATAACAAACGGTAAATAATTAACAACAAAACACCACATTTTGGCGACGAGTAAGTGTTTTTGAACCCGCAAACATGGAAAACACGTTGGGTGCCGTGGAATGTTTTAATGTTTATGAAGCAAATGTTGGAGTGCGATGGCAAAACTGGATCAAGAGGTTTGATAACTTTCTGGTTGCATCAGGCATTAGCAGTGATGACCGGAAAGAGGCGATGCTACTTCACTGTGTAGGAGAAGAGTTATTCGACATTTTTGCATCCTTACCTGATCCCCCACCCCAAACTGACCCTACCACTAACACCCTAGTTGTGATTCCCAAATATGATATGGCAAAACTTAAATTAAATACTCATTTTTCACCTCAAATCAATGCTGAGTTTGAAATTTATAATTTTCGTCAAAAGTTCAAATTGTGGTTTTCTCGATAAAGATAGGGAAATAAAATCTCAAATTATACAGGGTACAATTTTGTCAAAGTTAAGAAGATATGCTCTTACAGGCAACCCCTCACTTAAACAAATTTTAACACAGGCTAAGGTTTATGAAATGATAAAAAAACAAGTTCATGAAATGGAAAACAATGAAATTAATGTGAATAGGTTAAGTTTAGGTACTAAAAGGAGCAGCAATTCAAACAAGAGCAGGCCATTTAACACAAGTCTTAAACCAAACGATACACAAAAATACAAACAGCAGGATCAACAAACCTGTCGAAACTGTGGTAATGACTGGCATGTCAATGGTAGGCAAACCTGTCCCGCTTTTAATGAAAACTGTAATTTTTGCAACAAAAAAGAACATTTTGCTAAAGTTTGTATGGCTAAACGAGACAACAGGCATAGAAATCAATCTGAACAAATACAAGGATCAAGTCAGCAGAGGTACAAGTCACAGCATCAGCAGCAGTATGGAAAACAATCCAGTAAGGATGCCAAGCTTAATTGCACGAGGGATGAAGAAAACAATGACTCTGACTATTCTTTCAATATTGCTACAAGAGGCAGTACTCTACCTCAAATCACTTTAAATGTAAATGGGCAACAATTAGTATTTATTATTGATACAGGAACATCTGTTAATTTGATTTCTGGACAAACATACTACAAATATTTTAAGGATCCGCTAATTGCTGATGATAGCAAGATTTACCCTTATGGTCACTCAACAAATCTTAAAATAAATCTTGGAAGATTACCAGTAGTCTTAAAACATGAAAATAAAAGCATTGAATCAGATTTAATTGTGGTAAAAGGAAATACCGAATCTTTATTATGTTATCAGGCATCTAAAGATTTAAACATTGTGTCATTCACCAATTTTATTAACAACAAGATTGACAAGGATTTTGTAGAAAAATATTATCCCGAACTAGTTGGAGGTATAGGAAAATTGGCTGACACCACCATAAAACTGCATATCAATTCAAACATACCACCCATTGCCAACAAACATAGGAGAATACCATTCCATATTAGAGAAAAAGTTGAATCGGAACTGTCAAGACTGGAAAAGCAAGACCTAATAGAAAAAGCAACAGGACCAACACCTTGGATATCACCAATTGTAATTGTGCCAAAGCAAAGCAAATCAGATGAAATTAGGATATGTGTGGACATGAGGAATGCTAACAAAGCCATAATCAGGGAACGACATGTTACACCAACAATTGATGAGGTTATAACACAACTTAATGGATCAACAATGTTTAGTAAAATTGACCTAAAAGAAGGGTATCACCAATTAACATTGTCTGAAGAGTCAAGATACATAACAACATTCTCAACACATATTGGATTGTTCAGGTATAAAAGGTTGAGTTTTGGAATTAATTCAGCAGCAGAAATTTTCCAAGACACCATCAGTAAAGTTTTACAGAACATTCAGGGAGTTATTAACATCAGTGATGACATTTTGATCTTTGGCAAGAACAAACACGAACATGATACCATTTTGAGAAAAGTTCTTCAAACACTAAAAGATAACAATCTTACAATTAACAAAAATAAATGCATCTATAGCACAAATAAAATAAAATTTTATGGCTTTGTCTTTTCTTCCGAAGGAATCCATCCAGATCCTAACAAGGTCAGCAGCATTTTAAACCTTATAAGTCCTGAGAGCTCAGGTGAAGTCAGATCCTTTCTTGGTATGAGCGGATATGTTGGCAAGTTTATGCCTAAACTGTCAGAAAAAGCAGAACCACTGCGACAACTCACTCTGAAAGATGTAGTTTTTCATTGGACAGAGGACCATGAGAAAATTTTTAATATGCTGAAGCAAGAATTAAGTAGTACTAAAAATCTTGCTTATTTTGATATAAAGAAAACAACACATCTTTATGTTGATGGAAGCCCTACTGGAATTGGATCAATACTAGCTCAAGAGGACGTCAAAGGCAATATTCAAATTGTTGCGTATGCAAGCACCACACTTTCTGATGTACAAAGAAGATACAGTCAGTTTGAAAAGGAAGCACTTGCTTGCACTTGGTCTATACAACATTTTCATAATTATCTTTATGGTTCCACATTTATATTGCATTGTGACAATTTACCCATTGTAAAAATATTAGAAAACACAAGAACAGCTCCCAATGCAAGAGTTGAAAGACTCTTATTAAGAATCCAGCCTTATAACTTCAAGATAGTTCATCAAAAAGGCATCACTAATCCATCAGACTACTTATCAAGACATCCAGAGCCAACCACCTGCGAACAATATGTCCAACAAGATAAAGTAGAACAATATGTCAATTTGTGTATCAGGAATTCTCTACCCGAGGAGATAAAACACTTCAAACTTTAATTGAGGCTATATTAATTAGTAATCAAAGATATTGGAAGTTACCAGAGTTAACACCTTATCTAAAAATTAAAGATGAATTTATTTATAGTGATGAAGTGATACTGAGAGACCATAGAATTGTTTTACCCGTGTCTTTACAAGAAACAGCAATAGAATTGGCCCATAAAGGTCACTTAGGTATAACAAAAACAAAACAATTGTTAAGAGCAAAAATTTGGTTTCCAAATTTAGACATTTTAACTGAAAAATACATAAAATTCTGTGTACCATGCCAAGCAGTTACTAAGGTCAATCATAGGGATCCAATAAAATCAAGTCTACTTCCAGAGTATCCTTTTCAACATATTGATATAGATTTTGCAGGACCTTTTCACCAAAACAGGTAAATTTTTTTAGCAGTCGATGAATTTTCAAGATATCCCATAATAGAGATGGTAAATTCCACTTCTTTTACAGCACTGAAGCCAACTTTGGATAGAATTTTTGCTACCTGGGGATTTCCAGAAACTATTAAGTCTGACAATGGACCACCATTTAATGGACAACAATTTGCTAGTTTTCTACAAAACTATGGGATAAAACACACGAGAATAACATCAGCATAGCCAGAAGCTAATGGTATGGCTGAAAGATTCGTTAAAACTATGAAAAAATCATTACTGTGCTCTCATATTGAAAATGGACATTTTTACTCAAAAATTCATGAGTTTTTGATAAATTACGGGAGCACACCACACTCCACAACTGAAAAATCACCATTTGAAGTTGTCTTTGGCAGGAAAATGAATAATTTTCTACCCACACTGAAAAACCTTAAATCAAATGGATATAAAGACATCAAGCAACTGGATTTCAAGAACAAGTTGAAACAGAAGAATTATGCAGATAAGAAGAGGAAGACTAAGAAGACTCACATAACTTTCAGTTAGGAGATTTAGTTCTGTGTAAACAGTTAAAAAGAACTATTTTGACACCTGCATATGACCCAAGACCCTTTAAAATTGTACAAATTACGGGTTCTTCAATAAAAGCCAAGAGAAATGAATATATGATTACTAGGAACTCATCATTTTTTAAGAAATTCCTGAGTCCTTTGAACAACCGAGATTCCAAAGCTGTTGTAGCTAGAGATGAACATTAAATAGCACCAATTAAGAAAACCAGCATTCGTTGGAAATTTGCCAATGATCCTATCCCCATACAATATCCTTTCCCACTCCCTCCAACACCAGTTAGTGAAGCCAGCCAGAGGGAAGATCATCCTATTGAGATACCACCAGAATCAATTTCTGAAGACCCACGAGAAGTCAACTCACCTAACCATTTCGAACCATCTTTGTTCGATGAATCAAAAAATGACATTGAGCTCATTTTTCAATCAGGCTCAGAAGAGAACTCCAGAAGCTCTGAAGATGAAGACGAAACAAGTACATCTTCATCTGAGTTTGTTAACACAATGGCGAATCTTCATATGGAGAATCCTGACATTATGATGAAGACTGATGAGAGGCCAAAAAGAGACTAAATGTTATAGATATAATATCTTAAAATTAGTTTTTTTAGTACATATAATTTTTAGTATGTTTAGCATAATATATTTGTTTTTCTTAGGTCATTAATGTCATACTCTTACGGTTAGGAATGTTTTTAATTGTGCCAGGGGAGAATTGTAGTATTTAGCTGGTCAACTGTATTAACTGGTCTATTGTAATAGTAATGACAAATGACATCAAAAATAGGGTTAGGTGATGAACAGATGAGGTACAATGCGGCATGCTTGGGAATAGAGTTTCTTTGTTTTGAAATAATTCAACAGTTTCAGTTTACAGTTTATACTTAACAGTTCTTTTTAAACATTTATTCCATATAAAAAACAACCTCCAATTAACAAACGTTAAATAATCGACAACAAAACACCACAGTTGGTTGATTAAATTTTTTTTTGCCATCCCTAAGTGCATTATTTAATCAATACAAATTGCTTAAGAAAGATTGTATTTTTTTTAGCTTTTCTAGAAATCTAGAAAGGGATTTCACTTAATCCGATACTTCGAAGATACCGTCTTTTAGGCTTACCCTATTCAAATGATGTTTTCTATTGCAATATCGAAATTGTTAGAGATGAAAATATGATATAATATGGTAAGAGTTTTATGCAATTTTATTTTTAACTGTGCCGTTTAATTTACCATTTTCTCTCTTGATCTCTCATTAACCTATTTCTTATTAACCTACTAAAATTATATAAATATTAGTAGGTTAAATATTATAATATAGAAAGAAAATCTGTTAAAAAAAAGTACCTCCCAAGTCACATTTTTATAAATTTTCTAAACAGTCTTTTTATAAATTCACTAATTTTTTTTGTTCTCTGTTGTACAAAGCTTAGGCCATTTTAAAAATACAAATGCGAATTTATCATTTCCTTTGACTTAAAACCCTGAAGAGATACAATTAAAATCTGAATACCTAAATTCTTAGGTTATAATTCTAATATTTTTTTAATTAGGGTATTTTCAGAAATGCCACGTTTCAATTTTTTCAGACAGATTAAAGAGACAATATCGCAAACTAAACGGCTTTTATTTACAAATAAAATTGTCAAAAACTCTACAATCTATCCGTCTCTAACGATTTCGACATCGTAATACAATCATCAATATCGAATAACCTATAATCCTAAATATAATAATTATTTAAATAAGGCGCCTTTTTAAAGTTTCGAACTCGCGTCACCTTTGGCGCTGTAAGCATGTTTTGTTAAAAAACCCGGAGTCGACCATCTATAAGCATTAGTAATCTGTGATTAACTAGCAATCAGGTTAAGAACGACGTGAGTGCCGGATCTAACAATTTTACGAAACCTAAAATAAGGAATTTTAATTTGTATTTGGTTGTGAGAGCAAGGCTTATCAAGTTGGTAGTTATAAAAAGGGACGTCCCTATCTACAGTGAAGACAGAAGACCATTGGTAAGTGCCCTTTACTTCAAAAATTTAAAACCATGTGTGTATGTAACGTACAATTTCTTTAAACCATATCATTTACTAAAAATACAGTCTACTATTATATTTTCTTATTATATCTTCATGGTTGTGCGTTAACTTTGTTTCCACTCCAATTATCAAGTCTAGTTTTAATTTATGGTTTACCTCTGCCAGAACATTTCTGGAACCAGGATGCTGTTTCTGGATTATCGAGACCAGCCATGGACAAACCGGAGTATTTTAATAGATTTATGGCTAACTTTTACTTTGTTTTTCATTTATGTTTTTTTTTTTAATGTAGCTTTTGGTAAACAAAGATATTATTTATTTATTTAAGAAGCAAAATCTAGCTTGGGATGAGTCTTATTGATGAATGATAAAGTAAAATAGTGATAATGATAACTAAAGTAGCAGCAACATAAAAATAGTTGTTAATCTCCTCCATAATGCTGATGGCAATAAGGATTTTTTAATTAATCGGATTTTATCGAGAATTTCTGAAACAAGTGCAAAGATTTGAGAAATTGTTGTACAAGCAATTGCTATGGCACAAGGAATGTACAGAACCAAAATTTAATTTTTTATAACAATTCAAGTGCAAAGGAAAAATTAATGTTATGGACAGGGAGTTGACTGCTAAAGTATCCTCCAAGGGAATCGCTGTTTAAAAGAATTTCAGTAATGTGACTGCGAGTAAAAACTTGATTAAACTTTCTTGTGTTACTGAGAGGTGGAATTACAGAAATACTTATTCTTTATTTATAAATAATGTGCTTTACTTTGGAAGAGATAGCTATAAAAGATAGGCTTAATCTAAAGTCACTTTTTAACAATGAATTTATTGAAATTGTGTCAAACTATATTAACTTGTTTGATCCACTGTAAAATAATAAGAACTTGTTGACTAAAAGTTTTTCCGATGGCAAATGCTGCTGAATACTCAATAAATTTAAAGTTACTTAAGGTTATTTTTTCCAATTTAAGTGATATACCCTTCGCAAAATGAAATAGATTAATATCTAATAGATCAAAAAAGCTCTTACATATGTATTATGCTTTTAAAATAAAAAATGAGGAGGCTTGGGGCAGGAGAATTCTTTGAAGAATACTTATAATTTTTTATATTTTTTAAGTTTTGTTAACATTGACTGAAGTTTGACTGATTTTGTTACTTTTGAGAGTTTATTTTTGTTTTTTGGAAAATATTTATTTTAAACAAAATAAAACAATGAACTTGTCAACGTCTACGTAGTATACGTGCCTATCACTGCATTTAAAAAAAAAAATTAAATACATAGTAGTAGTTGCACATCATAAGTTAATATAATCAAGATCTTTTTACCGTAGTAGAAAAAATACTACCTACTTCATTTATTACAAGAGGGAAAATGAAACCTCATAAATATTTTTCAACTGAAAAACTACCCCAAATAACAAAAAAGAACTAAGATATATGTGTTTATCCCTGTACCGCTTAATAAAAAATAATGACCCTAAAAGAAAGGGTACCCTTGATACTTTATCGTTTTGTTTGTTCGAATTCCACTTCCGGATTTCTTCGCCCTAAAGTTTCGGTAAGGGCCATGGAAATATATAATAAACAGCCAAACCCACTTTTTGTTCCTGGTTTTTCTATCTGGAAGAGGCAAATAAAAAAACTTAGTTTTGAATTTATTTAAATTATTTGAAAAATCAGGTTCGTGTCCATTTAAGTTATGCATAAGTTGCATGCATTTTTTTTTATTCTTAGAAATAAGTCTAATAGTTAGTTTAGTTTAATAATAAGTTTAAATCGTTGAAAAAGTTACAAAAATATACAATAAGTTAAGACTGAAACTAAATTATAAAAATAATGAAATACGCCAAAAGATGTCATATCGATATAATAACAAAAATATTTTGGATATTAACAAATTGTTAAATTCTAGTCGTCACCAATTAAAAATAAAGTTTGAGGAAAAAAAATCTATAATTCGAGTTTTAATTTAATATTTTCTGGTAAATTAGATATTAAATAAGAGACATAAATTTGTAACAAAAACCGACTGTAAAGCAAATAATTGTTATGACTATATCTCTATTCCATTTTGCAACCTCATTTGTTAATTTTCAGTTGCATTTTTCTTTATAGATATTTGATCAATAAAATTAGATTATTATTACTGACGATGGTATTTTTAAAACTAAAAAAACTTAAAAAAAATTAATTTAAACTAATCGACATGGTCATCATGATCTGATTAAAACTAAGAAAAATTAAACCATTTATTATGTATAGTAATATTTAGAGTGTAGAAATAACATTTTTCTAGGTTTAATAACATAAAATAATCAATGTAAAATCTAAGAGAATTACTTAAAAATTCATAAAAATTCACATGAGATGAATTGAATTGTCGAAACAGTGGGCTGCCAAGGCAGTTATAGGTTACCAGAGTCCAACGGCCTTAGAGTAACCGATAAGGCTCTCTGGTCTGAAGGACTTAAAGTCACTCGGTACACTGAAAGTGTTACCCAAGTATTTGAACCTGGCGCGCGTGAGTGCTGGGCACTCCCCGACTGCATGGTCAACAGTTTCATCCTCCTCACAGCACCGTCGGCATTCCGGGTTCTCCGCAATACCGATAGTATGGAGATGGCTTCTTAAGTGCCAGTGACCGGTTAAAAGACCTGTCACTAGCCGAATTTTGCGTCTTTTTAGGCGTAGTAGATTTTTGGTGAGACAGGCAGAGGGCCCGCCTATATGCGCTTTGGCCTGTCTCATACCAGGGGACTCAGTCCATCTTCGGTGGGTCGACTTATCCAGCAGAGCCTTTATTGACGCGACCGCAACGTATTTGGCAATACCAACTATGGGTTCCGGCCCCATCGGCACATTCGCGTATCCCAGTCTGGCAAGAGAGTCCGCTTCCTCATTACCTGCATGGCCTGCATGACGAGCTGGACCCGGCAGCCAACCTGCACCAGTTTTTTCAGGACATTTATGCACTTGTACTAGAAGCTTGGAGCTTACCTTTGCGGCCGTGATAGCCTTAATGGCAGCTCTGCTGTCCGAGCATATTGATACGACTGTATTGCGGTGTCCATTCACATAAGATATAATTACAAATTAAAAGAATAAACTCTTATTATAAATTCTTTTCTAAGGATTATTTAGAATAAACGAAAACAAAAACGAAGACAAAAAACAAATACAAAAATATGAAGAAAGAGATACAAAATAAGAAACAACTACAAAATAAAGAACCCAAGCATATCATAAAATTTTAATATAGACAACGAGAAAAAAGCACCATTATACTCTTTTTTAATTACTTTTTTTTAAATTGCTCAGTGGGAAAAATTATATTTTTGTCACATTTAATGGTTTTCTTAAAAATACAAGAAACTCTTGTAAAAATGTAAATAAATCCCACAATATAGAAGCCTTTTTTAGCTATTTTTAAAAAGGAATTAGGATTCTCTTATATTTAGTTGTTCCCCAAAACAAAAAGCCTATTAAAAATAAATAAATTAAGTTCATAGACATCATTATCAATTTCAACTACTTTTCTCTTACTGATTCAGTGGTAATTAATTCAATAGTAAAATCAGATTTTTATTATTTTGAACTATTTTCAAATCCAGGTTAAAATTAAATATCTAAATCTACAGTATTTGTTAATATCTTTAATGTTCTTATGGTAACATATTTCGCCTTAAGGACATCATTAACAGAAAACTGAATTGTTCTCCTCAAACTATAAAACTTAAAAAGAATACTTACCCGAAAATGAGCTTTTCTATTTATTGGCCTGATAATGCCCTTAAGACGAAACATGTTACTATAAGTACATTAAAGAAATATGTTTGGACTATAGATTTATAGATGTTATTTTAACCTAGAGATCAGTATCTTAGGGGAGCATGGGGGAGTTTTTTGAATCGTTTTCAAAACTGAAAAATATTCTAAACCTGATAAAGCCTAGGACTAGTTTCTAGAGAATGTATTCAAATTTAAAAAGAATTGAGTTACGAGTACACTTAAGTTATGCACAATTTTTGCATTTTTCTTAAAGTTTACCAGGAATCAAGTCATTAGGAATTAAAATATTTGAAAAAGTTGGATTGGTAATGGTGCAAGAGAATATGAACTTTGATTAGTCTAGTTCTGTTAAGAACTGGACTTGTTTCGAACATTTTTAGCTTCCGACAAGATGGCCCCACGTTGGGCGCTATCTTGTTATGCTATAAATAATATTCCGGCTAAAGACTAATCGGTTTACAGGGACTATTTCTAGGGAGTTGAGTTTGTTCGACAGTCTTGATTTAACAGTTCTAAACAACAAGAACAACTCCCTAGATCTAATTCTCTGGTTGATCTGGTTCCAGAAACCCTGTTAAATTTAAATGATAAAAAAAGGACCTATCAGGCCGGCTTCGCGGGTTCTCTGGTTGATCAGTTGTCTCAGTCACACTCACTCACTCAGTAGAAAAACACCTTTATTTAATTTAAATAGGGTGTTTATTAAGGTTAACATCTTAAGTTTAAAACCCAAAGGTACTTGAATTCGTCAGCTATACATACTTTGGAAGCATTACATAATAAGGCGTAACATAATTATAAGATAAATATAGTTACTTAAGTTTTAAAGGTTAAAATGAGAAGGTGATAAGATAATAAATTCATGTTAAATCATACAAAGAAATCAAAAGGATATGGTTAAGATCAATTAAAGAGGAAAAGAAAAAGACTAGTAAGCTTACGGGTCAAGTCCCATGGTGTTCTTTTTTCGGGGGCGAGAGCTCGCGATGGGCTATTTTTCACCACATAGGACTTAAGGCATGATGTGGGTTGAAGGGGCTTAGGGCGGCGCACTTATCTGCTTTTAGGCTTTAGGGCGAAATCCTCACTACTGCTGGGTCATAGCTGGCGGTTTAAAAGTTCATATTTAAGGAGCCCTAAGAGAGATGTCTCAATCGAAACACGGAACACCAAATAAAATGTCATCAACGGTGAAAACTACTTACGAAGTTTGGAGAGGCATCAAACAACTAAAAACCCTCCTGCTTCAAAAAAATATTTGGTTCAAAATAAAGAAACACTAATGAATTTTAGTTTTTAGTATTAATTTAGATAAAAATGTGCTGGGAGAGAGAGATGATACTAGATTTATTTCACTACACCATTAATCTCTCTCCGTCACAGTGGACAGCACGATTCACCTTTGACAGATGCAGGAGCTGGAAAGAGCTCCCAGATGCGTCGCGGAACTGCTTAAGTAGTAGACCAAAAGACGTCTAGGCGCAAGACCGGAGATTGAGGAACTTCGCTCGTTACTTTATGGGTTTAGCCGCTATGGGCCCAACCAAAACCCATATGTAGATCACTAACAAGCAACCCATAGAGTGCCTCGTAGAAAGTACAAATACGGGCCAAATCGTAATAATTCGACACGCGGCGCCACTGGCGTCCGCTTTAGTAATCCGGCTGACAAATTTAATTGCCGTGAAATCTTCTCCCATAACAGCATATTGTAAACAATAACAAAGAATTAAAATGGTGATAATATTGATAGTGTTTCAATGAAAAATATTGGTGAATTCCATTAAGAGTCGAAGGCAATTGTAATTATGGTGGGTGTCTCATTCAGCAGTCTCGTACTTTTAGAAAAATTTAGAACAAAGTAATTTTTAAATATTTTAACCAAATGAATAAAAGTTAGAATTCTCCAAATCCCGTCTAAAGCGTAATTAATCCTGTAACAACTACCCTTGTACATTAGGACTTCTAACTTCCATACGCCATTGCATTACATCAATAAAAACTTACCCTAGGACAGACAGAAATGAACTAAATTGTGAATTGAGCAGAGTTCTGAAAAAGCTGTGGAGAATTGTGAAGCAGATTCTGTTAAGACCAGCAACAAAGAAGCTTTAAAAAACGCAGCCCTGATTATCTACAAACGTTAGTAAAATCAAGAAGAAAGCATGATGACATTCTTTGTTTAATGAAAGAAAGATGCTTTTAAAAATGCAGGTAATGGTTTAGAGATGCAAGGATGATCACTGTTCCTGTTTATGCCTATTTCATAGATTACGAAAAGCGTTCTTGATATGGTGCAACATGAAAAGCATATGAAAATTCTTAAAAATGTAAACCTAGACCATAGAGACTTCAATATAATTGCCACTGTTTACTGGAAACAAGCTGCTGAAATAAGGGTGTATAACCCGATATCAGTTCGAATTAAAATTCTGACAAAATCGCGTCATTTCACCATTGTTTTTTAATTTTTGCTCAAACAAAATATTATACTGTTAACTGTCTTAAAGGTATTTCCATTAATAGAGTAAACCGTTAATAACACAAACTCATTGAAGGTTTTCCAGATCTTGCTTAACCATGGGGCAACTAATAGTGCAGAATTTTGGTTAAATTTAAACATACAAAAAAACAAAAGGAAGGTAATTAGTAAGAATCAGGTTCAAGAACCGAGAGGTACAGAACCAACAAATCAAAACATTTCATTCATGCAACGTACTACATTGTTACATCTTTAGCATTCTTTATTGTGAAATTGAATTGACTCTAAGAGACGCCATGTGTAAAAAGATGGAAACTTTTAAAATGTGCAAGTATCAATGAATGCTAAAAATATTCTAAATAGACAGAGTGCGAAATGTGAATGTGCTTGAGAAATTGTCAAAAGATCCCGAAGTTGTGATCACACTTAAAGAACGAAAGAAGGAGTACTTTGGACACTTTTGGAACTTGTTAAACTAATAATAGAATGTAAAATCCAAGGCAGAAGGAAAAGAGTAGCTGGGCTAAAGAATTTGTGACAATGGTATGGTGAGACTACGACAAGTCTCTTTAAAAAAGCGGTCGATAAATAGCGTTAAAAAATAAATAAAATAAATAGATAATGTCTTTATTATAGCAAAATGTACAAAGGCGAAGTCTAGCCTAGGGCTAATCAATTTATCCTCTAATAATGTTAATGTTAATGTTAATGATTCCTAAAGTTCGAAAAGGACAAGGCTCTTAAAGATGGAAATTCTTTTCTGAAGATAAATTTGGATTTTTCTGTCGGCAGTTGTATCGATTCCGAATACTAAAAAAAAAACTATATTCTTAAACCGAATAATAAAATCTATGGCTAGTGCTACTTAGGAGTTTATTAATAATAAGTCGTTTATTTTCCACTGTTTACATGATTTAATTGAATAACTATTTTTTGACATAACATCTATTTGAAAAAATGGCAAAAAGAAGGTTAAAAACCATTTTAAATAGATACAAATTTAACCTCCTGTATGAAGTAAATTACGAAACACAAACGAAAAAAACAAAATAATAAGTCTAATTTGTCTATAAATGTACATAATTACAACGTAATACCATATTACATATACATATACATTTACTTATATGCTGTTTGTATCAAAAGTTTAGTGTCAATATAAAGCCCCAAATTACGAGAAAAGTCAGCATGCGAAAGTTATTCAGAAGAAGCCATCAAAATCTTATAGATAGATCTTCTTTAAGCGCACTCTGGTAAATGGTTAATGCTAAAATAAAATTCTTGCTATTATTACTGGCTCTCCCAGAATTGAAAATTTGAGATCAACTCTAACGGCATAAAATCTAATTCCGTTTAGATAAATTAACCGAGGCCTGTTAGTAAATTATTATTGTTAAAAACTAATCGACTAACAGCTGCTTAAATTTAGCAAAATAGCCTCAAAATTCCTCTATTTAACCACAAAACAACAGGAAATAGGTCTAAAATGTCCAAAATAACGGCGATTAAACCAAGTTAGGACCAACTAAACCGTCACCGCGTCACGCTAACGACTTAATCAACATAACTACCCGAAAATTTCGGAAACCGCCCGCTCATTCCCTTCAGTTAGGCATGTTAAGTTGTTCATTTTCGGTCTCGCTCTCAAGCCACTCAATTTGACTAATTTACGTTATCACTTTAAGCAAAAATTATCATTTACACCAGCTAAATTTTTTATTACTATGCATAACTTAATTGGATACGACATACTTTACTATTTTAATAAGTACGTACAATCGAAGGTTTACCCGGCACATTCGCCATAACTCAGTAAATTCCTATCGATCAGGAAGCAGTTTCCATGTTAATCTGTCGGATGGCAGGCAGTTCACGTTTAAAAGAAAAACAGAAATTTTTTGCTCTTAAATCCTTTTTGGCAAAGGAAAAAAAAAACATCCCTTGTTAACCCAATTAAAGACATTCAATTTGGACCCTTGTGTTGGTCCCCGGGGAGCCCTAATGAGATCTATTATTTAACTGAGGACTGTGGCGATGTCTGGAAATCAAATATTGACTCGCCAAATTGGAAAAGTGTAGTATAAAAGGTGTTTTAAGCTAGGATTTAAGATGGGGTATTTTGTTAGAATGTCTAGTTAATTAATTCACTTTTATTCTGTGTTAAGGGCACTTCATATATAGGGTTCGAGCCGTCTGGGTCTTAAACCCTATATTTTAATCGAATTTATGTAAATTTTATGACTCTAACATTACATTAGCTCCGGTTTCCCAAAAGTTTTACCTGAAATTGTTTTTTAATTAACCGGTCACATATTAAATATAAAGAAATGCGAAACTAAAGCGAAATCGCCGATTTCAAAGCATCATTAAGTGACGCCTTTTGAGAAGGCGCTAGCTTTTTTTTGGATTAAGTTTCGATAATTATCAGCAAGTCGAAACGAATGAAAAAAAAAGGAAACATTGGGTTTGCAGCTGAGCCACTAAATTGATAAACTATTAATTAATTATTATTATTAAATGTTTAAAATACAGGTTTAAGTAGAGATTTTCCCAAAGAATATCTAAATAAGTTATTTCTTAGATTATTTTATTATTTTACACTTAATATGTAAATCGGAGTTTAGTAAACATTAGCAAAGTGCAAAAAATAAACAAATAAAAAGTTAAGAATATTAAAACTTTTATAGTTTGATAAATTTTTGCCTAAGAGAATTTTTTTTAAATATAATTATTGTTTATGGAGGATTAACTTCAAATTCAAAAAGAATTTTCAAACGTGTCAATTTACAAAGCTATATGAAAATAAAAATTAGATTTTCCGTGTATAAATGTAGTTAACCAAATTGACAAATTGGTCAGTTCTGCGATTTTTTTATTTCTTTAGCAAAAATAGTTCATTAAAAAGCATGTCTTAAAACGTCTAAAAAAAAGTTAAGAAATTAAACAAAAAGAAAAAAAACATTTAAAGAGATTCTAATGAAAATCACAGTATTAACTTTATACTATATAAACAAACAGTTAAAACAACAAGAGAGAAAAAAAAGTATAAGGAAGAGAGCACATTTTATTTAAAAAAAAACCTTAATATTTTTGACGCTGGCTCATGTGCCGGCAAATCAATTCAATTATAAAATGTGGGAAAAACAATAGTTATATATAAAGTAAAGCAAAATAATAGACGAAGGGTACTGTTTACTTCACAATCTTTATTTCAAAAATCTCGATACGTTTCGTTTGTTAAACCATTGTCAGGGAAAACTATGTAAGTTAAATATAAAAGGGTGTTATTAAACTAATAAATTAATTAAAATCACATTAAAACTTACATAATATTATCACAAAATGTCCATAAAAAGGTTAAAAAAACGGCATACACATAACATTACATGTCATTAATTTAATGACATTTCATGACACCGTATTTACAAACAATAACGGATTTTGGTTTTTAGAAAATTCTATATGAGTACTACATTATACACAGATATTTAATACTAGCATGAATAGAGACATTTAGGATTAAACGCGGTTAACATTATACACAGATATTTAATACTAGCATGAATAGAGACATTTAGGATTAAACGCGGTTAACAGAACATTTTAAAAAACAGTAAATTCACAGGAATATGGTAAACTACTTAAATAAATTTACAATCTTGGCCGCTTCTCGGTAGTAGGCGTTAATAGGTTCGTTCAGACAATTAACTTGTGTATTTATTTTTGGTTTTGCTATTTCTATATTTTCTAAAATATTTAATTTTTTGCTTTTATTTAGGTTTTGCAAAACTTTGAAATTATCGTCTGTATTAAATGTAATGTCTGTACGTAAATATTAATGAATGACCTGTTTCTCTTAGGGGCAATCCAAAGGCGGATCATTTATCATTAGGCGACTTCTGAGAATTCAAATGTTCTTTAATTCTTAATTAGAAACTTCTGCCGGTTTGACCAGCATATTTGGCTGGACAATAGTTGCATGATAAAGATAAACGGCACTGCCTTCTAATAAAAATAAAATAAAATAAACTTTATTGTATGACATAAAATAAGAATACCATACAAAGGTGGAAAGTACCGCCACGCGTATTTTAATAACCACCGTGCTTAAATATCTAAACCTAAAACTAAGACTGCTAATATTCCTACCTATTTATTCATACATATGTATATATTCAGTAAAATAATTATATGTCACAATAAATTATTTGATATATTGCTCTCCCTTATATAGTCCTTAATTTTATGCTTAAAAGTAGTGTGACTTACTTCCTTAAAACTCACAGGCAACATATTATAAGTATAGATCCCTGTGTAGGCAAAACAAGATTTAAAAAATTCAGTGCGATGCTGAGGAATAGAAAAAATATTTTTATGGCGAATATCTACTGAATGGGCATCTCCACGGCCCATCAGAAACTCCGACAAATAAGCAGGCTCTTTGAGATTTATTACTTTATATACTAGACTGCTAAGATTTGCAAATCTTCTCTCTGCCATATTTAAAGTATAAATTTCTGAAATATGCTGACTAACATGATCCCTGTGTGAAAGATCTTTAGTAAACCGCACACATGAATTTTGTATTTTTTGAATTTTATATTTGTTAATTTCAGTTAGGAATGGACCGTATACAATATTAAGGTAGGCAGGTATACTAAGTACTAGGCTTTCAGTAAGAATTTTTTTACTAATTAGGGGTAAGACATTTTTTGAATTCATACAGAATTTTGAGTTTGTGATATGATTTTTGACAAACATGAGTTACATGAGCATCAAATTGCAACCTGCAATCCATGTGCAGACCAAGGTTTTTTACTTAATTAGTCCAATTAATTTCAGAATCGTTAATTTTAAGTTTTACAGCTATGGCAGCTTCTAAGTTTATCTCATTTTTAGAAAACAACATAGCCTGTGTTTTTTTAGAATTAATAAATAAGGAGTTTTGACTAGCCCAAAGAGAGATACGCTCCAAGTCATCATTAATGAAGGTTAAAGCAGTGGACAACTCATTAGCCGGGGTTGAACTATAGATTTGTAAATCGTCTGCATACATGGTATTTGCAGTGTTTTATGTGTTGAATCAAATCTGATGTAAAAAGTGTAAATAAAAGTGGCCCCAGGATAGAGCCCTGAGGCACACCCCTACCCACAACCCTCCAGCTTGAGATGCTCACTGCTCCCTCAGCATCTCTAATTCTTACTGCCTGTTCCCTATTTCCCAGATAGCTGTCAAACCATCCATTAGCCTTTAGGTTATAATGATTTAATTTAGCTACTAAAAGATCAGTGTTTAACGTATCAAAAGCTTTGGTCATGTCAATGAGCACTGTTGGGCTACAGTGACCATTATCAAAGGACCTTGCGATATCACTAGTTATTTTCAATAAGACGTGGCACAACTGTGGTTAGCCCTAAATCCCGACTTCAGGTTATATACATTTATTTATTTTGATATTTAGGTATTATACATTTAGGAAGAAGATAATCTAGTATTTGGGTTTTTACAATTTTTTCCATTATTTTGGATGGAGTTGGCAGTATACTAATTGACCGTAATTCACCCACAGAAGTTGGGCTGGATACTTTAGGAACAGGCATTATGATAGCCCTTTTCCAGATATCAGGAACAACGCCAGCCATGAAAGACGAGTTTATAATATTAACAAGAGGGCCTAGACACGTCGAAATACAAGATTTTAACATGCGTACAGAAACTCCGTCTATCCCAACCGCACCGCTCTCAACACTGTTCAAGCCCCCAAGCACCTCAAGTTCTGTTACAAGTCTAAATGTAAATGGATCAGAATTTATAGATGAGCTGAGAAAATCATTTACAAGAACAGGATCAACCTGTAAAGCAGGTGTACTATTTATAAAATAATTATTTATTATATTTGGTTCTTTAATGCTAGTTGGACTGGGAGTAAATTCATTATTAATAATTCTCCAATTAGCAACTTTTTTCCAAAAATCTATACTAGAACCTTTACATTTATTTATTTCATTGGAAAAATATGCCTTCTTTTCTAATTTTATAGCCTTATTGACATAATTTTTTAGATCAATATAATAAGTTCTACTAGAAGCAGTTTTTACTGATATATATTTATTAATAGCTTTATGTTTCATTTTAATCATTTTATTTTAGATTATGGAATAGCCATGGTGGACTGGTACTTCCAGATTTTCTCAGCTTTAATGGACAAAACATATCAAACAAATCTAACAGTTTAGAATTAAGTATTTCTACTTTAGTAATAACATCGTCAGTCTTATATAACTCACGCCAATCTAGATGCTCTAAATAATATTTAAATTCTTCAGAGGTAGTCAGTGTAAAATCTCTTTTATATATCATAGTCTTAATCGGCTTCATTTTATCACATTTTATAGTTCAGAATACAGCCTCATGATCTGTCTGTATTAGATCACAGGGTATCACACCATGATCCTTGACTAGGTTAATATTATTTACAAAGATAAGGTCGATTATAGATTCACTATTTAGTGTTATTCTAGTAGGCTTATCAATAATTTGAGTCAAGTTAAAAGTCGTAAAAATATTATATAAAAATTTACATTGTACAGTGGTGCTATTTAAAATATTAATATTAAAATCTTCTGTACATATAAAAACGTCACAAGTACAAATCACTTCTGGAATTAAGTCATGCAAGTATTTTAATTCAGAGTATGCCACTGCTGGTGGCCTATAAACTACTCCCACAGTTATGTTTTGCCCCTCATGCTTAAAATTCTAATGGGCTTACAGAATCTTTTCATCTTGAACAAAGACTTCTTATATTTTGAAAGACACAATTTTTATATTGTTGTCTATGGACTTAAGTAAATTACCTATTCTTAAAGAAATCGGACTAATAAAGGAAATTTTTACATATTTCGGAGGTTGGTAAGGATGGATGGTTTGATCAAGGGGCTCATTGGAGAGGGACTAAAATAATATTTTATTGAATTCTTTTCTAATCAAATTATCTATTATTGCAATCTGATAGATACTCGATAGATAGATAGATAGAGTTTCTGTTCTTTTAAGAATTCCAAAGGTGAAAGATGGATCATAAAGAGTCTATGAATAAATGCGTGAAAAGCTGCCAGTTTATGTCCAAAGAAATGGTTTGATTTTGCAGTGATGACATTATCGGTTTGTGTTGGTTTTCTATACAGTGCATCCCAAAAGTTATGTCTAAATTTATTTAAAATTCAGGGGTGTGTTAGAAAAAAAAACGCTCGTACCTGTCGATTTTTATTTCAAGTTGCGCATTTTTGTACGTAAAGTTTGTATATACAGGGTTGCTCAAAAATAAATTACGACCATCAACTTAATTTTTCATACGAAAGCACCTTTTTTTATTTCATTTTTGAATTTCGCGTGAAATTCTACGTATGTTTCATGCATCAGGTCTTATACTCAAAGTCAACAGTTATCGAAAATAAAGACGACCAAACATTATTATTGAAGTTCACCTTACGAGTCACCTTATGTCTGAGAATTTTTATACAGAGCAAAATTCCATTCATTCGTGTTTTTTATTGTTGGCTGGTGACCGTGTATTTTCATAGAAACTGTATGACAGTTGTACGCCAAACAGATATTGTCAAGTGTGAAGTGTACGAGCAAAGTTGCGGTTTTCATAATAGTAAAGTTAACGGAATGAGAAAAAATAGAAATTCTGTGCATGGTTGGGTTTGGTGATCGAACAGGTACTTAAAGAGAAGCTGCTCAATTATTCAATGAAATCTATCCTGATCGTCCTCAAAACCCATCCGATATGTTAAAGGGTGGTGAGTAGAATAGAGGCTAAATTTAGAGAATTCAGTCATGTTAAAGATCTACCGAAATCTGGTCGTCCTGCTCGAGATGAAAATGAACAACTTGACGTTTTGCTTTCTTTGGAAGAAAATTCATGCACTCCTCTGTCGCAGATTGGAGCAAATTTACACATGGCGAAATTTTTAGTTCACCGAATAGTTAAAAAGCACAAATATCACCCCTACAAAGTTATTCCTGTGCAAGAGTTATTTGATGACAATTTCGATAGACGAAATGAACGCTTACAAAACATGTGCAATCTAAATAATAATTTAGTAACAAATAATTTTTTTTCCGATGAAGCCACGTTCTGTTTGAATGATAGTGTAAACAGAGAAAATTGTCGATATTGGGCAACAGAAAATCCGCATTGGATAATGAAGGTAAATACCCAGTACCCTCAAAAACTAAATTTGTGGTGTGGAATAGTGCGCGGAAGAGTAGTAGGTCCCTTTTTCTTTGAACAGACTTTAACGGGACAGGTATCTCGATTTTCTCAAATTTGAATTAGTTCCAGCATTACTAGCTTTATTTCCAAATCCATTGGACCCAGACTATCCTGACGAAGAACTAATTTTCCAGCATGATGGCGCTCTTCCGCACTATGCTGCCACTGTGCGTACATTTTTGGATGAAACCTTTCCCAATCGGTGGATAGGAAGGAGAGGACCCATCGAATGGCCTGCTAGATCGCCTGACCTAAAACCAATGGACTTTTTTTTGTGGGGATACCTCAAGTCGAAGGTATGTGTTAATAGACTGAATAATCTAGACGACTTGAAAGAGAAAATTCGCAGAGAAGTGCGCGCCATAACTCCGGAAATGATTGAAAATGTGCAACGGGACTTAATTGATCGCCTTGGATATTGTCAAGCCGTGAATGGCAACCATTTTGAACATTTAACTTATTTTTTGTTCTTTCGAAAAAAATCGACGGGTACGAGCGTTTTTTTTTCGAATATACCCCTGAATTTTAAATAAATTTCGACATAACTTTTGGGATGCACTGTATATGGAGTATTGTAAGCTCTTAATCATCCTATTAATAGTTCGATCTAAAAAATTTAATTTATTATTGCACTCTATTTCCACCGTAAATTGAATTTTCGGATTTAAAGAGTTGAGAAAAACGTGAAATTCCTGCAATACCGCTTTGGAGCCTGTCCAAATTAAAAAAAATATATCATCCACAAACCGTCTTTATATTAAAATCTTGTTGATAAGATTGTCTTGTGTGTTAAATAGTTTTTCTTCAAAATCTGACATAAAGATATCAGCCAGTAGAGGAGACAAATCAGAACCCATTGCCAAACCATCCAACATTCTATAATATTTATCACTAAACCTTAAGAAATCTAAATTAAGGCACGCATGCACCAAAGAAATAATTCCTGTTTTAGTTCTGGGTGTTAGATTTTGATGCTTATAAAAGCCATTTTCTATTATAGCTATTACTTCGTTTCTAGGTATGCTGGGAAAAAGATTAACTATATCAAAGAAGAGAAGAAGATAATTGTCTGGCAAAGAAATCGTTTTAAGATCATCAATTAGTTCATAAGTGTTTTTAATGCTAAATTTACTAGGAAACGACAATAAATTTTTTAAGCATTATCTTTTAGCCAAATAGCTAAATAGCTGAGTTTATAAAACTAACAACTGCCCTAATTGGAAAGTTATTTTTATCAATTTTTACCATACCATATATTAAAGAAGTTTTTGAATTCATGGGAATTAAAGGTTTATTTTCCATTAATACTTGAAAGGTGTTGTCTTCCAAAATTAATATTTTTTTCAGATTGATATGCCGTAGTAGGATCTTTAATTAACCCCTCAAAATTTTTGCTAGATGAAATAAAATCTAATACTTTATTTTGATAATCCTTTTTATCTAGAAAATGCGTCGGGATTTTTTAAATAAAGATTGTGAAGTAAACAGGATCGTTCGTCTATTATTTTGCTTTGCATAATGCTACTTCACCCAGGAAAAATTCATGGTAATAGTGATATATATTTATACATGTATGCACATAGAAACGCCTCTTAACCAGAGTTTAAACTGGCAACAGCATACTCTTCATATGTTAATAAAAGCCTCTTCTTGAAAAAAAAATAGAAATGTTATTCCACCTATCAAAAGCAATAAAAGTAAATGAGCTTTCGTAATTTGTTGCAGGGTAGAAATTGCGGGTTTGGTGGGTATTTTCAAAAAAGAGTTAAATAATTTATGAGGACATGGTTTCTTTTTCTTAACTATTCTAAACATAAATAAATAATGTTTTCTTTAGTTTTTCATGTCAAGAATATTATTACAACTCAAATGAGGGGTAATAAGATTGCGGTGTGGAATGTTAAGAATGTTAAGAATTCTCATGTTATGTCAAAAATAGTACGGCAAAGCTTACCGGTTTACAAAGGATAGGTCTAGGGGTTGAGTTTGTTAAGCAGTCTTGATTTTAAAGTTTTAAACAAGTCCCTAGATCTGATAGGTTACAAGAATCCCTGTTAAATTCTCTGTATGGTCAGTTGTCTAATTCGTACTAACTCACTTAGAAGTAAAACACATTAAATCGATTAAAATAGGATGTTTATTATAACTATATTCAATGAAAAAATCTCATGCAAGTATTTTGAACTTTTTCGACTTTTTTTATATTGTTGCAAAAGCAATACAAATTTAGTTTTTTTTTGGGGCAACATTTTTTATAAATGATCAATATTTTAAAGTCGTATATAGGTTGCTTTTTTTATTATCAATATTCGTTGTAAATTTCATTGAATTGTCTATAATAAGACTCAAATAACCGACTCAAAAAAAAAAGATTCGTTTATTAAAAGGATATTAACATTGTCGATTTGGAAATTAGTATTATCGTAAAGAAAGTGTCTTTTTTGTTTACTTTGCTCTTCATTAGAGCTTGAGATTTAATTGCATTCAGTTTTAAGTTGTCATCCTTGGAATATTGAAAAATGTTTTACACATCTAAATTATGTTTCGGTTGACATTCTTTATAACCTGCGCAGTTAATAAATATAACAGTGAGTTATCTGCATATTATTGTATGGAAGGTGACATATTGCAGACTATTCATATCAGCGACGCAAATACAAAATATTAAAAGAGAGTATATTGACCCTTGTGTCTTGTCACCTCTTGATATTAGCATGCCGCTAGACTTTCGTTCCATTATGTAGCTGCTTATAGAGACACACTCAGACCTATTCCTTAGGAAATCGTCAAAAAACTCTATTGCATTATGAAAAAAACCATAAAAGTGTAATTTTACCAGAAGTGTTCACTGATCTATAAGATCCAATGCTTGGCTAAAATCCAGCAATGTCAGATATGTTGATTTTCACTCTTCTTTATTATTCCTTTGTGGCGTTAACTTTACAGTGTTACTACTTTGCCAAGAGTTTGCAGACGGTAGCTCAGAATTATTGGAGGCTTAGGATTGTTCGAAGGTTCACTTATGACTGGCTATTAAAGAATCTAAACTTGATTATAACTATTAAATAAGAGGGCGCCACTTAGTTTTTTATTTCTAAACGAAAGAAAACTAAGAAAAAGACTTAGTATATAGGTTTCAATTAATAATTAAATGACCCTGGATAAAGCAGATTTAAAGAGGTAATAAAAATATCTTAACAATACAACCAAATTATATTTACATCAAAGATATGTACATGTTTAGACTTTAAAAAATAATAATTTATAAAAAAAAAACGTGGCAACGTGCGCGCGACGGTGAGACGAGGTGGGAGCGAGTCGTGAACCGATGACGATGACGCCATTAACGCGAGAGTAACGAAGAGCGGAGAGATTGACAGCATTCGTTGGTAGAAGAAAGGATGTAGAATTTGTCTTACTTTGTCTTTGTAAAATCTAAAATTAAAATAAATTATAAATCATACAGTTCAATTTCGTTCGTTTAAATTGGTGGTCCTTCGGCACACGATCCACGCAACATTTTGGTCACGTCGAGACGGATAACAGATTTAGACAGTGAACGTAGGCCTTTGGAACGTAATGGGAACGTAATGAAGCCAAGCACGGAGCTTCAACGCGGGATTAAGCAAGGTGAGATCGTTCTATGCTCCTTTAATTTTTTGTACCTTCCTCCACGTAAATTCCTTATACTTCTCGATATTTTGCTCGTACCTAGTTGTATTGTAGTTAGAAATTGGCTTTGTTTTTATGAAATTATTCTCGTATTTCACACGGTTTTATTAAGTTTTAGTTTTTAATCGTTTAAGAAACGTTTGGTTTATATACTCGTTACTCGTTACTCGTACTCGTTATAAGCACACGAAAGCTTTGTTATTCTCGTATTTCACGCCATTTTATCAGTTTTCATCATTTTTAATCGTTTAAAACACGTTCGTTTTATATACTCGTCATTAAAATGCCAAAAAAGCGTAATAACAGTAAATGTGATGCCACGTTAGAAGGAGAAGATGATCAAATTTTAGAATTAAAACATGCACGCGAAGTGATATGCAATAGATTACTTCGGTTTTCAAATTTTTTACACGGCAAAGCAGATGAAATATTTCAAATCGAAACGCGATTGAAAAGTGTTGGAGAAGATTTCACGGAATTTGATAAAATTCAGATACGTTTAGAATTTTTGTTCCCCGAAGAAAAAGACAATCGATTGGACACGGAATCAACGTTTTATTCGAATATTTCTTGCGTGAAAAAGCTTATATCCGAATATAATAATAAATTAAAAAGTCCTTTATCGGAGAGCCATAATGCCCATTTGGCAACATCAAATGTTCATAGGGATTTTGGCGCGGTTGCCAAGCTACCAAATCTTGGATTACCAACGTTTCATGGTAAATATGAAACCTGGTACGGTTTTAAAGATGTGTTTGACTCGGTGGCCAATAATCGACCCAATTTAAGTGATATTGATAAATTTTTGTATTTGAAAATTTGTTGTAAAGATGATGCTTTAAAACTTATCGATTCTTTGGATGTCACGGCATCAAACTATACTATAGCATTAGATTTATTACAAAAACGATATGAGAATAAACGTGCAATAATTAATCACCACGTTAATAATCTTTTATTTAATTTACCCAACGTTTCAAAAGAATCCTCTGTACAGTTAAGAAAACTATTAGATACCATTCATCAGCATAAAACTGCTTTAGAAAAATTAAACCTACCTGTTCAATATTGGGATATCTTACTCATTGCTGTAATATTACAAAAAGTCGACGATCGTACTAAACGGGAATGGGAAAGTAAGCAGACAAATCAAAACTTACCGACATTAAATGATTTAACGGAATTTTTAACAAAAAAGTGCTTTACACTTGAAACCATACATAATGATTTTGTAAAATCAAACAATAGTCACGAAAATACGTCACGGCAACAAAATAGAGGTTTTTTAACAAACTCGAAATGTTTTATTTCAACTGGAAACTCGTATGAAAACAAATGTTATATTTGTCAAGAAAATCATTTTATTTATCGCTGTCCAAAATTTGCTAATTTATCAATTTATGATAAGTATAATGAAGTTAAAAAACACAAACTATGCACCAATTGTTTGCGATCGGGACATTTAAAATTCGAAAGTAAGTCCAGCGGTTGCAAAAAATGTCAGCTGAAACACAACACGTTTTTATATAACGATCAATATCAACATGTTTCTCAAAGAATTGGAAATCAAAGCGGCAACGTCGCAACATTCCATCCACGAGCAGCGGCTACTGGAGGGACACTCGAAACCGTCCACGGCGCGGTTACGTCACGGCCGATGCAGCGATGCCAAAGTGAACCAAATCGCAGGGATAGAGAAATCGTAAATTCGGGTGAATTATTAAGCGAACATGATGTGATTAGCGAGCAACAAGGAGTACATAGCTTATGTACGACTAATAATTCAATAAGCAATAATCCAATATTATCAGATGGTTTTATATCTTACTCGACTTTTAACAAAAATCACGTTTTATTATCAACGGCAACAATATTTATAGCGGACAGTAGTGACTTTTGGCATAAATGTAATGTACTGCTAGATTCGGGCAGTCAGTCAAACTTAATAAGTCAATCGCTATGTAAAAAATTAAACTTATCGTGTGAAAAGATAAACTTGCCTTTGTCTGGTATAAACCAAATAGTAACAAAAATCACGCATAAAACTTCTACAAAACTAAAATCAAGATTTAGTTCATTTCAAGTAAATTTATCGTTTTTAGTCTTACCGGTTATAACAGAAAGATTACCGCTTTTTAAGTTTGACAAATCAATAATAAATTATTCAGAAAATATTAATTTAGCTGATGAGCAGTTCAACGTTCCAAAAGAAATAGATGTATTACTCGGGGCAGGGATATTCTTTGATTTGCTCGAAAACGATAAAATTAAGTTAGGAAAAAATATGCCAGTCCTCCAAAAAACATGTTTAGGGTGGATATTCAGTGGAAATTTAAAATTTTAGGAACAGCAAAATAAAGCAATTTGTAATTTTGTAACTAAAGTGACAAATAAAGATTTAGACGAATCCTTGAAAAGATTTTAGCAAATTGAAGATTTATCGAACGAAAAAGTGTTGTCCAAAGATGAACAATATTGTGAACACTTTTTTAATAAAACTACAAGAAGAAGTGCCGATGGCTCTTTTATTGTTAAATATCCGTTTAAACAATACGTTGAGAAACATTTAGGACACTCTAAATCGGTAGCCTTAAAACGTTTTAAGCATTTAGAAGCACGGTTACATAAAAATCATGACTTAAGAGAGCAGTACACAGCTTTTATGCATAAATATGAGACATTAGGGCACATGACTTTTAAGTGAAATTTGGATTTTGATAAATCAATTGACAATCAATCATTTTTTATGCCTCATACTGCTGTTTTGAGGGACTCTGTTACAACAAAGTGCAGAGTGGTTTTTGATGCGAGCGCAAAAAGTGAATCAGGAATCTCGTTTAATAATATAATATTGGTAGGACCGACAATACAATCTGATCTTTTTTCGATATTTTTACGATCAAGCCTTAGAAAGTACGTAATAAGCGCGGATATAAAGATGATGTATCGATGCATCTTAATTGATCCTAACGAACATACATTTCAGCAAATTTTGTGGAGACCTACTCCTCATGAACCAATTAAAGTGTATACTCTAAATACCGTTACATATGGTACGGCTAGTGCACCGTTCCAAGCTACACGTTGTCTCAAAGAACTTGCAATAAAAAATAAGAAAAGGTATCCAAGAACATCAAAAATAATAGAACAATCCTTTTATATGGATGATCTTTATTTAAGTCTGGATACGCAAGATAAAGCGAAAGAAATTTATTGTGAACTTACACATATATTATTCGGAGCTAACTTAAATTTAAGAAAATGGTCATCTAACGAAAAATCCATTTTAAATTTTATTTTAAATCAAAGCGAAGTTCATGATGAAGCTTTAGTTATATTTCATGATAAAAAAGAATTAAAAACTTTAGGCATATTCTGGGACGCGAATCAAGATGTAATAAAATATTCTGTTAACGTAAAATTTAATGAAAGAAAAATCACGAAACGTACAGTTCTCTCAGTCATATCACAAATATTCGATCCGCTTGGACTTATTGACCCGGCTATAATTAACGTCAAATTGCTAGTCCAGAAATTATGGCAGCTACATTTAGATTGGGATGAGATTTTACCGCTTCATTTAAAAGAATATTGGTTACATTTTCTTTCACAAATTCCTCTTTTAAGTAAAATCGAGGTAGATCGTCACGTTTTAATGTCAAACGCCAAGAGTATTGAATTATATGGGTTTTCAGATAGCTCTGAAAAGGCATACGGGGCATGCATATACTTGTGTTCTTTAGGTGAAAACGGTGAAAGAAAAATACGTCTTTTAACCGCGAAATCTAAAGTAGCCCCTCTTAAAAAACAAACTGTACCAAGATTAGAATTAGTAGCAGCGCATTTACTCGCGGAATTAATTTATAAAATTAAAAACATTCTAGATGTTAATATTTCTAATGTTACTTACTTCACGGATTCGACCATAGTTTTAGCTTGGTTAAAAATCGAACCATGCAATCTCAAAACCTTTGTGACCAATAGGGTGGCAAAAATCTTGGAAATATCCAATATAGAAAGCTGGAAGCACGTGAAAACTAAAGAAAACCCAGCAGACATTCTTTCGCGCGGATTAGATCCAAAGAATTTAGTTGAAAACCAAATGTGGTTTCATGGTCCGCAATTTTTAAGGGAAAATCTAAAAAAATATTCTCAAGAACATTTAAAGGAAGAACATTATGACATGTTACCGGAAATAAAGATAAATAATATTCATTACACATCTCGAATAACAAAATAGAAATTCAATCTACAGATAACAATTTAAAAATTTTTGAAAAATTTTCAACTATGAGTAAATTGCGAAAAGTTATTGCATATATTTGTAGATTCAAACATCGGACGCTAAATAAAGTTAAAGCTTCTTCAGATTCATTATCTGTTGAAGAGTTGAATGGAGCTTATTCTATCTTAATTCGAAAAGCACAATCGGAATGTTTTCAGCAAGAAGTTAAAGATCTTAAAAAATCGAATAAGGTTTGCAGTAGTAGTAAAATTTTAAGTTTACATCCTTTTCTAGATACAGACGATATTATTAGAGTAGGCGAAAGATTAAATAATTCGGAGTTAGATTACAATCAACAGCATCCAATTATTTTACCCGATAAGCATAAGCTAACCGACTTAATAATTTTAGAACAACATCTAAAGAACTTGCACGCAGGAACTCAAAATTTACTATCAATTATTCGATTAAACTTCTGGCCTGTAAATGGGAAAAACATGGTCAAAAGAATAATACGCTCTTGTATAAGATGTTATCGCATAAATCCAAAACCTGGAACCCATGATGGGTTCGTTACCACGTTCTAGAGTAACACCAAATAGGCCATTCACAAACTGTGGTGTAGACTACGCGGGCCCTATCTATGTCAAAGAGAGTACACTTCGCAGAAGCAAGTTAATCAAAACGTATATCTGTGTATTTATTTGTTTCGCGACTCGAGCTGTTCACATAGAGTTGGTAACAGATTTGACAACTGACAGTTTTCTAAGCGCTTTGAAACGATTTTGTTCTAGACGCGGCAAACCAAGTGATATCTATTCCGATAATGGAACAAATTTTGTAACACCTAACAATTATTTTATAGAGTTATACAATCTCCTTAATAATGAAAGGCATAATAGTGTTATTACTTCTTTTTTGGCACAAGATAAAATAAAGTGGCATTTCATACCGGCGCGTTCGCCTCACGTTGGAGGCTTATGGGAGGCTTCTGTAAAATCAATTAAATTTCACATAAAAAGAGTTTTAGGAAACGCATCTTTACGTTTCGATGAAATGTACACATTGCTCGTGCAGATCGAGGCGTGCTTAAACTCGCGCCCTCTTATGCCAATGTCTAACGATATTAACGACTATCTTCCTTTGACACCTTCCCACTTCCTCATAGGCGATTCACTAGCCAGTTCCCCCGAAGCAAAAGTACGAGATGTTCCAATTTCACGATTATCCCGATATCAGCGCTTGCAGCAGTTACACTAGCAATTTTGGAACCAATGGTCAAAAGGTTATTTGGCTAGTCTACAAGCCCGATCAAAGTGGAAAAAGGACATTGAGAATACCGCTAAAGTAGGAACTTTGGTAGTTTTAGTTGAGGACAATATGCCTCCATTACGTTGGCCCTTAGCACGTATTACGGATTTGCATCCCGGTGCAGACGGCATGGTCAGAGTTGTGTCAGTTCGTTTAGCCAACGGAACTATTCTAAAACGGTCGATGAGTAAAATTTGCATACTGCCACTAGAGGACAATTAGTGGACAAAGAAAGTTCGCGATTGTGAGACTTATATAAACCTTTCTTTGTTTTTGTGTATATTTAAACTATTGGTTTATTATAATAATTTTTGAAAAGCTGGAGACTTTTCAACCCGGGCGGCATGTTTAGACTGTAAAAAATAATAATTTATAAAAAAAAACGTGGCAACGTGCGCGCGACGGTGTCACGAGGTGGGAGCGAGTCGTGAAGCGATGACGATGACGCCATTAACGCGAGAGTAACGAAGAGCGGAGAGATTGACAGCATTCGTTAGTAGAAGAAAGGATGTAGAATTTGTCTTACTTTGTCTTTGTAAAATCTAAAATTAAAATAAATTATAAATCATACAGTCCAATTTCGTTTAAATTGGTGGTCCTTCGGCACACGATCCACGCAACACCTCATGTGCTAAATGTTAACATTGTTCTGATAAATGTTAACAATTTGCTATGAATTAAAATATGAATAATGTTGATATGATTAAAAGAAATTTGACAAAAGTAACACTTAAATTATGATTTCACTACTAGGTAGATTTCAGCACTTAAAAAATAAATTGCAATTATTAAAATTTTTAGTATATATTTGTATTACGCAGGGGAAAGTTCATGAACCTTTTTATATAAGGCATATCAGCGTTAACCGAGTTATATCTATTGAACTACCAAAAAAGGTACTGAAAAATACTGAACAAAAAATAACTAATATTATAGATAAGAAATTGACATATTAAATTATAACATTGATTAAATATTTGTAACGTTAAATTGAAATAAAAGGTATATTAATAAAAATGTAAATAAAGTAAGTAGTAAAGTAAAATCGAGGCTGTGAATGTATGCCATTTGTAGCTCAGCTATCCGGACTGGAAATCAGAAAAAGAATACTAGCTCTAACTCTGGCACCAGCTCCACCCCTTTCAGCAATTTCCCGGGAAAATCAAAAGCTTGCAGCCATCAACAATTGAAGAAGAATAACTAACGGAAAAGTAAAACCCTAAAACAACGGTTTTGTATTCACTGTCCATAAAAATGAATAGCGTTAAAAATGTGACACACTCACCTTGCTAAGTTTCATTCTCTATCCATTAAAATCTTGGGCATCCTGCACCAGAATTATGAATTAAACGGTTCCCTAAAGGAACAAGATTAAGGACTATAAATGACAAACCATATTGGCCACTTCTTGTTTCACAAACTTCGGAAATAAAAAATTGGCCTTTTACGTGCGCTCCTACCAGCAACACGGGAACAAATCGTCGAAAAATGGACGCAGTACCGACTAAATCAGTAACGACTCCACCTCTCGCCTGAGCTGTCAATATCAGCCAATCAGAGAAAATATCAATTAAGACCAATCAGAAAAGTGACGGACCGTCAACAGAAAGCATGGATCCAGGAGAGTGATGCGTTACAGTAGTAATGTGTCATTGACAGTGTGAATTTAAAGAAATATGAATAAAAGAAGTTGACTGAAATTATTAATGTAGTTATTGAAATTAATGAAATATCAATAAAGCGTTAGTGAACATAAGGACTAGAAAAATAAAAAACTACATCTTACATCATTTATTATTTTTACCAAGCATGTTGATATGCCGATTTTTTTTCAAAATACTGACTGACAAGTGTGTATTATTAGCGTATCTTCTGCAAGAAAGAAGATATTTGTTAATAAATGGATTTCTCTATGATTTGTGATGGAATGGATTATTGCTGGAAAAAATTCTTATCGATCTGAGGTCACTCGTGTTTTAAGAATCTGGTCTCTTAGTATTGTGAGTAAAATGGGTTACTGCTGAAATTAGAGGGATGATGGACGATAGGAATAATCTGTATAAGAATTGTGATAAGTAAAAATTTAGGCGCATGAAATGAATATAAAGAAACAAAATTAGAATAGAAAAAGAACAATTTTACACAAAAAATATAGACTCGAATAAAAACAATCCAAAGGAGCTGAGAAGGAATCTTAAAACGTTATTGCCAGGAAAGGAGCAAACCATACCGGATAAAATAATACTTGAAAATTAAATTTCTACCAATGAGGCAGACACTGCTGATAGATTCAATTAATTCTTTGTAAGTAGCATTCAAAATATTATTAACATTATAACAAACAGATTTTCTTATGGCGGAAACGAATATCGTGTTTTCTGATTTTAAAAAAAATATTAATGGCAAAAATGAGAGTGGATGGCAAAAAAGGTCTAAATATAAAATATTCCAGAATTATGAAAATTATCAACGATTATTCCTGTCCCTAAAGTCCCAGACACTAAATGCTACCACGAGTTTTGCCAAATTAAAGCAGTTCCTATACAGGGTGTCTTCGATTAAGTCGGCACTATTGGTATCTTTTTTAATATTTAAGATACAGGGTCGGTTAAATTAGCAAACTAGTAGGATTTTTTCTGTTCATTAAAATGCTGAAAACAGAAAAAAAATTGAACATCGCGTTTTCGAGAAAATGTGAAAAATATACTTTTGTTAAATGGAATCCCCTATATATTTTTACATAAATCAAAAGATAATAATTTTCATAATACAAAAGTTTATTTACGCTAATAGCCTAAACCTAAAAATAACAAAGGTATAGCGATATTACTAATTTGGCTTTGAAATAAATAACATCAAATAAAACTACTAATTTACAATAAATGAGCAAAAACATCGCCATCTTGTTCAATACATTTCTGAGCACACTTAAGCACACGTCTTGTAGCTTTTAAGATTGATTTTCTATCTATTGATCCAATTATTTGCCTAATATGTGTGTGAAGTTCATCAACGGTTCTGTATTTTTTTTTCACTTCATTTTTTATATAACCCCAAAAATAAAAATCTAGAGAGGTTAGGTCTGGTGACCTAGGTGGCCAACGAATCGGGCCACGTGTCGCAATCCATTTATCGCCAAACAGTGTATTAAGTAATATTCTTACATCATTTAGTTGATGGGGAGGTGCTCCATCCTGTTGCAAATAGATTTGTTGCCGTCTCTCCAAGTTAACATTATCCAAATAATCTTCCAGCGCTCCAGATAATACTGCAGATCAAGATATCTCCTTCCAGTCAAAGGGCCATCATAAAACATAGGTCCTATTACTTGGCTTCCTATTTAGCCGCACCAAACGTTTATACTAAATTGATTTTGAGGATTTTTAGGATCAGTAAGGAAAAGATTTTCTTGGGACCAATAGTGTAAATTTTTATGGTTAAACATAGCTTAGTTTGAAAAATTAGCTTCGTCGCTTCAAATTATACGGTTTAAAATATTAAGCTTCATATGCATTACGTAACCAGTTGCAAAAAGCAATTTTTCTTTCGTTATCGCCAGGCAACAGTGTTTGTACTGGTGGATACTTATATGGCACAAATTTGTGTTTCTTTAAGACCCGCCAAATTGTTACTAAGCTCACACCGTAAGCTCTTGCTAAATCTCTAGTTGAGTTTTCCATATGAGCTTCAAAATATGCCAAAATAGAAATTTCAATATCCTCGCTTACTATAAGTTCGTTCCTTCTTCTAGTTCTTTTAAACACGTTTTCGTTACTTCCAAATTTTCTGTAGAGAATTAAAAAGTATCTACGGTTTGGCAAGTTACGAGTTTGGAATCTCTGGCGGTACTCTTCTAGCGCTCTGTCACTATTTTTTCGACATACAAGGTAACATTCTAACATATCACATTTTTCAATATGCGTAAAGGGCATTTTACTAATTTAGATTTTACAAAAATTACAAACTTTGCTAACATGTAACTGTCAGTATTTCTTTATTTAATAAAATCTCTATGGCTACTGTCATTTAATTATTCAAATAATGATTTATTTGTTTTGCTCTCAAAAAGTTCAAGGCCAACTTGCCTAAATTTGACAAAATTATTAATATCGCTATAACTTTGTTGTTTTTAGGTTTAGGCTATTAGAGTAAATGAACTTTTTTATTAAGAAAATTATTATCTTTTGATTTATGTAAAAACATACAGGGAATTCCTTTTAATAAAAGTACATTTTTCACATTTCTTCCAAAAACGGGATGTTCAATTTTTTTTTCTGCTTTCACCATTTTAATCAACAGAAAACCTCCCACTAGTTTGCTAATTTAACCGACCATGTATCTTAAATATTAACAAAGATACCAATAGTGCCGACTTAATCGGAGGCACCCTGTATATGAAAAAATACTGGAAATATGTGTATAAAAATCAATTGCATAGTTTTGTGTAAGAAATAATATATTGGTGGCCAACCAATTTGGATTTCGAGAGAACCATTCATGTGATTCGGTTGTTGTTGGTATTTGTGATGATTTCCTCAAAGCAATTAATTGACTGTTATAATCTGGTGTGGGCGATGTTTCTAAACTTTAGGAGAGCCTTTAAAACTGTTAATAAAAATATATTATTAACAAAACTAAAAAAAATAGGAATTAGGGAAAACGTTTCAAAGTGGTTTGACATTTTGTGCTATCGAACCCAACGTGTAGTGTACAAAAGTTTTGGGTCTGAATCTTTAAACGTAGATTATGGCGTACCTCAGGGCACTGTATTTTGGTCACTATTATTTTTGTTGTGCATCAATGATATGGTACTTTTATTAAAAAATGTAAGCTGGTCTTATTTGCAGACGATATAATGTTATACATAAATGGTAAAGATATACAAGAAATGTTAAGACCAGTAAATAATGAACTGAATAATTTATTTATGTCCGCAAAAATAAATTGTGTTTAAATACTAATAAATCCAAATTTAATGTAGACAAAAAATCATTCAATCACATCACCACAAAAAATTAAGGCCACGATCCTTCTAAACGTTTACCGGCAATTTCAACAAAATAATATAACCTCACTTTTAAATTGTATTTAGTAGCACAAATGTGCTAAGTAATGCACTTATACCATATGAAATATTTTTATGAGTTTCAGTTAGTAGTACAAATGTTCTAAGTGCACTTAACACATAAGTTGTAGAAACCTGCATGTGAGAAGTACTTGTTCCCTTTGAAAGAAGGCGATAGATGCAAAAAATATACAGTTTTTACTCAGCACATGTGTTCGCACATGATAATAATGTCTTAGAGGGTTTAGGTATGCCAAATAACACGTTATGACCAAAATTGGTATTTAGCACCCTTGTACGCTAGACCATCGATGTAATTATTATACACCAATTAAGACCATGTTAAATGTTTTGTCAGTCAGACAGAAATTTATGTTTAATGTCTATTTGTTTATACATAAAGCTGCAAAAAATCTGGAAAATCTTGTACCTGATTACATTTGTAATAAACTAACATTTAAAAATATACATACTTATAGTACCAGAAACTATACAGATTTTATATTACTCCATTTTTAACAAGGGCCTGTTGGAGTTTAATAAACTACCCCCGCCAACATTAAAAACTGTGATAACCTAAACGAGTCCAAAACGCTATTGAGGAATATGTTCTAAATACATTTTAACTGTCTTATTATATTTGTTTTTTGTTTTTTTTTATCTTACTTTATTTTTTAGTTATAGTATTTTTATCATTTTTCAAGTTATAACATAGGTTAGTTTTATATTAAAGTTTTTTTTTTTTTATATATTTATAAGGGTTTTTTTCTCGTAACTGTAATATATACATTTTTTTGCCTAATATGATTTGTAACTTATACGTTAAATACTTTTTTTATTTCTTGTTTTCTTTTTTTTGTTTACTTTATGTATTATTATTAATGTCACATTGATACTAAAGAAAATAAAAATTAATATTCAAATTTTCGTTATATGTTTTTTCACATAATAAGCAATTATTATGTGATAGAGGGGTTCATAATACAGGGTAGTAGGTTCATAATTTATAGTACCTAGATACATATACAAATATTTTGAAAATTGGTGTTCGCAATCCTTTTCATAAGACAACTTGAACCTGTAAATGCATTGGTGCAAGGTGCACAAATTCAAAAAATTAAGGTCGAAATAACTTAAATCACTGAATCGCCGCTCTTTCGCATCTGGTTATATTTAATTTATGACTGTGTATTAAAATAAATATGACACATTGATTCTAATACATTATTCTACTATACTGCTTCTGTGTTTTAATATAAAAAAATAAAAGTCTTAAAAACCTTAATTATAAAGATTTGGCTAATCCTGTACAACCATGCTTTTGCAAAAAAAAAATTTTTTTGATAAAAGAATTAGAGTAAAAGATCATAATAGAAAAATGGTAGGATAATAAACAATAGTTATTTATGTAATAAATGTCTAAAATGATCCTTTTTTTTATGAATGGGAAATTTGTCAAATGTCAAAAAAATGCAACAATTTCTATTTATAAAAAGAGAATCATTTGATGAACTTGTTACATAAATAACTATTTTCTATGGCTGCAATATATTGGTAATATATAGTATCTAAAACTATCTCTGCGGACACCAAATACAATAACATTGCCAATATTATCTTTGGCATGAGGTTTTTATCAGTGTCATATTGTTTGAAAAGTAATTTACCTAAAATCAGATTTACCTCTCAGATTTACCTTCATTTTTGTCTTTGATCTTGGGGTAATTGAGGACACAATTAAATTCATCGATCCTTTCGAATTGATGCAGCAAGCCGCAACTCATTGAGCCTACTACTTGAAAAATCTCGAGAATGTTACAAAACTGCATATAACACGTTAATGGTTTGAAGCGACCAGGGGTGAGATCCACTGTTAGCATTGTCTGTAACCTTTATAAGTAATTTTATTTCATTTTTATTTAAAAAATATAAAAAATAGAAAACTTATTCACCTTGTATTATTATTAAATATTATTGTTAAAAATTTAAACAAATTGATAAAGAATGTTTATTATTTTGTCACATGCAGTCGTAGAAAAAGTATAGTGTACAACACGCTTAAAATCGGCTCTCTGCACATTCGTGTCACATCCGTGTGCAAAGAGCCTTTTTCAAAACATTACAAAAATTATTATACATTATACTTTTATTTGATTTAATTTGAAAATTCAAACAGACATTCACCCAAATAATTTGTCAACATGTTACAGTAGTAGGAATTATAAGTTATTTTATTGATTAAAAAAAAATAAACTCAAATTGCAAAAAGATACCTTTATCCAAGACTCCGATACCTATTCTAATTTTACATCCAGTAATTTAACTTTTTGATACAGTGATGATAAAATTGTATTTTCTCAAATCACGTATTAGCAGATCTCAACATCGTGTTTATTAGTGAATTTGCACAGCTATTAGTAGGATATGCAGTAATACCATCCTAATCTTTCAGAAATCTTTGAAAAGAATTATTGACAATAAATGCATATAATCGATGTTTGCGTTAATTATGTTGTATAAAAAATTTTCCTAATAATAATAATCATAATAATAATAGGCCTTTATTTTTAACTTGGCGTTGTTCATCATAGCTGTTATTAACCGAAATTATCATATTGCATTTAGTTTCTAAAAGCCAAGGACCTTAAGAATTTGTTCTTTACGTGTTTAAGTTTATTAATGCTTAGGACATATCCAGGATTCCACACTAACGAGGCAAATGATGGCCGACTGCCAACATAGGCATGGCAAAGTGTAATTAAGGTATTAATATTATTAAATTGTTTGCTCTGTCTGTTGAAAAATCTATGCATTCTTTAGGCATTGTTAGAAATTAAATCGACATGTTTATCAAACAACAATTTTTCATCAAGATCTTAGCCTCTTTTTTACGTTTGAGAATTAGAGGAGTTTAAATTAGAATTGAAAATTATTTTATTGTGATTTCATGTATAGGTAATCAAATGAGTAAAGAAGATTAAAAATAAAAGTATTATCGGAATTAAATTAGGAAGTAAATATAAAATAAAAATGTATTTGTTTAATTGAATGTAACTGTATAGCTTAGATTAGTAGGCAGTAAAAAATTTAAAAAAAATATGATAATTACAAAATATCCACAGAATTACTTATTTGCAATTAAGAAAATAATTAATAAAATAATTGAATAAAAAAAATAACATATTTTTAAAATGAAAAAGAAAACAGAGGAATTGACAAAAATTATCAAGTAAATAAACATCAAATGTTTATTCAGATGTGAAAAATTGGTTTAAGATAATCAAATATTTTAAATTTAAAGTAAAATAATGTAGCAAATTATTGGCTAATAATTAAGTTGAGAAAATTAGTAGATATAATTAGTAGTTAGTTTATATAATTAGTAGTAGTTAGATATAATTAGTAATTAGTAGATATAAATAGTAGATATAATTAGAAATAATAAGCAATTTATCTAATTAATTTAAAAAGTAAGTGAAGCAAAAAAATTAATTGAGAAGTATAGTAGTAAAGAAAAAAAAGTCAGTAAGTAAAAAGTCCGTAAGTAAAGAAGAAAAATATTAAACATTTAATGAAAAAAAAAGTAAAAAGCTACAAATTAATAATTATCGTATCAAATTAATAAATATGGCATTAACAAAATAAAATATCTAAAGAATTACTTATTTGCAATTAAAAAGTTATTTAAATCAATTATCTAAGAAAATATAAATCTGTTAATAGTGAAATGTAGGAAACTAATGACAAATCGGTTTTAAAAAAATAAAATAATTAAAAGTTAAAAAGAGATAAATAAAAGCTAAACTAGGCAAAAATACTAATAATCAACAACGATATATTAAAAAAGTGAAAAATATCTATTTTTTTTAAATTTAAAGGTGAAAGCCAAAATTAAGTATGTAGTATAAACACTAATAACATATTTACAGTTTAAACAAAAATATTTACGCAAAAATAAAGTCAAACTGTCAGAAAATGAGAATAAAAAAATTGCAAATAATTTTATTATTATATTATAATATCAAATTATAAAATACACTATTTTACAGCCTTGAAATAAAATAAAAAATAAAGAGATCAAAAACAGAAGCAAAAAAATATCAAATTACTAAAAACATAAAAGAGAAAACGAGAATTTAGGGAGTTAAAAAAAATGCACAAATGTGTAAAAAATTGTAGTGGGACAGAAAAAACTAAAATTCATAAATGTATATACCAAAATTGAAAATATTTTTTTTTATCTGAAAAATTATGTGAAACTGTCAAAAATCAGAAATAAAATAATTGCACATAAATGTAGCAATTATCATTATATGTGTTATTTTATAACGTTAAAAAAAAACAATAAATCACTAACAACTAACATAAAATAAAAGAAAAAAAATTGCTAGGAGTTAATTATAAAAAAATTAAGAAAACGCGCAATTAGATAAAAAGATATATAGTAATTAATTAAAAGCTAAAAAATTAATTTACCGAAATTATTAAATAAATTATGTTAATGCTTAAATACACATAATAAAAGAATTAATGTGAGAAATTAAGGAATTGAAAAAAAACCTATAGTAATATATACCAAAAAAAAGTTAACATAAATTTTTATCAAATAATTCGGAAAAAGCAAAAGAGCAGAAAAGCTAATAAAATTTGAAAAGGGATGAAACTAGGATAAGAAGTAAAAAACGGCAAAAAAAAAATAAAAGCGAAACAACAAATTGAACGAATTGAGAAATTTAAATAAATTAATTAATATTGAAAAGTTTATCGCACAATTAATTTAACCAACGAGTAAAATAGTAAATAAAACTTATAAATTAGTAAACAGTAAATATGAATTACTAAAGATGATATTTAATTAGAAAGTACCAATATAACTCTACATATTAAGTAATTTAATTTAAAAATGTAAAAATGAAAAAATAATAGAATCATCGTCAAATCATTTCTTAAGTTAAATAATACCCAAGTACCCAAGTGAAAAATATAGAAGCGTTTATAATCAGATGTAAGAAATTAATTACAAATCGATTTAATATAATGAATTAACTAAGAGTTATTAAATAAGAGTAATAATAATAATAATAATAATCTTTATTTATTTGGTATTAATGCTACATCAATAATACAATAAGAGAAAAAAGAAAAGTATTTAACTATAATAAATTATTGACTAAATTAAACAAGAATACTAATATTCAACAAGCACTTACAGACAATTGCAAAAACGAAATTTATTAAGTTTGTTGTTGCAAATAAAAGCATGTAATAAATAAAAAAAATCAAAGAATGCAATAAGTAAAAATCTTTGAAAAATTGGCAATTTAAATCAAGATGTTTAAAGAAAAAATAAAGCAGCAGTGTCCAAAATTAGAGATAAAGGAATTTTTTAATTAATATAGTAAAATATTATTAAATATACTGTTTTACAATAATAAAGTGAAACAGAAAGTATTAGAATAATGAGTTTTCGGTAAAAAAATTAAGAAATCAAATACCAAAGTAAGTAAAATTAAATCACTAGAACGGAGATCAAATGGATGCCAATAGGAAGAAGTGAAAAATCTGAATAAAAAAATTGCAATGTAATAATCAATATTCACTAAAGAATGTACCGATTCCCTTCTGTCCCAAAATATTCACCCTGAACTATTCGAAATAAATTCCTTTTCACGTAATAAGTTTACGGAGAGCAAGTTTCCATCCAAATTTGAAATATTCAAAATATACACCAGCCAGTTAATAAACTCCCGTCCTAATTGTCACCTAGTTCAAATATCCCGGTATACTCCCGTAGGTACGGAACGTAGCACGTAGACTATTTAAATTATGCCAGATTTCATTAGATTAACTCGAGACTTGTCCTGCGGTTAGACCACCGTAATTCAAGGTAAAACCTTGTTTTGCAGGATTTAATCGTGACTGCACCCTGGGATGGGGTTTGGCCCTTACAGCGAACTGTATAGGGCAAGGAGCCTCACTTAAGTACGTGAGTGTAATAAGAGAATGAATTTCGTATGCTTAAATACTTAGTTTGGGAGTTGTTGATTAGGTCATGGCTTTTTCAATGATATCAAAATTGAAATAAATTATTCAGGAGTATCAAGCACCGTAGTTGGTAAATCACGAAAAATACTAGAAATTTGCATTTATTTTATAAAGACTTGTCTGTAAATTATGATTAGGGTGGATATAATGTCAAGTACAGTTGCTGAACAGTTAGTTTTATTCAGTATATTTGGTAGAGAAGCAAAACAAAAAACTATAAACTCAGTAATCATAGCTTAGCGTCTGCATCCTAAAGTAAGAAAAATATTTTAGGGTTTAACTTCAACTTAAACTGAAAATATTTATAGGTTTCTTAGGAATCTCACATAACATTTATTGTTCTCATATATTTTTGCTTCTTTAATTATTATAAATACTTATTTAAAAACAATCCCCTATAAATTGCAAAGCTAGTAAATAGTTGTTATTTGAAATGCATCTAAAAACTCTATAGTAATAGAGTAACCAGGTTTATCGGTATCTTATTATAACTTATTGCTAAGATGTAAGCAAAAATTTCTAGATCTAAGAAAAAAGTTCATAGACAAACCTCATCCAAGCATTTTGATTATGTACCCTGATTTACAAGATATACCACCTGATATCCTTGATTTACCTGATACTCCATAATTCACAAGTCTAAAAAAATTTATAAATTTAATCACTGTTATTAAAATGCAACAAACTAGGAGATTCGCATAATAATTGGATACATAACTTAACATTTATTATATATCAGTATTTGATTGTTTAAATCTCAATTGATCGTCTAAAATATGTTCCAAGTTTTTCGCAGAGCTTATGTATGCTAATCTCACATTGTCAATACATTTAAAAAACCTTTTTCAATTTTTTGTTTCTAAATATCGTAAGCTGGGACTAAATTAAAATTCTTTAAATTCATATTCAGTGTTTCTATATTGTGATCAAAAGAATAATAAGCTTAAGTATCATCAGCAAACAGCCTGCAGCACAATACTACCGAAACATCTGCAGTATAAATTATAAATAGTAAAGACAGGTTTTATATTAATTCAACAGCAATTTCATATTACACTAAAGAATAGTTTCACCAGACCACTTGAAAATTAATAATTATTATCCTAAAACCATAACAAAACATTCTAAATTTCATAAATTTTGGTAATGGCCACATAAAATACAAAAATTTTGAAGCGTATGCGAATAAAATGCTTAGCACGTCATCTGCAGACGCATTACTACAACCTGTACTTGGTCCACATACTTAATATTGGGTTCTGTTTTAGTTCTATCTATCTTTCTTTCTTTTACTATCGTTTTCCCTTTTTTGTGTGACCTTATGCTTTTTTCTTGTTGTTCCTCTTCCTTTTTAATTTTTCTGTCTGAAACCTTGTGCTTGTGCATTAAAAGTGAAAACAAATGTTTTTATATTTTTAATTTCCCTTTCTTTCTGGCATGTCACGAAAGTAAATGGAAAAATAACTTATTGCAAATAAGAAAAATCTTTTGTTAATTAAAAATATTATAAATATATGATAACTAATAATACGCACTTCTTAGTCTCTCTGTCCCATAGGTATTTTTAAATATTTAAATTTTTCAGTTATTATACGTTTAAAAAAAGAAAGAAATGAGAACCATATTGTTTCTTTTTGTTTTATTCCAAAATTCGTATAATATTTATCAAAAAAATGTTTATTAAAAGTAACTTTTATATAACCTAAACTACAGTATTTTTACAAATCAATGTTGGATAAATAAATAAATTTAACAGTCAATGTAGAACTTTACTAGCCGTATTACTGCAGTTTAAGTCTATGTAACGTGAATTAATTCAACATAAAACGGTTAATATTTGATTAAGTTAAAAAACTTTTTCTATTGAATATGAACTTTATTAAAGTAGGTAATAATGGATGTAAAAAGTGTAAGCAAAAAGAAACCAAAAGAAGTCAATTTTATGGGTTTATTTGCAATTGAAGTAATATCTACTACTGTGGAGATTGATCTGGCTTAAAAGCTTCTGAGGTCAGATGTATGCCTGCTTGTTGACAGAAAACTTAAATTTTTTGTTTATTGTGTAGAAAAAACGATGAAAATGTTAAAAAGAATCACGATTATGACCTCAAAAAGTTGAAATATAAGAAAATAATTTGTCTTGCACTTTTTGTAGTCTAGGTCATAGGTCTGAAAACTGCCCAAAAACATTTAAAGAATATTGCAATTGCAGACGAGCAAACTCTAAATTTAACTAAAATCTAAATCCTGATCATAAATTTTCTTTTGCAGAAATCCCTACAGATAAATACTTCATATTATTACAGAAACGAAAAGCTTCTATTCTTTATTCTTCCACGTAAGTTGTAACTTTTGGCTTTCTCCTACTTTAAACTTTTATTATCATTTCTTTTATGATCTATATTTGGTATCATACATGTAATGGATATTGATGAGGTATTTTATATATTAAAAACATAAATTGATTCTGAACACTCAAAAAGTGTTATTTGGAAATAAATTTGTGAAGAATTTAAACGGCAGTAAAGTTCTGGAAATATTACATTTCAATGTGTGGCTCCCAAGATACCACCTGGAATTCATTGTTTTAGTACTTATTTTAATAACAGCAGCTTTAACCAAAATAATGATCTTCTTGTTTTTATAATTAATAATATTAAAAGTATACACCTTAAATATATACAATATCTCTAAATTTTTTTTAATCACTCTGGTGAGTTATTCTCATTCAAAATTTGAAAATTGAAAAAAGGTCATAAAGAAAAAGAAAAATAAAATAATTTTTAAAACGTTTTATTTTAACAGAAACAAAGTTTCGTTAACTTAAAAATAATGTTATTTTAGTAAATAGTCAAAATATCATCGAGTAGTCGTGTGACAATAGCCTAATCGATTTACAAATAGCTTCTGCACATTTTGAACCATTTCGAGCGTTAATCGACGTCGGTTTCATGATGCGTTCTTTTAAATCGTCTAGATTTGCCGGTTGGCTTTTAAATACCTCTTCTTTAAGGTATCTTCATAAAAAAAATCCAAGGTTGTTGATCGGGTGATCTTGGTGGCCACTCAATAACACCGCTTCTTTGAATCCACCTGTTTGGGAAAGTGTCGTGTAAATAAGTTCCACATCAAAATTGGGGGGGAGTACCGTGTTGTTGGAACAAGATGTAATGGTGTGGCAAATCCGGACGGGAATTTATCTAGGAAAAAAGGGTAGCGAGGGCTAAAACACGTTTTTCTTCTAGAAAACTCAGGTATCACTCACCTGTTAAATTTTCGTCAAAGAAGAAAGGCCCGATAATAATGGTACCAACAACGCCAATTGTGTAGGTCCTTCCCTCATCCAGTATGGACTTACATTGAACCAGTACCGATAGTTCTGGGTATTTACGCCACCATTCAAGCAGAAAGTGGCTTCATTGGAATAAAGTAAATTTTTCACTAAATTCGGATTCTCCAAACACATATTTTGCAAAAGGTCATAAAATTCAAGGCGCCTCTCAAAGTCTCCTTGCACGAGTTCTTGATGAACTTGCATCTTATAAGGGTGGTATTTATTCGTATATATATTTTAAGAATACTTATTTCCAATATCCGTATCCTTTGCTATCTGCCTAGATGCTACATGCTGATAACTGTCATTAAAGCTTCTACTGCTTATATTTATCAATTTGAGGACTTCTGACTCGAACTGACGACGATAACTTGGTTATCGTCACTAATCATCATCTTTCGATGCGATGTGTCTCAGTGTTACAGTTATTTTTTTCAGATACATAAAGATAAAGAAAATAAAATGAACCTAAAATATTAGCAAAAGCATAGCTCGATTACAGAAATTTAAAAGGCAATTTCTAAGTTACTCTGGCACTAAAGTTATATACAGATCGGTTGCGGCTTGCAGGCGGCGGAATTTTTCGTTTTTATTTTTTGAACCAGGAGTCAGCAGACCTCACTTTGCTGTGTTACTGCACGTTGCATTAATAATTTTTAAGCGTTATTTTCGTGGTTTTTTCACTATGGCTGTTTATACCCCTTCCGAAAGAGTTCAACTAATTAAATGGTTTTATGGAGGCCATTCGGCAGTAAAATGTAGAGATTTCTTTTCAGTGACATTTAAGAATAGACCGGTTCCTTATGCAAAAACGGTTTTAAATGTGGTTACAAATTTTGAGACATCTTTTGGTCTTCAAGATTGTAAAAAATGCCACACAAAACGTCAAGAACCACCTGTTGAAGTGGTCCAGGATATAGAACGGCGGGAATAAATGGTTTGCAGTACCCCAGAATTTGATCCGACACGGTCCACTAGAAGTGTTGGAGAGGAACTGGGAATGAGCAATAAAACTGTTGCTCGTATTTGGAAAAAATATGGGTCCAAATGTTTCAAGTATTCAAAAACTCAGGAAATATTTCCTGAAGACCAGTGGCGAAGAATGGAATTTTGTGAAACCATGATGGAAAAGGCAAATGAAAACGAATATTTTTTAAAAAATATTATGTTTTCTGATGAATCTTCTTTTCCATTACATGGCAAACGCAATCCTTTCATTGTTCGTTATTGGTCTCAGGAAAACGAGCACAGAAGTTTTCTGTTTCGTACCCAGTATCCTCAGAAATTAAATGTTTGGGCAGGTATTTTGGGTGACAATGTTATAGGGCCATTTTTTATTGATGGCACTTTAAACGCCCAAAAGTACCTTGAGTTGCGTCGCTAGGGTAAAAGAATTTTTAACAAATACTTTTCCTAACTGCCCTATTATTGGGACTGGCGATATTAAATGGCCTCCTAGATCTCCAGATTTGTTTCCAAATGACTTTTATCTGTAGGGTTACCTTAAGCAGATCATTTACAGGCATGAATTTAGTAGGCCAACAAATTTAGAGGAGTTGCGAAATAAAATTGTAGAAGGTGCCAATTCCATTTTACCTGAAACTCTTTTGGAGGTGCGAAATAGCTTTTACGATAGGGTAAGTTTTTGTTTAGCGAAAGAAGGCGGTTTATTTGAGCCTTTTATTTAAAAAATGATATATTGTTAAGTTTGTTTATAAGAGTTTTATTTCTGATTTTTTATTATATTTTTATCAGAGTTAATATTTAATTTTTTATTAGAATAACGCTTTAATTTTCATTATGCAAAACACAGCATATTAAACATTTTAAAATTACAATAATTCTATGCGGGTTTTACACAGTGTCATGTCTGTAAAACCCGCATTAGAATAAATATTTTAAAAATGCCTGGATTTTCGCGTAATATTTTGGGACATTTTGTCGCCAAACGACGCAACTCCCACGAAAGTCAGATGTTTACTAATCCCGTCCTCGGGCCGGCCGGGGCGGTGCTCTGTCGGGGGATCGGAATTGGTCCTACTCGGAATTTGTCCTACGTTTACGAATCTGGCCGAACGGTTAAAAACAGTGTTGTCAGAACTCTAAAATATTCTTAGCAATGTGACCGAAATTCAGTATTCAGTTCAGGGAGGGGGATACTGTGTGAAATTGAATGTGATACCAACCATACAACAACTACAACGAATAAGGCCGTTCAACCTAGAACTTATTGTTGTGTGTGTGTGTGTTGCAAAGATGGAAGGATTTGGTAATTAAAGGTTTTTTATCAAGAATTTATTAATGAAGCCAGAAGGTATGAAACTTTTAATAAAATTTAAATTTAAAATTAAATCAGTTTATACTTATACAAATTATTATAAAATAGACAATATAATTATGAGGAAGATCGAAGTTTTATGACCAATATGCTCTATTTTTTTTTAAATATACGAAACCTGATCCAACCTTGGGCCAACCTAACTCGCCCTAACTTTGTCTAATCAAATGATAACGACTGGACATCAATTTAAGCATTATTAAAATTAATTGGCTACACAACATCCTGGTGACTTGGGTTGGCCCAAGGTTGGGTTAGGTTTTGAATATTTTAAGAAAATAGAGAATATTGGTCATAAAACTTCGATTTACCTCATATATTGCCTATTTTACTTGGATCGTTACGTTATTGCCCGGCCATTATCGTTAATGTACGAATTTTCATCATTGACCGTAACATATACACTATACGGAATACCCCATATTTCCATATAACTTAATAAGCGCGTGCCATCTAGCTATTAACAGTTGCGACACAGACAATCCATCGCATCGGTCGCTATTTAGCCGCCGAAATTCGTAAATACGACGTTGTCAAATATAAATGCCTCCTATCCTTGCTTCTATATCGAAATACAAACCCAGGATTTTCGAGGAAAAGCCGAACCGTTCCGATTGACCGTAGGACAAAATCTGAGTAGGACTAATTCCGCCTTCTCGCTCTGTCGCAGGCACTCGTACACGCGCGACGTTGCAAAATTTCGCCTCTATGCGGTTTCCTATAAGTAACGAACGACAACACGATCTGTATAATAAAATAAACAGTTATCATTTCAACATTAACCAACTTTTTCAAGGTTCTTTATTTAGTGTCCAGATTTGTGTTCTCGAGAAAAGGCCAATTCCATTAGTAAGTCCTAGTATTTCGTTTGGCGTCTTGGTTTATGATACTCTACATATTATGATACTCTACATATTACACATGTAACTTTATATAAGTATGATCAAGCATACAGTTAAAATTTAGCCATTAATGCTTATATCTACTTACTGTATTGGCGATTCCTTAATCTGGGTATTCTTCCACTTTCAGGCATTGTTTTTTCTTGGTATGGTTTTCATCCACTACTATAAGAAGTAGAAATCTCCACTTATCTACTCCAATAAATTCCATAATACCTACATTGACATCTTCTGTTAAACCGATCCACCAGGGTCCTCCATCTTAATCATGTAACCCTATTGGAGCCAGGTTTGATCAATATTTGTGATGTATAGTGAACCATGCAGTCAGTAAAGTAACCAGTAAACCAAAGTTCTATTAACATTTATAAGCTTGACTGTAGTATATTATACTAAATACTATAACCTCAAAAATACATTTTTTGTACCCTCATTATTAGATCTCACTACTAAACTGTTGCTTTGAATATTTTCATAATAATTAAGTGTATATGAGTTACTTTATTATAATAAAACGTATGGATTATTTTAATTGTAAACTGGATAAATAGGCCTATTTCGAAAGTACTCATGTAAACTTTTAGCCTCGAATAACAAAATAAGAGATTTTACCATTAATATAGATACTATATTTAGGAAGGGCAACATTACTTGTTTTTAAAGTATTAAGTTTGATTATTGACTTTTCTTTTAACTTGGATTCACTTCAATGTTTCTCAAAACTAAAGCTTTTCTTTTATGTTTATTTTAAATTTGAAAGATAACCTAACTTTCTAAGTTAGACAAGGGACTTTTAGTGTGTGAGCCCATGAGTGTTAGGCTGGACGCACACAGAAAGAGCAAAACAGTTTTAGTCAAAAACGTTTTTGCTTCAGACGAAAACGTTTTAGTTTCTACATGAAACATTTTGTTTAAAACAGAAACAGAATGTTTCTACAACCAGTTTAAGTCAAGATGTCAACTAAGAACAACGAATCAGTTGAGATTGTACTTAGTTTCTGGCACTGGTTGTTACTCCAAGATGAAACAGCACCTAACAGACATTTCTGAGTGCATCCAATAAGTGAGAAAAGAACTGTTGAAAAAACTCTTCAATCTTGTAGCGTTTTATTTTTCTATTTCTTATGTTCACTAACGCTCCATTGATATTTCATTAATTTCAATAATTATATTAATAATTTCAGTCAATTTCTTTTATCGATATTTCTTTAAATTCACACTGTCAATTACACATTACTACTGTAACGCATTACTCTCCTGGTTTTATTATTCATGCTTTCTGTTGACGGTCCGTCACTCTTCTGGTTGGTCGTGATTGATGTTTTCTCTGATTGAATTGACATTGACAGCTCAGGCGAGAGGTGGGGTCGTAACTTATTTAATCGGTACTGCATCCCTTTTTCGAGGACTTGTTCCCGTGTCGCAGGTAGAAGCGCACGTAAAAGGCCAGTTTTTTATTTTCGAAATTTGTGAAGCAGGAAGTGGCCAATATGGCTTATAATTTATAGTCCCTAATCTTGTTCCTTTAGGGAACTGTTTATTTCATAATTCTGGTGCAGGATGCCCAAGATTTTAATGGATAGATAATGAAACTTAGCAAGAGTTTTACTTTTCCGTTTTCCTCTTTATTCTTCTTCAATTGTTGATGGCTGCAGGATTTTGATTTCCCCGGGAAATTGCTGTAAGCTGTGGAGCTGGAGCCAGAGTTAGAGCTATTAGTAGAGATTCCCAGTCCGGATAGCTAAGCTACAAATGGCACACATTTACAGCCTTGATTTTAAAGGCCAGCCGTTCATTTCTTGGAGGAATATACAGGCCAGTTTATTCCATTTATTTAAATATTATTAACCATAGACTTGTCTCACATATTAAAATTTTTATTAATATACTTTTAAAATCAATTTATTGCTACAAATATTTAATCAACATCATAATTTAATGTGTCAATTCCTTATCTATAATTTTAGTTATTTTTTGTTCAGTATTTTTCAGTACCTTTTTTGGTAGTTAAGTAGATATAACTCGGTTAAGGCTGATATGCCTTAGGTAAAAAGGTTCATGAACTTTCCCCTGCGTAAAACAGATATTTACTAAAAACTTTAATAATTGCAATTTATTTTCCAAGTGCTGAAATCTACCTAGTAGTGAAATAATTTAAATGTTACTTTTGTCAAATTTATTTTAATCATGTCAACATTATTCATATTTCAATTCATAATAAATTATTAACATTTAACAGATTAGAAAATGAGGTGTATACATATCTTTGGTGTAAATATAATTTGGTTGTATTGTTAAGATATTTTTTCTTTTTTTTTTGCCTCTTTAAATCTACTTTATCCAGGGTCATTTAATTGTTAATTGAAACCTATATACCAATTCTTTTTCTTAGTTTTCTTTCATTCATAAAAAAAAAAACAAAGTGGCGCCCTCTTATTTAATAGCTATAATCAAGATTATATTCTTTAATAGCCAGTCATAAGTGAACCTTCGAACAATCCCAAGCCTCCAATAATTCTGAGCTACCGTCTGCAAACTCTTGGCAAAATAGTAACACTGTAAAGTTAACGCCGCAATCTTTCCTGAACGAACTAAGGGTAGATGAAAAAAAATTTTAAAATTTCACCTATCTAATAAAATTAGGAAAAAAAAGTACAAATTGGAGGCCAAGCATAACACCAGAAGAAAGGCTATTGATTACACTCAGGTGAGCTTTTATTTACAACATAATATTAGGTACATGACATTAATTTAATTATGTTCATAAGTGTTCATAATTATTAACTTCACTAGGGAAAATAGAAAACTCTCTATTTTGATCTGGCATTGGTTGTATGTTTCTTTTAGTACTAATCATATAGCTTTCCATGGAAGCAGGAGATGTTAGTGGTGTTGGTATAACAGACGAACTTCTGTCACGTTCATCATATTCTTTATCTATGATATAGAGTGATATATTAGCAGATATATCACTCTATTATTTAGTTATATATTTAGTGATAGCATAACTTGTGATTTTGATTAGGTGTGATTGAAGGCGTGGGTCTCGGCGTGGATATGACAGAAAGCTGGGAGTTATTACTGTCTTCAAAATCATCCATACTTTCAGTGAGATTGTCATACTTATCATCTTCTCTAAGAGTAGACGTTTCAGGATAATTACTCTTCGTTTTTTTGTGTTAACCCATGAAATCTTTTAAAAATGACATAGCATCAAAAAGATACCATTTCTTCTTTTTAGGACAAGCTGCACCACTAGGTGTATTTTTCATTCCCCGTATCTATCGTGCATATGAATTTCGCAATGAATTCCATTTTATTTTGCAATCTGCAACTAATAGAAATAAAAATTTATTATTTTTTTTCAGATTTCTCGCGACCGGTAAACCCTTTCAATCGTTTCATTATTACTTTCGAGTTGGTGCAACGACTATAGGACAAATAGTAATGGAGGCATGCAAGGCGATCTGGGATAATTTGTCACCAATTTTTATGACTCCTCCCACAACAGACAAATGGTTGGCAATTGCGAAAAAATTTGAGCCACTTTGGAACTATTCCAATTGCTTAGGATCTATAGATGGGAAGCATGTTCGAATGCAGTGCCCGATAAATGCTGGTTCGGCTTATTATAATTATAAACATTTTAATTCCATCATTCTTCAAGCAGTTGTAGATGCTGTTGCGAGGGTTATAGCGGTAGATATTGGTGATTTTGGTCGGAATAGTGATAGTGGGGTTTTTAGTGAATCAAATTTTGGAAAATTATTTCTCAGGGATGAGATAAATATTCCAGAGTCCCGAAAAATATCGGAAAGTATTAATAATATACAATATCCTTTTGTTTTCATTGAAGACGAAGCATAAACAACTCCTTTCAAAACATTTAATGAGACCCTTTAGTAGAAATAATTTGACTTTACTTCTAACACGTTATGCATTTATTTTTACTTCTAACACGTTATGCATTTATGCAATACTTTAACTCGCCAGAAGGGTCTGTACCATGGCAAAACAAATTTGCTTTTATAAATAAATAAAATATTGAATTAAACGCAGACGTTTTGCGTTATTAGTATATATATATTATAGTGTAGCCACTTAAGTTGTCACCTTCATGGTCATAACAAACTGTTAAAATTTACTTTGTTATATTTTTTTACCTGTTGCTTTCATATCCACTGAAATGTCCTTCCATAATTTATAATCCCGATTATGGTGATCTTTTAGTTCATAGTTGTATAAAGGTGGTCTAGCCTCTACTAAGACAATTAGTTTTTCTATGTCCACTTCCATAATTAAAAGGTAAATAACACGTACTAATTCATACTGCTCGCGCAGCCATCCAATAATAAACTGAAAGCAAACAATTTTGTGCACAATGTTTGTTTTAACCCAAAACGAGAATCTAGCGATCGACGTCGAGCAGCCTAACTATGACGGAACGAGCCTAAACGTGACTAAAAGCACGCGACTAACCAGTGCGCGTCGACTCATTTAATTTGCATGGGAACAACAACATGGAACACTTTTAGTCAAAAACGTTTTTGACTAAAACTGTTTTGCTCTTTCTGTGTGCGTCCAGACTAAGTCTTCCTTCTCCCTTCCTCTTTCCATTGCTTCTTTTGTGCCCATTTTCTAATCTTGACTTCCCGTACTTCTACCCTCCTTTTCCCCCTTTTCCTTCCTGTCATTACCCGTCCGTCCATCCAAATTTCGTTTAGCCTATACAGGTAATTAAATATTTATTATTATTTAACCATTTTTTTTTCTTATAACATCAGCCGCATATTAATGCAATTTAGTGATAAAATACTAAAATAGACTCAAAATCTAGTGAAACATTACCAAAATATACACAGAACTGTTAACGATAATAACTATTCTGTCGTTTCTTGCGTGATAAATTCAAATCCTACTATAGAGCTATGTAGAAATATTCAGTTTTCATATTTTGGGTGAGAATAACTCCAAAAAACGCTTGGACTTAAGAAAAAAAATTTTTACAAGATGTTGAATTTATACTTTTTTTTATGACCATCCTGTATAGTAACACCAATGTGAAAAGTGACTTTAACTAAAATTTTAATTATAAATGGAGATTTTCCTTTTAACATAGTAGCTTATTATACCATCCACATCTGAACCAACCATTTTCCAGGACTCCAAGATCATTTTTGGTGGCCTTTCTAACGAAAACTTTACAGACTTTTTACGTGATATTAATATAGATATTTTGAGTTAGTTCCTTGAAATACTTATTTGACCTCTCTTTTATTGGTAAGCTTTAGGTCATACATTAGTACATTTACCAGAATTACAACTGATACCAGGTGTTACATAGACCATATTTTTGTAAAAGAAAATTCAAGTAATGCCAACTTAAATCCTATTTTCAGCAGTAATAAATAACAACACAACTGACCTTTCCGAATCTATTTACAACTTTACAAAATTGGACCATAAAAAAATGACTTAATAAGCCTAGAATCTTAGGCTCCTCTTAATACAGAAAAAGATCCATAAGCAGTATGAATTGAAATTTATTTTACAAAATTTTAAATGCCATATTTGATAAATAAGAAATATTTTAAATTAAAATACATGTAAAAATTAAACCTTGGATCACCAGCGCAATTATCACTTATATTAGAAGACGTAATTGACTAATTGACGTAATTGACTAAAATATAGAAAATAAGTCACTTGCTGAGATGCAAGACTTCAATAGAATCAACTTATGAAAAATGATAAATAATGCAAAATCTAAATGCTACAGTGAAATTATCAATGCCAATAAGAATGATATAAAAGGATTTATAAGGTAATAAATGAAGTTGGAAATTTTAGTAAGCAAAAATATGATGGTAACAATATTTTAGATGACAACTATAAATCTTTTCGTAAAATGTGACGATTATCTTATAATTATAGCACAATAGGTCAAAACTTATTACAGATAATCATTTGTATTTACTAGTTCCTTTTTTGCAAACTATAAATTAAATCTTTATCCAGGGTACTATTCCAATCCATTTAAAAAAATATACTGGCAAATAAATTTTCAAAAGGGTGTTGGTACTAATAATGTTATAATATATTTAATCTTATTGACTGTGTTAAATCTGACCTTGACAGAAGTAAAAAGTAATTGAACATCTTTTTGGATGTAGCTTGGGGCCGCATTATTGAACCATGTGCAATTTACTATCAATAAACATAAAAAAATTATATAAACTATAAAAGTTTTTTTTTAAAGGTGTAAGCCAATTATATTTGCTAACTATTAGACATATCTTAGATTATTTTAAAATTACAGCATTTTGTTGACGTTTTCTTTTGCTAGACAGTCTTACTGTTGTTTTAATTATTTGCAAATGCATATGAAATTATTATATTTTTTATTAATAGTCTAATCCTTTCATCAGTGGATACATTGGAAATAGCTACCTAGCGAGATTTGTTTTAATTTTTGTTTTATTTCATTGATTATTAATTTTTGTTGAATTTTTTTTTCAAATCATAATTTTAATTTAGATCTGCTTAATTGATTTTTCTTTCCTCTTGTACATACGGGCCTAGTATAACCTAGGTGCAATAATATAATATAATTTCTTTTAGGCACACGAGTAAATATTGTGTCAAAATTATTCCTATTGTAATTCGAAAATATCATCCATATTTTCTAAAATGACTTTAAGCAACGAATATATAGCTCGATTTTTGTAGGAATTTACAGTAGACTGTCCTTTTACTTCTAATATCTTAAGAAGCTTTTTACCTTTTATATTAAAACTAAAACATGCAAAAATATATTCCTATCCTTTAAATTCGCGGTTGTTTATGAACACTAAATCGGATTATGTCCCGCTCGGATTCCCTCAGATATTTATTACGCCGAATGCATTATGCATACCGTAATTTTAATAATTTAATTTCCCTAATGGCACATTTTTAAAAAGAGCCGGCGAGTTTATGGCACTTTATCTTATTTCGCGCAGTCTATAAGATTTTACGAGAGATTTACGTTACTAGACGTGAAATAAATCATGTATATTCTTATAGGATCATGTCGGGTTTTAGTCGTTTTTATGGTAATTGCAATTTTACATGGTCAATTTTTAAACTTAACTAGTGACCATGCATCTTGTAGACTTCGCGATCATTCAGGCGTGGTTACTTTATGCTTACAAAAATCCTTATATATTTCTATTTTTATGTATTAAGAAAAGTATAAATAAGTTTTAAATAAAAAACTAATGAGGAAACCTTGGTGTAAGATTTAATATTTTTATGGTAACTGCAGCCTTTTTCTGTTAATTCCAAGTCATTTTTGTAATAATTACAAATAGCTTTTGACTTTTTTCTAGGAATTGATTTTATATACATATTTCTACATGTTTAGGCTTTTGTCAAACAACTGAAGATATTTTCGAATATTTTTCAGACTGTAGAATCGACTTAATTTATTTTTTCAAAACAACCTTATTTTTAGGGCTATATAAAAAAAAGATCAAAAATCTCACCTAAGGGCTACTTTTTATGTCGTGAATCTTAGAAGGAAAACTTCTGTAATTTTATTTACGCTTTTATTTAAAACAAAAGTCGAAATTAAATTTCATTATTCAAATAGCTTAAATGGACACCTGTATTAGTATTTTTCAAAGAATGTAGGTGTTGAAAAAAAAGAATTTGGAAGAAAGTAATTTTTTTTTTAAACTGAACAAAATGCTCATAGCTTAAAATATAGCCAGAAAATTTTATAAAAAAAAAAAATAATTTTGGAAATTTGTACAATGATTTCTGAAATAATTTTGTTAGATACTTATTTCAGCATTTAAAAAAAATATACAGGATGTTAAAATAAAAAAATATTTTTATGGAAGGCAATTTTTGTCCTGTAAATTTCACAAAATTCCTACTCCCTAACTCGAAAATTAGCCAAAATAACATTTTTTAAATTTGTACACATATTCCTGGAATAATTTAACTAGATACCTATTTCAACAATTTCCGAAAATTATATAAAGTAATGAGATATAAAGTTTTTTTGAGAAAAGTAATGTTTTTTCTAAAAATTTCACAAAATACCCATAGCTTAAAAATTAGCCAAAACAAAATTCTGAAAACTGGTACACATATTCCTGGAATAACTTTTCCGGATACTTGTTTCAGAGTTTTCCAAAGAATATATAGAATATTCAAAAAAACATTTTTGTTTGAGAAAAGTAATGTTTTTTTTTCTTAAATATTCACAAAATGTACATAGCTCAAAAATTAGCCAAAATGAAATTCTGAAAACTGATACACATATTTTTGAAATAATTTTTCTAGATACCTGTTACAGAATTTTCCCAAAAATATAAAGAGTAATAAGAAACCAGTTTTTTTTTAAATTTTACAAAATGCCCATAACTTAAAAACTAGTCAAAATAAAATTGTGAAAATTGGCATACATATGCCTGAAAACATTTTGTTGAATACCTGTTGTAGTGTTTTTCGAGAAATATTAAAAGTTATGAGAAAAGTAATGTCTTTTTTTCTAAAAATTATATAAAATTTATTAGTAAGATTTATAGCAAGAATAAGGCCAAAATTTGTCGGTATCTACCAAGATGTCTTTGTATAATGCCAAAGCTTTTCTCTATTGGCGGTTTTGCTCAATATAAAATTTACCAGATGGAAAAAATCTAAAATAAGGCAATGAAAACAATTTTAAAATGAAACTGTTTTATACCAATTAAATTAATGTTAAATGTCTTAAATATGTTGTCCGTTCATCAACGAGTAGTGTTTATATTTAAGTTAAAAAAAGGGCCTTTTACCAAGATATATCTTTGACGAATTAGTAATATTTCATGATGTCCATAACTATAATACAAGAAATTGTACAGATTTTATACTATCTTATAAATGTAACACTACTCAAACGCTCAATTCCGTGCTATACAAAGGTCTGTTAGAGTTTAATAATAAATTACCGAATAACATAAAAACCTGTGTTAACCCGTAGCCGATCGAGAGAACTATCGATCGGCTACGGTTAACCTCAACCGATTTAAATGCTTACTGAGAGCACATATTTTAAATTAGTTATTAGGCCTTATGTTTCAGTTTTATATTGTAATATGACTTTAATCCCAATTTACATGTTAAGTTTTATTTATTTATTTTAGTCATATTTAGTGTTTAATAGGTGTCTTTTTATTTTTGTATTTTAAATAGGTTTTGTATTACTTATAGGTGTATTAATATTTATTTATTACTTAAACCCACTGTAATTTATATATAGCATATTTGCTAAATAAAGAGGTATATTTATATTATATTATATTATATTATTATAAAATGCTTAATTTCAAAAATTAGCTAAATAAAAAATTTTGAAAACTGCTACACATATACCTGGAATAATTTGACTGGATACCTATTTTAGAATTTTTCGAAAAGTACATATCGTAATAAGAAAAAGAGTTTGATGGAATAAAGAAAGTAATTTTTTTCTAATGATTTCACAAAATGCTCATAACTCTAAAATTTACCAAAAAATTATTTAAAAAATATGATATACATATTTTTAGATAATTCGGCTGGATAGCTATTTCAACATTTTATGAAAAATATATAAAGCAATAAGAAAAACTATTTTTTTTGAGGAGATTAATGTTTCTTTCTAAGAATTTAACAACATGCCCATAACTCAAAAATTATCCAAGATAAAATTTTAAAAATGGGTACACATATCTCTGGAATAATTTGGTAACGAGAAAAATTTTTTTTAAGTGAAGTAAATTTTTTCTTATAATTTTACAAAATACCCATAACTCAAGAATTAGCCAAAATAAAATTTTGAAAATTAAAACACATATTTCTGGTATAATTTGACTGGATACCTGTAGCAGCATTTTACAAAAAATATATAGAGTAATGAGAAAAAAAATTGCGGAAAATAATATTTTCTTCTACAAATTTCACAAAAATGCCATTAACTCAAAAATTAGCCAAAACTAAATTCTGAAAATTGGTACACATATTCCTAAAATAATTTGATTGAATACATATTTAAACGTTTTTTGAAAAATATATGAAGTAATGAGAAAATCAATTTTATTTTGACGATTTTTTTTTTCTAAAAATTTCACAAAATGCCTGTAATTCAAAAATTAGCCAATATAAAATTTTGAAAATTGATACACATATTCCTAAAATAATTTGACTGCATATTTGTTACAGCACTTTCTAAGAAACATATAGAGTTAAGAGAGAAAAAAATTTTTTACCGGAAAATGGAGCCGATTTCAGTTTATTGAAAATTTATCAGATGAATTGGTCTGTTTACATTTACTACGAATATTTCAAATGCTAAGCTTAAACAAGCAAATAAAAGATTTAATAGGAAGCATTCTTGATCTACCCGCCGAAGCAGTTGTTAAACTTAAAGAAATACTCGAAATAGGAAAATATGCATGATATGTCCATTAAAATTAAGGAGCGACTTCATATTTACGTACTTATTGTTAGAAATCCGTTTGCTTTAAATGTTCCTGAAAATTGTATATACATTGCACTAAGAATGAACGAAATTAATTATTTTTACCATTATTTAGTTTATTTGCAGATTTCCTGAAGAATTTACGTTTTAATGTTTTTTTATACTTTTTATGTAAAATATAAGCAATTTTAAGTTCACAAAATGTTATTTTAAATTATTTTGTTATAGAATTTATGTACGCATTTCAACCTTTATAACTAATTTTTTTTGAATAAATATGTGGTGTTTTGTTAAAATTTAATATTATATTACATTTTCTTTAAACAGCTTTTTTGAGCTAGGAGTCTGACGAACTCATGGTCGCCATTAGTTTAATTAAATATAGGGTCACCAGTTAAGGGTTAGAAATCATTCTTTCATTCTAAATTTAATATAAAATGGGTTTTGAGAATGAGCTACCGACTAAAAATTTAAAATTTAACCTTTTTCTATATGGCTATTACTGACTGGATTATCTGAAAATGGGTTGTTCCTAGCATAAACAACATCCAAAAAACCATTTATTTTATCACACTTTTGTAAGATATTTGAGACCTTCATTTAAAAATCAATTTTTTTGTGTATTAATCTTTCACTTCTTTTGATTTATTTTTAACCTAAAATACGCAATTTCATTTAATTCTTTCATAAATATAATCGATTGAGACCAATTTCTGTAAAAGGAAATTGACGTTTGGTTACACCACTTGGTCTAGGTCCAGTTAACTTGCGGTTAGAAACTCTTGGGCGCCCAACATTATGTTATGGACGTCTAATTGTGAATGTATTATAAGTTACGGTTTCCTTAAATAACTTTATGAAGTTTTTATCAAAATCGATTTTGAATGACGAGAAGTTGGTCTCGAGGTAAAGAGACTTTGAATTTTTCTACTTACTATAAAGCACAGCACCTTAAGAAGTTTTTCTAAAATGTAAAGGAAAACTTCTTGGATTTTAATTTGATTTTGGATCAATGCATGTTGATTTATGTGGTTTATAACTTTTACGACTTATGACTTAAAATTATGAAAAGTTAAAATTTACAAGTTAATCATGGTTTGGAGTAGATCTAATAAGTTTTACTCTACTATTAGATAAGTTTTACTTAGAAAGTTTAGGGAGTTCAGTTGGTTTAGGTTTATTTAATAGATAGAGATTTGATTATATATTTTTTTTAATCAATAAATAATTTCCAGACTTTTTGGACTCACTATAGATATAATTTTTGGTGTGCTTCGATTATCTGGTCAACGAAGTTTTTAAAAAAAATATAAACATTTTTTACTAAAAAAATCAAAAATTTTAACAAATAAGAATTATTATTAGTATTTATAAGAAATAAAAAACATTAATATTAACTGAAGTGATTGATTAGATACACTTAATTAAATAGTGTAAAAAATAAATAAATACTAATCCAGAAGTACAGTAGCTTTTTATTGAGAAAAACATCGAGTGAATAGAAATAATTTTAAAAAAAATTAACTTCCAATTTATGCGTTAAAGGGTAAATTCTATTTATTAAAACAATGGATTTTTACTAACTGATTAAAAAATAAATTTATTGGATTAAAAAGATAAAACAAGATTATATATAAATAAAATAATATAACAAAATTTATTTTTCGTAAATAAAAAATTAATTCATTTTTATATTTACATTTATACAAACACTTAAAGAATCAAATATTCATGGAATATAAAATAGTACCAAACAATAAAACTACAACTTAAAAAATTAAAATAAGAGCAAAAAAGCAATAATAAAAAGAAGTATTTACTAGGCATTAGAGAACTAAATCAAAAATGATAAATCAATTTAATATACTTAACTACTAATGGTAAAAAACAGTAAATAGTTCTCAATTAGTATAGTAACGCTTAAAAAAAAAAATTAGAATACAAAATTACACACAACAAATATTGAGAAAATCATAGAAATAATTAAAATAATAAAAGGTAAAACTCAAATTAATATGTATGAGTAAATGGGTAAATGATAAAAAAATGGGTAAAAAAAAGGTTTTTTGTTGACTGATTAAAATAAATTAATAAGTGATTAAACCATATACCATACAGCAAATAAAAATTATTAAGCGAAAAAACATAAATAGAAAATATATAAAACTTAAATAATGTAACATGTTTTGTAAATAGAAAACCACAAAAAAAAAACAGTTAATTTAAATATTTACATTAATTCAAATATTCCAAAAGTTAAATAAACATAAAATATAAAATAGTATTTATCTAATGAAAAACAAAAAGAGCAACAAATAAATTATACAAAATTACTTAAAAGAAAATTTAGAAAATGATTGAATTAATTAAAATAATGAAAAGTAAAAATCATCTTAATGTTTATAAATTCACGGTTAAATGATATTAATAAAAAGGTTTTTCATCGACTACTAAGAAAATAAATTAATAAGCAAATAAACAGTTCATAATAAGATACAGCAAATATTAATTAATAAGCCAGAAAACAAAAATATACATAAAAATTAAATATTACAAAATCCATTTCCTGTAAAAAAAATCATTAAAAAATCAATTCCTTTCTATATTTACATTTGTACAACCTGTCAAAAACCCAAATAATCATGGAATATAAAATAGCACTTAACAAAAAGATTATCAAAAATCCAATTAAAAAAGAAGCAAAAAAGAAAATATCGATACAAAAATATTTATAAGACATAGAACAAATAAAAATACAAAAAAAGATGAATTAATAAGTTATATATACTTAAATAATACTGATGATAAAAATAGGTAAAACTCTTCTAAACCCTTATAAGTTAGAGGGTAAATGATATAAATAAGAATATTTGTTATTCAACAATTAGAAAATAAATTATTACGAAAATAAATAATATGTTTTAAAATACAGCAAATAAAAATTAATAAGCCAAAAAACAAAAATATATAGGAATTAAATATTATAACATAAATCATTTTCTGTAAAACGAATATAATTAAAAAATCAATTCTTTTTTATATTTACATTTATACAAACAGTCAAAAATTCAAACAATCATGGAATATAAAATAGTGCTAGACAATAAGGATAATAAAACCTAAATTAAAAAAAGAGCAATAAATAATACTTTAATAAAAACATATATTTACAAGAAATAAAAATATAAAATAAGATGATTTTATGAGTTAAATACTCTTAATAAATAATGATATGAAACAGTAAATATTAGTCCATTAGTACAGTGACTTTTTATTAAAAGAAATTGAACTTAATAGAAAAACAATTAGTGAGTACAAAATTAAACAAAGAAAATTATTAAATTAAGCAAAATAATGGAAAGTAAAAATCATCCTAATGTTTATAAGTTCAAGGTTAACTAATATTAATAAAAAGGCTTTTCATTCACTGATGATAAAATAAATTAATTAAGCAAATAAACAATAAATAGTAACATACCGTAAAACCCTATTACTTTGAACGGTCATATAACTTTGAACAAAAAGCCATAAAAACATATTATCTCTAACATCACGCCTAGACAATTTATAATATCGACAAACACTGTTCGATACGTTAGACCAATCCTAGATGAATACATACCTTTCCTTTAAAAACGCACCCCTAACTTTGAACGGCTGTTCAAAGTTATGGGTGCGTTTTTAAAACAGGGAAGTAATATTAATATAGGACTTTTTTTTCTTTTAGACTACATTAATGTCAGCGGAAAATCTAAAACGTAAATACCGGCGCTATAATAATGCCGAAGATAAAGAAAATCTTGAAAAGATGCTGAATATGATAAAAAATAAAAGAATTAGCCTTTGTCAGGCGAGTAAACAATACGATTTTCCAAAAGGCACATTGTCCAATAAGTTAAACAACCGCCACACTGGAAAAATTGGAAAACCATTTGTCCTTCCGGTAGAATTGGAAAATGCTATTGTGCAACACGTCCTACTTGTAAGTGAATGGGGTTTTCCATTTGATTATACAGATTTGTCTCATTTCGTACAGTAACTAATCCTTAAGCACGGAATAGATGCTCCTCAACTGCCTGAAAATAAGTTGGCCAGTAAGAAGTGGTGTCTCAGATTTATTAGAAGACACAAAAATGATCTCACTTTAAGAATTTGTCAAAATTTGAAAAAATCTAAGGCAAGCATAACACCTGAGAAAATGACGCAATACTTTTCCAATTTAAAAGAAATAGTTTTTGAAAACGGTGAGCCATTACCTCCAAACAGGATATTTAATTATGATGAGATAAATTTGTCAGATGACCCGGGGACGAAAAAATGTATTTTTCCAAAGGTATAAAATACCCCGAACGCATCAGAGATTCATCGAAAAGTAGCATTTCCGTAATATTCTGTGGATCTGCGGATTGACGTATACTCCCACCGTACGTAGTATATAATGCTGAAAATCTGTGGCAAACCTGGACTGAAGGAGGACCAAAAAATACCCGATATAATCGCAGTAAGAGCGGTTGATTTGACGCCGTTATTTTTGCCGATTGGTTCCTAAATTCATTTATACCTTTTCGAAAATACATTGAAGGGTGAGTCGTGCTCATAGGAGATAACCTCTTAAGTTATTTCTCTGAAGAGGTAATGCGAGCAGTTCAAGAAAACAATATTTCATTTTGTTGTCTTCCCAAAAATTCTACCCACATCACTCAGCCGCTAGATGTTGCCTTTTATGGGCCTTTAAACCGAAAGTGGAGATTCATATTAGATACATGGAAACAGTCGCTAAAACAAAAGTCGCAAATGTTACCAAAAGAAATATTTCCTCGATTATTGAAATCGCTATGTGATGCTGTTGCACCAGATTGCAAGTCCGATAACTTGGTATCCGGATTCAAGAAATGCGGGATTTTTCCATGGAACCCTGAGGAAGTATAAGGTCGGTTTCCGAAAGAGCCCAATGAAAATAATGATCCTAGTAGTTCTCAGGTGGTTTCGAATGTCGTTTTAAATATGTTAATGAACATAAGATACGGAGAAAGAAATACCAATGCCCCTGCCAGAAAAAGGTTTAAAATAGACGTAGCTCCTGGAAAAAGTATCGCCTTTAAAGATCTCACCCCACAGAATAACATCCCATCAACCAGCAAAGGAGCTGCCAGAAAAACTTTGGAAAACAAAAAGCAAGCTTTAAGAAATTATAACCGATCGTCAGTCTCGTCAGAAGAAAGCGATAGCAGCGATTCTAACAAATTGTTAGTAACAATATTGTATATATGGACTCGTCGGAAGAAGAAGATCTTACTATTGTCCAAAAGGAACAAAAAACCTTGTGCTTAAGCAGCTCTGAAGAAAGTGCTTCTTTAGCTTCTGTTTCACGGAAGTCCCCTGGGCAGACATCAAAGGTTTGCGCTCCATTAAAGACTTCAACCTACAGCCCTTCTTTTCAAACAGTTTCTGATTTTCCTGCCTACAATTTTGTATTGGCCGAATTTATATACAACGAAGGAACAAAAAAGGAGGCAAAAAAAGTGTTCGCCCCAAAAATCATTTCCAAGGATGAAAGCGGCTTTAAAGTGAGTTGTCTTTGACGATATGGGCAAAAACCCTCAACTTTTATTTTGTCTCAAGTGGAAGACATATCTTCTATTGATTGTAGCCAAATAAAATGCACATTAAGAAATCCTACAGAGTTTAGGGGGCATTTTACTTTCAATGAAGATTTAGGAAATATTTAATAGGTATTACTATTTTTATTACCTTTTTGGATATAATTTTATTACTACTATAATTTTTCTTACAGGTTCTATCATACAGGACCTTTCACTTCTGATCTCAACCTGCCCTCTGCCGAAAAAAGAAAATTTGTTTCCTTTTAATTAGTATCTAACCTAGGTAATACCTATTTATGTAATTTTTTTAGGTAATATATGAATAATTATGATTTAGTTGGTGTGAGTGGTATTTATGGGTATTTGTTATTTTTTGTTAACAAAAAAAAATGATGTTATGTTTATGTTTAATTAATACCTAATCTTTTGTATCTTTAGGTAATATCTAACCTATGCACCTTTTATTTGTTTATTTGCGTTTTTTTAAACAATTCGTTTATTTCAATTAATATCTATTAATAATTTTATGAGTGTAGATACACAAAATATTAACACATAATATTATATGCTTTTTTTTGTTCAATGAAACAATTACGGCGCAATAAATTGAACATTAAAGTGATTTTAAAGCTTCGTTCAAAGTTATGTCTCTGTACCCATAACATTGAACACCCTATTTAAAAAAAAAAAAGTTGTTACTTGCCTAAATGTAAACATTTTGTTCTATATATTTAATGGTATTGTTGGTCCCCCAATATGCTTACAATACTATTTCTCTATTGTATATTGTTAAGAATCTGCAAAAGACGAAAGCCGAAAAGTGTTCAATGTTATGGGGTTTTACGGTACAGAAAATGTTAATTAATAAGTCAAAAAACAAAAATATATATATAAATTAAATATTATAATAATTTTAATATATAAAATGATCTGTAAAAAGAATATCTTTCAAAAATCAATTCATTTCTATATTTGCATTTATACAAACAGTCAAAAAGTCAAACTATCATTGAATATAAAATAGTCCTAATCAACAAGAATAACAAAAATCGAATTAAAAAAGGGGCAAAAAAAACAATAAAAAGAAATATTTACAAGATGGAATAAATAAAAAAATACAAAAAAAGATAAATTAAAAAGACTTAATTAATAATGATGTAAAATAGTAAATATTACTCCATTATTAAACTAACTTTTTATTAAGAAAATAAACTGAAACGAAAAAATTGATAAGTACAAAATTAAGCAAAAAAAAATAATGAAAAAATAATCGAAATAACCAAACAATAAAAGGTAAAAATCATCTAAAGGTTTATAAATTAGAAGGTAAATAATATTATTAAAAACATTCTTTGTTGAACAATTAGAAAATAAATTATTAAGAAAATAAACAATATGTAATTAGATACAGCCAAAAATTATTAAGTCTCAAAACAAAAATATATAGGAATTAAATATTATAACAAAAATCATTTTTTGTAAAAGGAATATCAATAAAAAATTAAGTCATTTTTATATTTACAGAAATAAAAATATAAAAAAAGATGATTTTATGAGTTAAATACACTTAATAAATAATGATATAAAACAGTAAATTAGTACAGTACAGTGATTTTTTATTAAAAGAAATTAAACTTAACCCGTTTTTTCCCAGAGTTCCGATATTGGAAATGTCATTATTGTCCCGGTGTTCCAAAATCGGAACGACCACGTTGTCTCCCTCTCTTTTCTGAGAAGCGTGCTCTTAACTATCTTTCCGTCGCGCGGTCATGTTGGTGTCGTTCTGGCTAGCATAAGAGAAGGTTTGATGTGCGTTTTTGTAAATTTTCCGAATTTGTGTGCTAATTACTGATTTTTAAGTATATAAGTTCACAATATGGCGTTAAAAAAGTAAGTATAATTTTTATAGTTTTGATAACTAAATTGTTTTACTGCAAAGAATTTATTGTCAGTAATGAAATTCAAGATATTTTATATACGCAATACGAATATTATTGAAAGTTACTAAATGATTTGATCATTTTAGGTTGTTCCTTTATTGGAACACTGGTAACAAACGGGGACATAATTTTTTATTTTTATTGTAGGTATTACACGACCTAAGAACTAATTGATTTAGTTGAATATGAGCAGTTTTGGGCTGCAGATGTTTTTATCACACCTCCAAACGATGGAAGGGATTCTGAAGAGGATTCTGATGATGATGAAGTTCCTTCAGCTAATGTAAATCACCTTAGTGGTCGTCAAATGCAGTCAGAAGTTTGTGCTAAAATAAAGAACATTGAGGAAATCTTCGCAATCGATTCGCAACCAGGAACCTCAGGCCATTCTATCGTAAACGATAACTCTCCTGAATTATCTTATGGTAATGCAAGCGACGATAGCGATAATATACCTTTAGCTCGCTTGGTAACCCAAGCTAATATAAACGGAACAAATTTAGAAAGAAGCTGGAAAAAAGTGGAATTGAATAACTCCTTCCCATTTGTTTCTCCGAAAGAGCCTGGCGCAAACGTCGACATATTTCCAGATGCTGTTGCGTGCTTTGAATCATTTTTTGATATGGAAATATGTAATTATTTAGTAGAAATGTTTAATTTGTATTTCAGACAAAAAACCAATAATAATTTTAGTTCTGATGCAGGAGAACTAAAATGCTTTATTGGTATTTTATATTTATCCGGGCATTTACAAGTTTCAAGATGGCCTATGCTTTGGGAGGTAGATACTGATATATACAATCCATTAGTAGCAAACGCAATGCGAAGAAATCGGTTTGAATTGTTAAAAAAATTTGCGCATTGTGCTGATAATAATGATTTAGAACAAGACAATAAATTTGCGAAGTTGCAATCACTTTTCAACATGTTGAATGACCGATTTTTGTCTTATGCTCCGCTTAACGAAAAACTGTCTATTGATGAAAGTATGGTACCATATTTCGGAAGGCATGCAGCAAAGCAGTACAAAAAAGTTAAACCTATTAGGTACGGCTATAAAATATGGCCCTTGTGTGAAAAATCTGGGTACCTAATACAATTTAATACCTATCAAGGTAAACAAGCAAATAGGCGCTACATGGACCTAGGATTGGGAGGATCTGTAGTAATGACCCTTTTGGAGAATCTGTCAAAAAATGTCCCATTTAAAATTTATTGCCATAGATATTTGTCCTCCCTAAAATTAGTCAATTCACTCCAGAAAATCGGAGTAGGATATACAGGTACAATCAACGGGAATAGATAAGAGAATTGTCCTTTGCGCAATAAAATGCAAGAAAAAAAGGGTACAAGAGGCAGCTTTGATTATTCTGCAGACGCTAATTCTCAAATAACAGTTACCTTATGGAATGATGACCTTCCTGTTCTAATTGTAAGTAGTTGCGATCCGGTAAATCCTGTTGGTCAAGTTAGTCGGTGGATTTCCAGTGAGAAAAAAAAAATGCCTGGTTCCTCAGCCTTTTGCAGTCGGGCAATACAATAAATATATGGGTGAAGTGGACTGAATGGATCAAAATATACACAACTATAGGATTGGGGTTCGTTCCAAGAAATGGTGGTGGAGTCTTTTCGCATTTGGACTCGTGCATGCATAACGCCTGGCAGTATTACAGCCTTCAACCAAATGGCGAAAAAGTGGATTTTTTAAAGTTTCGAAGAGAAGTGGTGCAGGTACATTTAGGAAAATATTGAAAGCCTATTTCAACTGGATGACGCTCTAAAACATCAAAGCCGTTAGAGGCTCGGAACCATAATCAAATTAGGTACGATGGTTTGAATCATGTGTCCACTTAATAATTATTTTATGATTTTTTAAATTAAACTTGACTTTTGTTCATAAAAATTAAAGTTGGTTTTAATGCACCCATGTGTTCCCAGTGTTCCAAAAATGAAACATCAATTAAAAAAATTAAAAAATATATTTAGAAACAAAAAAACAAATTTTCACAGAAAAATATAATTAGTTAATTTGATTTTTTTCTAAAAATATAATTTTCAAAAGTTTTGCAAAACTCGGGCATAACAGGTAATTTTAATTTATTTAAACTTGCGAAAAAACGGGTTAATAAAAAAAATTTAGTGAGTACAAAATTAAACAAAAAAAAAAGAAAATTATTGAATTAAGCAAAATAATAGAAAGTAAAAATCATCCTAATGTTTATGAGTTTAAGGTTAAATAATATTAATAAAAAGGTTTTTTAATGACTGGTGAGAAAATAAATTAATAAGCAAATAAACAATAAATAGTAACATACAGAAAATATTAATTAATAAGTCAAAAAACAAAAAAATATATATAAATTAAACATTATAATAATTTTAATATACAAAATTTTAAGTAAAGTATTAAAAAAGGGGCAAAAAAAATATCAATAAAAAGATTAATATAATAATAATTAATAATAACACACGCCACTGGTGAATAAAATGAATAATTTTTGCACAAAAAGATGCGTCTTAATTAACTGTCTAAACGTGCCAAATTTCATTAAAATATCTAAAGTGGTTTAAGAAAAATAAAAAAAATTGATTTTTTTAATTACAATTTTGACACCCTGTAATTTTTTAACGAATCATTTTTCGAATATTATTAATAAGAGCAAACTTATTATTTTTTCGTTCTCCGTCGGCCATTTAATTTTCCGCCATCGAAACCGGACCACCCTGTATATATAAGAAAATATAAAATATATATATATATATATAAGAAAATATATATATTAATCTATATGTTATTATATGTATAATAATTATAAAAAAATTAATACATTTCTATATTAATATTCATACAATAGTACTAAACAATAAGAATCAAATTAATATAAAATACGAAAAAAATTACGAATTAATGTAAAACACAGCAAATATGACCCAATTGGTATAGAATATTTTATAGAAAAAATAGCAAGCTCTATAAAAAAAATAATTTAGAGTACAAAATTAAACAAAAAAAATATTGAGAAAATCATCGAATCGATCAATTAAAATAAAAACTACAATTTTGGCTAATTAATCGTTATTTACTAATTGATCGTAATATAAGTCTTAAACTTATATCACAGATTACTCCTCTGATTACTCTCGGAGGAGTAATCTGTGCTTATATTACAATTAATGATTAGTCGGTATACAGAGTATCCGTACTATAATTAAATAAATAATAGTCTAAATCTTAGAAACTGCTGATCAGGTCTGATGGTGGTTTTAGGGCGAAACACGTCGTGTAACTGATTAGTCATTAATTATTTAAGTTCGGAATTTTGACCAAACTTGTAGTTTTTTTATAAAAAGTACGCAACTTAAAGTAAAAATGGACGACTATTTTTTATTAAAATAATATAAGGTAAATTTTAAATACATTTTGTGCTCGCTAATATAAAAACAAACAAAATATAATAAAACACAGAAAATAAAAATTACCAAGAGAAAAGACAAATACTATAAAATATTACCAGACTTTTTTGCAATATAAAAAATTTTACTAAAAACGCCATGTGTGTGGCAACTAGCAATTTCTTTATTTATGATAATTTTAGAAACTTGTTACTAATGCGAGGCATTTATCCATGTATAAGGCCTTTTTAGAACAATTTTAATATAAAACTGGACGACTGATTAAAGCAACTGACTAAACCGAAAAGCTAAACATTTATTACAATTATACAATGAATAAATATTAAATTTTTGAACATAAATAGAATAAAGCGATGTTCATCCTTTGATTATATTTGACAAATCAACTGGCCCTGTCGCCCATAAACATAGATCAGGCAAAAGGCGACAATATAAAAGTGCACCCCTAAGCTGGATTTATAACCGTACGTCTCCGCACAGTTTAAACAATATTAATCTCCCGGCACGGTCTGTATTTTATTTTGCCAGTTTCGGGCGTACACCTACAAACACTAAAGCGTCGCTGATTTATTCATGACCGAAACGCGAACCATAAATAGTGCAAGTGGCTGTACTCGAAGTGCGAAAAGCTGGAACGTTCTCACGTGTTTCCTTAATGCGCGCCCTACGTCATTTTCCACATCGAAAAACGCCACGTAAATCAATCAAATATTTTATTGGGTTTTTGCGGTTTTTATTCGATCATTTAACTCGTATTTTATATCAATTTGTCCCCGGAAAATATTTTTTTTATAGTTTTATATATGCATGATTTAAAAGGACATTAGTGGCATGGTTTATTTATATTGGACTTGAATGCTGTCCGGTTTTTATCGTCCCTTAATATTTAACACTTGTTTTATTAATTTTTATTTTTCTTTAACGACGCATTACTTAGGATGTTAGACTTGATTTGGATTTAGGATGATTTAGGATGTTGGATTTTTTGTATCTGAAAATATTTTTTTATAATTTAGTATAAGCATAATTTAAAGGGGCACGAGTCTTTAAATTTTATGTTCAACAGACTTGCATTTTACACCCAACATAGTTTTTTCTTTGGTGAATCAGATCTTAAATTTCATTTGCTTTTTGTTTAATATCGTTTTGTTTCTCTTAAATATTCATTTTAGGATTTTTTATTTTATTCTAATTCTACAATTTTTTAAATTATTGACAAGAATTGTAATAACCGGACAAAGTTTGTGGTGGCTTTAATTTGTATGTAGTACAAAAGTCTATTCCTATTTTGTATTTTTGTCGCTCAGTTTAATATTAAATTTAAAGGTCTAAAAAGACTTTAAATTGAAACTTTAAATAATGAGCTAATTGATTGATCATTATATTATGTGAATTGTGTCATAATGTATGGACTACATCAGAAAAATATGAAATAATTATATTAAGTGAAACTCTAGGTTGCGTAGAGTATGTATGATGGGAGGTTTTACCAGATGTATTTAATATTTTTAGAGCAGATCATAAGTATAATATCAATTGTAAATCTAAAAGAGGTGGAGTGTTAACTGCCACTACAAAAAGATGATGTTTAGATAATTGATACGAATTTTAATGATGATACCATAGATCTTTTAAGTATTCAATTTATTTTAAGTGAATTTAATTATGTTTTGTATTTGCCCTCTATATCACACATACATGTTCTCTTTAGTCATACTAAAGTTTATATGAGTTCTTTGAAAGGCAGACATATCTTTCCAACTCAAACTTCATTAAAATTGGAGATTTAAATATATCCTTCTTAGAAAAATATTATGACACTACATAAAGAGATTATCTTATAAAAACTTTATACAATTTTTAAGTTTTTACGATATGTCTCAATTTATTAATTCTATGAGCCGTTGAAGTAGAGAACCTCGAAAGCCTTTAATTCTTCCTTACACCATCCCAGTTTTTTCAAGCAACTTAAGACGTATTTCAACACAGAAATATCGGAATCTTCAAAACGACGATAGTGAAGAAAATGTTTAAGTTATGCCTTTTTTATAGTAATGCTTGTGTACTCTGCTTGTTTAGCGAATATGTATTATAACCAATATTTAAAAAATAGTTCATTGGACATCTGACCTATATTTTCTAAATTGCCAAAGTCGCATGTCTGTCGACATTTTTTTTTGTATTTTGGGTTTACTCTTTTTGTTCAAATGATATTCTAGTTTTATCTTTAAAGAATAAAGTATTAATTTCTACTAAACATGCGTTATCTTTTCTATCTTTTTAAAAAGGCGCCGGTGACAGGTTTATAATATAACTTTAATTATGGTTATTTGACTGTACTATAAAATTTTGTTTTTGTGATACCCGTACTTAGTAAACCAAGCCCCAGATATGACTATATATTTATGACGGATTAAGAAGTTATTCGTTTCCAATTGGCATCATCCATCCTAGGGTCGATAGACTCTATACAGAACCAGCCTATCCTAATGTGAAAATACCTACCCTAACGTCATAATGCCTATTAGAAATTGAAACTATATTAATTAATATTAGAGCCTGACGAATATGAACTATAATATTGTTTTTTATATGTTTATTAAAAGTAATCTTTTGTGAAAATAACGAGAATTACCTGGCTTCTCAAATAAGTTATTCATTATAGAAGTACAAAATGAATAAGGTATTAAAGAATTATTAAAATAACAAAAATGCAAGTAAAAAAAATAGAAATAACAGCAAAAAAAACGACAAGCAATTTACAAAAATTGCAGAATTTTTCTTTTAAAAGCTTAGAACATTGAAAGGCTAGAAGTAGCATGCCGTGGAACTATGGGCGGGTTTGTTTGCTTGCAACATCTCTGATGCAATGATGCCAAATGCTCATAGAGAAATGGCAAAAATCACTTTATAATTTCATAAAAATTTTCAGTTGTTTCCGAAGGCTCAAAACAATACTACTGCTCCCCTTTAATAAAACATCAAGCATTTTTTTAAAATAAATTTTATAAGATACTCTATATCGAAGTCAATATACGTTAAATAAATGAAAATAAAGTACGAAGCAACGAGAAAACGGTAATGGCATCGCAACGCCGCTCGATCGCATTGTTGATGCCACCGATACAAGCACTCTCTACCAGTGACGTCGTCAACAAATATTTACCTGATAAATTTTTATTAATTTTTATAGAGTTTGAGTATAAGTAACATTACCATTTACGAGCTATTTATGTGTTTTTTTAACGGACTTCGTTAGAGGAAGGTCCTAATAAAAGGCAGCATTTTTGTCAAATCATTTTTATGGAAATTAAATATTTTATTAATATAATATTATAGATTGCTTAATAAATCATGTTTTAAGACACAAATTTTTATTATTTTGCATAATTTTATTGTTATTGTTATATTGGACAAAACTAAGTTTTACTCACTTACTTTATATCACATAATATATACTTCTATGGTGCTGAGTTTTTAAGGGACAGTATTGCTTCAGCGGAAAGAGTTAAAACTACAAGGATGTTCAAATTGTGAAGGAGTTGCAGGTTTTTTATAGGTTATAAGATTTTTATTATGAGTATTTAGCCTGTACAATGGTTTTGAGACATTTAACAGTGACCTATATAATACCTAATATCAATTATTATATCATATTAATTTATACTAAAAAACAAAGCTTACCTAAGAATAAAGACTATGTACAATATATTAGATTAGATAGTTTATAAGTAGTAATATACAAACAAGTACTTTTACAAGTCAAATAAAATATGTAGTATGTTGAGCTTTTTCGAAAATCATGTTATTATTTCTTAAGTATTTTAATAATGACTTGAGAAATCTAATTCAATTTCTTTGGCGGAAATTTGTTTATTGCAATCTTTGAATTTTAATTTTTTGTTCTTAATTTTTTTTTCCATAATTTGGTGACAAGTGATTAGGTCCTCAGGATATTATTTTGATTTTACCCTAGAATAATATACATAAAAAAATATTATACCAAAATTAAAAAGAAAAAATTAAAAAAATGTATTATGACAATCCAATTGATCAATAAAATGTATGTTATTATAAAGAATCTTTGTAATATCATACATTTGATTAATTAAATTTAATTAAACAAATATAACACAATAAAACACTGTATCACTTATAAATAAGATATATAGAATAGGATGATACATGGCATAAAACTAGTAGTCTATTCTGAGTGTATTTTTACCTTTTCCTTGGCAGAGTCAGGGAATGTGTAGCAGTTAAACAAAAACGACTTGGATGATAGTAATAAATAAGTAAATAGTAATTGTTGACCTAGACCCCACGGTAACTATTAGTCTCAGATGCAGTTATTGTTGATGATGAATGATCAGATCTGTAATTATACAAAATTTGGTGTATCAACAATATTAGTCTATTTTAGTTATCCATACTTGTCTATATTAGCTTCACTGTTTGTACTATATACCATTTTGGAAGCTAAAGAAGTTTTTGCACTCTTCAGGAAAACTACCCCTGCAGCTTTGAAGGGTTAATCACTTGGTAAATTATCTGAATTATCGGCTGCTGTATTTTTAACCAGTGCATCAGAAATCCTAGTAAAAAAATAGTTTTACACACATACCTAATTTAATAAGTGTTAGGTATAAATTAAGCCTATATGAGTAACACTAATACTTTTTGTGACGATTTTTTTATACTAGAAAAATATATTTAAAAAAAAATTACCTTTGAGGTAGAGCTGATTTTTTTAATAGTCTGGCTACTGATAATATTATCTTCCTGATAATATTATCAGTAGTTATTGATAATATTATATAAGAAATCACTTCTAAGGATGTGATCTGAACAAACAAATATGTTCTTTTTAATTGTGTTGATTTCCATTAATGAAATCCATTGTTCCCTTTGGGCATATATTAGGCAATCTATAATAAGTATTTGATATTTAATCAAAAAGCAAAAAAAATTACAGTAATAAATTAATATGTGGTGCCAATTACTATATGTATTATTGTAAGTTGCAATATGGTAAAACAAACAAAAAATTATCGACCAAATTTTAGGGAAAGACAAAATTAACTTTATACATAGATATCAATATCTAAATAAATTTCAAAATTCTTTAAAGGCAATAAAAAATTAGTAATTTCATCTATCTACCTAATGTCTATATTAAAAAAACATAACTATATATAGATAGGTACCTAACAAATACTATGTTTTTATATTTTCTATAATATTTATATTTTTAAATGTACAGATTTAAAAATATAAATATTTTGGTATTTTACGCACACTTTCACATTCAAGTTTTTATTAGGTTTATATCTATAAGATCCCCTATTCTACGTTTATGATGATGGTAACCCTATGATGTGATGTTATGAAAGTATCGGTACTTACTTGTGAAAAGATCGGCTGGAATCACCTTTTTATCATGATGCGGCACAAACGACACAAGTTTTTGCCATCCTAGCAATTTAAAAAAACACTAAAATGTGGCCTTTTTCCTTTTTAAACCAAAAATGAATGAAAATACACGAATCCCGAAAATAAACAAAGAGGCCGTTTGACAGATGACACTACGCGTATGGCTCAGGCGCTTAAGCTCCGGTGTTGTCGCTTCAAATTTTTTAGAAGCAGTTTTAGGGATAAGAATGTTAATAATTTTGTTTTTTTTTTGCTAAAGGATATTATATTTATTCCTAAAATAGGTTAACTGTAGTATTTATACTTTTTATTTTAAATTTTCCTGTACAATACAACACAAATAAGTTAAATTAACGTTATAATGGTTGTTAAAAACTAGCTAAAAATTTCCTCCGTTGGAAATTTGCGTCGACTTGACAACAGAGAATCGGCTAATATGTTTGTAAACAAAACACCCCTCTTGCCCCTGTGCACATGTTGGACTCAAACAAAGTTGTTGTTTACTAATTCTAGCCTTTCAATGTTCTAAGTTTAAAAGTCTAGTATTAGAGAGAAATTTATACCTCTATTGCTTGTACAATTTAAAAAATAGGTATTCCATATACCAATAATATTTAAATTAACCTGTGCGTGGCTATAGAGCATACACCAAACAATTTGTCGTTTTAGATGTCTTTTTTTTTAATTATGATTTATACAGTGCTTTCATTTCAAAACGATCCACCCTTAATAACTTTCTTAACCCTTATTTGACTGGGAAAAAAAAACACCTTCTAAGGACGGCGTGGGTATGTATCCAAATATATCATGAGGAATATATCCAAAGGTTATTCCATTTACTGATTTAGAACTAGATGCATTTTTCAGAATTCTAATTACTGCTGGTTTACATAGGTTCAATAAAGAGCATATTTCGGAAATGTGGAAGATGGATTCGCTCCCTTTATTTCGCGCAGCTATGCCTCGTGATCGCTTCAAAATGTTTCTAAGATTTATTCGGTTTGATGACCAGAATACGCGTATAGAACGTGCAAAGACAGATAAAGCAGCTCCAATTCGCGATATCTGGATTATGCTGAATTCAAATTTGGCAAAAAATTATCGGCCAACAGAGTGTATTACAGTAGATGAACAATTATTTCTATATAGAGGACACACTAAGTTTACCCAGTACATTCCCTCGAAACCAGCGAAAAATGGAATAAAGGTCTTTTGGGCTTGTGATGCGATAAATTCCTATCTAAAGAGTCAGCTATTTACCGGAAAACCACCAGGTGGTGAACGTCAGGCAAATATTGGTGAGAAAACAGTATTGGACTTAGTTGCACATTATAAGGGATCAGGAAGAAATATCACAACAGACAATTTTTTTACAAGTTTGCAACTTGCTCATACTTTAAATTCATGGAATATGACTTTAGTAGGAACAGTTAGAAAAAATAAAACTTTTTACCTTCCAATATGCAAGCACCAAAATATAGAGCCATAAATTCAACCATTTTTGCATTCAACAAAGATGCTACATTATGCTTTTATGTTCCAAAGAAAAACAAGGCAGTGATTTTTTTATCAACTATGCACACAACAGGCGAAGTAGATAATACTTCTGTTGCAGAGCCTAAAATTAACAGATATTATAACAAAACTAAAGGCGGTGTTGACGCTATGGACCAAATGCTATGTGAATATACTGTCAAACGTAGAACCAATCGCTGGCCATTAGCATTTTTTTTCAACATAATTGACGTTGCCAGTTTAGCTTCTTATTGTATATACAAGGAACCTAATCCTTTTTTCAAAGCTACTGATCAACGTCGGCGATTTTTAAAAGATCTTGGTAATGAGCTGTGTTTGTCAAGTATCCAAATAAGATCCCAAATTCCAAAAGTTGTTGGTAATCATTTTACTCGTCAGGCTATAGAAATGATACTTCACCGACGAATGCCTGTTCCTTTAGAAAATCCAGTTAGAGAACAAGCAGTTTGTGAACGAGATGCATCTGGACGTGTAAAGGTGGTTGGTAGTTGCCAAATATGCCGAGAGCGAACCCATAAACAGAGAAAAACTCGTAAAGCCTGTAAATCGTCCTCCAAACCAGTTTGTAATGAGCATTCAGTGGCTCAAACTATTTGTCAAAACTGTAATTCATAAGTAATGTTTTTAGGGTTTTTAAGTGTTTGTTTGCTATGTTGCGTTAATTTGTACCGCACTGTAATTTTCTATGACTTCTTATTACTATATAGTATATATATAATAAAACATATGAATTTAACTCTTAAAAATTTTATTAGTATTATAAACATAGTATAGGTACCCGGGTAACCTTCCAGTCAACTATGGGTGAAAATTTTTTACACCTTATTTACTTTGAAAATAAAAAAAAAATTATTTCAAATTTTAACAATAAATTAAAAAAACCAAATTAAGAAATGTCACAAAAGTAGAAGCTTCATCGAAGGTGAGTTAAAAAGATATTCATATCTGAAAACTGAAAAGGTACCCGGGTACCTTTCCAGTCACATAAGGGTTAAAAAAAAAAAAAAAAAAAAAAAAAAAAAAACAAGTCAAATTAGATATACAGGGGGACGTTTAATTATGCATTTACTGAAGTTCTGTCAATCACCTCCTCACCTCCAGCTAACCTCACTTTAATATGTCAAATGGGAACCCCCATCGCGTAATACATCATAGTAAGGAGCGTAAAATTCTCTATTCAACGGTACCAAAAAAAATAAAATCGGTAAATGTGTAAGCAAATAGTTAGCGAAAATGTCTAGAAATAATTAATATTTTATTTACGCCAAACTTTGGTATGTCAAATGGCTACCCCATGGTGTGATACATTATTTTAAAGGGCATTCATTATGCTATCAATGGTTGTAAAAAAAATTAAATTGATCGACCAAGAAGCAATTAAAGTGTAAATCGGTAGGGTAGAAAAACAAATTTAATTAGTTTAACAAATTTATTTTATTAAATGTTCAAAATCCGCGCCGGTATTAGCAAGACAATAAAAAAGCCTATTTTCAAACTCCTTACGAACATTGGCAAGGGTCTGCCCGCTAATTTCTCTGCATTCTTGAAATATTCTATTTTTTAAATTCTCAATACTCTCAGGTGGGGTTTTATAAACTTTGCTTTTTAAGTAGCCCCAAAGAAAAAAGTCTAGTGGGGTTAGGTCCGGAAACTGCGCAGGCCATTCGATTGCACCACGTCTGCCAATCCACTTTTCTCGAAAATTTTCATCAAGCCACTCTCGAACTACCAAAGTGTAGTGCGCGGCAGCTCCATCCTGCTGAAAATGTATATTATTTTCATTTAATAATATAGCACCATGTTGGTCTACTTGATTTTTCATAGATTGGATGATGGAAGGGTATATTGCATTTTCTAAAAGGTTTAAATAAATTTGGCCAGTCAAATTTTCTTCCAAAAAAAATGGCCCGATTATTTAATTCCCATAAATTCCTGCCCAAACATTAATTTTTTGGGGATATTGGGTATGGCCTTCCCGAAAAAGATGCGGATTTTCATTATCCCAGTATCTACAGTTATGTCTGTTCACCAGGCCATTTAAAAAAAAGGTCGATTCGTCACTGAAGCAAATGTTCTTCAATAAATGGGGATCGTCGTCAATTCGCTGGCACATCACTTCACAAAATTGAATTCTCCTATCAAAATCATCTTCTCCGAGTTCATGAAGAATATGAATTTTATAAGAAAAGAACTTATTTTTTTTTTAAACTTTATGTACGGAACCAGTGGAAATATTTGTTAGTTTTGCGGCCTTTGGTATAGACAATAAAAAATCTTCAAATTTTCATATCAATTCTAATACGTATTTATGGCTCACGTTTTTATCTTGATACCATTCATTAAATGCTCTCGCGGTTCTGCGAGCACACCGATCTTGAGCTCCATAAAGGAAAATTATTTCTATTCTTTTGGCTAGCGTATACACCATTTTATTAACTCACTGTTTTAACTAAAATTGAAAAATTGCACGCGTCAAACTGACAGTTTTAACAATAATAATCGCCTGCTTTTTAAACGCCTTAAAAAGTAAGGTATTGCAGTGTTTTTTTGTACCTATTAGGTAGATTTCGCAAAAAATATATGTGAAATAAATACACATACAAAGTTATAAGACTGCAAAGATTTTTGCAAAAAATTTGAAGACACTCTTTTTTCTCGCAAATAACGGTACACATTCTTTACTTAAAAAAATAAATAATTTGCTTGAACTAAATGTACTGTTTGTTACCACACATTTTAACTTCTAAATTGCTTGTATTTTTTTTTGATGATCTATTATAAAAAATGTAAGAACTTTAAAATGATGTAGGTACCACACTAAAAGTATTCATTTAAAATATCAAAATTTGGCGTAAATAAAATATTCATTATTTCTAGACATATTCGCTAACTATTTTCTTACACATTTACCGATTTAATTTTTTTTGGTACCGTTGAATAGAGAATTTTACGCTGCTTATTATGATGTATCACACGATGGGGGTTCCCATTTGACATATTAAAGTGAGGTTAGCTAAAGGTGAGGAGGTGATTGACAGAACTTCAGTAAATGCATAATTAAACGTCCCCCTGTATATCTAATTTGACGTGTTTTTTTTTTTTTTAAGAAAGTGTTAAGGGTGGACCGTTTTAAAATGAAAGCACTGTATAGTTTAGCAACATTAGTAAACCAAAAGAAAAATGCTATTTTGCATATTTAAAAACAAAAAAATAATTAACGCATTAACCATGTTTGGAATACTTTATAAAACTAATATATTACAAATTACTCTGTCCATGGCCATGCACTTTTTAATATAACTTAAAACGATGGCAAATATTACGTATTTAAATATTTTTGAATATTCAAAAAATGTTTTTGATGATGTGAGGCTTTGGTCACGAATAAATAATCCCTTTTTAAACTATTAATTTGAATATATTTTTATAAATATTTAAATAATTTTATTACAACTTTAGAACAATTTGGGATATTAAAATAGATATTAGATATTAGATAGAACATTTTGGGAATATTAAATAATTAATACGTTTGAAATATGAAATTAAATAAATTTTGACGTTTGTTACAAATCACCTTTTAATTTATAAACTAATAAAGGCTTAGCAACACAAAAAAGCATTTAAAACGATCCTCAAAATAAGCAACTTTTTATTGTTAACAAAGTATTCCTATTCGGCTTTAATCAACCTGCTTAAATTCAATATTTCCAGACCTATGTATATCCGAAAGTAAAATTATAATAATTCTGTTCCTGGTTTTAATGGTACCACTGTCATCACTTTAAAACAAGATCACCTTGACTTGCTTAAACTACTACCATACATAACAAATTCTTCTCCTTGAATTGGGTCAATTTCAAGGGAAAAAAACAATCTAATATATATGGGCCAATTGCGTTGACTAGTAGCTTCTCAAAATTAATTGTAAAGTGCATAAAGCTAAGACTAAAGCGAGTTTCTTTAGGAAAACTAGGCAATTTCTAAACATCAATATGGATTTAAAGAAAACTGTAGCACGAAGCATGCTGGTATATCGCTTACGAAATCTGTCAATCAAACTTTTCGGAAAGGGATGTTGTGTATGGGCATATTTTTTGATTTAAGTAAAACCTTCGACACTATGTCACATCGAATTCTACTCAGTAAACTAGGTAAAATAGGCATTAGAGGCGTTGCATATAAGCTCTATAAACTCTAAGTGAACCTTCCTTGGTTGAATTTTGTGTACCACAGGCTCGAGCAACGGACGATAGTTAAATAAATTTTTATTTTTGGTTTACAACATGTGATTAACGTTTAATTACTTGTTAGCTATGTTTACGTTAGTAACGGCACAGCTTATTACATGCTAACAAAATATAATTATTATTTTATAAGAGTTAAACGTTTATTTAAGCTTAAATTAGGGTATATTATACCGGGTGTCCAGGAACTTTACCGACAAACTTTTGAGGGTAATTCCTCAATAAAAAGTAAGAATTTTTTTTAATATGAATGTATATCCTAAACGTCTTACTTTCGAATCTACAGGGTGCTAAAACTTAAAAAAAAAAGTTTTGTCTTAAATAACTTTACTACCAATAAGGATATTTTTTTTTTATTTGCATATGTGTTTTATGCAATGGAGGAATTTTTCGACCTACAAGAAAAAAATTGATTCTTATTAATGGCGTCATAAATATTTTTTAATAAAAAAAAGTACACCAGTTGAGTTTTTTTTATTTGTATATCTTATTTGGTATAATTATGGGGTTTCATACACGTTAATGCATTCCCTATTTTTTTCTATATTTCCCTGTGTGTTATATTCCCTTATCACACTTAAGATATATACGTGTATGAAAAGCATATCCTATGCTACACAGTGGCATATATCTGATATCCAAGTCATAAATTCATCAAATATTTAAGGTGGAGCAATTGAGTTTCAAAATAAGATATAAATCCCGTGTCGATTTTTTTAAATGCCGAAATTTTCTCTGTTTTGTCAATAGAATTGCATATAATATACGTATATTTTAAAGTTTAATAAATAAACTTTGACCATTTTATATGGTTGATAAATATACCAAAACAAACAATTTACTAAAAAAACGTCGAATAAATAAATATTTTAAAGATAATAATATATGATGTGTTCCTTGGAGGATACAGTTTTAAGTCCAGTTTTGGTCCTTTTATATGTAAATGAATACAAGGTAAATAATACCCCATTTATTAACAAATGAGGAAGTGATTTGCTTTGCTGATGAGATGGCAATTTTTGTGAAAGAAAGCAACTGGAAGGAGATTAGGAATAAGGCAGAAAGTGTCAAAAAAATTAAAACCTGTTTTGATATTAACTATTTAACGATAAGTGCAAACTAATCTAACGTTATTTGTTTCTTATTAACTAAATATAAGTCTGCATTTATAGATAGCCTTACAATTTATAATCAATCATAACTGTTCGGATAATTTTTGTTGTGAATGTCACTTAAACATAAAAAAACAACAAAAATAAAATATGTCGGAATAGGCATTGACTTAACTCAAGCCACAAATCATATGTTATTATCTTTAGATATATATTTACTCCACGATTTTTTAGTAAATTTTTGGTTTTGATATATTTGTTAAACTGTAGAAAATACGTAGGGTAGAGTTGAAACAGATGACGCACCAATTTTTTTTTGCGTGAAAAACTTTATAGTTCTAACATTAGGAGACAGTAAATAAAAACCACATTTAAATGTTTAAGTTTATATGTAAAAAATGTATAATTTGGATTCTATAAATCAGGTTTTCCTGTCAATAACATTTTTTTTTCTTATTATGTATTTGGCAATCTCACCGATCCTATATGATATAAAAAATAAAAAAAGTCAAAATGTGTAAGAAAAATGTAAGTATTAAGCTCACATTAAATATAGGTAGCTTAAATAAAATAAAAAAAGTAACAGAAAGAATTCTAGATAATATGAATTAAATATTAACATGGTTTTTTTTTTTAAACTAGTTTAGCACATAACATGCAACGTTGTTCATATGAGGTGCAGGAAAAAGCATGAACCCATCTCTCACATTTAACACATTTTATCCAGTCTACAGTGGTTATTTGGTCGTACTTTTCTAAGCAACCAACACATTCATTCTCATCAAAAATCTCGTCATCGGTGGAATCATTAGTTGAAAAATCATCATCATTATCTGATGATGACGACTGACTTTCAACTAATTTGCGTTTGTCAGAATTAGGAGCACTTACGTGAGAAAGTGAAAGTGCTTTTTCTTTTTGTTGGTTTTGCTTCTGTTTTTCTAATTTTTTGGCTTCAAGCTCTAGTTTTTTGAGTCTCTTCTCTTTTTTTTCAAAATGTTGATTCTTTAAAGCTACGATCTTGGGAACAGGAGGAAGATCTTCTAAAATTTTTGAAGTTGTCCAATCTAATATACAAGCGACAGGCACTGCAGAATGATTATCCAATGTCTTAAGAGGGGAAGAGTTTGAACTTGTCAATGCTACATTGGGTGTTAATATGGATTGAGGAGGACCAGGTTCTAAGCGTTCACTTGGTAAATATTGAGAAGGTAGTTCATTTTCCTCGGCAGAAAGAAAAGCATGATCTGGAATAGCAGATGGTTTTAAGGGGTAAATTCCTGTAGCACGAAATCCTGATATTCCAATTTCAGTTATTGCTGCACGTGTCCAAGTATCAGCAAGAAGTTTCCCAAAATATCTGCGTTCAATACGTTTGCCTGGATTTGCCCTTATAAATTCATCACATGCACGTTTAAAGTAACTTTTCAGTGGCTTAAAAAAAGAGCGATCAAGGGGTTGTAAAAAATGGGTAGAATGGCTGGGCAGGCACAATAATAAAATGTCATTTTCCATGGCAGTTTCTAGCATTTCATAGGAGTTCATATGAGAACCATGACCATCTAAAATCAGGAGACACTTTCTAGCTGGCTTCCTGGGTATGAAGTGATTTATTAGCCAATCCATGAACAGCTCTTCACAAATATAAGCAGACATTATTCTCATTTTAATTATGGCTCCGGGCGGCATATTTTCTTCTCAAACTTGTTGCTTATTCACCCCCTTAAAAATACAGTATGGTGGTAAAAATGAACCTTCTGCATTATAGCAAGCCACGAGAATTATAGTCTCTCCTCTTTCTTGACATTTAATAACATGAATATCTTTACTTCTTTTTGCAGCGATAACTTTTCCAGGATCATTGTTAAGCTGCAAGCCACTTTCTTCCATATTAAAAATATTTAAAGGCTTATTTAGCAATTCATTATCTGTTAACATTTTTGATAATAATTGAAAATAATTATTAACCTCTTCTTTATTTAGCCCTTGAGCTCTTGCTAAAGAGATGACCTCTGCTTTTCTTATAGAAAGGCTTTTATTTCGATTTAAAAAAAGTTTCAACCAATCTTTTTCGGCCATATGGGCTTGTATATTGAACCTTCTTTCGATACCCAATGATTTTGCTAAATTGTAGGCTAAAATTCTAACAGTTGTTCTTGTTGGTGCAAATCCAGAATTTTGTAGCTTTGTAATATGCTCATAAAGCTTTTTTTCAACATCCTCCCCCAAAAGTGATTTTCCACCCATTCCACCCTTCTTAAAATCGTTTTTGTGCATTCTAAATCTCAGCATTCTTTCAGGAATATTATTTTCTCTTGCAGCCTGTCTTATTGAAACGTTTCTGTCTCTTACAGCTTCTACAGCTTTTAGCAGTTCTTCTTCTGTCTATTTGCCCCTTGAACTTTTTCTACCATAAAATGTTGGCATTTTGAAGGATCTGAAAATAAACATTGGCTTAAAAAAGTAAAAAAACTTTTATAAATTATGCCTCATCTATCCCAGATGTGTAGGAGAGATGACGCACCTATATTATTCTATATGTTATGAAGTAAACGCACTCGCCTTAATATAAGCACGTTACTAACATAACCTAGTTTTTCCTATGTCAAGTATTTTTTTTGGTTATTTACGAACTTTGGTTAAAATAAAATATTTTTTAACATGTTCCGAAACTTCGTGGTACTTACCAATTAGAAAAATTATACTACACCTATATTTTAACGCCTTTTTATATGAAAAAACAAGATAAATTAGAAAAGTTTATCGACATTGTTAGTAACTTTATTTACAAAAAAATTTCGTTTCAATAAACGCCTTTTATAAACGTCTTTAAATAGTGTACAATATTCAGTACCAAAATGTTTAAATTTCATGAAATAATAATTGTATAGTATTAACATATAATAAATTTTTTTGTTAAACGTGAATTAAACATAAACATCATATTAAATACCTCAACGTATATCACGCGGACCTTTTACTCGATATTTATAAATGAACTTCAACCAAAAATGTACACATGGTGTAAACCAAAAATAAACGTTTACATAACTATCGTGTGTTGCTTGGAAAATCTGAATTGGTTGGCAGATATACATATAATATATGTCAGCCAAAATCAGAAAGTTTATTTATAAATTATTCCAACTAAGGCAGTATATGGACTATCATTTACTAAAGTTAGTTTATTTAACTCTTGTAGAAACTATATTAAATTATTGCATTGTGTATGAAAAGCAAAAAATAAAATAAATATAGAACCTTTAGTAATTACCCACTAATATATATTAAAAATTATTTTAGGAAAAAATTTATATAAAGCTAATGTATTAAAGTTAAATCAAATATATATTAAAGTCATAATTAGCTACATATGAAGAGGCAAATCATTTGTAAGTTTTCAAAATTAAAATATATGACTCTAGGGCAAATTGTAATAAAGAAGCAGTAACACAAAATGTTAAACTTGGAAAATATCAAAAAAGTCTTTTTTATATTGTGCCAAAAATACAGAACTTGCCTTCATTTGATATAAAAAATAAAAACTTTATTAAAATAAAGCAAAGTAATATTAATACATCGTTACTTCTAGACTAGTTTACTAAATTACTATTCACTTGCTACTCTATTTTCCGGTATAACTTATTCCTTTTATCATTTATGTATTTAACTACTTAGTGTAATAATGTATTTACCATTACTTATAATTAACTCCTTTTCTAGTATTTAATTAAGCGATGTGTACACACAGATTGTAGTCCACTGTGCACTCTAAATAAGACTTTTACTGTATATTATATGTTTTAATTTGCTACGGCTATTTTTTCTCATGGATCATCATTTATTTAATTAGAATGCATTTAATTAGTCAAAATATATAATATTATTATTATATCTAATAAAATTACAAATAAAAAACCTTCTATCTAGTTTAACCATTTACTCTGCATAAATAAAGTACTAAGCAAATGCACTGTATAGTGCAAAAGAGTGATAAGATGGAATTAATAATAAATGCCTTCTATGAATATTGAATTTATTCTTAATTTGGTACACAGGTAACTTGTCGCACTATTACCATTTCATGTCTTCATTGTAGAATATCCATAATTGCTCAATTCACTCAGTATTGTCTAGCAGGCAGCGGTCAGGGAATGTCTTGTGTGATGGAAAATTTCATAGCTATTTGTCCTCATACAGTCTCTGAATAATTTAGGGAATCAATTGCTGAATTATCCTTTTGTTTTGTTTTCATGCCTTATTACTTAATATTATAATTATACTCGTAATAATTACAAGTATAATCATAATATTATCATATATAATCATAATTATTATGATTGGTGTACTAGGAAATATAAGAACTATAGTTGTAGATAAGAGAAAATAAACACAATAACTAATCATTGCTGATTTTTCAAAAGTAAACATGTCAATTTTTTTACAGATTATATTTGATATTCAAATTTTGGACATTGACGTTTCGGTCAGAATATGGCAAGTCAGGATAGCTCCACATATTGAAAACAAATTTTAGATTCTATTTCACTAGTGATGTCTTACCGAGAAAGCTTTCCGATTAAGTTAAGTGATGTGTATGGTGAATCATTGATTTTTTCTAATGGCTAATTTAAATAGAATTATTCTGATGGTCGGATCCTCTGTCTATTGATGAGTATTGAAGGGGGGATTAATGGTGATAAATTGTCACTTCCTGGACTGGATTGAAGTTATCGGCTAAAATTTTGAATTAAATTTCACCATCCGCTAATGTAGTGGGATTTATTTGATTTGATGTGTCGAGGTATTATCATGTGCATAATAGTTTTGAAAAATTCTCTTCGAGATATTTAATTTTCCGAAATCAAAATTTGATGTTCGAGTTTATGTCGTTTTAATCTTCTTCACATGCGTCACCTAATTGAAAATTCTATTAATTCAGGGTAAATGTATTTTATTTCAAATTGTATATAGGGATGTATTATAGGGTAATTTTGTTTTTTTTTTAAATTTGTGCTAAATAGAGACCAACCATTTCCCTGACATCGTATTTTCCTTGTAAATTCTTCCTGGGGGTTGTTACACTAAGAGGGTACAGAGTAATGAGGCAGTTCACCAACTAACGAACCTGAGGGACGACGATTTTGGCAAAGTATGTAAATATTGTTCACTTATTAATTAATAATTATTTCCTGTCAATCTCACTCATTAAATAATTAAATTAGTTTCATAAAGCAATAAGTTTCATAAGACTTATCTTGTAATGTGAAGTGTAAAATTCTTGTAGTTTAAATTGAAATAAAATGTTCGATATTCATTATTTTGTAAAGTAAATGTATATTAAGTAATTTGTAAGCTTCCTACAATAGCAATAAGTAATTAAAACTTGTAAATATAATTTCAATAAATATTAGATTGATATAAGAATAACATTTCAATTATTGTCCAGTGCGTTTAAAAAAATCTATCGTACTTCTAAATCACAAGTTAAGAACGCTTATTAGTTTATTAATTATGTTGTAGTGTATGGCGTTCAGATTATTTGCATTTCACGTAAATTAAAAAACAACATTTATTTGCCAAACATAGTAATAAGTACAGTATAAATTATTAAATTAAATAGTATGACGCCATTGCTTGCGTCGTCAGAAAGCCAAGAGAGAGAGAGTAATAGTCGTTCCCGCTTCTACACCTCGCGCATGGTGACGTCGTGATGTGGAAGGGATGCGGTATTGCCAAGCGTTTACAAAAATAACTGTTGACCAGACAACCAGACATATCGCCCCCTTAAAAACCTCCAGGCTTTAAAAATCATAAATAGTCAGGACAGCAATCTTCGTAACTGGACGTTTATACTCGCCAGCAGCAGTCCTCACTAGTACTATTCGGACAATACCATCTCCTCCAGGAAATGTTTGTACCACTCGGCCAGTTCGCCATTTTAATAGTGGTAATCCATCCTCCATTATGAGCACAAGAACGCCTAGTTTCAGGAGCTGCGGATAATTCTGCTTCCATTTCGTACGTATCAGGAGTTCTGCAATGCATTCCTTGACCCAACGAGACCAAAAATGTTGCACCATTTGTTGCCTATGTTGGTATTTTGATAGTCTGTTCTCTGCTACTCCCAGCAGATCAACTCGTCAATGGTTCACCAATAAGAAAGTGCGCCGGAGTGAGAGGATTTGGATCATTCGGATTATCAGAAAGAGGACATAAGGGTCTGGAGTTTAAACAGGCTTCTATTTAAGTGATTATTGTAGAAAAATCTTCAAAGAATAACTACCAACTACACGCTTAAGATGATACTTTACCGATTTAACGCTGGACTCCCAAAGCCCACCAAAGTGTCGACCGCGAGGCGGTATAAAATTCCATTGTATACCTTGCTTTGCTAATTTATCCGAAATAATAGAAAAGTGTTCTTTAAGAAACGCATTTAATTCATTTAATGCACCCACGAATGTTGTCCCTTGATCAGAATAAATTTGTATGCACTTGCCTCTTCGTGACATAAATCTGTACAAAGCGGCTAAGAAACATTCGCTAGTAAGATCACTTTCTAGCTCTAAGTAAATAGCCTTGGTAGCAAAACACACAAACAATGCTATGTATGCCTTGGTAGTTCTAAAATTACGTCCTTGCGATCCCTAAGAGAGAAGAGCCCTGCGAAGTCAACACCGGACACAGAAAAAGGTCTAGAGGGTGTAATTCGTCTCTTGGGTAAATTACCCATAAGGTACTTTGTCGATTTTGCAACAAAGCGAAAACAAGTTAAACAGGCATGGTTAACCTTTTTAATTACGCTTCTGCCATTGATAGGCCAGAAGCTTTCACGTAGTGATGTCAATGTAAGTTGTGGATCAGCATGAAGTAGCTTAATATGTTCAGAATGTGCGATCAAAAGTGAAAGTCTATGTTTAGGGGGTAAAACTATAGGGTGTTTCTTTTGATATCCATAATTAGATTGTTGCAAACGACCCCAACTCGAATAAGATTAAGAGTGTGGTCAAAGAAGGGATTCAAGGTAAGGAGTTTGGATTTATTAGAGACCTTATCATTATTCTTCAGTGCTTTAAATTCTTCAGAAAATGTCGAAGCTTGTACCAAGCTGACAAGTGTATTCAAAGAATTCTCAATTTCCAGAGTTGAAAGCTCTCTATTAGAATAATCAGATTTAGATTTTAATTTAAGGATGTTTTTAAAACGTAGCACAAAGGCAAAAGTAGGAACCAGTTTAGTAAGATTAGAAACTTTGTCAATTAAAATAAGTAAGTCATTATTGGTATGTTTTTCGATGGACACAAAAGAAGTGACATTTCGTAATTCAGGAGTATATATTTGATAAATCTACATTGTCGTTTGGCCACTCATCTTCAGTCAGCCAAGGAGGTCCATGAAACGATAAAGTCGAATTTAACAAGCTTAAAGGTGGAATTCCTCTAGTTAGTAGATCAGCTGAATTGTCTACGGTTCTAATATATCTCCATTCATCAATATTAGTCATGGATTGAATTTGAGCTATTCGATTTGCAATAAATGTCTTTAGACGATGAGGAGATGATCTAATCCAGGCAAGTACTATTGTAGAGTCACACCAGTAGTGCTTAGAGTCCAAAGTAGAAGGTATTGAAGCTAACACAGTTTTAGCTAGTTCTGCTAAGAGTAATGCTGCACACAATAGGATTACCGCAAAGAGTTAGTCTTGGTATATTAAGATTATTCAATTCCACAAGTTGTGTCCTGTGTCCAAATCTGGGCAATTGATGATAAAATTGTACGATTTGTTACGCGAGTTCTAGATTCAGTAGGACCTATTTTATATTCTAGCGTGTCAGAAATGTGATTCCATAAAATGCCCAAGGTTTTAGAAGGACTATCTGTATCAAAACAAATCGAATGTATTGAGGAATCAGAAGTTAAGGTTGGCTCATTTGTATCCCATTTTCTAAGTGGAAATCCATACTTCATAAGAAGATCATGGATGTCTTATTTAATTTGTCTAAGTTCATCGACTGTTTGTGCGCCGGTTAAAAGGTCACCAACGTAAAAATCACGCTGTATTATGTTAGAAATCTTTGGACAGTCTTTAGCATGTATTTATCTACTTCCTGCAAAGATCTAGTAGCCAGAAATGCAGCAAAGGCTGTACCGTATGTAACGGTGGACAAATCGTAAGTTAAAATCTGCTCATTAATATTAGCACGCCAAAGAATTCTCTGACGCTTCGATATTCAGAGGCTACATAGACCTGTCGATACATTTTTTCAATATCACTACTGAGAACTACAGGATGTATACAATACCGTAAGAGAATTGAGAAAAGACTGTTTTGGACATTAGGTCCGACCATAAGTAAATCGTTTAAAGAAAAACCTGAGTCAGATTTACAGGAAGCATCGAAAACGACCCGTAGTTTAGTTGTAGTGGAGCTTAATTTAGGCACACAGTGGTGTGGCAAAAAATACCCAGAAGTATCATTTTGATTCTCAGATAAGTACGTTTTAAATCAGGGCTTTTATTCAGTTTACCTTCAAGATTTAAAAAATGACTTGTAGCTGTCAACTTCGAGTCCCGAAGACGATCAATGGAGTCCTTACGTGGAAGATGTACTACAAATTTACCATCAGGGGCTCTAGAAGTGTGCTGAGAGAAATGTTCCTCGCAAAAGATTTCCTCTGGTGATAAGTATTTAGTTTTAGGAAATTCCTCTACCTCCCAAAATTTAGTTAGCTGATTGTCAATTGAAGTGGTAGAAAAGCACTGTGTCTTTGAGCAAAGGCTTGAACTAAGATTAGTTTGTAAAAGACCAGAAATAATCCATCCAAAATATGTCTTTTGCAAAATTGGAAGTCCTCGACCCAATTTTATTCGACCAATATGGATCAATTCCCAGAAAATGTCTGCTCCGAGCAGTAAGTCAATAGGTTTTGCAGAGCTGAAATCGGGGTTAGCCAATGCAATATTTTTGGGAATGTGCAATATACTGGTGTCAAAGGATATAGCTGGAATATTTCCAGTTATAGATTTAAGTACAAGACACGATATATTGGCCTGAAAGTTAGAAAAATTGGATTGGACTTTAGCAAAAACTCTATAATTTATGGTTTCAATTTTCTGACTGATACCAGTGATAGAATGTTTAATATTTTCAATAGGAAGTTGTAACAAGTTGCAAAGTCTTTCTGAAATGAAATTGGATTGGCTTCCAATGTCTAGGAGTACTCTACACAAGTATGACTTATCTGTAGTGTCAAAAACTTTGATGATAGCAGTGGATAATAATACAGTGTTTGAATTAGGTTTTTCATTTACCACTAAACTACAACTCACCTTGTATATAAGAGAAGTGTGCATAATATGCGTAGACAAAGATGTTGTGGCTACGTCTTTCAAGTCAGTCTCAGTGCTGTTGGAATAAGAAGAGGTAGATGTGTTACTATTATTGGTTTGTACAGCCCCAGAATCGGTTCTGTTGAAATGTAGAAGAATATGGTGGAATTTTCCACATTTTCTGCATCGAGACGACCTGCAGTTCTTAGTTGCGTGGCTTATAGAAAGACAGTTAATAAATAACTTCATTTGTTTAGCATTATTTAATTTTTCAATAGCAGAAATTTGTAAAAACTGAGGACATGTGTAGATGAAATGTTCTTTTTGACAAAACGTGCATTTTTTATTACTGTTAGTGGCGACAAAGGACTGAGAAGTATTTTTGTGAAAGTTGGGGTGTGATTGGTGAGGCCTTTCGATTTTGTTTGAAGTGTTTCTTAAAGACTCTAAAATTCGGCATCTGTCTTTTAAAAAATCTATAAGTTCTTTGTAAGTAGGGAGTTCTTCAATAAAGGTTTTGGAATCCCAAGCTCTTCTAGTCACATTGTCAAATTTACCTGTCACAATATGACAGACTAAGGCATCCCAATGTTCTGGGGGCATCTTTAAAACCGTCAAGGCGGCCATGTGCTTCTGTAAGCCGTCAAGTATGACTCTAAGGCCACGTCCAGATTCACGTGATAAAATAGCAAATTAAAAATAGCCGTTACATGGTTGCTGACTAAAATCTATTTGTTTTCGAATCTCTCATTTAAGATGTTCCAGGCTACATCATAATTGGCATCAGAGATTTCAAGTGATGAGATAGTTTCAGCTGCCACACCCTTTAGAGACAGGCGCAAGTAATGAAATTTTTTGGCTGGTGTTAGTTTGAAATTGCTATGTATTAAGGAATTGAAAGTGTCTCTAAAAAACAACCATTGGTCATATGAACCGTCAAACGTTGGAAGATTTATTGGAGGCAGTCTAATGTTGGCTAAATCATCATTAGAATTAGATGCTAAATTAGTTTCCACGTTTGGAGTTAAAACCTGCGGCTGCATCTGGTCAATTAAAAATTTGCTCGCTTCAGATGTTATGCGGTAGAATTTATTTTCAAATTGTTCAGACTCACTGTCATGTTCATCAAAATCAATATCAGGCTCCGTAGCGGCAATCTTTAACTGAGCAGCGTTAAAATCTTCCAACAATTGATCAGCCTTTTGCGCACGCATTTTGAGTTCCACCAAATCAGTTTGAGAAAGATTTCTGTTTGACTTATTAGCTTGAAAATAGTTTTCAAACCGTATAAGAGCAGCTTTAGTAGCCTTTCTTTTATTTCTTGCGTCAGTCATCTCGAATAGTTAATAATACAAATACAAGTAGTTTCAAACAAATTGTTCAAAGTAGAGGCAAAGTAATAAAACAATGCAATTAAATAGGTTTCTCAGAACACTTAATTAAAATTATCAAACCTACGTAAGTAACACCAAAAATGTGTAAAATATCTAATAAAGTAGGTATATTAAATGTCAAAATTTAATAAAATATAAATAGCAGAAATCACCATCAAAGGGAGTGTGAAATACCAAAAAAAATTAGTGTAAATAGGTATAGTATACCAGCAAAATGTGTAATATATTGCAACGTAAACAAATGTCAGTTAAAGGTATTAATTTTGTCACCAAAGTAGCATCAAATATCACGAAATTTACAAACGATAATCAATGTAAAGTACCATCAAAGTAACCACCATAAAGTAACATAAATACAAAACAGTTTAAGTTTATTAAAAAACATAAACAAATAAATCAAACAGAGGCCTGTAAAAGTAAAGGAAAGAAAGTGAAAAAGGAACGCACTAACCTATAGTGAAATAAGCAAAACCAATCGGTGTTCACTGAGAAGACGGTCTTGTTGTTTCCATCGTCAAAGAGGTAAAATATCCAAACTTGTGTCGATTGGGTCGGCGATCGGCGTTTCTTCCAGTTCAAGCCACAAATAAATGCGGTAAAAGCCTCGTTGAAAGTCTCGTACGGATGATAAAATGCAGTAAAATTCCGTTCAGGAGTCAAACCCAGCGACGAAGGACCATAAATGTAGTGTGTGGCGTTCAGATTATTTGCATTTCACGTTAAACAAAAAAACAACATTTATTTGCCAAACACAGTAATAAGTGCAGTATAAATTATTAAATTAAATAGTATGACGCCATTGCTTATGTCGTCAGAAAGTCAAGAGCGAGAGAGTAATAGTCGTTTCCGGTTCCCGCTTCTACACCTCGCACATGGTGACGTCGTGATGTGGAAGGGATGCGGTATTGCCAAGCGTTTACAAAAATAACTGTCGACCAGACAACTAGACAATGTAAATTCTAAAAAGTCATTAGAGAAACCCGATGGTAGCTTGGCTATTTTATCATTTACCTATTTAGCTGAAAATAACTGCTTAAGAAACTTAAGGGGAAACACCCTCCTCTTGATTGTAAAAAAAATAACTATTAATCATTGCTTTGAAATTTACAGTAACAAGTTGGATTGTTGGACATATTCTATAGACCTGGAGTTTGGTGGAGAGTCTCATGCCCAGCTGAGTTATGAGTTACAGTGAGTTACGAGGTTGACAGTAATTACTTTGATGACCTTATCCTTTTCTTCAATACTGACTTGGGTATTATTAGGGATTGTATTAATTACCAACTCAATCATTACTCCACCGATTCTGGTTATTACATAATTTAGCAATGAATATTATATAGCATAACTCAATATATAAATATTTTCGTTTTAAATTTAAACGCTTCAGAACCTTCTAATGTCTACAAGATAGGCTTAGTAGCAAATGCTATTTAGGACTCGTATAATCTACAGAGTGTTATATTAAAAGCAAAAAAAAATTAAGCTCTATATTTTTCTAGGATGAAGGCTTCATTTACTATATTACGCTAAATACTTTTTTGTACACAAAAATATCAAAATATTAAATAAATTTGACAAACGCTAATTCCCAAAGAAAAAAATCCCAAGACGGCGTCAATTATATGCTATTTTTTCTCCCGCACTTTTATCCACACACATTTATCCCGGTTTATAATCGTGCTTTTTATTCTGCCAGTGCGAATTTTTAAGGACTTAATTCCCGCGAGTTACGGGAAACAGATTTAACTCGGTCCCCCCGGATACTCGCAAGTTATCATGTAACAGCCGCTCCTTTTTTGATATCCTGGCTTCAAAAAAAGAGAAAAAAATGGGAAAAAAATTAACCTCGGGCCTCCGCTCTTTAAATTTATGAGAGGACCTAAAGTGGAGAAGGGAGAAAAAGTTTATAAAATTGTCTGGGGATAAGTAGTAACGAAGGGAACATTTTACCTTTTAAACAAGCCATATGATTATCAAATATTATTTTTTAATCAGTAAAACTCTGTGTTTTTTTTGAAGTTTTTTTTGTTATATTTTTACGGTTTTTTCCACTGCATAGGGTTGTTGTGGAAACAATTATTTTTTAGTTACAAATCGCCCCCCTGGGCCCAATTTAATTAAGCACAAGGGGATTCTAAGCGATATAGTTCCTTTTTCGAAAAACAATCATTTATTCGTAAGTCTGGATGAAGTCTGGAAGCGCCGGAAACTTTGGATAATGACGGCAAGTTTCCGCGAGCTTTTGGATGCCGTGTGTTCGATTGGTTTAATCACAGGAATAAATGCTCAGCTTTTCGTAGTAACAGAACTTTGTCGTGTTTTATGGCCACAGTCTAAGCTTAGTTTGTAAATGGAGCCAGACTTAATTTTAGTTTTGTTGTTTGTATTTGTTTCGTTACATTTATCAATTTAAAGTTTATTTTCTAATTCTTTTTTTCATCACCAAAAAGTTGCACTATATTGACGAAGAATTATTGATAAATAACTAAGCAATGCTAAACTTGAAACCATCCCAAAAACAATAAACCCAAATAACCATGTCATTAAGATTCTTGAAGACAAATTCGATAGAATGCAACAAACCCAAAAGATAAAAAACATTATTTGTATATCATATGCTCGATAAACAAAATGAAATGCAATGGTTACTAAGGAGGCGTTTATTCAACTTTGTAAAAGCTATTTAGATTTTTAACCCTGCGTTAGTGCCGTGGGGTGTGGTAAACTTAGGTATATATATATACATAGCGAGGATTTTAAAGTTTTTCAGTATTAACCGGCAACGCTGTAGGTACCTTTTGCTCGTCAGATGACCTGTCTACTAAGCCCGCGAAATCAGTTCGATCGCAGCCAGTCATCGTGTCAAAACAATTTTTATTGGGCTGGGGTTCCATAAACCCCACCGCACCGATCGCGAATTTGTTTTGTACTGCAGTTATTTATTTTTTGTTGATTTTTGAGCGGGTAAAACTTTATTTGTAGTCATATAGTATTATATATTTATAATTAGTTATTACTTTTTTAGAAACCAAACAAAATGGGTAGTAAATCCTATGAGAAAGAGCAGGAATTGCTACAGAAATACATGGATGAGATATAAGCTAAGCTAAATGAAGAAAACGCAGATCAAATTAATGAAGGATCATTAGGAGACAGCGACTCTGATGATCGAGATGATAAAGATTATTTAGAAGAATCAGAACACCTAACAAATAGCGAGCAAAGTGCCAATGAGGAAGACGATACAGTGGCAAATGAAGAACTAAGAGACCAACCTTCTACAAGTACGTCAAAAAAATACTTTATAGGAAAAGACGGTAGAACAAAATGGCTTTCAGATGTTCCAAATATTAATGTGCGTACAAGAAGTCATAACTTAGTGATGCATTTTCCTGGCCCTAAAGGTGACGCGAAAAATGCAAAGTCAGAATTAGAGTGCTGGTATTGCTTTTTTACAACTGAGCTTCTCGACATCTTAGTCTCATGTTCAAATATATATATTCAAAAACAAAAAGCAAAACATAAAGAACCGTGTCGAACCAAAGACACTACCTTGGGGGAAATAAAAAGTCTTTTCATTCTATTTGCTTAAAAGTCTTTCATTCTACTTGCAGCAGTCGTACGAGACGGTTGTACAAACGGTGTGTTTTCCGCTATACATACGCTTCCTGATAAATTCTAGTTCCTATTCTACTGTTTACGTTCCGCTAGTATAAACTTAACGTGACCTTGTATAGCTACCATTGACTTTTTCGATATTTATTAAACTTTTAATATTGAACATAATTGCTGTGCGTGCTTTCTAGTTAAAAAACATTTCCCGCTAACTATTTAGTTCCTGTGTAACTCTGTCTGTTGAACTATTTTTGAGTTTTTCCTGTATAAACATCTACCGTCCACTGGAGAATAATGGCTGAATTCAAGTGCGATTCCTGTCAAAAAATCGTCTCGGATAAAGAGAAATACAAACTTCGTTGCAGTGGGGAATGCCGCCGTAATTTCTGTATGGGCTGCACCGGTCTGGACAAGGTAACTACAAAGGTCTTTCATCAGCAGAAATACAACAACATTAGATTTTTCTGCAGTGTTTGTGATTCACCAACATTAAAATATCTTCATGATAAAGTTTCGCAGCTGCAAAACTCTCAGATATCTCTAGAAAATGTCAATGCTCTGGGAACCTGTCTAAAGAAGAATAACGACCTTCTTCCAGTGTTTTCAGAGATGTACGACATTTTAAATTCTCACGACTCCAAATGGAAGAATCTCTATGACAAAATTGATGGCATTCATCGCCTCCATACTGTCTCTGAAAATGGACAAGAATCTCTTTTCCATTCAATCAAAGATATGAAACAGGAAATTTTCAACCTGTCATCAATTCTTATGGACAACCATGGTGAGACGGTAAAGGTACAGGTCCATGATTCTTCCAATGAAGTGTTAAAAAGTGAAGTAGTGAATCTGAGGAAAGATGTTAAACAAATGGCTCGCACCATAGAACAATTAGCTAAAGAAAAATCTAATGTTAAAAGTTACCAACCTGTAACTAAAAGGACGATAGCCTGCCACACTGATCATACAGAAAAACCAGACCCGGAGGTTCCGACGTCACCGAAGGACAACAAAATGAACAAAGATGAATGGCATTACGTGGTTGTATCAAATATCTCACTTCCGTACACCGGAAATCAGCTTGCACACTTCATCAAAGAAAAACTGGGAACGACGGACTTTATCCGATGTTTCCCAATGCTAAAAACCAAGGACATTGCACATTCCGACTTCAAAATTGGTGTGCAGAACTTAAATCACTTAAAGCGGCTGAAGGATATTAGTATGTGGCCACCGGGCACTCTCATAAATTCATGTTTGGAAACCTCTAAAGCGCCAGTCCAAATAAATAGTACCACCTCGCCCAAATCTAAGCCTTCCCAGTCTAAGTCTAAGCCTCACTCTCCAGACAGCCATAACCTGCTACATCGCTCAGTTTCATCAACATCTTCTACAATATCCAGAGAGGTTCAATCTTTGAAAATTAGTTCTGATAGGGAGGCCATTGCTGCCTCTTAGTCCCTTGCAACAGAATTATTAGAGGTTGATTTTGTCATCGATAATAATTCAGTGGCGAATAAAGCAGCAAATAATATGGACCCGTTGACTCCACCAATAGTGCGGCTATCAAGAGATTCAGATGCGACTGATGGTCGCTATTTATTGGCCAGATTGAGAGACCCTTCCATCTTAAAACCTTTTAGGCTATTCCTTGCCTATCTGCATGATCAACCCTCCAGTGTGTGTTTTGAAGGACATACCAACATCAGCATCCGATTGGCACTTCCATCAGAGGGACTTCCTGGTGACGTGGACTCTTTGCGGAGGCTCTACTTTCGCTACCATGATGCCTATGGTATTGGTCCAACTGAAGTTGAAGCAGATCTGTCAGCCTTTAGGTCCTTCTTCTCATCAGAAAAGCTGCTACGCCTTCAAAAAATCAGAGAGAGTCATAGCAATTATTATTCTGGTGGATCTCCCGCCAGGAATAAACATTTTTAAATGACTTGACGCGAACAGAGGATCAAGCACTCTCTGAAATACTGGACAATGGCAAGCTTAGTATTTTCTCTCTAAATATTCAGTCCTTAAGACATAAAACTAATGATTTATTTCTTTTACTAGAAGAGCTTCATTTTCCAGAAATCGTTGCCATAACTGAACATTGGTTGCATGTTGGTGAGCCTGTGATGGTAGATAATTACACTACAGTTGCCAGATTTGATAGAACAAATCTAACTCATGGAGGTACTGTGATATTATCTACTAGCAACGACTTTTCAATGGTAACCAGGTTCGATAATTTAGTTTACTGAAAAAATATTTGAATTTTCCATTGTCTACAATAATAATTTTGATCTTTACGTTGTTTGTATTTACAGAACACCTGATGCTGACGTAAATGTTTTTTTCCAAAAATTACTAAGCTTGCTTGAGTCTCTGCCGTTAAAAAGCAAACTCATTTTATGTGGCGACCTAAACATTGATTTTTCCAGTGTGTGTGCTGCTCAAGAATCTCTCCAGTCCATTTTCGACTCTTTTGGCTTAATCATGCACATTAAATCACCTACCAGAATAACTAAAACCAGCTCTAGTACAATAGATTATGTCGTATCTTCCTTTGAGCCAGATTTCGTCGATTGTACTGTCTTAAGCCCAGGTTTCTCAGACCATGAAGCAATGTTAACAAAGTTTTCCATAACTAAATCTAAAAGTAAAAATGTTTCACGCAAATTAGGCCGTATTTTCTCGGATAAATTTTTTTTTACATTTTAGGCACCTTTGTCAATCAACTGACTGGAATATTCTCTCTGACGACGTTGATTCAGAATTCTCTAGATTTATAAAAACGCTATCTAGTCTTTCTCACAAGTCCTTTCCTTTGAGACCTCTTAAAAAGAAGCAACATAATCCCTGGTCTACCCAAGGCTTGCGTACATCTGCTAAGAACATGCGCTTATTATCTCATCTTAAGAAATTTTCAGACAGCGCTTTTTTTCATGAATAAGTAAGACTTTACAAAAAGATTTATCAAAGAATTTTAAAAGCCGCCAATGATATTTACTATAATAGGAGACTGGCTAAATCTAAAAATGTGGCTAAGGAAACATGGTCGATTGTTAATGCTTTGAGAAATAAGCCTTCTTTGTCGAATACTAACTCCACTTCACCATACCATAACTCCTTCCCATGATCCACTTTCATATCTTCCCATTGCAAATGAAAATTTCCACAGTTTTTTCTTTACGCCCGTATAGTGTTACCAGAGCTTTGCAGTTCAATTAGGGAAATCAAAAACAAAGGCTCTTCTGGAATTGATGGACTTACTCTCAAAATGTTTTCAAATCTGCCCGAATGTACATTATGTCATCTTATTACTCTAATTAATCAGTCTTTTCAAAAAAGTGTTTTTCCTAACTGCCTTAAGTTGGCGATAATAATTCCACTAGATAAAGGAGGAGACAAAGATCAGTCTTCCAACTATCGCCTTATCGCTCTTCTTCCCACACTTTAAAAAATTATTAAAAGATTGGTTAAAAAAAGACTTCAATCATTTTTGCTAAAATATAAAATACTTACTACCCATCAATTTGGATTTTTAAATAACAAATGCACAAATGATGCTATGTTTTCTCTTTTTAATAATGTATACTCTAGCTTAAACAACCAACACCCTACAGCAACAATTTTCTGTGATTTTTCTAAAGCCTTTGATTGTGTTAATCATGACATCTTATTAAAAAAGTTGCAATATTAGGGGTTGAGAGGAGCGCCTTTTGAATGGTTTAAGTCGTATCTCAGTAACACAAGTCAAGCTGTGAGAATTGATTCAACTATGTCTTCTTGCAAGCCAATACAAAGTGGAGTGCCTCAAGGTTCCGTACTTGGCCCTATTTTGTTTCTTATCTTCATCAATGACATTGCTAATCTAAATATTAACGGTAAAGTCTGTCTATTTGCTGATGATACTAGTTTTACCTGGAGTAATCCGGATATTTCTACACTTCATAGAACCGTATCAAGTGATTTAACTACTATCAAATCATGGTGCGACTCTAATCTCCTTTGTCTCAACATTTCCAAAACTAAAATGTTGTTCTATAAAAATACCTTGCAATCTTTTGTACTTGGTAATGCAACAATTGACGAAGTTGATTCTGTAAAGTTTTTAGGGCTAACTGTTGACAACTTGTTAAAATGGGACACACATATTGACTTTTTATCAAGAAAATTAAGTTCCGCTTGTTTTGCGTTAAGATCAATTTCTAAGGAGCTTAGCCTGTCTACTTCTAGAACAGTTTATTTTGCCCTTTTTAAATCGCACCTTCGATACGCCCTTCCATTCTGGGGTACATGTAGTGCAACTCAATTTGACCGTATTTTTAGACTACAAAAGAGAGCTTTACGTTATACACTGAGACTTAAATACAGAAGTCATTGCCAGCATTTCTTCAAAAAATTTCAAATATTAACTTTTCCATCTTTATTCATATTTGAGTCCCTTTGTCTAATACGCAAACACGGTTCAGCATTTGATAGGCCTTCCCATAGTTATCTACTTAGAAACACGGAACATGATCTATACCTGCCTACCCCACATTCAGAGTTGGTCAAAAGTTCCATATTATATAATCCAAAAAAATGCACAATCATCTGCCATTGGAAAATAAATCCATCACATCTTGTTTTGCATTTCGTAAAGCATTAAAAGCATTCTTACTGGAGAGAGCTTTTTACACAGTTAACGATTTTTTTTTTGTAATCATTGACTTAAAATTTCGCACTAGCTGATTATGTATTTTTACTATCTGTACATGTTAAGGTATACTGCTTTGTGTAGCTATTTTAGGATTTTTTATAATTTTTTACTTTTTAAAAAAATTTTTTAAATTTTTTTTAACGTAGAGAGATTTTTTAATGATTATTTTTTGACATTGTATACATTAAATTGTATATTTTATAATAATATTTTGACTACTTACAATTTTTAAATTGTATTAATCTGTATATATTGTAGATAATCTATTCTATTTATTTATTTTTGTTTTGTTTTTCTTTTTTTTAATTGTGTTTTGTTTGTATTTTTGTGTCTTTTTTGTTTTACAGCTTTGTCTACAAATTGTAACAATTTCTTGACAATAAAGCATTGATTGATTGATTGATTGATTTTGGGATTATTATACTTAGCAGGCCTTTTCAAGGCCAATCAAAAAAAATCTTGAGGATTTGTGGCAGACTGATGGCACAGGTATTGAAATTTTTCGTGTCACAATGAGTCTTCAACGATTTCGGCTTCTACTGACCTGCTTAAGGTTTGATGATCTGAATACTCGAGAAGCGAGAAAGATTTTCGACAAGTTTGCAGCCATGCGGTGTTTTTTTGAAAGATTCGTGGGTAATTGTAAAAATAATTACACCCCTTGGGAGTTTGTGACCATAGACGAAATGCTGCCAGCCTTTAGAGGACGATGCCCTTTTAGGCAATATCTTCCTAACAAACCATCCAAGTATGGGATCAACATTTTTGCGATGGCAGATAGCAAGACATTTTACCTTTCAAACATGGAGGTACCAAAACAGGCAGAAATGTTACCATAGACAATTGGTTTAGGAGTCATCCGCCATCCTTAGATTTGATAAGTCAACATAACTTGACGGTAGTTGAGACAGTTAGGAAAATAAAACAGGAACTTCCTCCAAATATATCAAACGTCAAGAATCGCAAAAAAAACTCCTCAATATTTGGTTTTCAAGAAAGAATAACAGGAGTATCTTATACGCCTAAAAAAGGAAAAAATGTGATAATGTTTAGCACAATGCATCATGATGCTAAAATAAATATAGAAACCGGCGAAAAAGCAAAACCTGAAATTATCACGTTCTACAACAGCACTAAAAGTGGGGTAAACACTGTTGATCAACAAGCTGCAACATACAATACTTCAAGAAACAGTAGAAGATGGCCGTTGACGATCTTTTTCAGGTTACTAGATGTTGCTGGAATAAATGCGCGAATAATATATTATTTCAATGCAAAAGAAAATATAAAAAGGCGGGAATTTTTAAAGAATTTTTAAAGAAATTAGTTTTGGCCTTAATATCTGATGCTGTTCAAGATAGGGCATCGAGCTCTAGAATACCGAGAGAGTAAAGGCAAAAAGCAGCTAGGCTGTCAAATACTGAGCAACCATCAAATACACCAAAACGTTTCAAAGGTACCCTCTTACAACAGCGTTGCCAGGAATTCCCAAGATCACGTGACCGTAAAACTAAATATAAGTGTCAAAATTGTGAAAAATATATATGCTTAGACCATTTAGTACCTGTATGTGATACATGCATGGCTCATTATCAAAATGAATAAAAATAATTGTTGTTTAGAATTTTATTTAAAAATTCTTTGGTAAAGTTCAGGTATTTTTTATTTCATATAAAATAATTTTTGGGTTAGTTTAGTTTTCATTAATAACTGCATATTTTTTCTATTATTAGTTTAAATAATTACTATTGAATAAAGTAGTTCAAATAATTTTTTTTTTTAATAAAAACTCTATATTATCTTTGGGGGTTTCACAAACCCCACCGCACTGCTTGCGTTACATTTACTCACCGCACTAACGCAGGGAAGTGAACATTATCCATGAAAATATTATGAAATGCTATAGGGTTCGCAAAAGTAAACAAACATATGGGCCAATAATCGTCAAATTTGAGCAATATAACAATAAAGTGTTAATTTTTAAGAGTGTTGGAAAATTAAAAAGTACAAGAATAGGCATCGTAATGGACTTAATATAAAATCAACTATAGCCAGGCCCGGATTTACAAAAAATGCCGCCCTTTTTTATAGGTGATTGTTGTTATTCTACAACGGATAAAAACTGTAAAATCTAAAATTGAACACAATTTAAAATAAGTTAATCCGCGGCAACGTCGCTTTTCTACCATGCCGCTACCAGCCTTTTGATGTTCTATAAATAACCGCCACCAGCGCGGCGTCTTTGTGTCAGTCGCTCGTCATCTCTCAGCGAGTCGCCTTTGAACCGTCTCGCGGTATCGTCTCCGTTCAGTTGTAAGATGGAAGACACGCTCGCAGCAAATCAAAATTGAACTTTGTTGTTTTCTCTTGAACTAATCTAACTTTACAACAAAAAACCGCTGCAGAAATTGAAGGCGGTTGAGTGAAGCAGTAATCGGCCCCCATGGTGGAGCAGTTCTTCTTAAATCCTTAAATTTGTAAGTAAGGTCTCTCCTTACATAGGAGAGCGCTACAAGTGATTGGGGCAGTAAAAATCCTCCCCACAGTGATTTTTTTTAGCTTGCGAAGTTAGGGTAGGTAAAATCGTATGCTGAGGTTTGTTATTTGTTGCTGGTCAACTGATTTATTTTGTACATTTACGTACGTTTATATAACAGATGTACATCTTATTTTGTTTTCTGCAAAACATGAATAGCAAAATAAACAGTAAAAAGTGACAAGATTATATTTGAACTATGCCTTATCAATAACGATCTAGAAGTAGCAAATTCTATTCAAGTTTGTACAGATAAAAATACTTGTATGTAAATAAACTTATATTTTATCGTTCGATCTATCTCTTGCTTCATACGATCTGTAATAAGCTGAATGAATATTTTTTTTATTCCATCTTTTTTTTACACTTTTAAGAGTCAAACGTTCCTCTTTTAACCTAAGTTAACTTTGAGAAAAAAGGCCACAGCAACCCGCTCCACTGGTTTAATGGAATCCCTCATTTTAGTGTCCTGTCGAAGTAAGTTATCATGTAATTTGTAAAGCAGTTCGTCAAAGAAGTTAAAAAATTTTAAACTCTCCTGAGCTCGTTAAATAGGGTGTAAAATGCTCCAAACTTAGTTCTGTCAGCAATCAATGGATGAATCTAGAGTACACGTCTACTATTTCTCTTCTTTTTGCATAAATACAAGAGATAAATGAGACGAATTCTGTCTCGATCTATACTGGATGAACGAAAATACAACACTGGTGACTAAAAAGTACGCGGGTCACTCTTAAAAAATGTGGGCTGTCTGCAAGCTACAGCGGGCACGGGCAAACCCGCGCAAAGATTTCGTCTGAAAGAGGCCTTATATAGTCAAAAATGCCCAGTATATACATTTACTCAACAGTCACCTTTATTTTGCTAGATCAGCTTTTATATATTATAAATATGTGTAATCGTAGTTTTAAAGCTCATTCTTTATATCTGTAGTCTAAGTACATCATGTCACTCTGTATATTTAATTATAATAAAAATTAAAAAAAAAGAACCACAAAATATATAATTAGCGTTTTTTCTATTTTTTTAATGATGTTATAGGTAAATAAATACAATATTTACATTAAAGCCTGTTAAATCCCCTTTCCGAAAATGTATAAATTGTCTTAAATTCATTTTTTTTTTATAATTAAGTTTAAACCCTACAAAATTCAAACTTTCCAAAAAATACAAAATCGCGCCCTTGAAAAAAGATATTTAATGTGCAAAACACTACTAGATCTTTTTAGAAATGAGCCGGATACCAATTTAATAATGTCTGATGAGGCAACATTTCACATCAGTGGTGGAGTAAATAAGCATAACTGCCGAATTTGGGGAAATGAAGATCCTCGAGTGTATAACAAATTTGAAAGAGATTCTCCTAAGCTGAACGTTTGGTGTGCAGTATCGAAATTTAAAATTTATGGGCCATTTTTTTTTCAAGAAGCAACAGTGAATGGAAACAATTACACTGATATGTTGGAAACATTTTTTTATCCTCAACTTCAGCAGGATGGAATTTTAGACACGGTCTACTTCCAGCAAGACGGTGCTCCACCACACTTCTCCAGGGTCGCAAGGGATTCCTTAGATATTACTTTTGGAAACAGATGGATAGGGCGAGCAGGTCCAATCGAGTGGGCACCTTATTTTCCCGATCTAACCATTCCAGATTCTTGTATATGGGGATATGTAAAAGACGTTGCTACAATCCAACCCCAAGAAATTTGGATGAACTGCGCAACAACATAGTAAACGTTTTTAACCAAATTACACCGCGAATGCTACAAAACGCCTACGGTAACTTATTTCTCCGTCTACATTTGTGTTCCGAGCAAAATGGGGGTCATATTCAGCAGCTAATTTATTAGTTATAAATTAAAATTAATTTCTTCTATTGTTTGTTGTTAACATTGTTATAAATAGTTATAATTTAATACATAGAATAAATACTTTTTATAGACATGGCAATAGCGCAAATCATTTAATTATGATCATGCTAAAGCGATACATAGGCAATTACCAGAAAATGTTCATCAATCGACAATCACCGAATATGTATTCTAGGAAAATTTTCAAAAAGGTGTCATTTACTAAAATTGGCTCTGTAAAAAAAATAATGAATTTAAGACAATTTATACATTTTCGGAAAGGTGATTTAACAGGCTTTCATGTGAAATTAAAAAGTACAGGGTGTTACATTTAAAATTTTTGAGAAATCGGCCTTTGAAAATCTTCAATTTTTTCCTCCTATTTCAGGTCAATTTTGAAACTTGGCAATACTGTCAAAAAAAACTTTTAAAATATTGATGAGGTTCTGTGAAAACCGCACATTGTTGTCATTTTTCGTTCTCGACTTATAAGCAGTTAAAATGTGTCAGTTTATAAATGGACACCCTGTATTGCTACACAGCGAACGGCATCTCTATATTGTAGGCCTTTAGTCGTAAGTTAATAAATACTTACCACATCGCCATAAATTAAAAATAAGTTAGGCGCTACTCAATTTAAATTACAATACCTTTTAATTGTTTGGAGCCACTTGAATTGAGAAACCTTAACTCACTATTTAACTGTTCTTAAATACTGAAAAGGTATTTTGAATAGAACAAGTATTTTGTATGAGGTTTCAATCAGGATTATTATAAAAAATTCTCAATCAAATATGTACACAAAATATATGATTTAACTCTTCTGATTAAAAAATAAAAACCAAATTAATAATGCATTGAAACTCCTTTTATTATTTTTTTATACTGCATAATATCGATTGTCTTTCGCCAAAGATTAAATATACAGATATGATCATTCTAACTTCGCCTATAGGAACTATATATCGCGATAGGTCTGGCAACGTTGTGACAACATACTCGAAGCAGCGGACCCCGCCGAAGCCCGAAACCGAAACCTTTCAGTATTCTTAAGGCGTTCAAGCGGGGATGCATTGCTCTGTGGCAAATTAAAAAAAAATTGTTTCGTTTAAACTAAAATTTGACTGCAATAATGTTGTAAACATAAATTAACTAAATATTGGACAGGAAATAAAAAAATTAATTCAAAATAAAGCAAGAAATTAAGTTAATTTGATAATATTCAATTAAAAATTGAAATTATCTTATGTCAGGGTCAAAAACGCCACCTTTTTTAGCGATGCAGTACGTCAATCGATTATAAAACGACCTTCTCGTGTTCGACAACATTTCAATGGAAATACTATTAAATGCTTGCCTAATTTTAACACAAAGCTCTTCTAAATTAGTAGCCCGTTCATTTTCGTGCCTATAAATTTGTTCTTTTAGGTATCCCCAAAGAAAAAAATCATTGGGGGCTAAATCGGGGCTTCTGGCGGGCCATTTAATAGTATCGTTTCCACTGATTGTTCGATCAGGGAAAGACGTTTCGAGAAATTGACGTACCACTACTGCGTTATGAGCGGGACAACCATCCTGTTGAAACCAAACTTGTTCTAAATTGATATTGAGCCCTCGAATAGCAGGAAGAACTTCATCCCTCAAAAGATTAAGGTATTTGTTGGCATTAAGGTTTCCATCGATAAAAAAAGGGCCCATAATTAAATCACCTAAAATGCCAGCCCATACATTTACCTTTTGAGGGTATTGTGTATGTGTTGGTATGCTTATGTGCTTATTTTCTTTCGAATAACCCACTGTAATGGACGGATTATGTTTACCACAAATAGAGAAAGAGGACTCATCTGAAAACAAAATAACTGCTAATAAACATTTCGTCCCGATTTGTCCTTTCCAATACTTCATGGCAAAATTCCATCCGTCTCTCATGGTCCTGTGGGAAAATTTTTTGAGTTTTTGCAACTTATAGCACTTGTACTTATTTCTTTTTACAATTCTTCTAACCCTTAAAGGCTCAACACCCGTTTCTTTGGCAATGGTTGTACTATTGCAAGGAAAGTTCATTTCAGCAACAGCACAAACATTAACCTCTCGAAGCTCCCTTTCTTCGCCTAGCGGTCTAACAACAGGTGGTTGCTCATTTGCGTAGCATTTCCTGCAATTTTGCAAGCACCCAAAGGTCTCAAACCTATGGATAATTGCAAAAATTGTGCTGCGCACGGGAATAGGCCGATTTTTGAACGTGAGTGCAATTTTGCCTGATATTTCATCGACAGAACTGCCGGCATAATACCACTTAATAATTTGCTTTTTTCAACACATTTTAACAAGAAAATAGCGAGCGGTTTTAAATTTAATCTTTGCTGATTAAGCAGGAAGCTAGGAATAAAAATAACGTTATCGTTAAAAATGCTTGGTGCTGTGTGATGGGGATAAGAATTGTCTCGTTTTTCGATGAACGAGCGGAGAGCCGTGCGGCAGAGATATCAATGTTGCCAAACGTATTAATTTGTAGCGTATTGGAAACGGCATGTATTGTGCCCTCTGTCTGTCTCATGCGGACTCCATATGTCCCCTCTCGCTTACGCTCATAGACTATTTCCTATAGGCGAGGTTTGAATGATTATATCTGTATACTGTGTTTTAATGTACACTGTATATACAAGGCGAAAGGTAATAATCAAATATTAAATAATTAATAATCAGAATTATTTCACATTAAATATTAGGATTTAGAAAATAATTGCGTTTAAGTAATATACAGTGCTTTCATTTCAAAACGATCCACCCTTAATAACTTTCTTAAAAAAAAAAAAAAAAAAAAACACGTCAAATTAGATATACAGGGGGACGTTTAATTATGCATTTACTGAAGTTCTGTCAATCACCTCCTCACCTCCAGCTAACCTCACTTTAATATGTCAAATGGGAACCCCCATCGTGTAATACATCATAGTAAGGAGCGTAAAATTCTCTATTCAACGGTACCAAAAAAATGAAATCGGTAAATGTATAAGCAAATAGTTAGCGAAAATGTCTAGAAATAATGAATATTTTATTTACGCCAAACTTTGGTATGTCAAATGGCTTAAAACATGGGTTGTCCACTTCAAGAGAACTCTCCCCTATAATGAATCCACAGTTATTAAAAATGATGGTGTAGTTTAGTAAAAAATACTTAAATGCTACCTATAATATAATCAAATTTCCTGAATTTAATAATATTAAATGTACTTTTAATATAAATAATAATGATTTTGACATTACTAGCATTTAAAGATCACCTTCAATAAACCAAAATTGCAAGATTTAGTATTCACATTTTTACCGCTAAATTTATGCCAAAATGAAATAACGGTGAGAGGTTTGTACAAGATACAATACCTTAATTTTATTATGCAGAGTGGATTTTTTTAATGCATAAATAAGCCTACTAGGGTATTATTGACCTCCTAAACTTGCATCGATCATGTCTTTAAAAATTAAAAATTAAAACTTAAAAAAGACTAAAATAAAGCCACTAGTGCTACGAAGCGCAGTAACTGATCATTTCTTATATGTTCTTCCTTTAAAGAACGAAATAATGTAAAAAAAAATTATAGAAAGATCAATAATTATACTAATCGAAACAAGGACCTGAAGAGAGAGAAACATAAGCAGAAATCAAAAACAATAATTATAGTGTTGATGAAGCCTATTTAAATTTTATAAATAAATTAAATGAGTATACAGAGAAAAATTGTAGCTCTATAAAACTTACACGCAAAAATCGGAAAAGAAAACCTTGGATTACTCAGGTTTTAATAAATTCGATAATTCAGGAAGACAAAATAAAAAAAAATTTATACATAATTCGCAGCGTACTGAAAAAGATATCAGAAATTAAAACAGGTTTAGAAACTTCATAACTAAACTTAATTAAAACAGCAAAAAAAAATTATTACAAGTCAAAGATAAACTCCAACCAATCGAAAAATGATTATAAACAAATTTGTAACTTCAACAACGAGGCTACAAATACACAAAAATAAAAACAAAAAAATAATAGATATCAATTAAAAATAAACAGCTCATTTATAACTAGTAAAAATGAGGTAGGTGAAACGTTTAATAATTTTTTTATTAATGTTTAAAAATCCATTCAGGATAACATTGACACAAATCTAGATATTAGGTATATAAATAACTTAAATGCAGACTCTTTTTTTGAGCCCTGTACCAAACAATGAATCTATTAAACAATTAAATTCATTGAAAAACCATTTGGCTCCAGGAAAAGACAAAATTACCACAGTTTTGATTAAAAAATTTATAGGCGCATTTTGAAAACTTTATTTCATTCAACTAATATATCCTTTAGTACCTCTGTTGTTTGATCTAAGCGGAAAACATTAATTGTCAAATCTGTATATAATTCTTGAAATAAAAAAGATATAAATAATTATAGGCTAATATCTGTTATCAAAAATCTTAGAAAAAAGTTTATTGGAAAAAATTATGGCATTTTTAGCTTCCAGGAATTTACTTTACTTTAAGCAATTTGGGTTTACTGAAAACAAAAATACTGAGGATGCCATTTTCGAACTTTTAAATAATATTAAACCTAACTTTACAAATAAAAAAGAAAAATTTGGCAGTGTTTATGAACTTAACAAAGGCTTTCGACACAGTTTCTCACAAGAAAACTCAAGGATGATCATTACTTAGGAACGGCAATATTTTAAAAGTTCTTTAATAAGCTTCCCGTAATTATTAAAGCTCTATCAGTAAAGAGTAAAATTAAATTTAAAAAAGATACAATGAAATTTTTGCTTCATAATCAACATATTATATGTATATTATATATATATTACATTTTATTATATTACATATTATATGGTTTGGCTTGGTCATTAAGTATTAAGAATAAATAATTTACTAACAATTAAAATTTTAGCAATAAAATTAATGACTACTGAGTAACAAAACATAAGACCGCTACAAAACACTTGATGCTCGCTCACAAATAAATTTATTTATTACCTTTCTTATAAAAACTCAGTGTATTCCTCTACACTCGTGCTTCCTGGAAAAACCTGGAAACTTTGGCGCCTTCCTAACAGTCTTTACGTGTCTGTAATAACGAGACAGACATTTCTATAGGAGAAATTCGGAAGCGTCGAAAGCACCAAAATATAATGATTTCCTTCTTCGGCGAGACATTCCGGGTATATTATAGAATTCTTTGGGAAAATAAAGCGGTTAAATGTGAATTTCGCTTTTGATATTGAAATGTAGAAGTCGTCGGTCTTCAACTAAGGTAGACTTACATAAATTTATATTTAAGGTGCATACATTAAAATTTAAATTGCATGTTTTTGATATTTTTTGCTTCTGGAGAAATTTTGAAAGTTTATTTAAAAGAATATTTTGGTAGTAATTTTCTTTTGGGTAAAAAATAAGCAAAAAAAATAACAATTTCTTATGCATATTTAGAATACCAGTATACAAGACAAGCTTCGGTTTAACAAACATAACAACCCATGCAACCAAATGACGTCTCAAAACCGTGACAAAAACGTCAGCAGATTGCTTTAATGAGGCTTTTACATGACGTCATATTAACTACAAAAATCACGTGAATCAGTCCCACCAAAAAAAAAAGTGAGTTCTTGTTATGGTTAATTCTTGCATTAAACAGTCAAGATCGCGTCTATCTGAGAAGCATTGTATTAAAGAGGTTTTTAAATCTTCCCAGGTCCTGTAATATTTCTGTCCTGTTGCCTACTAAAACTTCAGCTCTACCAGATAATTTTTCTTGGAAAGATTCAAAGATGTGTTTTATTAATTCAGCGTCATTTAAAGAACGATAACTATTATAAACACTATTGCATCTAAAAAATAAATGTGTTTAGGGTAATTACATCACCATCATATGATTTAATTTTATCTAATTTAAATTTTAATAAATCTCAGTTTAGTTCAGGGTTTTTGTAAGGCTACTTGGGTTGTCATTTTACAATTTTTAAATGAATTAATTATATTTAATATATCGTTATCTGAGCTATTTAAATCGCAGAATAGTTATTTGTGCTATACAAATATTAATCAATTTATATTCCATATGTAAAAACTTAATAAATTATCCTTATTAAAATCTTAAACATAGGGTAAAATAAGGGCAAAAGGGAAGTGGCATTTACCTTTCTCAATTCTATTATTACTGTGCCCATACACCATGTCTAGACCACACCGTTCTTCTATTTATACTGTGCCTGAAGGGGTTGAAACTCCACGTTGAAGGGTTTCTTGTCCACAATGGAAAGCACTTTTCAACGGACACAATCCTACCGAATGCGCCAATTATGTATATTGTGGTGAAATTCCTATTTTTAAAACTTTTTATTATAATTAAATATACAGAGTGACATAATGTACTTAGACTACTACAGGTATAAAGAATGAGCTTAAAAGCTACGATTATACAGGGTGTTCATTTGAAAACTTCCCACCACGGATTTATCGAAAACCACTATTTAAAAAAAAAACGCCGAAATACGTCAAAAGGTTTGTCAAGGGGGACAACTTTCTAACCTAAAATTACTTCACCCTCTTTCACCCTCTGCCCCCCAGGGTCATCCCCTTAAAAATTTTAAATAGCAAGGGGTATCGAGTAATAGCTTGTTTAAAAGGTATTTCAAAGTCTTTTATTTAGACGTTTGATTTTTTTAAATCGGTCGATTCGTTTTTGAGAAAATTAGAAAAATCTTTATTTATCTTAATTTGTTCAGATAGAAAACAAAAATATGAAAATATCAGTTTTTATTTCAATAAGTGTTAAAAATGTTGCCCGTTAGCGTTTCCAAATCTATAATTTGTTTATATTTTAAAACGGAAACTACCAACATAAACAGCAATTCCGAAGATTAGACGTGGAAAAAACTAAATAACAACCTGAATTTTTTTCCGAATTCTTTTCATCAACACAGATATCCTGGGCGAACTGTGTTTATTGCTATACCTGCTTAGTTATTTATAGTTGCTAAGGAAAATAAAGAATTTATTTTGCCGTCAGTTACATTTGTGACAGTCTTGGAATAGTGAAAATTTATTTGTTGAATTGAAAATTTTAGTTCCAAAATGGTTTACACACTAGCCGAAAGAGTGGAAATTGTTCTAATTTATGGTGCCCAAAATCAATGTGCTCGGCAAACTGCCGTCACGTTTAACACCAGACATCCGGAGAAGATAATTTCGCATAGGTATGTTTTGGACCTTGTTACTAAGTTTACTGAAACTGGATCTGAATTTTGGATGAAGCCGCTTAAGTTGAAGTTTTGGGTCATTTTGGAATAAATCCTAATACCTCATTACGCAAAATTGTTGCTGCCACTGGTATTTCATTAGGCTCTGTTCACACAGTTACCAAACTTCATAAATTTCATCCATTCAAAATGAAAATATTGCAAGAGTTAACCGAAGACGATTTCGATAGGCGAGTTGAGTTTTGTGAAAAAATGACTGAAGCGATTTATGATAATACTATTCATGTAAAGAATATATGCTTCAGCGATGAATGCACATTTTATCTTAATGGATTTGTTATAAGCATAACTGTGGATATTGGAGCAATGAAAATCCCCATGCATTTGTAGAAGGGCATACCCAGTACCCTCAAAAAATTAATGTATGGGCAGGCATTTTAGGAAATAAAGTGATTGGGCCATTATTCATTAACGGAAATTTAAATGGAGACATTTAAAGTCCAGTTCAGAGATCTATTAGAATCTTTGATGTGTCGCAGATGCCGCACTGACTAGTCCGTACGCCTTTGTCGTATTTATTGTCACATGATGTACATGTTTAAATGGCAAAAATTTATACTGTTTATCTATGAAATCATTTTAAATTTACGTCGTAAAACTCCATGTTTTATACTATTTTTTCTTTCGAAAATGTCCATTTTTAGAAATAACATTACAAGAAAATAATATCAAAAAATTGACCGCGGACTAAAATCCAAGCATCTTACAAAATATTTTAAACACTGCCAGCACTCACAGACTTGTCACCTCTTTTTAGCCAGTCTATTAAACAAAGATAAAACACCTGCGTTCTGGCGATTCCTACTTTAGGATGTGCAAGTGATTGTGTATCTCTCTTTATCCCACTGATTTTGAGAATTACGGGGCCGTACCCAATTAAATTTTTGGGTTGTTTTTGTATTACTTTCGACGTGTTTGTAAAAAGATATTTAAGGATGGGTCTATCGCCTTTAAAATAGTTGTTGGATGGGTCTATCACCTTTAATAGTTGGGAGGGGGGTCATGTGAGGCTATTATTATTTGATGGGTTTTGCCGGTATTGCTTTTTACACCTTTATGAAAGTGGTGAATTTTGAATTTGGCCTGTATTCGTCTAGATTTTTTGCAGTTTTTACTGTGAGAAAGTGTGTTTTTTTTAAATTTGTGTTTGTGGATTTGTTTTGGTATTGTACCTAAAGACCTTAAAATGTTTCGACCCTGGGAAAATATGGCAAATGAAGAGCAAAGTGTTTGTGCGGGCTTATGGGCACCGTGGATGCATAAGAAAGACAACAACATTTGTGATGAAAGCAATAAGAGTGATCTGGACAGTGATATAGACTTACATAGTTCTGATAGTTCATTTTCTAGTGTTGAGAAAGCAAAAAGAAGTAAGGGAAGTAGAAGCTACAGGGGAAAGTCAAGCAGTTTTAAAACGTAATTGTTTAAATACGGACGCCAAACAAATTTATCTAAATGTCTATAACAATCTAAGGAATGATCCTCAGTTCACAAATAATTTTAGTGCTTTGCAAAAAACAGCGTTTTTAACAGGGGTTCCCTATAGTACAATATGCCTGTAAAAAAATGGATTAAAGACAGAATAAAAAGAAAAGATGCAAGACAATCAAAGGGACTTGACATGTATATTGCCAAATTGCTAAGAAAAGGTGTGTATTCTAATATAGTAATTCTTTGATATTTATTTTCTATTATTGTGTAATTCAATAACAATGAGGTTCTGACCATAGAGATGGTTAGGGTCACCTTATCGGCAAGGGGCATTTCTCAGTCTCAACCTTGCGGAGATACCTGATAAAACTTGGATTTAAGCTTAAGATGGTTAACAAAAGAGCTGCTGTAATGGAATTGTCAGGTGGTGTATATGTCGTAGCCAGATTACAAAACCTGTCGTTTTATAAAGCGACTAGATTGTCAAATATTAATTGTCAACTCATTATTTTGCTATCTGGCTAGCCATTTTATAAAACGACTAGGCGTTTTATAAAACTACGCTGACTGCTTGGCCCGATCATTAAAGGCTAAAAAGACATTTCATCGTTTGATATTATGACATTGTGACGAGTGATGCATTTTAGTCTTTTAAAAAACGGCGGCCAGTATTAGCCAGATACTCAAATTTGATCCATAATTTCAGTTTTGCTTGGTTCGTTTAGTTACAACTCTTCTTGGTTTGTTTATTACTCTAAAAATATGGATCCTCCAAATATGTATGCTGATATCAATAATTTATATTTTATTAAATACTTTTAAATAGAATTCGTATTTTACAAACCGACTGAAATACTCCACCCGCAAGAATGTAGTACGGTGAAAACATTACCGTTTGACATTCTGGCAAAGTTGTCATGGTCGTTTCATAAAACGCCTAGTCGTTTTATAAAATAGCTAGCCAGATAGCAAAATAATGAGTTGACAATTAATATTTGACAATCTGGCTGCCGTTTATAAAACGACTAGGCATTTTATAAAACGACAGCTTTTATAATCTGGCTTCGACATATAGAATATTTGAAGAAAATTTAAAAAATTTTGGAGTAAGAAAGATCCATATATTATTTAGCCGAAACATGGTATGATACATTTATGATTGATGTATGATTTCCATTCTCTAAGAAAAAGTCCATTTTTTGCCATAGTAAGAAAACCATATTTTTATTAATTAAAAAAATTTAAATGTTTGTTTTTTACAGCTTACTGCCCCTGTTTGTCCTTCAGTGACACAATAAAGACGGCTTCTTCTACCATTCTCTGGAAAATCTCTTTTTTGATATGGTAAGAAAAACACTGTTTTTATTAAGAAAACATGTCTAAAATTTTGTTTTTTACAGCTTACTGCCCCTGTTGTCCTTCAGCGACACAATAAAGACTGCTTCTTTCTCTATTCTCTGGAAAAAAGTTCCTTTTTACCAAAGTAAGAAATCCCTTTTTTTATTAATTAAACAAGTTTAAAGTTTGTTTCTTTCAGATTACTGCTCCTGTTTGTCCTTCAGCGACACAATAAAGTATATATAATGTAATGCTTTTGTATCCATATGCTGATGTGTGAGATGAAGTTGAAATCCATAGCAGCAACAGAGAAACTGTTTCCTTCCTTAATGGAAGAAACTGTTAAAAAACAAAGGCAAAAAAACAGAATTTAGAAAATTGTATTAACTCTTTGGGCCAGATTCAAAAAAAGTGGTTACATTTATAAAAGTATTTAGTATCCTCACTGTAGTTTTAGGATCCAGTATAGTTAAAATGTAGTGTTTTGTATAAGATTTTTAGTTTTTAGTATAAGCATTTATTTTTGTTAATTTTCATTTAATCTCTCCTAATATGCACAATAACTAAATATGATCTAAAGTGTGTTTTTTTTATAAGTAAACATGTGTCTTTTACACGCATAATATAGATAGCTAGATGATTTTGAATATAAAAGTTTATAAAAATATACTTCCACTTTTCTGACTACATAATTACTTTTTATCAAAAGAAATTGGTACTTAATATAGAGATAGGGGTTTTCATGAGTATATTATTATAATAATATATCATAAGTAATAATTAAAAAAAAAACAATAATAAAGGACATTGAATATAGCAGCCAAAATCCCCATTAATAATCACCACCAAGTAAAAATAAATCTCAATACCCAAAAAATGAAAATATATAAAATTTGAAGACAAACCAAAACATTTTACCCTTTTGTGTCAAAAAGTAAATATTTAATACCTTAATCCACACAATAAATGGGCCTAAGTAATTCATACCACCCATTCTCTCATCACTTGTTATAAACACCCCATTGATGGCGCTAAAAACTAACTTATTAAATTAAAATTTTTGGTTAAACTCATTTTACGTACTTAAATCTTATATTTAAATTAAATATTATCTTGCTATCAACTATCCTGAATTTCTACCTTAATAAAACTAAACCCAAAAATCCCGAATAATAAAGTTTTAAATACAAATAAATTTTAAGGCCGGGCCTGTGCAACTTTTCACGCTGAAGTGGCCGCGATTGAGGTCAGACGTTTAACAAAATAGTACGTGGGCGCATGTAGTCAAATTTTACGAATCAAATGTATAAATTCTTAAAAAAAAATGCTTAAAACATTTATTTATTTATTTAATGGAATGATTAAATATCTCTTAGAATATTACTTTATGACTCTTTCCACATACAATTTTTCGATTTAAACATGCTTGTCATGTGACAATGGCACAACGGACTATTCGCGGTATATCAAAGATTCTAATAGATCTCTGAACTGAAATATATTTGGATATGTTGGAAAATACCATCAATCCGCTTATCACTGAATTGATTGAAAACCAAATCGATGATGATGGAAACCCTATACTTGATGAGGCTGAAATATGTTTTCCAGCAAGACGGCGCTCCTCCTCACTAGGTTCGTTCCGTTCGGCAATGGCTAGACGACGAGTTTTCAGATAAATGGATAGGGCGAGGGGGGCCTATAGAATGACCTGCTAGATCTCCTGATATAATGCCGTTAGACTTTTTTCTATGGGGTCATTTGAAATCTATTGTGTTTACTCCCCAACCTAAAAGTTTGGATGAACTTCGTCAACGCATCATCGACAGCTGCCATGATATCCCACAACATGTTTTTGAAAATGTCTGTCGGGAATTTGAACATCGCCTATATCATTGTTTTGCCAAAAATGGGCAGCATTTTGAACACTTATTGAAATAAAAACTGATATTTTCATGTTTTTTGTTTTCTATCTGAACAAATTAAGATAAACAAAGATTTTTCTAATTTTCTCGAAAACGAATCGATCGATTTAAAAAAATCGAACGTCAAAATAAAAGACTTCGAAGGACCTTTTTAACAAGCTATTACTCGATACCCCTTGCCATTTAAATTTTTTAAGGGGATGACCCTTGGGGGCAATGGGTGAAAGGGGGTGAAGTAATTTTAGGTTAGAAAGTTGTCCCTCTTGACAAACCTTTTGACGTATTTCGGCGTTTTTTTTTAAACAGTGGTTTTCGATAAATCCATGGTGGGAAGTTTTCAAATAAACACCCTGCACATGTTTAGTTACAAAGATACAGGGTGTTAAAGTTAAGATTAATTATTTGTTTATTTATCAAAACTTTTAAACTACCATCTCAATTTTAATAAAATATTGCATGCAGCTTATTGCTGTGAATTTTTAATTACTGATGAAGCCAATTTTCAAAAAAACTGCCAGCGGCGTAACAAAGGAGGGACTTGGTCATTTTTTGTCTTAAATCTGCGGGGTGCTAATATACAGGATCTTTCCTAACTACGGTACGAAACTATACAGGGTTATTCGTTAGGTCGTTTTATGAAAAAAAGTTTCTATGAACGTATGTCGGGAGTTGCTTCGTTTCTGAGATACAGGGCGATGAAGGTTTAAAAAAATCACGGTATTTTAAAAATACTATAACTGTTCTTAAACCGATTTGGTTGAAATTTGGTGCAGTTATTTAAAGTTATAAGACGCTAATTTAGCTGTAACAAAATTGAAATTATTAGGTCCAGTAGCGTGTCAGTGAGCACCACATGCTTATTGTTGAGAAAAAAACAAGGCCAATAATTGTTTTGCAGCTTTTTATTTATTTTTGTATTTAAGCAACTAAAAATACAACTTTTTCGTATCTTATATTATCTTTATATCTGGCTTTGTTTTCGAAAAAAAAAAAAAGTATCTTTAACTCATTCTAAAAATTATCCATGGAAGTAAATAAGCAAAATGCCCACCTTCTGATAAAATACACGACTGCAAACGATTTATCATTGAGTGTCTGACACGCTCAAAAATACCTGGAGTATCCCTTATGATATTGCAATTGACAATTATCCGATTCCTCAAGTCATTCACATCTAGAACAGGATACAAAACACGCCACTGGACCTAATAATTTCAATTTTGTTACAGCTAAATAAGCGTCTTATAACTTCAAATAACTGCACCAAATTTCAACCAAATCGGTTTAAGTATAGTTATAGTATTTTTAAAATACCGTTATTTTTTTGAACCTTCATCGCCCTGTATCTCAGAAACAAAGCAACTCCTGACATACGTTCATAAGAACTTTTTTTCATAAAACGACCTAACGATTCACCCTGTATAGTTTTGTACTGTAGTTAGGAAACACCCTGTATTTTCTAACAAGAAATCAGCTGTTAGATTCTCTATTTAATTTGGAAAAAAAAAGTTACTCTTGCAAATTTAAGATCTAAGGCTCTGTTTTTAAAATATCCTAACTTAATTGTTCAGAAAAACCTGCTTAAATGTTGCAAAATTTATAAACAAAAGGAAATCAGGCTTGGATTTGTAAAAACGTTTAATATAAAAGATGATCAAAAGTTATCGTAAGTCATTATTTCATTTGATAGGTTTATGATTCAAGCCTAATTTTTTTTGCAGCATTTTAACTGGCGTTTCTGTAAAATTAAACTAGGATATTTTAAAAACAGTGCCTTAAATCATAATTTTGCAAGAGTGACTTTTTTGCGAAATTAAATGAAGAATCTAACAGTTGACTACTTATAAAAAAAATATTTTATCACCGCAGATTTGGGACAAAAAAAGAACCAAGTCCTTCCGTATGTTACGCCACTGGCAATTTTTTAAAAAATTGGCTTCATCAGTAATTGACAATTACACTACAATAACCTGCATGTGAAATTTAATTAAAATTGAGCTGGTAGTTTAAAAGTTATTAAAAATATTAAATAATTATTCTTAACGATAACACCTTGTATCTTTTTTAATAAACATTTCTGAGAAAAATTTTATACTGAAAGTCTAAATCTCTATCGAAAGTCTATTTATCTATCTATTCTTTATAAACTCTCTTTCACATATTAAAATTAATGACGTAATAACTGGACCACCCTGTATAAATCGCAACATCTCTGGTGAATAATCGACTAATAAATGAGATAAAACTGTGGACTGTATAAAAAGAGAAATTTTGATATTATTCACAATTGAGCGACGAAACAAAGGGGCCTTAACTACTTACCCGTGAGGATCTAGTTGCTGGATCTTCGTGCACTTTATAGTTCTCATGAATTTGAGGCGCCTCTGTTTACACTAATTTTGAGTTTGTAGAATTAAGGTTTTTGTGGTACCCGAAAAGATGGTGGTACTTTCAACGAACAAAACGAGAGAGATACTGCCGCTTATTGCAATCCAAAATTCTTCGCGCATAGCGCATATGTCGCATAGGCCATCTTTTTTACTAACGCGCAAAGATACCGGATGCATTGATATATTAAAGATACTTTATTCATTCCTTGCAATAATCAATTATAGATTAATTTTACTGATATCAATCCCAACAAAAAATAATTCTCCAAACTATAAAGTATTGACCAATCTCATTGAAATTATACGTAGAATACTGAAACGCAGCGGTCGAAATATTTATCGATAACAGACGTAAACAAATATGGCGATGCATAATTTTACATAGTTCTACGTTTGTTTTTACATTAATAAAGGGTTTTTTGATTTGACTAACAATACTGACGATGTACTGCAGCTATTAAAATACGACACATGCGAAAAAAATAATTCATCCACATTTCTTTACGACTGCGATTATTCAAATGAAACACACTTAATTTATCCATTACCTCTAATATCTAACAAACGTCGTCCAAACAGTAGACTACTGTACCGTACAGTCCGCCATACTCCTCTAACCCAGTACTATAATGTAAAAGAGCAGACATTTTATAATATGTTCCTTCTTTTACAACCCTTAGATAGGTCGAAAATTTAACTTTAAAACGAAACTATGAGTCCCGGGGACTCACATTTAAAATTGGCTAAAAAAAATATTATTCTTAATGATATCATAAACTACTATTTTTTTTGTTACAATATAAGTATTTTCGTTAAATAAAACGATAATTATATAAAAAAAACTTTATTCTAATAACTGAAACACTGCATTTACTAAAATAGGAACATAAAGTGTATGCTTATTGTTATATCAAATAAAAAAATGTAAGAAAACAAAAACCTTATAATATTCTATAAAACACAAACATATAATACACTAAAAAAAATAAAAAAAAATATTAGTTTTGGTAACATATATCACAAGAAAAAACGTGCATATGCTAAACATGTAAAAAAAAATATTCTCTTTGTACGCAATTATTGCAATTTTTTTTTGCGCATGACAAACAAATGGGTTTAAAACATTTACAGCAAAGGTATGCTGTTTTTGTTCTTTTTTTATAATGACATAAGGTACAATATTGTCTTTGGTCTCTTGGAGGTTTCTCAATTCTTGGGTCAACTTCTTCTGGTACTTCTATGGCTATGATATTTGATATTGAGGTTCGTAGCTGGCGAGGAATCTTTGTGTTGTATAGGCGACTTCTAAGATTATTTTCATTAAGATTAGCAGCCAACTTTTAAAAAATTAAGTCTGGATACCTTTTATTAGCCCTTTTATGGCTTTGGTGCAGTATATAGGCATTTAGACCAGCCATATCTAAAATTCTAAAAAATATAGCCATGGGCTAACGTGTATTCTGCGGCTACAGCTGTAAATCGAACACTTCTGGTCAACAGAATCGACACCTCCTTTTGTATTGTTGTAATCTTCTATAATGATGGGTTTACCAGTATTGGGACCAATTTCATTACTATGGTGCATAGAAGAATAAAGAACCACCGCTTTATTTTTCTTTGGGACGTAACTTACTAAGGTACAATGATTTGTAAATCCAAATAATGCAGTGCCAACATCTCTATTTTTATTGGGAAGTAACTCTTTAGTAATTATGGCTTTATTCTTTTTTAGAGTCCCAATTTTAGTTAGTTTCCGTTCTCGTAGAGAAGTAAGTAGCTCAATTGAAGAGTACCAATTGTCTGTTGTTACATTGCAGTTTGAGTTGAAGATAGGCCTACAAAGCCGCAAAACCGCTTGGGTGGGAATAGACTTTCTTATGTCTTCTGGAAGTGACTTGCTTGCATCAGAACCTTTTCCAGTATACAAATAGGTATTACAAATGTAATGAGTCCTAGAATCTGCTAAGCATTGCATTTTGAGGCCATATTTGGCGGGTTTGCTAGGCATATACATTTTAAATTTGCATCTTCCTCTAAATGCAATAAGCATTTCATCAACTGTCGCATTGGCGCCAATACTATAGCACTTTTGAGAATTTTCATTGAATAAATCCAAGACTTCAGAAATAGCGCATCCTGGATCTACAATTTTGCGTGCTTCTCGGTTCTCAAAATCATCAAATCGTAATGCGACCAGTAATGCACAGAATCTTTTCATTAACATAGAGGTTCTAAAGATTTCACGCTCAGTTCCATCTGTAGCAAATAGTGAAAGTATACTTTCGCGATTAGACTTGAACACTGCACTATAGAAAAGAAGGGAAAAAAGGGCTTTCAGCTCAATAATATTGCATTCTCTAAAATTGTAATCCCTAACATGTTTTGATCTTATTTTTTCAAGTTTTTTGTTAGTCCATTTTAGAACAATATCCATCATACGTAGATTAAAAATGTGTTGAAAAGACTCCAATGGGCTAAATGGATTTTCTTGAGCATCTTCTCTAATTCTGGATCTGAATCATTGGACATTTCTGATTCTGTTTGATGTTCACTTTCAATATAATCACCATCATCAATATCTGATAGCAGCTCTTCTAGTACATGTTCTTGTGGCTGAGTACCAGCATCATCCTCATTTTCGTCCAAAGCTTTCAACTCCCTTAGCCAGGTACTAATTCACCTTACTTGGGTCAGGTAAATTTGCCATTTTTTGCCTAAAAACAAAATATTTATGTAAATATAATCGTACCGTAACAATACACCATGAGTCCGTGGGAGTCCCACGGACTCATGGTGTACTCACCTCCGGATGATACGTCCCGTAAATAATTTTTCGAAGGAGCCATCCGTCCGGCGGTCAATTCGAGATCTGACTGCAGGAAGGTTCTGTAACGCACGGTGGATTAGGCGCAAAAGAGTGGGGGTCACGAGCGAATAAAATTTCAGTATGAGTCCCCAGGACTCAGGTGTCTAATTAAGGGTTAAATATTACAAAAAATAAAAATAAACTAAAATCTAAAATTTCAGAGAAGCATGAAAAAAAACATATTTACAAGATTAGTACAGTATCACATGCCTCCCCAGTTTAAGCCTGTTTGATTAAAAAGATTGATGACATAAATGGGACGTCTATTACTGACCATTTAAAGAAGTTAATACTGGCGACATTTTAGCGACCCTTCTACTGACCTATTCTTTTATTGTTATATTTCTAAAGAGCCTACATTTTTTATACAGAGCTCTCAAATTTAGTAAAATAGGTATATCTGGTGGCTCATCATTTACACTGTATTTACAATCGTCACTTAAATTTATAATAAGAATGTAATAGTCTTTTTCCTGTAAATATAAAACTGTAGTCCGAAAAATGCAATATTATTTATATCTATTTTCTTTTTCATTATCATATGATTTGATTTTCACTCACTATGATTTTATTTTAAATTAAGCTATTGAAAATCAAAATGCAAAAAACCTCTCAAGTACTTTTTATTCTTTTTTTAAGTATTCATACATCAACTTCTTAATAATAAAATGGTTATTATTTTATTAGAAGTTAAACGAAATAAAATATTTATTATGCTTAGCCGTACATCCTAAAATTAACAAATAATATAATACATAATGGTACTTTTCACAAATAAACAGCAATTCTAGTTCAACTCTTATGCTAATATTATTGTTATTGCAAAGGATGAGCTAATTATACTAACTAAATTTTCTAATTTTTGACTATTCTAACTTTGATTTAAATAAATAATTTAAATAAATAAAATATTTATTATGTTTAGCCCTAAAGCTACTTCCTAAAATTAACAAATAATATTATACATAATGGTACTTTTCACAAATAAACAGCAATTCTAGTTCAACTCTTATGCTAATATTATTGTTATTGCAAAGAATGAGTTCATTATACTAACTAAATTTTCTAATTTTTGAGTATTCTAACTTTGATTTAAATAAATAATTCTGACTTGTCTTACAAAACCCCTTATTGATACTGCATTTTTAACAACCACTGGTAATGCATTAAAAAGTCTTAAGCAATCACCGACATTTTTGCATATAAGATGTCCTAGCAAATTCTATGTCATATGTGTCACGTAATCTTACATTATGGAAGTGCCTATCGACCTGGAAACTAAACACTCTTGCAAATATTCAGGTAATAATTAATGTTTAATTTTAGAAATAAAGAGAACAGTTGACATCTCTATGCTTTGCTCCACTAAAAGCCATCCAAGTGTCTTCAGCATCAAGTCAATAGGCGGTTTCGTGTACATATCAATATAGTTCTCGTAGCCTTTTATTTTATTTTAAAATACTTGAAGTCTTTGAATATCAACTTTTTTACATGATATTAAAAATGAAATGGAATAATTCAAATGTGGATATACAGGGTGTTTCAAAACTCAAGGTCCAAACTGAAAGGGGGTGTAGGGGAGCCTATTTGGAATCAAAATAACCCCCTATGTTGTCATCCGATTTTTGATGGTTTAGAAGTTATAGCTGTTTTTCACTTTTTTGCTATAATTTACTTCTGGCTTAAAAAATTATTTTTTTTAATGTCTGAGGATTTATTTTTTAAATATATTTTTTTAGTATTTTATTTAAAAACTGTCAAGTCTTTTTAGTAAAAGTATATCATAAAAAAAATTTGTATTATCGCTGCAGAAAATCATGTTTAATTTTTTTGTGGTTTCTTTAAAAACAAATTTTACCGTTTTAAAGAGGCACCACAGTACAGAAAGGCGCTGCAAGAATTTAAACCAATGTTTTAAAAATTCTTACAACTTATAGCTTTTCAATAGAAACGTTTAACTTAAAGGTCTTTATCTGTTTAATATAAGTTAAGTCAATTTTTAGAAAAATGTAACGTAAAAGAAATTAAAGCTAAAATAAAACTTCGAATATTTCATTGGCATTTATTTAAAAAAGATGTTCAAAATGGCCGCCGCCGGCTCTTATACACAAACGACATCGTCTTATAAAATTTCTTTTTAAGTTTCTAAATGCTCGAGCATTGTTTCGTAAACTTGTTGCTGCATCATGCAGTTTTTGACGAAGCTGATTTTCAGTATTATTTTCCGTTTGGTATACAAGTTCTTTAAATCATCCCCATAAAAAATAGTCAAGAGGATTAAGGTCAGGTGAGCGCGGCGGCCACGATCCCACTCCTCCCCTGCCTATCCAACGATCTGGGTAAGCACCATTTAAATAGTCTCTGACTATTCGTGCACTATGCGCTGGCGCTCCGTCGTGTTGCAGCCACATTCTTGCCCGTAATTCCAGAGGCACATCTTCCAAAAGGTCATAAAGTTGGTGTTCTAAAAAATTTAGGTAGCTCTCTCCATTTAATCTGACCGGTAACTCGAAAGGACCAATCAGCCTACCACCGAGAATTCCTGCCCACAAATTTACACCAAATTCGTACTGGAAGCGATCTTGCCTTATTATTCTCGGATTTTCTACAACCCAATAGTGAAGATTGTGAATATAAAATATACCAAGTCTTTGAAATGAAGACTCATCGGACTACAAAATGCAAGCGAAAAAGTCCGGGTCTTGCAGACAGCGTCGAAGCATTTCTCTGCAAAATGCTACTCTAGGCGCGTAGTCACGGGGTAAGAGGGCTTGAACACGTTGCACGTGGTATGGATGCTGGTTGTTCCTCCGCAACATGCGATGTATCGTAGCTATAGCTAATCTAGTAGGCCTAGAAATTCTACAAATACTTGTAGAAGGGTCCGCCTCTATCAAAGCAAGCACCTCTTCATCATCCAACCGTGTCTGCCTATTTGTTGTACATCATCAGATATTTCTCCCCGCAAATATGAGTTATGTACTCGTATGAACACTCTGTGATCGGGAAAGCGTTCACGATCCGGAAAACGATCACGATACTCTCTTGCAGCAAGGCGAGCGTTCCCACCGCACAATCCATAAATGTAATGCATTTCAGCATATTCCCGTGGGGTCTACCGATCCGGCATCTCGATGCAGATGAATAATTACTTTAATGGTATAATAGGTCAGAAAACAGAAAAAAAAAATCGATTAACACGTTAGCTTAAGACAAACAAAAAACAATACAGAAAATACCAACAATAGTCGGTTTGGCTATTTAAAATGGTCCATGTGAGAATATCATTTTTGTTTGTGGCTCTTGATAGCATTCTGAATTCCAATTTGAAGGTCAAGCGCACTTAAATAGTACCAAATTTGTGGTATGCAAGCAAAAAATGTGGTATGATTTTATTTCTTTTACGTTTCATTTTTTTAAAAATTTTCTTAACATACATTGATCAAATAATAAGCACTATAAGGTAAATGTTTTTATTGAAAGACTAGAAATAGTAGGAAGTTTTTAAATATTGGTTTAAATTCCTGTAGGTCTTTGTGTACTGTGTAGTGCTTCTTTGAATTGTTAAAATTCATTTCTGAAGAATCCAAAAACAAATTAAACAAAATTTTCTGCAGCGAAACAAAAAAAAAATTACACTACACTTTAAAAAGGCTCGACATTTGTTGGAATAAAAACAAAAAAATATATTTAAAAAATAAAGCCCCAGACATAGAAAAAAATATTTTTTTAAGCCAGTGCATATAATGTGCCAGTAAGTATAAGTAAATTATAGAAAAAAACTAAAAAACAGCTATAACTTCTAAACCATCAAAAATCGGATAACAACATAGGGGGTTATTGTGATTCCAAATAGCCTCCCCTACCCCCCCTTTCAGTTTGGACCATGACTTTTAAAACACCCTGTATTAGGGTATTCCATTACAAGAAGACGACTCACTCCAGTGACTAAGAATTTGAGATATTCTGCTTGGGGCCGAAAATCATATATTTCGTTTTATTTATATTTAACTTAAGTCTATTTACACATAACCAGTTATACAAAACATCCAGTTCTGAGTATATAGTATTAGCAATCTGTTCAGAATTTTTTACTGTATATACAAATTAAAGTATCGTCTGCAAATAAACTCAGATATGTAGTATTTATCTGGATCGTTGACATACAGCACAAATAAAAGAGGTCCCAAAACACTGCCCTGTAGCACACCAATCTCACTCGCAATTGAATTAGAACACACATTATTAATTCGAGTCACATGCGCCTGATTTTTCAGGTAGTCAGCAAACCAATTAAGTGCTTTGTTGGTAATCCCATAAGTCTGCAATTTTTGAATAAGTCGTCTCCTATCAATGGTCTCGAAAGCTCGCTGTAAATATATGAAAACGCTTAGCACAATATTTTCGTCATATTGTGATGATATAAAATATAATAAAAGAACGCCATTTGGAACAAACATACTGTAGTGCTGACTCGCATGAACGTTTTTCGCGAAATCCAGATTGACCCTTAAATAAAAGTTTATTTGCCTCTTAAAATTTTCGCAGTTAAGAGCAAACCACAGTTTCCAGGATCTTGTCTATTACTGACAAATTAATCGGTCGATATTGAGCTGGCTTGCTTGGTCTAGGAACTTTCGGAATAGGTATAATAACACTGGTTTTAATTGCTTTTAGAACTTTTCCCATTGAGAGAGACACATTTATTAGGTAAAGCAGAGGATATCCAAAAACACAAAAAATTGGTTGTCAGAAACTTTACATTAAAAATATCATTAGCTGTAATTTATTTTTAAGTTTCATTACAATGTCACGAAGTTGTGCAATGTTTATATTTAAACTTGGATATGCCATTATCTACCTGATGTATTTCTTCAAAGGTGGGTACTATATTAGGTATCTCCTTGGCAATATCACTGATGCTCTTTGAATAAAATAGACTAAAATTTTCCTTGACCGAGTCAGTATCCTCCTCAAGTTCAATATTTCTGCAGGATACCATATTTCTGTTCTTTCCGCCCACAACCTCCTTCAGTGTTTGCCACACTTTCTTGCTATCCCCTCTACACTGGTCAATTATTTTTTCATAATAGTGCTTTTTCATAATTTTTTCTTTTCTTTTATTAGAACACGAACATAAACATTTTTTTTTCTTATACAAATCTCAGTCTGGATTTAGTTGGGTTACTTTAAACTTCTTATAAAGCTTCGTCTCTATCTCTTTGAGCTTGAAATACCAGCCTGTTAATTCATGGTTGTGTTCGGCTGAGATTTCCTTCTAACGGTACTAGTCTATCTATAATTTCTGTTATGTTTGTTATTATATTTTGGCACAAAACATCTACATTCGTTGATGAATAATTCCAAACCTTGCTGTACAAATCAGCTATAACAGCATCCATGCTTTCTGTATTAAACCGGCACTTATTGTCTTTTTGAAATCTTTTTCTACCTATAATATACATCCAATTATATGGTGATATGAAATTTGTGGAAAATTCCGTCCGTGACTTCCCTGAGTGAGTAGTTGTTGGTAAAGATTAAATTAATTAATGTCGCTGATGTATTAGCCACTCTGGTACAATCCTTAATAATTTGCATAAAACTTGCATCAGATGCAATGTTATTTAATTTAATTTTGCTTAAATTTTCGCTTTCAAAACGTATATTAAAATCACCCAAAAAAATAGGCTGGTAGATTGTAATTAAATTGTCTTCCAGCAATTCTTCGAAAAATCTAAAAAATAAATCCGTACTCTAAATGTTACCGTTAGGAGATCTATACAGGGCTCCAACAATAATATGCTCTTTTTAATTTGCACCCTCAAACACAGAAACCAAAAATGACCCTGGGAAACAATATTTTTTATCACTGTACATGAAATGTGATTTTTAACATAATTATGAATATTCTACCTAACCTCACTGAGATTGTTTGTTTATTTTTTGGCCTCTGATAATTTTTGTGAACTTTTTACTCTAAATTGAATATTAATTATTAGTTTTGGTTTAGTGGTGTGTGTTCTCGTCCCCTATTTCCGAGATCCTATAAGAACTGCTATTTCTAGTTCTATTTGAAAGTTAAAATTGTTTTTTTTTAAATCTAACCTCAAAATGAGTGGCACATGCACCAGATGTCTTCATTCATGTATTTTTAAGAAACCAGCAAAGAGTTCCACCGATATGTTTGGATATCCATGTGATTTGTGCAAGAATGTCTTGTGTAAATCTTGCTCCAGAATAAGTACTAAGGAACAAAGAACACTTATTCTCTCCAGTCGAGCTATGCCTTATGTGTGTAAGGATTGCTTTCCTAATCTCATTGACTTGTTTGGCTTGGTGAATCGTGTTTCTTACTTGGAAACTGAAGTTCGAGATATCAAAAACAAAACAGATAAGTGTTTAGAATTCGGCTCCATGATCAATGAACTTAAAAAAGAGGTAAAACTTCTTAATGTTGCTTTTTTATCATCCTTGAATGGCATCAGAAACGATATTAAATTATTACAACAGCCTTAACCAACCAACTTACCTACTACTCCATCAGTAAGTGATAATCTCATACAGGAAATGTCCGAACGACAGAAAAGGCAAACAAACACATGCTTTTTAATTTTTCTGAAGATAATGATGATGTCACCTGCGCCAAAAACTTACTGGATAGTATCACTGGATGTCCAACAGAGATTCGTAGGGTGACTAAAGTTGGCCAGAAAAATAAAAATAGGCATAGATCCCTTAGAATCGAATTAAGTATCAACGAGCAAGTAGCAAGGGTTTTGAGAAGCAAAAGAAATATGGACAAGACTGCACAGGTTTAGATTGAAGCTGATCTTACACTTCAACAGAGAAAGGATGTAAATGAGTTAAAGGGCAACTTGAAGGAAAGACAAAGAAAAGGTGAAAAGTGCAGTGAAAAGTGTTGCGCGAGTCAATAAATTTTTGTTGTTCTTCAAGCTATCTTACAATTAAGTCAATTTTAGTGCCCGCAATTTCTGTTATTAATTTTTCTTCATAGTTTGATAGATCCTCCACCACAGAAACAGAGTTGCGCTTAAGCATATGTATATGGTTGTCTTTTTCAAAATGTTCCTTTTTCAGCTCTGCAATAATAGCATGGAATATGTCAAAGGTATCAGGATTGTGATCTATTGCTAGCTCTGAATAGTTGCGCGAATAAATAAAGAGGCTATCTTTAATTAAGGTATACTGCTTATTGAAACGAGACCAGCAGCTCTTATGAAAGGCATTTTTACAAACGACACAAAAAAACAACGATGATTCCTTATTTTTACAACACTTAAAAAATGACATTATGCTGCTATTAAAATAAAATAAAAATACTGTCAAATATTATGAAGAAATTTACTGCAACTCCGGTAACTCATTTGATTCAACGTCGAAACAAAATTCCAATTCTTCAAGCTCATTGGATCAATTGCCGATACACTGCCTATACGTTTACGGAATGCTTGCTGCCGCAAAAAATGTTTATCGACAGTTATATGCCTAAGAAGAGCTGACTCTCCAGTGTAAATCTACCCACTTGCGGGATTGGCTACATCAGTACTTTTTGCCTTATATAAACCTTAGATTTTAAGTCGCTGCACGTTATACTGTCAATTTGTACTTTTAGAAATAAAATTGTTTTTTAAAAAGTCTTCGTGTCGTTCAACGTTCGTATTTCGACAATAAACAACAGAGCTGTTATCGGATTTTAAATAGTTAATATTGTTAAACAGTTAATTAGTGATTTACGGGAAACGGAAAACTGCAAACTCAGGAAAACTTACAGATACAAACTATATAATACTATACAACACTGTTAAAAAAATTAAAATTTTTGACTAACTCTAAACCACCTAAAAATACAAAAAGGTTTTCACACAACAGTTTTTCTTTATGACATATTATTTTATGCTCCAAAAGATGCCTACACTTAAATAGGTATTTTCCACATTCTCTGCCGGTTTATCCAACTTGTGGCCACAAAACATATGCATTTTAATGTGTTTCACTTACAATGGCCAAGGTAAAGACTTTTCATAGCAAGTTCTACGATGTCAAACAAAAAATCGAGCAAGAAAATTTTATTTTTAAAAATTTGGAAAACTGTTCCAGTAAAACGCTAACGTCCAAAAAATTGCACTACCATGAGAAAATATTTTAAACTCAGTTTTATATTCTTAGCCAATAAAAAAGATTTATTCCAGTTTGCAAAATTCTTTTACGGCCATTTTAGGAATTTCAAGAAGAAGAATAATTGACACGGTCAGAAAAACTCTTTTTCAAAACTTCTCTACCGGCAAAGGAAAATCGAGGAATTGTTACGATATCCGCAAAAATCACGGCAGAAAAGAATATGTTATGAATTTTATTAATAAATTTAAAGCTATTGAGAGTCATTACTGCAGAAAATGTAGTAAAGCTCCAAATGAAAATGAGGAATCAGTTAAAAGAAGTAGTACTCAATATATGTTGGGTTTTGGATCCTCCCGCACGGATGTGTGTTCTACCTGCTTACAATTAATGAAAAAATTAAAAAGTTGTGGTGACTAAAATATTAGAGCTAATTTAATGATCGAGAAAAGCATTTACAAAATAAGGGCTCAAGCTTATTTTGCTCTTTTACGAAATAAAGAAGATGATGTGGAAGTTTTCTCTTTTGATTGTTAAAAGAACCAGGTACTGCCCAAACTTACTGACCAACAGGCATACTACTCTCGACGGTTTTATATTTATAATTTTACTGTTGTTCGGGGCACCTCAAAGAGTAAACTTAACCCTTCAGTTACTAATTTTTGTTAGACAGAAAATGAATACAGCAAAGGATCTAATGAGATTACCTCCTGCTTCCACCACATCTTAAATATTTCGGACTTTAATAATATTCGTGTAACTTTAATAATATATAGTATAGAAGTGAAGTATAGCGGGTTAAGGACAGAAATCAAACCTCAAGATTTGAAATTAGCCGACGTTTCGACGTTTATTTACGTCTTTTTCAAGGCTGAAAAAGATACAATTGGTACAAAATGGTGAAAGCAATAGTTATTAATACAATAGTTAAGAAACCACCCAAACAAAAACACAAACAAACCGAGACTAAAGCATAAAAGTTAGACACAGCATAAATAAACTAAAATTGGCTTATGTCACAGATTGATTCACAATAAATAAGTAGTACGTATAGTAATTATAGTAAATAATGGCATCTTCTAAGTCAGTGTTTAGTAGTAACTGTACGCAGAATTTGTTGTTATAAAGCAGAAATGATACACATTCTTTTTATGTCTGTAAAATAGGTTTAATATTACCTGGGCTCGTTGAAAAGTTAAGTACTTAACAGTTTGGATTTATACAGCTTTAAGATGTGATTATATTGTGTACTTAAGCCCTGAGTATCGGTTCGGTGATTAACAGAATTATGTAATTGGATGTGTATCATTTTACTGATATTGCGTTTAAGATAGTGCCTCTCTCTATCAACTATGCTAACATCATCAAAATTGAAGTTATGCCCTGTGGAAAAGTGATGTTGTGCTAAAGCGGTCTTATCTTTTTTGTTCATATTTATGACCCTACAATCATATTGATGCTGATATAGTCTGTTCTTTAAATGCTGCCTAGTGACAACTATATAACACTGTTCACAATTACGACAAGGTATACGGTATACCAAACTTGAGCTTAACTCAAGGGGAGTACGATCTTTTAATTGGGAAATCAATACACTGCTTGAGTTTATGTTGTAAAAAGCCAGTTTAAAATTGTAATTTTTTTCCCGGATGTGTCGTTGGATTTGTTCTGAAAACGATTTTACATATGGAATTCTGAAATATTTTGTTTCTTTACTCCTTACCAGTTGTGTATCTGTTAAAAGTTTTAAATTGTTGATAACTCTATTTACCAATGTTGTGGGGTAATTGTTATTTCTTAAAAAACCTTTAATTTTTATTGTATTAGATTCATGATACTTCGGGCTACTCAATTTATAAGACCTAAATAATAGGTTTTTAATAATTCCTATTTTGTTTGACATTGGATGTGACGATAGGTAATTAATTACTCTGCCTGAAGATGAAGGTTTTTTGTTTTTTTTTGTTTTAACATAAAAAATTCTTTTGATTTTGTGGAATTCTCACAAAGTGTATCAATACCAGAAAATTATATTTTAGTGTCCTTGGATGTTACGTCATTGTTCACAAATGTTCCTTAGTCGTTAGTTTTAAATATTGTAAAAAATAAATGGGGCACTATATCCACTTACACAGATATATCTAAAAGTCTTTTGCTGAGAATTATTGAATATTTATTCGATAGCAGTTATTTTTCTTTCGGTGGTCAGTTCTACCAACAACTGGATGGTTCAGCTATGGGCAACCCTGCCAGCCCAGTTTTGGCAAATTTGGTGATGAACGAACTCCTAACTAACATAGTTCCCAATTTACCTTTTAAATTGGCTTTCATTAAAATATATGTTGATGACACAATTTTGGCGTGCCCATCTAACAAAACAAATGAACTTTTAAATCATTTTAATGATTATCATGACAAGCTTAAGTTTACCATGGAATTAGAAAATAATAATTGTATACCATTTTTTGATATTATGGTAGAATGGAACACCAATGGGACTTTAACAACTAATTGGTACACAAAACCTTCATCTTCAGGCAGAGTAATTAATTACCTATCGTCACATCCAATGTCAAACAAAATAGAAATTATTAAAAACCTATTGTTTAGATCTTATAAATTGAGTAGCCCGAAGTATCATGAATCTAATACAATGAAAATTAAAGGTTTTTTAAGAAATATCAATTACCCCACAACATTGGTAAATAGAGTTATCAACAATTTTAAACTTTTAACAGATACACAACTGGTAAGGAGTAAAGAAACAAAATATTTCAAATTTTCATATGTAAAATCATTAGATTAAGAAAAGAAAGTACTCCCCTTGAGTTAAGTTCCGGTTTGGTATACCGTATACCTTGTCGTAATTGTGAACAGTGTTATATAGGTATCACTAGGCAGCATTTAAAGAACAGACTATATCAGCATCAATATGATTGTAGGGTCATAAATATGAACAAAAAAGGTAAGACCGCTTTAGCACAACATCACTTTTCCACAGGGCATAACTTCAATTTTGATGATGTTAGCATAGTTGATAGACAGAGGCACTATCTTAAACGCAATATCAGTGAAATGATACACATCCAATTACATAATTCTGTTAATCACCGAACCGATACTCAGGGCTTAAGTACACAATATAATCACATCTTAAAGCTGTATAAATCCAAACTGTTATGTACTTAACTTTTCAACGAGCCCAGGTAATATTAAACCTATTTTACAGACATAAAAAGAATGTGTATCATTTCTGCTTTATAACAACAAATTCTGCGTACAGTTACTACTAAACACTGACTTATAAGGTGCCATTATTTACTATAATTACTATACGTACTACTTATTTATTGTGAATTAATCTGTGACATAAGCCAATTTTAGTTTATTTATGCTGGGTTTTTTTTTTTGGTTTTACTTAGTAGTTGTGCTGCGTATTTTAATGTATAACGATTGTATCTGTGGTGTATGTATGATGGAGATGTCACTAGGTTTTAGTTGTTACGTAAACCTCTAATGTAAATTTGGTAAGTCGTCTTAATTTTAACTTTTATGCTTTAGTCTTGGTTTGTTTGTGTTTTTGTTTGGGTGGTTTCTTAACTATTGTATTAATAACTACTGCTTTCACCATTTTGTACCAATTGTATCTTTTTCAGCCTTGAAAAAGACGTAAATAATAAATAGACGGCTAATTTCAAATCTTGAGGTTTGATTTCTGTCCTTAACCCGCTATACTTTACTTCTACATCTATTGGAGAGACGTTAATTTTTGTACCATGAATATATAGTATGTGTTGTAACTGGCTCTGTAAGCAAATCCTGGTAAAAAAAAATTGATATTGTATTTTCGATGAGAGGACACTCTTTTATAGATCTGGAGCCAGAGGAATACTTAAATATCTTTTCGCAGTATGAAACTGTGGTGAAGGTTGGAAAAGATGTTCAATTTAGAGACTGACAGGAACAAACTGTCAAATTCATAAAGTCGCTAGAGCAGTGGCATTTTGCTTTTTCAATTTAAATAGGGTGTTAGTTGTCCAAGGAGAAGCAAACCATAAATCAGACATAGGAATTCTAAAATCTGTTTTAAACAAAAGTAAAAACATCCTTAGTATGGATCCAATCATAATTAGTAAGAAGAATGATGCACTATGGAGAAGAATGGAAAAGTAATCTTAGATTAAACTTCTACAAATTTGTTTTGGAAGGTGCAAGTCAAAAAGAAACAACTGAAGACCCTTTCTGTGAAACAAAAGAAGAAGAATGCAGCCTTAGAGTTTTATTTTGTATTTTAACATACATTTTTTGTTAAAGAAGTAAATAAATTTTTTTACTTATAAGCAGTACTTAAATTTTTGACTAATTTAAGTACTGCTTATAAGTTAAAAGGTATTTTTAAACTAAAAAGCATTGTTTTATTTCCAAAGTGAACAATCCCCAAAAATAATTTTCATAACGTACAATCTCCATTTTTTTGTCTATTTAATGCATTACATTGAATTAATAAGTTTTTTCGTTTTTTACGAAACTGACAAAACTGCAGATTGCACACTTTGGAACTAGACCCCTCATATTATAGCACTAAATGTTTTAATACCATTATTTTTTCTAAAAATTTGGCAGCACATATTTGCTACGAAATATGATTACTTTTAATTTGGCAATTTTATTTTATAAAAGTTTATTTCAACTGAAATTTTACGAAACTGTTTGTCATTTACCAAAATAATTTTACTATTGTAAATATATAATTTTTATAATCTATTACTTTTTAGACTGAATTGGGAATGTAAGTATAAAAACTGTCCTTTTTTACTAATTATTTCTATTTAATTTTTACTAATACGCAAATCACTTAAAAACTCACAAACTGTTTTTCTTTTAAAGCATTTATATAAATAATAGCATTATTTTCAAATCTAACTTGCCAATATTATACCTTATAAATAAGCACTCTGCTAGATCATTTTTATGATTAGGCAATCTAAATATGTGACTCGCGTTGACTTTCTAACGTGCCTATCCAAGCTTGAAACCTCCTTTATCCAGGTCATCCCTTTTATTTGGTACTTTTGCTTCGGATTTAACTGTTTGAAGGGCACCCAAGCGGAAAATCCGAGCTACTGATTCAATAAAATTCTCAAGTTTGCCCCCCTTTTTGAACCCGCTCGGCCGATATTAAATAAAACCATCATCCGCCGAATGGATATTTAGATTGGCTGAGTTTCACACAAATATCCGATAGTGCTTTGAACCCTAGCGAAATTTTCTTCTTTTTTTTTATAAATTTTAACGAAACTTCTTTTTTGGTCAAGTGAATATTGCAGTTAAAGTTTCTTAATTAACATTCTTTTTTGGTATTAAACTGAAAAGGAAACGTACCATAGAAAACTCAATTTCCTTTAATTTTCCTGCCTTTTCCTATTCTTGTCGGCATGGTTTTCCTTTATATGCCTCCTGGATAAAATGACTGCGGAAACGCGAGCGGATTTTATCTTTTTCCATAATTATTCGAATTGAATATAAGAGCCTCCGGTTAAATTAGAGTCTTTTAGTTCATTTCGTTAGATTAAGCACGGGAATATTATTTTAAAGCTTCACTATAAATCTAGAGGAATTTAATTAATGTCAAATTTCTAAATGAACATTGCAATCTAACTATGTCACTGATCAAATTTATTTACTGGTTTTGGCTCTATAAATTAATTTTACGTTTTATTACAGAGAGTTCATACATTTTTTTTTAATTTCAGATCAACATTTTTTTAAAGCACTGCTAATATAAATATTAATATTGTCTCTTACTAGATCCGCTAAGAGAACAAGACAAGTTTTCACTATTTCCTTAGTAATGGACATATAAAATCACCGATTAAATAATAAATAATTCGTCATAAGTTTTTATTGAAAATATTTTAAATGTCATTTTATATAAACATTTTAATAATTTTAAAGCCGAACATTTTTATCTTTACTAATTTTAAAAATTCAGAGATTAGAGGGACACAAAGTCAATGGTCTCAAAAGATGTTTATTTTTTTAAAAATGATTACACGTGTTTCGCCAATAAATTCGTTAATAAACATCTTTTGAGACCATTGACTTTGTGTCCCTCTAATCTCTGAATTTTTATTATCAAAAGGTCTCTTTGAGAAAAATGGACTACTTTTTTGAATTTACTAATTTTTGTTTGACGAACTAATAAAATCACTGCTGAGACATACCTTTTATTATTTTAGAGGCAATTTTTAAATTTCAAATCACAGATGTAATAAATATTTTATCTGCTCAATTTAATTTGCTTTTGAATCACTCATTCAACAGACCTTTAAGTTATTGCTGAGGCAACGAACATTTAAAGTCACCGATGAAATAATAATTAGCTTAAAGTTTTTAATTAAATAATTTTATTCACTGTGTAAATAAATATTTTAACATTTTAAAGGCAAATATCTTTACCAATTTTGGATTTACCTTTATTTTATCTTTACCAATTTTGGGTTTACTGACCCAACTTTTAGGCTTTTAGTTTACTGTTTAGGCTAACAATTAGTGTCAAAATCGCTGCTAAGATTTATATATTATTATTTTAAAGTCAAGTTTTCAAATTTAAATCTACAGATGTGATAAATATATCAGATTATCTGCTTAGAAAAACATTTCATAGGTTTCTACGATAAGAGAGCAAAAAAAATATGTTCACTGGTTTCTATTTAAGAAAAACTAAAAATCGCTAATAGGATAAATATTTTATATATATTAAGTTATTAAATACATTTTTATGCGTTTTTGATCAACAGCCTGTAAAGTCACTGCTGAGGACTTCTGAGTATTGAAAAATAATTTAGGTTTTTAACTAAATATTCTATGGGTTAATATGATGAGATATATATTTTATAATTTTCAAGCAAATAAGGAAACAAAGCAATTTTTATGTTTTAAATTCTGATCGAGAATTTCTGGAAAATTACTACTTTGATACATATTTTATAATGTTCGAGCCCATAAGAAAACAAAATAAATTATTTATCAGGCAAGATCTAGATCAAGCAATTCTTAAAATCTCTGCTAAGATTATTACTTAATTACTTGGACGCACTAAAAAAACAACATTTATGGCTAATTTCTGTTTGACACAATTACTATCGAGATCAATATTTTTTAAATTCTAAGTCGATAAAAATGTTTAGATTAGTCTTTTAAATCTTTAATTAGATAAGTATCATTTCAATTCAAAGCCAAATTTTTACCTGTTTCCAAGTCACAGAGATAGATAGTTTATAATTTTTAAGTTAATAATAGCGTTTTACATTACTGCTAAAATAAATACTTAATTAATTGATTTCCCAATAAAAAACCAAAATAGATCTCGGATACTATAAAAGATACGAAGATGGTTAAATTATAGCAAAATTGATAATTTTTAAGCTCAACAATATGTCGTTTAAAAAAATGTAAACTTACGAACGGTTCCGAAGATCTTCGAAAAAATCTTAAAATTTTGAAAAAGCGATTTTATTTTTTTCTGAGCTCATTTCTTATCTGATTTTAAAATAAGTTGACGCTTACATTTCCACTTGTTTGTGCTATACAGAGTGTTTTTTGTATATTGCGACAAATTCAGGAACGTGTTCTTTGGACAAAAATTCGCAAAAAAAGTTCCTATAAACATAGGTCCTAAACCCTTTAGATTTTGAGCTACAGGGTGGTAAAGTTTTAACAAAAAAATGATTTTTTTTCGATAACTTAAATACCCCTGTAGATATTTTTCCAAAGATTGGTATGTAGGGTCTGCGTATCCAGAGCCATTTACCAATATACTTTTAACATTTTTATGTTCTCCAGTGGCGTCTGTGCCGGTTTTCCGCTGAATACTTTTATAAAGAAAAATAGTACGCCGCTGGTTTTTCTTGTATTAAAAAATATTTTTAAATACCCTGTTTTCTTTGCAACATTTTTAATTCCTTGGACTTTGTCCGTTAGATGCACGGTTTTCGCACAAAAAATTAAAAAACATTTTTCTACTTTGACTGGTCGCTAAAATTTATTTTTTCTATGATCGTTATAAAAAGTAAGATTTTTTTTTAAATTTTATTTAAAATTTTCTTGCAGTTCATAATATGTCACTTTATTTAACATGTTAAAAAAAGTGACATATGAGTAACGTGTTAATATCTCACGCTTCCAATTCAAATCAAATATTTGTAAGATTTTGTGATATTTTAAATTTTAAGTCACTGTCCGCCAGTTGACAAGATTAATTTTTAAAAAAAATAGCTAACAATTAAACTGATAATGAAATGTGCGATATGCACTTCATTTATGGACTGGCTAACGGAAACGCACGAGAAGCCTTGCGTATTTATGCTGAACGTTACCCGAATCGTGTTATTCCTCATCACTCCATGTTTACGCGTTTACACCAACGTCTAAGTGAAACCGGCAGCTTTAAAAAACTCACCGCTGAAAACCGACATCCCCGAACAGTTACTCCTCAAATTAAAGAACAGGTGCTCAATGAATTCGAGGGAGATCCCATCACAAGCACTAGGAAAATTGCTCAGACGGTACACATTAGTAACTTTACAGTTTAGATTATTCTTAAAAGAAACCTGTTATACCCGTATCATATTCAGCGGGTGCAGGCACTTTTTCCAGGCGATTTTCCGAAAAGAACGGCTTTGTCTCGTTGGATGCAAGAACGCATAAGGCAAGATGCATCGTTTACAAGAAAAATACTTTTCACCGATGAGGCAAATTTTTCCAGGGACACAATTATGAACTTCCACAATAACCACATATGGCATTATGAGAACCCACATGCTGTGGCAGAAAACCGTCATCAGCACCAGTTTTCACTTAATGTATGGGTCGGCATTATTGAAAACTTTCTCATCGGTCCATTTTTTTTACCAGCAAGGTTGACTGGATAAGTTTACTAAGAATTTCTTAAAAATGAATTACCAGCGATGCTAGAAGATGTCCCCATTCAGCTGAGACAGCAAATGTCTTACATGACGGTGCTCCAGCCCATTTTAGTTTAGTGGCTCGGCAGTATTTGGATATTACGTATCCAAATCGTTGGATAGGACGGGGAAGTATTCACCCTTGACCCCCACGGTCTCCCGACTTAAATCTGCTGGATTTTTTTTTGTGGGGCCACCTTAAATCACTGGTTTATAGAAATCCAATTGATAATGTGGAGGAATTGCGTAATCGCATTATAACGTCTTGTGACATAATTCGGCAGACACCAGGAATTTTTTAACGTGTCCGCCAATCAATGCGACGTCGATTAGATGCTGATTATAGAGATTGTATTGATGTTGGAGGAGCACACTTTGAACAACTTTTGTGAAAATAATAATATTACTTAAATAAATAATAAAAAATTAAATATTTTTTTATCACTTAAAAACTTGTACTTTAAATTAAAGATTGTAGAAGCAAAAGTTTTAATTCCTCTATTACAATTTTATTAACTTGGGCTGGCTTTTGTACTAAATTAATTATTAAAAATTTTATTATTTATTATTGAAATTGCAATAAACTAAAAAAAACGAATAATTACTAGAATAAAGAAAGTCTAATCATTTCTGAGCAACATGTCCATGGCTTTTAATTTTTTGTGCGAAAACCGTGCATCTAACAGACAAAGTCCAAGGGATCAAAAATGTTACAAATAAAATGGGGAATTTAAAAATATTTTTTAATACAAGAAAAACCAGTGGCGTATTATTTTTCTTTATAAAAGTATTTAGCGGAAAACCCACACACACGCCACTGGAGAACATAAAAATGTTAAAAGTATGTTGAAAAATGGCTCTGGATACACAGACCTTGCATACCAATCTTTGGACAAATATTTACAGGGGTATTTAAGTTATCGAAAAAAATCATTTTTTTTGTTAAAACTTTACCACCCTGTAGCTCAAAATCTAAAAGGTTTAGGACCTATGTTTATAGAAACTCTTTTGCGAATTTTTGTCCAAAGAACACGTTCCTGAATTTTGTCGCAATATATAAAAAACACCCTGTATATTGGTGTTTTTAGATTTTTTAGTACGACGTTTCGTCTTTTTCCGAACATCATCAATTTTGTTTGTTCTTGACGGATCCTTTTAAAATCTCTGCAAAATAGCCTCTTTAACGATCTATCACATGTAATATTTAATATTTTTAAAATATCGAAATTTTGGAAAAAACTAAATCTGCTACAATATGCTGTGATAAACTGACAAGATAATATTTAAACTGTTATAAATATTTTTAAATATTTTGTTAGTATTGTAGTACAAGGTGACAGATATCTGACAAACAATTTAGTAATTGTGGTTTTTACTAATGAAGAAAAGCAAGATATAGATAAAATTTATTATAAATACAATAGAAGTACTATTTTATGAATTTGAAGCGATAGCATCTGCACCATACTTTATTTTAAGGTTTAGATACAAAAAATTCCCTATCAAATATTTAGAGAAAATTAAAAAAAAAATGATTGAAGCTATTTAAAATTCATAATGAACATTATCATATTGAAATATGATATAAATCGATAAAAGTACATTTACAAACTGTGACATTTTTAATAAAAACAACAAACGCATTTTAAGTCAAAATAATCCACGATTATTTTGACTTACACGACTAATTAATGGAACTCTTAACGACGATTCTTATTACCAGTTTTTAAGATTGAATTTTAAAGGATAATTTTTTTACAAAATTACTATAGAGTCTAGTTTCATCAAGATGCTCCACATCACAATACACGACAAGTTTAAAATTATCATACAGAAATATTTGATGAAAGGTGTATTGGCAATAAAGGTCCTATAAGATGGCCGGCAACATCTCCTAATGAATAGTAAGAAATCCAGTTTATGCGAGGAAGCGAATTTTAAATTACTGACGAGATGCGTCCAGTATTATTAGGGAGTTTAACAGATTAAGTAGACAAGGTATAAATCGTGCTGTGCTTAATATTCGTGAAACTGTAATTGAAGAATGAAATATGCAAAAGGACCCAAGTGCCATTTCACAAATTTTACAGTAGCGACAAAAACGTTTTGAAACAACATAAATTAAAACCAACCCTTTTGTATTAACCATTTTTATTATGTTCAGGACAGGCAAAATCAAAGTGTCAAATACAAAATGTACAAATTTTACAAAAAAAGTTTTATTTTTCAAATTTAATGTCAAAAAGTGCCAATATTATTTCAAACTCAAAGTAACTTCTAAACTCTTTTTAAAACTAAACTATTTTAAATAATAACATATTCGAACGTTAGTTTGCGTGTTCACTCATCTTTTGTATAAGCTCTTCATAAAAAGTCCCTATCACAAGACAGGAACGTATGTCCTGTTTGTGGGAATTTGTGCAGAATTTCATCAAAAACTCCTTTGGCAACAAGAGTAATATAGACTGCTACGATTCCTTGATTTTTATTTTGACCTCCGCAGTTGTCAGACCATACAACCAATGACTTTTTGAAAATCTTTAGATGATTTGTCAGAAAGTCAAAAATACAAGAACCTATTTCGTTGCAACCACGTTTTCCAGTAGTTTCATCCCAAAGGTAAAAGAATCCCGTTCCCTTATCTTCATGGTGCATACCAAAGTTCACACAAGCTAATTGGCGACTGTAATACATCTGAGTGTGTGTCAATCAAGATATATAAAACTATTTTTGTAAATCAAAAGAAATGATGCAAGGAGACTCTTCCAATTTTGCAATCTTGCAATCATTGCTCATCATTTTTTGTGCAGCTTCTGCTTTCTTATGATGTAATTTTTGTTTCAATTCCACGTCCTTTTTTTGTATGGGGTTGGCAGCTTTTCTCAAATCCACTTTATATAGGTCGCATCTTTACGGGACAGGTATCGACCCTTGGAGGGCCAAAGGAAACATTGAACTGATGTTTGAAGATGTTATTAAACCATTGCCTCGATACAGGTGGTGCAGTATTATTTTCGGTATATTTTAAAAGAAAAGCTGCTTGAAGTTTCCGGATGCTAAGATCTTCAGACAAATAACTTTTGGAACTTTTCTCTCTTCCATAATGACTTTCTCATGTTGGGATTGAGGATATAAACTCAATGATTTTTGATTTCCACGAATAATCTCTTCTGCTACGTTTTTCTCCTCGTTTTTCACGCAATATAATGTCACTGCATTTAGCAAGCTTTTGACAGATAAGTTTCACTCTTTTTACTCCAATCGAAAAAGTATCACAAAGTGTCTTTCTACAAACCTTCAACTTAGAGTTTCCAGGAAGAAGTAAATAATATCTATAGGTACGTTGCCTCCTGCTAGCTTCCGGGGTCTCATAAGTGCCATGTCTTCTGCGCTTTATGTTATCACATTCTATTAAATGCATCAAAAAATTCTGTTGTTCAGCATATTGCCCATGGTCCCAGAACTTTTGAAAAACTTGCTTTCTTGCCTCGAGTGTCAACGCCTTGCAAGCAAAGTTGTACTTACAGGATACCTGGAAATTAAGATAAGATGAGACACAATAAGCTAAAGTATTGAAAATTGGCATACTTCAGGAGGGCCCTTCTTCCCTGGAACGAAGGATTCTTTCTTTTTGAAAGGTTGTCCACTGTTTCTTTTAACTTCGTTATCTTTACGAACGTCACCGGTTTTGCTCCTTTTTTTCCTTTGAATGTTTATTGGTATGTTATACATGCTTGTAGATGGAGCACATTCAATATTTTCACTTATTATTTGTAATTTCTCACTAATTTTTAGACACAAAAAATAATAGCAGCGACGAAAAAGCAATTGTTTACAATCTATAACAAAAAGTAAGGTTAAAATGAACATGTGCATGATGTGCAATATTAAGGGCACTTGGGCCTGTTTATAAAAGATTCTTAATAATATCATCAAGATGGCAGCACAGAAACATAAATTATTTAGTGCAAGTTTCTAGTGGCGCATAGACCCCAAAACTTCATTAAAACGCATTTTGAGAAAAATGGCACTTGGACCCTTTTGCATATTTCACTTCATTGTGTACCAAGGCACAATTATTGTGTCTTGGTACACAATGAAAATACTCTGAGCACTTAATATAATTTTATATAAACTTAAATGTTTTTTTTTTGTTAAATTTCTTGCTAATTTATTTATTTACCAACTCGTGTTAAACTCCAAGTTTCCTAGTATGGTATTACGAGTACATTGCTAGTATTTCCATTCATCTTGTATATGCAGCAGGTCCAGTTAAGGTCGCACCATGTGGAAAACTTTATTATTCTTAATTACAAATAATTTTTTATAAAAAGTTCTGCGTGCTCCAAAACCTAAAATACAACCATCAGATATTAATTTTTTCCAGTCGTATATGAATATGAATTTTGCTCAAGAATACGGTACCTTTATTTATGACAATATTGAAAATTGTTATTAAAAAAGGTTAATAACAACTAAAAACTACGTTCAAATATGCAATTACATCGAAATTTTTTTCCATGTAATTGCATACGCAACCAATGCAAATGTAACTGCAGTTACGTGAAATCTAAGATGCATTGATAAACAAATATTTTCTTGAGAGTCAACTAAAATTTGTTAACATGCAGATTAAGTGTGGAAGAAAAATCGAAATTTTGTTAGTTGTTGGTGATAACTTTAAAACTTATCGTAAAGCAGCTGAAATATTTAACAACAGACATTCAGGGAAAAATATACACCATTTATCAGTATGAGAATTATGAAAAAATTTCAATTATGTGGACACATTAATAATAAATTCACTAACAAGTGTTAAAAATTCGTTACAAGTAAAAAGATGAAGTTAAATGTTATGCAATATGCAGTGGAAAACCCTAAAGTGTCTCTGCGACAACGGACACCTTCAAGCAATAATTCTTAAAGAAAACAACTTTCATTCATATAAACCACAATATATCCATACTTTAAAACCTGGAAATTATGAACGACGACTAGAATTTTATTTTTTTTTCCAATGAGAGATAAAGGATAATTTTTTAGTTAGAAAAATAATATTTTCTGATGAAGCTACTATTCTACTTTCTTTGTCCAATGGAACAGTTATATCAACACATGCGATTTGCAAACGTAAAACATTCGGAAATAATTATTACGGAAACAATTCAGGGTATAACTCTGAATATAATCAAAAATCTATTGAGGGAATTTTCTTCTAGAACGGAAACCTGTATTGTAAGAGAAGGCGGATACGTTGAAGCAATAGTGAATTGATGATAAACTTGCATGCCTTTTAGTAATTAACATTATTAGCACTGTATAAAATGTAATTATTGAAATTTTGGTATTTATCAATTATTTCAATATATCATTAAAATAATGCAACATAAAGGTTAAGAGACCTAAAGGTTATCCAATGTTTAACGAATAAAGAGATAACTGATTAAAGTTTTCGATATTGTCAAAAATAAAGGTAATTTATTTTTGAGGAAAATACATAATTTCTGAAATACTTTTTACATTTACTTACGCTTGTAATGTAGGGGAGAGTGATACACATTGAAACATAGTACACAATGAAACACTGCTATTAACTCGTTTAAATTTACCGCAACAATTTCACTAGCGCTGTCGCGAACTACTCATACAGTATTGCGTCAGCCACCATTAGTAAGTTTTCGTATGCCGACCAACAAAGATTTTACGGAGCGTTTTCTGTTTTCTTATGGATAAATATTGAAAAGAGGATCGAACATAGAAAGGTATGTTACCTTCAAATAAATAGATTTAGACTTGTACGTGTACCATTATGATCATTCTATACTGTCGTTTTTTTTTTATTGCAGGTATACCATGGTAAAAAAGAAGAAAGAACGAACAAGAGCCAAATTTACAAGCGAACAAATGACGGCAGCCGTCCAAGAGGTGAAAAGAAATGGAACTTCACTTCGCGTAGCAGCAGAGATGTTTGACATAAACTTTAGCACATTAAGGCGATATGTGATGAAAGAGAAAAATGGCCCTAAAGCCAAGATGGAGCCAAATTATGCTGTTCGAATAGTATTTATCTCAGAGCAGGAAAAGATTATGTGTGATTACATTAAGACCTGCAGAAAAATGGCATACGGATTAAATACCCTAAAAGTTAGACAATTGGCGCACGAAATGGCTGCTAAAAACAATATTACTATGCCAGAATCTTGGAAAACTAATAAGTGCGCAAGCAAATATTGGTTACGGGCTTTTATAAAGAGAAATCTAACCTTAAGCATTACAAGGCCCGGAGCTTGCTCTCTATCGAGCCTTACTTCTTTTACAAAACCTAATGTTGAACGATTTTCACATTTTCACATTTAGAGCAAATATATAAAAAACACCCATCAGTTGTTCAAGATATCCGAATATATAATTTAGATGAAACGGCTACAACAACCGTCCAGCGGCTTCATAAAATAGTAGCACAAAAAGGAGTTAAGCAGTTAAACCAGTGCACAAGTGCCGAAAGAGGGTTACTACCCACTACTTTTGCAATAATTCGAGCAGATGCAACATTTCTACCGCCAGCAATTATTTTCCCACGTAAAAAATTTAATAACCTCATGTTAAATGGAGCACCGCCAGGAACGTTGAAACAAACCAATCCAAGTGGCTGGATAACCGCAGACCTTTTTACCCAAGTAATAAAGCATTTTATTAAGTATACTTCTACTACGAAATAAAATCCATGTCTATTAATATATGACAATCACGAAACACATATGTCTTTGGAGATAGCAGAAAAAGCAAAATCGAATGGCATAATTATTTTAACCCTACCTCCACACACAAGCAACAAGATGCAGCATGTAGATAAGTCAGTATTTTTTTCTTTAAAAAATTTTTACAACAGTGCAATTGGTTCGTGGCTTCTTAACTATCCTGGAGTTTCTATGACAATATACCAAATTGCAGAATGTGTCGGTATAGCTCACTCAAAATCTATGACTCCTAAAATATTATAAACGGTTTCAATTCTACAGCAATATACCCGTTTAACAAAAATATTTTTATGAAAGCTGATTTTCTTTCATCCTCGGTTACTGACAGATAAAAGGATGATTTAGAAAACGACGATACACAAAAAGAAATGGTGGTAATACAAGCTACCATTATTAATGATATGTCGTCAACAAGCATTGCAGCTACCTCCAGTGCTGATTTATATAGTGCAATGAAAATTAGAGAATGTGGACTAGATGAGGAAAACTCAACGTTTGAAATAGCGTCGACAGGAGAGAGTTCCTTTACTACGCCATTTCGAGGATTCTCAAAGGCTGTGCCCAAGAAAAATTCAAATCGAACACGGAAATCGAAGAAAAGTGTTATTTTAACCAGCACGCCGGAAATGAAAGAGCTTTCTTACAAAACAGAAAAAAATAAAGTCCCAAATATTAAGACAGTGACAAAAGTAAAGCGAAATATATCGAAAGTTTTAGACAAGAAAGAATATAAAAAGGACGTACAAAGTAAAAAGAAAAAAGACAAGTAAGAGTGAATCAGAAACGGAATCTGAAAGTTTAGAGTTACAGTTAGCGGACTCTTCCTAATGGAAATTCCTAATAAGGATATTTATTCCAATGTATTTCATTGTAAACTACCTTAAGTTTCAACCACTAGCGGTACACACTGATAAAAATGCCGAAATAAATATTTTTAGAAATTTCTATGTAATTATTTCTGTTTTTTTATTCAGTAACTGTTAAATTTTATAGGAATATATATACGCATAACGACATCTTAAATGCAGATTTTTGAAACGTTAAAATCGCACACCAGAGTGGATTTACTAAAAATTGTGTCATTGTGTACCACTCTCCCCTAGTTATCGTTCACAATATAAGGTCTTCAGTGGATGAACTATTGCATTTATAGGTAACAATAGTATCACTTAAATCTGCCTCATTATCTGGCAAACCAGCTGCAAAAGTTTAACTAGTCTGTACTTTTACGGAAATAAATTATTTATCCTTCATCAAGAGTTATTTTTATTTATTTCTCATCCTTTTGATCTAAAAAGTAATTGGAACTGAAATCCCAAATATGTGTTCTTTATCAACTATATACTTTATTGCATACAAACTAAACTAAGCTATCTTAACATCATTTAAAAAATACATACAGTGCATCCCAAAAGTTATATCTAAATTAATTTAAAGTTCAGGGGTGTGTTAAAAAAAAAGCTCGGATCCGTCGATTTTTATTTCAAGCTGCGCATTTTTGTACGCGAAGTTTGTATATACAGGATTACTCAAAAATAAATTACCACCATCAACTTCATTTTTTCAAATGAAAGCATTTCATTCACGCTTGACAATATCCAAGGCGATCAATAAAGTCTCGTTGCACATTTTCAATCATTTCCGGAGTTAAGTCGTCTAGGTTATTTGGGCTAATAACTAATACCTTCGACTTGAGGTATCCCCACAAAAAAAAGTCCATTGGTGTTAGGTCAGGCGACCTAGCAAGCTATTCGATGGGTCCTCTTTTTCCTATCCACCGATTGGGAAAGGTTTCATCCAAAAATGTACGCACAGTGGCATAGCGCGGAGTCTTGCTGGAAAATTAGTTCTTCGTCAGGAAAGTCTGGGTCCAATGGATTTGGAAATAATAAAATAAAAAAAACTAATTCAAATTGGAGAAAATCAAGATATACTTGTCTCGTTAAAGTCTGTTCAAAGAAAAGGGAACCTATTACTTTTCCGCGCACTATTCCACACCACACATTTAGTTTTTGAGGGTACTGGGTGTTTACCTCCATCATCCAATGCGGATTTTCTGTTGCCCAATATCGACAATTTTGTCTGTTTACACTACCATTCAAACAGAACGTGGCTTCATGTATTTATTACTAAATTATTACTTAGATTATACATATTTTATAAGCGTTCACAAAACGTTCATTTCGCCTATCGAAATCGTCATTAAATAACTCTTGCACATGAATAACTTTGTAGGGGTGATATTTGTGCTTTTTAACTATTCGGTGAACTCTAGATTTTGTCATGTGTAAATTTGCACCAATGTGCGACAGAGGAGTGCATGGATTTTCTTCCAAAGAAAGCAAAACGTCAAGTTGTTCATTTTCATCTCGAGCAGGACGACCAAATTTTGGCAGATCTCTAACATGACCGAATTCTCTAAATTTAGCCTCTATACTACTCACCACCTTTTGACATATCGGAGGACGATCAGGATGGATTTCATTGAATAATTGAGCAGCTTCTCTTTGAGTACGTATTCTATCACCAAACCCAACCATGCACAGATTTTTTTTTTCTCGTTCCGTTAACTTTACCATTGTAAAAACCGCAATTTTGCTCCTACACTTGACAATATCTGTTTGGCGTACAACTGTCATACAGTTTCACGGTCACCAGCCAACAATAAAAAAACACGAATGAATGGAATTTTGCTCTGTATAAAAATTCTCAGAGATAAGGTGACTCGTAAGGTGAACTTCAATAGTAATGTTTGGTCATCTGTTTTTTGATAACTGTTGACTTTAGGTATAGGACATGATGCATGAAAAATACGTAGAATTCCACGTGTCATTCAAAAATTACATTCAAAAAAGGCGCTTTCATTTGAAAAAATTAAGTTGATGGTCGTAATTTATTTTTGAACAACCCTGTATATACAAACTTCACGTACAAAAATGCGCAGCTTGAAATAAAGATCGACGGGTCCGAGCGTTTTTTTTTTCGAACACACCCCTGAATTTTAAATGAATTTAGACATAACTTTTGGGATGCACTTTATATTTACGAATGGTAGGCAATTTTTCAGCAGAACATATACCCATGCGATATTAATATATTGTTTGCAGCATTATTCATTATGGTGATTACATTAAGCTACGTATCCCGATAAGTTACTCCTCCCGATTACGTAATAACAATAGTACTTTACCAAAGAAAAAACTTTTAAAAATAACTTTAAACTTTTAGCAGTTAAATAGGTTTGAGAGTCACTTGAATTTATCTGAAGAAAAAAAAAACATCTTAGTCTGATGGTGATAAGTATACTCATCGAAAGGCACTACTCTTCATTGAAAGATTGGAATTTTTATTTGTGGAAAAAAGTCTTCCCGCCCTTTCTGACCCCCTATTAAAAATCAAGTTGTTAAATCCCTTAAAAAAATCTCATTTTCCCATTTCTCTTAAGCATCAAGTATAAATCAAGACTACTTAAATATAAAACAGCACTAAACATAGCCGTAATCTCTCTCGCCTTTGTACCGGTCCAGATTTGTCATAAACTCGGTCCAACCCCCCGACAAAACACGTTTATCCGACGCGGGGCCATTCTGGAAACTCCATTAATACCGGACATTTGTCAAGATTATACCGGCCATTGTCGCGAAATTGGGCTCCCGCTTTTATTGTTTTATTGTATTTAAGACCGCGAATTATGCCGACTCGTACACGCAAAACCACAAAAAAAAAGAATGCACATCCCAATAAAATTGTAACGAGGGTGGGTGCGAATTTCCCGTTATGATAACTGGCTGAATGTAGATGCCAAAATTCCCCTAGCGCACAATGGTTTTATGGTGGATCTGTTAGTGCGATGCATAAAGGCCGTAAAATTTTAATAGGAAAAGATTATTTGTGGGGTTGTTTTTAAATCTTTACGGCAATTAAAATTCATTTTTTTAAATTTTTTTATTGTTTTATAGTATATATACATAAGATAAAATCACAACACAAATGAAATAGGAATTTGGTGTTTTTAACCATATTTACTTCTCTATTAGGAACCAACTAGCTAATAGATTTCGGTACTCTTGATAACTTTGATCGAAACATTATTCCTTTATTAATCAGAATATGTTTATTTTCTGTAAACTAACTATTCGCATTTTTCAGTAAAGCTTCTCCATTGCTTACAATCTCTTTGAAGTTTACCATCTCTACTGTTAAATTTGTGCGAAACATCCGTTTTGGAGAAAAGATCATTCACGAAAATTATTAATAAAATAGTATCTATTATACTACCCCGTGCTATATATGTAATATCTTAAACATATATGTACCTCCATTTTCCTCTATATTTATAGTTTGTTTTTTGTTATTCACATAAGAATAAAACAGCTTTAAGGCATTTCATCTTACACCATAAGGTTCAATCTTTTTTATAAGTAACTCCTCAACGATGGACTCATAAGCCTTTGACAGATTCAAGCAGAAGCCTAGCACCAAATTTTTGTTTTTTATATATTTTAAAATAAGTTCAATACTCAAAGAATTTCCAAAAACTTGGTAGTAGACTTATTGGTTTGTAACTTTCAAGTAAGCTTGAATCGTTTTTTTTTATAAAAAGGATAAATGAATTATTTATTGCAAAAAATAAGATGACACAAATCTCTGGAATTATTGCCTTAATTAAACATGCTGGGATTTCGTCAAGATCATTACCAAGTTTATTTTTCATTTGTTTTGACAGTTCACTGGAATCCCTCCATAGTTACTGGTAGAAACGTAGACTGAATACCTGTATTTATTTGCAAATTTGCTGGGATTTCTTTTTACACGAAAATCACTATTTTTAGGCATTTTTCCAGTCATTTTTCAGACTTTATTCTAACTTAAAAATTATAGCATAATAAAATGCATAACATAAATGGCTATTAACTAATTTTTTTAACATTCTTTTGGTAAAATTTTTAGAATAAAATTGCAACATGCAACATCAATTCAATAGGATCATATATAACATGTATTATATAATATAAACTTTGGAAGTTATTTAGTCAATAAAATTTCATTTAGTTGCGAATTTTTGATAAATCAATTGACTGCAAAAACTATTTTGTGCATAGCTTAAATAGCTATTATTTTCTAATTATATAAAATATTTTAATAAACAAATTTTGTTTTTACTGTCTGTTATTTAAAATTCTGTAAGAGATTTTAAATGTTGTAAGTAAGGTGAAAAACAAGCAAGTGCAAATTTTTTTTATTATAATAAAAAAAAAATCTTGAATTTCGCCAGTAAATCAATATTTCTAAGCATTGATTAACTTTACTACTATAAGAACACAAAATCTACTAATTACCAGTAAATATTTAAAAATATTGGAAGTAATACGCATAACTTAAATGATTATAGTGCCCATATTTTTAGTTTTTCGTCTTGCAAAAAGTCAAAACCAAAACAATTTTAAGTGCTTGAATATTTTAAATATTCAAAGTTGTATAAATAACTTTATTTACCAAACTACATTTCTATTATTTCATCATACATCTCCCATCGTGCCGCCCATAACAAACCTTGATATTATTTTTTTACATTTCTGTAATTGCTTTTGTAAATATTATTACGACTTAATGGTAATAAAGCGTTCAATTTACATTTGAATTCTTTATCTTGCTCATTATCTTTTTATGGCTTTTTTTTGAGTCGGTAGCAGTTTTACCAGAAAGAAATAATTAAATAATCTCAAAAACATATTCATAAAATTTGGATACTGTTCCTAAATCTCAAGTTTTTTAATCTTATACGCCTTTGACCAGTCTTGTTATTTTAGACTTTTTTTCAGGTGCAAATATTCTTTTATATGTAAAAGTAAATTTATTCTTAATCATTCGCTTTTTATTTATAGTTATTTTCTGAGCAGTATGATCGCAAATAAATGCCTCTTAAACTAAAATATTTTAGTATTTGAAAGAATTGTCTATTCTATATCAAAAGAAGTTAAAAAAGACAATAAGTCACCTCTGTCCTAAATACCTTTTAAAAATTCAATACCAAAATCAACAGTTATTAATATTTTTTTTGCCTCAATAATATTACCTAAGAGTTTTTACGAAGATGTCCATGTTTCCTGGGTAATGTATGTATAGCAATAATAATTAAAACATTGTCATTTATCTTCGGTTCTACAGCAGCATATTCAATATTATTTAAAATTGATAGTTTATATACCTACCTTATTTCTAGGTTTATAGTCTCTGCTTTCATGTACATAAAAAACACTACATCCATGTTTTTTCATTTTATGGCAGAAACATGTATCTCAGTTGAAGTTATCTAATACAACAATTTTTAGGGTTTTCAATGTTTTTTGTGTACAAAACATTAAGCAACGATTGTACATTTTAGATCATTATACTTGTTTGACGATCACTTTTCTTTTTCTCAACACTTTTTTAATCAGTGGTAACTAGTACAAACTTTGTCTTTTATTAAAAATAATGTGACAATTAATAATTATTTTGAATCTGGAAAGTTTTCTTAAGTAAACGGGACATGACTTACTCCTTAGACTCCTTGGACACTTAAGTTTTGGAATGGTCTGCTAGTCTGACCTTCTGTACATTTATAGCGACATTTTTTTAAAGAATAATATTTAGCTACGTGATCGTAGCCACAGCACTTAAAATAAATTGACAGGTTGAAGTATCATTGAATATGAATTCAAACTAAATTTAAAAAATGTTACCTCTCTTTCGAAACCACTTTGTTATCTCAGCTGGTGCTTCCAGCCAAAGAATCCAGTCTGGTTATCGCAATATTTTTGTGTTACTACTTTAAATTTTTCCCTCTTACATCAAACCTAGTTCTTCAGACATTTTGCTGTTTAAATTTAGCAATTTTTCCCAGAACTCTTCATTCGAAAAACCCTTTTTTATGCTAGTTATTGTGAACATTGTTGTTTCACCTGAATGTTTGATTTTTGTATTTTGGTTTACTTAAAAAATTGTTTTTGCTTAATTTTGTGTCTTATCAAAACTTCCAACTATAATAGTCCCATTTTGTTTTCTGTATATGTATGAAACCTTTTCAATATTCTTGTTTTTCAATTCACTTTCAATTTTTTTTAGGCATCTTGAAAACATCAATTTCACACACTTTCTTTGGTATTAGAATATAAGTCATTTGCCTTTTCTTCCTTCTCCTTTATTTTTAATATATCTGAATAAGAAGTTTAGAAATATCTACGTTTTTCCTTCTGCTTTATGCTATCCTTCTGTACCTGACTTTTTAATATAAAATAGTTATTTTCTAAAGAGCTGTAGTAAAAAAGAAGTCAAGTTATCAGTTTATGTAATTTATTATATGCTCCTCTTAAAGATATTTGTTTACTTTGGGGTAATTCTAAGTCATTTATAATATTCTTTATTATGTCTAGATTATGGAAGATCTCTAGAATAATGCCTTCTTTAAGTTTTCCGCAATTCTGTTATACTTGATAGTATATGATAAATATAATTATAATATTAGCAAATTCGATAGGATTTTCCTTTATATGAAAATTACTATTTTTCGGTATTCTTTTAGTAATTTGATTACAGTTTTTCCACATAAGTTAACCTTACCCAAGAGACTCCATTTCATCTTGTAAATTATGTTATAGCATAACAAAATACATAATATAAATGGCTTTTAACATATTTTCTTTAAACAATGTTTTAACAAAATTTTTACGTAAAATTGATGCACGCCTACATACATCATTTCAGTAAAATCGTTTCAATGTATATTATTTAATACAACATTAAATTCAGTATTGGAATTTATTTAACGACCAAAATTTAATTTGAATGGTATAAAGTGACGAATATTTGATAACTTAATTTACTGCCAAATCTATTATGTGCATAACTTATATGGCTATTATTTTCTAATTTACATAAAATATTTGAATAAACATATTTTTGCTAAAGTAGCTAAAGTCTAAAAGTCTATAGCTATAAAGAGTAGCTAAAATAAAAGTAAATAATAAACGCGAGATGCATGATTTTAATGGTTATGAATGAGCATGAACACTTTTAAATGAAAGTAAAATCAAAATAATAAAAGTAATAAGCATAATTTAAATACCTATGGTAGACATATTTTTAGTTTTTTGTCTTGCAAAAAGACATGATGATTTATACTTGGTTATGATGATCTATACATAGTTTTGCTCATTTGTCGCTCACTTTTTCCTTTTCCAATATTTATAAATCGTTTGTAACTAGTACAATCTTTGTCTACTAATACGAAAAATTTTGATAATCAGGTTATTAGAGTATTATTAAGTCCATCAATGTGATATATTTTAATTCTTGTTTGACGCTGGTTTACAGAAGGTGGGGATTTCCATTGTAGTAGTATAGCTATTTATGTATCAAGGGCATTGTAAGGACGATAATGCCCGAAAGGTGAAAATAGTAGCCCTCGGGTGTAGGTTTCCGCCTGTTGGGCATTAGAGTCTAACAATGCCCGTGGTGCATACAATGCTTTATGTTTTACCTAAAAATTGATTTTTATGAACAAAAATAATTTTAATATTAATTAAAAAATAGGGTCTACCTGTACAGGTAGGTATACGTACATAACTACCTACAGAAATTTATCAAGTGACTTGCAGTGATTATTTAAGTTTGACTTTGATGTTTCCGTCAGTTAGTCAGTTGGCATTTTTTGTTTAAATATTTGCTTAAAATGGAAGAAATTTCACAAAATATAAGAGAAAAGGCCATAAAAGCGACCGAAAATCTTTTGCCAGTTAAATCAAGGCCACAGAATGATCGGGAGTATAGCATATTTGGTATTTGGAAAGATGCCAACGCAATTGTTCAAATACCCGAAACCGCTCTAATGGCATATTTTCAGGAACTGGTAAGTTAATGATTTTATTTTAATAGGTACATATGTTTAACAAATTTTAATATTTTTAGTCGGAAAAATACAGTCCGAACTCTCTCTGGACCAAGTATTGTACCCTAAGGTCTACGTTAATGGTCTATAAAAATATAGACATCTCGCAATACGATCGTCTCATATCTTTTTTAAAAATTAAGTCGAAAGAATATGTCCCGAAGAAGTGTGAAGTTTTGGAAGAACAAATAATACAATTTATTAAAAAGGCTCCTGATGATATCTACTTGGTACACAAAGTCATATTGGTAATGGGTGTTTTTGGAGGTTTAAGACGAGATGAGTTGGTCAAAATGACCATTGATGATATTGAAGATAGAGGAACGGTCTTGGTTATAAAGGTACCAAAAACTAAAACTTCAACTTCAAAAAGTTTTACTATAATTGAAGAAGATTTAGGCGCTTTAAATTTAATAAAAAAGTACGCAGTATTAAGACCAGCTGGAATAAAGGAGCGAAGATTCTTTCTTACCGATAGAAAGAGTCGCTGTACAGTACAACCTGTTGGAAAAAATACCATAGGAAGCGTCCCAACATTGATCGCAAAATTTTTAAAACTGGATAATGCAGAAGCTTATACCGGCCACTGTTTGCGTCGCACATCGTCAACTTTACTTGTTGAGGCAGGTGCTTCGTTTGGGATATAATTATACTTCTTAACGGCATATACGTCGATAATGGGACATAAACAACAAGTTCGAAACGGAATTGCACTTTAAATTGAGAATGTGATAGAGCGAGCCGCAGATGCAACAAAATTGAGCACAACAACGGTCGCAAATATAAAGAAGAATGGGATAAAATCAGATCAGGATTACGCTGCTCATATATTTTCCAAGCAAAAGACCGCAAAAACCAAATCTACAACATATTTGAAAAGTAGAATTCGGCACGAGCAGTAGACGTAACAAAACCGAGCTTACAAAAATTGTGAATAATGGTATAAAATTATTTTAACTCACTGGGAAAAATTTTAATACTGACACTTTAATTTACTTGTTTATGAAAAAAATGCTGCTTGAAGGAATATATTAACACATTGAAATGAAAATACCATTTCAAAAAATAAAACATACAAACTCAAAAAAACACGCCATATTGCATTACCAAGTTAATGAAATTGCAACGATATGATTGAATACTTAAACGACGATCATAAAATAAAATTTGCTAGAACAAAAAAAGTTTAATCAATCTCGTCAGTATTGTCAGAGTCAGAACTGAAATCAGAGATATTGTCAGTCGTAATCACAAGTGGCAGAATGTCATAGGCATCACACACTTGTATTGCCTCCCAAGCCTTTTCAATTACCTTTTCTGTATGAAAAACATATTTTTGCCAATGATCTATAAAAATTTCGTTTATTACCCTTCCCATGTAGTCAGAACTTCTGAAGGTGACCCCTTAAAATTGGAAATATATTGATCATATTTTCGTTTACATTCCGACCATACCATTTCAATTGCATTAAACTGGCAATGATATGGTGGCAGTCGAAAAATTTTGTGTCCTAAAGGTTTAACATATTCTTCAAGGAAGTACTTTTTTTCACTAGGGCAGTTTCTGCGTGCTATACTCCATATTTTATCTTTCATGGCTTTTTCTGGAAAGCCAATATTCTTTTTCTTCAACCATTCGGTCAGTCTCTGCTTTGTCCAAGATTTTCTCGGGATTTCTTCTAATAAACCATAATGGTAACTTGCATTGTCCATGATTATAAATGACTTTGGGGGAAGATTTGAAACCAGCCGAGTTTCAAACCAGTTTTCGAAGTTTTTCCTGTTCATATTGTCATGATAATCTCTCGTCTTTAATCCACTCGAATATTAAATTTGCATCCTTGATGAAGCCATCTTTGGTTCCGGCGTGGACCACGATATAACGATGACCTTAAAAATAAGAGAGAATTCAATTCTCTTCTTTTAGAAATCATTCTTCCAGAACATAAATTTAATATAATTAATAAGTAATGTTCCATGCACATACGAGTAGTGTATGAAGTTAAATTCCCTCATATTGTCTTAGAGAGAAATTATATGAAACTATGAAACATATGAAATGATGAAGTTAGAGGGCCCTTAGATTGCCCTACAAGGGCAATAATTTTTATTCAAAAAAAAAAACTAAAAAGATAAAGATAACCAGATAATTTTTACCTTCACTGTTTTTCCTTGAATCCGTATACTTGGTGTCATCTTGCCAGCTACTACGAAATGATCCCTTGCTAAAAATCCTCGCCTCATCAATGAAAACTGGAGTAAAACCTTCCGGACTTACATTTCTATTTTTGATATTCTCCTTTAAAAAATTGATTCTTTTATGAACAATATTTGGCAAGTCCATCAAATATTTTCTGTTATTTGATTTTTTCCACTTGAAGCCTATGCTATTGATCCATCTTCCTAAGGAGTCAAAGGAAAACTCAAAATATTCAATTTCTTCCCTGAACTTTTCTCTTATTGTTGCCAATTTAAAAATTTAAAATCATCAGATGCGATTGTTCATTATACCTATTATATCTTTTTTTAGGCATTATCTAACACTTTTCGAAATAACTTGCAAGAAAAATTTACAAACCAATATTTTTGATTGACAGTGACGGATATTTCACATAACCTAATATATCAAAGATGAATCAAAAATCATCAGACACCAATTTTTTTCAAAAGTTTGTTGTCGCCGCTGTTTGGAATATGCTAAACAAAGATAAACAAAAATGACGTCATTACAAATGGGTATAATTTCGACTTTATACAAAATAGCGTTAGTGCTGCCACCTCTACCATCACAAAAAACACCGACCATTCTATAGTGGGATCAGCTACATTTTCCGGGACATTTCAAAATTGTAATTTTTATTTTGGAAATAAAGTTTAATTTTTATTATTTAAAGAAACATTATTTTTTGTATTAAACGGATGTTTATTCTTTATTATGAGAGAAATAAAATTGGATAAGCAATAAAATTTTCGGGCATTATCATAATGCCCGATTATAATGCCCTAGGTGTGAGCAGGTATTATTGCTACCATAACAAATTCCGTTTCTAAGGTATTATAAATCAATAATAGATAGGTAAAACATAAAAGTATTTATTTCCATAGTAGCGTAATAAAATGCATAACATAAATGGCTATTAACTTTTTTTTAATATAATTTTAATAAATATTTCACGTGAAATTGCAAAAGGCCTAACTAGGTAATTTTAGTACGAACATATGCATTACGTATTATTTAATTTAAAAATAATTTTAAATTTCGAATTTATTCAGTGAACAAAATTTCATTTGGACGGTGTAAAGTGGTGAATATTTAATGACTTACTTTGCTGTAAAAAGTAATATGTACGCAACTCAAAATGGCCATTATTCTCTAAATTATATAACATATTTTATTAAACAAAATCTGTTTTGGGTACTTGGTATATGAAATTTTATAAGAGATTCTAAGTATTTTAAATGTTGGCAGTGAGGTGCATTACCAAGTTTTGCTTTTAAAATTATGATAAAACAAGTGTCATCACAACATCGATATAAATGAAATTTTACTGCATTTTTAATTGTATTCTATATCCTAATATGTAAAGGAGCTGAAGTCTATGTAGAGTAAAATAAACATAAATATTAAAAGTGAGATGCATAATTTTAACGATTAAGGCCAACCAAATTTAATAATACAGTATTATTCATTTTTGAAATGTTTCCTACATTCTATTATGCAAAATATCTGAAATCAGCATGCAAGAATTTAGTTTGCAAAAATAGCGTTTATTCACTATTTTCCAATGTTTCGTTATGAACAACACTTTACAATTTGGTATATTGTTTGGCATATTACTAATAATAGTATCAACAGCATTCTCCCACGATTGATCTTAATGTATTACTCTCACTTGTCGTTCACTTTTCCCTTTCCCGACATTTTTTAATTGTTTGTAACTATTATAATCTTTATCTATTAATATGAAAAATTGTGAATAGGGTATCATTGGAGACATCAATATTTTTTATTTTAATTGCTTAATTAGATTTTAATTGGTATTAGAACCGAAGCCATTTTCTTTTTCTTCCTTGTTGTTTACTTTTATCATATCCGCATAAGAAGTTCCAAAAATATGTTTTTCTTCTATCTAAGATACTGTATCTGTCTTTTCAATACAATGTACTTTTTTTGTATTGGGTTGTACTGTAAATGCGCCCAACTTGGAATAGGGATATGACTTGGAACAATTTCCCCCTCCACAAATACGACCTTGAGCATACTTGACGTGATAAAAACACGTGAAAAACTCTTGTTGTGAAAGAAATATTATTTATGATAATTACGTTCTATATGTCGTTATGCATGTGTAAATATGTTTTCTAAGTAACCTAAAACGTGCCTAACCATAAAGTAGACAGTGGCGTAGTGAAATTTTTTTTTTAGATAAATTCCCAGGGGTATCTGACTTGGAACATATGTTTTTTGTGTTCCAAGTTATGTACACTTTACACTGCCGTAACAAAAATATGTTTTTCCAGATATATTTACTGGGATATTACGCCCAGTATGGATATTACGATAACACATGGCTTGAAAATCCAGAAAAGTTCTAGGCTCTCGCACTTATCACAATGAGCTTCGAAACGACAATTCGATTATTTTTTATTAAAAAAGAGCAGACTCCAACTTAAATTTAGCAATTTATTTCAGTTCTCTAGCATTTATAGTTACTTCACAATTAATTTTCAAAGTTCGAATAAATACGCCATGTTTACTTTTTTCCTTGTACCAGCGCGGCCGGGATGATACGTCACAGGCGCCCAATTAGTGGACGCGACGACCGACGCCGACGGTAGCATGTCGTCCGCGCACGCTGCTTTGCTTTGGTAATATTATTATGCATGTTTTTGCTGTTGTTTGTGTTTTTCAAAATGTCTGCTTCACATACCTGCTATATATATTGTATTGTATTTTAATGAGTTCATATGTACATATGTTCTATGTCGAAAAACGCCTAAGGCAAGGAAAATGGTTGGACCGGTATTAGCCTATATTTACAATGTTAACGAAGTTAGCCGAATTTTTCTCGCATTATGGTGACACGCTTACCTGTTTTTGAGTGTATGTTAAGAGATTCTTGGTTTTTTTTAAGTAAAATTTTTGGTAAAATCTATACTTTTTGGATATTACATCAAAGTGGGATGTTCAGTGTTTTCATTTAAATTTCGTAGGAAAAATAATTGCCAGATGACATTTTTGCAGATTTGGTGGCAAGCAGCTCGTTTTAGGTGCGTGATTACAGGTCCACTCATATTCCTAACAAAAATGCTTAGTTTTTGAAAAACAGGGTGTCAAAGTAAAAGTTTATTTTTATTTATTTTTGAATAGAATTTATAGTTTTAAAATATTTACGTTTATATAATGGGTAAGTTGTCTGACTGACCACGAACAAATCCCTACTCCATTGTAATTAATCAACAAGCAAAATACGTCAATAATAAAAGTTAAAAGTCAAAATATCAACAAACAAAACCACCCTGTCAAAATAACGCCTGGGCACTAGGCTGTGGCTGGCTGGCTAGGGAGCGCTCTATAATACACCGTCGCGTCGCGTCGGCGCACAGTGACGACTTTTGCTAATCTAGGGGAACAAAAGTATTACTTTGTAATAGACACAATTTTTGTGTGCCAAATTTATATTTTATGCATATATTAGTAAAGAGAAGTAATTTTTAAGCAGTACCGTGCGCAGGGGGCAATCCCTCCCCCCTCCTAGTGCTCAAAAATTAACTCTTTTAAAAAGCAAATCCCTCCAATACTTTTTGGGTATATAATAGTTAGGTTATTTTAAAAAAATACCCAACGACCCCCCCCCCCTCCCCCCTGAAACACCCCTCCCAGAACCACTGTTTTAAGCTTAAATTTTTTTAATATAAAACAAAAAATATCTCAATATTTTTTTTATTAATTGAAAATATTCTAAGCTGTCTTTAAAGATCTGTATTGTAGTATTCAAGTATTTCTAATTAAAATAAATTAGATAATAATTATTCTTTTGCTTACATATTACAAAAAAGATAAATATTTTCTTAAGTCTAAACACAAATTAAAAATTGGCTACAAAATTTTGGTTTGAAAACAATAGATACTTGAATAGTATGTAAAATAAATTAAATAGTTATTCTGCACATATAAAAAAAAGTTCAATAAAAATTAAAGACTTAATCAGTCTCACTGTCACTATTATTATCGCTATCGATATCGCTCTCATAAATTCTTTCCAATTCCATATCTGGTGCTTTTAAAAGACCCAAAGCCTCAGGTGAAAACTGTTTTAAAGGTTTACTAGTTTTATTTCTAAAGCTATTTATTACTGGATCTGATGCCACTAAAAGATGATGCATTAAATCCTGCATTGTAGCTTTCCTGGAAAATTTTCTGGTGTTGTATTCTCGCACTTTCTTAATATCTTTATGCATGCACTCTTGCGCATCTTCGGATAGTTGTCCAATTGGGATTAACGCATTTTTTATGATGGCTGAGCCATGTACCAAGATTTTATGCACAGTCACCGGCAAATAGTACCAACTGTAGTGTTCTAAGTACATAGCTAGAGTTCGGTCTGCATAAATCTGATATTTTTCTGGATCAATTTCAAACCCAGAGGATAGTACCTGAAGAAGTATTGCAAATTTTTTTATTAACTCCAGGTTCACTCCAGTAATTAGGCTTGAAGTTTCAGGATTGTCGAAGAATTTACGGGCCGTATTCCCGTCATTACTGGATCCGAAACCCTGCTTTACAGTGTCAACCAAAATATATATTTAATTCTTGTTTAAATCTTTTTTGCACTTGTTCTTTTTTCTTGTTTGCTATTTCTTTATCACTTCCTTTTGCTTGCCATTTTTTGAATTCTAATCTGTAAGATATTTTAAGAAGACATTCCATTGTTCTGATTCGTGCATGTAAAGAAGATATACCAAAACTATATACTTCTGACTTGGCTTGTTTATTTAAAAATTTGTTTGGGTCATTCATTTCTTTCGGTCCACAGCCACAAATATAGCACTTTTGTGATGCAATGTGCAAAAGGGAATTACAAATTTTTGTGTCAACCATGGTAAAGGAAAGATTTGGTGTAATTCTTACAGTATTATTATTTTCGAGATCATAAGAACATTTTTTTAACTGTGAAATTTGCGATTTAATCTTGTCTGTTTCAGTTATAATAAGTCCTTCGGTTTCGTTTTTTTGCAAAAGCTTAACTGGTCTGCAGAATCGGGTGCTTGCTGGAGTCGGATTTTGCCATAAAATATGTTGTTTGCCCTCTGACTCATAAGATAATCGAATTGGAACAAGGGAAATTACAAAAATTGCACTGTCATCTTCATTTTCGCAATTTTCCATTAAATAACGTTGCTTGTAGTTAGTATAACCACTGCTTCCATCGCAACCCTATTTTAACAAAAGTTGCAGTTCAGCATCACCATTGCAAAATTGATTAAGAACTTCATTCTGAACGGTACAAAGCCTATTTATGGTATGATCCAACAGCGATTGCAGAATGATTTCTGCAGAAATGTCTGTCACGGTAATATTTTCAGGATAACAATTTTTTTTTGCCTCAATTATACCTTTATCATACGAGGGTAACAGTTTTATACCACGACCTTTTAGTTTTTGATAGACGCTTATATAGGACCTCCTGCTCATTTTACCATCTAAGAACATGGCCAATGCCTCATTTTTTGAGAAATTTTCAAAATTATTATTAGTTGAAGTCCTTTACTCGGCTTTTTTTAGTGCTGTGGCAGCGGTATTTCGTTCAGAGGCAACCTTTCTTACTATCAAAGCAGCATCCCTTTTTCCCTCTGCATAAAGTTTCACTTGTGCCGCATACAAAATTTCTTCTCTTGAGTGCGACTGGAGTAATCCTTCTATTTTTTTTACAAAGTTCTTCAAAATTTTTCTGTGGTCTTCCCATTTTTGAGGTTGATGGTTGTTCAGCTTGCTCAGCATTCAAATCAAAATTTATTTGTTGATTAAGCCAATTGAAGTTTAATTCTAGAAATTTTTTTTCAATTCGATAACTTTTTTCCCACTTTTCAGCAAATTTGTATCCTAACTTTTTTAGCTTTTCCTTAATTGAATTTTCTGAGTCTTCTGGAAGCATATCCACATTATATCTTGACAGAAAATATGTATACATTGCTTCATTTTTGATATCTTTTGATTTCTCGGTGCGCCAAGCATCAAACAGGTTTCTGTGAGTAATGACAACCTCATCTAAAAATTGAGAAAAAAAACAAAGTTGCAAAAAGTTGCAAATTTTTATTTTTGTATTTGAAAGAACATTGCCGAGGGACCATATACATTTTTTTAATTTTACTGGAATCTGCTGGACTCAAAATATATGACTAGTTGTAATCAATTTGTTAAAATTTAAAAAATTTTGACATATCTAATAAAAAAAATTAAAATCCTATATAACGCTACTCAAATTTTAAAAAAATCATACTGTTTGCAAAAGTACATACCTACATCCATTTTATAAAATAGGAACCGAAACAACAAACCAATACACTTTTCACTACGAGCCTTTTACAACTACTTGAAATTGCAAATAAAAACTGCTATAACATAAACACTTCAGAAATGCTTTACATTCTTATCAATTAAACCGATAAGAACTTATAATTTTTTGCTTTTTCGTTTGGATTCATGCGAGTTCGGCATATTTTTAAAATATTTCGAGCAAAAATTAAATGAACTATTTTTTCTAAAAAAATACTTTTGTTCCCCTAGATTGCCAAAAGTAGTCGCTGTGCGGCGTCTATGACGTAGTGCGTAATTGGGACGGAATCTCGGGAGGTCTAAGAAACCCCAGACTAGCAGCCTTATAACTTTGCAAATACTTACCCTAACAACTTGAAATAAACGTCATTGTTCTTATAAACTTATGTTGTAATTATTTTTGGGAAAATATATATATTTTTTTTTAAATTTTCCAAGCCCATTACAGTGATGATACGCTGCGAAGGGTATTGAAGGCAATGGAACAAGGCCAAACACTAAGATCAGCCTCAAAGCAATTTGGTATTTAACTAGGGACCTTATCACGTAAAAGAAGAGGTCTATCCACTCGCAAATACGGAGGCCATAAGGTTCTGTCAGATGCAGAGGAGAATTAATTGGTTCATGGGATAAAAATGGCAGGTAGTTGGGGCTTTCCTTTCACCGTTTACGATATAAAAATTCTTGTTCAAAATTACTTGGACAAAAAAGGAGTCAAAGAAAGAGATTTAAAAATAACATGCCTGGTCGCAGATAGATTGAAAAATTTCTATTTGAACATCGAAAGGAGTTAACAGAAAGAAATGCAGAAAATGACAAAAGATCTCGTTATGAAGTATCTGAAAAGATAATCAATGATTATTTTTCGGAATTATTAAAATCTTTGGAAGGGGTAGAACCACGTCATATCTTAAATTATGATGAGACTAACTTTACAGAGGACAGCGGAAAAAAACGAGTCATAGTTAAACCGGGTTTAAAACATCCGGAGCGCTGCATTGATAATAGTAAAGCTTCTGTCTCTGTTGTGATGGCCGGGACTGCTGACGGGACCATATTTCCTCCTTACGTAGTTTACAAGAGTGCGCACCTGTATGATACTTGGACTCATCATGGACCTAAAGACTCTAGATATAATCGGTCGAAATCCGGACACAAGAATCTTCGAAGATTGGTTTTATTCTATTGTGACTCCATTTGTAAAAAAATTAGATGACAAGCCCAAAGTTATGATAGGAGCGAATTTTTCAAGTCACCTCTCTCTTTCTGTAATACAGAAATGTGAAAAATACAACATTAGGTTTGTGTTGTTACCGCCAAACAGCACGCATCTTTGTCAATCATTAGATGTTTTGCTTTTTCACCCTCTAAAAGTCTCTTGGAGAAAGCAACAAGATTCTTGGAAAATTAAAAACCGGAGATGTGTCCTGGACCAGTTGCCATCTCTACTAACGTTAACACTAAAGGGTTTGAAAGACTCTTTTCAGAATCTTATCAATGGTTTAAGAGCTTGTGGGATTTGTCCATGTGATCCCAATCCTGAACTCAAGTGTTTACCTACATGGGTTAAGAAAATTCCTAACCCATCTTTTATGGAATTATTGGAAAATATGCGATATCCGAACAAAGCTAAAGACAGCACTAAGAAAAAACGGCTTCACGTAGCTCCCGGCAAAAGTATTACTGCTAGTGATATTGAAAATCAAAAAAATACAGCACCTAACTCAGTAGAGAGCGTAATTGAAAGCGTGATTCATACGACTTCGCAGAATTTCGAGGAGGATGCGATTCAACCAAGCACCAGCGGCTTGAAATGAAAGAATAAGAAGAGACATTAAACCAGTAGTAGGTCAGATTCAAATGTCTCAGATTTTTCGGTTCATGACTCATCGAAGATATTGTCAGGCAGGAGAATTCTTCGACACTCAATGAGTCTCACCTTGCCCCTGGTAATTTCGTTTTGGTAGAGTTCAATACAGAAATAAGAAAGGCCGTTAAATGTTCTCACTTTGTGGGAAAAATTGAAGAAAAGTTTAGCTCTTATGATCAGTTTCATTGTAAATTCATGAAAAGGTTTGTTGGTAAAAAATGTCCGAAAAATACATTTCTTTTTCCAGACATAGATGATTTTTCCATAGTGGATATTAGTATGATAAAGTTGAAACTCAATTCCCCTGTTGTAGTAAGAGGTTACTATAGTTTTATTATCCCTAATAAGGAGATTTACGACCTGAAATAAATAGGTATATTTTTTGAAGTTTAGATTTCAGAATGTGATTTTTTTGTTTTTTCTTAGAATGTTTCCTAAGTTGATCTCGTTATTTTTAAGTTAATATTTTTGTTTTAAGAAATTTAAATTTTGTATTTGCAGATTTCATCTTTACTAAGGTTAACACTAGAGGGTTTGAAAGATTCTTCTGAGAATCTTATCAATGGTTTTAGAGCTTGTGGGATTGGTCCATGTGATCCCAATCTTGTACTTAAGCGTTTACCTACATGGGCTAAGAAAATTCCTACACAAGAACAATCCGACAAATTGAACTCTTCTTTTATGGAATTATTGAAAAATATGCGATATCCGAACAAAGCTAAAGACAGCACTCATAAGAAAAAACGCCTTGACGTAGCTCCCAGCAAAATTATTACTGCTAGTAATATTGAAAATCAAGAAAATCCAGCACCCAACTCAGTAGACAGCGTGATTGAAAGCGTGATTCATACAACTTCGCAGAATTTCGAGGAGGATGCGATTAAGTCAAGTACCAGCGATTTGAAACGAAAGAATAAGAAGAGACATGAAACCAGTAGTAGCTCAGATTCAAATATCTCAGATTTTTCGGTTCATGACTCATCGAAGATATTGTCAGACAGGAGAATTCTTCGACACTCAATGAGTCTCACCTTGCTCCTGGTAATTTCGTTTTGGTAGAGTTCAATACAGAAATAAGAAAGGCCGTTAAATGTTCTCACTATGTGGGAAAAATTGAAGAAAAGTTTAGCTCTTATGATCAGTTTCATTGTAAATTCATAAAAAGGTTTGTTGATAAAAAATGTCCGGAAAATACATTTGTTTTTCCAGACATAGATGATTTTTCCATAGTGGATATTAGTATGATAAAGTTGAAACTCAATTCCCCTGTTGTAGTAAGAGGTTACTATAGTTTTATTATCCCTAATAAGGAGATTTACGACCTAAAATAAATAGGTATATTTTTTGAAGTTTAGATTTCAGAATTTGATTTTTTTGTTTTTTCTCAGAATGTTTCCTAAGTTGATTTAAGAAATTTAAATTTTGTATTTGCAGATTATAAAGAGATAAATATTTTCTTAGCCGTCCTTTTTTTTTTAAATTAAGGTTTATTTTAGTAAAAAAAATTATTTAATTTTTTTTATGTACCAAGTTACATTAAATAAGGCCCTGCTGGATATTTAGAGGAATATTATTGGTGTTTCATCCAGGGAGCACTAGGTACCTGACTTGGAACACCGACTTTTTATTTTTCTGAGTACATTTAATATTTATTTTTTAGGATCTTTAATATATCAAATTAATGTAAGCAACATGACTAACCGAAATCAATTTATAATCATTTCTGAATAGCAGCTGTTTTTACAAAATTACAGTTTAAACTTGAAAAATGTTCCAAGTTGGGCACATTTACGGTACTGAAAAACTACTGATGTTATGAGTTTGTGTAAGTGATTATAGGCTTCTCTCAAAGATTTGATTTTTTCACTTTGGTGTTATTCCAAATCATTTAAAATATTGTGTCCTACGTCTAGATTGTCACACATCTCTAGAATAATACCTTTTTTAGGTTTCATATTGTAAACTTTTCTTTTAACTAAAGTGCCTTTTTTAATGTTTCTCATTTTAACTCTGACCTATTTTTATTGCTTGCAATTATTGGTTCATGTTGTGTTTGCATTTCTATAAAGTCCTATATAGGTGTTCTCTAGAAAACGAGATTTTTTGTTTAAAAACGTCCAAAATATTTTTTTTTGCTCTAGCAGTAAAACCGAAAATAGAATTTATTTCTTTCCTGGATTATTGTCTAGTCTAGATTTTTGAACATCTCCAGAATAATGCCTTCTTTAAGTTTTCCGCAATTCTGTAATAATTGATAGTATATGATAAATGTATTTATAATATTAGCAAGTTTGATTTTCCTTTATATGAAAATCACTATTTTTCGGTATTCCTTTAGTAATTTCATTACAGTTTTTCCACAGAAGTTAACCTTACCCAAGAGACTCCATTCCATCTTGTAAACTATGTTATAGCCTAATAAAATACATAAGATAAATGACTATTAACATATTTTCTTTAAACAATGTTTTAACAAAAATTTTTACGTAAAATTGATGCATGCCTAAATACATCATTTCAGTAAAATCGTTTCAACGTATATTATTTAATACAACATTAAATTCAATATTGGAATTTATTTAATAAACAAAATTTCATTTGAATGGTATAGAGTGACGAATATTTGATAACTTAATTTACTGCCAAAGCTATTATGTGCATAACTTATATGGCTATTATTCTCTAATTTTGATAATATATTTGAATAAACAAAATTTCGTTTTAAAAACCTAGTATTTAATAATCTATAAGAAATTCTAAACATTTTAAACGTTGGAAGTGAGGTGCATAACCAAGTTTTTTTTTTAAATTAAAGAAAAACATCTTAAGTGTCATCACTATATCGATATAGATGAAATGTTGATACATTTTTTAAATGTGCCCTATAACCTAATATTAACCATAGTTAAAGTCCAAAAGTCTATAGCTATAAAGAGTAGCTAAAATAAAAGTAAATAATAAACGCAAGATGCATGATTTTAATGATTATGAATGAGCATGAACACTTTTAAATAAAAGTAAAGATTTCAAAATAATAAAAGTAATAAGCATAATTATAATAAAGCAAGCCTTTTTTAAGGTTTCTCATTTTGACTCTGACCTGTTTTTATTGCTTGCAATTATTGGTTCATGTTGTATTTGCATTGCTATAAAGTCCTTTGTAGGCGTTCTCTAGAGAACGACATTTTTTGTTTAAAAACATCTTCAATATTTTTTTTTGCTCTAGCATTAAAACCGATAATAGAATTTATTTCTTCCCTGGATATTGATTTTAATGAAAAATGTCCAGTTTTGCGGCTTTTCATGTAGCGATTTTCTACAATTCAATTCGGTATTTGTAATGAAATTAATTATATTCAAAAATATACAGAATATACGGTTGAGAATAAATAAACATTATTATTATTATTATTATTATTCACCGCCCGACATGTAAACGGAGACTCGCCCAAAAAGTCTATAATGGCCCCTCTCGAAACTTTATACATAATAAAAGTTTTATACAAAAACAACACTTGTGTATTCATAGCCGAAACCGTGATAATGTATCACTCTTTATGACTATGGTAAATAGAAGTGGTCGGCAATTTGGGGCGTGATATGGGTTTTATCTCGTGGTTTTATGTCTTCGTTAAATTAACGGCGCGAAAAAAAATGTTTGGAAGGAGGCGATCATTTAAAATACAGTTGCAATGGATGTTTTAAGAAGGTTTTTAGTTAATCAGACTAATTGTACAATAAGTTTTAGGTAGGCTTGAGTTAGGAAAAAATTAACAAATTAAGTTTGTTCTAACTTGATATTTACTTATAATATTACAAAGATACTTATTAAAGTATTTTATTCCGAGTTCAAGTAAGTCATTTCCAAAGTAATTTTTCGAATATAATCCAAATCCGGGTACTAATTGCCATACTACATCAAGATTTATAAGTATTTAAGGTTATTAAAAATTATGTTTTTTGTTTTTCTGTTTTGGTTTTTTTAACCAAATTGTAATAATTATATATAATGACCATCTTAATTTATATTATTATGAAATCTAAGCCTTGAACACCCACACACATTAAATCCAAAGTCGATTTTGGCGCGTTCATGCTAAAATAATTCAATTTTAGATCCCAAGCAAATTAACCCCTTAAACTATCTACCCTTACCTCAAGGAACCACCCTTACTAAAATACAAGCTCACTGCAAACAGTGAGTAAACTGTTGTAACTGTAAACTGTAAATTTTGCATTAAATAAAGCGATTATAGAATTATAAGTATATAGAAGAATGATAGAGCGGTCAAATAACAGCAATAAGAAGCGATTATCTTTTCTGTGAGATAGATTATTTTTTTTTTAATTTCTGTATTTTTATATAATACCGAGTCCCTTAATAAAATGTTACCTATTTAAGCAATTTAAGGTACTAACCTAATAATTCTAAAAATAACTACTGTCTAGATGTATTTTTAAAATTACATATTTAGATGATTTGTGGATCTATTTTATATTTAACTGTAGTCTAATTATGCTACTATTTTCAAGATAGTAATATCTTTAGGAATCATCAGGAATATCCTATGATATAGGCTCCATTTTTTACAGCGACGTATTGCTAACGTTATGCTCCTCTTTTCTTGCAGCGAGAGTTTTTATTTCTGAAGTAAATTATGGTTTGTTGGCTTTTGCGTTTATGTTTGCCTTTTTTTGCTGCTGCTATGATATTAATTTTGATTTTGGACCTAAGCCGTATTAATTGTATCCCCAGCTGTTATTGGATTTGGTCTTATTCTTTTCGTTAACCGTGATTTGTATAAGTCTTTGGTGAATTCATTGAAAACTGTTATGTTGAATTTTTCATAAATTGCTATTAGCTTCTTATGGATTAGTTTAACTCTTAGTTTCAACGTATATAGCACCAGTCTTTGTCCCCCTCCCATGTCCAAAAAGGCAAGCCATCGTACATCCAAGATCTGCATTGGGTGAATATTTCTATTGATTAGGATATAGTCTATAGTGGACTATTGGTCTTTACAGATGAATCTCGTTATATTATGTTTAACCTTGCGTTTTCTATTCGGAGTTCCAATAAACTCCAAGTTTTCATATGATATTAGTTTTCAAGTTTTTATATCACTATTTTCATATGATGCGTCTTCATTGAATCATTGCGTAATCGAGCTTATTTATGATCGTAGCAGTAAAATCTCTGGCTAGAATGAATTTATTTTCTTGGTTATAATATTTATCAGAACTTCTAGCTGGTTGTAAAACTCTTCCCGGTCGACCTTACTAATGTAAAGTCCGTACATATTTACAATAATAATTTGTTTTTTATGTATTTTCGGGTTGCATGTATTAGTCGGTCATTTATGTAAGTTCATATTTTTCATGTATCTGATGTATCAGACTTGGCCCTCTCGTTTTTTTCTACTTTAAATAAATATGTAATTGTTTTATTTTGTTGCTCCCTTCCCCTTCTTTTTACATCAGATATTGCCAATAAATTTGATCGAAGTCTATGCACTTTCACAAGGATTTCCTAGTCCTTTGAATTCTAAGAATGAATGGTCCCACTTCTAATATGTTCGTTTGTTATTCTTGTTTCTTCTGTAGCCACGCCTTGTCGTTGTTCCGTTTTACAACTATATGAAAGAACAAGCAGCAATAATACACAATATTTTCATGATGACCCATTATATTTAAATATTTGCAAAAAATACGCTATACTAATAAGTATGAACCATACTTTTCATGAGCAGTTCCAAACGCGAGGAAAAAGTCATTAGTAGCTCCTTATCTCGCAAACTATCGATACGCCCGATCTCTGTATGCAAAATATTTTCCGTAAATTCTGAAAACAGTAAAAAGTTTAAATATTGGCTTTTTTACTTGCAGTTTTTCTCTATATTCCTAAGTCTTGTGAGAAGTGAAACTAATTTTAGTAGCAGAAATTCTCTGGACTCTTAAATATAAGTGTTGGGTAAATAAATGTGAAATATTATGCATTTGAAGTAGTGCTGTGAAAAAAAAACAGATTTCTTTACTGTATTACAGGGATTTAAAAAGGTAACCCTTAAGTGTATTTTAATGTAACATTTGCCTTTCCTAAAATAAAATTCAAGCTACGGTTGTGGTCGATAGTAAATAGATAGTAAATAGAACCAGTTACGCGGTTTTACCTGGTGTAAAATAAAGTATTGCACTCGCCTTAGATGTTGGGATCCAGGATCTACCCTTTTATTTCTAGTCCTTCGAGCTAGATAGTCATATTGATATTCTTAAATATTTTTACTCGTCGAAATGGCAGCACGGATTTGGCCCTTTGAAAAATGATTTCTGTGTGAAGAAGCTCTATGAGGTATTTTGTAATTACAAAAAGGACTTTCTATTTCGTTCTTCTTAGTACCTAAATAAAAAACTGTTTGGACTCAAGTTATAAAACTTTCAGTCAAAATGTAGTCTCTAAATAATTTGCTAACTAGCAGCTTATCCCTTATGTAGTGTTTATTTTCAAATATTCGTCTTTTAAAAATTATATTTGTTCTCTATAGAATAAGCTAAGTATGTAGAATACTTACGTACATACTTACGTATGTAGAAAGAAATAAAAATTTATTTTTTAATCTTGAGGAATTTTTTTAAATTTTATAGTTCTTTAAAAAACTGTTTTAATATATCTGATTTGTTTAAAGTATCATGTTTATACTTAAAAACTGCTCGTAAATGTGCTACAGCTTCTTCAAATCGAATAATAAATTGGATTTTAAAAGACAGAGATACCTAAAATTTGATTATTTCTTTTAAGGCTAGAGAAAAACATTTAAATAAGACTTTTAGTTAATACTCAGAAATCCAAGACAAAATTGAAATATTGAATGTAAAATATAATTAAAATCAAGATAAAAAAAGAATTAAAGAATAATATGATCGGCTTTAACTGAACTTGAAAATATGAATAATTTTTACCTCTCCACAACCCTAAAACAAATTATCGGTAATAATAATAATCTTTATTTAGCATAAATAGCTACGTGCAAAAACAAAAAAATTTCTCAAAAATTATTAAAAATAAAAATACATGTAATAATAAAAATAATTTTTATAAAGGCTAGTTCTGAGATCTATTAGAATCTTTGATGTGCCGCGATTAGTCTGTGTACCGGTGTTGCTTATATTGTCACATAGCATGCATGTTTAAATCGTGTAAAGAAGCATAAAGTAATATTCTAAGTGATATTAAATCATTCCATTAAATAAACAAATGTTTTAAACATTTTTTAAAAAATGTAGACATTTAATTCGTAACAATTGGCTACATAGGCCCACGTACTATTTTGTTAGACGTCTGATCTCAGTCACAGCCACTTAAGCGTGAAAAGTTAGCACAGATCCGGCCTTAAAATTTATTTGTATTTAAAATTTTATTATTTTTGAAATTCGATTTTCCCCGCCTCCAAGAATCTTCATATTTTTGAGAATTATCTTCATTTCAGGGACATATCTTTAAATTGAGAACTTTCTTTCATTTGAGAACCCTGGATATTAAATATTAGAGGGATTAACAAAGGTGTCATAAGAGAGAGAATAGTTTGGAATATTGTTTATAATATTAACAATACTATTTATAAAATATTTATTCTACTCTGTTGCAATTTGTAATTCATTTGAAATCATTTGATCATCAAATTTAATTTCGTTTAGTAATAAAATATTTTTTCCAGGAAGTAACTTTTTTAGATTTTTTCCACATTTTATGCGGATTTTTTTATTTTCATTAATAACTCCTCTAAAATATTTATCTTTTTCGTTTTTAATTTGATTAACAATTAAATTTCATACTCTTTTGTATCCTCTCCATACTCCATCATCTTTTTCTACAACAGCCCTAATAAATAAATTATCTGTTACATTAATTCTCTCACAAATATCAAACGTAATCCAATCATTTTGCTAATATTTGTGCTTATTGTGCAATTTGTGCAACCCTGGGGAACAAGGCGCACCCCAGTGTATCTAGCCTTACTCCTGCATGCGGGGCTCTGCAGGGGTGGACCACCCTTTCCCTAGCTACTCGTGGGAACATCTATGATGGACCAAAACAACAAAAAAACCAAAGAAGGGGGCCAAGAGCAACCTTTGCTAGCAATGGCGGGACCTAAAGGAACCGCTGTTGAGAAGTCAACGGCGGGGCCGCAAGGAACCGCCGCTGAGAAAGCAAAAGAGGGACCTGCCGGGAGGAAACGACCGTCGGGGTCAGGCAACCCCTATGGAAACAGAGGGATTGCCGGGAACCTCTTCTTCCTAAAATCGCTCTCCGCAATGGGTGCGAGGCTGATACAAATTAACCTCCACCACTGCAAAGCAGCCACTGCGGCCTTACAAAAATGCATAGCCGACAACAATATTCAGATAGCCCTGATTCAGGAACCTTATACTTATAGGGGCCAGATAAGGGGACTAGGAAACCTCAACGGGAGACTAGTGTCAGACCCAAAAGAGGGACCTAACCTAAGAAGCTGTATCTTTATAAGAAAAGATATAGAGGCCACACCGCTGTGGGAATTTTGTGACAGGGACACAGCGGCGGTCAAAGTACAAATCAAAACAGCGGAGAGGAGCTACGATACAATAATAGTATCAGCATACTTTCCGCACGATCAACAAGGGGAACCACCTCCGACAACAGTTCGGAGGTTGATAGACCATCAAAGATTGGAAAACCTTATAATAGGCTGTGACGCCAATGCTCATCACACTATCTGGGGAAGCACTGAAACAAACAAACGAGGCGAATCAATATTAAATTACTATGCTGCCCCCGGTCTAAATATACTTAATGTGGGGGAGGAACCGACCTTCGTCAACATATTCCGCAGGGAAGTAATTGATCTAACCATTGGCAAGGGACGCATCTGCGACCTCGTTAAAAAATGGCATGTATCTGACGAACCAAGTTTGTCGGATCACAGGTACATAAGATTCGATCTAGAATCTATGGATACAAATCCGGAGACCTACAGGACCGCCAGGAAAACGGACTGGGACCTCTTCAATGAGATACTAGGACGCGAACTGGAAAACTGTCCAACGGAGGCAAAAGACAATGTAGAGCTCGAAGTGCTGACAGAGTCAGTCACTGAGGCTATTAAAATTGCTTTTGAAAACTCATGTCCACTAAGCAAACCGCGTCAAGCAGGGAACACCTCATGGTGGAACCAAGAATTGGGCGAGCTAAGGAAGACAGTAAGAACGCTTTTTAACAGAGCCAAAAGAACTGGCGAGTGGAATCTATACAGACAACACTTAACCAGGTACAATGATGCTATAAAAAGAGCAAAGAAAGAAGGGTGGAGGAAGCTATGCCGGGACCTAACAGAGACACCAGCATATGCTAGACTCCACAAGGCAATATCCAAAGGGCCACGACAAACCCTAGGCTCTTGTCTAAAACGCGATGGAGAATATACGACAACCGAGGAAGAAACGCTTGGCTTAATGCTGAACACGCACTTTCCGGGATCGAAAAATCTCCACCAACCAGAACATACCCAGGACCCAACTCCTATCATTCCAAACAGGGGCAAAAGGGAAAACTGGGAACTAGCGAAAAAGGTAGTAACCTACGAGAAGGTAAAATGGGCGATAAATTCCTTCCAACCATTTAAATCTCCCGGAATGGATGGCATAATGCCAGTCATGTTACAGCGGGGTAGCGAACTGCTGCTGCCTGCACTGTGTAAAATAATGCTGAAATAATGAGTTGGAGGGAAGCAAAAGTAGTATTTCTACCAAAGACGGGACGCGACTCCTATGCGAAACCTAAATCCTTCCGACCAATCTGCCTTACATCATTCCTCCTAAAAACAGAGGAAAAGCTCATAGAAAGGCATATCAGGGACAATGTATTACGGGTCAACCCTTTACATCGACACCAGTATGCCTACCAAACAGGTAAATCTTGCGAATCAGCAATTCACGAGATAACCCAGAGGGTCGAACAATCTCTGAACAACAAAGAGATCACCCTAGGAGCTTTCTTAGATATTGAGGGAGCATTCGACAATACATCATATGACTCAATCAACCGTGCGATAGCAGCACGAGGAATACATCCCATGATCGGCGGCTGGATAACCCAAATGCTAAATCATAGGAAAGTAGCAGCAAATCTCAACAGCACAACGGTTAAGGCCAAAGTGTGCAGGGGAACACCGCAAGGGGGCATACTGTCACCGCTGCTGTGGAACCTTGTATCGGACAGCTTGCTGACACGACTGGAGAGGCAGCTTATCCTTGCTATAGGATATGCTGACGATTTAGTCATCCTTACACGAGGGGGTAGTCAGGCTTGTGTATTCGAAAAAATGGAAAGAGCCCTGACTACTGTCGAGCACTGATGTGAGGAAGAACAACTAAGGGTAAATCCCACAAAAACTACTCTGGTTTCCTTTACCAAAAGAAGGAAACTAGAGCCCATTAGAAACATAAAATTTTATGGAGAAAATCTGCAACTTGAAGACGAGGTCAAATATCTAGGTATAACCCTGGATAAAAAACTCAGCTTCAAGAAACATGTAATCCAGGCTACAAATAAAGCCACGAAAACTCTTATGTACCGCAAGAGAATGTTCGGTAGATCATGGGGACTGTCACCAAAAATGGTACATTGGATGTACACGACAATGGTTAGACCCATCATTACATACGCAGCACCTATATGGTGGCATGCGGCAGAAAAGAGGACTGTAATACAGATACTCAACAAAACACAACGAATAGCATGTCTGGGCATAACAGGAGCGATGTCAACAACGCCGACTGCTGCCCTAGAAAACCTGATAGGACTAAGCCCGCTACACTTAGTGGTACGGGCTGAAGCTATAACGGGGGCGAAAAGACTGCTGTCAAATGGCGCAACAATCCTATCGAAAGATGGGCATAATGCCTTATTTGACAAGATACAGGACCTTGGGCGCCTGGCCCTAAGAACAGACAGAACCAAGGTCACATACCTAGACAAACCTTTTATCATCAAAGAAAAAAGGGGACCACTGGACGCAGAAGCGAACAGGCTCAGGCAAAGAGGTTACTCAGTATGGCACACGGCAACCAAACGATCCAAGTTCGGGGTAGCTGTGGGCATGGTGGAGGACGAACAACAGGGCAGACAACTTATGCTAAACCTGGGCCTCGAAACAACAAATTTACAGGCAAGCATAATAGGAATTCAAACCTGTGTCCAACTGATGAGAGAAGGGCTGCCAAGAGGCAAAACCTTCGCAATTTTCACAGGAGACCAGGCTGCGACACTTGCACTACAACAGTTCGAGACTAAGTCTAGGACTGTGCAAAGCTGCTGGGAGGATCTCAGGAACCTCGCCGAAGTGCAAAATAGGCCAGAGATAATCCTAGCAGAGAATATGGGCAACAATAAGGCTGCAAGAAGGGCTATCCAACTTGCAACCCAGGGAGCCAGCAACAGCCTGGTAGGCCCTGAACCAACATGTTATGTCAGCGATAAGACCTGGAAGAGGGAAATCGGCAACTGGCTAACAAACCAGAACAAATTCTACTGGGAGCAGCTGCCAAAGATTGAACAATCCAAACAACTTATAGGCAGCCCACCTTTCAAGAAGGGTGAGAACATACTGGGCCTCTCCAGACAACAACTGCGAAGGGTCGCAGGGCTACTTACAGGCCATGCACCCAGCAGGAAACACCTGCATACGCTAGGGAAATCAGTTACCTTGCTATGTAGGGGATGCAATGAGGAGGACGAAACAACTCTTCACATACTGTGCTTCTGTGAAGCATTTAATCAAACCAGGGCAACATTCCTGGGGGAAGAGAAATCCGCACCAGAGGGTATAAGAAATCTACCACTGGGCACAATCCTGGACTTCCTTGAAGCTACAGAATTGAACCTGTGGGACTAAACATATGGGACACAATAGGACTGCTTCTTAGCAGACCGCAGTGTAGGAAGCCACAAGGCACCACCCAGCGGTGGAGTTTTAGTGGGTATAGGACGAAACAGACTCGACACTGAGTCCCACACTACTGGGGGCGGCGCCGCGTAACCAGTGTTCATAAAGAATTTCTCTACCGACACAAAAAAAAAAAAAAAAAAATATATATATATATTTGTGCTTTAGAACAATGGTTTTATTGGGACACATAGAATTTAATATATTTGTGATACTATCAACAAAAGTATTTGCCAAAATATTCACATCCGCACTATTATTTGTCCATTCAGTATCATAAAGATAATCATGGAGTTGGTTTACATTGTACCTCTTCATACACCCACGTTTAATAATCACATCATGGTTTTTATCTATTTTCGGAGCAGGATGTACAGCCAGAATAGAATAATCACTTATCTTGGGTGCTAAATGAATCTTAAATGACAAATTCGAATTATTGATCATAATATAATCAATTAATGTCTGACTTATATCTGTAATACGAGCAGGGAAATCAACAAATAAGTAATAATTAATAAACATATAGTGAAATAAACTGAGGTTAATAAAGATATTAACTGTCCTTAAAAGAAATGGTATTAAGGAACTAAAATATATAGAAGAAATTAAAACCCCAAGTCTCAGTATCAAAGCATTTTTTATATATGTTCCTAAAAATATCTAGCTAAAAAATATGTATGTGAAAAATAAAATATAGGAGGACAATTACAACTAAATATATCATAACACACCCAAAATAGAAAAAAAGCAAATTACATAAAATATAAATGATGTTTTTATTGTTAACAAAAATTTGTGGGAAAAAAAAGAAAAAGATTAATGAGAATAAATAAAAGCTTATAGAGAAAAATTAACTAAATATATTTTTTACATTATTATTAAATTATAAGTTTAATACAAACGAAAAAGAAAACGTAGATTTTAAATAAAGTACTCATTAATTTAAATGATATATGTACTTAACAAAGAAATAGCAGCAACAAGCCATAAATATAAAAGAAGAAAACCATAAATATTTTAATCACAAAGTTGATTTTTTAATGCGCGACAATAAAACCGCTTTACATAACAACCTACAAAGAAAAACAGGAAGTTGGCAGTCATGCCAAGCTCGTATCACGGCAAAATGTTTATTCTTGTATTGCTTCCGTGCCTTTAGTGCCATTTTAACTGCGTTCTGTAACGGTATCCCGAAGAAAACAGGACTTTAAACTAGGATTTGAGGACTCTAGTGGATTTGCCATTGCAAAGTGTTATTGCTTTAATGTTCCCGATTTATCTGTAGTACTCGGTTTTGGACGGGTTGCTCTTTTGTATATAAGGAAAGAGCGGTTTAAATATTACAGGATTATTTCCTTTTTATAGCGATTTTGTGTTATTCCTTTGGAAAATATATTTTAGAATAAGTTCGTGCCTGTGATAGTTTGTAGAATTAACTACAGAAATGTATATAGTTTTCGAGCTATTCGTGGTAAAAATAAATTACTTATTCACGAAAAAAAAATTTCATCAGAAAGAAAAAGGTCTTTTTACATTTTATTTCTGTAGTTGCAATATCTACTGAGAGACGATTGAATATTTTAATATACGAAATTAATATGTTTTTTTAAATCCTCATCTCCATTAAGGGTTAAAAGATCTTGAAAATGAAGGTTACATCAGTATAAAAAAATCTACTTAATAAATATAAACTCAAGGGTGATCCTTTTAATAGATGACTGTATATTATTCCAGGACTATTACACAAAAAGAATTGAAGGAAGTAGTCCATTTTCTCAAAGAGACCTAGATTCAATAATCTAAAGGGAACTACACAAAGTCTCGTTACACGTATTTCACTCATATTAAAAGCATCATCAGAATTAAAAACAAAGAAACTAAATACAATAACAATACTTAAAGTTAGATGAAATTAGTACCTTAAAAATTGACTACAACAACATGCTTTATGGTCACATTATACACACGCAGTAAATAAAATAAATTCCTAGGAATGTGACATGACCCAAGTTTGTAAAAAACCAAAACAACTAAATTAAAATTGATGAAATACAAAAATATAAAATTATTGTCCTAAGTGAGATTCGAACCTACTGCTAGTCTCGAAAAACACGTCAGTTAAGCGATAATGTAAACTACTGATATGATCAAAACTAAATCGGCGTTTGCAAATCATTTAATGGCTTCCTCACATGGTTTTTCTTTAACTCAGGGAGCGGATATTTTGCATGAGTGCTCAAAAGGCAAAAAACTGGACTTGTTAGAAAAAATGGAAATAACTAAAGCTTAAAAGAGCTCTGTCCTTCACTGAAAAAAATATTTTGTGAATTTACAATAAATCTACTGCTTTTAGTGTGACCATTATATTTGTTGTAAAATCGCAAAATATTTGTAATCAATAATTATTCACAAAATATTTGTAATTTAGATTTCCCTTTTAATTGTGAATTTACTTAATCTTTGTGACTAAGAAATACATATTTTTGTGAAATTACAATTTCATATTTCAAATTTTTAGTAATTTTTATTTGTGAAATAACATTTTTTTTGAAATACCACGTTGTAAATGTAAAAAATGCTCTGATAAAATTACATTGGAATAATTGTATTTTTTTACTAGCTACAGTTTTTTGTTTAGTATTTTAGATAAATTAAATAAAAGACTAAAGTGGCAACTTAAAAAATACAAAGGATTTATTTTTTCAAAACTCAATGGAAATTCAATAAACTCAGTAGGAACATAACAAAACTACATGGTAAGTTTAAAAAAAAAAAGGAAAATAACAAGTATATTTGAATACTTATTAAACTCTTCAATATACAAACAATCATAAACTCTTAAAACTCTTGAAGTAACCTATTGACATAGTCTATATACATTTTGGGGCCCCATATAATATCAAATATGTTAATATAGGTACCTACTTACAAGCTAAATCTCACAAAAAAAAACCCTTGAAGGTTGGAACTAATTCATTTAACATTTATGGACTCAAAAAAAAGAAATAATATAATAATTTATAAATAATTATTTAATAAAATAATAATTTAATATTCAGAACTTCGGTTAATATGAAATAACTTTTCTTTTCAAAAGATTTTGTTTTTTCGATTTGGTTCCGGCTTTGGGGTGTATTTTTGAAATATATCTTTGAAGGAACTCCAAAATGCAGGATGCTTCTTTGGGATATTCAAGACAAAATAAAGAGCAATTAAGCAATGCAATGCTCCTCCAAATGAGTCACATTTTTCCGTAACAGGTTCTTGTTCTAGGTATATTTTTATAGTATTGTTAGAGCCTACAAATAAAAAATATATAATATTTTTCAAAAAAAAAATTTTTACTTACCACCACATAATACAATGCATGGTTCCATACCAAGCTCAAGAGAAGATTCATCGGTAATGTCCTGGAATAAAATAAGTACATATAATAATTAACCTTATGACAAAAGTTTATTTATATTATTTAGTTTATTTTTTATTATTAAAATTATAGTTATTTTGCTCCAAATGGCATTAAAAATAATGCCGTTTAAAAAGCATATATATAAAATGAATATTAGTAAATATAAATATAAATCATTAACATTATTAGTTTACAAGTTTTCTATTACAAGTTTATATAACCTTTACTTGCTGAAAATCTATACTAAATGCATACTAATAGGTAATAAGATATTTTCATAAAGGACCACGCACAGATTATATGGAAATTGGCAAATTGACCAGTCAGGCAATCTGACAAGTAATCATTGTTAACAGGTATTAATGTAAATATTTAACTTACCTGATACTTATAGGCACGAAGAAACAGTAAAGATAAACAGAAGGACTAGCACAAAATTCTTTATTATCTGTCGTAAGTCGAAAATAATAACTGAGTCGTCATTTACGTTGAAAATTTTGGAATCGCTTGGGGACGCGTAAACACGCACTCTCATTGGCCGGGGTTTACATAGCCAAGGTAAATTTAAGAAGTAAGGTATAAATTTACATAAAACTTGTAATTTTACATTATAATCGTAAAAATAATTACAAATATTATGTGATTTTATAATTTGAATGTGATTTTGCAACTTTCTTCGATAATTTTACAAATCTAATGTAATATTGCTTAGAAGTTTCACAAAGTGATTTAAATTTACACAAGTTTTTTAGGAATTTTAGTAAATACTTGGTTTATTACAAAATATTTAAATTTTACTGAATAATTGTTGTAACACAATTGAAAGTTCTGTAAACTTAAAAAGTAAATTTACAATAATTTTTTTCAGTGTTGTGTGTGTGAACGATATTTTCACGTTTGAACCTCACCTCATTTATAACAACCTCTCTTAAAAAGTCTTTTCTTCTTTTTTCTTTTTCGATTTTAGATATTTTTAGTTTTTATTGTGATGATTGTTTACTTATATTCACACATATTAGTATAGTTCGGATTGTTTCCCATTTTTGATCATGCTACTTGGCCTATGGGTTAGACGCGCGCCTGTGGATCTAAAGGTTGCTGGATCGTTCCCCACTGGTGACATTTTACATTTTTACTTTTTTATTTTTTTTAAGCATATATTTTTATCTATGGTGGGAATTGAACTTAACCTAGCTTTTCTTTTGTTGTTAGTTGTAATGTGATCTGTGTAGGTCTAGGTAATGAGTTTTATAAGCGCTCTTTTTGTTTTGTGAAAAATATCTTAAAGTATTTTTCAGGCCTAATGATGCTCCGATAGGAGCAAAACACGTGTAGCTTTAAAAAAAAAAATTATATGGATTTGATGAGACCGTGACTTTGTATTTTTACCTTTGTTTTGTTATGTAAACTACTGCGCTACCAGGTCCTTGGAGATATTTTTAGTAGAAGTGGAATATGTCAGGCAATATTGTTGAGTCCCGGTTCAAAATTAAAAACGTCGTTAACGGAGTCTAGGATTGGGTTTTTCTTGGCTTTGGTGATTTATAATTTTTCCAGAAAGTCTAGTTTTCTGCTTTTTTGGCATTCATGCACGACTGATACATTATCAGGAATAGTAAACTTGTGGCCCGAGGACAATAAATGTGTAGCAAAGGCCGACTTGATTTCAGTAGTATTAGTATCTTTAAACTTATTCACCAGACTCAAATATTCCTATATTCTAGTGGAAATTCTCCTGCCTGACTGACCTACCTATAAATAGCGGGACAATCGGCACATTGTAAGCGATAAATCCCAGATTTAGATAGAGGGTCTTGTTCATCTACTGGTCTTAACAAATTTCTTTTTAACGAATTTGAAATTTTAAAAGTAGCAGAAATGTCGAGGGGCTTAAAGAAATTAGCCAGCTGATGTAAGATACCTCCAAAGTACGTTAAACATCAGTAGTTGTATTGTTGCTTAACTGTAGGTTCGAATCTCATTTAGGACAATAATTTTATATTTTTGTATTTCATTAATTTTAAGTTAATTGTTTTGGTTTTTTACAAACTTGTGGCGTGAGTTATGTGACCCAGTTCCAGTACAACCCGGATATCGACCTCAAGGTTCTGATGAAAGTGCTTATTTTATATTAATAGCTTACGATTAATCGATATTAGAAATAGAAAAACACTCCATAATTAATTCTCGTCTTGATAGTAGTTATTTTTTGGTTGTCATATTTAATAAGATTAGTTTTTTTTTAAAGTGTATGTTTAATATAAAACACATAACTGGCGCAGTGGGTCGTAACTCAGAAGATCTTTTGGATACCTGTGTGCTTGGAAACCGGTGTGCGAGATTCCCGAAACCACAAAATCCAAAAATCGTTAGTTTTTACTATTTACTGAGTAAAGAGCCTAGAAGAAGTCACCGTTGATACTTGAAGCAGCATAATCGTAAGTAATCCTTCATTCCTTCCATATTTTAATAATTATTGTGAAAATTTTAATTTTTCTGAATTGTGCAAAATAACAAAGTATTTTCGTTTACTTTAGGAATCTCATTCTTTATTTTTACCATTTCTTAGTTTTAGTTTTACTATTTAAGCATTTTATTTGAATATTTCTGAATTATTTCACAATTAATATTAATTGTTATTTTGATGTCACAGTCTGATATCGATAATTTAGCTCATACTATTGCAAATATCTCATTATCTCGAACGCCTGAATTAGATAATATGGCAACTATCACAGCAGCTAAAGAAATTGCACGTACAATTAAATGTTTTTCAGGAAAAAGCGAACATTTAGAGTTCTTTATTGCTAGCGTAGATAAGTTCTATAATAGATATTTCAACAATACGGCTGACGAATCCCTAAAAGAATTTGTCTTTGCGTCCATATGTTCAAAAATTATTGACGAAGCGGGCGACTTTTTGCTTTGTAGACCGGATATAACAACCTGGCCTCAAATTAAAATTGCCCTAAGACAAAAATTTGGAGATCGACTAAACAGACAAGTACTTACACAACAACTCATTTTTCTAGTACGCAACAGAAACAAAAATATTTTAGATTTTATAGAAAGACTTAAAATTTTAAAAACCCGTGTTTGCCTTAAGATAACAAGTGTCCAAACAATTGGTCAAGAAACTAAGAATGCTCTTATCGAACAAACAGAAATCACATTTGTAAGCGTTTTAATGTCTAACTCGCCCATGGACCTAAGAACTATGTTAATGTTTAGAAATCCACAATACCTCGAAGATGCAAATTCAATCATTTCAAACCACTCTATACTTGAACAACAAATCAAAGCTCGTTCATTCATGCCCACCCAGACCAAACCCATTTTTCAACCGCCGAACCCACAAAAATCAATGCCCCACAATTACAAACAGATTACCAATACAATTTTAACTACCACCAACCTATGACATACCCGAATAACCTTGCTGTAACTCCTCAAAAATACAATCAACCAACCCCAATTCAATCTCAAAGAAACGATAATGCAAATAGACCTTTTCTTAGCTGCCCAGTAAATATTCAAATTCGGCTAGCTCAACATCAATTCCCCACAAAAGAATAGGTTTTATGAAAACAAAAAAATGTGTTTTCAAAAGAAAATTCGAATAAGCCAACTGGACCTTCAATACCCATGTCCACTAGGAGCCGAATGCCCTCACTCCAATCAAGAAGTTATAGATCTCAACAATTCAAAACACCACAACAGTTTCAAAACAGAGCACCTTCTACAGTGGACCTATCCAATATAAATAGTGAAGCCCCCGAATATTACCAAAACTATGTTTTCGACACCCAGGAAGATGATCTATATCATCAGGAAAGTACACTGAAATATATCCAATTGAATTCTATCAAGATGAACAATCACACGATCTCGTCAATCAGAAGGAAAATTTTCAAGAAAACAGCATACTAAACAATCCGCCCTAAATCTTAATACCTTTCAAATTAACTCTTTACCATACATTCAAATCAAAAATCACCAGCAAAATTATTAGTTGACACAGGCAGTCACACCTCCGTGATAAGGCCCATTCTCGCCGAAAAATACTTTCCCGATCATATCTACACCTCAAAACATACCCTTATCACATGCATTAGAGATGCAAAAACCCAATTTAAAGCCAATATACCTCTATTAACAGAATTTAACTTTGATACTAAACTTGACTTAATTTTATATAATTTGCACGACTAATTCGATAGTATTATAGGTATTAGAGACCTTCGTAACCTAAAAAATTAAACCTTAATATAGATATTGTAAATAAATAATTATTTAATGACGACACAGAAATACCAATTGCTTATCATGACGACTTCAAACATTCAACATTCAAAAAACTAGGAACATTCGAAAACTAGGAATTCCATCCTTGTCTATTATTATAATAAACATTCCAACTAATATCCCTGACAACACCGAAATATTAATACCCTATCAATGCAAGGATGGTTTAGAAATGCCTTTATCCTTTTTGGTAGTAAAAAACAGCACTGTCCCTATAGAATTGCGCAACCTTACAAACGAAAGTAAAATGCCCCATTTTAGACCAAGTGACATTGAAAAAATAGCTCAACCAAATCAAAGTCAGAGTTTTGAAATTTGTAATATAGAATAAATTGAATCTCAGTATCAAACTCCTCAAAAAACAGGAGAAAAATGCGATTTTTCACTTATCCGATGTCAACATCTAAAGTAAGAGGAAAAAACCGAATTAAAAAAGTTAATTCTAGAATTTTCAGATATTCTTCACAAACTCAATCAAAAATTATCTTTTAGCCACGAGGTTAAACATGAAATAAAAACAACACACGAGATCACAGTTCATACAAAGTCCTATCGTTACCCTTACAGCAGACGCTTCAGGAACCCAAAAATGGCGAATCGTCATAGATTATGGAAAAATAAATGAGAAAACTATAGACGATCGATACCCAATTCCCAATATTTCAGACATTCTTGAAAAACTCGGTAGAAGCCAATACTTTTCTACTCTAGAATTGGCTTCAGGATTTCACCAAATCGAGATGGACAAAAAATCTATTCCCATAACAGCTTTTAGTGTCGAAAAAGAGCACTATGAATATGTGTGCGATACCGAATGGCATCGGTCTCAAGAACACACCTGCCACTTTTCAGAGAATCATGGATAACGTTCTAAAAGACCTTTAAGGAAAAATTTGCCTTGTTTACATGGATGATATAATCATCTATTCCACATCCCTTCAGGAACACCTCTTCAATCTAAAAACTGTATTTAAAAGACTTAAAAATCATAATCTAAAAATTCAAATCGATAAATCTGAATTCCTCCAAAAATCTGTCGAATTTCTTGGTCATCTAATAACACCCAAAGGCATGAAACCCAACCCTAAAAAGCGAGAAACAATCCAAAAAATCCCTATACCAAAAACAACTAAAGAAATTAAATCTTTCTTAGGCCTAGTTGGGTACTACAGAAAGTTTATTTAAAATTTTGCCCACCTAACAAAACCCATGACAAATTGCCTAAAGAAAAATCAGAAAATATTAGACACCCCAGAATTCATAAAAAGCTTTGAAACTTGCAAGTCCATACTAATGAATGACCCTATCCTCCAACACCCGGATTTTTCACAACCTTTCAACCTAACAACCGACGCCTCTAACTTCGCAATAGGCGCTATGTTATCCCAAGGCCCCATAGGCTCAGATTTACCTATAGCTTATGCATCTCGTACCTTAAATCCAGCTGAGATCAATTATAGTACCATTGAAAAGGAACTATTAACTATCGTTTGGGCAACCAAATATTTTCGGCCCTATCTTTTCGGCACAAAATTCAAAATCATTACAGATCATAAACCCCTACAATGACCTTTCTCTATTAAAGAGCCCAACTCAAAAGTCAGATGGCGTCTTAAATTACAAGAATATGACTACCAAATTATATACAAAAAGGGCAAGCAAAAAAAAACACTAATGCCTCCCTCTCTCGTATTCAAATTAATGCGTTAGAAAATGACCCCATTTTAGAGGATCACCAACTTTCGATAATCTCTAATATAAACCCAAACGAAATACCAAAATTACCCTACGATGATCTTGATGATATTCTCAACTCCCTCTCGGAAGAAAATCTACCTCTTCACAAGCCAAAAATTAACATCATATCCAACATTGTTATAAGACCTGCTAAGACTAATAACAATATTTCAAAATCCCAAAGTGACTCACAAACGCAACATTCTAGTTCAGAAAACCCAATAATAGGAGCATCTTACGTACAAAAACCCGTAAATGTAAATAAAAACCAAATGATTTTCAGATATTCTAACAACAATGAAGTTAAAACCCAGAAACAACATATCTTTAACAAAAACCACACCTTTATATTTTTAAATAATGACCCTACTGAAGAAACAATCTGTAAAATTATTAAAGAACACTTCACCGCAAAGCACACATATTGCCTTCATTTTAAAAATAAAAGTCTTGAACCACTCATCCTAAAAATTTTTTAAGAATATTTTGCCCCTAACTCCTTTACTTTGTACATTTCTAACACTCTACTTGAAGACATAATAGACCCCGAGGAACAACAACTTAAAGTACAATATTACCATGAAACAAAGACATCTCACCATGGAATTCAAGAAAATATAGTAGCTATAAAGAAACATTTTTACTGGCCAAACCTTGAAAATGACGTAAAAACATACGTAAACTTTTGCGAAGTATGCCAAATAATGAAATACGAAAGACACCTAAATAAATTAGTCTTCAAACCCGCCCCTATTGGTTATCACTCATACATTGATGTATATAAAACACATAATACTTCATTCCTAACCATCATTGATAGTTTCTTAAAATTAGGTCAAGCGTACCCCTTAATAACCCCAACAAGTATAGAAATTGCCAATAAATTAATTTTTTTTTCAACCACTATGGCCTACCCAGAAAAATTACGACAGGCAATGCTTCGACATTTAAAAACGAGGTCATTCAAAACCTTTGCAGCCTACATCAAATTGAACTTCACTATTGAGGAGAGGTCAGAGGTTACAAAAATACTTTTTTACAATTATTGTCGACACTATCAATCTCACTTTGCAAGTCTTCTTTTAAATCAAATTTTACTTTCAATGTTTTGATTGTCAATTGTCAATTAAAAAAATTGTAAAATATTTTAACAATGTAAATAGGCCTAAATCACGAAGCTACAATGAAAAAATTAAGTAAATGGAACCTTTAACTGATTTATCAATGGTCATCATCCAAGTCTTCGCCAATCTTAAGTGTTGAGCAAAAAAATATTATTAAATCTAATTTTTAATCATTTTAAAATTAGATTTAATAATCAATTCAATATTTTTGGAATCATTTTTGTTCGGTTTCGTATTTAGATATGATTTTTGATGGCAGTAGCCTTAAATGGGAAGTAGGCAAAGTTTTCTAATTCTGAAGTGAGCTCCACAATATTTCATACCATTACAAGAGATTGTGTTTAATAAAACCTTAGGCGCTGATGGTAATATTTTTTGTATTGGCTGTAAATAGATAGTTATAAATTATGGTTGATCCCTAATAAAATCTACTTAAATTCGTACCAAGCCATTTCTGGACTTGATAACAAATATGACACAAATGTGCTTGAGTTGCAGATGTTGGTGGAGACTTTGAAAGCTTAAGAACTTTATCATATCTTGTCGATGCTGGTCAAAAGATTCTTCGGGCAGTGGACCATCATATATTGCTAAGAACGCTTTGATATCATTTGTCAAAATGTACTCTGGAGAGCATTCTTCCTCATTAAATATTTTAGCTGCATCTCTATTGTCACTTCTCTTCTCAGACATTTTAATAGCTTTTACTTTAGATTTATTAAAGAGAGCAGATGTCGTGTCACATCTAGTCAAAGGAAATTAATCAATTGCTCGAGATTATTTCTTTCTAACCAATGTTTTGAATTATATTTATTTCATATGCAAGGCTCTACAATAGTTGGAAAGAAATAGTGCTTAATTTTTTTTTTTAATATTTGTTTAAAAATGTATAGAATTAAGTTAACATTTACGTATATAAATTACAGTATGTATATTATAGAGTTATCAATATGTATTAATATTTAATTCTCCATTTTTTCATATAATAAATATCTTTATTCTCGGGCACAGGAACTGTCAATAAATTCAAAATCAATTTCAACAACTATACTCTGATTTTCAGTCGTCAACTCAATTGAAGGCCTTGGCGTGAAAACGATGTATCCCACATGCAGTAGGTTTTGAGAAATCGCCTCTGGAAAATCATTTTTAATCCACAAAATCGTTGAATTCGGTTGTAAAAGATAAAATACCTTACCTAGTCTTATACCAATAAAAAGGTTTTAAAAAAAATCACTAGATTTACTTTTTTGGAATTTAATTTGCAAAAAAAAATATGGCTTGTATCCTTTTACATGAAAAAATAAAGTTAAACTAAAAAAATATAAAAGTTAAATGAATAATAAATTAATTGTCATCACTTAATGGGTAGTCTTCATCCAAATGCTCTATATCCATCGGTAATGCTTCTTCTTGACTAACCAGTTCTTTTGCGCCAATATCCAGAAAAAATTATGGCTTACTTCAGGTAGCAAAAGTGATAATTTATCAAGTTTTTTAGGGTTTATTTTTATTGGCTCCATATATTTTTGTTTTAAACATTCTGTTAAACATTGCCTTCTAATACCTTTTTTTCCAATATTTACATTTTTAAAATTTTCATTTAAATAATGTTTTATCTTTAAAAGATTGGGATTTACGCTGTCAAACTTAAAGATACAAATTTTGCTAAAGGCAACTTTTTCTTTTTCTTCGGTAAGCTTTTTTTTAGTAATATTTCCTTCTAAAGATTTAAATGAAAAGAAGTCTTCTCTCTTCATTACAGTAACTTTAAACGGATTGCTTTTCTTACACTTACTTACTGCCTCATACCAATCTGCTGGTTCATATACTGCCTTTATCTTCTTTTTATATTTCTCTATCATAGCAAAGTCCCTATCGGACGGAAGATGAGTATGCCCCACTACTAAGAATCTATGCTCTATGGATTCAAATACACCTTTTGTAACCAACTGCTTCCACAAGCTCATTAAGACCCAGTTCTTATTTTGACCTCCGCAATTATCTGTATATACAATAAGGTTTTTGGGGAGGTGTTCTTGTTCTTTGAAATGTTTAAAGAGAATACTGGAAATCTCATCGCTACCTCTTTTACCAGTATTCTTAGACCACATGTACATATAGCCCTTATCATTCACACAGTCATGGACTCCAAGATTATATACCCATGCCTTCCTTAAGTAAAAAGCAGGACCAGTTGTTAAAGAGGGTAGAGGGAGTGCTTGCTGAAGGTCAAATGATAATACGTATGTATCCTTTAAAGCAGCCATTTTTATTTCATCCTTTAACGTATTTTGCATTACTTCAGCGCGCCTTAAATGCAACTCCTTTTCTGTCTTTAACTTCGTCAGAGATTCTTCATCTTCTTTAGAATTCTCAATGTTTACATCTAGTTCATCGCATATCTTGCAGGTATCGCTTCTTGGTAGCTTAAATCCTATATTAAACTCAGAACAAAATATCCTTCTGTATTTATCCTGACTTATAGGTATTATATTTTTTTCAACACACCAAGGCTTATAATAATCATAGTATAAAGAAGATATATTGAGGTCATAATTAATGTAAGTTTTATGAGGATTTTCTTTCCTACTGTAATGGCTTATGTATTTTGGAATAATATTAATATGGTCTCGAGCTGACTGGCAGGATAATAAAATACCGGAGGAGGTATTTTATTATGACGCACTAGAAATTTCCCTCGTTGACCTGGTTTAGGTGTGGTTAGGCCTTCAAGCATTTGTGCAGAAGCTGTACTCGCTTCTGAGACGTCAGACCATGAATGGAAATAAATTCTCTTTTACATATTTTTACATCAAAGCCATTGTTTGGGGGGCTCCTTTTGGAAAGGACAAATAATAGGTATTGAAGGACCAGCGTGAACTTCACACGCAAAAGAAAATAACAAAAAGAAAACAATTACAAATTTACGGCGTCAATAACGACTTACCTGACACTCGATGAATTGGTATACTGTAGAACTGTAGATTATGGTTGGCCGGCCAGTTTTCTCAACACACACGCTATTCTATGTTTCGATGCGTATCGTACGATGGTACCGATCAAAAAGCCCGTCTCTCGCGGGAGGAAGCGTGCACCTGTCCAAGCCATCATTGACGCATGCACGCGGATATGGATTGTTATTGGTCAATTAAAATAATCAATACTTCTAACAAAATTGGCGGTGCATTCAAATACCCTTTAAATTTGCCAATTCCAAACATTCCGCCCACCAAAAAATAGAATTTTTTCTCTTAGGCAACTTAAAAGGTCAAGTGTGTAATCACACCTGATAAGGATTTCCATAGCAAAACTCCTCAATAAACAACAAAATAAAAATGGTTAGCTAATTCAAATTATAATTTCATCCATTGGTAGAACAACACACAACCGAGAAAATAATGAAAAAAGAAAAAAAAAGGAAATAATAAAATAAACAAAGAATGGTCTCAAACTTATTGAGATGGCAAAGGACAAACCTTTATTAGGGGTCGGTCCAATAGTCCTTTCGTTGTACGAATTTGCACAACTCTGGGAACGTTATCGGGACTGGAGTAAATCCTTTCCAGCCTACCAATAAGCCAATTAAGAGGGGGTTGGTTATTGTCTTTGATTACGACAAGAGAGCCAACTTTTGGACAACGGTCAGGGAGAGTCCATTTATTGCGTTGTTGCAATCGATTTAGGTATTCCAAAGACCAACGTTTCCAGAAGCTTTGGTGCAATTGCTGAATCAATTGCCAACGTTTCAGTCGATGAAAAGGGATATCGATTAGTGCCTCATCAGGAGGGGCGGTAAGAGCTTCCATGGTCAGGAAATGACCAGGAGTCAGACACTCTAAATCATTGGGGTTGGAACTCATCTCACAGAGTGGTCTGGAATTCAAAATGGCTTCACATTGCGCCAAAACAGTGGACATTTCCTCAAAGGATAATACTTGTTGACCTATCACTCTCGCAAGATGCGCTTTAACCGATTTAACACCTGCCTCCCACAGGCCTCCGAAGTGTGGTGCGGAAGGCGGATTAAAGTGCCATTGAATATGCAACGTTTCCGCCGAACCCTGCAGATAGGACAAAAGCATTCGGGAAGCACCTACAAAATTGGTGCCTTGGTCACTGTACATATCAGAGCATCTGCCACGACGTGAAACAAAGCGTCTAAATGCCGCTAAAAAGCATTCAGAGGACAAATCGGACGCTACTTCTAGGTGTAGGGCTTTGGTAACCATGCACACAAACAGACATATATAGCCCTTTTGGCTTTGAACACCTCTACGCCTAGACATGGTAAGTGGTATGGGGCCCATATAATCCACTCCACACTGTGAAAATGGTTTAACTTGGGAAATACGAACTTTGGGTATATCACTCATGAAGGGGGAAAACGGAATTGGTTTCACTCTATGACATCTAAAACATTGGGATAGGACAGAATTTACGGCTCTACCAATATATAAGATCCAAAATTGCTGTCTTAAAAGATATTGTAAAAGACGGGGACCAGGATGGCCATGATCTTTATGAAACATTTCAATAATTAACGAGGTCAATCGATGATCTCTGGGAAGAAGCATAGGATGCTTGGCATCAAATGGTAAATCAGAATGGCGCAAACGTCCGCCCACCCTGACGACTCCATGGGAGTCCAAAAACGGGGCAAGTTTTCTAAAGGGTTTAGGGGTAGCTAAATTGGTTTTTAGGCATTTAATTTCCTTAACAAAGACTTTGTCTTGGACAGATTTAACAATGATACAAGTAGCTTGATATATCTCATCAGCACTTAAACTTTGGGATAAGGGAAGTGATCTTTTCTTTAGACCTTTATCCCGGAACCGTATACAATATGCTACGATGTGTTGAACAGTTTTTAAGGAAGAAAACCGCTCAAGCAGCCTAATTACAACACATGAAATTTCTGGTATGGTTAAATTACAAGTAATTTTGCGTTCTTCTTGAAGCGCAATCGGATTATCCTTTGGATCGAACTCTAAAGGGGTTGGCCAGAGTTCGTGAGACAACTTTAACCATGGGGGGCCATTGAACCATAACGGATGGTCAAGCAATTGCTTGGGCAACAAACTACGAGAAAGGCAATCAGCAGGGTTTCCTACACCACTGATGTGAAACCACCTATTGGGAGGAATTCTATCTTGGATCTGCTGAACACGATTGGCTACAAAAGTCTTAAGGCGGGAAGGATGACTTTTAATCCAATACAAGGCTACACTGGAGTCAGACCAAGCATAGATTCTGTCAAATTTAATGGGAGAATTGGTAATCACAAAATGCATCAAATTGGAAAGAAGCAAGGCTGCACATGTCTCCAATCGGGGAACGGATAGAACCTTTAAAGGACACACCTTACTTTTTGCGCATAGTAAATTTACATGTACGTTACCTTCAGAATCAATTTGTCTCATGTATAAGACACCACCATAGGCTAACAAAGATGCATCACAATAACCATGTAATTCAGTGCAAACAGCATCAGAAATAGTTACGTGACGTGGAATCGCAAATGAGGATAATAAAGGAAGTTGGGAGACATACACTTGCCATTGGCTAACGACATCTGAAGTAGGAACTTCATCCCATCCAACGCCTTGAATCCAAAGACGCTGAATAAGGCACTTGGCAACTAATACAACTGGAGCTACAAACCCTAATGGATCATAAATTTTGGCTATTTCGGACAAGATAACTCTTTTGGTGCACTCACGCGCGATTGGTTTTACTGAATAGGAAAATACATCTAACACTGGGTTCCACTGTAACCCCAGAATTTTTAAGGTACAATTGGCATTGTCATTAAAGGAGATATTGTGTTGATGTGATTCAGGCACTAGGGATAACAACTCCTTACAATTAGAGGTCCACTTTCGAAGCTCAAACCCACCGCAAAAGAGTAAATCTGTTAATTGCTTCTGAAGTTCTAAGATTCCTTTAACTGAATGACCAAGACCAATTATATCATCCACGTAAGTTGACTTTAAAAGAATGTCACGAGCAAGGGGGAATTCTTTTCCATAATCCTTGGCTAATTGGTGTAAGGTTCGGATTGCCAAATATGGACTACAATTTAGACCATAAGTGACAGTACACAAGGTATATTCTTGAATAGGGTTTGAAGGATCAAACCTCCATAAAATCTTTTGGTATTTTAAATCTTGTTCATGGATGCCGATCATTCTATACATTTGGCGAATATCGGTGCTAAACACAATGGGGAAAAATCTAAAGTTTAACAAAATGGTAACAATATCGTTTTGGAGTTTTGGACCTGGCAATAAAACATCATTTAAGCTAAGGTTATTAGAGCCTTTTGAAGATCCGTCAAATACAACTCTAATTTTAGTAGTTCCACTGTCATCTTTGACAACACAATGGTGAGGAAAATAATATGAAAGATTGTCAGTGGAAGTACAGGGTATCATGTGGTTTTGATCCAAATAATCTTGCATAAAATCGTTATACAAGCTTCGAAGACTTGGATTTCTAATCAATCTGTTCTCCAACAAATTGAAACGTCTCAAGGCTTGATGTCTGGTATCACCCAAGTCAATGTCTGGTTGCTTAAAGGGAAGACGCACTACATAGCGTCCATCAGGTTTTTGAGAACAAGTGGAAACAAAGAAATCTTCACATTTCTGTTCCTCAGGACTCAAGAGAACCTTATCTGGAACATCCTCAAGCTCCCAAAATTTATGCAAATTTATATCAAGAGGACTTTCAACTGGGATGGTACTTGGCACATAGGTACACAATGACACAAATTCATTAGTGGGAGTATTATTGCCACCTATTAAAATCCATCCAAATATGGTTTTAATAGCACATGGACTACCATTGATACTTTTCCTAAAACCTGGGAGAATAATCTCGGAAAACAAAGGAACACCTAGGAGCAAATCTATACCATGGGGTACAGCAAAATTCTTGTCGGCTAATTCAAGACCTCTCAAATGTTTCCACTTGGAGGGATTAATTGGAAAGGTTGGGGTATTTTCACAAATGGAATGCACAACAATTGCTTCAAATTCCAAACATGGGCCAGTTGTGGACAAAACCTTTAGCTTAACTGTACCTAATGACGAAGCTGTAGACATATTGTTTATGCCTTGAATAGGAATTTGGCTAGGTGTAATGGGTAGAGCAAGTTGCTGTACACAAGATAAGGTCACAAAATTAGCTACACTAGCACAGTCAAGCATAGCACGACAAGGAAACAAATCTTGAGAAATATTGTACACTGATATTTCAGCTGTAGCAAACAAAGTAGGTTCTTCATGGGAAAGCACACTTGTCAAGCAAGGCACTACAGAAGTGGCATTAACAGTAGGGGGTTCCTTGAGTTCACTAACATTGGGAACATCATTGATAGGTTGGAAGTGCAGCAAAGTATGGTGTTTCTTGGAACAAATTTTACAAACCTTGGTTCCAAGACATCTAGGAACACTATGAGTCCTGGAGAAACAATTGAAACACATATGCTGCTGTTTAACAAAGGAATATCTTACTGAAACCTCTGCTTCAATAAACTTGGTACACTTTACAAGGGGGTGTGAACTCAGGTTGCAGAACAAACATTTCTGCTCGGTATTGGTCACATAAGCTTTGGTTGGAACCACTCTTTTAGATCTATTAGGGTCATAAGATTCCTTTTGCTTCGAATTGGATTGAGATACTACTTTGGGTTCATTAAGAAGGACACTATTTTCCAAGGCTTTACATGTTTTGTTTAAAAATCTAGTTAAATCTCCATATCTGGGAATGGGTTTATCACTGCATTCAATTTCAAATCGGGTTTTTAAGGAAGGGTCAATTTTTTGCAATAGCAAATTTAATTTGGTAAAATCCCACAAATCAATTCCTTGCAAGGAATTTAAAGCCTCCATATTTTGGGAAAAGGTAGTGATAAGTCTTCTCCGATCACCGGCAGAGTGAGTTTTGGCTGGAGGTGCATTATATATAGCTAGCCAATAGTCAGTTGCTAGGGCTCTCTTATTCTCAAAACGCTCAATTAAAGCATTAAAAGCCACAGGATAATTAGCTTCAGTTAAGGCAATGTTTCTAATAAGCTCAGCTGCTTCACCTTGAACAGCCATTTGGAGATGTTGGAATCTTTGTATATCAGAAAGGGATCTTTTCTCATGGACAAGGGTTCGAAATAGATCATAAAAGGCAGGCCAGTCTCTTCTGTTCCCAGAAAAGACAGGGACTTTAATTCTAGGTAGGTCAAGATCATGATCATGATCATCACTTGGCAATTCACTAAAAGAGTGATTGTTGCTTTTGCAGCCACTTTTTGGTACAACATCTACTGGAGGGAGTAACTCTCGAAGCAAGGAATGAACAACATATTTCATTTCATCAAAGGTATTTCCAAGAGAATGTTGCTCATCCTGTTTGTCATCATCAGAGCAAGCTAAAATGTCTAAATGCAAAGTCTCAAAAGAAGAACAAATACTAGGGAAATCCTCAGCGCGGGCTCTCAGTAAATTCAACTTGGAAGGATGGTTTTGACACTCAATAGCCAAACTATATATGGCTTCTAAGCGTTTAATATAGGACTGACGCTTCTTTATTAATTTAGCTGCTACTGGCTGATTTGTAGACATGATGGTAACTAAGAATGGTAAATACTAAATAAAATCTCCACAATATGGAATTAATGGAAATTGGTATCCAGACAAATCGTTAGGTTTGTGTATATAACACTGGTATAGACAACGCCGGAATAACGTTGAATATCACAAATGAATGAAGCACTAATAATTTAACGTTCCACAATAAACGTTAATGGAATGGGGTATCCATACAAATCGGAAGATTTGTGGATAAATCGCTGGTATAAACAACGCCGGAATAACGTTGAATCACAAAAGGGTATATTGGTCGGTAAAAATGAACTTTTATTAATCAAAGAGTTAAAGTTCAAATTTCTATTGGGCAAAATCACAAAGGTAAACAATCAAAAATTGGGTTAGGTAAACAATAACAAGACATTGACGTTATGTCTTGTCACCTGTCACAACAATGGGTTAAAAACTGACCGGTTATCGGTTATTGCAACCGCACATTACTCGGACAAATGGAAATCGACACCAGTGTCATAGGAATGCTACTTAGTCAAGCGTTGCTATAAAAAATGGTAAACAAATGTTTTTTTTTAACGGAAATATCTGCGTCTTGCTATGGACTTCAAACCAAGGTTGCGATAAAACACTTTTGGATAGTTAAATAGACTGTAAATTTTAAGGACGATTCAATTTATTTGGCTCGCAAGGATCAAATGTTTGGGGGGCTCCTTTTGGAAAGGACAAATAATAGGTATTGAAGGACCAGCGTGAACTTCACACGCAAAAGAAAATAAGAAAAAGAAAACAATTACAAATTTACGGCGTCAATAACGACTTACCTGACACTCGATGAATTGGTATACTGTAGAACTGTAGATTATGGTTGGCCGGCCAGTTTTCTCAACACACACGCTATTCTATGTTTCGATGCGTATCGTACGATGGTACCGATCAAAAAGCCCGTCTCTCGCGGGAGGAAGCGTGCACCTGTCCAAGCCATCATTGACGCATGCACGCGGATATGGATTGTTATTGGTCAATTAAAATAATCAATACTTCTAACAAAATTGGCGGTGCATTCAAATACCCTTTAAATTTGCCAATTCCAAACAGCCATTGACCCTCACAAAAAAGTAAAAACTAAACTTCCAAGAAGAGACAGCTCTCTTTGTTTTCTTGGGGTACGAACGTTTTTTTGGCAACTGCTTTATGTTATGAAATAAATACGCGTTTTGCTTGTCATATTCGCCAATATTCCAAAAATCGTCAAAAATTTAATTTTCTGTACCTTGAAGCAACATCCTACAGTTTTTGTTGCAACCACATGGTGGATCTAAGATTCGGGCTTCAATATTTTTGCCTTTTTTATTTATATAGGACGAACCAAGGTTTCGACGTATTTTCCTTAATTCAGATCTTTCGACGTTTTTTTTTCGCCATCTAGTTTTATTCCTTTTGTCAGGGGTAGGAAGCTCAGCACAGCGTTTTTTTCTGGATTGCTGTAAACAAAAAATCCGCTATATATGGTTATTTTAGTACTCTGACAAACATATTGGGATGATGATAACAAACAAAGTAAATGTTATGTCAAAAAAAATAATATTATACCTGTGAAAAATATCATACTCCCATAACGGGATTGCCATAAACATTATTACAGATATTTTAAGAAAATACACAAAAATAATGGCAAAAATACATAGCTAAAATTTTCAGAAAAAAGGTATATGCCACAAAATAAGCCAAATAAGTTTCAAAATAACATAACTAAAATTTTCAGTAAAAGGGTTTAAGCCACATAACCTCAAATACATATTATATCTGTTACTCTTCACAGGATGATGCACTGGATTAATTTTCACTCTCTACGTAGTCTCTGTCTTTTACACTATCGTCAGAATTCCATCCACCGCTATTTTTTTCACTAGAATTACTTGAAAACTCTTTAAACTCTCGAGAACATCCGGCACGTGGGCTACTCATGATGGCGGCTTGTAACCTTAAACCGAAAATTTTCATCACACAGCAGATTTTGTGAAAACGACACTTTAGCACAGTAGCGCCATCTATTGACCGATCATAAAAATATGCTGTATGTGGCTAGTACCTTTATTTTCGAGTAATTTCAAATAAAAAAGTCGGGTATAAGGATTTTGTGGCTTGCATCCTTTTCACCCCAAGGGCTTCAATTGCAGTATTGAGAATTATCATCATCATTTTCTGCTTGCACGACGTTTATATGATTCTATTTCAATTCTCCTGATAACATTATAATAACTCGCTTTTTGTTGTTGACATTGGAGAAAAATAGAGAAAGTTTAGGGTCAAACCTCATTTTTGTATATGTACCGGTTTTTAGTGATCCTGGTTGCTATTCCATTGCTTTGTGTTGTTACGTTGATTGTTATAATCGTCAAAAATATTAGTAAGGTTGGAATCAAAATAGCTTCGTAAAGATGTGTTTATCATGAGAAGTTAATTCTAGCGATACTGGTTGAAAAAAATTATGTAAGGATAATTTATTGTCTTGCTAGGATAATTTAGGATAAGTTATAGTCTTGCGCGTTTTCATTTTAAAGCCAACGCTAACTCATATTGGAGAAATTTTCGTAGTTGATCTTCAAAGTTTTTTATTACTCTATCTATAGTAGTTTTCGTATTATGAACTTTAATAGAAGAAGTACCTATTAGTTAATCGTGGAAGGACCCTGTGCATACGTTTAACTTTTATATCTGAGATTTGTAAACGCATTATTGTTTTCACAGACGCTACACCAATTTTATATTTGTAAATATTTTTTTTTCTAATTCCACCCAAAATGAAGATAATATAAGTGATTTCTGGGAATGGATCATCAGAAGAAAACTAATCCTATACTTTTTTTACGTCGTCATTGTCACCATCTACATGCTGGTCTGCTGTATCTAAACCGATCTTGTATACTTTCTTTGTACCCTCATACCATTCATGGTATATACTCGTACATACCATATTCATGGTATGTATACCATACACCCTTTTTGTTAAAACACTGTCTTTTGTACTTCTAGCACGTGCAACGCCACCTCCAGTTTTCATGGACTTATGAATGATTGTTCAATGATTACGTCGCTCCATAATATAATTTATTAAATCGTCAAATAGCTTAACATTTCTTTGTAACTAATTTACTGATTTTTTATAGAGGAAATGTCCTGACGCATGAAAATAATGGCAAATATTTTTTATAATATTTGATGATTAAATTTCAATTTTAATTTATTTATATAATTCATTATTTTATTAACTCGCACCGTTAGTAGGATCTCTATTCAATTAAAAAAAAAGACCAGCTATGCTCTAGGTCACAAGATAAAAGATCTAGGTATATACCATAAATATTCAAGGAGAAAACTATTTCAAAACACGTTTTGACATAAAATGTATGATTTTTGTCAGTTACCACATTTTAACAGCAATTTTTTCCAAATCGGAGGTCTCCACAAAAGAAAATGCATGAAACCATTTTCGTGGAGAATTTTATACTAAACAAAAAAGTAGTAGTTTATTTTATCGTAGGTTTGACAGTCTTAACGATATTTGTAAAAAACTGTTTTTTGTGACATTTGACCCTTTATAAACTCTCTACACAAACAAACGACAACTTCTATGAAGAAAAAATCAATAATTTACAAAAATTTCTGAAAGATTTCAAATACCCACCCAAAATAATTTTACTAATGAAGCAGAAGCTGCTAATCTCTTTAATGATTATTTTATAAGTCAAAAAAATTGCGGATAAAATAAAACCTCAGGACTGTGAAAAAAATTCTATATCAACCAACTATTCTATATTTCTAAAATCAGTTAGCGAAAATGAAATAATTAGACGTATATTCTCGCGTGAAATGGTAAATTTGCAAGTTTTGTTTTTGCAAATTTTCAATTCAAACAAAAAAACAGTTGCAGTAATGCCTTTTCAATTACATGTCTTTTAGACCAATATTTTTGCCGTGTTTAAATCTAGGATGGTAAAGTTGTTAAGAGTAATATGTTTTGTTTATAGAATTACCATTTTTTATTATATAAAAAAAACAGAAAATAATAGTTACTATAATTAAAGTTACTTAAGATGTTTTACTTTTCAAAGGAAAAAACTAGCAAAGTGAGCTAATTTTTTTATACTTTTTACAAACTTTTTATATTTTTACAAAATTTGTTTAGAAAAACATTACAAAACATAGCAGGTCAACGCAACTAAAATATTTTTCTATTTAACGAACTTTACAAAACAAACAAAAATATTTTTTTAACTTAAAATTAAATTAAATAGTAAAACCATCGGCGGTTGGCAATTCTTCCCAATAACAAGTTAAATCAAAAAGTCGATCTCCTCTTAAACCAAAATGCAGCAATAGGCACCAAAAATGACAGCAAAGTTTTGGTTGTAAAGCAAACGTGTCCGGAGAGAGACGTAAAGCAAGTGAAGCAAGAATCTTACTGTTATGGGAGCCGGTTTATTGCTAGGTAAAGCAACTAAAAGTGGCGGCTTTATCATTAAGTGTGGCAATGACAAGGAGCTAACTTCGATTCAGTCGCAGATCCAGAACAACATGGGTGACAACTACAGTGTTGAGGTACCAAAACTTTTAGAGCACAGGATTAGGGTGGTAGGCATTAATGAGTCTGAGTACAACCTATCAAATAATGGAGTTTTGGCCAAAATAAAGAGTCAAAATAATGTTCCAGAATCTCCAAACCGAAAAATTCAAATTGTGAGAAAAACTAAAATCGTAAGCAAAAAGTTCAATATGATCTTGGAAGTTGACGCTACCACGTATGCAGTGTTTATTAAAAAAGAGAAGATGAACATTGGTTAGAACTGTTGTCCTGTCTTCAATGAATATGGTATTCGAAGGTGTTTTAAGTGCTATTGGTATGGTCATTTACTGAAAGAGTCTATAGAAAATAAAGTATCTGCAAAGTGTAGTGGACCCCATGATGTTAAAGAATGTAATGTAAGTAGCGTTAAGTGTATCAATTGTGTAGTATTTAATGAAAAGTATGGTCTTAGGCGAAACGTCAATCACGTTTCTTGGGATGTAACTAGTTGTGATTTCTATAAGCGAATTGAAGAATTACAAAGGAATAAATATATTAAGTAGCAATTAGACCTAAATATTGCACTTAGCACCAACATTGTTTATCTTAGTTGCCAAGGTTATCTAAACAACAAAGATAACATTATTTTACTGGTAAATGAGTAGAGGCCTAAGATCTTGCTTTTAAGTGAGACTCACATAACGCCGGGTACAATTTGGAGCAATGCACTAGTAACAACGGTAGAACAGGTGGGGTCTTGGTCCTTATTAGAAGCGATACTATATATAAGGTGGGGTCTGTATTGTCTATTGTTGATTATGTCTGGTTGTTGTCTTTTGAGCTATCTATGGGTGGAGGTAAATATTTGTGCTCTGTTTTGTACCATTCGCCTCAGAAACAAGATGCCAAATTTATAGAGTTTCTTGGGGAATATTTAGAGCAAGTTAGTGGATTTAATGGCACCAACGTTATTCTTGGGGATTTTTATTCTGATTTATTAAAAAACAGTTTTTATAGTAACAAATTATTAAGTATTATTTGTACCAATGGGTTTAGTCAAATAATTAAGACTCCAACTAGAAAAGCCCAAAGAAGTCAGACTCTGATTGATGATTTAATTTCAAATGACAAATCTCTTTCGCATAAAGTCCATCAAACTCCAAAGATTAGTGACCATTCTATTATATCAATTTCTATAGACCAATCAAAGGAACAGCCAATGGATATGCAATAAACTTCAGGAAGAACTGCTTATATGCAAATTGAATATAAATAGTTCAGATGTTGACTTACTAGCTAATACTTTTGTCACAGATGTTAGAACAATTCTTGAGAGTATGTGCCCAATGATTAAAATTATGCAAAAATAGAAATATGTCGTTATAAAATTGATAACTCAAGATATAAGGGAGCAAATGCAGGAAAGGGATTGACTATATAAAAGGGATACCATATAAAATAACGACAACATTTGGAATGAATATAAGGCTATAAGAAATGACATAGTAAGCAAGATAAGAGTAGAAAAAGACAGATTTTTTGCGAAGACCATAGATCGAAATAAAAATAATCAAAAAGAACTCTGGAAAAATCTGAAGACGCTTTTGCCAGGAAATAACCCAAACATGCCTAATGAAATAAAGTTTGAAAATGAAATCATTACACAGGAGGATGATATTGCACATAGATTTAATAATTATTTCGTGAATATTATTGATCTTATTATTGCAGATATTCCACCAGCAGCAAATGGTTAAACATATTTCATTGAACCACCTACAGTCCAGAACACCTTGACTAAATTTAATAAAGTTTTTATGACTAAAATGAAAGAAATACTTAAAAATCAATAAAACGTTGATGATGGGAAGAGTGGCATTTCTAAGCAGGTTCTTTGCGATGTTGCTTATGTTGTAGGTGATCGTCTTTTGGATATTATCAATACATCCTTAAGTACTGGGGTTTTTCCGCAGGCTTGGAAACTTTCTACTGTTGTTCCTGTTCCAAAAGTGCAAAACACTAAGTTGTGTAATACATTTCGGCCAATTAACACCGTACCTATTTATGAGAAGCTCCTTGAAGTATGTGTTAAGGAACAGCTACTCGAACATTGTAATATAAATAAAATAGTTGTACCTAACCAATCGGGGTTCCGTGAGAATCATTCATGTGAGTCTGTCATTATTAATATAGTTGATAATTTTCTCAGGGCCCTTGACTCTAATAATCGGGTACTTGCTGTGTTTTTGGATTTTAAGAGAGCGTTTGAAACCGTGAGTAGAGAAATGTTAATTAGGAAATTAGAACGGTTAGGCCTTAAACATAATGTAATGAAGTGGTTTCAATCTTATCTAAGTGGTAGGGTTCAGCGAGTCATGTACAAAAATAGTTCATCTAAAATTGTTAATGTAAAGCATGCTGTGCCGCAGGAAACGGTCTTGGGCCCCTTGCTATTTTTATTGTATGTCAAGGATATGGTGGTGGTAGTGCGAGGGTGTAATGTGGTGTTGTTTGCGGACGATACAATATTATATGTGGTGAGTAAAGACATTCATCATCTGCAAAAGCTTATGAACGTTGAACTCAATAACTTATTCATCTGGCTTTGTAGAAATAAACTAAGTTTAAATGGAAGTAAATTCAAGTTTTGTATATTTGGCAAGAGATCTAGATTAACTTCTATAGACATAGGCAATATATAGATTTCTGTGAATGGGGAAAGTATTTTGTATGCTAAAGAAATTAAATATTTGGGAACAATTTTCGATGCCAATCTGAATTTCCATGCTCATGCAGATTATGTAATGAGAAAATTTTCAAAAAAAGTTGGATTTATTACTAAAGAATTGGAAAAAAATTGTTATTGTACAGGGTGTCCCATTAAGAATGTTCCTCGGCTGTATCTCAGGCCCCATTAATCGTAGAGCGTTGAAACAAAAAATTAGTATAAAAGTAGCCCAATAAAAATAGCTGGAAAATATTTTGAAGTTCATTGGTCAACCGCTAGAGCACGTTCTAGCTACTTAAAAAATTGAAAGTCAATTTTTTTCAAAAAATCCTTTAATAACTTGCATCCCAAAATATTATCGAAATAATCTACAAAGTATTCCTGACAAAAATGTTTTGACAACCATTTCTGTCAAATGTCAAATAAAGTGGTGGGAAGAGTTTCTACCTTAAATGAGAAAAATAGTAAGACGTAGGCTTTGGCCGCACCGATAAAACAACTTTTTTTTGAAAGCTCTTTTATTGCTTTATTTTTCTACCAAAAAGGTATTATTGGAAAATTTTCCTAAAACCCGCTAGGAGGCGTCTACTTCTAACTTACGCTATTCGACTGATTATTTTAGGAAACTCAAATGCAACCATGTGTGTTTTTTTACGGTGTTAAGAGCGGAGAACAAAGCTTAATAATTTAGTAAAAATCGCATTTTGATATCACGTCTAAAGTTACAAAAAAAAATTGTTCATTAGAAAGTGCAAACATCAAATATGGTCGTTAGGTTTTATTTACCAGCCGGGTTAAAAAAACTGGTGTCTAAATGAATCTTTGTGTAGAGAAACAATCTTTGTATACCAGCTTTTTAGAAATTCCGGTCCTGTATAAAAAAGGTGGCGTTTATTTATACACTTCTTTATACAGGAAGTTTTATTGGTAATATATCAGGTAATAATTCAATGTTTATAGGAAAACTAGGAAAACTATGCATAGGAACGTTTTAAATATTTATCAACGTCGACGCGTCATTGTAACACGATAAAAATATTTTGATAGTTTTGGCACTTGGTACCGATTAAACTAACAAAATCTTTCTTATTTTAAATGGAATAAAAAAATAATATTATTTTAATTCCTACACTAATCTAATGCCTGCCGAGGTGTTCGAATTGTCGTCCGTCTTGTTCTATACAATTTTCAACTCTTCGTCGGGTTGATTCCACGGCTGCCTCTATTTTTGCAGCTGGTAAACTCCGAATAGCGCCCCTTATTCGCTGTTTTATATTTTCTCTATTGGTAGGAATCGAAGAAAATACAATGGCTATTATTCTACTCCATAAATAAAAGTCAAGGCAGGTTAAATCTGGCGATCTGCAAGTATATGCAATGTAATCCAATAATATTTCTATAACGATAAAATTACCTCGCCGGCCAAGGGAAAAAGCTATCTCTGCCAATCCACCGATCAGGGTACCGCTGATTAAGGAACGTTCGCACTTGTACCGCGAAACGAGCTGGGCATCCGTCATGTTGTAAAAACTTGTTGGCTCTTATAACCAGAGGCACCTCTTCTAATAATGCTAGAAGCTCATTTCTTAAAAATCCAAGATATCGTTCTCCAGTTAGGCTCTCATCAAATAAAAATGGACCTATAACCTGAGATCCTATTACACTGCACTAGACATTAACACTCCACCTTTCCTGATGCTAGATCTCACGCATCCAATGAGGGTTAGTTTCAGACCAATAGTGCATATTCTGTCTGTTAACTCCTCCGTCACTATTGAACGTTGCTTCGTCTGTCCATAAAATTTCGTTGAGAAAATTTGGATTTTCGAGCAACATATTCTCCATCCAATGACAATAATCTAGTCTTTTGTCATAGTCACCTAGATTTAATGCCTGGTGGAGTTATAACATATGGAGTGGATGAAATCTATATACAAAAAATATTAAATTAAGTAAATATCTAGGCACTTATTTTTGAAAAATTGTGTTATACCTGTGTTCCTGCAAAATTCTGTGAAGTACAGAATGAGGAATGCCTAAATCGCCTGAAATAGATCTGATGCTTAAGTGCGGATCAAATTCTACATAGGCCAAATAATTTATTACGTTTTCCTCCGTTCACCTGCGACCTTGTGTACGGTAGGTCGGATGGACTACACTACCTGTTGTCCGAAAACGACGGGCCAAATGAAGAAATATGCGCGTACTCTACTCAGACGCCGGTTTTGAGGAAAACGTTGAGCATACAGCCTTTCAGCTATAGTAGCATTTTCAAAACATTTATAAAAAATTTTGATAACATTTACCGACTCTTGGAAAGACAGACGCATTTTAAATTAAAGTCAAAGAATAAACTCTGATCGAAATAAATAACTAAACTTATAGGACCACCGAAAACTTTTAAGCAGCTGTCACAGAGTTGTCACCGGCCCTTTTGTTTTTTAAACAAATGCAAAACCAACTTATTAAAATTGGCATAATTTAATTACCTATTTATTTATACTCGAATAAACTGTTAACCGGTAGTCTTATATAAACTTTAATTTTTAGTTCCTTTATGAACACAACAAATATTTGCAAATTTTGCAAATAGTTGCGGTATTTTTTTCAATATTATTCTTTTAACTTATTTTAGCACATCATGTGTGGTTTCTAGGCATAGTTTTCCCATACTGAATAGATTTATTCTCGCTGAAACTCCTTTATAAAGAAGTATATAAATAAACGTCACCTTTCGGAATTTCTAAAAAGCTGGTATACCAAGATTTTTTCTCTACACAAAGATTCATTTAGACACCAGTTTTTTTAACCCGGCTGGTAAGTAGAACTTAACGACCATATTTAATGTTTTCACTTTCTAATGAACAACTTTTTTTTTGTAAATTTAGTTAGAGACGTGATATCAAAATGCGGTTTTTACTAAATTATTAAGCTTTGTTCTCCGCTCTTAATACCGTAAAAAAACACACATGGTTGCATTTCAGTTTCTTAAAATAATAAGTCGAATAGCGTAAGTTAGAAGTAGACGCTCCCTAGCGGGTTTTAGGAAAATTTTCCAATAATATCTTTTTGGTAGGAAAATAAAGCAATAAAAGAGCTTTTAAATAAAAGTTGTTTTAAAAAAATCGGTGCAGCCAAAGTCTACTCCTTACCATTTTTCCCATTTAAGATAGAAACTCTCCCCACCACTTTATTTGACAATTGACAGAAATGGTTGTCAAAACATTTTTGTCAGGAATACTTTGTAGATTATTTCGATAATATTTTGAGATGCAAGTTATTAAAGGTTTTTTGGAAAAAATAGACTTTAAAGTTGTTAAGTAGCTAGAGCGCCCTCTAGCGGTTAACCAATGAACTTCAAAATATTTTCCAGCTATTTTTTTTGGGCCACTTTTATACTAATTTTTTTTTGCAACGCTCTACGATTATTGGGGCCTGAGATACAGCTCAGGAACATTCTTAATGCCCTGTACATTAAATAAAAAATTTACAACGCCATTGCTCTTCCTCATTTACAGTTCTGTTCAACATTATTGTTTAACTTGCCACAGTATAGAATTAACCAATTGGAAAGAATTCAAAATAGGGCTATGAGACTGATTCTAAATTGTAATCGTTACACGCCTATTGTCTCTATGTTGTGTGTCCTAGATATGTTGTCTGTACATCAAAGAATTTTGTATAACGTCTATTTGTTTATTTTTAAATTAAAGCATCAGATTCTCCCCGATTATATTTGTAATAAAATAAGAATTTTTGTAGATATACATAACTATAATATGAGAAATCGTATAGACTTCATACTGGTCGACAGACGTAACACAACCCAAATGTATAATTCAGTTCTGTACAAAGGTTTAATTCTATTTAACAACTTGCCTCCTAACATTAAAAATTGTATTACTTTGAATCAATTCAGACGGCTCTTGGGAGATTTTATTATAAATAAGTAATATTGTGTTTGTTATGTTATTTTAATTATGTAGTTTATTAAGTTTTACTATAGTGTGCATTATTTCCGTTCCAATCCATCATCTTGATTGTGGGTTTATCTGTTGACTGGGTATTTTTAGGCCAACCGGGATACTGGTTACAGGTTCTTGGAACTACCGAAGTGTTTCTAAGTATTACACGGGGGGACCAATGTATCTGGTCAGCAAGGTCAACCAAGCTTCAAATGTGTGTCATCGGCTGCTTGCAACCGAACCGACTCGATCAACCTGAGTCGACACTATTTTTATTATTATAAGGCAAGGCAACATCAATTAACTGTGCTTTTAATAAATGGGGCAAGGAAATAATGTTTAGGTAAGTCTTGTTTTAATTAAATTAATCTACCTCTGACAGGATATTTCTGGAGCCGGGAGACTGTTTCTGGATTACCGAGACCATCCATGGACAAACCGGAGTGTCCTGATACAGTTATGGCCAACTTATACTTTTACTTTATTTTTCATTTGTTTTTATTGAATGTAGCTTTTTTGCTAAGTAAAGATATTATTTATTTTACAAGTATCAAGTCCTAAAGAATTTTCTGCTTTTTTGAGTATTCATTTCTTTGCTGCATAAACTTGCTTCCGGCATGGAGAGCTCACCTTTGGACCTTAAAATGTCAGTTGATGAAAAAACGGTTTAGGAATGTCTATTTTTAAAAAACATTTCTTTGGATTTTTTCTAAATTCTACCACCTTAACACTGTTTTAAGCTGGAATCGTTTAATTTTTTTTTCTTTTCAGTCGACAACCTTCCGTAAATTTGTAAAAATAATTATGCGTCAATATAAGAGTTGTGTGTTTACAAGAAGTTTTTATTATTATCTCGTTAACGTTGTTCATGTCATAAATATTAGACTATTTTTGCAGGCTCTACCTATAAGACCGTGCACAACATCGGCCTTCATAAAAGAATGACCAGCCTTAAAATATTTGAATGTGATAGTTTTTGGTCCCCAAAAACAATTAAGTATTGTTGTTAATGCTATTAACAATTTTTAATTCTAATTTTGTGTACAAATCACACACCAAAAAATAAAATGCTTTACATCCGACAAAGCTCTTTTTATTATAGCTAAGTAGCTTGAAGTGATATCTGCAGCGCATCTTCCACTTATAGCTTCATTTCATAAGACACAAATATTTTCATCATATTTTTTGTGCAAAGAAGGAAATGTTTCATTAAATAATTTATCATGGTAGCAATAGGTCTATAAGTCAGCATTCCATTATTTATCTAGGCCCAAAACATTATAACATGTTATTTGACAGTGTAAAAAACACTACAGTAAGGGGCAAATTTGTTCAAGCAGTAAAAAAAAATATGCTGTTACAGGATTAATTACGATTTAGACGGGATCTGGAGAATCCTAACTTTTATTCATTTGGTTAAAATATTTAAAAATGACTTTGTTCTACATTTTTCTTTCAAAACTTATAGAGTACGAGACTGCTGACTGAAACACCCACCATAATTACAATTGCCTTCGACTCTTAATGGAAATCGCCAATATTTTTCATTGAACCACTATTAAAATTATCACCATTTTAATCCTTTGTTATTGTTTACAATATGCTGTGCATGGAGAAGATTTCACGGCAATTGAATTGATCAACCGGTTTACTAAAGCGGACGCCAGTGGCGCCGCGTGTCGAATTATTACAATTTGGCCCAGATTTGTACTTTCTACCAGGCACTCTATGCTTTGCTTATTAGTGATCTACGTATGGGCTTTGATTGGGCCAATACGTAGCCGATCGGTAGTTCTAGCCGTGACACTGGTTTCGTGGCGTCAAAATTGAAGCCGAGATTTGATGGCGCACGCCGTACAGTGGAACGACTAAGTGGAGATACCGCGGGACCTAATATTTTACATTTTACAAGATAATATATTTTTTTATTATTACGTATTTTTAGGTATATGATAAATGTTTTAAATATTTATTATTATTTATTTTATTGGAAAAATATACATAAACGGTGTTTCAAATTCGTCTACCCTCAAAATACGAAAATTGTTAATTTACCCACCTAATTTAAATACCGAATTTTTATTCTTTTTAAAACTCAAAGCGAATATCAAAATAGTTTGGTAGTTTAAAATTTTAAATGCGTAATCTTACTATAAACTACAATAATAACTGCAGTAAAATATTATTTCGAATCAACGCAAAATATGTGCCCCAGCGCGGAATTTTTGCCATCGCGATGCGGTCGTCGCCTCGCATGATTTCGGCTTCTGTTGTGAGGTATCGATGGAAGCGGGGATAAGTGTCCAGGCTAGAACTATCGATCGGCTACGCTACGGCCCATAGCGGCTAAACCATTAAAGTAACGAGCGAAGTTCCTCAATCTCAGTCTTGCGCCCAGACGTCTTTTGGACTACTACTTAAGTAGTTCCGCGACGCATCTGGGGGCCAGACAGAGTTCCTCCTCCGTTGAGTGCAGATCACCTGCACTTAACGTCGAAGTGTTCTCTGAACCAGTTCCGCTGTACCGAGTGCACCATTGCGACCGACCATGCTGTCCTTCTACCCGACGACCGAGTCTGCCATGGCTCACAAACTAGATAAAAATTCTTCCTTCCTGTTAGAGGACGACGAGGATTTCTCGGAGTTCTGTAACACGGACGAGGAAGAGGAAACACCACAAGACGAGGCCGAACGTAAAGCGGATCTGGGCGTTTTGCAAACCACCCCGACGAATCAGGAGGCGTTAACTTACTTCTACGAAGTCCTGATAAGAAGCGTGAAGAGGAAACACGAGCAGGAGATGAACGCCCTCCGCCGAATCTTCCACTCGACGACCAAGGCACTCAAGAGCCGGATAAAGGCTCTTGAGTCCGCCCTGCCATCCGCTTCCACTGCGGTACAGGCCAGTCCCGCAGTCGAAGCACCCCCTGCCGCCCTGGAAACACCTGTGGAGTCCATCGAGATGGCCGAACTCCCAGCACAGGAGCGTAGCTCCTGCACTGGGACTTCAGCAGGTCTCCAGGACGAAGACGACGCGTTACAACCTGTCGTCAGCAGGAGGAAGAGAAGGAAGACCTCGGACCCGGAGACGGTCCCGAGGAAGACCCCATCCATCGCGCCACCCGACCAAGCTCCCGCTGCCACCACCTCCACCTCTAGGGCTGGGTTCAGGAACACTCCTCCTGAGCCCAAACCTAAGCCAGCTACAACAAACCGCAGGACCAAGATCCCTCCGATCGTCATAAGGGAGAAGACAAAATTCGAGGAAGTCGCCGCCGTCCTGAAGTCCAAAGGAGTGCAACACGGCCATGTTGTCAATACTCGTGACGGAATAAAAATCCACCCTCAGTCCATCACGGACTACAGAGTCACCCAGGATTACCTGGAATCCTCAAAAGTGCCGTTCCACTCCTTCTCCCTGCCAGAGGAGAGAAGGCTAAACATCATCCTTCGAGGACCCTTCGAGCATTGGTCGGCCGAAAGTATCCTGGAGGACCTGAGGAAGCTCACCCTCACTTAGCGGCACGGTACTTTAACAGGAACAGGCAGCCCACACCACTGGTGCTGGTGCAACTCCCCAGAGAAGTGAAGGCAATCTTCTCGCTTACGGAGCTACGCGGCGTGAAAATAAGGGTAGAAGCCCAAATAAACCAGGAGAATACAGTGCCACAGGTGCCAGCTCCATGGACACGCCCAGGCCAGGTGCACGGCGGCACACAAGTGCTTGAAGTGTGGCCAACTTCACGCCTCCTCCGAGTGCATCAAACCACGCCACCAGCCGGCCACATGTGCCAACTGTGGCGGCCCGCATACTGCCAACTACCTGGGATGCCCCAGGAATCCGAAGCAGATCCTAAAGACAAAAAGCTGCCAAACGGGATCGCCCGTTTACCTGGGGCACCCAGGACAACAGCCGCCTCGCCGCACCACCCACACAACCGCAACAAGCCCCAGCTGCCGTCCCCCCTCCGCTAGGTACAGACCCGAACGCCATGTTGCAAGCGTTCTTCGCCTCAATGCAGCAGCAGTTTCAAATGCTGCTGCAGAGCTTACACCCCGTGGGAGCCTGAGAAAACCCACGCATACTCCACGCAAAGGCCACCTGCTGTTTGCATAAAATAGCCATTTCCTTAATTTTTAGAAATACTCTAGTTAGATAAGTAGGCATGAATCTTTTTAGATTAACCTGTAACATAAGTTAAATAAATGTCAGTTTCAAAGTAAGGAAGCATCTGGGGGGTCTTTCCAGCTCCTGCGTCTGTCAAAGGTGAACCGTGCTGTCCGCTGTGACGGAGAGAGATTAATGGTGTAGGGAAATAAATCTAGTATCATCTCTCTCCGCTAGCACATTTTTATCTAAATTAATACTAAAAACTAAAACTCATTAGTGTTTCTTAATTTTCAAGCAAATATTTTTTGAAGCAGTATGAGTTTTAGTGGTTTGATGCCGATCGAAACTTCGTAAGTATTTTTCACTGTTGGTGATATTTTATTTGGTGTTACGTGTTTCCATTGAGAAATCTCTCTTAGGGCTCCATGAATATGAGTTTGTAAACCGCCAGTCATGACCCAGCAGTGAAAGGATCTTTGGCCGAAGCCCCTCGCCCCCTCGGTCTAGGGTTTGGAGTCTATTTGGACTTCCGAGATTTACCCTTAAAGGGTTTAAATTCATGACTTGACATCTGCAATTGTATTCCAATGTATTTCCCCCAATCATACAAACCAAACACGAATTGCACCATCGGGTTTGACCTTTGAGACTTGGAAAAAATAAGGTTACGGAACGCTACTAAAGACGGCTGGTCATTGGGCTTATAATTCGCAGGGCCTAATCTCTAATGGAAGTACGGTTGTGATTTATTGTTAGTTTTGTAAGTAATTATTGAATGACTTAGTATCTAAACATAGGATGTATCTGGGCTTGAATATTGATACTTACGTGTTGTAAAAGTTATACAAAAAACAAAAAAGTATATTTGTGTCTATTTTATTTCAATATTATATAGATATTATGTTAGGTAGATAATAGTAGTATTAGTACTATTAGTAGTAATATAATAGTAGCCTTTAAAATTTAGATCAATGTACATTATTTATAAGTTTGATAAATAAATATGGTTAGCGGCTCTTTAAGCTCGTTATTTAAATTTAAATCCCGCCTAAATTTAAAATTAATAAATAATAAGCGCGGCTTTAATACCAATTATCATAAAACCGTAGCGGTGGTCCTCCTGTCCGGATTATACGAGCCGTTAAATTTTATTTTCTCTCGGCATAATGTCGTTTTCCGGCTTTCCGGTGCTGCAAATCAAAATTCAATCCTGGCCAAATTAACGCCCGGGAATGTGAATATTTTTGGCGGGGGGAAAACATTTCTGCGAGAAGAATCTTCTTATCCTCAAAATTCAAAAGCGTTCGAATAACGTAATTTGTAGCGCGAGACGGAAATGATTAAAATCCCTTTGTGTACCGTCGAATTAGGCTTCCGGTTGAATGTCGAAATCTAGCCGATTGTTTGCCGCCACGCTCCAATTATAACGAAGTGGAAGCGCGTTGAATTTTCACAAACAAAATGGTAATTTCTAACGTGAAATTGTCAAAACGGTCCGGCGAGAAGCGTTTTAAAAGTGGGAACATTCAGAAATAGGCTTTTAATGAAAATACGTTTTAAAATTGCTAATTAATGAGACAAGTAATAAGGCACATAGATGATGCTGCTTATTTTGATCGATCCGGCTTTAGATCCGGTTTTTTCGAAAAATTAACATGGCTTAATTCAAAAAAAGGTTGTTCATAAAAATGCACGTAAAATCTGTAATGCTACTTATTTGACCAAATCAGTTCTATTTAAATGACTTGGTTCAAAATTTTCGTTAAAGAAATAAAAAAATATAACTTTTATTTTTGAGAATAATTTACAAGTTAGACGCATGTTTTCAAGTAATATTTTCAAGATTTTGCTAGTCGAAAATTTAAAAAAAATTGCTTTTAGTGATCACTTTTTTTAAAATCGCTAATTAATTAGATCAGTAATAATGCACATAGATGATAAGAAAAATAAAATAGATAGATTCTTGAATATTTATTCGACCAAACCAGTTGTATTTAAATATTTTGCCTCAAAATTTTTTGTTAAATAAATAGAAAATTATAATTTTTTTGATAAAAATAAAACATGCGTCCAGTAAAAAATTCAAAAACACTTTTCATGAAAATGGATTTTAAAGTTTCTAATTAATGGGCCAAAGGTTAATTCACTTGGATCTCTAATGCTGCTTATTCGACCGGTCCAGCTTTTTATTGTTTTCAATTTATAGTTTTTTATGAAGAAATAGTTTGTACATAGAACATGTTTTTTATGTTAAATAGTTTCTGTGTAAAATGTAAAAATAGCTTTTACTAAAAGTTAATTTAGAAATTTCTAAATAATAGGGCAAGTAATAATGCACATAGGTGCGGTTCTGCTCATTCGACCGGTTTAGTTGTAGTTTGTTTCTAATTTATAATTTTCGCAGAAAAAATGAAAAATGAAAAAAAAAAAGATTTAAAAAAAGTGTAATGTTGAGTTATTCCCATCAGGATAGGTTCGGGGGTTGCACTACGTGCCCTTATTAATTAGACACAACTTGTTCTGTTCATAGCTCGGAATATATTCAATTAAGATTCATTAAAAATACAGTCGCCGAAATAGTCATGGTCATTAATAATTTAAGTACATTGAACCGATAAGTAATGCATACACGTATAGATCTACTTATTTCTTAATATGTTATTATTGCAATTTTGGAGTATTATAATTTGGTATGGCTTGAAGGTGTCAATGGCCTCTTATATTATAACAATGATTTTGTCGCAATTGCTTAGCTTAATTATTAAACATAAGTGTCCATCACACCTCCCCCGATGAAAAAGTAAAAATTTTTATAATGTTATGAACAATTTTTGCTTTTCTTAAAAAAATCGATAAACTTACAATATATAATAAAACCCTATGCTAAACCTTTAAACTAATATATAACTCTAACTGTTTGTTTTCTAATTTTAAAAGTACATTACATCCTCTGTCTTCTAAAACTACATAGGGACCGTTAAAAAATTCTTCCATTTTATTAGTTTTGTTGTCATTTTGCAACAATATTTGATCTCCCACACTATAAGTAATCTGTTTTGCTGATTTATCAAAAATTTGTTTACGAACTGTTTTTGTTTGAATTAAGTTATTTTTCGCATCATCTCACGCTGTTTGTAAACTTAATTTAAGTTCTTATGGTATTCATCAAAATTATATATTGGTTCCGTTGGACGATCAATATTTGAAGGCATTAAGGCTTGTTTTCCAAAAACTAACTCAAACGGCGTATATTGAGTAGCGCTATGTATAGTATTGTTATATGCAAAACACCAATACGGTACCCATGAACTCCAATTAGATGAACCCTTAGATATTTGTAATCGTAAATATGCACTCAAATTTTTATGAGAATTTTCTAGTGCACCTAGTGTTTCGTGATGATGCGCAGTAGAATTTAAGTGCCTAATGTTTAACGATTTACAAGATTCTCTAAAGACATTTGATAAAAATTCTGTTCCTTTATCTGTAACTACATTTTGGGGAATTCCGTATCTTAAAATAAAAGTATTTACAAACGCTCTGGCTACCGTTTCTGCTTTTTTACCTGGAATGGAACAACATTTAACAAATTTCGTCAATTCACACTGCAGGATTAAGATATACTTATTATTTTGAATATCTATTGGTAAAGGCCCTACTAAATCAAGATATACTTTTTCAAAGGCTGCTGAGGCTGTCATGGTTATCGTCATAGGTGCTTTATTGGGCTTTGAGTGCTTATTTCTCTGACACTCATTGCACCTTTTTACAAAACTTTCGACATCCTTTTGCATCTCTGGCCAAAAGTCACTTTTCTTGACATTTTTATACATGCGCCCGTTGACAGGGTATGTGTTATCACCTTCGATAATAGTGGACTTTATTTAATAACACAATTTAAAGATATGGACTGTATTTTTATTACACATCGAAAGAAACATGACATTTTAACAAAACGTACAAAAAACGTTATTAATTAAGTGAAGTACAAAATGACGTCACATGTTTGATCTTGGTGACGCGCGAGAACCTCGCCTTTCATCGATCGTACGGGGACTGCCTCGACCGTCGACTCGTCGTTTTACTTATATTCCTATGAAGTATGAACGCAAGCGCGGTGAGATGCGCGATGCTACTGACGCCGGCGATGTGTTTACTGTTTATATATATCCGTGGAATGATTAGTCCTTAACATGCCCCCCGCCTTGAAGCACTGCACTTTATCAGCTTCAACCTTAACAGTCAATTGGCAAAGGACATATTCTAGAAAAAGCGCGTTTGATCACACCACTTGAAGTCTTAATATCAGCAACACGATTAATCTTGTCTTTACCGGGATAAACCGACAAAATTCTACCCAACTTCCAATTCATTGGCGGTACGTTATCCTCCTTGATGATGACTAAACTATTTACCTTAATATCTGATTGTGTTTGTTTCCATTTCGTTCTTTGCTGGAGTTCACTTACGTACTCTTTATTCCAGCGCTTCCAAAAATTTTGTTTAACTTGCTGAATGCGCTGATATGTGGAAAGTCTATTTTCGGATATTAGTGTCACATTAGGATCTGGTATTCCGGTGAGGCTTTTCCCAATTAAAAAGTGGGCCGGAGTAAGGGGATTATAATCGTTGGGATCAGTTGAAAGGGGAGTAAGTGGCCGGGAGTTCAAAATAGCCTCTATTTGGGCCAATAGAGTTGTCAACTCTTCAAAAGTAAAATGTGCGTTACCTGCTACCCTCTTTAGGTGATGTTTTGAAGATTTGACACCCGCTTTCCATAACCCACCGAAATGTGGAGAATTGACTGGAATGAAGTGCCACTGGATCTGTTCGTTTAAATACAACTGTTCAAGATGACATTTTTCATTTATTAAATATTCACCAAGAGCATTTAGTTCTCGGTTAGCTCCCTTAAAATTAGTGCCATTATCGCTATAAATATGACTAGGTTTTCCACGACGCGAAACAAATCTGCGAAGTGCCAAAATAAAAGCTTCACTACTCAAATCAGACACGATTTCAAGGTGAATAGCTTTCGTTATGAAACACACGAAAACACTCACATAACATTTTAGCAACCTTGCTCCGCGTCCCCTTTTATCTTTAAAACTTAGTGGTCCCATGTAGTCAACACCAACTACATCAAAAACTTTACCAGGAATCAATCTGTTTCTTGGTAGATCACCCATAATAGACTTAGTCTGCTGCGGCTTAAAACGAAAACATGTCAAGCATTTTCTTACGACAGCCTTGGCTAAATTTCTGCCAGCAATGGGCCAATATACTTCTCTCACAGATGAGAGTAACAACTGTGGTCCCGCATGCATTAAACGTTTATGTTCGAACTCAAAAATAAGCCTAGCCAAACGATGCTTTGATGAAATTAACATAGGATGCTTCTTATTAAAATCATAATTAGATTGATTTAATCTGCCTCCTACACGCATTATCCCATCCTTATCCATGAATGGATTTAAGCTTAATATTTTACTTTTAGGATGCAGTTCTTTTTCGGTCAACAATGAATAATACTCATCGGGGAAACTAGTTTGTTGAGAAATTTTAACTAAAGTATTCCTAGACTCAATCAGCTCAAAGAAATTAATACGACCCTTTCTATGTTCATTTGGTTTCTTTGAAACTTTACAACGCAAGTTGTGGAAATATCTTAACTAAATAGCAAAAAACTTTACCAGTTTCCAAAACTCGGAAAACTGACTAAATACCTGCTCTTGAAAATTAACTGAAACAAAGCTAAAAATTTTTCTATTTGGACGTAGCTCAGAAAGGTTTTGAATGGTTACAATGGAAGTAGGCCAATTTTCCTCAGGTTGGTACAAAAACGATGGACCATTCCACCATGTATCTAATTTTGAAATCTGATGAGGAAATACGCCTCTTGATAAAACATCAGCTATAATGTTTTCAGAAGTAACATGTCTCCATTCATGATTTTCGGTTAAAGTTTGAATTTCATTCACCCTGCTACTCACGAAAGTTTTGAGCAAATTAGGAGCAGTCTTTAACCATCCCAGCACTATTGAAGAATTCGTCCAAAAGATACACCTCTCAATATTACATGTTAAAGACCTAAGAACCTTTTCAGCTAAGCGAGCTAAAACCAACGCTGCACACAACTCTAATCTAGGGGTAGTCAAAGGCTTTAAAGGACTAACCTTTGATTTAGCACACAATAATCTAACTGTAATAATACCCTGTGCATCAATTGATCTTAGGTATATACAAGCACCATAACTATAATCGCACGCATCTGAAAACCCATGCAACTCGATTTTTTCAGGCTTTACACAAGTAACATGACGTGGAATTTTAAGGTCATTTATGTAAGGTAACTCTTCACGAAACTTAGTCCAGGTGCTGTGGATTTCAGCTGGCAAACTGTCATCCCAGGATAATTTCTGAAGCCACAATTTTTGTAGCAAAACTTTAGCAACAACAACACATGGTGCGAGAAGTCCCAAAGGATCAAATATCGAAGCTATTTCACTCAAAACACCACGTTTTGTACTTCTACTTGACCTTTCTTGTATCTTTATCCTGTATGTCAAATAATCAGATTTACACGACCACGTCAACCCGAGAGTTTTGGTATTTTCGCCTTGACCAAATTTCAAAATTCCAAAACTTTCGTCCACATTACTTACAGATCTCAAAATTTCAGGCTCATTTGAAAGCCACTTTCTTAATACAAAGCAACCAGTTTTTAAAACGTCAGACACTTTCTGACACACATATTGCCCGTGTTCTATAGAGTCAACTGAGCACAAAAAATCATCCACGTAAAAGGATGTCTCAATAATTTTAGAAAAATCAGGAAAACTGTCCTTACAATCTTGGGCTAATTGCACTAAACATCTGACTGCTAACAAGCTAGCAGCAGACTGACCGTATGTCACGGTATTTAAATCAAAAATCTTAATCTTCTCATGGGGTGATTCGCGCCAGAAGATTCGTTGCAATGGTCGCTGTGTTGGCTCAATAAGTACTGCCCTATAGATCTTAGCAACATCAGAAGATACCACAAACTGATACTCGCGAAATCTGAACAAAATACTCAATAAATCAGGTTGCAACACAGGCCCTACCATTTGTAGATCATTAAGCGACTTACCAGATGTTGTTGGCATACTACAATCGAACACGACTCTAAGATTCGTAGTGATACTCTCTTCTTTTATTACCCCATGATGTGGCATATAATACGCGAAATCACACTCTTTTTTACTAGCTTCAGTCATATGTTGAAGTGACTCATACTCTTTCATAAACTGGACATATTTTTCCCTAAAAGATGGATTAGATTCAAACTTTCTCTCTAGGTTCAAAAATCTCTTAAAAGCCTTATCTTTTGATTCACCTAAATTTTCTAGCGGTTCTTTAAGCGGCATAGACACAATGAATCTGCCGTCTGCATCTCTACGAAAAGTTCTCTGAAAATGAGCCTCACATTCATTCTCCTCACTAGAGAATATTTTATTATTGCTAGAAAATTCTTGCTCTACTTCCCAAAACTTTCTTAAATCAAATTCAATACCTCTTGATTCATTTACGCTAAGATTGCAAACGTAAGTACCTATAGAAGGTGGAACTGCCATAGGTCCACAAACTACCCATCCAACCTTAGTTTTTTGCAAAATAGGATTTTGAGGTCCCAAACGTATCTGACCTATACACAAAAGTGAATAGAATAAATCATTGCCAATCATTAAGTCGATTTTATTTGGCTTATTAAAGGAAGGGTCAGCCAAAGTTACATTATTAGGAATCACAAGTCTGTTTGTGTTTACATAAACAGCTGGAATGCTACTAGTGATATGTGGCATAACTAAACAATTCAAAGTAGTCTTGAAAGTACCATGTAAAGATCTAATATTTAATTCACATTTAAACTTTACTTCAGAAGCATTTTGACCTATGCCACTAATTAGAAGCCTACATTGCTGCACGTCTAAATTAAGCTTATTACACAACTCAGAAGTTATATAAGATGACTGACTCCCAGAATCTAGTAAAGCGCGCGCAGCGTGCCAAGCACCATTCTTGTCTTGCACCTTTACTATAGCCGTCGATAAGAATACAATATTTTCTGTGTTAGAAGAAACACAAGATACAATTTCTTCAGTGGAGTCTTGACTATTCTGCTTCAGCGGTTGAGGTTCGAAGTTCTGCGGGCTAGATTCCCTGTTTTTAATACCATAATCAAGATGCAATAAAACGTTATGTTTACCCTTACATGCTGGCTTTGTACAACCACCAAACCTACAAAATTTGCTAAAATGACCTGGTCTTAAACATGACAAACAAAGCCTCAATGATTTAGCCTTTTCGACGCGATCATTGACTGATAATTTTAAAAATGACTCACAAGTAGATATGACATGATCCTTTTGACAAATAATACATTTTATTTCATTTGATACAAAACTTCTGCTAGATTTCTGTTTATTTTTGTCATAGCGACTTTGAGAGTAAAACCTTTCCTTTTGTACCGAGTTTGGTACAGTATTTTTCCGTTCAACTGTCTCTAAAAAGTCAGCTCTGGATTTTAAAAACTCCTTTAAATCGTTCCATTCCAATATTGTCAAACGAGTACCTTTAAATTTTTCCCACTCACGCTCTGTATTTCTATCGAGTTTAGTGCTAACCAAATATGCAATCAAAACACCCCAATGATCAGTGTTCTGATTTAAAGTTTTTAATGCATTTAAACCCTTTGACACATTATCAACTAAACTTCTAATTTTATCTGCCGCCTCACGGTCTACAGTTTCTAATTCAAATAACGATTTTAAATGCATATGTACCAACAGACGATTATTATTGTATCTTTCGCATAAAGTCGTCCAAGCATTTTCATAATTTGCAGCGCAAAAATCTAAAGATTTTATAACTTCTGCAGCTGAGCCTTCTAAACAACCGCGGAGGTAGTGAAACTTTTGAATTGGCACTAAGCTACTACTCGTGTGTATTAAACTTAAAAATAAATCCCTAAACTCTAACCAAGATCTATAGTCCCCAGAAAATTTAGGTAAAGGAATTTGAGGTAACCTAATTCCACTCAAATCTCCACCATTTTGACTTATTTTATCGCTAACATTACTACGAACGTCATCATTTACCACACTATGTTTTTTCAACAGAGCGCGTGCCCTAGCTAATAAGCTAAAGAAAGAGTTTTCAAATAAAGCTCTCTCTTCTAACTCTTTCTCTAAGTTATCGCAGATGTATTCGATTTCTTCTTGAGTACCCTGAAATTTGTTATAAATTTCCTCTATTTTTTCTACCCGATTCGTAAGCTCACACATCTCAACATCACCTAAAGCGGTTTGCATTTCAAACTCCTCTAATTTTTTCTCAAAATGTGTTTTTTGAGCTTTACAAGTGCCACGACTAATATTTAACTTTTTAAATGCTTCCTCAGCCATATTGAGTTATATTTATAAGAGTCAAACAAATCAAAATAACAACCCTATTAACGCCAAATAAACTGCTATTCAAGAAGGGATTTAGGCAAAATAGGACTTACCCACTTTTGACATCAGCCTTTCCACAACACAAAATTCTTATTAATTACGGTTCATATGTATTTAGAGCTTATAGGCACTCTAAGAATCACTTTAAGGTCCAAAAAAATAAAAAAATCACTGTGGTTCACAAAATTGCTACTAAAAAAGCCTAAAGCTTTCAATAAAACAGTACAATTTAACAAAGGTCCTTGATAGTCCGCGATAGGCACAAAACTATTGCCACCAAATTGTCCTAGAGTAGTCACAAAAAACGTTCAAATAAGGTCCAAGTTTTAAAGTCCGATAAAAAACTGGCTATTTTCACAGATTCGACTCGAGGGACCAGAATATGTTATCACCTTCGATAATAGTGGACTTTATTTAATAACACAATTTAAAGATATGGACTGTATTTTTATTACACATCGAAAGAAACATGACATTTTAACAAAACGTACAAAAAACGTTATTAATTAAGTGAAGTACAAAATGACGTCACATGTTTGATCTTGGTGACGCGCGAGAACCTCGCCTTTCATCGATCGTACGGGGACTGCCTCGACCGTCGACTCGTCGTTTTACTTATATTCCTATGAAGTATGAACGCAAGCGCGGTGAGATGCGCGATGCTACTGACGCCGGCGATGTGTTTACTGTTTATATATATCCGTGGAATGATTAGTCCTTAACAGTATGATAGTCATTTAATATAATTTGTCTTAATTCGGGACTTTCAACTTTTTGTATATCTCTTAAAACATAAATTTTTATAAAAATATTACTTAAAACATTTTTAATTTTCTTTAAATCATTTAAAATTTTAAAATTGTTTACATTTTTTATTAAAATTAAATTCTCAATATTATTTTGTATACACATTTTATCCAGATTAACCAATGACTCACCTAAGTCAGACATTGTTCGATAATCTTGGTTAATAAAAAATGTTTGCAAACTTATATTTTTTGATTTTATACCTGGCCAAGTATTTTTTAATTTCATCAATTTTGTTTTTGGTACCAATTTTAACTCTATTGAGTATTTTGGGGGTGATCAAGCCTATTGTCCGAAGAAATATTGTCTTTTAAATCAAGATTTCCTACATTTTTTGACTGTGCTCTTCAAGTAAATTAATGGTTTATGGTCAGATAAAATTGTAAACTTTCGTGCAAATAAATATGGTCTAAAGTGCTTCATGGCCCATACAATGGCCAATAACTCTTTTTCTATAGTCGCGTAATTTTTCTCAGCCTTATTTAGGGCTCTAGAAGCATATGCTACTGGTCTATCATTCGAATTTGATAACACACATCCTAAAGCCACTCCACTAGCATCCGTTCTTAAAATAAATTCGTTTTCTGGAGAAGAATCAGGGTACTGTAGCAGTGGTGGTTGCACAAGCATGGTTTTTTACTTTTCAAATGACTCATTACATTCTCTAGTCCATTTAAAATCTTCACCCTTTTTTGTTAATTTATGTAGTGGTTGTGCGATATAAGCAAAATTCTTAATAAACTTTCTATAGTAATTTGCAAAAGCCACAAACCTTTTACACTCATCAGCGGTTGTAGGTGTTGGGTAACTTGAAATTACTTTTGTTTTCTCAGGGTCAGGCAAAATACCTTCCGCTGATATAATGTGACCTAAATACAAAATTTCTTTTTTTAAAAATTCGCACTTGTTTAGATTGAGTTTTAGGTTTTTTCTTCTCAATTTTTTAAGGACTTTTATCAAATTTGTGTTATGATTTTGTAATGAATTACAAAAACAATTAAGTCATCAAGATAAATAAAACATGCATCGTGGTTTAAACCCGCCATCGCTACAGTCATAAGTCTTGAGAAAGCACTTGGAGAAATTTTCATCCCCATTGCTAGACGTTTCATTTGAAACTGACCTCGATTGGTAGTAAAAGATGTATAGGGTCTACTCTCTGGATGTAATTCACATTGGTAATTTGGCTGTGCCATATCTAAATGAGAAAAATAGACTGCACCTGATAAGGAATCCAAAATTTCCGTTATATTTGGCAGTGGAAATTTTCCGTCCTTAATTTGTTTATTTAGAAGTCGGTAGTCTATGACAACCCTAAACTTTTTATTTCCGTTTTTATCTTTCTTTTTTGAAACTAAAAGAAGTGGTGAGTTCCACTCGGAACAAGCTTTTTCGATAATTCCATCTCGTAACATCTTATCAACCTGAAGTTTTATTTCTTGTTTTTGAGCGTGAGGAAACCAATATGGCTTTATAAAAACTAGAGTAGTGCCCCCTCTTTTAAATGTATTTTTTGTTGGTAGAGGTTTGTAACAGATAGGGGTTCATTATTAAGATAAAATACGTCTGCATACTTAGCACAAATCTTATCTATTTATAATTTTTCCTGTGAATTTAATGATTTTCTATCAATTAAGTTTAAAATTTTTTCAACCCTTTCAACCGAAATAGATTGAGTTATAAATTATATTGTATCGTAATTCTCTAAACTCTGAACTATGGGGTGAAAATTTTTTAATTTTATTCCTCTTTCATTAACATTTAAAAACCTTACTGGAATTTTATAATCTTCTGGTTTTACAATAGCACTGGCTATAATAACTCCATAGCATACTTCTTCATTTAAAATTAAACATACAATTTTCATACTTGTAAAACAATATTTTATTATTTCACATCTTGGTGGAATAATTGTATAGCAATGGTTATTTTTAGATTGCAATGGTAAAGTATGTTGTTTTCCATTGTGTCAAAATAAGATGATAAAATCTTCATAATTAATAATAGCATTAAATTTTGTAAAAAAATCTGATCCTAGCACATGTATAGTGTCATCAAAAGCTTCTATTATAGTGAACTCTTGACTTATATTTTCATTATTCACATTTAATAAAATTTTTGCTGATCCTTGAGAAAACGTAAACCCAGAGATTCCTTTTATTCGCATTTTATTTGAACTCATTAAAATATCGCCTTTTGCAAGATATCTAGAAAATAAGCAACTTACACTCGCACCCGTATCACACATAAGTAACATTTCATTCATACCATATTTTACACTAATGTAAATTAAGCCATTCAAACTATTTACATTATTATTATCGAAAAAACGTCTTTTCTTCATTTTCCTTGAACCCTTTATTTACGCCCGTACTATCACTATTAGTACTATTACTACTACCGGCGGAATCTAGTGCATTTTCAGCAATATACACTCCATTACCTGACGGTGCACGGTGACGCCTATAATAAGAATTTCACAAGGGTCGGCGATTTGCAAAAGATCCTCGACCCCGAGTCTCATTATTATTGGTATTATTATATGTAAAATTGTTATTGCTTCTAAAATTGTTGTTATTGTATCTATTGAAATTTGCGCGAATATTAGGTCTATCTCTATAGAAATTTTGATAACCTCTCCCTCGAGAGTTTGAATGATTTGGAGAACGCCTAAGGGGGCAGAACCCTCTTAAATGAAAAAGATTTCCGGACACGTCTGCCGGCGATTTGATTATATCTTCCTTTAACGCATCATCTATTTCATCACTTAAATTTGCATAATTTCTGGCCTTAACTATGGTTCTTAAATCGCGATTTCTTAAGCCGTTTGTAAAAGAGTTAATAGCGGTTTTTTCATTAACTTGCTTTAGAATGGGTACAGAATTTTCATCAACTGCCTGAGATAAAGTAAGATCTAGCATAAGCTGTTCAATTGTTTTGCCATATTCCTGTATAGTCTTATTTTCTTGCTTTGCATTAACTAATAAAGTTGTTAGAGCAGTAGCCGACTGCTTAGGAAGTAAATGAATCTTAGTGTCCCTAACTAACTCGTTTACCGTTGCGTATTGTGATTTTAATCTTAGTTTGGCATTTTGAGATAGTTTAGCTTTTAAAACATATTTAATTAACATATCTTTTCCATTATTACCTAACATGATCATCGATGAGCTGTTTGGTGGTAGCGGCAGTATCGTCCATGTTCGGTATTAATGAACAAGCGGTTCTTAAATCAAATTTTTCAGCCATGTTTAAAGGTTCTTGTACAAATGTTTCTTCAGTGGCAAATTTACTATCTATCGATAACTTATTTTTATTAATTTCCTTTAATCTAGTTAACAGAGACTCCGTACACAAACTAAAATTAGATTTAATATCTATAACTATTCTTTTAACATCTACTACTACTTGATTATCATGAACGCCCTTATTAAAGTTATATTTTATTTCCTCATACTTATTTTCTAAACCCTTAAGCTCCTCTTGAAACTTTTTATTCCTATGTACTGATTCTCTACGAACCTGAGGTTCTTTTCTTAAATTAAGTTTAAATTGTGTAATTCTATCTAAAAGATAGAATTACATTTAAATTAGAATATACGCTAATATGAAAAAAGTTCTTATTTTTGGCTGGTAAATACATCTTGAAATCTTTGCACTCAATTTTAAATCACCCTGTATAGCTGAAAATTTCTTTTTTTGAAAATGCGCATAAACTTGAGAACAGAGAGTCGATGAACATATTTGTCAACAAAACATCCCCCTTGCCCCTGTGCACATGTTGAACGGAAACAAAGTTGTTGTTTATACTAATTCTAGCCTTTCCATGTTCTACGGTTAAGCCACCTGTTGACTATAGTAGTCCTAATTCCCATTTTTAAAATTTTTCTCGATTAAAATATTGTTTCGTCAGCTTTACAAAAGTTAAATAAAATAAAATATTGCTAGGATAAAATTACCATTAACAATTTTCCTATTATAATCATCATTAATGAGTGGTGAACACGTAAACTTATACTTTTTTTATATTTCATGGATAAGTAGATGTATTTTTTTTACCCTTTGCAGTTTGTAAATTTGTCAATACTTTTAAATTTTTTCTTAAAAAGTACAATGCATAAAAAATCTCAACTAGGCAATGAAATATATCAAAAAACATTTTTTTTTTTTTTAATTGCAGTAAATATATTTTACCTATACAGGAAAAGTTTTCATTAACTTTTCTTATAAATCGTAGTAAATTTTTCTTAAAAGAGTCCTAAAAACCTTTTATATATGATAAGCCCCAACAACTTACGTAAAACTTGAAGCATAACTATTCAAACAAACTAAGACATTAAACTTAATTTAAAACTTAGCTTCTGAAAAAAATTATTTGCTTTTAAATATGAAATTTTCCGACAAAAGAAAACTTCCGTGACACAGTTCCCGACAAAACCTTCTTAAATCCGAACCGACCGAACAAAGCCCGGATAATATTATTAAAATTCAGTATTTCAGTCACAATGTTGCCTTTGCAAGTCTAAAAGATTTCCTTTTATTTTCGCCGGGTCGCATTTGTCTAGAATTATTACGGTGCCTATAGATTTTCGAAAATATTCTTTGTTCGAAGTTGCGAACGAGAAGAAGAAGAAGAAGACCGGTATTTTTGCAAAGTTAGGTGGAGTTTTCGCTTTGTTGAACTAATAATTTAAACGTGAACTAGCTGGCACGTGAGATAAATTTTTATGCTTAAATTGAGACGTTTCTGAATAAAAAAAGGCCAGTCCCTCAGAAATTAATCTTGAATCAATAGACCTGTGCTGACATATACATACACACCATCAGAAAACCGTTTATACCCCATAAAGTTTCAATACACGATTGCACTATGAAATTTATGTTCGGAGCTCGTAAAAATAATGTAAGCAAAAAGGGAGGGAAACAAAATATATGTCGGGGTAATAAAATCGTTGTAAATCTTTTTTAAGCGTCGGTAGATTTGCATTTTGGTACATACGTACCGGCTAGTAATGGACGAAGTTGGCGAAAAAGTCCGGAAACATAAACTTCGTAACGGCTGGTATTTTTTTCTGAAAAGAAATGTCCTGACTTTCGGCCCTCGTGTGCGGGGGAGATGGAAACGGAAACAGTGTATTTCAAATTTGCGAAGCTTTTCGGGCCATTGGGTGCAACTGATGAGAGGTTATTCGAAAGTATCCCGCTGATAATCCGGAAGTTATTATGGAAATCGAGGAATCCGATATGGGAAAACGTCAAATTTGTTGCAGTGGCTTGCATCGTAAGCCTATTTAGAAGATATTCCATTATTATTGAATTTGTTTTTTAGGATTCCTTATTTGTTATTTTTTTAAAGAAAAAAAATAGTTAATTGTACTAGTTAATTGTAAATATTTAATGTAGAAACAAATTCGTAAAAAAAGAATAATTTTTTAAGCTTCTTCTTATAAAGTGTCTATTTGGCTGGAAAATTCTTTGCTTTCTTAATAATATATTGCATAACATAAATGGACATGATATACCTTTTTAAGAAAAAAGATATTGGAATTTATAATAAGTTAAAAAGGATTTATGTAGGATTGGTGCTACATATAAATACAAGTACATTAAATACAAATGTATAAAAGTGACATAAATATAAGAGCAACTAAATTTAAAGTTATGGATCGTTTGTGAGAAGGAAATTGTAGTATAAAACTAAAACTCTACGAATAAAATAAAATAATAAATATAAATTAAATGTGTCTGAATAAAATTAAAAGAAAACAATTAGTGTACATATAAAATAAAACATTCACATACACATTAAAATAACAATAAGTGTATGTATAACATTTGTGCTATAATTGTTTATAGTTACAAAAACTCTGAAAATATCACAGGTTTGTTTAAGCCAAAGATGTTGTTTTATATGTTTTATTGTTAGACAACATTAATTTGGTGTGTATTAATAATTTATTGCAAATTCTTGTTAAAAATACAACTTTTTTTAAATACTTTCTCATTATATAGTGGGCAGCGGCATGGATATTAAAGTTGACATCTTATATTAGATACAGATATTTAATTTCTTTTTCATAAAGAGTATTTATCCTGTTTACAGTGTTACGTATATGGTCCATGTATTTTTGATTTACTTTTGATTTCCTACTAAATACATAAAATTTTGACTTCAATTACAGAGTCAGTTAAACAAATTCTTAAATTCGTTATTTATTATAAATGACAATTAATGTAGATTTTTTTTCAATTACATACAGGGTAATTGAAAATGGGATCGTTCTTGTAAATATGTGGCCTATTTAAATGTTTGTTAAGCATCTAGATACCAAAGTGCTCCACGTTTGTCAGAAAGGTTTAAACTTGGATCTTTTGGAAATCCTTGAAATAAACAAAGCCATATTAATTACCGGTTTACACTTGCGTTAATGAGCAAACTAAATTTGAGAGCAACATCTTTTTTAATTCGCTAGGTCCTAACAGTAACGTAGTTGAGTGATCAACATATTTAAAACTCATTAATTTTTTTAATTTGTAAGCTATAAAAAGTCTGATGGTTCTCTCTCGCTTGGTCCCAGTTCTGAGTAGAAATCTGCTAATCTGAGATTGCCCAATTTTCTGTAAAAAACTGTCTGTTTTTTACAATTTAACAATTTTAGTGTATTTTTTGAAATTATCTGTCAGAAAAAAAGATTTCTAAATGTTTTTAAACTGTTTATATATATTTAAGAATTTGATGATGGCAAGAACACTTGCCGAGGATGCACTTCTGAAATTAGAATTGGCATTTTATTTGTGGAGAAAAGACTTCTTCTACTTACATTTCTATGTAGCATGTAGAGAATTAAGAAAGAGGTGAAAACATAACATTGCAGGTTTTAAATGTTTATACTCTTTATTCCTGGCAATTTCAGCTTTAATACCACAATTTTCTACTAATATTAATTCTATTTTTAGGTCGGTACTTTAGTTTTTTTCACTAAAACTTCATCCTTTATCATTCATCATCCACATGACTCCTTTTTCTCATAAGTTCTTGTAGGATTAAATCTTGGGACTGGTGTCCACTATTTGTTGCAGAAACGCAAACTTCATAGCTTCAAGTGGGCTTTTTTATATGGAAGAGATTCCAGTTATATATATATGAATCATATAATGAATATAAATGAATATATGAATCCAGGCATATCCACCTTTCCATATTTTCTATAATAGTACAAACAACATACAGTAAACATAATTTTACATTTGAAACAAATAGATGAAGAATCCCCGTCAAATATTTTACTTTCACTTGCCATTTCGCATAGAGAGTATAAATGGTAGAATACTAGAACACAAATTTTTTATTGAGAACAGACGTAAACAAAAATGTCAACCAATTTTACACAATCTTTTTGATTAGTGTTACACAAAAAGTTATTTTTAGGCTTAAATAACGGCACTGACAATACACGGGCACTATTACAACACGATACATAAAGAAAATAATATTTTTTTTAGCACTAAAAATGCAATAATAATTTGATATCCAAAACAGGAGTAGCATATACTGCAGCCTATTGTAACAATGTTTGCAACCTTACCTTGTATATAAAAGAAAATTAAATAGTTTATTTAAATCCTAGCAATAAAAGAATATCTTTAAAAATCTAAAAACCTAATTGGCTTGAAAAATCTCCACTTTCTGAATATTATATTGCATAATCTAAATGGACACATTACACGTTTATGAGAAAATAGAAATTGGAATATATTTATTAATAATGTTTTTACCTACAAGGTAAATAAAATTGAATAAAAAATCCTTCTGTAGAATATACGGTATATTGGTTACTTACAAACAGTTTTAATATATATTTTAAATTTTTGAAATTTAAAGAGACAAAGTAAACTTCAAATAAATAAGAGAAAGAAATTGAAATAAGAGGAATGAGGTTAAAAAAATACACAGAACGAAGTTATACATTTCTTGGTCTTGTTTTTAATTGAAAAAATAAAGAAGAATAGATAATAAAAAATAACAAATAATTTTTCGGATTGATAAAAAGCAAAGTATGTAAAACAATGTAAATAATGAGAAGTGGAGGACTAAAAGAACATATAGCTTATTGGAAATAAATTAATTGGAAAAAAGTGACGTAACCAATAAAACAAAAATTTACGAAAAATGACGCTTAAGAGGAAAATTAAAAAATAATGAAAAAAAAACACAAGTAATTAGCAGAATTAAAAATAAAGGGAATATTGGAAATAGGAAACGCTGACTAAAAACAGAATATTAAATAAAAAACTAAAATAGGAGGAATGAAAAAAGGCTTAAATGTAATTTAAAAAAAGGCCTAATATAAGACGTAGAATACTGTAGAAATATTAATGTTATTTTAAAATAAAACATAGTGTAATAAAACTGACTTTCAGATTAGAATTTAGTATAAAAATCGTCTCAGGCCTGAGACCGTCATAGATCTGATACTATACACATTATGGATTGTACTGTAGCAATAATAAATTACAGCAATAATGATAACGTGGCAAGAGCCCAGCTCCGAAATTGATGATATTCTTACTAACTATAGTCAAAATAATTAATTTATACCTGTAGGAATAAGATTTTCTGAGATCAATAAAATTAAATTTAAACACAAATCACAAAACTGAACCTACAAGTAAAAAAACTACGAAGTGATCATTCTCAGGATCAAATAGGACACTATTATAAAAATACTTTTAATTTCAGTCTTTTATTAGTGTATACCGTTCCAATGACATAGATAAGAAGTTCTCGATATTGAATAATCTTATCCAGAATGCCTTTTTAATATCTTTCCCAGAAACCAATATTTCTAGTATAATGCTCCTTGGTGACACTAAGGCTGATTCTGGTTTTCCTGTTGCTGAGCTAAGCATTTATCTTCTGTATATAATACTAGCAACCAATATGCCTTATTTGATTCTGATAACAATATCAATTATCAGTATAATTTAGTATTATTCTAAGGTTTTAAATCCCACTAAAGTTAAAACTGCACTATCCAAAAATGATGCAAGTAAAGGTGCAAGTTTTGATCAAACTCCCAACCGAGTGTTAAAAGGATTCTGCCATCCTCTTTATCTTCCTTTGTACAAAATATTTAGTGATGCATTAAATCAGGCTTTGTTCTCTAAAAATTAGAAGCTGTCAAACGTTTGTCCAATAATTAAATCTGAAACTAAAAACAATCTGTCCAATAACCACCCCATAAGCATCTTATTGTTTATTCCTAAGCTTTTTAAGCACTGTAGAAAGGCTGTTCGGAGGAAAGTTTTTTAAGAGATTTTGGTTGTCATTGATTAAAAACTCGGACTTATTGGTGGTCATTCAGTCAATACCAACCTTGTCAAAGTTTGGAATCACTGGTGCCTTGTTATCTTGGATTAAATCATATGTAAGCAATCGTAAATAGCAAATTAAAATTAGTGGTTGCTTATCTCGATAGTTTAAAGCTTCTTTAGGAGTTTAACAGGATTCCCATCTCGGTCCTGTTTATTCTGTATGATTTTGTTCTTCTACTAAAGTTAAAATATATCCCGTTGACTTATAAACCATATAGGAAAGTCTGCTCTCCCCTAGATAATAAAATTCTGCAAAACAACATATAATAACCAGAATAACATATGATCTCCTTAATGCCAATTAAATAATATCGTCGGCCCAATGCCAAAACCATGAATGTGAAAAATCGTGATTTGGAGATATTTGGGTTTGAAGGTTTTGATACTCTGTGAAAATTCAGATTTTTGTCGGAATAATTTCATTTCTTGGGAGACATAGGATCTACTTTGACAGTTTATGACTTGCTTACTATTTTTTCTGTTTATTAGCCCCCACCTTCCAAAACGTCACATTCGTGGATTTGGCATTGCAAATTTTTCTTTTAAATCACTTACAGTACAATAAGAAAACCTAAAGACACAATGATTTTCAATATTTTTATTGATTTGAAATATCAATAAACATGTGTATTTTCATTGGGAAACTAGGATAAACTCAGGATCTATAAATCTAAGAAAAGAAAACTACTTAAACTTCTACTAAATCATTGGCAAAATAAAATATAAAAACGAAAAAGGTTTTCTCAAAAAATACTGAAAATCTGAGTCGGTATTTTCACTGTCATCTGGTTCCGGTAATCTATGCCTAATATTATTATTAATTTTTAGCGACTTGTAAAAACTGTGATGAACTTTTGGGATTGTTAAATCAGAACACATTTTTGTAAATCCTAATATTTTGGCTTCGCAATGGGTAACTCATATTCATATGATTTTTTAAACTCCGCTGTTTTTGGTCGACCTCAAAATTTTTTCATGCAGTTTATGTCATGAAATTCTTGTTCAAAATCCATTTTGTAAAACACCTTCGTCATGTCCGATTTAAGATAACGAATCTAGCAAATCTTACGCCATGGTAGTTTGTTCATCTCAAATTTTTGCGCTGCAAATTCTTTAAAATCATAAACATCATCAAAGCTTCTGCTCCTTACTTCATATGGGCGTGGTTTCATACGAGCATCTCGTATTACTTGCGCCCAACCTTCAGGAATGTATACAGGAACATGCTTAGCTTTCTGCTCAATTTTGGAATGTATGAAATTGCATTCCATTTCAGTGTGTCCGTTTTCGAAAAATTTATGATCTATGATTTTCAAGCTAGGATGAACAGAAATGAGCTGCATACACATAGCAGCAAAATTTGAATTCTTTTGCTGGCCACCACAGCCATCTGACATTATTCTACCTCTGTTACTTCTGGATTAGATAATACGTATTCATAGATACAAGAAGCGATTTCATTTGAACCCCTTTTACCCTGGGTTTCATCCCATAGATAGCAAATGCCATCTTGATTTCCAATATTATAAACTGTCAAGTTATAAACAGCTAACTTGCGCAAGTAAAATATCTGTCCTGCAGATCCTTTTGGAGTTGTGAGTACAGCTTCAAGGTCAAAATTGAATGCTAATGTAGTAGAATTGTTTATTGCTTCCAGTTTATCAGCACTGCGAGCCTTGCGTGCCAATTCCTTTCTTCTCAAGTGTTCCTGGAACGTTTGTTCTTGCGCTTCTTTTTCTTCTCCAGTCATATTTTTCTGTACCAAACATATCTTGCACTGGTCCTTCTTTAGCTTGAAAAAACCCACGTTATATTCTTTAAAAACTTGTCTATATCTTCGATTGAAACAGAGCGAATATTTTTTTTTGCATTGTGATTTGTACATCTTATGCATTATGGACAAGTTAAGAGGAGGGTCCAATTTTTTTTTTTTTTTGAAGCCCTGCAGTAGTGCGAATCAACTGCAGGAAATGATAAAATGTGATCACGTACCATTTGCAAACAATCCTCAGTTAACTTATTAGCAGGAGTATGTTTGCCACGGCGGTCTTTTTCTATTGTTCCAGTAGAAGATCGTCTTTGTAAAGATATTCTTATGAATGAATCTGTTACATTAAGTGTAGATATGAAAAATTCGCGGCACACATAATTTTTTTGTCCATCAACGGTAAGAAAATAATTACAGGTGTTGACCTTTCTGGAAGTTTCTACATTTCTGGTGCTTCTTTTTTTTGGTATTTGTTCAACATGATGAATAATGAAATTCCGCTGATCATTTAATGATGAGAGTTGCCGAAATTCTTCATAAATGTTTGACCTATTCTCTTCTGAAACAGATTCAAGGCTTTTATGTTTCGCTTTGCCACCACAAGGGCATGGTAGTAACGGCCTTGCTGGTTTCTCTATATTTTTAACACTTAAGTATGCCTCTCCTCTAAGTCTTTTTTGTTTTCTGATATTTTTTTTCCAAGTTCCAATGTTTTTCTTCTTCCTCTTTAGTGGAAGTTTTTCTGAAGTAAAAAGCAATGAGTATTTGTATTTTTAAATATTTTTTTAACGTACTTATTTCGTCGCTTGTGTCCTTAGAAGAACTGGAAGAGCTTGAGGATGTAGAGCAAGTGGAGCAACCAGAAGAACTGCTTGTACTATCAGATTCATTTTCAGGATTATAATTATCTGACGACGATGCTCTGTTGTCATAATCACTATCAAATTCACTTATTACAACATTTTGTTCTTTAACATGAGATAGTGTTTCTTTTTCATTTTCTGGACATTCATCTAAGATAATAAAATTAACTTGGTCAAAAAAATACACCTAAAACAATAATAAAAAAACTACCTGCTATATTATTGATTGTATGATTTTCATTGCTAGCAAGTATTGATTTGGTAGTTGAAACATTTTGAATTTTAGCCAGAGGTAGTACGTCTTCTTGAGCATCGGTGCCTGAAATTGAATTTAAAACAATATCTTGGCTTTCAAAATAATTCACTAATATCAAAAAATATTATCTTTACCAGAGAGTGTCATAAATTTTAATGTCTCCTGTATCGCAGGCCACCTAAGAAAAATAAATAAAATTAAATTTTTTATTTTGATGTAAAGTTAACCATAATTATTATTACCTTAGTTCCATTTTGGTCCATACATTGCTTATCTCTTTCATCTTTAGACCTAATGCTATCCATTATTTTTTGTGTTCTAGATGTCTCGTTTATCATTTTATAATTGATTTTTTACTACTCAAAAATCTATACACGAATGTTACAAAGTATACCATACACTTACAATGTCAAAACAACGAATGTACCACATTCACTGACTTAAAACTTTTAATGCAAGGCCAAAACCACGAAAGTGTCACATTCACGATACGCGCGTTGCGACAGTCGAATACAAACCACAAAATTAATATTTTGTGTTACCGTAGGTTAATACCTACGGTAGGTTAATAGGCAGTTTTCGAAACCATTAAAAAGTATCACCGGTAACCACTAATTGACATGTATGACATTTGAAGTGTCATTTATCGTATATCCTAACCGATACCCTCCGCTATCTTATGGACGAGAGACATAAATATAGCGAAACGCATGCGCATTAATGTTGTTTATATTATTGTCAAATAATAATAATTCATAATTCAAGTTTATTTAGTCTCCTTTTGTCTGAAAGAGTAAGAATAAATTTGTGTTTTTTTAAATTTTGTGTAACAATGACCACGACCAGCAATCTAAATTCTAGTGTCTTGACAAAATTCAAGAGAAGTAGGGTTAGATTTAGTGATGAAGATGACCAAATACTTCTAATGGACATCCTAGGTAATAATCCCTATGTTGATCCATTAAAATAGAACATCATACACAATAATTTTTGTTAATTTACAGGAAAAGATATTACTTTAAGAGGAATGAAGGAACATGTAAATTATATTCTAAAAAATTTTGAGAGGAAAGAAAAGGAAAATAGAGCCCGGTATGTTAATCACATTAAAAACGAATTTCAAAGTTGTTAATATTATTTCTGTAATTTTAAAACGATTTTAGATCAGGAGTTGAGGAAATATATACTGGCTTAGATGGATTATTGCAAGAAGTTTTAGAACTTATTAATGGCATTCTAAAAGAAAAAGAAATTATTAAAAAAGAGGCCATGAATTCTGAGAAAGGCAAATTGTTGAGGGAGGGTTTAACAAAATAAATGTATAAATTGGATAAACATGCAGTTATAGATCCAAGATCATCTTCATCTTCTCCATATCAGGAACAGCAGGAATTTGATTGGGCCTCAAGCAATCCTAATATTAAATATATGTTTGGTAATTATATTTTTGATTTACTTTAAATACATCAGATCCTTCACTTCCACAAATTTTGGAGTTAAATATAGACATTAAGGTATAGAGTTTATTATATTTTTGTCTCCAGGAGAAGAGAGTGCTACAATTCCAAATAAACCTCAATCTCCAATTAATATTGAATCTCCAATACCATTAAACGATCACCCCTTGGATCACCCAGTAAATAATGAATTTCACAGAGAAGCGCAATCAAACATTCAAGGTAGTTTTATGATTAATACCAACCATTATTTATGATAATTTTTTGTTATGTTATTCTTTCATATAGTGAAAAAAACTTGTGATTTTAATCTGGTGTATTTCAGGCCCAAGTCGTAAAAGAAAAGGCAGAGTGGTACAAAAAAATTTAAAAAAGAATACTTTACAATTTTTGGAGGAAAATAATAATGTCAAACTGAAAATTAGAATAAAGGAATTGCAAATCGAGGAAAAAAAACAACAAATAGAACCAGAAAAGTTGGAAATGGAAAAACAAAGACGGGCTTTTGAGCAGGAAAAATTTGCCATAGAGAAAGAAGAAAGGCAGGCTTTGATGCACCTATTAAAAACCCAACAAGCACTTGTAAATGACCTTTTAAAAAAGGTTTTACAAAAATAGGTACTAGATAAGGATAAGCCTTAAGCTCTCAATTTTTTTATACATATATGAATGTTCCTCTTTTTTTGAGAATTGACAAAAATTATTATGTAAAATGAATCCATTTACAGGTATTAACCTATTTTTGTTTTGTAAATTAGAGGTTTATGTTAAGTTTTTTTTGCATTTTACAACTGTTGATGTATTGAAGATACTTTAATATAAATTTAGTTTAAACGTTTTTTTTAAGAGATTGAAAATTTAATCTTTTTTACAGACTCCAAGAAATATGCGAGCAAAATATGTTACATTAATAAAGTAGTGATCTTGGAGTATGTAAAAAGTTTCAAAAAATTTAATTGTCAAGGTTTTTTTTATCAAACTTTAAATCTTATGTTAGATAAGAGTAAATAAAAATCAATGTATCTATAATTTTATCAATTTTATTTCTATTAACATTTAACACCCATAAAAAACTAAATTACAAGATACTGTAATATGATTTGACTAAGAAAGCTCTAGACTTTTTGTGTATATTAAAAAATATTTGTAATATTGAGATGACTGTAGAGTAAACATTTTATACATAAATCACATATTAGTTATAGTTACTGCAGATATTCTTCTAATTTTACAGGGTTAATATTAAATGACTTGGCTGTTTGATTACTATATAAACAAAAATGACAATTTGTCAAAATAATTGCAACACTATACATGAGACCTACTTCTTGCAGGAGAAGTTTCTGATTTTTTTTGTAATCTAGAAATGCGAATTCAGCAATAACCTTTCCAAAACCCCACTCTACTGCAACCCTTGCCCGACTCATTCTTGCATTAAATTCCCTCTGTTCTGGATTCAGACCAGCTCGAAATGGGGTTAACAGCAACTCCCTTATTCCATATCCTTTATCACCATAAACAATAAAGTTTTCACCATTGGGAAATCTTGTACTTTCTTCTAGCTGGTTGTAAAGCTGAGATTCCCCTAGAATGGTAGAATCATGTTTTCTTCCCTCATAGGCACCTTTTAAATTTACAATGATTCCATCTGGACAGGTAAGACCCTGAAATTTGACACAATGATGTCGTTTATGTCCGGAGTAGTATGCTTCTTGATTTTCACTTGGTCTACAAATGCCTTGAGTTGTCCCATCAATAAAAGCCCAACAATTGGGAATTGGTATGCCTTTTATATTTATTGCATTAGCATACAACCTAAATCTATCAAGATTCAACCATTGCAAATCTCTTAGATAAGTCAGTTTTTGCCCAAAATTATCATATACATGATGCATCATATAATCAAATATTTTGGATAATGCTGGAGGTGATTTACCAAAGAAGGGTTCTAAATCACTTAGTTTGTTAGGATAGGTCAATCTCCTTAAAAGAATGCAGAGTCCTTCTTGACCAGAACACTTATGTCCACTATCAGTTGTAAATTCATTTGGAAGTCGGAGTGCACACACCAATCTGGGTATATCTGTCTTCTCAAATCAAAAATACAGTCTACATTCTGTGTTGGATAAATTGTTTAAATTAAAATTGCCATAGATATTGGCTCGGTATATATTATTAATAGGTGGATTAATTATTTCTAACAACAGGGCATCGTCTAAGTCGCTGTCAGAACTGGAAGAATCTAGGGCTGCAAAATCCTCAATCATGTTGTAACTTAAGAAAAACAATATAAACACGTATTTCATGGAAATAAAGCTTTTTGCTATCGTTAGGTTAGCGGTAAACGTATCACCTATTTCGAAAACATTTTGTGGGGAGCTGTCAAACAGCGGCTAAGATAACGTTTATGTCTATGTTAAGCGTCAAAACATATGCATCTTCGAAAACTGCCTAATATTTTGTAATACAAACTAAGATACGTCAAAGGCAGTATAGCTACCCCCATCAAAACTATGATGCTTGCAGATTCGTTGGTTTGGCATTGTCAAGAACTAGTTTAGAGGTGCTTGAAAATGTTGTTACAGTTTATTTTCGTCAGATGCATAAAGAATAAGAAAATAAAATGAATCTAAAATGTTAGCGAAAGCATAGCTCGATTATAGAACTTTAAGAGGCGATTTCTAAGTTATTCTGGTGCTAAAATTAATAAAATAAACAGTTATCATTTCAGTATTAATTCTATTTTTGATATCAATAATTTTCAACCCTTATGATAAAACTCAAATTATTAATCATAACATTAATTTTTTTTAATTGTTTTGATTTCACTAATGTCAGAAGTCATATCCTAGCCAATAAGATCTTAGCTCATTCTCCTATATCCCTACTAAAACCATTTCTGGCGCGAAAATCTTTGACCTCTAGGAGTCTTGAAGAACAAGCCTTTGAAGAAGGTTGTTTCTTGGTATTTTGCCGATTTTACTCCCATGAAAAGTTGAAAACTCACCTTTTGGGTATTTTAGTTTGTGGATACTAAATGCCACACTGTAATAGTGCAGGATTATAAGTGGTGTAGTTAAATCCCAACTTTTTCAAGGTTCTTTGTTTAAGTGTCCAGTTTTGTGTTCCCGAGAAAAGGCCAATTCCATTGGCTTTTTTTTATCCCCCAGTATGGTCTTTATCCACTATTATAAGAGGTAGAAATCTCCACTCATCTACTCCAATAACGTCCACAACATTTACATTGACATTCACTGTTAAACCGATCCACCCAGGTCCCCCATCGCAATCATGCAGCCCTTTTGAAGCCAGGTTTGATCAATGTTGTGACGTTTAGTGAACTATGCAGTCAGTAAAACAACCTAACCAGTAAACCAAAGTCCTGTCAACATTCATTAGCTTTACTGTAGTATATTAGATTAAATACTAACCTCAAAGTTACATTGTTACCACTCTCATCATAAGATTTTACTACCACACCATTGTTTTGAATAGTTTCGTAATAACTAGGTACATGTTAGTTATTTTATTGAAATAGACCGTATAGATCTTGTAAACTGGATAAATAGGCCTATTTCGAAAGTAATCATGCAAACTTTTAGCCCCAAACAACATAATACAAGATTTTAGTTTTGATATAAACACTATATTTAGGAAGGGCAACATAACTTGTTCTTAGGATAATAAGTTTGATTATTAATTTTTCTTTTAATATAGATTCACTTAAAACTGTCTGTTCTTCCTTGTGAGATTTTCTTTCAGGTTTATAGGTCCTATAGTGCTTTTAGTAATTTCCTGTTTTTTTGGTCGTCGGGATTTTCTTATCCATCTGGGATAAAACAGGTGGCGCTTATATTTTATTGATCTCTTGTTGAATCCACACCACTCTACCAAAGTGGTTAGTGCTAGTCGGCTTCCCTTTGAGAAGATCCCCTGAGCTGTCTCCATAGCCTATAGTAAGTCTCCCTCCTTCCATTGGTTCCCTTGTACCCACTTTCTAATCCTCACTCCCCATATCTCTACTCTCCTTTTTCCTTCCTGTTATTCCCCATCCCTCCATTCAAATTTCATTTAATCCAAGTATAATTAAAGCAATATTAAAGTAATAAATTGTTAATAATTAATTATAAATTAAATAATTCTTTATTTTTTTATTTTTATTTTTTTTATATAACAATGTAGATAGGTAAAAATTGCCAATTTTGCACATTCATGGTTTTGCCTTGGGACCGACGATATGTCTTTTAACAATAATATTATATTGTTTTATGAGATTCAGTAGAAAAAAGAGTATGTATCTTGTGGAATATTTAATAAATAAAGCAGCTTTAAAGCATGGTGAATAAGTAAGGTATCTTGGTGAGATAAATATTAGCAGGATTGAAATTTATCTTTTCAAGATCACGCTCATTTTTTCATTGATTAGACTTATGCTAGACTAACCTATGTTAGTTATCTAAGCAAAGTAACAAATTGAATAATTTGGCATATAAGTTTGTAAAACATATACAATGTTTATCTTTACATTTTTTCAAACAGAATATTTTGGAATCTTTGATTTACCTATTTCTTAAATAAAATAGGTAATAGAACAAGATAAATAGTATATAGAACTCTGTTACTCACAAATATTATTTTTTGTTCTAACTACTACTTAGGACTGTTTCACTTTAATTTTGTCATTTTTAGATCTTGTTATCAGAATATAATAGTTCTAAATGATAAGTAGAACTGGTTTATTATTATGACGCGTATAATTAAAAGAACCCTGAATTGAAAAAAATATGTATTTAAGTAACTAATTTACAAATTATTTGTATAATATGAATGTCTTACATTTAATCAAAACGTAAACTACATTATGTACCTAAGTTAAACAAAATACATAAGGAAACAACTAACTCTTATAAATGAAAACCTGCCCTATGCCTTGGCCCAGAATACTTCATGGTCAAGCTTTGTAAATTTGGATTTTGCCTAAGTATATTCAATCCATAAAAAAAATGAAGGAATTCCTAATTTGAGGAACGCAGCTATTGCTCCAAGTAATTAGATGTTTTATGTTGTTATCCTCTAAAACGTTTTACAATTTTATTGAAAAGCACTGGCTAAGCAGTTACCAGTTCTAACCTGCATATTCTCGATCCAAATTACACAATAAACTGTATAATTTATAGAAGAAAGGTAAACTGTAAAATTATACATACTAAATTTAAGTGAATAAAAATCATTTCCAACTATACCTCCGTGACAAATTAGGACATTCTTTAGATCAAAACAGAACTGGATCTTTATTTTTTATGTCGATATTTTTCTGTCCTAGCTGTTTTTTTAGCCATGTGTTGTTCTATTTTTTTTTATCTTCCTTTTTGTTCTGTTAGTTAGTTTAATACTTTTATTATCTAGTTGGAGTTTGGTTTTGTTCATGTGTTTGGTTAGTATTAGATTTAGTTATTAGACGTGGCAACGTTGGATCGGCTGTAAATGACGGGCAGTGACAGAACCAACACGGTGTGTCAACAGGCCTTGATTTCGCTCTTGAATAAATAATAATATAATTTAAATTAAATTGAATAATATAATTTAAAAATTAAAAACGAGTAACAGCGACCAAAGTAGCTTTCATTTCAAGAACCCAATGATCAAACATGGTGGCAGCGGTGTAGTTTCGTCGTGCAGTGGCGTAAAAAAAGCAAATTATTGCTTTTACAGTAGAGGGTCGCCGTGTGTTCTAACATAACTTATAAATGTGTTTTAAGCCTCACAACACAACACAAGCTAGGGACAAAGATACGTATCGAGATTAGCGAATGCGCAATTACCAGTTCCAGTAGTGTAGAGTATCAGTTAACGCAAACCCTTGTTGAAATCATACAAGGTAATTTTTTTGGATAGATTAAAATGTCATCATGCCCGGACAAAAAAATCAAGCAGGTGCAGAGGAAGGAGCAAATACATCCGGACAGTTTCAAGGCCCCCAAGTGGTTAATGTTACATCTCTTGTTAGTGTAAGCCCGCCAGACAAATTTCCTTTTTCTACTCCAGGTGCGAAATCTCCTTTCTGTTATATACGTTGTAAAAAATAATTTTTTTGGTTAGATTAAAAAGTCATCATGCCCGGACAAAAAATCAAGCAGGTGCAGAGGAAGGTGCAAATACATCTGGACAGTTTCAAGGCCCCCAAGTGGTTAATGTTACAACTCCCGTTAGTGTAAGCCCGCCAGACAAATTTCTACTCCAGGTGCATGGACATCTTGGAGAAAAAGGTTTAAAAGATACATGTCAGTATCCGGACAACTAAGTAAACCAGAAAAGGAGGAAACTAACGTTTTGGTGTACATAATGGGAGAAGAATCAGAGGAAATTATGTTACAGTTTCCAAGGTAGCCAGAATCTTATGTGGAAGATTTAAATTTAATTCTACAGTTAAAAAACCAGGTGAGCCCTATAGAATCCTTTATAACAAATTTGCATTCACTAGCTGAACATTGCAACTATGGCACTCTAAAAGAAGAACTTATCCGAGATAGAATTGTAGTTGGGATGCTGGATTCTAAGACTTCTGAACGTTTGCAGCTAAAAGAACACTTGGATCTAAAAGAGTGCATTCTGATGGCTAAGCAAGCAGAATTACAAGCATCTCAGTCAAGGGAATTATCTAGTCGTCAAGTAAGTCGAGTGCAGTCTACTAAAAGTGAAAACTCAAAGGTTCCAGGTATTTCTAACCAAGGTAGGGAAAAAAAAAACTTTCGAAGTGGCAATGTTGGAAGTAGAGATAAGTGTGGGTTCTGTGGTCTACGACCCCACTCTAGGGATCAATGCCCAGCGGCAAAATCTACATGTAGGAAGTGTCAAAGGCAATAGTATGTAGAAGTACAAATAAGGTCAGACTTATCCACACTAATAATAATGTAAATCAAGAGTTAGATTTAGAACAACTTGAGTTAGAGTACATATCTGTAAATAATTTGGGGGATTCTAAAGAGGTCAATTCTTTTTTGGGGTCAATTCAGATAAACCACATAGACACTAATTAATGGGGAGCTTTAATTTTTGTCTCTATGATTAACAAAAATATATAATTTTTAATTGATTCTGGGGCTGACATTACATGTGTACCATCTCATTTATTTAAACAGTTTAAAAATAATTTAAAATTTTCTGATAAAGTTATTACCTGTCCCTCTGGAATTAAACTAAATGTTTTAGGTACATTATCAGTAAGATTGAGTTTTCAGCATCAGCACTTCGATACAGACATTTACATTATAGATAAATTGACCAAACCTATACTTGGTAGAACAGCTATAATAAAATTAAATTTATTTTCTCACATAAAAAGTCAAATTTTTTCAATTCAACAAGAGAATATATCAGTATCTCTAAGTCAATGTCAAGAGAAGGTTTTCAGGAATCTTTAATGATGTTGGTACCTTCAAAACTGAAATGCGCATTAAACTCACAGAGGGTATTCAGCCATATGTACAGTCTGTGCCTCGTGTTGTACCCATTCCATTATTAAATCCTCTAAAAAAAGAGTTAGAAAGACTTGAACAGCTTGGTATAATTGAAGCTATAAAGAGTCCAACAGACTGGGTTAGTCCTATTGTAGTGGTTCAAAAAAAATCTAAAATCAAACTATGTGTTAATTATACTAAATTGAACAAAGCAGTTCACCGTTCACACTTCTCGTAGGAAAAGTAGAACCATTCTGGCACAATTAAAGGGATCTAAGTATTTTACTAAATTAGATACGAATTCAGGTTTTCATCAAATTAAACTTAGTCCTGAGTCTCAAATTTTGACCACTTTTATTACTCCATTTGGGAGGTACCTCTTTAAAAGAGTTCCTTTCGGAATTAATTGTGCTCTAGAATATTTTTCCATACTATTAAATAAAATATTGTCAGGCGTAAAAGGGGTCATAAGTCATATCGATGATATACTAATTCATGCTTCAACCTTGGAAGAACGTGACAATATTTTAGAGAAAGTGTTAAAACGTATCGAGGCGGAGGGACTAACCTTAAATAAGCAAAAAAATGTTTTTCCAACACAGTCTTTAACATTTTTAGGTCATAAAATTTCAAGCAAAGGTGTCACAGTTGATTCAGATCGAATCATCGCGATTAAAAATTTTCCTGAGCCTAAAAATAGAAAAGAGGTTTTACAGTTTTTAGGTATGATTAATTTTTCTTGTAGATTTATTCCCAATCGGTCACAAATCCTAGAGCCACTGACATCTCTATTAAAAAAAAATATACAATTTGTTTGGGATGCGGCTCAAATCCAATCTCTTGAAAAAATTAAAACATTGTTGCAGAATAGCCCAACTTTGGCGTATTTTGATTCGACTAAATCTATACTGATTTCGGCGGATGCGTCTTCTTATGGTTTAGGTGAATGTCTAATTCAATCTCAGGATGGGAAAAATGAGATTGTCGCCTATGCTTCGCGCTTACTCTCTGATACTGAGCGAAGATGTGCGCAAATCGAGCGAGAAGCACTCGCACTCGCCTGGGCGGCTAATGAGTTTTCGGAATATGTCACAGGAATACCTATTTTGTTTCAAACCGATCATCGACCATTAATTCAGGTTCTTCAAACTAAACCAATTGACGAATTAACAGCTCGCTTACAACGTTTTAGAATTCGCTTGATGAGGTACAATCTATATATTTAAAACACTAAGCCAAATTTTTCAGCAAGTTCGTGAGAGAGTTGTATTGCATTAATTTACACGATCTTTTTTTTTTTAAATAATCCTCTGGTTACCGAGATCTTTCAACACTATTTTTTTTATTGTTTTATTGCGTATATTTTTTTATAAAAACAGTATAGTTTTTAAGCCGATAACATTTTCTGTGCAGTATGGCGAATGCGCTGGTACGTGGATCGACAAGACCGGGCGAGGCGACTCGAGGTGCGACATGCACATCTGACGTCACACGAACGTTAGGTTATAAATACTACTGCCAGAGGCACTTGCTTCATTGTTGATCGTTGCTCTACTTTCAACATTTCGTGTTCGGATAGTAGTAGTCGCTGATCGTTTATAATTTTGATAAAGTTAGGATAGTTGTCGCTGTGTTTGTTTAGTTGAAATAGGCTGCTTTTGTTTCGTTTTCTATTTCGGATTTTATTGTTTTATCCGATTAAAAGGTGTTTAAATAAAATCGTTAAAAAAAGTTAAGAACTTTTTTTCCTTATTCTCATTTTTTAAGTTCTTAGTTTGGGAAATAAATATGGAAAGAGAAGTTATTCCTATTTTAGGAGATGGAAATTGTTTGTTTCAATTGGTTTCTTATTGTTTGTATAATAACGATGGACATCATAGAAAAATACGATTAATGGTTGTAGAAAAGGTTAAAAATGAATGGGAGTATTACCGAAATTTTATTATAGGAGATTTATCTTACAGACTGTCGATCAGAAACGCAGTAGATTACGAAAACTTGCTATCGTTGGATGGTGAATATGCGGGCCATGTTAAATTACACTGCATTGGGCAGTTGTTTTCTAACTATTTATTTAGGGTATATAGGGATAAAAATAATGAAAGTCAAGAGTATGGCACAGGAAATATTATTTGCAATTGGTTTTTTTCTGGCAATCTTAATAGGGGTCATTATAGTGTTTTACGTTTTCGCCCCACAAATTTTGCGGAAAATGAAAACACAAGTTTTGTTAAGGAAAGCAATGTTCTTCAACAATCTAAAAATAATAAACGTAAGCGAAAAAAAACTTTGACTGGTTACAGGGAAAAGTTAACGAAACGGATACAGAACCAACAAAATTACCAAAAACAAAAGTGTAGACGTGCTGTATCAAACAACATTTCAAACGTTGTGCCTTCTTTTAGCTTAGACAATTTGGATAACACATGTGATTTCTGTTTTGCACTATTTTTTTTATATGAAACGAACTCCTTTGGATATTTTGGTCTTTGTTGCAGTAATAAAAAGTTTAAACTGGCGGATTTTAAGACTCCTGATAAAATAAAACAGCTCTTTACTAATGATAATGATTTATCAAAAAATTTTAGGGCGAATATTCGTCAATATAATAATTCTCTATTCTTCGTGTCTGTTGGGGCAAATCTAAAATTACCTCTGAAATATGTTCCTTATTGTTTTAGAATTCTTGGGACGGTATATCACAAGATTTCTGAATTATATTCTAAAAGCGTAAATTCTGCTTCTTACGGTCAACTTCATATTTTGGATTTTTCTGAAGCCAACCAAATTAGACTTCAAAATTCTGCAAAAACTTCTTTACGCAAAGATGTTCTCGAAATATTACAAAAAATATTAACTCAATATAATCCCTATGTGCGTTCATATAAAACGATGCATCAAAAGATATGTAAGGAAAAAAAGCTGGCTATGTACTTATATGGCCGTGTGGAGAGCCAGGTTGGTATATTTCAATGCCAACTGGAGGTGAGCAAAAAACTAAAGTACGGCAAAATATTTCGATGCGAGGATGTTTTATACAGGCTTATGGTTCGTGGTAATCCTCCTAAAGGTGATTTTAATTCTATAATTAATGCAGGAAAATTAAGCCAACAATTAGTTGTAGATTACTACTGCCGTATTGAAGGTGATAGATTAAAGTTTATCCGCAACCAACAAGCAAAGCTTCGAGTAGATACTTATATTGGTCTTGCCGATGCCTTACATGTTACAAAAAAGAGGTTTACCTCATATTTATTTGTTACTAGGTTTAAAAGATAACTGCAAGTTTCGAGAAATTTCGGATATTGATAAATGTATTTCCGCAGAAATTCCAGACCCGAATAACACAACACTGTACAATTTAGTTAAGGCACATATGGTGCACGGTCCTTGCGGCAATCTTAACACCAAATCAGTTTGTATAGATGAGGGTAAGTGTACAAAAGAATTCCCAAAACCATTTATAGAACAAACAAAAGAGAACGTTAATGGTTATCCTCTTTATCAAAGAAGAAATAATTGTAGGACTATCACTAAAAATATTTATGGCAAAGATGTGGAAATTGACAACCACTACATTGTTCCTTATAATCCATTTTTGTTAATGTATTTTCAGGCTCACATTAATGTTGAACTTTGTGCAAGCGTTCACAGTATAAAATATATACATAAATATCTTTATAAGGGATATGATTGTGCTAATATACAGATTACTGCGCCGGAGAAAGGTACACTTCACCATAATGAAGTGTCAACATTTCTGAATACACGATATGTTAGTCCCTCTGAAGCTGCCTACAGAATTTTTTGCTTCCTTATGCATGAACACTCTCACACAGTTATTTGCTTACCCGTACATACACTTACCGCAAGGACAACAACTATACTTTCGCAAGGACAATGCAACTGAAGCATTATTTAGAGCAGAAATTAAATATACAGAGTTAACTGCGTAGTTTGAGTTGAATAAAAATCCGTCAACCAGAAGTTCTTACATTTATCCGGAAACACAACCTCATTATGTCTGGAATAAGCAAGGGCATACCTGGAAAAAAAGTGTGAAAAAGCTAAAAATTATTGGTCGAATGTACAATGTTTCTCCAATTGAATCTGAATGATATCACCTTCGTCTCTTACTACTTTATGTCGTAGGTGCTACAAGTTTTGACGACTTAAGGACTTACGATAATGTCCATTATGCTTCTTTTAAAGAGGCAGCGATGCGACGTGGGCTGCTTCAGGACGATACCGAATGACACCGTTGTTTACAAGAAGCATCTGTTTTTCAAATGTCACATCAAATGAGGCAACTTTTTGCTTATATTTGCATATTTCAGCAACCTTCTAATGCAGTCTCATTTTGGGATACTTTTAGGGATTCTCTGAGCGAAGACTACTTGCTTCTTTACAGTCAGTCAAATCCTTAACATTGCATGGTTTTTCTCTTTCGATAATTAATTTACCAATTGTAAATAATATACTATTAGTTCCAGACAATGCACCTCACTTAAGTTTAAGTTATAATTGTGATTCTATGATTTTGCAGGCAAATCAGGAGCAACGTCTAATTATTAATGAAATAAGTAAAGTTATACAAGAAAACAATATTAACAGGAGCGACGCTTACTTTATAGATGATCCAGGGGGTACAGGAAAAACTTTTTTGTATCAGTGTCTTATATCGAAGTGTCACAAAGAGGGTTTTGACGTAATATCAGTAGCATGGACTGGCATTGCTGCAATGCTTTTACCAAATGGTCGCAGAGTACATAGCACATTTGAACTACCTCTTAAACTTCACGAATCTTCGATATCATCTTTAAATGTTAACAGTAAAATGGCAGAAGATATTAAATTAACACGACTAATTATATGGGACGAAGCGCCAATGGCCAGTGCTCATGCATTACTGTGTGTAAATCGTCTCCTTCAGGATATAATGGGTAATAAACATTCCTTTAGAGGTAAAATAATTTTGCTTAAGGGAGACTTTCGACAAGTTTTGCCGGTTGTTCCTAACTCTTCGAGACAGACAATTGTTCACCATTGTATTAAATTTTCTTCACTGTGGACGAAATTTAAAATATTTAAATTGTATAAAAACATGCGCGCTAAATCGGAAGAGCAAGACTTTAGTGACTTTCTTCTTAAAATTGGCAATGGTGAATATGCTGCTTTAAGTAATAAGCAAACTGAAAATTCAGTTTTGATTGAATTGCCTTTAAGTATAATAAGCAAACGGGACATCGCGACCGAAATTCTTGGCGTTGGATTTCTAAAAGCCGAAGATGTAATACAAGTCTCCAAATACGCAATTCTTGCACCAAATAACGAACTTGTAATCACGTTAATATAAAAGTTTTAGATTTAATACCTGGAATCGCAAAAACGTATGTTAGTGTAAATTATTTAGTCACTGAAGAAGAAAGCAAAATTCTTCAATTTCCAGTTTTTAAATAGTTTGGAATTAAAAACTGGAAGAGTTTTTTAATAGTTTGGAATTAAGTGGTTTGCCTCCTCATATTTTGACACTAAAAGTGGGTGCCGTTGTGATGCTATTAAGAAATTTAAATGTATCTCAAGGCTTATTAAATGGAACCAGATTAATTATAAGACATATGTATGAAAACTGTTTAGATTTGGAAATTATCATAGGAGTTAAAACAGGACAAAGAGTAATAATTCCTAGAATAGATCTTACGCCTTCAGATAGTTCACTGCCATTTAGTTTTAAAAGACGCCAATTCCCCATTCGTCTTGCGTTTTGCATGACTATAAACAAGGCTCAAGGACAAACCCCAGAACGAGTTGGTATTTATTTACCAGAACCGGTGTTTCGATCGTTTGACAATTTAAAAGTACAAATAGTACTCAAGGGAAACATTACTTCAAATGTTGTCTACAAAGAAGTTCTTTGAATTGGAAGACGGGTAATTTTATAAATAACTTTTTTTAACATGCTTTGGCCTGTGTTCTGGCGTCGAATTTTGAAGGATTCAAACTAGTTATAAAATTTATTATTCCCGGGTAAAGATTTAGTCGTTGCTGATGCCTTATCGTGTAATTTTTCAGAAAATCAAGAAAAAGCCATTGAAGATGAACTGGCAAGTGAAGTTGAAGCGCATCTTATACTCAAAGTCGGTTCAGTAGAAGTAAAATCCTATTTCCTAGACGAAATACGAACAGAGCAAGCAAAAGATGAGACGTTATTGAAACTCAAAGAGTTTTCAGAGATAGGGTGGCCTAAAAAAAATTCTTTGAACGATAATCTTTTGCAATATTATCCTTATAAGGATGAAATTTCGTTTTCAGAAGGCTTTTTATTACGAAATCTGAGAATTATTATTCCTCCGTCTTTACAATTAAAATGCTTACATTTTATTCATCAAGGTCACATGGGGGTAGTTAAATATTGACAGAGAGCTAAATCTTCTGTTTGGTAGATTGGGCTTTCTACTCAAATAGAAAATTTGGTTAGGAATTGCCCTCAGTGTGTTGAAAATAGAATAAATATTAAAGAACCGTTTTTAAAAGATTCATTTCCAAATCGGCAGAAAATTGCGTTGGATTTATTTAAATGCGCTTCATGGTACTTGGTAGTTACCGACTATTAACCAAGATTCTTTGAAATCTTTAGATTGACAAAAAATGACTGAATCCATTATCATTGAAAAGTTGAAAGAATTATATTCTAGGTATGGTATCAGTTAGATCATATGGTCTGTTTTTGAAGGTGGTAGACAATGGTACAGTGAAAACATCTTGTCGAACTTGCATTGTCTTATTTATTTAATGTAACACGGCGTTTCGGTTGGTAAGTATCTCCAACCGTTATCAAGTGTAAACTGACAGCAAACTACTATTCTATAGGCTTATATACTAGATGTGTGCAGCGATGTGGAAAGGAAAGTCATCCGTGAAAAGAGTTGGGGGGAGGACACGCCTCTCTCTAGATCCTACACTGTCCTGAGAGGAGAGGCTTCCAGATGTTGGGTACATCGACGCTTGGCTGGCTGAACATCCCCTGATTCTGTGAAACGAAAACTGCCTCTACGAACTTCCTCTTCCACCAGTGCTGTTCCTTGTGCAGAATCTTGGCTTCTGACCAATGGATACTTGTCCATTATGCCACGCGTGCTCTGCTATTCCGGATTTGGAAACCTCTCCTCTTTGGGTCCAGCTGCGATGTTCCTTCGCTCTGACTTCGAGGGGGCGCTTCGTTTCACCTATGTATGAGTCACCGCACTCACATGGGATCTGGTAGACGCAATTTTTGGTATCCAACAGGCCATCTGGTTTGGTCTTTGATACCACGCTTCTGATAGTGGTGCTAGATCTAAAGGCATTTCTAATATTGTACTTGCTGGCAATGCGTCGGATTTGGTCCGATGTACCCCTAATGTAAGGTATGGGTAGAGGTCTGGTTGTCGTGGTGGCCTCGTCTCTGATTTGATTTGGACGCGTCCTTTGGATGGTCCTACTTATTAGCTTCTTTGGATATCCATTCTGTTGTAGGTCTTTGTAGATGGTATCCACTTCAGTCTTGAGATCCTCGTCGCCTCTACAGATGGTTCGAGCTCTATTGCAGAGGGATCTTGTGATGCCTATTTTAGTGGTTGCAGGATGGTTGAACTCATAGTGAAGATACTGGCCCGTGTATGTTGGTTTTCTATAAACTGAAGTTCGTAGATTTCCACCGACCTTTTTAACGAGGACATCTAGGAAAGGTAGAGCTGAGTCCTTCTCTGTCTCCATCGTGAACTTGATTATTGGTCTGAAGTTGTTGAGGTGAAGCAGAAAATCCTGAAGTGCTTTTTCCTCTTTGTCCCAGATGATGAAGGTGTCGTCCACATATCGAAGCCAGAGCTTGGGTTTGCAATGGGAGGCATCTATTGCATGTTCCTCGAACCATTCCATGAAGATGTTTGCTATTACTGGGGAAAGAGATGAACCCATTGGAAGTCCTTCGTCTTGGGCGTAGAATCTATCCTTGACCAGAAAGTAAGAATTACGAAGACAGATCTCCAAAAGTTCCATCACCCCGTCCAGAGGCAGTGCGGTCCGAGTTGAGAAAGCTGCATCCTTGCTTAGTTTGTCTCGGATGATGTTAAGAGACTCTCCTATGGGTACATTGGTGCAGAGACTTTTGACATCAAAACTCACCAATCTGTCATTGGTCTTGACTTCGATCCCTCCAAGAAGGTCTACAAAGTGGGCAGAGTTTCGCACGAAAGACGCTGCATTTCCCTGGATCGGTCTAATGATCTCCAAAAGGAATTTTGAGAGTTCTGATGTCGGCGAATTTCTAGAGCTCGTGATGGGCCGCAGAGGCATTTGCTCCTTATGAATCTACCGGACTACCCAAGATTGTGAAACATATCATAGTGTTTCCCCACCCCGAGCTAAGAGACTTGTAAAAAAACGGCGTACCTTAATGATTACTTTCTTGATTAATAATTTTAAATATAATATTATAAGTATAAGTCATACATTTTTTAAAACGACAAAGTAGTCTAAATAAAATATTGGTATCCAGTCTAAATAAAATATTGGTATAAATCTAGACCCCTTAGACTTACCAGAGCTATTTTCTCATTAGTATTTATAAGAAAACTAAGGCGCAGTTTAATTTTTTCAATGCAGTTGAATGAAAATATTATAAAAATATGCAAATATAGAAATAATCCCTCAATTCTGGGTACAATCATAATGTTAACAAATATTCTTGTTGTATTATTACCTTTAAATTCATCAACTTATATGAGCAATTTATACATTTGCTTTTATAATTTTTACTCGCCATGAATTGAGGTATTTAATAAATTATATTTAATACCCATATTTAGCATTGAAAGAAGTATAACTTTAAATAATAATAATTTCTGAATCACCAGAATTGCTAGAGTAGTTGAAGTTTTTTCTTGAAGTAGTTCCTTGTATAGAGTTAATGTTAGGTATATTTATTGCCTGGAAAAGAAAAAAGCTTTATATATTTAATTTATTAACAATATTAAAATTGATTTACTAAAATTTATGAGTTTTTTTTTCCATAAAAAAAATACCCCATCCTTTAAATTTATTTATTATTCGTTTGAGTAAATGCAGATTTTCTTATAGCGCCTCAAACGTATTAATTAAACCCATTATTTCATCGATTTCTTGGGTCTGAATAATGAATAATGATACTCTATAGGAGCTTATGATTCTTGAATTATTAATTATAAATGCATTTCTACTTAAGACAATTATAAACAATTTTATTCGCCATTAGAGAAAAAACGTCGTGTCCAATTAAGTTATGCATACATTTAGTTATAATCGTAGTTTAATATAACGTGGGAAATTTTATGATGCTTGTAATAATATATGGTTTCGAAATTACTTAATTTTTTCCCTTAATATATTGGTTCCAACCCTCATTCCAGTTTAATATTAAACTTTCTAATAAAAGCTTCCCGACGGACAAAAGGGCCGAAAGAGGGCAAATCGCTTAATCCCTGTGATATTAGCTAAGCTCTCGTCCGGTATCGAGGGCGAAAAACCAACAAAAGTTTTTCTATTTTGTGGCCGTAATTATACCTTATATCCATTCCCGTTTAACACATGACAATGACTGGGTCTTTTCATATTAAAAAAAAAACATCAAATAGATTCTCCAGCTTATTGACCTACGGAATGCTATTATAACCGATCGTCGTTAATTGCTTTATCATCTTTAAATGCAAACCGGCCGGAGAATGGCATCTCAATTTAATATTTGGCTCGTTTCCTGGCATCCCTTTTCCAGCCACAGAGGTATTTTCCAGGGAAGCTTTTCATTAAGTCTTAATAATAATAAAAGTCCTTGGCACGTTTTTGTAGAATTTCATGGGGATTCTTTAAATGTTTATCCATCCAGTTTTTTCTTTTAAATTGTTAATGGATAACACAGGGATCGTTATCAAAATCAACACTTGAGAAATTTTAGTTGTTTTATTTTTAAAATTTATATTTCTTTTACAATCTTACTTTCATACTAAACATTTTCTTTGGTTGCTTTAAGCGGACAGATGGTGCTTCTCGACGAGTAAATATATTATTAATTAATAACAAAAAAAACATCGGTAATCCGTCACTTAAAATTAGAACTTATATTAGGTGAAATGTTATAAATGCTTTTCCTGATTTAACGGCAGCAAATTCTCTCATAACTTCATCAAAATCGATTTTGTCAACTATCTCCTGCCCTAGTTTATTATGCTAGCCCAGATAGTCTTTCGTGATTCATAGTTAATCAAAGAAAATTTTTTATTATTTTTAATTTTGAAAATAACCTTTTCCGAGAAGCCGCAGATATTGGTAAATTTAAGAGTATTCTAAAGGAATATGTAACATTTGGCAGAGATAAGGTTAAATTATATCTCAAGATCGGCGGCGAATTTTGCCGCTTGAGCAATTATTTCCTCAAAGAAATTATCATGTCTATAATTTTTGAAATAATCGACTAAATTCTTTAAGTAATTTTGACATACTTTAATGTCAATTGTTACACTTTACATTATTCTGCTTACAATATTAGTCTGAAATAAAACATCATACCAAATAATTACACTACAAAAATGTAGTGTACTAGTTTATTAACAAAGTACTATATTTATTAGCAACAGCTAGGTAAAAGAAATATATATTTCTTTGATTGGCTTAAACATATTTACTTCATGGATATTAGAATATAATAATATAGTGATTTTAAAAGTTATTGAACCTGGTATTAATATTTCTGCCTTTATATTCCTGGATAGCATCAACTTTATAAAGTTGTCATTTTATCAGTGCTTTGGTTTTTTTATTGATTACTTAAATGTGATTACACATTTATCTCAGTAGTGATTTTGAACATTAGGAGCTAGTAAACAAATTCTTTTCCCTTATCGACTTAAATTCTATATTATATTTACATCGTTTATGGATCTCTAGTCGGTATATAAATACTTTTCTTCCATCTATCGATTTGGAAACCCATATACCTGCGATTTTCAAAGTATTAATGGCATATCCATTGTTAATAGGAGCTATTATCATTGTTATTGGAAAATTGTAACAGGTAAGTCTTCAAGTTAAAAAATCAGGTTTTATTGCACCAATTATCTATGTGTTTTTATTTTGAGTTTGCTTCACGCCCCCTCCCCTTTAACCGTACAAGAAACTTGCGCATTTTATTCCGGCATTATTCCTATTTTTTTCTTTTTTATTATTTTTCTTTATACGTTAGCAGGGTGATTGACTATGTAAAATTATATTTATGTATGTATATGCTTTTTTTTTTAACGGTTAAGTAAGAGTAGCCCTAGGACTAGACTTGGCCATAATTTTCTACGTATGATTAACTGTATGTATGTGTTTTTTTATTTAAATTATTATTATTATATATTTTCCTTCAGTAAGGAGCTCGTTAATATATAAATATCTTCTTGCAGTTTATAAGTTGTATTCGAGACGCCATTGTTTCTCTCCTTCTCTTGTCCTTCACCCTCTCCCCACGCCACGATTTCGAAAACTAAGAAGTTTTCATATTTAATATTTATTACTGAAATTCGAGGGTAATGGAAAATTCCCTGTTATTATTTATTAAAACAACTATTGGTATTAAGTAAATTGTTTAATATTTAATAGCACAAATCTCACGTGTATCAGTAAAAATTATAATATTAAGGTTATTAAAAAAATTCATTTATTTATTTTATTGGACTAAGTTTGTACATAAAATATTAAAAAGAGTTCATGGAGTCCAGTTATGTTATGCATAATTATACATGAAACCGCAAATTGAGTTTAATAAAACGTGGTTAAAAAAGCATAATGGTTAAAAGTTACAATATAAAAATAACTTGTTTCCTTCAACTATACACTTTTTTTCTTTTAAATTGTTACTTGATAGTATAAGGACATCGTAATCAAAATTAACACTTAAGAAACTTTAATTATTTTATTTTTTTCTTGGATATTTTTCTTCAGTTAGAAGCTCATAAATATATAAATATCTTAAGAAACTTCTGGCTGTACACAAGTTGTATTCGAGAAGCCATCGTTTCTCTCCCTCTCTTGTCCTTCACCTTCTCCCCACGCCAGTTTTAATATAGTTAACTATTTCGAAAACTAAAAAGTTTCCATATTTAATCTTTATTACTGAAGTTCGAGGGTTATGGAAAATGCCACGTTATAATTTAATAAAATAACTTTTGATGGTTGGGTGAAATGTTTGATATTTAGTAGCGTAAATCTCACGTGTATCAGTAAAAATTGTAAAGATAAAAGAATAATTGAGATTTATTTATTTATTTTATTGAATTAGATTTGTGCATAAAATATTAAAAAGAGTTCATTGAATCCAGTTATGATATGTATAACTATACATGAAATCGCAAATTTAGCTTAATAAAACGTGGTAAAGAAAGCATATTGATTATAAATTTATTTATTAAATAAATGTACAGAAATAAATTGCTTCCTGAACAATACATAATGGCAACATCCTGCTTGATGTGGTCCATCCGGGCCTGTTCATCTAGCTGTTTCAGAAGAATATTGGTCAATGTACTAAAAATGCTTTCGAGCTTGTAACTAATGACTTAACTAGTTTTGCAGAAATAGGAGGAATTGTTTAAACTTTAAGTAAGAATCGATCCAAGACATACTGAAGCTCTTTACGGTTCTTGTGGAAAAGCTGCTTCGTTGATGACAAGCAGAAGATCAGCCTTTTTGTTTTCTGGGTCAAAATCTCGCATTGGAGCCTAAAATGTTCCTCGACTAAAAAAGTCTTATAAAAAATATATGTGTCCACTTTCAAGACATTCTTTAGTCCATCAGCGCTTCTGATGTCTGGATCTAGAGTGTGTGAGTGAGCTTCTTATTGTGAGCTTCTTACAACTCTTAGATTATAAAGATAAAAAATGTCGTTTTTCGTCTCCAGTTAAGTTATGCATAAATTTACTAATAGTAAGAAGTGTCACTTAAGATTGTCCGTAATTAGTATATTCGTTTGGTTGATTTTATGTAATGCATTAAATAATTTAAAAAAAGTCATCGGATCCAATTACGTAATGTACAGATTACGTATAAACAAAAGTTTAGTTTAATAAAGCATGGTTAAGCGAACATAATTTTTGAAAACTTAATGTTTAAAAAAAGTTTGTTGTTTAATTTCTTAAAATATAATTATTTGAAATTAAAAGATTAAAAAATGTGTGACCTTTAACAAAATTATACGTGATTGGCAAACAGTTTAAAGTTTATTTGATTTAATTTAGTGCATGAAATATTTTAAAAAAGTATTTGGTATAAATGATTTAATGTGGTGCATAAAGTAATATAAAAACTATCATCATGACCATAAAGTTATGCATTAATAATCATACAAAGTGTTCGAAAAATGCAGAAAAATTGCTGGTAAATTTATGAAAAACTGACTAGGTTTTACCAGAGACGCCACTATATTTTGTCATAAATACTTAACCTTTAACTACTCGCGCACTTTTTTTCCACGCTTCTACTCGCGCGGTGTACTTTGTACACCATTGCATTTTATGGTCTAAATTTGTTTTTGTTTTATTTTATTTACTCTATAAATTATAAATGTACGTGTAACAGATAATTGCCTAATTTAAGTGCATATTTTTGGCAAAAAATCGATGATTATAAACAGAAATAATATTACACAAAAATTAAATTCAAAAAATATGTTCTAAAAACACGAACACAAAAAGTTATCTATTCACTGCCAGATCTGCCTTCCTTACATTTATGGCATGTAATTACGTTATCACTGTGTTCTTTACACACTAATTGATGACAAGTATTGCATGTAATTGTAGTAACTCTATTCTTTTTTCTGCCACAGATGAAGCATCTTCCTCTGATTTTTCTGGGTGGCTCTTCCTCTGCGTCGTTTACTTGAGCTTTTTTATACCTAGATAGAAAATGTCTAAAGGTAAAGTAGATATTGCAGCTCTTTCAGACAAATGAGGTCTCATCAATGACAGAGAAAGCGATTTTAGGAAAAGCCTTCTGTAATTGTGAGGAGCATAAGGATGAGTGGTGTAACTACGGTTACATCCTTTTGAAATCCGAAAATGGATGACTCAACCAATCTATTTTTATTTGGCAAAAACTCTATGGCAGCTCCCGTTTATTTTTTTTTAGAGTCCCGATAAATGTTATTTTATCTTGTAACAGCTCCAGAGCCAAAGGGTAACTTGAATACCAATTTTCGCAAGTTAAATTTCGGTTACTTCATTTCTGTTCTTCCAACAATCGGTGAACTATGGCAGTTGGCGAGTTTAATTGATTATATTGACCGTCTGGTTGTTTTCCACAGTAGAGCTCTAATTTAGTGACATAAAATGTTTTAGCAACACCTTCAACCCATATTTGGCAGGTTTGTTGGGTATGTACTGGACAACGCTGCACCTCCCTCTAAAAGCAATCAACATTTCATCTATGGTCATATATTCACCAAGAGAGTAGTTTTTTTCTGAATTATAAAGAAATTTGTCCAAAATAAATCCCACCGGGGCCAGCTTATCAGTTTTTTTCTTTCGTTCCTTGTTCCATTGTCATCAAATCTAATATCTGCAAGCAAAAAAAGAAGTCTTTGATAATTCATGCAAGCTCGAAATATTTCTGATCCGGTTCCGTCTTTCGTCCATAATTCCAAAAAATTGGTGTGATTTTGCTTCTTACATCCAGATAAAAACAATAATCCGATAAAAGCAAGCATTTCCGTTTTTGTAACGTCCTTTGCGTCTCTTTCTCGATTTAAATTTGCCCGAACTTTTGAAATTTCCAAATTCGTATACTGAATGATATGTTCAATCATTTCATCATCAATAATTTTTGAGAAAGCACTTATCTCATCAGTTACGTCACTTGCTTTGGCCCTGGTAGTATTTTTATTATATTTTTGCTTTTGGGTTTAGTAGATTTACACATAGAGTGAGTTTTATACCAAATAGTGGTGTTATCCTTGCCAACATACTGACCTTCTCTATTGGCCACTAACACGGAGAGAGGAACATCTTGGGAGCCTGAACTTTGATCATCTCTCACTTCATCTTGCTCTTCTTGCTCGCTTATTTCTTGTTCAGAGTTTGAATTATGTTTATCTTCCTCTATATCTTCATTTTATCAGATATGTCACCTTCCCCGCTAATTTCTTCTACGGAATCCGTATCACATATAAGCTGGGCCACAGCTTCCAATTCATTTTGGGTTAAGCATTTCGGATTGTTTATCTTTATTCGATGCCTGAAAATAAGAAATATATAAATTAAATATACAAACGTGTATAGGTACCTTCGTGGCACCAACAGAGGTAATGGTGTACTCTCACTTAGATTTTTACTTTCAAACTACATACCTACCTTTCAACTTATTTAAATTTTTATTTAATCACACTCAAAACAAATCCATTACTAATAATATTTACATATGCACACACTTCAAAATAAACGATTTTTTTGTTGAAAAACTAAAAAATATAGTATTTTAATGTACTTACATAATTACTCGCGTTGGTATATTCTGTACACCATGACAAACTTCTCGGGATATTCGCCCTTCTACTTAGGCGATGACAACCGTATTGGCACTGCATTTGGAAGACACATCACGGTGAGGCCGAAAAAGTGATCGTATAGAATTGTCAGCAGTTGGCGCCAATTTCGTGTATTTTTTACACCAGTGCGAGCAGTTAAAAGTTAACCAGATTTTTTGTTAAATTCAGACAAAATCTTTTTTTTTTACTTTTAGTTCAATAATAATTATTTAGTTAAGTTTAATTTTCTAGAAAGAACACTGACTTTTCAAAACAATTAGCTATGGCTTATTAAAGGTATTTACAAACAGATATTTCTTTTTTTTAAAATAACACCCTACCCTGTATCTTAGAAACTATACATTATGAGACTAAATTTTTGCAAAACATATGGTAATTACCGGTTTCATTATCTCAATTTAGTTTATATATCCTTATACATATTTAAATATTATTTATTTATATTAAAATTCCAAAAATCATTTTAGTTTTAGTTTAGCTTTAAAAAAACTGTTTTATTTGAACTAAATAATATAAAAATCAACCTTTTGTTGAACCTAAAGGTGTAAAATACACCTGGCGAGTCGTCCAAGGAGCAAAATAAAAGAAACACGAGAGACAAGAGAGAGGTTATTATGCTGTCTACAGTTTTCCGGACTGTTTTTCCTTGACTGGCTGTTTGTTTTCCTCCAAAATAAAAGAACACATTTTTTAGAGGTAAATTGTTGATTCAGCGCTTTTACGGGCTCTTTATATGAAAGTTTAATAATTGGAAAATTATATACTTATTCAAGATTCAAATTTATAAATTAGAAGAGATTGTTTTCTACACAATCGTGAAAAATACATAATTTTTTAGTTTTAATAATTTGTTCTATACGTTATTGTATTTTGTTTAAAAATTCATGGTGAATAATAGATACTTACAACCAACCTGTATTTCAGTAGTTAATTATTAAAAAATTATAAGAAAAATCACTTAAAAATAAAATACAGAATACTAAAAATAAAGAAAAAACTAGAAATTTTAAGGTAATATGACTCGTTAATTATATAAAGAAAAAAAGCTAAATAGTAAAAATTAGATATGGTGTAATAAGAATTTTCTAAAAGGGTCAAAATTAGGTTTTACTTCTAAAGTTGTAACGCGTAACTCGGTTCAAACCAATTTTTTTCCAACCCGTGTGAGTCATACCTACTATCCAACCACAAAAAAAATTACTAAGTCCAGACAAGCAAATTTTGTTTTAAAAGATTCAGAGATTTGGTGGCCGCCAGCTTTTAGACAGTGGAGAAGGTAGTAGGAGAAATTTTAATAAGAGCGCCACTTGATTTAAATATTTTACACCAAACCCTGATATATTATGATGGAATATAAGCGCCCCTTAATCAAGAAAATGATGATCTATATTTATGCTTGTTCTATAAATATACTATATTTATGCTAGATCCTAATAGCTGAAAATAATTTGGGAAAAACTCAAATAACAATCCATAGGTTCACCAGATTGATATAATCATTCAAGAATTTACATAGTCACTTCCATTTATATAAAAAAAATTAAATTCCACTGAGATATTTAAATTTAGATAATTATGCAAAATGTAATACTGTAGTAATTTTAAATAAATAAAAATTGATAAAAGAATAAGGAGTTACTTGAGGTATGCTTAAAGCGAGGAATTAGTAAAAAAAAAACAAATCCGCACTGAACTGTTCAAGGGGAAAATCCAAAACGTGATCACGTATTGTTTCCAAGAAGTATATGTTTGGAGCCTAATTCACAATATCTCACTGGCCCTAAATACCTTTTACAAACTATAGTCAAGTCACATTAATCTAAACAAAACTTTTAAATAGTAAGGTTCGAATTTGAAAGCCTACTAATGGTATGTTGGTGCGATAAAACCTATTAACCAACAACCAACACTAGGAATAAATATGTTATTTGTAGCAAATAGCTGATCCCTTACAAGGTGATCCAGGCTCAACGTCAAAGTCAATTATGTCGATGCTCGACTCAAATGAAAACTCTCAGGTTAATATTAATAGACTTTTTGTTTTACATAAAAGAAAATAAACCCATAAAATTCAAATTAATAAATCAACCCCCAACCCTAAATCAAACCGTTCAATAAGAGAAAAATAAAATAAAATGTGCAAAAACTTGCGTGTCCTCTAATCTCTTGTGTATTTTGGCTATGGTAGCTTAACTCGACAGCTCTGGAACCAGTCAGCTACAACCAGGGTAACGACCACATGGGCAAGTCGATTTCAGGCAAGTTCCAATCCAAAATCGCAGAACTACAGTACAATGCTCAGTCCAGGCTCTGTTGAGGTGCCCTTAAGCCGGTTGCCAACCAGAAGAAACCAGAGAATAGGAAGAGACCAGAGAATAGAGGAGAGAATGAGAAAAAAGGAAAGGCCTCTAAAATAGAGGACAAAAAAAAATCAAATAAACACACAATCAATTCTATGACAATTACCAACATGTTGCTACATACCTAAGGTGGTGAGCGAGGCCTAGAGTCTTGTTTTGTGGTTAGAAAATTTCAAAATCCCATAAATGGTGTGGGAGCAGCCGACCAAATTCAAAAATATCAGGTCAATCCGAAATCCTCTCGGCTACAACTTCCCACTAGAGGTTCATCAAATTAAACCCCAAAACTTGGGAGGAATATTTTTCCATTCAACCGAATTACCGGCAAGATGAACTTAAATTTTCCTTAAAACCACAAAATATCGACTGTTCTTTCTGATAACGGGATGGCTACCGGCTGGACAAGGAACTGACAACCGACCAGACAATGACAGGTGACACTGGCAGTGAACTTGTCACTCTCTCTCTTCGACACGATCTGACCCTGCCTCTTGGTGCAAACTACGCGGAGCCTCACTCTATCAAAATAGAAATTCCGCAATACCACAGCAAAATGAAACTGCTCGGATACTAAAACGTGAAAAACTAACAAAATTTTCCCAACGGGGCTACGAAATTTCAATTTTCCTCTTACGTCACTCTGCCTGAATTATGACGCTCTGTCATCCGCCAAATGGAAACCAAACTTTAATGGGAAACAGCAACGCTGCCAAACCTCCACAACAACAAGTGTGTCAATAGTCATTACTGTCAATCACAGTCACTGTCAATCGGCTAGTAGGGTAAGAAACCAGATGTCAAGGCACGTTTATTTACTAAAACTTAACTTGAAGAATTGAAGGGAAATATAGCAAGCAAAACTAGAGAGGCGAATTTCAAATCAATTAGGATACCTTGCTCAACATGATTCCGCTATAGAAGAAAGTATTTGTAAGTTTTCCTACACTAACGGATCACCATCTAAAAGATCTTATTTACTCCACTCATAGCGCAATCTGTGGCACAACAGCACCCTCTAGAAGTCCCTCCATACCCCAGACATATACCGGTCTCATAGAAACTCTTGACAAAAAAATCAAAGGTCAGAAAGTTTCCAACACCAGGTACATGAATAGGGACTAAGGAAACATAATACGACTAACTCCACAGAGGTGTGCTGACAGGATAGGGTAGGTAAATACATTCCTAAAAATAATCAAACCCCAAAAGCCTTAACAAAAAATAAATTGCATTACTATCAAACCCCAAATTCCATTTATAAAACTGCAAATCACACAACCCTTTCAAGCCGATACCAAAACCCATAAACTTTTGCCCGAATTTATATGAAATCCCATGTTACATGCTTAGGGCAAAATCTACATGTAACAAAGTAAATAATAAAAAAAATTGTCGGTTATCTAGTAAATAATATTAAACAAAATCGTGTAATTTATTTAAAAAAATGTATTTTAATAAAATCCCTCTAGTTGAAATCTTTATTAAAAGTTAATTAAAAGGAATATACATAAATAGAATGAAAAATTTATATTTAAAAAGAATCTAGGAAGAATCTGATAATTTAGAATTATATGCATTTAAAACTTTAAAATCTAAAAGGGACTACACAATGTCTCGGTATCAAAAAACTGAGTGTGTGTATTTAATGGGACCTAACACCATGTTGTATTGTTTGTAGCCCTAAGAGTTTTAAGGTCTGATGATGCTTTTAGGGGCGAAATCCGTGTAACCAACTTTTTGAACTAAAAAATTATTTTTTGTTTAATTTAAAACTATAATGTTTAAATAATAAAATAAGATTAAAAAAGATCAAATTTACAAAAATAGTAAATTATAATTAAAAAAACTAGGATTAAACATCTTTGTCGTTTCCAATAAAGTTATGCAATAATTTGTAAACAAGTTCGAAAAATTTAGAGTCTAATTTCAGTGCATAGGTTCGAAGATATTGAATAAAAAAAATTAGAAAAGTATAGACGTTTTTTCTTAAAAAATATAAAAGCATTATATATAAAAAAAACTTATCTTTATTAAAGCGTAGCAGGGTCGATAATTTCATTGACCAGGACTGTGTTGCTGAAATCAGTAACACCTTACAGTTTCTGGTGGCGACGACGAAGAAACTGGGAGATAAGGTCGATATGTTGCTACACGAAAATCGAAGTTCAAAAGAAGAAGTCGCTAGCCTTAAGAGGATCAAAGTTACACCAGCTGCAGCAGCTGCTGCATGTCCAAATATACATCCAATTTCCTATGCGAGAGCAGTACAAAATGACAATAACATTTTGGTGGTGAAACAAAAAGATGCGGAGAAGAATATTAAGCAGGTTAAGGAGGACATAAGAAGAAACGTAGACCCAACTGGTATCGGCACTGGCTTATCATTGAGTGGGCCTACAAAAAGGGGAGGAATTGTTTTGAGGTGTGGTAACGAGAAGGATCTAAAAGTTATACAAACTCAAATTCAAACAAAAATGGGGGATAAGTAGATAGCAGATATTCCTAAATCATTGGAAATAATATTAAAGGTAGTCGGAATTAATGAGTGTGAACATTCCCTGACTGATGGGGAAATTGTGGGCAAAACAACATTCAGAGGAATTCAGAAACCAAAATGAATGTAATCAGGAAAACAAAGATTATTAACAAAAGATTTAATTTGGTTATTGAAGTTGATTCAAACACCTATAATTACTTTATTGAAAAAGAAAAAATAAACATTGGTTGGAACAGATGCTGGGTATTTAATGATTACAATATTCGTCGTTGCTTTAAATGTTGCCGTTACGGATATATTGCCAATGATTGTGAAGGAAATAAGGTGTGCGGTAAATGTACTGGTGAACATGATGACAAAGAATGTAATGTGGATGTACCTAAATGTGTAAGTCGTGCAGCGTTAAATCAAAAGTTCGGTCTTAACTTATATGTTCGTCATACTGTGTGGGAGATCAATAAATGTGATTCGTACAAAAGAATTGAGGGCCTTCAGCGAAATAAGTATACCAAATAGCAATTAGATTCAAACATTGTCTACAACTTGCATTGTCTTTTTAAACTCTCAAGGCTTTTTGAACAATAAGGATGAAATAATTGTTTTATGAAAGGACTAGCAACCTAAGATCTTGTTTTTCAGTGAAACTCATGTATCAGAGGATATTGAACCCTGTGAACTTAATGTTGAGGGGTACAAACTAGAAAAGTGTGCGACAGATAATAATAGAACTGGAGGAGTAATTGCTTTAGTAAGAAATGATCTTCGATACAAGTTAAAAAATGTGCGATGTGTTGAAAATTTTGTTTGGTTGTTGTCTTTGGAACTGTCCTCGTCTGGTGTAAAGTATTTGTGTTCTGTATTGTACCATGCTCCACAAAGACTGGATGCCGCCTTTATTGAGTTTTTTGAAAACTACCTAGACGAGGTAAGCGATTTTAATAACACTATTATAATTTTGGAAGATTTTAATCTGACTTAAAAACTCATTTTATGCTGACAAAATAAAGGATGTAATATTTTCCAGTGGATTTACATAAATTGTAAAATCGCCAACAAGAATAGTACCTACAAGCCAAACGCTTATTGATTATGTAGTAGCTAATGATAAAAATTTACCTCTTGAAGTTCATTTAACACAGAAAATCAGGACCATTCCATTATCTCGATTAATGTTGATCATCAAAATATAGGGACTCCGAATATAACTACTTTGAAAAGATCTACTAAACATTATAACTCAGGTCAATTGCAACATGATATTATTAGTAAACCTTGGAACACCAGCATTTCAGATGTTAATTTACAAGCAGAACCTTCATCTTCTCTATTACATCAAGCCTCAACGAAATGTGTCCCATGATCCCAGCTGTCACAGAACAAAAATATCAAGATACGAAATGGATTAACTCGGAAATTAAAAATTTAATGCGTAAGAGGGATAGTCTGTATAAAAGAGCCATTTTACATAAAAGTGAAGACATATGGGCAGAGTATAAATCAAGACGAAATGCTATCGTGAGTAAAATTAGGAATGATAAAGACAATTATTTCGCTGCAACTATAGATGAAAATCGAAAAAATCCAAGGGAGCTATGGAAAAATCTGAAGACCCTTCTGCCGGGTAAAACTGAAGCAATACAGAGCGAAATTTTCTTTGGAACAAAGATTGAGACTGACGTGGCAGCAATAGCACATCAATTTAATCATTTTTTATAGATAGTATCAGTGAGATTATTCAAAATATACCGCAACAAAATATAGTTAGCAATGCCCCAAGAAGTCCAACCTCAACTAATATTTTCCAGAATTTTGAACCAATATCAATGGCCAAATTGAGACAAGTCGTTAATAATCTAAAAAATGTAGGCGGGGGTGAAGATGGCATCTCCAAACAGATTCTTTGTGATGTCTTTCATGTTGCTGGAAATAGGCTGTTGGACGTCGTAAACACCTCACTTTCAAATGGCGTCTTCCCGGAGTCCTGGAAGATATCAACAGTTATTCCTGTCCCAAAGGTGCCAAATACCAAGTTGTCTAATGAGTTTTGTCCTATCAATACTGTTCCTATATATGAAAAGGTCTTAGAAGTATGTGTAAAAGAGCAATTACTGCAGTTCTGCGATAACAACCAAATTATAGTTCCTAACCAATCTGGCTTTCGTGAACGTCATTCATGTGAATCTGTACTTCTCAATATCTGTGATAATTTTTTAAAGGCAATTGACTCAGGTAATTATGTGTTGGCTATGTTTTTAGATTTTAAAAGAGCGTTTGAAACTTTTAATAGAGATATATTGGTAAGTTAGAGCACATAGGAATTAAGCTGAACTTTTTAAAGTGGTTAAAGTTTTATTTGTGTAATAGGTTACAACGTGTGAAGTTTAATAATGCTATGTCTGAAACTGTAAATGTCGATGTCGGTGTGCCCCAAGGTACTGTTCTGGGTCCATTATTGTTTTTACTTTACATTAATGATATGGTTAGGGTGGCTCAAAAATCAAATATTATTTTATTTGCTGATGATACTATGCTCTATATAGTTAGTCAAAATCTACAGCAAATGGTTTGCGACATGAACATAGAACTTGGCAATTTGTTTAACTGGCTTTGTAACAATAAGTTAAACTTAAATACCACAAAATCAAAATTTTGTATATTTGGTAGACGGTCGAAGACATCTTCTATTGACATTGAAAGTGTAAGTGTTTGTGTGGATGAACAGAAATTAGTTTACGAGGATCAAATTAAATATCTTGGAGTAATTTTAGACTCGAACTTAACTTTTCAGGCTCATGCGGATTATATCATGAGAAAGTTTGCTAAAAAGGTAGGGTTCATTAGTAGGGTGGGATAAAACTTATCAATGAATACAACAATAACGTTATTTAATGCTATAGCTCTTCCGCATTTACAATTTTGTTCGACACTTTTATAAAATTTACCGCAATATAAAATCTCTCAATTGGAAATAATTCAAAATAGGGCAATGAGAACAATATTGAGATGTAACCGCTATACTCCTATTAAAATAATGTTAAATGTCTTAAATATGTTGCCCGTCCATCAACGAATTATGTTTAATGTTAATGTACTTATATTTAAGTTGAAGAAAGGCCTTTTACCTAATTATATATGTGATAAGTTAGTGCTATTTCGCGATGTCCATAATTATAATACTAGGAATTGTACTGATTTTATTTTAGTTCATAAGTTTAACACCGTTCAAATGCTTAATTCCGTGCTCTATCGTTTGCTCGAATTTAATAAATTGCATAATGACTTAAAAATCTGTAATAATATAAATAGTTTTAATCGATTATTAAGAGTACATATTTTAAAATTGTATTATTAGGCTCATGTTTTGTTTTTTTTTATATTTAATTTTTGTCGTTTTAACCTCTTTGTATTTTATATGTAGCAATTTGCTAAATAAAGATTATTATTATTATTATTATTATTATTATTATTATTTATTAATAATTAATTAGGTTTTTTTAATGTCGAAGGTTTTTTAATTCTTTCAATAGCAATATAGTATTTTTTTATTTTATTTATTTGCGTTTTCTTAGATGCCACTACAGTTTTAATTATTTATTTAAATATTACTAAGACATTTTTAAAAAGTTCAAATTTTTAGTTTTTAACTTTTAATTAGTAAATTATTTAATTTCCACTTAAATTACTACTAAGTTACTAAACATAATACTGAAAAATTTCAAGACAGTTATCTATCGCGTATTAATCGTAATTATGGAAAAACCATTTTTTTAATTAAACACCCCATATCTTACAACTAATCAATATCTTATAACAATTAAATAATTTTATATTTTATTTAAAAATGCAATATAATAAAAATTAAGAAAAACTAGAAATTTTAAGGTAAATTAGAGAAAAAAAATGCTAAAAAATAAAAATTAAATTATTGTACTGATTAAGATTTGGTATATCCAAAAAGGGTGAAAATGATGATTTAACTTCAACAAATCGATAATAGCAGAAAATTTGTATTTTTTTAAATAAAATATCTTAAGTAAAATCGTGCAATTTAAAAAAAAAATATATATTTAAATGAAATTCATGTAGTTGGAGAATTTTATTAAAAAGATATTAAACGAGGCTATTTAAATTAATTAATAGAATGATAATAAAATTAAACAGCAAATTTAACAGAAAAACTGGTAATTAAAATTAAACTAATAATTAAATTTAACAGAAAAGCGTGGGATTGTATTCATTTTAAACTTTAATGTTTTAATAATTAAAAGAAAATGAAAATAATTAAATTAAAAGTAATATTATAAATTTAACTTTTTTTAACTCAGTTAGTATTGGCTATTAAAGGAAAAAAAGGTTTTTTTTTAACTAAATTAAAAATATTAATAAGGTATTTTTTATCCTAATTATTTTTTTTTCTGAGACGTTGATGTAATTTTAATTAATAATCTAAATAATAATTAAAAATTTTTTTAGGAGTTAAAATGTTTGTAATTAACTAATTATTTAAATAAGTCTGAAAGACTAAAAATAACGCTGATATTTTTTTAATCAGTTGGGCATTTTAATGCTAATTACACAAACACTTTTTTTTGTAAATTAATCACCCCATATCTTAGCAACTATGCATTTTAGGACTTATTTAAGCATGGCTATAAATGTTAAAATGTTATTTTAATTATATTAAAAAGATTTTAAAAATACCTTAAACTGTTTGCATAACAAAAAATTAATGACAGCCTCTTATTATTAAAAAAATTAATACTAAAAAATGTCTTAAAGAGCCTAGAAAAATTATTAAAATTACGAAAATTTATTAGAAAAACTCGAGGAATAATATTAAATACTTGGAAAAATAGCTTCACATACCTGGAATGAATATCAAAGTAATTTCTAAATTATTTAAAAGTTCCGTAAATTTAAGGAATTCTCTTAAAAGTTCCTTAAGTTTCCTTAAGTTAAAAACCATGTAGGAGTAGATTTAAAAAACATGGTTTTATTGGGCCTAAATAATTTAAAAATCAACCCTCCTTTTTAATAAAATACACTTAGCAAATCGCCCAAAGTGCCAAATAAAGAAACACGAGAGACAAGAGAAAAGTTATTGTGCTTTCCACAGTTTTCCAGACTGTTTTTCTTTGATTGACTCTCTAGGTTCCTCCAAAGTAAAAGAAAATATTTTTTGGAGCTAAATGGTTAATTCAGTGCTTTTCAGCTTTTTTTAACTACAAACTAAAACGTTAATATTTAAATAATAACTTTTATAGCCCAAATTAAATTTAAAACCATATTTTTGCCACTCTCGTACCCAAATATTTATACAAAAAGTTAAAATCTTATACATTTACATTAAATTCAGTGCATTTTAGGTAAACTGGCCCTAGGCGAGGCCATATATTCGAGGTCTCCGTAATTTACTATTATTGCCAACGTAACGAGGCAAAATTCATATTTATACACTCGGGAGGTTTACTTTGAATTATTTAATATGATAAACCCGTTCGCATTCATGAATAAATTTGGGCGCTCGGGTTTATCAAGTAAATGGATTTAACTTGAAAGCAGCGGTTTTCTTACAACAATAATATTACCCGAGCTGAAAAATCGCTGATATCAACGGTAATATAATGAGAAAGTTTAACATTTTTTTTACCCTTTTATGAGGTATAGTAAACTGTCATAATAAGTGCTGAAAAAAGGGGGGAAAGCATAATACAAATCGCGTAAAATATTATTTTTATTTAAATAAAATTCAATACAAGCTAGGTCTCAATTAGCCCTATTCTACACGGAAAGGAGAGCATGTTTGGGAACGGAGCAAATCCGATTAGCAAATAAAACGATCTGAATATATTCATGTATGCGAGAGCCAGTTTTGGCCCCGAAAACAATTCCGAGTGCACCGCCTCTAATTTCATAAACAGACAAAATGCTCGGCTGTCGCAACGTACCAAAAGAACAATATTGAATTTGCCATACGAAATATTACGTACCAGGAGACAGTTTTATTATTTTAAGGGTTTATATGCAAATATTAGGAAGTAATTTAATAAATACATCAATTATTTTTTATACGATCTTTTAATATTTTTCACTAACTCTGTGTATGTGAACTTTAATTTTAATATTTATTTTACTAAAATTTTTTCAATATCAAATAGGATAACATATGTCCTAGCTCTATTTATCTCAACCGACCCTTGTAGTGCCTGAAGGTTGTGTTTGCCAGGGATTTTTTTATAACTTGACAATATTTTTTAAAATCAATCCTTTTGCACCGATCACAATTGGAATCACTGTAGTCTGCATATTCCACAATCCCTGTTCCTTAATTTAAAAGTCTTTGCATTTAAGTAGTTTTTCTCCTCCTTTTTGAATGATTCTGTAATTCGATGTTCTAGGTCCACTTTTATTCCTATTATATATAACTAATGCTGTAAATAGGTTTGAAATAGAATTATCTGCTAACGATACCATGAGTTATTTGGCTGTAAAAGATTTGGATGGGATGCAAAACCACATTAATAAATATTTTAATTAGAAGCACAAACGACTTACCTGAAGGAAGTTCGTTCTGTATTATATTAGATACCCTTGTCCAATTAGATAATACACGTAGTCACACTATTTTAGCTTTCTGTCGAGCAAAGTTTAAAGATTAAGAAAATAAGCAACTTAATATTCCAATAAGTTTTTGTTGGATTGCAGCGGTCTATTATAAAATTTTGCAAAGACCATAGATTTCTTTGACCAGCCTGCTGCTTCCTTAATTATATCTATGCCTAAACCGGCCCTAAGAAACGCAGAGGTTGAAGCATGCCTTGTACTATGAGTCTTAAACTTATTTATGTCTATGCCACTACATTTCATGACATCCTTAATCCAACGTCTTATAGTTTAAGTCGATGCCTTATGAAAAAGTTTATGATGCGCTAAAAATAAATACAATTAATTATTTCTTATATACCAAATCCTATCTAAATAACTATTTAATGTAGTAACAGTACATAAATCTAAGTGATCAATAAACATTTTTAAATTTACAGTAGGCTGTTTATGACTGTGACTGGAAGTTTTTAGAATGTCTGTAAAATAAATCTCTATACCATCCGATTCTTACATTATCAATTTTTATTTTTAAAAGAGTGTTAATACGGTGACGAGACGCTAAAACTAATAAAGTTGCTAACTTTTTCGTTAATTTTTCCAAAAATAAATTTTCTAATGAATACCATTGTTTTAGATACTCTCTTTTAATACGATAGAAGGATCCCACGTCTCCGTATATTTAGGAAAACTAGGGCGGTAACGAAATACTCCTTTTAAAAAACGCTTTATCAACAATTCATGGCTAGTAAAGATATCTAATATAAGCGCTAACGCTAACTTATGGATATTTATTGTAGCGTATGACAAATTTATTAAAAACAATTCATTTAAAAATGAGATTATGTTACCAACATCTACGGTGTAAATATAAAGTTTACGTCTTTTACAAAACAGCCACCATTTTTTATATGTAGTAGAATACTGAAACAAAGTTGACTTGCTTATAAAATTTATTATTAATGGAATAGATTCCGGAGCAATACCTTTTCTTAAAAAAGCTCTCCTGATAATTTCGACGCCGCTAGGCGGATGTTCTTCCATAATGGGTGAGGTTTCCTGAAAGGAGGGAGAAGTAATTTCGCGGATGGTTTAAATATTATTGGTTTTTGACAACATAATCGTAAAAATACGGAAAACCATGATTGATTAGGCCAGTATGGCACAACTAGAATACTAATGGACTGATTTTTAATTATCTTCTTTAAAACCCTTCCTATTAAAGAAAATGAAGGAAAAGAATAGAAAAATAAGGATTTTTCCCATTTTAGGGTAAAAGCATCTGATGTTACTGCTCCCGGATCTTTGAACCAAGAAACGTAAATTCTACATTTTGTATTTATTCGGGATGCAACAAGGTCTATATGGGGTTTGCCAAAAAATGAAACAATGTCTAAATATGCATTTTTATGTAATGTATATTCAGATTCTAGATGTAAAATTCGAGATTGCTCATCTGCTATCAAATTTTCTTTAGAAGGTATATACGAGGCGTGCAACAAAATATTTCGTTGTTCGCACCAGGACCATATTTCTCTACTTAGTTTGTTTAAATTTGGTACATAATGTCACCCATTTTGTTAATATATGCAATAGCTGTTTTATTATACTTCTAAAAAACCCATTCGGAACACTAAGTTTGTAATAATGTTTCGCGACACGAAACAACAACACTGCTTTAAACATTCTTCCTAGCTCCCACGTCACACATCGACCTGAATCATCATTAATGTTTTGTGTTTTGTGTACAACATATCAGTCACTAGATCGCAAGGGATCGGGTTATATGACAATACAAGATGAGCTGGGTGGGTGTGTTCCGAATGGGTTTTAATCGTATAATTACGATTGAGCATCCTTACAGGTAAGTCGTTTAATCGTTAATTATACTTCTAAAAAACCCATTCGGAACACTAAGTTTGTAAGTTGTTGAAAGTTTATGGCGATCTAGTAACAAACCTAGCTTTGTCAAATTTACTCCACCTGTGAAATAAAAGGGAGTTAAACTGAGACAAATTAATCTATTTCAAAATAATTCCATTGAATATTTATATATCTTCAAAAAAAAAAAATATATATATATCCATAAAGGTAGGTACATATTTAATCAGAACACCCTTATATAAATAATCATTTATATATATATATATAATTAATAATTAAATCCTTACTTAAGCATCTTATCTCCTAACTTTAACGAGGACCTAATTTATTTCCATACCCAAAATGGATTTTGCAAACACGCACTTATCTAATATAGGTCTATCGTAAAATCAAACGAACATATTTGATTTTGCTGTCCATCCTGCCGCACTTCTTATAGTCTCTATATTGACACCCTGTCTACTGGCGGCTGAAACCGCTGAATGTCTGGTACTATAGCCTTTAAATTTATTAATATCTATGCCGCTACTTTCTAACGCCTTTTTTATCCACCTAGATAAAGTTTGGGTGGATGCTACCCGGTATGGCTTTTTATGTGTTAACAATAAATAATTATTATCTTTATCACATCGTTTTGGTCGGGTGGCATTAATATAAAAACATAAAGTTGTTGCCATACAAAGTTCCGGTTTTTCTCTAAATATGGGAAATCTTAAAATCGGTTGACTTTTATTGTGATAAGAGGTCTTTATTAAATCTGTGATAATAATTTCTATTCTATCTTCCTACGTATATATATTGTTTAACTGTATTTTAGATAGGGTTGGCATTCTATGGGCAGACGTGAGAGCTAAGAGTGTAACTAGTTTAATCTAAAGCATATCAAATGAAATATTTTCTAAGGGATAAAGTTTGGACAAATAATTCAAAACCTTTTCCGGATCCCATGTTTCTTGATATTTGGGGAAACGAGGTTTAATCCTAAAAGCACCTTTTAAAAAACTTTTAAAAATTTCTAAATTTCCCGTTATATCTGTAATAACTTTAATGACTGACAAATGTGCATTTAATGACTTGTAAGACGCCCCTTCATTTTGACACATACTTAAAAACTTAACTATTTGCTTACTGTCTGATTGAAAAACATTTATGTTATTTTTTCGTAGAATATCCACCACTTTCTAAGAGACACGTTATATTGTTTAATTGTGCTATTACTTATCGAAGCTAACATGATGGGTATGCAGTCTTCTGGTAGGCCTCTCTTTGTATAGGATTCCCTGATAGCCTCCCTGCAACCAGGGTAAGACGTTCCAAAATCGAAATTCCGGATGGTTCTCCCTAAAAGGAGATTATATTAAATCAATCCTTGGGCGAAAATAAAGTGGCTGGCAAACTAATATTTTGTGAAATTTTGGATACCAGGTTTAAATAGGCCAAAATGGTACTACAAGTATTCCTTCTGAGCCCTCGGCAATAATTTTAGTTATAACTTTCCCTACCAGACAAAAGGGTGGAAAAGCGTAAAAGAAAAACTCAGACCAATTTAATGTAAACGCGTCTACTTTAAAGGAATTTGTATCTCGCTTCCAGGATACAAAAGTCTTACATTTAGTATTCAGGGAAGACGCAAAGATGTCAATCTGAGGAAGTCCCAGATTTAGAACAATTTTTTGGTAAGCCTTAATACTTAATGAGTATTCTGTTTCTATTTTTAATGACCTGGACTCTCTATCTGCATCTATATTATCGTGAGTATTGATATATGAAGCAAAAACATATATACTTCTCGCTTCACACCGTTGCCATAATTTTTTTGTGATGGAATTAAGTGCCGAACACTGCCCATACGATTTATTACAGATATTGCGGTAATATTATCAATTTTAAGGAGAATGTGACAGTTTTGAAAATTAGAAGTAAAACATCTAAGACCACTAAAAGCTGCTAAGATCTCTAAATAGTTAATATGTAATGTAGATTCGACCTCATTCCAAAACCCATAAGCTTTTTCGTTACTACAAAATATTCCCCAACCTGTGTTTGAGGCATCACTAAATATTTCTAACTTGTAGTCAATCGAACCAAAGTATTGGCTACTGCAGGGCAATTCCTTTAACCACATGCTCTTTTTGTGATTTTTCTATAATTTTAATATTTGCATTATAGTGTGGAAAGGTGTAATTACCATAGGGTGTACGAAATAAGACCATGACAAGGTTGTTTAGTAATAGACTGATTTATTGTATGCTTAATTCCTCTGAATACAGTTTGGTTGTGACGCATTATAACAACAACACAACCTCGGAACAAGGTTATAATCGAGGTTATAATAATATGACATAATATAACAAACCTTGATGGCACCACATCTTTCCCTTTCGAAAGAATGGCTTTCATCCGCGCATGATGGAAGACATTCGTTGTCCATTTGAAAAGATGCAGCGTTACAATAACTAAAGCCTGAATCTAAATTACCTTTTTGATTTTTTCTACCATCTAAATTATACAATGTTAGGATTTATGAAATAAATTGTAATCTATAATAATAATTCTTGATACGAATATAAAGTAAATAAAACAATAGTTCAAGTACATAGTAATGTTAATAATAATACTATTTACATATTATTATGACATGCTCCTCCGCCCTTGAGGGAAATGTTTGAGAAGCAATTTGAAAACAAACTACTATTATTATTATATTATACTGTGACGTCAATCTGTTAGTATTTTGCCAGTGGTACCGCTAAAGTTAATTCTTAAAAATAGAAAAAAAAATAGAACAGTTTTTTAAAGCTACTCACTACCACTTTTAGCACTTTGGCAGTACTTCTGCACTCGGTTTTTATGCACTTTAAGTTCTTTTCCGTTTTCACTTTTCACTGTACAGTTTACATTATCAATACTTATTACTGCAAAAGGACCTTTGAACCAAGGATCAAGTTTTTTGCGATTTTCGTTGTTAATCATAATCAAGTCACCTGGCTTTAATTTGAGACCTTGAGATGTTTGATCGTATTTAACCTTGCGTTTTTCTTTCGATTTGACCAAAAATTCCCTAGTTCGTTGTAAGGAAAATTGCATGCGTTGTCGAACTTCTTGGTAGTAAGCGTCAATGTTATAAACCGGGTCAATTTTATTTGTCAGTTCGTTAGGAATTTCAGGGTTTTTTGCAAAAACTAGCTGAAAAGGAGTACAGTTATGCAAAACTCCTGGTGTTGTATTATAACAAAATGAAAAATATTTAAGACAACTCTCCCAGTCTGTCCGCGTTTCATTAACGTATGATCGTAAGTATTCATTTAATACCCTATGAGTTCTTTCGCACCCCCCAATGCTTTGATGGTGGTAAGCGGTAGAAAATTTGTGGCTAATATTGAGTAAGCTAGACAACTTCTCCATAACTTCATTTTTGTATTCGGTACCCAAATCCGTTCGGATCTCTTTCATGGGTCCGATTGCCATTGGTGAAACATATTTTGCTTTCAGCGCTGATTTTATTTTTTCCCCCTTTTTTCTTATCACTTCCCTTAATGTATTCTAGTGCGAAATCATATTCTTCCAAGTCTAGTCTCATACGCATAAGTTTGGATGATGGATTTTTCATTGAGAATAGGTAAACTAACGGCCTATGGTCAGATTTAACTAAGAAGGTTTTTCCATATAAGTAGGGTCGAAAATGGATAATTCCCCAATGTATTGCAGGTAGTTCTTTTTCTATGACGAATTTATTAATTTCGCCTTTAGTGAAGCTTTCTGAAGCGTATGCTATTGGGAGATCTTGACCCTTTGAGTTTTGAGAAAGAACTGCCCCGCAGGCTTCTTTTGACGCGTCCGTTGTAAGAATAAAGTGCTTCTCAAAATCTGGATATTTCAAGATTTGTGGGTCGATGAGCATTTGCTTCAGTTTCTGGAACGACCTTTGGCATTCTTCAGTCCATATGAACTGCGCATTCTTTTTTGTAAGCTTCCTTAAGGGTGCAGCGTCGGCTGTGTTTAATTCCTTTAGTAATAGCTTATTTCTATCTTGTTTGTTACTGTTGTTTTTGCTATCCATGTGAAAAATGTTGTAATTACATAAGTTTTGGCATTTAATTTTTGGGTTTCTGATGGTAACTCTGTTGAAATTTGTATTTAGTATCCTTACAAAGAGTGATTGGCTAGATGCTATGATGCTGGCGGTAAAACTCCAAGGGCTATCTCCACGTTCTGAACTACAGAGTCTTGTTTTAGATTTTTAAGTGAGTTGAGTTGCTTCACAACCTCAGATCTTGGTGGAATTATCAAGACGTCTTCCTCTGGACTATTATATATTGGTATTGTTATATATCCTTCTTTGGATTTTATTGTCATAGTCCAGTTGCTATAGTCTAGACGACATTGATATTTCGAGATAAAATCCCGTCCCAAGATTCCATCTGCTGGTATCGGAAAATCGTTACCCACGATATAAAAGCTATGACTGATACTATAGTTGTCTATATAAATATTGATTGTTGTAGTTCCTATAGAGTTGGTATGCCCTTCTGTCACCCCCTTTATTTGGCTAACCTTATATCTGTCCACGATCTGTTCTGGATTTATCGTTCTTCTTTTAAACAGTGAAATATCCGCTCCCGTGTCGACCAGTAACGTGACATTCTGGTAGCCTGTGATCTCTGTTTGGATGGATACAAAGTTAGACAGTGTTAGGTCCATATTTAAAATTTTTAGGAGTGCCTTGAAGGACCTTCTTGGGGTTCCTGTGGGTTTTCCTGACCGATCTCGGTGTTATATGCCCTTATATAGCGATTTGTTCGTCCTCCTCGGTGAGTTGATCGCCTTTTATTATCGTTGCCTCTTCTTTGGTTATTATATTGATTGTTATTATATTGATGTTCATTGTAGTTATTTTGCCGCCTATTTTGATTGTAGCTGCTGTTCTGCGCATTTCCATTGTAGCGGTTGTTATAATAATTATTATCGGGTCGGTTTGAAAATCTTTCAGTACCCCTTATGCGAACATTATTTCTTATAGGTCTCCCCCGATAATTATTTCTTTGTGTGTAGAATACCGTACTGGTGGTGGCTTCAGTACTCACACTGTCGAATTTTGTCAACGCTTCCTGTACAGTCTGGAAATTTCCAGCTTCCATTATTATCTTTGCTTTTTCGGAAGTTGCGTTTGTGACCAGAGCTTTGATGGTCGTGTTGGTGGTATATGTCTCTGCCAGTTGTTCCGGTACGCCCTCGCTAACGTATGCTGTCTTCAGCTTTTGACATAGTTCCTCTATTTCGGTAGCGTATTTTTAGTCGTTTCGCTGCTTCAAGTTAAGTAGCTTGGCTGTCACTGATTGTGAGCTTTCGGGCTTGATGCCATCCTTTAGCTTTGCATGGATCAAGTCGAGACTGTTGCTATTGCCTACCAAACTTCTAGCTCTACCTATGAGTCTGGTTTTGACGTAAGCGACGGCATTAACTTTGTGCGTCTCAACATTTGCCTTAAGAAGAGTAAGCGCGTCCAGAAAAGACGTTAGCTTATCGGCAGAACCATCGAACTCATTTGGTAAAATTTTGCTTGCAAAATTGAAAAATTCTAACGTAGACAGAGGCATTGTGAGCGAAATGTCTCGGTTTTTATTATTGGTATCGGTTCGTCAATGTCGTCGTCGTCGTCACTAGTTGTTAAATAAACTGTGATTTCGTCCTTAATTTCAGGGTCAATTTCCTTTAAAATCGAAATAGGGACTTTATAGTCGACGCGAAGAACCTCGAACGATCTAATAACTCTATTTCTACAAGTGCTAAATAAAACTTTTAAAGATTGATACTGATTATCGCTTAAGTTTTTATAAATACGCGCTATTGTCGAAATAAACTCGTTATATAATTTTATCAAATTATCTCTTACTTGAATTTTTATACTTTCTGACTGAGGTAGCTTTTTCTTTAAGACTCTTTTTGATTCCCTGAATATTTCGTCTTTTAAACTTGATAACTTGGTTAAAACTTCCTCATATGTCACTTTTACGCTACTCATAGGTAGATTATATAAGATTATTAAATACTAATATAAAGCTTAAATTCATTACGTATAGAAGTTTAGGATTGTTTGCTCAATGGTTCCTATTATTTGTCTATTTTTAAAATGTTTAACTAAAATCGTACAAAATTATTACCTAACTAAAAAAATGTAATATTTATAAAGCATAACAGCTGACCTATAAATTTACTTCTACTAGAATAATATAATTAATTAAGCATAATTAATTAAAAATTAATTTGTTCTGCGAACTTGACACTGTCGTTACCCTGTTGCCCGTAGCTAACGACCTTTGCAAAAATGTATACTATCAGCGTTTTCTACAACGCTTATAGGTTAATTGTTGTTGTCGAAAACGATGTGTCCGGAAAAATTCACAGCATAGGCATAAATGTACATACCAGAGGGTCAGCAGCTGTTTACTCGGTTATCTTATTCTCTGCCGCCTTCCTCGTGGGCTCTCGCTGGTGCCCTCAGGTAAATGCTCCTACTGATGTCTCTTTTCAAACTCCTTCGGTATAACTTTCGGACACTTAGTACAGTCAAAATAAACACGCAGCTCGCAATAATGTACAAAACGGCACGAATATCATGTGGAACTGATAGTTTTTCGTCTTAGACTATAAAGTTTGAGTAAACCACACCCCAACTGGTTACATCACTTTCTTTCGATATGGATTTTCCCATAATTACTGGTACTTAGCCATTAATACATAGACTATACTGAGTTTGGCGGTCTGCAACGGTTTTACTTCACGCACGTTTTAAACGTTCCCGAATTTGCCTTGGATCTTTAGGCAGGGTCGCCATGTGGAAAGGTGTAATTACCATAGGGTGTACGAAATAAGACCATAACAAGGTTTGGTAATAGACTGATTTATTGTATGCTTAATTCCTCAGAATACAGTTTGGTTATGACGCATTATAACAATAACACAACCTCGGAACAAGGTTATAATCGAGGTTATAATAATATAACATAATATAACAAACCTTGATGGCACTTGAATAATCGAGGTTAGAATAATATGACATAATATAACAAACCTTGATGGCACCACAATAGTCCCCTCTATTATTTTGTAAGCCAATAGGTACATTTTTCCCTTTTCCATTTGCTTTATATATAACCTACTGTACTTAAAGGCCAAACACATTGAATTCAAGAAATTAATTTTGCAAATTTTCGAATTTTAATTTTTGACTTCTGAATAATTTTATTAATTTTAATTTGTGCTTGAGTGATTTTATAATCAGTTGGCCGAACTTTAAGATGCAAACTATTCCATATAAAGCCTAGGAACTTACATTCTTTCATAGGATTCAAGGAACTCTTTTGAAAATTAATAATAAACCCCAACTTATAAAGTAATTTTAAAGTTTCCATAACATTAAGAAAACATTCCTTTTTGGATTTCCCCAAAAGAAAATAATCATCCAAATAATTCACTGATTCAAAAACTACTGATCTAAGTTTAAAATTTACAGGTTTTAGCAACTTGGTAAATACGTATGGTGCTATACATAGACCAAACGGCATACAACAAAATTCATAAAGAATATTGCTAAATTTAAATCTTAAGAATTTTCGGTACTTTTTTGCTATTGGTATAACAAAATACGCATCCTTTAAATCAATAGTTGCCATAAAAGAATCTTTTGTTATTAAGTTTTTTACTGACCGATAATCCTCAAGCTTGAAATGAGGAGCTTGAATATATCTTATCTATATATAAGACGCTTAAGATTTAATACAAATCTATAACCCTCATCTGATTTAGACACCAAAAAATATGGCGATAAAAATTCGCCGCGTTTATTAATAATTAAATCCCTACTTAATTTTATATATAAAACTTTGTGTTTGCATTTAACGATAGCTCCAATACCTTCTAGTTTTAAAATTTCACGATTTAAGTTAGTCAGTTCTTTTTTTAGAAATGCTTACTGCCGGAACTCGTTTCTGAATGGGAGTTTTAATAAAAAGGATTGAATACCCAGAAACCCAACGCAAAATAGTTTGGTCTGCCGTGATCTTTTCCCATTCCTTACAAAATAGTATAATTCTACCGGCATATTTTTTAGGTACCTCTAGTTGTGGTATTTCTCCGACCAACGCTGCTTTTGTTTGGACTGCTTGCTCCGAGTCCACTGCTGCCTCTCCGTCTGCCACTCTGGTTGCCTCGCCCTCTTCCTCCTGTCGTACTTCTCTGTCTTGAACCTGGATCTGTTGCTTTGGCGCTTGTAGTTTGAACGATCCTTCTTTTCTTGCTTATTCCCTGAAGGACCCGCTTTTAAATCTAAAGCAGTTCTCTTAACCTCTTTTGCAGCTTTATATTTTTCTTGGACCCACACAAATAGTAATGAGTCAATTTGGGATTTCATAGCTACCTTCTGAACATCGGCGTTTAAAGAGGGATATAGTTCATGTTTCCGGTGGTGGGATATGAGGTAATGTGCTTCACAAATCAATTTAGCTGCATCAGCTAAGGCTGTTTTTGTATTATCGTCAATCGTATGCGGAGCTGCGTCTTTTGATAAAATAATATTTAAAACAGAACCTTGTTCTGCCAGAGCTCTTCCTAGCTTGTTTTGAATGCTCATGGAAAACTGGTCCCTTTTAATTTGAGCTGGAGACAGAGATATCTGAATCTCGGGGTTTAATTTCGGAGCTTCTAGAAACTGACCGTTATCGTTTTATATTTTTCAGTAAGCGCCTGTCTGATATCCTTTTCTAGTCCCTCGCTCAGGTAGCTTGATCATCGATTTACTAAAGCTTTGCATAACGGAGGGCCTTTCTCCCCAATAATTTTTGGGTCCTCTCCCAAAATTACGCTTAGGGTTAAATCCTTTTCCACCCTTTCCTGAGGCTCGTCATCATTTCCGGAAGAATGATCTGACTCTGACCCTGAATCTGTGAAATCAGAGTATTCACCTGAAATAATATTATCTTCTGAATTCTATCCTGCGTAAGTATCCATATATTTTAATAGTTGGCAATTAGCAAAACAACTATTAATTTTTCTTATTAATTTTTAGGTATTTCTGGTTGCTCACAAACGTGAGAAAACAACCAACTAAATACACTACCAATCAGTCAAAATTGCCCCAAAAAAATAAAAAAGGGACAAACAACGTATGTTAGTTGGCCCAGTAAAGGAAAAACCAACTTAAAACTAAATCGTTTTAATTTATTAATTATTTATTTACATGTAAAATATTTCAATCAGTATTACCTATTAAATTAAACATTTCCATACGGTATAACAGAAAGGAATTCATACTCGCCTGCTTATCTTATTTCGAATGTGCACAATTCTCGGATTTCTCATGCGGCTATTTTGCTTACTAATGAAGATATTACCGTGGCTTAAAAAATATATTTTTATGTAAAAGTTTATGTAATTTCTTTGAAAATAAAAATTGCATTTGTTTTTATAGGTTTGATTAGGTTCAATAGTACCCACATTATTTACTGTTGTGCGAAAAAATAGAACTTCCTTGAAGTGGAACTCTCCATAAACCTCTGAAATTTTTCCATTTTCCTCCTTAAATCTTTAAACAATCGCTTCTTTGCTTTCCTATTAAGGTCTTCTTTCACTTTACGCTTCATTTGAACACTTTTCACACAAAAATTTGAGATATCACTTTAACACCTTGTTGTCGTTTAGTAAAGTAAGTAATTCGTTTAATCGTTAATTATCTACCCGCAGTAAAATCGTACAATTACGTTCGTTAGCCGCGAAACATTTCAAACCATAATAAATGGCTAAAAGTTCTAAATAATTGATATGATAATGGAGTTCAGTCTTACTCCACAAGCCACGGGTAACCTCCTTTCGGCATGTTGCTCTCCATCCCGTTTTTGAAGCATCAGAAAATAACTCGAATTTATAATCCTGACAATTCAGCGATGTAAAAGAATGTTGAATGTTAAGTAACCACCAATTTAATTCGGAGCATATTAATCTAGAAACAATTATTACTTTAGAATAATTCCCTAAATATTTTTGTAGTGACAGGTACTTTTGACGTGGAAATTTTTGAATGAAGCCAACCGTATTTTACTGCTGGGCACGCAGATATTAAGATCCCAATAATTTTTGCTTTATAACCTGCATAATTGACTGTTTTTTTTAAGCAGTGAAAGATACATAGTCATATCAGCACTGTTAGAAATAAACCCGAGATATTGACAAGATTGTGAAGGTTTCAATTGGGATTTCTCAGTATTAATGATAAAACCTATAGATTGCAGCGTACAGAAAATAATATTAACATTGCATTTTACTTCCTTTTTCGAGCGGCCCAGAATAAAAATATCATCTAAATAAATAAGGCATAAAATACCTTGTTGTCTAAAAAATCTAAATATAGGTCTCAATAGTTTTGTAAACTTATACGGTGCAGTTGACAAACCCATGGGTAAGCAATTAAATTCATAAAACATGCCTTGAAATTCGAAACGAAGATATATTATATGACTGAAATTTATCGGCACCATATAATAGCATCTTTTAAGTCAAATGTTGCCATATAAACATGTTTTGGAATTAAGTCCTTCACGGTTTTATAATTGTCTAACTTAAAATGTGGAGCAATTATAAATTTATTTAATATCTTAAGATGTAGTATGAATCGATGGGACTTATTTGCCTTCGGTCGACCTCATCCCTGGCCAATAATACAATCTGCCTATCTTGGCATAAGTCTTATAGACACCTAAATGACCTCCTAAAGGCGAGCAGTGGCAGCTTGCAAAAACCTCGTGTCTCCTATCCTTAGGAATAACTAATTTCCAATAGTCAGCAGCGTCACGTAAATCTGGGTAATCCAACCATGATTTTCATAAAACTAGTGATTCTTGGTATATTAAATTGAGAGATAGAATTGTCAAAAATCTGACCTCGTGTCTCAATGTATTGAGACACGAGGTTTTTGCAAGCTGCCACTGCTCGCCTTTAGGAGGTCATTTAGGTGTCTATAAGACTTATGCCAAGATAGGCAGATTGTATTATTGGCCAGGGATGAGGTCGACCGTGGTAAGGTTTGTGAGACATTGTGTTACTTGTCAGAAAATTAAACCTGAACAAAAGAAGCCAGCAGGCTTAATGGTTTCTAATTTGGTCCCTAAACATTGTTGGCAGGTTGTGAGTATGGATTTATTTGGTCCTTTGCCTAAGAGTAAACGTGGCAATATGTATATATTTGTTGTCACTGATGTATTTAGTAAATTTAATCGTTATCGCAAGATAAAGTTAATAAAAATACAACCAAATTATATTTACATCAAAAATATGTATACACCTCATGTTCTGTAATCTGTTAATAATTTATTATGAATTAAAATATGAATAATGTTGATGTGATTAAAATAAGTTTGACAGAAGTAACATTTAAATTATGATTTCACTAATAGGTAGATTTCAGCACTTGAAAAATAAATTGCAATTATTAAAATTTTTACTATATATTCGTATTACGCAGGGGAAAGTTCATGAACCTTTTTACCTAAGGCATATTAGCCTTAACCAAGTTATATCTACTTAACTACCAAAAAAGGTACTGAAAAATACTGAACAAAAAATAACTAAAATTATAGATAAGAAATTGACGTTTTAAATGATGATATTGATTAAATATTTGTAGCAATAAATTGAAATTAAAGGTATATTAATAAAAATTTAAATATGTGAGACAAATCTATGGTTAATAATATTTAAATAAATGGAATAAACTGGCCTGTATATTCCTCCAAGAAATTAACGGCTGGCCTTCAAAATCGAAGCTGTAAATGTATGCCATTTGTAGCTCAGCTATCCGGATTGGGAATAGCTAACACCAGCTCTAACTCTGGCTCCAGCTCCACCGCTTTCAGCAATTTCTCGGGGAAATTAACAGACTGTAGCCATCAACGATTGAAAAAGAATAAAGAGGAAAACGGAAAAGTAAAACCCTAAAACAACGGTTGCCATTGTATTCACTGTCGATAAAAATGAATGGCGTTCAAAATGTGACACACTCACCTTGCTAAGTTTCATTATCTATCCATTAAAATCTTGGGCATCCTGCACCAGAATTATAAAATAAACAGTTCCCTAAAGGAACAAGATTAAGGACTATAAATTATAAGCCATATTGGCCACTTCCTGCTTCACAAATTTCGAAAATAAAAAACTGGCCTTTTACGTGCGCTTCTACCTGCGACACGGGAACAAGTCCTCGAAAAATGGATGCAGTACCGACTAAATAAGCAACGACCCCACCTCTCGCCTGAGCTGTCAATGTCAATCCAATCAGAGAAAACATCAATCAAGACCAACCAGAAGAGTGACGGACCGTCAACAGAAAGCATGAATAATAAAACCAGGAGAGTGATGCGTTACAGTAGTAATGTGTCATTGACAGTGTGAAATTAAAGAAATATCGATAAAAGAAGTTGACTGAAATTATTAACATAATTATTGAAATTAATGAAATATCAATGGAGCGTTAGTGAACATAAGAAATAGAAAAATAAAACGCTACAATATGTAAGTACAAAATAAAAAATAAAACATTTTAAATAAAACGGTAATATTTTAATCAACTTAACATATAAGGATTTTATAAAAAAAAAAGGAAATAAATTTATGTTGATAGAAAATTAGGCTGGTATACCATGCTGAATGTGATATGTGAAACAATTTCTTCCAGTAGTTGGAGAACACATTACTGCTCGGATTCCACAAGCGCTACATCTGTAACTAGACTTCTGCTGCACATTTCTTATTCTACTACAAATAATACACTTTCTTTGCACTCTTTGCCGTTCATCTTCCTTAGTCAGGGCAATGAGAGTGTGTTCTCCAGGAAGCCAATCTTGTCTCGGGGGTAGCCTTGCTTCATTATGTACTTGCCGCGGAGGCAGCGGACTTTCTACTACAGCACCTATCCATTGGTTATTAATAAGTTGTAATGCCAAAGCTATAGTAAAATCAGAATGCTTTTTATTGAAATCTTTTTTAAAATATTTATACGCTAGAACGGCATTTGCCTCTATAATTCCAAACATGCTAGCAAACATTCTATGCTGCCATCTCTGAGTATTCCATGTAGTGACTGAATACCTAGTAAACTGTCTTGCTCTTAATGACGGTAGGATCCACTCACTGGAGGTCCCTCTTAATCCCAACATCCAGCTATCATCAAGGAGAAATCCGTCAGGCGTGGAATCAATGCAGGTTCCCAACACAGATGAGAATTTTTTATTGGCCCTTCAGATTCCAAAGGAGTCAAGGTAGCCTCAAATTCCAAGTTCTCGTTAATGTTACTAAATGTACAATCTCTCCGTAATAAAACAGGTGAACTTTCTCTACTTTTGAATGAACTAAAGGAACCTAATATTATCCTCCTCACAGAACATTGGCTTAAAGTGAACGAAATGATGTACATTAGTAACTATGTAGTGATTTCTAGCTTTTGTAGAACTGAATTATGTCATGGAGGATGTATGATCTTAGCTGGCAAAAGTTTTTTAACAGAAAGCACTTTTCAAAAGATTGATAAATTTAACCATCTTCTAAAGGAATCTGTTTTTGAATTTGCTGCATCTTTTTGTAAGGATTTAAACCTATACATTATTTGTATTTATCGGTCACCATTATCTGATAGCTCTGAATTCTGCTTATGCTTGGAAAGTCTCCTGCTTATGATCCCATGTTCATCCTCCATACTGTTGGCGGGTGATTTCAATGTGAATTATAACGAGAAATCTATTGCAACACTGACCCTCCGTAATTTACTCAGTTCATTTAACCTTCAAATGCATGTTGGGTCTCCCACTCGCATCACACGGTTCTCGTCCAGCACCATTGACTATGTTTGTACTAATTATCCCGAGCATATGGTGGATTGCACTGTTGGGAATTCTGGCATATCGGACCACGAGGCAGTGATCTGTGAAATCAGTGAAGGGAAATGCCCCAAAACTGCTGAGTGCTCCTACGGTCGAATTTTCAGCAGGTGGTACTACGACAGATTCCATAACTCGTGTGTGGCTGCTGGATGGGAAACCGTGTTGAATTCGACGGATCCATTGTCGTGTTTCCACCGGAAATTGATAAACCTCTTTGATATCTCTTTTCCCATGGTGAAAATTAGATCAAAAACGAACAAGAAGTCATGGTTAACTAGGGGACTTAAAACTTCATGTAGAAATTTGAGATCCCTTCACACATTAAGAAAGTTCACGAATTGCGCGGCTTTTCATCAATATTTTAACTCTTATAGGTCTTTGTATCGGCGACTAATAAAAATCGCCAAAAGATCCTTCTACTCAAATTGCCTAAATAAGGCCACAAACAAGTCTAAAGAATGCTGGAAGATTGTTAATGATATCCGTCAATCATACAACAATTATTCCATGGCAGTCCCTGAATGTTCTGCTAGTCATATAAATGACTTTTTTATTGGAATTGCTGATAAAATACATAAAGATTTGGGTTTCCCAACAACAGATCCACTTAATTATTTGTCAGGCACCAGTATTCAAGCATCATTTTTCTTTATACCTACAGACTTGGTTAAGCTTAAGGAGGTATTAACTTAAAAAACAAAAACTCAGCCGGGGAGGATGGCCTATCTGCCAAAATACTCCTGAACATGCCGGACATCTCTCTGAGTGTCCTTGCTGAAGCTATAAATGCATCATGGGTTATGGGCACCTTTCCCGCTTGCCTAAAATCTGCTAAGCTTATCCCAATTCATAAGACGGGCAGCCTCGCTGAACCATCAAACTTTAGACCAATATCCCTTCTGTCCACACTTTCAAAGATTATTGAAAAATTGGTTAAAAAACGTGTGATGTCCTAGTTAAAATCAAAGATTATTCTTAGTGGTTCTCAATTTGGCTTTCAAGAAAATAAAAACACAAATGACGCAATGCTTAACTTTATGAGTGATGTCTACTGTCAGATTAACGGTGGTGGAGTTTCCGCTGCTGTGTTTTGTGACTTGTCGAAAGCCTTCGACTGCGTCAGTCACGAGGTTCTGCTGCGGAAGCTCTTCCACTTGCCCCCAAGCCCCTAAAACCACAGGCAACAATCTGTTGCCTGGGGAGTACCTCAGGGGTCGGTACTGGGACCAATACTTTTTCTCCTATATATTAATGACCTCATCCGACTTAATATCCAGGGAAAATGTACGCTCTTTGCTGACGACACCATCGTTCTCTGGCATGGGTATGATACCGACTCTTTGAGAATAGCCATGTTGGCTGATCTTCAATATATATGAGTGGTTCAGGGCAAATTTACTATCATTAAATCCAGAGAAGACCAAACTAATTTGTTTTACAAATAACCGTAGTCTTATGTTTGAGGACCATATACGGAGTCTCAGCAATAGGGTTTCTACGGGTTGTTTTGCTGTTAGGGTGGCCTGTCGGGAGCTTGGTATGGGGATTGGGAGAGCCGTGTACTTTTCCCTGATTGAGTCCCATCTCAGGTATGGTGTCTGCTTTTGGGGTAGTGCAAGCAACTATCTTCTACAGATGTTGTTTTTTCTACAGAAACGTGCTGTGCGTTATATATGCGGGATATCACCTAGGGAATCATGCCGACCATATTTTATCAGGGAGGGCATTCTTACAATCTACTGCCTATACATACAGGAGGTGGCATGCCGTATTTTCTCCCATCAATACAGGTTTGTCCTACAGAATCCACGATATGTCACCCGCCAGCGGAATAATTTGCGGCTTCCCATTCCAATATCTGCCTTGGTAAAGAGATCAATTTTTTATGAAGGTATAAAAATCTTTAACCACCTACCAGAAGACATTAGAGGGGCAAAATCTCTCATTAAATGTAAGTTTCTCTTGAGGAGATTTCTGAGTGGTCGAGCTTATTATTCTGTGGCTGAATATTTCAACGACAATCAGATTTTAATTAATTAAGGGAGACCTAGCTCTTTTCCTAACCTGTTTGTTTTAAATGTTTTTCTTTTTTTTTATCCCTAAATGTTGAACTGTACTTAGTTAAGAAAAGTTAGATATAGTTGATTTTATTGATTCAAGAAAAGAAAAGAAAGGAAGAACAAAAAAAAAGAAAGGAAAGAGGGGAGAAAGAAAAATAAAAGAAAAAAGAAATGTAAATTTTAACTGTTTAACTTTGATTCGTCATTGTAACTTGTATTTTTAAATATAATTTTAACCTTGTAACTCTGTCTCTTTAGAATTAGGTGAAGCTTTGTTTATAACAATATTTTGTTCAAACAATAAAGCATATTTGAATTTGAATTTAAATTTGAATAGTTTCTAGAGCTAAGCCGTTTCGATGAATATGGTTATGAATATCGACTGCGGCGGCTCCATCAAAATAATCCTCCACTAGCTTGATTCGCTCCACTTCTTTGATAATGGTTTTCCCGTTGGCATCTGTCCTTTTTTTTCTCGCAGGTTCACCTGGCAGAGTTGTACTGCAAGAACCTAAGAATGTGTGAACCTTCTTGTCACGCCAAGCAACACATGTTAGTTTGATGTATAGATCTGCGATCACACAGGTGGCAGCAATAGACTTGCTTTTTTCTTCTGGTCAACGTATTTTTGCCTCCTGTATTGGATAATTTCGGGTTGCTGTTTTTACGATTCCTAAAAAATACAGGCCTCTTTTATTAAGCTCTACAGCCGTCTTGATAGAAGCAAACCACGAGTCGCCTACTACAATACGTCCAGATCCATGCCACGGACGGGTAAGTCTCAGAGTTGTCGCAGTTCTTGCGCCCAGTTCTCGTTGCCATTCTTTTTTCTGCATTGCCTCTTTTCCTTCGTTTATTTCAAGCCCTATCGTGATTCCAGACTGAACATCAGCAATGGTTTTGCATTCGCAATCGACACCTTTTGGCTTTCTTTGTATTTTTATTACAGCTGGCATATACCATCGCGTTCATTATGAAGTCCTTTCCCGTACCACGCAAACATCGATTCATCGACGGTTGAATTCAGTCATCGCATACATAATGTCGCCCTTGGTTACAGCTCTTCGGCACTCCCTCAATCTTGCATTGGTACTTTGAATAATAAGATCTATATCTTCAGACGGAAAAAATGCTAGTCAAAAATCTAACTCGGTCATGTTTGGTATGTTATTAACATGTAATTGGGGCTTATATTGCGCATCTTTGAAAGCATTGATGGTCACGGTTTCTCCAAAAGTCCAGGTACAGTCATGAACTGTTACTTAATTACTGTGAATAACTGACATATACCTCTTAGATTCTGTCTCTATGGTGGATACTGCATCGTCGTCAGCTGAATCTGAATCAGATGATGCAGAGAAAGACGAAGATGACATTTGGTGAGGCTCATCATTACAGCTGGATATCATGGCTTCAGTAATTTTGCGTTTGAGTGGTGGGGCTTTTGTCTCTAATACGCCTTAAAAGAAAAATAAAATTAAAAAGAATGGCAATTACAGGCAGTTAGCTTTTTTAGAAAACGCTCGGATGCGTTGATTCTATTTACGAGTGGGACACCTAATATTTACAAAATCACCTTCATACCAACCAACAAACACCAACCAACAAAGTTTTTTTCAACACTAAAATCTTACCCGTTCCCAAAAACTAAATTTGTATTTAATAAAAAGAGTATTTTAGCCTTCATTAAATTTTCCTAATTTTTAAAAAACATGTACCTGTAATCCTAACTAAAATAATATTGGCTAACTCCCTGAATAAACAAAAAACGAGAATGTAAAAATTCGCCGAGATAAAAATACAAATAAAATCCTGTACCTCTATTTGCTCTTAATTACAAATATATGCCACTAGAAACTTACCATTATTAGCAAGTCGCAGATGTTTGCAACTAATTTTTGTTTGGTTTCCATCTAATTCCCACTGAAGTTTACCATTTATCCCCAAACTGTGACTTACTGTACGAATTATAATTTTTTGAATCAAAAACCGTAGCGGGTGTGAAAATACGACTGCCGACTTCCATTTTTCACGCGTAACTAATTGACAAGTTTAAACTCTTATAAAATCGGACTCAATACAGATATTGAAGTCATTCAAAAATGCGCTTGTAGGACAATCTTTTACAAATCAGAATATATGCACATTTGTCCTGCTAGTAGGACCTAAAGTCCTAATATTTAGCGATTTCTTACGTACTCAAATGTGCCTCATACGTCCTGCCGGAAGGTTGCTGTACATTCTATCATTAACAGCTAAATTCCAATAATTTTACTGAGTTTCTTTTATTAAATAACCCCACACAAATTATGCAAATAAATTAAAAACCTTTAGATAATAAAGGGTACGTCTCTACCTCAAAAACTTCATTACGCCCCACCCTCATACAAACCATTAACATAATTAAAAATGAAAATTCGCTCAGATGTTATAAATATTCCTAACCCATTTTCTTTGCTTTCTATTTAAAGTTTCCAAGTTTTTCAATTAAAAAAGTTTCTTAAAAACTTTCTGAACTAATCTCTCTCGTCTTTCCTGCTAATAACATAATTACCAATCGTGGGAAATGAACAGGAGGTGTATTTTAAATTAATATTTTTGGCACTTTAAACAATTTATAAAAATCCCTTAGTCCACGTCTTAACTTAAATAGCTGTCATTATTGAACCTAAAATAAACCATATGATTTTTAAATAATAACATTGAAGGCACTTAATTAAATCTTAAACCCAACAAAAAGAGATTTTTTAACGCTTTAAAGCATAACCTAAATGGCCACGTTACACCTTTTTCTTAATTAAATTTTTTTCCCGCTAAATCAACTAAGAAAAAAACGTCGGAAGGTTAAAAAAACCTCTTTAAATCAAAATTAGTTACCGAAAGTTTTTAATTGAAAAACCTTAGGGTCAAAAGCTCGTCTCCTAAATATTCATGGCGAAGCGTTATAATATAACGAAAACCGATTAAAACTTCCTTTAACTTTATATCGAAAGGTTTTTTTAACTACAGCTTTGTGGGAAGTTTATTACTTTCATAATTCCGGTATCGAAACTTAATTACGTCGTCGCCGTAACGACATTACGGCGTTTTCTTTAAGCCAAACATAACTTTTCGTCTATAGATGATGATACGGAATCGAGTAGTAATCATCAGTTTTCCTTTCATAACGCATATTCACAAAGTGAAACGCGATCAATCGCGTGTTACAAAGGCCCTTTATCCAATAAAGGACTTACTGCTACAGGCTTTGCCTGTTCTGAATAATATCGCTATTATCGCCCTGTTACTCCGATAAAATGCGATGAATCAATTTCATGCAGATAATATTTCATTAAATTGAGCCACTTTATCGTCCTTCGACAGATTTTGATTTAATGCATTTGGAGTGTGGATAACGAATGAAACTGGTTTTATTAATATGGGGATTAAATAAATAAGTGATTTACTTAATACATATCGATATTAGTTAAAGCTCGAGATGAAAATTTCTTATTAATTTTAAAAACGGTTTAGTTAATTGTTTTTCAATTGAGAAAATAAAAAATATTTTATACGCATTTGAATATTTTCCTGGCAATTACAATATTTCATCCTTCGCAACCTTTTTTGGTAATTAGATACATTCTGTTGACTGGATTTTAAAAACAATATGTTGTTCGGTAGAAAGGAAAAAATGATTTCAGAGTGAATAAGTTGAAATATAGACTAAGAAGAAAGCAAGGTAGTCAAAACATCTTGATATTCCATTTAGAATCTTAAAAACAAGACATACATCATAATACTACCTTCTACTTAGCAAAGGATTCAGATTGTAGTACCTGACTGCTCATGGTTTTAAAAACATTTGGTTTCTTACTTGTGTAATAATATTGTATATTAATATATAATATGGTTACCTAGTAGAGAAAGCAGCTAGAAAGATTTCTGTTAATTAATAATAATTAATATACAACTCTCTAAGAGAGTTAAGAAAGGGCGATTTAAACTGCCTGAATTAATTGGCAAATACCTTTAACTGAAGCCTAAGATAATATTTAGAAATGTCTTTAATTGCTTAAAAAAATGTGTAATGTTGTTAATTAAGTAAAAGAATCCATAAGTGTATACAACTATCTGAAAGAATCACAAAACAGTTTTATCACTAACCAAAACTCTTTATTTTACTCTCGACACGTGTTTCGCCTAGAAAAATATAAATTGCTCTAATTAATCTAAATTGAAGTTGCTTAAAAATAAAATAATAATACTACCTCTATTAGCTGCTATATCTGCTGCTCTTATATGCTCCGAACCTATTGTAAATATAAAGAGAAATTGCAAATGAACTCCTGTCAACACAGCCAGGCACGCTCACGCACGAGAAACTGCGTTTCAATCACTGCGCCACGCGACTGCACGTAGACTCAAGTCGCGACATGGCGCGTCGTGTCACCAATTTGCGCTGTTTCATAATATTCACCAGGCTACAAAATACGTGCTGTGCTGCGTCACGGCACACGCGCTATACGCATCTCGATTTGCGCTTTGCCTTAAGTATGGTATATTAAATATTATTTAAAGATTGTTACAAAATGCGTTTATGGAATGATCTTATAAACAAATACACTTACCATCAACAAAACGTTAAATATTTAAATATAGAAAATCAGTATATAACTTTATTTGAATCGTAAAATAATTGTTACTATGGAATTTGGAGTAAAGCTTAAATTGTGGTGTATAATGCCGGGTGTCCAGAAATTCTACCGACAAACTTTACAGGTTGATTCTGCAACAAAAAGTAAGAAAATTTATTTTATATGTAAATCTTATTTGGTATAATTACTGTGTTTCACATACGTTAATGCATTTTCTAGATTTTCCTGTGTATGATATTACATTATTACACTATACGATATATATGTGTATGAAAAGTATATTATCGTATGCTATATATTAGCATATATGAGATATCGAGATCATTTCATCAAATATTTGAGGTGTAGTAATCGAGCTTAAAAACTAGATATTTAAGCCCCGTGTTCTACTTACTTAAAACTCAGCAAAATAGTAATGAGCAAAACTCCAAAGATCCAGACTGATAGTGCCTGGAAGGCTACTAATAATATAAAGGGATTTATTTTGCAAAAAGTTTTTGACTATCTTTCATTTATTGTGTTTTTTAATATTTGTCTTACATTCAAGATTTATTTCCTAGTTCCAGAATCTGTAGAAATAAAATAATAGAAAAAACATATGAATTTTATATAAAATTAATTTGTGCTTTGTCAACTGCAGCAAGATATTCGACGGTGTAAAATGGAAGAATTTGTCGCTTATCTTGGAAAACATGGGAGTAGCAAAACATGATTCTTTTGCTTAAATATTTTATTTTTACGAAAATATCTGGAAAAGCGTGAAAATTAACCTTCCGGAGCTCGCGCTAAGTATTTTGGAAAGGACGCTCGCATGCGGACTCAGAGCCTTCAAATGTGCATATTTCTAAAAATTATTGGCAATAAAAGTGAATTTTTATTTATTTTAAGATTTTATTCATCGAATACATTGATTTTAGCATTTTAAGAAAACTTATTGCTCCAAAAAAATGAAAATAAACATTTTACAACACATAAAAACTTTCTAGAAATTAAAAATAAAAATGTATTTCATTCTGAGCGGCATTCATGACAAATAACAAGTGAATGCTCTAAACAAACACATTTGTGGCATTTAACGCAAAAAAAACGAGAAGGTCTATTTTTTTTTCTATCGCAGTGTGAGCAACGTGCACGTTGTCCTACTGGTAGTGGCTCAGGTGTAGGTATTTCCAGTCCAAAAATTTCTTTTATTCTCAACTGCGTAGCCTTAGGAATAGTTTGCGTCATTCGACGGCGAATATAGCCCTCCGCTAATTGAAATGACAAAGATCGCAAAAACGTTCTTCGTCGTATACTTTTATTATTATTCATTGAATGAACAACAAAAGAGTTTATTCGCGATACATTGAGTAACGAATAGAACACAACCATGGGCCATCTTCTTGTATTACGTTCACAGTTATAAGACGCACATAGCTTGTCCACACAGTCAACACCTACTTTAGATGAGTTGTAGTCCAATATCATATCTGGTTTTCCAGTAGAAGCATCTATTTTATCGTCCAAATACATACTTGATAAAAGCAGCACGTTTTTTTTTCTTTTTTGGTGTATATGATACTAAAGTACAGTTATGACGAAAGGCGAACATGGACGATAAAAGTGGACGACCCAAAGGATTCGAAAATTCAGGTGGCAATTCCCTTTTGTTTTTTCTAACTGTACCTAATAAAGTTAGCTTGAAATCGGACTGAAGGGAATTGAGTAGCTCCATACTGGTAAACCAGTTGTCAACTGTAATATTACGACAGGTTCCTTTTATTGATTGGCACAATCTCTGCACCACTGCAGTGGGAGAATTACTCGCTTGGAATGAACCCTCAGGCTGCTTTCCTACGTAAACCTCCATGTTGTAGGTGTAGAAAGTCTTGTCTAGGCTGAATCAAAGTTACCAACAACTGTATCAAACACTGTCCGGATGGCGGCTAGCTTGTCAGTCTGTTTTCGTTCGTCTCTAGTTGCCGAAAAAATTTTTTTTCAGGCTCATTGGATCATTTACATCAAAACGTAAATGATCTAGCAGAAATCGAAATCGACATTGGGACATCGTTATTCGAAAAAGCTTGACGCCAGTACCACTCTGTGTCTATATTTTCTCAATATTAAGTCGATTAGATTTCAATACCCCAGATAAATAAAGCAGTCCAATCAGTGCTTGTATTTCTAATATGTCCGTGTCTTTTGCATCTCTTTCACGTTGGTAATTGCCTCATTGTAATTGCTACTCATGGCAATATGTCTGTTTGTATTTTCGACTATCGAATTCAGTACTTCGTTTGTAAAAAAAAGCTTCCAAATGTCAATTTCTCTTTTTAGGTCTTTCGCAGGTCTTTTTACCTCTGGAAGATGCTATATCAAGTTCTCCGCCCTGGTTTTCACATTTCTTTTCGTCATGTTTGGCCCACTCAGTTCCATCTTTGCCAATAAACACAGTGACACTGACTTCATCAGTGGCTTCCCTCTGCGAAGTTTCTTGTTCGGTATCACTATCCAAATCCTCTTTGACTCCTCATCATCTTCTTCCAAACATTCTTGCATGAGCTTTTGCAAACGAGCCTCCTCTCGACTCCAGGAGAACGCCGTCTATAAAAGTGTACAAATAATAATAATCTATCTTAAATTTTAATAATAAAAGCTAACACTCACCATTGCACAACAAGTTTAACAAAAAAACAACGCATAAAAATATTTAAATTGAATGCTCGCGCATGGACTCACAATCCGCAGTGGCTATAATTTGGCAAAAAACGCACACATCAACGCACAAATGAGCACTGACTGTAGGAGAACCCGGGATAGAAAGATACTTAATATTACAGCGCTGCGGGTTATCGATTGTCTAAATTAACGACAAAATAAAATAGTTGCTAAGTGAGAGTCCGCGCGCGAGCTCCGGAAAGTTAACAGCATCGTTATTTAAGTCTTTTAGTCTAAAAAGCGGTATAAGACAAAGTTCCCAAATAATACATGATAGTTAAATAAGCGTTTATTTTTGGTATACAGCAGCGAGCAGCATGCATATTCGGTTGTATTGATGACTCTTATATCAGTTCAGAGAAGACAACCTCATCAAGTTGAAAAACACGCAAAATTTAATAATGCATATTTTGTTTATAAATTAAGAGTGAAACACAACGAGGTTGTTAAGGAAATTAACATGTGTTTTAAAGCTTTCCAGTTAATTTATGGTATAAGTAGGGGCAAAATTGACATCCAAGGTAAGCATAGTTCAAAGCATAGAAAGTTGTGTCCTGAAACTCGTGATGCTATATACAACCGCATAAATATATTTTAAACTAGATTATCTTACTACATTTGTACGAATCTAAGAAAACGTATTTGTCAGAGACTTTAAACATTACGAAAATGTTCAATTTGTTTAAAAAAAAAAATCTGACCATTAAAGTTTCTTACGTTACATACAGGGAAGTTTTTAACACAACGTTTAATTTATCCTTTGCTTATCCATGGTCGCACACATATTTAGCTTGTGATAAATTACACGTAAAACAAAAATCGTTAAACCCCTGAAAAACATGCTGCAGAAATTAAAAAATGGACAACTCAGAATGATTTACATAAACGTAAGGCTGTTATAGAGGCTGCTAGCAAGAGTTTAAAAAAATCGCATTGGACTACGAAAAAAAAATTTCATTGCCAAACATCACCACCAACCATGTATACTATCTGAGACAATTTTCCACGTACAGTTTTAAAATCCACGTGCTATTTACAGGCCAATACATTTTTTACCTTATCCTGAAGCATTTGTTAAGAAAGGGCCAAATAAAGTGTTGTCGTTCCTGTTCTATTACATTACTAATTTTTTAAATAACAACGTGAAATACTTACAATATTTTGCGATTCTGCAGGTGACTAAAATCAAAACTATGCCATGTTTCGGTTTACTCATTATGTTGTTCATAAAACAAAACTTTTGGAATCAGTACGAATAATATTTCCTGAAGATGACATTCATACATTAAGGAAAAATATGAGGTTGTGAATTTAAAAACGCACATGGAAATACCCAATGATTGGTTTAAACTTATAAAAATGTCAGGAACGTCACCATTCCAGATAGTTGAGGTGGAACAAGAACAAACACCAGCAATTACAAATGTACTACCACAAAGGCAGTTTGAGCTTCCGCCACCACTTGCATATGCCAGTAATAAGTTATAATGTATCTTTTTTAAAGAAAACTAAATCATTTTAAATTTTTAGCAGCTGAATGAATGATTTCTATTTTTTATTTTTATGAAAGCTTTCATATTCTTAGGTCTATTACCAATCTCTGCTGCAAAATACAAAAACCTTATGATGCTGATAAGATTTTGTAAACATGATTCGCATGTCTATTACACTGCCTGCGTAGGATTTATTTTATCAATAAGGATATGCAAAAAATTTCGTTCTTTCTTTAGCTCGCAATAAAAATTATTAACATTTCTTTCTTTTGAGTTGCAAGCTTTCTGTAAGTTTTTACCTTTGTTTCTTTGTAGTATGTTTATATTTTGAAATTTTTCCATCTGTTTTTTAAAGATTTGGTTAAAATGTGTTCTAATACTTTATAGAATATACTTCTACTTTGGTAATAAAAAATATATATTATTTTCTCAATGCATCTGTCTAGTCGCAAGCATCATTATATTTCCAATTTTCTCAAAAAAAAAATTGAGAGTGTGACATTCATTGCCTTTTTCCTTTAACCTTTCTTCCTGTTCTTTTCCCTTAACCCTTCCTTTATTAAAAGCAAAGTTTGTGACGGAGAAATCAAACGTAGACTGCCCATAGTACGTAACTTAACAATAAAATTAACTCTAATATGGAACGACTGCATATTTTATCGCAACAAACTAAAATGACTAATGGGTAACTAAAGATACTTCGGTTATCCTCCACTAAATTTATTTTTAAAAAATATTAATTCTACATGTTTCGGACATATAACATGTCCATCATCAGGGATAATAAATTAAATGGTTTTGTCATTTTTGTTTAGTACCTCAAACAAGGTTAAAACGAATTAAGATACATGAGATTGGGACCAAAAATGGAGTTACAAAAACTCTAAAATTACATTATTACGACAATACGATAATTCTATAACGGATTGAAGAATTATCGGAATTTTTTATCTCTTTAATTTGTTATCACTGATGATGGACATGTTATATGTCCGAAACATGTAGGATTAATAATTTTTAAATAAATTTAGTGGAGGATGACCGAAGTATCTTTAGTTATCCATTGATCTATTAACCCTCCGTTGGTAAGGTTGGTAATTGTCACAAGCATATAGCATACCCCAATAAAAAAACAAACATGTTTCGAATATAAACTAAACATTTTTGAAATATTATCAATAAATAATATTTTTGTATTAGTCTGAAAGTAAATAAAAATAAAACACATGACAAATAACCAACCAAAAAAAAAATTAAACGTTTACTTTCAAAAGACCTACATTTTTACAAAAATTTCGAACAAGGCGCAACCAAGTATTAAAAATATATTATTATTTTGAAAATATTTACTTAAAAATTAATTTTTGATTAAGTATTAACTACAAATAACTAAAGAAAAATATAAACTAATACATTGCTTTATCTTTTATGTACTGTCTATAGAGCTACAGTTGTCACATGTTTGCGCTGCATGACTCAGGCAAACAAATTTATTACAGGCCCTACAAGTGTAAAAAGATTTGCGATAATTGTATCAAAATAATATATTAAATGTAATAATTGTAAACAACACAAAACAAAATAATTAAGAATATCTAATTCTAATGGGTATAGAAAAATATATAGTAAAAAATTCCGCAAATTAATTTAGAGAAGTCAAAACAAATGTGAATTGCCGTTTAAAAATATCACCTTTTCTACAATTTTGGGTTTAATTCTGCTCCTGCGATCTGATACTAATTGGCCCGCCTTAGAAAACACCCGTTCACTTGGAACAGAAGTTGCCGTTATGCCTAAGTATTTTCGTGCCAACTCTGCTAAATTTAGATACACTGCTTCCCTTGTTTTCCACCATTTTAACGGGTCATTATTCCTTTTAATGTTTTGCTCTTCGGTATACTGCTTATCTTCAATAATTGAAGTACCTACCGTAGATGTATTTTTCGATATTTTCGCATGGAAATATTTCCAGATTGACTCCTCTTCCACAGTATCCTCTTCATCTATTGACATATTTTGCACGTCCATAGCTTCATTTGTTTTGATAAGCAGTGATATTTCAGAAACTAAAAGTTCTCTCACTTGAACTACTGCATTATCGTCACTGAAACCTTTTTTTTAAAACGGGGATCCAAATAGTTGGCCTACTTCAAGTATAGTGTTGTATTCCATTCGATTAAATCTCGTTTTTAAGCCTTGTATTAAATTGTTTTTTAAATCTAAGGCGGCGTTATTATCTGTCTGGATCCCGCCCAAAAATTGTTTTAAGCTTTCAATTAAGGGTAATATTTTAGAAACACTTACACTTCTTTCGGCACTAAGTTCTCTTGTCACCTCCTCAAAAGGTTTTAAAAGAGCATAAAATTGTTTTAAGAGCGACCATTCATCCGCAGTTATTGCCTCCACCGGATTATGTAAAATGCCAATAGCCGCTTCAAGTGGTATCTGAATTTCATAAATCCTTTTAAACATAAAATAAGTTGAATTCCAACAAGTTACAATATCATTAATTAATTTTAGATTTTTACTGATCATCTGCATTTGAAGTTCATTAAGTTTTCCTACTGCTGTGGTACTGCGATGAAAATATTCTACAATTTTTTTAACTTTGTTTTGCAATGGCTGTAGCTGTTTTAGGGCATCTTGAACGACAAGGTTTAAAGTATGAGCCAGGCATGGTAGATTTGGCCAACCAGCTAACCTTATTGCAGCTGTAATATTTCTTGCATTGTGAGTTACAACAGCTTCTATTTTACTGCAAATGCTCCATTCATTTAGAATATGTAATAGCTTGTTTATGATATTTTCAGCCGTATGATTTTCTTCAAAATAAAAACAACCCAACAACAATGACTTTGGTGTCCACTCTTTATTTACATAATGGGCAGTTACCGCCATATAGTTTTCAACAGAACGTGACGTCCAAGTATTAGCAGTAAGCGCGATTGTGAAACTCTGCTTCATTTAATAAAGATTTTACTTTTAAAACAACGTCATCATATTTTTGGCTTAGTAAATCTCGACTAAAAGTTGTTCTTAATGGTAGTTGATAAGAGGGATCAAGAGCAGCTACTAGAGATTTAAATCCATTATCTCCGACGACAGAAAATGGTTGCGGGTCTTGCAAAATCATGTTTAAGACCATTTCATTTAAAAATTTTTTTCTAGAGACGGATGCTGGGCATACAGAAAGTGTAGAAATTTTGGCTTGGGAATAAACCTTGCGTGCAGGAACTTTTCCAGCAAATTGAGGTTTTAAGGCATTTGTGGCATTTGTATTATTATTATCACCAACCTGTGCAATATCTAAACTAGTTAAACGTCCTGCTCGATCAGATTCAACATTAGGAACATTGGCCAGTTTATTGCTTTCAATACTTTTATCTTCGTGAAGCACAGAGAAATGTTTTGCTTTTAAATGTTTTTGTAAATTTGACGTGGTTCCGCCTTTATAAGATAACACACTCTTACAAATATCACACTTAGCTTTTTCACTGTTGACCACAGTAAAATGCAACCAAACTTTACTCTTTTTTTTATCAGACATCACGCAAATTTAAAACAACGTAAAACCAAACTTTTAATAAAACTTGACGCCACGGTAACTTACTTAAAACTGAGCCACTTCTTTGAGTTCCCTATAAGTTTTTAACCTGTCTACCTTATAAGAAAATTTTAAAATTGAATAAGTAGTAAAAAAACGCCTTCTTAGGAAAAAAAACAAAATTATTTAAAAAAAAAACCAACAATAATTCATTTTCTCTGTAATATCTATAATAATTTATTACTATGACCGCCGTCTGTCATTATCACATTATTTATATTATAAATAAACTGAGACACACCCTAAACAAACCGCCGCGCCGTCGCGCCACTCGGTACCTACCCTGTCTTCCAGCCGCCAACTCGCCACACTTACTTGATACTAAGGCTCGATGCACACGAGCGATTTTCATGGCGAAGTTTGCTGCGAGCTCGCTGCGAAGTTTTCTCGCGCGCATGTAGTAGACTAAAAGATCAAATGGTGCGATTCACACGTAGGCGAAATCGCAGCGAATACGCCGAGTAGACGCCGCTAACCGCCGGCGCTCGCCGGGGACTGCTACTTCGCGACAATTTCGCGGCAATTCCTCGCTGAGCCTCGCTCTGCGGGTAAGCAGTACTTGTTAGAACATTGAGCAATTCACACGGCTCGCCCCGGTCGCTTGCGCTCGCGTCATTATCAGTAATGTGTATATAGTTTTTCTCCGGTAGTATTGGTAGGTAGGTTGGATATTAAAAATAATGGTACGATAAGTACGCCGCTGCCCATCTTCCACTTGAACCATCCATGCTAAAGTCGTAAACGTAATAAAAGTCCGTTGAACGCAATTTCTCTTAAATAAACTGGCTCGTGTGCACTGTAGAATGGGTATCGAAGGTATCGAGTATCGAAGTATCAAGTAAGTGCGTGGCGACAACGCCAGGTAAATATAAATAGGTATTATTGATTAATTATTGTTGGGCCGATCGGTGGCGGTTTATTTCATTTTATTAACAATATTGCCATATTTTACTTATAAAATATATTTAGTACCCATGAGCAGCCACTGGTGACATGGAAATTTGGGATTTAAAAAAGTATTCGAATAACGAGTAGTTTAGAGTAACAACTGAGTTTAGTGAGGAAAAGAATAGAGTTAGTGGCCACCTGCGGCTATTCCTTGATACACTATAAGTGGCAGACAATTGATCTACCGTATCTATTCCTCCTTTTGTCATATTGTAAAACATTATTATTTCCGGTTTATTTGTGTCCCTAGAATCGGGATCAATTGTGTTGTCATGATGGAGAGTTGATAAGAGGAAAACATTTCTATTTTTTTTTTGGAATATAAAAGACTAATGTTACGTCTGATTGAAATGCAAATTTGGAACTTCTTTCTTCTCGCTTTGTTGTGAGTAATTCGCCAGGAATTTCTCTTTTATTTTTTCTCAGCGTCCCTACTGAAGTAAGTTTATATTCTTTTAGTAACTTTATTACCAAGTCATAACTTGTAAACTAATTATCAAACGTTATGTTTCACCTTGTTCCCCTAATTGTTTCTACCAATCGCAGAACTATGTCAGCCAGTTTGTTGCTAAGGGCGTACGGACCTTCGGGCTGCTGACCTACATATGCTTCTAAATTTAGTATATAAAATGTTTTTGAGTCTACAAGTGCAAATACCTTGAGGCCATATTTAGCTGGCTTGTTTGGTATTTACTGCCGAAATCCGCACCTACCGCGGAAAGACTCAAGTTTTTCGTCTATTGTTAAATATTTCGAAGGTACATAAGCTACTTGAGAGTTTTCCAAAAACCGATCAAATATTGCCCGAATTAGAGCTAGTTTATCAATTTTAAGTCTTTCCTCCCGAGAATCTTTATTATCGAACCTCAGGCAGCTTAGTAGGAGCCTAAAACGCTTTAGGGACATCGTTGCTCTAAACATGTCTAAACCGGATTCATCGCTAGCCCAAAGCTCATCTAAGTTTAACCTACTAGCCCTAAAAAGACCACACATATTATATAGTAGTCCAATAAGGGCTTTCATTTCTAAAGCTGTTGTTTGTTGTACGATCGATTTGTCATTATAGTTTTCAGATTTCGTTTGAATTAACCGATTAGTACATTAACTATAGAGTCAATAATAAGTTCGTCTATAAAAATATTCCAACGATCAAAAGGGGTTTTGGCCTCTTTAGCAACACCTTTTGGTCCCGGAAGGTGGATAATAATATTTTCCTGACGTGTACGCACAGCCTTATTTCCTGGATTAGCTACCCATTTAGTTTTTTTGTCAACTCCCCATAAATGCCTTGACTTTACTTCAGGCGAAAACTCCTCGACAATGTCATCTTCTAATATTTCTTGCTCAGAATCAGACTCCTCAGAATGCTGGCTAATGTGGTCGTCAAACTCGCCCTCAGAGCCGGGTTCAATTGGCTCCTCATCAAGTATTTCGGGTACCTCTCATGAATTATCCGAAGTTTCCCAAAGCCTCAACAACTTTTCTTGCTCTTTTTCGTATGACCATCGAGCAGACTATCTACAAATGAAATTTAAGGTAAACAAAAAATATCAATGGAGTAATAATAATAATTATTATTATAGGTTTATAACATATTAATATTATACGTAATTATTATTATATTATATAATAATAATAATAATAATTTATATATAATATGTCGTACTTACCTCTAAAAGAATCAAAGAATTAAAGAAAAAAAATTACGAGAATGGTAAGTTGGGGTATGATATACCCCAAATCACTTTACTTGCGTCGATCAAAGCTCACACGCGACTGACGCACTCCAAAACATGTGGTTTCTATCACTTGACATTATATTTAAAGATACTTACGAGATGGCGCTACGTATTTTGCAACAGACAAAATTATAGAGATATTATGTAGGTTGGGGTATGATATACCCCACCTTACTAACAAAGGGTTAACTCTACTGCAAGAATGGACTACTTCTTCAACTTTAAAATGACTAAGCTCCTTGGTCTTTCCTGTTGCCCCATATGCCTATAACACTTGGACTTAAAAAATTACCAATCGAAGAATAATAGGTGCTTTTCAACCAAAGAAATCGTTGGTAACGGTCTACAAAAAGCTTTTCTTGCAATTAAAGTCAGAGAAGGATAAAGGTCCACGATCCAAGTAAGTGAGACAAGATGTCACCATGCGAGAGTATAAGGACAAGAGAGAGATCATTCATAGTTACTCGTTTTGTCTTTCCAGGCACTTCAAAGTATTCCTGGCTTCAAGTGCCTGGAAGTAAAATAACATTATTTTTACTGGTTAAGAAAACTTATTGCAAATTGATCCTGCCTACTGGCAAACTTATTTATCCAGATCTAATACAAAAATTTGGTATCTGGCAATTTTACCTTATAAGCATTTTAAAAAAAAAAGCAATAAAGTTAATAGTTTTTCTTTTCGAACAGTTCCAATTACTTCTGGCTAATTAACAAAATTAATCATAATACAATATACTAGAAAAAAATATTACTAGATCATTCAATAATATGTTCACTTTACCCTCATTTATAAATCTTTTTAATAACCTCCCTAAATGATAAAAAAAAACTGGTAAAAGGATGAATAAGGGTCCTAAGAGATCATCGTTAACTACCTCACTGGCAAAGTAATAGGCTTCCATCGTGGCATTTAAACCGACTACAAGCCGCCTTCAAATCCCACAGGAACAAGTGATAAATAGGACCCGATATACACTCGTTATTTGTGTATCGTTTCAGGCTGAATTCCTAATGGACCGTGCCGTTTTTATGCGGCTAGATGAACGAAGCTTTTTTATAAACGTCTGTCCTGCCAGACAAAAGAATATGGAAATATCCAGTTTTGAAAGAATCCAGTTCGTCGCAAGATATACTACGGTTTTACGTAAGCTCCTTAGAAAATTTTAATAAAAGTCGGGATGGCTGGCAGGCGAACGGCGAACGACCACGATTTAGTTGCCTCGCCACAAACTCATTAAATAAATAAATAACTAAATAAGGACTGAAAGGGTGTAGGGTTTGATTTAGGTGGGGAGCCAGTGCAAGAGGGTGGGTTTTTTTAACTTAATATTTAATTGGATAAATTGAGTTTTCTTGTGAAATTAAACTACTGATTAAAAAAGATAAATAAGATATGTCATTAAAGTTGACATAAAGGAAGATCCAATATTAATTTTATTATTCTAATTAACAATTTATTTGTAGACTAGTCAAAATTTTTATTAGAAAATGGACGTTAAAAGGTAACCAACTTTTTGATGGAACGGTGTCATTTTGAAATTTAAAGCACGTGTATCATTGAACTGTCCTTTTTACTTTCTCTTGTTGCGTTGCTCATATGAATAAAGTGTAATTATGTAATATATACCTTTAAGATTTGGTACCACCTTTAGATTAATTTCTAGAAAAATAATAAATTTCTTACTTTTTGTTATAATATTCTCGTTTTTAAACCAATTAACTAATATATACACCAAAACATATACACTTAAGTTACATTTCGACGTTAATATGATAGTTCTAAATGTCAAAATATGTGTCTAATAGGAGCTATCTTTGGAAAAAGGCAAGACATTACAACGTTTCTTGTGAAATTAAACTACTGGTTATTTATAGATGATTTTAAAACATATAGAAAATAAATTTAGTGTAGAAAGGTGACACAGAAGAATCAATTGGTACATCTAGAGTAATCACGTTAAAAAATCATGTAATTTCATACGAAGATCAATTACAAATCACAAGAGACAACTGTCATATAAGCAATTTTGATTTGTATCAATATATCTTTTAGTAATGTAACCAATTTAGAATTATAGGGCTTAAAATTACGTTTAGTAAGTAGAAATTTGTGTAGCGTTTTAACCATTCGTTTAGGTGTAAATTAAAATTATTGATGTACAAAAATAGCAAATTGATAATTAATGTCAGCTTTAAATATCGCGCCAATATTAATGAGAGCAGCTGATCTTCGTGGCGTTGTTATTGTTATACACTATATTTTTTCCAAGAACTATACAGAAGAATCAATTAAATATTATTAAAGATCCAAAGAAATCATTGACAAAATCATATTAAAATCCATTGCAAGTCCATGAGAAAAATTTGTATGTACAATACAGCATTGATGATAAGAAACAACTACAAAAAAAGAATATAGAAAAAAACGAGACAGAAAATAAGAAAATCTGATTAAAAATATAAAATACTACTGCTACTAAAAATATCTAATTTTAAAGAACTTAGGCCTATCAGTATTTTACTAGTAGTTTCAAAAATCTTGTAAAAGTATATATTTAATCATAAAATTTTATCATCAAATTGTATCATATGCCGATACGGAAATAAATAATTAAGGCATTTTCTTTGACACAAGGTTTAAGTTTGAGGTGCATGTGGAGAAAAAACTTGGTCTGGCACATCATAGATAAAAAAAGTTATATCATTTAAAGAAACATTTACCTTCGAAAACAACATATTATTTATGCAACATGATAGTTTTATCACTATTTGATTAAGGTGACGTCATTAAATTTTATTTAATGACGTTTTATTTTGACGAGTCATTTTTAGTTAATAATAAAACGTCTAATACATTCAAAAACACTTGTATGCATTTTTCTCATAACTCCCTCTTTAACCCTTTGAGGCCGGATTTATTTTTTTTTTTACTTTTGGTGAAAATGTTTGTTTTGCTCAATTAATTAAACATTATTTAATATGTTTTTAATATTAAATATTTTTTTTTGCATATGAGTTAGTTACAATGAGGTGTGCTCACTGTAAGGACACTAGGCAGATAAACAAAAAAAAAATTGGCAAAAACTAATTTTTTATTGCTAGAAAAATACATTGATTATAAAAAATTTATTTGCTATGATATTGACGGAAACAATTTTTCTTATCTGAAAGGCACAGGGCAACATCACACCTAAAAAAATAACAATAATTAACTATGTTTATTTATTTATTAATGTAATATCAACAGCTACCTTGTACAATGCCATCTTGATTTGTGAGGGTCCGCCTTGGTACTACAAAAAGCACATCTTCCAGGCTTGCCATATAGAGGCATGTGCGAGTCGTACCAAATTTCGTATGGTACAGTATGTTTGAAATGATTCACCGTTGCTGATGGCCAACCCCTTTTCGGTAAACCTTGTTCAGCTCACACAAGTCCTAGGCCCACTGAAAGTCGAAAAAGTTTTAGCGAAAGTTGCGCATTGGAATCCGTTATTTTTTGATACAATATAAATGCATTTACTAAGGATAAATCTATGAAATAGACAAAAATTCTATGCTACCACTTTTTCGACTTTTGGTCAGCCTCATAAACCTCATCTTCGGCGGAACCATTTTTTTTTTTGCGGGAAACCCATTGATTTTTGCATGAATCCTGATAATTAGTTAAAAATAGGACTGGCCTATTATCTATCTATTTCAAAAATGTCAACCCATTAGTGCTTACTCTCCAATCGAATTCACCCCTTGTTAACTGCTTGTCATCTAATAAATCTGTTGGTAGATTCTTTCGATCTTTTCTGACGGTACCGCAAGCGTAAATCAACTCAGTTTGCAGTTGTTTTTGCAGCTCGACCGAATTAAAATAATTGTCAAAATATATTTCGTACCCTTTTCCAACTAAGTCTCTCGTAAGGTCTCTAACAACTCTACCACCAAGAGACTTTTCGGTCATTTGACCTATTTTACCAGTGTAAATCTGAAATTGACAAACATATCCTGAATTTTTGGAACGAATCCAAACTTTATAGCCACATTTTACTGGTTTCTTTGGCATATACTGTTTTAAGGAGCTTCGTCCTTTGAATCGGATCATCGACTCATCAATAGCTTGATGTTGACTTGGTTTCAAAGCATTTTTATGTGTATCAGATAATACATCTAACAAAGGCCGTAATTTGTAAAGCTTATCAAAGTTTTGGTGATCACGGCCAGGCTATATAGAGCTGTCGTTTAGGTGCAGGTTGGCTAACATCCGTGAAAACCTGTCTATTGACATTATTGAACTTATGAATGGATCTCTCATTTCCAATCGTGAGAACCAGTAATCCTTGTAGCTGGGTAGCTTTTTTATGCCTATTATCAAATTTATTGCAATAAAACCCTTTATTTCCTCTACATTAGTAGGCGTAAATGCATGACTATTACCTCCGTTTCTTTACAAGGCATATAAGTTAGTTTGAAAAGCTATGTGGTCTAACAGATGCTCAGGGAATATATGCAAAAACATGTCGGTAGGGGTTTCTATATCGGTGGGCATGTTTGGTCCTATTTCTTCTCCAAATTCTTTTTAAAATTTCGAACAAAGTGTGAGTTGGAGTTAGTTCATATAGCTTTTTTGCGAATTTCCTGGGCTCGTATTAGTGACAAAGGTAGCTCATCCTCACTGCTCCATTCGGCTAAGTCAGCATCAGCGTCTTGGGACAAAGTATCATTCCTAAATATAATAGGCATATTTTCTATGTCAAACAAATCAATTGCTGGCGACCCCGCTGCCGTTGGGCCTACTATTTCTGCGTCCCCTTCAATCCTATCTTCACTAACATCTGCTAACTCGCTAATGTTGTCACAAGGAATTTCTTCCAAATAATCATACAGGTCATTGGAGTTGAGATTTATAAGCTTGTTATAAAATTTATCTGTAAATAAAAATAAAATCCTATAAAAAAACCGTTACAAAAATACTCATGAAATTTTGAGAAAATTATTTGCCTAAGAGACTGGTGTCACCGCCCTGAGCACACCATATATTTTCTATAAAACTAATACCTTTTTCTCAAAATTACATTCTAGCGATAACATAAATATCATCCTAGATATTTTATTTCTAATATAAAAGTAAATCTTACCACCCATGGTCCCAAAAACTGCTCTAACAACCAAAAAACAGGGAAACTTGTTACCACAACAATACCACGTGCGAACATTAATATGCAAACTGTCCAAATAATACTCGACTCTTATTGGCGCTTAAATTTAGAGGAGCGACACGCTTCGGCATACGTCATCAATGATATCTTCGCTGTAAGCACACCAGGACCGTCAGTAAAAATTAATTTGTAAGTGTCCTCACCGCAGGCACACTAGCACATAAAGGGTTAAATAATAATTTTATATTATGCGTGACTAACTGACGTAAGTTTTATTTATATAATCACCCTTTATATAAAATTAATAAAACCAAAATGGCATGTATCAACTATTTATATGCAGGTTCATCAGATTTTCTAAAGTCGTTCAGTTTTATTGCAATGAAAAAGAGAAACAATATTTGCATGAAGTAAAATCTTTATCACTACAAAAATTCTCAGAACATATTATTAATATATACTTGTTACATTTTAACATATAAGATGTTGACAAATACAAATTACTGACTGACATTTATTTTCTCATTGATTTTTTAAAGATTTTTTTAAATATTGTAATAATTGACCATTTATTAAACTTTGCTCAATTTAAAAAATGAAGTGCCTGGATGTTGCGCTTTACTAGTGTTTGTGTATGTTAATGTAAGATAATAATTAATGTGTATGCCTTTGAGGCTTCGTAGGGAGGCTCATGTGCTTGGCCGGGATTTTGACCTCATATTATTATTATTATTTTCATTAGGATTCCAATTAGTATTTAATTTGGGCTGCTTTACATAACTATGTAGCCTCTGCAGACTAATCAATCGGTTTTATTATAATCGCAGAGTCTACATTTAATTAAAACAGATATCTATTATTTTAATATACAGTTTGTTCAAATTGTGATGAATAAAAATTAATTTAATTTGATTTGAAATACGAATTGAAGAAACAAGATAAATGCGAAGTAACAGTATTTTCATATTGATTTTTTAATTATGACATATTGAACCATTTAATATTTTTGGATTTTTGGATTTATAGTAACACTTGGATGTAGAAATTACAGTTTTCCGATTTTAATTACATAAAAAAATTAATTTGGAAATCCTGAGGAATTGCTTAAGAATTTAAGATAATTACAGTTAAATTCAATACAACCTCTTGAGAAAAATTCCAATGTATACAGCGTTGGTAATAACAAACAAGAAGCAGATAAAAGACATAAGGAATAAGATACAAAAAAACATTATTAAATAAGAATAGAGAGAAACGAGACAGAAAATAAGAAGATCTGATTAAAACTATGGAACACAAATTAAAAAGATGAAATGAAATCCAGGTGCAGATAAAGAGAAAATAACTAATAAAAAAGGATTAAGACCTGAAGATGTTAAAAAGAGACAAATGAAAATAATGACCAAATTCAAAGCAACCGTATTTTCATGTTAATTATAAAAATTGATTTTCCAATAATTAAACCATTTAATATTTCGGATGTAGGAGTTACATCATATACAAATCAATTACAAGTCATAAAAAATAACCTTCATATAAACAGTAATGATTTGAATGATATTTTATTTTCCTGTATTTCCAAATTGAACGGTTTAGAAGTGGTGGACTTAAGACTTTGCTTGTGGGTAAAAATTATATTTTTTCTAAGGTTTATACAGAAGAATCAAATAAAAGTACAAAGGAGTCACTGAAAAATTTCTCAAAATTCACATAAAAACTCAATACAAAACCTTTAGATAAAATCTAATATATTTAGCGTTGGTCATAAAAAATAGAGATGGAGACAAGAAACAGAAAAAAAAAACATAAAGAATGCGGTACAAAATTTAAAAAAATTATAAATGAAAAGAAATATACAGAAAAACGAGACAAAAAAGAATCTAAGTAAACTATAAGACATATTTTACAGAGAGCAAACTAAATACTAATTCAGAGAATGAAAAAATGACTATTAATTAAAAAACAAATTTCTAAATCAAACACAAAGAAAAAATATTGAAAAGACAAGGAATGGTAATGACCAAATACGAAATAACAGTGTTTTTATTTGAATTATAAACATTGATTTTTCAATTAATATAAATAGAACCATTTATTATTTTAGGTAATATTTGGGATGTAGGAATTAATTTTTTCTAGTTTCAACTACACTACTAAGAATCAATTACATAATATGATTAGAAATAACTATCATATAAAGAGTAATGCTTTAAACTATATATTACAGTAATGCTACATTAAATTAATTATTGAGCTTACGTTAGATAGGAAGAAATTAATTTTTTTAAGATATACAGATCGTGTTATCGTGAGCTACGTATTACCCAAAATAATGACAACACCGCTTGGTTGCAGCTTGCAGGCGGCGGAATTTTTCGTTTTTATTTTTTGAACCGGGAATCAGCAGACCTCACTTTGCTGTGTCACTGCACGTTGCAATAATAATTTTTGAGGGTTATTTTTGTGTTTTTTTTACTATGGCTGTTTATACCCCATCCGAAAAAGTTCAACTTTTTCAAGGTTTTATGGAGGCAATTCGGCAGTACAATGTAGAGATTTGTTTTCAGTGACATTTGAGAATAGACCGATTCCTTGTGCAAAAACGGTTTTAAATGAGGTTACAAATTTTGAGACATCTTTTTGTCTTCAAGATTGTAAAAAATGTCACACAAAACGTCAAAAACCACCTGTTGAAGTGGTCCAGGATATAGAACGGCGGGAAGAAATGGCTTGCAGTACCCTAGAACTTAATTCGACACGGTCCACTGGAAGTGTTGGAGAGGAACTGGGAATGAGCAATAAAACTGTTGCTCGTATCTGGAAAAAATATGGGTACAAATGTTTCAAGTATTCAAAAACTCAGGATATATTTCCTGAAGACCAGTGGCGAAGAATAGAATTTTGTGAAATCATGATGGAAAAGGCAAATGAAAACGAATATTTAAAAAAAAATATTTTGTGTTCTGGTGAGTCTTCTTTTCCATTACATAACAAACATAATCCTTCCATTGTTCGTTATTGGTCTCAGGAAAATGAGCACAGAAGTTTTCCGTTTCGTACCCAGTATCCTCAAAAATTGAATGTTTGGGCAGGTATTTTGGGTGACAATGATATAGGGCCATTTTTTATTGATGGCACGTTAAACGCCCAAAATTACCTTGAGTTGCTGCACAACCAAGTTCTTCCTGCCATTCAAATCCTACCTGATGTAGATCTGGGATCGGTTTATTTTCAGCAAGATGGCTGTCCTGCTCATAACGCGGCTAGGATAAAAGAATTTTTAACAACTACTTTTCCTAACCGCCTTATTAGTGGGACTGGCGATATTTAATGGCCTCCTAGATCTTCAGATTTGTCTCCAAATGACTTTTATCTGTGGGGTTTCCTTAAGCAGACCATTTACAAGCATGAATTTGTTAGGCCAACAAATTTAGAGGAGTTGCGAAATAAAATTTTCGAAGGTGCCAATTCCATTTTACCTGAAACTCTTTTGGAGGTGCGAAATAGCTTTTACGATAGGCTAAGTTTTTGTTTAGCGAAAGAAGGCGGTTTATTTGAGCCTTTTATTTAAAAAATGATATGTTGTTAAGTTTGTTTATTAGAGTTTTATTTCTGATTTTTATTATATTTTTATCAGAATTGATATTTTTTTATTAGAATAACGCTTTAATTTTCATTATGCAAAACATAGCATAATAAACATTTAAAGATTACAATTCTATGCGGGTTTTACACATTGTCATGTCTGTAAAACCCGCATTAGAATAAATATTTAAAAAATGCCTGGATTTTCGCGTAATATTTTGGGACATTTTGTCGCCAAACGACACAGCTCCCACGAAAGTCAGATGCTTACTAATCCCGTCCTCGGGCCGGCCGGGGCGGTGCTCTGTCGCAGGCACTCGTACACGCGCGACGTTGCAAAATTTCGCCTCTATGCGGTTTCCTATAAGTAATGAACGAAAACACGATCTGTATATAAAAGAATAATTGAAAAGGCTGAAGTAGTCCTTAAAAAAATTCCATAAAATTTACATTTAAAGATTAATTCGAAAACTTATTTAATATGAAAATGATGAAATACGAATTAAAGAGAAAAAATAAAATCCCAATACCGAGAATAAAAAAGTGTTTAATTAATTTTAGAACAGATTTTAAAAAGAAATAAGAAGAAAAATTTTTAGGAAGAGACAAAGAGACAAATAACCCACTTTATAGCAACAGTATGTGAATTTAAATTATAAAAATTAATTTTAAATAATAACACAATAAACCGTTGATTAATTTTGGGTTTGTGGTAATATTTAGGATAGAGGAATTACATTTTTCTAGGATGTACAGGGTGTCCCATTTTGGGTACTTTTGCGGGGTATCTCCGTTATTTTTAACGTTAGCGTGATGTGGTTTTCGCAACAGTGTTGTACTTTTTCGTGAAAATAACGATGCCGTTAACAAAAATTCCAAAGCCCTCTTAGTTTTTAAGATATAGGCCATTTCTGAAAATTCGACATTTTGGGACCCCCCTTGTATTTCGGTTATTCTTTAACTCATCGAATATGTAAAAAAACAGTTTTATAGATTTTTTTCCGTAGAATGCAGTGGCGTAGATTATATTTTTTTAGTATTTACTGTTTTTGAGTTATAAGCCAAACTTATGTTTTTTTTAATCGAACACCCTATATATATATGCACTAATAAATTTGTCTTCTTTTTACCTTTTCAAAAATATATAACTGTATGCACTTTCTTTAAGAAACATACAAATAAATGACAATTTTCTAAAATTAAGGACATAAATTTATTAGTAGGCCATGAATAACAATAACAAAGATAAAACTTAGACAAATCACTAACAAAGAATTGAATTCATTGCAAATACATTGGATGCAATCAAAATATACCTATTGAGACAAAAGCATATTATTAAAAAAATACACTACAACAGTATAGCTTCAATTTCTACAACGTAAGCTTATTTTGTAGCATAAAGCAACAAAACAAAAAACTCAACTGTATTTAACAAAAAGAAAAAAAAATAAAGCTAATGTTCAAAATGATGACCATTCTCTCGAATGCAAAATTGGCACATTTTTGTGATTCTTTCAATGGCATTAAATAGAACCATTGGTCTCCTTCGCAGATTTTGAAAGGCTAAGTTAATTGCCTCTCGAAGTTCGGCAATTCCATCATAACGTGTTTTATACACTTCATTTTGTAGATACCCCCATAAAAAAAAATCCAAAATTGAAAGATCTGGAGATCGTGGGGGCCATCTTACAGGTCCATTGGTACCTATCCATCTTTGCGGAAAATTATTCTCAAGAAATTTCCTTACGAGCCTTGAATTATGACTAGGAGCACCATCTTGTTGTAAGTAAATTGCATTATATTGTGCTAGGAATAACTTCCTCGAGGATCTCTAGGTATCTACGTGCTGTGTAAGACCTTCTTCAAAAATCCGATAAATTATTTTTCTGCCCAAAATAAAATAAGACACTCCAACTCCAAAACGTCCCTGTTGTGCCCTTTCGAACAATAAATACTGATTTTCTGTTTTCCAACTCCTGGTATTGTGACGATTCAAAATACCCGCACTTGAAAAAAAAACATTTATCTGACCAAATAACAAGTCTGCCGAACAAATCATTAGCTTCGATTTGTTGTAGATACCACCGGCAAAACAGTGCTCGGCGCTCAGCATCGCTAGGATGCAACTGTTGCACAATACTAAATTTATACGGATGATACTTGTATTTTTTTAGGATCCTTTGAGCATTAGTTTTTGACACACCCATATCTTTTTCAATTTTTCTGCATAAGGACGAAGGTGTTGCTTCAATATATCCCAAAACATCTATTTCTTTTCTTTCCCTATTCTCCTTGTTATAGGTTTTCGGACGCGGGCGAACAAAGGTTCCGTGTTCAACTAAATTTGCTTTTAAGCGAGCAAATATCTCAATAAAGGGTTGTCGCCTCTCTGGATATCTAACAAACACCAACTTGACTTTTCTTAAGTCAAAAAATATTTGACTTAAGAAACCGTAAAATATAAATATTTGACATTTAGTTGACTTTTGTTTTGTTATCAACAGGAGTCATGGCCTACTAATAAATTTATGTCCTTAATTTTAGAAAATTGTCATTTATTTGTATGTTTCTTAAAAAAAAGTGCATACCATATATTTTTGAAAAGGTAAAAAGAAGACAAATTTATTAGTGCATATATAAACAGGGTGTTCCATTAAAAAAAACATAAGTTTGGCTTATAACTCAAAAACAGTAAATATTAAAAAAAAATAATCTACGCCGCCACTACATTCTACGAAACAAAATCTATAAAACGGTTTTTTTACATATTCGATAAGTTTAAGAATAACCGAAATACAAGGGGAGTCCCAAAATGTCGAATTTTAAAAAATGGCCTATATCTTAAAAACTAAGAGGGCTTTGGATTTTTTGTTAACGGCATCGTTATTTTCACGAAAAAGTAGCATACTGTCGCGAAAACCGCATCACGCTAACATTAAAAATAACGGAGATACCCCGTAAAGTAACCGAAATGGGACACCCTGTACACGGAAAAATCAATTAAAAATATAAAGAAACTACTCTAGAATTTCTAAAAGTTTGTATGAAAATCAAATCATTAAGATTAACTCGTTTATCAAAAAATATATTTTTTAGGAATTATATAAAAGAATCAATCAGAAACCTAAAAAAATCATTTAAAATTTTAAGACAATTCACTTAAGATTAAATAAATTATCAGAAATAAATGTCATATACAGCATTTTAATTTGAATCTGAGAACTTCATTTTTTAGAAGCACCAGCTTGAACAATTTTCAATTTTTTTTGGGTGAAAAAAATTTAAAAATTACGAAAAATTCATAAAAATTTACTGATTTAAACATGCTTTTTGTTCTTATTGGCGTTAAAAGACTTATCGACAAATTTAAAAATCAATCGATAAAAGTATACTAACCCTCATTATTCCCGTTGCCTATATGGATAACTTCTTTCAAAAATAGAAACATTAAAAAGCTGGAAGTACTAAAAAATTTCTATTATTAATAAGTAAACATTAAATAGCGTATTTATATGCAAGTTACCATAAAATTTTCCAAGTAAACTCCCCACGATAGCAAAAGTTTTTGTTGCACCACCATAAAACCTTTATCTGCAAAACTAACGAAAGCCTTTAAACAACATTCACTCTAAAATAGCAGTTTAACTCTTTAATTATATGTCGTGACGTTCTAAAGTTTCCTAACTTATATTTTAAAGGTTTAATATAAAAACTTTGTAGTTTCCGCAGTGAAACTGGTAAATTAGTGATTACTGGGAGGACTTCTTTTAGTCAACATCTATTTGAAAATGTATGAGTATATAAATAATAGTTAAAACTTTCCCGATACTTCGGATGTGGCATAAACGCAAAAGTTCGGAAAAAAGCTCTTAAATTGTGCCCAGCCAGCGAGAAAGCTACGGGTGACTGGCATCTATTTGCCAAAGGGTGATTTTCCGCTTAAAATAGTGTTTTGTGTCGTTCAGAACAATCCCAACGTGAAAGTAAATCAGACGCAGACAAAAATAGAAGAAAATCTTAAAACCCGAGTAAATAGGGTGGGGAACATCGTGAAACATTTAGTGCTGGGCTGTTGGCCACACCACTGGTTCCTATTTATTTTCGATTGTATCTAGTGGGAAATCAGGCCGAAAAGTCTTTGTTTTCCCGATAATTTAGTGTTTTTTTTAGGATTTTAATGGAAAAAGAATCCCACTATAAATCCCCTTTATTTTGCAAGATTTATTGGACATGAAATGGCGAAAGAGCCAGGATGAAAGAAACTAAGTTTCGGTATGGTTCTGTGAGTATCTCAGATATAGTAGGAGGTTCTAACTTAAACCACTGAAAACAAATAATATTTTTAAGACCTCTGAATAAAAATTGTTTATGTGAAACCAGGTAATTAATCGTAATTTGTATGTAGATTTATATTTCTCTCTTATAAAAAACAAATGGTAAATAAAGAGAAATAAGAAAATTATAATTTCTTAAGTTAAGGTTGCTTTGGTCAGTCTCTGAAAATTCCTATTTTGTGTAGATTATTGTGCCTAAGAATCTTTTTTGTGATACTTGTTTGAGAATAACTTTTTTCCTTTAAATAAATTTATTAAATGAATTTCTTGCCCTTAATAAAAAATGCCAAAAGGTCGTTTTATAACCTAATGATCAGTACCTACAAACTTCTGATCCATTCAGCATTGCGTGTACAATTTTCGCAAGGCGATTTAGGAACTGAGCTGATTAAACATAAGACTGTGTGCTATACATCAGATGTTCTTGGTACCAGACACTAGTAAAAACTCTATATTTAATTACATAGTTAGAAAAATGCTTTCACCATTTAGTGTAGATTATTGTGTCTAAAAAACTTATTTATAAGGCTTGCGTAAGGGTTATTTTATGCTTTATATGTATTTATTATAGAAAATTCAAAATCCACAATTACCAACCTTCCAATAATGTCTTTTCATACACTCATGGCACATTCACCATCCTGAACATAATTCTTTATTTATAGGTAATGCACATCTACTCGATATAATGGTAATAGATTAAATTCTCTTCTGCATTAAGAACGATATACTTAATAGCACCTAAGGTTTATACCCAGAAGGGTTAAAGATTTTTAAGCTGAAATTAGTGGTTTATGTCGTGTATATATGTCAAATGTCAAAAAGTGTCTGTAGAATAATTTAAGCTAAAGCTATAATCTACAGTCTATGACCTCTTCACCGTTTTATGTATAAAGTAAACAACGTCTTTTTGAAAAAATGTATATTTGCTCTCGATGTGCCAATGCTAATCAATGAGGGAAATCTGTTCTTAATGATTGAGAGTGCCATTACCTAATACTTCAATAATTTCTGCACATTAATGACGCCTTCACCATTTTGTGTATAATAATAGGTCTTATAAGAGAGAAGATTAGAGAGACAAGTTACATATGGTGTGTTTATATCACAATGTCTTATTGATTAAATATCCACCATACTTACATAATAAAGTTTGATTCCGAACTGACATCCATAATATAAGCTTAAGGTTTAAGGGTAAGCTAACAATTCCAGTGCATTTTACTTCCCTGTTCGAACGATCATATCCTATTGCGAAATGTCTAAATGATTTTCCTACAGTTGTACTTACTGTCTCCAGTTACTTTCAAAAAAACTGTGATTAACACTTAAGATTAAGTTAAGGTTAGTTGAAAAGTTGTTAGATTTATAATCTGACAAACTGAACCTCGCTTTTTTGAATATTCACTTTTTTTTTGATTTGTCAATCTATAATTTAAAATGTAAATATACAAATAAAGTCCTTATTATTATCATAAAAAAATCGATTACATGAAGGCCCTGTAGAATAATTTATAAAAAAAAATATTTTTTCAAAAAAAAATTCTTAACGATTCCTACGTCTATGACCCTATGGTGCATCGGCCATATTGTGTATAATAAAATATTTTTCAAAAAAAATTACATTGCATTGAAATTATTATTACTGACTCTCTAATCATTGCTGAAATTAAAATGATAGTGCTTTCACCATTTTATATATAACAATTTGTCTTTGAAAAAAATGGCGTTAATAAAATGTACACTGTGTCCCATTTTGGATGAGACTGCAGGGTATCTCTGTCATTTTTTAAGATAGAGCTTTGCGGTTTTCGCGACCCTGTATCACTTTTTTGTAAAACTTTTAAAGCCACAAACAGAAATATTCTAACTACTTTTGTTCCTGAAATACAGGGTGAAAACGAAAATGTTCACTTTTGGAGATGTTATTATTTCTCAGGCCCTGTATAAGATAGAATAAAATGAAAACTTCTTATAATAGATATTTTTACATAAAAGTCAGTGGCGTATTTAATTTTTTTTCTAATGCACTGTTTTTAAGATTGGGTTTGTTGTTTTTTAACTTGGTATTTTTTAAATGGAACACCCTGTATATTTTAACGTCAAATTTTTGCATTTTTTTTTCTGAATATATTGATGTATATTCTTTAGTAAATTTTAGCTTCAAAAATCAGAAAAATCCATATTTATTTTTGTTTTTAATAGTAGGCCATGAATTCTTACACACATGCATTTAATTATTACTTTTTTAAAACGCCATGTGATTTAAACCTGTTTATTTAACTATATTGTAAACATTAACTTAAAATATAAATATAAACATAAAAATTGTAAAAACAAAAAAAATATATCGGACCAGGTTTAACATTAAAAACTAATTAGTAATTACAAGAATCAAATTAGAAAATTAATTACAAAAACCAAAAAAAAACAACAAATATAAATTTAATAAAACTGTTCAAACTGCTGTCCATTTTATCTTATACAAAAACCACATACAGTCTGTATTCATCTTAAGGCATTTAAAATTATAAAGGGTTGCCTTTGTAAGTGCATACATTTTATTTTTTAAGTACGACCATACAAAAAAGTCCAAAACACTTAAGTCCGGTGACCTCGGGGGCCATCTGATTGACCCGTGTGTGCCAATCCAACGTCTATCAAAATGGGCACTTAAATATTCTCTAACTACCCTTGAATTATGAGCGGGCGCTTCATCTTGCTGGAAATATATTTGATGTCAATATTTAAAAGGTATGTCCTCCAGCAACTCTGGCAAGTTATTTTGCAATATATTTAGATATCGTTGGGCAGTTAAGCTACCCTCAAAAATTGTATATACAATTTTAGTGCCCAATACAAAACAGGAAACACTAAAACCAAATCGGCCTTGTTGCTGTCGTTCAAAAGTAATATGTTGGTTTTCTTGATACCAATGTCTGGTATTTTGCCTATTAAATATGCCACTACTGCTTATATGGGATTCGTCAGACCATATTACCTTTTTTACAAAATCCGGATCTTCATTAGTTTTGGTTAAAAACCAATTAGAAAATTCCATTCGTTTAAATGGATCGTCAGGATGCAATTCTTGAATAATATTTATCTTATACGGTTTAAATTTATGCTTTTTTAAAATTTTTTGCACTTTTGTTTTGAAAACTCCTATCTCTTCCTCTATCTTTCTACAGGAAATTTGGGGTCTTGCTTCCACACACGCTAAAACATTAATTTTGCCAGCTTCATTTCTATCAACATGGGGTTGCCTAGGTTTTGAATAGCAGCCATAATTTAAAAGATTAGATTTTAACCGGAATACCGTAGCCCGAGATGGCTGACGTCTTTCTGGAAACCTAATAAGATCTTTTTTTATTTTTTGAATTTTGTAACAGAATAAAATAAGCTAGAGCTTTAACTATTTAAATATAATTGCTGCGCCGCTTCGACATTTTCGTTAGAAAGGTTTAAACATTATATAATATCATACTTTTCAAAATTTTGGAATTCCATATTTTCACCGTCAGCCAGCATTATTGATATGTATTGAGTCTGTTTGTGACTTAGTTTCCATGAATGCAATAAACAAAACGTTTTTTTATGCATGTATCAAAGAATTCATGGCCTACTATTAAAAACAAAAATAAATATGGATTTTTCTGATTTTTGAAGCTAAAATTTACTAAAGAATAGGTTGTGATACATCAATGTATTCAAAAAAAAAATGCAAAAATTTGACGTTAAAATATACAGGGTGTTCGATTTAAAAAATACCAAGTTCGTGCCCAATCTTAAAAACAGTGCATTGGGAAAAAAAATTAAATACGCCACTGACTTTTATGTAAAAATATCTATTATAAGCAGTTTTCATCTTTATTCTATCTTATACAGGGCCTGAGAAATAATAACATCTCCAAAAGTGAACATTTTCGTTTTCGCCCTGTATTTCAGGAACAAAAGTAGTTAGAATATTTCTGTTTGTGGCTTTAAAAGTTTTACGAAAAAGTGATACAGGGTCACGAAAACCGCAAAGCTCTATCTTAAAAAATGACAGAGATACCCTGCAGTCTCATCCAAAATGGTAAAGACAGTGTACTGTAGATCAGTTCATAAGCTAACAATATTTTTCAAAAAAAAAAAACACTGTATTGGGTCTGGATGTTCTTAAGACTAAATTTCCAAATAAAATAATTTTCCAAAAAAAAGGTTAATGTGTCAATAAGGTTAGGTTGGGAATAGAGGCAATTGCTTTAAAATAGCTGGAAGCAATATTCGACGGCTTCACCTTTGTGTGTAGAATTAAAATCGTAATTTGTATGTAGATTTATATTTCTTTCTTATTTAAAATTTGTGGTGAATAAATGGTCTTTATTTTTACCGATAATTTACTGTTTTTTTAAGTTTTCAATGAAAAAAGCCTCCCATTATAAGTCCCATTTATTTTGTAGGTTTTATTGCATATAAACTGGCGAGAGAGCCACTATAATTTTTTTTTTATTTTACAGGACTTCTTGCACATGAAATAAGGAAATATCTTAAATATAGTACGGGGCCTTACGTTCAACTAGTGAAAAAAATGGATATTTTTGGGACCTTTGAATAAAAGTTGTTTACATTGAAGCCGAAAATTATTCGTAATTGATTTGTACGTAGATTTTTATTTCCCCCTAAATAAAAATTAATGCTAAATAAACAAAAATGAGCAAATTACATTTTATTAAGTTAAGGTTGCTTTAATCAGTCTCCGAAAATTCCTGATAGACATCTTGCCCCACGATCTAAGAATTCCTTATAAAATAAATTAGCAATTTATTAGGGTATGGAACATAAGACTACGTATTATGCATCAGATATTCTCAAGACCAGATGCTAATGGAAGCCTCACAAATTATCTTTAAAACATGACAAAGATTTCGTTCTTGTAATACAACGGTCACTGTCTACACATTTAAGGCGCTTTGACCATTATGCGTATTTTAGATAATTGGCAAGGCGCTTTTACTTTTTAAAGTAGATTATTGTGTCTAAAAATCTTCTTTGTGATACTTGTTTGAGGGTAACTTTTTTGCTTTAATTACATTTATTAAACAAAAATAATTTAATAATGAAATTAAGAACTTCTTGCTCTTGATAAAAAAGGTCGTTTCATAACTTAATGATCCCTACCTACAAAGTTCTGATGCATTCACCATTGTATGTACAATTTTCGCAAGGCGACTTAGGAACTGAGGTTATTGAACATGAGACTATACATCAGATGTTCTTGGCACCAGACACTAGTAAAAACGTTATATTTAATTAAATAGTTGCAAAAACGCTTTCACCATTTTGTGTAGATTGTGTATAAAAAACCTATTTATAAGGTTTTTATAATGGTAATTTTATGCTTTAAATCTATTTATTATAGAAAATTGAAAATCCCCAATTACTACCCTCCAATAATTTCTTATCATACATTTATGGCGCATTCACCACTCTGAACGTAATTCTGTATTTAAAGGTAATATCTACTTGATATATTTGGTAAAAGTTTAAGTTTTTTTTTACATTAGGAATAATATACTCAAAACTATCTAAGGTTACACATAGGACGGTTTAAGATTTTTAAGCTAAAATTAATGGTTTATATCGTGAGGTAATGTCAAAAAGGGACTGTAGAATAATTTAAGCTAAAGCTATAGTCTACAGATCCATGACCTCTTCACCATTTATTCTATAAAGTAAACATCGTGTTTTTGAAAAAATGTATATTGGCTCTCGATTTAACCTATAGTGTCAATGCAAATCAATGAGGAAAATCTGGTCTTAATGATTAAGAGTACCATTACCTGATGCTTCAATAATTTCTGCACGTAAATTACACTTTCATCGTTTTGTGTGTAATAAAATAATAGGTCATATAAAAAATCATTTTTCAGAAAAAGGCATCGCATTAAAATTATTACTTACTCTCTAATCATTGATGACATTAAATTGATGGTGCTTTCACTATTTTATCTATAATAATTTGTCTTTAAAATAAATTTCGATATTAAATTGTACTGTAGAACAATTCATAAGCTAAAGATATTTCTCAAAAACCACACTGTATTGGGTCCGGATGTTCTTGAGAGTAAATTTCCAAATAAGAAGGTAAGGAACTGTAAGGAATATTTGACGGCTTCACCTTTGTGTGTACAATTAAAATCATATTTTGTAGGGAGATTTATATTTCTTTCTTACAAAAAATTAATAGTGAATAAAAGGGCATTTTTTTGGCTAGTTTTTTTTAAGTTTTCGATGGAAAAAGACTCCCATTATAAATAAAATTATTTTGTAGGTTTTAATGTACATAAAATGGCGAGAGAGCCAGGATAAAAGCAACTATATTTCAGTGTGGTACTGTAACTATCTGACATATGTTAGGGAGTCCTATGTTCAAGGAATGAATATTTTTGAGAGCTCTAAAATACCTCTCTTTTAAAAGAAAGACCTCTCTTCTTAAAAAAAAATGATTAAGAGAGAGCAGGTTATTATTCGTAATTAATTTGTAAGTAGATTTATATTTTTCTTTTATAAAAAAGTAATGGTAATTAAAGGGTCTTGATTCCTTCTGATAATATAGTATTCTTATTACGTTTGCATGGCAAAGAAAAACCACTATAATTTCTTTTTGTTTGACAGCTCTTAATTTAACCTGTTTAAAGTGTCAATGCAAATCAATGAGGGAAATCTGGTCTTAATGATTAAGAGTACCATTACCTGATACTTCAATAATTTCTGCACCTAAATGACGCCTTCACCGTTTTGTGTGTAATAATAGGTCTTATAAAAAATCAATTACATGAACGCAGTGTAGAATAATTTATATGAAAAAATATTTAGAATCAAAATTATTATTATTATTACTCTCTAATCATTGCTGACATTAAATTGATGGATAACTGGAAGCAATATTCGGCGGCTTCACCTTTGTGTGTACAATATTAAAATCGTAATTTGTATGTAGATTTTTATATCTTTCTTATAAAAAATTAATGGTGAATAAAAGGTCTTTATTTTTTCTAATAATTTGCTGTTTTTTTAAGGCTTCTAATGAAAAAAGACTCCCATTATAAATCCCATTTAAAATAAATAGGTTTTAATGCACATGAAATGGCGAGAGAGCCAGGATGAACGCAACTAAGTTTCAGTACGGTACTGTGAGTACCTGAAATATAGTGAAAAAGGGGGTCCTATGTTCAACCAGTGAACAGGAATAAATATTTTTGAGACCTCTAAATAAAAATTGATTATGTGAGAGCAGGTTTATAGTTTTCTGTTAGAAAAAATTAATGGTAATTAGGGTTCTTTATTTTTTTCGATAATAATTAGTGTTTTTATTAAGTTTGAATGGTAAAGGAAACTCTTTATCTTACAGGACTTATTGCACATGAAATAGGGAAATATCTGAATTATAGTACGGAGTTTTTCGTTCAACTAGTGAAAAAAAAAATATTTGGGACCTTTAAACAAAAGTTGTTGATGTGGGAGTCATATGTGATTCGTAATTGAAAAATATAAAATAATAGAAATAAAGGGTGAATAAAGAGAAATAAGCAAATTATAACTTTTTAAGTTAAGGTTGCTTTAGTCAGTCTCCGAAAATTCCTGATAGAAATCTTGCCCGACTATCTAAGAGCTCTGAAGACTTCTTTGTAAGATTTACATGGGAGTCAATTACAAATTACTACTAATTTACTTGTAAATAAAATATTTTATGTATGTATGCAGTATTGGTGGTGTTACACGTTTTATCGAAAAAGAGATTAAAAAAAGATTTTTATACGGAATTATTGAGAAAATAATATCTACTTTTTCTTGGCTTAAAAACTCTTTTATTAGTATTTTAATAACTCACGCTGCATATCATGAAAATTCCTAAAAGATTTTTTTTTCGTAATAAAAAAAATTGAAAACAAAGTAAGAAAAAATAGAGCAATTCTAATAAAACATATATTTCCCCCTTATCAGAATAAAGTGAAAGAGAAATCCAAGACGTCCTTCAATGTATGCTGAAAAAAAGGCTTTTCTTAACCATGAACTAAACATCGTGATACTATGGAAAAGTGGAAGTTACTGAGAAAAATAGAAATTTGTAAGTCCAAAAACTCTACATTACCTGAGAATTTATCAAAAAACTTAAATGACGCAAATTCACATTTTTCCAATATTTCTGTCAAGCCACTTAACATCGATACAGGGCTTCTTAATTATTACCGTAATAATAGTCTAACGCATAATTAATTTAAGTTTAATGTTCAGTCACAAAATACCGTCGTGAAAATTTTAGGAAAATTTAAGTCAAAAGCAATTGGTCGTCATAATTTAAACTTGGAGCTTATATTGCTTTGTTGTCCATTTATTATACCACATATTACTCACTTGATAAATTCATGCATGGCATCAAATATATTTTCGACCTGTTGGAAACTAGCTAATATATACTTCCATTGCCCAAAGTAAGAAATCCAAAAGAAATTAGCGACTCACGTTCAATTTCGATTCTGCCTATATTATCAGAGGTTCTAGAGAAATGTCTTAAGCAGCAAATTACGTTGTTTTTAAACAGCAATTCTATTGTTCCTCTAAAGCAGTCTGAATTTCGTTCTAATCATAGCTGTGCGACCGCTCTATGCGATGTGATGGATAATATTATTCGATCTTTAGATGAAAACCAATCCGTTGAACTAGTGATACTGGATTATATCGAAGCTTTCGATATGCTTAACTACGAGCTTTTATTGTCGATACTTGGCCTTGTAGGATTTTCTAATGCTGCAATGAAACTCATGGACAGCTTTATCACACATCGAAAGCAAAGAGTTTGTTTAAATGACAATTTTTCGGAACACATGGCTGTAATTATGGGAGTTTCTCAGGGCAGTGTTCTTGGTCCTCTTCTTTTTGTTTTATTTATACGTGCGTTTTGTTTAAATGTTTAAAATATACTAAACATCATAGTTATGCTGATGATACTCAGTTGATGTTATCTTTTGATTCGTCGACTTTGGGCAATGCTGGTGACTGTTTAAATGAAAACTTGTCAAGTCTATATAACTTATCTGTAAAACATGGCTTACACTGTTGCGATGTTATTTGAATCGCTAACTGTAGAAAGGAGACATCTCCAATTTCTTAGGAAATTCATATTTTCATATATTTAGATTTCATTACCTTAAATACATCGTTTACTGCATAAACGGGACATACGACATTGTCACAACATTTACTCGATAGCATTATAATTCTCGCTAACCGCAGAAAGGGGATATATCCTGGAGAAGTAACCATTCTGCGGTAAATTATTGACTTCGGTTCTTTTCGTGCAGTTTCGTACACCAATACAAAAGACCAGGTAATATAATCACTAAAATGCAATAGAGATTCGGGGACCTATTTTAATGTTCCGCTCTGATTTATTTTGGTTTTTGCTGGCTGAGAAATAAAAAACGCAGTCATTTAGTTCTGTTTAGAATTTCATAGAAACAAGGAAACAACACGTGCTTATTTCATTTACAATTTCATTTTATTTAAGTTGAATAGAAAAAATGAGTTCGAGTTCAGAATCTGAAGATATCCCAAAAAAACAAAAAATAGGTGTTGTGAACACTGAGAAATAAAAAAGAAATTATATTAAAAGGGCAAAACTGCAAGGCGTCCAACATGTAAATTATTCCGGAAAATGCATTCCTGCCAAATAGGTTGCGGGTGATTTATGGTAAGTCTGGGTTTTTTTTAAATCATCGTTAGGCAAACTAGTTTATCCTTTTAGTTGTTACAAGAAATGTTTAAGTGGACTGACTGAAGAAGAAAAACAAAGTATGTTTAATTTGTTTTGTAATTTGCAAACAAAAGACTTACAAGATATGCATTTACAAGGACTCTTAGAAATACATTCCATTTCACGAAAAAGGGGTAGCATAGACGCTTCTAATAGTAAACCAAAGTCTTTAAGTGTCAAATATTTTATTCTTAATGTTTCAAGTAGAATACAGACTTGTAAAAGAGCATTTCTATCAATTTATGGAATCTCTAAGAAGCGATGCGAACGTATTGTTTTTCTCCTAAAAAATCACAAAACCCCTCAGGATATGCGCGGTAAAAATGTAAGTGGAAATGCAATAAAAGGATCGGTTATTGCAAATATCCGGAACCACATTGAATCCTATCCGGTAAAAATATCGCATTATACGAGCCAAGAAATTCGTTATCTAGATTGCAAATTATCAGTAAAGACAATGTTTGAGATGTTTAGAGAAAAACACCCAACTGATAAAATTTCTTACAAATTTTTTTGGTCCTATTTTAAAGAAAATTATAACTTAAAATTTGGTAGACCAGCAAAAGACACTTGCAGTACCTGCGAGGAACTTAATGCTAAAATAAAGAGTGACTGTCTTAACGATAATGCAAAAAGAGTAGCAGTTGCTGAGCTAATGGTCCACAAGAGACGAAGCAAGAAGTTTTATACTGCTCTAGATTCGGTAAAAAAGCGCTGTACTGAAGATGGTACCTTAGGTTTTTGCATTGATTTCATGGCGAATGTATCGCTACCACAACTTCCGGTTCAAGATCTGTACTACTTTCGACAGCTCACTGTTTGTACTTTTGGGATACATAATTTAGGATCAAATAATATTGCTTATTATGTCTACCATGAAGGGAAGGCGGGCAAAGGTGCAAATGACGTATGCTCTTTTCAGAAGCATTACTTAAATCAGCAAAGCTTGCAAAAGTATAAAACTCTTCACATTTTCTGTGACAACTGTAGTGAGCAGCATAAAAATAATACCGTGTTTCGCGTTCTAATTAAATGACAACTTAATAAAATAGAACGATTTTACACCATCCAGGATTATGTTGAAATAATTTCCAAGGCTTGCAAAAATCCAGCAAAATTTTCAACTGTTCAGGTGTCTAGCGATTTTGTATACGATTTCAAACGTTGGTGGCCACAATTTTATAAAAGAACCTGTCTAAGTAATGAATCTTATGGAAAGAGTGTACCACGATCTCATAAGAAATCGTTTTCTATCGCATCCTTCCAACATTTGAGTATTTCAACAACTACTCAGATAGTTGGCCGTGAGTTTATAAACTGCCCTGTAAGTAATACTTACCGGCTTAGAAATGCTAAAAAAAAATTACCAATTAAAATAAAAAATAAATTAAAATGAAAAAATACCAATTAAAAAAAAACTGATATATTAAATAAAATAAAATTTATTCCTGAGGATTATATGGAATTTTAGAGGATCATTTCGGCTTGGCCGACAAGTGAGAAAGAATGCGATGTAAAATGAGTATGTACTATTTGAATAAAGCAAATGTCAAAATTATAGAATTTTGTTTTATTTTACTGCAAAAAGGAGACATGTCCATATGTCAAAATTGACAATAACTTCCCAACTAGCAATAATAGTCCCTGATTCTTGTTAAAAAGTATTCGCTACTAAAATATAGTTCCTGAATCCACTTTGCTACTTAAAATGTTACTTTATAGAACATAGTTACTATGAAGTATAATTTAGATGTCGCTGTCTGGTTCCTGCCACTAATATTTGTAGATAAGCACCCATATATTAAGTGGCAACGGTTCACTTTCAAGTAGTATCTTGGAACTGCCCGAATCTTTACAAATGCCACGATAAAAGACCAGAAACTTTATAGTCACTTATTATGGTAGCAGTTACTTATAAATGTTACTGTAATGCCTCGAAATAGTTTTTGTTACTTTGTGGTAGCAATTAAAATTCCAGGGTGGTTCCGGCTACGACAATTAGGATCTTTAAAAACATAGTCGCACCTATAGTTCCAAGATAGTTATTTTCACTATGGTAGGATACTATGAAGTGGCTGCCCCATACCCCTTGCCACTAAAAAGTCGCCGGGATTAAAAATCGGTACTTTAAAGTGGCCGTTACTTAATACACCCCACTAAAAGAGCAAAATAATAAATCAGAACCACAAAAATATCAAAAGTATCTAATAGTGTTACACTTGTTATAAAATTTTATTATTTTAGAGTACAGTAAAATGCCAAAGGTAAATAAAAAAAAGTTTAGACATGCCAGTACCTTTTACCGGAGAGTTAAACAAAAACGGAATGTGCCAGAAAGCGAATTATAAGAACCCGAAAATCAATTTTTGCATAATCCTGTAATGCTGTTAAATCAACATAAGTCCCGTTGATGAAATTTTAGAATTTCCTTCAGGTGACTCTACCTGTGAAGATCAAATTAATTTAAAGCCTGGAAGTAACATTAAATCAGAATTAATTCAATGGGCTTTAAGATACTCAATTCCCCACGTAGCCTTAACGGATTTGTTAATTTTATTAAAAAATGAACTTAAGCTTGAAGAACTACCTAGAGACAGTAGAACTTTAATTGGAACACCAAGCTCCTGTTCCATAATACCAATGGGAGATGAGCATTTCTGGTATGATGGGATCCAAAAAAACTTGTATCAGCAATCATTTTTAACCGAGTTAAATAAGGATAAAGTTATTTCTTCTATTTCTCTTATTTTTAATATTGATGGACTGCCTCCGTTTAATAGTTCTCCTTTACAATTTTGGCCAATATTACTTAAAGTACATGAATACCCTAAATTAAAGCCAATGGCTATTGCTATTTATTGTGGACCAACGAAACCTCCTCTTCAAGAATATTTTAAACAATTTGTAGAAGAGCTAAATATCCTTCTAGAAAATGGCTTTATTTAAATAATAGAAAAATTAAAATATTGGTTCGATATTTTGTGCGCGATACTCCAGCTAGAAGTTTTATTAAAGGTAAGTATCTATATTATTGTAAAATGTTATATATTGTTCGATAAATAAAATATTTCTTTAATGGCACACTATGCTTTAATTCATGCTTGTGGTATGCTCATGGTTGTTTAAAGTGTACAGTTGGATGAAGATCATCATAAGGAAGTAACACCTCTACTGAAGCTGCCTATTAATATGGTTGAAAATATAATTATTGCTGATTCACTACATTTATTTGACTTAGGTAATATGTATATAATATTTATTAATCTCTTAGTTTTTTAATGAAAATATTATTATTGAATTAATGTATGTATTGCAAGATAAAGAAGAATACTACGTTTACGGTGCTGGTATAAAAAATTATGCAGATTTTTTTATTTTGCCGTTTAAATCGTCTAACATAAATATTTATGAATGTAAGCATAAAAGTAAAAACGATTTTAGTTTGCCTAAATCATACCGTTTAGACCAAATAAAATGTAAATTATTTGCAATCGAATGGAAAGACAAGCTTGTATTTTTTCCTTTGCTTCATAGTTTAACAACTAATGAAAACTCTGTTTTTGGGTACATGAAAATATATATTTATTTATTATTATGATTACCCTAAATAAACACTTAACACTAAACAGGAACTAAAACAATAATTATTCTTTAAAAAAAGTAAAATAAATTCTTGCTCTTTGGCATATAAATCTCAATTGCGTCGATAAATTTACTTTCATATTCCTAAGAAAAACTCAAATCAATATTATGAAAAATCATAATATAATAAGAAAAACGGCTGTTTATGATTCGTTTGTCATCATGCCATTTTAAACCAATCTTACAATTTTATAAAGGTGGCGCTGATGAAGACGTTCGAAAAAGCATTAGTTTGCCACGAACTTGTGACCATGCACTTACTAGGCATCCTCGTGGCATCTACGTATCTGGGACGAAATTATCTACTTTATAGTAGCACAACAAAGTAAATGCCTTAGTGGCAAAAACTACCCAAAACACTACCCAGCTACCCAAAATCATTCCCCATTTTAGTCGCAGCCTCGTAGCATCTTACAAATATGGGATGTTGCCGCCTAAGGTTGCCGTCCCCTCTATAGTTTCTTTTAGAGTCGCAATATCGTTCCTGCCTACTATAAATGCTAGGTGGGTTCATGGGAAATTTAAAAACACCAAAAGAGGCGAGGGTGATATATAAAATATACCTCCAGGTAGATTTCCGCAAAAAAAACAATAGTCAAATAAGCTTTAAGCAAAGTTTAGGTAGTTTTTTCCTCTTCCTGTACAATTTTAAAATTGTGACATATCCCCTTTCTGCAGTTAGTCATTCATTTATCAAACAAAATTTAAGGCAGCACCTATTGGAAAATTTAAGGATACAAATTAATCACGAGCCTATCATATTTCAAGATATTTGCTTAGGATTCTCATATCATGTGACAAAATTGCAGAGGGCCTATTCAATGTTGAAAACTTTATTTAGCGCCGTGAGTTAAATGTGAATACTAGGCGAATGCTGTGCGACTCTCTCATTCTTTCTCATTTTAACTTTTGTGATACTGTGTATGGCCCTTGTTTAGACAACAGAGATAAAAAGCGTATACAAAAGTTGAAAAATGTATGTATAAGGTTTATTTTTGGTATTCGCAGGTCATATGGAGTGTCGCACAAGTTGAAAGATCTTGAGTGATCTTGAGAGTTACATTATGTGTTATTTTGCTACAATATTTTTAGGATGAGATGTCCACAATATCTATTGGATAGGGTGATGTTTAGAGCTGATATTCATCATCAGGCTAATGTTAGAAATAGACGGCGTTTAGATATTCCACGACATCGAAAAGAAAATTTTAAACGATTATTTTCTTATAATATTGCATTTGTAATAAATAAATATATTACTGGTCTTTCGCTAACGATAAACGGTTTCCGAAAATGCATGAAATCTTATCTACAAAATATTATTTAAAAACAGAGCAATGCATTTAAAAATATGAATTTTGGATTTGTTATAGGTTTTTATTTTTGTATATTTTTCATTTTATTTATGTAAAAATGTTTTAAATGTGTTTCCTCGATTTTTCTGCACTATTTATTTATTTTTCTTTGGGTACGTACTATTAGATACTTTTTTTGGATAAATTATTCTACTTTATAGGCTACAACAGCCCTCAACTGCGTTGAGAAGCTGAAATTATGCCTTTCAATCCGCATTTTGTCTGTAATTTTTTGTTACAATGATGTATTTTTTACAGCTTTGTAAACATATGTATATGTGGATTATTAAACTTTATTATTATAGTTAATATATCGATATACAGATATCAGGTCGATCCTTTGAATAGCTTTTAACAATTACCAATCATTTTTGTATCTATTTTCATAATCCCGCAAAATCGATAAGGTAGGTAAAGCGAGTGCATACCTCAATCCGAGCAAAGCCAAAATTGCATTCAATTATTAAGCAATCTGTGCAAACAGAGTCTCGAGCTGTAGTTAATGGAAAACCTTAAATAGGTCAATCTGCGAAGAATGCGGTTTGTGTAGACCGGTGATTGATGAACACAGTTTCTACTGCGAGTCGTGTCGTTTAAAATTGAATGGGCGAATCTGCATGCGAAGTACGAAAAAAAAAACAGACACTGAAAGTAAATTTGCATCGTTGCTTCGCTTAAATTAATGAAAACTTTAGAGGGTGTGCTTATAAACTTCGATATTCAATTCTTGACTAATTATTTACTTAATGGCATTACTGGCATGTATGCCTGTTATATTTTAATTAATTTATCAATTAAAATTCAACTTCATTTAATTAATGAACTCATATTAATAAAGCTGTGACCTGGTTTTCCATTATAAAGGATCAGTCATCGTACCAATCTATATATACTGAATGTGCTTAAAAGAGCTTGGGCATCAATAGCTTGTTGATTTAAACAGAATGGCTAATTAGACTCCCTTTTTTTACCCTATTTATTAAATAGTTTACACATATAGAAGGTTGGGATTTTGAGGCTGTAATTAATGGTTAATATCGTAATAGATTATTGAACAAAAGAGGAAAATGCTGATGATTACAGAGCTTAGTGGAAATCTAAAAATTAATTAGATAATTGGCAAGGCGCTTTTATCATTTAGTGTAAATTATTGTATCTTAAATTCTTCTTAATGAGGCTTGTGTGAAGGTAATTTTTTTGCTTTAAATGAGTTTATTAGAGAAACTGTTTGCCTTTGATAAAAAATGCCAAAAGGATCGTTTTATAATATAGTGATTACTATCTGTACATTTTTGACTTCTTTACTATTGTGTGTTAAATTAAAATCAATTGTCATAGACCACTATTACTAGCACTCCTTATTATATTGTATATATTTATTATATTGTATATATTTATGTCGCTTTTCCCATTCTATGAATAATATTTTGTGTTTTTAAAGGTAAAGTTAGAGTTAGACCGCTTTAGAACCAAATTTCCAAAGAAGCAATTTTTCAAGAAAGAAAAAAAATGCAAATCAACACGGTACGTTTGGAAAAAGTTCTCTTCTACATTAAAAATGATAGACTTAAGAATTGCTAATTAATGCCCTTCTTTAAATGGTTACATACATCGAGGGTTTGGGATCTTTAAGCTGTAATTGAAGCAATTTAATAGGTTATGGAACATAATATTGCGTATTATGCATCAGATATTCCCATTTTCAGATACTAGACGAAGTATCACGATTAATTTGATAATGGCCAGGCATTAACCAGTATGTGTAGATTATAGTACTCAAATATTCTCTATGCGGCTTAAATGAATGATGATTTTTTACTATAAATGACTATTTGGATGTCTATCTTAAAATCAAAAAGCAATTATCCATAAAAGATGATAAAAATTTCGTTCTTGTAATTCAATGGTCACTGTCTACAAAGTTAAGACGCCTCGACCATTATACGTATATAAGATAATTGGCAAGGCGCTTCCACTATTTTGTGTAGAATATTGTATCTAAAAATCTTCTTTTTTTTACTTGTTTGAGGGTAACTTTTTTGCTTTAAATAAATTTATTAAACGAACTTCATGTCCTTAATAAAAAATGCCAAAAAGGTCGTTTCATAACATAATGATACAAACAAATGATACCTACAAACTTCTGACGCATTCACCATTGTGTGTATAATTTTCCCAAGGCGATTTAGGAACTGAGGTTATTTAACATAAGACTACGTACTATACATCAGATGCTCTTGCATAGAGTAATTAAAAGTATAGAGAGGGTTCAATCCCATAGTAGCAAGTAGACACCATCTTTACCCTAAACTCGATTGTAGCATCGCGGATGCGGTCTAACCGAACTAAAATAATTGACATTTGTCGCAGTCGGGAAAATAGTCTACTGTAATACCGATCCCTCATGGAAATAAAAGGCGGGCTATTCAAAATTTTAAAATGGCGCGAAATTTAAAATTATTGGCCCATTAAATCAATTTTTAACAGCGTAAAGGCTGTGAATCTCGATCACAAACTCTAAAAAATTATGAAAAAGTGCAAGTGTATTAATTTAATTTTTGAAGAGGCTAAGAGTGATAATGTAGGTAATTTATGTTTATTTTTTACATTTTTTAATTGAATTCGTTAGTGTTTTTGACATTAAATTCATCAAATTTGCTTTTAACCTGTTAAGTTAATGCATTTAGGCCCTTCAAAAAAATTAATTGCTAATAATGCACTTTTTCATTGATTTTTAGAGAATGTGAAAGAGATTTAGCCCAACACGCTATCAAAAAAAGATTTAATGGGTCAATTATGTTATTAAGACAATATTTTAGAGATTTAAGTATAATATATTAAGTCCTATTTTGAGAATTAAATGCTCGATACTGACAATGTTAATTTCACTGTTATCAACAAATTAACAAGGGTAGGGGTAGAATTAAAGTCAATTGTAAAGTAAGTTTATAATGTATTGTCTTAAAAGGGATCCTAATACAATTGTTTTTTTCACACAACAACACTGTCCATGGTATGTATTTTGCTTTTTCTACATTTTGAGGATATGATACAAAAATTACAATTTATCAAATTTATAAATTAATTATTTATAGACATAACTATATTTCTCAAAAATATGCCCTAAAAATTTTACGTTTACTACCTACGTTTTTGTACAGAGGGTACCCAAAAATGCTAGGGGAATGGTAATATATAAAAACTAACCCTGTAATTAAAATATTCTTTATGGAGAGTATGATATTAAAAATGACACTGATGTATACCCTAAATGTCATCAATTTGATAAAAGGGCAGGGTTATCTTCGCCCTCCGCTTTTACCAGCTTTTCTGATGTTATTGAATCATCTGATTTAGCAGGTAGGTTTACCCCACTTGTCTCGAGTCTTTTTGCCTGTGTATTTTGTTTTATAAGTGAAAGATTTAATTGTTTTGATAACAATCTCTTTGTATTGGACTATAATTTTAAATGCTAATTGCCACGCAAATTTTCTTTTATTTTCATAACAAATAGGTACCTAACCTAATTATTTTTACTGTTTTGATAGCAGTATTATAACAAAATTTTTTGTTTTGATAACAAATACATTTATTTTTGCTGTTTTAATAACAGTATTATAAGGATATTTTATTTGTTTTGATAACAAATACATTTATCTTTACTGTTTTGATAACAGTATTATAAGGACATTTTATTTGTTTTGATAACAAATACTTTTATTTTTACTGTTTGGATAACAGTAAAATAGTTTAAGTTCTAGGATTTCAGTTTATACCTTCATATCTCATTTGCAGGGCGCAATAAGGAAAATGAAGGTGAGCTTGACCCTAATGAATGGAACCAATCAGTCCTCTCATTACTTGGCCATGACATTTCTCCCCAAAAAACATCCTCTCAGCCCATTCTAAAAGAAGTGACATTAAGTCGGAGGAATACCCTCCAAAAAGGTTTATCTGAAGAGGACCACTCTTCCCTTATAGCAAAATACCCTCCACCTGAGAACTGTCTTTTTATTGGAGGTCCAAAACTAAATCCAGAGGTTGATGCTGCTAGCCGAGATGTCCGGAAACGAGACAATAAAATACTGGATTTACAGAGTCAAGTTGGTACAGCTCTATCAGAATTAGGTTAAGTGCTGAGTTCTTTAATTACTGAGAACGCCACTGGAAATGAATTGAAAATTCAAATAATTGGTGATGCTACAAGGTTACTGTTGGACTTATTATTGGACTTGGAAAAAAAGAGTTCAAAGACACCTTTACTAACAGCCCCATTGATGAGTGGCTTTTTGGAGAGAAGCTGGGAGAGAGGATCAAAATGTCTAAGGAATCAGAGCGATCTGGCTTGGATCTAAGGCCAAAGGTTTTTAAAAAAGTGGTGTCTAATACTCCTAGACCGCAGTTAAACTACAGGCATTCACTTCGACATCAAGGGGAATATCTAGGTGGACAAAAACCAACACAACATGCCCCCAACAATTTCTGGAAAGAAGTCAACATTTAAGAGAGGAGGAAGCCCCAGGGATTCCAGCATCGCAAAGAAACTCCCAACAAGATAAAGATGGCAACGAGGACTCGCAGATAAATGCTGAGGTAACACATCTTTTTACTTCTGGTCGACTGAAAGATTATTTACTTGAGTGGTCAAAAATAACTCAAGATAAAAATATGTTGTCTTGGGTAAGGGGTTTTGAAATCCCATTTACAAAAAAACCAATTCAAAAGTCTTGTCCAAGGAGGCAAGTGTGGTCTTTAACTGAGGGTAACATTTTAAAAAGTTGTAATTGCAAACTTTCGGCCTCAGGTGCTGTAAGTGTTGTAAAGCCTTGCTCAGGTCAATTTCTTTCTAATATCTTTACTGTTCCTAAAGCTGATGGTTCATATAGATTTGTACTTAATCTTAAAAATCTTAATAACTTTGTAAAAGCTGATCTTTTTAAACTTGAAGACCTTTTTTTTAAATATTCAAGGAGAAACCCTGGATCTTACTCCTATCTTATCGAGGTGAGGTACCTCCTTGAGTAGTGACCTGGTAGAATGGAAGTTGTTTTACTTATTGTGCTTTTGCTACTTCCTATAACTTTCGTCAAACCTAGTAAAAAAATTTTTAAAGTTCTTGTAGGGTGGATTTACTTAGAAAAGCTAGACTGCTTTTTAAAAACCTGTATGATTTTGGACCTCTTTTGTAGAGTGCTAGGGCATATATCTTTGATTGTCCATGTTATCTTTTTGTTTTTAAATTTGTAAAGCAATTTTGAAAAAAAGAGGCTACCGAAGGATCCATATTTTGCTCTAGTTCTTTAAAAACTTGGGTTTTTGACGACTGATATACCGCTTTCAATTTTTGTTTGCTCGAAAACAGTTTGCTTTTTAATTTGCAGATTCTGTTGCTTTGGGTTTTGTTTAAAAATTAAAATTTTTTCTTCTAGGAGTAAGATATTTAACCCTTGTTTCAGAAACTTGACTCAACATACTAAATCTCTGTTTTTTTGTGCCATTTTCTCTATCAAAATGCCCTATGCTTGTCACAACCTTTCTTTTCCATTTAGGGTGAATGACTATTGGCCTTGCATAATTATGTTCATTCTGAATATCATATTGAGATTGCTGGATTATGACAGTAGCTAATAAAGTCAATGTATCTTTCCAAGGTACTTGTGCCTCAACCAGTACTGGGGCATTTTGAATAATACTTGGGCCAGCAATTGGGAGAGCACACTTTCTTAAACGAGTATGTATAGTACTAGTAAATGAAATATCATCAAAATTGTCTTGACATAAATAACACCTTGTTGAGGTTGGGCTTAAACCAAGTATTTTAAGCCATTTGGACCTCCTAATAATATCACTGTTAAAGTCACTTTCAGGAAATTTAAAGAAAATTTTATTTTTGTATGAATCCTCAATAGACCAATAGTATGTATTAAAACAAGTAGGTGCCTTGCATTTAAAAATGAATTTTCCTGGTGATAACATTAGTAGGGCAGTTTTAAAATGGTAAACAATAATTTTGTTGATGACCTACAACATGGTGAAAACTATTTGATAAAAAAATTGCACTTAGCCTATCCTAGGAATCTGAAACCACACATTAAAACAACAAAAAGGCTTCTATATGATGAAATTACACTTTAATGGCTTTAAGCTACATTTTTAACTATTTTTTGTTGAGAAAAGACAAAAGAACACACCCAATGGGCGCCAAAATAAAAAGGAATAAGCAATGGTGACGATCGATGATACAAAGGTGGGTGGTGGGAAGGGACGAAACAAAATCGATAATTTAATGACAATTATGACAGAAGCCCTCGATGCGGTCTAACCGAACTAAATTTTTTAGGTTAAGTTTTAGAACTTGATGATTAGGTTAGGCTACGTTTCGAACACTCTTTTAATATTCATTTTTTTATGTGCTCTTGCTACCAGACACTAGTGAAAACGTTATATTTAATTACATAGTTGGAAAAACGCTTTCACCATTTAGTGTAGATTATTGTATCTAAAAAACTTATTTCCAAGACTTGTGTAAGTGTTGTTTTATGTTTTAAATGTATTTATTATAGGGAATCCAAAATCCATAATAACCAACCCTCCAATAATTTTTTATCTTATATTTATGGGGCATTGACCATCTTAAACGTAATTCTTTATTTAAAGGTAAACTGGGGACTAAATCGTCAAAAAAAATTCACAAATACCAAAGAAGCGCAAAATTAAAAAAAAAACAATTAAAAAAAAATATGTATATCTGTTCGATATTTTTAGTAAAAGTTCAAATTCTCTTCTAGATTAAGAATGATATACTAAATAGCATCTAAGGTTTACACACAGGAGGGTTTGGGATTTATAAGCTGAAATTAATGATCCATATCGTGAGGTAATGTCAAAAAGGGACTGTAGAATAATTTATGCTAAAGGTATTCCTCAAGGATACTCTGTATTGTGTCTGAATATTCCTGAGGTCAAACTTCCAAAAAAAGGTTAATAGTTAAAATTCCCTTAGGAAAATTAGGAGTACTATTCTTCTCTCTCCAATGTTTACAGATCCATGACCTATTCACCATTTTATGTATAAAGGAAATAACGTGTTTTTTAGAAAAAAATATATTGGCTCTTGATTTAAACTAAAGTATCAATGCAAATCAATGAAGGAAATCTGGTTTTAATGATTGAGAATACCATTATCTGATACGTCAATAATTTTGGCACATTAATGAATGACGCCTTCATCATTTTGTGTATAATAAAATGTTTTATAAAATAATCGATTTCATGAAGGCACTGTAGAATAATTTATAGGAAAAAATGTTTTTCACAAAACAAATTCTTAATGATTGCATCGACCATATCGTACATAAAAAAATATTTTTAAAAAAAGGCATCGCATTGAAATTATTATTACTTACTTTCTAATCATTGCTGACATTAAATTGATGGTGGTTTCACTATTTTATGTATATTAATTTGTCTTCGAAAAAAATTGCGATAATAAAATGTACTGTAGAACAATTCATAAGCAAAAGATATTTCTTAAATAAAAAACCCTGTATTGTGTCTGGATGTTCTTGAGACTACATTTTTTTTCTAGAGAGGGTTATTTTTTGCTTTAAATGTTTTTACTAGAGGAAATTCATAAACCACTATTATCCTCCCTCCATTAATTTCTTATCATGCATTTATGGTGCTTTTGCCATTCTGAAGGTAATTTTTTATTTAAAGATAAACTTGGAACCAAACCTTCTAAGAATATTTAAAAATACCAAAAAAGTATTTTTTTAATCATCAAATAAGATTATATTGTTTGTATTATTATTGGATTTAGGGATCAATAAAATAAAAGTCCAGTTCTATTTAAACTTGCCAACGTTTTCTAAAATATATTTGCATCATCTCTGTAGAGTTAAAACTACCTTATAATTGAAGGGCTGGGTGCAAAAACCAGTCAACTCCATTTTGTAAAACTTATGGGAAATTAAAAAACTTTCCGAATTTTGTAAATTTAGTTTTTTTTGTCTTTTAAATTTAATTTTAGTAAAATATGATTAATGCATTTTTTCTAAATAAGAAATATATGTTATTTTCCGTAACAATAATTTGGAAAAAAAATTGAAAGTTGAGGAGTTGGCTGTTTTTTGCCCCGAACATTTATACCTATACAATAGAACAAAAATATTCCAAACCAAGGGGCATTTATTAACACAAAACGATGCTTATGAAAAGAGAAACATTTAACACAAGTATATACGTAACTAAATAATTAAAGAAAATATTCAAATTCGACATCAGTGTCATTTCCATCGGACTCGTTTTGTCGAGGCTGAGGCGGTTCAATATTTGCGTTTCGGACTCGTTCATAATACCACATATGGACCGGAGGAACATACTTATTAGCTAAATACATAACATTTTCAATTTTTTTAAAAGATGCAAATATTGGAAAACCACTTGTTTCGCTGCATTGTATAATAATATTTCTTCCAAATTTAAATAGACGATACTTCGATATTGTAAATTTTTGCTTTTGCTGGTTGGATACAGTTTTTTTAAAATTATTTTTAAAATAGGTGGCAAAATCAAGAATCATATTTTGAGTAACTTCAATAACATTAAATTTTTTTGACGTCTTTTTAACTAGGTTCTGCTATTCTGATGGGAGATAAACTATTTCTTCTTTTCGTTTTTTTTTTCGATTAGACCAAAACTTCTGTCACAAGGTAAGAAACTGTGACCGGGCTCCGGAAAATAATGAAATATTAAATTATTATTAGTTTTTGAAGTGTTGACAAAGGTATGAATGTATTGAACTAAAGTATGATTTTTATTTTGTGCGAAAGAGTTATCTGAAAATAAATAAATGGTGGTAATAGTGTCTGAGATGTAGTTATTGAGATAAAAATGCAAAAAACTTATAACTTCATTACACCCCTTCTTAGCAGTTAGTTCGTTGTACATAAAGAATGTTGCTTGTTGTTTCTTAGCCGAATGAACACAAAAGTTATACTGCCATAGCTGGCGCTTATAAAATACATTACCTGCAGGAATATGTAGCAATGGTCATTTTTGCTCAGAATCAAAGCATAAAACTTCAACAGAATTATCTTCTTGGGCAAGTTTTGTAACCTCCTTTAATTTTGAGTAGAAAACTCCTGACTTCTGCAAATGTATCTTTTTTTCACATTCCAATTGAGATTTTTTTCCTGGATCATTTTCTGCCAGAATTAAGTTCATAAGCTCATCACATGTTTGACATGTATCCGATCTGGGATGGCCAAAGCTAAGATTATGATCTAAATTAAATTTTTTGTTATAAAAATCATAGGAAACCTTTGTTTTAATATCCTTGAAATCTTTGCCTTCTTCCAGTTGCTTCCATTGGCTCATATTCTTCCAACTAGAGTTTATACATTTTTGTAATGTTTAACTCTGGGGATAGAAAATACTTTTTTTCATTATCTTGTCTACTGTAGTGTGATTTTCTTTGAGGAAAACTGGAAATATGTTCATCTATTTGAACCAAAACTTCTTCAGGAATCCTATTTGGCCTATTAGGATGCTGACCACGTTTATCACTGGGAGACATAATATGACCAATAATATTATATTATATAATATAACAATAATATTACCTTGAACTGGAAAGAATGATTTTTTTCTTTTCCTTCTCCTGTTGTTGGTCTTTTGCGTTGTACATTCGACACACCTATTAGGGGTGGTGTGTAATTTGCTGACCAAGAATAAAAACGTGCTATCAAAGCTATTTACAGACAGAAACTGTTCAAACTTAATATTTAATAGCAGTATAAGTATGACAGTCTGCTACCAAAAAACAATTTGAAGTATCACCCCTCTAAGGGGTAGTTTATTCTTGACAATTTCTGATTAAAACGTGCTACCAAAACTATTTACCGTCGAAAACTATTCAAAATCGATAACTGATGTTACTCTACATATAAGTGCTTGCTACCAAACAATAATTAAAATAGCACCCCTCTAAGGGGTAGTTTGTATTTGTCAATTTCTAATAAAAATGTGCTACCAAAGCTATTTACCGTCGAAAACTATTCAGAATCGATAACAGATGTTACTATATATATAAGTTCTTGCTACCAAAAAATAATTGAAATAGCAACTATTAAAGCATACTCAAATATAGGAAACTACTGCCTGAATGAAAACTTTAATCATCTATATCGAAATCCAAAAGATATAGTTTTTCCGAAGCAACATTTACCTACCTACCATAGATAAAATACTATATATTTTTCAAAATAAAGATTTCATACCAAAACCATCTTTGGAAGACGATAGTGAATTTCTCAATACTAAATATACAGCTGCCAAAATGATAATTCTACAAGGCAGTGTAACTCTCGTACCCGAAGAGCAAGTTTTTGTAATTTCCACAATAAACAATAAGAAACATATGGTGACTTGGTTTCCCCAAGAAACTTGTACCTGTAAGGGAAAGAGAAACTGCCACCACATTGAGGCAGCCCGTCTGTCTGTTGGTAACATAACTAATTCTCAGAAAAATGTAAAATTCTCTACAATCATCAGGAGGAACAGAGGACACAAGTACGTACCTATAATAAGAAATTATCTCTTAACACTTAACTTTGTTTATTGTTCCAGGTCAGGAAGAAAAAGAGCTCCCCAGAAGGTGACAGTGGTTGAAGCTGCTAAAGATGCTGAAATAAACTATGCAAATTCAGACAGTACTCTTGGAACTACCATCCTCATTCCAACGGTAACACTAACGGGTGTTTCTAAAAAACGTTTTCTGGCTCCTTTCTCGTCGACTCCTTCAAAATTTGTAAAACGTTTTTATGAGAACAAAATGAATATATTTAGAGAAGCTTCTTCCATCAGTCCCATCCCAGAAGAACGATCGATGGAGAGGCAAACATCTTTTCCCAGCGACGGTGATAATAAACAGTGCATCATCTATGGTAGACAGATATATCCTAAGGATTTAGAATGTCTTGTAAAAGATGAAGGAGGTGTAAACTTCAAAGACCTTTATTTGTCAGATGTGATAATTGATGTTTATTTAGCTTTTCTAGTAAACGAAAAAAAGATAAAAGCATCGGTTGATATCTTTCCAGTGAAAGGATATTTAGTTAATTTCTTAGAATCAGATAATAATAGTTTCAAGACTGCTGCAAATTGTTTTCTAAAATTTGGACTTTACGAGAAGGATATTTTATTAATTTCGGTTTGTAAAAATGAACATTTTGTTTTGATAGTGGTGCTGAAAAAGTTCAATACTATAGTATGCTTAAATAGTATAAGAAGTGATATAGTATATCGCAATGAAATTTTCTTCGTCATGGAAGTACTACAGTTCGTTCATCAACAAAAGCACATAAGTTTATCCGAAAATTGGAATCTTTACCGGCCAACAGATTTACCTGTTCAGTATAACTCATATGACTGTGACATCATTACCGGATCTTCCAGGGTTTTAGCATACCATCAATCTCGAGAAATCAACAATTACAGAATTCACATTAAAAAACAATTGACTGATTTATTTTACGCTACAACTTCAAATTTCCGTACCTTTGCTTATGATAAAAATATAGTAGAGAAAGGTAGAGCAGGCTTTAAAGGAAACATTATCATAAAGGAAAACAACCTACTACCTCACCTAAGCGGAAAATCTCTGATGTCATCATTACAATTTCTACAGTGTGTATCAGTTAATTATTGGGATGAGGATATGGCCGGTTTCTGTCATATTGGTGCAGCATAAGTGGTCCAATATTTTTGAAGAGATGATCTTGTGTATGAAATGCTATCATTGGTACCACCACAACTGTATAGGTCTTCAACAAAAGCTCAAACAACTAATCTGTTCAACATGCCAGGATTTATAAATATAATTAGTTAGTTTTAATACTCGCGTAACGAATAAAATACATGTTATACCAGGAAATGTTAATATATTATAAATTACGTACCAGAAAGTTTATATTGCGTTTATGTTACTTCTTCAAATTTTCTAATGCCCAACAACAACAAAAATTAAAAATCATGATTAAATAGTCCCTTAGGGTAAATAGGAAGCAAGTTTTATAGTTTAGGTAGCTAATGAAAATTGTCAAAGATAAACCATTCCCTAGTGGCGTGCAACTCCTATTATGATATTCTGGTAGAGAGCATTTATACATATTATAACAGATACCAAGTTTGAATAGTTTCCGACTGTAGGTTACTTTAGTAGCACGTTTTTAGTAATAATTGTCAAGAACAAACTACCCCTTAGAGAGGTGCTACTTCAATTATTTTTTGGTACCAGGCTGTCATACATATACTGATTTCAGATATTAAGTTTGAACAGTTTTTGTCGGTAAATAGCTTTGGTAGCACGTTTTTATTAGAAACTGACAAATACAACTACCCCTTAGAGGGGTGCTATTTCGATTATTTTTTGGTAGCAAGCACTTATATGTATAGTAACATCAGCTATCGATTTTGAATAGTTTCCGGCGGTAAATAGTTTTGGTAGCACATTTTTATTAGAAATTGACATATACAAACTACCCCTTAGAGGGGTGCTATTTTGATTATTTTCTGGTAGCAAGCACTAATATGTATAGTAACATCATTTATCGATTTCGCATAGTTTTTGATGATAAATAGCTTTGGTAGCACATTTTGATTTTTGGTCAGCAATCAGCATTATTTTTACCCCTTATTAGGCCACCCAAATAAATATCCTGCTTGTTTTTTATCTCCAATATCATAAAACTGCTTTATAATAAGGTCTTTTTCGTTTTGATTAAGCTTTTCAAAACAATTTTGCTTACATAAACAGCTAGATCCAGTCATTTTTTTTGGATAACCTTTTTCACCTAGTTAACATGCTCCTCTCCCCTAGCTTTTTTGTGTTTTATGTATTTTTTTTCCACAAATGCTCGTGTTTTATTCGTTTCTTGCCTTTTTTTTCAAGAACTTCCTCATTTGGCTTTAAGCTGTTTATAGAGGCTAATTTAATTGTTTTCTTTTTTTTTTGTCGTCGATGGCTCGGGCCCGGAACATCAGGATCTGATGGCTCTTACTCACTACCCGAACTTGCAAACGGATCCTCTTCACTGCTTGAATCACTGCTCATTATTAAATCAATAAAAAGTGTTTACTTTGATACGCAGCACGTTTTCCTACGATGCCAAAACCAAACTGAACCCTAGTAATCTCTGAGCCAACTACTCCTCGCACTCGCGGTGACGCGCGCGATAGGTTAACAACGATTTTTGTGATCAACAATGTTGCCAAATTTTTCGGAGCAAGAATCAGCCAACTCCAGGACTTGACCGCTTCTTGCAACCAAAAGGTACCTCAGCCAACTCCACATCCTATTTATTTTCATTATTATACGTTGGACTTGACTGATTCTTGCAGGAAATAAAGCAGAATAAGCGAATCTATAAATTGTGCTAGAAAAACCATTTTCATAAAAAAGTGGAGTTGACTGGTTTTTGCACCAAGCCCTTCAATTGAAATTAAAATAAACAAAACTGATTTTCCTAATTTTAATACAAGCAACGTTAGATACACACTTATAATACAGACGAAAAAAAAGGTCGAATATTACAACAATGAGAAAAAAAAACTAACAATTTAATATGTTGGACTTTCTAATAAATAAAATAATTAAAAAAAAAGGTTAATATGTCAATAGGGTTATGTTGGCAATTCCTTTAAAACAACTGAAAGCAATATTTGACGGATTCACCTTTGTGTGTATAATTAAAATCAATTTTTGTCAGGTGATTTAGGATGTGAGATTAGTGAACATAAGACTGCGTACTGAACATCGGATGGTCTTGGTATCAGACAGTAGTGAAAACGTTGTATTTAATTAGATAACTGGCAAAACCCTTTCCCCATTTAGTGTCGATTATTGTGTCTAAAAAATTTCTTATGAGACTTGTGTGAGGGTTATTTTTTGCTTTAAATGTGTTTATTATAGAAAATTCAAGAACCACTATTACCAACCACTATTACAAGCCATTTAAAAAAAAGAAAATTATGCATAACAACCCGATACATTTGCAAAGCATTCAAATTCTCTCCTGCATTAAAAATGATATACATAATAGTATTTTTATAAAGGATTACCCATCAAACAATCCATATATAGTGAATGTGCTTAAGAGCTTGAGTATTATTAACTTCTTTAAATTCTTGATTCAAACAGAATTGCTAATTAATCGCCTTTTTCAAATGGTTTACACACATAGAGGGTTTGAGATTTTTAAGCTAAAATTAATGGTTTGTATCGTAAGGCAATTTCAAAAAAGGAGTGTAAAATAATTTAAGCTAAAGATATTCCTCAAGGAAACTCTGAGAGATCTGGGTGTCCTGAGAGAGAAGGGAGGATGGATGTTCTTGAGACCAAATTTCCAAAGGAAAAAGGTTTATGTATCAATAAGTTAAATTTGGAAATAGTTAAAATTCCCTTAAGAAAATTAGGAATGCTAGTCGATCCTCTCCAATGCTGAATGAATAAAAAAATGAACAATAATTTTTTCATTCGGAAAAGTCGATCTCAAGGATTAAAACAATTTATAACCTAAAGTTATTAAGTGTTGTTTAAAAGAAACTGTGTTATACATCGATTTTCTCTTAAATAATCTTTCCCTATGGAAAAATGGCGCGTTCACCATTTCGTCTATAATAATTTATTTAAATGTTAAATTAAATACTTTTGAAATTTGGCTACTGGCTTTATAATCATTGCTTCTATTAAATTGATGCGGCTCTTGCCATTTTATGTATATTATTTTGTCTATAAAAAACGCGATGTGAAATGTACTGTAATATAATTTATAAGCTGCAAATTTGCAGATACTCATCAAAAATGGATGTTTCTAAGAGGAAATTTCTACATAAAAATTATTTTAAAAAAAGGTTAATGTATTAATAAGGTAAAGTTGTAAATAGATAAAATTGCTGTAAAATAATTGGAAGCACTATTCCTTGCACTCTAATGCCTACAAATCAATCATCATCGCCTTCACCATGTTGTATAACAAAATCGATCACAAGAAATATTGTCATTTTGCAAAAGTATAAATCAAATAATTTTTTTTGTCAGAAAAAAGGATAGAGAAAAATTGAAAACTCGGTAAACGTCTCGGTCTCAAAATAATATTATTTCGTCTCAAAAAAATTTGAACCCAGACTTGGACCGAGGGTTTTTATCTTTTCTCTACTTGCATAGGTTTTTTTGAGATAATGGACGAGTTCTTGCAATACAAAAAAGAACACAATATAAAAAAATTAAGCATTAAAGAAAGACGGTTACTAATTATTGACAAATTAGGAGCCTTTCGCGATAACAAGATCGATACTTACGACTTACTTAAAAGCAAGTCTACCTAAAACTTTAACTTATCCAAGAGAGACATATTAGACAAAGGCTATAAATAAGATTTAGAATTTAGATACAAAAAAAGATTTTTCCAAACAAATTTAATACAAAGATTCTCCGTAAAGAAATATATGCATTTTGCATTTAAATTATAAGAATGTAGGAAGTTCAGACATTCCTCGAATATTTTTCTGAGGCAAGCTTCACAGAAAATTACTTTTCAAAAGCAAGCAAATCGGAGCATTATTACTTGCTCTCTAATTATTGCTAACAATAATTTGATGGCGCCTCTTAATGTATCAATAAGTTAAATTTGGAAATAGAATTACATTAAATAAATTGAGAGCACTGTTCCTCGCTCTTCAACGTCTATAAATCCATGACAATTTTACTATTTTGTGTACAAAACATAAGCTAAACATATTGAGTGACACAATTTCTAAGTACAATAATCTGTGCCCATAAATAAATGGCGCTTTTACCATTTTGTCTATAAGAATTTATTGAAAAAAAAAATAGAAAATAGTCTTAACGATTACTGCGCCGGTAAACTTAAGGCGCAGAAATAATGTTTCAAAAGCAGGTATTGTATTGGAATTATTATTACTCTCTTTCTGATCATTGCTGGTATTACATTGATGCCACCTTGCCATTTTAGGTATAATAATTTGTTTACAAGCAAAAAAGCAATCTCAAAGAAGTATTGTAGAACAATATTTAAGCTAAAAATATTTCTCACAAGACTTTAAGGGTCTCGATATTCTTGTAACTACATTTTCATAAAGAATTGTTTTCCAAAAGGTTACGGTTAATGAACCAATAAGATAAATTTATAACTAGCTAAAATTATCTTAAGACAATTAGGAGTACTATTCCTCACTTTTCAATGACCATAAATCTATGTCTTCCATCATTTTGTGTAGAATAATTTATCAACCAACATAATTGTTATGTAATAAATCCTTTAAAGCTTACTTAATTATTACATTAATAATATAAATCATCAAACTCTTATCAAGTCACACATCACGTATACACATCGCGTATTAATTATTCATGATAATTTTCTGCCGGATTGATCCACTTCATGGTCCTTCTAACCCGCTATCAACTTGCCGCATTGTCTGACTAAAGGGCGGCTGGTAATTATTGATACCGATTTGGACGTGGTTTGCTTTGGTTAACGGGGATTATGTGAGACTTTGATTTTCAACCGTACTCTCCTCCCTTGTCGCCTCGTTAATATTTAATGGCCCGGTTTGGAATCTTTCGAAGAAGGGTTGAAACATGTTAGGGTTAAACCGACAAATCACGAAGAAAATTCTTGTGTAGGGATATTCATTATGTATCCGGAAGGGTTTGTTAAAGTGCGTATATTGTTCTCAAGAGCAAATTATTTTGTAAAGGGGTGAGATTTATTAATTGGGAACAATAAATTATGTTTTAGGGTGTTGTTAATTTTTTATAAATATTTCAAAAGAAAACAATGAAAAGTTTTTTATACCTAGGTTTTTTTGAAGTTTGATTAACCCTTCGGTACTACTAGAAAAAAATAACTTTTTTTTTAGAAAGGATATCAAAGCAACCTAAAATATAAAAAGTTTTTTACTTTGCAAAACGATTGTATAACAATATTTTCATATTTTCGATACTTTTTAGGAAATTCTAGCTGCAAGAATTTGAAAGAAATAAAACCATTCTTCCAGATAATTAAATCAAACCCTAGGTGTATATAATCTTCTTGTACTCAAAAAAATTCAACTTTCTGAAATAAGTAAAACCATTCTTCAAGGCTATCTGGTTGAAGCCAAGCTTTATGTATTAAAAGTGGTTATTTACCATGCTTAAAGGAACAGTCAAAAGATGCTAGTGAATTTATAAAGGATTTAAATGATTGTATTAACAAAAAGAAAAACAAGTCTTAGTCTTAGACATGTATAGGTAACAAAGATACACATGTTTTGCCCCTACCAGAGCACAGGTCGAGGCCTTGGACCATAGACATTGGTATTATATAAATTTTTTCTGACATAGCCGTATATTAGATAAAAACACTAATTAAAGTTGATGGAAAAAAATGTAAATTGAATTCAATAAAGGCTGTTGCTAAGAAAATTGTCCAAAAAATAGAACATCAAAATCTGCAATAATTACGTTACTTATATTAATACAATTACAAGTTATTTGTACTTGTAAATAGAATGAATCATTACTTACTAGCACTGAAAATCAGTTAAGATGTGGTTGCCGCTTATTTAACTAAAGCATCAGAGCTCTTTATGAATAACTCTCATCTGCCTTCATTATGATTTATTACACTATGATTTACTATGCAAGCTATAATACCTTTTTAATAAACGTAACTCACCGTTTTTACTATTTATTTGTATACTCTAATTTAATTAATTACTAATGTTAATGCTTTTTTCTTTTTTAGAAACAGAGATACTCTTGAAAGCCAGCTCTTAGAAAAATAAACCATAAAATAAAACACGTGAATAAACATACTTTATTTTTAGTCTTTTTACACTTAAATATTTATGTGTAATGTAGTTAAGTTAAGTTATTTGTAATAGTTATGTGCTAATTAAGCGACTAATTAATTATAAGTTTAAACATAGAAAAAAAATTATAAGTTTAATATACAATGTTATTATATTTTTGAAAAATTGTTGTTGTAGGTTTTGCATGTAAAATTATAAAGTTTCTCATAGGTTTTCAAGATCAATTTAAAGTTGTATTTAAAATATTAAATTTGTTATTCTCTTCAATGTAATATACTTTTAAATTGTTTGACAAGAACTAATAAAACATGGTATTTGTTACATACAAGTTTGTTTGTCAATCCCTTTATGTACAAATGCTATGAATTTAAACTGAGTAAGATTTAATTATATTTATTGCATTGCATGGTATTTTTTAGATTTTATTGCAAAATAATCTTGACGCGAATGTATCTTTAGGAAAAAAGTAAGAACCTGAGTCTCTGTAAATAAAAAAAAAATAATGTACAGATTTCTGTGAGTGGGGAAAGTATGACAAAGTAATTAAATATTTGGGAACAATTTTCGATGGCAATCTGAATTTCCATGCTCATGCAGATTATGTAATAAAAAAATATAAAAAAAAGTTGAGTTTATCACAAGAATTGAAAAAAACTTGCCAATGTACACCAAATTAAAACTTTACAACGCCATTGCTCTTCCTCATTTACAGTTCTGTTCAACATTATTGTTCAACTTGCCACAGTATAGAATTGACCAACTGAAAAGAATTTAAAATAGAGCTATGAAACTGATTCTAAATTGTAATCGTTAACATGCCTATTGTCTCTATGTTGGGTGTCCTAGATATGATGTCTCTACATGAAAGAATTAGATGTAACGTCTATTTGTTTATTTTTAAATGAAAACATCAGATGCTTCCCGATTATATTTGTAATAAATTAAGAGTTTTTAGAGATATACATAGCTATAATACGAAAAATCGTATAGACTTCATACTGGTCGACAGACGTAACACAACCCAAATGCATAAGTCAGTTTTATACAAAGGTTAAATTCTATTTACCAACTTGCCTGCTAACATCAAAAATTCTATTACTTTGAATCAATTCAGTGGGCTCTTGAGAGAATTTATCATAAACAAGTAATATTGTGTTAAGTTTGTTGTGTTATTTTAAGTATGTAGTTTATTAAGGTTTACTATAGTGTGCATTGTTTCCGCTCCAATCATCACGTTGATTGTGGGTTTATCTGTTGACTGGGTATTTCTGGGCCAGCCGGGATACTGGTTACAGCTTTTTGGAACCATGGAAGCGTTTCTAAGTGTTACACGGGGGGACCAATTTGTCTGGTCAGCAAGATCAACTAAGCTCCAAATGTGTGTCATCGGCTGCTTGCAACCGAACCGACTCGATCAACCTGAGTCGACATTATTTTTATTATTATAAGGCAAGGCAACTAAAATTAACTGGGCTTTTAATAATTGGGGCAAGGAAATAATGTTTAGGTAAAGTCTAGTTTTAACTTATGGTATACTTTTGACAGAAGATTTCTGGAACCGGGATGCTGTTTCTGGATTACCGAGACCATACAAAAACCGGAGGGTCCTGGTAGAGTTATGGCCAACGTAATTTTACTTCATTTTTCATTTATGTTTATATTGAATGTAGCTTCTTTGCTAAAAAGATATTTATTATTTATATATTTATCTATTTAAATAAACAAAAACTTGGAGGTCTTTGTCAGCTGGCTAATATGACTTAACTATCTGTAACAAAAAATTTGTCTTTGAGACAGTTTAATCACATTCTGCTTTATCGTACTTTGTGGGCTAACTAAAATAACTCACCTGCGTGGAAGACGCAAGAAAATTTTTCCAGGCTATTAAAGCAGAGCTCTGTGTAGTCTTTGACGCTGGGTAAAAAGCACTCTTACAACCTAATAAGAGTCTGTAGAATAATAACTTAAAGCATTTCATTTAGCTAAAATAACTCAGCTACCTCGAAGAAGCAAAGTTATTTTTCCAGGCAGTTGAAACCGAGTCTGGGTTTGTGTACTTCATATCTAGGCTGACTAAAATGACCGAACTGTCTCGAAAAAAAAATTTACTTTTTTTTAGTTTTTCTCGGTCGGTTTTTGGGGTAAAGTTGTAGATGAAGATTAAGAAAACTCTTCGGTTGAATAAAATAACTGGCATTTGTAGAATTAGGTAAGATAAAAAAAATAGTAATGTCCTTTAAAAATTCCGGATGTATTTCAGATTTCCCTGGATTTGGGCAAATATAAAACAGCTATTATTTCGTGATGGATGTAAATTTATAGGCTAAGCCTGCTCACCCCGTCATTCTCTGATCCGAACCCTTTCGCCTATAGAAAGATTACGTAAAATTGTAATAGTAAATTATTTTAAATCGTTAATATAGAAAGTATATCAAATTAATAAATTGTAAAGGTATATATACTCGACTTAACCAGTAAGACACAAAAGGAAGCTAAGAGAGATTTTGCACATTTATGATATACACGTGCGTTTAGTTGCTCTGCTAATTCGCTTCTCGTCCGTAGTCGTATTGTCCGCACACATTTTTCGCGGTATATTTTCTTAATCTGCCTTTGCATCTCTCTCGCACGTATATTGTCTGCATATTTTCAAATAAGAATTAATATGGAGGAGGATTGATAAGAAGGAAGTAAAATGGGTAATGCAATACAAAGGCAGGTCGAGAAGAAAATGTAGGTAGTTCAATTTAAGTATCAAGAAAAAGTATCAAAAAATATAGCAATAAAGAAACCTTAAGTGCAAGAAATTCTTAAGTTAAATTAATATATGTAAATTATGTAAGCTATATAACATGAACCTAACGTTCTAATTTACCATATGCTAAATATTAAATTTATTTGTAAAAGTGAGAACAAAACAGCTGCATTTTTTCATTACAAACCTAAAAAGGAAAAGCAGAAAAAAAGAAAGCAATACACAGCTGGAATCCCGCTAAAGTCTTAACACGTAATTTATTTGCCAGGAAGTCAAGAATTGTGAACCTGGAAGAAAAACAATGATGAGTGTTACTCACTTGAGAAGACATACTGTGGATATTATTAAATTTTCTTTTATTATACTTCTTCACTTATAGCCAAGGTTCTAAGAGATATTTTTATTTTTTCCAACTATTTCCATGTTCAGAATGTCCTATACATTGCAGTGGCAGTTAAATAAAATTCATCTTTTTCCTAAACTCATTGAGTTACTATTAAAAGATTAAGCTTAAGGGCAAGTTATATCACAATTTTTAAAATTGTTTAGTTTATTTCTGGATGCGCGAAATACTTATTTTCCATAGATTGTTCCAAACCCTCCTGGTATGATCATGCAGAAGGTCATCTGCGCGCTATGGGCCTGCAGGCGGGCTTTCGGCAATACCTGGGGTCTATCTCCTAAGATCCTCCACTGGATCTACTCGCGCATTGTGAGACCTCTTCTCACATACGGGGCTATCGTTTGGTGGCCATGTACGGAGAAAGCGAAAATTCGTGCTCAACTGGACAGAGTCCAACGTCTTGCATGTCTCAGCATAACGGGTTCCATGCGGACGGCGCCAACGAGAGCGCTTGAGACTCTGCTGAGCCTTCCGCCTCTGGACCTCGTTGTGCAATTCGAGGCAATGAGGACTGCGTACAGGCTATACGTCCTCGGCGAACTACGTGCTGGCGAATCCGGTCACGCAAAAATTTGGTCACGGGCCATACAGGAATGTCCTCTCCTTCTGATGGGCAGTGACTGCATGGCTCCAGTGACTGTGGACTGCGCGGGATTCGTGATGCACATTGCAGATAGAAAGGAGTGGCAGCATTCCAACAGACCTGCATTGCTAAATGGGGGACCATCTGGAACACAGATGGCTCCAGAATGAATACCAGAGCTGCATCAGGGCTTTGTGGTGGGATCTTACATACCAGTAGGGCATACTCGCTGGGGGAGCACGCCACTGTCTTCCAGGCCGAAGTATTCGCTGTATTAAAATGCGGACAGAAAATCCTAAGCTGCGGGACTGAGTCCCCTAGTATAAGACAGGCCAAGGCGCACATAGGTGGGCCCTCTGCCTGTCTCACCAAAAATCTACTACGCCTAAAAAGACGCGAAATTTGGCTAGTGACAGGTCTTTTAACCGGTCACTGGCACTTAAGAAGCCATCTCCATACTATCGGTATTGCGGACAACCCGGAATGCCGATGGTGCTGTGAGGAGGATGAAACCGTTGACCATGTATTCGGGGAGTGCCCAGCACTCACGCGCGCCAGGTTCAAATACTTGGGTAACACTTTCAGTGTACCGAGTGACTTTAAGTCCTTCATGCCAGAGAGCCTTATCGGTTTCTCTAAGGCCGTTGAGCTCTGGTAACACCCGGTGGGGCATGACGGGTCCATTAGGAGACCTTTATGCATAACTGCCTTGGCAGCTCACTGTTTCGACAACTCAATTTCATAGATTGTTAGCTTTATGACTTTATAGATTCAAATATGGAATACAATAAGGTAGATTACATATGGAACATATGTGGGCACTATGGATATATTCTATGCGTGCTAAATTTAATGTTTAATATACTAACCTAAAATATATTTAAAAACTTGATATTGTAATGGTTGCTAATGTTTAATTTTTTAAATTATATTGGAAAAGTAGTAGCAAATAAACAAAAAAAGAAAATATTAAAAAAATTAGTTTATATTACTTACAGTTTTATTTTATTATAGCTTCTACTTGCCTTGTCATTTGGTAGCACATTATATGTTTTAGGTATTACATAAAATCGGATTTTCTGACATTTAAAAAGTATTAGATTTTGTGTGACAGCCAATTTATTAGATTCATATTTATAGCCTCTAGTATTTACATTACGTAAATAAAATTAAACTATAGAAGAAAAAGTTTTTTGACATATATTTTATTACTGATTTATTATATATTTGGTAAATCATTAGGACATTGCCTTCAGAAAAAAGTACTTCAGAGGAGTACAACTTAGGTTTTCTTAAAATCATTTTCAAGACGTATTTTTAATTAGGAATCAATGGCTTCATGCTTGTTGTAAAGCAGTAGTGTAATGTGGATTTTACTAGAGACAAATGTATTAGTTTTAACAATTTAAAGTTTATTAACTGTCTTAGCTGGTAGAATTAGTAACAATAAGTTCTTTAATTTTAGTCCATACATCTTGTATGTGCGTAATTCCAATTAAGCTATGAGTCGATTATAAACCCAAGATATTTGATTTAATGTTATTTTTATGTTCCATTTACAATGAACATGGTCTGTCTAAACATTGATCTTCGTGTATCATCAGGTCTTCTAGAAAACTAGATTTGCGCTTTTTTACCGAAAAGCTGACAAAATTGAAGTTTCTCGAATTTATTGTCAAACACTTAAAAAATTTAATTAGATTCTTATAGCAGTTTCTGCTTTCTGTCATATACTTTTCTAATTACTTCCTTTGATAAGTATGACCGTGTCATCTGCGAAGCAAATTATTTCTCCTTGTTCGACTCTTATTAAATTTAGCAAGGAATTGCCTCTTATTCCTATTTAGTACAATTGATCAAGCAGAATACGATGTGTTACAGCATCAAATGCTTTACTTAAATCCAGAAATATGCTCATGCACAGATTTTCTTCCTTTAAATTTTTGTGAACAGATTCTCTAAGTGAAATCACGGCATCGTGCTTAGTACTGCAATTATCTTTAAATCCATATGGCTACTTTGAGATTTTTGTTTTTTTGAAGAAATGGTTTGCAGATTGATTGACAGAACAGTTCTTCTTTGATTCACGTTGTCTTTTCTAATTTACCCCCTCTTAATAATTTTAATTCTTCCCTCACTTTAGTCTTATTTTTCATTATGCGTGCTCCAGTTGCTTTAGTCCTAATGCCTTAACCCCTACATTTTCTATTTACCTGATTTATTTTTTTTAATATCCTTTAAAACGGCAAAATATCAAAAACTATAAAATAAAAGCGAGACTCGTGGATGACAGATAATATAAAATACTATACCCGGGTCACGCCTCCCTCGCATGAATAATACGGTGTGATATTTCCGTCATAAATCATCCGACGAGTTAAAAGGTTAAAAAATATTTCTGGTGAATTTTCCTATATTATAGAAAGGGGTAAAATTTCGAGTAAACAGAACTTGAGTTTTAAATTATGTATAAAACAAACAGGGGAGCTCATTATTCATGCAAACTGGCCATGACGTACGGCTGAGTCGGCGCTTGCAAAAGTTTCCAGGCTTAAATTACACCGTGCACACGCTCGCTTTACTTTTCGTCTTTACATGTACATATTACGTTCAACTATCTATGGTCAGCTATTTTTAGGATATATGTTTCTATTTTCCTTGAGTAAATTCACTCATCTATTATTACAAGATTACTAGGAAATATTATTGGTTATTATATATATGGGGTTAAGAAAACTTTTTTTAGGTTTATTGACACATTTTTTTTTGTTATGCTTAAGATTCGCTTTATTTTTGATAAATTATTATTTTTACCTTCAAGTAAGTATGTAGTTTGTTAAATTGGTAATTTCTTTTTTTTGTTGTTCCAAAAAGTTTATATTATTTTTTCTCGGTAGTTAAAAGTATCCTCTATTTTTGATCTTGAAAAATGCTTATATAAAAATTAAAAAAATATATTTTGAAGTAAATGTAATATTTTTTTATAATTTTTTTAGAAAGTCTGTTTATTCCTTACAAATTGAATTTTTAATTGTATTCTCAAAATAAAGCCTAATAAATAAAATATATATAAAACTTGACTGTAAATCCAAAATAAAAACAATAAAACGGATTAAAATACGGAACGTGTTAAAATTGTGAAAATAAAACTTAAAATTAAAATTAAATAGAGTCGAAGTGTAAAACAGTAAATATAAGATGCAATAGAACATGATGAAAAGGTGCGATAAATTATTTTTTTTGCAATAGTCTCTTAAACCGGTTCAAATTATTACGGCATATTGGTAACAATTATATACGCAGGTAACAAATTTTGTTTGACTTATATAAATATAATTATTTGGTTCACAGAATAGATCCCTAATATACTTAACATAAATGAAATAAGAGTATAGCGATAACACTTAAGAATAATTGTCATAGCTCTATTTTAAATTACCTTAAATCATCTTATTTGATATTGTGGTAAGTTAAACATTAAAGTTGAACAGAACAGTAAATAGAGTAGAACAATTGTGTTGTAGAGCATTGGTCTTGTACGCATGGATACATGCTTACCAACCCTAGCTCCAAACCCATTTTTTTTCGAGAACTTTCTCATAATATAGTCGGCATAGGCAATAAAATTGAAATATGCGTCTATTGTTCCCAAGTATTTAATTTCTTTTATAAAGAATACTCTCCTGATTAACAGCATGTTGTCCAATTCATTAAAGTTCCACTTATCATTTTTGGATTTCTCAGTCAAGGCACAAAATTTGGATTTACATGTATTTAAAATCAATTTGTTAATACAGAGCCCTTTTAAATAAATTATTAGGTCCTTATTAATATCAATCGGCCTTTGGTCAAGATTGTTACCTACGATAATGGCTTCACAATTATACTCTGTGGAACACCAAATGTGACATTAAGTAGTTCGGATAACTTCGGACAAACTATTCTTCTTCGAAGACAAGCACAGTATCATCGGTCGAAACTCATTATATTTGATGGTGTTTGGTTCCAGGAAATTTGGAAAGACGCCACTTTATTAATATTAATAACACTGGGCAACAGTGATTCTGCGGCCTCAAAGGTTGAAGTAAATTTTTTATAAGACTAGTGTGCTAAATACTAAATCAATCTCAGATTTGTAAAATTTGCTATTTGACTGAAAAAGCCGAAATAAAAATGGCAATATATTTAGAAAAAAAATGTATTGAACTCTTTTTTAAAATGATACAATAACTAAAAGTATGTATTCTGTTTACTCAAAACATAAAAAAAATTACAAAAAACATTTCCTGTAGGATTATCTAGCATTTTTTTGCTTAGGGCATTCCCTTACTAAGGACCAGCAATAATCTGCCATCATGTGGCTATCCCATCGACCTTGATATCTTTCTTCCATTATCCTAATGTCCTGGTGGAACCGTTCTCCTTGTTCTTCACTGTAATCGCCCAGGTTATTCGAAAATATGTCCAAATGACTGTGCAATAAATGTAATTTAATGCTCATATTAGCTCCCAACCCCGTAAAATTTTGTAGCATTTTAGCAAATAATTCTGGATATTGTGGTGCTTTATCATTTCCCAAAAAATATTTGGCTACTAAAACAAAGCTTAGCAATGCTTCAGATTCAGTTTCTGTCATATAGTTTATGAATTCAGTGTCTTTTATAAGAGTACGTATTTGCGGTGTGTCGAAAATACCTGCTTTTAATTTTTCCATAGTGAGGGTTGTGAATTTTTGATAGATGAATTTTTTCAGAAGAGCTTTAATAAATTGTTTCATTAGGCCAAGCTTGATGTGAAGTAGTGGAAGAAGGATATTATCTCGGCTTATCAGTGGTTCATGAACCACATTTTTTTTCCTACCCCCATAGGCCAATTCTTTCTATTCTAATGTTCATTTTTTGCTCGACTATCCTATAGACAAATGAAACAGGGGTATTTACTATATCCACCTTGCCGGCCTAATAAAATATTTACCATTTTTAAATCGACGCAAACTGACCACTGATGTTGTGCATATAAAATCTTTTCTAAAACAATTTAAATATTTTGGTATTCTTCCACCCAAGCAAATACATGGTAATTTTTAAGTTGATACTTTTTTTTAACTGTGTATAGAACTCGGTAATTTTTTTTTGAATAATTTTCTTCAAAAAACCGAAAAATAAGAAAATTGCATTGCCAAAATATTATAAAATGAGTCCAATACGGTCCTCTCTAATTTAATTAAGTTGTTCAAAGTTATCACCATTAACTTCAACACAATGATTTGCTCGACGTAACCACTGTTCCGTAACGGCACGCAATAGAGAAATCGGTTTTTGTCTAACTGTTGCCGCAGCCTGCTCAATACGTGCTATTAGTTCTTCTTGTGTGTCGATAGGCGTCTTGAAAACTGAACTTTTCATATACCCCCACAAAAAAAAGTCACATAGATTTAGGTCTGGCGACCTTGGTGGCCATGCAACTGGTCCATTTCGGCCAATCCACCGATTTGGGTAACTTATATCCAAAAATTCGCTCACTTCTCATCTAAAATGGGCAAGTGCTCCATCCTGCAGGAGCCACATAGCTTGCTTGATATTCAGTGGCACGTCTTCTAACAGAACAGGCAGATTATTTTGCAAAAAGTCCAAATAAACATCGCCCGTCAAACGGTCTGGTAAGATAAATGGTCCAACAAGTATCACATTTACAATTCCTGCCCACACATTAGCAGAAAAGCGGTGTTGAAATTTGGTTCTGCGAATTGCATGGGGATTATCAACAGACCAAACATGCGTATTTCGAAAATTGTTAATTCCGTTTCGGGTGAATGTTGCCTCGTCCATGGCTAAAATTTTGTTCGAAAAATGTTGATCATTTTCATGTTGTTGTAGGAACCATTCAGAAAACTGAACTCTAGGGAAGTCTTCAGGCAGTAGCGCTTGGACACGTTGAACGTGAAAGTGATTAAATTGATTCTCGCGCAATGTTGTCCATACTTTTGTTTGACTTAATCCGACCTGCCCTGCAACAACTCGAGAACTTGTTGTTGGATCTTCTTCGATAAGATTTAAAATTGGTTCTTCCCTATGAACATTTTCAGGTCTCCTTCCTCTTCCTGCATGCCCTCCACGATGTTCCCGTAAATCGCCAGTATCCCTAGCCCGTTGAATGAGATTTATGAAACTTGTGGGTGTAGGACGATTCCGCAAAGGAAAGCGGTCTGCGTATAATACCGAAGCAGCAGCAGCACTTTAAAGACGCTCTCCATAAATAAGCAACATACCCACAAGTTCATTGTTTTCATAACGATGTGCCATTTTTAGGATTTGCAAATTTAAAATTAACAACAATAAACCAAAAGTTTCTAAGACTAACTGATTGGTACAATGCGTGATCGATAATACAAAAATTCTAGCAAAAACTAAACATAAACAGACGATGAAAAACAAACCCATATTCACTTTTTTATTCTGTATGTCCCTTGTTTTTGAGTGTATCGAAAAAAGTTATTTGAAGAAAATGTATATTTTACCGAGTTCTATACACAGTTAAAAAAAAAGTATCAACTTAAAAATCACCTTGTATATTTCCATTGTACAGCAGTACACATTTTTGACTTCTTTCCGAGCGATCTATAAAAAGCCTCCAATAGTCAGGCTTATATTCGGGAAGGCCCATATTACTCTCAGAATTTCGGCCGATTTTTTGGGAAATATAAATCACGAACCAAGTCATTCACCTCCTCTTGAGAAAATCCTTGTTTTGTAGAACTACTTTCTTCAAACACACTTTCACTGTCGCGTGTTTGATTGTCTAACAACTCCAACATTTCAAAGTCATCATAGTTTGCAGTAGATGATTTCGAAAACAGTGGAATTGAAAAATCATCGCTGTGCAAGACTGGGGGCTTGGCCGATTTCACATTAGGATAAACCCAAGTACGTTTTTCATACTTTTCACATTCACTGCACAAAAATAACAGTCATTAAAATGATTAGTTGGCTCAGTTCATACCATCGGCATTCCAAATTCAAGCCCTTTAGGTCCTTCTTGACTCCAGTATCGCAGTATCGTATTTCAACGTATGTTGGTCTTTTCAACAAACTCTGTGATATTTTTTCTTTGCCTCTGAAAACAATATTTGCCACATAAATGTATATAACAAAAAATGTTAGTGTCGTTAACACAACGTCGGCCAAATGAGAAAACCGCGTAACTCAACTTTTTGTCGAAATTGAGATTTTATCGCCATCTATCAAAAGAGTACGAAACCCGACTATTATGAAAACACTTATCAATCAACACTTATCATCAACACTTATCAATCAAAACTAAATTCCCACAAAAAAATAGCAAAGCGCTTAACTCCAACTGTCAAAAATATAGCAGGAAAAACTCCCAGTTTGTTCTGCACTGTCAGTAGTGTACGTACCTGCTTACTCTTGCAGTTAGAAAAAAGTGCTAAATCAAACGTTAAATTAAGTGGAACCATTGAATTTATAAGGTAAGATCATTACATTGAATAAGTACATTTACAAAAATATTGTTAGTTTATTAGTAATTATAAAAATACCTCTTCTAAATTAGCTTTGGAGTTACATGGTATTCTTTTTTTAGTTTAAGAGGCACATGCAGTACTTACGTGGTTTTCTATTAAATTAAAATTAAAACTATTATTTTTAATTAAGTGCGGTTTCAATTTATAAATAAATAAAAATCTTGTTCAAGATGTCATCGCGGACAAAAACTGTTATGATGATGGCAAAGCAGCAAGCTCGTATAGATTCTCTCGAGTATATAGTTGGAGAAAATGGGTTTTTAGTTCCTGATGAGTTTGAAGACATACGAGAGTTGGTGGGAAACCCAAACAACGAACCGCTTTATGCCGTAAACCTAAGTGAACAAGAACTTGAAAATAGTCAGATCGAAGATGCGCGCTTATCTGCTATTGACTCGCAGGTACCTGAAATGCCACTGGGTGTTATAATTCCAATTGAAGACACATCAGACTTTGTGAAAAGCCTAAACAATGAAGCGTCTTATACCAAAAGCCTAAGTGATCAGGAACTTTAAAATAGTCAAATTGAAGATGGGCTTTTATCTAGCTTCGACTCACCAGCACCTGAAATTCCACTTGGTGTTGAAATTCCAATTAAAGACATATTAGATTTGATGGAAAGCGAAATCAATAATACTTCATCTTCAAGGATTACTTGTTTTGCAAATTCCCAAGATGAGCGGGATGATAGTGATAACTCGGACGATGCTTATGTTCCCGAAGAAAATAATTCGGATAGTTCGGATGAACCTGATACTGACAATACTGACATGAACCAAGAACAGCAAGCCATACTCGATCAGATGGAAGTGCAACATCAGCAGCCACCAGTACCAGAAACTGTTCTTAAAACTCAAATTAGACGAAAAAGATCAACACTGTCTACCTGGAATTGTAACATAAATAAAACTAAACGTTCAAAGAGATTACTATACCAAGGAAAAAAGAAAATTGGGAATACTTGGAACTACCAAATGAACAAACCAGGTAAATTTCTTATCATTTTAAATTTACTAATTTTGCTTTTTCAATATTATATTACTCACAGATTTTTCATTTATTTTATTTTTATTTTTAGGAAAATTTTTGCAAAATCCTTGTGGCAAAAAAAATCTACTATTCAATGTGACACATTAACAGAAGAAGAATGAATTCTCATATTTAGAACATTCTGGAACAAACTAAATTGGGCGGAACGAAAGATGCACGTAAAGACCTTAGTTGAAATTCACGGTGTCAAAAGAAGAAGGGGGAGCAAGAAATAGTATCCAAAAGAAATTTTTCTATGAAATACTTTCTAAAATTTGACACTAAGAAAGTTAGAGTTTGCAAAAGAATCTTTGGGGAACATTGGGGTTAAAGGAAACAATGGTTTTAAATTGGATAAAAGATGCAAATCAGAATGTCAATTTTGAATCTCCTGAAGTTAATCCAAAAAGTGAAATAAGAAAGATTAAATTTGCTGAAAAGAACGCCGGCATTTGCGATTTTTTAAATATGCTACCAAAACTCGAAAGTTATTATTGCCGAGTATCTTCAAAAAAACAATACCTTGAACCTCTTTGGCGGTCACGTGCTGAGTTATAATTTAATAGAACCGAATTTTGTGTTGAGCATAATTTGGAACCAGTAAGTACAACTCTGTTTTTTAAAAAATTTGAGGAGCTAAACCTATCACTCTATAAACCAAAAAAAGATTTGTGTGATTCGTGTGAAGCATTTAAAATATAAAATTTATCAGAGGCAGATTATAACTTACCAGACTTTAAAAGAAGAAGCGCGTCAAGAAAAAGAAAATGACAAAACAAAGACTGAAGCTACAGTAAATGTCTATACAATGGACTTGGAGTGCTATTATTGTCCCCGAAATCAAGAGTTTCTTCTATGTACTATAAGACAAAGTTGATAGTGCATAATTTCACCATTTTTAACTTAAAAACCAAAGAAGGTTTCTGCTATCTTTGGAACGAAAGTGAAGGGGGGATAATGGCGAACGAATTTTCGTCAATTCTTTCCTATTTCGTGAAACAAGAAGTAAAAAATAAAACCAAACGAAATGATTTTTTACAGCGATGGGTGTACAGGGCAAAATCGAAACTCCATACTGGCCAATGCATGCCTAAATGCAGCTATTCAAAATAATATTATTATAACCCAGAAATATTTGCTTAAAGGACACACACAGATGGAGGTGGATGCAATGCATTTTGCCATCGAACTTCAAATTCGCGATATATATAAATATATATAAAATAAAATATATATATATATATATAAAATAAATCTCCCTGCAGATTACGAGGGCTATTGTCAAAGGGCTAGATCGGTTCCTTTTCCATACTCAACAAAATACATTGATCACACCTTTTTTAAGAAGTTTGAATGTTTAAAATTTTATTCATCCATACGCCCTGGAAGAACCGTTGGCGATCCCGTTGTTACGGACCTAAAAGCTACCAAAGCTATGATAAACTTTAAAATCGAGTATATTACCTGATTATCATAAATTTTACGATGACTTGTTATACGAGTGAATTTTTTAGTTTAAAGATCTATTAATGTAAATTTTACCTTCTAAGTATTGTAAATTCGTTAGGTTTTTTTTGCAACTTATTTTGTTCGTTGTTGTTAGGTAAGTGTTTTCAAAGAAAATTAATACTTTTTTATACCTAGCTACCTTAAAAATGATCTAGGATTAAGGTCATTTTAATTTTTTAATTAAATATTTAGCTTTTTTTTCAACTTCTTGATTTTTCTAGTAGTTTTTTTTTATAACTGGAAAAGCACCTATATCCACAATTACACATATTTTTTAGACGGAAAATCGCGTAACTCCATTTAATACTAGAAAACAATATTTTTCACTTTTCCCTTTACATGGTAAAAACAAAGTATATTTGCTCATATTTGAGGTTTTAACAATTGTTTGATATTAAAAAGGAAGATAGGAAACAGTTTTTCTTGTCTCCTGAAAAACTCCCCAAAATGGAGTTACGCGTTTTTCTTATTTGGCCGACGACAAGGTTTACGTGGCAAACTCAATATCACGACAGAAAGAACCTTTATTCTTAAAATAAGTCATAAACTGATCACTTCAAGGTTCAACATAAATATGTGAAATTATAACAAAATTTATTTTTGAGCATTGTCCGCAAATAAATGTATTATTTGTTTTTCTAACTCGACTATTAATAATTCGAATTAAAAAAAAATATATTTCTTATCTTGTCTCCTTTATCTCAGGAAAGAGAGCCAATCCAAAAAAAGTAAATGCATACTGTGCATGATTAATCTAAGTGTTTTTAATTTTTTTTGTTCCGCTATGTAATTAATAATAATAATAATAATAATAATATCAGTATTAATAATACTTAGAACAAAGTCACCTATAGCATAGAATACATCACGCAAAACTGTTCTTAATATGCCACCCTCTCCACCATCAACATTTTTAAGACTTTTTAGTATTGTTTTGATTCTAGTCATTGTAACTTTTTTAAGCATGGAAAATCCTTTATTAGTTTTAGAAGCCTTGGTAAAATTATTTTTTATATTTAGTGACCGTGGAATTTTTTTAACAATACTCTATATATGTCGTAGTCAGATTATAAAACTCGTAATTTTATAAACGGCGGTCAGATTGTTAAACTTTCATTGAATTATTCATTATTTTATTATTTGGCAAGCTATTTCATAAAACAACTAGGCGTTAGAACAACTGTGGCTACTCAGTCAGATTGTCAAACGGTAAAGTTTTCATCATTTAAAATTCTTGCAGGTGATTGAACTTTAGTCGGTTTATAAAATACGAATTATATTTAAAAGTATTAAGTAATATATATTGATACCGTGCATACATATTTAGTAGCATTAAGCAGTTATTAAAAATTTTTCTTGTATTGTTAAATGCCTAATTGCAAACTACGGAGTCGATAATTAGCTGCTTTTTACACCCCATGGCACCTCTGGTACATCCTGTTTGTTGAGTCGCTATGATACTATTTTGATCATAATGTCTGTAAATCGTTCTGTAATGCAAGATGTTATTTGTTTATAGATTGTGGGTAAGCATGTTATTGGCCGATATTTAGCCGGATCTTGAGTATTTTGGTAATCCTTGAACAAGAGGTAAGTGGTACCTTCTGTTAAAAAATTGGACAAATTCTGAGGATTCATAAGCACGTCGTTTAAAAGGTCGGTCAGTTGTTGATGTGTTGACCACAAGTTCCTAATCCGGTAATTTTAGACGTGATCTGGGCCTGGAGCTTTCTAGTTATGTAGTTTTTTTATAACATTAGTCACTTCGTTAACTGAAAATGGTAAAAATGCCATTGAATTATATACTTGGCTCTTTGCTCGTCCTTCAGTCAGTCATTTAGTGTTTAGGTTTTATTCATTTATTATTGTTAATTAAGTGCCCCAGAACTCCTCAATGTTTTCTTTAGTGGGGTAAATGCTAATGGCGGTGTTTATTGAAGAAGTGTCGTCAAGCTTTTGATAGAATTTTATTATTATTATTATTATTATTATTATTATTATTATTATTATTATTATTATTATTATTTACAGCCAGTTAAGGCTCGCACTCCCTCTAAGGGGGGGGGATCATTTACTTATCCCAGATACCTGCGATATCAAAAGGATTAAGCTCTGTGGTCTGTGGGGGCCTTTTCGGTGTCCTTAAGTGACCTGAAATGTAGAGTTATCCCCTAGAAATTTCCGGGTGCTGCGAGCAGTTGCCAGTAGTACTGCCTTTTGCATGTGCTTATTTAGATGTTCGCCTGTTCCTAGTTGTTTAAGGTATTCCAGTAGACTTTTCGGTATTACACCCGTTGTCGATATAACAATTGGGATGGTCTGAACATTATCCATTCTCCATTGCCTTCCGATTTGAATTTCTAGATCTCTGTATTTGGCGATTTTCTCAGTGTGTTTCTCTTGCAGATTATTGTTGTTCGGTATGGCTACGTCAATTAGAGTTGTTTTCCTGGAAATTTTATCTATTAAAATAAGATCTGGTCTATTATGCCTTACATGTTGATCGGTAAGTACACTGCGGTCCCAATATAACTTATATCGGTCATTTTCCACTACGGGTTCTGGAGTATATTTATAATACGGAACCTTCTCTGTTGTAATAAGTTCCAACTTCATTGCCAACTCTTGATGTAAAATTTTCCCAACTGAGTCGTATTATTATTATTATTATTATTATTATTATTATTATTATTATTATTATTATTATTATTATTATTTACAGCCAGTTAAGGCTCGCACTCCCTCTAAGGGGGGGGAGGGATCATTTACTTATCCCAGATACCTCCGATATCAAAAGGATTAAGCTCTGTGGTCTGTGGGGGCCTTTTCGGTGCCCTTCAGTGACCTGAAATGTAGAGTTATTTCCTAGAAATTTTCGGGTGCTTCGAGCAGTTGCCAGTAGCACTGCCTTTTGCATGTGCTTATATAGATGTTCGCCAGTTCCTAGTTGTTTAAGGTATTCCAGTAGACTCTTTGGTATTAAACCCGTTGTCGATATAACAATTGGGATGGTCTGAACATTATCCATTCTCCATTGCCTTCCGATTTGAATTTCTAGATCTCTGTATTTGGCGATTTTCTCAGTGTGTTTCTCTTGCACATTATGCAGATTATTGTTGTTCGGTATGGCTACGTCAATTAGAGTTCTTTTTCTGGAAATTTTATCTATTAAAATAAGATCTGGTCTATTATGCCTTACATGTTGATTGGTAAGTACCACTGCGGTCCCAATATAACTTATATCGGTCATTTTCCACTACGGGTTCTGGAGTATATTTATAATACGGAACCTTCTCTGTTGTAATAAGTTCCAACTTTATTGCCAGCTCTTGATGTAAAATTTTCTCAGCTGAGTCATGTCGTTCTTTGTATTCTGTCGCTGCAAAGGCCTGACATCCTTCTGTTATGTGTTGGATTGTCTCTGATGTATGGCATCCATACCGGCATTTGTCGTTTTGTACGGACGGATCTCTGACGGTGTGCTTGAGGTAATTTCTTGTTGGTATAACCTAATCTTGTATAGCGAGTAGAAAGCCCTCGGTTCTGGAAACATCTTGCTCGACGAAGCAGTGTCGACATGACTTTGGCTGATCTCATTAGGATGCCGCCCATGAAGGGGCTTCTCCATCCAGATGCGGAGTTTTTCCTGGTCCATATGATGGTAGCTGCGCGCTTCCTCGCTCTTAAGTTGTAGGGGAGTGGAATCGTCTATTTGATTTATTGCACGATGCAGCGTGGAATTTTCTCCTTGCCTGTAAAAATAGGATCTTAGGTTAGTAATTTATTTTTCAAGTTGTTTACCCAGATCTATTAATCCTCTTCCTCCAAGGTGGCGGGGATGCATTGTTCTTTCAGTGGTATTTCGAGGGTGGTAGTTGTGCGTTTTAGTAAGTAGGGTCCTCACTTTTCTTTGTAGCCTTTCTATGTCTGTCCTACTCCAATTAATTACCCCAAAAGAATAACTAAGAGCTAAACATGCGTAGGAGTTAAGTGCCTTAAACATATTTTTGCTATTGAGATTGGTTCTCAAAACTTGTCTTACCCTTTTTACAAACTCGTTAGTCAGTTCGCATTTCAGTGTTTGTTGTTCAATCGTTTGTGATTGTTTCATCTCCAAGTATTTGTAAATTTCGTGTTCGCCCATGGCCTCGATGGTCTGGACATTCTGCATCTGATATTCTCCTGTATTCTACTATATGCAGCATTTGGTTTAGGTGGTTCCTAGTTGCAGCCATTATTTTTAAATCATCCATATACAGTAAGTGATTTAACTTTGCAATCTCGGTGTTATTATCTCGGATGCTAAACCCATAGTTGGTAGAGTTAAGACGGTTCGAAAGAGGGTTCATAGCAAGGCAGAACCATAATGGGCTCAGGCAGTCCCCTTGAAAGATTCCTGTTCGAATTGGAATGTTGTTTGTACTTACTGCGCTTTTACCCAGTACCTCGAGCTGGATCGTTGTTCTCCAACTTGTCATAGCGCTCTCTAGAAAAGACAAAGTATTACCATCAACTTTATACACTTTTAAAATGTTTATAAGCCATTCGTGTGGTACTGAGTCGAAGGCTTTCTTATAGTCGACGTAGGCAGTAAAAATATCTCATATTGTGTGTTATTCTGGTCTTTAGGCAGTAGATAGGTTACTCCTTGCGTTAGGAACGCTGGCATTTCCTGTGGATTAAGAATAACGTGGTTAATTAATTCTGAGAGTTTAGGATGCATACTCCGTAGTTTCTTTAGCCAAAAGTTATGAACTCCCTCTGGGCCAGGTGATTTCCAATTATGCAGTTTTTGGATAATCTGGTTGACTTTCTCGATAGTGAATGGTCGATGTTCCATCTGGTTATATTTATTACTGTTTTGTTTCTCTTCAGTAACCCAGCTTGCGTTGATATTGCATGTTGTTTGAGTTGCAAGTTGTTTGGCCCAAAAATCTTGAATTTGTTCTTTCGTGGGGTATTGCTTATCTGGGTGATCTGATTTTGAATTTAGCTCTCTATAAAATTGTTTTTCGGCCTTTTCAAAACGAAGATTGTCACGTTTTCGGTTATTACTGGTCTTGTATCTTCGTAGGCGCCCTGAAAATAAGGAAAGTTTCTGTTTTAGAGTATCCAGGCATTGTTGTGCTGTATTATTTTTTGGTTCATGCCGAGTGTGGATGTTGTTCCTCTGCAAAATTTCATCAACTTTCTGTTTTAGTCTATTTATTCGTGTACCCCTCAGATATTCTGTTAGTTGGCCGATATCTTTTCGAAATCTCTGAATTTTTCGTTGAAGTCTGGTCTCCCATGGCGGTATCGGGAGCTCGGTTCTTACAGAGTCATTGTGGGTCCTTATCTTAATCTTCATGGCTTTAGCAACGGCAGTTGCTGCGCTATATACTAAAAGGTGAAGAGATTGCATGTTATTAATATTTAAAAGATAAGGTGGAAGAATTTTGGTGTTTAAAAGTTTAATAATAATAATAAAAGTTTATTATTATTATTATTATTATTTTTATTAAAATTTACAAATAGTGTAGACATTTTTTTTTTAATTTCAAGTAATTACATTAATTTTCTAAAATCGTTAATTTATTTAATTTTTAAAATTTTATTAACCGATTTTTATAATCAGAAACGGGGAGAAAATTGTATATCAGGGTAGCATTAAATATTTGGGACTAATGTTCCCTAATCTCAACATTTACGATCATGCAGAATATATAACAAGGAAAGTATCGAACAAAAATTGATTTTATATGTCGAATATATACATATCTAACATGATACACAAAATATCTATTAAATAATAATAAAGCTCCACCCCACTTGGAATGTTGTTCGACTTTGTTATACGATTCTGAACTGTGATAGATATATATATATATATATATATATATATATATATATATATACATTCACAGGTACTATGTTACATATTTTAAATATATTTTTTATTAAAGAAAAATATCGTATTTAATATTTTTATTCATGTTTTTAAAGTTAGAAATAAGGCTAGATTCACAATATGATTTCGATCACGGTTCACTCTTGGTCCAGTCTCGGTCCGGTAAAATATTGTCTTATAAAAAACAATGATTCCGTTCACACTATCCGTACCACTCTAGTTTCAAATGCTTCAGTCTGCGCATTTCCGCCTTGTCTTCTCAAGTTTTGTACACAATTACTATTAGTACAGGTTAAAACATTTTCATTATTTATAGTTCTGCTATTCCTAATAATATTATGCAAAATACAAGCAGTCAAGACAATCAAAGTTGCATTTTCAGGGTTGGCTATCAATCTTCTCTGGTAGATACGAAACGTTAGCGATAAAATACCAAAGGCACATTCAACTAATATTCTTCCTCGACATAGACGATAACTGAAGATTCTCTTTTCGTTGTCTTCTAAATTTTTCAAACCTGGATAAGGCTGCATTAAATATATGAAATGCTTCATCTCCCAAAATAATATACGGAGCTAATATTTCTGTTCCTGGTAGTGGAGTCTTCGGGAATATTCATCGTCCCATTTTCTAATCCTTTTCCGAATGCAGAATTCGCGAATATTCCCCCGTCACTATTTTTACCATAGGATCCTATGTCTACGGCTATAAATATACAATTAGCATCCACCAAAGAAAACAATACAATCGAAAATGTTTATTTATAGTTAAAATATAAAGATCCACTGTTGGCTGAAGCTTGTATAATGACATGCTTGCCATCTAATGCTCCTAAGCAATTGGGAAAATTCCACATTGTCCACATTCCATGCGCAATTTGTTACCATTTTTCCTGAATTATTCTGCCAATAAGCTTTCATTGATTGCTGCACATACTTCAAGTCGACAGTGTACCGTTGAATGGCCCAGACTGTAGCTAAAAGCAATTGTTTTATAAGAATCTCCAATAGCCAAAAATCTGAAAACCGATGAAAAAAAATTAATGTTAGATTATAATTCAATTAATATTAATTATTAGTAATGACAGCCATAAAATTAATGAATTGGTAAGAAATCTGCACACACAAAGTTTTATTATTGTATTTCTTATCTGCTTTCCTTTTTAATTATAGGTGCCAAAAATCGTTGGGAATCTTTGAGATCTCAATACCGCAAATATTAGTCGAAATTAAAAACTAAAAGTGGCCAAGCAGCACGGAAAGCAAATTTCCAAATGGCAGCATTGTGATCATATGCAATTCCTCAATGACTTTGTCAATATTGATAGGCCACGAACGTCATCAATTATTGACAAAGACAGTAAAAGAATTGTTGAAGTAGAGAAAGAAGATTCACCAGCTGTGCAAACCAGCTCGGTTAGATGCGTTGAAAATAGGGATGCTGAACCAACGAAAAATATTAGTAACACATTTACTAAGGCCACTTTGACAGCTTCAAAAGTGAACAATAGACCAGGCCATACATAACAAGAAAATACATCCAGTCCGGGCCATACATCCAATAGGTAATTTATTTTCTTTGATGGCTTCTACTATAAAAAACTTTACTCCAATTGATCAGCATATGGTGAAGACGAAAATATTCACTATAGTTAGCCAAATCGAGGAAAAATACTTAACCTCAAGAGATACTCCGACTTCACAATTCTTGCCACCACCACCAACCTATCATGGTCAATCTCCTGTTCCATCACCTGCTCCATCTGCGTCGTCATCATTTTCATCGAATCGAACAACTTGAAAATCAATCGTCACAAAATTTTAGTCATAATCCTTAGGTTAACTCTTTCGAAATATTTATATCCCGAGGGAATTAAGTAAAATCCTTAAGTCATAGGTTTCACTGACTCAATATTCGAATTTAACCGGTAATCTAAACCTCTCACCTGCTGATTCGTAAACGTAAAGAGAGAGTAACTTAGTAAATAAAGTAACTTACCCTGGATATTTTGGGGATGGGTGCAGTAGGTCACGTACCGAAAAATACGCGCGTAAAACCGGTTTTCGGTCAATGCCAGAATTGCTGCTACTCAATTCACAACTTAGCACGACCTTCTCCTTTTCTCCCACTCTTTTCGCATTCGTATTTAATATAAGGAAAGATATGTATAGTTCAGGAATATACAAAAGGGGGGAAAAGGAAAAGATGTAAGGCAAATTATGTAAAGTGAAATAAGTTATTAGCAAAACGCGTATTTTTGAATGCATAAATATTAAATACAAGTAAAGAATTAAATTAAAGTTTAAGTATCACTAAGTATTGATTAAGGGAAAATTAAAGTTAATAATTATAATTACTATAATCATGTGATGACGAAACAATCCTCACATAACAATAATAATAATAATAATTAACATATTTCTTCGCAGATTATTATATTTACTTCATTTATTAGTATTATGTTAATATTTGTTTGATTTTATTAGATACTTTTATAATAAAAATGATCACATACCTTAAACATACAAGTAATTTTTCACGTGGAGAAATAGCTTCACGAAAAGTTGTATTTTTCTTTAAAATTTTATCTTGTATTTTTCGTAGGATCATTTCAAATGTTCCGGAATCCATTCGGCAGTACTGCAAAAATTTTTTTTCATCATCTATTAAATGACGATACAAAGTGTGGTATTCACCTTCGGTTTTTCTATTTATTAAACTTGGAAGAATCCACATTCTTCGTCTCGAAATTTGTTTTTTCTTGATTTTCCTCAACAAGCAGGATAGCCATAATAGCTAGATCTTCAAATTGAAAATTGAATGCCATTTTTTGATGAAAAATTCGAAATCTATATACGTCTTCACGCAACGAACGATGAATCAAGTCTGGACCACAGAACACAAATATATAGAGAAGTGGTAGTTGCATACAAACTGATAGAAATTCTTCTGACAAATCAACTAGCGTCCTCTCGCTTGGCAACGGAAACTGTTGTAACTAACTTGACAGTTTGACGTGCCTATTAACACCTAATCAAAAAGACCCTTTTCTCTATGAGTAACCTTTTTGAGTAGGCGTTTGCTTTAGATATTACGATTAAATGATAAGATTGTCAGATTAAATGAAATTTGATTTCCCGCCTTAATTTGGCCACGCCTTTCACCATTTTGATTGGTTCAATTAGGCACGTCAAACTGTCAAGTTAGTTACAACAGTTTCCGTTGCCAAGCGAGAGGACGCTAGCTGATTTGTCAGAAGAATTTCTATCAGTTTGTATGCAACTACCACTTCTCTATATATTTGTGTTCTGTGGTCCAGACTTGATTCATCGTTCGTTGCGTGAAGACGTATATAGATTTCGAATTTTTCATCAAAAAATGGCATTCAATTATCAGGCATCAGATATTGATCTGAACAAAAATAAAACTTTTCAGTTTCATTTTACATATCTACATGAGTAAATTTACTGCAATAATCTACGACAGTGTACTAACAATAGTGTAATATATATCACCAATTACAAAATGAAAATAAAACAATGTTTTTCTTTAATATATTTATTATTTAATTTTTCTAAACAATAATTACTTAAATTTATATACATAATTTAGTGGTATTTATTATAACAGACATATAAATTAGAATTAATCTAAATGTTTAAAAGTATTTTGTTAGCACTGAACTACCCTAACCCAAACAGATTAGCAAAGGTTGTGAAGATGTTTGTGCTATTTTCTTATCGTACACTAAGGACATTTATCATTATGCTAATAATATCCTTATTTTACTAACACAGAGATGTATTCAATAGAGCATTAATTATCTTTGTCTAATATGTACTTGTTTCTGTTTCCTAAAGAAGAATTAAACAGGTTTTAAGAACTAATTTAAAATTCTATAACACAAAAAAACAAAAACTCTTTAAAAACAAAAACAACTTATTACAGTATAACATTTATCACATACATAGGATATATTTGTTGGTCTTTCATAATAGTAACAACATAACTTGGAACTGTAAATTAAAAAAACAACTGAAAGGCCAATGTCTACATAAAATAAAAATTAACTCTTAAAAAAAAACAAGATATTTATTTTATACACAAAAACATTTATTCTAAACCATTTTGGGGCTCAGCTCTCTCGGACTCTTTATTTCTGTCTCACCTCAGCAACATAGGAAGTGGTATGAAACAAGGATGAAATAAAATTAAAAAATAGGCAGTGCAAACCTTATAAATAAATTCACTAAATGATTTATGTGAAAAATAATGACAAAACTAATGTTTAAATAAATAGGTATTGTATTGCAAAGCCTTATTAAATATAGTATATTAGAAATAAGGGTTTCACATATCACAGATAATTGAGTACCTAAGTCATTAATTATCACAGAAATTCGATTACTTTAAAATACAATTTACATTTTAAATTTTTAGCCTCTTTTTTAGAATCTTTGATTGACAGATCTTTTTTTGTTTTTTTGCATGGCCATCGCTATTTAAGGTTTTATGATTTTTGTCCTTTAAATATTTATAGATTGTTAATTGAGTAATAGTTCTAACAATGGGTTTAATGATGGGTCATGTGTGTCACAAAAATTAAAGTCATTAAATTTCTCTTGATGAAAAGACCAAAAATTATCTACTAAATCTGTATATTGTCCATATTTATCTAAAAAGTTATATAATTTATCATAAACAGTATCTACTAAAAGTGATAATTGACTTGAAGGGTAATTTAATCTTGTTGTATAAAACTGAATAAATAAGTGCTCTTCCTGTACTTCACTTGAATATAAATTACTGTGGCATATTGTGCAATTATCAAAATTATTTTTTCTTAGAATATAACCAGCAACATATGGTGTGGTATAGTTATCTTGTGGAAAAAATTCATCCTCATCAGAAATTTTATCAATATTAGCAGAAGGTTGAATAATGTCCAGGTCCAAGCTGTTAGTAGTTTGTTTATCACAATATTTTTGTGAAAACTCACCAAAGTTACCAATTGATTTACAGAAATCATCTTCACAATTAAAACTTTATGAAATAGGAGAACTAAGATTATTTATACTCAAAGTTTTTAAAGCTGCAACAAACTGCAAACAGTTTGGATTGGAGTTTGAAATTTCATGTTTCATGCCTAATTTGCCCAAACAAATTTTTAATGGGATCTGGATTAAGATTTTTAAGATTTAAATATTTAAGTCCCATACCTTTGAGATTTTGCCATAATAGCATCACTGCTCTTATAGTAATTTGCCATCCCTGAATAAATTGACATCTATTATTTATTTTTCCCTCTACATCAATAATTTTCCACCCACTTAATTTAGGCAACATGTCTGACCATAATTTCCAGTGAGGGGAATCAACTGACAAAGCACAACAATATTGTTTGCCATTACTATTAATATATTGTGAATTATTAAGTGAATCAAACAAATTATCAATTAAGTGGCAAAACTCAGCAGTATAAATAGCCTCAGCTTTTAAATCTCCTGATTAACAGAAAGTTTCTATGGCAGCTGCCACTGACTGGCTTAGTTGTCGAGCTGCAATACTAACTTTCATTGCTAAAAAAGTGTCACTGAAGTTAAAATGATTTTCCTTTAATTTATTAAGGCACTTATATGTTCTTTTTAGGTTGTCACATTGAAAAGCTTGCTTAATGTACTCCATAGTGGCAAACTTTCCCTTCTCAAATTCAATTTTGTTTTTAACAAGAGCATTTCTAGTATTTTTTAGTAAATGTGGCACATCAAAGATAGTAGTAATGCACTGTCCATTTAAAATAAAGTGATATGGAGTAGGTTTGCTTTCACTATACTCCATGGTCAATTCTCTTAGAGCTGCTCTATTAGGGCCAGCTTGATCACAAATTGTTCCAACAAATCCAATCCACAAACCTTTAGACCAATTGACTGTAGATCTTTAATACAGTTAACAATCAATATTTTTAGGACCTCTGTTTTGATTGTATGCTGAGTGAAAAAATAGGATACTGGCATTTTATAAGATTTCCGTAGACCCCTTATCATAAAAACAAAAGCATGATTTGCTTGCTTGGAACTTCTACCAAGTGTTAACCAAGCTTACCTAAATCTTTAAATCCAGAAATTCTCTGTCTGGACCTTTCATAAAAAAGTCCTGAACATAATGATATCTCATGAAACATTAGAGCACAGCAACGATCTAGTTCACTCATTGATTCAACCTGTAATTTCAGATGTTCTAAAAGGGGTTTTACTTGACCACAATCAAAATGAATGCATGCAAGAATTTCTTGAAGCGTCCTTGGAGAGGGTAGTTGAAAAAATGTCTCAAGTATTTGTAAAGACGTGGACTTCTTTTAAAAATGGAGAGGGCAAAGGCTTTGCCTTTCACTGACCATCTGCGACCTGAAGGAAGACAATTAGCATTTAACAACTGTGAATTAATGAATTCCTTAGTTACTTCAGTAAGGCTGTCCTCTATAAATTAAAATCTTTCATCACTGTAAAGGGACTTTAAAGAGGCAAGTTCAGCTCTCTCATTTTTCAGAAATAACTTAAGTTTTGACAGCTTGCACATGGTAGATTTATGAACATTATACATAATCTTCTGTTCATAACTTAAACTATTTCTGAAAAGACCAGCCTTAGCTAGAATAGCTTTTTTTTTATTGTTATTTGTGAACCAATAGAGTTCTCTGAATGCATTGACTGAAGCACCATTTGGGGTTAAACAGACTGGACATTTTCCAAAGAAGAGGATAATAAAGCGGAATCATTACTATTATCTACAGTCATCAAAATCTCAGCAGTTTCAGTTCCATAACCTGCAGATGCAGCAACAGAAGTGTCAAGTGCCTTAACTTTAACCGATTTATTGGTGAATAGTTGTTTTGGTTTTATGAGGGAATAATTTTGTTCAGTTACAACTTGATATTTTAATGGAGACCAGGGGATAGCATGATGCCTAAGCCTATGAGGATTATCAGGGTTATTAAAATTTGTTGAAGAGAAATGATCAGAACAAATTCTATAGCTTCTACAAATCTTACTAAAATTCACATTGCATATCTTCATGTTTTTCTTGCAATGGGGTCTTAAGGAAATTGAAATTTTTTTTTAATAATGTGTTTATTAGAACCATTTAAAACGTAGATATTCTTACAAGATGGATATTTAGAGGAAAATTTTAATCTATTTTTTGATTGTTGAAAAGATAATAAGAGGCCTAGATATTTTGTAGTATTTATTTATAATGATAAATTTAAAAATTTAATATTTGAATTCAATTAAGTTTGAGTTTATTATAGAAAAAAAATTGACAATATAAAAAGGTAACAGTAATAAATAAAATCACATTTTCTTACCGAAAAACCTGAAGAGTTGCTGCAAATTAATTAAAACGTTACCCATAATATTAAAAGAGACATTCTTTAGGAAAAAAGTAATAAATTTAAAACAGCATTATTTAAACAAACCTAACCCTTGCTTACGACCTACATAGAAAGAGAAACCGATATGAGATGACAAATGATGTTCCGTCAGTCAATGCCAACAACGTAATTTCTCTCAGCTCTCTGTCAATTTTGCCAAGCAAGATGGCCGACATACGATTCCCACCTGCCCCATACAAGTTTCATACAGGTGGTCTGGACTATAACCAATGCTAGAACGAAAATGTAGATATCGACTGATTTTACCGGACCGAGAGCGAACCGTGATCGGAATCATAGTGTGAATCGAGCCTAAAAGAATATTTATTAACTTGCCAATAATTATATATTATTTATTTATTTTATTTTAATATGTAGCTTTTAGCTAAGGACACGCGATATTTATTAATTTAAAATAATTTATTATTTTTTCCAGGCAGTTGAAAGTATTTTTAATTTCAAATAATAATTTCAAATGTGCAGAAAAACGTAAAAAGAAAATGTTAAGAAATCAAATAAGTACATTAATTTATGTCTTTATTTGAATTTTTTTTAAGCTGTTTATTACATTTTGTGAGTCTTTTATAAGCAACTAAAATTGTTTTTGTGATTTTTTGTTAGAGGAAGGATTTTTTTTATATATTTTAAGGTAAATATAGGGTTATTTACAAATTTTGTAATTAATTTTACTACATTTATCATATTTATTATATTATTACGTGATTTTTGTTTCATCCAGACAGCTTAAAATAATTTTCTATTTATTTTTTTTTAGTTTAAATGCTTAATTATCCAATAACTAGAACATTTATTGGAAAACTCACAGATCTATCTTTCAGAAAGTTAAAAGTGCTAAAAGGAAAAATTTATTGTTACTAGTAAGACATTTTTTATAATAATTTATACGAAGGAAAAGATAATGATAAATATAAATACCAGATTCCTTTAAGTCTAAAAAAATCATCATAATCAGCTGGCTTTGATTTTCTTTCAAGCAGTTCAAACCTAAGACTCTAAATTCCTAATATTCTTAAATCAGTAAAGTTCTTTCATTACCTGCGAGGAAAAAATAACCCAAGTTTAAATTACTCATAATAATATTTCTGGAAAAACCAATATAACCAGATCTGGCATAGTTCTCAAGTAGATATTGGAAATATGCTTAAATAATAATTTTAAATTCCCTTTTAGTCTACCTTGGTTAAAAATGTAAAAAAGAAATTCTGATACATTTTCAAGCTCCTTTATATTCTATTACTAAGGCATCATCTAGCATAATGGAGTAATGTAGGGCATAACGTGCGCTTTTAATGATATAAGTTTATGGCTTTGATGTCGCTCGACAGATTTAATAGCATGGTAATCCGTTTTCATAAAAGACTTGTCATATCTCATTACCTGACAGTCTTTATGCAGGCCAGTTTGTATGTATAGAATATATTTTTGAAGATAACATTATATTTAAACGCTTTTGTACCTGTATCTGTTTTTGATTTGATTTTATCCGCTTCCTCTAATTTTCTTTTTTTCCAAAATTTGGAAAGGAAAATTTTAATTTAAAACAAAATGATAAATTTAGTGTAATAAAAATTTTTTTAATGCCTTTGTTCAAGTCTCTCTTTACCTTTCAGGCAACTGAAGTAATTAAATTCCGTTTACTTACTCTTTGAACTATTCTAAACCATTTTTGATACTATTTTTCGAGCAATTAATCCATAAATGCGACCGCGGACCGCTGGGTCCCGGCCTCAAGTCAGCTATGCGCGATCGGTCGGCAGCGCCAAGCTGCAGCTGGCAGTGTGCCGAACAGGACAGCCCGAGATCGGTTTCACTGTCGAACAGCTGCTACAATTCGTGGACTCGGTGACTGAGGCCATACTGCGGACTTCGTCCGGCAGTGAGGCACAGTCACTGCAATCCATCCACCGCGGCTGATCAGGAACCACATTCTGTTAACGGCCGCGAACCAGGAAAGTCTGGAGTGGCTCCATCGGGCACTCCCAAGTCTTTCCCCTTGGGAGGGGGTCACGCTGACAACAATGGATCCACGCTTCGCTTACGCCGGGTCATCTTAAGGATCCCGGGTATTAGACATAAGTCTGACAAGGACAACCTGAGGCTTCTGGAGCTTTAAAGTCCTGGTCTCCCGTGCTCCCAGTGGAGAGTGTGGGAGCGCAAGGAAGAGGCTAACCTCAGGCTGGTGGTGGGGGTGGAAAAGGGATCGGCCAAAACGATAAAGGAGAGACAGGGCTCGCTATTTTATAGCATCACCAGGGCCTCTATCTCCCTTATCGAGAGCAAGAAAGCGGCTGATGACACCAGGGTGGCTACTTCCACAGTGGCCCCTGGACCCTCGGCCGCCGACTTAGAAAAGGCCACTACTGCTGATACCGCAGCTTCCGAGGGGCCAGGGCTATTCGTAGATGATGGCCCTTCCAGCTGCAAGGACTAAGCGTGCTGGCAGTCACCTATCCCCACACCATACAGCATGCCTTTAACATTTCTGCAGGCGAATCTACAGCATGGAAGAGCGTCCACTGCTGTTCTGTGCAAAAGGCTCACTGAGCTCCATATCGACATCGCCTTATTACAGGAGCCCTGGACTTGCCAGGGCTCTATTAAAGGCCTAGGTTTAACTGGCGGCACAATACATAAACATGTACCTTGTGAGAATCCCCGCGGAATCATCCTTACTAGGAATGTGCGGGCTCTCTCCTCTCAGGTCTCTGTACAAGGGACCAAGTAGCCGTCAAACTGTCAATGGACACGGGAAAGGATCTGGTAGTCTGCTCTGCCTACTTTCCCATCGAAATTAAATTAACCCGCCCCCCCGGCCGTCACTGCGGTCAAATACTGTGAAGGGTCTCCCTCTTCTCATGGGCTGCGATTCGACTTCACATCACGGCCTTTGGGGATGCGGAGATGAGAACTTAAGGGGCCGCTCCCTGGTTGACTTCCTGTGCTCAAATGGCCCAGAACTACTCAACCGAGGCAGTGTCCCAACTTTCTACTGCCATAGGGGTCAATCAATTATTAACCTTACTATCTGTTCACCTAGTACTGTGAACCTTTTCAGCTCATGGAGAGTGTCCCTTGAGGTCACAATGGGCACATTCTTTTTAAATTAAAGAAGCAGGCTCGGTGCGATACCCCAGCCTACAGAAACCCAAGGTGCATTGACTGGGACCACTTTCGAGAGGAACTAGTCGGTGGTCTTGCAGACATGCCGGCAAGGTACACACTTCCGGCCGACACAGAGATCGGAACTGTCAACCTGACTCGTGCGATAGTCGCGGCATTCGAGGGCAGCTGTCTCCTCAGACGGAGACCCGTCAATGCCAAGAATGCCTGGTGGAACAGGAACACGGAAAAGCACCGTGACACTACGCGTCGGCTCCTTCGCAGGGCTGAGCCCACTAAGCTTGCCATTGACTGGGATGCGTTCCACGCAGCTCAAAGGCAATACAAAAAGACATTCAGGGACTCCAAAAGACAGTGCTGGAGGCGGTTCTGCGATGACGTTGAAAACACACCATCCGCAGCACGACTGTGCAAAGTACTGTTCAAGGAACCTGGAACTAAATTGGGGTCGCTGTCACCTCCAGATGGCGGCTTTACTACCAATGAGCGGGAGTCACTGGAGGTCATGCTGCGCACTCACTTCCCAGACTTCAACTCATCTCGCGATCCTCCTAGCTGTTCTCGGGCTCCGATTCGCTTAGAGTTCAAGACTGCTAGAAGAATAATTACCTACGAGAGGGTGAAATGGGCAATCAAGACATTTCCCCCCTTTAAATCTCCGGGCATGGATGGATTATATCCATGCCTTTTGCAAAACGGGTTAGAAGTACTAACCCCACACATAGTCCGACTATTCAGGTCGTCCCTTGCTCAGGGCTACGTCCCAAAGTTATGGCGTCAAGTGAAAGTCGTCTTCATTCCAAAACCCGGAAAAAGCGATTTTACAGATCCCAAATCGTACCGACCTATCAGCCTTACCAGCTTTATGCTCAAGGCGATGGAGAGGCTGATTGATCGATACCTTAAGGAAAGCATCCTGGTCAACGAACCACTCTATGTGCACCAATACGCCTATCAGGCGGGCAAATCCACGGACCTTGCCCTACACCACCTCGTTAGGAAGGTGGAGGGTGCTCTGGGTAGTGGCAAGGCCTGCCTGGGTGCGTTTCTAGAAATTGAAGGGGCGTTCGACAACACCCCTTTTGTATTAATCTGCAAAGCACTCGAGAGCCGCGGCTCAGAACCCTGTTTGGTTAGCTGGATAGAGGCCATGCTCTCGAAACGTCATGTATCTGCCCAGCTCAACAACGAGATTGTCGAAACGTTGGCGGCTAGGGGCTGCCCGCAGGGAGGAGTATTGTTCCCTAACTTGTGGTGCTTTGTGATCGACAGCCTGATAAATCTTTTAAACAATGCTAGCCTATACACACAGGCCTACGCTGATGATCTGGTAATCCTTTGCCCAGGGAAAGACGCCGTCTCAATGCGGGGCCCTATGATGAGAGCCCTGCATATGGTAGACATATGGTGCCTCTCAGGGAGTCTTAGGATTAACCCCAAAAAAGCAGAGCTCCTACTATTCACGAGGAGACATTTTGGCACGCCCCCTGTTATATCTCTAGGTGGTGTGCAGCTGCATTACTTCAGGACAGTTCGATTTCTGGGAATCAAGTTGGATCCCAAACTCTCCTGGCACGATCATGCAGACACCAGAATGAAGAAGGCCACCTACGCACTATGGGCCTGCAGGCGGGCTATCGGCAATACCTGGGGTCTGTCTCCTAAGATCCTCCACTGGATCTACTCCCGCATTGTAAGACCTCTTCTCACATACGGGGCTATGGTGGCCATGTATGGAGAAAGCGAAAATTCGTGCTCAGCTGGACAGAGTCCAACGTCTTGCATGTCTCAGCATAACGGGTTCCATGCGGACGGCGCCAACTAGAGCGCTTGAAACTATGCTGAGCCTTCCGCCTCTGGACCTCGTTGTGCAATTCGAGGCAATGAGGACTGCGTACAGGCTATACGTCCTCGGCAAACTACATGCTGGCGAGACCGGTCACGCAAAAATTTGGTCACGGGCCATACAGGAATGTCCTTTCCTTCTGATGGGCAGTGTCTGCATGGCTCCAGTGACTGTGGACTGCGAGGGATTCGTGACGCACATTGCAGGCAGAGAGGAGTGGCAGCATTCCCACAGATCTGCATTGCTAAATAGGGGGACCATCTGGTACACGGATGGCTCCAGAATGAATAACAGAGCCGGATCAGAGCTTATTGGTGGGATCCCACATACCAGTAGAGCAGGACTCTCTTGCCAGACTGGGATCCGCGAATGTGCCGATGGGGCCGGAACCCATAGTTGGTATCGCCAAATGCGTTGCGGTCGCATCAATGAAGGGTCTGCTGGACAAGTGGACCCACCGAAGATGGACTGAGTCCCCTGGTATGAGACAGGCCAAAGCGCACATAGGTGTGCCCTCTGCCTGTCTTACCAAAAATCTACTACGCCTAAAAAGACGCGAAATTCGGCTAGTGACAGGTCTTTTAACCGGTCACTGGCACTTAGAAAGCCATCTCAATACTATCGGTATTGCGGACAACCCAGAATGCCGATGGTCCGGTGAGGAGGATGAAACCGTCGACCATGTAGTCGGGGAGTGCCCAGCACTCACGCGCGCCAGGTTCAAATACTTGGGTAACACTTTCAGTGTACCGAGCGACTTTAAGTCCTTCAGACCAGAGAGCCTTATCGGTTTCTCTAAGGCCGTTGGGCTCTGGTAACCCCCGGTGGGGCATGACGGGTCCATCAGGAGACCTATATGCACAACTGCCTTGGCAGCCCACTGTTTCGTCAATTCCAATTCCAATTCCAATCCATAAATGCGACGAATTATTAACTTGATATCTACTTATAATTTCCTTGAAGTGAAGAAAAAATTGTTGTTTTTTAGGCTTTTTGTTTTTTAGAGTACTTATTACCTGGGTACTTCAAACGCCTGCATTTTCAAAAGCATATTTTACATGATTTTTTTTTGGTACTGGATCCCTAGGACAAGTGTAGTATTTTCTCTATTTATTTATTTATCTTTTTTATTTAAATCCCTAAATTCTTTAGATGAGCCTGTCAAGACTTTCTTAAAAGATTTTCATTTTTTCGAAGCAGTTGGATCAAAGGGCTTTTATTGTATGTTTTAAGAAAATTTCTAAAAATAGACACAAACTGAATCCAGGAATGAATTTCGGCGGAACACTTTTCCCATCATCAGGCTCTAAAATATATAACAAATAGTTCAAAAACATTCGCCAAAATTTTTTTTCTGACAGATGACATTAAAAAATACATACAAGTCCCAAAACAAGCAGGCAATTGCTCATTGGAGTCTCTCAATAAATTCTTGGCAACTTGATCGGATATGTTTTCAAAATATGACATTTTTCTGTGAGACGTAATTTTCTATCAATCTTTTACAATTTCCTCTTAGACCATATGCCTCAAGTTTATTTAATAGAATTTTATTATTTACGGTATCAAATGCTTTCGATAGGTCTACAAAGATAAAGCATCATATAAATCTGAAGTAAGCTTCAAAATTATGTCTCCAATTATTCTTTTTGGCCGGAAACCAAATTAGTTATTAGAAATAAAATTAAATTTTTTGAAAAATTTTACCATTGACATTTTAAAATGTCTATGATTTTGGACAGATTAGAAATCAAAGAGACCGCTGGCAAATTATTATATATTAAAATTATTAACATCAATATGAGATCCGCTTTTGTGTAAAGGTATCATAATTCCAATTATTAGAAGATCCGTAAAAATAGCAGTGGTAAAACATAGATTGATAATATATGTTAATGAATTGGTATAGGGTGTTTTCCATTTCTAAGCAAATTGTGTTTGATAAATAAAATAAATAATTATTATTTACTCATTGCCATAGATTTTTTAGTTATACTGCTTTTACTGCTTATTTTTTGTTATACTAAATTTAAGATACTCTTTTTTGCTTTTTTTTCTTTCTTTCATGACTTTGTTTCTTAACATCTTATATTCTATTTAAATGTAGTATTTCAATTATAAAATTTTAAAGACAAGTTCCTAAAGAAGGTCTAGTTATGTCAAGGTTCCTAGATATGTCATTTATATAGGAATGATAATTCAAAAGGGTAAAAATATTTTTATATTTTTCATCTTCATCAATAAATGACAAAAGATCCATATTTATGTCGCCAGTTATAATATGTGCTTTTTACTTTTTAACATTTTGTAAATAATCATAAAAATCCCGATCAAAATTGACATTGCTTAAACTTGGTGATCTATACATATAAAACTTATTACAAGTTTATTTCTACAATTTCGATTGGCTGCAGGGTAATCTCTAATATATTAAAAGGCCCAATATCTACACCATTGCGTTTATATTTTAATGATTTTATTATTAAAACCACAACTTTATCATATTTCTTTAGATTATGCCTGTTGTAAATTTTTTTGAAAAAATTGAATTTTGTTCACTTGATGAGTTTCAGTCCGAACATTTCTTTTAAAATCGATGTAAATTTTATCTAGGAAACAAAGTAACTTTTCAAAATTTTAAAAACTACTTCTTATATAAATATGAGTAATTTTATATTTGGTATTTTCATTTATATTATTCTTAAAAGACTTTATGTGTTGCATTATTGAGAATTTTCCGGAAATCTCTTATAAAGGGTGTTTTTTTTAAGGCGGAGAACTTTCATTTGGCAACACTGTTTTTTATGACAGCCGACCTGACAGTTCTGGGTTATTTTTAGATTAATTTGGTTTGGCAATTCATCATGAACACACTCACGCCGGAGCAACGTTTCCAAATTGTTCAAATTTATTTTGAAAGACATGGTTCTATTCGACGAACACATCGGGCATTACGTTAGTTTTATGGTGCTCATAATCGTCCTTCAGAGAGATTAATTCGAGAAACTGTTAATCGTTTTCGCAATACTTTTACTCTAGTCGACAATACGCATCCCGTATGACGCCGTACAGTGCGCACGCAACAAGCGATAGCTGCTGTGCAGCATAGTGTTCATAAAATGTGTCAATTCGTCGTCATTCTCAACAAGTGAACTTGCTGTTGAACATGATAACCACCTTTTTTGTGCCTCAATTGGAAGCCGTTGCAGGCGTTGCAGAAATGTAGTTTCAGCAGGACGGTGCTACGTACCCTACAGCGCGCCGAACAATTAATTTACTGCAAGAGACATTCGAGCAACGAATAATAACATTTCAAGGAATGGACCTGTAAACTGGCCAGCTCGTTCGTGCGACTTGACGCTATTAGATTATTTTCTTTGGGGCTATGTAAAGTTGCATGACTACGCTGATAAACCCGAAACACTTGAGTACTTGGAAGCCAACATACGACGCGTGATTGCCGAAATACAGCCTGCAGTACTAGAAAGAGTGTGTGAAAATTTGACCTCTAGATTACGCCACGTACGCGCCAGCCGTGGGGGTCACATGCCCGAAATCATTTTTAAATGTTAATGCCAAAAAAAATTCTTTAATATCAACGCAAATTCGTTCATATCAATAAAATATTTTGGGTTTAATTTCAATTTAAAGTTCTCCGCGAGAGAGAATTCGGTCATGTTAGAGATCTGCCGAAATCTGGTCGTCCTGCTCGAGATGAAAATGAACAACTTGACGTTTTGCTGTCTTTGGAAGAAAATCCATGAACTCCTCTGTCGCAGATTGGGGCCAATTTACACATGGCGAAATCTATAGTTCACCGAATAGTTAAAAAGAACAAATATCACCCTACAAATACAAAGTTATTCCTGTGCAAGAGTTATTTGATGACGATTTCGATAGGCGAAATGAGTTTTGTGAACGCTTACAAAACATGTGCAATCTAAATATTAATTTAGTAACAAATATTATTTTTTCCGATGAAGCCATGTTCTGTTTGAATGGTAGTGTGAACTGACAAAATTGTCGATATTGGGCAACAGAAAATCCGCATTGGATGATGGAGGTAAACACCCAGTACCCTCAAAAACTAAATGTGTGGTGTGGAATATTGCGCGGAAGAGTAATAGGTCCCTTTTTCTTTGAACAGACTTTACCGGGACAAGTGTATCTCGATTTTCTCCAATTTGAATTAGTTCCAGCATTATTAGCTTTATTTCCAAATCCATTGGACCTAGACTATCCTGACGAAGAACTAATTTTCTAACATGATGGCGCTTCTCCACACTATGCTGCCACTGTGCGTACATTTTTGGATGAAACCTTTCCCAATCGGTGGATAGGAAGGAGAGGCCCCATCGAATGGCCTGCTAGGTCGCCTGACCTAACACCAATGGACTTTTTTTTGTGGGGATACCTCAAGTCGAAGGTATGTGTTAATAGGCCAAATAATCTAGACGACTTGAAAGAGAGAATTCGCATAGAAGTGCGCGCCATAACTCCGGAAATGATTGAAAATGTGCAGCGAGACTTTATTGATCCCCTTGGATATTGTCAAGCCGTGAATGGTAACCATTTTGAACATTTAACCTAACTTTTGTTCCTTTTTTATTTATTACAAGAATCGTCTTTTTTTCGATAACTGTTGAATTTAAGATATGATGCATGAAACATACGTAGAATTCCACACGAAATTCAAAGATGAAATAAAAAAAGGTGCTTTCATTTGAAAAAAGGAAGTTGATGGTCGTACTTTATTTTTGAGCAACTCTGTACAAACTTCACGTACAAAAATGAGCAACTTGAAATAAAAATCGACGGGTCCGAGCGTTTTTTTTTCGAACACACCCCTGAATATTAAATGAATTTAGACATAACTTTCGGGATGCACTGTATAAGTACAATAACTACGTTATGGACGCTTAAAGCCACTTATTACTTAAAAACTTTAATAAACCAACAAATATTGATAGATGCAAAAATCTAAGTCCAAAACCTACAAATCAGCTTCAGTCCTTGGAATCTAAACATGCTATTTATATACTGTAAATATTTAAATTTTAAATACCATTAAGCACGCATGGGATTCTTTAAAAGAAACCTTGTTTTAACAAATATCAAACCATTTCTCATAATTATCGTTATTTTTAAAAGTTTTGCCCTGGCGAGTTATTCGTTTAATATTTTGTTCATTCCTCTAGGTTCCTTAGGATTTTTTAGTATGTCCGACCTTAGTGCTAGGTTAACAAATTCAACACATATTGGACGTTGGACGTGGTTCATTCTCTGAATCACGACCAAATCTATACATATCTCTTATTTCTGCATAACGACAACTTAATTTAGGATTTGTATCAATAAGTTCCAATACTTGCTGATAATCCTCTAATGTGTTATTACTTCTTTAAGGCCATATATTATATGTATGTATACTAATCGACATAACTTTGAAAATGCATCTATTATTACTAGGATTTGTGTGCAACCATTTGAATTAACTAACGGGCCAGCATGATCAATATGCCTTGATTCTAGTATATCACTTGGTTTTTCCCCATGCTGCCAAAGTCCATTTCGGGGGCCAGTGTGTGATTTCCCTAGTACGCATGCTCTACAATTCCTAATATATTTTTTTAAACACTTGCCCATGCTAGGCCAAAACAAATGTTCTCGTATTTTCTTTAAACACTTGTCCCGTAATGTTTGTTTATCATACAGTTTATTTGGGTTAATTGTTTTTAGGGCATAAACTTTTAATTCACGGTCGTCACTGGTAATGGGGTTTCAGCTTAAATAGTCCACGTGTATCGTTTTGCTACCCAGTCGGTACTTAATCGAAAAATCGTAATCTTGTGGTTTAACCCACCATCGCGCTACACGGGGATAAAGGTTCTTTTTAAGTGATGTTGCACGCACTGAATTACAGTCAGTGAACACGGTAAAATGCACACCGTACAGAGTGTTCCTATCTGAAATGTTCTATTGCCTCCACTATAGCAAGAGTTTCTAAATCAAAGGAGTGATACCTGGAGTCGTATTCCGTTGTACGTCGGCTAAAATACGCTACCGGGTGCACTTCACTATTTTCTTTTTGTAAAAGAGCAGCTCCAATCCCAATCGAACTCGCGTCAGTATGCACTTCACAGGGTAAGTTTGGATTATAAATCCGCAAAACAGGGGAATCATTAATTTACTTATAATTAATTGTCTAGTTGCTTTACATTCATCAGACCATTCAAACATGCAATTTTTCTTTAATAAAGCAGTTATAGGCGCACTTAGTTGTGAAAATCCCTTAATAAATTTACAGAAATAACCGGCAAGTCCTATAAATTGATGCACATTTTTTGGAGGAGGCGATTAACTAACGCGTTAACTTTCTTCTCACTAGGACGTATTGTTCCTTCACTTAATATAATACCCAAATATTCAGTTTGTTTGGCAAAAAACACACACTTTTTGTAATTTAACGAAAATCCAGCCACAGATAAAGCACTTAAAACTTCTTCCAAGTTTTTTAAGCCTTTCTCAATCGATACACAGGGCACTAAAGCATCATCAATGTACACCAATGTTTTTTTGTTTTTAAGAGAATCAAGGGCTTTATCAATTGCACGCTGATAAATTGCAGGAGCGTTAGTATATCCAAACGGCATCCGGTTGAACTCATAATGTGCAATGTAATGTGCCTACAGTCCTCTTCTATTTCCATTTGGTAAAATCCAGATTTCATATCAAGTTTGATGAAGAACTTAGCATTACACAATGTATGAACTTGGTCTTGGATGACAGGTAATGGATACCTTTCGCGTACCACTTTTTTATTTACATCACAGTAGTCCACACACATCCTTAGTTGGCCATTTTTCTTTCTTACTAAAACTATAGGGCTAGCATACTCTGACTGACTCTCGCGAATAATACCGTCCCTTAATAGTTTAATTATTATGTAGGCAACTTGAATACGCTCTTCATAAGCTAAACGATGAGGGTGATACACTACGGGTACATTGTCTTTTAGCCTAATAGTCACCTTGACGGTGGTGATGCGATCAGGTGTTTTGCTCTTATATTTTGATAACAATGATTCAATTTACAATTTTAAATTTTCTGGTAGGTCTTTTGCTTAAAGCCAGTACAGTTGTTTTGTTGATGTCCATGTTGTCCACACTTAAAACACTTGCCCTTAAATTCTTCTGCTATCTAGGAGTATCGATTTTTGGCTTCGCGTACAGGTGGTTCCTTGCATAATGTTCAATTTTGCGAGAACTAGAAGGTCCTGCGATATTTGGTCGTTTTTCACGACGTGCATCAAACTCTCCAAACAGCTGTAAAACCTCACGTTCGCAATTTGGTTTTTGGATGCGAATAGCAGCACGTTCTTCACTATGGCTCAAACCATATTCAATCATACTGAGAACGGTCTCCCATGGTAACTGATCGTTAAATCTGCGGATCACTCTGAGTTTCTGATTGCCATATTCGCACAACGACTCAAATTCGTTGCTGCCGTGTATGCACGAGCTGCAGGAGTTTCCTTATCAGGAAATCCTATTGTCAGGTCCTTGCAAAATTTTTGCCATTTTCTGCAAAATGGTCGCCAATCGCAATAATAGCGATACCCACGATGACGCAAGGCATCTCCGGCTTTCGTGATCATTAATAAATCACTTACTTGCAGTTCTTCTTTTAACTTCGTACACTCGTCTAACCATTCTTTAATCGGGTAGGCACTTTTATCTGGAGTTTGAAACCCGAAATGACGTATTGACGGCAGAAGCGTGCGTGTTGGTGCGTCTGTCCGAAACACTGGGCGTTGGCTGTGTCGACGTTGCCAACTTGGATTGACGCGCCATCTTAGCAAGTTGTTGCTGTTGGGCAGCCATTAAACTAATTAAGGTCTCTTGCCATTGTACCTTCATACGTTTTCTTGGGGATGCAGAGGGACCTGCAGATGACTCCTCCTCAGAACTATCACATTCATTTTGCCGAAAGGACGCAGATTCGCTGCCTTCCATCATTTTACACTTTGCACCACACCTTAGTTTTTATTGTCTTTTATAATGTTCGATTTAAGACTAAACTGTACACAGTAATTAATCTGTTCTTTCATCCCACTTCTGATGTAAACAGTATTAATATTTTGGGGTTGATACCCTTAAATAAAAGTCATTAAATTCACAAAACCAACTTTTAATTTGCCAACTTGACAATTCAACTTATTTTATTTTCGCGAGCGCGTCAGGCCGGGGACTGGAAAGTACCACGTCGCATTTCCCGCCTCTTGCCGTGCTCCGCAACTCTGCTGGATCAGCTCTCTGGCGAGCTGGAGATGTTTTTTAAGAAATCCGCTTACATCTATATTATTTTTTGGATTTTTTTTGGTCTAAGAATTGTTACTTTAAGTTGATTATTTTCTTCTTCTAGTGAGGCATTTTCTTGGTTTAATTTATTTGTTTCCGTTACAAGATCTACGTTACAATTTCTAATATCCTCCTTAAACCTACGTGATTCCTGTTGGAAAACTTCGTTTTGCTTAACCAAGTTTTAATCAACGCATATAGATTTTAATTGGTTATATATCCATCCATATCTAGGGTATTTTATATTGAATTTCCAAATCGTCTGATAAACAAAGAATTGTAAATTAGTCACTGGTTAAAATTAGTAGTCACGATTTTAGTTCATGTATACGGAAGCCAAATGGATTATGTACACCAAACAACTGAAATACACTTTTAAATTAGACTTTTCACTAGTCAAAAATCACTATTTAAAGGAGAGAAATGTTAGTATTGGCACTACCATGCGTCTTTTTACTTCAAATTTAGAATCATTCTAAAATCTTGAACTCCATATTCCACATAAAAAAATAAAATAACAACGTTTGAAAAATTCTAAATAGATTCTACTATTATTTTTAATTTGCAATTTTGTTTTTAAGAGTAACGGATTTCATTAAACAATATGCATAAAACTTAAATTTCTTTACAGTGTTTTTAAAAATTTTGACTGACGTATTGGTAAGAATAGCAAATAGGATTGGAAAGTATTGTTTTAAAGAAAGAGAGCGTCATTCATAAAATTTTTATAAAAAAAAATAGAAAATCAAAAGTGTATTTTTTATTCTCCTTTCGAAATCAAATATCATTTAAATAAAAACTATAAATAATAAAACATACAAAATTTTCATATATTTATAAAACTAAAATGCAAAATAATAATACCAAAAAAATGGATCCCGCGGAATTTTTAATATAATAATACCGGGTCTATACGCTCGCAATTTGCACCCCTAGAAAATAAAATTATATTTATTACTCGCAGTAATAATGGGCGGCAATTGAAAATTATCGCAATTATTCCGGCAAAATTTCACTTTGAAGACGAAATTTAAATTGCAAATTTGCGATTTTTGATTCGTGCACGTTCCGCATTAATTTAAATATAAATAAATATCTAGTGCACACCGGCTTTAATTTAATTATTTTATTTGAACGTTGTTGCGTTAGATTCCACCTTTATGCATAAAAAATTGTTTATATTATTATTTTCATGAATACCCATTATTTATTACTTAGTAAAGTTCCAGCTTAAAAGCTCTTTTAAACACATGTTATAATAGTTTTTATAGTACCACATCTGTTCAGCTAACTGAAGCGAAAATAAATTTCTACATACAGTAAACAGCAGCAGCAGGGCCGCTTCTCAGCACTTATTACGTATTTATTTTATTTTCGCGTCCTTTCTGCTAAAACGGAAACGGAAACGGAAATTTCTCTTGAGCGTATTACCCGACAATCTTACAACCTCGATGACAAAAAGAAATAAAAGAGTGATATAAAATATATAGAGACAAGGTGGTTTTCAATTTTACTATGTACAAACATGTTTTTAGAAATAAAATGGATTAATGACAGTACTTTAAGGCATCACGAAAACAAACAAAATATGAACAACTTATGTGAGCTAAGGTAGGTTACTGGTGACAAGATTGGGATTGTTATTCGTAATGCAAAGTCCAATGCATCTGGTGCTGATAGAATTTCGCTAGAAATAATTAGGCTATGTGAATCAGCCATAATTCCGTACTTGGTACATATATTTAATGCTTGTATTTTAAACTTGAAATTTCCTTCCAATTGGAAGAAAGCAATTGGTAAACCGCTGGCACACAGCCTGATACGTTTTCTGATTTAAGACCCATCAGCCTGTTATCCACAATGGGCAAAATTTTAGAAAAGTTGGTTTATCAGCAAGTGTTATCAGCACGAGCATAGTCTCATTCCAATTCATTAGTCTGGCTTTCAAAAGTCCCATAGCACAACTACAGCGTTAATTAAAGTGCTAGATGATATTGTAGGTGCATTAGATATTAATAAAACCACGGCTTTGGTTCTCTTAAATTATAGCAAAGCATTTGACACCATTAATCATCGCATGTTATATGCAAAGTTGTCTTATTTGTGTTCAGATGCCACTGTGCTGTTTCTAAGGAGCTACTTGAGCAATCGGTTTCAAGCTGTTAAAATTAATAACATATCATCATTTTTGCTACTGGATAGAGGAGCCCCACAAGGCTTCATTCTTGGTCTTTTATAATTTATTTTGTATACTAGGGATATTGAACAAGCAATAAAAAAAAACATATTGTGTACCACAAATAATTAATACAAATTATTGAGTAAAAGGAGCAAGAAAAAAGTATCATATTAATGAGTTTATACTGATTTTTAGGAATAATATTTGTTTTTTTAATAGAGTAAATTGTATCGGTAATTGAATAATGCCAATCAAATATTGAGTAGTACTCATATTTCATTTTATAAACCTTTAGCATTTTTTTTCCTGAATTTTTGCTAAATGCAAATAAAACTTAAGTTTTTCTGGGGATTTTAAAAAACACTTCAAATTATATCACGTGAACCGAATTCATAAATTATATAAAATATACGCTATCAAATTGTAACGAAATTAGGGAACACACTTTTATTGTCAACGTCAAAAATACTAACCTAACTCGCCTTGACTGTCGTTTAATTGTTTCCAAGGTAAAAACTGTCTAAACAATTAAAATCTGAATGAATTGTCACGAAGCGCGTCCTTTTTAAAACCCGATGGAACAGTTTCGAAATATTTAAAATTATCTTCATTGTTTTTGCCGAAAGAGGCCAATAATTTTAGGAGAATACTGACAGTCAAAGCAAGCAAGTATACAAATTCTAGAAAATTAGAACAACAGGGATTTACAATAATATAATCTAAATTGGGGCAGAAATAGGGCTCTCGAACAAGATGTATTACTTAAAAACTAAACACTAAAGATAAAAATAATAAACCAAACGTAAGTAGAACCCTAAAGAAACCCTACGAATCAACTTTAACTACAGAATACTAATAAAAATAGTACAAAAACTAGGAAAATAATTAACGTATTTACATTTTCATAATAATATTTAAAATAACACAGATGTTACTATTTAAATCAAAAATTATTTTAAAAAATTTATCAGTTAAGATTGACAAGCCATTTCAATCTATGTTATACCGTTTTGACACTAGGACATTTCAAAGACAAAAAAAAAGGATTTCTAACTTTTTCTTATCTCCAAAACGTTTTTTTTCATAGACATCACATAACATTTCATGAAATTTTACGAAGAATTTAAAGATTATGTAATAGATTGGGAGGTTTTGGTATTTTCAAAAATAATTTCACAAGCAGTTGCAATTTATTATCAAATAATTTATAGAAAAGTGAAAATTGTTTCAATCTGTATTAAGCCATTTTGACACTAGATCTACTAGTAATGGTAATTGGAAAAGAGTACTATAAACTTTTTCTATGAATTTATTCTAATTATTTAAAAAGATATTTGATTTGTTAATACAGTCAATGCAATTAGAAATTAATTAATACCAATCATTTATTGAATAAAAAGTAGCTCAAAAAAACACTATTATCAAAGAATTTCTTGATTGTTTAACAAATAGTTTAGCAATGCTTTTGTCCAGCTTCTTATAAAATACTTTGACCTCTTATAACTAAAAACAGTTTTCTTATAGGTTTTTTAATTTTCCCAGAAGTTATTCTGGATATAGACTGACTTTAAACCCCTTAAACAATTTTTTTTTCTAATTTTTTCAAGCCAAGTATACTAAGAATAGTCTGGAAGAAACACAATACTATTAACTGCTTAGGAAAATTGTAAATAGAAAACTATCTGAAAATCATTGCATTTTCTCTAATTAGCTTTCTCTATATAGCAAATGTTTCTATAGGATTCCAAATTCAGAAAATCAGAATCCTTGGGATTGCTTCATTTGTTTCAGGATGGTTTTTCAAGATCCAACTTATCCATTGTTTTTTATCTTTGACTTTCTAACTTTTTTGATCATTTAACAAACATCTTATTGTTTCCTTATTTAATGACTTTGGTTCATACTGTCTCCTTATTTCACATTTTCCTTTTAATTGATTAAAACTGAGTGACATTTTTAAAAATTGCTATTGCTAGTTTCTCAACTCTATCAAAAACCATTTGCTTAAACCTAGCTTAGCCTGCTGAATGTCCAAAATCACTTTTCTAACAAAAATGAAGTTTCCACCCTAAATCCCTCCCATAAACGATTTATCTGCTTTACAGGCAATTAAGTTCAGTTTACACTAAAGCTGAACCAGTCCGTTAATTTTTGCTCTGTTTTGTCAATTCGACTTTTGTTTGTCCGTTCGACTAATTATTTAGCTCATGTGTGCTTAGTATTTTGATGCAATTAGTTGGACCGCTTTTAAGTTTAAGTGTATCGGAACCAAAGACTTTTAAGACAACAAAGTAACCCTTAGGGCCATCATTAAGACTAATGTACGTCCATATTTCAGTGGGGGCTTCTTCTTATATGACCCTCTTATAGCCACTTTAAGGACACAATAAAGGGCACTACGGCCACACTTACTGTAACTTTATTTCTCTTGGTTTCAGGAACGTTATTTATTTATTCAGCATTGATATGATATATTTAGAGAGTAAATTCAAGAGGGAGTCGATTGGATACATTTCGGGTTTATTGGAATTTAAATTGTAAAACACTCTACATATCAATTTGTCGGTGCCTTTAAATCAATGTTCGAAACGCTAAACAAAACAAAAAGTTTTCGGTGCGGTGAGTTTCGACTGCCAATTTGCCGTCGTAAATAAATTCATTTTAAATTATTTATCCGATCGGAAAATTAGTTAAATAGTTGTGCAGGATGCAGATATTGGGGACGTTCATTATTTGTCGTTTAGAGCTCACAAAACGACGTGAACGTTATGTAAAATTTATTAGTAAATGACTAAAACAGTGATTTCATGATTTAAATGAATACTGCTCAAAAAGTATTTTTCTCAAATCGGAAAATAAAATAATATTTATAATTTTCTAGGGAAATTCCGATTTTACCGCTATTTCTAAACCTGACTGAATGAACAAAGTTTATTTTAGATCTTAAGCATAAAAAGCTCTTTCTAATTCCAATTGACTCACGTCTTATTTTAACAGATATCGTTTTATCTATCGCAAAGCAATTCAAGCAGATAAATAAATACTTTAAAATATTCGCATAAACTCTGCTTTAAACAGGCAAAGACAAATTTGGAAAGTTGTCCAATTATATGAACACCATCTACTGTTCGATAAAAAAAACATTTGCATCTAGTAATACAATAGTATATTGTATATCTAGTAGGAAAAGCTTAACATTCCCGGGCGATCGTAAAAATGGCAATACGGAGTCCGGGAATGTGGCTTTTCCTACGAGGTCTACATACTATTTTTCCGAAAACGGGGAATCATTAAAATTACGGTAAATTATTACTAATTATGTCAAAAATTTCAAATCAACATTATTATTTTTTCCATAAAAAAAAGAAGCCATGAAACATTGTTTCGTAACTACGGAAATGAAGTACATAATTTTAAATTGTCAAACTTGACGAGTGAAAAATTTATTTGTGGCTTTCCAAAGTGTTGATTTTTTAACGTTTTAAAAATCCAAAGTAACGTGTAAAATGATGAGTGATGATGACTGTTTCAATTCGGGAACCCCCCCAGAACTCACGGAGGCAGTAAATGCTGCATTATTGGAATTGTTACCAGTAAAATCTAGAAATTAGTATAAGTATGCATACAACCGCTTCATGGACTACCATACGAATAAAAATGTAACACCTTTTTATCGGAAAATGTTGTAATGATAGACTTCTTGGAGCTTGGTTCCAAGATGAAATCTTCAACTTTATGGGCCAATTATTCAATGCTGAAGGCAACCCTTGCAATCAGACATGATGTGGATATATCTAAATATTCAAAACAACGGGCATTCCTGAAGCGGCAAGCACATGCCTATAATCCAAAAAAATCCAAGATTTTAACTAAAGAAGATGTAAACAAATTTATTCAGGAAACTCCAGATAAGGAATATTTAATGATTAAGGTAACTTACAAAACTTCAAATTATATTTGGATTCTTTACATATGCTTATTTATTGTTGTAGGTAGCTGTAATATTTGGAATTTCCGGAGCTTGCAGAATGGACGAGCTGGTTAAAATGACTGTACAAGATATTCAAGACCTACTATCTAAACTTTTAGTTACCATACCGGATTCAAAAACCAATACATCAAGATCATTTATAGTAAACGAAATATACTTAAATCTATATCGCAAGTATGTCTCTTTGAGACCAAGAGACATGAATACCACTCGGTTTTTTTTTAGTACCAAAATGAAAAAGGTTGTAGACAAGTAGTAGGAATTCACCAATTTAGAAACATGCCTAAAATAGTGGCCAGTTATTTGAATTTGCCAAAGTCGAAAGAATATACCGGCCACTGTTTTCGTCGGTCTTCTGCCACAATGCTTGTTGATTCTGGTGGAGATATTACTAATTTAAAGAGACTGGGTGGATGGAAATCAACAAACGTCGCTGAAGGATATATAGAAGAGTCTCTTACTAATAAGGAAGAAGTGGCAAATAAAGTTTTCACAGCAGAAAAAAATCAAGAAAGTAAGGTACCTGCAGGTAATAAGACCTGTCGGGTAATAAGGCCTATATTCAAAAAAACCGCTTTAAATTAATCGCAAATCGATTGCGTTGGGTCCGCATCTCCTATTGGTCCATTTACAAACGACATTCGAACGGACTACCCGCGTTCCTCGCTTTCGGGCGTCAGTAAGTTCCAATAACTTGTGTCGACGGGTCGCCGCGCGTAATATTATAAGGATACAACAAACAAAAACGTAAGTATTTTTAGTATTTATAATTGTATTTTTAATTTATAACTGCAGATATTTTGGTTAGACTTTATATTTTGTGATTTCAATAGTTTATTAGATTAAATTTAGCCGACATAATTTAAATAAATTTACATAATATTTCGTCATGGATGGGTAATAAGGCCTATAAAAATAAGCTATAGGCCTTATTACCTCATGACAAATTATTGTTTTTATTAACATATTATTAAACTTCTAAACTATTCTTGTTTTATTTTCAGTGGTTTTTAACATCATGCCTCCTTGTCACAAACGGCACCTTGGTGCGATGAGGATTTAATATCAGCAGTTCGATCTGTTCAACGCGGTACTCTGAGTACATATGGGGCTGTGGCAAGGTTTAATATTCCCAGAAGAACCATTAGAAATCATGTTCAGAATGGAATCCTAATAAAAAGACTAGGTCGTAAATCTATTTTAAAAGAAGAACAAGAAGCTGATATCGTTAAAGAAATAATAAGATATAGTGAAATAGGTCTACCTGTGACTCCACGGATCCTTCGTCGATTGGTATTTAGATTCTGCGAAGATAATAAAATTGCTCATTAATTTAATACAACTTCAATACTTGCTGGTAAAGACTGGCTAAAGGCTTTTATGAAGAGAAATCCTGTAATTTCTAAAAGAAAAGCACAGTTTATGAATCCAGCTAGGGCTCAAAAACTTAATAAATTTATAGTTGATGATCATTTTTCAAAAATAGGGAAAACGTATAATGATCTTGATACCTCCTATGATTGTTTTTAAAGGAAAGAGGCTAAAGCCAGAATTACATGATAATTTGCCACCAGGAACTCTAGTGGAAAAATCAAGTAAAGGCTACATGACTAACGAACTTTTTAAAGAAATCCTCAAGCACTTAGCCTGATACAAAAGTCCAGGAAGGTGCCTCTTAGTTTTTGATGGTGCAGCTTGTCATCTTGATTTGTCAATTGTTAATATTGGAGACTCACTTGATATAGATCTCTACTGTTTGCCATCGAATACAACACACGAGCTTCAATCCCTCGACAAATCTGTATATCGTTCATTTGAGCATCATTGGGCTAATGAGGTATTATTATTCATGGATCAGAATCCTAACAAAAAGCTGACCAAATCACGTTTTAACATCATACTTTCAAATGTTTGGTCTAAATGCATGACACATAGTAACATTATAAACGGTTTTGAGGCTACTGGTCTGTTTCCATTAAATCCCAAGGGAATTCCAGAAACAGCATTTGCTCCATCATCTCTCAGACGGACCGGCACCAGATGATACCAACAAAGAAAATAGACGTCCACCTGAATCTCCTTAACCTGGTCCGTCTGGAATGGCATCCAACAAGTCTGGCAAATTTTCCTATTCAAATGTTTACTCTTCTGACTCGGATTCGACGGATGACCATATCCCTCTTGCTGAATTAAAGAGACGAGCAACAAAAGTCACTTCTTTTAATGAGCTTTTGCCCACACCAGTAAAAACTAATGAAAAACCTAAAAAAAATCGAAAAAAAGCTCTAAACTACAAAGGAGCTCCAGTCACTAGAAATCTTTTTACCGAGGAGAACAAAAGTCGTGCCAAATTGAATAAAGATATTGAAAGCTCGAGGGAAAAGTTAAGTACCAAATGGTATTGCCATGGATGTGAGGAAGACAGGCTGGCCGATATGAGGCAGTGCAGCAAATGTCTTAAATGGTACCATGAGGAATATGTTAGCTTAACAATGACATGGATGATTTTGAGTGTCTCGATGGCTGCTAAACTTTGCCCAATTAACGAGTTGTGCCATTTTTATGCATAGGCTTTATTAAACCTCCATCGGATAATAGGGCCGATTTGCGTTATTTTTCTTAATATTAATTTTTTGTTTTCTAGTTTTTTTAGAGATTATTTTTTTTTAAGTTTGTTATAATTAATATAACCTTATAAGCACTTTGGTGAATTTAACTAAATATTAACATTACAGTCTTTCACTTTATTCAATTTTTTTCTTAGCTAGGCCTTATTCCCGTCAAGCACCTTATAGTAAATTTGCTTATTTTTACATAAAACAAAAAGCAATAATTTAAAATTTATGTCATCATATATTATAGTGTTCTCTTTATTGAGAATAATTCTTTTTCAGTTGCTCATACTTATCGTAGATGTCTGATGGATGCAAACGATTATCTGGAGCACAGTACAAAAAACTCAAAACTAAGAGAATAGAAGAAATGAAAAAATACACATCAGATAAATTAAATTTTTTCAAAGGGCAGATGCAGATAATCCTGAAATGAGTGAAATAAGTGAAATGCCATCTACTTCTCAGCAGTCAAGCAATAGCGAAAACCGAAATGAAAGCATCGCCGAATGCAACATGGAAATGGATATTGTCGAGAGCCATCAAGAAAATGACAGTGGTAGTGAATTCAAAGTTCAACACACGCCTGCAGGTTCCGAATCCATGCAACATCAACAAGAATATGGATTTTCAGCAGATGACCCAGGAACATGGCCCTTACCCTTGTCTGATAAAACAAGATCATTTCTGGCAGTGAAGGGTGTCTAGAAATGTAAAAATTTAGGATACCCGAAAGATGACAATAATAGAAGTTTTTCTGATTATTATTACAATAAAAAAATCACAAATGTTGAAACAGTTCATCTCACATGGTTAATGTATTCTGTCAAGTTAAATGCTGTGTTTTGTTTCCCTTGCAAACTCTTTTTAAACGAATCTAGTCCTCTTGGACAAAAGAATGGGTTTAAAGACTGGCAACTGGCAATTTATCAAGAACTTTAGTACGACAAAATGAAAAATGAAAAATTCTTCTTCAATGTTCCTTTCATAAAGCCTTGCTCTTTTATCCTACTTTACCTTATGGACCCCTCGGGGCGAGAGGAGTAAGCTATTTGACCGAGTCATCCGCCAAAAACTTAAAATACGGAACAGGTGTGCGATACCGGAAAGCAGTAGTACTACGGCAATTATTGAATTGGTATCTAAATCTCATGCGAGATAAGACCGAAGTGCATCACGTCTTTGTCGATTTAATGAAAGCTGATTGGGGTGTTCCTTATATCAACATCCTTTACATCATTTATTACTAGGGTAAGTCGAGTCATTTTTTTTCCTTTCACGTTAAATTGTGTCTCTTCTTATTTTGTTTCTATTTTATTTCACTCATTACATAGTCACTAAGGGTGTGCGTCGAAAACAAAAGGATCACTTTATTTCAGTGTGACTGGAGCAGCGTCACTATTTTTTTACAGTCTGGCCCTGATAACTTGAAAAATAATTAAGATCGAAATAACCTTGATTTAAGTAATTAAACATATATTATAAACAGGCCCGAAACATATTAATTGTTGTAAAGACCTGATACAATTACAAAATGCTTTAAAATCAAATTCTTCAGGAGATTACCTACATGAAAAACTAATAAATATTGAAAAAAAGAGATGGTTTTCTGTTTTACAAAGAATAATAACGGCTATTCGGTTCTTGGCCAAGCAAAATATCGCTTTGAGAAGTAGTTCTAATACTCTGTTTCATAATGATAATGGCAACTTCTTGCAACTGATTGAGGCTTTCTCTAAATTTGATTCCGTTACAACTAAACATATTCGTAGAATTCGGGTTCACGAAAAAATATGTCGCAGGGAGACAAAATTCAAAATCAAATTCTCCAAATATTGGGCGACAATATTAGACAAAATATTAAAGAAATACTTAAATTGGCTAAATATTACTCAATAATCCTAGACTATACACCACATGTGAATCATCAAGAACAATTAACATTAAGCTTTAGATTTGTTCATATTAATAAGAAAGATAATAATGTATCTGTAGAAATAAGGAAATTTTTTTTAGGATTTTGTGTAATCAATGACACTACAGGAAAAGGACTCCGAGAATTCGTAACGAATTTTTTAGAAACTGAAAATATTAATATTTTTGACATGAGAAGCCAAGGCTACGATAATGGAGCCAATATATAAGGAAAGCATAATGGTCTTCAACAAAATATTCTTAACATAAATCCGAGGGCTTTTTTCATACCTTGCTCTGCACATAGTCGCACATAATGATGCCGCAAAAGTTTCAAACGAAGTTATTAATTTTTTTTCCGTCGTCCATGCGCTATGCGTTTTCTTTTCTTCTTCCACCCAAAAGTGGGCCGTTCTTCAAAGTAATGTAAAAAATTTAACCTTAAAACCTCTTTCTACCACGCGATGGGAAAGTCATATTGAATCTCTTGAGACCTTGAAACATTCACTCCCCGAAATATACGATGCTCTCTGTGAATTATCTTCTGATCTGAAACGTGATATTCATATTCGAAATGAGGCGGAATCGGTTGGAAAAAAAAATCTTTTAAATTTATTCTTTCCGTATCAATTTGGTATGAAGTTTAAACATGGTATATTGTTTGAAGGAAAAAAGCTATTTGATTACAGCAAGCAAAGATCAAGGCTAACGATCACTTTATTCATTCATCTGAAAATACATCGAAAGCACTCTAGCAGGTTATTAAATCTAATAGGGGCATTTTTAAATCAAAACAGGACGTTAATTATTGTAACATAACTGCAGATTAATTAATTTTTTTTTTCAAATATTGCTCATAACATTGTCGCAAGCATTTCTATTTCACAAAATGATCCGGTACAGGTTTTGCCATGTCTGAATGCTTCGGGAAATTCATTCTCCTTCTCACCTGTATCTTTTATAAACGTCAGGAAGGAAAGCTATAGGCCGATCTCATTACTACCAATTTTTTCAAAGATTTTTGAGTGCATTATTACGCAGTTAATAAGGTTTTTTGAGGAAAATGATTTATTCACAACGTGCCAGTTTGGTTTCCGAAAAAACAGGAATAGAGTTATGGCAATCCTGGACCTTGTTGCTTTTGTCATGGATTCCTTTAATAACTTAAATTTTAGCAGTGTCTTATTCCGTGACTTAATCAAAGCTTTTGATTGTGTGTCCCATAGAATTCTGTTGCGAAAACTTCTGGGTTAAAGGTTTCTGGCTTGGTATTTGACAGATAGGGGGCAGGTTGTGAGTGTAAATGGAGTGTCATCAGCTCAAAGTAATATTACCATAGGGGTTCCCCAAGGCTCTGTTTTGGGCCCCATACTATTTTAATCTATATAAATGACTTGCCTTTAAGATAAGACAGACCGGTAAGTTCATACTTTTTGCTGATAACACAACTGTAGCATGACTCACTTGAGGGTGCAGGGCTGGGGATAGATGCTATACAGGGTCAGGTGCAGAAGTGGTTTAATAGGAACCGTCTACACTTAAATGCAGAAAAGACAAATAAGGTCATTTTCACTATGAGACAGTCGGAGATGGCCAGCATTTCAACAGTTAAATTTTTAGGAATCCATTTCTCATTCAGTGCCATGCGCACATTGACAATATTGCGGGAAAACTTCGAACTGTTGTATATGCACTACGTTGTCTTTCTAGCTGCTCTTCACCTACGTCTCTAAGAATAGCCCATTTTGGAACCTTGTATCCTGTTTCAACTTACGCCATTTTAGCATGGGGGTATGCTCCTCATATAAAGAGATTATTTGCTTTACAGAGAAAGGCTGTTAGAATCCTGGGTGGACTGAGTTTTATGTGTTTTAGGGATGACTGTAGACATGTTTTTACCAATCTAGGAATACTTACTCTACCATCTGTTTATATATTTTAAAATACATTGTGAATACACAGAAATAAATCACAATATAGAGTGTATGGCTACGAAACGCGGAATGTGAACAGACTAGTCCCCATATAGTTTCTCTCCCTGGTTTTCGGGCATAATTCCTAATATATATAAAAAGGTAAAAGCATTTCGTGATTTCAAGATTTCCAAGTCTAATCATCATCTAGAAATATTTAGATCTTTGCGCAAGACAATTAAGGCTCTAACTGCACAAGCCTACAAAATGTTCATCCATAGTATTGAGAACAAAATAACCTCCGATCCGAGTAAAGTTTGGTCTTATATTCGAAGCAATCCTAATCAGTCTCAAATCTTTGACTCAATGAAGCTTTCTTATCAATTATACAATACACCTGACAGCATTGTGTCAGCTTTTGGAGAATATTTTAAGAGTGTATACACGAACTCACATCCCAGCGATCATCTTGTCGTCTCTGAAGCTCTCTTAACTTGCATAGACGTCGTCGCGCTCGCGGCTACCGACATTATAACGACGAGCAAGTGTCTCAAAGTCAAAATGACTCTGGCCCAGATCTAATTCCTAGTTTTTAGCTAAGGACTGCTCTGTTGCACTTACAGACCCTCTGCTCCACATTTAACACAGGTATTTTTCCCAATATCTGGAAGCAAACCAAAGTGTGCCCTATCTTTAAAAAGGGCGATGCTGGAACAATAGAGAATTACCGCCCTATATCCATTCTGTGCAATTTCTGAAAGTTATTCGAGTTGGCTCTTTATAAATTAATTTTTTCCCAAGGTTAAGTCCATGCTGGTCAACGATCAACATGGCTTTATTTCTGGTCGGTCATGTACTACAAACCTAGCATTCTTTTCTCAGTTTAAAGCACTTAATGATAGAGGTCAAATGGATGTTATCTACACAGACTTTCCAAAGGCTTTTGACCAGATTCATCCTATTAAATAAGTAAATGTGTTAAGTAACTCAAGTCTGATGATGGCAAGAGCATTTGCCGAAATGCATCACTCTTCATTCACTCTCCATTCTTCATGCATCTAACTTAACTTAATAGTTAACTCCTTAACTATTTAGTTGACCACTCTTAGTTTATAGTGGTCGAAGACTTTAGATCTGCTTGTTCTTCACCCACCTCTCGAGTTCCTCAGGGCTCTTACTTGGGCCCCCTTCTCTTTAACGTTTTCGCAAATGACTTGATCTTCACCCTCAATTGATCTCGCTTGAACATCAATACTGTACACTATTGGTGCACTTTAAACGGGCTTAACCTTAATGTTTCCAAGTGTAATGTGGCCAGCTACTTTCGAATCAAAAGTTCAGTTATCTTTAAGTACTTAGTCAATGGAGAGTCTACCTGTTTTAAGGATCTTAGAGTCACCTTTGTCCAAAAATTTTCTTTTATCTGTCACATCGAAGATACTGTATTTAGAGCTACTCGCATGCTGGGCTTTATTATTAGAAATTGCAAATTTTTTTTGAACACTGCCACTGCCAAAACTCTTTACTATGCATTTGTTAGATCCAGGCTGAACTACAGCTCCCTCATTTGGTCTCCCATTTACAACCAGCACATTTACCCATTGGAATCAGTCCAACGGCGATTTCTTAAATGTTCGTCATTTAAGAATGATGGAGTCTATCTTCCAAGGGGTTTTGATCATAACCTGCTGCTCTTTAGAAAAACTAAATGGTCACTTGCGAAGAGGAGAGAAATGCATTCGGTGAAATTCTTGTTTAATTTACTTAACCATTAAATTGACTGCTCGTCCCTTTTGCAAAGGATTTGGTTTCATATACCACGCCCGTCAGGATCTAGACAGTGTCCAGTTTCTAACTTGGACATAGCCAGGTCCAACATTCTGTACCAGTCCTATTCACTTTATGTGTCAACACTTTAATAGTATTGCTGATTCTTGTGATATTCACTATGACAATCTGACACTTGATTTGAGTTACCTGCGTATGGTCGGTGGGGGAGGCTAGGTTATTTAGTTCTTAGTTTAAATACATTTATTTACTCATTTTTTTTCTGCTCTTTTACTTTAAATTAATTCTTAATTCTTATTCTAATTTAGTATTGATTTTTTATTATTTATTTTCTCAAACTCACTACTTTTTTTATTATATAGTAATTCTTTTATAGTTTAGTTGCATGGATGTAATACAGTTCATGCATTCGTACTTGTACATTTATATATTTAATTGATTTTTTTGTAACTGGGTATTTGTAACTTGTTGGAAATAAAGCTTATTATTACTATTATTATTATTTTTCTTTTTTTGGCTCGCTGATAGCAGTGTTGTCAATTTCATCGGCCTGAAGGCAAGATTAATTTTGCTATGGTAGATTTAGGAACTTTCGAACAATGTTGCATGTATTCAGTATAACAGATTTCTGTATAGTCACAATCGTCCAGGAGGAAACACCCAATGCGTTAAGGTTTTCGGACAGTGTTAAAGGGACAATTCTAGTGGATGAAATAACTAGAGGGAGTATATATACATTATCTTGCCTCCATTGTTGCCTCCATCTCGTGAGTCAGGTCTGCGTATTTAGCAAGTTTAGTGTGTGTCGTTTCTAAGACATTATTGGTATTTGGCACTGCTATGTCAATTAGAAAGGATTTCTTTTGGGCTATGTTTATTAAGATTATATCTGGTCTGTTTCAAGTCAGCGTCCTATCGGTCAAAACAGTTCTGTCCCAGTAGAGGCGAAAGTAGTCATTTTCAAGTACAGTTTCTGGTTTGTACTGGAAATAGGGGCAAGTTTCGCTAATTAGATGATAAAGCTTTGCCAATTCTTGATGAATAATTTTTGCTACACAGTTATGTCGGTGCAGATATTCGGCAGCTGATAAAGATGTGCATCCTGATGTTATATGTTGAATTTTCTCCGGTACGCGCAGGCATTATTTCTACATCGATCGTCGATTACTTTCTCATCATTAGTCATGTACTTAAGGTAATTTCTTGTAGCAATCACTTGGTCTTGTATAGCCATCATACATCCTTCAGTTTTAGAAAATAGATCTCCATGAGTCAACCAGTAGTTCGACGTTTCATAATCGACATGTTCGGCATTAAGTCCGTGAGGATGCTTTACGTGTATTGCCGTCTGCTTCCATGTGTTATTTTTAATGGCTGTGTGCTCTGATCTTGTTACAGTAATGTGTTCTGCTATATCTGCACGGAGATTCAAGAGTGTTTATCGGTTATCCGCTAGCACCACTGCTCCATGAAGAGAAGAGGTTTCTATTCTCATAGTGAGGAAGTATTTCTGAAGATCTGCTACTTGTTTTTCGAAGAGAAAAGAAATATCAGTTAGTCCTCTGCCACCCTTGGATCTGGGAAAAGATATTATTATTATTATTATTATTATTAATATTACTATTATTATTATTATTATTATTATTATTATTATTATTATTACTATTATTATTATTATTATTATTATTATTATTATTATTATTATTATTATTATTATTATTATTATTATTATTATTATTATATCAACGCTTGACTAGGTGTCGGAGTGGTATGGGGTTTTTGGCTGTTAAGCTTTTTAATAAGCTACCTGGTAGACTTATAGAACCGCCCTTTTTGCAATTTAAATTTCAATTGAGAAATATACTAATCGAAAACTTATTTTATTTAATAAATGAATTTTTAAACTTTCATTTATTTGTTTAAATATGGGCTTATATAGTGTATCTGTAGTTAAGGTTTGAATTTTATTGAAAATTACATTTTCTAATTATTTTCTGTTACTTATTTACTTACCATATATGGAGCCTTACTATAAAAACGTGCATTGACAGTAGTCCGTCAGATTAGTAAAAAAAAATCTATGATCAGAAAAACTCGGGTGCGTCAGACATAGTAAGTTAAGTACATGAAGAAGAGTGTATATTTTAATCAACTGAGGATTTGAGCGTGGCGTAAGGAAATGAGCGAGTCACAAAATTGTAAAAAAACCTTACCTTGAAATACTCGAGCGTGATTAATTTCTTTTTATTTTGAAGGAAATCCTTTAAGAATTGCGAAAAAAATATTATGTGACGATTTTCATGGGGCAATGTAGGTAAAACCATAAATATAGCGTACAGCTACTGAAAATTATATTTTCCACTTCGCGTCTCTCTTTCCTTCTCACACTTTCTCTATTTCTTACTCTCTCGCGCCATTCCCACTCTATCGTTTGCCACCATGATGCCCTTTCAGCTGATAGATTTCACAATAGTACGGGTTTGATTTTTACATTTGACGGAATTGACAATTGACAGATTTGACGCTTCGATTTGTTTGTTATATCAAAACACGAACTTAATAAATATACCTGGACTGCTAATGCATATGGTCACGATACCCAAAAATGACCAGTGCCTGATGGCTGCCATTTTTATCGTGGTTGTGTCCTTTTGATGTTGGTCACTGAACATTTTCAGTGTTGCCAACAAAAATATATTAAATAACGGTAATGAAGTTGACGACGCTGACGTTTAACGTGTGAGTATAGCGGATTGCCTAGTTTCTGGCGATTTGTAAACGACGCTTGGGTGTATCGTCTGCAACAGACGATATGCTTCCTCCTTATTCAATACGTGGATTATCTATTACCATCCTTATTAAAACGTATTTGTGCGCTGTTCCTCAAAACCAAATTATTGTGAATTATCTGGTATAATAAACCTTTGGTAACTACAAACTCTCATAAAATCATCTATAATTTGATTTTTATAGATGGTTGTACCTATTAATGGATTCAAGGTTATCAGAATAATAAAACAAATATTTTAAAGTGCACGCATCTATCCTAAGTTAATTGAAACTTTGTCTCGTTTTAGGTGAGTATTACTTTTATAAATTTTAACGAAATTCTTAAAGAAGTACAAGAAAAATCACAGATCTAACGCATCTTAAATTCTGAACTAAATGTAACTTTTTATTTTGTATTTGTAAAAAAACCTCCTAGAAACCTTAATTCTTTTGTTTCCCCTTCAATTGGCACAACTGAAATTTGTCAAACTGGCTAACATCGAATAGATACAATCACGCAAAATGGCGGCCCTCTAGTTATAGTGGTCATTTATTTTTCATTCAATTGGCAGTCCAGCTATATTTATTAAGTTCGTGTATCAAAACGATTATGTTAATTTAATGCAATATGTTTTATATGCATTACAATAATGAGTGATATAAATATGAAATGTATATTTTGTGGAAAAGAAACTTGGCATTTTAGAAGATATGATTTTAGATTCAGGTACGTTTTCCTTTTAATGGTACAATATAAAATGAATAAAAAAAGTGTAAAGTTCATAAACATCTTTATCTATAGGAACTCGAAGAAATTTACCAAGTATAAACCAACTTTGTAGAGGGATCCAGTAAAGGTAAAGATTAAGATACTTACTTTTAATATTTTTCTATCTAGTTTTTATTAATAAATAATAAAGTTATACTAACTGTATATTGTTTAATTATATCCAGTAATAAAAAACGGATTTTTTCTTTAATTGTCAGACAAACAATGTTGTTCCATATAATTGTCCGGGCAAACTTAACATAAACTTTTTTTCTTTTTAGGACCTAATCTTCTCAATCCAATAGGTCCCCATGACGCTTTAGTAACTGCAAATTTAGCATCCAAAGCTTCCTTACTATAATATTTATGCCCAGTTATTCGTACTTTTGACAGTTGTTTATTCTTTCGCTATTTTGCAATATTAGGTCTTGTTGGTTTCTTCCAAACTCAGATATTTGGCTTTTGCAATATTTACTTCGAGCCTTACTTTTCATATCAGTTTCCGAGGCTTTCCGAGCTTAATGAGTCTAAACTTAATATCATCAGAATCTTGTGCCTTAACGATCTGGTTGTCAAGCTTAAAAAATGATGTGATTTTATAAATGCCATAATTTTTTTTTGGATATAAAGATGGCGCTCACCCGTGCGTTAGGAAAATAAGGAAAAAATCTGTTTTGCCTTTTCTTACTAGAAACATCTGAATTATAAGAAAGAGGCTTTAAGCTATAAAAAAATGTGGCTAGTATAGATAGATCATGCCAAAGATTTCTATCGTCTAGGTCTATGTACAGTCCTGTATATTCTAAACAGTATATTTCAAACAGCTCAGGCGGTCTTTCTTTTGACTGCCTTGAAGAGAATCATTAAAAAAAAAAAAAAAACTTTAAATTACTTGATGAAATTAATGAAATTAAATTTTAATATATCGGAATTCAAAATATCTCATTTTTTCTGGATCTAGAGATGGTACGTATCCTTACTGTTGGAGAATAAGAGAAACTCTATTTGAGCATTTCTTTAATGTTAAAATATTGTTTTAAAAATGTCATTATAATTTATTGGGTTTTTAGCAATTTTAAAATATTTGGCTATTTTATATAGATAATTCAAGAATCAAGCGTGTCCTGGTCTCTTTAATTTCTCCTGGTCTCAGGAGTTCATCTTGTTTTCTTCTGACTACTCCATAGAGATAGTTTAATAGATTATAGCAGTTTAGGTCTATGTACAGTCTGGGCAGACCTAATTTCCATTGCCTATAAGAGAAATAATATTACTTGAAAATTAAAAAACAGCCATAATGATATATCGGTGACTTTTGCCTATTTAAAATCTCGCTTTATACTTTAAATATACAAACATTAAAAGATAAATGTAACCTTTTTTCCCCAATTTTTTAATTATTTGAAAAATCTTAAATTTAAATTTTATATACCCACGTATTCTTTCCATACAGACCAAGAGATATATTGTCTTAGGACTGTCGTGTCACTATTAGGTTTTAGGCTATTCCAAAAAAAACTGTCTGATCTATAAAATTAATTGAAAAGATTCCTGCACTCCAGGTCTATGTATAGTCGAGATACCTATAGCGCATGGACTCTATATAAACTGCATCCTGGTTTCGAGTACCTGGAAGAGTAACACATATACTTAATACAATTATTTGAAAATGGTAAAGACGGCCATTTTATTACATATATTCGCTTACCTAAAATCTGTGGTCATAGTTGGAACAAAAATTAAACGCTGGATGCAATGGATATTTCTCAAATTTTTAATTAATTAAACAGTCACAAATTTGAAAATTTCACGTATTCTGTTTTTCCAGTACGTAAGGTTCTAGGCAGTTCTGATTTCTACAGCTTGAAAGAAAAACAAAAATACCATAAATGAGATTCTATAAGGCAGCATACCAGAGTTTCCATAAATCAATAAAAATCATTTGAAGATAATTCAAGCAATTCTTGCAGTCCAGGGCTATGTACTGCAGGAATTTTCCGCAGGGTATTTCCCCTTATATTAAAATTCCTCCAAAGCGATTAGGTAAAAACTAAACAAAAAAATCTTTACAAAGCTTTTGGTGTCTTATGTAAGCTTTTTGAATCCGATGTGAACATTTCTTCCTCTTTTAGAAATGTGAAATTTTGACAGATGGTTAGTTTTTTCTTATTGAACCCACTGTATGTGACTTTATAGTTAAAAAAAGGAATTGTCTGATTTTAACGATATATGGTTTAACCACTTTTAATTAAAGCGTTTTGGAAATATCGGGCTCCAAACATTAAAAAAATTAAATATTAAAAATCTTGGTAGGCTTACTGGCAAATCATAGGCAATTTATACGATACAAAAAAATTGAACAAGATTATATAAATTGTATTAATAATGATGTCATAATAGCGCTTGTATTCGTCATTGAAAGAAAGCAGTTAAATACTTAATAAATATTAAATCTTAAGGTTTTATTGTTTTTACTTAAATCATTTATCTTACAAAACGGCAAAATAATAATGTTTTCTAGTAAAGTCAAACACTAACAATGGACAGCGTATTAAGATCTTCAATATTTAATTTTTTTTAAGTTTGGAGCCCGATCTTTCTAAAATGGTTTAATTAAAAGTAGCTAGGCTATAAATATTTGAAATCAGAAAATTCCGCTCTTTTCAACTCTGAGGTCATATACAGGGTGATTGTTTGTTGATGGTACCTTAGACGTTTACGGAGAACGGAAAATAATTTTTTTTTTTAAACTTGGCAACATGGGTTTTAGCTGATGATCTAACGATTAAAAATATTTTTAGCGATGAAGCGTTGCCGCTTATACCAAAAAGTAGTAGCAACTTTGTTATTTTAAATGAAATACCCTGTATATTTTTTTATTTTCCGATCCGCTATCACTTTATGATTGGTTCTGTATAAGGTATTTCTATACCTGTCTTTAGTGGTTTTCGAGAAATTAATTATTTTCTTTATTTTTTGACGAAAACGTAGATCCAAATAAATTTGTATTACTACGGCACTGAAACGCGCAGAACCTTGAAATTATAAACGTAACTTTTGGAAGTATTGTATATTATTTTTCACTATGAAAATTTGTTCTACGTTATACAGGGTTGCTCAAAATTAGTGATTTTACCGCTAGATACAAAAATGGTAAAAAGTGCATTTTTTTAAATGGAACACCCTGTATATTATAACATATTCTAAAAGGAAATTAAAATCCCTGTCTCAAGAGGTATTATATTCCTATATCGAAGTAGTTCGGTTTCGGAAATAAAAGCAATTTTCTGTAAAAATCGGAATATTTTGACATATGTCCTTTAGTTGGCCATGAAAGGTCATGATGAAACAATGCTATGCTATTGATGTTTGACAGTAACATTTAGTTGAATAATAGTAAATACGCTTGGGTGTTTTTTTAAAATAGTGACCTAAAAATTCATTAAAATGGAAAGAAATAGTTATTCAAATTAAGTTTTGATGAATCTATTTATTATTCATGGACAATGTGACAAAATTGTAGCAAGAACATGCAGAAAGTTCAATGAAATGTACCCGAATTTACAAAAAATGGATAAAAGAAAATTTGTGCGAATACAAAATAACTTTATACAATTTGGTTCACAACTTAAAAATGATACAAGATTATAAGTAATTTACAATAAATTTTCAAAATGATTGCCATTGACTTCTAAGCAATTCAAAATACTGCGTTGTACAGCATGTGTTGTCGCTGCTTATATTTCAGAAGGATCAAGTTGACCAATGCAATTGATAACTCGTTGACGTAGTTCCTGTTTACTGTTTACCGGTGTCTTGTATACCATTTGCTTCAAATTACCCCAAAAGTAAAAATTAAGTGGTGTAAGATCAGGTGATCTCGCAGGCCAGTCCCATGGTCCCAAACGCCTAAACCAGCGGTCATCGAATTTCTCAACTCACTCACGTGTCACCTCCTCAGTGCAATGAGCAGGTGCCCCATCCAATTGGAACCAGCAAGTGCGATAATCTTCAAGCGTTAAATTTTCCAGAAACTCTTCTACTACTGAGCGCAAAATCTGAATGTATTTATGGGAGTTTAATGACCCGTCGTAAATAAAAAAAGTTATTTGATTGTCTTTTAGTAAACAAAAAACATTAAAACTAAATTTTTCTTGAAACCCAATTTCCTTAACCGCGTGTGGATTTTGATTAGCCGAAAAATGTTGATTTCTTCTATTAAAAATACCCTCTCTAGAAAACTTTGCTTCGTCTGTCCATATTATTTTTTTTTAGAAAGTTTGGATCCTCTTGAGTGCGTGTCAGAAGTATCTCACAATATTGAATGCGACGTTGGTAATCATCCGGTTGCAGCTGATGAACTTTTGAATATTTAAAGGGATGCATATCAGTTCAGAATTCTTTGCACAGAATAATAAGTTAGGCCTAAATCATCTGCTGCACTCCGGATGGAAGCTTGTGGATATGCGTGAAAGTAGGGTAAAACATTCACGATTTTGTCCTCATCAGACGTTACAGGCTTGGGCAAACTTGTATCATTTTTAAGTTGTGAACCAAATTGTATAAAGTTATTTTGTATTCATATAAATTTTCTTTTATCCATTTTTTGTAAATTCGGGTACATTTCATTGAACTTTCTGCATGTTTTTGCTACAATTTTGTCACATTGTCCATGAATAATAAATAGATTCATCAAAACTTCATTTGAATAACTATTTCTTTCCATTTTAATGAATTTTTAGGTCACTATTTAAAAAAACACCAGAGCAAATTGAAGATTTTTACACGAACCTATATAAATCAAAAACATGCATTACCAACCAAAACCAAAATGATAAAAAGTATAATAATAATAAAAAATGAGACAATTATAGCTAACTTTTTTTTTCTTTTCCAGGAAGTCTAGATATCAATGACTTAAATTGCTCGGACAGAAAAATTAAATATATAAAGAGCTTTGTCCTTAAAAATTAAAAATTAATATTTACTCGCTTTTGCCTTCCAGGTAGCCCCTTATTTCTGACTTTAACTTCCTGAAAGAAAAAGAAAACTCAGTTCAAATTAACACAAAGGAGCTTAGAAATGTCTTATGAGAATTTTAAGGCGTTATTATACAAACCACTAGAGGGTTCCAATAGCCCGAGATCCTTTATTACACCCAAGCTTCTATAAACAGTAATCAAATTTCGTTTGACAAAGGTTAAAGCCAGAGCAAATACCTGTTTGAAAATTATGCCAGATTGAACTTGTTAACAAATCGATTAAGCGGATTCGAATGCTTAAGCTTTACCTACGGTCCAAACAATGTCGCTTTGGTTCGGAGGATTACACAATGTATTTGGCCCTCCTAATCACCGATGATGTTACCTTAGTTAGTGTGAGAATCCTACTAGTGTTAAAGTAATTTTTTATATGTAAGATACTTGTTGAATAGACACATCAAAAATTTAGGTCCTCAATTGGTAACATTAGCATACATACCAGTTTTGGTACAATATGACCTGGGGTGCTGAATAAGTTTTATCGGTTCCAGTTTCGTTGCAAATTCGTATTTTGCCTCATTTCTAGTAAAGTGGAATCGATGGATATTACAATTATTTTGACCCATGAAAGCTGCTTTGAATATTTTATATTTTTTTATTTATGGCATTATTTGTTCAGCAATACAGCACGTTAGACGAATCTGACATTTGTAGTGAAAATTGTGTAATACTTTAGCATCCTGAAAAAGATTTATGGAGAAATGTTTTGTTCTATTTTTACTGGTTGTTTCCTTCAGATACATTTAGTATTGCTTGAGATGTTAAAATATATTCCCTTACCTATGAGTAAACACTACTTATTTTTGCATTAACAATAAGAAATTCCGTCCTCCATCTTCACGTGTTTGTTTACGATTGTCGCTAAAAATATCAATACGCGGTCAGCTCAGAAACACTGTTTGCTGAAAGTGTTTTATAATAATGAAGTAAGTAAGTTCATTTATAATATTAAATGAAGATAAATGCTTAGTGTTCGGTTGATTTTAATAATACATGGATTCCTTTGCTAAAAAGAGAGGTAGAATAGGGCATTCTCAAAATTAATTATTAATTTAAAATATTTGATATTCATATATTTTCTATCATTAAATTACATTAAGATCACACCCCTTTAATTTTAAAGAAGTAATCTTTGAATTTTTTGTTATCTTTTAAAACAGTTTGTCAAACTATTATTAAACCGTAACATTATATTAAAAACTATTTAAAGTATTGTCAAATTAGGAAGGAGTTTTAAAGAAAATATTATATAGCAAGAAATTTAAAAGATAAGTATATTTTGTTTATATTTTTAATTTAATTTAATTTTACTTTAACCCTCCGTTAGTAAGGTGGGGTATATCATACCCCAGCTTAGCATTCTCGTAATTTTTTGTTCTTTAATTCTTTTAGAGGTAAGTACGACATATTATTTATAAATTATTATTATTATTATATAATAATATAATAATAATTACGTATACTATTAATATGTTATAAACCTATAATAATTAATTGATCAATCGACTTACCTGTAAGGATGGTTGATCATAATTATATGAGCAGTCTTGTCGAAATATTACAAAACACCCTGTAGATGTTTAAAGTAAATTGTGGTCAAATTTCCGGAAATGGAATTAGAATACCAATTTCAATTGAACAGCCCTTTTATTTTAATTGAGACCAACTTTACAAATTACAGAGATTTGTATATTAATCGGGCAAATCTAATTAACTATCTTATATCCTAAATTATTCGACATAATTTAATTTAAATCTCTCTTGGCAACTTAAATTAATTGGTACAAATTAGTCAAAAATAATAATGTTCTAATTCTACATATGTATAACAACAAATTCCTATATATTAATATCTGCCCCACTAAATACTCCCTGGCAAAACTATTTTTGGGCGGAAGCATGGGCCTTTTATAAAAAGAACAGAAAGTATTAGACTTTTCCGACCAGCCTGCTGCCTTCCGAATTACTTCGATATTAACCCCTGCTCTATCAGCCGAAGATACCGCAGCGTGTCTTATACTATAGCCTGAATATATTTCCGTATTAATGCCACTCTCTTTTAAAATTAATTTTATCCAGCGACTAATTGTTTGAGAAGTGGCTGCGTGTATAGGCTTTTTAATAGTTAAAATTAAAAATTTAAGGCCTGCCGGACGAATATCTTTTGTTTTGTCAATATAGACATCCAATGTGGATGCTAGACATAATTCTGGTTTCTCCCTAAAATAAGGAATATGTAAAACTGGTTGGGGTCTACCGCTACCTGATGTTTTAAGTTTTTCATCAACAAAAATTTCTATATAACCTTCATTAGTATATTCTCTAACTTAATCTTACTAAAAGTCTGCATTCTACGGCCCGAAATTAATGCTAGTAAAGTCACAAGTTTTAAGGTTATTTTTTCTATAGACAAGCTTTCTAACGGAAAAAATGTTTCCAAATATTCAAGCACTGGATGTGGATTCCATGTACTTGAATATCTGGCTTTTGGAGGTCTAATATTACGTAAACCTTTCAAAAACCTTTTTAAAATATTTTCATCATCCTTGTCTCTAGATAACACTAATGCTAAGGCCGACTTATACGTATTTATTACTGAAAATGAACAACCACTTTCAAAAACTTCTTGCAGAAACGTAATAACATTATTTAACACATACACTATCATATTGCCTAAAAGTATTTTAGCTGATAGAAGCAATAAGGACTGAAACCCCGCTTTCTGGAAACAACCTTCTTACAAACGCTTCCCTGATATAATTCCTGCAATTAGGATAAGCTTCCTCCACATAGGATGGGGCTGCCTGCAAAGAGAAGTTAAAAGGTCTTTATCTGGACCCATATAAAGAGGCTTCACAATAAGCATTTGCCAAAAAACTGGGTACCATGGTTGCCCCGGCCAGTCCGGGACAACTAAAATTCCTTCAGATTGTTCAGTTTTAATTTTTTGAATGACTTTTCCAATTAATGAGAAATGTGGAAAAGCATAAAACTTTAGGTCTTCCCAAGAAATTGTAAATGCATCCACAAAAACAGAGCCTATATCAGGTTTCTAACATACAAATATTTTACATTTAGAATTTAAGTTTGTAGCAAAAAGATCTATATTCGGCTGATAAAACTCTTTACAGATTTTTCCAAAACCATACTGACATAATTCAAACTCTGTATTCAAATAACCCAATCTAGACTCTTGATCAGCAATTACATTTTCCTTCGAGTTGATATAAGAGGCAAAAATGTATAGACCTTTAGTCTCACAATAATCCCATATTTTTCTTGTGATTTCATTAAGTGGTTGTATTTAACACCACCCATACGATTAATGTATCCGATAGCAGTAGTGTTATCAATTCGCATAAGAATATTAACATTTGTCTTATTCTCTGTAAAATATTTTAAACAATTAAACGCTCCTAATAACTCTAAATAATTAATATGTTAGTTTGCTTCCTCTTCATTCCAAAGACCATTAATTGTTTTCTCTTTACAAACTCCTCCCCATCCCATTTTCGAAGCATCAGAAAATATTTGAAATTCATATTTCATGTTTTCTATCGAAAAACTACACTTTCTAATATTCGATAGCCACCATTTTATTTCCAAAATTATTGGTTTTGTAATTTTTATCTTTCCTTTGTAACAACCTTTTGAATGTTTTAAAGCCAAATATTTACTTCTCTCCAAGAACTCCTGGACATGCTGCCACTAACATACCTAACATTTTTGAAAATATCTTAATAGAATGATATTTTTTCTTACATATCATTTTGTATATATTTTTAATTTTTGTAATTCGTTCTTCAGGTACCGTCATTTCCATTTCCAATGAATTAAAATTAAACCCTAAATATTTACACTTTTGAGATGGTTCTAAAACACTTTTTTGCTCATTTATCAAAAACCCTAATGACTTCAATAAATTTATGACTCTATTAACATGATTTTGACATTTTTTGAAACTATCGGACATTACTAAAATGTCATCAAGAAAATTTGTACAAACTATGCCTTCAGATCTTAGCTTAGCAATAGGAGGTTTCATTAACTTTGTAAATATAATTGGTGCTATACATAAACCCATTGGTAAACATGTAAATTCATACACTTGTTTTTTATATTCAAATCTCAAATATGTTCAAGACTTCTTTCCAACTTTTATTCAAAAATATGCGTCTTTAAGATCAATTTTTGCCATATAATATCCCTGACATAACGAAATTCTAGCAGTTCTATAATCTTCCAATTTAAAATGAGGAGGATTAAAAATTTATTCAAATTGCGTAAATTTAAAATAAAGCGGCTTGTACCGTTACTTTTTTCTATCAAAAAATAATTTGATAAAAATTGATTACCGGAATATTTACATGGAACAATAGCCCCAATATGCAATAATTCCTTTATTTTATTGTTAACTTTTTTCTTGAAAATTCTACCTTTATTAATAGATTTTGGCTTATGATGCTGTTTAGGAACATTACTAAAGATTATATTGTATCCCTTAATCCAATCAATAATGATTGGATTACAAGTAACAGTTTTCCAATTTTCTAAAAATTTTGACACCCTACATGCATATTGTACCTCTATTTCCTCATTCTCTGGCTCTGATACTTCTGGTGCCCTTTGTACTTCTGTATCTTGCTGGGGTTCTTGAACGTCTCCAGTCGTTTGCCTCTGCTCCCTTCCTCTCTTTTCTTCCTGCTCCGTTGAAACTGGCGCCTCCAGTTTAAAGACTGGCTAGGTTGATTATCATAATGTTTAGCACTTGATTTTTTCTTGACTACCAAACCAATTTTCTGCATATCTTGAGAGTTCTTTACATTCTATGTAAAGTTTTCCCCAAACAAAAACTGATCTACTGGACAGCTTTCACTGACTTTCTTTGCGGAGGGTTCTAAGTTATTAGATAAAAGAAATCTCCTGTGTATTGACAATGTATGGTGGATGTCAACTAGCATCTTTGTCGAGTCCATTACCTTCTGAAGAATATCTTTGCCTACGTCCCCTAATTTAATAAGATCTTCTATAGGGACCACTAATGCACTCAAACCTGCCCCAAGCTGCGATTGAATATGAGCAAAAAGATTATCTTGCCTCATAGAGCTATCTTGGAGAGCAATAGTCAATTCCTCATTCACTTTAGGAGGCCCTAATAATGGACAGTTTTCGGATATTGGATATTTATCCACAAGCTCTTTTCTAAACTCTTTTTGCAAACCATTCATCAATATCTTTTTCCAATACTCAGCAGTCTCAGTGTTAACAGGAGGTCCTTTTGCAACCGTACCCAAGGGATCTTGAAGCAAAAACTGTTTAACACCTGAGGGCCCAGGTTCAGACTACTTCTCAAGGTCTCTCTGGGTGTTGTGCTCCATGCCCGTCTCACCAAACGAATCTTCAGACGAGCTATCAGCACCCTCAGAAGAGCTTTCTATGCCTAATAACAAAAGACTAATAACTAAATTAGGTATATGCCTTGTGCCCAATAAACTATTAATAAATTCTAGGCCCCCAATAAATGGCAACAATACTGTGCTTATTTTTCAACAAAAAATCTTTTAATATTATTATTAAATATTTTATAATAATATAAATATAGTTAATATGTAGATTCCTGCACACAATAAGTGGCAGCCTACACTGTAATCTATTATACTCCTATAATTTTTAGTAAAAAAGCCACAATAAGTGGCAACAATGCAAGAGGCAAAAAATTTTTGCCATAAAATATACATGTATTCTAAAATAAAGTATAATCCATATCTGGGCACACAATAAGTGACCGCACTGTTTGTAATATATTATCTTCCGTTTTTGAATCTTATAATTTTGTATATAGAACAATTAAACCTGACATGGCTGCTAATACTCCAAAATCGATAAACATATACCAGTTGAATTTCGACCCAAAATCACAACACAAAACAAAACGTCTATACCGCTCCGTACGACAAACAACTGTGACGATGTAGACGAGGTGCCGCGTCACCGCGGCCTGGGATGCGTAATGGATGTGTCAGATAAGAGGGGTGGGCTTGCATGTTTTCTTTTTCAGCTTTCAACGTCGTACCGTCCGTGCAGCAAACTGCAACTACAGGGTGTTTTGTAATATGAGACGAAACTGCGAAATACAATAATAATTATTATTACTCTATTGATATTTTTTGTTTACCTTGAATTTCATTTGTAGATATTATGTCTGCTCGATGGTCATATGAAAAAGAGCAAGAAAAGTTGTTGAGGCTTTGGGAAATTTTGGATAATTCATTAGAGGTATCCCAAATACTTGATGAGGAGCCAATTGAATCCGGCTCTGAGGGCGAGTTTGACGACCACGTTAGCCAGCGTTCTGAGGAGTCTGATTCTGAGCAAGAAATATTAGAAGATGACATTGTCGAGGAGTTTTCGCCTGAAGTAAGGTCAAGGTATTTATGGGGAGTTGACAAAAAACTAAATGGGTAGCTAATCCAGGAAATACGGCTGTGCGCACACGTCAGGAAAATATTATTATCCATCTTCCGGGACCAAAAGATATTGCTTAAGAGGCCAAAACCCCTTTTGATTGTTGGAATATTTTTATAGACGAACTTATTATTAACTCTATTGTTGAATGTACTAATCGGTTAATGCAAACAAAATCTGAAAACTATAATGACAAATCGATCGTGCAACAAACAACAGCTTTAGAAATAAAAGCCCTTATTGGACTATTATATATGTGTAGTCGTTTTAGGGCTAGTAGGTTAAATTTAGATGAGCTTCGAGCTAGCGATGTATCCGGTATAGACATATTTAGAGCAACGATGCCCCTAAAGTGTTTTAGGTTCCTATCAAGCTGCCTGAGGTTCGACAATAAAGATTCTCGGGAGGAAAGACTTAAAATTGATAAACTAGCTCCAATTCGGACAATATTTGATCGGTTTGTGGAAAACTCTCAAGCAGTTTATGTACATTCAGAATATTTAACAATAGACGAAAAACTTGAGTTTTTCCGCTGTAGGTGCGGATTTCGGCAGTACATACCAAACAAGCCAGCTAAATATGGCCTCAAGGTATTTGCACTTGTAGACTCAAAAACATTTTATGTATCGGGTGATCAGTTAAGGGTAGCAAGCGGCCATATCTCATTAGAATTGGTCGTATAGATTTGAGAAAAAAAATTATGATAAAAGTCACCAAGAGAAATTGCTGGAAATTATTTTCGAGTTTGTCAAACGTCCGCTAGAGGGCGTAACAGCCAACACCAAGTAGAAAAATGGGATTTTTATAGAATTTTGTCTAATGAAAGTATATCGGTAATATCATTCTCATATTTGCTGACCATTTCCCTACATTTTTTGTCTAAAACGTTTTATTCTATCTATCAAAATAAAGCGGCGGGGCAAGTTCAATTGTTTTTTTTAAATAAACCAACAGCTCTCCCGTTTCTTTTGACCGATTTTAGTAGACTTAATATAAAAGTCTTAATCATATAAAAGAGCTTAATTTGCACTACAAAATGCTTATTTGGTTTTGAATTTTTGACTTTTGCTGTCGCCTCTAGATGGCGATAACTCAAATGGTAGCACATTTTCGATTTTTTTTCAAAAAAAGTAAACGTAATGGTATATTAATTTTTATATATTTTAAAAGAGGATACATTTCTCTATAATTTAGTGAAAATAATTTATTGTCTACCTTTTTTTAAACCGTTGATATTGATCAAAATATAATTTTATTACATTAAAAAATGGCACGCCACTGTTTTTTATCAAAATAAAAATCAGTTTTGTAAACTCTTATAGGTTACTAAAAAAAAGAACCTCCTGACTTTTTTCAAAAAAAAATTTCAATCAAATTCAATCATTTTAAAAAAAAACTTTTGAGAAAAAATTTTCTTAATAAAACTGTCCAACAACAGCAGGAGCAATAACACTAAAAACAAGAACACAGAACTTAAAAATAAACGTTAAAAATAAATTAATAGTTTTATCGTAAATGTTCAAAATGTTGTCCGTTATTTTGAATGCACTGGTTTAATCTCTTCTGGGTGGAGTTGGCAGCTGACTTAATTTCCGCTCTTGGTATACTATTTATCGCATTTTGAATTCGGACTATCATGCCTTCTCGAGTAGTTGGTCGAGTTTTATATACTAAATCCTTTATTCGGCCCTACAAATAAAAATCAAGGCAGGTTAAATCGGGGGCCCGTGGTGGCCAGAAAAATAGACTGCCTCTACCAATCCAACGGTTAGGAAAATGCCTGTTTATAAAATCTCGCACATTTCGAGAATAATGTGCCGGGCATCCGTCTTGTTGAAACCACGTTTCTTCTTACTTCTAAAGGCACATTTTCCAAGAGTCCTGGTAAATCGTTCAATAAAAAGTTCAAATACATGTCACCGGTTAGATCGCCATTAAATATGTGCGGATTGAAAATAGCACCATTAATAATACCGCATCAGACATTAACGCTCCATCGACCCTGCTGATAATCTTCACGTAACCAGTGTGGATTAGTGTCTGACCAGTAATTCATGTTATGAAGATTTACCTTGCCATTACTGCTAAACGATGCTTCATCTATCCACAATATTTGTGACAAAATAGGACGGTTTTCCCTAATGAAGTCTCTAAGCCAGTAGCAGTAATCGAGCCTACGTTCAAAGTCAGTCTCATTTAAGAATTGATGAATCACGACGTGATACGGATGCATTTTAAAATCCATTAATATTTTTTGCACTGAGCCATAGGATATTCCTAAATCTCTGGAGATCTCTCTTATGCTTATATAGGGGTGTGTATGAATATAAACCAACACATTTATAATGTTATCTTCTCTTCTTACCCTACGATTTCTTCTCAAAGTTGAAGTTGGTTGCACTTGGCCATGTGGCTTTAAACGTAAGGCTAAACGCCGAAAAACCATTCTGGAATGCCGTCTTCGAAGGGGATAACGCAGTGCATACTGCCTAGAAGCAATCGCCGCATTTTCAAAACATTGAAAATAAATTCTCAACATATCAAAGGCTTCTTCATTCGTAAAAGGCATGATTTGTTATAAAAATACTTTTAACATAACATTAAATTAGATGTCAATGGCAGGAACTGTCAAAGCGTGATTGACAATTTTTTCTTTTCTTTATTTTTTTTCAGTTTCGTAGATCATGGCCTGCTTCGCTTAAATGCGATGTTTGATTTTTAATTTAATTTATGAAATAATAATAATAATTATTAATCAATTATGAACTAATGCATTCTCTCACTAATTAAATAAATATTAATGATAAAAATAATAGATAATTATTTTATTATTGTGAGATGTAATATTTAAAAATAATTTGAACCTTACAATAATTATCAGTATGTAAACTTATTTTATTTTTTTAATCCAAAACCGTTTGTCTAACGAAAAAAACTCAAGAGGTTCTTTCTCTTAGTAACCTATAAGAGATTACAAAACTGATTTTTATTTTGATAAAAAACAGTGGCGTGCCATTTTTTAATGTAATAAAATTATATTTTGATCAATATCAACGGTTTAAAAAAAGGTAGACAATAAAATATTTTCATTAAATTATAGAGAAATGTGTCCTCTTTTAAAATATATAAAAATTATTATACCATTACATTTATTTTTTTTTTTAAAAACTCAAAAATGTACAACCATTTGAGTTATCGCCATCTAGCGGCAACAGCAAAAGTCAAAAATTCAAAACCAAATAAGCATTTTGTAGTGCAAATTATGTTTTTTTTATATGAGCCTAAGTCTGCTAAAATCGGTCAAAAGAAACGGGAGAAATCTTGGTTTATTTAAAAAAACAATTGAACTTGCCCCACCGCTTTATTTTGATAGATAGAATAAAACGTTTTAGACAAAAAATGTAGGAAAATGGTCAGTAAATATGAGAATGGTATTACCGATATACTTTTATTAGACAAAATTCTATAAAAATCCCATTTTTCTACTTGGTGTTGGCTGTTACGCCCTCTATCGGACGTTTGACAAACTCGAAAATAATTTCCAGCAATTTCTCTTGGCGATTTTTATCATGATTTTTTTTTCTCAAATCTATACGACTAATATCTTATGAGATATGGCCGCTCGCTACCCTTAACTGATCACCCGGTACTAAACTTAGAAGCATATGTAGGTCAGCAGCCCGAAGGTCCGTACGCCCTTAGCAACAAACCGGATGACATAGTTCCGCGATTGGTAGAACCAATTAGGGGAACAAGGCGAAACATAACGTTTGATAATTGGTTTACAAGTTATAACTTGTCAATAAAGTTACTAAAAGAATATAAACTTACTTCAGAAGGGACGCTGAGAAAAAATAAAAGAGAAGTTCCTGGCGAATTACTTACAACAAAGCGAGAAAACAAAGTTCCAAATTTGCATTTCAATCAGACGTAACATTGGTCTCTTATATTCCAAAAAAAAAATAAAAATGTTCTCCTTTTATCAACTCTTCATCATGACAACACAATTGATCCCGATTCTAGGGATCAAAATAAATCAGAAATAATAATGTTTTGTCAAATAATAATGTCATCAAAATAAACCAGAAATAAACATGACAAAAGGAGTAGTAGATACGGTATAGTGTCTGCCACTTATAGTGTATGAAGGAATAGCCGCAGGTGGCCACTAACTCTATTCTTTTTCTTACTAAACTCAGCTGCTATAAACGCTTTTGTAATTTTTAATTGCTATACGAATGAAAATCTAAAAAGGCGCTTTTTTCTAAAAGATTTATCATTGAGTTTAGTAAAACCGTTCAAAATGAGTAGACTGAAAAATCCGCGAATAAGTCTAGCAGTGAGATTTCCGATATACAGAGGGAAATTGTCCCAACAACAGTTGGAGAAGACACAAAAACGCAAAGATTTTTCAGAAGGTGTTATATATGTCCAAGAAATAAAGATCGCAAATCTTTTTACACTTGTAGGGCCTGTAATAAATTTGTTTGCCTGAGTCATGCAGCGCAAACATGCGACAACTGTAGGTCTATAGATAGTACATAAAACATAAAGCAATGAATTAGTTTATATTTTTCTTTAGTTATTTGTAGTTTATACTTAATCAAAAATTAATTTTTAAGTAAATATTTTTAAAATAATAATATATTTTTAATACCTGGTTGCGTCTTGTTCGAAATTTTTGTAAAAATGTAGGTCTTTTGAAAATAAACGTTTAATTTTTTTGGTTGGTTATTTGTCATGTGTTTTATTTTACAAAAACATTATTTATTGATAATATTTCAAAAATGTTTAGTTTATATTCAAAACATGTATGTTTTTTTATTGGGGTATGCTATATCCCAGCTTACCAATTTTGTGACAATTACCAACCTTACCAACGGCGGGTTAATTACCTTGATAACGGTAGTAGATATAATTACCGAAACAATGGTTCAAATTAGGTATTTCTTAAAAAAGTAGGTCTTCTCGTTGTTTCTATCGTTTTTTAATTTTAATATTCATAACAAAGTTAGGTAGGATATTAAAAAGAAGAAATAAGCTCAGATAATAATAGATTAAACATCAGCTCCTAGGTATATAAAAAAATCTATTATACCTTAACTAAATTATTGTATTTAAAACTTATTGAACTTAAATTACATTAAGTATATCGAACGGTATTAATACAGATTTAAGTTCATATTTCTTTTAAATACATGAATAAGTTTATTTTTTTCTTCTTTTCAATTTTTGAACGTGTGAGATAGTTATTTCTAAATTGATTTTTGCGATAAGTGACGTAATACCCAATAAAATAAGGAACTCTTAACACTTATTTTAATTTTATTATCTTATCTAAATATTATTTATCTATATCTAATCTATTATATCTAATTTTCTTATCTAAATTTTACAGTTTGAAGCTGGTACAAAGTTTATTAAAAACATTAAGTTCTGTAGCGTGGTTTCTCCCGTGTACGCAAGTTAGTTTACGTTTGATATTTAAAATTATTGACCCAGAAACTGGAGTCTCTACATAAGCCTTAGGAAGCTACAAATAAATTCCATATATTGGAATCATAAAAAATATTATATTTATGCATTATGATAACAATCAACTATTTCAATTATTAAAAAAATAAAATTTTAAACAACTAGTATTTTAATACAATTAAACTAGATCTTCTATTATTGGTAAAGACACTAATAAAGTATAAAACAATAAGTATACCATTAGGCGTGCAGGCTGATTTCCCCAACTAATAGTTAAAAATAACGTAGGAATTAAACTTATTTAAATAAATATATAAAAAATTCATAAATTTAATAAAGAAAAAGTAGGTTTAATCTTAATGATTTTCTTTCAATAAATTTTAAGAATAACCAGTACTGAAAATATCGAAAAAGAAAAAGAAAATCACCAGTTAGTTGACGGAGGACTGGGTACAATTTATCAGAAACCTAACCTATACTGAGTACTATCCGGTCTAGGAATCTCTTAATCTTAATAAAATTGGTTAATCTAGATATGTCTCTAATTACCAGCCACCTATAACCTAAAGCTTAAAATGCACATCACTTTTAGTAAATTATACATTCTCAAATTAAATATTAACGGTACAAAACTTTCTTGTAAAATACTGCCTGAGCTAACCTATTTCTATAAAATAAAACCAATATTGTAACTTCATTACAGTTCTTTCTTAATAAACGGCTGATTGAGTACTGATTTCTAACAATAATATTTGTTATGGATTTTCTTCTTCTGGTTTATCTTTTAAATTTACCAACTTTTTTAGTTTTTTATTTAGTGGAGAACACTTATATTCTGGTTAATAGCCTCCCACATGATTCTTTTTATATCCTAAGTATATAAGGCCACTTAAAAGTAGGCCACTATAGGGAACGCCACTTATAGAGTTTGATTAGTGGTAAAACTGGTCTTGTGATTTAATGATAAAATTTTATATTCACCAGACAGTTACAAGAAATCTTCATATATTTATTAATATCTGAACATCGAGAACATTGATTGTATTTAAATCTACTCTTATTACAGAAAGATGGAACTAGATCTTTTTCATAATCCTACAATTAATCCTTATTCTGAATTTATTGTTTTAAACCTAAGATGATTATTTGTAAGTACAAGTCTTTATATCTACACAAAAATAAAATATACTTTCACTGAGCTTGATCTTCAATATAGCACTCGTTCTAAAAGAAATAATAAAATATAATCAAATTTTCTAACAAATTTCATTTGCAAAAAAATATATTATTTTTGCTTCCGAAAAATCTTAAAATTTTACCGCAAAATTTAAAAACAAAAATTTGGAGAAAATATAACCTAAAAAATTTAAATATTGACCTAACACAGCTTATTACACGTTTTGCATTTTTTTTAAGCTTTTAATTTCCTTCTTATTACTTCTTGTAGTGCTAGCGGTACAAGAAAAAAACTGCACTTTGTGATACAAGCAAGCCACTTTTCACAGGTGTAATGTGAACCTAATAGATTGATTTGACCCATAGTTCTTAAGTTTTCATCCCTTAGGATTTTGGTTTGGGGATGGAGGGGGTATATTTTAAAAGTAAAATATTGAAATGCGTAAATACATCTAGAAAGGCATGTTTAAAATGGTTATCGTTTTATTTGTACCTTCGTAAGGCAATGCTAATGTCTGAATACACAAACATTCACCGGCAGACGAATTACAGCACCATTTTTCAAAATGGCTGCGAAAAAAGTAACATTTATCAACATCTCCTAATGTTAACGTGTTTGGTATCATTTCATATGTTTTTGAGGTCGCTGAATACGTTTTTGAGTATTAAAAATGCGATTTAATATGCCTTTGAGCCATATAGCAACTAGTATGGAAATTATTGTAGTAGTAAATACAATTATTATATTTTTGGCAACCATTAAAACTATGGTTGCAAGAAAAACAGAGGGTATATTTTAAAAAAATAATATTAAGGTAATAATTATAATAAGTATTAAGTATACATTCATTTTTATAATATAATTTTTCATATACGTCAATATGTTTTTTTTTTTTTTAATCGAAAGGTCGACATCTTGGTTGGGATCGGTTTCTGCCTCAGGACTGTTAAACCTACGAGTAAAAGAATATTAATTATAAATAATATTAAAAAACTATCAAAAGGGCTTAGAAACCTCTGGTTTTGGCATTGTCCCTTGCACTTCTTACATGCCAAAGTGCAGGGCAGCTGGTATTGACGGCAGCTGCACGGTTGACTTTCACATCCTTTAGTGCAACCACAATTGTCAAGGGCCCTCATACACACACTCCAAACCTCTGGAAGAAGTTTTGAATAAAAAGAAGGAGATCTGCGAAAGCAATACTTACATGCATACTGCACAAAATATGATTTTTTTCACGCTTGCTGGTAGATTCTGCCCGGCGGCATCGATTATACAGCCGAGTCAAATAAAGACAATGATATTTAGCTTCTTGTGCCACTAAATCACCATTGACTTCCAAAACAGCAAGGAGGTTCGTATTATTTAGGATCTGGGCATAGCGCTTTACCTTAACATACAAGTCTTTGGTCTCGCACCGTCTCAGAGGCTTTTTCCAAGTTTCCGGACCACTACACAAGAAGCATACATCGTATTTGGTATTAATTTGTATGATGCTGGTTGCCCTATTACCAGCTGACCTCGTAACAGGGTGATCAATAACATCTTCTTCTGACTCTTGGGACTCAGGGGACAAAATCTGAACAAGAATCTCATCAAATTTTGGTTTCAAAAATTTTAAAGTACAATTCTTGTGCCATTTAGCACCATTTTTTAAAACAGATGCAAGGATCCCACTACCCTTGTCTAAATTCTTAACGTCAAGTCCGCATGGAAGTTTATACTCGTAGCCCTTTAGTTTTTCCAGATTCGACGCAAGAGATGCATAGCCCAAACTTCTTGTTACCACTACCGGATTATTCAATGGACAAGTTAAAACACCACCACCGATCTGGCATATGCAACATAAAGTCCAATTAAAGGGAGAAGCGGAAACAACATCAAAGGGAACAAAGCCCGCCACCACTAACTTTCCATCCGCCATAACCTGAAACATGCATGTCTTATAAATAACAAATAAATACAAAGCTTTTTGAAAACTAACCACCTCTAAAAATAAACAAAAACAAAAAAGTCGTGGATGAGTTTTAACACGTATAGTGCCATGGGGGATTACTGTGATCCCCCATTCTGCTTAGATGTTTTGGTCCATACGGGCCGTGGGGGATATATGTGGTCCGACAGACCAAAAATTACATGGGGCCATGTCGCATAGCACTGATGCGACAATTTAATGCAAAAGAAATGGCAGTGTAATACAAAGGTATTGGACAAAATAAAACATCAATTGGCTTTCATGTAAATATTATTTTAGTTCTTATAAACATGGTAAAAAAAGTCCAATATTTTATTTTCTGAAAATTATTTTATTTTAAGTTTGAAACATGTATTGCGAAAAAGCATTGCAAACATAAGTGTTTTTGACATAAATTACATCTAAATTTAGTCTTAGGGGTCTTGTTTTTCGCTATTTGACGTCCTGATTTTTTAGAAATATTAGCATTACACTGGCTGCAAGATCTCTTTTTTTCAGTATCCTCAAGTATATGGCCGGTTTCCTGATTATTCACAGATGGGGTATCCTCATATTTTAGTAAGCCATTAATGACTTCCTCCCGGAATTTGGTGATGTTCATTTTATTCTGCGTTATTTGCTGATGGAGGATATAGGCATTTACAAGTCCCGAACCGACAACTAGCTCAATCGCTAGTTTACGATACCACTTTACCCCACGACGAAGGGAAGAATTGTAGGCTTTCATCTGGTCTGATATATCAATATAGGCTTTGTGTTTATTATATTCAATAATACTTCTTGGCTTTGTTTTTTCTCCTGATTTTTTCTTCTGAGTAACCATTTCCGGAATAAATTTTGTTGTCAACATAAGAATATCTCTTCGGTCTTTCCATTTCTCAATAAATATACCATTGTTACTCTCATTGGCAATATGCTCCCCACGTTTTAATTTTTTTTGAACCACAACTTTTGAATTGTTTTTTCGATTGCTGCGTAATGTGCCCAGAATATATGACTGTTTTTCTAGAAGTTTAGAGGCCAGTTCGACAGATGTATAGTAGTTATCCGCAACGATTGTGCGTCCCTGGTTTAACAAATTATCCGTGAGTTTCAAGACAACATTGGAGGGTACTGACTGTCCTTGATTAGGTTCTTTTTCTTGCCCATAGTAGATTGAAAGATCGTAAAGATAACCATTTTCGAGACATAGTTTAAATAATTTTATGCCAAATTTGTGGCGCTTATTGCTAATATATTATTTGAATTTCAGTCTGCCTTTAAAAGGTACGAGAGTCTCATCTATACAGATAAACTCGCCAGGGACAATTGGAGACTGAAAATTCTCCAGTAGTTTTGTAACAAGAGGTGTTATCTTGTACAATCTGTCACCATCAGAAACGGTTTCGTTGTTTGCAAAGTGCCAAGTTTTTAACAACAGTTGAAAACGATTTCTAGGCATAATTTGTTTTATAAAGTTTAAGTATATTTTGCTTGTTGACCAATATGAGGAAATTGAGGGTAATTGAACTAGACCCATCCACATGATACAGCCAATAAACTGTTCCATCTCCAAGCGGTCTGTGTTTTTCCAGCTTTGAATACGTGCGTTTCGTGATAGAACTTGGGCTTTTTGTTGTTCAGCGTATATATTTGTTTCTCGAATAAATAAATCAAATATGTCGTCAGTAATTATTAATTTATAAAATTCATATGGAGTTTGGTCTTACAAATCATAAAGATGTGCTCGAATGCCAGGATTGGTGACTGTAAATAAAAAATTTTTCATGTGCACGCCAGTTACATCGGACCAAAAAAACAAATCACTTTCATGTTCTGCTAGAGATTCATCCAGCATGGTCTCATCATTATAATTGATATTTCGCTGAATGACACTCTCAATAACTTCGTCAATATTGTTAGCTGGTATTGACGTTTGCGATGTGTTGTCATTAGCTTGGAGTTCTTTTGCAAACACTACTCTTTTTGCGGAAGTGCTGGGCATATCAGAGGGAGGAGAAAAAAACTCGCGTTTCTTTTCAGAGCTATTGCAAATCCTAATCTTTTTTCTCGGTGTTTCTGGATCCTCTTCAGAACTTTAAGACTCAGAACCAGAAGGGTTATAGTCACTTACATCCGGCGAAAACTCATCCTCACTCGCAGAAAGCACTTCATCCCATAATGTGGCTAGATTCTCCTGTTCTTTTTCGTAATGACTCATAGTACTGGAAGTAAGATTTTACGCTTGCAACAGTTTTCTTTTTCACACGCCTTGAAATATCACAAGCTGTACTCCACAAAAACAACCAAAAAAGAAAATAACAACTTGCGACTACTATGCGAAACACAGCGAAGAACAGATCATACAGGTGGGCTTTCTAACGTCAAACTGAATCGAATATCGAGGAATGCGCGTCGCAATTACGCTTAGGTGACGGTTACCTTTGCCCCCCCACTGGCCATAATATTGCGCGTTTGCTTTCAGGCCATGGGGGATAAACGTCGTCCGTCAAAAAAATATATGAAAAATTCGACAAAAAAAATAAAAATTCCGTAAAAAAAGCATGAATAATAGGATATTTACTAAAGTGGATTTAGTATATTAAATAAAATAATTTGGCCCCAGGGTACTACAATAATGCATTTCCGTGATGGCACTTTACGTGTTAAATCCGGTTTTATTGTTGTATGTTATGTATTTATAGGTATCACTTATGTAATACATTGTCTTTGTTTATTGTCTGTTTATTAGTTATTAGTACATAATTGTTTTAATAAAACTATAAATCCCATTTTTACGTAAATCGTAAAAAAAAACGCACCACTTACCTTGTATAGATAAACAGATCTATCGTTACTTCTAAATCTTAATTAATATGTAGAAAATAACACATAATAAGTACAAGTTTAACAAACAAAACTAAAAACACACCGCATATAATTTTAAAACAAACAAAACGATCTCATTTGCGCCGCAGAATGTTGTACTATGCGAGCGGCAACCTGCAAATCGAATTGGCGGAAAGTTGCGCGCATAGATAGGTACTCTAAAGAGCTCCATACACCTCGTTTTTTTCATAGATTTTACTGCATACTTAGGTTGTATATAATCACATCGTCATCATTAAAAACATGTTCAGCGACCTCAAAAACCTATGAAATGATACCAAACACAATAACATTTGGACATGTTGACAAATGTTACTTTTTCCGCCGCCATTTTGAAAAATGGCGCTGTAATTCATCTGCCGGTGAATGTTTGTGTATTCAGACATTAGCATTGCCTTACGAAGGTACAAATAAAGCGATAACCATTTTAAACACGCCTTTCTAGATGTATTTACGCATTTCAATATTTTACTTTTAAAATATACCCCCTCCACCCCCAAACCAAAATCTTAAGGGATGAAAACTTAAGAACTACGGGTCAAATCAATCTACTAGGTTCATATTACATCTGTGCAAAGTGGCTTGCTTGTATCACAAAGTGCGCCTTGTTCTTGTTATTTGGCTTGTACCGCTAGCACTATTGTGCCTCCTCCGCTACTCTGCTCCTTAGAGAAGAATAATATATTTATTTATTTACAAAAGAAAAAAACTTTGTTTTTGTCTTTGTATCAGTGTAGGAAATGAAAAATTTTAAACACAGTCCTAATTTGTGGTCTAGTAAAATTTTTCGTTTCATTCTAACGATTTCGTCGTCTAATTAAGATAATATAAATAATAAGAATCACATTAATTAATATTAAAATCTATAATTAACACTATGAATCATATTATAACTTTAAGTTGTGTCTATAAATTCGATTGTGTATTTGTAAACATTTCCGTTTTATATTGTATTTTATTTTATTGTATCATTGAATTCAAAATAAAAAAAAAATTATTTGAATTTTTTATCAAAATATTTACGTATGTCAAATATATTTATACATATACTGTTATTAAACCATAAAAACTAATGCTAATCCATATCCTAAAAAAAACCCTATATAAATAATTATACCAACTTAATAAATTCATGATTCGTGTCCATTAAAGTTATGCCCAATTTTTCATAAAACCCACTTAAGCTCCTTATAATAAAAACTAAAGCTCTTTATATCATGCCTAAAAAAGCCCATAAAAGCCACCCTTAAGAAAAACCGACTCATTTCGCTGGAGGAACACATAAAAGATACACAAATAACAAACGAATATCGAGCCCTATTCATCACCAAGTCCAATGGGAGGCTGTCGGCAAGAAAAGTGCTAATATACTTCTCGAATGGACGTCTTATTTCTTTCTGGTTTCTCCTCGAGAGGGTTTTCGCTGAGTTTATGGACCCCGGGGGGTTATGCTAACAATTATGAGCCTCTGCCATGCAAAAAAAGCATGTGAAGTGCATATATAACCATTTCCCGAGAGCGGACCGATGTTTTTCCACGCTAAATTTAATTAAGTTTCAACTTCATTGGGCCAAATGAAAAATACAAAAATTTTATTTACCCAAAGTTGAGTTTTTAAAACTCCGAGTTAAAAATAACACGTACGTGAGTTTCTCGCCTCTTTGTGAAGGGCGCGGAATGTGTTTGATTGTTTAATTTAATTAAAAAAAAGAATATATACACTTTTTGCCTTTCTCTATATATAATAAATGGTTCGTAGTTTCGAAAAGTTATGTCTAGTAATAAATTTCCGGGCATAAGAGGAAGTTCACTTTTCTAACATCAATTTGGAGTGATCATTAAAGAAATCGTATTGATATAGCTAAAATGGATGGGGATTATATGTCTTAGAAAAGAAGGGCAATAATACTTTATAGGCTCGTTAGGGCGAAAAAATTAGTTTTATTACTTTTTATATAGGGACGTCTGATTGCTTTTTATTTATGTACTTCCGGAAAAAAAATCGAGGACAAATCGATTTTATTAAGACAAGCAATTAATATTTAACTCGCCTCTGGAATATAAGGCACTTCGGGAGCGAGTTCGCGTTTTTCGTCTTCGGATAATGGGCAATTTAAATTAGGGCCGAACCTCCGGCAGGACTCTCTAATTAGGAAGGCGATATGGCGCCTTATTAACGCTAATTGTTGATAGTCCTGAAAAAAAGTGATAAAACTATTTGGAGCTTAAATGCATATACATGACTTTTATCTATGTACATTTTTTATCTGTTATGTAGTTTTTTATTTTATTTTTTTTCAACTTAAATTTTGTGGGTGGAAAAAAATTTTTAAATTTTATGTTTTAGGGAACACTTTACCAATATACGGAGTGATTAGTGACCGATGGTATGTTAGCCGTATATGAAAAACAGAACGTACCCAAGCAACATACGATAGTTAATTCACCCATAACCCATAAGCAAAATTGCTAAAAACATTATCTAGACATACACCTTTGCGTGTATTAAAATTTACATTTTTTTTTGATTAACCAAATGATACGAACAAATTACAGAAGACAATCAATCTGCTAGAATTGACTGAAAAATTGCCAATAAAATCTCTTGCAACAATTATTGTTTGATTGGATTTAGTGTGTTTAGAGCAGAAAAAAGTATCTTCAAACACCTTTCAAAATTTCCACTCTGTAATTTGTACACGGTTAAAAGTAAGCTCTCTCCTAAATACAATAAACGCCTTTACAAATACGCCATCAGTTGGAAAATCTAAAATAGAGATGCATGGCTGAGGTTATATGCAATGAAATTTTAATGAAATAGCTAACCAAAACTTTAAAAATTATAGAAATAACCTGAAAAAAATTCTTGCAAAATTAAAAAATGACTATTATAAAATTCAAGTTCATGAAGCAGGTTATGACCTAAAAAAGGTTTATAAATTAGTCTCAAAAGTTACCAACAATGATGTAGAAAAAACTAATACTGTCCCACCATTACTAAACAATGACTCAAATGAATTTAAAAATATGAAAGGCTTGTCAAATCATTGTAATGAGTTTTTTAATAATATAGGGCTAGCAATGTTAAAGAAAATCCGGAAGCCTGATAATGAGCTTATAACAAGCAGTAATCAATTAAATTCACTATACCTACGGCCAGTAAATAAAAGTAAAATTATAGAAAAGATTAATTCTTTGAAAACCAATGGTAGTCCTGGTATTGATAAAATTAGCGTAAAACTAATAAAAAATAACCACATGTTTTTACTTGACCCTCTGAAACACATAATCAAATTAATTTTTAGAAATGGTATTGTACCCGATCAATTTAAAATATCTGTTATTACCCCGATATATAAATCAAATGATAAGACAAAAATTAAGAACTATTTTACCAACATTTTTGAAAAGTGCTGTAACGACAGATTACTTTATTTTTTACAATCAAATTCAATTTTGTCTAATAAACAATTTGGCTTTTTAAAAACCTTGAGTACGTCAAATGCTCTTTACCATCTCACAAAGCTGATTAATGACAGCATGGATAACAATGAAAAATGTATATTTATGTTTTTAGATTTAGCAAAGGCATTTGACACAGTTCCACATGACCTGTTTTTAGAAACTCTCGAGAAGAATGGGATCAGGGGTGTCATGTTAAATGTCTTTAAAAGCTATTCGTACAAAAGAATCCAATGTTAAAATAGGAAAAACGTTAAGTGATTTAACATACATAAATACCCTAACTAACTTAAAACTCAAAAATGGCTCAATAATATCTTACGCAGATGATACGGCTTTAATCTTCTCTTCAAAATCTTGGAACGAAACAAAACGAAATGTGATAGATGGACTAACAGTCGTACAAAATTGGTTAAATACTATTAAATTGACAGGAATAATACAATAAGGTTGAAAAAGTTACAAAAATGTACATTTATTACTTTTGATGAACAATATCGAAACAATAGTGGGGCAGGTTTTCACAGTTTGAGCAGTACGTTGGCACCTTCTTCACTTTATTTTTTCCATTGGGACCTGGTGCCTTATTTTCATAGCACCTCTTGCAATACTTTCTTGTTTTTGCAACTGGACCCTCCCTTCTTGATAGGCTATGCCCTTTCATCGACCTGGTATTCGTATATTTTTCTTCTTCGAGGCTTTCTAGATTCCCGTCTGTTTCTAATAATTTTCTTATTACCGACTCTCTGAATTCTGTTATTTTTATTTTTTTATCTGCTAAGCTGTTGTATGCGTTTACTATTGACGTACTCATTATAAATTCTACGGCAAGTTTACGATACCATTTTATTGACTTTCGTAGTGCAGTTCCATAACTAGTCATTTGATCTCTTTGATCGATAGAGGATTTGCCTTCATTGTACTCAAGCACAGCTCGCGGTTTCATTACTGTACCATTCCTCCTTTGCACAGTTATTGTCTCTGTTGTATGTTTGGTTGCAGCATAAGTACGTCCCTTTTATCACGCCATTTTAATACACATATGCCCCGCCCCATTCATTTTCCAGTCCAAAAATTTCACCTTTCTTTAGCCTTTTCTCAATTACTTCTTGAGGATTACCTCTACACCTTGCTCTCAGAGTTCCTACATAATAAGTTTTATTTTCAAGTAATACGTTTGCCAGTTCTAAACTCGTAGATTAATTGTCAGCAATTAGTGCGCCCTGAATTTGAAAGATTTTGGCTCAAATTTATAACAATATTTGTGGCCACTGAACCTCTGGTTTCTTGCTCTTTCCCTAAGTAAATTCGTACATTCCATGTAAACCCGTTTCCACTGCATAGTTTGAACAATTTGATACCATACTTGTGGGTTTTCTGTGGTATGTATTGTTTAAAAATCAACCTACCTTGAAACGGAACAATCGATTTATCGATACAGAAAGTATGTCCAGGAGTAAATATCTCTTGGTACTTCAGAATTAGGTTGTCTAAAAGGGGTTTGATTTTATGCAATCTATCGCCAGGTAAATAGGTAGAATTATCCAAAAAAAGCCACATTTTTAGTAGTATTTGGAACCTATTCCTTGGCATTATAGAGGGAACACAATAGTTCTTATAAAGTTTATCTTTGGATCAATAGTTCGAAATCTGCGGTTTTTGTACAAGTCCCATGTAACCACTAATACCAATAAATTTGAGAATTTCATGACAGTCAGTAGGCACCCAGCCACGCAGTCTTGAACCAGAAGTTACATCCCCTGCTTCTGTTAGTACTTGGGTAGCATACAGATTGGTTTGGTCTATCATTTCCTGTATAACATCCCTATCCGAAAAAAGTGTGAAGCATTTATAAGGCGTCAAGTCGTTTATGAGTGCCGCGATATAGTTTGGAGCAATTCCAAATTCACTAGTCATTGGAAAATATTTGTGCCTACCAGTTGGTTCTGACCAGGTATGGGAGGGCGGATCGCTTCTAAAGTGTTCATTACTAGGAACCAGGTCTGATAGGTGAAATTCAGTCTCCACGATATTTTTAGATTCATCCAGGACTCTCCTTTAAATTATTCGAACAATTTTTACGTGAGTTATCCATCACTGGGATTGTCCTTGCTACAACCAGCCACAGATAAATCATTTTTACGCCTTTCATGAATTTCACGTGAGTTATCATTACTAGGAGTGTCCTTGCTACAACCAGCCATAGCTAAATCAATTTTACGCCTTTTCCGGATTCATCAGAAAATGACTCATATTCATCACTTGATGGTAAAAACGCTGGATCGACGATTGAGTTGTCTTCGTCTTCACTACTGATATTCACTACGCTTTCTTCAAGAAAAAAAATATTTAGAAGTGGTTATATGTCTTGGAACAAGTAAGTAAATGATAATGTTTGCAGCTTAAAAATAAACCTACCTAGTTTGACATTCAAGGCTAAACTCAAAATTCGTTTGCTGCGACTAGACATAGCTGCACTCTTTGTACGTAGTTGTCGAAAATCGAGAAAGAACCAGAGACAACCAAAGAGACGCGCAACTGTGCGCTAATAAAATATCCGATTATTTTCCATCTTTGTCTCTCTTCGTGAAAGGTGAACGTAGATGGCGCAGATAGCGTTTGCCGCCATAATTCAAACCTCGGCTATTAAGCATTTAATGATTTATTTTAATTAAAATCAGCCGTTATGTATCAAAAGTCAGAACATCATAATTATGTTCTGAGACAGAACGGCTGATTTGGTTATTGATATGTTTTTAATTGCTCAAAACGATGGCAGACTTTAATTAAAACAATGCAATTTAATAACATTTAAATTGGGGAACTAAATAAACTAAATATAATTCTGAAACGTTTTGTATTGTATTTTCAGTATATGGTATAACTATAATATGTGCATGCATTTTCTTAATTATTTTCATAATTTATAATTTAAGACGGTAACAGTAACATGCATATACATAAATGCAATTAAAATATAGAAAGATTTTAACTATCACAGTACTATAATAATATTCCAAAAAATATATCCTTTGGTGTAACACTTAAAATAAAAAAGTTTAATGTTTTGCTTAAGATGCTAATATCGTTAGCGAAACAGTTATCCAGAATAAATGAAATTAATTTGGTGAAGTGGTAAAACTGTTTTTCTACTAATTTGTAAAGAATAGATAAGTCTGTTCTATTCTATAATAATGAATATACTGTTAAATTTGTATGTGTATGAAATACATACACACATGTTTCATTATTTATGATGCAGTATTTTTTTAATCTATAAAAATTAATTAAAAGAATAAAACAAAAAAATTACAGCTAAGTTTAAAATAGCAGCAAATAGTCAGCACAGATAGTCTGAACAAATGTTATTCTTGTAATTATTTTAAGTTATATTATAAAAATTAAATTCATTTGACTATTTATGTTAGTTTTTTAATTATTTTTTAATGTTTTTTTTTTAAATCTCTTAATTTTTCCTTTTGAACCTCCATGGAATACCTATTTTAACTACAGCCTTAACAATTACCTTAATGAAAATATTTCTGTTCCTAACACAAGTCAAAACACTAAAATCTGTATCCTACAAAAAACTACAACTACTAACTACTGTAACTAAGTTCACCTAAATCTGGTAGGTAATAAAATACGTAAAAGTTAAGCACTCGTCCAAAATCTCAACTAATGATGTAAAACAAAACAAAATTAATCAGCAACAACAACTATTCAGCCATATTGAAATTCACGTGTTCATATTGAGCAAGGATTGCACTGTTGCCGTACTTAATTATAATTTTAGAAATACTAGAGAATTGGACACAAGCTATCCCGTATTTTTGCATGCATTTAGACGGAGATGGAAGAATGTTTTCTCTTGACTGCTCTGATAATTAAATACATTTAGCATTGCGAAAGATTAGTATTGTGGCGCCACCTTAGCTCACCTTTTATAAGGGAAGAGAGAGACAACGAAATACAATATATACAGATTAAAGAGAGCAACAACAATAGGATAAAAATTTCTATCTAGTTGCAGGTCTCTTTGGTTGTCTCTGAAAGAACTAAATGTTTCTATTCCATTCGTACGTAACACGTGGCCGCCGTCAACTGTATTCATACGTGATCAACAGTTGACCAGTTGTACTTTCACCTCCATTTATCACTTTACCACATTACAAAACATACTGGGTTACAGTCGAACAAGAAACGTTCGCATGGTTCCTGGAAATATTTACTTTTTGTCGCGATGGCCGACGCGATGCCCGCTTGGCCACAGCGGCAGACTTGTTCCTACAGTGCCGGGCGGCCATATATGACCGCTATTTTTTTATTTATTCTTCTTGAAGAAAAATAATTATTCAAACGTTTTGATATCGTTTCCTTAATTTGTATGCAATGGTTGTCCGGAAATGAGTTTTGGCACCTAGGGAAACTTTTGGTGATAATCTTCGGCAGTCAACCTGTTAAATCTAAATAAAACAAATTACATGGTATTCTCTATAACATTGGCAAACCGTCCGGATTTTAACAGCATAAAAGTAAAAAATTCAAACCAAGAAATTAAAGTGGTTTTAAAAATAAAATACTTGGGCATCATTATGAATAGACATCTGAAATGGGAAAATCAGGTAAAAAAACTAACATCATATATTAGAAAAATAACTTAAAACTTTTATGTCTTAAAAAACATTTTAAATAAAACCTTTTCGTTATCTGTATAAATCTATATCTATATAAATCTATATCTATAGTTATCTGTATATATCTATATAAATCTCTAGTAGAATCCTTATTAAGATATGATATTGTTGTATGGGGTGGTATGTATAAGAGTAAATTGGGTTCGTTGAATGTTGTACAAAATTATTTACTTAAACTAATTTATAGAAAAAATAGGCTTTACCCTACGAGGTTGTTATATTCTAAGTTTACTTTTGATGTACGGTCTTTATACATCTTAGAGATAAGTATTTTTGTATATAAAAATTGTGATTTGAAGAAATATGTAGAATATAAGTATGAAACAAAAAATAAAACCAATAATTTTATAGAATTACCTAATATAATGCAAATTTAAATTTTTGTTAATAATTTTGCACCCAAAATAAATAATTTTATTCCCCTTGAAATTAAAAATTGCCAAAAAATTGATGTTTTTAAGAAAAAATTTCGATCATATATTTTTGAAAACATAGAAAGTTTTATGACATATGTTGCCTCTCGGGGGGTCTCAGGATTAACCCCAAAAAAGCAGAGCTCCTACTATTCACGAGGAGACGTAACTTTGGTATGCCCCCTGTTATATCTCTAGGTGGCGTGCAGCTGCATTACTCTAGGACAGTTCGATTTCTGAGAATCAAGTTAGATCCCAAACTCTCCTGGCACGATGATGCAGACACCAGAATGAAGAAGGCCACCTGCGCGCTATGGGCCTGCAGGCGGGCTTTCGGCAATACCTGGGATCTGTCTCCTAAGATCCTCCACTGGATCTACTCGCGCATTGTGAGACCTCTTCTCACATACGGGGCTATCGTTTGGTGGCCATGTACGGCGAAAGCGAAAATTTGTGCTCAACTGGATAGAGTCCAACGTTTTGCATGTCTCAGCATAACGGGTTCCATGCGGACGGCGCCAACTAGAGCGCTTGAGACTCCGCCTCTGGACCTCGTTGTGCAATTCGATGCAATAAGGACTGCGTACAGGCTATAGGTCCTCGGCGAACTACGTGCTGGCGAGACAGGTCACGCAAAAATTTGGTCACGGGCCATACAGGAATGTCCTCTCCTTCTGAAGGGGCAGTGACTGCATGGCTCCAGTGACTGTGGACTTTGAGGGATTCGTGATGCACATTGGCAGAGAAGAGTGGCAGCATTCCAACAGACCTGCATTGCTAAATAGGGGGACCATCTGGTACACAGATGGCTCCAGAATGAATAACAGAGCTGGATCAGGGCTTTCTGGTGGGATCCGACAAAAGGGCATACTCGCTGGGGGCGCACGCCACTGTCTTCCAGGCCGAAGTATTCGCTGTATTAAAATGCGGACAGAAAATCCTAAGCTGCGGACACAGTCGTATCAATATGCTCGGACACCAGAGCTGCCATTGAGGCTATCACGGCTGCAAAGGTAAGCTCCAAGCTTGTACTAGAGTGCATAAAAGTCCTAAAAAAACTGGTACAGGTTGGCTGCAGGGTCCAGCTCGTCTGGATACCTGGCCACGCAGGCCATGCGGGTAATGAGGAAGCGGACTCTCTTGCCAGACTTGGATCCGCGAATGTGTCGATGGGGCCGGAACCCATAGTTGGTATCGCCAAATGCGTTGCGGTCCATCAATAAAGGGTCTGCTGGACAAGTGGACCCAAGAGTCCCCTGGTATGAGACGGCCAAAGCGCACATAGGTGGGCCCTCTGCCTGTCTCACCAAAAATCTACTACGCCTAAAAAGACGCGAGATTCGGCTAGTGACAGGTCTTTTAACCGGTCACTGGCACTTATGAAGGCATCTCCATACTATCGGTATTACGGACAACCCGGAATGCCGATGGTGCTGTGAGAAGGATGAAACCGTTGACCATGTAGTCAGGGAGTGCCCAGCACTCACGCGCGCCAGGTTCAAATACTTGGGTAACACTTTCTGTGTACCGAGTGACTTTAAGTCCTTCAGACCAGAGAGCCTTATCGGTTTCTCTAAGGCCGTTGGGCTCTGGTAAACCCCGGTGGGGCAGGATGGATCCATCAGGAGACCTATATGCACAACTGCCTTGGCAGCCCACTGTTTCGACAATTCAATTCAATTCAATAGAAAGTTTTAAAAAACTCTTTTAGATGTGAGTTTAAGTTTGCAAGTGTTAATTGAGTGTTAATTATGCAAATTTAAAGCCTGGTGGTTTTAGAAATTATTTTCATATAACTTGGGTATATTATTAGGTATTTAATTTAAATTTGATTCAATTTTTATTGGAAATTATGATATTTCTATTTTATTTATTGTTTATTGGATAACAGTACTACACATATAGGTGTTAAGTCATCTAGGTGAGTCGCTGATATTTATTAATTTGGAATATTGTAAATTTGTCTGGATATTAAATGTTTCATAGTAAATTTTTTGATTGGGATAAACACTTTGGATATATTAGTTTAGTTAAGCTTTAATTTTTTTCTTTTGTGTGTATATTAGATACGTAGATAATAAATGGGATAGATACAGGGTTACTGTACCTACCTATATTAATTATATAATCTCTTACAACATATGTATATATCAACACTTCCATGGCCAAAAAAAGAGATAGGAAAAAAGGAATGAAACTCCGTCTGATATTGAATTGTTTGTAATTTCTTACTAAAAAAACTTAAATATCTGAAGAAATACCAAATAAAATTTAAATTTCATTAATCTTCTTCTGTTCCTTTTTTGTGTCAATATATAAATCCAATCTCAATACCTGGCCCAGGAAACTATGTTCAAATAATGCAATTGGCGTAGCTATACTGAAAGATAGTTTTACTAATACATCCTTGGGAAAATCAAAAACCTGCGTACCATTAGGGACATACAGCCTCACAGTCAACCATCTTCTTTCATAAATACTCCTGCTTGCCACAATTAAGACTTCTTGCTAATGTCTGGATTGTGTCGATGGCCTTTTTTATCTCACGTGAGTTCTTTCCTGAATCTCATTGTCTAGGTCACACAACTGGTTTCTAGTAAGAAATACATTGCAACATATCTTGCAACATATTTTGACTTCTTAATAAATTTCACGACCACTGAGGTTGTTTTGAGCCTTGCAAGGGTGCTTTTGTGGGGTCGCTTTCCAGGAGGTGCAAGGACATTCTTTAGCTTATTCAATCAGTAGGCATTAATTTTCCTCCTTATACAGGATGTCCGGAAATTACGCGTCTGAAATTACGTCAGGATTACAGTGAGTGATTCTATATAAAAAATTAATGCAACAAACTTCGATATAATAGTTTTTTCGAAATTTCAAAATTAAAGAAGATACTAGATAACTTGATACTAGTTAAAAAAAAATCTAATTTTTTTTCTAGAGTACTCATTTTCGCCAAATTTTGCATGCATGTTACTAATAATGTTTCTTTGTATTCACACTATTAATTTAACGTTGTAGATTGTAGATTGAGAAGGGAGTCGTTTCGGCTGATCCGCCGCTCAGCACTGCTACCTGTGACATATTTTGTGCATAACTCTACTTGTCTTAGTTTGTCTCAAAAAGTCTTAGACTTTTTGAGACAAACAAAACTTTTTGAGACTGCCGTACAAAGCTATATTTTTGGGAGGTAGTTGTCCCACTTCTTGAGGTGTTGGTTGTACCCCTTCCAGGTACTTGAGCCTCTTGCAGAGTTGGGTCGGGCATTCACAGAGCAGGTGTTCTGCTGTTTCTGTGGCATTGCTGCAGAATCTACATTGGTCGTCCTCTGTTATACCTATTGCCTTTATATGTGTGATATTTCACTGGGCAATGACCGGTTAGGAGTCCGACTGCTGTTCTGATGTCTGATCTGTTCATGTCTAGGAGCTGTTCAGCTCTTTTTCTAGAAGTGGTTATAAACTTTTTTGCCTGTCTTAGTCCTGGTGCTCTTCTCCAGTGCGACAGCAATTGTTCTTTTTCCCATCTGTTTAGATCTTCGGTGATGTGGGTCTTCATTAAACCACAGTATGGTTCTGGACCATAGTATGGTGTTTGAGCCCCTTTTTTTGCAAGGCGATCGGTTAATTTAACGTTAATCGTCAATGATAAAAGGCTTAAGCTGTCTTTCACCTTTTTTTTATAAAATTGGATTTCAAATTAGTAAAGAGCATCAAAATATCCGCACTAATTTAATGCACCTAATTTAATTTTAAAGTAATACTTTCATAAAAAAATTTCGAAATGTTGCCCTTCCATTTCAATACATAAATTAATTCTTCTATGGAAGTTCCGACAAATCCTAGAGAATATGATGTCACAATTGTCAATAAACCGTTGAATAAGCTCTTAATGGTTATTTATAGGAATCTTGTAAACGAGAGATTTTAGGTAACAAAATGAAAATGAAAGGTAACCAAAAGAAAAAAATCCATAGCGGTTACATCTGGTGATCTGGGAGGCCATTGCATAAATTCACCGCGTCCAATCCATCTTTCAGAGAAATTTTGATATCAATATTCTCTCACTGCGGAGCGCCGTCTTAAAGCAACCACATTTTACGCCTTATTTATAGAGGAACATCATCTAGTAGACTGGGTAACTGATTTCTTAAATAAAAAGTGTACCTCACCATTTAGCCTTTGCGGGAAAAAATGTAGCCCTATTAAATGATCGTCGACAATAAGGGAAAATTTATTCTGAAAACGTTGTTCTATGTGTATATCTACATGAGAATTTTCGTCGCATCGTAATTCGTCGTTTATTAAACCATCATGTCCAAAGCTACCTTCATTGGTGAAGAGAATAAAACGTGTGAAATTTTACTTACGAATATGAAGGTTTCTTGTGGTCCAACAAAAATTAAGTCGAGCAATTGGATCTTCAGGGTTTAAAGCTTGAACCTTTTTGATAATGAAAGGGATGTAGGAGTTGTAAAATTTCATGAAATGCCCTTTTCGGAATATTTTCCTGAGTTGCAATTGATTTTACGCTAAGAGTCGAGTTATCCTTAATCTCATTCAAAACACGGAGTTTTGTTCTTTGAGTTTTTTAGTGTGTGATGGATAGTGCTAAATATTTGCAATCGTAGTATTCTACTATTCAAAAATGCTTCTCTGTACAAAAGTTGTGCTCTTACCGCATTTCCCCCAGCTGCACCATAATAACAATACATTCTCGTTGAAATACAAATTATTATTATTATTATTCATCTTATTTTCAATCTCAATAATTTAAAAATTATCAAAATTGCAGATAATATTATCTGTCAAAGTTTATAATACAATTTCGTAAATCATTTCCATAAAAACTAAAGTTTCAAGGCTTGCTTTGTTAATTATGAAAACTAAAATTTCTAATTGAACGTACGTAAATGTTTAACGTCGTTTAATTTTTGAAACCAATAATTCTATGATGATGCAACAAGATCACTTCTTTAAAAGATATTTTGTTGCTCTTTACTAATTTGACATCCAAATTTATAAAAAGATTAAAACAAAAAAGTTCTTAGTAATTTTCCTAAGTTGAAAGACAGCTTAAGCCTTTTGTCTTTGACGACTAGCGTCAAGTTATTAGGGTAAATATATACAAAGAAACACTAGTAACATGCATGCAAAATTTGGCAAAAATCAGTACACTAGAAAAAAAGTTATTAAAACAAATAAGAAAAAAATTTTTTTTAACATCCTATATCTTCCTTAATTTTGAGTTTTCTTAATTTTGAGAAAAAATTGTTTAAAGGTTTGATGCACTTATTTTTTATGTAGAATCGCCCAACGAAATCCAGACGCGTAATTTCCGGACACCTTCTATATGGATCAGAGGATTTTTTACAGCGGATAGAATTTCTTTTCTGATAGAATCGTTCTCAACTTCATTTTATTTCGCAAGATTGTGTTAGACGCCTTGGGCTTTCTCCTTATAATATGCCATGCTCCGTTCAGGGTGTGGGAGAAACCCATGTACCTAATTGTAACACCCCTACTATAACTTACCCCTATTATTGATTTGGAAGCAGCAGTTCTTCCAAAAATTTATGGTAGTTTACCTAAATCCCCTTTGCCTAAAGAAACATGGCCTCACTTGCGCAATGCTGTGCTGGCTGAGCCTACTTATAACATCCTCGGTCCTATTGACATGCTAATAGGTGCTTCTTTGTTGCCTTATATTTTGGAGGAGGGTCGTCTCAATGAGCCTGTCGCTATTAACACCATCTTCGGCTTTATTTTGATGGGTAAAGTGTCGTCAGGGTTTTTGCCCCATGCTTCACAGTCCCGCGTTTACTTTAATACGTTTATTAATGATGCAATGCAAAAGTTTTGGGAAGTTGAGGAGGTACCTCACGTCAAGACTTTATCTCCAGAGGATCGAAAATGCGAGGAAATCATTGCTAATTCTACCTATCGCAACGAAAATGGGAGATTCGTAGTTTCCTTGCCATTTCAAAGCCAGGACCCTGCTGTTTACTAGCAGTAGAGAATTAGCTGTGCGAAACTTTTTATCGTTATAGCGCAGGCTCGAAAGGAATCCGAAGCTCTACTGTGATTACTCTGCTTTTATGCAGGAATACCTTACTCAAAATCACATGGAATTACTACCTTCAGGGGACATACCGCAACGGTCATTTTATATCCCACATCATTGTGTGTTAAAGGATTCCAGTCCCACCACTAAACTTCGCGTAGTATTTAACGCTTCAGCAAAATCTCCCGGGGATGTGTCGCTTAATGAGTGTCTTCTTCCTGGACCCAAATTACAAACTAATATTTTCGAGTTACTTCTTGGCTTCAAAATTCATCGTTTTGTTTTCACAGCCGATGTTCGTCAAATGTTTAGGCAAATTTTAATAAACCCCGCATACGCTGATTATCAAAGAATCGTGTGGCGCTTCTCCAAAGATCAACCTATCGCTGATTTTAGCTTTCTTACAGTTACTTATAGGCTAACTTGCGCACCCTATCTTACCATTAGGTCATTATTAGCTTTAGCAGAAGAGGAAAAGATTAATTTTCCAGCAGCTTCCCAAATTATTTTGAGGTCATCTTATGTTGACGACGTCAACGGTGGCTCAGAAACCATTGAGGGAGCGAAAAATCTTCAAAGGGATTTGTTATCTCTTCTTTAGAAAGGTGGTTTTGAACTTCGAAAATGGTGTAGTAATGATCCTCGTTTGTTTGCTGATTTTCAACCATCTTTTGTTTATAATGAAAGTCTTTCACTTAATTTCGATTCAGATAGCCCCTTGAAAGTTTTAGGTCTTCAGTAGAATCATTCTCTTGATGTTTTCCAGTTTTCAGTTAGTTCAATTGATAAAGGATGCACAAAACGAATACTTTTGTCTAATTTAGCAAAGATTTTTAATCCTTTGGGATTAATTTCTCCCTTAACTTTTCTTGTTAAGCACTTAATTCAGCCGTTATGGTACTTAAAGCTAGGTTGGGATGAAACGCCTCCAAACGAGATCGTTTTTCTTTGGAATAAATATTATTCGGAGATATCTTCTATATCGGAATGTAAAATTCCTCGTTGTTTGTTCCCTCTCACTTATAAGACCATAGAAATTCACGGGTTTTGCGATAGCTCCGCAAATGGCTATTGCGCTGTAATTTACCTATGCTGTTTAACTCCTGATGGAGAAGTAGTGACTCAATTTGTATGTGCTAAGCCGAAAGTTGCACCGCTAAAAACTTTTTCGATTCCACGCTTAGAACTATGCGCAGCTGTGCTTTTGTCTCGTTTGCTGTCACATGTTTACAAAATTTATACCTCATCTTTCGCAATTCATAAGATTTTCGCCTGGAGTGACTCAACAATTGCCCTTTCGTAAATCAAAGCGTCTCCACATCGTTGGAGTACTTTTGTTAGTAATAGGGTCTCCTTTATCCAAGAAAGGTTACCCGTTTCTTATTGGTATCATGTCTCCTCTGAAAAATCCTGTGGATTTAGGTTCTAGAGGCCTGTTTCTGGTAGAGTTAAAAAATAATTCGCTTTGGTGGGCAGGTCCGAGTTTTTTACTTAATTCAAACCGCAACTGGATCCCTTTTGTAGATGTTTCTTTAAATGTCGCTTCTTTACCTGAAGAAAATAAAACCTGCTTATTGGTTCCCGCTTCAGAAGATTTTTTGAAAGCCTCATTTTAAAGTTTTTATTATTTGATAAATTACCGCGCATTGTTGCTTATATCTTTCGCTACAAAAATAACATTTGCTTCCCACTTAAAAAACTTACAGGCGCTCTTACGTCTTCCCAACTTCATGCCGCCACAATGGTTTTGGTTAAGCATGTTCAGTCACGGGCCCTTGCTTGAGACATAAGGCTAATTCAAAGCAATCAATTGCCTTCAAAGCCGCTTAGACGGTTAAGCGTTTTTATGGATAGTGACAATATCTTGTGCGTGAGTAGTCGCTTAAAACACTCATTGAGTTTTAATCACAATTATCCTGCCCTTTTACCTGGTACTCACGAGTTTACAAAACTTGTAATAACTTATTTTCATTTAAAATATTTTCATGCAGGTGTCCAAAGCGTTCAGTTTCTTATCATGCAACAATTCTGGATAGTATCTTCCAAAAGGGTCATTCGTCAAATTATTTCAAAATGTGTACGCTGCTCTAGGTGTAGACCCCAGTCTACTCAGCCCTCTATGGGTTATTTGCCTGCTGTACGCGTCTCCCAGGTAAAGCCGTTTCTTTACACCGCACACAGGCGAAAATCGGGGAAAAGCCGGCCATAAATAGTAGTAGTGCTGATATGAACTACAAACATATTTAATCATAAGAAAATGTTAAAACTAAGATAACACGTTCATTTTAAACATTTTTTTAAATCCACCCGCCCCCCTTGGGTTCATTTATTGCATTACATAGGCGCTGCGTAAGTACGCATTTCCTTAAAAAAATTTCAGAATGTTATTATTTCAACAATTTTTCAGTTAAGAGTTTAAAATTCATAATACGGAAAATTTTTGAAATAAAATTCAAAATGTTGAGACTTTTGATAATATAAGTACCTGAGTTTAATAAAATTTCTTATTGTTAATTACTAAATAAAGTTGTGATTTGTTTGTTTTTGTGCTATTTAATTTTATAAGTAACCTCTGCTTTGTGTGTAAAAATAAGCAATTAAAATACATGTTAAGAGTAATATATTTAAGTATGTAAAGTATATACAGAGCTTACTTAACAATAACTTTGTAATAATAGTAAAGCCTAACCTATCTTAATAATAATTAAAATCAGTCAATATCTTCACTATCACTTTCATCAGCAGAAATTGTTGGTTCATCAAAAAATGCCAAAACTTCTAAAGGGTACTGTTTAAGCTTTTTAGCAGATGATTTTTTCATATTGGAGATTAAAGGATCAGAAGATATTAAGCGATTACAAAATATATCTTCCATGTTTTGTTTTCTTGAAAACTTCCGTGCATGAAATTCTCTGAATCTTTTAATATCTTTATTTCTTGATTCCTGGGCTTCTTCGCCAAGTTGCCCAATTGAAACCAAAAAATATGATATTATATCAGAACTGTGCATTAAGATTTTATGCACGGAAGATGGCATATTGTACCACGGATACAATTCTACAAATTTTCTGTCCGTATCATGACAGTAATCCTTAAAACTATCGATTTTAATATGAAAACCACTAGAAATTGTTAATAAAATTACTCTGAATCTAAATATCAAATCTTGATTAATGCCTGTAATTTCCGAAGCTTTAGCAGCATTCTCAAAAAAACGGCGAGCAGTGTTGCCGTCATTAGTACTTCCAAAACCAGGTTTTGGTCGGTCAACCAATAGTCCTATTTCTTTAAAAAATAAGTCTTGGATTCGTTTTTTGGCATTTGCAAGTTTTTCTTTGTTTTCCTGGCCTCGCGCTTGCCATTGCTTAAATTCCATCTTATAAGATAGATGCAGCAAACACTCAAAAAAACGAATCCAAGCATGTAAAGATGACAAACCAAATTGAAATCTAGATTTGTCAGCAATTTTCTGTTTTAAAACCTTATCGATATTGTTAAAATCTTTGGATGTTAGATTACACAAATAGCATCTCTGAGTTGAAGTATTTTCAGTAACAGCATTACACAATTTGCCATCTATCATTGTAAAATATAAAATGTGTTTTAAAAATACATTGTTTCCTTGAATATCAAGCTTTGTTGGTTGCAAATCTGAAATTTGTTGGTCAAAATATTGCTTTTCTCTCACTGATAACTCTGTTGTTTCATGCCTAAACTGGACTCTAAGAGGTCTACAGAATCGTGTGGAGGAAGTTCTGGGATTTTCCCAGATTACAAACTTATCTTTTGATTTCGGATCACCGTTAATGAGCTGAATTGGTACCATTGATGTTAAAAAGATATTAGCATCTGAAATATTGGACTCTGCAAACTGCTGTTTGTATTGACTCATCCCAGAACTCCCGTCACACCCCCATTTGCAAATTAAATTTAAATTATTATATTTTTCTTGGTTTAAAGAATTTAAAACTTCTTTCAAGGACACAAATAACAGGGACTCAAATAACCTTAAAGATGTATGATCCAGCAAACTTTGAAGAGGCACTTCAGCAACATCCTCAGAAATGTTTAGGTTTTCTGGGTAGCACCTTTTTTTTTGCGGCAGTTATTGACTCATAATTAGGATAAAGAGTTGACCTATGGCTTTTTGCCGAATTTCTTATAAGATTGTATTGAAATTTTGTCAATTTAGCCTCTACAAAAAGCGATAAGGCTTCGTCCACTAAAAATGGTATTTCACATTCTTTTTCAAGAGATTTTTTATATTTTGATGCACGGGTTGGTGATGAGAATGCAACATTTTTTAACACATCTGCTTCATCCAGTTTACCTTCGGACCTAAACTTCATTTGAGCAGCAAATGTTAGTTCTTCAGGGCTTCGATCTGCTCGCATCTGTTCAGTTCTTCTTCTTTTTGATCGGTCACTTAAATCTAAAAATCCAGTGAATGGCCTCCCTCTACTCGATAGAGTGGTATCCTGCATTTCGGCTGGTTGAGCTTCATTCATTGCAGAAGAAAATTCCAACTCAATATTTAACCAATCTCGATTTTTATTTTCAAATGCAGTTTTATTTCTTGATGCTGATGACCATTTTGTGTCATATTTCTCGATGAATTTATATATGACTTTTGAAGACTCAAGTAGAGGTCACTTTTTCTGCCAAATAACGGCACTGCTCCATTCTTTTCTTGGACTGACAAATTCCTAACCAACTGACAAGTTGGCTTCTTTTAAACCAAGCAGATTTTGTTGCTGTCCCTGAAATAATAAGTAATTTTGTTAATTATTTTTCATAAGATTTTGCCATTTAAAATTGGTCGCCATATTGAATTTTAAACCCATATGGCAATTTTTTTATTTCTATATTAAATTTTCTATTAAATGATGTTTTATTTTATAAAAATTAATTTATTCTTCAAGTTAGTAGCAGAAAATTATTTCTTGCGTTTTGGACCTACAATAGCATTTTATACGAATTTGGACCCGGACTACAAATCTTTAAAAATATTTTTTCGTCAAGATCGCAAATTATCGCAGCAACTTAAGATTGGATCTCACAAAGGACTTATTAAGCAATAATTTAAAACTAATTTAAATTCGGGAAATTACGCGAAATCATACTTTTAGTTTAGCATAGGATCAGAAATTTAATTTTTTAAAAAAAATTAACTGTTAACTTTTCAAAAAATCGGTAATAAAAAAAAGTAAAGAAATATATTTAATTAATATAATTTTTAATATTCTACTTACCACTAGCAATAGGCTCCATTGGTGCTTTACAAAATTTTCACCCACACTTTGCCGAAAAACTAAATTTAAATTACTACTTTTTACAGGCGCTTTTGAATCACAATGAAATAGTCTCCACGAACATCAACTTTCAACTAAAATATTTCTGCAAGTGACAAGACGAAAAACAAAAGGGTAATTGTTTATTATACCCAGGTAACTAGATAATTGAATTATACTCAGAATAGGCCTTAATTGGGAAGTTGGTATTTCCGATTTATGGCCGGCTTTTCCCCGAATTTCGCCTGTGTGCACCGGAGTGGACTACGCCGGGCCTTTTAGTGTGCCCACAGAGTAGAAGCGAGATTCTCGCTTCCGGTATTCAAAGCCGATCTGCGCCGTTTTCTCGCGCGGAGATTACACACAGTTAATACCGGTAAAAGCGAGTTTCGTTTTAAAATTCGCCAGTTTCGTTTTACAACTGCTAGCAAGATGTCGTCGTCTGATGATGATCTTATTGCTACGGAGTTTATTTTTACCAAACTAAACAAAAAAAAGTTGTACTTCATTCTATTAATCGTGAAAGAAAAACTTACGGGGAATACCATCATTTATTTCCAAATTTAAAGAATGATAATGAAAGATTCTTCCAATAGAATTCCATGAGAATGAGTCAGGAAACTTTTAATTATATTACAGAAAAAGTGAAATGTCGTTTAACCAAAAATTGGTGCAATATATATAAGCAGCCTGTTTACCAGAAGAAAGACTTGTTATAACCCTAAGGTAAGTTTTGTTAAATAATTTAAATTACTTTTAATGGTATATTTTTCTTCTTATTTAGTTTAAATGGTAGGTATTTAGTGGTATAAATAGAAGATAGTAGTATACATTTCCAATATAAAACAAACTTATTTTTAGGTTTAAAATTGTTTTATTACTTTTGTTTATACAAATATAAGCTTAAAGCCATATAGGAATACTGTTATTTGTTAATGGTCCTTATTTCCATTATAAGTTGAGTTTTCCTCCCGGTTATTATAAATAGGTGTAGGAACATTAGCAGGAAGCCTTTGAAACGTGATTTAAGGGAATGGAAGAGTGGGTGTTTTCATGTATGGTATGATAGTAGGATCGCCAGAAGAATGCCCACTAGATTGGGACGATGTAGAAGATAATGGAGGAGGAACGAGGAAAGTGTTATGTTGGTAGGAATATTGATCCACTAATTCTTGCACGCGGCAACGAAAAGATAATACTCTGTTTTCAGGTATTTTCATTACATGTGGAAGCAAACTTTTAAAAAATGACAGATGTTCGTCATCTTGATCAGTGCAACTTTTTTTGGCCTTATTTTTCAGATACTCGACTTTGCGTTTCTCTATTTCCAAAATTGATTCCTGATATGCATCAAAAGCAGTTATTTTTCTTCTCTGTGATGTACTAGGTGCCAAAATAGGATTTGTTTGCCCTAAAATACAAGTAGGCGATATCACGCAACTTTAACTAGCTTGAGAAGATTTCTCTTTATCGCTATTCTCGTCCAAAGATTGATTTGGTTCTGTCTCCTGTGTCTGTTCTGTCTGCTGCGTTGACTGCGTGCTCGACAAATTTCCAATGGTTACCCTCGGCTTGATAACGTCCTTTAGGAAAAGAAGTTGTTCGAAATATGGCCACTTGGATGTGGGCACATCCTCAGCAGCGTCTCCAGATCTTGGTGGAGGGTATTTTTCCAATTCAACAGAGAATTGGCCTCGCAAATATTTCCATTGCTTTCTGATCAGGGACTCTAAAGAATAAAAATACAAGCTATACTTTTTTATATATATTTTTATTACATCTTTTTTTATATACATATTTTTTTTATAACAACCACAGTTTACAAAAATTAAATTCATGTCGATCAAATTGTAATGAAGCAATTAATATTTTTTTAAACTTTTTTCAGATTTTTTTTCAGATATTCATACAAATTGCAGATTCATACAAACTGTAGGACAAATAGTTCGAGAAACAGTGTGTATAATATGGGATGTTTAACAACCCATTCATATGCCAACTCCAAATGAGAAAGATTTTCAAAAGATATCAGAAGAATTTAATATTATTTGGAATTTTCCGCACTGTATCGGAGCCATTGATGGGAAACACGTTCGAATTGTTTGTCCCAAAAACTCAGGATCAATGTTCTATAACTATAAGCACTATTTTTCTGTAGTTTTACAGGGTGTAGCCGACGCTAATTACAAATTTATTGCTGTAGAAATTGGCGGTTACGGTAAACAGAGCGACGGTAGTTCATTTCAGGCCTCTGAACTATATCGTCAATTAAAAAATGGCTTATTTAAAATCCCGCCACCATCTTATTTATCCCAAACAACAATAAAGGCGCCTTTTGTACTAATAAGTGACGAGGCATACCCACTCTTGCCTTTCCTCTTAAAACCTTTTGGTGGAAAAAATTTAAGTATTGAAGAGGAATGTTTTAATAAACGCTTATCTCGTGCTAGAAAATGTGTAGAATATACGTTTGGTATAATTACTTCAAAATCCATTGAAACAATATTACAACAGCAGACAATATTATTAAAGGTATTTGCGTTTTACATAACACAATGATTGATAAGGAAGGTTTTGAAAGACATCTCAGTGAAGTATCTATTGAAAATAACGACGGGAAGACCTCCAAATGAAGCAAAAAATAAATTAATCTTATTAAATAATAATACTGCAAAATAATGTTAAGAAATAATGGTGTAGTAAACATACTTCTTAAGTACTTACCATCTTGTTTCATTTCAACGCTTATTTCCTTCCAGTATTTGTCAATCACATTGCGATTGCAATGTAATTTATCCCTCTTGTTCCAAATAGCTGTCCTTTCAAAAACCGCAGCAATAAGTAGTTACTTATTCATGGCAACACACGTGAACACGCGTACGACAAGCGCGGAAATAAACTAAATTTTTATTACTTTAAAAGCTGGCTAGCAGGTTATCTGCGCGGACCTGCTTTAACCGGTTTTAACTGTGTATACGTTCATATAAACATTCAAAATAATTCTTAAAGCGATAAACGCGAGATGACGCGAGTCACCGGTAAGCAAGAATCTCGCGTCCACTCTGTGGGCACACTTAATGTGATGAAGTCACGCTACCGTGGCAGTCGCACCACTAAGGCTTACTTGTGCCTATTCGTTTGCTTTGCCACCAAGGCTTTGCATCTTGAATTGGTCTCTAACCTCTCTACCGAGGCCTTTTTAGCTGCTTTACGTAGGTTTAATTCTCGCCGTGGCCGTTGTCAGCACTTATATAGCGATTGCGGTACCAATTTTACTGGTGCGTCTAACCAATTGAATGTTTTTATGGTTAATTCTGCCTCGACTGAGGGCATATCATGGCACTTTAATCCACCTTTCGCTCCTCATTTTGGAGGGCTGTGGGAAGCGGGGGTAAAATCTGTTAAAATCCATTTATATCGCGTGATTGGTAATCAGTGTTTAACTTATGAAGTTGAAAACAAATTGAAGCCTTTTTGAATTCACGTCCTCTTACACCCTTTAGTAACGATCCAAACGATCTGACAGCCTTGACACCCGGGCATTTTTTAGTACTGGAGCCTCTGACTGCTCTCCCCGAAACTGATGTGACCTCGTTACCTGTAAATCGTTTAGATCGCTGGCAGATGCTCCAAAAAATACATCAAGATTTCTGGCGCCGTTGGTCTAGTGAGTATTTGCATACGCTGCATCAACGTGCCAAATGGCATAAGCCTATTGTTAACCTCTCTCCTGGAACTCTAGTGCTAATTCGCAGTGACTTAGCACCGCCCCCCTGCAGTGGCATATGGGTCGAGTTAAGGAGGTACATCCGGGTTCGGATGGAGTAGTCAGAGTCGCTACTGTTCAAACCAGTAAAGGCACCTTAAAGCGACCTGTAGTCAAGCTATGTCCTTTGCCGCTTTCAAGCCACTGAAAAATGCAATGCATTTTTGGTGGGCGGTATGTTCAGTTTTCTTAAATTTTACAACAGTTCATCAAGTAGTTCGTTCTTCAATCTCTTTTAAGTTTTCATTAAACTTTAACTCAATTTCGCTTAGTATAGAAACAGTTAGTTAAAGTATTTCTATTCAAATGCATCCAAAAGAATGTTTTAAGGCCTTATAAAAAGGTGCGCGTCCAACATACTGGACCCAGTTCGTTGAAACCCATTATCAGAAGAAGTAAATCGCTAAACCGCATCGTTCACATATCTACTACCACATGCTACAATCCCGTGTTTATGAGATAAACCTCATTTCGTACTGAGAAAAAGCTGGCTAGCTAACGCGAGTGAAAAACTGTAATCGAGAGAAAACCAGGTAAGGTCTTACAACCATTAATTGCCAAAAAACAATAAATACAGTCCACTTTTCTCAACAGTGAGCTTTCGATACAATACTTTCTTCGCAAAAATAAAAATCAAATAAACAGTTACGTTGTCTTAACCGTAGAGATAACCCCGTTTTACATCAATTTGAAAGAGATTTTTTTGGTTGACTCAACGTTATCCCGTTAACTTTCTAAACGCTTTTGCAACGTTTTTAGAGTTACTGATTGTCGGACGGATGGACGTCATAACGACAGAAAAATTAATAATTTTATATTAGTGCTTGTAAAAAGAGATAAGTTAAAGATAGTACAGAGAGGCTCCGTAAACGTATAGCCGCAATCACGCAATAGATTGGATGGCACACCATCAAAACCATTTGTTTTTTAGGAACATTTAGCACATCTGCATGATTCAGCTTTGTAACTATTATTTTTTCAGAAAGTACACGATCATTAAATAAATTTGGGGAGGCTAAAGACTAATTAAAAACACTACCAAAAAAATCGGCGAATGCATTGACTATCTGATCAGGGTTATTTAAACCGGTATTGGTAAAACTCATTGACTCAAGGATTCTAGACGCTCTAAATTATATAATATAATTAAATATATAATTATATACGCCTTTCCTGTATAAGTTGCCAAAAATTTTTCGGATTTTGTTAAATATATTTATAGTTCTCAGTATTAGCTATAAAATCTTTATAGGCTAAATCGATATTTGATTTAATGGTGGATCTTAATGCTTCAAAGGCATCGCAATACAAAAAATTTAAATGAATCTTCATAAAATTCCAATAAAAAATAATATGCCTTCCCCACTAAGACTATATCGCTGTCTAAATATATTCATTGACGTTGCCTCTTTAATGTTGCGTGGTAGGTGATTAAATATATTTATGCCTTCATAAATAATAGATTTCTGCGTCAAGGTAGATATAGGAACAGGCAGATGCAAGTTTGATGTATGCAACTTGATGTACGTGGCCTGAAAATTTCTGCCATGAATTTATGAGGGTCCGTTACAGTAGCCCCCCCCCCAGTTGTTTAAGAGCATTAATTTTTTAGCACCCTATAGCTCTCAGCTAGCACTACCTAGCACCCAACTTAGAACGCTAGCACCACCTCCCCTAGCGAATTACAGAACATTTTTACCGGGGGGGGCTAAAGTAACGCGAGCCCCCCCCCGTTTGTGTTATTTCCCCAAAATTTTAGCACCCGATAGCCCTTACCTAGCACTACCTAGCACCCAACTTAGAACGCTAGCACCACCTCCCCAAGCGAATTACAGAACATTTTTACCGGGGGGGGGGCTAATGTAACGCGAGTCCCCCCCGTTTGTGTTATTTCCCCAAAATTTTAGCACCCGATAGCTCTCAGCTAGCATGATGATGTTTGTATAAGATGCTAGCCACTTCCAGTATGTAGTTACTCGTGATGGTAAAAACACTCTCTCTGATAAAAAGAGGTCTACAAGACTCTCCGGGTTTTGCCCTGGAAATGTACCAGAAGAGTCTGTTTTTGCAGAATTTGACTGGATACGATAGTGGCTAGAATTTCCCCAGAAACAAATATCATACCTAATACGCGACTCAATCAAAGCAAAATAAATAGATTGACCAACCGATGCACTAAGTTCCTCAGTTGTTAAGATATCGCTTTAGCAAGACCAACAATATGCTCTTAAAAAGCAAGATTTTTAAATATGGTCAATCTAAGGAACTGTTGATGCTGTGTTGCTTGATGGTAATGCTCCCAAGCGATACTTTCTCCAAGGAACCTTTAAAGCTCATAATCTTAGTTTTGTGCATTTAAAAACAGGAGATTTGAATCAAACCAGATCTTATATTGCTGTAAATCTATTTGCAGAGAAGTTAATTATTAACTATTAATTTTATTAATTAACAAATAATATATAAATAATTTTATTATTAAATAATAAGCAGTTAAATACTAAATTATTGTTAACTTTTTTAACAATAATTTAATATTTAACTGCAGTAGGCAGCAATTTAAAAAATACAACCTACTTAATCCACCTTTTGAACAGTCCCTATTAATATTTGTTTAGTATCTAGTTTAATATAGTGAATTATACGGGTAAAATACCCGTTTTGAAAGATTTATAGGCACTTAATTTATAAATGGAACATAGTTTACTGTGAAAAGATGTTATTTTCGCCCTAAATAACACGCGCGTCCTGAATGTATACCGGATTTAAAAAAAATAATAATAAGTACTTTTTTTTATTGGTTACATAAGAAACCCGCTGTCGTTGTCCCTGATTGGCCTGAAGCAAGAGGAAGAACGGATGGACCTATCCTAAGATTTTAATATTTCAATTACTGTTTGCAGTTTGTTGCGCGAATGCAGCACGTTTTTTTACAAACTTTAATAAACAAAAACTTTAACTTTTACAAAAAAATTCATAAGCTCTTCGAAAAATATAAACTCAACGTTAACATTACATCCTGAATTTTTATTGCTGCTGCTGCTCTATAAATCCTGAAAAACAAAAAGTTTCTAAAATTTACCATTGTTGTCAAACTGGTTAGTCTCTTGTGTAAGGGAAGGCTATAAAGTAGGATATAGGAACCATGAAGGAAACCATATACAAAGACTATATTTTCAACTTTACAAATGTAAAATTTAATACAAACCTTTTCACTGCTATCTTTCGCCACTTCCATTGATTCTACATAATCCACATCAACTTCAGGTAACCTAGTTGTAGGCATTTTTGCTTCCATTGCAAGTTTTTTTTTGCGTTGCAGAATATTTAGTTTTTATATCTCTTAATTTTTTAAAGCAAAACGAATATAATAAATCCCAATAATTCCAAGCAAAAAATTTATTATAAAAATAAAAATATAGATTAAGTAGGTTATGTTGAATTGAATATTTTTTCTTCCTCTTATTCTCTATACCTTGGTTTTTCATCTTTTTCCTAAAACTCTTAACATGTCAAAAAGCCCCCTCTACAGCGAAAAATGCACAAAGACGATCAGGCAATGTAATACTCATTCGCTAACGATGAGGTAATGTTGTTCTTACTGGGTTTTTGATTCGAAAAATTGTACACGTCTGCACGTCGTTGTTTTAAGAGTACATTACTACTGCTAGCATCTATAGTAAAAAAATACGTTGTAAAAATAGCTGATTTTTACAACAGTTGCGATACAGGTGCAGTACGTCGAAGTTTGGTCGAAAATTTTGCACTGAAAACAACGTGGCGACTAGTGAAAATAAGAGTAGTCTCAACTTAGGTGACGGCAAATTGTTACTCGGGTCTTCCTTCACCCTTTTTTTATTATATATTTTACATTGAACTTACAAATGAGCTTTATCACATGGTTTCTTGAAAGCATTTTCTTTGTCAATCTTTTTAACAATATCATCGTAGAAATTAATATGTTTAATTTCACTGCAAAGTTTGGCATCTAAAACACATTCTTTCTCATAATACTTTTTAGCAAAAAATCTGTCCTCTGGTTCTGGGACCTTTTTTTGAAAGAAGGACGCAAATTTGTTTAGCCTGATATAAAAAAAACGACGTCATAACTATAAAATTATAAAATATTCAAAGCAGGTTGCACGTGTCAAACCAAATGGAATATCCATCGATTCCACTTTACTAGACCACGGCAAATAAAACTGAGACAAAAAGGCGAACTTGGAACGAAACGGGAATCGTAAAAACGTACACATCCCCCGGATCGTATTTTACCAGAACGGCTTGGATTTCCCCGGATGGTGATGTTAACAATTTACGACTTAAATTATTGATGGCTGGGCCTTAGGCACCAATTCAACAAGTGCCTTACAAATAGAAAATTACTTAAAAACTAGTAGGGCACAGTAAGGCATTATTATCAATGGGTAGGAAAGACAAATACATTGTCTAATCCTCCAGAACAAAGGGCTTAATAGATTTGTTAAAATGTTTAGTCTGTCATAATTTTCAAACAGGTATATGCATTAACTTTAAAGTTTATCAAACAAAATTCGTGTTCCTTATGTTGTTTGTCGAGTATTATCCTCAAAAAGATTGGAGTCATGACTGGGGCAATTACTAAATAATTTAATAAGAAATTTTGTTTTTTCTCCCAGGCACTAAGCTCGAATTACCTTATCTACTTGACAGGAATAAATAATACATTAATATTTAATTTTAAAAGGCTTTTCTCAGAATAAACAAATAAACATACAGGGTATTCGGCACATAAACCATCAACTATTTTTGAGATATTATTGAACACCAAATTACCTAAAATATCACCTTATTTTTTGTCATGATATTTTATCATGTTGATATAGTTTGAAAACTTAAATACACTTTTTAATACGCGTATAAATATACAGATATTTTATTTTTGTTTAAAATTGTTAATGGTCATTTGAATGCTCCGCCAATTTTAGCATTACATTCCTCAAACTCTAAGCTCAGATTCGATTCAATATTGTTTTTTGCTTATAAGAAAAAAAATTACATTCAAAATTTTCCGTTATGTAGTATGGAAAAAAGCAGTACTAAATATTATAATGAGTTGATATATTATTCACGGTGGAGCGTCATATTATCTAATATATAAATCACCACAAACAGGCGTGACTTGGATTTTTTATTTTCTTTCCCTTAATATTATACGAATTTGGATTTGTTTCGAAAAAGAAGCTGATTTGCAAACTTCCTGTTTTTCTTTCCAACTCCTTTAAAACTGTCTTGAAAAGAGCACAAAAATATTTTTTTTATGTTAGATTACTTGAGTTACTAGTAGTTGACACGCTTTTGTATATATTGCGACTTAACGCGATACATTGCTTTTTTTGATTGATTGAATAATAAAAAACCCACATGCAATCACAAATAAATCATGGCTCGTAATCGAAATTTTCAAACTGTTTCTTGTCTCTTTAATAGAAACAGATAAAATAACCGAAAACAAAAATATCTATTTTGTTGCTTTGGGTGGACACTTAGTTTAATTTTTATTTTGAAAGACAGCAACTAGTTTTTGTTTCTCTTTTTCGAAACAAAACGCAGTTGCTTTGGTGAAAAACCACCTTCATAGAGCATCTGGCTGGTTGCTGTTCGATGTTCCCTTCCACAAGTTCACAATTATAGTACTAAATATATTTTTTAAATTATTTATTCAATTCTTCATTACAAAGGTTGAAAAAAACATAGTATGCGTCAATCACAAACTTAATCTAGGTATACAATTATTAAATATTCTTATAAACTAAACAGAACGAGTAATGAACTTACAAATTAAAAAAAACACTATTTCTATACAAACTAAATAAATACTAAGCAGACTATAAGTCCACATAAATACTCCAGAAAGCGTAGGATATTTAAACTTGGTTAATTTAGACAAAAAAAATCATTATAACAGTATAACGGATTATCTAGAAGGAGTTGCTTTATTTTCAATTTAAATTTCTTCATACTATCAATTTCTCTTATGCTCTTAGATAATTTATTAAATGCCTTGGGCTCAGCAAAAATTGCACTCTTTTCAAGTAGGACCGACTTATGTTGCAAGTTCTGCTGATGTCTTGTTTGCATACATCTATTGTAATCCGAGTTCCTTGTAAAGTAATGACTGCAGTTTTTCGCAAATATTAAGAGTTATACTGTCATAATACTGTGCCTTATAAACAGGGGTGCTGCATGATCTAGAAAACCGGCACCGTCTAGTTTTCTGATTATTCGTTTTTGAAGAACCAATAAACGCTTCAGATGAGAAGAGACTCATTAATTGGGGAATGACACCATATGAGAGTTGACTTTAAGCTTGGGCATGAATAAAAAGTCTAACTACACTCGTGCTTACTCACCCTTAGAACATTGAATATACTAGAATAAACATTGGTTATTTTGGATTGATCGCAATATCTATAAAGGGGGCAGAGGGAATATTTTGTCGATAAACATGATTAGTATTTTATGTTGCTAATGATCACTCAAGTTTAACAGACGAAAATAAAGTGCAATAATAAATTATTGTAATTAGCAGAAAGTGAGTTGCATTTTTTATTATAAAGCAAAAGAAAGAGTGAAATCCGTCTAATAACCAAAACAATTTTGTACTATATTTACACTAAATGCTCTTTTAGAAATTATTAGAAAATATTATATAAATTATTAACAGTTATTGCAAGTTGTAAATACCAAAACATGGGAAAAGCAGTATGTATTAGATAACATAGCTAAAAGGTATGGTCATACCAGAGTTTACAGAATAGAATACAAGTTGGATCACTCGGAGCCAGCTCTTTGAAAATCATCGTACAAAGACGCGCCGCTTCTGCAGGTGTGAGCTATAAAACGAGTGTGGAGACCGGGGTAATAAAAGCCAAAACTTGGCCATTGATAGTGTTTACCTGGGTGTAGGGGAACGCTGGAAATTCCATAGGCTTCTATTTGCATCCATTTGTTAGCTGTTTGTACCTATTTTGGCATGAACATATTTCGAATTGTAGGATATAAAACTAGGTATATAGGTTATTATTTTAAATGAAACAAAGATAATAATTACAAAGACTGGTTAAAGTTTTATTAAAATAAGTAGGTACATTGTTAAAAGACGAAGAGGCTGACCATTTTATTGATATAATAACTTCATTATAAACATATTTTTAACCTAACGAAACACATCAACTTATATAAAATAATTATTTAGTATGATACATAAGTTCTACGAGTATTTACGAATGTTTTATTATAGCCAATTGCTTCTTGCGCCGATAATTTATTAAATTCAGCGATAAAAATACCTTCTAATTTTATTATGTACTCAATAATATCTTTTGGAGGTATGGTTAGACCACCAAATAAGGAATTATTTTGATATGCTTTTAATTTACAATAATATAACTCTTCATTAATGAGGGCATTTGCAAAATTATTGCATTTATCACTAGAGTGACGCGAGAGACATTTTTTTAATTATGCTTTTTAAATTTTCATAATCATTGGTAAAAACTCGAAGAAGAATATATTTAGTGGGAGAATAATTGCATATATTATTGTAACTCCTAATAAAATCGGGATTTAAGTTTAATAGGGCTTTAGCGCCATCATCTATACAATTAGCTATTTCGACATTATTTAAATATCCTAACGCAAAAACCTTTTTAAAAGATCGACAGAATTGAATAGGAGTAGGGTTCTTTGAATTTCCACAACAATTTCTAATTTCACCAAACAAGTGCCCGAGGCAATTTTTATTGAGATTACGTGTTAATAAATTACTATAACCTTTTTTTTGTAACATTTCCCAAAGAATTAAAATTGTTTTTATTGTAAGCTGCCCAGAAATAAATTAAGTTAAAATAAAAAAGGTTTTTTCATATCTTGCAATAACATTTTTTGTTTTTCAGTTCCCATGAAAGCTTGAAAATCTTGTAAGTTGTTGGAGTTTAATAAATTAAATAGATTATTCTTTTTAAATATAAAATTGGTTGTTATAGTTGCCTCTTTTAGCAAGGCGTTAAATTCAATATAAGTATGTATAGCTTGCGCTACAGAGCGGCTAAATACTTGCGAAGCTAACTTTATTTTCATTTTTTGAAATTTATCAGGATAAATGTGGTAGTTTGTTAATTTATGGACTGTTTTGAACTGCTTCTTTTTGTCAATATTATACATCATTTCTAAATATAGTTTTTTCTAGTGTTTTTACTGTCTTCTTAAGTAAAACTTTTCTTTGCGTATCTGCTGAAAGTTTTACTGACGTTTGGGTTCGTGCAACTAATTTTGCTAATTTAGATTATACAGTGCTTTCATTACAAAACGATCCACCCTTAATAACTTTCTTAAAAAAAAAAAACACGTCAAATTAGATATACAGGGGGACGTTTAATTATGCATTTACTGAAGTTCTGTCAATCACCTCCTCACCTCCAGCTAACCTCACTTTAATATGTCAAATGGGAACCTCCATCGTGTGATACATCATAGTAAGGAGCGTAAAATTCTCTATTCAATGGTACCAAAAAAAATGAAATCGGTAAATGTGTAAGCAAATATTTAGCGAAAATGTCTAGAAAAAATGAATCTTTTATTTAAGCCAAACTTTGGTATGTCAAATATCTACCCCATGGTGTGATACATTAATTTAAAGAGCATTCATTATGCTATCAATGGTTTAAAAAAAATATAAAATTGATTGACCAGGAAGCAATTAAAGTGTAAATCGGCAGGGTAGAAAAACAAATTTAATTAGTTAAATAAATTAATTTTATTAAATGTTCAAAATCCGCGCCGTTATTAGCAAGACAATAAAAAAGCCTATTTTCAAACTCCTTACGAACATTGGCAAGGGTCTGCCCGCTAATTTCTCTGCATTCTTGAAATATTCTATTTTTTAAATTCTCAATACTCTCAGGTGGGGTTTTATAAACTTTGTTTTTTAAGTAGCCCCAAAGAAAAAAGTCTAGTGGGGTTAGGTCCGAAGACCGCGCAGGTCATTCGATCGCACCACGTCTGCAAATCCACTTTTCTCCAAAATTTTCATCAAGCCACTCTCGAACTACCAAAGTGTAGTGCGCGGGAGCTCCATCCTGCTGAAAATGTATATTATTTTCATTCAATAATATAGCACCATGTTGATCTACTTGATTTTCCATAGATTGGATGATGGAAGGGTATATTGCATTTTCTAAAAGGTTTAAATAAATTTCGCCAGTCAAATTTTCTTCCAAAAAAAATGGCCCGATTATTTCATTATCATAAATTCGTGCCCAAACATTAATTTTTTGGGGATATTGGGTATGGCCTTCCCGAAAAACATGCGGATTTTTATTATCCCAGTATCTACAGTTATGTCTGTTCACCAGGCCATTTAAAAAAAAGGTCGATTCGTCACTGAAGCAAATGTTCAATGGGGATCGTCGTCAATTCGCTGGCACATCACTTCACAAAATTGAATTCTCCTATCAAAATCATCTTCTCCGAGTTCATGAAGAATATAAATTTTATAAGGAAAAAACTTATTTTTTTTTTAACTTTATGTACGGAACCAGTGAAAATATTTGTTAGTTTTGCGGCCTTTGATATAGACAAAGTTGCATCCATAGCAAATTGTCCTAGTACTTCAACTTGGCATGCTTCATCGACAACTCTATTTTCATATTTTTTCTTACTGCAAATCGATCCCGTCTCTTCAAATTAACGTATCAATTCTAATACGTATTTATGGCTCACGTTTTTATCTTGATACCTTTTATTAAATGCTCTCGCGGTTCTGCGAGCACACCGATCTTGAGCTCCATAAAGAAAAATTATTTCTATTCGTTGGGCTAGCGTATACACCATTTTATTAACTCACTGTTTTAACTAAAATTGAAAAATTGCACGCGTCAAATTGACAGTTTTAACAATAATAAATCGCCTACTTTTTAAACGCCTTAAAAATGTAAGGTATTGCAGTGTTTTTTTGTACCTATTAGGTAGGTTTCGCAAAAAATATAAGTGACATAAATACACATACAAAGTTATAAGACTGCAAAGATTTTTGCAAAAAATTTGAAGATACCCTTTTTTCTGGCAAATAACGGTACACATTCTTTACTTAAAAAAAATAAATAATATGCTTGAACTAAATGTACTGTTTGTTACCACACATTTTAACTTCTAAATTGCTTGTATTTTTTTTTGATGATCTATTATAAAAAATGTAAGTATTTTAAAATGATGTAGGTACCATACTAAAAGTATGCATTTAAAATACCAAAGTTTGGCGTAAATTTAATATTCATTATTTCTAGACATTTTCGCTAACTATTTGCTTACACATTTACCGATTTCCTTATCACACATTGGGATTCCCGTTTCCGGAGGTGAGCTGGAGGTGAGGAGGTGATTGACAGAACTTCAGTAAATGCATAATTAAACGTCCCCCGGTATATCTAATTTGACGTGTTACGTAACGACTATTTATACGTAATAATATGTTATAGGTATTTTGATTTAAATAAATATCTTACCTTTTAGTAACGGCTGCTTTGGCTCATTTACTTCAAAGGGTTCTGCCTGAACAATATACAACATATTATTTTAATTTAAAATCAATAAAAAATAATTTGATTCGGTTTAAATTTATAAAAAAAACATACCTTTTTGGGTAGGTACTCCAATCGATGGGATAGCATACGAATGAATTCGGGTTTTATTTGTAAAACTGTCATTATTAAAATGCAAACTACAAATTCTAATACGGTTATAACATTGCGTTGGAGTATCATCCGCGTATCTATGGGATCCTATAAATCCTAGGACATTTTTCCAAGATTGACACCTAAAATTTTTGTTTCATTTAAGACTGCATAATATATTATATTTTTTATTATTTTTTTTATACGAGTTATTTTAAATGTTAGTTGGGCGGTTTAATAAATAATTATTATATTTGCAATATTCATTTACTAATATTAATCCCTTGTAAAGGATTAAATAGAAGGTTGAGTTAAAGTAATATAAAGATAATTAAAACTTATTTAATAGAATCTATATTTGGTACATACCTTTCTTCATCTTTAGGACACCTAAAAAACGATATCTCATTAGTCATTCGACTTTCACAACCATCCACTGAACAAATATTTCGATTAGTCATTTTGTTTTCCACACAATTAATAAAATCCACAACTATTTCTTTTAACTCCACCCTATAGACCGAAACGTGAGTAAAACCTGAAATGGGCTTGGCGCGCTCGGTATACATCGATAAATAAATGTGCACCAGACGTGGTGCACCAGGCAGACGGGGAACTGCGACGGGGTGGATTTTGACGGCCGACCGGAGTGACCCAACTTGCACAGCTTAACTGCAAAAGTAGTAAGTAGTTAAGCTGTGCAACTTGTATTCTATTCTGTAAACTTTGGTCATACTGTCCGCAGACTACCTGCTTATTATTATGTATTTAATTCCATCGAATTAATTTGGAACTAAAAAGGAGAACTCGCAGGAAAAATAAGTTTTCACAATTTGATAAAAAAAGTTATAAATTCGATTAAGAAGGAAGTTATGAATTTGGGATAGGAAAAGTGGAGAAAGTCTGAGGAAAAAATTATAAAATATGAAGAGGAATATCATATTTTGCATCAGATTATTTTAAATGCAGGGGACCGTTTCATTATAAATTTGGATAGTGATGAATCTGATGCAGAAATTGAAGATCTGTGGCCAAACTAGTTATTGTTCCATTTAGTAAGAAAATCCTGTTTTTATTAATTAAACAATTTTAAAATTTTATTTTTTACAATTTTTTATCCATAATTTATCTTACAGATATACTATAAAACCAGTTTAACTATTTTTTTAGAGTTACTGCCACACTTGTTTGTCCCAGAGAGGCAAGACTACTTCTTTCATAGTTCACTGGAAGATAAAGGTTATTTTATAAATATAGCGATAGGGTTTTCATGAGTATGTTATTATAATAATTTTTCATAAAATGTATTAATTAAAAAAAGACAATAATAAAGGATATTAAATGTGGCCGCCAAAATCACCGTTAATAATACCCACCAAATAAAACTAAATCTCAATACCAAGAAAAGGAAATATATAAAATTTGAAGACAAACCAAAACATTTTACCCTTTTCTGTCAAAAAGTAGATCTTTAATGCCTTAATCCACAAAATAAATGGGCCTAAGTAATTTGCACTACCTATTCTCTCATCACTTATTATAAACACCTAACTGATGGCGCTAAAAACTAACCTTATTAAATTAAAATTTTTGGTTAAACTGATTTTACGTACTTAAATCTTATAAGTAGTTAAATTAAATATTAGCTTGCTATCAACTATCCTGAATTTCTAACTTTATACAACTAAACCCAAAAATCCCGAATAATAAAATTTTAAATACAAATAAATTTTAAGGCCGGACCAGTGCAACTTTTCACGCTTGAGTGGCTGTGACTAAGGTCAGACGACTAACAAAATAGTACGTGGGCGTATGTAGTCAAATTTTATGAATCAAATGTATGAATTCTTAAAAAAAAATTAAAACATTTATTTATTTATTGGAATGATTAAATATCACTTATGAATATTACTTTATGACCCTTTCCATATAAAATTTTTCGATTTAAACATGCATGCCATGTCACAATACAAGCAACACTGGCACACAAACTATTCACGGCACATCGAAGATTTTAATAGATTTTTGAACTGAACTTTAATTAATATTTTCATTGGGATTCTTTATTATATTTTTTGCTAAAAAATTATAAAGAAGTCTGAAGTGGGTCACATATTCGAAAAAAAGGAAATTTAAATCGGTTCTTTCACAGGCGAGTTAGGTGTCAGCCTTCTAGGTTATAATATTATAAAAGACGGCATATTTGTAAAGTATTTATTAAGTATTGGATACCAAGATATTAATAAAAATGTGTAATTAAGTATTTTATTATAATTTAGCAAATTTATTGCTTATTCGAACCCAAAATGCCGCAAAATTAATGTGTGGAAAATTAATAAAGTTAGTGTCTGGTCGATATCCAGCAACCAAAATTGAGAACGCAGCATATGTTCTTTGCCAGCAACATATTTATATTTGGTGCCCATTATAATTTAATCAATATAATGCCGAAACTCCTGGAATTCCAAAGGAGTTTTAATAATTTTTGGTCTAGATATTAACAATGGATAACAAAATCGGTTTATAGTAGGTATAAACCGCTATAAACTAAGGTTTTTTTGTAAAAATTAGTGAACGTCCAAAGGATTTGAATTAAACACGTCTCTGTAAAATATCATAAATATCTAAACGGAGTTAAGATGGCTGCAAACCTTTAAAAACGAAATTATTGAGTTAGATGTGATAACCGGCTATAACTGCCAAAGGAAACAAATAAAACTTTTCCTTATAGCCGTTAGGAGTTACAATAGCCCTTTATATTTTTTAACATCTAACAATTTAATAATTTTTTACCAAAAAGCTTTTGTTTGTAGAGGTTCGCAACCATCTTAAATGCTCTTAGATATTTATTTCAGAAAACAGATTAAATCAAATTCTTTGTGAGTGTTTTTCATCTTTTTAACATTCGACTTTTAGGTAATTTTCATAAAAAAAAACTTTATTTTGTAGAGGTTTAAAACCACTCTAAATCGGTTTAATTATTAATTGTTAATGTCTAGACAAAAAATATTAAAATTCCTTGGGAATTTCAGGAGATACGGGCATTATATCGACTAAAATAACAGCAGGCGCAGACTATAAATAGGTTGCTGGCAAATGACATATGCTGCGTTCTAGATTTTTAGTTACTGGATATTGATCGGTCGCATGCTTCACAGATATAAAAAACTATGTGGAAAAACAACACAAAGTGGCAGCATCGGATACGTGCATTGTAAACATAGAGGTATTCTACGTTACCAAATTGCTTTTTTTTCATTAACTATTTTGTCAGGAATCTTTTTTGTATTCTGAAAAATTTGTTAATTACTCTTAAAGTGTTATTATTATTTAGCAAAAAAACGAAACTTTTAAAGAGTACATTTTTTACCTATTACAAAATACAACTCATTAAAAAAATATGTAGTGGATTAAGCAAATTATATATTGAATGAAAAATTGGAAAGTCCATTTGACATCATTGTCTGAGAGATTTATTTTTAGAAATGATGTTCACCATTTGGGCTTAAGAAGAAACACAATTCATATTCCAAGACGTAAGACTCAATTATTTAAAAGGTCCTTTTCCTATAATTTTGCATATCAGATGAACTCTTTGGGCATAAATTTTAAGTTGGGTTTGGTGTCTGTTCAGACTTTTCGCAGAGGAATGATGGTGCATCTGATGAGTCAGCAGCTATCTGCGTAAAATATTGAAGGGTCAATATTGTTAGTTTGGGTATGGGTAAAAACTAAAAATCTGTGTTTAGTATGGGTAACTAATGTGCGTGTGTTTTTTTTGTGAGAGGTACTATGTTAATGTTCTACATTTTTTGGGTAGGTGTGTATAATTAAACTTCTCTGTCTGTTACAAGCGTTTCTACATTTTTTTTAGTTAGTTTTCTTAAGTTTTGGCCACAAAGTTAAAGACCAGAATGTGCCTTGGCAGAATTCTGAATTTGTCGGCCTTTTATTTGCATAAAATAATAAATGTGTATTTTTTATGTAGTTATGATGAACTTAAAAAAAATATTTATTATTATTATTATTATTATTATTATTATTATTATTATTATTATTATTATTATTATTATTATTATTATTATTATTATTATTATTATTATTATTATTATTATTATTATTATTATTATTATTATTATTATTATAGATGGTGAACTCAAACAACCTCGCCTATCGTTTGCAGCTAGGCTTATTCTAGGCATTCAATGTTCTAAGTACTCACCACAAAGCACGATGTTGCCAAACCTTTTGCTAGATAGTCGGTGTGGGTATTCCATGACAGCCTGTTATCAATTTGAAGCCCCAAAAATTTTGTACAATTTTAATTTTTTAATGACTGATTTTGTGTCAGTTCTTATGAGAGCACTTTTGCAGTGTAGACTTTTCAGCGTTTTATAATAATCCGTTTTCCTTGCGCACCAGTTTGCGAAATTCATAGAAGCTTCGTTGCAGCAAGAGACTGCATCGGTGTAGGTCGGTTTTCACACTATGATTGAGATGTCGTCCGCAAATTGACACATATGAGTCTTGACTACTTATGTCACTAGATCAATCGTTACAAAAAATAGGAAAAAATATTTTTTGTAACGATTGATAGTATTTTAATAGTATTCCCCTATGGTAAACTCTGAATCTTACGTCATGCGTTGAAGATTTAAATAACGAAGATTTAGATAATGGATAATTTTCTATTTCATTTAATTTATTTGGGATTTGAACATACCGTTTTCTGTCCGAAATATAAGACATTAGCCATTTTAAAGATGGGCCATATATGCCATACGCTTGCAGTTTGAGTTTTAGCATTTGAGTATCAATCACATCAAACGCTTTGCCTAAGTTATCAAATATCCCAAAAGTCACCAAACCAGAATCCAGACTATAATTTATAAAGGCCAATTCAAAAAGGGCCGTCTCAGTAGACCTTTCTTGCAGAAAGCCATGTTGACATGGTGAAAAGAGTTTTTTAAGATCAAAGAATTTTACTAATCTGTTGTAAAAAAGTTTTTAAAAAATCTTCGAAAGTACCGAGAGATTCGAAATAGCTCGGTAATTGCTAATGCTGCATTTATCGCCCTTTTTGTATATAAGAGTTACTTTATTAATTTTTAATGTTGTTGGAAAAATGCCCTACTAAAAGAAGCATTCATTATATTTTCAAGGGGCGTCAAAATACACCTAGCAAGGTAGTTGAGAATAAAACATGGGATTTAATTGCTACCTGCTGATCGTTTTTTTAAAACTTTAAGAATAACATCAAGTATTTTCTCGGCAGTGACCGGAATAAGGAAAAAAATTTACTCGAATATTTAAGGATTACCTTATTTACATCTGGTTTCTGATTATTTATTATTTTCTCAACAGATGATAAAAAGAACTTGTTGAATTCTTCACAGATTATTTTATTTTTATCAGAGTTCGTGCAAATAGAAGTATTTAGGTTTATATCTGGTTTAAAAATGTTTTTATCTATGTTCAAGTTAATGTTAGACCACGCTATTTTGTTTATGTTTGGGGATTTTTGTAGGAGTTGATCATTAAATTGTGTTTTTTTTTGCCTCCGAGATGCTTTTTTTATAGTTGTTTTCTAAGAGTTTATATTACAATTTGATGTTAGAATTATCTGTATTGCTTGCAAGCCAGTGAATATTTTTTACTTGATTTGAGAGGTCTATAATCTCATCTGTCACCCGCCGACTTTTTTGTGTTTTTGAGAAGTTTTTTTTTTTCCGAAAATGACGTACTAAAATGAAATGTAAAAGTGGTCATAAAATTTAGGAATTTTGAATCTATGTTAGATTCAAAAATTAATCTATGTCATTAAAGAGTTTAGAAATTTATTGTTGATAGACTCGCTATACAATCGTTTTATCACTGTACTCACTTCTGCAGATGTTTAAATCGCTATGTCCACCAATCAGAATTGACATTCTTCCGTAAATGACAGTATCTCATCGTAGTTAGTGAAAATGTTATAGAGTGTTGTACCTGATATGGTTCTAGTAGGGAGAGAGTGCGATGGTTTTAGATTATACGTATACATACGCATATTATTAATATGTTAGCGGTTCTGCGTTTCCTGGCTTATTTGTTCTTTTACTTTCTCCTATTTTTTTCATTATTTGTTTTTGTTAATATTAATTAATTTCGTGGGTTTTTTCACGATAGGTATTACATTTAAATGGTTATTTTGCTTTCGGTTTCATAATCGCGAAAGAATCTTATTTTGTCCATATGTCAGATATAATATGTCAATATTAATAAGTTATTGTTATTTAATTAATATGACAGAATAAATGAAATGACAGAATAATTGAATTTCCATTTTAATGTTTTGCTTTATAAATAATTTAAAATAATGGTATGCCAAATTTGCCTACAAATTCTAATTATTTCCAGATTCCGCAAGCCTTTGGGATTTGTAGAATCAATCGATCATTTCGAACATATGGTCTCGGTTTTAAAGGCTAGCTGTTCGTTTCTTAGAGGAATATACAGGCCAGTTTATTCCAATTATTTAAATATCACTAATCATAGATTTGTCTCACTTATTTAAATTTTTATTAATATACATTTATTTCAATTTAATGTTACAAATATTTAGTCAATGTCATAATTTAATACGTCAATTTCTTATTTATAATAATAATTATTTTTTGTTTAGTATTTTTCAGTATCCTCTTTAGTAGTTAAGTAGATATAACACGGTTAAGGCTGATATACCTTAGGTAAAAAGGTTCATGAACATTTCCCTGCGTAATACCAATATATACTAAAAACTTTAATAATTGCAATTAAATTTTTAAGTGCTGAAATCTACCTAGTAGCGAAATCATAATTTAAATGTTACTTTTGTCAAACTCATTTAATTTATATCGACATTATTCATATCTTAGTTCATAGCAACTTATTAACATTTATCAGATTAGAACATGAGGTGTGTACATATGTATCTTCGATGTAAATATAATTTGGTTGTATTGTTGAGATTTTTGATCTTTGAGATCCAGGTTCATTTAATTGTTATTTGAAACCTATATACCAAGTTTTTTTTAAAGTTTTCTTTGATTTATAAAAAAAATAAGTGGCGCCCTCTTATTTAGTAGTTATAATCAAGTTTACATTCTTTAATAGCCAGCCATAAGTGAACTTTCGAACAATCCCAAGCCTTTAATAATTCTGAGCTATCGTCTGCAAACTCTTGGCAAATGTAACACTGTAAAGTTAACGCTGCAATAATTGTGGTCATGTGTGTCTATTTATGCTGATTTTATGAGTATTTATTTTTTAGTGTGTATGTTTTTTAGTATGCCCGTAGGTTCTTGAGTGTTAAATAAATAAATAAATAATATCTATATTTAACAAAAGCTACATTCAATAAAAACATAAATGAAAAATAAAGTAAAAGTGTAAGTTGGCCATAAGTGTATCAGGACTCTCCGGTTTGTCCATGGATGGTCTCGGTAATCCAGTGTAACACTTAGAAATGCTTCGGTAGTTCCAAGAAGCTGTAACCAGTATCCCGGTTGGCCCCAAAATACCCAGTCAACAGATAAACCCACAATCAAGATGATGATTGGAGCGGAAACAATGCATACTATAGTAAAACTTAATAAACTACATAATTAAAATAACATAATAAAATAACAAACACAATATTACTTATTCATGATAAATCTTCTCAAGAGCCCTCTGAATTGATTCAAAGTAATACACTTTTTGATGTTAGCAGGCAAGTTGTTAAATAGAATTATGCATTTGGGTTATGTTACATCTGTTGACCAGTCTATACGATTTCTCGTATTATAGTTATGTATATCTCCAAAAACTCTTAATTTATTACGTTACAAATATAATCGGGGAGCATGATGTTTTAGTTTAAAAATAAACAAATAGACGTTATACAAAATTCTTTGATGTAACAACATATCTAGGACACCCAACATAGAGACAACAGGCGTGGAATGATTACAATTTAGAATCAGTCTCATAGCCCTTTTTTTAATTCTTTCCAGTTGGTCAATTCTATCCTGTGAATCGAATCAAGTTAAATAATATTGTTGAACAGAACTGTAAATGAGGAAGAGCAGTGGCGATGTAAAGTTTTAATTTGTTGTACATACATTGACAAATTTTTTCCAATTCTTGTGATAAATCCAACTTTTTTTGAAAATTTTCTCATTATATAATCTGCATGAGCATGGAAATTCAGATTAGCATCGAAAATTGTTCCCAATTATTTAATTTCTTTGGCATACAAAATACTCTCCCCATTCACAGAAAACTGTATATTGCCCATGTCTATAGAACTTAATCTAGATCTCTTGCAAATATACAAAACTTAAATTTACTTGCATTTAAACTTAGTTTATTTTTACAGAGCCAGATGAATAAGTTATTGAGTTCAACGTTCATGACCTGTTGCAGTTGATGAATGTCTTTACTCACCATATATAACATTGTATCATCCGTAAACAACACCACATTATACCCCCGCACTACCTCCACCGTATCGTTGACATACAATAAAAATAGCAAGGGGCCGAAGACCGTTCCCTGCGGCACAGCACGCTTTACATTAACACTTTTAGATGAACTATTTTTGTACATGACTCGCTGAACTCTACCACTTAGATAAGATTGAAACCACTTCAATACATTATGTTTAAGGCCTAACCGTCCTAATTCCCTAATTAATATTTCTCTTCAGACGCTCTCTTAAAATCGAAAAACACAGCAAGTACTAGATTATCAGAGTCAAGGGCCCTGAGAAAATTATCAGCTATATAAACAATGACAGACTTACATGAATGATGCTCACGGAACCCCGATTGGTTAGGTACAACTATTTTATTTATATTACAATGTTCAAGTAGCTGTTCCCTACACATACTTCAAAGAAGTTCTCATAAATAGGTACGGTGTTAATTGGCCAAAATTCATTACACAATTTAGTGTTTTGCACTTTTGGAACAGGAATAACAGTAGAAACTTTCCAGGCTTGCGGAAAAACCCCAGTACTTAAGGATGAATTGATAATATCCAAAAGACGATCACTCACAACATAAGCAACATCGCAAAAAACCTGCTTAGAGATGCCACTCTCCCCATCACCAACGTTTTTTAGATTTTTAAGTATTTCCTTCATTTTAATCATCGAAACTTTATTAAATTATGTCAAGGTATTCTGGGGCCGTATTTTCGAAACCATGCGAGAATCTTCGAATGCGAACAAAGTCGAGCGGCAAAATTCGCACACGAATTAAAAAGTGCATTTTTGAACAGCATTCGATATTTCATTCGCATGCGAACATGAAATGTAGTGGCAACGTAGCAAAGTCGAGTGCTATTGGAGGCCGTATCAACTGGGATGAAGACGATAACGATTTTTTAACCTAACCTAAAATTTAAGTTTAAAAACATCAAGGAATTTTGAGGTTTTTTCATGGCGTTTCTTGGGTTTTTGCGAATTGACTTTTTTTTTAATGATTTCAAAAAATAAAAAATATTGCGGTTTTGTGTCGAGTGAGCGAAAGAAAGAACTAATTTCATTTATGGAAGAGCACCCGGAATTAAAGTCGGGCAATTTCACCCAAAATTTTTCGGCTAAAACTGCACAAGCCTTATATAAAACTAGTGGATAGATTACACAGTCTCAGGAGCACATAAAGATCACATCATCGTAATATGCTTAATCATTCTATCGTAATAGGCTTGCTTAATTTATATAATTTATTAAATTAAGCATCTGCATACATTTCAAATGGGTCAAGAAATGAAGAGTACATCCTATTCCTTCTATCTGCCAGAGTTTTAGTCTCTTCCAGTGCATCGACCACGTTTCTTTGCACAAGATTGTTTAATCTATGATTATTGCTATTTTTTTTCAATAAACAATAAAAAAACACTACGAAAATACTTAACCAACTCACAAATTAAAAAAAAAACAAAGCTAGTTTAAAATCAAAACAAGACAAGTGGCAGAATCGCACACGAACTTGAAATTCGAATGGTATATACCCATTCGAGACACCGCATGCGAAAAAGTTCGCATACGAAGCGGTCGAAAATACGAATATCGATTTTTCGTGCGAAATCCTCTAATTTCGTATGCGAATCAAAGTCGAATGGTTTCAAAAATACGGCCCCTGGACTGAAAGTGGTTTAATGAAATATGTTTGACCATTTGCTGCTGGTGGAATATCTGCAAGAATAAGATCAATACTATTCACGAAATTATTATTAAATCTATGTGCAATATGATCCTCCTGTGTAATGATTTCATTTTCAAACTTTATTTCATTAGGCATGTTTTGGTTTTTTCCCGGCAAAAGCGTCTTCAGATTTTTCCAGAGTTCTTTTTGATTATTTTTATTTAGATCTATGGTATTCGCAAAAAATCTGTCCTTTTCTACTCTTATCTTGCTTACTATGTTATTTCTTATAGCCTTATGTTCATTCCAAATTTTGTCGTTATTTTCTATGGTAGCCCTTTTATACATATAATCGATCCCTTTTCTGCATTTGCTCTCTTATATCTTGAGTTATCAACTTTTTATCGGCATCTTTCTGTTTTTGCATAATTTTGATCCTTGGGCTCATACTGTCAAGAATTGTTCTAATATCTGTGACAAAACTTAGCTAGTAAGTCAACATCTGAACTATTTCTATTCCAATTGCATGTAAGCAGTTCTTCCTGAAGTTTATTGCAGTTATAGGCTTTAAAAGACCTAGTATAACTTATATAGACTATATCCATTGGCTGTACCTTTGATTGATCTATAGAAATTGATATAATAGAATGGTCACTAATTTTAGGTGTTTGATGGACTTCCTCAAAAAATTCTATAACTTTGGCATCTTGTTTCTGAGGTGAATGGTACAAAATAGAGCACAAATATTTACCTCCCCCCATAGATAGCTTAAAAGACAACAACCAGACATAATCATCAATAGATAATACAGACCCCACCTTATATCTAATATCGCTTCTAATAAGGGCCAAGACCCCACCTGTTCTACTATTGTTGCTAGTGCATTACTCCAAATTGTACCTATCAATAATCAACTCACATGGTTCAATAACCGGCGTTACGCGAGTCTTACTCAAAAGCAAGATCTTGGGCCTCCAGTCATTTACTAGTAAATTAATGTTATCTTTGTTGTTTAGATAACCTTGGCAATTAAAATAAACAATGTTGGTGTTAAGTGCAATATTTAGGTCTAATTGCTACCTAATATATTTATTCCTTTCTAACTCTTCAATTCGCTTATAGGAATCACAACTCGTTACATCCCAAGAAACGTGATTGACGATTAGCCTAAGACCATACTTTTCATTGGATACTACACAATTGATACACTTAACGCTACTTACATTACATTCTTTAACATCATGGGGTCCACTACACTTTGCACACACTTTATTTTCTTTACACTCTTTCAGTAAATGACCATACCGACAGCACTTGAAACACCTTCGGATATCATATTCGTTGAAGATGGGACAACGGTTCCAACCAATGTTCATGTTCTCTTTTTCAATAAACACTGCATACGTGGTAGCATTAACTTCCAAGATCAATTTTTTTGAATTTTTCATCACAATTTGAATTTTTCGGTTTGAAGATTCTGGAACATTATTTTGCCTCTTTATTTTGGCCAAAATTTCATTATCTGATAGGTTGTACTCGGACTCATTAATGCCTACCATCTTAATCATGTGCTCTAAAAGTTTTGGTACCTTAACACTGTAGTTGTCACCCATGTTGTTCTAGATCTGCGACTGAATCGAAGTTAGCTCCTTCTCATTGCCACACTTAATGATAACACCGCCACCTTTAGTTGCTTAACCTAGCAATAAACCAGCTCCAATAACAGTAGGATTGACTTTCTTTCTTAAATCCTCCTTCACTTGCTTTACGTCTTTCTCCGGACACTTTTGCTTTACAACCAAAACTTTGCTGTAATTTTTGGTGCCTATTGCTGCAGCATATGAACACCTGAACACCTGGGACATTGTATTATCGACTTAGTGTCATCAAATACTAAATTACATTTAGCACAATTACTTCCTGGATCACCGTCATCCGTAGTACTTCCTCCAGCCATTATTACATTAGTTAATCACAATTTCAAAATCACCCCGTATATGAAATAAATATAAGTTAGTTCAGACAAATACTGTTTACAATAAAAAACCCGTTAATATAAACACTGTAATAATCACGTACGTGCACTATATTTATGTTATACTTATTACACAAACTAGAGAAATAAAAATTGGATTTTTACTGATTTATGGCAACCGTGATTTTAAAATAAGTCAATACTTAGCTTAAAAGATGCAAAATTTTAAAAGACTTCTTATGATATAAATTATTAATCAAAAACTGTACTTTAACCCTTTGAAACACGTGAAAAACTATGGATCGCCTATCATACGTGTTAACTGCTTGGACTACTACGAACAACTGTTGAACAAACATTGTATTCTTTTGTATCTGTTTTTTATATAGGTATATATACAAATTTTCTATATTTATTTCATTTAAATTAAACAAAAATATGATTGAAAATTACCCTGAGCCTCCCATCTATTTGGCTATTATGTATTTGTTCTCCTTTTTATATTAATAATGTACATAAAGTGAGAAATGTTTTGATGATACTAACTCCGTATCTGTAAAATAATTTATTGTAAATGAAATCAATAAAGTAAGAAAATTATTACTCTTTTAGCCTTGATAAAGATAAAAAATTAAGTACGTCGAAACGTTGGCAAATTAAACACTGGAGGTTTCATTTGTTGTCCTTTATCCCGCTTTTTATATTTTAACCGTATAATCGAGGAACACTATACTCGGTCATCATTTAAAAATAACTGGATATCTGGATTCAAAAAATATATTCTCTGTGCCAAATAAATGTACTTGTCAGCAGTTTAAAAACTTTTATCCAAGTACAATTTCCTTGAAGAACTACATTTTACTCCTCGACTTTACTTACCTATTTACCTTCGTTTGCATTTAAAAGTTCTCCCTTATCGAACAAATTGTTTTGTTGGCTACAGTTTCGCTCCACTCGAAAAATAGAGTAAACTGTCTTTAAAGACTCCAAAAGTAGAAACTGCCCCGAAAGTTTTCCTATTATCTTTTTCACGAATGGGAACTTAAATGTGTTTTTTCTATTCCCTTCTCGGCTAATTGGACTAAGTGAAAACAAACGGCGACTCTCCGCTGCGATTAATTTTATATTTATACGCTACATTTTGACCAATTTGGGTTGAATTTACTTAAGCCTAGAGCTTAAATCAAATTTCATACCCCGTTTTTGCTAGACTAATTATGAGAGCCAGCAGCTGAGCGCCCCATTTGCAATTTTCTCGCTTCGCATTAAATACTATTCCTTAATGAATTAAGAACGGGGAAATAGAATTAACAGTTTTCTTAATTATCCGGGCAATCAAAATGTAAATTAAGGCGATTTAAAAGATTAGAAGTACAAATTTTCAAACGCTTAAAGTTTGCTTTCTATATAAAGCGAAAAAAATAATGGGAATTGGGTCATGTAAGAGAGAGACAATAAAAAAGGGAGAATTTATCGTCTTGATGACCCCATATTTGTTTAGGCTCTTTTTCTTTTGGCGAAGTCGGAGCCGCAATTTCTTTAACGATGTGTGCACAACCGGTAACATTATGATTCGCCATTTTTCATCCATGTTTACTTCGCGTAAAAGGTACCTACGCCAAATTGAGACGTTTTGTTTTTTTGGCACTTTGGCGGAGTAGCTTTTGGTATTTGGACGTTCGACTTGTTAAATTTTTTGAATTTTGCATGGAAAATTTTGATGCGGAGTTTTTATAGCCTCTAATACATTAGGAATTTTTTTTCTTAAAAGGAAGTTTCTTCTCCACCAAATAAAATGTCAATCTTGTTTCAAAAGTGATGTATTTTGATGATATAACTCATCATCATCGTTCATTTTCATTTAAAATAGTACACGATTTAAAAAGTCAATACCAATGCCAAATTCACAAATAAATAACTAAGTGTAAGAGTATTAGCAAAATAATATGACTTAATAAACAAAACTTTACTTTTATTACAATATTTAAAGTTATCGTGACAAACTAGAAAATATTTATACGTAACGTAATGTAATGGCCGGGTACTTAGGGCAAGTAAAACAAAGAAGATTCCCCATCTAAAACTGTTTATTGAATGAATTGAAAAATATTTCCATACAAAAGCAATTGAACCGCGTCACAGTTACCTAATTAGCCACGAGCCGCGATATAGCTTATTTTGCAAATAGCTGCTATACTAGATCGACTAATTATTGCAACCAACTATTAATGTTTATAATAAATAAAATGTAACCTACTTGGCTTTTAAAGAATTTGCCTAATATTATTGATAATTCCTTTACATCATCCCCTTTTGGAGAAGGACCTTCACTATGGCCACTTGTGAAGGTCATTTTTTGGGAAAATATAAAACATTAAACATTTTTTAAATGTTGAATTACATTTATTACTTAACCTACCTATTCTTAAAGTTAAGCTTAACTTAATAAAAAAAATTAAGGCTTGAAAAACCTATAAAAACCTTAATCCTAAACCTTAAAATACCTATAAGCGACTTTGCAAAGTCAGTATATATGATTACATTTCTTACTTAAAAATACTCCCATAAGTACATAAACAATAAATTATAAGTACATGAATATAATATAACTACAAAAATATCAAATTAATCTTATTTATACAAAATATTTTCTCACGCGGTTTTTGTGTAAAGTAATTGATTTTTCTTTATCGTCCTTTATAGTGCAGTTTGGGCCTTCTGTGCCGATAACTGAAAAAGGACCATTGTACCACGAGTCAAATTTATGCCGACTTTCATTTGTAACCGTAACTAAATCACCTGGACTCAAATTGGATACTTTTGCGTTTATGTCAAGTTGGCCTTTTCTGTCCAACTTTGCTCGTTTAAGAAACTCCCCTGCCATTTTATGTGCCAGTTGTAGCCTATAACATAATTCTTGATCGTAAGCATCTATATTGTACAATGGATCAACTTGAGAGTTATTCAATGAGTCTTGAAAATCAGCTTTTTTCCCAAATACCAGCTCGAACAGGGTAAAATCATGATAAGAACTTGGTGTCGTGTTGTAACAAAATGCGTAGTATCGAGTCCATGTAGACCAGTCTGTTTTTGAATCGTTAATGTACATCCTTAGATATTCATTTAAAACGCGATGATTTCGTTCACAGCCTCCAACTGTTTGGCTGTGATAAGCTGTTGAGATTTTATGATCTATTTTAAGGAATTTAGTTACATTTTCAAGTACCTGGTTTTTATATTCGGTTCCCATATCTGTCCTAATTTCTCGCATAGGACCATAAATAAGAATGAAATTTTTAATAATAGCTTTTGCAACAGCTGAAGCTTGTTTGTCTGATATTGGAATAATTACTACGTATTTTGTTAGTTCGCATTGTATAGTTACCGCATATTCGAAACCGTCGTCAGATTTGGGAAATCTGCCGATTGTATCTATACAGACAATATCAAAAGGCTTTTGGGGGGTTGGGGTAATTACTAGTGGTTCATCGAGTTTAATTTTAATTTTGTTTACTTGGCATTTATGACACTTTTTTATAAAATTGGCGACGTCGCGTGACATATTTTTCCAAGTTAAACTAGCCTTCAACTTTTTTAAAAGTGGTTTTTGGCCACAATGTCCGCCCAATATAGGGTTAGCATGGTAATCCTCAATTAATTTTATTTTTTTATTTTGATTTGTAACTAATTTCTTTACTTGCGAAAGAGCAATACTAGTATTTTTTAAAATTTTAAGGCCTATCTCTTTAAACTTATTAATTGCGCATAAATTAAAAATTGAATCTCCTAAGCTTAGTTTTATTTTGTTTATATTTAAATCTCCAGCTATATTATCCAACTGAGACAACATATACTCTAATGCAATGTTGCCATTTGAGATTTTAAAAGTTTTTTGTGCATATAACTTGTTTTTGTACCTAATAAGCATCCTAAGATGATTAGGTCTAACTTGAAAATGCAGTGAAGGTAATTTAATAATGTCAACATTACGCACTGCTTCGTACACAGATGGTTTTAATATTGGTTGTTGCAACACTGGTTCATTAATTGATTCGGTAGTTCTAGACATAGATCGAGTAATAGCCAATACCTGAGTAATGCCTCTATGAACGTCTTGAAGTTCATGAATACTAATTCTACTAAGAGCATCGGCGCAAACGTTTTGCGTACCTTTTACGTATTCAATATCGAAATTATATTCTTCTAAGTCTAGTCTGGTTCTCGTAAGCTTAGATGAAAGATCTTTCATGGAAAATAAATATACCAGCGGTCTATGATCTGTACGCACTAAAAATTTCGTACCGTAAATATAGCAATGAAAATGTTTAATTGCCCAATGAACTGCTGTTAATTCTTGTAAAATGGCTGGTTTATTGGATTCTCCCTTGGTAAATAACCGGGAGGCATACGCCACTGGCAAATCGTTGCCATTAAAATTTTGTGAAAGAACTGCAGCGCATGCAATTTTTGAGGCATCTGTTGCTATTATAAATGGTTTCGTAAAGTCAGGGTATTGCAATATTTTAGGTGAAATTAAAGAATTTTTTAATTCATCAAAAGATTTTTGACAATCTGGCGTCCATGTAAAAGTAACATTTTTTCTAGTTAATTTATTAAGATGAGCTGATATTTCTGCAAACCTAGGTATAAATCGGCGATAGTAGTTTGTAAAGGCAATGAACCGCTTGACCTCGTTAGCAGTTTTGGGTACTGGATACTTATTTATGATGTCATATTTACTATCGTCGGGTAATATACCTTTGTTTGTTATTTTGTGACCTAGATATGTTACTTCATTTTCAAAGAATTTGCACTTTTCAGGATTTAATTTTAAGTTAAATTTTCTGCATGTTTCAAAAACTTTATACAGGTTTTCAAAATGATGATTTTCAGAACAACCGATCACGATAAGATCATCTATATACAAAAAAGCTCTTTCAGGGGTAATGCCGGCGAATGCCATTGAGAACATAAACGTGTAAATCTAAAAGATCCCGCATCAACACTAAACTGAGTTACGTCTCGAGAGTTTTCACATAAGGGTACCTGGTGAAAACCACTAATAAGATCAATTACTGAAAACCACTGAGCTCTTCCTAGCTGATCTAATATATCATCGATACGAGGAAGTGGAAACTTGTCAGCAATGAGTTTTTTATTTAGCTGGCGAAAATCAATGACTAACCTCCATGCTTTTTGACCGTTAGGAGATTTTTTGGGTACCAGCAAAACTGGGTTATTATAGTTGGAGATTGATGGCTCTATAATATTTTGTTCCAGTAATTTATTGACTTGTTTGTTTATTTCTTTTTTTTGAGCATGCGGAATTCTATAATTTTTAATATACACGGGTGACCTATCAGTTAGTCGGAGTTCTTGTTGATAAAAGTTGTTAACTGTTATTTTATCTGACTTAAGGGCAAAAATATCTGAAAATTCGTTGCATAACTTAATTAATTTTTCTTTGACAAACTCAGGTACATCTTTAACATTAAGCTGCGTCATGAGATTAGAATTTCTATCGTTATATTCTGTATCGATTTCATAGATATTAAATTCTGCTAGGCTTGTCGTTTTTAGCTGAATATTATTAAGAGTAACGTTTTCGCTTGTTGTACTAATAATCTTAATAATAGGGGAATTTTTTGAGACAATAGTTCTCGCAACAAAGATACCAGACTTTAGTTCCGCATTTTCTACTACTGAATCTTCTTGGTCTTTTATTCGAAGCAAACGTAATCAGTCTCAAATCCCCGGCTCAATGAAGCTTTCTAACCAATCATACAATACGCCTGACAGCATTGTGTCCGCTTTTGGAGATTATTTCAGGAGTGTATACACGAACTCACTTCCCAGCGATCATCCTCTCGTCTCTGAACCTCCCTTAACTTGCATAAACGTCGTCGCGCTCGCGGCTACCGACATTATAATGGCGAGCAAGTGTCTCAAAAGCAAAATGACCTCTGGCCCAGATCTAATTCCTAGTTTTTTAGCTAAGGACTGCTCTGTTGCACTTACAGACCCTCTGCTCCACATTTTTAATCTGATCCTTAACACAGGTATTTTTCCCAATATCTGGAAGCAAGCTAAAGTTTGCCCTATCTTTAAAAAGGGCGATGCTGGAACAATAGAGAATTACCGCCCTATATCCATTCTGTGCAATTTCTCAAAGTTATTCGAGTTGGCTCTCTATAAATTAATTTTTTCCAAGGTTAAGTCCATGCTGGCCAATCATCAACATGGCTTTGTTTCTGGCCGCTCATGTACTACAAACCTAACATTCTTCTCTCAGTTTGTGTGCGAAGCACTTAATGATAGAAGCCAAATCGATGTTATCTACACAGACTTCCAAAAGGCTTTTGACCAGATTGACCACTTCATCCTATTAAATAAGCTTGAACGCCAGTTTGGATTCTCCGATCGCTTGATAAAGCTCCTTAACTCTTATTTAGTTGACCGCTCTCAGTTTGTAGTGGTCGAAGGCTTTAGATCTGCTTGTTTTTCACCCACCTCTGGAGTTCCTCAGGGCTCTAACTTGGGCCCCCTTCTCTTTAACGTTTTCGCTAATGACTTGATCTCCACCCTCAATTGCTCTCGGTTAGCATATGCTGATGACCTAAAGCTTTTCCATAGGATTGACTCTATAGCAGATTGTGGTCTACTGCAAGAAAACATCAATACTGTACACCATTGGTGCACTTTGAACCGGCTTAACCTTAATGTTTCCAAGTGTAATGTGGCCAGCTACTTTCGTATCAAAAGTCCAATTGCTTTTAATTACTCAGTTAATGGAGAGTCTCTGGCAAGGTCTACCTGTTTCAAGGATCTTGGAGTCACCTTTGACCAAAAATTTTCTTTTATCCCCCACATCGAAGATACTGTTTCTAGAGCTACTCGCATGCTAGGCTTTATTATTAGAAATTGCAAACTTTTTTTGAACACTGCCACTGCCAAAACGCTCTACTATGCATTTGTTAGATCCAGGCTGGACTACTGCTCCCTTATTTGGTCTCCCATTTACAACCAGCACATTCACCTATTAGAATCAGTCCAACGGCGATTCCTTAAATGTTTGGCATTTAAGGATGATGGAGTCTATCCTCCAAGGGGTTTTGACCATAACCTGCTGCTCTCTAGATATACTGAACGGTCACTTGCGAAGAGGAGAGAAATGCATTCGGTGAAATTCTTGTTTAATTTACTTAACCATAAAATTGACTGCCCATCCCTTTTGCAAGGGATTTGCTTTCATATACCACGCCCAGGATCCAGACAGTGTCCAGCTTTTAACTTGGACACAGCCAGGTCCAACATTCTGTACCAGAGTCCTATTCACTTTATGTGTCAAAACTTTAACACTATTGCTGATTCTTGTGACATTCACCATGACGATTTGGCACTTATCTTGAATCACCTGCGTATGGTCGGTGGGGGAGGCTAGGCTAGGTTATTCAGTTTTTGGTTATTTAGTTTTTAGCTTGAATGCATTTATTTATCCTTTTTTTTTTGGTCTTTTGATTTAAATTAATTCTTGATTCTTATCCTAATTTAGTGTTGATTTTTTATTATTTATTTTCTTAAGTTTTCACTACTTCTTTTTTTTATTATATAGCAATTCTTTTATATTTTTTTTATAGTTTAGTTGCATGAATCTAATACAATTCATGCTTTCGTACATTTATATATTTAATTGATTTTCCTGTAACTGGGTATATGTAACCTGTTGGAAATAAAGCTTATTATTATTATTATTTAACAAATTGTAGGCTTTTTATCTTTCGTAGTACCTCACACCTAGCTGGAATAACTATAGAGTCTTCAGAAATACTATTTCGAATCGGTATAATAATATTATTGTCATTCGGCCTAATAGTCATAGTCCAATCCGAATAGTTTAAATTACATTTGAATTTAGCGATAAAATCTCGACCCAATATTGCATCTGTCGGGATCGGAAATGAGGAATCTACTACGTGAAAAGAATGTTCGACTTCGTGTCCATTAACAGAAATGACCGTTCTTGCAATACCTAAAGTTGTGATAACTTCATCTGTTACTCCTTTAATTTGACTAGGGGTGTGTGAATTTATTATTTTGTTTGGACTAATTGTGTCATTTTTAAATATAGAAATATCTGCACCAGTATCGATTAAAAAAGTGTTTTCCTGACCAGTCATTTCTGTAAAAAATATAACAAAGTTGGAGAAGGAAAGGTTTATGTTAAACACATTATTTACGAGATATCCACCAACCTCCCGGTTTGGGGGTCCATTTTGTTTCCCTGGTCAGGTATTGTGCTAACTGCCCTAACTGACCTGTGAAATGAGTTGTTGGCTCTATTGATATTAGTTTGTCTGTCATTATTATACCTGTTACTTGTATTATTATTAAAACCGCGATTATTTCTACCGCGTTCATTATTGTGCCTATTGAAATTTTGGCTGCGTTGAGTGTTATTGTAATAATTATTATTATTATTGTTATTAGGTCGCCTACCTCTATTATTATAAAAAAATTTGTTATTATTTCTAAAATTTTTTTGACCTGAATTAGCATAAAAAATGTTCGAAGTTGAAGCCTGTGCATTATTATTTATATTTATAAATTTATTGACAACCTCCTGCACTGTGGTAAATGTACCTGCCTCTATAGCTACCCTAGCCCTTTCGGAATTAGCATTTTGAGCTAAGGCTCTTACTGTTTGATCAGTAGAATACTTTGCTGCGACATCGGCGGGGACACCCTCGCTAATATATGCCGTTTTTAATTTTTCAGCTAGAGATTCAATATCCGAAGCATAACTTACGGTATCTCTAGCATGTTGCCTAAAATTTAATAGCTTTGTTGTTAACAGCTGTGACCTCTCTCCTTTAATTTTTAAACGCAAAGTGTTTATAATTTCTGCAAGGGATGCTTCGGTAGTTATTAAACCTCGAGCCTTACTTGTAAGTCGTGTTTTAACGTAGGCTACTGCGTTTGCTCCATGATCGCCCGGATTTTCATTAAGTAATGTAAGAGCATCTAAAAATGATTGTAGCCTGTCATGTGAGCCATCAAACTCCTGAGGTACTATTTTCCCAGCTAAATTAAAAAAATCTAAATTTGACAAAGGCATATTTATTTCCTCCTCGTCGCTCGATGATATATAATACTCGTCCAAAATTACCGGATCAATTATTTCTATACAACGTCTTAACTGTTTATTGAATGAATTGAAAAATATTTCCATACAAAAAGCAATTGAACAGCGTCACAGTTACCTAATTAGACACGAGCCGCGATATAGCTTATTTTGCAAATAGCTGCTATACTAGGTCGACTAATTATTGCAACCAACTATTAATGTTTATAATAAATAAAATGTAACCTACTTGGCTTTTAAAGAATTTGCCTAATATTATTGATAATTCCTTTACAGTAACGTACTACTCAATCGTTCTTCTTCTTCATAACATGGTCGTCATTGTCATCGTTCATGGTGTCTTATCTCTTAAACGGGCCACACACGATACTACACGTAGGACGACAAGGCGTACGATAAGTTGTACTACGAAATTGAACAATAGGTTGATGCTATTTTCGGCCACATACGGATACGATCTGTCGTACAACCTGTTTAAACACAAGTTGAATGTAGTTATTTTTGCTAGATCTTTTCATATTGTACTGTACAATGCCACCGATTTTATCAAAGAGAAAAGCGGCCGCAAATATTGGGGCTGCTTTGTTATCCGAAGAACATGAAACCCTGCGAAAAAGAAGAAAATGGTTCAAAAATTGGTTGCAGCAAAGACATCAGTATTCTCACATGAATTTATTGCGTGAACTAAGTTAAAGTGAACCAAATGATTTTAAAAATTACCTAAGAATGGATGAAGACTCTTTTAACTTTCGGCTAAAAATAATTCGACGGAGAATCAAGAAACAAATCATGATACAAACATGAGGAACTCAATTAGCGCTAAAGAAAGACTGACTGTTACCTTGAGATTTCTAGCAAGTGGAAACTCATATGAGGACCTTAAATTTCGAACAGCTATATCAGCTGAGGCTATCGGTCAAATAATTCCAGAAACTTGCCGGGCAATTTACGATGGATTGAAAGAAGAATATTTAAAGGTACGAGAAAACATTTTTTTATTTTTATGGCTTTTTTTATAGTAGTATAGTTTATAATAATAAGTGACGCTAATTATTATTAGATGTCTTGAGGCTGATGATTTGTAGTAATGCCTTATAGTTGTATTAGCATCTTCACTGCTATTCAATAGAAAATGTTCTTCTGAACCACTTTGCGATGATTGGTAACTACTGTATTGTGGTGCTGGCAGGGGTAAAGTTTGCAATTGTATAGTATTGATTGCTATTATTCTCTATTGCTCATCAACACCTTTTGACTAATAACCTATTCTTTTTCCGGCAATTAAGTATTCATCTGCCTCGGTGGTTAAAGTATTATGAGCTAATTACATCAGTTCTAACTTTTTTATCTCGCTGGTGTATTTTCTTGGAGCAGCCCGTTTTTTAGATCTATTGCTGACTTCTGATGAAGACCTATTAGACGACGGAATTGCTTCATTTAATTCGACTGTGTGTGTTCCTGATTCACTTCTGGGAGATAAAATAGATATTTGTGATTCATCTGTCTGCTCATCAATTTGAGTTTCGATGTTATCATCCTGGAAGGGAAAAATAGGAAATTATGAATATTAGTATGAATGTATAAATATAAATGTAAATGAAACTATAATAAAAAGAAGCAGTATAACAAATGAAATACATACTACAATGTATTTTAGAAATAGCCGAAAAAAATCGTATTTTCTACGTATTTTTAACAATTCCATAGCTTATGCAAAAAGGTTTGAAAGTAAACTCATATAGAATGGCAACTTAAAATACTCATTGACGTATTTTAATTTAAATTAACATTCATATATCTTACAATGGTATAATTTTTTAAGTACCATCAGATAAAGAGCAATGGCACCAGGTCGCAAATGATTTTAAAAATATGTGGAATTTTGAAAATTGTTTGAGCGCAATGGACGGAAAGCACATTATCATCAAGAAACCACCAAATAGTGGATCATACTATTATAATTGTAAAGACTCATATGATGTTCATACTGGCACCAATGGACGAGTATCAGATGGAGGAATATGGAGTAAAACGGGAATTTATACATGTCTGAAAGCAAATAAACCAAATATACCAGATCCAAAAAAAACTTACTGCAGATCAACTTCTGCAACCTATAGCTGTTGATGTAGAAAGGGTTGATAATATAGTTCTTGCGTGTTGTGCCCTTCATAATTTCTTAAGAAGGAGGTCAAAAAAGAGTTATATCACAGAAAAGTGCATAAATCGTGAAGATATGACAACAGGTACTATTATACCAGGTGAATGGAGACAGACAAGTAATTTACTGAAACTAGAAGGATCCAAATCGAAGAATGCAAATAACTATGTGCTAAGAAAGTAAGAGACTTGTATAAAGAATATTATAATAATGCTGGACAAATTGCCTTTCAAGAAAAAATAATATCTTAATCTAAAACTTCAATATAATTTGTAACACAAATGTTTACTTACTGTGTTATTTACAACCTCATCTTTCCTCTCATCAGTAGAGAGACCCTTCCTTCCAGATTCGGACTGTGCTATAAACAACATTAACTCCAATACCAAAGGGACGGCTCATATACATCATCTCTGCCAAATCCTGTGCGCTTTGGATCTTGCACCTTCAAATAAAGTTAACGATTGTAATACATCATACCTATATTTACGAAAAAAAAACTATATTTTTTATTTTATTAACGCATGCATGTTTATGTACCTTCTTTAAGTCCCTCCTGAAAGCCGTTCGCATATTATTAATTTTCTTTTTAACAAATTCCAAATTTGCATCCGATTTTATTTGTTTAATTTTATTTAAAAGCACGTCGTAACTGGCATTTCGTTTGTGTTTGTTCAAATACTCGTTGGATTTCATATACCACAAACATGGATGTTGCCGATATATTTCAATAAATTCCGCCCAAAATCTTTCATTATCCATATTTATCTACTAATTTAACTAGGCAATGGGTGAAAAGTGCCCAAACAATGGAAAAAAATTAAATCCTTCCGATTGTTGGAAGCGAGCACACAAACGGTCAGATTTATCGCATGTACTACCGCGTTGTACGACAGATTTTTAGTTAAGCTATACTTTCATACGACACGATCTAGTCGAACTGCACGTCGAACTACAACCCCACTTAAACGGTTCACACACGATGCAATTTGTTGTACTACAAGTTGTACAATCTTGGTTGGTCCAACCGTTTGAACGATAATTGCAACGTGTGTGGTATTGTAGTTCAACCAATCGTACGACCCGGTTGAATCGTACGGAAGTATAGCATGTTTAAAAATCTGTCGTACAACTCGGTTGGATATATGATAAGTTTGAACGTGTGTGTCTTTTGCCGACTTGTTCATACGATTTCATTTAAAAATTGTTAATATTTTGATATATTGTGTAGCGATATTGTCCTATAAAATCATGGAAAACAATAGGCATTTTTGGACGGAATTTATAGAAATTTATCAAGAGCATTCTTGTTTATGGGATGTCAGATCTAATGATTATTCTAACAAACATAAACGTAACGCAAGTTACGAAATTCTCTTAAGAAAATTAAAAGAAATAAACCCAACAGCAACGATGGAACTTTTAAAGAAGAAAATTAATAATAATTATGAGAACAGCTTTCCGAAGAGAGTTGAAAAAGGTAAGTTATAAGTAGTTATTATCTTTGAAATTAGGAATCGGGCAAAGTTTTAGATATATACTACGTGACTTTGAAAATAGAACACCTCTATTTTTTCCATAAGAGCCAATACAAAAATGCTTTGTTTAAAATTAGCTATATCTCTTTTAATAATTGAGGTGTGTATCAAGAGAATTAAAAAAGAAAATATCAAGGAAAGTTTAAGCTATTACTTCACTATAAGGTCGCGATTTTGCGATTTAACGACTTTAACAACTTTAGGTATTATCTACTCATGTTGGCATCGTTAAGTGATGCGATAAACTGAATCCATTACAATACTAGTGCGGCATAAGACTCAGTTCATAACTCAAAGAAACCAAAATGAGTATCATAATAGGCTCTTATCTAAATGTTCCTAGATAAAAGAGGTATTGATTCAAGGTACAAGATTCCAAAAGAACAGGCATAGGAACAGATGATTTATATGAACCGACACTTTGGTACTATGATTTGCTACTGTTTACATCACAATCAGAAAGCGGCAGAAAAACAAGAGCGATTGACGAAGATGAAGTATCGGAAAGTAATAACACAGTAAGTAGATTCCAACTTACATATTACGATGTTACCTATGAAATATTTTTTTCTTGGAATGTAGTTTTTCCATTAGTATTGAAATAGTTTTTATAAGAATCTCTTACTTTTCTTGAGGCATTTTTTGCTGCAATTTTTTCCAGATTTAGTAAATTAGTAGTTTGTCTCCATTCCCCCGGCACAACCGCGCCACTGATTGTGTCTTCAAAATCTACAGTTGCTTCTGTTATGTAGCTTTTCTTCGATAACCTCCTCAAAAAGTTGTGAAGTGCACAGCACGCAAGGACAATATCATCTACTGTTTCAACACTTGTAGCAATAGGTTGTAAGAAAACTCTAAAACGTGATGCTAGGATACCAAACACGTTTTCGACAACTCGGCGGGCTCTGCAAAGGCGATAGTTGAAAATTTTTCCAGCATGAGTTATTCCTCTCTGCGGGTATGGCTTCAATAAATTCTTCATTAGCGGAAATGCCTCATCTCCAATAAAAACATAAGGCACTAAGTCATTACTGCCAGAAAGTTTAGTTTCTTTCGGTATATTTAACTTGTTTGACATTAAACGTTTGTAAATTCCTGTTTGACTCCATATTCCTCCATCTGATACCCGTCCATTGGTACCCGTGTGAACATATAAAAACTCGTAATTTGCATTGACAATTGCAAATAAAACAACGCTAAAAGTACTTTTGTGTTAAAATAAAATGATCCACTTTTGGCTGGTTTTTTAATAGTGATATGCTTTCCGTCCATCGCTCCCAAGCAGCTGTCAAATTGCCACATCTGTTTAAAATCATCTGCAACTTATTGCCACTCTTGTTCATGCGATGGGACTTGAAATACATACACAAATTTGCATGACCTTATATTTTGGATATTCTTTTTTTTAGATAGATGCTGATGATAATAGTGAATATGAAATACGATTTTCATCATCGCCGCCTTTATACTCTCCTCCTTGGGAAGTCAAGGAACTTCGGCAGAGGAGAAGGCTACCTCAACACCACTATCTAGTACAACTTTATACTGCAGAACCATTGCCAAATATCAAAAGAGAACAGTTTCTAAGACGATTAATGAAAGTGAACTAAAAAAACAGCGTTTGATAGATTTAGCTCATACTGCGTTGATTAGAGATACAAATAATGATGAAAATGAAAATGAGTATGCAATTGTAGGTAAACAAATAGGTTATCAATTACAAGGAGTGGATGAACGTCAAAGAATTATTGCTGAAAAACTAATATCAGATGTGATGTTTTATGCGAGAATGGGAAAACTCGCAGAAGATTCTGTTGTTTATTGCAGTAACCTGACTACTCAAAATACTTCATATTCTTCCACACAATTTAACAATACAAACTCACGTCCATATATAGCCCAACATTCTCAAAGTGTTACTACAACCCCACAGGAATACACCTATCATACACTTCAGGTCCAAAATCCTACGTTTACCAAACATTCTAATACAACGTCAGATAGCAGAAACTATATTAATCATTTCGAACCCAGTGACTACAATGAATGATTCTTTATTTTCATGCAAATGTTTTTTTTTTGTTTCATGTAAATTTGGTTTTCAGAAAAACATGTAGTACAAAGTTGAATATTTTTCCTTTTTGAATATTTTGATATAATGTTATTTGAGTTGAATATAAAAATAAATGCTCTGTTTCCAACTTTGTCATGGCTTTACCTACCTTCAAGTATTCTCTTTTTAGTGATTCATAAATAGCTCGGCAGGTTTCACGAACGATTTGACCTATGTACTGAGGTGATATAGCTGTACTGAATTTAAGGTCTTCATAGGAATTTCCAGTAGCGAAATATCTCAAAGTAATAGTTAATCTTTCTTCCGCACTAATTGCATTTCTCATGACTGTATTTTGTTTCATAATTGCTGGCCGTACTAACTCTAATAATATATTGAATGAATCGTCGTTCATTCGTAAATAATTCTTGAAATCTATTGGTTCTGTGGCGCGTAGTTCATTAAGTAAATTCATATGTGAATAAATATGCCTTTTAAGTAACCATTTTTTACACCACATCCTTTTCTTTTTTTTACTTCATAAGTATCATCCGAAAACAACGCGACTACTAAAGCAGCTATAGTCTTTTTTGAGATAGTTGGTGCCATGGCGAACTAATACATACTAAACTAGTTGTACTACCGATCGCTCGGAATTTATGCAAGTCTGTGGGCAAAATTTTGTACGATCTGTCTATACGATTTACAGTGCAACCTGTTGTACGATCGGTAGTCCAACAAATTGCATCGTCTGTGGGCCGTTTTACGAACCAACGGTCTAAATCAACTTGAGTTGTACAATATGTTGTACGATAAAGATCATTCGATCTTTTGCATCAAATTTGCACCTACAAGACTAATGAACAATAAAAGTAAGCCTTTTACTCCATGGATAACCGATAACACTAAACTACTTATAAAACTAAGAGACAAAGCACAAAAAATATTTAAAAACTAAAAGTGGTAATCTCCAGTACTATCGTAATTGAAAAAAATTCACTAAACACGCTATCATACGCGAGAAAAATTCTTATTTTCGCAACTTATTTAAAATTTCTGTAAAGCCCTTTTGGGATACAGTGAAAAAGTTAAATATTATACAAAAAAACAATTATTACAACATAACTGCCGCATTATCTGAAGCAAATGTACTGAATGACTCGTATTGAATGACACCACTTGCAAAGGAAGAATTTCCTTCTATCAAAATAACAAAGATTTAATTTCCCCAATTTACTAAATTTTAATCTTATGAATAAGATTGCTTTAAAAGATATTATAGCATCAACTGGTACTACTATTAATTCAGTAGACCATGATTGGATTATCAATAAGAGATGTTGTTAATTATTTTCCATTCAGAGGAGCGGTTTCCTCAATTTTATTAATTCCCGTACCATAGAAAATCAATTTCCAGACTTGTGGAAAACCCCAAAGCAGCTAAAGATCTACGCCCTATTAGTATTTTACCTCTATTGTCTAAGGTTCTAGAGACCCATGTATAATCAAATTCCTATAAAATTATACCTGAATATCAATCCGGGTTTGTGAAACAATTTAGTACAACCACTTGTAAATCTTATGAATGATATCAGGCACTACGAAGACAAAAACAATTAACAACCGTATGTTTGCTGGATTTTAGTAAGGCATTTGACACTTTAAATCATGATAAGCTGCTAGCTAAATTAAATTTCTTTGGTTGTTCTAATACTTCAATTGCCTTACTAAGACCTTACCAGCAGGTTTCAATGCATGGAGATTGATTCTCACCGCTTATACTCAAAATCTGAATTTATTTCTGTTATCACTGGGGTACCTCAGGGATCTCTATTAGGACCATTATTATTCTCATTATACGTAGCTGATATGAAAAATATTATATCTTATTCAAAACTACAACAATACGCAGATGATTCTCAGATTTATACAATGTTCTCATTAAATTCCTTAATACACTCACAAACACAATTTAATTTGAACTTAAATAATTTACATATATACAGTAGTGGAAAAATGTAGAATCCAGTAGAAATAATATAAAACATGTTTCTCAAGACTTTGTGGTTAAAATAGACAATTCAATAGTACCTGTGGTTAATGAAGCAAAAAATTTGGGTATTATTTTTGATAATACTTTGTTATTTTCAGCCAACATAAACAAAAAAATTGCCACTGCTTATATGCGTTTAAAATATTTAAATAAACTAAAGCGTTACTTACCGCGTGAAACCAATTATATTTTGTGCAACTCTTTAATAAAATCATTGTTTGATTATGGTGATGTAATCTACAATAACGTAATTATATCGGCAGTTTCATCTTCTATTCAAAAAGTGCAAAATTCCTGTATGCGTTTTTCCTTTAAAATTTGCTACAGAAGTCATATTACCCCATATCTTAATAATCATTTTATTTTGTCAATGTCAAATAGACGCAAATATCACATATACTCTTTCATATACAGAATTTTAAAGTCGGGAAACCCACCATATCTAAGAAAACTTTTCAATGTGCATGAACAAAACCATAATACTAGACGGTTTAATATTTTTAGGATTCCTCAACATACAACAGCAGCTTTTTAAAAATCATTGAATTACATTGCAGTTCATTTATGGAACAATTTGCCTTGTTTTGGCAATTTTCTTGAATTTTAGAAGAGCGTTTGAGACGGTTAATCGCAATGTTTTGCTTCTTAAAATGGAAAAAATGGGGATAGGAGGTACAGTTTTAAGTTGGTTTAAATCGTATTTGCATAACAGGAAACAAGTGGTCAAATTTAAAAATAAATTATCTGTTGCTAAAAATATTAATCATGGTGTTCCCCAAGGTACTGTGTTGGGTCTAATTCTATTCCTTATTTATATTAATGATATTGTCAATGTCAGTAGTAGGAGTAACTAAGCATTATTTGCAGATGACACTATGCTGTATGTTGTGGAAAAGGATCTTAAAAAAATGCAAGAAGATCTAAACTTTGATTTGGATAATATATACAAATGGCAGTGTAATAATAACTTAAGTAATAATGCAGCTAAAACAAAATTTTGTCTGTTTGGAAGTAAAGCTAGGTTAACCCAAGTAAATTTGAATGTAATAAAAGTAGAGATAAATAATAAAACAATATCCTACCAGAAAGAAATTAAATATTTGGGTGTTGTTTTGGATCCACATTTAAATTTTGATTCTCATATTGACAGCATAACACGCAAAATGTCAAAAAAAGTTAATTTTTTATCGAGAATTGGCAAAAACCTCTCTTTACAAACAAAATTGCCAATTTATAATAGTATTATTTTGCCGCACTTGGATTTTTGTTCTACACTTTTGTTTGGTATTCCGAATTACAGGGTCAATAGACTTCAAATCATACAAAACAGAGCCATGAGAATAATACTAAAATGTAATAGATATACACCGGTAGATAATATGTTAAATGTACTAAATATCTTATCGGTAAAACAAAAAATATTATTTAATAGCTGTATGTTAATTTTTAAATTAAAAAATACAGTATAATGCCTAATAACTAAATATGTATTGAGATGAATATCAATTAGATTTTTTCCAGTGATAAGTGATAAGGGTGGGTCGTTTTTATACTTTTTCTTTAATTTTGACAGACCTGTGGTTTAAAAAATCATCAGCGTTTTCACCCCCAAAAATACAAAAAAAAATGTAAAAAGAAAATAATTTGCCTGTGCTATAAAATAATGTAATATAGTCCTCTAATTACGCAAAAAGAAAATTATTAAATTGTAGACATATTTAGGCCCCCCGCCAGCTCTTAAACCTAAAAAAAATTAAGCATTTTTCAACTTTTCCATTTACGAGCAGCTCTTCGCCTATTTTGTATATAAACAGATACAAAATAACCCAGAACTTACCACGGAAGGTGGCTCCCATCGAGTTCCATCCCTGCCCACCCATCCATCCAACCATATGAGCAATTTCTAATTTCCTACTTCATAGTCTGATTTGGTATTAAACTTTGGTATCTGGCTTCTAGATGCTATCGTTGTACGTATTCAACCATCTCTGTTAGTAAACCCACATACGGCCGACGATGCCTCTGTCACTAATTTGACACATATTTCAACAGCTTGCATATGGTAGGGTAACTTTAATAAATCTCCCTCTGGACAGCTGCTAGTTTTAATAAATTCTTCAATTTCTTCATCAGACAGATTGATTAGTTTTATTTAATTTAAGTTATTTGTTTAATGGTGCGACACTGTATAAAAGCTAAATTTAATTTATCATTCCTGCGTTACTCGATCCTTTATTGCATAATGCGAGAAACAAGGACACGAGACAATATGTACTCTACTTTTGCGTCACGTGACCGGGCAGGCCAATCGAAGCTCTCCGCTTTAACCTGCGCGATCGCGACGAGTCGACGGGAGAATCGAAGGGAAGAGGCTGTGAAGGAGTATTCTTTAGTTCGCTTAAGTTTAAGAATAACAACCAATCAAACATGTAACTCAAACCATTACCATTAAAGGCAAACTGTAAAATTGAGTAGCCTTTTTATTAAACCGATATTGGGAATATCTTAGCCCAGCCAGGGGCACCACAAGAATCCCAAAATATACATTGGTCCTTCGTAGACGGATATAACCAAGAAATAACGCCGGCAGCCGCCATGTAAACCAGTGATCCAGTTGCAAACGGGAAACATGGCCGCCGTGAAAACCCGAAAATGCGAAGCATTGCATTGTGAAATATGTTGTAATAATTGATACAATTGAAGCTGACGAATTCAGAGCCAGGAAAAATAAGGTTAGTCCATTTTCCATCATCCCACTTATCCTTAATGCAATATTAATGCCATTTGAACCACCTCTTTTAATTTATACATATTTGTTTTATTTTTATCCACTATTTAATAACAAATCTACCGAGTGAGGTATGTTACTAGTTTAGTATTAAGGTATGTGTTATGTTATTTAATTCAAACAATATAAAGCATAGCTGCCTATAACCCGCCTTAGATAGGCCTTTAGTCTATCCAATTAACTGATTTACTCACTTAATTTAATACTTATATTTTTCTTCCTTGGTTTACTAGCCTTTACCATTCTGATTAACCTCATTAAGCCTACCATAAATAATAAAAATGACAAACAAAAAGCAAAGAAGTAATGTCGGTCTAAATGACTCATCCCAGGAGCGGTCTAAAGCTCAGGTAGAGGAATATAATATTCTTGTAGCTCAACGCGATGCACTAACAAATGAAATAAGTAGATTTCAAACATTTTTAGAGAATAAATGTATAGATTTAGACAATCCTCGAGATAACCCTATATTAAAAATAGATTTGAGCACCCGTTTAACTAATATTGAGCCCATTCTTAGTGAATTTAAAATTATTCAGCTAAAAATTGAGCAATTGTGCTTGGCTAATGATTTCGAAGAATCAGATAGCCAAGAGCAAGAGCGTACTGAATTTGAAAATTTATTTTATGAAACTGTATCCAATGCCAAAGCAACTCTAGAAAGAATTGATAAACTTATTAATGCAAGTGTGCAGCCAGACTTAAGCTCAATCCCACATTTACCCACCTTTCAATCATTATATCCATATGGTCCTCGTTTGCCCCCTATACCCCTACCTAAATTTAATGGCTCTTATGAGGCATGGACCAACTTTAAGGACACATTTCTCTCTTTAATAGACAAAAGTACACAAATTAACAATGTGGAAAAATTTTATTATTTACAGTCTACCCTGCAGGGAGAGGCAGCTCAAATCATTAGCTCATTGGCAGCTACCGAGCATAGTTATGCTACAGCATGGTCTTTATTGCAAGAAAGATATGAAAATAAAAAGGCAATCATACATTCCCACATTAAATGCATTTTTGAATTGCCTGTTATCAAAGACGAATCCCACATTCAGCTACGAAAATTCTTAGACCTATTCCAAACCCACTTTAAATCTTTACAAAACCTCGGGGAACCAGTAAAACAATGGTGCACGCCTGTCATATATCTGTTGAACTCAAAACTAGATTTTTCAACCCGAAAGGAATGGGAAACTTTCACTAAAGATATTGAAATTCCAACAATCCAGGATTTTTTAACATTCTTATCTCAGCGATGTTGCTTTTTAGAATCTTTGGATTTTAAACTAAATAATAAAAAGTTTCCTAGTAAGTTTGAAAAATCCTATGAACGTAAAACTTTAATAACCCAAAATGCTCTACGCTCATGCCCTAATGTAGTGTGTCCCATGTGTAAAGATACACATTTTATCTATTCATGCAAAAAGTTTTTAGAGTTGTCTGTATCAAGTAGGTTTTTTGAGGCAAGGAAAGCAAATCTATGCACAAACTGCTTGCGTCCAGGCCATAGACATCGAGAATGTCATTCAACAAACAGTTGTAGAAGATGTCAAGCGAGGCATCATACCCTCTTACATAGAGAATCTAATCAGGATCCCAATTACGATTCTAATATCCACTCAACTGGTAAACCTCATCAATCCCAATCAAGATATATGCAACCTAACCTTTTACAGTCTAAACGAGAAACAAACTCAAATTATACAAGTACTTTCAATTCTGGACAGCATATGATGCAAGGCAATAACGCCAATCATCAATCTCATGTAACCGCATCGAAGCATGCACCCTTTAGTCCTGGTAGCCAACAACAAAATACAATCAATCATAGTCTTATATGTGAAACCCCAAATGCACCCCTCTCCCATAATTCGGGGTATTTAGATTTACCCAGTACAAGCCAAGCAACCCAAAACCTGTATTGTGCCAGCCAAAATCCCAACTCATTTGTTCTTCTTTCTACAGCATCCTTATGTATTTATGACAAAAACCACAAACCCATTATTTGCAAAGCCATTTTGGATAATGGTAGCCAATCAAACTTTATTAGTGAAAAATTATTCAAGCTATTAAATATACCATACCAATCTGTGAATATGTCAGTCTCTGGCATAGGCCCTGACGTCACAAACCTCACTAAACGAGTCCAGTTACAAATAAAGTCCATGGTCAATAATTTTTCAGCTAAAATCCCAGCCTTGGTGATTAATAAAATCACAGAGCTTACACCTCAAATTCCCATTGACATTTCTAGCATAAAACTACCCGCTGACATCATTCTTGCTGATTCAAGCTTTCACACCCCTTCGGAGGTTGATCTTCTGATAGGAGCTGGTTTATTTTATAATATACTTTGCTCAAGGCAAATAAAAACTGGCAATGGCAATCCCATTTTACAGGAGACCCAGCTTGGATGGGTAGTAAGCGGACCACTTTCTTTACTGGCAAATGTTTCCTATGCATCATCGTATAAAACCCATAGCCAATCATTGTTTTGCACCAATGACCTCCAAGGCTGTCTTGAAAAATTTTGGTTGACAGAAGAAACCACTCAGCAAGTACTTCATGTCCTCTCTAAAGAAGAGCTCGAATGTGAAGATCATTTTCAAGAAACCACTCATCAGGACTTAACAGGTCGCTTTATAGTGCAACTACCTACTAAAGCCAATGTTTTTAATCTAGGTGACACTCTGCAGCCTGCTTTAAAGAGATTCTATCCTCTGGAGCAGAAATTTAACAAGCACCCAGAAATTAAAAAATTATACATAGATTTTATTAAAGAATATATCTCTTTGGGCCACATGTCTGAAATACAACCTAACCAATCAATTGATTCAAAGTATCCATGCTATTATCTTCCCCACCACTGTGTCGAAAAGGTTGATAGCACCACAACCCGTTTAATGGTAGTCTTTGATGCCTCTTGCGTCTCAAGCACGGGCCTATCCCTGAACGACACCCTTAAAATAGGTCCTAATATTCAAAACGATTTGTTCTCCATCATTGTGAAATTCCGTAAACACAATTATGTTCTTATCGGTGACATCGCCAAGATGTATCGCCAGGTTTTACTAGAGCCATGTCAACGCAACCTTCAGCGTATAATATGGCGGGACAACCCCAACGAAAATATTCGACATTTTACCTTAAATACTGTCACTTATGGTATGGCAAGTTCCTCTTATTTAGCTACTCGCTGTCTCAAGGAAATTTCTGATCGTTCTAAAAACAACTACCACCATGAAAGTCAAGTGTTACGTACGGACTGCTACGTTGACGATATCGCGTCAGGAACTGATACCAAAGAAGAGCTTATCGTCCTTGGAAAGAATCTTGTTGCTCTTCTTAAGAAATTTGGATTCGACTTAAGAAAATTTTGCTCAAATGACCCCGAAGTGTTATCAGAGTTAAGCCCAGATGCATCTAATGACACACATTTTATTCTGAATGATGAGCATAGTACAAAAACCCTTGGGATATCCTGGAATCCCAGACAAGATTTATTTATATACACTTCAACCATAAACTCCAATTCTAAACCAGTAACAAAAAGAACCATTCTTTCCTTAATTTCTCAAATCTTTGACCCGTTGGGCCTCTTAGGTCCCATGATAGTTCAAATAAAGCTGCTCTTACAAAAGCTATGGCTTCTCAAGGTCGATTGGGACGATCCTGTTCCCACAGATGTTTTTCGAACTTGGAAAAATTTTACTTATCATCTATCTTTAGTAGACTACTTTCGAATTCCTCGACAAGTAACCATCAAAAATGCAATTTTCTTAGAGCTCCATGGATTTTGTGACTCCTCAATAAATGCCTTTGGAGCATCTATCTATGTGCGTTCAATCGACCCACTTGGCAACATTGCAGTCAACCTCTTATGTGCTAAAAGTCGAGTAGCTCCCCTAAAGGCTGCAACCTTACCCCATCTCGAGCTTTGCGGAGCTCTAGTTTTATCACGATTGATGAAGAAGGCTCTAAATGCCCTAGATTGCAACCCAGACAAAATAAATTTTTATACCGACTCTACCATAGTTCTCTGTTGGATTTCTTTGGAACCTCGCCAGTTAAAGACTTATGTGTGCAATCGAGTTTCTGAAATTCAGCAACTTACCAATATAAACAGTTGGCACCACATATCTTCAACAGAAAATCCAGCAGACATAATATCTAGAGGCACCAATCCTCAAGATCTGAAATCTTGTTCCTTATGGTGGCATGGACCTTCATTTCTTTCGAAGCCTACAGAATTTTGGCCAAAGAATACCAATATTTTGAATTTTAAACGTAAACCACCCGATTCTGGCATCCTAGAATTGAACCCAAAGTCCATAATCCTTACTTCAGCTCATATAGAAAGAAATTCTTTGTTTGACAAATTTTCAGACTACAACAAGCTAGTCAACGTAACCGCCTATTGCCTTAGATTTGTTCAGAATATAAAATCACCCAAGACCATTCGTCAAATTGGACATTTAACGCCCACAGAGCGTCAGAATGCATTAAATACTCTAGTCATCATGGCCCAAGTTGAATGTTTTTCTGACGACATTCGAAACCTTAAAGTTAAGGGAAATGTAAAACCTCAAAGTAAACTAAAATCCTTGAACCCATTTATAGATAGTCAAGGTATTCTGCGTGTCGGTGGACGATTAAAAAATTTTTTGCTCGATTACCAAACCAAACATCCTATGTTGTTACCACAATATCACCCTTTGACCCGTTTGATTATCACTCATGAGCATAAAAGAAACTTTCACCCAGGAGTACAATCAACACTATCGTTTGTTAGGCAATCCTTTTGGCCTCTTCATGGAAAATCAGCCGTAAAATCTATTCTTCGAAAATGCGTAGTTTGCTATAAAGTAAATCCCAAGCCCTTAGCTACCCTCATGGGAGACTTACCTGAACCCCGAGTTACCCCTTCTAAACCATTCCTTCACACCGGCGTAGATTATGCTGGATTTTTTCTTATGAAGGAATCGAAGTTAAGAAACCGCAGATTTATAAAGGCCTACTTATGCGTCTTTGTCTGTCTAGCTACCAAGGCTGTACACTTAGAGGTAGTCAGCGATCTAACCTCTCAAGGCTTTATAGCTATGCTTAAACGGTTTGTGTCAAGACGAGGGTTGTGTAAACATTTGTACTCTGACAATGGAACGAATTTCGTTGGAGCACAGAGTGAATTACAAGAAATATTCAAATTTTATGATACTTCTGAGCTTCAGGCTTATTTTAAAAACAACATGATTAATTTTCACTTTAACCCTGCTAGATCACCACATTTTGGGGGTTTATGGGAGGGTGTAGTGAAATCATTTAAACACCATTTGCGGCGTATTTTATCTGAGGATAACCGTTTAACCTATGAAGAGTTTTATACCTTTGTGGTTCAGGTAGAGGCAATATTGAACTCCCGTCCTATTCTGCCCCTCAGCAACGATCCTTTAGACCTTGAATCCTTAACTCCCGGGCATTTCCTTATTGGACATGCGCTCAATATGATTCCCGATGCTGACTTCAAGGAGACCCCAATGAATCGGCTTACCAGATATCAAATGCTCCAGTCTATGGTTCAACATTTCTGGCGGAGATGGTCAGAGCAGTACCTCCACACCCTCCATGAGAGACACAAGTGGCGCTTCAAAAGTGAAAGTCCCAACCTTCTTGGCGCATTGGTATTGCTCAAGGATGACAGCAACCCTCCTTCCAAGTGGACCGCTGGTCGAATCACTGATATTCACCCCGGAAAGGATGGAGTGGTGCGTGTAATGAGTGTGCGGATTTCTAATGGAAACATTTTAAAACGAAGTATCGTTAAGGTATGCCCTCTTCCAATTTCCGAATAAAACCTTTGTCAGTGTTAGCTTAGTTTGTTCTAACTGAACTTGTGAATCTTAAGTTTTAAGTCTTATATCTTAGTTTAATTTGTTAAATTTAACTTATACTTATTCATTTTCTTTAATTACTTAAATTTCGAGCTTTAGCTTATTGAAAGGTACTCCGGGTACTTTCAAGGGTGGCGGTATGATTAGTTTTATTTAATTTAAGTTATTTGTTTAATGGTGCGACACTGTATAAAAGCTAAATTTAATTTATCATTCCTGCGTTACTCGATCCTTTATTGCATAATGCGAGAAACAAGGACACGAGACAATATGTACTCTACTTTTGCGTCACGTGACCGGGCAGGCCAATCGAAGCTCTCCGCTTTAACCTGCGCGATCGCGACGAGTCGACGGGAGAATCGAAGGGAAGAGGCTGTGAAGGAGTATTCTTTAGTTCGCTTAAGTTTAAGAATAACAACCAATCAAACATGTAACTCAAACCATTACCATTAAAGGCAAACTGTAAAATTGAGTAGCCTTTTTATTAAACCGATATTGGGAATATCTTAGCCCAGCCAGGGGCACCACAAGAATCCCAAAATATACACAGATGCTTCGTCATTGGTGGCTCTGTTACTTTGCACTCTCGCCAATTTATTAACAATATATGATTCTGCTTCAAAATTGAACTTGGTAATTTCAAATTTTCTTATCATGCTATTCAAATTTACAGGAATTTTTTTCTCATTCGACCTGCAACCTAATATTTTTCTGTACCCTAATTCTCTTATATGACGACGTGAGTCAAAGATCATCGTTAGTATAATATTTTCAGGATGGCCATAAAAGCGATTTCGTTGAATTACAGGATCAACTACAGCTTTAAGTTCTTCATTTAAATATCTTGAATATTGAATTAGCTGCCAAAGGTGAAGAGCTCCAAATGTGCACAATGGTACAGTTTTTACTCGAAACCAAATCTTCACATATACTCGCAGAATATATTCTGTCAACACTTTTAATTTAGGCGGGGGATTTCTTACCGCAATGTAAGCCCGCAAGATACGATTTGCTGTTGTTAGCCATCTTGCGTGAAATAACTTGCCAGGAGCTAAATTTCGCTAAATTAGATGGACAGTTTCCAGTAGATATGGCAGTGCAAATCTCGTATACATATTTTTGATCGCTACTTAATTCTTTTAAATTTACTTCAGGCAAATTAACTTTGATTGTTTCATAGCACACGACAGATAATCGCTCACATGTTTCAATAAGTTTGCCGATAGAACCCGAGAATGATAATGGTCCTGTGGTATTTCCGTCCACATGTCGAACCAAATGTCGCAATGGCAACTCGTTTGCATGTAGTTGACATATTAGCCATTGCAAAGGTCGTTTAAGATGTAATTCCAACAAATGTATTACACTACCGTGATGTAGTGTTAATAGTGTTAATGACTAGTGTTAATGACAGTACCATCGCAACTAACTCGCTAACTAACTCTCTAACTATTACTTTATTTTCGGTTAAATATTTTAGAATCGTTGAAGCTATGGTCTTTGCAGTACCGTTTTCAGGTGTTACGTGTCCTATATAGTCGCTACCTGGTTCCTTTAATAACACTATTATATGTTCTTCGACAATGATTTTCCTAGATAACGATTTACCCTGTTTTTTAATGTGAAGAGTTCTATCTTTGCGTCCATCAAAATAGAGAGCTTGAAGACTAGTACCATCTTTTTGTAAATCAAGTCGTTGCCTTTTTCTTTGTCGATCTAATTTGAACTTGTCTATTACGTAAGATTGATCAGTTTTGGATATCAATCTAACATCTTCCAGAACTGCACTGACGATCATTGCTCCTTTTCTACTTGATAATCCAGCTCGGTCTATTGCTTTTGCTAATGCAGGAAAGTCGAGGGTTATGTCCATAGAAGTTGACGGCTCTGCACTAATATATCTGATAGATTGCCTTGTTCAATTTTTTTTTGATACATTACGCGAAATGTTTTGTTGACTTTTGTCCTCCGGAATATTACGCGAGAGGTCCCTGCTTTTTCTTTTTTGTTTTTGGTGCAAAATTTTACTTGTTTTAGCATCTACTTACTCTATAGACATTAATCGTGTAGTTCTCTGGTCGTTTAGGAATGCTTGTTCCATTTTCGGAACTTTGTATGACTTCTCACAAATACACAAGTTAAAATCGGTACATTTGCAAGGGAGGGGCCGTTCCGTACAAATTTACCTGGCGGGGAGACTTAACGTTGTTTAAATTGAATAACAATTTTTGTGAGTGTCTTTGAAGCTATTTTTAGTTGTTTGAAGCAGCAGTCTTTAATAATACCAATTTTTTTTTTATTTTTTTTTAGGGGTCGGGCGGGAGGGAGGTAAAATAATAAAATTAAAAAAAAGTTAAAAATTGGTATTCATTATAGACCATTTGGCAACTTTTTTTACTACAGGCATAAAAAACCTAGAGAACCGGCCCACCCTAATATTCATATAGCTGTACTGGCTCAACCTACACTTACATTTTCGTGTCGCATATACCTGTATCATATTATTTATATTCATATATTATGTATATTGGTTGTGTTTCGTCTTCTGCATCTCTCTGATTCAGTCGTTGCCTACCCCTGTTCTGTGTACATAAATATAAAAAAAAATTAATTTTTTTTAAGCTCTCATTATCAGAATATATCGAAAAAAAATATTTTTACGTAAGGTTTTTTTTTGTTTTTTTTAATTTTGTTTCCTTTTTTGTTGCTTTTTCTTTAGGATGTATCACTAGTAAAAAGTACCTTTTGCAGAAGTACTTTTGAGAAAAGCTTTTTATCATCGAGATGCACTCCTATTTGCTAACTTCACTTACATCATAAGTACAATTGTTTTGTAATTTTTGATATTGGCATATAAATGTTTTGAATTTGAATTTGAAATCTGTGACTATTCGTAAAGATCTGTCAATATGTCAGAAGAGAAATGACATATTGAGAGAAAAAATGTTAATAAGTGAAGATCCATCGGTCTTTTTATTTTGGTAAATATCCGTTGATCCTTTCGTTTTGATAAAGATCCGACGATCTTTCCGTTTTGGTAAAGATCCGGTATTTTTAATTTTAATACTCGTAATAAAATATTCTAATATTTCTGATCTTTTAGGCATTTTAATTAAAAAATACTTCATTTTACTTAACTAGAATCTTCTTTTTTTTAAATATATTTTTTAACGGCTTCTACTTACTTTTATTTATTTAATTTTTAAAATTTAGAAAAAATACTATTTTGCTTTAAATTTTATTTTAATTTCTTCGACATATATATATCACCAAAAAGTTCTCCTAACTTTTTATTTCTTTTTTCGTTTTTTGGCTTTGTGCTTAACATTCTGAAAATTTTTAATTTAAAATTCTTATTTTTAAACTGTGTTAGTTATATCGTGTTTATTTTTTTTTACCCATTATAGTTTAGAGTATTTTTACTTTAACCTATTAATTTGTAATTTATTTAAAATTTTGGAAAAAAAATGTAAAGTTTATAAAAATAATAAAAATTAAATAAATTACTTAAATTTAAAATGACTGAGTAAACCGAAGATTATTGGCCAATCAATTGTCATCTGAATTTTATATTTATGTTATTTTAATGGCTATAAAATTAAGAAAATTAATTATTTTAATTTAAATTCTATCTTTTGTTACTTAAAATTTTAAATTGTAGTAATTAGTTTTAAATTTATAATAATTAACTTTTAAATTTTTGATAATGTATCTTTCAGATTGTATTTTTTTAATTTTATTGTTTAATTTTGGAATTGTTTAAAAATATATTTTATTTAAAAATATAAATAAAAGAAATTTAAGTGAAAAAATTCTTTTACTATTAAAGATTTTAGACTTTCATATGTTAATATAGAAATAATTAAAATATTAAATTGGCTTACGTGTCATTGAAAAGTATTTCAAAATTAAAAAAAAAACTAGAGTTTAAAATTTTTAATCTCTTAAATAAGTCTAAACTTTCCAGTCACTTATTTACCATTGCTAAATTCCAAATATATACGAAATTGTAATTTTTAAATTTCAAGAAATTCTGAATATATTTTGTGAATTTTTTTATAATTTTTTTTCTTCGATTTAGTTTTATAATATATTAATATATATATTTAATTTTTTTTTATTATTTGCATTAATATATATATTTAAATTAGGGATTTTAAGTTTCGGATTTCAGGGATTTTGAATTTTAATTATTAAAATAGTAAATTTTCTTATGCATCTTTGAAAAGTTCTTTAAAATTTAAAAGAAATCACTAAAGTAAAAAATTTTTTAATTCCTGAATAAGTCTAAACCTTCTTATCAATTAATTATCAGTTTAAAATTTCATACGTATACGATGTTACATTTTTTTTAATAATAAAAATTCTAAATTTAAGTTCTGATTTTTTTCTTGTATCTAGCTCTAGTAACACAAAAACTAAAGTTTAAAACTTTAACGAATTTTTCCTTTTCTTTTGGTCATGTGGTTGACGTATCATAAAGAAATTTATTAGGCAGAAACACCTATCGGCAAATATAGTTCAGTTCAGATATCTATTAGAATCTTTGATGTACCGCAAATAGTCCGTGTGCCGGTATTGCTTGTATTGTCACATGACATGCATGTTAAAATCGCAAAATTTTATGTGGAAAGAGTTATAAAGTAATATTCTAAGCGATATTTAATCATTTAATTAAATAAATAAATGTTTTAACCATTTTTTAAAGAATTTATACATTTGGTTCGTAAAATTTGACTACATGCGCCCACGTACTATTTTGTTAAACGCCTGACCTTATTCACAGCCACTCAAGCGTTAAAAGTTGCACAGGTCCGGCCTTAAAATTTATTTGTATTTAAAACTTTATTATTCGGGATTTTTGGGTTTAGTTTTATTAAGTTAGAAATTCAGGATAGTTGATAGCAAGATAATATTTAATTTAAATATAAGATTTAAGTACGTTAAATGAGTTTAACCAAAAATTTTAATTTCATAAGTTTAGTTTTTAGCGCCATCAGTCCCTTATAACAAGTCAAGTCTCTTTGCTTTGCAATATGTCAAGTTGGAATATTGTATTGACTACTGACTACTGTTAACCCACTGCATGGCTTTCATTAAATAGTATTAAACAATTTTAACACTGCTTTTTCTGTTGTCAATATTTAGAAACGAAATAGAAAACCTTGGTATACTAAGGGTTTACGAGTATCTGGGAAAAATATGCGCTCCCTTTTTTACATTAGGAAATACGCTATGAACAATGCAACATTTTTAAATTATTATAACAGATACCGCAAGATTTACAGAAATTCAATCAGAATGGCTAAGTGGACCTACTTTCAAAGGAGGATAAATAATTCCTTCAACAGAGCAAAAGAGTCTTGGAAGATTTTAAATGAGCTTAGGGGCAAAAATAATGTCTTGGTTATTCCAAGTACCTTAGATTCCAATGTCTTCAATTCCTTCTACTGTGATATTGCTAGTAACCTTGCAGCCAATCTCTCACAAAAAATAGATCCCAGGAGCCATCTCAGCAATGTGGTAGTAGCCGAATCTTTCTTTTTTGCCCCCATAAGTGTAGAAGAGCTTAAACAGTTAATGGTTAATATTAAGAATAAGAGTTCATCAAGTTGGGATGAGCTTTCTCTTAAAATATTTTCTGTTTTACCTCTTGTTGTTTTGCAAGTCTTGGCCGAGTCAATTAACTTTTCATTTATGTCTGGAGTTTTCCCAGAGTGCTTAAAAAGAGCAATGATTGTTCCTCTTTACAAGGGTGGCGGCCGCGACTGTCCTTCTAACTTTAGACCTATAGCGTTATTGCCTACTTTAGCCAAGATAGTGGAACGGCTCGTTAAGGTGAGGATGGTTTCATTTTTAAATAGGTTTGGCCTATTGGGTCTTCAGCAGTTTGGCTTTCGTAAGTCTGTGAGCACAAATGATGCTATCTTTAGCTTTCTAGAGCACCTGTACAACCGACTGAATGTTGGTGAAGTTTCAGCAGTGGTATTCTGTGAGTTGTCCAAGGCATTTGACTGCGTGAGTCACAGAGTGCTGCTGATGAAACTGGAGCTGTATGGTTTGAGAGGAACTGCCCTTGAGTGGTTTCGTTCCTACTTATTAAATCGTGTCCAGGCTGTCAAATTTAATGGTGGTATCTCTAAGGAACTTAATATAAATGTGGGTGTTCCGCAAGGATCAGTACTTGGTCCTTTACTTTTTCTCATTTATGTGAACGATCTGCCACAACTGCAGGTAACTGGCAAATTTACATTGTTTGCCGATGATACCACCATCTTCTGGCACGACTCTGATGTTTCTCAAAGGGAGGCCAATATACGTGCAGATTTGTTAAAACTAAAAGACTGGTGTGATGCAAACAATTTTTGACATTTAATGTTTCCAAAACAAATATCCTTAATTTTAAATGTAATACAAATGATATATGTTTAAATAATGAAGCCATCACCATGCCACTGTTCAGTAAGTTTTTAGGTCTTTCCATAGACAAGTTCCTTAAATTTGAAGACCATATTGTGAATGTATGTAGAAAAGTCTCATCAGGCTGTTACGCCCTAAGGGTTATTGCCACCAGTCTTAATTTCTCCATCAGCAGATCTGCATACTTCGCGATTATCGAGTGGCACCTTCGATATAGAATTTGCTTTTAAGGTTCATGTTCAAATTCACTTTTTAGTTCAGTGTTTGTACTCCAGAAAAGGGCCATTGGATATCTATGTGGGGCCAAGCCTCGTGACTTATGTCGCCCGCTTTTTGTAAGTCATAATATTTTAACCCTGTGTTGTATTTTTATTTTGGAAACAGTTTGCTTATTACTGCAACTTACAATTTTTTAGAAAATATAAACAGGAACTCTCTTAGACTCTAGGAACTCTCTAAAACTCTTCTTAGGAAGCCACTATAATACGCGACAAAATTATATGTTAAGGCTACCCATTCCTCATTTTGAACTTGTCCGTAGCTCTATCATATATGGAGGTAGAAAGCTGTTTAATAAACTTTCACTAGAAATAAGACAACTTAAGTCTGAAAAAGGCCTACGTACAAGGACGAAAATATTTCTTGCTAGTAAAGCATAGTTTAGGTGAATTTTTTCATGATTAGCACTTATGTATTTTTCAAAGTTTTATATAATTTTATTTTATTTTAAATTAGTTTCTCGTTTTTATTCCTTTAATGTATAGTCTATTGGCTTTGTCTACAACTTCTATGTTTATATTGACAATAAATCATTTTTGAGTTTGATGAGAGAATAGGTGATACGAATTACTTAGGCCCATTTATTCTGTGGATTAAGGCATTAAATAGTTACTTTTTGACACAAAAGTGTGAAATGTTTTGGTTTGTCTTCAAATTTTATAGATTTCCTTTTTTTGGGAATTGAGATTTATTTTTACATGGTGGTGATTATTAATGGGGATTGTGGCTGCCATATTCAATGTCCTTTATTATATATTCTTCATAATGACTATTCTCCCATTCAGAATTAAATTTTAAATTTGTTTATTTAGGAAAACTTGCCGTTATTTAACTGTAATCCAGCCATCAAGCTAAAAAATAAAAGAGACCATCTAAGGTATTTTTAAGAGATCTCTAAGTAAATATAGAGAGGCCTCCCCGGGTATCTGCGGTTTCCAGTCCGGAGGTACCTCAAGAGACCTCGGAGCTTTCCGGGCTTATTCAGACGTACAAATACAATACGACATTCTCGAGGATTGTAGTTGAGCCCTTAAGTAAACAGAATCCAATATAAAGTTTTAAAATAGGACCGACCGATGCTCTCTGGGGGGATAAAATTATTAAAATCTCTTATATCATCCCTCAGCTAGACGTACGAACACTATTTAAGGTCCGTAATCTCGGTAATTAGCCGGTGTATTAACACCAGGAGATAACGACCGGTATTAAGCGTGTATAGAGGAGATTATATTAGTCAGGGCATTATGTAAATTTGCCTCCTTCGAATTAAATAGGAAGGCGCTACAAGCTAATCATGCCATGAGTTAGTTTCGGAAATTGAAAGGCTTATATATACCCGCCGAGGCTAATTGATTAGCCATTGTTATATATACGGAGCGCGTACGTTTAAAAGCCCTATGACTAAAAGGTCCAACAGGGCTTAAAGGCTGTATATTTTTTAGAGAAGATTGGATTATTTTATGTTATTAATATCCCATGTAGTGTTAAAACCCCTTTAATTCATAGGCGGTAATTCCCTCTTTTGGCAAAATTGAATTGTAAAGAAAAACACTAATCTGATGACTCCCAGCTACAGTCGCATGGGGTGGGCTGTTGGTTAGAAAAGAGGACAGCATGTAATTAAAACAACATATTGCCAATAAAGAAAGTATATCAAATTAATACTTTTATTTTCTGGGATTTAATCTTAATAACAAAGAATCAACTCCCAAGTTGCACGAAACTATTTAACCGGTGAATACTTCATTTTCTCTAGACAAACTCTGTTATGATCGCCACACTCTGTATGTAGTATGAGGTAAAAGAATGATAAGAACCTTGTTTAAAATACGATACTGTATATTGTCATTTATTTAATAGTTGAGGAAAAGGGCTGCACAATTATATAATTAAAAAAAAATAAATAGAGTATGCTGTTACAAAATAAATAAAATTAAACAAGGTAAAAAAAAATTATCAATAAAGAAAGTAAGTTAATTGTTATAGGTATGAGGTTAAGCATTGCTCTAAATGATTACAACAATATAAATAATAAAATGATAAGGTTTACAATATTTAAGACCGCAATTTAATGTATAAATGTAGACACTCAAAGCGCAATTCACTAAGAATGTATGTCGTTATAAGCCCCCAATGTCACATTTACCCATGACATGTAATAAATAATATGGAAGCAATATAAGTAGTAATGGAAGCAGTATAAAACTATATTAATATAATATTTATGCCAGATCAGACCCAATATTTCAGACATTTATCGTACATCCTATCGATAATTTTTGTAAAACGTTCCTAATATGCTTTTTATATGACGTTCTAGAAACATTTTTTTAAATTAATTTTGCACACGTATAAAAGGTTTAATTGTCATAAATAAAAAAATTAAAATGTTTGATATGAAAGGTTTTTTGTGTATAATTAAAATAAAAACAGAAAAAATCCAAGAGCGCGTAGAATATATACATATATATATATTTTGATATATAATGCAGCAAATATATAAGTTTTGAGAAACCAACAAAAACGATTTTTTTTTAAATTGCACAACCTTTTTATTATTTAAGTTATAACCCTGAAATTTACAACACAAAGTAAGAAGTTCCAACGCTAAACAAACATATATATAGAAATTGATTATTTTGAAAAACTTGCGAAACAGTGTTAGAAAAGTGTTAGAAGGACATAACAATTTTTTAAAATGTAAAATTTTTATACAAATCAAAATGGCATTCTTTGATGTTGGCTAACAAAGGAATATTATTTTGGTTTTGTTTTCTAGGTTGACAACCATTTTCAAAACTTACAAGAAGATTTAATTAATCGAAGAAGATCTTCAAAAGTGAGGACGTCTTTGGTTTTGTTCCATTTTTTATAGTTCAGGTGAAGTTACTTGGTCAAGCTCCAAACTTGAGTATGTAAAAAATACAATCAACATACTACATATACGCATTAAAATAAACTGCAAAATATATTACGATATTTAGTGATCGATTCCCATATATATTTGGGGTCGATTCGAGTCTTTCCACGGCACCCCGGTCTGTTCAACAATCAATATTTGTCAGATAAATATAGGCAAGTTCGGCGTGCATAACGTGAAACAGACGAAGATACGAGATTCTCCCGATGCTGCTGGGATTGAGTTGTGAATGGGCCGGGAATATTAGCCAGAGTCGCGCGGTCAAAAATAGGAAATGCAATTATTTTATACGTTTTATTATTGTTATTTTACATTTTTCTTCAAATAAACGAATATAAGTAAAATATTGACTTGCATGCGTTCTATTATTTATAAACATAATTTTTCACTAGATATTGTATATTATACGACGTGTTACAAATTCCTAGCTCACAATTGGGATTTCGGTAAATATAAGAGATACGAAGATGGTTAACCTTTCAGTGGTCGCGCGCGGACTCTCGCTCCGTTTTAAAATGTTTTTGGTTATTGACTAACAGTTACTGCGCACCTCCGGCTGCGGTTCTCAGTACCATACTCAGTACTAAAATAGCATCATTAGTGTACCGCTAAACTCGGGAGCGTTCTGTTGTAGTGCGTTAGGGAGATATTTATATTTGCGGAGTATCAGTCCACAGCGACAAGCGGCGTGTCGAAAATCGTTTTTAGTAAATAATTATTTTATTGCTCAAAGGTATTTAAATATTGCCTATTTTCGATCTATTTACTAATAGTTTTTTGTTTAATCTTTAGAAGGGCTTTGTATGAAAAGGAGCAAGACAGACTAGAAAAATTAATGCAGGAATGTTTGGAAAATGACTTTGAAGAAGAGTTGCCTCTGGATGAATCTGATGATGAAGAAGATCGCGTCCTCGAAACAGAGGTTTATGATCCTGATAGTGAACAGGATATTTCGGATACTGAAATTGAAGTAAATGAATACAATGAAGGTCCCTTTTTTATAGGCGAAGACAAGACCACAAAGTGGCGAAAGCATTGTCCTTCAAAAGGTGTCCGAACACCGGCCGAAAATTTGGTTACGCATTTGTCTGGTCCCAAAGGAGATTTAAAAAATCAAAAATCTCCAATAAAAATATGACAGCACTTTTTTTATGAAGAGGTAGTAAATATTATTGTCCAGTATACAAACCAGCATATTGAATCCGTCCGTGGCAATTATTCACGCGAAAGAGATGCTTAACCCACAGATTCTATTGAATTGCTTGCTTTGATAGGTCTCCTTTATTTAGGCGGATTGTTCAAAAGCAGTCATTTAAATGCTGAAGATTTGTGGAAAACCGATGGCACAGGTGTTGAAATTTTTAGGGTTACAATGTCCTTACAAAGATTTTGCTTTTTATTAAGACATTTACGTTTTGATGATATGAAGACACGTGAAACTCGTAGAGCCATAAACAAGTTGGCGCCAATAAGGGCTGTTTTTGATAACTTTGTGCAGAAATATAAATCTGGATTTACTCCATTTCACTATGTTACTGTGGATGAAAAACTAGAAGCGGTCGATGCAGTATTCTCCAATACATACCAAGCAAGCCGAATAAATATGGACTAAAAGTGTTCGCTATGTGTGACTCAAAGGTGTTTTATATTAATAATAATAATAAATAATAATAAAGCGCCTTTATTTAGCAAATACATAGTTTTACATAGTTTTGCCTTCGAAGGCGAAGATTAGCTAAAAGCTACTCTTAAACTCTTAACCTTCTTAAATTACACAAAAAAAAACAAAATAAACAAACATAAATCAGTAGAAAATAAAACAATATTCATTTAACAGAAATAAGAAAATCTTTTGATTTACCTAAATGATTCCTGTAGAAACAGGTTCTTGAAATGTTTTTTAAAAACATACAGGCCATTGCTAAAATCAGGCCTAAAGACGTTCACAAATTTGACTGCGTTGTAAGTGAATGATCGTTCAAAGAGAGCCATTGAGTGATGGGGCATAGTCAGAGTGTTTTGCCTAATAATTCGAGCATGTACATGATTTCTAGGTATAAGCTTCTCAAATAAATATATCGGAGCTTTGGACTTATAAAGGCGATATACTAGGGTGCAGTACAAAAACTTATATAGATAAGGTATTTTTAACCACCCCAAATCATACATGCCTTGGGACACATGATCAAACTTTCCTAGGTCAAAGATAAGTCTACAGCAGGTATTTTGCACACGTTGTAACGGATATTGTGTCTGCTGGTCCAAGGACGGAAAGAAAACTATCAGACAATATTGGATAATTGACATAACAAAAGTTTCGGCAAGTTTTTTCCTAGTCTTGAAGTTTAATATTGATTTATTAGCATAAAGCATACGCAAACGCAAATAGCTCTTTTGAAGAATAGTACTAACATGCTCTCTGAATCTAAGAGAGGCATCTAACGTGAGACCTAAAACTTTTATACTCTCAGAAAAAGTAATTAATGTATTATCTAATTTAGTTTTTATAGTTGAAGTTATAATTCTACGAGACTTTTTATTAGTAAATAGCAACATCTTCGTTTTATTAGGATTTATGATTAAGTTATGTTCCTTTGAGTATTTCGATATTAGGTCGAGTTCAGTGCTTATATTGTTGCCTATCTCTTCATATTCATCGGAATCAAAGTAGTGAATCAGCTGCGTGTCGTCAGCATATTGGTAAATTTCAGATGTACTGACAATATTAGGCAAGTCTGACGTGTAAATTAAAAATAAAAGTGGACCAAGTATTGACCCTTGCGGCACTCCTGATACCACATGCTTGGGATCCGAAAAGCTATCCTGCAGTCGTACCTTTTGAGTTCGATTCCAGAGATAATTTTTAAAAAAAGATAAGACAACGTCATTACACCCATAAAACTTTAGCTTAGCAACAATTAAATCGTGATCTATAACATCAAAGGCTTTTGAGTAATCAAGGGCTACCATAACAGCTGAAAGTTTCTTGTCAAGAGCTCGTATTATATAGTCGGTGATGTTTAAAAGGGCGCTTGCTGTGCTATGGCTGGCTCTAAATCAAGATTGTTGAGAGGAAATGATGTTATTATTATTGAAGTAATCAATAAGCTGTAAATAAACCACCCGTTCTAGAACCTTGGATATAACATTTAATAAGCTTATGGGGCGTAAGTCTTGCAAGCACTGAGGATTTAATATTTTAGGAAAAGGGAAAACAATTGATTCCCGCCAAGCTCTTGGAAAATAGCCTGTTAGCAAGCAACTATTTATAATATTGGTAATGTGACTTAAAATGTTCGGTAAGCACAGCTGTAGCATTTGTTTAGTGACATTGTCTGAGCCCGCAGAATTGGATTTAATATTTTGTATTGTTTTAAAAACAGTGTCTTGATCTACCAGAGAAAACTGAAAAATGTTATTTGTATATTTTTGATTGGTATAAAAGCTAATTCTGTCAAGATATTTATCAGACTTATTGAAAATGCTTATAAAGTAATTATTTATTAAATTGAGGTTATTTAAAATAGATGGTATATCATTATTGTCTGTTGCAGTTTTAATGTTAAAGTTGTACAAACCACGCCAAATTTTTTCACCAGATTTTTCACTTTGTAAGCTATTTAGATATGCAGCCTTTTCTCTTCTAATAGAGGCAAGTGCAAAATTTCTGCACTCCTTATAACGATTCCAATTTTGTGGACTTTTGTGTTGTTTGTACTTAGTTAATGCATTGTTTTTTTCTTTTATAATTAACTTGAGATTATCAGTTAGCCAAGGTGCAGCCTTTTTAATGATTCTAACATATTTATAAGGTGCATGAATGTTAAATAAAATATTAATATTTTGTTCTAAAAAGTGTACTTTTGCATTTATATCATTTAAATGAAAAATATGGTCTCAATTTATTTCAGTTAAATCCGTTTTAAATTCATCCAAGTCAAAACTTTTAAGATCGCGTATTTTAATAACTTTTTGTTTAACTTTTTTAATGAGAATATTTAATGTACAGAAAGGCATTTTATTGTGGTCACTTATATCCGAATCAACAGTACCGCTCTTATGACATATAGATTTTTTATTAATAAATATTGGATCCAGACATGTAGCAGATATGTTGGTGATCCGTGTAGGTTCATTAATTGATTGATCGTATCCATAGGAATTTATGGTAGAATATAGCAAATTTGGCTTTAGCATATCAATATTCAAATCGCCAAATATAACAGAGTAGTCATAATCCGCCAAAATATGGGATATAATTTCTTCGAGAAAGTTTATTATCTCTGATACTTTGGATCTTGGAGGTTTATATATTAAAATAAGAGCAATCTTATATAAGCCAAATTTAACATTTAAAAACAAATATTCAAAGCTCACATTGTTAGCATTGATTTCCACAGTTTCACATGAAAGAAATGATCTGATGTAAATTCCTACACTACCTCCCACTCTACCTAATCTATCTTTTCGAAAAAATGAGTAGCCTGGCATGTCAATAGCATCAGTGGTTATTGCATTATTCAGCCATGTTTCACACACTCCAATAACATCATAATTCTCTTTCACCAGCTGAGTAAATTCTACAAAACTTGGCAAAAGAGATCTTACATTAATGTTGGCAATGCTTAAAAAATCTTCATTTTTTCTTCTAGCCATTATAATTTGGACGACAAAGAAAGAAAAAAAAAACAAAAAAAAAATAACACTTATATAAATATGCGGTAGAAATTACTCGTAGTTTATCCTTGACCTAAGCTTGGTAAGATGATATAGATAAGTCGGGCAATCCCGATCAAAAGAAAAATGATCAGTTGGAATTACCTTATTCCTGTTTTGCGCATTGGCCCTAATACAATTTATGCATTTTTTGTCATTTGAAGTACATTCTCTAAATTTGTGATCTTTACATTTAGGACAACTGTCTTTTTTCTCCTTGCAGTCTTTACCTGGATGGCCGTAAGCACAACATCTATAGAACTTGGTGATGCGCAGATAATCCTCCACTCTTGATTTCCTCCATCCAACGAAAATTGACTCCTTTTGCAGCAGCAGTCTGCGGGCACCTGGAGAGACTTCGACTACTAGGTTGCTTATATTATTGCGTTGTTTTAGTTTAGTAACATATTTTATTTCTTTAAGAATATGATCTAGATCATTCAATGATGAAATATTTTTAATAATATCATCCGGAGAATCCAATCCCTCCAACCGTACATCTCTTATAAGCAACCTAGGATTGAATTTCTGGGCTTTTTCGATATTGTATTTCTTGCTCATGGTTTCACTAAGAGAGTTTTTTAAAACTTCTAAAGATTTATCATCTTGACAATGAAAAGCAATACCTCCACGTATTTTCTTTGTGTTGTTGATGCATGCTTTAATTTGCCCTGGATTCATTGACTGCGCTATTCCATTTAAAACATTTTTTTGTTGTTCTTCATTGTTACCTTTAACAATTAGGATAGATGATTTTGATTTAAGAGCATCACTATATGTATTTACTGAATGGCTTTTGATCAGACTATTTCCGTTAGAGGGCAGATCAATTCTTGATTTGTTAAATTTGTGAGAATCAAGAATTGATTTCTGGAGCTTGATGGTATACTCCGAATTTTCGAGGAGCTTTTTTGTCAACTCAAGTTCCCGTTGCAGACAATCTACTTCTTTTTTCACTATAGCAAGCTCATTAAAATTATTAATAGCTGTTGGTTCACGGCTCTTTCATTGCAATCTTCGCACAGCCAATGTAAACTCGACAGGTCTCCAATACTTTTGAGCAATGAATTTTGTAAGACTATAGCAGGCAGCATGGTATTTTCGCAAGCACCCACCACATTTGACGGCTTTGTTATTGACAATAAAATTGTCTTTGCATTTGCCACAGGTTTCGACAGTGATATCACTTGTCATACTTAAATCACAATCTACAGCACAACAAGAAGCATCCTGTATATTGTGCAAAGGACGGACCCGCACAATTTGGCAACCTTGATTACTCTGACCTACTTGGCTGTTGATGTCTTTTTGCAGCCTGTGACGCCGAGTGGCAGTTTAGGTTAGTTTTGGCGGAAAAATTACTTACACGTATTTTCTATGTTTCCGGCTGTAATTCACACATTTATCACAGTTGGATTTTTTTTTTTTTTTTTTTTTTATGGTAAAAACAAGCACAAGAGGAAAGTCCTATGTCACTCTTGGAGTGGTGCTTGCGCGAAGATATTTGTGGGCATTTATCTTGAATCGCTGCAGGTTGTATGCGTCGGGAAATATGTGAGGTGGAAGCCCGTTCCACAAAGAAGATGTTCTCCAGATGAATGAGTCCCGATACAGCGACGTCCTTGGGGTGAGTAGGTGAACTCGATGTTGATGAGCCGCAACTGCTAGACGCGTCCTTCTTGCCGGAACAGCCCTGGGTGGGATCAGGCCTGCCAGCTCAGAGGAGCACTTACCGTGGTAATAACGGTAGAATAAACAGAGATCAGCCACCTTTCTCCTGTGCTCCAGACTATCCAGATTATTTGTCAGTTCTGGTTTGTCGATAAGACGAATAGCTCTCTTCTGTATAGAATCTAGCAACTTTAAACTATGCTTGGGTGCAGAGCTCCAGACATGCGAGCAATACTCGAGGGAAGGGCGTATTTGAGCCTTATAAAGAGTCAGCAGCTGTTCTGGTGTATACAGTTTTTTCGTTTTGACAAGCACTCCGAGTTTTTTGGAAGCTGCCCTGGCGATCTCGGCAACGTAGTCATGCCAGGACACACTGTTGGTGACTTCGAGTCCTAGAAGATGTAAAGATGATTTCGTTGGCAATGCTTTCCCTGCCACAACCAGCTCCGGACCACCAAGGTTAGTCTTCATCGTAAATACTGCAGCCTGCGTTTTTTTAGCGTTAAAATTGACCAGATTGCTATCGCCCCACTCCAAGATTGCTCTAATATCGTTGTTGGTTGAAGCTACTTGTTGCTGCCTGAGATTCTGAGAAGTTGCGGCTGTCGTTGGTTTGGCGGACTTAAATGTGGAAATAAGTGTGCTATCGTCCGCAAAGCTGTAGATTGGATTGACAGTGGTTCCTAGCAAATCGTTGATATATATCAAGAAAAGGGTGGGGGATAGAATGCATCCTTGAGGGACTCCAGCGTTAATGTTAAATTTGTCGGAGAGGTGTCCATCGACGGCTACTTGGATTGTTCGTTGTTCAAGAAAACTTTTGATCCAATTCAATAATGAGTTTTGTATGCCGATTGAGGAGAGCTTGGTTAGTAGTCCCTCATGCCACACTCTGTCAAATGCCTTGGAAATGTCAAGAGCGACTGAGCGAGACTCGCCGTGCTTCTCCATGGCCTCCGTCCACAAGTGTGTGGCGTAAGCCAGAAGATCGCCGGTGGATCTAAGCTTTCGGAAGCCGTATTGATGATCGCTGATTAGTCCAGATGATTCCAGATATCTTAACAGTTGTTGGTTGACTGCTTTCTCCATATTCTTCGATATTACTGGAACTAGTGCAATCGGGCGGTAATTGGACGGCATCGTCTTCTTTCCCTTTTTGGGTACAGCTTGCACTTGAGCAGTTTTCCAGCTTGTTGAAAATGAGCCCTGCTTATACGATGCCGTGAACAGTCTACATAAGGGAGGAGTCAATTCGTCTGCACAACGTTTGAGTACTGGGGCTGGAATTCCATCGGGTCCAGAAGCTTTGTTGGTGTCTACGCTTTTAAGAATTTTATTTATAATTCGTTGGGGAAACGAAATTTCTCTCATTGATGAATTCACCCTTGGCAGATATGGCGGTGTTTTGCCTTGCGAGTGCAGAGTAGAATTGGACGCGAAGAGTTTACCCAGTAAGTTGGCTTTTTCCCTTGCTGTTACCGCGATAGAACCATCATCTGCTTTATTCTGTTAGGGGTGGCAAGGCCGACTTAGCAAATCCTTGACTAACGGCTTTCGATACCGACCAGAAAGTTCTTGTTCCATTTGGGCAGTTTAGCAGTTTGTTTTTGATCCTGTTGTTGTGACTCTCTTTGCATTCATCAATAATTCGCTTGCAGCTATTTCTGAAGGTTAAAAAGTTCCTCCAATTTTCGGTAGAAGGATGTTGACGCCATTTGCGATATGCTACGTTTTTAGTCTTTACTGCCTTTTTGCATTTCAGGTTGAACCATTGCTTGTTGTTTGATCTGCATTTCGTAGAAAAAGGGATATAAGCTTCCATTCCTGCCAAGATCATCTCTGTAATTTGGTTTGCACATTCTGAGATGTTATTGGTTCTAAAGCAGACTTCTTTCCAAGTGCCATACCTTCCGCGGCATCGGAGGATCCTGCGTTTTAACATCCAACTGGCAAGAGACTGTTATCAATTTGTGGTCCGATGTTCCTAGGGGGGCCTGTACTGATACAGTGTACGAGTCAGGGTCTGAAGCCAAGACCAGATCTAGGAGACTCGCGAACTCGCCGTCTCGGTCGGGGATTCTGGTAGGTTTCTCCACAAGCTGCGTAAGCCCGTATATGGTGGCAAATAGCTCAGCTTCTCGTCCTTCATCGTCGTTCTTGTTGCAGAAGCGCAGCCAGTTGATATTGTAAACGTTAAAATCACCGATGACGATGATTTCTGCGCTTGGGTAGTCAATTTGCAGTTGGTTAATGCAATCAACCAGGTTCAAAAAGAGCCGTCTATATTGGGTGTCGCTTGGTGGTCTGTAGATACAACAGATAAATTTCGTGGCTCCACTGGCTATTATTTTGAACCACATAACGTCGAAGTCCACAGGTTCAAGCGTTTCCTCCCGCTGGCAACTCAAATCGCTCTTGACAAATACTGCCAATCCAAAGTTTAGTCGACATCGGGTGTGTAGATCGTATCCAGGATAAATGAGGTGAACATTTGTTGTTGGAGGTTTCACCTTTGTTTCTGCTAATGCCAGAATGTGAGGCTTATTTGATTGCAGGTGTTGGTGTACTGCATTAATATTGGTGTTTATGCCTCTGATGTTGCAGAATTTGATTTTTAGGCTTTTGAATCCGCCTGATGAACCCCCCCGACCAGCCTCCGCCCGGAGATCCGACTGGAAGGCTAGTTTACCTCCGGAAAGTTTTGGTCGTGAGGGCGCCATCATGCATTAATTTTACTACTCCATTTCCCCTTTGGAAACCGGACACATCGACATGGCGGCGAAACGTGAGTTCCATGGAACCACTTCACGCCGCCTAATTCCTATGTGGTGGTATTGAACCGGGCGATGCAAGTAGACAACATCTACCACCAAAAAGGTTGCTCTTTTACTCGCCTTTTACGACAGGCAGAGCATACCGGAGGGCTATTCTACCCCGGCCCTCCGCGGGGAAGATATAATACCTTAAATGCTGATTAGCCTTTTGAACCAGAATACTAGTTTACTTTCACTTCACAATTAATATAAATTCAGGAAAATCATTAGACAACAAAACAATACGATGTTACTGTTGGCGACGTTGCCAATGATATATACTTTTATACATGTAGTATGGAAGTTTATGTGGGTAAACAACCTGAAGGCCCTTTTCAAGCTAGCAACTCTCCAGATGCTGTTGTACAAAGATGTAGTAATTAGGTATTCCCTGTCGTTGGTGTTTTCTTCATCGAGAATTTATTCTCAGTTTTCAATATCTATTGGTACGTCATTTCTGTGAAAAGTGCAGACTGAACTTGTGTAGGACCTAATATTAAAGAAAAAATTAAAATAGGTTGGTGCAATTTAGCACTACAAAACTTATCCGGCGTAATTTCATTGATAATGTGTACATCAAGTTTATCGAATTTCTCAAAAAAGGTCTCTACACATTTTGCATTAATTGTATAACCACAACTCCTATATTCCCACTGATCTAATTTGAGATATAACTTTCCCTCATTGTAATAATTTAAGATATATGATTGAATTATGAAATTCATATATTTTCTTTAATTTTAAAAGAAGTAACCTTTGAATTTTTTGTTATCTTTCAAAACAGTTTGCCAAGCTATTAATCAACCTTGAAATTATACAAAAAAGTATTGAAAGTATTGTCGACTTAAGAAGAAGTTTTGAAGGAAGTATTAGCGAGAAATTTAAAAGCTTAGTATATTTTGTTCATATTTTGAATTTAATTTAATTTTACTTTAATTATCTTAATAACGGTATTGGATATAACTACCGAAATGTTGGTTCAAATTAGGTAATTTAGGTAATTTTTTAAAAAGTAGATCGTCTCGTTGTTTTTATCGTTTCTTAATTTTAATATTCATAAAAAAGTTAGGATATTGAAAAGAAGAATCGAGTTTAGAGATTAATAGCTTAAACCTCAGCTCCTAGGTATTTAAAAAAATATATTATACCTCAAGTAAATTATTGTATTTAAAACTTATTAAACTTAAACTAAATTAAGTATATCAAACGGTATCATTATAGATTTGAATTCATATTTCTTTTAAATACATGAATAATTTTATTGTCTTCTTCATTTCAATTTTTGAGCATATGAAAGAGTAATTTCTAAATTGATTTTTCCTATAAGTTACGTAGTATCCAATAAAATAAGTAACTCACTAATAATAGGGTTTTGAAGGAGGTTTAAGGTTAACAAAAATCATTATTTGTTAATTTTCTGGCACTAAAACTACTAAAAATTTAATTCTATTGCTCTTCCTCATCAAAATAAAACCATAGTAAAAAAATAAACAATTTACTTTTCCAACAAGAGTGACGAGCAGTGACAACAGCTTCAACTCAACCCTGCTGCCAAGCATCGTCGATGAAAATGCCTTATACAGGTGTAAAATATGGTACCTGATCAACAGGAATCCTTATTCCTGTGGCATCAGTGTATTTGTGTATTTATGTAAATCAATCCCAAAAATATACACATCAATAGCTAGCTGATTCCTCGCACATCCCATTAAACCAATATCTCAAAGAAATCAAACGTGTTATGTCAAAACATCCCAATATAAAATACAGTAAACAGTCATAATAAAATCTGCTGCTGAGCATCACAGTCAAATGTAAAATGTTTGAAAGTTTTCTCCCATTATGTTAGCTCTGTATAGAGTTCCTGAACATGAGATTTCCCTTTTAGAGAGCAAGCAGGATAACGCGATCAATGGACAACAGATATACTGTAAGAAAATACAAAAACGGGGCACAACAGAATGGTCTCAAACTGATACATACAGCACCGAAAGCAAAAAGTTCACGTCACAGAGTGTAACGCCAGGTAGAAGGAACCTGTAAAGTGTATGTTTCGAAAGTGCATAGTCTCGGGATTAAATTATACATTGCCACTAGAATAGCCTATTAAAGAAAACTTATTTATAAGATACTGTATTCATTATAATTAATAAATATATATTTTTTGTGGCCTCAACTTATCAAATCCTTAAAACAGAATTGACTTGTTCCACCTTTTTAGGAGAAAACTCCCTCCCAAATTACTAAATAGAAACGTTTTTGCCCGGGCAATAAAACTGCACTTAACGGCTGACAAAAATTTGCATATTTTTTTAATTAACTAACGGCTTTTGCCTAAGTGAATTTATAAATCACCTTGAATTCCAAATTAATGTTTATAGGTCCAAAAGTGCGTAGGAAATGGGGAAAACGTGGAGCGAGGATGACGGTACTTTTGTTTCGAGTTAGCCGAGCGTTCAGGAATTTACAGCCCACATTAACCCGAGTAAAATGTTTGAAAGAACTTGTAACGGTTGCCGGTCTGGTCTTCTGCGTTACGTCGGAGATGCCAGGAATTAACATAATTAAAATCTGTTATCCCCCGGGAGTAATATTGTAAAATGGATTAAACCGCGGCAGGTGGAACTTTTTGAATTAACCTAATTATTAAGTGCTCGGATATGGACGGTTTTCTTGGTTTTATTGAATGGCGTCCACCCCTCCATCTGGATGGATTTATTTATTATGTCATTGGGGCTTCTTTTGCTTGCCTAAGTAAAATCCCTTAACAGATGCATTTATTTGACAGTCAAGGATTATTCTCCCAGTATCCCTAATTTAAGTAAGCTTTCTTTTTTTAACTGAATTTTATTTCAAATGTTACTTTTCTTGCCTGAATTGTCGGATTATTATGATTGTCTTTAATATATTAAACTCAAATTTTTTAATTTAATTCTTTTTAACCGGTTAATTTTTATGACGAAAATTTGAATTGTTTATTTTAAAATAAGTTTTTCTAAGCCATTTGATTTCATTAATTAAACTTTGGATTTAAGTTTATTTTACTTTATAGTCTTCAACATATAAGTGCCGATTTGGTAATTGACCAGAAGAATACATTTAATGGTGTTAATTGAAAAAAAAATTATAACTAATTAATTACTTAAACTTGCTTCCATGTATTTTAATATTAAAAGAAAATTAACATCATTTTATTTTAATTTTAAATAAAATAATAAATTTGAAGTTTTTTAAATTTTAATTTATTAATTAATTAAAGATTTACTAATAATTATTTAGTAAAATTAAAAAGTAATATGTTTTTTTGCTTTTTAATGAATTTAATTTTTTTGATGAAAATATATATGTATGTTAAATTTTTTTATTTTATACATCTTATTTTTTACTTTCATATTAATTAGAATTTAACTTTTAAAATAAAGAACTAAACATTAAAAGTAAAAATTAATTAAATATTTAAAATTCAATGCCAAAAAAGCAAAAAAATCGATAAATAAACAGTAAAATTAAGATAAGTTTTAAAATGACAAATATGATTAATCTAATTGCTTGAAATTATTTAAGTAAAGTAATTTCATCTACTTATGGGTTTTGGTTGAGCCTATAGCGGCAAAACCCATAAAGTAAATAGCGAAGTCCCTCAATCTCCGGTCTTGCGCCCAGGCGTCTTTTGGTCTACTACTTAAGCAGTTCCGCGACGCATCTGGGGGGTCTTTCCAGCTCCTGCGTCTGTCAAAGGTGAACCGTGCTGTCCGTTGTGACGGAGAGAGCTTAATGGTGTAGTGAAATAAATCTACTATCATCTCTCTCCGCCAGCACATTTTTATCTAAATTAATACTAAAAACTAAAATTCATTAGTGTTTCTTCATTTTTAACCAAATATTTTTTGAAGCAGGATGGTTTTTAGTGGTTTGATGCCTCTCGAAACTTCGGCTCCTTGAAAATAAGTTTATAAACCGCCAGTCATGACCCAGTAGTGATGACGATTTCGCCCTGAAGCCTAAAAGCAGATAATTTCGCCGCCCTTAGCCCCGCCAATCCACATCATGCCTTAAGCCCTATGTGGTGAAAAATAGCCCATCGCGGGCTCTCGCCCCCGAAAGAAGAACACCATGGGACTTGACCCGTAAGCTTAGTAGTCTTTTTCTTTTGCTGTTTAATTGATTTTAACCATATCCTTTTGATTTCTTTGTATGATTTAACATGAATTTATTAAGACAAGAACAACTCCCTAGGTCTAATAGGTTACAGAAACCCTGTTAAATTTAAATGATGAAACAAAAAGAACCTATCAGGCCGGCTTCGTGGGTTCTCTGTATGGTCAGTTGTCTCAGTCACAGTCAATGAGTTAAAGTTGTAAGGCAAACAAAATCTACATGGTAAGTAAATACAAGTAAATATACATGATAGCCTTAAAAATGTAAACAAAAATAAATTCAGTATCGGTTTAGCAGTCGTACAGAGTAGACGTCTATACTCGTAGGAGGCGCCGGTGCTCAGTTTTGTTTTGTTTTGTTTTGATTTAATTTAAATTGTTTTGATCTAGTGTTGCGTGTTTACATTAACGTGCTATATTTTCGCGGTACAAGTGTTTCCAAAAAAACTAATTAAGTTCCTGCGTCAGTAAATGTTTTTGTTTTATAATCAGTTCCTGTTTTGACTAAATTTAAATTATCAGGCTACCATTGACCTTAACTTGAAATAATTGAACATTAACCGTAGGACGTGCAATTGTGTGTTTTGTTGTACGTTTGTTTCCTGTTTTGGGTTTAAGTTCAAGTTACTGTTTACTTGCAGTTCCTGTTTTAATATTTATTTCAATTTAATAACATTGCCTTATAATCTAAAATGAACCGCAGTTTCAAATGTTGTCAGAAGAGGGATTTTCCAAATTATTGCTGCATCTCTTGTATTTCAATATTCCACCCAAGTTGTCTGGAAAGAAATTCTGATGCCATAAAACTGGGAGGCTATAGGATTTTATGCTCACAAAGATGTGAAGATGATTTTAATGAAAGAGATCAGGAAGGAAAAATTAATGAGTAAAAGATTTATGATTTGTTGACAGAATTGAAAGAGAAGGATAGATATATAGAGAGAATGAGAAGAAACAGCATGGTTTTTGAAGTGTCGGAGGCCGAAAAGAAGTTTTCCTCATCCCTGGAAAATCTGCATAAACGGAATGAAGAGCTTAAAGTTGAATTGGAAAACTTAAAAATTAAAGAAGGTGAATTGTTGGCATTACTGGAAGTGAGCGAAAGGGCAAGTATTAAGTTCAATTCACAAATAAGCGAGCTAAATATCCTAAATAAAAATTTAATAGTAACGATAAAAACATTAGAAAATGAGTCTTCAACCTATAAGACTGAAATAAACTTGCTACAAAAAGACGTAAACGACTTAACTAATTTAAATAAGAAGATGTTAGACTCCGTAAAGGTGTTGGAGGTTGAAAAAGATACCTGTTATTCCAACATTTGTGCATTGAAGGAACAGTTACAGATATCCAAATCTGTTGTTATTAATTCTCCAACACAGCTACCAACTAGGCCAAATACACCTGACGATAGTCGACCTCGGCTTCTCTTTGTTGGTGTAATTGTAGCAGAGTGTTCCTAAAACATTTACGTTTAAAGTTTGAAGCTTACTACAAGGTCCAGTGTTTCCTGAAGCCGGGCAGTTCAAGCAGTGAGGTGATTAGGACAGCATCAAATTTAGTTAAGGACTTTACAAAAGAAGATTTTTTAATAGTAATGTTAAATGGAATTTGTTCTTCATCTGATGTTTTAAAAAATTTAATTCAAAATCATGTTGATACAAACACTTTAGTGATGACAAGCCCTTATACTTATTTAAACCATAATGTTTTCTATAATAGTAATAAGGCCCTTTATCGTACTTTTCATGAGAATGATATTAATCTGTGTGGGATTTTGGAGTCTAATCACGCCAGTAACTTTGGTTCAGACTTGGCATCATTATTACATGAACATATTTTCAAATATTTTAAAATTAATATTTCATCGAATAAATTGTCTTTGAATCATCAAATTAATGAGTCTGAACTAGTTACTGATCGTGAATTGGATTCTTCTTTTTTATAGACATGTCCACGAAAGTTGAATCTCATTCATGTTCATATTCTACTAGTAAAATTGAAATTAGCTCTTCGAAAAATTTAAGTATCTTTATTCTTAATATACAATCCCTAAGAAACAAGATGGATGAGCTTCATCTTTTGCTGGACACATGTAATTTTCCTGATATTGTACTTCTGACTGAGTACTGGTTGAGGCCTAGTGAATGTTTTTTAATATCTGATTATCTTCCTATATCAAATTTTTGTCGTCAACAATCTATACATGGAGGAACCATGATCTTGGCTAGGCAAACAATAGAAACGATTTTTTGTAATATTGATAAGTATGATAATCTTCTGTTAGAGAATGTTTTTGAATTCTCTCTTTCTTTTTGTAAGCGTTTTAATTTATACATTCTTTGTGTTTATAGGCCACCTACAGGAGATATTGCTATGTTTCTGGACAAACTTGATTCTATTTTATCCCAGTTGTCCCTACACTCTAAGGTTATATTGGCTGGTGACTTTAATATCAACTACACTGATGAAACCTTGCCACGTACTTCTCTTTTAAGTATTTTAAATTCTTACGACTTGAAAATGCACGTTCTTTCTTCCACACGAATAACTTCTTCATCTGCAACTACAATTGACTATTTCTGTATAAATTTTGATGACGTTTTATGCACAGTACTCCCATCTGGTATTTCCGACCATGAAGCTATTCTTGCTAAAATTCCATATAATACTGTATCATCTTCATCTCATTATATGGGAAGAATTTTCAGCAGGAGAAATTTCAATGCTTTTTCTGCTGCTACAGCTTCGGTAAATTGGAATGCACTTGAAACGGCTTCTGACCCACTTACTTTATTTTTTCAAGTTCTGTGTGATAAGATCAATCAGTGCTTTCCTAAAATGAGGCTTAAAACTAAGAAACGAAAACCATGGGTTATAAGAGGCCTTAAAATTTCTGATAAAAACCTCCGTTTTTTGACTAAATTGTGCAAATATACCACAAATGAAAATATCCTTGTATACCATCAGAAATACCGTAGTCTGTACAGAAAGACAATTAAAGCAGCAAAATCTAATTATTATAGGGATCGCTTAAATATGTCATCAAATAGGCAAAGAGGGTGTTGGTCGATTATTAATGATTTTAGACATTGTCATAGAAAAGTATCTGAACCGGAGTTAAGACCTGACATTTTAAACGACTATTATTGTGATACACCTAATATCTTGCTCAAGGGCAGTCGTAGTAACATTGATCCCTTACACTTCACATCTTCAACAAGTGTCGGTTGAGCATTCATTTTTCTTTCATCCTGTCGATCTTACTGAAGTAAAAAATGAAATCAAACTCCTAAAAAACCATAAATCATCTGGAGCTGATGGGATATCTTCGAGGTTGTTACTCTTTTTGCCTGATTTAGCCTTAAATGCTTTAGTTTCTGCCATAAACAATTCTTTACAGATTGGCATTTTTCCTTCATGTTTAAAAGAGGCAGTGGTTATCCCTCTTCATAAGGGTGGAGATTTGGATCAGCCTTGTAATTTCCGTCCCATTTCTATTTTGTCTACCCTCTCTAAGATAGTTGAAAAACTTGCAAAAAGCAGAATTTTGTCCTTTTTACATCATAATGGCATTTTGTCTGCAAATCAGTTTGGATTTCAAGCCGGTAAAGGGACTCATGATGCTGTTTTTAGCTTTTTGGAGAGCGTCTATGTGTCCTTGAATTCTGGAGAGTCATCGGCGGCAGTGTTTTGTGATCTATCCAAGGCATTTGACTGTGTGGATCATGGAATACTGTTATCTAAGCTCGATAAATATGGTATTAGAGGCGTAGCGTTGCGATGGCTTGAGTCCTATCTATCAAATCGTACTCAGAAGGTTACAATGTCTGGGCGTTTGTCTGCTTCTAGACCCCTAAAATGCGGTATTCCCCAGGGTTCAGTGTTGGGACCACTGTTATTTTTACTGTATGTGGATGACTTGAGTTCATTGAAACTGCAGGGCAAGGTGGTTCAGTTTGCTGATGATACCACCATACTATGGAGCCATAAAAATTCTGATTATATTAAGACTTGTATCCTTGAAGACCTTCAGATTTTATCAGGGTGGTGTGCTTCCAACAGGCTCGTGTTTAATGTAAGAAAGACGTCTATTATGGGGTTTAAGTGCGATGTTCAGGGTCTGATGCTTGACGAAAATTCCCTCTTGCAGAATAAAGAGTGCTGCAAGTTCCTAGGAATTACCATTGATGGTCGCCTTCGGTTTGAAGATCATATTTTACATTTAGCTGGGAAATTATCTTCTGGATGTTTCGCAGTAAGAATGGCAAAACAAGAGCTGGGAGGGGTGGTTGCACGTTCAGTGTACTTTTCACTTATTGAATCTCATATTCGGTATGGCTTGCCTTTTTGAGGTTTAACCAATAAGGGGCTACTTAACATTATCTTTGTTATTCAAAAAAAAGCAGTTAGATACCTGTGTTCTGCTAAGTTAAGAGATTCTTGCAAACCCCTCTTCATTTCTGAAAAAATCCTAACTCTTTTTTCACTCTATATCTTAGAAACAGCTGCTCTTATTCACAAAATTTCCAAACTACCCTCTGACACTGGCTATTTGACTTGTCGTGTAAATGATGTTCCCCTACCTATTCCTACGTCTTCCCTTACCAAAAACTCATTAATTTACATAAGTAAAAAAATTTACAATCATGTTCCTCTGTGTGTTAGACATATATCGGATGTTAAGAAATTTAAAAGAGAATTAAAGTCGCTTTTATTGGCTAAGGCATATTATAACCTGGATGACTTTTTTAATGATAGGTTTTAACCTTGGACATGTTGGAAAGTTTTCTTTTTTTCCTTTTTTCTTCTCTAGTTTTGTCAACAAGTTTACCTTTATTTAGTAATTGATTGTTTTATTTAGTTATCTTTAATTTAAGTATGTTCAAAAAGTTTTGTCTTCTTGTGTTTAATTTTGTTCATTGTTTTGTCAATTTTTGAAATTGTATTTGTGTTTTGTTTTTTTAGCTTGTAGGATGCTTGTACACAAGATTATTCTTACGTAATATAGCACATTTTCTTTCTTTCTTTCTTTCTTTCTAAAAGATATATATATATATATATCTATATATATATATATATATATATATATATATATATATATATATAGATATATATAAGTTTATACTCAGAGTACCTGAATTCGTCAGTGATCACTTCGGAAGCATTTAGTTCAGTCACTTCACACCATTCCTTCTACGGACGTTAATTCACAGGATCCAGTTAACCCAATAACGTGTTCTTATTATTCCCCATCAAGGAACTATTCCTTTCCTCCCCAATCTAATTCCACCTTGAAGCGGAATGTACCCGTGTTTACTTCTGCTAATGCTAATGATGTCACGAATCCGTTAGGTTCCGATGAGCTGGCGAAGAGTTTTTCAACAATTTTAAAATGGCAGTTACAATTTGATGGTTCTGGTAGTGTTACCAATTTTATTGAGCATGTAGAGGAGTTGGGTTTTGCTTGTGGAATATCTTGGAATCAGCTGCTGCATTGCGCAGTAATTTTATTTTCGGACACAGCCTTGTCTTGGTATAAGTCTATACGCAGTGATATTAGGTCATGGGAAGAATTGAAATGTAAACTTAGGTCTGCCTATTTATCGTCAGAATATGAGGAGGATATATGGTGTGATATAAGGAATAGAACACAAGGTCCAGTGGAGAAGTCGGTAATCTTTATTGCACAATTGCGAACCTTGTTTCGAAAGTTACGTGAACCTCCATCCGAGGAAATGCAACTTCGCATTATATGCCGAAATTTGCTCCCCTCATTGCAAAATCAACTTGCACTTCACAATTTCACCAACATCACAGAGCTGGAACTTGCAGCACAAGAGATTGAGAACATCCAATTGCGAACTCAACGCATGCAACCTCCTTCAGTAAACCCTAATAATGTCGCCGAGCCTGAGTTGATGTATCAGCGAACAAGAAACCCTCGTGTACATACAATGAATTCTTCACCGCACCTTCAGAATTCTTGTGGTCCGGTGGTTTGTTGAAATTGTCGTAGTACTGACCATTTGAGTAGTACTTGTCCACAACCCTTTCGTCGACACGTGTTTCCGTTGCGGTCGGGAAACTGTGTCTACCCGTTCATGTCCAAATTGTAGTAGGTCGGGAAACCCAAGGGCGAACTGTTAGTTAGTCGAGAGATCAGTTCGATTAGGGTCTCGACTAGTAACCACAGCTACCCTATTCTAGATTACGCCTTCGCACAGTGCAATGATGATGTTCGTCCTCATCTCGATATTTGGTATCGAGATGAGGTATGAAAGTTATTGGATTCTGGAGCAAATGTTACTGCTATTGGTTTAAGCATATCGAATATATTACAACGTTCAGACATACAATTGTTATCATCACCTTTTTCTCAGTACAATTTTGGAAATCATAGTTCTAGTAAAGTGATTGGCGCAATTAACTTACCTATTGTTTTGTATGATAAGGTAGCGGTTTGCAGCGTTTTGGTAGTGGAGAAATTGAGTTGTTCTTTGATATTGGGTACCGATTTTTGGAAAACTATTGGTGTCGTTCCTGATTTGCAAAATGGTTGTTGGTATTTTGGTGTGCCGTCTTAGGAAATCTGTATCACTAAAGCCATTATTCCTCAGGAAACTTTAACCCCAGAACAGCGATTCGCCTTGGATAAATTGACTTCAAAATACTTTTCTTTAATGGGTGGTAAGCTTGGTCGAACAGATTTAGTAAAGCATCAGATTAATACTGGTAATGCCCAACCCATTGGTTTGCGCCCTTATAGATACTCACCCGCCACTCTAAAGATTATCGATGAGGAGGATGATAACATGCTGCAACTCGACATTATCGAGCCATCACAATCTGCCTGGTCTTTCCCTACCTGAGTAGTACCAAAAGGTAATGGTAAATGGAGATTTTGCGTGGACTATCGAAAACTAAATTCTGTTTCGGCTAAGAATGATTATCCGATCCCTTTTATTGATAGCATTTTGGACAAATTAGGAAATGCAAAGTATCTTACTTCGTTAGATGTTAACTCTGCGTATTGGCAAATCGAGGTTGATGAACAGTCACGTGATAAAACTAATTTTTCTGTCCCTGGTCGGGGACTTTATCGATTTAAGAGAATGCCATTTGGGTTGACGAATGCCCCTGCAACTTTGCAGCGATTGGTAGATACCTTATTGGGAGCTGATTTGGAGCCACATGCCTTTGTTTATTTAGATGACGTAATTTGTATTTCTCAGACTTTTCAGCAACATTTAAAGGTTTTGGAAAAGATTTTCCAGAGATTTCATAGAGCCGGTATAACTCTCTCTCAGGATAAGTGTAAATTTTGTCGATCCGAACTTAAGTATTTAGGATATATTGTCGATAAAGATGTATCTAGATGTATATGGACTTTATGTCGACCGATATATATATCTTTTATTTATTTTTGTTTACATTTTTAAGATTATTTTTTTAAGGATTTCTTAAAAATTTCTTCTTCTAAAAATTCTTAAAAATTAACAAATTCTTAAAGTATTCCTATAATGTCTGAAGAATTTCTTTTTTATATGGTTTTATAACCTATTAATGTTTTTTTTTGTGGAGAAATTTTTACTTTTATACTTTATATGACAACAAATTTTTATTTTGTAAAAAAAATATTTTATTATTAAAATCAAAATTAGATGAAGAAATTAAGAATTAAATATACGAGGTCAGAAAAGATAAAATTTAATTATATTAAAAAAAAAAGAACTCAAAAGTAAAAATTCCACAGAGTACAGTAAATTTAATTTAATAACCTAAAAATATTAAGTTACAGTAAAGTAAATTAAAAAAAAATGCACAGTAAAATTCACAAAAGATAATAATTAAATAATAACAATAAGTTATTTTTAATACATTTTTTAAATAAAGAAAAAAAAATTTAAAAAAGAAAAAAAAAATTTTAAAAATAGTTTTAGTAGAATTAAAAAAACTTATAAGATCCTAAATTATTCCAAGAATTTCTGCAAATTAAAATTTTTATTTATACAATTTTATAACATTTTATTGAATTCATTTTTAATTATTTTTTTATACTTTTAAACTTTATTTTTAAAGTTGAATTTTAGAATAAACTTTTTTATTTGCAAAAAAAAAGAATGGAAATAATTAGAAAGTTACGTAAATAATAAAATAAAGAATACTATATACCAGGTGTGCTAAGTATTTTCATGGAAAGTGTGTTAATGTTGACATGCGCGGTTTTCATTTGAGAAAATCGACATGGAAATGTGAATCGTGTGATCCCTCTGCATCTAGTGATGGTGCATACAAAACAGAGCGTGCTAGGAAAAGAAGCCGCACAGATGATATTGTTATTGATTTAGATAATGTGGGAGATATTATGGCCACCTTGCAGCTCTTAGTCAGTAAAACTAACGAGTTAAATCAAAAAGTCGATCTCCTGTTAAACAAAAACCAGAATTTGAAACGTGAAATTGCCAGCCTGAAGGAATGTAAGCCGTCAACAGCCCCATCAAGTGTGAACTCCAAGTTGTCATATGCTGCAGCAATAGGCACCAAAAATGATAGCAAAGTTTTGGTTGTAAAGCAAAAGTGTCCGGAGAAAGATGTAAAGCAAGTGAAGGAGGATTTGAGAAAGAAAGTCAATACTACTGTTATTGGAGCCGGTTTATCTCTAGGAAAAGCAACCAAAGGCAGCGCTATCATTAAGTGTGGCAATGAGAAGGAGCTAACTTCGATACAGTCGCAGATCCAGAACAACATGGGTGACAACTACAGTGTTGAGGTACCAAAACTTTTAGAGCACAGGATTAAGGTGGTGGGCATTAATGAGTCTGAGTACAACCTATCAGATAATGAAATTTTGGCCAAAATAAAGAGTCAAAATAATGTTCCAGAATCTCCAAACCGGAAAATTCAAATTGTGAGAAAAACTAAAATCGTAAACAAAAAGTTCAATATGATCTTGGAAGTTGATGCTACCACATATGCAGTGTTTATTGAAAAGGAGAAAATGAACATTGGTTGGAACCGTTGTCCTGTCTTCAACGAATATGGTATCCGAAGGTGTTTCAAGTGCTGTCGGTATGGTCATTTACTGAAAGAGTGTAAAGAAAATAAAGTGTGTGCAAAGTGTAGTGGATCCCATGACGTTAAAGAATGTAGCGTTAAGTGTATCAATTGTGTAGTATCTAATGAAAAGTATGGTCTTAGGCTAAACGTCAATCATGTTTCTTGGGATGTAACTAGTTGTGATTCCTATAAGCGAATTGAAGAGTTACAAAGGAATAAATATATTAAGTAGCAATTAGACCTAAATATTGCACTTAACACCAACATTGTATATTTTAATTGCCAAGGTTATCTAAACAACAAAGATAACATTATTTTACTAGTAAATGACTGGAGGCCTAAGATCTTGCTTTTGAGTGAGACTCACGTAACCACGGTTATTGAGCCATGTGAGTTGATTATTGATGGGTACAGTTTGGAGCAATGCACTAGTAACAACAGTAGAACAGGTGGGGTCTTGGCCCTTATTAGAAACGATATTAGATATAAGGTGGGGTCTGTATTGTCTATTGATGATTATGTCTGGTTGTTGTCTTTTGAGATATCTATGGGTGGAGGTAAATATTTGTGCTCTGTTTTGTACCATTCGCCTCAGAAACAAGATGCCAAATTTATAGAGTTTTTTGGGGGATATTTAGAGCAGGTTAGTGGATTTAATGGCACCAACATTATCCTTGGGGATTTTAATTTTGATTTATTAAAAAACAATTTTTATAGTAACAAATTATTAAGTATCATTTATACCAATGAGTTTAGTCAAATAATTAAGACTCCAACTAGAATAGTCCAAAGAAGTCAGACTCTGATCGATTATTTAATTTCAAATGACAAATCTCTCTCGCATAAAGTCCATCAAACTCCTAAAATTTGTGACCATTCTATTATATCAATTTCTATGGATCAATCAAAGGAACAGCCAATGGATGTAGTAAGTTATACTAGGTCTTTTAAGACCTACAAATGCCATAAACTTCAGGAAGAACTGCTTACATGCAATTGGAATAGAAATAGTTCAGATGTTGACTTACTAGCTAATACTTTTGTCAGAGATATTAAAACAATTCTTGACAGTATGTGCCCAAGAATTAAAATTGTGCAAAAACAGAAATATGTCAATAAAAAATGGATAACTCAAGATATAAGGGAGCAAATGCAGGAAAGGGATCGATTATATAAAAGGGCTGCCATAGAAAATAACGATAACGTTTGGAATGAATATAAAGCTATAAGAAATAACATAGTAAGCAAGATAAGAGTAGAAAAGGATAGATTTTTTGCGAATACCATAGATCTAAATAAAAATAATCAAAAAGAACTCTCGAAAAATCTGAAGACGCTTTTGCCAGGAAAAAGCCAAAACATGCCTAATGAAATAAAGTTTGAAAATGAAATCATTACACAGGAGGATGATATTACACATAGATTTAATAAATATTTCGTAAATAGTATTGATCTTATTCTTGCAGATATTCCACCAGCAGCAAATGGCCAAACATATTTCATTGAACCACCTTCAGTCCAGAAAACCTTGACACAATTTAATAAAGTTTCGATGACTAAAATGAAGGAAATACTTAAAAATCTAAAAAACGTTGGTGGTGGGGAGAGTGGCATCTCTAAGCAGGTTCTTTGCGATGTTGCTTATGTTGTGGGTGATCGTCTTTTGGATATTATCAATACATCCTTAAGTACTGGGATTTTTCCGCAAGCCGGGAAACTTTCTACTGTTGTTCCTGTTCCAAAAGTGCAAAACACTAAATTGTGTAATGAAATTCGGCCAATTAACACCGTACCTATTTATGAGAAGCTCCTTGAATTATGTGTTAAGGAACAGCTACTCGAACATTGTACTATAAATAAAATAGTTGTGCCTAACCAATCGGGGTTCCGTGAGAATCATTCATGTGAGTCTGTCATTATTAATATAGTTGATAATTTTCTCAGGGCCCTTGACTCTGATAATCTAGTACTTGCTGTATTTTTGGATTTTAAGAGAGCGTTTGAAACCGTGAGTAAAGAAATGATAATTAGGAAATTAGAATGGTTAGGCCTTAAACATAATGTATTGAAGTGGTTTCAATCTTATCTAAGTGGTAGAGTTCAGCGAGTCATGTACAAAAATAGTTCATCTAAAAGTATTAATGTGAAGCATGGTATGCCGCAGGGAACGGTCTTGGGCCCCTTACTATTTTTATTGTATGTCAACGATATGGTGGAGGTAGTGCGGGGGTGTAATGTGGTGTTGTTTGCGGACGATACAATGTTATATGTGGTGGGTAAAGATATTCATCAACTACAACAGGTCATGAACGTTGAACTCAATAACTTATTCATCTGGCTCTGTAGAAATAAACTAAGTTTAAATGCAAGTAAATCCAAGTTTTGCATATTTGGCAAGAGATCTAGATTAAGTTCTATAGACATGGGCAATGTACAGATTTCTGTGAATGAGGAAAGTATGTTGTACGACAAAGAAATTAAATATTTGGGAACAATTTTGGATGCCAATCTGAATTTCCATGCTCATGCAGATTATGTAATGAGAAAATTTTCAAAAAAAGTTGGATTTATCACAAGAATTGGAAAAAATTTGTCAATGTACATCAAATTAAAATTTTACAACGCCATTGCTCTTCCTCATTTACAGTTCTGTTCAACATTATTGTTTAACTTGCCACAGTATAGAATTGACCAACTGGAAAGAATTCAAAATAGAGCTATGAGACTGATTCTAAATTGTAATCGTTACACGCCTGTTATCTCTATGTTGGGTGTCCTAGATATGTTGTCTGTACATCAAAGAATTTTGTATAACGTTTATTTGTTTATTTTTAAATTAAGACATCAGATGCTCCCCGATTTTATTTGTAATAAATTAAGAGTTTTTGGAGATATACATAACTATAATACGATAAATCGTATAGACTTCATACTAGTCGACAGATGTAACACAACCCAAATGCATAATTCAGTTCTATACAAAGCTTTAATACTATTTAACAACTTGCCTGCTAACATCAAAAATTGTTTTACTTTAAATCAATTCAGAGGGCTCTTGAGAAAATTTATTATGAATAAGTAAAATTGTGTTTGTTGTTTTATTATTTTATTTTAATTATGTAGTTTATTAAGTTTTACTATAGTATGCATTTTTTCCGCTCCAATCATCATCTTAATTGTTGGTTTATCTGTTCACTGGGTATTTTTGGGCCAACCGGGATACTGGTTACAGCTTCTTGGAACTACCGAAGCATTTCTAAGTATTACACGGGGGGGCCAATGTATCTAGTCGGCAAGGTCAACCAAGTTCCAAATGTGTGTCATCGGCTGATTGCAACCGAACCGACTCGATCAACCTGAGTCGACATTATTTTTATTATTATAAGGCAAACAATAATTAACCGTGCTATTAATAAGTAGGGCAAGGAAATAATGTTTAGGTTAAGTCTAGTTTTAATTTATGGTCTACCTCTGACAGGATATTTCTGGAACCGGGATGCTGTTTCTGGATTACCGAGACCATCCATGGACAAACCGGAGTGTCCTGATACAGTTATAGCCAATTTACACTTTTAGTTTGATGTACATGTTTTTATTGAATGTAGCTTCTTGCTAAATAAAGATATTATTTAAAATTTGAAGTCGAACAAGTAAATTAAAATTAAATATATTAAGGAACAAAAAATAGCTTAAATATTAAAATACCCACTAAAAATAAAATCTCTACAAACCCAAAAAAAAAGGAAAACAACTTAAAAATGTAAAAGTAATATTTAAATATTGGTAAGCCAATAATTAACGTAATTAAATAAAATAAACATTCCTAAAATTTAAATAATAATCTAGTATTAAAAAAAATGAATGAATGAAATTTGGATCAAAAGGATGCTATTCGAAGATTTCTATTTTTTTTAAGATATGCATAACTTAAATGGATATTAACACTTGTTTAACTATTAACACTTTGTTTAACTGAATTCGTACATGTTAAATGCGGTTTAAAATATTGAATTCTAGGCATTTACAACAAAACTCTAACATACATTTTGTTTACATTACACATCTTTTAATTTCGTATTTATGCAATTCGTTTAATCTGAATTAATTTTGATATTTTTAAATACAAAAAAAGTTCTCATTTACAATTTTCAAATTAGTTTGTTAAAAAAAAGTATGGCTTTTTATAAATGGGTTTTAAATTTTTTATTAAAAACTTGTAATATTTATATGTAATAAACAAATATCGAAAACTGACCTCAATTATTAAAGAGACTCAAATAAAAATTCAATATATATTTAACAAAAAAAGATGCCTGTGCTTCAATCAGAACCCCAATAACCCCCGATAGCCCTAATAAAAGGCAATATAAATAAGCTTTAGCGATAAGATGGAAACAGCATAAAAAAAGGGTAACGAATAAAACTGCCTTGTCCCACATAGATAAGACCTAGATATACGAGATAAGAACGTTTTTAGATTATTGGAAAAGTATTTGTTGTATTGGATTTCCTTCTCTGCCTCACATAACAAAATGAAAAATCCGGGAGAAATTCAATTTGATAATCCCAATTCGATTTGGGCCTCCCCAGCACCTATCCTTACATAATTAATTAAAGTAACCATTAGAAACTAAATGGATGGAGGTTAATCCTGATTTGAAACAATAGAATGCCATTAAAACCAGATTGTTGTTGCTGAGTTAGATGTACTCAAACTAAACCTTTCACCTATATTAAATTATCTAGATAAATTAAATTAATACGAGTTTTAGGTGTAATTCATCTTTAATAGAATGAATTTCCCAATAGGTTCTCGGTGCAGATACAAAAGTCTGGCGAGAAGTAGCCTTCAGTTTGGTAAACTTTTTATTTTTAAAGAACTTAAGATAGGGGGAGCGAAACGTGAGAGTCCGGCCCGATCGCCGAAGTAGGAAATCTTGTAGCTTGTTAAAAGTTTTATTGCTCCGATAGTTTCTTATTTATTGACTCGTTGTGCACTTTTGTCCCGGGGTCTTAAACATTGCCAGGAAGGAACTTTTCGCCTCGCGAACCGATGTTGCAATTAAGAGGAGGGGCGTTTAGAGAAATATTTCGAAGCTTTTATACTACCCTGGGTATTTAGTAGCAACGAATTTATAATCAAGATTTAATTTAGTTAATCACAGGCTTCACCCATTTTAAGTTGCTTAGGAAACAACTTATAAAAGTTGCTAAGGAAATGTTCAAAAGTGGACAGATTAAAAAAAATCTTTTTTTCACTATACTCATTAGGCAAAAATTAAAAGTAAAATTAATACTCTTGTAAAACAAAGTGTTTTTTAATTAATGCATAACTTAAATGGATACGATCGTACTTATTGCCTATACCACACCGATTGGACTTTTAACCCTGAATGTTGACAAAACTTCAGTAAAACTTTATCACTCTTAGTTAAATTGGATCAATTATTAAAACTCATAGGTCCCATGGATTTATTTTAATAATATATTTTTAGTGCATATAGGTAGGTTTCGTTTTAAATGCATTTATTCATATTATAACTTTTAATTTTGCTATAAAAAACCTACTTTGCTTTATTTTTACGTATGTCTAGTATTTATTGTTAATGTGTCTATTTTAGCTGTTAGACTACTAGTACGTTAGTTATAATAGTATATATAGTTATAGAACACATTTTAAAATATGTCAAGTTTTTGATTAATTTTTACCACTGCTAAGGTTTTATCTTTATTTGTAGATTCTTAGTTTATTCCAATATCAATTTATTTAATTTATAAATAATAAAATTAAATAGAATTTCTGAAAATGGAAATTGCTTAATTTTGTTTGGTTAAAAAAAAATAAAAAAAAAAAATAGAAGTATTGACAATTATGTGAATATCACTAGTTAATTGATTAATTCATAATTTTAATTATTTTACGTCGCATTTTATTTTTAAACCTTTTAAAATATTTTGGTAATTGAGAATGTCGGATCGTAAAAAGAAGAAAATTCAAAAGTGTATAATAGACAGAAAGATATAGTAATTATATTGATAAAATAAATCCTAATATAAAAGCAATTTGATCAGTTATTACTTTAAATTTAAAATACCAAGGAATTAAAAAAATTCGAAGAAAATAATTAAATTAAAAAAAAGTAAAAGAAGGAGAAAAATGTCTTTTTTGACAATTCTAAAATTTGTTTTGTTTGAATTTAATACAGTCCATATTTTTTATGTTACATAGAAAAAACTAATAAAAGCATGAATTAGAACATGAAAATAAGGAAGAAAGAAGTATAAAATATTAAAAAGGAATAGGAATTAATATAATGTGAAATAATATTTTATTACTTCCTCGTAGAATAAATAAATAATTTCCTTTTTTTTATTTCTTTTTGAAACTCACTCCATTAAAAAACTTATTAAAAATTAAATAAAATTACATAGTTATTTATATATCATAGTTTTGGGGAAAAAACATCTCCTACGTTTTTATTTTAACATGATAGGATGTGTCCCATTTGCAGTTAGGTTATGCGCAGTTTAAGTGATTTTATTTTAAGATGTATTCGTACTGGTGAACTGGATAAATATTTCGTATTAAATAAACTTTTTTCTTTGTGAATTGAATTGAATGGAAGAAATCCGAATGTGAGAGCAATTAATTTGATAAATTAATGTTTTAAATTAAAGATACAAAAGGGCCAAAAAAATCGATTAAAATAATGAAAAAAAAAAGAAATAAAGAGAAAAAATGTTTTTTTTCATTTTTTGTTGACAATGTTCTTTCAAGACAATTTTAAAATTCATTTTCTTTGAATTTAATACAGTCCATAATTTTTTCTATTTTACATAGAAATAGAAAAAACTAAAGAAAATTCAAATATGAAAATAAGGAATAAAGTAGTATAAAATAATAAAATAAAATGGGAATTAATATAATGTTAAGTAATATTTTATAACTTCCTCGTAGAATAAATAAACATTTTGTATTACTTTTTAGGACTTATTTCATTAAAAAAGTTATTAACATTTAAATAAAATTAAATATTTTGATCTATAGTTTTGGTGAAAAAAACATCTCCCACAATTTTAACCTAACGTGATAAAATTAAATTGTGTCTTATATGCAGTTAGGTTATGCGCAGATTAAAACTAATTGTATTTTAGATTAAGTATATTTATTAGTACTGGTGCACTAAACAAACATTTCGTAATAAAAGAACTTCTTTGTTTGTGAATTAAATTGGATACTTCTTTATAATGTTAGATATATAGTAAGTTTAATATAAATAAAAATTATTAAAATTTATTTTATATAATTAAGCATTTTCCTTTTTTTTTATTTCATTATAAGGTACTGGCAAGTTTATTAGTATTTAGTATTTTTTGAATTTGCTTTTACCATTAAAAGTAAATACAATGAAAGTAATTTTTTTAAATATAAAAAATAAAAAAAAAATAAAAAAACATGATTTTCGAAAAAAATAAGATTATTTAGAGGTATCTATAAAACGTGTAATTTGGTTTTAAAAATAAAAGAAAAAAATATAGGTATTATATTAGTAGAAAAAATCCTAATCTAAGAGCAATTTGATAAGTCAATATTTTAAATTTAATATAGAAAAGAATCAAAAAAATTCGAAGAAAATGATTAAATAAAAAAAAAAGAAAGGACGGTAAAAAATGCATTTTTGACATTTCTAAAATTTATTTTGTTTTAATCTAATACACTCCATAATTTTTTCTATTTTATATAGAAATAGAAAAACAAAAAAATATATAATATGAAAATAAGGAATAAAATAGTATAGGAATTATTATAAGAAACTATATTATCAATATAATAAATATTTAAAACAATACTCTATTTCGTAGATTAAATAAACGTTTTTTATTACTTTTTGAAACTCATTTTATTTAAAAAGTTATAAAAAATTAAATAAAATTGAATAATTGGATCTATGTCATAGTTTTGGGAAAAAAACATCTCCCATGTTTTCACCCTAACGTGTTAAGATTAAAATGTGCCGCATATGCAGTTAGATTATGCACAGATTTAAACTAATTTTATTTTGAGACGTATTAAGTATATTTATTAGTACTGGTAAACTGGATAAATATCTCATAACAAATGAACTTCTTTGCTTGTCAATTGAATTGAATACTTCTGTGTAACGTTAGATAAATGGTAATTTTTGTTATTGTAAGTTTAATTTACATAAATAAAATTATTAAATTTTATTTTATAAAGTTAGGCTTGCTTTATTTTTTTAATGTCATTATAAGGTACTAGCAAGTTTTATTTATAAAATGTGTAATTTGGTTAGTTTCTTATTAAGAAGAATTGTGCTGATAAAAAAAAATAAATACAAATTTAGCTACAAAAATGCAGTGATATTGAAAAATTAATAGAGATAAATATTCCTAACTAAAAATTATAATTATATAATATTATATAAAAAATTGTTGTGTAAAACAGTTCAGATTTTATATTTTTAAATCAAAACTGCCAAAAAATTTCAACAGTCTAAAATAAGGACATTTTTATATAATTTTTTCCATTTTATGCTTAGAATTCGACTCAGCATTAAAAGTATTAAAAATTTACTAACTTTCAATATTTTTTAAATTTAAATGAATTTCTCCTAATTATATTAATTTATTTATTAGCTAATTAAATGAAAATTAAATTTAATTTTTAATTTCTATATCTTATATTTAATTTTACTTGTGATATATCCTATATATAAGCTTATATATCGGGTCTTAAAAGAATACATTTATTTAGCTCTAACAATGATTCATATTCATAATTTTTTAGTAATTATTTTGTATCAATTAATTTTCTTTTCCTTTTTTGGCCTTGCGCTTGGCACATTTAGCCACGTGTTCCAATATAGAAACTCATTCATTATAGAACAGGTTGCTAATATAGTATTTAAATAATTATACTATCGGGTAGTATGACATTGTATCTAATAAAAAGAGTACAAAAAAAGGAATAGTGCAAGAAAGATTAATACTAGGGATCTTAGACAGGGCCACACGCTTCTTGTCCTGGAGCCAATGCAGGACATTTTTTAAAACAGAACATAGGGGGGCTCGGATAGGTAGGTAAGAAATAGGGAAAAAACAAAGGGATCTCTAAGTAACTAAAATTATTAACTAGTGCATATACGTTCAAGTTATATTTTCCTTTTGGACAATTTCAAACATTTCATAAAAATAGACTTCATTCTATCGTCGGAAATTACGTTTGCCATAAGTGAAGTATGACACATAGGAAGCAAGCCAAGCTCTTTCAATGTATTATGCAGAAACATCACTGCGTCCATATTATTTTTCTATTTAAATAAAATATGGTTCAAATCATCAATTGACTGGTTATCACAGTTACATATATATGAGTCATTTATTCCTAATTTATGTAAATATTTATTAAAATTACCATGACCCACTAGAAATCTGAAGAAAGATGTTGTTAAATATCTTCGAAAGTTACATTTGGAAACCATACTATAACTGCTAAGGGACGCTTTTATTGAAGTGTATGTATTTGAAGTATTTGCTAAATATGCAAGATATTTTCTTTTCCAAGTTTCTAAAGACCTCTTTCGGATAATTGGAACTATATCACTAAAGTGTACTTTGGAAAGAATCCTATCTGTCTTAATTGCATCCTTGGCCTCTTTCTCTGCCAGTTAATTTCCTAGCAACCCTGTGTGTCCTTCTAACCAAATAAATGCTACCTTAGTATTATGTTTATCAAGATTACTGATAGCCTCTCGAAGCTTAAAAATAACTGGGTGTTTAAAATTATGTCCATTTTTTGATGATTGCAAAACTGATTTTGAATCAGAATGTATTAAAAAGTTTGAAATTATATTAGCATCACTAATAAACTCCAGGGCCTTTAATATTGCTAATGTCTCTGCAGTAAAAATAGAAGCATATTCCTCACACTTATATTTGCTTTTAATATTAATTTTCGGAATAATAAAGGCACAACCTATACCATCAGCAGTTTTTGATGCATCTGTGTATATTTCTAAGTAATTTTGAAATTTACTCAAAGTATCCTTAAGAATAGTTTGATTGGCCTTATGACAGTTCGTAAATGTAGGAAATATTATTGTGGGGTCAAAAAAATTAACCCCAAAAGCTAATTCGTACATCCATAGTATATTTGTTTCATTAATGAATTGATGGAGGTATTTTGTTTCAGTTTAAGCTTCAGCCAATGGACTGTTTTTATTCAACCAATATTTATTAGTTAAATTAGACATACCTAGTTTGTGTATTTTAGCTATTAGTGGCTTATTCTGATATTGCACATTTTTAATCAAAAGTTTTTCTGCTAAAGTTTTTCGTCTTATCTCTAATGGTAGCTCATTAGTCTCAACAACCTTTAGTAGTCTCGTTTTAGTAGCAGAACCATAAAAAATTGAGCCGTTATCCAGCAACGATTTAGTAAATGCTTGATAGAACATTAAAGATGTCTTAAGATCAGAGCCCCATTTTCGTGCAGTGACTGATTTTAAAATATTCAAGCTCTTTTCAGCTTTTTGTAAGATATAATTTATATGGGTATTCCATGTCAATTTTTGGTCTAAATATACACCAAGGTATTTTAGTTTTTTTATCCATGGAAGGGTAGTATTACTTTAAATTATTTGATTTTTTATTTGTAGATTGTGTCGTGTGAAAATTACTAAGGCTGATTTTTTGCTAGAAATACTAAATCCATGGCTTGGAAAATATTTATTACAAATATACATAACATAGATTAAGATTCTTTTTACAAGCTGGCATATCGTATGCTGTGTAATAAATACAAAAATCGTCTGCAAATTACAATATTTTAGATCTTATTTGCAGCTTGTGAAAATCAGCTGTATAAAGATTGAAAAGTAAGGGGCTCAAGACCGAACCTTGAGGTAGGCCTGCAGATGTTGTCCTATAATCTGTTGTATTATAACTAGTTTTTATGGTAATATTTCTGTTTGTAAATAAATTAATAAGATTATGAGCAAACCCTTCAGGAACACCTAAACCAATAAGCTTTTCTCACAAGATATAAAGATTAACATTTTCATAAGCACTTTGAATATCAAGAAATAATGCTCCCAAATAACTATTTTCTGAGTATGTTTGTTGTATGTCTGAAACAAGATGTGCTAAGCAATCGCTAATGCTCGTACCCCTACGAAAGTCAAACTGATAGGTCGGAAAGATGCATTTGGACTCACACCACCTCTCCAGACGACTTTTTAAAATTCGCTCAAGAGTTTTATTAATTAATACATGAGGACAAAGTTATTGGTCTGAATTCACCAGGTTTACCCGGCTTATTAATTAAAACTATTGCTGACTTGGAATTAATACTTTCTCCATCAATAGTAACACTATTAAAGGCTTTAATTAAAAATTGTTTGGCAGAATTAGGAAGATTTAGCAACATGCTGTATGTGATATTGTCGGGACCAGGACTCTTATCTTTATGTCTTTTAAGATGAAAGTTAAATTCTGAAAATGAAATTGGTTGGCTTAAATAATGGTTTTTATCCGATTGTTTTCTTGGGATATCTTGGTAAACCAAAATAGGTGCTACTTTATTTAAAAATTCACCAGCAATATCATTAGTTGCTGGCATTATATTACTGTCAACCAAAGATTTCCGGATGCAGTTTACCCTATTCCAAATTTTTGTTGGAGAGCTTTGAGCATTAAGACTACTATAAAAATTAATCCAGCTCTCTTTAGACTTCTTTTTAAAGTATAGTTTGCACTTGGCCGATATTTTTTTATATGCTATGTAATTTTCTAAATTATTATTTTTATGGTAAAAATTATAAATATGTTTACGTTTATTTGAAAGGTTTTGACATTCTTCATCCCACCAGGAAATATAATACTTATTATTTTGTGCTTTTCTTTTGGGGAAAATTTTATTAGCCACTTCTGTTATTATATTAGAAATAAGTTTAATAATTTCATGAGCGTATTCAGGTTTATTTGTTATACAAGACATTTTGTGATCAATTTCGTGTCTATAGTTATTCCAGTTAGCTTGTGTAAGTTTCCAACCCAAATGCTGTATAGAATTATTAGTATTGTTAACGTTAACGTTATTTAAATTCAAGACAATTGGGAGATGGTCTGAACCATATGAATCCTGAAGTATCTTCCAATCTGAATTTTGAATCAGATTGGATGAAATAATAGTAATATCAATAGCAGAATTACACTGATTAGGACCACCAACTCTGGTTGTTTGCCCTTGACTCCTAATAAGTAAATTCTGAAAATTATCTAAGGAGTTTATTAGTGTAGTACCAAAATTATTAGAGGTATCAGAACCCCATGCTATATGATGGGCATTAAAAACCCCACCTATAATACAATGCTCCTTTAATTGTGAGAATATTCGTTCGTAGTCGATAGTAGATACCTGAACATTGGGAGGTCTATAAATAGATACTAACGAGATTTTCTTTTTGTTAAACATAATGTTAACTCCACACAATTCTAGATTATTATTTGCTAAATTTACAAAGTCAATTATTTTATTAGGTATTGAATTAAAAAAAAAAATTGCTACTCCGCCCTTACCTTGAACCCTATCTTTTCCTATGATATTATACCCTTTAAATCGAATTTTATATTCTGGCTTATACCAAGTTTCACATAATAGTATAGCGTCTGTACACTTGGTGTCAATAATAAGGTTTTTTAAATGGTTATGATTAGAGTAAGCAGATCTAGCATTTCACTGTATTATATTTAGTTGTTGTCTTTTATTAGCCATATTTCATCAATAATATTAACTAGAGTATCGTTTACAATATCACTAACACATTTAAGAATTTCTGGAATATTAGTAATGGTGTTAGAATTGAGAGATTGACTTAATCCATTTTTAATGTTTTCATGTATTTTGTGTTTCAGTTGTTTTACATTTTCTTTAGATTGTTTTTGATTTATTTCAATTAAAGGGGAACCGATATAAGACCAATCGAAATCACTTCGAATAGGTTCATAATTAGGGCTTCTATCCTGAAGCCGCCGTTTTTTATTTGAATTACTATTGTCAATAATTGGCTGGGAGTAAAATAATGGATTATTTATGTTTTTAGAAGGAGTAGGTTGCGAAAGTGATATATTGTTAATGTTGTGGGCATGTTTGTGATTGTATTTGTTGCGTAATTCAGGAAAATTGTCTTGATTGATAGTTTAGAAAGGCGCAAATTTATTTTTTTGCACTAGACTTGAATACGAGGGCATTTCGATGATTTTTTCGGCTTCTTTAAATGAAATGTTTAAATTGGCCATGGCTTCATTGACTTTTTTTTGTCTTTGGTAATTTTGACATTGTTTGCTAGTTAAAGAATGTTCAATTAATTTACAGTGGATGCAAAAGGTATTGCAATTTGTACATTCATTGTCTGTTATAATTACTGAGTAATTTTTACATCGTTTCTTTCCTCGGCATTGTTTATTTGTATGTCCAAAATTAAGGCAGTTAAAACATATCGTAACTGGACTGTACCACGTTTTTACTTCATATCTTAGTTTGTAAATATTTATATATTGAGGCAGTTGAAGATTATCAAAAGTTACAAAAATTTGTTGTTTAGGAACCCTAACCGTTTTACCTTCGTCATTTAAAATAGTTTTGTATCTTCTTTGCAGTGATTTTATAGGGATTGAAGACTTAATAGCACTAAATAGACTTTCTTCCGAATATGAAGTATCTACTCCTCTGATAAGACCTTTTTTTGTATTAAATATGAAGGAATATAAGCAACTAAATCATTTACTTCAAATACTGGGTTAACTACAACTTTGTTTGCACCTAAAGCAGATTGACAAACAATCTGTACCCTATTATGACCTACTGGATTAATATGATTAATATATTTCTCGTCTCCTCCTAGATTAAGGAATTTTCCGCTTATTTTAAGTGGATGTAACTTTCCAAAATTTAAGTATTTATGCTCAACATATATGATAAATCGGCCTTCACTATTCAATCTATATCTTAGATTAAAATCAATGTTATTTATTTTTTCTGATATAATTTTATCTTGGGAAGGTAAGAGGGTAAGCGGCGTGATAATTGTTTTTATTTAAATTGAAATAGATACAACTCACAGAATTGCTGCTAAATTTAATCCTATTTAAAGAGCCACTATTATTTATAAAAACCGAAGTCATTTTAAATACGCGTCATTATCTCTCGAAGCAGTTAACCGTCCGGCACCTATCGCAGATAAATCGATACTGTATCAATTAATTATTTATCCATTAAAATATGTCAGCAAACACATAATAGCCTAAGAAAAAAACAAATGATTTTAATTCAGTACTCTTTAACAAACAACTGAATAGCATGTGAAAAGCCATTTAAAGTAGCTTATCGTAACCAAATTGGGTCTGGCACAATTGGAAACATCAGGAAACATCCCTGCTAATCAGATAAGAAAAATAAATTTACATATATTTAAAGAAGATTTACGATGTTTACCTAAAAGAAGTAGATACATCAATAAATTTATATTACCTTTATGGCTTTTATGTGGTAAATCAATCATGAATAGCATTAAAGGCAGCGGAGCATAATAATGGCGCAGCAAGGTATACCCGAAATTCCCTAAATGGCTTTTCTTATGAGCTGGAAGCTTCGCGTCGTTGCTCGTCTACCGCAATCTATTTTACATTCCTTTGACTTAATTAAACTGTTTTGCATTTTAATTTTGGCTTAAACGTTACCCAATTTTCCGGGAAATTTATGCAATCGAAACTTTTTTTAAATTTCAAACAGGTATTTTTGATTTGGTGCATAATTTTAAACGGGACGAGGTACATTTTCTTAATATTATTTTATAACTTTATTAATAGTTTTTGAATAATTTTCGGTGCGCTTAATATGAAGGCAAGCTCTCAAGCTGTAGGTCACATGAAGAATATTTTTTGTAATTTGAAATTTTTATGGCGTAATGTAATTTAAAAAATATTTAATGTAGAGTTTAGTAAATAATAATATAAAAAGAATTTAAATTTTTATAAATTTTCAATAAATGCAACATTATTATTTTTTAAATTAAGTTTTTTATGGCATAATAATACTTATTAAAATAATGAAGAATTTGATAAAAAAATACATTTTTGGCAGTTTTAGCTGTAGTCGTGAAGGTAAAAAATTTAAAATTATTAAAAAATCCTTTTTTTTAGTTTAAAATATTCGATGGAAAATTGGATTTTCTTTTAAATATTTTTACCGATTTTGAAGCGTCAGTGAATATTTACAAAAGTTTGTATATTTACATTACTCTTAGAGTTTAAAACATTGTTTTCCCACCATTTTATAACACTTTTAATCAGTGTAGTAACTCTGATTTTAGCGTTGGAAGTTCCGACTCAAGCAAGAGCCAAATATTTTTCCCGTTCTAGCCGTTTAACATAAACCCATCCATACTTAGTTGCCGGGCAGGCTGCAACGATCATACCAATCACCTTTGAATGAAAACTCTCGAATAGAAATTAATGATTTATACCTTAACTTTTTAACCATTTTCATTATGTTTATTTTCTTTTCTCTGGGCAACTCTAAGGTAAGACTCTGACTGTTATAAACCTAAATACTTACAGATATTTGTTGGAATTAACTTACATTTTTTATAATTAATAATAAACCCCAATTTTACTAATAAACCAATAACTTCCCGAACACCATTTTTTGTTTCTAACGCAGTCTTGCCTATTATCAAAATATCATCTAAATATATTATGCATATAATTCCCATTGATCTAAGCTTATTAATGACTGGTTTAAACAAGTTAGTAAATATATAAGGAGCTGTTGAAAGGCCCATTGGCATACCATCTTTTAGATCGACTGTAACCATAAAGCAATTCCTAAATAATAGATCCTTAACAGGCTTATAATTTTCTAATTTAAAATGTGGTGGCTTGTCAATAAACTTATAAAGTTGTTTTAAATTCAATATAAAGCGTTTTCTGCCATCTGATTTCGGTACCAGGGAAATGGAAGATAAAAATTGATTTTCTACTTGAGTACAACGGCTTATTAAACCCTGCGCCTGCAATTTTTTAATGGCGCCTTCTAGGAACTTTTTCTCCGACGTCGTAAATTTTTTGGTTCGAGGCTTATAAATCTGAACAGGATCTATATGGAAAGGGATTGTATATCCTTCTATCCAAGAGAGAATAGTTCTATTACAATTTAGGGCTTCCACATTTTTATGAAAAACGTTAACCTTCCAGCGTATGCACTCACCTTTGCTACTTGTGGCGACCTTTCCTCCTGTGATGAATTTTTAAAAACGCAATTTTTTAAAAGGCAACCGTGGTGAAACTTATGAAATAAAATAAAAAAATGACGAAAAGTTGAAATTGCCTAAATAAGAAATAGAGCTCAGCTTTGAGATGAAAATCTCCAACAAAAAACTTTAAGTTCCTTAAGTAAATTCAAATGAACTCTTTTAACTGCGTTTTTACATGTAATTAAATTAAGTTTTATTCCAATATTTTAAGCTTATCTTATTTATTTAAAAGTTAATATAATTTTTTTATTCAATTCCAAATGAAGGGTACACGGGAAAAAGGGAGAATGTCAATTTTCTTCATTTTTCAGTTTTGCATCGCTGGGTGCACCTTTCAATATGATCTTTTTTACAGCCTAAATTGCACTGCAATAACGAGGATGGTCAAGATTTTATCGCGGTTTAAAAATATAGCATACACGTGAAAAAGGGGGAATGTCAAACCGAAACAGCAAAAGAAGGGGGAATGTCAATTGGCAACATTGGAATTTATGATTGGAATCTGGACGATACTAAGCAGCGTAAAACGTTTTATTTCGTCAGTACATACATTTTTTTTTAGTTTTCGTAATTTAATTATTGAAATAATGGAAGAAACAGATATGAATAGTCAAGTGGACGATAAACAAGCAAAGACAAGTAAGAAACGGAAAATATTTGGGAGAATGAGTGACGTTAAAAAAAAATTGCTGGCATCAATCCACGAAATTGGACCTGGAGTTATTCAACGATACATTAAAAGAGGTGGTAAGCCTAAAGACGGTCGTGGTCAACATCAAAACCGAAGAAATCGTATAACTAAAGACACCTTTAACGCAGTTTGCACCCACATTGGGTATTTTAAAGGTCGAATAAGTCATTACAGTCTTAAAGACTCAAAGAGGACCTATTTGCCACCTGAGTTGAATATCACAAAAATGTACAATATGTACAAAATAAAGTACCCGGATAATAAAGTGTGGTACGAAAAATACCGCAAAATTTTTATTGAAAACTTTAATATAAGTTTTGGGTATCCTAGACAAGATACGTGCAGCACTTGTGACCAATTTGCTGCAGAAGTTCGTACGATTGAAAATTGACTCAAAAGTTATCCCGATGGTAGCAAGGAGAAACTAGAAGCTGAGGGAAAATTAAGAAAGCTATCAACAGAAAACAAACTACACCTGATAAAGGCCAAGACATTCTATGCCCGAAAACGCCAGTCACGGTTAGACAGTCAGAAGTCAATTAGTCGAGAATCTATTGCAATGGACTTCCAAAAGAACTTACCTGTGCCGAATATTACCACAATCGACGTATATTACAAAAGACAATCGACGTTTTGTATGTTTAATATCCATGTCCTTTCCAATGGCGAGTCGTACTTTTATGCAAATGAAGTTTCTTCTTTTCTTTTTTATTTTGTAATGGTGCAACTTGATCCCGCCATTAAAGAACTGGATATTTTTTGCGACTCCTGCTGCGGCCAGAATAAAAATTGGACAATTTTTCGGATTGTTCATTATTTGGTTCACCATGCCAAACGATTAGAAAAGATTAAAATGCACTTTCCAATAAGGGGACACTCATACCTGGAGTGCGATCGTAATATGGCTAACATTAACCAAAATAAATGGGTTGAGTTACCTAAAGAATGGGTTGAAGAATTTGAAGGTGCTCGCTCAAAGCCATCGCCTTTTCGTGTAACTGAAGTTGAAAGTAATTTTATTCGTGGATGCACTCAGTTCTTAGACCAACACTACTTGAAGAAATGCCCATTTCAGTCTAGGCCTATAAAGGAGTTAATTGCTGAAAAGGAGCATCCACGCATGTTGAAACACAGACTTACGTACAATGGGCATTGGGATGGTTCTGTGATTAATAAACCAGATTCAGTTAGTTCTACGCTCAAATAATCCTGAAGTACAATCAGGACAAATTATTCTTCCTGACGTTGCATACCAAGGTGAGCTATATTATTATTTTTGATTAGTTTTACGAACATTGAATACCTATCGTTTCTTTGTCAGGGCAACATGCAGTCTTTAAGTTAATTGAAATTTCTTTTGTTTTGAAACTACATAGATCCTTTCTCTTTCTTTACAGAACCGTTGCCAATAACGTTTGAAAAGTATAAGGACCTTCAAGATCTTAAAAAATTCTGTGAGGAGGAAGCTCAAAAGTTTTATTCCCATCTTCCATGCAAGGCTCCAAAACCAAAAAAGGCTACTCCGAAACCAGAATCTACAAAGCAGCGGCCTAAACAAAGCAAACCCACGGTTGCAAAAGGGGCATCAATACGAAAATCTAGAAAATAGGCCATTTATTTTCTTTTCCAAAGGGACATCGGACGGTGGCAGTTTGTTGTTTTTTTAATTTTTTCATATTTTTAATTTTTTCTGTAATAACTTATATTTTCGTTAGTTTCGTTGTATTTTTTTAAACATGAAAAATAAATACCAACTTGTTGAGTTATTGACATTCCCCCTGTTTACATAAAATAATTAGTAAGTGTTTAACAAAACATAATTTTAAACAATCAAAACATAAATATTATTAGAAAATGGTATGATTATTAGAAGCACCATATAATCTTTTAAACACGAAAAAACAATTATTACTTTAATAAAAATACTTTTTTAGTAGCATTAGATTGAAAGTTTAAAAACTTCTTTTCTCAAATAAGTTAAAAATTGACTGTCCCCCTTTTTTCCGTGTACCCTTCAAATATTTTGATTTAAAAAAAATTATTCAGAAATAATGAATGATTTTTTTTAAATCATAAGCTGCATTCTTATTAAAGATAAATCGAAAAAAAATCATTTATTGGGAAAATTTACTTTCATAAATTCTTATCTGCATCAGATTCTTAAAAGGGGCAGAAAAAGCAATTAATATCTTGAAAAAAACAAGAAAAGATTATAATGAATTTTAAAATCTTTAAACAGAGAAATAGAGAGAAAAATTATTATGTTAGAGTAACCGGAAATATAATAAGCAATTAAAATATTACATATAAAAATATTTTATTATAAAAAGAGAAAAAAGTGCATTTCCGCATTTTAGCAATAAAGCAAATAAGCCAGCGGCCAAAATTCCAACTTTATGGCTAAAAATAAAACGAACGAAAAAAAAACATAATTTCTGCGAAAAACGAACTAATGAATTTTAATAACTTTAAATGTTTTTCGCTTCCAAAACGTGCCTGCTCCTGGCAGCATTTTTCAATGGAAGTACGTCAGTTAATTCCCCTTGTAATAATAATTATCATCTCAGGTATATGGTACGTTAACAGTAGCATTAATAAGGCGATGTATTGCCTAGCTCTATAATTTAAACGGGCCACCGCCATAATTGTGGCTAATAGCCAATTATTTATGGCTAAACTTGTTCGGCGTTTGGCTTTTGCGACCGCAGCCGAATTGTTTAATTCTGCTTTGGTACGTGTTAACTGAAATACCCCGCTATTATTTCGTGTTTTTATTGCCTTAGGTACGGTATTTTCGGGCATAATTATTATGAATGTTTGAACTTGTGTAAGGGATTTATAGGCTTGTTTATTAAGCTGAAATGGGTAGTTGTATTAGTGGTGGATAAATACGGCTTATTTTGTTTGTGGGCAAGGTGTATTGAAATTTGTCAAATATCTTTAAAACTCGAAAGAATCCTTAAATGTGAGTTTTTTTTTGAATGTACTTATATTTAAATAAATTAATTTTAGTAGGTTTTTATAGACCTAAAATACATACGAGAGTGGTTTTTTTACCCCTATTAAATTTGTAAATGTACCTATATTTAATTTTGTTCATCCAAAAATGTAAGCTTTATTAAAGGTATTAAGCCAAAATCTAATATTGCAATCAAAACATCCTAAAGGTCTTTTACGGAAAAAAGTGTTCACCAATTTTTTATTACCTACCCCGACCACTACAGCCAAAAAAGGTGAACACGAAAATGTTTATTAATTATTTTTTTCAAAACCCAAAGATCAAACAATGAGAAAAACGGGTTTTTATTTATTTTTGCAGTTAGAGTTTGCCATTTATGTTATAAAAGCGAAAAATATTTAAAAATTATTACCGAAATTTAAATAAAATTAAAAAAAATGCTTCGTTACGCTTAAAATTATTCACAAAAATTAAAAATAAGTAGCTAAACCTATAGGCGATTTATAGATTTGGTTATTAACTATACAGTTTAGTTATACATTTTGATATTTATTTGTATATATTTTGTTTTCATATGTGATCTTTTGAAATTGGTGAAATATAAAATAATAAGAATTATAATATATTTAAAGCAAAAAAGATACTTAACTCATTTTCTCTATTCTGAATATATTTTTAATCAGTCGTTATATGAGTTTTGCCAAAAATTATTTTTTATCCCAATTTTTAGAAATGTTACAAAAAGGCTTTTTTGCTATGAATTTTTACGTTTTTTTATCAATTGGTCATTTTTTAATTTAGTAAAAAAATAACAAAATACCCCTTCATAAGTTTAATCAAAAAAATGATTTTTCTGCCAATTTTTATCAATTTTCGGAAACTTTATTAGAACCCTTTTTTGCTTTAAGCAAAATTCATAAAATTTACCAAAAACTTTATTTGTTGTCAATTTTTAGAAATTTTAAAAAGGCGCTTTTTTTGCTTTGAATTTTACCAAAATTGGACTTTTCTCGAATAGTTTTTGCCCATTTGATGATTTTTCAATGTAGAAAAAAATATCCTTTAAAATATGCTTTTATTACTTTACTACTACTCTAGTCGTCGAGGTGCGAGATGGTTAAAACGTATGATGGGCGGTCTACCGTTTGTTGCGTGTTTACAATAAATTAAGTAAACATATAAGTGTACCGAGGTGTGACCGTATTTTAAATTTTTGTTGAATAAAATTTTTGTTTTGGTAAAAATTTGTGAAAAATGACCGGTGGGGCTACGGTTTTCGATGAAGATCCCTCAGGTTTTTGCGTAAATTACAAACAACAGTTTGAGGATATAAAAAATATTATCCAATGTACAGGGTGTAAAAAGTACTACCATGAGAAGTGTGGAAATGTTGACATGCGCGGCTTTCACATGAAAAAGGCCACTTAGAAATGTGAAGTATGTGAAGTAGGGTCAAGTGAGGGAAGTAGCAAAAGTGAGCGCACAAGAAAAAAAAGCCGTGTTGACGATATTCTGGATCAGGATTTTGCCAGTGAAATCAGCAATACCTTGCAGTTTTTGGTGGCAAAGACCAAGGAGCTTACCGAAAAAGTAGACGTGTTAAATAGGTGCATGGCCTGTAAGTAGCCCTGCGACCCTTCGCAGTTGTTGTCTGGAGAGGCCCAGTATGTTCTCACCCTTCTTGAAGGGTGGGCTGCCTATAAGTTGTTTGGATTGTTCTATCTTTGGCAGCTGCTCCCAGTAGAATTTGTTCTGGTTTGTTAGCCAGTTGCCGATTTCCCTCTTCCAGGTCTTATCGCTGACATAACATGTTGGTTCAGGGCCTATTAGGCTGTTGCTGGCTCCCTGGGTTGCAAGTTGGATAGCCCTTCTTGCAGCCTTATTGTTGCCCATATTCTCTGCTAGGATTATCTCTGGCCTATTTTGCGCTTCGGCGAGGTTCCTGAGATCCTCCCAGCAGCTTTGCACAGTCCTTGACTTAGTCTCGAACTGTTGTAGTGCAAGTGTCGCAGCCTGGTCTCCTGTGAAAATTGCGAAGGTTTTGCCTCTTGGCAGCCCTTCTCTCATCAGTTGGACACAGGTTTGAATTCCTATTATGCTTGCCTGTAAATTTGTTGTTTCGAGGCCCAGGTTTAGCATAAGTTGTCTGCCCTGTTGTTCGTCCTCCACCATGCCCACTGCTACCCCGATCTTGGATCGTTTGGTTGCCGTGTGCCATACTGAGTAACCTCTGCCTGAGCCTGTTCGCTTCTGCGTCCAGTGGTCCCCTTTTTTCTTTGATGATAAAAGGTTTGTCTAGGTATGTGACCTTGGTTCTGTCTGTTCTTAGGGCCAGGCGCCCAAGGTCCTGTATCTTGTCAAATAGGGCATTGTGCCCATCTTTCGATAGGATTGTTGCGCCATTTGACAGCAGTCTTTTCGCCCCCGTTATAGCTTCAGCCCGTACCACTAAGTGTAGCGGGCTTAGTCCTATCAGGTTCTCTAGGGCAGCAGTCGGCGTTGTTGACATCGCTCCTGTTATGCCCAGACATGCTATTCGTTGTGTTTTGTTGAGTATCTGTATTACAGTCCTCTTTTCTGCCGCATGCCACCATATAGGTGCTGCGTATGTAATGATGGGTCTAACCATTGTCGTGTACATCCAATGTACCATTTTTGGTGACAGTCCCCATGATCTACCGAACATTCTCTTGCAGTACATAAGAGTTTTCGTAGCTTTATTTGTAGCCTGGATTACATGTTTCTTGAAGCTGAGTTTTTTATCCAGGGTTATACCTAGATATTTGACCTCGTCTTCAAGTCGCAGATTTTCTCCATAAAATTTTATGTTTCTAATGGGCTCTAGTTTCCTTCTTTTGGTAAAGGAAACCAGAGTAGTTTTTGTGGGATTTACCCTTAGTTGTTCTTCCTCACACCAGTGCTCGACAGTAGTCAGGGCTCTTTGCATTTTTTCGAGTACATAAGCCTGACTACCCCCTCGTGTAAGGATGACTATATCGTCAGCATATCCTATAGCAAGGATAAGCTGCCTCTCCAGTCGTATCAGCCAGCTGTCCGATACAAGGTTCCACAGCAGCGGTGACAGTACGCCCCCTTGCGGTATTCCCCTGCACACTTTGGCCTTAACCGTTGTGCTGTTGAGATTTGCTGCTACTTTCCTATGATTTAGCATTTGGGTTATCCAGCCGCCAATCATGGGATGTATTCCTCGTGCTGCTATCGCACGGTTGATTGAGTCATATGATGTATTGTCGAATGCTCCCTCAATATCTAAGAAAGCTCCTAGGGCGATCTCTTTATTGTTCAGAGATTGTTCGACCCTCTGGGTTATCTCGTGAATCGCTGATTCACAAGATTTACCTGTTTGGTAGGCATACTGGTGTCGATGTAGAGGGTTGACCCGTAATACATTGTCCCTGATATGCCTTTCTATGAGCTTTTCCTCTGTTTTTAGAAGGAATGATGTAAGGCAGATTGGTCGGAAGGATTTAGGTTTCGCATAGGAGTCGCGTCCCGTCTTTGGTAGAAATACTACTTTTGCTTCCCTCCAACTCTCTGGTATATGCGCCGTGGCTAGACTTGCCCGCATTATTTTACATAGTGCAGGCAGCAGCAGTTCGCTACCCCGCTGTAGCATGACTGGCATTATGCCATCCATTCCGGGAGATTTAAATGGTTTGAAGGAATTTATCGCCCATTTAACCTTCTCGTAGGTTACTACCTTTTTCGCTAGTTCCCAGTGTTCCCTTTTGCCCCTGTTCGGAATGATAGGAGTTGGGTCCTCGGTATGTTCTGGTTGGTGGAGAATTTTCGATCCCGGAAAGTGCGTGTTCAGCATTAAGCCAAGCGTTTCTTCTTCGGTTGTCGTATATTCTCCATCGGGTTTTAGACAAGAGCCTAGGGTTTGTCGTGGCCCTTTGGATATTGCCTTGTGGAGTCTAGCATATGCTGGTGTCTCTGTTAGGTCCCGGCATAGCTTCCTCCACCCTTCTTTCTTTGCTCTTTTTATAGCATCATTGTACCTGGTTAAGTGTTGTCTGTATAGATTCCACTCGCCAGTTCTTTTGGCTCTGTTAAAAAGCTTTCTTACTGTCTTCCTTAGCTCGCCCAATTCTTGGTTCCACCATGAGGTGTTCCCTGCTTGACGCGGTTTGCTTAGTGGACATGAGTTTTCAAAAGCAATTTTAATAGCCTCAGTGACTGACTCTGTCAGCACTTCGAGCTCTACATTGTCTTTTGCCTCCGTTGGACAGTTTTCCAGTTCGCGTCCTAGTATCTCATTGAAGAGGTCCCAGTTCGTTTTCCTGGCGTTGCTGTAGGTCTCCGGATTTGTATCCATAGATTCTAGATCGAATCTTATGTATCTGTGATCCGACAAACTTGGTTCGTCAGATACATGCCATTTTTTAACGAGGTCGCAGATGCGTCCCTTGCCAATGGTTAGATCAATTACTTCTCTGCGGAGTATGTTGACGAAGGTCGGTTCCTCCCCCACATTAAGTATATTTAGACCGGAGGCAGCACAGTAATTTAATAATGATTCGCCTCGTTTGTTTGTTCCAGTGCTTCCCCAGATAGTGTGGTAAGCATTGGCGTCACAGCCTATTATAAGTGTTCGGACTACGAGTGTACCCTCAACTTTATTTCATTCAAAGTTCAGTCCTACTGACGCCATCTATCGGACGGCGTTTGTAACGCGCCACTTACCTTGCCTTGATGAACAGTTTTACCTGCGGTTAGCTGAACTGAGACCCCAGCGCCCCTGACGGGACGCCTCGTCTCTCTTCTGTCAAGAACGACAAGCAAGCAACAATATAAATTAAATTTTGTTAACTTAAAAATTAAACTCTTGTATAAAAATTAAAATAAATTCATCATCAAGAACTGACTAAAGTGTTCATTGTTCATCGTTTAAAATACAGAACAATTACCCAAAGCGAAGCAAGGAGGCATTGTTCAAACCATTTGGTCCTTCCAGCCGGATGAAACCATTATGCAGTGCTGGCTCAGCAACAAGAAAATTCTTGTGAATTGTAATTTGGAAGGATTTGCAGCCCAATATCGAAGGAAATAAAGTTTTAAGTTCCCATTATCTTCCTGAGGGCATTCACCTGTTGCCTTTTTTCTTTTCAATATTTTCACAATAAAAAAGTGGAAAACTATTTCCATGCTTATCAGCGCTCGGAAGATGATGCTTGATGGTTTCACGGGTAAGTTTTTGCATTGCATTTTGTCTGGGTTTGTTTAAATAAAGTTTTATTGTTGTGTTTTTATTTCGCCCTATTTAAAGGTCAAATATTGATTATATTTATGTGTTTTAAGAAAGTAAATAAAATTAAAAATCCTTATGTAAGGTAAGTTCTGTGCACAAGCCCTATTGTAGTATTGTACATTTTTTGTATTTTAATTTAGAGAGGTCATACGTACTGTATTACTGCACAGATTATAATTCATATGCATTTATTATTTTCTATTTGGTTGCTTGTTTTTTAAACATATTGTACTGTACAGAGTGACAGATTTTTTTATGTACTGAACATAAGGTGTAGATATCGCCTATTTTATGAGTCATTATTTTTGGCCTGTACTGCTCGCTCCTGTACAGATTATTTAGTTTTCATTGGGAGAGTAGCAAGTTCATTCTTTATAACTCGAACTGCACACTGTGTTGCAGATCATTTTATTTGTTGTATTGCACATTGCGTTTCAAATTATTTATGTTTTGTACTGTACACCGTAGTGCAGATTATTAGATTTATAACTTGTATTATACACTACGTTGCAGATTATTTATATCTTTGTGTACTGCGTACTGTACTGCAGATTATTAAAATTATATTTCTTTGTCGAGCTGCATACTGTAGTGCACACTATTTTAGTTGAACCACACAGTGTAGTGTGGACATTCTAGATTTGTAATACACAATTTAGATTCAATCATTCATATTAAAAGTTTTAATGTATTGCACATTTAAAGGCTAATCAAAATATTTATATTTTATAATAGTGTATTGCACATTATAAGGCAGGCTTTATTTATTTGTTTCATTGTATATAAAGTACAAATTATTTATTGGTGTGACACATAAAGGTGAAAATTTTGGTAAATTTATATATTGAGCCGCCTACTATTTTATGTGATTATTACAGATTATCTTATTTAATTTCAGTTTTACATTTTGTCTTACATTAAACAAGTATTTTTATTTTTCATGTACAGGGTTTAACTATTAATGCACCTGATTGTAACTCAAATTTAAACAAATCTTTTATTATTTAAAATGGCAAAAGAAATAGATCATATTAGTGAAATTAAAAGGCTTAATATAACTAGAGGCCAAATTAAGGCTGAATTGACTCGTTTTGAGAATTTTTTAAACAAACAACCACAGAACCCTGTTTCAAAAATTAAAAGTCGTTTAGAAATAATTTCTCCCAAGCTTATTGAAGAGTTTAAAGTTGTTCAAGGTGAAATTGAGTCTCATTACATCTTGGGCAATATTGTCCATGATGAGAATAAATGGGCCACAGAAAGGGAAAATTTTGAAACCCAATTTTTTGATTGTGTATCTTCTGCTCAGGATTTAATACAGGGGCAAACTTTAAATAATTCAATATGGCCACCTGCCAATGCTAATGATTTTACTCCAAGTCCAGAAAATAATATTTTTGTTGAGCCCATCGCTAATCTTCCAAAGCTAAATTTATTTAAATTTTCTGGGGATTTCGGGGATTGGCGTCGATTTAAAGACACTTTTGATGCTTTGGTGCATTCTAAGCCCAGAAGCAAAATTGAGAAATTTCACTATTTGATTGATTGTTTAGTGGGGGAAGCTGCTAATGTAATTGCTTCTTTACAGATAACTGAAAATAATTATGACACAGCTTTAGAGCTTTTAGAAAATCGTTATGAAAATAGTAAAATTTTAACAAATTTTCATATTAAAGAAATTTTAAATTTACCTAATGTACCTAGGGAAAATTCAAAGGACCTTAGATGTTTCTTGGATAATTTTCTAAAAAATTATAGATCTTTGGAACTATTAGATGAGTCTGTTAAACATTGGGATTTGATTTTGATCTATTTACTAACTGAAAAAATTGATTTTCAATCTCGTCGTGAGTGGGAAACTTGTAGTAAAGATATCATAAAGCCCACTATTGAAGACTTTAAAAAATTTCTGACTAAACGTTGTGAAATTCTAGAAGCAGTGCAATCAATATCGTATCATAATAATAACCCCAGCAATTTTAATAAAACAGCATCTAGCAATAGTTTCAAACACAAAATGAATGAATCCAAGAGAGTTAATTTGGTGTCAGAATTGATTTGTCCTTTGTGTAAGGGAAATCATTTCCTGTTCAAATGTCATATATTTAGAGACATGTCTGTTAATGATCGATTTGAAAAGGCAAAATCATTAAATATTTGTATTTGCTGTCTAAAATCAGGCAATCATAAAGCTTCAAATTGCACTACTTTTTCCTGTAGATTTTGTCACAAAAGACATAACTCTTTGTTGCATTTTTTTGGCAAGCAAAATAATGAGATATCAGGCCAACATGAAACTGTTTCACAGGCATCAAAAAATGCAGAATTAAATTCTATTTCCCCTAAAGTCAATTGTATTCAAACTGAGAATTTTACTGAAAATACTTCTGATCTAAACACTAATATTGTTCAGCCAATTTCCTTGTTTGCCAGGGAAAATTTTGTCTTGCTATCTAGAGCAATTGTTCATGCTTTTGATAAAGATAACAGACCTATAAAATGTCGCATATTTTTGGACTCAGGCTCCCAATCTAATTTGATAACCAAAGAATTTGCAGATATTTTATCATTGCCCTATCAAAATATTAATCTTCCTCTAATCGGAATTGGTCAAGTTTCCACCAATATAAATAAAAGAATCAAAGTTAAAATTTCTTCTTTGTATAATAATTATTCGACCAGACTTTCCTGTTTGGTAATAGATAAAATCTCTAAGCACTATCCACAAATACCCTTTAATATTTCAGATTTGCATATTCCAAAAAACATCATTCTGGCTGATCCTGATTTTAATTCCCCTCAAAAAATTGACATGCTTATTGGTGCAAGCATTTTTTATGATTTGCTATCTGTAGGACAAATAAAATTAGGTAGGAATTTACCTGTTTTGCAAAAATCTTTATTTGGGTATCTTGTCAGTGGAAATTTGCAAATGCAAAAGAAAAATCATCTTGCTTCTCAGAGTATGTTATCTACTATTGATTTGGCTAAACAGCTGGAAAGGTTTTGGTTTGTCGAAGAGATTCATTTAAATAAGCCTGTACTCAACCAAGAAGAAGCAGAAGTTGAAAGGCATTTTTTAGATAATACAACAAGAGATGTTGCAGGGCATTTTGTAGTAAAATTACCTCTAAAGAATGATTATACCGATTTAGGTGAAACTAGAGGTATAGCTTTACGTACTTTGTATTCTGTTGAGAGAAAACTTTCAAAAAATTCCCAGATGTGTGAAATGTATACTTCATTCATGAGAGAATATGAAACTTTGACTCACATGTCTGAAGTCGAGTACAATGTTGGAAACGATTTATGTTTCTATTTGCCTCATCATTGTGTTGAAAAGGCTGAAAGCACCACTACTAAATTGCATGTTGTTTTTAATGGTAGCCAAAAGTCATCAACCAATATAAGTTTAAATGATGTTTTAAAGGTTGGTGCCACTGTTCAACCTGACTTATGTTCCATTCTTTTGAAATTCCGTCATCATGATTATGCGTTGACAAGAGATTTAATTAAAATGTACAGACAAATAAATGTACATCCGGAACACAGAAATTTGCAGCGGATACTTTGGCGTGAAGATCCTTCATTGCCTGTTAAAGAGTTTTGCCTAAATACGGTAACTTATGGTTTAGCTTCAAGTTCATTTTTAGCCACTAGATGCCTTAAGCAAATTTCTGATGATATCCGAACCAATTATCCTATTGAAAGTGATTTTAGGCTCAAATTTTTATGTGGATGATTTTCTACTTAGTCACCCTTCTTTAGAGTCTTTAATTCAAGTAAAAAACAACTCCCGTGTGTTTTTAGAAGGTAGTGACGATTATTCTTTATCAGAATATGTCATATCAGATGAGAATACCACTAAAACATTGGGAATTTCTTGGATACCCACGTCCGATTGTTTTATTTATAAACTTCAACTTGAAGATTCTATGACAAATTCCGTTACCAAGAGATCAATATTGAGTTTCATTTCAAAAATATATGATCCATTGGGATTCCTTGGACCCATAATTATCCGAGCAAAATTAATCATTCAACAGTTGTGGAAACTTCAATTATCATGGGATGAAAATTTACCCATAGAATTACATTCCCAATGGTGTGAATATAAGAAACAATTATTTAATATTAATACTATACAAATACCTCGACAAGTTTTAATTAAAGGTGCTAATTTGGTCGAATTACATGGCTTTTCTGACTCTAGTGAGAGTGCTTATGGCTGTAGCGTTTATCTAAGATCTATTAATAATGTTGGAGCTGTACTCCAACACAGTATAGATTGTCGTTTGTACTTTGCCAAAACAAGAGTAGCTCCTGTACAGGCAATTAGTATTCCAAGACTTGAGCTCCAAGCTGCAGTGCTCTTAGCTAGATTAGTGAGCAAGTGTTTAAGCACTATTTCCTTTGAGATTCAGAATATATATCTATGGACTGATTCAACCATAGTGTTAGCTTGGTTGTCAAGAGAGCCTAAAACTTGGCAAACTTTTATATGCAATCGTGTCTCTGAAATCCAACAGTTGACCAATATAACTGATTGGAATCATATTTCAACTCATGAAAACCCAGCTGATATATTGTCTAGAGGTTCTCAAACTAATGATTTTTTGTCCACTAGTTTATATTGGAATGGTCCTTCGTTCCTTAGACAGGATAAAGAAAATTGGCCTGAGGCCACCAATATTTCATATTTTTCCAAAAATCCTGTAGATGTTCCCGAATTCAAGAATCAAAATACGAATTTTCTATATCAGACCGAAAACCTGTTTAATTTTGATGAACTTTTTTCTAAATTTTCTTCTTTCAGTCAATTAATAAGAGTTGCGGCCTACGTCTTTAGATTCATAGATCGCTCTAAAGGTCGACATGATGTTCAAACTTTTATTAATAATTTTGTGTCAAATTCTGAATTTTTAAAGACTTCTTTACGTCTAATCAAATTAATTCAAAGTTCTGAGTTTAATGCGGGCATTTGCCATTTAAGAACCCACCGTTAAGTATTGAAAAGGAGTAAGCTAAAAGCTTTAGCGCCCTTTTTAGACCCTGATGGTATTTTGAGAGTGGGCGGAAGATTAAAGTTTTCTGACTTAAGTTACGATCAAAAACATCAAATTTTATTGCCGAAAAAACATAAATTTACAAGTTTACTGATACATTCCGAGCATTTAAGAGCTTTACACGCCGGAAATCAAGGAACGCTATCACATATACGCCAAAATTATTGGATTATTGGCAAAATGGCAGTCAAATCCTGTATTAGAAATTGTATCAAATGTTTCAGAGCCAACCCTCCTAATTTGACTTATAAAATAGGCGATTTGCCTTCTGTCCGCGTAAAACCTTCTAAAGTGTTTCTTTCTGTTGGAATCGATTATGCAGGCCCCTTTAATTTAAAGGATGGCCAAACCAAAAACAGAAAAATAATAAAATGTTATGTCGCGATCTTTGTGTGTATGGCTACGAAAGCTTTGCACATAGATTTAGTCACGGATTTGTCCACAGATGCTTTCTTAAATTTGCTGAAACGTTTTGTTTCGCGTAGAGGTTTGTGCACGGATATTTACTCAGATAACGCTACTGCTTTCGTTGGCGCAGACAATGAGTTGAAACTTACTCCAGCCCATTTCATTATTGGACAGCCAATGACGGCATTGCCTCAGAGAAACCTGGAAGATTCTCACACTAATTTGGTAAAGCGACTTCTTCATGTTCAGAAGCTTTTCCAGCAGTTCTGGAGATAATGGAGCCATGATTACCTTCACACCCTCCAGGAACGCAGTAAATGGCGTTTCAATAAGGATCCCAACTTACAAATTGGTGCCTTGGTGATTGTTAAGGAAGAAAATACTCCCCCAGCCTACTGGACCTTGGGTAGAATTTCTGCAGTCCATCCCGGTGCTGATGGCCTCGTTAGGGTGGTCACCATTAAGACTAAGAATGGTTTCTTGAAGAGAGCAACAACGAAGGTTTGTTTGTTGCCTATTGATGTTTTGTAACGCTCAAGTTATGTTGAAAGGTCAGCCTTTCAAAGGCGGCGGGATGTTCGGACTACAAGTGTACCCTCAACTTTATTTTATTCAAAGTTCAGTCCTACTGACGCCATTTATCGGACGGCGTTTGTAACGCGCCACTTACCTTGCCTTGATGAACAGTTTTACCTGCGGTTAGCTGAACTGAGACTCCAGCGCCCCTAACGGGACGCCTCGTCTCTCTTCTGTCAAGAACGACAAGCAAGCAACAATATAAATTAAATTTTGTTAACTTAAAAATTAAACTCTTGTATAAAAATTAAAATAAATTCATCATCAAGAACTGACTAAAGTGTTCATTGTTCATCGTTTAAAATACAGAACAATTACCCAAAGCGAAGCAAGGAGGCATTGTTCAAACCAATAAGGTTTTCCAATCTTTGATGGTCTATCAACCTCCGAACTGTTGTCGGAGGTGGTTCCCCTTGTTGATCGTGCGGAAAGTATGCTGATACTATTATTGTATCGTAGCTCCTCTCCGCTGTTTTGATTTGTACTTTGACCGCCGCTGTGTCCGTGTCACAAAACTCCCACAGCGGTGTGGCGTCTATATCTTTTCTTATAAAGATACAGCTTCTTAGGTTAGGTCCCTCTTTTGGGTCTGACACTAGTCTCCCGTTGAGGTTTCCTAGTCCCCTTATCTGGCCCCTATAAGTATAAGGTTCCTGAATCAGGGCTATCTGAATTATGTTGTCGGCTATGCATTTTTGTAAGGCCGCAGTAGCTGCTTTGCAGTGGTGGAGGTTAATTTGTATCAGCCTCGCACCCATTGCGGAGAGCGATTTTAGGAAGAAGAGGTTCCCGGCAATCCCTCTGTTTCCATAGGGGTTGCCTGGTCCCTCTTCTCTTTCTCTTGGCTGCTGGCCGAGAGTCTGATCTTTATGCTGCCAAAGTTGAGGTATAGCGATTGATTCGCTTCCCTTACTTTGGCCCAGGATTTCTCGTCCATGAGGAGCGTTACCAGGCAACCCTTGTCGTCCTGGTCCTTCCTCATGTCGAGCACTTTCCACAAGCTGGTGTTGATGTTGTTTTGAACATCCAGCTTGTGTAGGCGTGCTTTCGGTTCCTCAGTAGGTCCCGGCACCCATGTTATTGCCTTCACCGGTCTGGGAAGTTTGCCGTCCTCCGTTATCTGGAGTTCAGCCCATTCCCAGGGAGTTTCCTTCTGCACCAGTCCGACGAGCCAATTTTTAGTTGACTCGTCGACACAGGTGATGTGAAGGATTCCCCCACCGTGGCTTACGCCTGCAAACTTGGGCGCAATTTGTGATCCGCTCTGCAGAGCGTTTTGTTGAGCAGCCAGCCCTTTAGGGTGTTTGCCTGCTCCTCCGAGACGAATGCCTCGGGGTATTTTTTGGCTGTTATGGCAATTCTTAGCCCCGCCGCAGCATCCCGATAGGACAGCCCTGGTTCCCGTCTTGGGCCCCTGGGCTTTTTCCTGGGTCTTTTTGACTCCGGCGGAGTTTCTCCCTCCGAGCGATGTCGTTTTTGCGTCTCACTCGTATTGGCCTTGGTCTGGGTGGGTGTCAGTGCCTCTTTGGGCCCCGTCCCCCCCCTTCCCTTGGCCGCCAACAGTTTGGCTTTCCGTCTTTGAGCCCCCGACGGTCGTTTCCTCCCGGCAGGTCCCTCTTTTGCTTTCTCAGCGGCGGTTCTTTGCGGCCCCGCCGTTGACTTCTCAACAGCGGTTCCTTTAGGTCCCGCCATTGCTGGCAAAGGTTGCTCTTGGCCCCCTTCTTTGTTTTTTTTGTTGTTTTGGTCCATCATAGATGTTCCCACGAGTAGCTAGGGAAAGGGTGGTCTACCCCTGCAGAGCCCCGCATGCAGGGGTAAGGCTGGATACACTGGGGTGCGCCTTGTTCCCCAGGGTTGGCCGCTAGTGACTGGGCTTCCCCCCAGTCTTGCATCCCTTGGCGCGCGCCTTACCCTAGGAATTGGGAGATTTTATAGTGTTCTCACCACGCGGTCCGGGTGGTTAAGCCCAGACCCCCGTGCCGTTCATCAGCACGTACCCCACGCTCCCTTTCAGGATCATGGGGGTCGTTGCGCCGAATGGACGGTTTACGGTGTATAGCTGGTCCGCGACGATGACCTTCAGTTGGCTCGGACGGGTGTAGGCCCGTTGGCTTCCCTTATAGTCACCGTTAACCGGAACCATTTCTGGTTTTCCGGCCGTTCTCCTATCCGCCACCTGGAGACGCGCCTGACAGGTTGCTGAACTCCCGCAGATGTTTACTGCGGTGTCAGGAAAAAAAAAAAAAAAAAAAATGTCATTAAACAAAAATATGTAAATAAGAAAGAAGTGGATTACGTACGATATTAGAGTTATGATGTGCGAAAGAGACGTTTTATATAAAAGAGCTGTTTTTAGTAAAACCTAAGCTACTTGGAATGCATATAAAAGGAAACGAAATGACATAGTCAATAAAATCCGACAAGAGAAGGAAAAATATTTTGCAGAGGCCATTGACCAAAATAGAAATAACCCAAAGGAGCTATGGAAACATCTTAAAACTCTCCGACCAGGAAAAAGTCAATTGTTACCCAGCGAAATTATTTTTGATACAGAAGTAGTAACCAATAAAAAAAATATAGCACAAAAATTTAACCATTATTTTGTTGACAGTGTTGACCTAATTGTTCAAAATATACCGCAGCCCAACATAACTCAGATAAACCCCGAGATTCCAACAGCTGATAATTTCTTTACAGATTTTAAAAGAATATCTATGGCCAAGATAAAGGAAATTCTTGAAAGTCTAAAAAACGTTGGGGGTGGTGAAAGTGGAATAACTAAACAAGTTCTATCTGATGCATTTTATGTTATTGGTGACCGACTTTTGGACATTGTCAATAAATCACTGAGTAGTGGTGTTTTCCCGGAGTCATGGAAAGTGTCAACTGTCATTCCAGTTCTCAAAGTGCAAACCACAAAAAAACATAGTGAATTTCGACCTATTAACACAGTTCCGATCTACGAAAAGCTACTAGAAGTGTGCGTTATAGACCAATTAGTGCAGTTTTGTGACAAAACCAAATAATAGTGCCCAACCAATCAGGTTTTCGTGAAAAGCACTCTTGCGAGTCTGCAGTTGTAAATATTTGTGATGAATTTCTTAAAGCTATAGATTCTGACAAGTACGTTTTGGCTGTGTCTCTGGACTTTAAAAGAGCCTTCGAGACCATAAACAGGGATATTTTATTGAAAAAATTAAAAAGCGTAGGTGTAGAACACAATGCTCTAAAATGGTTTAAATCTTATTTGTCCAACAGAGTTCAAAAAGTTAAATATAATAATTTTTTATTTGAATATCTAATAGTTAATTACGGCGTACCACAGGGAACAGTGTTGGGCCCATTACTGTTTATGTTGTACATAAATGATATAGTAAAACTAACAAAAAAATGTTCTATAGTTTTATTTGCAGACGATACTATGTTATATATTATTGGTAAAAACTTAAAACAAATTATAGCGGATATAAATGATGAACTTAAAAATCTATTTTGCTGGCTTTGTAAAAACAAATTAAGTTTAAATACCACTAAATCTAAATTCTGCATATTCGCAAAAAAATCTAAAACAAGTTCACTAGATGTTCAAAGCATTGCTATAACAATAAACGGTGAAAGATTGATGTACGACAAAAATATTAAGTACTTGGGAACAACTCTGGAAATTTAAATTTTCATTTACACGCTGATCACATTATGAGGAAGTTTTCAAAAAAGGTCGGATTTATAAGCAGAGTAGGACAAAATTTATCACTTTATACTAAACTTTCTTTATACAATGCCATTGCACTTCCTCATATACAATTTTGTTCAACATTATTATATAATTTGCCTCAGTATAAAATCAACCAAATTCAGAAAATTCAAAATCGAGCCATGAGAACGATTTTAAAATGCAACCGATAAACACCTATTAAAATTATGTTAAATGTTTTAAATATGTTATCTGTTCAACAAAGGATTGCTTTTAATGTTAATTTTTTTATACTTAAATTAAAACAAGGTCTTTTTCCAAAATATTAAACTGATAAATTATCAATTTTTCGAGACGTCCATAATTATAACACAAGAAACTGTACTGATTTTATTTTAGTTAATAGATGTAATACCAACCAATTGCTAAATTCTATTCTTTGCAAAGGCTTTAGTGAGTTTAATAAATTACCAAATGATATAAAAGTTTGTAATAGTGTTAACCTCTTCAAAAGGCTACTAACGGAATAAATACATCTTAACAAAATATTATTGTTAGTATTACCACAAAAATGTAATTTTTTCCGATTATGACAAACTTTTATTTTATTTTTTGTTTTATTTTTTATTTTCTGTAAATAGGTAATATGTAAATGATTATTTTGTATTCTTAAATATACTGTAAAATTGTCTTTTATTTTAAATATTTAGTTTGTATGCATCCATATCTAGGTCATGGTCTGACGCACTAGGGTGGTGTGTTTCCATGTTGCCGGGATGTCGTCATTGTCCTGGTGACCCCCGGACAAAACGTGCAGCCATGGAAACAGCGTGGGACCGCACTATTTTGGCTGAACCAACAAGGCCGCAACCCGACCCGGGCGCAACCAAATCAAAAGATCAAACATCGATTGTGGAATTACGTGTGGTTGTATGGATGTAAATTAAACTAAACAAGCTTTGTATTTTTATATTTAATATTGATATGTCATGTAGCATTTTGCTAAATAAAGATTATTATTATTATTATTATTATTAAAATTCAATCAAAATTTGACTTTTTTTATAACGGTTTTTGACCATTTGGTAATTTTTTAATTTAGTAAAAAAATTACCCAAATACCTTTTTATGGGTTTGACCCAAAAATTGATTTTTCTGCCATTTTTATTCAATCTTTAGAAATTTTAAAAAACCTTTTTACTTTAAATGTCAGCAAAATTTATCACTTTTTAATAAATATTGATCACCTTATTTTTGTTATTTATTACAAGAATAGTATTAAATTTTTCTTTTTTAAATTAGGTAAGTCCATTGTTAATTAATATGAATTTGGTTAATACCTAGAAAAAGTAAAAGATATTAAGAAAAATATGAAAGACTTGAAAAAAAATAGAGAAGAGTTTTTGGAGGGCAAAGAAAATTAAAAAAATCCAACAGAACTAAAGGAAATTTAATAAAACTAAGAAAAATTTACAAAAGAAAGAAAATTATTACTCTAAAATATTAACTATTATTTTTTTGCTAAATAATTAATTAAATCTTAATTAACTATAAGCTTTATTTAATAAAATAAGAAAATATTAATTTTAAATAGATACAATTAAAACTGATAATTAATTTAAACAAAAACAATTGAGTGATTACGAGTGAATTTCCATAAATGAACAAGTCCTAATCGCGATGACATTCCTAAGAAAAAAAGGGCGCGAACAAAGAAAATAAATTCTTTCAGAACAAACTACCGACAAAACATGAATTATAATTCAAATTTTATCAAAGGGTGGCTTAAACTTAATAAAAAACCAACCCCGCGGGAACGGCTTAAAGTCACGCAACTAAATAAATCTCGACTTTTCTGATTTTTTTTTCTGCTTTCGCGTTAATTTATGTTTTATTATTATTAGGTTGATGCCCGTTAAAATTCCCTTCGCGGTTCTAAGTGTTTAATCAGGCCGGCCAGTTTAATATAAAACAGCTTAATTCCGCGGATGTAAAAGGAAATTACGGGCGGCAAACAATGCCGAGAGAAAGACCGAGCACAGGGAAAACAATGAAAAAAGTTCCCTCGGGGCTATTTTTACTATTACTTTTGCTTGTTTTGGGTGCGTTAATATTTTATTGGTTAAAAGGGATGAAAGTACACGGTAGACGTTTCTTCTTTGACGCTAACATCATCAACAATTTTATTAGTATAATTTTTTTGACTACCAAACTATAGAACATTTTTTAATATGCTGCAATAGAATGTATTTACTTTTTTAACAAATTTATTATCATTTGTATATACAGGGTGTTCATTTAAAAACTTCCCACCACGGATTTATCGAAAACCACAGTTTAAAAAAAACGCCGAAATACGTCAAAGGGTTTGTCAAGGAGGACAACTTTCTAACCTAAAATTACTTCAGCCTCTTTCACCCTCTGCCCCCCAGGGTCATCCCCTTAAAAATTTTAAATGGCAAGGGGTATCGAGTAATAGCTTGTTTAAAAGGTCTTTCGAAGTCTTTTATTTTGACGTTTAATTTTTTTAAATCGGTCGATTCGTTTTCGAGAAAATTTGAAAAATCTTTGTTTATCTTAATTTGTTCAGATAGAAAACAAAAACATGAAAATATCAGTTTTTATTTCAATAAGTGTTCAAAATGTTGCCTGTTTTTGGTCAAACAATGATATTTTAAAAACATATTGTGAGATATCATGGCAGCTGTCGATGATGACGAAGTTCATCCAAACTTTCCGGTTGGGGAGTAAACACAATAGATTTCAAATGACCTCATAGAAAAAAGTCTAACGGCGTTATATCAGGAGTTCTAGCAGGCCATTCTATAGGCCCCCTTCGCCCTATCTATTTATCTGGAAACTCGTTTAATCTTGATTTTCTATTAAACACACATCATTTTGATTTATTGGTATTTAAACCTAGTTTATTGTCGCAAAGCCAGCTAAATAAGTTAGTAAGATCAGTGTTTATATTAGATACCAGTTCATAAAGATTTTTACCAACTGTGTAAATCATGGTATTATCTGCAGATAATACGATTTTATAATTTTTGACTACTTTTATCATATCATTAGTATACATATAATGTAAACAATAATGGACCTAACACTATGCCTTGCGGTACACCAAACATAACATCAAGAACACCAGACAGACAACTAACATACTTAACACGTTGGACTCTGTTACATAGATAAGATTTAAACCAGACCCTTGACTGTATTAACCTAGTACTTGCTGTGTTTTTGGACTTTAAGACGGCGTTTGACACCGTGAGTAGAGAAATTTTAATTAGGAAATTAGAACCGTTATGCCTTGGACATAATGTTATGAAGTGGTTTCAGTCTTATTTAAAGGGTAGAGTTTAGAGTGTCATGTACAATGCAGCAAGTCATAAACGTTGAACTCAATAACTTATTCTTTTAGCTTTGTAGTAATAAATCAAATTAATTAAATTAAAAAATTAAATTAAATTAAATTAAATGCAAGTTAATCCAACTTTTGTATATTTGGCAAGAGATCTTTTATAGATTAAGTTCTATAGACATAGGCAATACACAGATTTTTTTGAATAAGGAAAGTATTAGGTATGGCAAAGAAATTAAATATTTGGGACTAATTTTCGATGCCAATCTGAATTTTCATGCTCATGCAGATTATGTGATCAGAAAATTAAAAAAAAAAGTTGGATTTATCACAAGAATTGGAAAAATATATCAATGCACATTAAATTATAACTTTACAACGCCATTGCTCTTCCTCATTTACAGTTCTGTTTAACTTTATTGTTTAATTTGCCACAGTATAGAATTGACTAATTGGAAAGGATTCACAATAGAGTTATGAGACTGATTTTAAATAGTAATTGTTACACGCCTATTGTCTCTATGTTGGGTGTCCTAGATATGTTGTCTAAACATCAAAGAGTTATGTATAACATATATTTGTTTATTTTTCAATAAAGCATGATTATATTTGGTCTAAGTTATGATTTTTTAAAAATATACATAACTACTACACTCCCCCAAGAAATTAACGCACTACATTGAAATATTAAAACATTTTATTAGCGTTGATAAGAATTTTCATTATAATGTTAAATTTTACAAGCCTCTTGTATATGCTATTTATAAACTTGGTATTTGTTCCAAGAAATAGTCCATCTTTTCTCAAAGAGACCGGCTTATATTAAATAGTAATGAAATAAACTCATAATAACACTACATGATACAATTCAAGGGTAGAAATTAAGTTAAAATTGGTAAAATCAGACGGAGACTAGTTACTACATATTCGTTCTCTGCTTCTTTTTTTCATTCTTTTTATCAGTGAATACACAAGTGGATCTGATGATGCCTAGTATGGGCGAAACACGTGTAATCCTCTGACTTTAATTAAATAAATTTGAGACCTGTGACTTAGAGTTTATTTCAATCTTGGTATTTGTTGACTATGTTTATAGCTATAGTTTTTTTTGCAAAAAAAAACAGAAATATACATAAAATGTACTAATTCAAAAGTGTCCATGATTTTAAGAACTATTATTATTCAAATACTATTTGTTTGTTGATAATTTGTGTTTGTGCTTTTTATGGAGCGTCAAATACGTAATTTGACCCGCGATTAAGGCCTAGTTCAGATGATAGGCGTTAGACGCGCGTTCAACCCGCGTATTTTAAATGCTGATTGTACACATGACTGCGTTTATTGAGCGTTAGTATCATTTCGTTGGTCATCGAGAATGGATGTGAAAGAAGCTATTTGTTTGTGGATTGCGTATAGAAGAATGACACATCGTAGAAGAGAAAGGGCATATTGGGTTCATCCAATTTTAAGAAATAGACTTACTTTAAGTTTATACGTGACTCTCTATCCAAGTCTCAGAAGTTATGAACCTAAGTTTTTTAATTATTTTAGAATGTCGATAAAATCTTTTGACGCTTTGTTAGAGAAAATTAATCATGATACTGCAGCCGATGTAAATGCAATAAGGTATTGCATTTCACCAAAAGAAAAACTCATTGTTACCCTAAGGTAAGTAATTACTTTTCTATTTTTTAATTCCCAAAGTTGCATTAATTATAGGTTTGTTCGCAGAACAATCAAAATAAAAACCCAAACTAATAAAATCAGCAACATCTAGAAAACAAAGAAAACTAAAAACATTATTAACAATATTAAGATAAACATAAAAACAAACAGTAACTAAAAATATTTTCAATTCAAAATGGCCTATATTCGAGTAATAATCTCTTACATATCGAATAAATCGATTTCTGATGAGTCCTTACAGTTTTCATTAGTATAGGTCGATGAAAGTGATGGCGATGGAGCTGGAACTGATACGACCGTGGCCGCTTGATTTTGTACATCAGTACAAGGAGCATGAATCTCATTTTTCTGTGAATATGAACGATTATCATACGGATTAGTATTATACCCATATTCCGGATATCCAGAATGGGGCATACTCGTATTGTATTGTTCGCCGTAGGATGTGAATGGATAATTTCTTGATGATCGCGTGTCAGCAGGATAGACATTCTTGGAAATCGGCTCAAGCGGTTGCAATTGCTTAGATTCTTTTTGTAAAATTAAGTTATAAATGTCAATTTTCAGTTTTAACCGCAAGTTTTCTAAAACTTTTTTAATCTAGCTATATAGGGATAGACAGAATAACTTATCTTCATCCTCCTTCTCTTTTTTTTGTACAGTTTCTGTTCTGTTTAAATTTTTTTTTATATTAACAAAATATTCATCAGCTAGATGGAGCTTTAACCTTTTCGCACTTTGTTTCTGCTTGAGATATGTAATTGTAATACTGTCATCGACATTTTCCAAACTTGTATTCGGGGTCTGATCATCGCGATCGTTTATTTCAAAGTTGGTGTCCGTAACATTTTATTAAATTGTTAGTTGCAGAAATGTTAGTCTGTTGAAATATGAATACTTTGTTTTTGTAGAAGCACCTGATCTTGATTTTAAGCTTTTGATTTTCTTGGACCCCCTTACGTAATTGTCGCGCAAGCTTTTCTACTTTTTTTGAAATGCTGATCCTGAAAAGAATAATATAATTAGAAAGCTTTGGTACAAATGAGGTATTTTCATAACTTTGTATCTAACTTGCGACGCGTGTATTCATGTGCGTTCGGTTCAAATCTTGTTGTAAATAAATGTGTAAAAAAGTGAAAAATATAAACTTTTGCTAGGGTAGACTTTATCTGATTTTTACCCACTGGGCCCTGATAAAATATTTGTTTTTTATTTTACAGGTACTTAGCAAGTGGCTGTTCGATTGCAGAACTACACTACGGATACAAAATTGGAAAATTTACTTTATCTGGAATAATTCAACGTGTATGTCAAGTAATATGGGATACATTAAAGAATCTTGTCATGGAACAACCAAGTAGTGCGAAATGGATGGAAATTTCGAACGGATATAAAAAACATGCAAAGTTCCCGAACTGTATCGGAGCACTAGACGGTAAGCACGTGCGAGTAATACAACTGGCGCACGGGTTCAATGTATTACAACTATTTTTCTTTGGTTTTAATGGCATTATGTGACGCTAACTATTATTTTTCTTGTGTTGATATCGGTGCTTACGGAAAAGATAGCGACTCAGGAATTTTTAAAGAATCTACGTTATATAAAAAGTTAACTGAGAAGATACTGGATATTCCTCCTGCGGCGTCAATAACAGGAAATGAAGGAGATAAATTGTCATATGTTATTGTAGCCGACGAAGCTTTCGGAATGATGGAGAATTTGATGAGGCCATATGGTGGAAAAATGTTACCTTATGAGAAAAAAATTTTCAATTATCGCTTAACACTGGCGCGTCGTTATATTGAGTGCACATTCGGCATTATGTGCAATAAGTGGTGAATGTTACATAGACCATTGGATGTAAATATAGACTTTGCGGAGAAAATCGTTAAAGCCATACATGTTTTGCAAAATTAAGTACGAATTAATGATGGTTACAATTATGGAGATACACTCAATACAGCACCACTAACAAATTTAAAAGGGTCACACACTGGACGCATTGTACGGGATGCAGATATGATTCGCACTAAATTTACAAATTACTTTATAAATGAAAGAAAAGTTGAAGGGCAAGATTGAATGACTTAAATGTATATTCATGAAATGAAAATAAATATTATGCTTACCTAATAGTTCCTTTTTTTCATCCGTAACGTCATTTATCGCAAAAAATCATTACCATTTCTTCCCATGCCTTTCTTTTTGCAATTTTGTTGGCATATTCCTTTGAATTCATGTCCCAAATCACAGGCCTTTTCTCAATTTCGTCGATAAATAAATCAGTATTAAATCCTTCACTTTCCATAATAATAATTATTATTTATACCTAGCTACTGTACAACAAATTAAACATTACGACTTTTAACGAGGTCTAAAATACGATCTCAATGAAATAACCAAACGCATTAAAAATTGGCGTCTCAACTGAACAGTTAATAGAAACGTTCCGTATTTTAAAACGCGCGCTTTCAAATTTTTGTGTTGAGCCGCGTCGAACGCTCGTAAAATTTCAAATCGCGCGATTTATATAAACAGCTACTAGTAGTTGGTATAATTTTAAAACGCGCGTTGGGAAAACACGCGTCTAACGCCTATCATCTGAACTAACCCTAATATGCCCAAGCAGTGATACTGTCGGAAGAAGGTTGAAGTTACTAAAGAATTGTCCATCGATTTAATATTTGGTCGATTTAATCCCACACATCCATCTCACGGATGTTAGAAAGATTCTTAGAAACAGGGAATCATACTCGCAGACCAGCGCAAGGACGAAACCGGGTAACTACCCCTACTTAACATCGGTTTTTAAGAATTTCTGCTCCTCGACAATGTTTTGTAACACCTCGAAGTCTAAAATTCAGCTGGGAACAAGTGCTATTTACTGATGAATTACGATTTTGTTTGTACAATAACGACAGACATGTTCGTGTGTTGCGACGACTCAACGAACGATATGCTCATTGTAACTTCTCACACTGCCTGTGGCTCATGAAGAATCTGAAGCCATCTGGGTTTCCGTTATTTTTGGTAAAGTGAGACGAATTTTTTGTTGCTTTTACACACCTCCCAATTCTAAACCCGAAGACTACCAACGTTTTTGTGAGACAACCGAGAGGGTGGCCGAAGACCAGGCCGAAAAGAGTGGCCCTTTGACTTGGTGTAATGACTCTCTTGGAATGTTTAGTAGTGGTGTTGTGGGGCCTGCAGAATCTTTACTAGAAACAATGCAATACCTTAACATGTATCAGATCAATAACATTCAAAATGCAAATGGGGTATATCTAGATCTAGTTTTTAGTAACAATAGTAATGATACCCTATCATGCTCAAATGATCATTTAGTTGAATGTGATCGACATCATCTTGAATTGGTGATTTTTATAAAGTTAAACAATTTTGAATTTCTTGATTATTGTGAAGAAATACACGACTTCAAGAATGCAGATTATGCAGGTCCTTACAGCTATCTTCTTGATGCGGATTGGGATAGTTTATTCTCATCTAATGTGTGGACTGTTTGTATAATGCATTTGGCAACGCTCTTATCTATTTTGTACCTATCATAAAAATTAACAATAAATTCAAGTTTCCAATATGGTTCAGCGCAGAATTGAAATAAAATGTCTTGCAAAAAAGATTGGCACATGCAAAGTATAAACAGTCTAAGGCCACTGAAGACTATGTTATGTTCAGTAATCTTAGAGCAATCTGTAAAAATCAGGCCGATCAGTGCTACTCAAACTATATTGAGCAAACCCAATCTTCTATTTCCGGTGACCCTAAATATTTTTGGAAATATTAAAGAGATAAGACACATAATAACAGTATTCCATCTACTGTGAAATATTCAGATGCAGTAAGTGAAAATGGCCATAAAATAGCATCTTTATTTGCACAATAATTTTCTTTAGTCTACTCTCCTGATGAATTTGATATTCAGGAATTTATGCAGCCTGATATTGCATGTTATTTTAATATTGATGAAATGCATGTAAAAATATCTGAAGTCTTGGAAAAGTTAACCAATGTCAATGTTAATAAGGGCCCTGGGCCTGACTGTATTTCAGCTATCTTCATAAAATTCCATATTATATATGATTCTTATTGATTCCATCAAACTTCTGTATTTTTCATTGCTTCGCAGTCAACTTGAGTCGAATTCATGTATATGGCTACCTTATTATACTAAATATATAATGTGTCTAGAAAAAGTTTAACGTAAATTCATAAGATACATTGCTTACTAGCCTAATATTCCTTGTATTGATATTAATTAGAATGAAATGTATAGATTGCTGAACATTGAAAAGTTGGAGACTCGACGTAAAAACTGCGATGTTGTCACAACATACAAAATGTAATACAGTCTCCTGAGTTGTTGTGTCAGCTTAATATAAATGTTTCTCCTACTACAGTGCTCAGACAGACTAGATTATTGGACCTTGAACAACATCGTACACTGTATGGTAAAAACTGTGCAATAGGTAGAATGATGATTAACTCAAATAGTGTCAGTATAGATTTGTTTCATTGTTCTCTAAGTTCACTTCAACGAGTTTTAAAATCTGCTTAAGTGCAATATAATTTTATATCTTAAAGTGTGTCTTCTTTTCTATTGCAGTTACTCTGTTTTAAACCATTGTTGTCCTAATATTTTATTTAATTTTATCGATGTTACCTGTTATCTGTTATTTATGCTAAATATTTAATGATAGTACTAATACTTCAAGTGCTTTAATGCGATATAAAATCTGCTGAATATTTTATATACTATATTTATTTTGTAAATTGGTTAATTACCGTAATATATACTAATTCTGAATCTGAATATATTATTTGGTGTGGGGGATCCGTTATGGTGTGAGGTGCTATTCCTTTGACCGCACGTACGGACCTAGTGGTCATACAAAATGGAACTGTTACAGCTGAAAGGTACATATTGGAGATCCTGGAGCAATATGTGTTACCATCCGCCCCTTATATCGGCGAAAATTTATTACTAATGCAGGATATTGCACAGGCAGTCAGAAATTATCGAGAAGAGGTAGGAATGACCACTATGGAATGGCCAGCACGTACTGCGGACTTAAATCCTATCGAAAAACTCTGGGATATTCTTGGTAGGCAATTAAGAACGACATCGATCAAACCAAACAACTTACAGGAAGTGGAAGAAAGGCTGATCCAGATTTGGAGAGAACTCGATCAAAATGAAATACGGCAATTAATTTTTAGTATTAACCAACGATGTGAGGGTGGTTGGTATACGTGGTAGAGGTGCAAATACTCGTTATTAAGACTATTTTCATATTTTTTCTATTTTTCTTAACATTACTTTTTTTAGCATTTTTCGTTTAATTTTTTTTCTGTTGTATTTGAACCTAAATGATGGTTGACTGTAATTACGAATAAAATGTAGAATATATCTGGGGAAATTTTATTTTCTATTCTTTGTCTGTTTACAAAAAAATTGATTTATTGAAGTGGTGCGTTAATTTGTTGAAGAAGTGTATAATAAGTTGACAGATGTAACACAACCCAAATGCATAAATCAGTTTTATAGAAAGGTTCAATTCTATTTAACAACTTGTCTGTTAATAAAAAAAATTCTAGCGATTACTTTAAATCAATTCAGAAGGCTCTTGAGAGAATTTATCATAAATGAGTAATAGTATGTTTGTCGTGTGTATGTTATGTTATTTTAAGTATGTAGTTTATTAGGTTTTATTATAGCAGGCATTGTTTCCGCTTCAATAGTCATCTTGGTGGTCATCACCGGCTGCACTGTTTTTAATATTATAAGGCAGGCTCAATAAACTGTGCTTTTAGTAAGTGGGACAAGAAAATAATGCTTAGGTTAAGTCTAGTCTTAATTTATGGTCTACTTCTGATAGGATATTTCTGGAACCGGGATGCTGTTTCTAGATTAGGATATGTATTTGTTAAAAATATTCTTTTACTCTAACCGCATTATGAGCAGGACAGCCATCTTGTTGAAAATTGACTAAGTCCAGGTCTATATCAGGAGGAGCTGAACGGCAGGAAGAACTTGGTTTTGTAGCAACTCAGTGGCTTAAATTGGAAAAAATGACCCAATGATATGGTAGCTCAAAATATCAGCCTAAACATTTAACTTTTGAGGGTACTGAGTACGAAACTAAAAACTTCTATTCTTGTTTTCCTGAGATTTTAAATAACAAACAATGAAAGGATTACCATGCAATGGAAAAGGGGACTCATCTGAAAGCACAATATTTTCTAAGAAATTTTCATTAGCCTTTTCCATCATGGCTTCACAAAATGCCATTCTTCACCACTGTTATTCAAGAAACATCTCCTGAGTTTTGGAATATTTTTAACCAAGTTTTTTCCAAATACTCGTCACAGTTTTATGGTGCATACCCAGTTGCATAGTTCTGTTCGATCATGTTGAATCCAAAACTACAAACCATTTCTTCCCGCCTTTCAATAGGTGGTTCTTAAGCTTTAATGTGACAATTTCTACATTCGTGGTGTCAAAAACATGTCTTAAAATTTGACATGACATTTAAAATACTTAGCACAATGAATCGATGTATTTTCAAAATTTATTGAGAATAAATCCCTGCGTTGTACTGCTGAATTACCTTCATAAAAGCATTTAACATTCTCGTAAGGGATATAAAAAGCCATAATAAGAAATATTTAAAAAAAATTAAATAGCGCTTTAAGATTCAACAGTGCAGTATGCAATCACATAGCAAAATGACGTTTGCTTATTGTGCTGTACCGAAAATAGCAAATAAGACGGATCGGAATCCGCGCCGCTGCTAATCAATCAGAAAGTAAACGAGAAGCAGTGTTGCCATTTATAATGCCTATGTTTAGGCCTCTATTAGCCAACCTGTATATAAAATATACATTATTTAATAAACTACCATCGGAACTAAAATATACCACATAAAAGAAAAGCTTTATAAAGAAAATAGACAAATATATGGATATTTAAAAGTTATGTAAAATTTTTGAAAAAAATTGCAAGACGACAAATATCTAAATTCAATAAAAAAGTAATAATAAAAATAAACGAGAAAATATCTAAAAAAAATATTGATTATAACATAGCGGATGGGTAAAAAAGAGTTTAATTATTTTATTTCTCTTTTTTTTAAATAATGTTTGGTTTTTTTTGGAATATATTATACAGGGTGTTACAAAATTCGGTGCAAATATTTTAACACCGTATTGTTGGGATTAAAATAGGATATTTTTTTCCTGTGAACATGTGTCTGAAAATGCTTTCCCTCAAAGCTACAGCCCGCGCAAATTGCTTCAAAAAATCGATTATTTGAAACCGTTACAACAGTTATCCGTCAATTCTGCTAAAAATTCAAAAATTTTTTTTTGGGTGCTCTTTTCATTTTCCATCCAAAAAATGGTGTAAATCCAACTTTAGGGAAGGAGTCAGAAGGGGTCACTCTTCTGATGGCTCTTATCTTAGGTGTCTGATCAGAAATTCAGAAGTTTAGCAACACAATCTAGTTATTCATAAAAAAATCTAAAAGTTTTGTCTCTTGCATTTTTTTGATACAATAAACCGTTTTCGAGAAAATTGCTGGTAAATGAAAGGGAAGCATTATTAAACTCGATTAACTATCCAATAAGAAAACACAAAGTGGGCCCTCTAAATCGTCCCCGAAAATGACATAAAATGAACTTTCGGGACGGAACAGATCAGGAGCACCCAAAAAACGGGCACTTGCAAATTTTTAAAAGATTTGACGCATAACCATAGCCAGTGTTTCAAATAATCGATTTTCTAAAAGCAATTTACGCAGGCTGTAACTCTAAGGTGCATTTGAGGACACATGTTTATGGGAAAAAAGTCTTATTTTGACTGCAACAATACGCTGTTAAAATAGTTGCACCGAATTTTGTAACACCCTGTATATTATTCCTAATTAGCACTGAATAGATTTCATTACTTTAGAGTACATACAGGTTTTTAACTTTGTAGCACTTTAGTAAAATTATTGGGTATGGGTATGTTCATTATCCCAAAACAATATTTGTGTTTATTTATATTTATAGACCATAATCTATCATTATAAATTTAATATTCTAATAAAATTAAAGTTAAACATTAAAAAATGTAAAAAAATGATAAATGACAAAAAAACAAAAAGACAAAAAAGCAAGCAATCTTAGTTATACGAAAGTATCTAAAAATCTAAAGACTATTTATTGGTTGTAACTTGAAGTATATTTATCAAATTTTTCTTCATGGAACATGGGTTGTTTATAAATTTTCTCTAAAATAAGGCAAAAAATTGATTCTTTTTTTTCACCATAACTGGAAATTATATACTGCAAATTACTTCGTGGTTATAATGACCTCTAAACTAAAACATAATCCCAGCCGTATTGACCAATAAATAATTCGTTATCTACTAGGGAACATTAAATAAACCGTACCTTGGTGTACCTCTAAAAAGCCGAACCGACAGAGAGATTTCAAAGATTAGAGCAAACAAATGAATATTTACAGGCGAACCGCATTAGTATCGTCGTTATCTCCGCCATTTTGCTTTGGCACTAAACACTTCCGAACACTAAAATCATTAGGGCGAATTCCGTTACATTTATAGGGAAAACCGCGGTCATTCTGGGGAATTCTAATCATGAGATGTGCCCCGGTATCCTTTAGAGCTTAGAGCGGGCTTAACTTGATTAAAATTTTATGGGATTCGGGTTATTAGAGAGTTCGTATTAGGATGTACGGTGTTTAGACAGGTTTCGTATTATAAAATTAGGGTGGATATTGGGAAAGGGCGTTTTGGGAAGAGGCATTATTTTTTAGTTTATGTATAACCGAGTTACCATTACAAAAAAATCTGAGTAAACTCTTAATACGCACGCAATTATTTTAATGATAGTAGCTACCAAAAGGATTAAAATCTGTGAAGGCCCTTTCCAAGTTATCGGACCTGTGAAAAACTTGAAATGTTCTTTACAGGCTGTAGCAAGAAGAACTGCGTTTTACATAGGCTTATAAAGGGGTTCTCTAAGCCCAAGTAGTTTGTTCTAGTTCTTTAGAAAGTCTTTCAGCACATGCCAAAATACTAATTCGGACTCTTTGAACCTTTTCCATCTATATTTGCCTCGTTATCTATATTTATCTACCTTTTTGTCTGTATTTCCAAATTTCTATACTAGGCTATCTTATCAATGTGTTTATCAAGTAAATGCTGTTATTTCGTACTGCTACGTCGATAAAAGTTGTCTGCCTAGCATTCTTATCTACAAGTAGGAGATCTGGTCTATTATGCATCACACGTTAGTCTGTGAGAACATTGCGATCCTAGTATAGCTGATAGTTGTTGTTATCGAGAACATTACAAGTTTTTTGTTTTAATGTAGGGGGCTTACGTACTAAACTGCAGGAATTACATAATAATATTAAATTATAATATTTGTTGATAGTTGGCTCTCTGATGATTTTTCGGATGCTGAATTGGCTGTGAAATCTTTCAATTTATTTCGCTGTTATAGATCGTCTCTAACACGCAATAAACGCAGAGGTAGAGGTGTATTAATTTACATTAGAGACTTTATAAATGCAAAAAACCTTAGATTGCACTATGATTCAGTTAAGCATATATTTTTAGCTTGTAATGTGGACGGGAGTAGTTTTGTAATTGGAAGGGTGTATATCCCACCTGGGTCCAATATGGATTCTTATGAAGGGCATTTTTTTGAAGGGCAACAATTTTCAAACTCTGACTTTATTATTTTTGGTGATTTTAATGTTCCGGATGCTCTTTGGGAAAATGATGAGTTTCTTCTTCTTCCTCGAATACAATGGACTCGCGTCGTATTTCGACGGCCGCCCAATATTGTTGTTTATGGACCTACAGCTTAACGTGGGTTCCGAACCACAAGTATTTGTTTTTATAAGACAAACACAAACAACCATGCCTATGCCGGGATTCGAACCCGAGACCGCACGATTGCATCGTGAACGCTTTGCCTACGGTGACACCGGAGTCGGCAAAATGATTAGTTTGGAACTGTTGTTAGATACCCACCTAACTCAAGTGGATTAATACTTGGGGAGTTTTATTCTTACCTTAACTTTTTTCAAAGAAATTTTGTGCCAAATTATAGAAATACTTTTCTTGATCTTATTTTTACCAATAGGAATAATCTAGTGGTGAGTGAAGCTGTTGACTTTGTTTTTGATAAATCTGTCTATCACAAGCCTTATCATTTTTAATTAACTTTTAACAATGATAAAGAAAAAACTTCAATTTTGTACAGTTCTTCTATGACTTTAGAAATGCAAATTATTTAGGTGTTAATAGTAATTTATATGGAGTTAATTGGGACCATGTTTTAAATGTAATTAATATTGATGATGCGGTTTCAGAGTTCTATCATATCTTGAATATGGCTATAGCTTTGTTTGTTTCTGTTAAAAGATTTAAAATCTCGTTTTTTTCTAGTTGGTTTTCAGGGGACCTAAACTACTTGATCGAGCAAAAGAAATATTCACATAAGAAATATCAGTCTAGTCATACTGTTCCAGACTACGTCTTTTTAGATCTTAGAGCTAGGTGCAAAACTCTAACGGAGACTTGTTACCAGAACTTTATTTCAAATTTGGTCCAGTTACTTTATACAAAAATTTTTGGTATAAGTTTAATAACAGGAGAGCAACGAATAGGCTTCCTGATTTGATGACCTATAATAATGGGGAGTTTGCAGGTTGTGAACAAATTGCAGAAGGGTTTGCCAAGTTTTTTTTACTGTTTATAATGGAGATAATAATGTCTTACCTTCTCGGCAGGCCATTCCATATTATATTATATTCGCATTTGTTTGTATTTAACTTGAGATTTACGTCTCTTAACCTTTGTAATACTTTTGTCAAATTTTTATTGTGATTTAATAGGTTATTACCAAAAACAATCAGATCAAGCATGAAGCAAAAACAGCTTTCCCAGCTTAATCCAGACATAGAAATTGTCATGGCTCTTGCAAAAGCACATGAACTAATTTTTAAGCCCATTGGAAGCCTTGTCAATTGAAATTTTCCCTGATCAGTCGTAAAAGCTGTACATTGCCTACTAGATTTATCCAATTCAATTTGATAATGTCCCTGAAATAGGTCAAGATGCGAGAAATACATTGCAGCTGAAAGAGAATCTAATATTTCATTTATGCATGGCAAAGGAAATTTTTCATCCTCCAGTTCTTTATTGCATAATCTATAGTCAATGACACATCGCCACGCTTTTTTACTATTTTTGTCACTCTTTTTTGGAACTATTAGCAAAGGTGCTGACCACTGTGATTTAGTTTTTTCTATTATACCGTCCTTTAACATTTTATTGACCTGTTCGCGAAGTTCTTGTTTTTGTGAATGTGGTAACCGATATTGTTTTACATAAACAGGTTTTGCATGCTTTTTTAACCTAATGTTCTGTTTATAAAAATTACAAGTTGTTAAAGGATCGTTTTTTAAATAAAATGTGTCAGCATACTTCGCTATTATTAGCTGAATAGAAAATTGTTCCTCTTTATTAAGATGCGCCATACTTATTAAATCCAATACCTTATCAACTCGATCCACCGCCTTTTCATCTAAACTTTTGGTGAAATGACATATTTCATAATTGGTAAATTTTTCAAACGTTAGATTAAAATTCTTTAAAATTACTTTATCGTCGCGAGTAATTAATAATTTAACAGGAATCATTTTATTTAAATTTGATTTGCCTATACTTCCGGCGACAAAAACCCCTTGACTTAGTTCACTAGGCAAAATTACATAGTCATCATTTACACCTAAGTAAAAATATTTAATAATCTCACATCTTGCGGGAATTTTTGTATAATTATATTTATTTGATTCTATAGGCATCACAAACCTTCTTATTATCTACCCATAGAGAAAACAAAAACTTTTCGTAATTTATGGTGGCTGCATATTTTTCAAAAAAATCAAATCAAAACCTTTTCAAATTCATTAACTAACAGAAACTCATGATGCAGGTTTACGTTATTTACGTGCAATTCTATACTAGCAGAACCGTGTGCTACCAGTGACCCAGAAATACCGTTTATTTTTGTTTGTTTTGTGAAGTCGACACTTTCAGTATTTGGTATATATTTATAAAAAATTACACTTACTGATGCACCTGTATCTAATAAGAATAAAATTTTGTTTCCTCTATAAAGTAAACTTACAAAGTTGTGTAAAATACACTTTAAAATGTGGTTTATTACCTGTCATAGTTGTTCTTAGCCAATGGGTCTCTACAATGCAAATTCACTCAACAGTCATCATTCTCATATTGTTAGACATAAACTCGAACATCACATAAAAATAATAAAAAAACAATATTTACTGTTCTGTCAACTTTTGGCAATAATAAAATATACTCACCGGGGAACTTCCGTTCCCTTGCATCATCTCAGTCAACATCAATTTACACAATGTCATATTTCAATATATACATATGTCAAACATGTTATCTTCCTTTATTTGACGACTAGCTAGTGTCACCTAAAATAGTAAGGGCTTCCCCAGACGCTCCACTGCCGCTAAGCAGTAAGCATCTCAACGAATAAGACAAAGGATATATTTCTACTATATCCTTCTGTTTATTCGTGTCAATCGAGCCCCAGGTAAGGCCCCCAGTCTTACCAGACAGCACTCGAGGAATTGCGCATTAGTTCCTAATTGAACAGAGGCTTTCACACCTACTTGTGCGGGCATCTTCAAGATGCGCAAACAGATCTGTACAAACTTCTCATAATGGCCACATATCTACTCAAGATCAACTATTTCTCACATATTCACCACTATTAAATTTAGCAGCCTGGTTTAACCAGTAAACACAACTCTTTTTCCAACACACCACCTTACACACATTTCTCTTAAACGTTGCTTTCTGACTGACTCCCAACTAATATTTTTGGGTGTCCCTTTAACTCAATGAATATTAGAGATCTTTAGCAATATACGTTATTTTAAATATCTTTATTAATTGATTATGGAATTAATTAAATTGAGATAGAATTATTATAGATCATTAAAAGAGTTTTGTTTTAAATGAGAATACATATATTAAAATATAATATAATAAAATGATAAAAATCAAACATGCTTTACAGTTTAAGCCACTTGATTCAAAAACATGTACATTTTTAGACTCGAAAAAAACGATTTTCATTTGAATTTATCTCGAAACAATTTTCTACTCCCGAAAAATCAGAATTTTGCATAACATATGCCCTATTATGATGACCTCGACGGAAATTTCGTCTATTGTTAAAATTTCCGGTATTAGAATATTGCCTTGACCAGCTATTTTGGCCTCTAAAAGAATTATTAAAATTTTGCCCAAAAATGATTATTATTATAATTACGTCCTCGGAAATGTGTATTATAGCTTCTACCCCTACTACCATGTTGATAATGTTGATATCTATTTCCGCGACTATTATAATGGAACACCTGATGATAATCCTTCCTGACCGTAAGCTCCTCGTCTTTAGCTCCTCTTATAGCCTCACTTAATTTTGAATAATTTCGCGCCTTTACAATGCTTTTTAGGTCAATATTTTGCAACCCATTAGCAAATGCCGATATGGCTAATTTCTAATTTACTCTAGTCAAAACAGCCAAACTATTATCATCGCCATCTGCCTGATTAATAGTAAGGTTTACAAGTAGCTCCTCTACCTGTTTTCCAAAATCCTCAATTGATTTTGAACCTTGCTTACTATTATTAAGCTGAAAAGACAATGCTGATGTTGACTGCTTTGCTATAAAATGATTTCTTAGATCAGCTATAAGAGCACCACAAGAAGTATAATTATTATTAAGTCTTAATTTAGCACTTGGTGGGCACTGCGACAAACGGGTTTTTAAGACATAATTTATTAGCGACTTTTTCCCATTTTCATTTAATAAATCCCCATAATTGAATGGCATCAATAAGTAACTTTGTTGTTGATTCCAACCTATCCATAACCGGCAGCAAATTCGCCGCGGTTCTCAAATCAAAATTATCCGACATAATTTTATCTTCCGAACAACCACAATCACTATTTAATTCAGTATTACTATTATCTTCTTTTGATTCTGGTTGTTCAGGTCGATGTAAAGCTAGCCTATCTTTTAAAATATCCTCTACAGTTGGAAAATATTTTTCTAAACTACAAACATATTCTTTCGCCTCAACAAATATTTTTTCATTATGCGCACTTTTATTAAAATTTACTTTTTCACTCTCTAATTCACTTCTAAATTTATTTAATTTACTTACATAGCGTTCAGTTTTACTTTTATCTTCTTGTCTCTCCTTCGAATCTTTTCCTAAATTCCTATGAAATAGTCGGACTTCCTCCAATAAGTCACAAAATCCGGTTAGTGTTGACATGAACTATTAATTCTCACTGAGACTGAACACTACTACACTTTTTACACAAGTTATGACTACCTAACACACTAAACGCACTCATTACTGTAACTATTGACTACTTACACAATTTGCTCTCTGCTTCTAATTACTTCCCGTATGATTTTCTGCTCTAAGACATTTTTTGCAATATCTTAAGCAAAATTCCATCAGACAAAGTGACACTATTAGCACTAAAACTATAGTTAGGACATCAGCCACACGCCAACCAGCTGCTCCAGAAGCTGTGGTACCACCACTGTCGCCACTTTGTACAATCACTGTTTCTTCTTTGGATTGGTTTTTCCCCATTTTGTTGCTTTATTTGGTACTCTGTTCCAGTAAATTTATTGGCATATTTTATGCCACTGGCAGGGTCGCCATGTAATATGTTAGGGGGTAGCTATGGGAAAAAGATGGACAAATAAAACCACCATTTTCCACCATACTCTTAACTAGACTTTTGAGATCTTTTATTATATATATTGAACAGTTACACCAATTGTTATTATTCATTTATTTTCCTATGTCATCAACCCACTTAATTATATTAATATGCAATTTCTTAGTAGTTACAATATTTACAACTTAACCCCACGTGCCTAATTTATATAACAATATTAATAATTAATCTACTTCTGTGCTACGCGAAACAATATGGATGGTGGTGACCCTATAGAGAATTGTACCAAATGTAAGCAAGGGTTTAATAATGTTAGATCTATCATACTATGCAATGGATGTAATCGATATTTTCATGGGAAATGCCAGAACATTGATATGCGTGGATTCCATATGAGGAAATTAAGATGGAAATATGAAATGTGTGAGCATTTACTTAGTGTATCGGGGGGTTGCTAAACAAGAATGTATGAGAAAAAGGGGTCGTGTGGAAGATTCTTTCTCTGTTGAGTTTGATTTTGCAAATGAGGTCATTGCTGCAATGAAATTTTTAGCTGAAAAAACTAAAGAGCTGAACCAAAAAGTGGATCTTCTATTGGAAGAAAATCGAGATCTTAAAATAGAGGTTGCCAAACTTAAAGAGTGTAAAAACCAATCAAGTGCACAAGTACCCATCATGAACGTAGTGAAGTCGTCCTATGCTGCAGCTGTTGCTAATAATAGTGACAAAGTTTTGGTGGTAAAACAAAAATGCCCTGAAAAGGATGTGCAGCAGTTAAAGACAGATTTAAGGAAAAACGTCAATCCCACTGATATAGGGGCTGATTTATCCTTAGGTAAACCAACAAAAAATGGAGGTATAATAATCAGATGTGGAAATGAGAAGGCAATTACCACTATTCAGTCTCGGATTCAAAGAAAAATGGGTGATAATTACAGTGTGGAAGTATCAAAGATCTTAGAACACATACTAAAAAGTAATTGGCATTAATAAATCGGAGTATAACCTTAAAGACAATAAGATTACGTCTAAAATTGCAAGTCAGAACAATCTGCATAATACCTCAGGCAGAAAAAAAAATATAAAAAAAACAAGATTGTTAACAAAATATTTTTAAGTTGATGATAGCACTTACAAGGTTTTCATAGAAAAAGAGAGGATGAATATCGCATGGAATCGGTGTCCTGTGTTTAATGAGTATGGAATTCGAAAGTGTTTTAAGTGTAGCCGGTATGGTCACCTGTTAAACAAATGTAAACAATGTGTGTGCACGTGTAGCGGACCACATGATGTAAAAGATTCTAATGTTAATAGTGCTAAGTGTATAAATTGCGTTACATCTCAAGAAAAATTCGGCCTTAGTCTCAATGTGAATTATGTTTCTTGGGACGCCAATAAGTATGATTCGTCCTATGCCGTTTGTGAACAAAAATCAAGAGTAGCTAGATTTGATTAGTAGCAGGGCCAGTGCTTAATAGTGCTTAATGGGAAAGAAGATTATAAGTGAGCAAATTTGATTCGAGCCACCAATTGTCCTTTTTGTTCTGTATAAGTACTTTTTAAAAAGCATATAGAGCACTACTTAAGCGCTTAGTGCTAAAACTTCCAAATAATTTGAGGTTTATGATGGTGAGATGTGATAGACAAAGTAAGTGTGCAGAGTCGCTCGAATTCTGGGATAAAATTTCCCCAAAAATTCCAGGGTTTCCAGCCCAATTCCTTGAACAAAAATGCTAGGGATAAAATTGTCAAAATTCTGTCAAAGGCATAAACCCCTTTTTGAGAAAAACCGGTAAACAGTTTTATTTTCTTTTATATATAAATTGAATAATCGCCTAAGAAGCTTTAAAAAAGGCTTTGCAAAACTTAAAAAAACTAAATAAAAAAAAAAATTTAAGGAAAGTACAGGAAAAAAGGTCTACCCAATTTTCCTACAAAACAAAGAGATACTCGTAGAAGAATGTTCAAAATTATTTTTTATTTTTTTTTTAGAAAACTATTAATAAAAGTTACTTGGAATGTCAATGCCCATCAAATACAATAGAAAAACAATTTTGTAATCCAACAGATATTATATTATATTTTTCAACGTTCTTTTGTTGACTTATTCATCAAACAGTTTTATAAATATTTAATAATTTAAAAAATATGCTGTAAAACTAGACATTTTTTTTAATATGTTTTTAATATTTTTTTTGTTAATTCATTTTTTTAACATTTTATTAAAAATATGCTTAAATCAGTAAAATTATACAGTAAATCTATACATTAACTCTTTATACGAGTTTTTCAAAATTATATTCTTGACTTTCTTGACCGGGTTTTGGTAGGTAATTTCCAGTTTTAGAATTAATTTTAGATAGTAAGAATTTTTTTTTCTTTAATTTTTGTAATATTTTCTATTTAATTTGCTCATTTTACAATTGTTTTTATATTCGAGAATTTATAAATTCCTTAAAATCTACAAAATTATTCAGATTTCAGATTCAGATTTTATCTTTTTTTTTTTTAATTTCCAGTTTTATATTTTATATGGTAACATATTTATGGTTTAATTAACTTTTTGCACTGTTGTCTTGTTGATTTATTTGTTAAACGTTTTTTTTATATTAAGCTATATCTAAAATAGACCTAAATTTGCAAAAGTATTAATAAGATAAAGCAAAGTATATATTTGTTCAATATTTGGTTATGCAAGTTTTCTCCAAATCATTTTCAGCCTAAATTTTGATCTTTTAGAAAAATATTATTTGGTTTTATATTAAATTTGGTGATTAAGATATAAAATATTAATTTTAAGAAACAAAAATTTGTTTGAACACTTATGAAAGAAATAACTGTATAATTTTATTAGTGTATTTAGCCGTTAAATTAATACGAAACCTTTTGAAATGTATTCAAAAAAATAATGGTTCAACTATTGTTTATAAAAATGCGAAGTTAGGCATCGAGGATCTTCTAAGTAGTAGCAATCTAATTTATGTTTAATTTCCATAAGATTTTTATTAATTCTTTAAATATCACACTTTCTTTTAAATCTTTCACTATATATTTAAATTTTCTTAAAGGTTTCACAGCTAAAAATTCCTCAAATAATTTACTTTTCTAAAATATTTGTAATATTTTTTAATATTTTCTTATTGAGTTATTCGTTCATTTTAATTTTGTATTTAATATATTAAAAATAAGCTAAATCTGTAAAATTATTCACTAAATCTTTATATTTTTTAAATTTAACAATTCACGTTAGATTGTATCGTTTGTAGTATTGTTGGGCTTGGAGATTGATAAAATGGGACTTATTGATCCCTAAATACCGGTGGTATTGCAAATGACGGTATCTTTATAATAATTTCCAGTTTTATTATCAATTTTAAGTAGTAAAAAAACATTTTTTTATTAATTGATTGCAATATTTTCTTGTCGATTTTTTTTCCTATATTTGGTATTATAAAAATAGAAAGTAGTATGTATAATTTTATTGTAATAGGTACCTTCACAGTATACCGAATTACGATTTATTAGTATTTTACCGACATATTCAAAAATATTACAGAAAGCAGTTAAAACTCAGTAGTCGCTTGTCTTGAGTTTTGCTATTATCATTTATATGCAGATGACAAACAACTTTACTGCTCGTTCCTGATAGTAGATCTAGCAGGTGCATCTAACTTGAAAGTGTAGCAAAAAAGTTATTTTCAATTTATGTCTTTATGTTGATGTATTCGTTAGACATTTTTTTTATATTTAATGTTTTCAAATTATTTTGTAAATTAATATAAAAAAAAATTGTTTTTTTAAAAGTGCCAAAAATCTTTTACAAGTTTTTCCTAATTTGATGAAATATTTTTTACTATCATTGAAATCCTAATCAAAAATACTACAAGTTCACATTAGTCAACAAATAATAAAGATTTAAATCGAAAACTAAAAGAGTTGTGGAAGGTTTTTGAAAAATTAGATAATTTTATTAAGTAACAAAATATTATTTTCTTTAAATAATTGATTTTTTTATAAATATGACAATTTCCAAAAAGCTTTAACCCTGGAATGCTACTTGGAATGCTACTTTAATCATATCTCAAGTTAAATGAAAGTGGGCGGGGGAACGAACGCCGACGTCTTATTAGTTTCAAGACGCGGCAAGTCAGTTCGCGTGCGACAATTGACATTGGCACACGGTTTTTTGTTTTCGAGATTTGTGATATTTGGGGTTAGCGCGTACGCCAGTAAAGCAGTTTAGGTTAAATATACTCTGTGATTATTTCGCTTCTCAGTAGATTTTAGTGATTATTATTATATGAGTAAGTATCTTTTTTTTTGAAAAATATTTCTAAAATATGTCTATAATACTTGAAAATATTTTAGTTTTTTTTTAAGTTATTATATTTTTCTTTGATTTTTAAGTTATTATTGATTTTCTTTGTTAGGCTGCACGAATAATGGCCTGAAGATGTCGGAGAAATTCATCGCATTCTCTATGAATCTGATTCAGACAGGTTTTTGGATGACAGCGAGGAGGAAGATGCCGTTATACCTGATTTTAGAGAGGAGTCAGAAGAGGATAAATTACGCGGCAATCAAATCAATCTTAATTCTTTTATTGCACCAGAACAGACTCAGTATACCTTTCCATCTGATACAGATTCGGAAGATGACAATATACCATTGGCAGAAATACAGGCGATCAACAGAGATATGGTGGAGATTTTACCAGTGCCTACCAAATTAAGGGGTAAAAATGGGTTTATGTGGTCAGGTAAGAAAGGCGCAATTCATCGTACACCAAAACGAAATCTGGTTTTGCATTTACCTGGAAACAAAAACGAAGCAAAACATATAACATCGGGAACTGAAGCTTGGAAATTATGTTTCACTCAAGAAAATCTCGATAAAATTACCCAATATACTAATAACGAGATCCAAGTTCAACGATTGAAATATTCAAATAAGAACGATGATTAAGGTACTGATGCACCTGTTATTATGCCAGTTGGTAAGAGACCCTCTTGGACTAAGGATACAAACAGCATTGAACTCCAAGCACTTTTCGAGCTATTTTATTATGCCGGTGTTATGAAAATGGCCGGAGTTTTGACCAACGAACTATTTAATTTGAAGACACAGGAATTCCAATATACCGTGCTACCATGCCCGAGGCACGTTTCAGGTTTTTGACAAACTGTCTTCGCTTTGATGATAAGCAGTCCAAAGCTGAAAAAAAAGAAACTGATAAGCTTGCAGCTTTTCGAGAGGTATTTGAGAGGTCAATCGTTAAAATGAAAAACCTATATACTCCTTCAGAATATATTACAATTGATGAACTATTGGTTGGTTTTAGAGGGCGATGTCCTTTTAAAATATACATCCCTTCAAAGACCAATAAATACGGAATCAAAATTGTGTTGTACTGTGATGCCAAAACAGCTTTTGCACCTGATGCTGAAATTTATATAGGAAAAGGTTCCACACCAACTAATGTTCCTGTAACTCAATATTACTGTAATAAGCTAACCAGTTCTGTCCAAGGAACAAATAGGAACTTGACCATGGATAACTGGTTCACTTCTATTGAGATCGCGAAACATGTTTTGAAGAGGAAAATTACCATTGTTGGTACTGTGAGAAGAAATAAAAAAGAAATTCCTGAGTCGTTTTTGGAACTCAAAGAAAAGAATCAAAATTCTGCCAGGTTTTGCTACAGTAGACATCTGACACTGTTCTCATACTGTCCACCCAAGAGTGCTAAAAAAGCAGTAATTATGCTTTCGACAATGCACGAAAAAGGTGATGAGCCATTTACAACCAAGTTACCAGAAATTATTCAATTTTATAATTCTACAAAAGGAGGAGTGGATACTTTAGACCAGTTGTGCAACACTTATTCTACTGGTAGAAAAACACGTCGCTGGCCATTATGTGTGTTCTATAATTTGTTGGATATTCTGGGATATAATTCAATGATTATTTTGCGTGGTTTTGGTGAAGTGAATAAAGAAATTGTAAAGCACAGGAGAGAATACCTCAAGAAGCTTGTCCTTGACCTGGTCAGACCGCACATGATGAGTCATTTGGAAGCTCCAACTTTGAGGCGCGAACTCCGTGAAACTATATGTAGGGTCCTCAAGATAACCATTTCAGAAGAAGTACCTACTAGGCTTACAACAACAGTGGGTAGGTGTATGCTTTGTCCCAGAAGAGAGGATCGAAAATCGAGAGTGAGCTGTGCTGTATGCAAAAAGTTCGTGTGTTTGCAACATCAAAAAAAATATGCTCAGTGTGTGCCGCATGAACATTTTATTATGGATGTGCATTAAAAGTGTTCTTAGAGACTCGGTTAGTTATTATTACTTAGAGTTATTATTTTATAAAATACGACGTGTTTTATTTGGGGTACGGTTGTACCCCCGTGTAGCAGATGCAGAGTCGGAAATAAGTGTAGCATTCCAGGGTTAAAAAAAGTGTAAAAAACTTTTTGAGTAATGTATTAGAAAAAATTTAGACTTAATTTTCCCAAAAAAAGTCTTTTGCAAGAAGTCGTGAGGTACCCGTAGAAAAATGTTTATAATTTTAGCCTTAATTTTTTTTCTAGAAATCTATTGAATGCAAAATAAAACTGTTAAAACTAAAGTTCCTTGCAATAGAAAAATAATTTTTCAAGGCCAACACTTTTCCACAAAATTGAGAAAATACTTCTTACTATCACTATCACTTAATTGATCTTAATTATAACACTCGGCTATAACAGTACGATGTAAACTAACATGCCTCTACGACCGCAGACTCTTTAAATAAGCTACAACCTTCATCAAAGGGTTTTACAACTGTGCATCTAAATTTCATCGGCCACTTGGATATAGTTGATTTGTAGATGTGGGTGGATTGACATAAATTATTTCTACCAATAGATGTGAACTCTAGCTGGTCCTACAGGTTTTCAATTTGAGACTCCTGCTAAAGCCTTTGCAATATCTTTTAATTGTCCAGCAAACATAGATTTTACATTAAGATAATTTTACACAAGTTAAACATTTTTGTGTGTTTATTCTCACCAGTTCGTTCTTTTGTGTTTTACTGCATTGTTCCATATTTCGTATGTTATCATTAATAATATTACCAACTTATACACTATTCCAGCAAATGAGGGTAAAATTTACCTTTTTCAGATACAAGATAAATACAAAGGGATATATACACAGATACAAAGGGAATCGGCTTAATTATCAAACTGAATGTGACTGTATCAGATATATTTTTGTGGAGAGCTTATCTATAGAAAAATTAAACAGTCCCTAAAAAAAAATCTTTTATATTTTCTCAGAAGATCATCGACCGCTATATAGTTATAAGGATTCCCCTAAACAACTAAAAATAAATAAGATATTCAAAAAAACCTTTTAAAGACATTTTACAAGCAAACCAGCAATAGACATTAAAGATAAATTCTATAAATATCCAGAAGTAAACTGTACAAACCAAAACGTATTTCCTGGATCGGCATGACGCCACCATAAGGATGAATCCCTCCCTAGGCCATATCAGTTTCCTTCGATTTACATTTCTGATATAGAAAGACATTAGTTACGGGTTGCGGGCTGACACCAGCCCGCCGTATGATGTGTGGAGTCGTGACCTGCATGTGGCAACCAGTCTGGAATAAATCAATCCCGAATGCCAGAGAGGCCGAAACCGTATTACGGTAAAAATAGTTTACAAGATTGTTTCCGAAATTGAGCCGTAGATTGAACATTTGTTTTATGACGTGGAATTTTATGGCCTTAGATGAGGTTTTATTTGATTATATTGTGCTTTTTTGTGACTCTGTGTAAGTCAGCAATTTAATTATTATAATAATATGTATATACAGGATATCCGATGAACTTGTAAAAACTTTTAACTGGTCTTCCTATGGGCTATCGAAATATGTCAATATGACCTTAGTGAAATGTTTACGGTTTTCAAGTTATAAGCGAATTTTAAAATTTTTCAAAGAATCTGACCAAATTTTTTCAAAAAATCTAACTTAGGTCAGTGACAATATCTGTCTAACTTTAATAACTTTATAATAATGTCCAATCATGAAATGCCTTAGGACAGTAATCACTTTTTCACAGTTCTTCTTTAGTGTGGAAATAATACGGGGACTTTCCAGGATTATTGCTTTTTCACTTAATTAGTATTTATTTTGTTCTTACCCTGTAAAAGAAATAATAAATGTTTTATCATGACCATTAGTTTAAAAACTTCCCTGTTTCATTCTAATTTCATAATGGTGAAAAAATATGCGGGTGTCACATCTCATAAAAAAGTTATGCTTTTTGATATACTATAAAACATTTTTTTAGAAACAGTTAATAGTACGGAAAACTATCACTAAAACCTACATTTGCATTTGTTTTTACACTTATCCGGCGAGGTTTAATTATCGCGTAGGAATATGTATTTCCAACTTCGAAAGACCGTAAAACCAAAAATTGTTACGAAAAGGTGCGAAATTTACCTTAATTGGTGTTCTCTGTCGCCAATAATTCGGGCGACTCAGTCCGCTCTCCGTTCCATATATACACATTTTTTTTGGTGGGGAGAGCCAAATGGTACTGCGTACCATGAAAGCCTGGTTGACCCAGGCGCAATAAGAATAGGCAAAATAACAAATTATAAATATATTGACGCGAGCGCATACATACAATTATTTCCCAAACTATTGCAACAACAAGCAAACATAAATAAACTAAAGGGTATAAGGATAATAATACAGGTCATATTTGTACAGAACATACCGCCGACCTTAAAATAACCATTTATTTTAACTAAATGCCAAAACAAAAAAATCAAAAATAAAAAAAAAACAAAATTAAATGAAATTATAAATTGCTTAAGAATTTATTATAAGAAGAATTTAATTAATATTTGGTAAGAGACATAATTTGGAGGTGGGCCTTTGTAAAGTACCACTACTTGTCTTGACCGTTGCTACCCGGCAAATGCCATCCAATCCAAGATGAACCTGTTGCACCCGTGCAAGCAACCAATGCAATGGCGGCCGCAAATTATCCTTAATGACAACCAAGTCCCCGACCCTAATGTTTGGATACTTATTTGTCCATTTCGACCGTTGTTGCAACGTATGCAAATAATCCCGGTGCCAACGCTTCCAAAAATCAATCTGGATCTTTGGCACAAGTTCCCAACGTTGTAGGGTATTAATATTGGTTTTGGAAAAATCCCTTGAAGGAAGAGAAATTAGTGGTTCTAGTGTTAAAAAATGACCGGGCGTTAGAGCCGTAACATCATTAGGATCGTTACTAACAGGGTGCAATGGCCTCGAATTAAGTACGGCCTCTATATGGCATAAAACTGTATACATCTCTTCGAAAGTAAGAACCTGCATTCCTACTATTTTTACTAAATGAATTTTCATGCTGCGCACCCCAGCCTCCCACAAGCCTCCAAAGTTTGGTGCTGCCGGCGGATTAAAACTCCATTCAATCCTTTCACTGAGCGCGGCATCCTTAAACAAATCCAAAAGTTGCCTATTGGCCCCGACAAAATTAGTGCCACAATCAGAATGGATTTTATTACATCGACCCCTACGGGCTATAAATCGACGTAAGGCTCCAAGAAATGCATTGCTGCTCAAATCTGACACAAGCTCCAAGTGTACCGCCTTAACTGCAAAACAAACAAATATACAGACATAAGCCTTTTGCGATTTTATGCCTCTAGATTTGCCTAATGTGACTAAAAATGGCCCAGCAAAATCAACACCAATTTCTTCAAAGGGTTTTAACTGAGATACTCTACAAGCAGGTAGATCGCTCATATAGGGAACAATAGGCTTGGGATTGACCCTGAAACACCTGTAACACTAAGATAGACATCGATTTATTGCTCTTTTTGCGGACAATATCCAAAACTGCTGCACTATAAAGGAGTGTAATGTTCGCAAGCCAGGATGTAAATGTTTTTCGTGAATATCTACTATTAATAATTCGGTTAGCCTGTGTCTTTGGGGCAATAAAAGAGGGAATTTTTTATCATACGACAAGGTCGAGTTTGTGAGACGACCGCCGACCCTAAGAAATCCATGTTCGTCTAAAAAAGGGTTTAATTGTCTCAATCCTTTCGAAATAGGATTTCCTTTACGAAGGTTGGATATCACCTCGGAAAACACTTCTTCTTGCACCTGTTTTACAAGACACATTAGGGCTTCCTGCAAATCATTTTCACAAAATTTACCGATTACGTGAGGTTCCTTATTCTTGGTCCTGCGAAAAGTCTTTACCCATCTATAACAATACCCTAAGACACGCAAAATCTTTTGTAAGGAAGAATATTTATACAACAACCCATCCCTTTCCAAAAGTTTTAAGGACGTCAAGACAACTCTTTTCTCTTCCTGCAGATATTCCTCGGCATTATTGACAGTAAAATGATTATTAATGGGCCAATGCTCAGAAGACAAACGAAGAAATAAAGGCCCGTTAAACCATGCAGAATAACCTGTTAAATCGGCAGGGCAGAGACCTCTGCTTGCACAATCAGCTGGATTTTCGCCAGTGGGAACATAACGCCATTTTTCAGGGGAGACTCTTTCTTGGATGTGGCTTACTCGATTACTCACAAAGGTGTGCCAACGATGAGCCGAAGATTTGATCCACGACAAAGTCACTTTAGAATCGGACCAAGCATAAATATTGGAAATTAAAAGTTTGTCTCCTAACGCCCCTATGACAAATTCCAACAAGTTAGATAGCAATACAGCCGCGCAAAGTTCAAGTCGAGGTAATGTAATTTTTTTCAAAGGAGCAACCTTAGATTTGCCAATCACAAAGAATACCTGACATTCTTCTTCCACCAAAACACGAAAATAAATAACACCCGCATAGCCCTTCTCACTCGCGTCACAAAGGGCGTGCACCTCGGATTCTGCCTCTATTACAGGAATATGTCTAGGAATTTTAATAGACGAAAGCAGCCCTAGTTCTGATTGAAACCTTTTCCACCTGCGAGTAATATCAGGGGGCGAATTTTCATTCCAATCCATACCTAATTTCCATAAATCCTGTATTAAAATTTTGGCATACATAGTGAGCGGAGAAATCATGCTCAAAGGATCGAAAATCCGAGCCAAACTAGACAGAATTGAACGCTTTGTACAAACGTCACCAGATGTCTCGCGAATTTGGTAAACAAAATTATCCAAACTAGGTTGCCACTGTAAACCCAAAACCTTTAGGCAAGAGGGCTCTTCAGTATCGAATGAAATAGGCTGTTGGTGTTCTATTGGAGTGCCTGACAGAATATCAGGACAATTACTTGCCCATTTCCTTAAGTCAAACCCTCCTCTTTTAAGCAAATTTGTAAGTTCACCCTTAATTTTAATTGCCATATCCAGAGTCTGGCAACCCGACAAAATGTCGTCCACAAAAATGTTTTTTAAAAGAATTTCCGAGGCTATTGGAAAAGATTCCTTTTCATCCATGGCTAACTGCTGTATAGTCCTATTGGCTAAGTATGGTGAAGAAGTAACACCAAATACCACAGTATTTAACTCGTATTCCTGTACGAAATCCTCTCGATTAAATCTCCAAAGGATTCTCTGAAAACGCCTATCGCCCTTCCTGACTAAAATTTGCAAAAACATTTTTCTGATATCTGCAATCAGACAAAATTTATTTAATCTAAAATGAAGGAGTACAGTGGCAATATCAGAATGAAGCTTTGGACCGGCATAAAGAGTGTCGTTCAAAGAAATTCCAGCAGAGGACTTCATGCTAGCATCAAAGACCACTCGCAATTTGGTTGAAACAGATTCTTCCTTTATTACGCAATGGTGCGGTATGTAATAAGTATTGCTATTATGCTGGTTTGATGAAATTAAAGACATATAACCTGAATCCAAATATTCTTGCATAAAACACTTATAACCTTGCAACAATGAAGAATCCTTGTAGATCCTGTTTTCGAGAGAATAGAGTCGACGAAGGGCTAAATGTCTGGATTCACCAAATATATGGTCTTTAATACGGAAGGGCAAAGCAACAACATACTTATTAGAAGCTGGGTCTCTAGCATATGTGTTCGAGTAAAATTCCTCACAAAATGTTGCCTCTGGGGATTCAATTTTCTTAAGAGGGATGTTGTCTAATTCCCAAAGCCTTTTTAAATGTTCATCTAATGATTCTAATGTCAAACAATTAGCTGTCAAACATAACCTTGACGAATTAGAAGAATTTTCCAAAGGTTTTCCATTACCCATGATTACCCAACCAAAAACAGTTTCCAAAAACAAGGGATGATCAATGGAATCCATGGGCTTACAAGATTTAACAATAAAGGGAAACATCTCGGCTCCAATAAGAAGATCTATACGACCTGGTCTCCAAAACTGAGCATCCGCAAGTTCAAAGGTGTCCAAGTTTTTTATGTGCTCTGTGTTTACCATTCTATGAGGCAACTGCGAGCAAATTTCTGGCAATACAAGCACCTTCATCGAAAACTTGGGCTCCGGTGAAAAATGAGGTTTAATTATACACTCTGTAATACCCTTTGAGGTAGTGCGAGCAGTATTTCCGATTCCCGAAATGTCTATTTGGTATTTTTGATACGACAAACCGAGACGAAGAAGACATTCGTTCGAAATAAAACACGCAGCAGCCCCAGAATCTATAAGGGCTCTAACAGGTAAAAAAATACCCTTGGAATCCTTTAACTCCACAATGGCTGTAGGAAGAATAGGTATAGAGGCTGTAGATTCCACTAATGTTGTACCTACTGGAATATGATCAACTAAATTTGTGACACCCATATTCTGAACTTCTTCAGCTGGAGATGGATTAACTTGGGTACTGTGAGTTTTTGCAAAATGCAATAAAGTGTTATGGCGATTTCCACAACTATTACAACCCTGTGAGGTAGTACAATCTTTAACATTATGAGCAGAACTAAGGCAGATCAAACACAGACGTCTAGATTTAGCAAAATTAAATCTAGCATGCGGATTTTTGGAAAGAAATTTGGGGCACGAAGTCAAAAAATGATCCTCTTTACAAAGAGAGCAAATATTATTTGCACTAGTAGAGACAAAGGCCACTGATGGTTTTCTAGAAGTCTGAGGTTGAGATGAACGAGAAAAATTAAAATTAAAATTCGATGGTCTCGAATAATTTTTGACAGCACTCTGTATAATATTTGAAGACTGTATAGCATGAAGTTGGGACTCTAGAAAAGAGTAAAGATCGGAGTAAGCCGGCATCCCTCTTGGACTGTTAGCTGTCCTTTTATTAGCAAAATCAAGTTCAAATCGATTTCTAGTATTATTGTCGATTTTGTATAACAACAAATGAAAAATAATAAAATCCCACTGATCGACAGGATAACGAAGGTTTTTCAATGCTTCTAAATTTTCAGAAAAGGTTCTTAAAAGTTTACTTAAATCTGACAGATTAAAATCATTTCTTAAATTTGAAGAAAAGAATATTTCATTCCAAAATTTTGTTGCAATTAACCTGTGATTTTCATATTTTTTTATTAAAGCATTATAAGCAATGGCATAGTTATCTTCAGTGAGAGGCAAAGAGCGAGCTAAAGCCAAGGGTTCACCATCTAAATATTTTAGCAAATATCTAAATTTGTCAATAACAGAAAGCTCCAAGTCATTATGCACACAACTATTAAACATATCAAAAAATGTTCTCCATTCTTTAAAGTCACCAGTAAAGGCCTTTAGACTTAATGGTTCCAACTTTATGCTTTTATGAGCAGGTTGAAAAGCCATAGCATTGACCGAACTGCCTACAAGTTGATTATATAAAGATTTAAACGAATAAAAAACTTTTGCAACACCTGCCCTCAACTCATCCTGCCTTTGAAATTCTTCATCGCCTAAACTCGCCGTCATACCAATTATCGAATTATGTAACTCCCGAAAAGTTTGAAAATCGTTAACAGTGTCATCATACCTAGCCTTAACTTCACAAATTAAATTTTCATCTGTTTTTGCACTTAAAGCTACAGCATAAGATTCCTTTAAACTATTTGAAACAGCGTTTCTCTGGTATGTGAGCCTATTCAACTTCTCGCTTTGGGAAGCAGTTAATTGCGTTGCCATTTTAGATAACAAAAAAAAATTAAATCAATTAGAAAAAAATTGAAGGTTATTAAGTAGCCCCTACTCCGAAAAAAAGTAAAATAGGACAAGACGTAAATGTATAGAAGCAACTGTCTTAAGTTAAAGAACTCTTTATACTCAACGCATGTGCAACCAGTTTAATTTAAAAAAAAAATTAAATTAAATTGAAAAACCAAATAATAATCCCGTTTTACTATTTATTTACGGCCAAAATTAAACAAACCAAGCGTAAACAAATAGCTGTCAGTTGCTTGCAAGGACGTTCAAAATTAAATTAAACCGTTTAAGGTCAAAAAATTATTTCCACGCATCAAAACAAGTAGCAAGAATACTGGTAACGTATAAGTGTCAAGTACCGTACACCAAATACCTGTAATTGCTATTAAAAACCTAACAAAAATTAGAAGGTCAAATACCTGGTACCAGCGAATTTAGTGCCCAAGATTATAACTATGGATTTTAGCGTGACCTTCAATAAATTTTTTATAGTTATTATTTTACTTTTTTATGTAATAAATTTAGCTAATAATCATTTCAATCCAATAGATATTAGGTAAATTGTATGTCTGAACTTTCGAAAACAACAAAAAAAAATGTATTTTTAACAAACGAATTTAAAAGGAAATTTGCCTAATCTTTACCTGGGATCTTCTCGGCTTTTTCGTTCTCCGTATATTATAGGAATTCCAGCAACTTATCCGATTACGACAAAGAGAGCCAGGCCACAACGAAAATATTCACTCAGCACGTGCAATATTATAGGCAGAAAAGGCAGTTTTTCCCGAATTTCTAGTTCATATCCGGCTCGAAGGACCAATGTTTTTACACTTATCCGGCGAGGTTTAATTATCGCGTAGGAATATGTATTTCCAACTTCGAAAGACCGTAAAACCAAAAATTGTTACGAAAAGGTGCGAAATTTACCTTAATTGGTGTTCTCTGTCGCCAATAATTCGGGCGACTCAGTCCGCTCTCCGTTCCATATATACACATTTTTTTTGGTGGGGAGAGCCAAATGGTACTGCGTACCATGAAAGCCTGGTTGACCCAGGCGCAATAAGAATAGGCAAAATAACAAATTATAAATATATTGACGCGAGCGCATACATACAATTATTTCCCAAACTATTGCAACAACAAGCAAACATAAATAAACTAAAGGGTATAAGGATAATAATACAGGTCATATTTGTACGGAACAGCATTAAAAATCAAATCTTTTTTGAATGCCTTAAAAACAAAAGCTACAAAACTTATGCCTAAAAAACAAAAACTAAAATACAAAGCTACAAAAATAATCGAATAATTTAATTTTTATTATTCTTGGGGAAGAGGCATATAATAAATTTTCAAAGTGTTCACCACGAGCTCTTATGCAAGTTTTGCAACTTTTAACAATTTTAACAATATGTCTTTTAAATCAAGTTCCAAAAACAGTTAACAAAGTTCCTGCTTGATGCATTTCTCGTGCCGCCTTAAGTATTCTTTTTCTTAGATCCTTTCTTGTATTAACCGATCTTAAATAAACAATATGTTTTAACCAACCCCAATAAAAAAAATGCAAAGAATTCAAATTTGGGGAACGTGGTGGCTAAGGAATAGGATTCAATTGCCCTATCCATCTTCCAGGGAACGTATTATCCAAATGTTGTCGAACCAATGCAGCATAATGAGCAGGACAACCGTCATTCTGGAACCACATTCGCCCTCTCACCTCTAAAGGTACATCTCTAGCAGAATTAGCAGTTGACCTTGAAGGAGCTCCAAATAAATTACTCCGTTAAAGTTATCGGGAATTTTGACTGGACCAATTACTCTGTTGTTGACCATTCCCATCCAAAGCTTAATTTTAAACTGGTGCTGAAATTTATCCTGCTGAATAGCATGTGGTTTTTCCATTGCCCATTCATGTACATTATGGATGTTGAAAACTCCGAAACGTCGACATGAGAATTCGTCACTCCAAAGAATACTCTCAAAAAAGTCTGGATATCTTTATTCATATCTGCATTCTTCTCGGAATATCTTTACAATATACTACCCGTTTTCTGTAAACCGCTGGAAGAAGAGCTTGTACTTTTTGAACATGAAATGGGTACATTTGGTATCTTCTTAATGTACGATGCACAGTAGTTTTTAAAATTCCCGTTCGTCGTTGGATAGTTCTTATTGAAATTGATGGATCTTCATACACTTCATCTGAGATTACCTCGTCATTACGTTAATAAGTTCTTCCTTGACCTCCTGAAACAATATTTTTCAATATTATATTATTATATTCAATAATTATTATATTTAATATATATAATATTATATATATAATATATTTATTATATTTAATAATTATATTCAATATTATTCTGAAACAAATTTTTCTTGCACAATACGCTCTGTGCACAGCAGGAAACACTCGAGAGTTAAGATGGTTTCTTAGAGGAAATTGATCCCTGTAAAGTCTAGCGGCTTCGTTGGTATTTTGATGACTTTCTCCGTAGATAAGTTGCATTGTGCATATCATCGTGCTTACTCACGCGCCGTATACCTAACATAAGGTATTGTAAACTAATACTAAAATAAATTGAACAAATATTTCTTATAATCACTAAATGTCAGTATGACAAAAAAACTCAAACTGGACAATTATTTTACCTTAGCAATGCGTTGCAACAAAACAAAATCAAGCTTTTAATAAAAGTTTCAAATAATAATATTAAAATTATGAGGCGACGGAAGTAAAATATAATGAATATCTGTTATCTACTAATTTGCAAATTTGATCGCTAAATCCAAATTTTTTTCCCGTCAAAAATTCATTGAGTTCAAAGTAATATAAGATTTAATAGAAATCGTTATTCTTGTCCGTAACATAAAAATATTGGTTTTAGTGATAGTTTTCCATACTATTAAGTGTTTCTAAAAGAGTGTTTCGTAGTATTTCAAAAAGCATAAAAGCATACCTTTTTCACGAGATAAGATACCCGCCTATATTTTCAGCATTATGAAATTAGAATGAAACAGGGAAGGTTTTAAACTGATATTCACGATAAAACATTAATTATTTCTCTTACAGTATAAAAGCGAAAAAGCAATAAATAATAAGAACTCTCTGTATTATTTCCATAATAAAAAAGAACTTTGAACAAGTGACTACTGTCCTAAGGCATTTCATGATTGGATACTATTATATAGTTAATAAAGTTAGACAGATATTGTCATTGCTGTAGTTTATATATTTTTTAAAATTTGGTCAGAATCTTGAAAAATTTTAAAATTCGCTTATAACTCGAAAACTCTAAACATTTTACAAAGGTCATATCGATATATTTCGATAGCCCATAGTTTTTAAAAGGTTTTACAAGTTCAACGGGACACCCTGTATAAACCGAAAGGATAATATTAGAATATTTTCGAATAAGAATAAGAATTATTATCCTTCCGGTTTAATCTGGGTTGAATTACTTAGTTACTCAACTGAGCGCAAAAATGCATTATTATCAGAGAATATATAATTTTGTTTACAAAGCTATGTATTTGAAAATGCTAAATAACTAATAACTAAAATTATACAGGAGTCCAAAAATAAATGACAGACGGATTGGATAACAAACAGTCATAAATACTAAACAATAATTATGACTACAGTGAGAAAAAAAAAAGCTGCAATAACTAAAAACATAGTAATAGTAGCCCGAAAGTGTGGATAGCATACAGGACAGGGCAACAAATTGGTTATAAGAGCAGGTATAAAATAGTACGAGGAACAGGACGTTTCTATTGTTACGGCAACTAAAACTCTGGTAGCTTTTTTAGAACTCCTCCTATGGTTTAGGTAACTAAATTTTTTGGTTATTTAAAATAAAGAACATTGTTGCAGTACCCACAACTTTTATTAAAAATTTTAAGTTTGTTGTTAATAGAATTAAGTGTTTAAGGTATCATAAAGCAAAAAGTGGTTACACGAACTGTAGTTCTTTTTCAGTAAAACTCAGAAAATAAACTTTGTTTCTGGTTGGTTTTAATCTTATTCTTCGCATCAGCAACCAATAATTTTTCTTATGAGAACTAATAACTTTTGTATGACGACCAATAATTTTGGTCACAATAACCATTAAATTTGTGTCATGATAACGAACTGCTTTTGTTCTAACAAAACAATTTTAGTAAAGATAGTTTTTTTTTATGATAATCAATTATTTTATTGACAAAAACAGCTATATCTGAAAAATCAGAGTTATTTACTTTCAAACGCATCTAAGTAAGTTTCTAGGCGCCAACTTATTAGCTGGACTTTGTAACGATTATTGTCCATTATTTGTCCAGTATATGCGCAGAATACGAGATCATATAGTGTGACAAACGACCGTTCCAAATAGCATTAGAGACTAAGACCTCCGACAAACTGAGGATTCGGTAAACTTCGGGGCCGAGGCACTACGTGCAATAAGTACTTATTATTTTCTAAAATCTTGAGTCCGAAAGCTTCCGAAGGATGAACTAACAAACATTAGTGGTTTGAACCAGGTTGTCACAACTAAATTTCTAGTAATGTGTTGGTTGTTTTCTATTATACGTTCTTGGAAAATAATGAAGAATCATTTCCACAAATTAATATAATGTAGCAAGATACGTTATTAAAAAAAATAGTCGTTTTTAGAGCTAATAAAGTTAGTTGTAGTACCTTGCAAGGTCCAACTAATTTAAAATAACTGGAACAATAGAGACATAAAAATTGAAGCAACAAATTTTATAGTAATAGCAACTAAAAAATGTCAACTAACATGTTTAGCTAACCTGTTTTTCTCAGTGTATAAGAAAATATTTACATATGTGTCTAAAATAGTATTCTTACAAAGATGACAGACAAATACATAGCAACATATAATATTAATAATTTAGTAATTTTGTTCACATCGGCCTCTTACATAGAATTCTCAAGGTTACCGGAAGTTATCAGTTTTAAGTGCATCAACTAACTTCAGGTGCCTAGCGCTAACTGTATTTTTGAACTAATACGGTTCCTATTAGAGGGGTATATTCTAGGTTATTCCTTAAGTCGACTTTGGTTCTGCCTTGCCATAAACCCATTCTCTAGCCAACCTAATACAACTAGGTACGGATTTGACTTAAAAGGAGATAGTAGAGAAATAACAAGAGTAAGCCATCCACTTTATATGGATGACTTAAAAACTCCTGCAGGAACACGAAGTCAACTAGATCAGATGTTAAAAATAGTGGAAAAATTCTCTGATGATCGGTGTCACCCTCGTCATCTCCTCTACATGCCACATCATATTATAGGAACAAAACAGTTGCAATAAAGAAAAAACAGCATTATTCTCCACTGCACAGTTAATGTTAAAATTACCACAAGTAATTAAAACTTATTAGTTAAATAAACAGAATTTAAAATTTTATTTAATTTAAGCATAAATGCATTAATATTACCTTTTGGTGACCTATTAATATTATTGATGAAGAATGTAGCGACAACTTGTAATGTAAAACTCACAGTTTTTTTCCACACAAGATTATAGTTGGGACTATAATCTTGTGATACATTTAATTGATCCACTTTTTTTAGAAAATATGGCTGTCTCTTCCGTAGGCTGATCTCTGTAGCTAAATAAGGAGCTCTCTAGCTTTGGAGCAAATAATTATTTACGTTCAGAGATTTAATTTTTTTCATTTTGTAACCAGTGTTCTGTTACATAAGAAATATGATAATTCAGACGGTAGCAATTCCAATTATAATATTTTATCAACTTGCAAGAATGACTGTGTACACGTTGATAAATAGCGACAATAATAAAATGCGAGAAGCGATTTGTATAACGTGTATATATTTTTTTTCACTAGCAAAGCACTTTCGGCTAACAAATAGCCATCATCAGTGCTACCTGAAAGATGTAAAGAATATAACTTCAAAACTTCACTACAATTATCATCACACTTACGACTCAAAATAAAACTCGCTGCCCTAAAGGGATCAAAATATAAAATATGGTGACAAAACTTATTTTAAATAATCAAATTTAGCCAAACGTATGTTACAATTAAAAAATTAAGATTATTTGGACAATTTAGTAGTTTAGACAAAGAATAAAATTATTTATTTCAAATGTAATAGGAATAAGTCATGTATGCATCTTTAACGATAATCTGATAAAAGGTATTCATTATTTAGAATTGTTTTGTTTCTTAATCTATAGGAATGGATAGTTTTTATGAGTTTTAATGTTTTTTTAACGCAGATAGATTATGCAATTCATTATTACTCCAACCATCCTTTTCAGCATAAAATGTCAATATTTAACTTGTATATCCACAGATTGACTAATATACCAGAAGTCAACATTATCAAACAAATTGCTTATAATAATGGTTATAATTCAAACTTTATTAATAAAAAGATTAAAAAAAGTTAAAACAAAAAATCAGTTACAAAATGTATTTGTATCCATTTTTTAAATAATATTCTCACTAAAAATATTTCCTAAGCAATCAAAGAACATGTCCCGAATATAAAATACTCTTACAAGATAAATAATAATTTAAGCAAAAAAAGGACAAATGTAACAAATTAGAAAAAAGTGGTGCATACAAGTTAAGCTGTGGGGAATGCGAAACATTGTATATTGGGAAAAATTTTAGCCAATGTCAGGAGTAAAAATTTTATTCAAGTTCAAATTCAAATTCAAATGCTTTATTTGCCTATATATAAAATTATAAAATACAGTTATAAATCTAATTAAAATTTTGATGGAAATTGACGAAAATCTGTTGGTACAGACAAAATGTCCCTTAAAAATAATTACTTTATATCAAACAAATCAAGAGGAAACAAATAATAATAATAATAATAATAAAGAAAATTAATCCAGAACGGGATGGATTTATGCGTTTGGATTTATTGGAAGACCTATTGACACGTGCTTAAATACAGAAGTTGAACTAAGAAGAAATTTTGTCCCTCTGCACAGGAGATTAAATAGCAAATAGATTTGCACACCCACGTTAGCTCATCTTATATATTACTTTGTTTATTTACCATCCGTTCCTATAGACTAAGAAGAGTAATAATTCCAAATAATGAATACCTTTTATCAGATTATGGTTAACGATACATACAGGACTCATTCATATTACATTTTAAACAAGTAATTTTATTAACCGTTCTGTCTCTATATGTACAGTGCTTTCATTTCAAAACAATCCACCCTTAATACCTTTCTTAAAAAAAAAAAAAAAAAAAAAAAAAAACACGTCAAATTAGATATACAGGGGGACGTTTAATTATGCATTTACTGAAGTTCTGTCAATCACCTCCTCACCTCCAACTAACCTCACTTTAATATGTCAAATGGGAACCCCCATCGTAGTAAGGAGCGTCAAATTTTCTATTCAACGGTACCAAAAAAAATGAAATCGGTAAATGTGTAAGCAAATAGTTAGCGAAAATGTCTAGAAATAATGAATATTTTATTAAAGTTTTTATTAAAAATGCTAAAAATATGTAGCCCTTTAATAGATCATATAATTTTACATATTATTAGCACGGCCATAGAGAAGTCCCAAATCTAGAAAACTGCTCTGGGAATCCCATTACCAAAGAATAGTCAGCCCTCTCATTTTTCATAAGTTGAGGATCATAAGTATTCTTTCCACACTGTCAAAAATTTTTGAGCGAATTCTTTATAACCAAATATTCACTTATTTTACTGTAAACAAAATCCTGCTTAATAATCAATGTGGATTTCGAGAGAATTATAGTACAGTGTTTTTTATTTTAGTACATTTGTTTTAGCATCTGTGCTCGATGATATATTCCGGGCCTGCGATGAAGGCTACATAAATATTTTGGTACTTCTAGACTTCTGCAAGGCCTTTGATACTCTGGATCACCGTCTCCTATTAGCTAAGCTAAAACATTATCGGCTCGACGCGGTTCTATTCAATTAATTAATTCATTTCTAAGCAAATGGTCGCAAAAGATGGTCTATAATAATATTACGTCGGATGCATTAGATATTCTGTCGGGTGTGCCACAAGGAGCTATTTTGTCACCCCCTTTAATTTATTATTTACACCATTGATATATTTCTTGCACCTAAATACTGTAAAACACAAGCATACGCGGATGACATACAAATCTATGTCTCTTTTGATTATAACAGATCGAAAAAAATGGCCGATAACATAAACGCTGATCTTCGAGTAATTAAAGAATTATCTACTGAACATAACTTAAACTTAAATTCTAATAAAACTCAGCTATTATGCATTGGAAGTAAAATCAAAAGAAACTCTATTAAAAACAACTTAAAATTAAAAATAAATGATACATTAAAATTGGTATCCAGCGCAAAAAATCTTAGCTAGCTAAGTGGGATAATTCTAGTGAAGTTTTGAAATTATATTCTTTACATCTTTTAGGTAGCACTAATGATGGCTATTTGTTAGCCGAAAGCGCTTTGCTAGTGAGAAAAAAATATATATACACGTTGTACAAATCGCTTCTCGCATTTTATTATTGCCACTAATATTTATACTTTGTGTATTAAGGTGAAGTATTGTAATTTCGTTTGCAGCGTTTTCAATGTTAGATTCAGAATTTGTGTGGTAACAGCAATCTTAAAGGATAAAATATTTGTCCCTGTGCACAGTGGTCTGAAATCCAATATTTCTGGACAAAACCCCTAAACGTGTGACAATCAAATGTACATACCCTAAGGTTTTTGGGGCCGCTAAATTCAAAAATGATTTTGTTTTTCAACATTCAAAATGGCGGACACAAAATGGCGGCCAAATTGTATAAAAAAATAGCGTTTCGAATTAAAATCAACTTTCCTTTACGTTTTCGGGGTCGCTGAATATAATCTATGAAAATTTTTTAATAACAATCACATTATTTCAAACATAATTGTATATACTTTTATTATTAGATATTCTTATTTCATAATTAACAGAACCATTCCAAAATAAAGTGTTCCAATAATGACTTATGTTTGTCATATTCGAATTGAGCGAGCATAACATTTTTTTGGTTGGTGTCATCATTTGGTGTTATTCTGATAATTTTTTGGAAAAAAATTTCCGCTATTTTTGACCCGCCATTTTGAATGTATTCATTCTGATATCAAATTAGAATTCAACGAGCATAAAAACCCCTCTTTAGCATAATTTGGTGTGAATCTGATTTTTTTTCGAAGAAATATACGCCATTTTGAATTTGCCATTTTGAATATATTATATAATATTATATAAGTCTGATATCAAATTCAAATTCAACGAGCATAAAAATACCCGTTTAGTGCGATTTGGTGTGAATCCAATCTTTTTGTCGAAGAAATGTCCGCCATTTTGGATCCGCCATGTTGAATTTATTGATTCTCAAGTCAAAATCGAATTTAGCGAACCCAAAAACCTTGAGATACAAAGTTTCAAGCAGATCGACGGACAATTCGATTTATGGCCAGATTTCCAGGCGTTTTGAACCACTGTGCGAGTCCAGAAAATATTCGTTTACGGGAAGAGGGGGAAAAAAGGGGGAGGTTCTGTCAACGCTATTTCGTACATGATACTTTACACAAAATGAAATACTTACTTTAGCGGGATCTCGCGCAATCACAACTAATTTGATACACACACAAAGCTTTTCTATCTCTTCTTCCAATGCTTCTCTTGTTTCTGCTGCTTCATTCCGGGTTGTTTTGTCTCCTTATCTCCTCTCTTGCGCTTCTCTTTATAGGAATTATTTCTTTTGTATATAGATGGATTTTAACTATTTAAGGCATATTAGCATGTATTATATAGATTATTTTAATGTTATGATATGGTTTCATTTTAATTATTTATACTTAATAGCAGAAAACTGCCACACAGGTCGATGGATGGGAAATTTCGATACAAGCCAAGCTAACGGTCTAGTGAAATGTTCCATTCCGTGATAGACGCTACAATAATATTAAGGTAATTTTGTTAATGGGATATTGTACCAATATAGACTATTGTATTGCTGTCTTTTTGCTATTGAATGATTTATATTTTGTAAAATTGAATTAATATGTTGCATATTGTATATTGTATAATACAAAAACAGCAACCTGAAGCAGTCAAATTTACACCTTTTTTACGCTAACTCGAAAAATTTTAAACATTATTTTATCAGCAACTTAATCTTGTACACATCTTCACGATCATTTTACATGTCGTATGATGATTGTAACACAATTACGCGAATCTGTACAATGATTTTCCAGAGCGCTGGAAAACTTAACGAACAGCTGAGTCACAGACTATTCTCGAATAGGTTATCTTTTGAGATACACCTGTCATCAGGTATTCAATAAAATCACCTGACTCTCGAAATTTATGAACGTAACGCCATTTAGGCAAGATGTAGAGGTATTTTACCTCGAATGGTAACATTTGATTTTTCGGGTCTTGTCCGTTTTTTTTGAATTTCTGACTACTGTAAAGCGGTCACATCTGAATCAGTTAGTGCTTCAGACCGTAAAGTACTTTTAAGTTATGTTTACTCTCCTAAAACCGATCACATTAAGAGTTATCAGTATCTAAGGGCTTAGGTAATGTGTGACCGTGCTTTTATGCAAGGTCTTTCTGTGTTTTTAACAATGTTCAAAGATTGCAAGAAAGTTTTAAAGAGCTCGAAATTTCTCTTCAAAAAAATTGTTTAAAGCATAGTAAGTTTTGCTTAATAGAATTTTTTTCAGCTCGAGTTTAAAGGTTATTAGGAATTAATTTCTCTTAAGGTTGTTCGTGTATGATTAAAGATTTTTCTAGCATCATATAATATTGACTTTTGAACAAGAGTTATGTGGGGAATAGAAGTCAGCAAGCAGCTTTTCTATCTGGTAAAATGTGTTCCATTTCATGTATCAGTCAAGCCAAATTTGTTATCAAGAGTTATCATCAATAAAAATCCCACGGAACTTGAAAATATCACTGCAAGCTATTTCGTTATTGACTATTTTTATTGGCTCTAATATATGGTTAAAACAAAGGTTAAAATGCCTAATACAGATCTTAGAAATGTTAAATAAGCGATACGTTAACATGGTGTGATGCTCAGTCTTCAATCTTGGGCATATTATGGTTTATGATTTGGATTCATGTTTTTCGATTGCAATGGGTCCATAAAATACCTGGGTCATCCTCAAATAAGGTTAAAAGGCCTTTAATGTTTATTTTTAAAATGTCATTGAAAAAAATTAAAAATAGAATTGGTCCCAATATTTAGCCCTGGAAACGCCTGACATGTTACGTTTTAGGTTTGATGCCATATCACCAACCCTTACACTATGTTGCCTGCTTGACAGATATGACTCAAACCAATACATTAAATTGCTCCGAAATCGGTTATGTTATAATGTAATTTTATAATTCGTAAGGTCAAAAGCTTTTGACAAATCACAGAATACTGCTGCAGCCATCTCTTCCTCATTCAAATGAGTAACCAGTTCACTAAGAAAATGGAATATAGCATCTGATGTATTTTTCTTAACCCTTAACCCACCATGTGAGAATTTTTTGCATAAACAGCCATGTGTCGTATGACAGACTACTTATCAAAAATTAACAAAATGACGCTCGTTTTTTTTTTTTAACTTTATTTTTGGAATTTTGTAGTGACAAATGAGCTTACTTCTACTAAAAATAATGATATTTAATGCAATTTAAGTAATAGTAATAAGCTTAAATACAATATTTACTCTAAAGAAAATTTAAATTCGGCTTATACAAAAAAAGTGAAAGTATTGTAATATCTTTGGACAACTTTGTTGAAAAAGAAGTATATTATATAATCCAACTTAAAAATCAATTAAACCTAACCAAGTTGCCTTGTAGCAAGAGCTAAATATTTCGTTTGTTTATACACATATTATATAGTGGTTTCGAACATTGTAAGCAAATTGCACGTTTACACTGCACACATAAATATTTTGTCATACGGTGTTTTGCTCGTGGACATAAGTAACATCTCTTGCGTTTTTGAAGCACTAGATCCTTTTCTGTTTGTAGTTGATCTACTTCTGGTATTCCCAATATTCTAATAATAGTGCTGCGTATATCGCGAGATACCCGAGGATTTTTCTGGCGCCTCTCCATGTTTTCTCGAACTAAGTTAGCTGCTAGTTCTTTTGCAAACACTGATTTTTCCTGAACTGCTACGTTGTTCTTAAAACATTGATGTAAAATATCCGAATTTATAACAGAAATGTTAATAATACGGAAGAATATCGCAAGCTGCCATCTACGGGTGCGTCGACTTGAAGAACTTTTAGAACACTTCTCGTCAATTGTATCTACACCTCCCTTGTTTTGATTATAATAGGCAATGATTTCTGGCTTTTGTGTTTCCGGATCAGTAAATTCCTTATCGTGCATAGAAGAAACTAAGACTACCGATTTTCCAGGCTTACTCACATGGTAAACCATAGTGACCTCTTCTCGAAATCCTAATAATGATGATTCTAATTTTCTCTTTTTGTTCGGCAAGAACTTCGTTGGAATTTCTCTTTTTTTCCCTAACTGTTCCGACGAAGGTAAGTTTATTTTTGAGCAAAAACATCTACAAGCTCCATGGAGTTAAACCAATTATCAGCTGTTATATTCCGATTGCTCTCAAAAAAAGGTTTAGCGAGGCGTATAACAGCCTGGGTCGGTTTAGAAAACTTCTGTTCATCTTAGTCCAAATCCATCAAATCCTTTCCCACAGTAAATATAAGCATTACAAAGATAACTCGTCCTAGGATCAGTGAGACGCATAAGCTTTATGCCATATTTACAGGGTTTGGCAGGCATGTACATTTTGAAATGAGTTCTCTGATAATAAAAGTTTTGACAGTTTTTAATAAACTTCGTAAAAATGTCAGAAATTGCTGCTGTTGGGTCTTCTTCCTTACGATAAATTCTTGTCTTAGGGTTATCAAATCTCGGAGCAGCTAATAGAATTGCAAATCTATTTTGGCTCATTACTGCCCGGAATATCTCTCTGCCCGATCCATCGGTAGCAAAAATTGTGTGTTTGAAAATGTTTTTATATTTTCATGGTTCGATTTGAATACCGATGTGTAAATCAACAAACCTAGGAAAGCTTTCAATTCGATTTTATCTAAATCTCTTATATGGCTGATACTGTTTTTATCCTTGTAGTTTAAACGTATTTGGAAGAGTTTGTTATTTGTCCATTTGTCATCTGTTCTAAAATATGGTCGGAGAAAAATAGGTTCCATACCGAGGTAGGACTTGGTGCTGTAACCTAGGTCGCGAGCTCTTTCTTTTACAGTTGGTACCTTCATGACTATGTTGTGTTTTCTTACGCGCGACGAAGGAATTACCTCACTAGTGCACCACCTGAAACGGTTTTTCCATACAAATATTTCTTTTCTCCTTCCATAACTTCAGAATCACTTTCATTACAGTTTTCTTCAGAAAAGTCAGAAGCCGTGTCGTGTTCAGATTCAATAACTTCATCTTCTGGCGCACTGTCAACATCACTCGCATCATTATCAACTTCATTATACCACTGTAGAACAGTTTTTTCAAACTTATTATTCAAACGAATTATTCAAAACGAATTCTTTTCGACGGACCGGCCATATGAGATCACACGATGTTTCTAACACAAACGAACATGTGGCATCTAGGAGACTACGCTGAATGAACTGACCGAAATAGTTTATTTGCACAAGGGCATAAAACAATGCGAGTCAGGCGATAGTAGAAGTAGATAATAGTAGAAGGATTAGGTGGGATGACAAGTTTTGGTGGCGCTTCGTTTTAAGAAATACAGTCAATTAAATTTATTGAGTAGTCTGTCAGAAGTCACATGGCGGGTTGAGGGTTTTATAGTTTCTTAAACTGAAAACCAAACTGATTGATGTTAGGTATGTTCTTGTTTGGCAAGAAAGATAACATCCTCTACTTTACCAATTTTTCTACGATATTTAAAAGGGTTGGTAAAAGTGCAATTGGTAGAAAATTTTCCTACAGTGGTGATCTTCACACACCCGGGTTAAGAATGAGTGGCTAATTACCTCAGAAAGTTCCAGTAGGGTTTGATATCAGGTAAATATGCTGAAAGATCTTTAATGAAATGCGATCCCAGCCTGAAGTTGATTTATTTTCAATTTTCCTGAATATCTGTCATATTTCATATTTGTTTGTTGGTGACGACATTAATCTTTTAAGTGAAGATTAATTCCTAAAGAGTATTATATCCTATTCCTTTTAAGTAAAAATTAATTCCTAAAGATTGAATACTAAGTGATAATCTTAAGACCGTGCAAAAAAACGTGATTAAGGACTTTAGGCTCAAAGAAAACTTTAGGTCTCATTTGCCTTGTTTTTCCACGTAATTGGTTGACGGTGTTCGAGCATTCCTTTTATGTATTTGAAAAAAAAGAGGTTTAGAATTGATATTATTTCTTTCTCAAAAGTTCCACAACATGCCCATAAATAAATCTTTCTATAATTATTAAGTAGGAAATAAAAAACGTGTCGTCTATAAAATATTTTTGTAATGAAAGAAAAATAAAAAGGCGGTAATTTTTCTGATGCAACTCTAATACCCAGTAGTAGTCCTTTAGGAATCCAGGGCTTTCTTGGCTTTACTTTTATATTTCTAAGAGGAAAACAATTTTTGAAAATGTGTTATGGAACTAATGTAAAGTAAATTCATTCTTTAAATCTGTCCAGTTTTTATCTTGAAATTCTCTTGAAAACAATTTAAAATTATTGCTTGAAAAAATTCTTCTTTGTCTTTTGAAATGCTCCAGTTCCTACAACCTAATCCAAATTAAAGCTCAAAATCACTGCCTCATAATAATCACCTTCGTATCTAGTGCAAACATAGTCAATAATTATTAACCAAAATTGGGTAATTCTGGTTAGCTTTAGTCTACATTTTCAAATCAAAAGATTTCAACAGGTTTTGTAATTGAATAGATAAATACAGTCCTTGTTTAAAAAATTAATGATAAGGTCACCTGCTAGCACAATTCTATATCCAGGCTGCTAAATTATGTTACTAGTTAAATTCCACCTGTGACACTTTGGAGGCTTTCTGGGATTAATCACTCTCTCTCTCAGTTTCCCTTTGTAATCCAAACAAAGAGCGAGATGGCATTGCGGGAATTTTTTTAACTTAAACCAACCCCCCTTTTCATTTATTCATATTCAATATAACTTCGTGTTTTGTGAAAGAACACGTACTTCGTTTTCGGGGCAGCCTGGTTAAAATGTCAATATTTTACCAAAGGGAATTGATAAATTTCAAATTTTGCTTTTAGTCTTGTCGAGAAAAGAAAATTGTTTTTGAAGTTTTTTTTGGAAACTTGATGTGATTTTTTAAGGGGTATTAAGAAATTTATCAGAAAAGATTAGAATTGTAATTTTCAAATGTAAAAATAATATTAATAAATGTTACTACACAAATTTTCTTAAAATTATTTATTTCATTTTGTATATTTATCATATCCTTAGATATCCTTAGCTTTATAGATTTTGATTTTTTTATGGTAAATACTTTGTTTTTATTTGAGGTTTTACGAGGTTTTTTCACTTTTAAAGCCTTCAATCCACATTATTTTATTAAATCCCTTGATTTTATTATTTTTTTGTTTTATCTGACCAAATACTGTAAAATGTTTTACTAACGGAACCTTTTTTAAATTTTATATTATATTAGTGAATAAACCTTGAATTTGCTTTTTCCTAAGTTTTTTGATAAATACTTGTCTCTTTAGGTTTTTTTTAAAGCTTTTAACCTTCAACATCTTCCGAGAAATCTTCCTTAAATATCTGTTATCTTTATTTTTATTTTTTTTAAGTTTCTTTGCTATTTTAGGTTTTTAAGTATAACTTCCTTAATTTTTAGTTTTTTTTTAATCCGAGCAAATACTGCACATATTTTACCAAGGGAACTTTTAGTCTGTTGGATGTAAAATAAATATTGGCCCTCAATATTTATTTGTGTTGTGATTTTCGCGAATCTATGAATGTTTCTTTTTTAATTTAATTTTCTATGTCTTTTTATTATATCCTTAAATGTCCTTTGATTTTTAGAAAAAAATTGTTTTTTAGCATAAATTTTAAATACCTAAAACTTCTACATTTTCCCTATTTATTCTTAAATTTTTTTTGTCTGATTTGTTTTAATTTTTCTATAGTATCCTTGGTTTTCCTAGATTTGTTACTATGGATATTTCGTAATTTATTTGCTATATTAGATTTTAAAGTATGGTTTCCTTGACTTTTTTTAATCTAATAAATGTTGCCAATTTTTTACAAACGAAACATTTAATCTGACAAAGGTAAAAAGAATTTTTCTTTTCAAAGTTTTTTCTTTTTAAAATCCAAATTCTTTCTAAAAAATTAAAGATATTCTTTAAAAAACATCATGATTTGTATTCCTACGTATTAAAGATATTTATTTGTAAAGAAATATTAATATTTGTACTAAATTTCCTTTTGTGTGACTCCTTGTACTAGATCTCTTGGAATTGTTTAAATTATTTTGTGTATTTATTATAAAACCTAAATATCCTTTGCTTCTAAGACTTTTTTTATTTTTTTAAATATTTCTATAGTATCATTGGCTTTTCTAGATTCGTACCTATGGGAAGAATACCATTAAATGAAAATAAAAAATTAAACCTAGCATATAGGTTTCCTTTTTTGTTTAAGATCTTCAAATCTTGATAATTTTTCTTCACTTTTAAAAGCTTGCAACTTAAATTTTTCCTTAATATCCTTAATTTTTTAACTTTCTCTAGCTTCATTGGCTTTGATTAATTTCTAACTACAGTTTTCTCTATTTTTTTATATCTATGCGATTAAAGGCTTTTAACTTTGATTTCCTCGAATTTTCATTTTTTTTCTGTCAAGTTGCTCAAATATTCTCGATATTTTACGAAAAGATATTGATAAATTTAAAACTATACTTTTAGTCTTATAGAGGTAAAAGGAATTTTTTCAAATAACTGTTTTTGAGAAATTAAGAATATCCTTTAGAGAACATAATAATTTTTATTTCTATGTACTAATGACTTTAATTTGTGACAAAAATTTCATTAAAATATCGTTTCGTTTTCTATGTATTAGTACTTAATTTTACTAATTTTTTTTCATCTTAATCTTTTTTTCTCTAGTTTCGTTTCGTATTTCTAATTTTATTTTTTCCAGAATTTCTTGTAATTAATAAATATTTAATTTTCTATTTTAGTCTGATCAATTTTTTAATTATAATAATATAATAGATGATGCAGAAATTATTGCAAAAGTTGAAAAGCAAAATAATATACGTAGGAGTTTAGAAACAAAATTAAATATTCTGCGTAAAACTAAGATAGTAGATAAAAAGTTTAATTTAATAATGGAAATGGACTCCCTAACATATAACCATTTTGTTGATAGGAAAAGAATGAATATTGGGTGGAACCGTTGTGTCGTTTTTAATGACTATAATATTAAACGGTGTTTTAAGTGTTGCCGTTATGGACACATGACAAAAAAGTGTAAAGGCAGTAAAACATGTGAAAAATGTAGTGGTGATCATGACGTTAAGGAGTCTAATGGAAATGTTGTTAAATGTGTTATGTCTAATAGATATGGCCTTAATTTGGATGTTGGTTATGACCAACATCCAAACACTTGTTCAACTCCCATACAGTATGCTGTATGTGAGTGCAGAACAAGTGTGAATCGTACAAAAAGATTGAAGACCAACAAAGAACAAATACAACAAATAGCAATTAGATAAAACTATTGTATTTAATGCAAACATGGTTTATTTTAACTGTCAAGGGTACATTAACAACAAGGATCACATTAATCTTTTAATTAACGATTCGAAACCAAAAATCATTCCTTTAAGCGAGACTCCCGTAAGTCCCGATATTGAGTCATGTGAGCTGGTCATAGATGGGTATAAATTAGAGCAATGTACAAGTAATAACAGTAGAACAGGAGGGGTGTTAGCATTAATTAGGCGTGATATTAAATATAGAATTAGAAAAGTAGTATGTGTAGAAAGTTATGTCTGGTTACTGTCTTTTGAAATGTCTGTGTCTCGTGATAAGTATTTGTGTTCTATTTTATATCATCCACCTAACAAAGATGATGCTAAATTTTATGATCAATACCTAGATGAAGTTTTTGATTTTAATGGAACAAATGTAACTATTGGTGACTTCAATTTTAATCTGCCTAAAAATACTTTCTACGGCAACAAAATTAAGGACATGATATTTAGAAATGGATTTTCACAGATAGTCAAAACTCCAACTAGAACCGTTTCTGCTAGCCAAACTTTAATTGATTTTATAATTACCAATGACAAGCACTTATCTCATAGTGTACATATAACACCGAAAATTAGTGACCATTCCATTTTGTCAATTTTCCCAAATGAAAAAAAAGATCAAAATATAGAACTTGTATCATATCAAAGATCATTTAAGAGTATCTCTGATGTAAATAGATTGACCAATTCTTTTGTGAATGACATAAAGAGTATTTTAAATAAAATGTGTCCGAGGACTAAATGTTTACAAGTATTAAAATAAAGGGATAAAAAATGGATAATCGAGGAGGTGAAAGAGATAATTTATATAAGAGGGCGATAATTGATAAAAGTGAAAATACTTGGAATCAATATAAGGATAAAAGAAATTTTACAGTTAACAAAATCAGAATAGTAAAGAAAAATTATTTTTTTGAATATATAGATTCTAATAAAAAGAACCCGAAGGAACTATGGAAGAATTTGAAAACACTGTTGCCGAGTAATAGTAGCACACTACCAGAGCAAATTAATTTTAATTTAGAAATACTCCAGGATGAAGAAGTTATATCCCACAGATTTAATAAATATTTTGTAGAGAGTGTGGAGGATATTATAAATAATATACCACAAAGCGGAAACAGATTAAATAATGTTGTATGTCCCCCCATGTTTAACATTTTTTGTAAATTCAAACCTGTCTCTATGTTAAAAATTAAAAATACTCTAAAAAACTTAAAAGATTTGTTGGTGGTGGTGAATCTGGTATATCAAAACATGTCCTCTGTGATGTCTCTCTTGTGGTTGGTAATAGATTGTTGGATATTATTAATACTTGTTTGCCTAATGGTGTTTTCCCAGATGATTGGAAACTGTCTACTGCTACTCCTGTTCCCAAAGTACAAAACACAAATTTGCATAATGAATTTAGACCCATTAACACGGTACCTGTCTATGAAAAGCTCCTTGAGAATTGGGTTAAGGAACAACTTGTTGAGTTTTGTGATAAAGGCAAAATAATTGTTCCTGGACAGTCGGGATTTCGTGAGCATCATTCTTGTGAATCCGTTGTCGTTAATATTTGTGATGATTTTCTCAAAGCTATCGACTGTGACAATCTTGTTTTAGCGGTATTTTTAGATTTTAAGAGAGCCTTTGAAACGATAGATAGACAAATTTTAATTACCAAACTACAGCAATTAGGAATTAGGGATAATGCTTTGAGTTGGTTTAAGTCGTATGTGTCCAACAAAGTCCAACGTATAATGTTTAAAAATAGTATATCTCAGTGTGTTTCTGTTAATTCTGGTGTGCCTCAAGGAACTGTCTTAGGACCACTGTTATTTCTACTGTACATTAATGATATGGTAAAAGTTTTTGAAAAGTGTAGGGTGGTATTATTTGCAGATGATACAATGGTGTATATTATAGGCAAAAACTTACAGCAAATGCAAATCGACCTAAATAATAAATTGAATAGTTTATATATCTGGCTTTGCACTAACAAATTATGTTTAAATACAGCTAAATCGCAGTTTTGCATATTTGGCAAAAAGTCACGACTTAATCAAATAGACATGGATAATGTAAGCATTACTGTAAATGGGGATAGCATTTTTTATGAGAGTGAAATTAAGTATTTGGGTACTATTCTAGATGCCAACTTTTGTGCACATGCAGACTACGTCATGCGAAAATTCTCCAAAAAAGTTGGATTTATCACCAGAGTGGGAAGAAACCTCTCCATGAGCACAAAGTTGCTTTAGTAGCATTGCACTTCCGCATTTGCAGTATTGCTCCACGTTGTTGTTTAATCTGCCACAATATAAAATACACCAGTTGGAAGTAATACAAAATAGAGCTATGAGACTGATTTTGAAATGTGATCGATATACACCAATTAAATGTATGTTAAGTGTCGTAAATATGATGTCTGTGACTGAACGTATAAAGTTTAATGTCTATATGTTTATATTTAAATTGAAACATTGTTTGTTACCCAGCTATATCTGTGATAAGTTAAAATCGTTTGAGGATGTACACACATACAATGCTAGACATCGTCAAGATTTCGCCATAGTGGATAGGTGTAACACTGTTCAGTTACTTAATTCGATTTTATTTAGAGGCTCAATAGAATTTAATAAATTGCCTGTGATAATTAAGACCTGTGATAATGTAAACCAGTTTAGGAGGCTATTAAGAAAACATCTTTTAAATAGAGATAGCTAAGAGTATTTCAATTTTTTTATTTTTATTTATTTTTGTGTTGTACATTATATTCTTTTTATGAGTTTAGTTATAAGTTTTATTATACCGTTTGTGTTGTCCTAAGTTAGGTTTTATTTATACCAATAATTGTTGTGTACGTTTTCTTTTATTATGCTGATCACCACTCTATTATACCTAATGTAGCCCTGTGTGTAATGAACTTTTATTGGTTTATTATTATTATTGTAGGTTATTTTCTTTGTAGACTTTAGTACTGCTTTATATTATAATTATAATTATTGTAATGAATGTAGCTATTATGCTAAATAAACTCCTTTATTTATTTATTTAATAATATCGTTAAATGAACTGTATGAACTTGTTTCCTTTTCTAGGTGTCATCTTTTAATTTTCCCATATTTTTTTGTTTTTTTTTTTAATTTTAATTTTGATGTTTATTACATACTTAAATTTTATTTGTGTTTGAGTTTTCTTTAAATAACCTTCAAAGACTTTTAACTTAAATTTTTTCTTATTTCGTTGACTTTCTAGATTTGTAACTACAAGTTTCTTCATTTGTTTTGCTTCTTTGTTGTTTGAGTATATTCACTGTAATATATTACAACGAGTATATATAGTATATAAGAATTATGTTTGCTTCTTTGCCATTCTAGATTTTCAATTTAATTTTCATGGATATCGTTTAAACTTTCACTTTCAAATTTTATTTTTTTCAGTCTTATCAAAATATTTTACAATTTGGTCAATAGGCCAAAAGAAGAAAATTATTACGCTAATAGATTTCTCTTTGAAACACTCAAAGGGTTTTCGAATAATAGAAAAAAAAATTATTCAAAGGCTACAAAAGAGTATAAATATTAAAAGCAACAAAAACAGAAAGTCATAAAGACTTTAGTGAAAAAAATGGTTTAATTTTCCTAAAGTTTTCTCTTTTTTGAGTTTTTACTTTTCTATTTTTGTTTCAACCAGAGGTTTCTTAGCTTCTTTGCACTTTGTGGTTTTACCTCTAATTTTTCTCAATTCCTTTTAAGATTTACTTATTAAGACTTAGATAAGATTTTAATTTTTTTTCTTATGGGTTTTTATTTTTGCTCATCAAAGTGTCGTTATTTCACTAAAGAAAATTGTTAAATTGGAAATTAAGTTTTAAATCTATGTAAAGTAAAAGAAAGGGTTTACAAGTTTTCTTGTTTTAAATGAAAAATATTGCTAAATATGTTATATGACATAATTACAGTTTTAAGACTTTATTGTAATCAATGCAATTAAGTGTAATTGTGATTTAATGATTTTCTTTACAAAACTTTCAAAGGATTTCAACTTGAAATTTCCTTAAATATCCTTAGTTTTATCATCGTATTTTTTTTTAATTTCTCTAGTTTCCTTATTATTTCTTAATCTGTGTTTAAGTGTTTCTCCAATTTTTTTTCTCCCTTTGTTATTCTACATTTTTAAGTCAATTTTCTCAGATTACATTATTATTTTTTGAATTTTAGAGCCTACGAAATAATTCAAATGCCATAATCAACAACAACAAAGATTATAAAAACTTAAGTGATTTACAGTAATATCTTAAGTTTTCATGGCATTCATATTTTTTTTATATAATGTTGTTTTCTTCATATTTTTCTTTCAATGTTTTTTTTTTATAATTATTTGTTTTACAAAATTTGTTTTATTAATGTTTAATATTTGATTTAGTATTTTCTTGATTTATTATTTAGTAATTTCTACAAGGATATTATTGCCTAATCCTACCTATTAAGAAAAAACTTAAATATTTAATATGATGACAAGTAAGGCTCAAAGGCTAGATACATACACAGCTTTAACGCAAATACCATCATTAGTATTCATAAAGAACGAAAAAAAAATAATAAAAGGGATGTGCGCTAAGTATAATACATATAAAAATAAAATGATAAAAACTATTACAACCATTAAATCTACACTGGGTCTAAAATATAAAAATAAAATAAAAATTACATAAAATACGATTAGAGTTAATATAAAAATTATATGCTTGTATAGATAAAATTTAAAATAAAAAAAACTATAGGAAACAGTATAAAATATAAAAGACAAACGTAATATTCTCTACTTAAAATAAACTTTTGTCTTTGCAACTTTTTTATGTTTTCTTCCATTTTTGGCTACTTTACAAGTTTTCGATTTTTAATTTCTTTTGAATGAATTGATTTTTTTTTTAAGTTTTTTAAAGTCTTTTTAAGTAAAAGGTAAATTAACTATAAGTATTCCTTAATTATAAGCATAAGTATATAAGGTATACAGTGAATGGCAAAAATATGAAACAAATTTAATAAAAAATAAATGAGGGCGTGTTCGAAAAAACACTCGCATATGTTAGTTAATATTTTTGGTTGCGCATTTTTTTATCAAAAATTTTGTATACAGGATGTCTCATGTAGCCGTGGTGAAAACCAAATTTCTTATTTTAAATAGAATGCCTTGTATGTGATTACATTTTTGGATTCTACACAAAATTATAGACATTTTCATGTATCACATGTTATACTTTTATTCAACTGTTTCTAAGATACGCGGTTTTATAAATTGCGGTTTTATGAATTGAAAATCCTTCAAAATTTATTTTACTAAAAATTTAAAAAAATAATTTAATTTTTTAATTCTTACTTGTTAATTCCTTTTTTTTGAAAGCATAAGAAATATGGTACATGTAAAAAAAATCAATGTAGATAAAATTATAAATGGAACTCAACGAATTACATATTTTCATTATTTTATTAAGTGCACAAAATGCCCACCATTCACTTCTTGTTAAAATGCTAGTCTATTTAAAAACTCATCCAAAACCACAAATTTACAGAATTTATATTCTGTAAATTTGTGCCAAAACGTTGCTAAGAGTATTTTCATTAATTTGACTTTTGACATAATTGCGCGGTTTTTATAAACGCGATCTTTATAAACTTTTGAGTTTAAATACCCCCCAAAGAAAAATATCTAGGGTTGTGAGATCTGGGGATCTTGCGGGCCATTCTGTTATATTGAGCTAATTTGAATTTTGAAAAGAAATTGCGAGAGTTCGAATTAAGTTTTTTTTAAGAAATTTTTGAAGAAATTTTGAAGAAATTTTAAATATTGATTTACGGTAAGAACTTGATCGAAAAAAAAAGTTCCAATAATTTTATTATTTAAAATCCCTGCACAAACATTTAATTTTTGCAGATACTGTGGATGAATTGCTTTTATCCAAAAGGGATTATTCGTGCTTCTATACCTAAAATTTTACTTATTACCGTCCCACTTAAACAAAATGTGGTTTCATTGCTAAATTTTATCTGCCGATGGAACAATGGATTTAAGTTACACATTTCCATCAAATTTTCAGAAAATTCTAGTCTGCGATCAGGATCATCATCCTTTACCTCATGCAGTAATTTAAGTTTGTATTGATCATACTTTTCTTTCTTTAATACACGCAAAGTTGTTCGTTGGCTAACATTATTTGAGGCTTTTTCAGAAGACGAAATATGGGGCTTATCTTCCTTTTCTAATAAAATATTCAATCTTGTAGTTTCTACTGGTCTAAAATATTCAATCTGTAGTACTGTTTGTTGTTATTCTTGTAGGACTATTGACTAGTTAAGTAATTCCAGAACCATATGTGCTATCTAATATTTTTTCACCATAAAAGGAGTATCTTGTTAAATCAAAATTAAAGTCACCGGCTATAATATTAATACCGTCAGTAGTAGCATTGACGGCATAGTTGGTCAAAATAGTTTGAGAAATATTCAATAAACTTAGCAGCTCTATTGTTAAGGGGTTGATACAATACACTACAAAGATATTTAGATCCATTAAGAAATATTTCTACACTAACATTCCATACATACTCCTAACACATTCTAATGTTACTTGCCTAAATTTGATATCTTTCCTTATTAAGATCATTACACCGCCTGTTCGTCTATTATTTGGGGTACATTGTTCTAAGAAGTACCCATCCACCTCCAATTTAACACATTTGGTCTACAGAAGACACATGAGTTTCAGATAATAGCAAAATTCTTGGTTTCCAATAATTTTTTAATAAAACTATATTTTCCTTGTTATTAAGATACCCCTGACAGTTAAGATAAACCACATTTGAATTTTTATCATTATCTTTACTTTAAATATTTGCCCCTTTGAAGATCTTCGAGCTTTTGATATGTCGCACACCTCCTAACATCCCAAATCACATGGTCAACCTCAACTTTCAAACCATGATTTTGATTTTCACACTTAGGTTTATCTTCCAAGCAATCTTTAATATCATGGTTACCAGTACATTTTGGGCAAATCATGCTACCAGTGCAATCTTTCATAATATGACTATATTTACTACATTTAAAGCGACGCATAATAGCATAATCGATGTAGACCCAACAACGGTTCCATCCTATATTAATTTTTTGCTTATCTATTATGAAAAAAAAGTTTTTGCTTAAAGATTTTAGTTCATTTTGCTTACTTACCTTATTAATAATTTCTTCATTTCCGCTATTTAGCTCACTTTCATCCACCCTGACTACTTTTATTCTGTTCTCCTTTATAGTTGGTTTAACCACAGTATAGTTTTCTTTCAGTTTACTCTGAATAGTTGGTTGCACCCTGTGTAATTCTATTTCTTCTCCACAATCAAGAATCACACCTCCATTTTTAGTATTTCCTCCAACACATATGTCAGCAGGATCAGGGTGGATGAGGTCTTCTTCGATCAATACACCATAGAATCTATTAGTCAAACTTTGGGGTTGTTGGTTGATAAAACGAACTTGCTGACCGAAAAAATGGATATACTTTTAAAGGATAATGAAGAGCTAAAAAAGGAAATTATTGGTTTAAAAAATCGTCAAGCTTCAACACCTTTAACTATAGAGTCATAAACCTATTCAAATGTTCTAAAAAAAAATAATAACATTCTTGTAGTATAATAAAAAATGTGAAACGAAGGATGCAAAAAACATATAACAGAACTGATTAATTTAATTTTTAACTAGTTCGAAATACGTTATACTTGATAAAACAGCGAAAAACTTCAGAGCGATATGAACACTACCGTTTAGCTCAGTCGCCAGGATCGTCGAGAAAAAAAAAGGAAATAGACTTATTCACGTATTTAAAGAAATATGAATTTAAATCCTTAATGATACCTTTTGTTATACTTAATTTAATTTAAGTTCAATAAGTTTTAAATAGAATAACTTACTTAATGTATAATAGATTTTTGTTATTATAATACCTAGGAGGTTTAATTTATTAATTTCTAAGCTCGTTTCTTCAAAAAAAAAAGTAGGTATAACTACCGAAACGTTGGTTCAAATTAGGTATTTTTAATAAAAAAGTAGATCTCCTCGTTGTTTTTATCTTTTTTAATTTTAATATTTATACCAAAGTTAGGTAGGATATTGAAAAGAAAAAAACAGGCTTAGAGATTAATAGATTAAACCTCAGCTCCTAGGTATATAATAAAAAAAAATCAATTATACCTCTAGTAAATTATTATATTTAAAACTTATTAAACTTAAATTAAATTAAATGTAACGAAAGGTTTTATTAAAGGTTTTAGTTCATATTTCTTTTAGATACGTGAATAAGTCTATTTTCTGCTTCTTTTCAATTTTTAAGCGTGTTAGATAGTATTTTCTAAATTAATTTTTGCTATAAGTGACGTAATACCGAATAAAATAAGTAACTCATTAAATAAGAAAGTTGGTATTGACCAGGGCTACACGAGACACCCTGTATACAACATTTTTGTTGAAAAAAATTTTTGTTGAAAAAGAAGCGCAATCAAAATTATTAATCGACGTGTGTGAGCGTTTTTTCGAACACGCTCTCATTTATTTTTTATTAAATTTGTTCCATATTTTTCCATTCACTGTCTATTTTTACATTTTTTTTTAATTTATTTGTCGAAGTTTTTTTAGTGTTTCTAGCTGCTTTCTACTTAAATTTTCTTATTTTAGTTAATGCTCTTGCTTTCTTTGAATTTCCTTGGCTTCTTTTCTGGTTATTAGCTTCCCTTTTTTTAATTTCTGGGATCTTCTAGACTACCAGGTGTATTTTCGTTTAATTTTCGATCCATTTTTTATGAAGTCTCTTTTTAAATTTTCTAGTTTTTTAAGTATTTTTTTTTCAAATGAGAAAAGATGACTGAATATCTTCAGTTTCCTTGGATAAGGTTAAGTTTTCATTAATACATAATATTCTTTTAATTAAAAAAAATATATTTCTATATATATAGAAATACATTTTTTTAGTGCCTTGGGCTTACTTATGAAAACCTCAATACGGCTAAGAGTGGGTCGATATTTTTCATTTTTAAGACACATGGAATATGTGTCAAATAACTTTTCCTGTGTTCTTTGCTTATAGAGGAATTAGATTTCCCAGTTCTTTCAAACATTTCGTAAAAATTATATTTATTGCAAGCCAAAACTTAGATAGAGACAAAGGATAGTCAAAAGTAATTTCCTGTCACTCCTCGTACATTACCTATGAAAACTATTTTCTTCTAATTTCCAAATAATTTTTTAATTTCCTTGGCTTTTCACCCCACTTCTGATATTTTTTTTCCTTTTCTATCATTCAGGACCAACACATCGTTTGCCATCTTCCGATCTATTAATACCCCCCCAATCCGAAACGTCATATAATCGGATTTATTAGCGTCTTAAATGAACCATTACAGCAGTTTGGGACAAGCGCCAGTTGGTCTAATTAAATTGCAAATTTGATAGAGGAGGAGGAGGAGGAAGCATTAGATCTCGGGCTTGTCTTGTATAGACCGTGAGGCCAAATTACCGGAATGACAAATTCCCGTTATTAATCCGGGTCCTAGATACTTCAAAACTTCGTGATAAGTTTGCTTTGTCAGTTGGATAATAAGTGGAGCTTTTTTTAAGTTTTTCGGGATAAAGTCTCATATTTTCTGGAATAATAATTATTATTTGACGGTGCATTTGATATCTGACCACCCCGGGTCCAATTCACTAAAACAGACAACGCTCGACGTAGCAGGGGATTAGGGGACAATGGAATATGGTTTGCTTAATTGAGACATTATTGCTTTCCGCTTTACGAAACCCTGTCTTGTGCAGTTCTCGATGCAATTTCAACTCCCACTAGCGGTGATGCTTAGTCGTAATTTATCGACAAACCGGAGCAAAGGACCGATATATGCTTAATTTGAAAAGTTTCCTTTAAAACGGAGTGAATTCGTGATAAACGAGAAATGTGTTTCACAAGGACCATAAACACCTAAAGTATCTCGTACATCTGAACCACAAAAATCATTTCAAGTCTTTTCCAATAATATAAAAGGGGGCGAGGGAGAGAAAAAGCGCCTCAGTTTTTCGAGTGAATTTACATTCGTACCGATAAGGGCTCAGAAGAAAAATCCATTTATGTGAAAACTCTCGAACAAGAATTCCCTTACGGTCTAAGCGGGCGCAGTGAAATCTTCATTTATTTAATTGGGTTAAGTGAGAACGAGAGCTTTTCATCAATTAACACGCTCCCTCTCTCACTCTTGACGGTTATCGACATTAAAAAGTCCGGCAAATGGTTTTCTTTTTTTTTGCGTTATAAATGGAGTGAGAATTTTTTTTTGTACAAAAAAGGGTATATTTCGTTTCCATTTTATTTAATATTTGCTATGAACTGGTCCTTGTTACTAAAAATATTAATATTTTAATTAAAAATTTTTTCATTCTTGATTATTATTTCAGGACAAAAATATAAGATCAAGAACAAGACCTTTATTGGTGCTAACAGAAAAGCTTACACAAGTCAGTTATTTACATATTAGCCAAAAGCAAAGGCACACTTACTTACATAAGCTTAAACCTAATATGCATAGTTTGTAAGGTCAGTAAAGTTATTATTGAAATATTCGTCGATACTAAAAAAAATCTTAGCCACAAAATATTTTTTTAATACTACTTTAAACTTATTGAGAGGCAATATTCTAATTTGAAGTGGCAACCTATTATAAAACATGGGGCCAAAAGAAGATATTCCTGTTTTTATGCGATGAATTCTATGAAATTCTGTATTCAATTTTATAGTTCTGTAGAAATTTTCCACGATATCCATTACATCTTTACTGTCCTCTTTGATGTTTCCCTGTGCGTCCCTTAGTTGATGTATTTGGAGGCGTTTATCATTGTTACGTGTTTTAAGTACTTTCATGTTTTTGTTGTTTTCGATGGTCGTTGTTATCATTTCTGTGTTGTATTTCCTTAAATCTTTCCTTGTTTTCCTTTTTATCAATCTGTTAATTTCGTTGTATTGATGAGTCCCTTTCTCCAAGTTTCTTCTCTTCGCCATGAGTTTTCTAGTTTCCTTTTTTATTTTTGAATTATTTTTCTTGATAGTGGCACATATCTTTTTGGCTGTCGTTCTAACGTCAGTACATATTCTATGTTCTAGGTCGTTTATATTCAAGCTGTTCAGTGCTTCTTTATTAGACAATTTCTTGTTAAGTTCAGCTTGGAATTTTTGGCGGTTTTCCTCGATTGTTTTTGATGTGGGAAATGCTTGTATTTTGATTAGCTTATTTCGTTCACTCTTCACGTTTATTTCTATTTTAGCTCTTACCAACCTATGATCGCTACCAGTATCAAAGCGATTTAGGGCCGAAACGTCTTTTATAGTAAGCTTTTTATTGGTTAGTACGTAGTCGATCTCACTTTTCGTATTTGAGTTCGGGCTTCTCCATGTCCAACGTCACTTTTCTGATTTTTTGAAGAAGGAGTTCATATAGTACATACTTTCTTTTTGGAGATAATTGATCAGTCTTTCTCCTCGTTCGTTGGTACAACCCAGTTCAAATTTACTCATGTATTGATTTCTGTTTCCCGCTGGTACTCCTAGTTTAGCATTGAAATCGCCAATAATGTATAGTTAGACAAAGAACTAAAGTTGAAGACGTCATAACACGCATAGCCCACCTGAAATGGAGCTGGGTAGGACACGTCGCCCGACAAGACGACTTGAGATGGTAAAGACACATCGTTCAATGGAGACCTCGCATACATAAACGCAGCGTTGGCAGACCACAGTTACGCTGGCTCGATGATGTCAAAAACAGAGTGGGCAACAGATGGCACCAACTGGCACAGAACAAAGAAACATGGAAGAATATAGGGGAGACCTATGTCCAGGTGTGGACTGTGAAGGGTTGCTGAAAGAAGAAATCTTATAGTTAATAATTTCGTCACGTTCATTCACGTCGCGGCAGGCTTGCGAATAAGTCGTGTTTATGTTTGTTGCAAAATATTTGACAAAATGATAGTTTTTCGGCTTATTAATTAGAAGCTCATTGTTGAAGGTGCTTTGTGTATTTACGGTGATATACGATCGTGGTAACAGTTTTTTTGGTTCCACTCATTTTGCCTGCTGCTGTGATTGATCTATCAAAACTAACGAGTCATTTGTCCGCATTGCCAATTGTAGTTAATGGTGTGTTTAATGGTGTGTTTTTGATTTGGTTTAAAGAGTTTCTTATTTCATCTATTGTGTTTATGTCATCCGAGAATTGATTTAGGTTGAATTGTTCCTCTAATGAGTTATTAAATATTTCTACTTTTTCTTTGTTTGAATATACTAGAGTATTTTCATCCTTCTAGATAGGTGGGAATACCGTTTTTGTTTTTCCTCTTAATGCTTTTGAGACATGCCAAAATTTCCTATTATTATCGTCTTTATCTTCAATTTCGTATAAGAAATTTTCCCATTGTTCATTTCTATATTTAAATATTTTGTCTTGAGTTTATTTAAATTGTTAGCTATGATTTTAATGCCTGACTGTCTGGTAATTTTAGCTTGTTTTTTTAATCGGTTTCTTGTTCTTATAAGATTTTTGATTCGCCTTAGGAAGACTAGGTATTGGGATTTGGCAATAGGAATTTGTGTGGTGGATTTGGTGAATAGATTTGGCTTTTAGGATGTCGTTGGATATTTTTTCGACTGCTGTTTCGATTTCGTGAGTGTTTCTTGCAGTGGGGAATGGTAGAGTCTCAAGCAGATTTTCTTTGAGCATGTCCCAGTTTGTCACTTTTTAATTCCAGACTGTGTTTTCCGAAAAAATGTTTGAGAATGTAATTAGGATAGGTGAGTGGTTGGAGCAACCAAAGGTTTTTTCTCAAAAACTTCCCAGTGTATTTTTGCTCTATATTTAAAATTAATTTTTCTAGAAATGTTATTTTGAATCTAAAAGCGCCCAACCAAAAGTTTCCAGGTTGTTCAGTTAAACGTCAAACGAATTAGTGAATCTTAAGGTGTCCTAAAATAACTTCTTGCCATTTAAACAAAATTTTCTAAAAAACTACTCAAAATATCCTAATGAAATAAATTGCTCTGGGGCAAAAGTGTTTAATTAAATGTTGCCAAGTTTTCCAGAGTTAAACTTCTTAGTGAATTCTAAGGCCCTTAAAAAGAACTTTTTACGATTTAAACGATGTTTTCGACTGCTATGGTGTTGCTAAAATTTTTCGTAACAGCTATATCTAGAATGTCTGAGTTAGCATAGTGTAAATGAGTAGATACTTCAGGTGCTATTACTTCTATGGGGTTTTCTGTTGCGTATTTTTCAAGAGTGGTTGCTGCCCAATTATCATTTTTACATCCCCAGGATCTGCTTTTTGCATTCTAGTCTCCTGCAGCAATGATTGGAATATCGCATTGAAATATTTGGTCTATATGTTCTGCTTTTAGAATTTGTTTTGGTGGTTTGTATATTGAGAGGAATATTATTTCTTTGCTGCTAGTTAAGACTTTTATAGCTGTGTTTTTAATTATTGGGTCGGTCTTAGGTGGTTGAAAAAGTTGGTTTTGTATATTTTTTTTATGACTTTGTTTAACTTTTCTGAGATTTTGGCAACTAGTGCATCGAGTCTTTTGTCGATCTCGTCGGGGCTCATCAAGAGCAGCTGCAGTGCTGTTGGAGTGTTGTTGTTATTGCTTTTTAGGTTTTGTTTGTACTGATTTCAGGACTGCTTTTTTGTTGAACAGCACTGTTGCTGCTAGTTGGTTTGCCCCGATTTTGATCGCCCAGAATCGATGCAAAAGATTTCTTTCGTATTAATTGATGCTTTTGCTGACCTAAAAAATTTGGATTTATTGGGCACTTGCTAAAACTTGCCAAGTGGCTCCCTCCACAATTGCAGCACATTGCCGGGAGAGTTCTATCTTTTTGGCACTCTTTGTACCAGTGATCGCCATTGCATTTATGACGTCTCGGCTTTGCGCTGCAGTTGCTAAGTAAGTGTCCCCATTCAGGGCATCTATGACATTGTGTAACTAAGAGTTAATCGGTGTCTTTTATAAAGGAATTTCTCATGTGTTCTATTTTGATTTTTATATTAAAAATTGTGTTAATATTGTAAATATGAGATTCTGATTTGGGTAATAGAAATCTTATGAGATCGGTTTCCCTCCTGAAGAATCCCACCTTGAACCAATTTAATTCTTCACGATGGAAACCCATCGACTCTAGCTCCTCTCTTACGTCGTTAAGGTTGAAGTTTTTATCTAGGCTTCTGATTATGCGGTTTAATTTTTTATCTTCCTCTAGGAAGTATGCATGGTACTCGAGCTTCATTTGGGTTAATAGTCTTGTCAATTTTGTATGGTCCTCTACACTTTCAAGGAAAAAGGCGAGTCCTAATCTGTCTTTTTTGATTTCTTGTAAGTTTATTTTATTTTGCTTTATTGCTGTGTGTTTCTCTACCCAGTTGTTGGTATTTCTTAGAACTACTTTTGGAATATTAATTTTTGCTTTTTACAATGTTTTACTTGCGCTTTTTCCTGCTAGTGAGAGGTTGGGGAGAACTGAGTATAGGGGGTTATTTTTGACGTTTGTGAGCGTTGGGAATTCGTCTATGTTTTCTGTTGTTTTTTTTTGTGGTAATTGTTTTATTTTCATTTATTTTTCTATTATTGAGGTTTTGATTTATTGAGTTTTGGGTGTCATTATTGTGAGTATTTAACTCCGTGAAATTTTCTTTCTGTTGTATCAATTGTGATGTTTTCAATGTCCATTTGATTGTCTTTTGTGTCGTCGTATTCGGTATATGATAATTGGGATAAAAGTTCCCTGTAGATCCCTACACCGCCATTCTGTTCTTGTTGCAGGCCGACACATCAGAGTCTGCAGGAGGTGACAGTACTCTTTTTTTTTTTGTTTTTTTCGCATGTTTTATTATTTTCGTTATATCTTTCAATTTCTTTTTTTAAATCAATATTGTTTATTTCGTTGTTGATTTTTATTAGTTCATCTAATTTAGTCATTAGAATGTTAATTGCTTGCTGTTGTTTTTCATTTTTAGAGTTTAGTTCATAGAATTTGTTTTCGAGAATTGATAGTTTTTCTTTTAAAGTAGTGTTTTCTTTTTCAAGAGAATTTATTAGGTAATTTTTTCCGCAGCATTATCAGCATTCTTTTAAGTAGCCGATGTCCGAAACTAATTCATTGTTTCGGGCGTATACGGCGGCGGTTTCACTATCTTTTAGTTTGTGATCAGATAAGAGTTGGTGATTTTTATCTTTTAATTCGGTAATTGAGTTTTGAAGTAAAGTAATATCTTGTGTGATGGATAATTTGGGTTCTGTTGGGGATTTAAGATAGGAGCTGTGAGTGATTCTACCCTCGGACTTACCCTGACTTTTAATTTTTTTCTTCATTTCTCTTTCCTTTTCACTGTTTATTGTCTCACTAGCACTTAGGTCCCTATAGTCGGATTACCGAACAGATGGAGTAAATGATGTGCGAGAAATATAGGCCCGCCCATCGATGCAACCTTGGCAGATTTAGACGAGGAGAATTATGCCTACTTATTTTAAATTATTTTACCATACAGCTTTGCATTGTAAGCAGTTTTTTTTAAAATATAATTCGGTCGCCTGTAAAATGGGTTCAAACCGATTTTGAGGTTGGGTCAGGTAATGATAAAATAATCCCCTTTAAGTATTTTGTTATGCAAAGTTATGTTAATATATTGGGGTTTATCGAAAAGAATGCAAAATTATGCCCGAATACCGAATTTCATAACCATAGGCCTACTTTGATTTTTACAAATTTTAATTTCTAATAATTAAATATGAACAAAAAAATTCATTGGTACACAAAACGTAAAAATCAAAGTGGGCCTATGGTTATGAAATGCGGTATTCGGGCATAATTTTGCAATCTAAACAACCTTTTCTTATAAACTTTTTTTATATCTTGCCTAGAATTACTACTTTACCTTCCACTTTACCTACATATCAAATTTAAAAAATGATCATATCAAGGCAAGCTTGATTTAAAAAAAATAATAATATGCTAAATTTTATTTTTTAATCAAGCAGGGCTGGATGCCAAACGGTCAAATTTTAACCACAACATTTTTTGTCATTTTCACGTATAAATTCGCTCATCCTGGGACACACTGTATATTAAAAATATTTATTACCTGCTGCTTCTGCTGTAAACTGGACTTTTTGCACTTTGTTGTATGCTGGATGCTCGTTATCACATATTTTATATATGTTCATAATCACTTCCTTTTCAGCAATGGTCAAATGTTTTCGTACTCTTTTCTTGGGGGGTGACAATAGCAGAGTACGTGGCGCGTCAGGCATTATTTGTTAGCAAACAAATTAACAAAAAAATAAACACAATCTCAACTTTTCAATATTGCGAAGATTCAAATATTCGAATAGCAGAAAATTCAACCAAAACGATCTAAAGCCGCTTGACTAATAAAATTAAATAAAACCCCAAGCACAGATGTAAATAGCTATTTACATCTGTGCCCCAAGTCATGAACCCTATCGAGGCTCTAGGCCACACCTCCGGCGCAGAACGATCACGCGACCACTCCATCTGTTCGGTAACCCAAGTATAGCACTATAGGTGCTTGTGTTTATACCTTTGTAGCGTACAAAAACTGCCTCTGGTTTAGAGGGGTCCTCAATTTTTACTTTTTCTAATATTATAATAACTAGGGGTCCGTACCGCAAATTTTTTTTGAAGATTTATTTTTAGCCGGTTTGGTTAGTTCACGCTTTCTGACGTTCTTTGCTCGCTACTTAAACGCTACTGAATAAACAAATTAGTCGCTTCGCTCCTATACTTTGGGTCCGTGGGAACCAGTTTGGAACCTTTAGGTCTTGTCTGTCAAAAGCCATAAGGGAATTAAAAAAAAATCAAAAACTATCAGGTGTACTTAGGTAAGTCGGGGAGGCTAACGTTTCTGCCATCTGCCAAGGAAAGAGAGAACCAGTTGTTGGGGTATTATGCTTCAAAGAACCATAATTTGTTATATATTCGCGTTGTGTGTCAATATACTGTCTTTTATTTCAAATATCTGTCAAAGTATATTAATTGTATTCTAAATAAAGCCTGAATACCAAATTCCAACAGAATCGGACCAATAGCAAAAAAGTTACGGTAGTCACGTGACCTAGGCTGAAACTCAAATGTCAGTTATCTATCATAAATTATTAGTTGTATCCTAAATAAATCATAAATACCAAATTCAGAGAAAAGTCCCATAAGGGTTTATTTTTTTCGAGGATTTTACGTCGATTTTTTTAATTTTACTTTTTTATTTTAAAAAGTAATTGTAATAAAATATGAAAAGATTTAACAGGAAGAAATTAGTAATAAAAAAACCATCAACGAATTGAATCGAAGCTATAGAAGTCGAGATATTAGTAAAAACGTAAAAAAATAAATAAAAGAAAACTCGTTTTTTTTCCCAAAGTACCATTTTTTTTCTTAAAATGACAATCGACAAATTATAATGTAAACCCTAAGTTGGCAATTTCCAGTAAAAAAAAGCCCAGAAAAAAAATGTTTTTTTTTTGTCGAAAATCGAAAGGGGTATAGCCATAAAAAATTGTGAAAAAATGGTTTTTATTTTTTTCTAAATAAACTATAACTCTGACAACTTTTTGTCTTAAACAAAAGTTCTCGGGAATATTACGAGGTATCCGTGCGTTAAAACGAATCGGTTCTGGCTATAATAAAATCGGAGAAAATATAGAAAAATCATGAAACATAAATATCGAATTATCAAGGGTCCTATGGAAAAATTTGTCTATCCTGTACTACTTTTAAGTACCTTTAAAGAAGGTTATTATCGATTTGACTCTAAAATAAACGGAAAACCTATTTCTTCGCATTTTTCGATTTTGAAGCAAAATCCGGGCTCAAAATGAGCATTTTTTCAAAATATGCTCCGATTTCAAAATTTCTGTTTTTCTGGTTAAAAACCATTCAAAAACTAATAAAAAAGCTTTATGACAAAATGACATAGGAGTCTATGTATAGGGATAAGACAACTGGGTTTTTACGTCGATTTTTTCAATTTTTCAGTTTTATTTCGAAAGGAAATTGTAATAACATATAAAATGAATTAACAGAAGGAGAATAAGGAATAATAGGAACCATCAACGAATTGAATCGAAGCTATAGAAGTCGAGATATTAGTGAAAATGTGAAAAAAAATAAAAGAAAACTCGTTTTTTCCCACGGTACCATTTTTTTTCTTAAAATGATAATCGATAAATTATAATTTACGCCCTAAGTTGGCAATTTCCAGTTAAAAAAAAACCCAAGAAAAAAAAAGTTTTTTTTTTGCTCCAAAATCGAAAGGCCATGAAAAATTTCGAAAAAATGGTTTTAATTTTTTTCTAAATAAACTATAATTTTGACAACTTTTTATCCTAAACAAAAGTTCTCGGGAATATTACGAGGCATCCGAATGTTAAAACGAATCGGTTGTGGCTATCATAAAATCGGAGAAAATAAAGAAAGACCATGAAACATAAATATCGAATTATCAAGGGTCCTATGGAAAAATTTTAATCTTTTATTATTCTATCTTGTACTACTTCAAAATACCTTTCAAAAAGGTTATTATCGGTTTGACTCTAAAATGAACAGAAAACTTATTTATTTGCATTTATCGATTTTCGAACAAAATCGGGCCCAAAATTAAACTTTTTTCAAAACATGCTCCAAATTCAAATTTTTTTTTTTCTGGATAAAGACCAAAAAAGGCAAATTTAAGAAACAATTTAACTAATTAAGATAAAAGAAATACGGTAATACAAAATATCATCTATAAATATATACATATCACCTAATAGCAAATTTCAATCGAATAGGAAATGTTGATAGTCACGTGACCCTAGAACTTAATATTTTAAAATTTTGTAAAAAATCAACAATTGCATCCTAAATAAACCCCAAATTCTAAATTTAAACCCAATCAGATTAATCGCAAAAAAGTTATGAAAGTCACGTGACTTTAAAATTCCATATGTCAAATTTCTGTTAAAATTTATTACTTGTATCCTAAATAAAGCCCAAATACTAAATGTCAACCCAATCGAATCAATAGCAAAAATATTTTGGAAGTCACGTGACTTTAAATTATAATATGTTCAATATCTGTCAAAATTTATTAATTGTATCCTAAATAAATACCAAATACCAAATTTCAATCCAATCGGATCAATAGCAAAAGATTTATGATAGTCACATGACTTTAAAATATAATATGTCAAATATTTGTCAAAAATTAATAATTGCATCCTAAATTAACCCCAAATACCAAATTTCAAGCAAATCAGGCCAATAGTTAAAAAGTTAAGGTAGTCACGTGACCCTAAAACATAGTCATGTCAAATATCTGTAAAAATTTATTAATCTTATCCGAAATAGGTACTAGGTACCAAATTTCAACCAAATCGCACCAAAACCAAAAAAGTTATGATACTCGGCTAACCTTAAAAATTAATAATTTTGAATAATAATTATTTATATCCAAAAGCCATGTTTAAGAATTGTTAACATTTATTAATAATAAACTAAATAGTAAAAACTCACCTAATATCTAAATTCTTATTTTAAATTAAGTAGATCATTACGACTGACCCGCATATATATTCGAATAATTTTAATAAAATAAATGGGCAAATTTCATTTCGTCTTACCCCGGTATAAAGACACTGACATTTCAAAAAAACGGCATTTTTCAAAGACGTCAAAATGTTTGCCGAATTTTCCTGGCCGCAAGACACATTTTCCCCAATTGATATGCACAGATTCGGAAAGCCCATTCATTTTCTGATTCGGTGCTTCCTTTCCCTGATCGTTTCCGGTTTATTTTCATTCATAATTTTACAAATAACCCAACCAAGTCCCGGCCACCTGTCGCGAGAAAAAAATTTACCCACACCACGCATCAAAGTATTGTTCCCACTAGCCATTTCTTTTGAGTTTAGGTTGACACCTCCAATTACCTTAAAAAACGCAAAAAAATGGACTTTTTTTATAAAATTGCATTTTTCAGGTACTTGTACTATTGCTGGAACCCTGAAATTTTAGTATGTGTTGTAAAACAAAATTTCGAATGTGTTTTTGAAGGTGGTAGACAATGGTACAGTGAAAACATCTTGTCGGACTTGCATTGTCTTATTTTATTTATTGTAACACGACGTTTCGGTTGGTAAGTATCTCCAACCGTTATCAAGTGTAAACTGACAGCAAACTACTATTCTATAGGCTTATATACTAGATGTGTGCAGCGATGTGGAAGGGGAGGGAAGCGTCGTGTTACAATAAATAAATAAGACAATGCAAGTCCGACAAGATGTTTTCACTGTACCATTGTCTACCACCTTCAAAAACAGAATGGATAACCGGTACGGACCCGGAACCAGCAACCTATTTAGAGGCTTTGAGAAAACCAAGATAAAGATGACCAAGGAGGAGGAAAACATCAGCTTCCTGCGAGAGACAAGAGACGCCAATGTCATTCCTACTGGTCTACGTCTCAAAACCGCTATACCAGGTAGAAGATTAGAACGTATTCTTGAACGTGCTAGTATAGAGCTGCTGCGATCTCAACTTAGCTACCACCGTTGGAAGAAAGCAAAAATAGAAATCGAATGCATTCAGCGATTCGAAGAAATCAAAGAAGTTACATTGGAGGAAGACTATCAACCAATCTTTGACAAAATAAACTTCACTTGCCAAAAACTAAGAGAAAAGCTAAGAGCAGGCCACCTTTCAAAACTCCAAAACCTTAAATCCAGACGAACCAACAGGACTCAACCAGCACCAACCTCTAACCTCCCCGCCACCATCATTAATGTGTCAAAAAGAACCCTTACCGATGCTGAACAGAAGGTGTTAAACAGAGGACTAAACTTCGCTATATCCTCAAAACCATCCTTTATAGACATAGTGTCCTCAGTAGAATCAATCCACCTACCACGTCCTGAGGCCGATGAACTTCGACACGAGGTAAGGGTTGCTCTAGACTCACTTAAAAAACAGAAACCTTTGCAGAACATCAGCAAAGAAGAGGAAACAGCTCTCAGGAACCTCAGAAGTGAAAAGAACATCAAAATTCTTCCTGCAGGTAAGGGCAATGCAACTGTGATTATGGACCTGGAAACCTACGAAAACAAGGTTGAGGAAGTTTTGAACAAAGGCGAATACAGGCTACTATCTAAGGATCCGACGACAACCATAGAAGGTCGAATTTACAGAGCACTTAAAAAGTACTCCTCAACATTGTCGGATGCGGTACGCTTTAGGCTGACACCACATTATAGCAAACCTCCACACCTATACGGACTACCCAAGATTCATAAGGAGCAAATGCCTCTGCGGCCCATCACGGGCTCTAGAAATTCGCCGACATCAGAACTCTCGAAATTCCTTTTGGAGATCATTAGACCGATCCAGGGAAATGCAGCGTCTTTCGTGCGAAACTCTGCCCACTTTGTAGACCTTCTTGGAGGGATCGAAGTCGAGACCAATGACAGATTGGTGAGTTTTGATGTCGAAAGTCGCTACACCAATGTACCCATAGGAGAGTCTCTTAACATCATCCGAGACAAACTAAGCAAGGATGCAGCTTTCTCAACTCGGACCACACTGCCTCTGGACGGGGTGATGGAAGTTTTGGAGATCTGTCTTCGTAATTCTTACTTTCAGGTCAAGGATAGATTCTACGACCAAGACGAAGGACTTCCGATGGGTTCATCTCTTTCCCCAGTAATAGCAAACATCTTCATGGAATGGTTTGAGGAACATGCAATAGATGCCTCCCGTTGCAAACCGAAGCTCTGGCTTCGATATGTGGACGACACCTTCATCATCTGGGACAAAGAGGAAAAAGCACTTCAGGAGTTTCTGCTTCACCTCAACAGTTTCAGACCAACAATCAAGTTCACGATGGAGACAGAAAAGGACTCAGCTCTACCTTTTCTAGATGTTCTCGTTAAAAAGGTCGGCGGAAATCTACGAACTTCAGTTTATAGAAAACCAACACACACGGGCCAGTATCTGCACTATGAGTCCAACCATCCTGCAACCACCAAAGTAGGCATCATAAGATCCCTTTACAATAGAGCTCGAACCATCTGTAGAAACGACGAGGATCTCAAGACTGAAGTGGATACCATCTACAAAGACCTACAACAGAATGGATATCCAAAGAAGCTAATAAGTAGGACCATCCAAAGGACGCGTCCAAATCAAATCAGAGACGAGGCCACCACGACAACCAGACTTCTACCCATACCTTACATTAGGGGTACATCGGAACAAAGCCGACGCATTGCCAGCAAGTACAATATTAGAACTGCCTTTAGATCTAGCACCACTATCAGAAGCGTGGTTTCAAAGACCAAACCAGATGGCATGGTGGATACCAAAAATTGCGTCTACCGGATCCCATGTGAGTGCGGTGACTCATACATAGGTGAAACGAAGCGCCCCCTAGAAATCAGAGCGAAGGAACATCGCAGCTGGACCCAAAGAGGAGAAGTTTCCAAATCCGGGATAGCAGAGCACGCGTGGCATAATGGACACAATATCCATTGGTCAGAAGCCAAGATTCTGCACAAGGAACAGCACTGGCGGAAGAGGAAATTCGTAGAGGCAGCTTTCATTTCACAGAATCAGAGAATCTTCAGCCCGCCAAGCGTCGATATACCCAACATCTGGAAGCCTCTACTCTCAGGACAGTGTAGGATCTAGAGAGACGCGTGTCCTTCCCCCCCTCCAACTCTTTTTCACAGATGACTTTCCCTCCCTTCCCTCCCCTTCCACATCGCTGCACACATCTAGTATATAAGCCTATAGAATAGTAGTTTGCTGTCAGTTTACACTTGATAACGGTTGGAGATACTTACTAACCGAAACGTCGTGTTACAATAAATAAATAAGACAATGCAAGTCCGACAAGATGTTTTCAAAATTTCGAATCTTTTAGATGATGTCTCATCTTTTCACCATGTACAGGGGACGCGGCAAATGAATTAAACGCGAAAATTCGAACTGCTCAGAACCTATTACTTTTTTATTTTATTTTTTGCTTTTTCAATTTGGACTGGTTGGACCATAACTGTTCAAGTTTTTAAATAAAAATTCATAAATATTTCTTTTTGCAAATTAATTTTTAGCAGATTGACCTACTACCTTCATCGAGTGGTGAATAGCGAGTGAGGCAACTAACAAAGCCACCTATTCAGACCAGAAGATTAAATTCCTGCAATAAATGGGGGGTAAGATTGCTTTTTGGGGTCGGCGCAGCGACGGGATTTAACCTTCTTTTAAACGTGAATGGCAGCCTGGTTGAATAGACTAGCGTTTAAAAAAAAACAAAGTTTGTTGTACGAGATTTAAAAATCTTGTTGACTTATTGGCCGAATAAAGAATTTATGTAACCACGGAAAAAACAGCAATATAAACCTGTTTTATTTTATATTATATTTAAAAACGCGAATATACAACCATTAAATTTTACGATTGTTTTATGTTTGCTGTATGCAGTCTCTTTAAGATGTAAAAAGGGGAATCGTAAAACATATGTTTAAAACGCACTGGAGTATCATTTTTATTCCCTTTATACAGACAATAAAATGATGACAGGGAAAAATGCCAAGAATTATTCTGCTTTATATTAAGTTAGCCATCAAATGAAGGCTTTACTAGGAAATTTGAGGACTTTTCTCCTTCTCCTAAAGATTAATTGTGTCCTTCTTTTGCTTATGTATCGTAAAACTAAGAGACTAGCGCATTTATATCGTTAAATTTTTAAGGAGATCATAAAAGTTTTGATGTGATTTTATTAAAAAAAATTATGGGTTTTGGTATCTATTCTTATAGAATGGCATATTTTAAATTTTATTTGTTAGATAAATTTTTCATTAAATTTATTGCTGCTGGAATAAATAAAGATAAAATGAGCAATAAATAAATAACTATAAAACATGAAAGCAAGTTCTATTAAGTTTATTATACTAATTATTAATAAACTTAGACTTGAATATTAATTTCGAATTCGATAACTAATAATTAAATTATAAGTTGCTTGATTTAGATAAATAAAATAGAACTCCTTAAAAAATCATAACAAGTCGATTGACGTGGGACACTTTTTCATATAAAATGATAAATATTTCTACGGGCTCAATGGTAAACGTAAAAAAATATTTAAACAAAATTCGAAAATAAGCAAAAATTCTTAAAAATTTTCTCAAAAGTAAAAAATAAATATTTAAAGTTAAAATTTAAATAATATCTGTCAATTGGAAATTTCCAAATTTAACATGAACCTATTTACTATAGAACCTCTTAAGAAAATAAATTTTATTTTTCAACCTTAAAATCTTTCGTAACTCAATCAGCAATCAACAACATTTCAAAAATTCTTTAAAAAATTTGGTCTGAGCCGTATATGTAACACATTACTCAAGATCACTGATACAGCATCCGACCAGGCCCAGGTTAGACGAAATATAGCAGATGATGCGACGCTACTGAATCCAGCTTCCATAAATCTACATATTTCGTGACAATCATCCAGAAGATATACGGTATTACTGATGCTATCACATAGATTCAAAGTAGATGAAACTCTATTCCAAAACAATCATGAATGAACCAGAACAGGAGACTTGTCTCCTATTACAAAAGACTTGTTTTAGAAAACCTCTAAAAAAACCTCTAATAACCCCTAATAAAACCTCTTACTTTAAAATTTAATACAAGAAATGAATTAGTTACAGGCAATGAAAAAAAATACCGAGGCTATTAAATAACTAAGACAGGTATATGTCCGAAAAACTGATCAAAAAGTCCAGATTTTTCCTCTTTTGAGACCTAGATCAGGGACGCAGTTTAAAAATAAGCAAAGAATAATTATAAAATGATTGTTTGCATATGTAATTATATAAACCAATATAGAAAAAAAATAATTTTAGAATGATATATCACATGTATCACATATAATTTGTGCTGTGAATTGGGAAAGCTCTGTTTTCTTTTTAAATTATTATTAAGGTTATGAAGGTAAATTTATTTTTGTAACGTAATTTGTTGCCCCACTTTACTTTAATTTATTTTATTGACTTGATGGTTTACTACCGTAGTGAGTGTGGTTTTCGGTTTTTATTTGTAATAAATTAGGTAGTTTATTGTATTCTAGGCAACAGTGACCGTGAGGCGAGCATATCTCTGTGTTTACCTCATTTTTTTTCATTATTTTGATTGATACATATCAACTCCTTTAGATCCTTTTTCGTTCCCTTAAATGTCACTTATTATTTCCCATATTAATACGATCTTTACTGGCAAATTTCTTAAATTTTAAAGACTATGTTCTTGATTTTAATGTAAATATTTTAGCAGTAACTAAAACCTGGTTACACTCACGAGTTAATAGTACTGATATTAATATTACCAATTATAATATTGCGAGGTGTGATATGCAAACGGGCGAGGGGGTGGTGTCGCTTTTAACGTAAAATCAAATATTAAATTTCAAGTTTTATGTACAGTAATGCTTTATTTTATTGAATACATTTGGATAAAGGTTACTTCAGGCAATAATCACGTCACAATAGGAAATATCTACAGGCCACCAAATAGTAATTTAGATATTTTTTTTCACATGTTGAAGATGTTTTGGCCAACCTATACACGGTATCTGAAAAAAAATAATATGCACTTGCGATTTTAATATAAATTTTCTAAACTTCACCGATTCCACTAAACGTTTAGAATCACTTATGGATACTTTTAATCTTGCTTAAATAATTAACGAAACTACTCATATATGCTCTAATATGATATAATAATATCTCTAATATCTCTATAGTTTTTAAAATTTAATTTAAAAATTACTTTTTAAGTGGAACAACGACCAGTTTATTTTTCTTTTACCAGTATTTTATTCTTTAAATAACATAAATCTTACCAACTTTCAAAACGATCTTGAATCATTACCTTGGCATAATATTTAAACTATCAATGATAAAGGCGACAAAGTAAAATTTGTTTACACTACACTAAAACAACTTTTTGATAGGCACGCTCCTTAAAGGTATTTAAAAGAAATAGAAACTATAAATATGCTCCCTGGATTAAGGAAAATATCAGAAATCTTCACAAATTATTAAATATGTTTAATCGTCGAAAATTACATTTTGCTTCTCTTAGTTACAAAGTTTTAAAATTAAGAACACCTTCATATTTATACAGTACAAGTCCAGTTTCGAATAAATACCACCGACGCTTTAGACAATTACATCTACTAACTATTCCGCGACATAGAAAAGAACTTTTTAAAAGAAGTTTTTCATATAATCTCGCCAATACTGTTAACTTATTCAACATTTCAACATTTGTCTTAACCTGTGCTACCTTTAAAAAATAAATTAATCAGATATTATTTTCTCGCCAGTAAAAAAAATAAAAATAAATATATATATATATATATTTTTTCTTTAGTAATATATATGTGTTTATCCCGACATTAATTCTTTTCCTCTTCTTTTACGTTTCTTATGCATTAAATATATGTATATGTGCTTGCTTCATGCTGCTTGCATTTTTAACTTATATTATCTAATTTTTTTTTCACTTTTATATTATAAATCTGTCATGAAAAATAATATATATATTTTTTTTATTATTAATATTATTATTATATTGAGAATATTAAAGAACTGAGGCAGGGATATGTCTGAAAAACCGGCCAAAAAGTCGACATTTTGGTTGCTAATTTGAATTAGGTGCTAGGTTTTGATGCTAATCTGAATATGCTGACAATGATTATCTTAAGAATTATGAACTAATTTGAACCAGATATTTTGCTCCCGTTAGTTTATGCTGCCATAAACAAACTAAAATTTAATAATTCTCCGAAAATTAATGCTATAACAGGCGAGGTACTAAGGTCTATGGGAGAAAAAGGACTGAGAATAAAACATCAGTTAAGCCAGGAAATATGGAAGACTGGTTTATGGCCAGATGACTTGAGAAGTCGAGAGAGTTCTATACTTTCAACACGTACATACGTATTAAACGTATTTTTTTTGTCGATTATAGCACAGCATTTGTAAACGTAAAATTGGTAAAGTTCTGATCTATTTTGTTGTCTATGGGTGTTACAGGTCATTTTAGTGTATCATATGCAACAATTTTATGATGAATTTTTTGTTATTATATATTATATGATGAATGCTTGTCTGTTGGAGATTCCACAAATGAGAGCGTGTTCTTTCGCCGCATCTTTTTAGTATCTATAGTGAATTTATCATGAGACAGGTTTTAGGAGAACAACGTGGCTAAGTCAATATTACCTAATAATACGACTTTGATAGATGTCCCCTAAAAAGAAACTCTGAAACTCCTGAAGATGTCAGTGCGCTTTATGAAAAAAAAACATAAATTATAATAAAACCGAAGTTATAATTATTGAGGGAGAACTATTAAACGTATTGTCAATTAATTTCGAGTCCAAAGCTACGGTAATAAATAATTGTAAATGTTCAACTCAGGATATCGAAAATAGAGCCGAAGAAAGAGAGAGAATAGAGAATCTTAATATTCTACTGAGTGTGGAGGAAAACAAGATGGTTAGTACGAGGGTTCTTAGGCAAGAGGTAAATAAACATCATACAACGGTATTGCGCACTTTAAAAAAACACAAAAATTGCTCGTATAAATTCGAAAAACATCAAGAGCTGCAGGAAGGAGATGAAGAGGGAAGAATGGCATTTTGTTTTGAAATAATGGAAATAATGATAGGAATATTTTAAGAAATATTTCTTTTACCGATGAATGTACATTTACCCTCAACAATGAACTAAATGTTCAGAATTGCCGGTATTGGAGCCAAGAAAATGAACATCGCTTTGCTCATACTCGGGCACAATATCCCCAGAAAACAAATGTATTCGTGGGAATTATAGGACACCAAATCATTGGACCCTTTTTTATGGACTATAACCTAACAGCTGAAACCTATTTGGACTTATTTCAAAATCAAATTGGACCCGTCTTGGAAGAAGTTGTTCAGGAAGATCAAATGATCTGGTACCAAATGGATGGTTGCCCATAATGCCCGTATGGTTAGAGAGTGCTTGGAAAATGCTTTTAATGGCAATATTATTGGTCCACGGTACCGGATACTTTGGCCGGCCAGGTCACCTGATCTTTCACCGAATGACTTCTTTTTGTGGTGTCATTTAAAAAGTGTCATTCATAAAAGTGTAAAATTTGAGAATCTAAACCAGTTACAAAACGCTATTTCGTTAGAATGTAATAAAATTTCCCAATATCAACTTAAGTAACGTTAGAAATGAATTTTATAATCAGTTAGGATATTGTTTAGCTGTTAATGGGGGGTTGTTTGAACATTTTATTAATTGATGTTTTTATGTAATTCTCTATTAGTTTTAAAAAAGTTATTGTATTTTATTTTATTTTATTTTAGTTTTCCACACTTATTTCACAAAATATTAAGAGTTCTGTTTTCTCTTTTTTCGGATCTATTTTCGATCTTCTGAGTTAAACATTTACAATAATTTATTGCAATGTCTTTGGACTCGAATTTACTAACAATAGGTTTAATGGTTGAAATGGACAGATAGGCTTGCTGGGAAGATAAATTAAAAATATTTCAGATACTGCTATTGGTTTAATTAAATTCTAAGTATGATAAAATTATTTTTTTAATAATCGGTAATAATAATTGTTATTGGTTTAACTTCATCGTTATATTAAATAAAAGTTTAGATAAAAAAGTAATGTTAACGTGTCTTACTTTGATTGTATGGTTGTGAGATTGATAAAATGAAAAAAAAAACATTTCTTGTATTCGGCTGTACGTCAGATTTGACAAAGCCTTATAACAAATTGTTTGCTGGTGGCTGGTGTCTGGTTTTAGCTGAACCGAAAATTTGGTAATTTTGCAATTACATTTAATTGAATAATTCAAGATTCGCTTATTAAAATTTTTTGAAACTTTGCACGAGGGTTTTTTTGTTCGGTATATATATATATATACTCCTCCTGAACCGAACCTGAACCGAGAATTCGGTAATTTTGCAATTACATTTAATTAAATAATTCAAGATTCGCTTATTAAAATTTTTTAAAACTTTGCACGAGGGTTTGCCAGATTGGTCTCTTCAAAAAGTTATCTTACATTTTTTTCTATAAAATGTACAGGGAAGCCAATAATTGACCCTCTTAAAATTTACATGGGTTTTCCTATGTTCCGCTCGGCGACGCACCACCCGGTACGATAACTAACAGTTCCCTAATAAAAAATATCAGGAAATGTGACGGCGAAATAAGACGATGTATTCAGCTTGATAGGTTAGTAATGACACAGTAAAATAAAATATCGGAATATCACAAGGCAAACTAAAATCAATTTAGTCAGTACCTTGCTCTTTCGGGTTTTTCTTTAAGCTTCAGAAAAATGGAATGTGAATAGATCTTTATTGGGTTAATGCATTTGAGTTGTGGGCGTGACTGATGTTGATATATGATGATTTACCTTGGGCCGTATATACAGGGTGTAACGTAAGTGATTACTTTAATTTTAAGGGGTGATTCCTTGTCATATTCTAAGTAAAAAATATATATATAAACATATATCCGGAAATGCTTCGTTTTTGAGGTACAGGGTGTTAAACTTTTTTTTTTAAATCGATTTTTTATTAATATCTCATAAACGCATTTACCGAATTTGTTAAAATCTTTACATTTTGTTAGTCACTTTATAAGGTACCTTTTGGAATTCTCACATCTGGCCTAGAAATGTCAGGGGCGTGCCCACGGGATAAGTCGGATGATTTTTTTGTAAAAAAAATATCGCTCGATACATTTTTTGTAAGTATGATATTTCTTTTTATATAAAGCATCTAAAAATGAAACTTTTTTGTCTTTTAAATTTTTTGCGTATAACATAGAATTTTTTGTTTCGTTTAGAAGTAAATAATTAAAAATCGTATCTCAGCACGTCTCGGGCCTCCATGAAAAAAATAAAATGCTTTAAAATTAACTGACAAATTACCAGCATGTTTATTATTTAACAACTAAGAAAAAACCTTAAATAAATTTTTTTGCAAAACGCATACTTGACCGAAAACAAAAATTAATAAGATGCTATTTTTGATGTTTAAATTTTAATGCAATGGCGTCGCAAATGGTTACCTATTTAAAATTTATTTGTTGTTTGTGTACGCCACGATCGCCTAATTTTTCTAAAAAATAATAAAAACTTACTTTAGTTTTAAATATCATCAAAATTTTATTAAATCAAATGCTCGAAATGAGAACCACGACTGTCAGTACAAGCACGCAATCTTCTTCCCATCGACTGGCGCATACGTTCGAAAATTCCTGGTGTGTTGCGTATGACATTAGAAGAGTTTACAATCCGGTTTCTCAAATCATTTTTAACCACAACTGGTGTCGCATAAACAAGCGATTTCAGATATTCTCAAAAAAATTGTACAGAAGATTCAGGTCTAGAGATCGTGATGGCCATTTCAAAGTCCCAAAGATGGTTATTGTGGAAGTTTCTTATGGCTTCCCGTGAAAAACAGGCCTTATCTGTGAAAAGAATTTTAGCCGTAAAATTTGGATTCTGGGCAGTTTTTTGAAGAAACCACTGGCAAAACTTTAATCGTGCAGGAAAATCTGTTGGCAACAGTGCTTGCACCAGCTGAATGTGGAATGGATAAAGTAAATTTGTGTGCAAAACCCTCCAAACACTTTCGTGGCTGATGTTAAACTGTAACGATAATCTTCGCGTGCTAGTTGACGGATCGTCTTCCACTGCTTGCAGAATTGCTTCCTCTAGTTGTGGTGTCATTATAACCCTCGGTCTACCAACGCGCTCAGCATGAACATTGACAGATCCATAGTCTCACACAGACGGGCATGGAGTCTTATGAAAGTTCTTTCTGCTGGAATTGGTCTATCGGGAAAGCGTTTATAATAAATTCGATGGGCTTCTGCACCATTTCCATCTGCAAGACCATAAATGAAATGCAGTTGAGCTAATTCGGCATTATTCATAGTTATCTGCACAGTAAAACATATTCAACCAACAGTACCCAGTACCTGGTAAATGTTAATGTAAGACATAGGAATGTTCTTATCAGAGAAATTTTTATACATACCTGCATAAATATGTAGTATTCCGAATAAAATCAATTTTGAAGCATTTTAGTTTTTTTTTATGGACGTGCTAAAATATGGTTTTTAAAATTTATTTCTAAACGAAGCAAGATACGAAAAAAAATTAAGAGACAAAAAAGTTATACTTACATACTTTATACTTACAAAAAATGTACCGGGCGAAATTTTTTTTACAAAAAAATCATCCGACTTGCACCGGGCGAACCCCTGGGCATGCCCCTGAAATTTCTAGGCCAGATGTAAGAATTCCAAAAGGTACCTTATAAAGTGACTAACAAGATGTAAAGATTTCTCGAAATGTATCTCGAAAACGAAGCGTTACCGGACATATGTTTATATGAACTTTTTTACTTAAAAAATGAGAAGGAATCACCCTTTAAAATTAAAGTCATCACTTATGTTACACCCTGTAGAATAAAATCATTGGTTCTTTAAGAAATACGTCCGTCAAAATGTTTGTTCAGTATTGTGTACTCTTGAATTTTTACGTTTTTAAGTCACATTATAGTGATCATATAGAGGGGAAGGAAACAGAAGATGTGGCCCATGACCAAATCAATTATCCACTCATCGTTACAAGAAAATTATTAGATGCTACTGTTCACAAGCAGTTCATATGTCATTTGATCCAAACTAATGGCGAGATGCAGTCAGTACAGCAACCCAAAATATTGAACTTCGTCAAAATGGTATTCATTCAACGTGGTAGTCTTACCAATTTTTGAAAACGAAATAGAGCAAGCACTTAACCAGATCCAATTGCTTTACCATTTTTAGAGAGGTTGGGTTTTTTTTCTCCAAAAATGATAAGGCAACTGGACTTAATCAAGTGAGTAATTACAGCCCTCAAAGTGAGTAAAACTTCTTTACTCACTCTACAAGTTTGGAATAATACCGACGGATTGCCTAAAGTCAATATTTGTCACTATCATTGCTCTGAAGAAAAATAGATCAAACAAGACCATCAAACAATTAGTCTAATGAGCCACCCACGTCTTAAAATTATTTATGAAAAGGCAGGGGATATGATAAGTTCGAGCAATGGATCGGAAACAGTCAGTTATGTCGTGATTTTCAGCCCTTATTTAGAGGAAATATTTAACAAACTACTTACTGATGCCACTGAAGCAAATGATATTAACGGGGTCAACATAAATAATATCAGATAAGCCGATAATACACTTATTGTTACTGATAACGGAGAAGATCTACCAAGCCTAATGAATAAGGTAACTGATACTTGTACACAGTCTGTATTAAGACTCAATAATAGACAAGCAAATAACCTAATATTGACGATAATGGTATCCCAGTTAATGGCACAAAGCTGGAGAAATTTTGTATGTTGGTGTTCGTCGGTAGCAACATTAATGATCAGTGGGACCCCACGGTGAGGATCAAAACGGGATTTGAGAAACCTCTACTCCTCTTTGTGAAGATGAAAATAGTATTAAGCAGTAAACACTTAACGGTGAAGTTGCAAATGACAATATTATGCGGTTTTTCAAATTCTCCTGTACGACATGGAAGGATGCGCTTTCGCCGAGATCATGCTTAAACGTCTAGAATTATTGAGATGTGGGTGTTATAGTTCTCAATCGCCTGACCAAAGACTGAAGAAGTGATTAAAGCTATCAAACGAAGCAAATTAAAACATTCTGTTTATATCATAAGACATTTCGAGAAATATGAGATTTTGGATCTTATTATAGAAGGAAAAATTCTAGGGAAACCTGGTCTAGAAAGAAGGAGAATATCGGAGCTAAAGAATTGCTTGTGATGGTACTAGAAATCTACAGTCTAACTTTTTTGAACAAATCTCAATAAAACAATAGTTTCTAACATACACAATAATTTTGACTTGAAAAAGGTAGCATCTAAACCCAAAACAAATAACACCAGCTTGGCATCAGCTAGTCAACCTTAGGGTGAAACAGATATTCTATGGGAGCTTCAAGAAGCCAAAAAGGTACTTGATTTGAGGTCTGATGACTCATCTCACATAAAAGAGACCTCTAGAGTAGATCAATGAATTAAAAAGATCTTCCAACTGAAGGGAAGAGACCATATTTATTAACTTTGATTTAGTATTTAAGCAACAGGAAAGCTACAAGTCAGCTCAAACCGAATTGAAAGCACTGAAAGGGGTTGGTAAAAATGTAGTTAGTGGATACTAGAATCGGTATATATGTTGCTATTCGAAAAAATGCAAACCAGGGCCTTCTGTTAGTTTATATAAATCCAAGAATTATGAAGCTTTTTACTAGTTCCAAATAAAGTTAACCACTTTTTACACAAGTGTTTATATTAACCCAATTATTATCATGGCTTAAATATGTCTTACATATGATACAGTAATAATAAAACCATGTTTAATAACAACATTTATCCCTAAGACATAGATCCAAATTAAAACAGTGAAGCAGTAGTTGTTTCTAAGGGTGTTGAGCAGTTCTCAATTAAATAAGTACCAAAGATATTGCTTAATTTTTGATGCTATAAAGAACGGCCATGATACATTATTGTGTGGGGATGTTAACATACCTCATTGTACATGGTCAACCATAGAATACCCTTTGTACATATAGTAGATGATTATAATCGATACCCAATGAATTAAGTTATTTGTGTGCATTCCATAATTTGTACTAGGTGAGCAGTATTGAAACCAATTGAGACAAAATACCAGATTTGATTTTATCTGCAAAATTGAGCACTGTGTTGATACAAAGCGATGATACATTGGGTCGGTAGATAAGTATCATCTACCTTTGACTATCCAGATCCAAGACTTGGCCCATCACGGTTTCTCGGAGGCTCCTTCATGTAATATGATGTATTACGATTTTAAGTCCTCTGATTTGCCTTTGCTTGAATGACTGATGAATATTATTACCCTACATAGTAAATATTTTTTATAACATTTTAAACTTTTTGTTTTTGCTACTGCTCTATAAAAAATGTATCCAAACGTAAATTTCCAGTTTTTAGCAAAATTAAGGCAGCAGACAATAAAGAAAAAGGAGGCTTAAAAATAAATTGAATGCTCCTAGTTTGAAAAGTGATAATGCTCTATATAAAAATCTTTGAGCACAATACAAAATCTTGAGGCATTCTCCACATGACTCAAAAAAAAGTGAAGAGGAGTTTAAAGATTTCCAACTTCCTGGAAGAGATAAAAGATGAACCGATATATCTTTAAGTAATCAACCCGGAAGTAATCAAATAAAAATTAAATTTTTTTTTTACTGTCAAAATCAAAAAAGATTAAAATATCGTCAATTGTTCAAAAAAGATTAAAGAAAAATTCAAGAAGGAAGGACAAACTGATTTGAGCTTTCTTTCCGCCCAAAATTCCAACAAGTACTGAAAGTTAAGTTTTACTAATAGGGCACTACCACCAGTGCTCTGATTCTTTGCTGAACAGTTTCAGACAAATTTAAATGAGAGCAAACTATCTGAATTTTCTATATCAACAATTTATGAAGGAATCATAAATCTAAACAAGGGTCCTGGTCCAGACGGCATCCCACCTTCTGTCCTCGAAGAATGTGGTATTGTTTTTCCTCGTCCACTTCACATTATGCTAAGCGAGTAACTTTTCTTCATTTTTCCAGAATTTTGGAAACTATAAAGCTACTTCACACCAATTTTTAAATCTAGCAATAGGGCTAATATTAGTAACTATAGGCCAGTTTGTAATCTCAGACTTATTGCAAAATTATTTAAAGCGGTTATTGAATCATATTTAAGATGCATACTTGACATAGCCGTAATTAATGAGCAACATGGTTTCCTCAAAAAAAATTACAAAACTAAGTTAAATCACTTTATCTGTTGGAAGTCTATGAGGGTGGTGTATTATGTCATTAAATTTTTTTAGGCATTCGATAATGTAATTCATGGCCTTTACTTAGTAGGCTGAAAGCTGCTGGAACTCAGGGCTCATTGTTGGAATGGCAGGCAAGTTACCACTTAAATCGATTTTAGGTTGTGAAAATAGGTAATTATATTTTAAACTGCTGGAGTCCCTTAAGGCACCGTCTATAGATTACAACTGTTGTAATCTATAGACGGTGCTTAAGGGTCTCATCTAAGACCTCTATTATTCCTTATATTCATAATCAAGTCTAATGGTTTTTAATTTTATAGTTTCTTAGATTTTGCTGATGATCTAAATGTTATATTACTGTTTCATTAATCAGGGATTATTTTTTTATAATTAATTTTTATAATTAATTGATTAGGGATTATTTCAAACATGGTGCAGTGTATCGAGTAGACGCATGTGCGTGCTCTCTGCTTGTTTTAGTTAAATTTCAGTGTTATTCGCAGAATTTTTGCGTTTAATGTGTAGTTCTCTTTGATTTAATTTCCCCATAAGTGCGTTTTTTTCTGTGGAAAAGAAGACCTGTGTAAAGATGCCTCCAAAACCAGCCGTAACAATAGCCTAAATGTTCGAGTCGAAGACATGGCGGCGGATTTTACTAAGACTATGGAAGCCTTTAAATCGCAACTCAGTCAACGAGGTAAGCCTTCTACTGTCGACTTAAGTAATGAGGATCAAAACCTATTAGCAACATTTAACTTATTTGAAAGAAACATAAATGACTCCTTGGATTCATTAAAAACTGACGTTATGCTGTTAAAAAAGGAGCAAGAAATTATTAGGCGCCATATTGACAACTTTCAACTTAAATCAAACAAACATTCTCTTCTTTTTCATGGACTCTTTTCATGGACTCTTTTTCATGGACATTTCAAGGAAGATTCAGTTAATGACGTATATACTTCTGTAATAAATGTATTAAGTAACAAACTATCTGTGAATTTATCAAAAAACGACATAAGCAATTGTTACCGCTTAGGCAGAAAGGATGCAAAACATTCCAATGATCGGCCCAGGCCTCTGGTTATTAATTTTTGTCAACAATGGGCGCGCGACCTTGTGTATTTTAATAAAAGGAAACTGAAAAATAGTCCATATTTAGTGTCGGAACTGTTAACTCCGGTAAATCTGCGAATTTTTAAAGGAGCGAAATCGATTTACGGCAACTCTACCTGGACTTTTGGTGGTCTAGTGTACTTTGTTGACTCTAGTGGTGTGAAAAAGCTGATAAAAAGTGAATCTGAATTACCGACTTCTGAAGGGTCGTAAATTAAAAGTAAGAAATCGCCCTTTCTCTAATTTGTACTAGGGATATTATTATTGTTACTAAATATGTACTGTTTGTTGTATGTCATACGTGTATTATCAGGGTACTAGTTGTTTTTTATTCTTTAAATTAACCCTAATATTGTAACAAAAGGGCAAGGTTTTTATTGCAGGGTTCTGTTTTTCTTTTTGTATTAGTATTTATATTTAATGGGGATTCCGCATTGGATAACTAAATTTAATATTTAATATGCAGTACTGTATTTTTTGGGAGTTTTTTTTTTCCCTTTCTTTTTTATCTTCACGTACTTTTTTCTTTTGGGTATAATATTGTTAATATTATCTTATAAATATTCATTTAACGATTTATAGATTTGAGGAAAGTCTATCTCTAGTACTTCTAGATTCAATTACTGGTGTAAAACACTAAAATGAAAATCTTTATTTTTGTTTTGAATTGAAGGAATATATACTGTATGTATTTTTTTTGAAGCATTGAGCAGCATGAAATAAACTTATCGATTGTAGGGGGAAAGAGGAGAGAACTGATTGGGGTCATACAGGATTGTTTATAATTCTGCTGTTAGGTAATATTATTAGTAGATTTTGGTATAGACAAATATTGTTGAGCCTTTTTAATACTATTAATTCTTTCTAATTTTGTTTGTGTGAGGGGCAGCTGATTACAAAGGTATACATATAGATACATATATATATATATTTTTTTTTGTTGATTGATTTTTATTTGTGAGTCGAGACATTATTATATTATTGTGTATTTCTAGCAGCGGCGATATGTTTTTTTTTTTTATTTTTAAGATATCATTGAACTGACAATGAAGATTGCACATTTAAATGTCCGGTCCATATTCACTGGATTTAATGATTTTTCCCTTTTAGTCCAACAAAACAACTTCGACATAGTCATGGTAACTGAGAGTTGGTTAACGCCTAATACAAATCTTGAAATATTTAATATAGCTGGTTTTAAAGCCATTCGTAAAGATAGAGAGCATGGTAGAGGAGGTGGAATCTTAGCATATATTAAAAATACTATTCCCTATAATAAAATAGACTTTGATATTCAAGTAAGTAATTCTCTTGAGCATTTATTTATAAAGTTAAAAATTCGCAATCAAAAGTACTGTATTGGTCTACTACAGACCACCTAAGTCTAATATAACATCATTTGTATCAGACATTGATAATATTATGTCTTACATATGAACAAATTTTGATAATGTTATTTGTGTTGGTGACTTTAATGTAAATTTTTTTAACATTCCTAATCCAATTCTTACGTGCTTGGAAACATACAATTTAATACAAATTATTAATGAACCTACTCGTATAGCATCCACTTCAAGTACCTTGGTTGATCCTATTTTTATTTCTAAGTCATTGAGTCTCAAAGATTGTGGAACAGTTAATGCAGATCTAATTTCCGATCATAGACTTACATACTGTGAAATTTGTGCTCCTAAAATTAAAGTCACCCCAAAAATGTTAAATTACCGTTGTTTTAATACCTTCAATTATCAAGACTTTCTTAAAGACTTTCAGTCTTTGGAATGGCACTCTATAATAACAGAGAACAACATTGATGTTAAAATTAATATTTTAAATAGCTTTATCTTAACATTGTTTGATAAGCATGCTCCACTAAAAACACGAAAAATCACAAAACCAAAAGCTGAATGGTTGACACCCAATTTAAGAATGCTTATTAGTGACAAAAATAAAGCATTACAAACTTTTAAATCCACAAAAAGCATTCAAAATTGGAACAACTATAAACAACTTAGAAATTTATGTGTTACTATGATTCGCCGGGAAAAACAAAACTATCTAAATCATATTACATCACAAAATAATAGCAATAAAACCTGGTTAACACTTCGAAATTTAGGCGTACATTTTTCTGATACTACAAAAAAAGATTTACCACCTCATGTTTCTGATCCTAATGCAATTAATGCTTATTTTGCACAAATTTTTCAAATCGTTAATAATAACTGTGACAACAAAATAAATTTTTATGACACAAACGTTTTTAGTGCAGCTAACCACTTTTCATTTGAGTTAACCGATGCTGCGGAAGTTAATAAAATATTACATAATTTAAAAAAGAATAGCTCGGGAGATGACGATATTTCTCTTAGAATGCTTAAATATTGTAGCCCGTACATTGATATTTTCCTGGTTCATATAATCAATTGTTGTTTTGAGCAAAATTATTTTCCACTTGCATGGAAAAGTGCCATTGGAATCCCACTAGCAAAAATTTCAAATCCTAATGATTTTTCCGATTTGCGTATCATAAGTATTTTACCTACAGCGTCTAAAATTTTTGAAAAAATTATGTATAAACAAATTTATGACTATTTCCTATCTAAACATTTATTGCCAAATAATCAATGTGGATTTAGGGCAGGATTAAGTGCATCTACAGCGCTTACTAAAGTAACAAATGACATTTTTGAAAATTCGGATCGCAGCAATGTCACAGTGCTAGCCCTGCTTGATTATTCCAAAGCATTTGATACAATTAACCATAAACTTTTAATATCTAAGCTAAAATACTTTGGGTTTTCTGCCGACTCAGTATTCTTAATAAAATCATATTTATCCAATAGATATCAAAAAGTTCGGTACCATAATGAGTCTTCTAGCGAGCTGGATATTTTATCTGTTGTTCCACAAGGGTCTATTTTGGGATCCTTGCTTTTCATAATTTACACTGCTGATATTTTATTGTCCTTAAAAAATTGTCATGTAATGGCTTATGCTGATGACACGCAACTTTACATTTCTTTTCATCCCAATGAGCTTAACGCTGCATCTGCTCACTTAAATGAAGACTTAGAATTGCTAAGTAAGATCTCTTTGAACATAACCTTAACTTAAATTCAAAAAAATCAAACCTTATGGTCTTTGGTAACAAGAACGCGGTAGAAATAGTCAAATTAAATATGAATATTTGCGTAAATAACAACAAACTGCCCTTTGTAGAGGTAGCCCGTAATCTTGGTATTATAATTGATTCCCAATTAGGTTTTAGTTCTCATGTGGAGATGTTAAGACGTAAGGCTTTCTCGAGGCTAAAGATTCTGTTTACAAATAGACACTTTTTAAATTTTAAACTTAGAAAAATGTTAACCGAATCTCTTGTTCTTTCAAATTTTAATTATTGTGATTTTATCTATTTTCCATGCCTTGACTCACTTCACAAAAATATGCTTCAAGTAATGCAAAATGCTTGCGCTCGTCTAATTTTTGATCTTAAAAAACGCGATCACATCTCTCAAAAAATAATCGATTTAAAATGGTTAAGAATGGATAATATTTGGAAACATCACTTAAGTAATTTTACATATAAACTTTTATCTAATCAAGATCGAAATTTTAATATCTTGCGTACCATTTTTAAAACAAGACGTTCTGCTCACTCTGTCAATATAAGATATAAGTTAAAGTTTTCAATGCCACAATTTCGAACTGCTCTCTATACTAGATCTTTTTCTTATAATGCAATTAGCTTGATTAACTCACTTCCTGACGAATTTCGACTTTTCAATTTTAATAAATTTAAATTTAAAGTAAAAAATTATCTTTTAGATACACAAAATCGTCCAGTGAATTTATGATCTGATTTATTTTTGTTTTTTTTTTGTATCTTTAAGACGCTTCTCGCTGCTGCTTCATAAATTGTTCAGAACTGTATATGGGTCTCCCCTCACATTGATACTGGAAGTGGTGTATTGAATGGCTCTGTTATGTTTTTGTTTGTAATATGGCTAACAGTTTAGGGATTGATTATCTTTTTTTCTTCTCTTACTTTTAGTAAGCATAGGTACATGCACATGGTTAAGTAGAATAGCATTTATTTGCTAGACTTCGCCATTTCTGTACTATTTAAATTACATTATTTTGTATATTATTATTTGTTAAAAAAAAAAAAAATTGTAACTTTGTTTGACTTATTAAAGACCTTATTTATTTATTTATTTATTTATTTAGAATTTTTATAAGACCTAAAAAACTAGATTAGTAGTGTAGGGAGAATACTCTGGATCCAAATATTGTAAAATGCCACTTTTACTTTACAGAGAAGCAAAATAAAACCTTTTTGGTCATACTTTGAAGGGATCACCTTTGTCTAAGGATTCATCAGTACGGTGATCCTGGAGTCCACACTGTCCTTTTCCAACTCGTTAACACAATTTTTTCCAGGGCTCTTGATGTGTTTGGATTTAAAAAAGATGTATATCTGATTTTACGAGCATTTCTGCTATTAGATTGCTGTACTGTACTTTAGTAAGACCATTGCTTGAATCCTGTTCATATGTTTGGAACCCTCACTATGCTTGTCATATGCATAGACAGTGAGGGATGCAAGGGCGATTTCTAAGATATTTACTTCCAAGTCCAATATATCTCCAGTTGATGAATATACCTTGATTTTTAATATTTGCCAGTTGTATTTTATGATATAATTTTAAAGTCTTAAAATTTTTATTTTTTAGGGTTTTCACGTAACTGTCTTTGGTTTATTACTTTTTCTCATTTGTCTTAGATCTTTGAGGTTCATATTTTATTTTCTTGTAAAGATTTTTTTCCTACACATGGGCAAGGTTTATAAATAAATAAATAGCAAAACATGATGGCCAATGCTCATTAAAAGATTATGGTACCAAGAAGAACTAGTCTTATCAACTAAATTTTTTCAAACGAATTCAATGGCCTTACAGGACCTCCAGATTACCAACTGAGAAAGAAGCAAGCAACTTTTACTTACACAGATATTTGAAACTTTGTAGTCAAGATAAAAAATCAAGCCCGAGAAAAAAGCAATCCCATTTATTTCTCGTTGGCCTCGGATGTAATTCCATTTGTACCATATATATATATATATATATATATATATATATATCGCAATCGCAATCCTTTCATTTGTGTCGATACCCGTATTTATGGCCATTAAGGAATAATAAATCACCGGGAATAGACGGACGGGACCGAAAAAGAAAACAGGCGACAGGAAACACGATAGGTGGGCGAGTTCGTAGCTCTGACACCGCTGACCACTTAACTTCTATTAGATTTCCTTCGGTTTCCTCAAGTGCTTGTTTTATTAACGCAGAAATTTTATACAGGCCTGCCATTTAATATAATGGGAACATGTATGGATTTTTTTTTAAATTTATGATGATGATTTTTTTTCGTTTTCAACTGATCATCAAGACTCTGCAATAACCTTAAGGTTATAAGGCCTACGCGATTGTGCTACTGATAAGTAGTCGGATACATTTTAACACATGAGAGGAAGTAACTGGATTTAACTTACTAGTAAACTGATTGGATTTAAAAAAATACTATTTAAGACAGTGGAGTGAATTTAATTTTTTTAACAGAAAAATGATAGAGCAGTATTCTTTAACTCTAATAACTGGAAAACTTTCTGCGAAATTTTAACAGTTTAGTAAAGATTCTTGTTTTCTTGCAGGTAGTAGAGTAAAATTAATCATTAGGCAAATATTAAAAAAAAACATTGAACTGCAATTTAATTATTGGGACTATTATTTTTCAATTTGTATTAAATAGTTAAGCGTATTTAAGTTAAAAATTGCTATTGTTGTAAACATAATAAAAATAGTTAAGTTATGTTAACAAAGCTGCAATAACAAAGAGAAATCTTGTTAGATCCAACGTTAAAAAAAAAGTTAAAAGTTACAAACAGTGTTTACTTTTCAAAACGAATCACAACTGCTTAAAACAACATTATTTAGTAAAAAAAATAGATGTACAGGAAGACGTTTAATTTTATATTTCTATTTTTAAAGTTCTATCAATCACCTCCTCACCTCCGGCTTACTTCACTTTAATATATAAAATGGGAATCCCCATCGTCTGACACATCATTCTAAGCAGTATTAAAATATTTATTCAATATTGCCAAATACCTTAAAATTAAATGAGTATATCTGAAATGAAAAATACACACCCCTTAAAATACCATAGTCTAATTCATTTTGAATCTATAACCAAGCCTTAAAAATTGCAATAACTTGCTCATCATTTAAATTTATGTTTGATACTGAGCACTTATGACGACAGTAAATGTGTTTTTGAGTTTAAAAATTAGCTTATTACTAACGCAGCACTGCTTTACTACGAAAATATTTAATATATCTCTAATAATGTTATCCTCCAGTATGATTTAATTGGTTCCTAACCACAAGATAGTTGTATCATTTGCAAACAACGTAATTGATCCGCCTATGTTGATATGAGGTTAATCATTAATGTAGATCAAGAACATTAGTGGTTTAAGTACTGAAAGTTGTGACACCTCTTGATCAATGCTCTGTACCGATGACGTTTCGTTGTATTTTTTTACAACCTGGTTCCTATTAGATAGGAAACACTAAAGCTAGCTCAATATGTAACACCAAAGCCATAATAAAAAGCTTTTTAAGCAACCTTTTACGACTCATGCAATCAAACGCTTTGGAGAAATCGCACTGTTTAATGATGTAGCAAGAACCTCAATCATGCAGTCAAGTATAAAAAAGCATTGCGAAATTTGCCACTGAAATATTCTTAAGGTAACTCATGGGATGAACTTCTGATGAAATTAAACTAAATGAATTTAACTTTATGAATTTAAACTACTAAACTGGATTAATTAAAAAAAATCCTATTCAAGGCAGTGAAGTGCATAACAGAAAGTTAAGGGAGTAGTATTCTTTAACTCAACTGCTTGGCGAAAAACTGATTGCAACCTAACTGCCTGTAATAAAAAAAAAATTCAGGCCGTTAGTACCTATATTAAACATTCTCACTGAGAATAAGCAAAACTGCAACTCCTGTAAGTAACTGGAAAAATTTCTGCGAATTTTTAAGCAGTTTAGTAAAGAATCTTGTCTTTCAGAGATAAAAAAGAACAATGATTTGCAATTTAATTATTGGGCGTATTATTTTTCAATTTGTTTCAAGTATACTTAGCCAAAGTCAAAAATTGCTATACTAGTAAATATAATAGACATAAAGCTATGTTAAAAAGGCTGCAATAAAAAAAAAGAGATCCTATTAAATTAAACTTAAAAAAAAAGTTATTAGTTTAATAGAGTGTTTGCTTTTTAAATGGAACCACAACTGGTTAAAAAAACATTAATTAATAAAAATTAAATATACAGGAAGGCGTTTAATTTGATGCAGAAACTGCAACGTGTACAAAATACATGTTGTCGATTTGTGTGCAATTTAAGAAAATTTTATCATGTGTCCATTTACATCTATCGATTGCAGTGGCTAAAAATGTCATTTCTTTTTACGTTTCACTTTTTTACATTTATGTATCGGCTCTATAGAAACCAAAAAGTTCAGACAAAGTTCTGTTAATCATCTCCCCACCTCCAGCTAACCTAACTTTGATATATAAAATGAAAACTCTCATCATGACACCATTGTAAAAAACATTTAAATATGTATTCAATAGTGCCAAATTACTCAAAATTGGATGAGTATATATGAAGTGAAAAATACACACTCCTTCAAATATCATGATCTAATTCATTTTGAATCCTTTGCAAAGCGTAACATGCAGATGCTAGTTTTTTTCCTAAGCAATTATTATGCTTTGCAAATTTCAGCCTTGAATCTATAACCAAGCCTTAAAAAATGCTATAACTTGCTTATCATTCAAATTTATGTTTGATACCGAGCACTTATGACGACAGTAAATGTGTTTTTGAGTTTAAAATTTAGCTTATTACTGTCCACTGCTTAACTATGAAAATATTGAAAATATCTTTAATCATGTCATCCTTCAGCATGATTTTATTTGTTCCTAACCACTATATAGTTGTATCATCCGCAAATAACGGAATTGATTTGCTTATGTTGATGGATCTTGAGGTTATCATTAATGTAGATCAAGAACATTAGTGGTTTAAGTACTCAGCCCTGTGTCATCTCCTGATTAATGCTTTGTACCGATGACGCATCGTTATGATTTTTTAAAACCTGGTTGCTCTTAGATAGAAAACACTAAAGCTAGCTCAATGTGTTACCCCTAAAACCATAATAAAAAACCTTTCGAGCAATATTTTACGACTTACGCAATCAAACGCTTTGAAAAAAATTTATAGATGTAGCAAGAATCTCAAGCATGCAGTCAAGTAGGTTGCTGAAACTTTTTATGAAAGATTATCAATTCCTGATAACTTTTTATTTTTCTAAATTTCAATTTAATTTCATTTAAATTGGTATAAAAAAGCATTGAGCAATTTGCCACTGAAATATTCTTAGGGTAACTAATGGGATGAACTTCTAATGAAATTTGTGACACTAAGTTATCTGCTACTGAGCAATAAAAATTACTAAATTCCTCAAAATTTATTTCAGTTTAATTTATAGATTTTTCAACCTTGCCTCTTTAGTTGGTCACAATATTCCAAATTTCTTAATTTTTAGTATATTTTTTGGAATTGAGGGGTCTAGTATCAAAGTCGACAATCTCCACTTTTTACCAAAAATGAGTCAGTTACATCAAACTCTTCGTTTTTTAAAGCTCTCTACAAAAAACGTAGTCATGAGAATCAAAAGCGGCATTATCCATTTATAAAATAGCATGCAATTATGGCATAAGAATCAAACGCGGTAATCTCCATAATGGTCGGGACACACATGCCCGCAACGAGTCCGCACCGAGCACGCACCGTAGCACGGCCGTGTCTCGGTTGTGAATTGTCGTTCGTAATCATATGAAGTAAGGTCGGGGCACACATATCCGTACCGAGACCGCACCGTGCCCGCAGCATAGCTCGGCCACAGCATAAAGAAACCAGCAGTCGCACTTCAATAAAAATATATATTTTATTAATTTTATAATTAATAATTAATTATTATTAAATCATTTTATATTAAATATTAATAAAAAGTAAAATAATATAAGAAAATTAAATTATTTAAATTGCCAGGGCTGTATTTTCCTACCAATCTACGCTGCCCTCTATAGAACTAAAGAAATCATTCAGTTGTTCTCGTATTGCGAATGCTGCATTTGTTGATCATTACCAAATTTCGAAAACATTTTTCTTTGAAATAAATTTAATGTACGAACCCAATTAAGTTTCGATCCAAACTGAATACTTTAAAGTGCTTCATGACCGTCCAATGCGATGCGGGATGCGGCCGTGTGTCGGAGATGTGTGTTTTGGGAGATAACGCACCGAGACACGGCCGAGCTACGCTGCGGGCACGGTGCGGTCTCGGTACGGATATGTGTGCCCCGACCTTTAGTCGTTAAGTATCAAGGTCGGATATCTCCACTTTGACCAATAAGAAGACGCCTCGTAGCGACCATATTGTGATATATCATTTGACGTTAAATTTTGTTTAGTTTAATTAGAACTGCCGTGGTTAGAAGTTTGTTTTGATAATTTTCTAAAGTGTTATACGTTTTATTGTTTATATTTTAAAATAGAAATGGATACAGCTCCCGTTGAAAACGAGAAGGCTCGTAAACGAATTCGGAATCCGTCTACTTGGAAGCAAAATGAAAGGAAAAAAATGAGGTGAGTGGACGTTAACTTCTAAGTGCTAGCTGACTGTTGGATTCGTTTTTTTATGTAGTTGAAAAACCTAAATATGTTTTTTATAACTTGTCTTAAAACTATGCATGTTCTTGAACTCCTCTGTCCATATTATTCTTTTTTATAATCTGTTCTAAATGCTGTTTGACAATATAAAATTATTGAATAACGTTATGTGACTTGTCAAAATTTGAATAGGAGTTGGAAAACTACTAATTATGTTTATGTTTTCACCATTAAATTAAAACAAAATCAAAAATATTAAAAAAATAGTTGTTTTAAGCTTACTGTTTATCTCATAAGGTCTATTTATTTGAAAAGCAATAATTTTGTTAAATTTTTTCTTTTTATATAGATACCACAATTTCCGACTTGCGGACACAAAACGAAGGCCTATCAATGCACATCTCTAACAATGAAAGATATTGAGAGTTTCTATGACGCCTTTTATGTAGTTAAGGATAAAATGCGCCAAGATGCTTTTATTTTAAAGTTTTGTACAGTTCAATAACCTAAACGTCGCCGCCCAATATATATTAAATATAACGAAACAGAAATATTCGTCTAACCTACGTTATGAAATTTTTTCTAAAAACAGGAGAAGCTCCTTCGGAAAAAAGAGGAGGTGACCGAAAAATAGCAAATTTTAAAGGAAAACAGGATGCCGACGAAAAATTTATTAATACTTTTAAAAGCATTGAATCGCATTATTGCCGCTTTTCCTCTCGTAGACGCTATCTTTCATCCGATTTGTCAATACATAAATGAACCTAATGTATAATAGTCAGTGCTCTCTAGACGAGAGAGTAAAACCCTCATACTTTAAAATGATTTTTAATACTAGGTATAACTTTAGCTTTACTACACCGCACACTGATGTCTGCTCGGTATGTATTCAGCTAACAGAAAAGATTAAGAGATCTACAGACAAAAAAAAATATTTTCTACTGAAAAAAAAATCATAAGCTAAGAGCTAATACCTTTTTTGAATTGCTTAAGGAGTCACCGGATGATCTAATAACACTATCTTTCGATTGCCAAAAAAACCTTGTGCTTCCAAAGGTGCCAGATCAAAGTGCGTATTATTCCAGGCAACTCTATTAGTATAATTTTACCAGAGTCCAGGGGACATCTAAATCGAAGCTTCAATCGACTCAAAAAAAATGGCTTTTCGTATTATTGGACGGAGAACGAGTTCGGCAAAGGTTCCAACGAAATTTCTTCAGCAGTATTCGACAGGCTTAACAAAATTGATTTTAAACCTGAGGTCATCACCGTTAGATTAATGGCAGATGGTTGTAGTGGCCAAAGCAAGAATACTACTCTTATTGGTATGTGTTGCAAATGGCTTTCGTCAAAAAGGCCAAAACATGTTGAAAACATAGAGGTAATTTTTCCGGTAGTTGGTCATTTCTTCTTGCCAGCTGATAGGGTCTTTGGCAATATTGAAAAAGAGATAAGAAAGTTTTAACACAGCCAACAACCTATTTAGAATTGTTTTCAAAAAACGCCACCTAGGTCAAAATTGTAAGGTTTTCAATTGGAAAGAAACAATCTCGAGTAAAGACCAACCAGTACATGGCATTTTTTTTCAAAAATACAAAACGGTTCATCTTACAAAAATGTAAAACTGGAAATGTTACCATCAGAGAAGAATTACATTACAAAAATATTTTGCAAACATTTAAAAGTGTTTTAAAGAAAGGATGTCTTCATAATTTGATTGACCCTATTATTATAGAAAGTGGTCTGCAAAAAGTTAATTCGCTGAACCTTAAAGATGTCGATAAACTACTTACTAAGCGCTTTGGTAATAATTGGAGGTTCCTGGAAGAACAAAAGGAGCTAGTAGTTAAAGAAGGAGAAGATAATACTACGTTAACAGTTGATGGAGAAACTGAAGAAGCCACCTGTGAATTTATTGAAGAAGTTCCTTCTATTTTGATATAATTCATTCATTCATGTTTCAAAATGGTTTCCAGTTACATCATTTAGATAAAAATATGTTTTCTTTATATATATAATAAATAAAATTATTTGTAAAAACTCTTTAAAATATTATATAAGATTTACAATTTCATTTCAACTAGTTTTGGTAACAAAACCGGCAATATTCAGCTTTCAGTATCAAAAACGGCATTCTCCATCAGTTTTTCCTATTTTTTCTTAAAATGGTTAGGAATTTAGCGAAACTTTATTTATAATTTGCCGTAGTTTGCCATTTTCTGTTATATGAAGCCTTTTTGCTTTAATATCGGAAGAATAAAAGTATAGCAAAATTTTGTGCTTTCCTCAAAAGTCAAAATGATGGAGATTGCTATCTTTGATACTAGGCCCCTCAAATCTATATTACATTTTTGTAATTTTTTACACGCCTGCCATTTAATATAATAGAAAAATGTATGTATTTTTTTTTAATTTTATGATTTTTTTTTCGTTTTCAACTCATCATTAAGAAAGGCCTCTGTGGTTGTGCTACTGCTAATTAGTCGGATATATTTAACCACGTGAGAGAAAGTAACTAGATCTAACTTACTATTAAACTGATTGGATTTAAAAAAATACTATTCAAGGCAGTGAAGTGCATTTATTTTTTTTTAATAAAATGGTAAAAACAGTAGTATTCTTTAACCCAACTACTTGGCGAACAGCGAAAAACTGAATGCAACTTAACTGCTTGTAATAAAAAAACTTTCAGGCCATTAAGTGCATTAAACCATCTCACTGCAAATAAGGAGTGTAACTAGCTACAACTCCTGTAAGTAACCGGCAAAATTTCTACGAATTGTTTAGCAGTTTAGTAAATATTCTTGTTTATTTACAGGAAGTTAAGTAAAATTAATCATTAGACAGAGATAAAAAGGAATAATGATTTGCAATTTAATAATTGGGACTATTATTTTTCAATTTGTTTTGAGTATACTTAGACCAAAGGCAAAATTTGCTATACTAGTAAATATAATAAACATAAAGCTTTGTTAACAAAGCTGCAATAAAAAAGAGAGATCTTATTAAATTAAACTTTAAAAAAAATTAATAGTTACATATATTGTTTGCTTTTGAAACCAAACCTCAACTGCTTAAAAAAACATTAATAAAAAAAATTGGATCTACAGAAAGACGTTTAATTTTATGCAAAAACTGCAACGTGTACAAATTACGTGTTGTCGATTTGTGTGTAGTTTAAGAAAATTTGATCATGTATCCATTTATATCTATCGATTGCAGTGGCTAAAAATGTCATTTCTTTTTACGTTTCATTTTTTAACATTTATGTATCGGCTCTATAGAAATCAAAAGCCAAAATATCTGTTAGAGAAATTAATTCCAAGAAATGCGATTCAAGATAGAGATATAAGGCATAAGACTCTGATATTGCCACACTATAGCACAGCTCTTTTCTCACGTAGTTATACTTACATTGCCGTAATAATTTATAATTAATTTAGACCTAGTTTTTCAATTCCAATATCTCGCTTTAAAAATGATTATAAAATTTTGTTCTTGGAGGAACAATTGCACAATTAGTTTTTTTGTTCTCTGCCGATTTACCAATGTATTTAACTAATTTTTATTTCTCTCAATTTGTTCTTTGGTTTATTTTTATATTACTATTACTGCTTGTTTGTCAAAACATTTGTAATTATTATTATAAGGGTTAAGAAATAAAAGTAGTTTTAGCTAATCTTGGCCTTTTTAGAACAATGTAATGTAATGTGCATTTGATTCCAAATAAAGACATACATATTTATTTATTTATATTTGACAAAGTTCTGTCAATCATTTCTTACCTCCAGCTAACATTACTTTGATATATAAAATGGAAACTTTCATCATGTGATACATCATTGTAAGCAATATTTAAATATGTATTCAATAGTGCCAAATTACTCAAAATTGCATGAGTATATATAACGTGAAAAATACACACTCCTTCAAATATCATGATCTAATTCATTTTGAATCCTTCACAAAGCGTAACATGCAAAGGCTAGTTTTTTTTAAAGGCAATTAATATGCTTCTCGAATTTCGGCCTTGAATCTATAACAAAGCCTTAAAAACTGCTATAACCTGCTCATCATTTAAATTTATGTTTGATACCGAGCACTTATGACGCCAGTAAATGTGTTTTTGAGTTTAAAATTTAGCTTATTACTGTCGCACCACTGCTTTACTATAAAAATATTGAAAATATCTCTAAAAATGTCATCCTCCAGCATGATTTTATTTGTTCCTAACCACAATATAGTTGTATCATCCGCAAACAACGTAATTGATCCACTTATGTTGATGCGTGTGTTATCCTTAAAACCATAATAAAAAGCTTTTCGAGCAATATTTCACGACTTACGCAATCAAACGCTTTGGAGACATCGCAACACATCGCACTGTTTATAGATGTAGCAAGAACCTCGACTATGCAGTCAGGTAAGTTGTTAAAATTTCTTATGAAAGGTTATCAATTCCTGATGACTTTTTATTTTTTTGAATATCATTTTAATTTTATTTAAATTGGTATGAAAAAGCATTAAGGAATTTGCTACTGAGATATTCTTAAGGTAACTAATAGGATGAACTTTTGATAAAATTTGTGGTACTCAGTTATCTGCTACTGAGCAATAAAAATTATTAAATTCCTCAACATTTATTTTAGTTTAATTTATAGATTAGTTCTGTGGAAATAGTATATTTTTTGGCATTCTCTATTACATTATTGTAATTGTTTTGCATTTGTTTGAATAAGATCTGAGAAAAACAGTAGAGATATTCTATATGTTATTGTTGAAAAATCTTTAATTTTTTGATGAAACCTATATCTCCTTAGTAACTCAGGATTTTCTGCTTTTTTTAGTAGTACTTAATTCAAAATACATGTTAGATAAATCAATTATTATAAACTGATTAAAAGGATGTGATGAACTATGTTTTTTAACTCAGTTCATTTTTTAGCAGCAACTTCTAAATTTATTAAAATTGAACTTATATTGAGCTAAAAATTCTACTTTTTCTAATTTTTTTACGACTTTTTACTGATAAAGTTATATCAGTAAAAATATTACTGATATAACTTTACATTTTAGAAAGTTTTTCTCTGTTTATCAAGGAAAATAATAAATAAAAATACATTTCTGAAATTTTTTCTTAACATTTAATTAAATGTTCAAAATTATGGCTACCGATATAGACATGTTTCTTAAAAATTCTAAGCATGTCAAGCCCGTAGGTATTTTGTATTGGTTTATTTATTATGTTTTGTTTGGCAAAAAAAAACGATACGAACTGTTGACTCTCGGTTCAGTTTTAACAAATGGCAGCACCTCTTTTTTACAGTAGTGTACAAACAGCAGCAAATTGAGAATCTGGGTCAGTTTTCAGTGAATTCAACTTTATTTACTCATCAAGCAGGTGTAGCGGGAGACCAAATGAGGAAGCTGTAGTCCAGCCTGGATCTAACAAATGCATAGTAGAGAGTTTTAGCAGTGGCAGTGTTCGAAAAAAGTTTGCAATTTGTAATAATAAAGCCCAGCATGCGAGTAGCCGTAGAAACTTAGTATCTTTGACGTGAGGGATAAAAAAAAATTATTGGTCAAAGGTGACTCCAAGATCCTTTTAAACTGGTAGACCTTTTCAGAAACTCTCCATTAACTGAGTAATTAAAAACAATTGGACTTTTGATTCGAAAGTAGCTAGCCACATTGCACTTGGAAATATTAAGTTTAAGCCTGTTCAAGGTGCACCAATAGTGTAGAATATTGTTTTCTTGCAGTTGACCACAACCTGTTATAAAGTCAATCCTATGGAAAAGCTTTAGGTCATCAGTATATGCTAACAGAGAGCAATTGAGGGTGGAGATCAAGTCATTAGCGAAAACGTTAAATAGAAGGGGGCCCAAGTTAGAGCCCTGATGAATTCCAGAGGTGGGTGGAAAACAAGCAGACCTAAAGCCTTCGACCACTACAAACTGAGAGCGGTCAACTAAATAGGAGTTAAGGAGCTTTATAAGCGATCATAGAATCCAAACTGGCATTCAAGCTTATTTAATAGGATGAATGGTCAATCTGGTCAAAAGCCTTTTGAAAGTCTGTGTAGATAACATCGATTTGACCTCTATCATTAAGTGCTTCACACAAACTGAGAGAAGAATGCTAGGTTTGTAGTACATGATCGATCAAAAACAAAGCCACGTTGATCGTTGGCCAGCATGGACTTATCCTTGGGAAAAATTAGTTTATAAAGAGCCAACTCGAATACCTTTGAGAAATTGCACAGAATGGATATAGGGCGGTAATTCTCTATTGTTCCACCATCGCCCTTTTTAAAGAGAGGGCAAACTTTGGCTTGCTTCCAGACATTGGAAAAAATACCAGTGTTAAGGAACGTGGAGCAGAGGGTCTGTAAGTGCAATAGAGCAGTCCTTAGCTAAAAAACTAGGAATTAAATTTGGGCCAGAGGTCCTGTTATTTTTGAAACACTTGCTTGCCATTATACTGTCGGTAGCCGCGAGCGCGACGACGTCTATGCAAGTTAAGGGAGGTTCAGAGACGACATTGGCAGACGATATCGCTAAGAAGTGAGTTCGTGTATACACTCCTAAAATAAACTCCAAAAGCTGACACAATGCTGTCAGACATATTGTATGATTGGTTAGAAAGCTTCATTGAGCCGAGAATTTGAGACTTGCTTCAAATAAAAGACTAAAATTTACTCGGATTGAAGATTTTTTTGTTCTTAATACTATGGATGTCCATTCACACATTGTACATGTGAATATGTAGAAGGTGCGGCAGAGGAATAGAATGTTTTTGAAATAATCATAAAATCATTAGTTTTTGCTTTAGGGAAAATTTATTGCTAGACGAACATACACAAAGACATAGCATTTGATATTGAATCAATGAATTTTCTGGATGAATGAATGAGTTGTGGAAAAGAATATCAGGCATATAATGACCGTTTCCATAGACGTATTTTTGAAGGCGTTCGCGAAAATTAACTTCGACTTTTTGCAACAAATCTCTATTGATTTCACTAATTTCCTGGCAGATTGCATCTTTCAATTCATCTAATATACGAGGATTATTTTCATAGACGCGGGACTTGAGGTACCCCCATAAAAAGAAATCACATATTGATATGTTCGGGGACCGAGGAGGCTATAAAACGTCATCGAATCTTGAAATTAAAAGGCTGGCAAACATAGGACGAAGAACAGCCACGGATGCTCTGGCGGTGTGTGTTATACGTCTTCTTTTTAACTCGGAGATAAAGAAGGTGCTTACTATATTAACGTAACGTTCAGACGTAATTGAAACAGTAATCCCATTTGAAATATCAAAAAAAATAGGGACCTATCAAGCCAAATTCAAATTAAATTGAAATGCTTTGAGTCAAGGTACCGAATGTAATCTGACGCACACCCCTCCCTTTTTTAATGGCCAATTCGCTCTTTGTGCCGCACCCTGTATATGTAAAAAATTAAAAGTAGGCTTTTTTATTGTCTTGAAAGTAACGTAAGTCGTTTTTAACATTTAATTAAATATTAATAATCACTTCAAAATAGTGTTTTTTATTTATAGTTTTCCCTGATAAACAGAGAAGCATTTGCCGAAATGGGGCTTTTTATGGTATCATTAGAAAGAATCTTTCAGGGGCTCTAAGATAATGCACTGGATCTCCCTTTCTATTTGAGATGTTAGGGGTGTATCTCATCTTGTCCAAGGGGTTGCAGATAAGCTTTTTTAAATCAGTGTTTCTCTTCTAATATATGGTCCTTTCATGTTTTTAAATTGTCACCCCGTATTTCGCTAAAATATGTAATTAAATTCGACGTCTTGTCAGTAGGTAGTGATCATAAACTTTTTTGAGCTCTCTCTGTGTAATGACGTTCCACACATATCTTTATAGCTCCAATTATTTTAAAAAAGAAGACCAATTATTTTTTAATATCATCCACATAACTAAGTATATAATTCTATATTTGTTCGATGTATTATCGAAAAACAAATTAAAAAACAAAAATTTGCTTTAAATGAATAACTTTACAATATTCCAAACATCTTGTAAAATCTTAGGTACTACTTGGTTTGATGGCATTCGTCAGATATCTAGGAAACATTGGTTCCATGAAAATATGTATTCCTATACTGTGCTTTTCGCATATAAAAAATAGGGTCATCAATGTATTTAATGCAAAAATAACATGACAAATCATCCAGAAACATCCTCTAAATTATTTAAGAATAAAATATGTGTTATTAAGACAGACATTGCTGGATTAATAACTCGGAACTTTAAAAACTGAAAATTTGCATTATTTGAATAAAAACGCATCGATATGAAACTTTTTTTCAGCTAAAATTTTCTCAAATAGCTCAACAATCTTGTCAGCTTTTTTCAACTTCACTAATTTATCAAATTTCAACAGTTCTTAACAATAACATAGTAACCATCTGGCTCTTGCATATGACCTTTAAATAAAAAATTAATGTTAATTTGTTAAAACAACCCAACACTTCGAAACAAACTGCTTAAATGATTAATTAAATCCTGGCAAATTCACAAAACAAGCCCAAATTAGTCGCGAAACAAGTTAAACTCCTGGTCCTTCGATAAGTCTCTAGATGCGTCGAGTTTCTGCCCACCGAGGACGAACCGAACTGCTCCCGGGAGTGGTCAAGGGTAAATTCGATGAATATTAATTGTCATTTACCGCTCTCAATTACAATGATATCAGGCAACCCTGCTCCTTCTCCTCATCCCGCTTTAGTTAGCATACGAAATCCATTCGGTCTTATCCGCTTAACGTGAATTTAAAGAGGGGCATTAAGTCAAGATGGCTCATGGGAATATGCCAGGTTTTTTTCCTGTAAAACATGAAACGGGGAATAAGTATATATGTTTCCGTTCTGTCCATTATTCCCATTAGCTTAATGACAGCCCGATGGGGATATTTAATAGACGTTAATAACCCTACAGGGGATTCGTAAAGGCGATTGGATTCTCATTATTACTGTCAATATTGGTTTGTGTGTTGGTCAGCTTGATAATTTATTGTAAGAATGTTAAATAATGTAGACACCCAACTGTTAAATTACTTAATAAAGGGTCTTTATAAGATCTGGGTTTTTCCTAATAAATTAGCTCAATTGTTATTAATCCATTAAAGCCTAGCGGTCCCGTATGGCACCAGTAAACATAAGTGGTATGATTTTTTGCACACAATATATATCTTTGTAATTCAGTAAGCTTTAGTAAGTGCATGAGAGTAGTGCTATTATTTATCCATTTATTTTTTAATTTTTGGTGCGTGCCTAAAAAGAGCGTATAATATTTGGGGTGGAAAACACGGACTTTACGCTAGTGTAAGCATTATGACTGATTTCTTTACAAGGAAATAATAATTTATGTACTGGACACATTATATGTACAGGGTTATCTTTGTTTATCTGAATTTTTTTCCGCATTCTTTTCATTAACACTGATATCCTGGGCGAACTGTATTTATTGTTATACCTGCTTAGTTATTTATAGTTGCTAGGGAAAATAAAGAATTTATTTTGCCGTCAGTTACATTTGTGACAGTCTTGGAATAGTGAAAATTTATTTGTTGAATTGAAGATTTTACTTCCAAAATGGTTTACACACTAGCCGAAAGAGTGGAAATTATTCTAATTTATGGTGCCCAAAATCAATGTGCTCGGCAAACTGCCGTCACGGTTAACGCCAGACATCCAGAGAAGATAACTTCGCATAGGTATGTTTTGGACCTGATTACTAAGTTTACTGATCTGTTTAATAAGAACTGGATCTGTTGCAAATAAAAAACGTGATCATCGGCGAATTTTGGATGAAGCCGCTCAAGTTGAAATTTTGGATCATTTTGGAATAAATCCTAATACTTGCAACTACTACGTAAAATTGTTGCTGCCACTGGTATTTCATTAGGCTGTGTTCACACAGTTACCAAACTTCATAAACTTCATCCACTCAAAATGAAAATATTGCAAGAGTTAACCGAAGACGATTTCGATAGGCGAGTTGAGTTTTGTAAAAAAATGACTGAAGCAATTAATGATAATACTATTCATGTAAAGAATATCTGCTTCAGCGATGAATGCACATTTTATCTAAATGGATTTGGTAATAAGCATAACTGTAGATGTTGGAGCAATGAAAATCCTCATGCATTTGTAGAAAAGCATACCCAGTACCCTCAAAAAATTAATGTATGGGCAGGCAATTTATGAAATAAAGTGATTGGGCCATTATTTATTAACGGAAATTTAAATGGAGACATTTATTTGGATATATTGGAATCAATCCGCTTATCACTGAATCCATTGAAAATCAAATCGATGATGATGGAAACCCTATAATTGATGAGGGTGAACTATATTTGCAGCAAGACGGCGCTCCTCTCCACTATGTTTTTCCCGTTCGACAATGGCTAGACGACGAGTTTCCAGATAAATGGATAGGGCAAAGGGGGCCTATAGAATGGCCTGCTAGATCTCCTGATATAACGCCGTTACACTTTTTTCTATGGGGTCATTTGAAACCTTTTGTGTTTACTCTCCAACCTGAAAGTTTGGATGAACTTCGTCAACGCATCATCGACAGCTACCATGATATCCCACAACATGTTTTTGAAAATGTCCGTCAGGAATTTGAACATCGTCTATATCATTGTTTGGCCAAAAACGGGCAATATTTTGAACACTTATTGATATAAAAACTTTTTCATGTTTTTGTTTTCTATCTGAACAAACTAAGATAAACAAAGATTTTCTAATTTTCTCGAAAACGAATCGAACGATTTAAAAAAATCAAACTTCAAAATAAAAGACTTCGAAAGACCTTTTAAACAAGCTATTACTCGACACACCTTGCCATTTAAAATTTTTAAGGGGATGACCCTGGGGCGCAATGGGTGATAGGGGTGAAGTAATTTTAGGTTAGAAAGTTGTCCCCTTTGACAAACCTTTTGACGTATTTCGCCGTTTTTTTTTAACAGTGGTTTTCGATAAATACGTGGTGGGAAGTTTTCAAATGAACACCCTGTATAGGGTGTAAGAATGCACCGATAAACCGAGCTTATGTCCACAATGTTTTGATAAGTATCATAATTCGTTGAAAATAAGCAATAACTTTTGTGTTTTATAACATAACTTTTATTTATATGTATTTAGCAATAAGCTAAGCAGATTACTTGTTTATTAACTTTTTACTGATTTTCTGTAGAAATACATTCTGTTTTAGAGGCAACTAAAGAAAATGTCTCATTTTCTTGTTTTTGAATAAATAAATTTGAAATTAAAATTTTATTATTTACGACTTCGATTGGAGTCATCGGTTTTTGTGAGCAATAATACAAATATTCTTGGTGCCGCCGGCTCCGATCGGGGACATTTTTTCTTTTCTAACTGTTAAGGTTTACTTTAATTAAAACACCTGAATCGTTTTTGATAGCGTCGAAGTCACGTTGTTGTTAATTACAAGCTAACGCCGTCAAATAAGCCCTCCACTTTCTTTACACATTAAGTGCATTTCTTAAATAAAGAAGTGGTTCACGATGGACTTGTTTGTTTAATTCAGCTATAAAAAATACAGTCCACAAATAACCCTTGCTGTTCCTAGCAGCAGAGACACAACAGAATTTGGTGATCCAGCAGCGAAGCAGCAACAAAACACTAACAATATACACCTTTTTTATATTGCTTACCAATAGATGTAACTAAAAATGATTATATACACTAATATTAGTAAGTTTGTTAAAAAAAATCTATTTGGCTATTGAGAAGAGTTAATCCAGTCAAGGTCGGCAGCGAACGTATTCAGTAACTTACCCTCTTCACTCCTTGTGAGATAGTTAAATGCACTTAGCTAGCTGAAATATTGTTTTTTTTTTTTAATCTCAGACAAATGAGTTGGACTTTTACCTCTGTAGCATTATTAAATATACTCAACTACTGGGGAAAAATTAAGATCTCTGTCCAGGCAACTGGAGTTAGAGGCTGCTGCAAGAAATCAACTTTCTGGAAGGAATCCAGAACCTCTACCAGGCAAATGAGTTTAAGTAACTTACCCTCTTCACTCCCTTTTAGATAGTTAAATGCACCTAGCTTGCGGAAATATGTATTTTTTAAATTCTAGATAAAGAAGTTCTAGTTCTTTGATCTCCGTGTCATTAAATCCGACAACGAAAAGGAATTTTTAAATGATCATTTTCTTATAATATTGCATCTGTAGTAAATAAATGTATTACTGATCTTTCGCTAGCGTCAAACATCTTCCGAAAATCCATGAAATCTAAGCTCCAGAATATTATTTAAAAACAGAGCAATGCATTTAAAAATATGAATTTTGGATTTGTTATAGGTTTTTATTTTTGTATATTCTCTTTTTCATTTTATTTATGTAAAAATGTTTTAAATGTGTTTCCCCGATTTTTGTGCACTATTTATTTATTTTTTTGGGTACTTACTATTAGATACTTTTTTTGGATAAATTATTCTACTTTATAGGCTACAACAGCCCTCAACTGCGTTGAGAAGCTGAAATTATGCCTTTTAATCCGCATTGTGTCTGTCATTTTTTGTTACAATGATTTTTTTTACAGCTTTGTAAGCATATGTATACGTGGATTAATAAACGTTATTATTATTATTATTATTATTATTATTAAATGTTTTCAACTACCTGGGAAAAATAAAAAAAATCTTCCAGGCAACCAAGTTGGAGGCATGAACAATGCACTCAACTACTAAGAAGAAATGGAAATCCTGTCCTAGACAGTTGTTAATAGAGAAAAAGTACTTAAAATTAAAAGATGTACTACAGAAAATGCTGATAGTAGAATGAGATAGATATATTCAAAACATAATTAAATAAAAACAGATAATTTAAAAAGAACTTATAGCTTTCTAAAGGAATGTCTCTATACGTAATTTTTTTTTAAGAACCAGTTTCTAATTAAAAATCGTACTTACCTTACCGCAGGATATCCCGTAAAAGAAACAGCCTTTTTTGAGCAGATCATACAATATTTATTTCTTGTATATTAACCTGTTACATTTAAGATGAAATAAAATTTAAAAACTAAACCCTTATACAATATTGAGAAGCCTAGAAGGTATTTCACAATAACCGGAAACCGAGGTTGATATAAAGCTCTATATAATATGTAGCACTTAATTATGGTATTTTGGTTTTATATATAATAATATCGAGATTTTTATCCTCTTTACGGTCGTAAAAGTAAAGTATATATTATATATGTAATGGTTGGTCCACTGGGGAGTCCTTTAATTCTCTCTTTTCTTTCCTTTTTTTATAGCTACCTCAAAATCTGCCAATGGCTTCCCTATTGTACCGCGCAATATATCATTATTTACATTTATATAATTTACTTTTACGTTTTTAATAAATTGCCTATTTTAACACCACAGACATTGTATATAATATTGGTAATATCATTTTATTTTTTATACGGTTGTATACTTATATACAAAAAATAATTCAATATATAGATGGTACTTGTTACGTTTAATTACATTTTAGGTCAGGGTATATACAACTGTATTTACAATAAGTGGAAAAATAAATAAAATTTTAGGAGTAAAAGCTTAATTATTATAAAAAATCATAAACACAAAAGACAGTACGACTAAATAACTTAAATTAGAAATTTCTTGGGCCCCGTTTCTGGATTTTACACTCAGGACGTCTTCTATTGCGTTTTCTGAAATAAAGAGACAGCACGTTTTCAATTGATTTTTTTTAAATTAACTATTTTTTTTAATTAAAATTAATTATGTCATGCGTTTAGTAATGACATCTTATCCTTACCGGCAAATAGATGTCTGTTATCTGTGGTGCTCTCATCTACATAGATCCAAATTGTGCGTCATACATCGAAGTTTTATTAGTGCAAGGGGAGGAAGTGCCATGAAATTAAAAAGAGAAATTATACAGCGTGATATAGGAGCCACTGTACATCTGTATGATATAGATAAAGATAAATAATAATTAATACATTTACCCAATGCCCTGTATAAAATACCATATTATGATGGTATATCTGGGGTTGTTTTAGTGAATTTTTTTTATAATAATTGTTATTTAGGATTTTTAATTTAATTTTGACTCGGATTCTTCCTAAAAATTCTAGAGAAACTTTTGAAAAAAAAGGATGGCCTTTTTTAACATAATGTAAGGTAAGTGTGGTAATTTAGGAGAGCTATATTGTGATTGTAACTTTTAATTAAGGATATTTATATCAATGTAGTAATAAGAAATTCGAATGAAAAAACATTTATTTTTTTTCAATTAAATATTTAATGAAACATAAATTATTTAATTAAAATAATTTAAAAAAAAATGGAATTAAAAGACCAGGAAGTAAAAATATTAGTTTAGTTTTTTTTTTGAAATTATATCGAAAAAAAAAAATTAAAAAAAATTTAATTTATTTGAAAAACCAGATAAATTTTAAAAAAAGTGCACAGCTATTTTTATTTGAAATTTTTCTAAGATATAATAGGATGAGGTGATTAAAAAAATGTTTATAAAATTACGAGAAAACTTAAACATAACAAAAAGCTTAATTTAAAAAGTAGACATATAGGCTTTTTCAGAAAAATATGTTAAATTATTAAAAAAAAAGTACAGACTTCTAATCAACAGGAAAAAGTTTTTTCTTAGATCGTAAATTCTTATAGTCTAAATCCTTATTACCTAATTCAGTTCTTAAAAATTATCATAATTATATATGGGAGTCAGATTCACTTAAGTTATGCATTCGCATATGAAAACGTAATTATTTTTCAATATTGTTTTTAACATACCTATTTTTATGTTAGTCCAGATATTATAACTTAATTTAATTTGTTCATGTTTTTTGGTTTAATGGATTTAGGTCCCTTTAGGTCCTCATCATCTAGGCCTACAAGGTATATACATTTTTATTCCATGTTTTGATGATAGATTCGGTCACCGACCATGGCGGAGACCAGAGGTGCATCACGCGAGTGTCACTGTTCTACGTGTTACAAGTGTAAACAAGGTTTTGATGATATTAAGAAAATTATCAAGTGTACAGAGTGTTATGAGTTTTTCCATGGAAAGTGTGAAAATGTTGAGTTAAGAGGATCCCACTTAAAGAAAACAAGTTGGAAATGTAAAACATGTACTGACAGTAGTAACAGACTCGAGAGATCGAGGAAAAGAAGCCGAGTTGAGGATCTATGCATCGACCAAAACTTGATAGATCATATGAATTGCACCTTAGACCTATTATTCAGTAAAACTAATGCACTTACTGAAAAAGTTGATACACTATTGGCAGAAAACATCAGCCTTAAAGAAGAAATTGTATATTTAAAAAGTATGCAATTAAAAAATAATATTGCTGAAAAATGAGTGTTTGAGAAACGATCAAATGCATCGACCACCCAAAGTAAGGTCCTAGTTGTTAATCAGAAGGACGCGATTCCAAAGGATATCAAAAAAATAAAGGAAGATTTAAAAATAAAAGTAAATCCAACAGACATCGGAATCGGAGTAACACTGGGGAGAGCGACAAAAAAAAGTGGATTAATTTTAAACTGTGGCACGGAAAAAGAAATTACCAACATCCAATCGGAAATTCAAATTAAACTTGGTGAAAGCTATACTGTTGATAGACCCAAAATGTTACAAAGACGCATCAAAGTGGTAGATATAAATGAAAATGAAAATGTGAATAGTGACAGTGATATAATAACAAAGGTAATTAAGCAAAATGATTTAAATAATAGTTCAAAAAATGTTAATATGAGGGTAATACGGCGAACAAATATTGTTAGAAATAGATTTAATTTAATATTTGAGGTGGATGAAAATACATACAGTTTGATTATAGAAAGAGAAAGAATAAATATAGGATGGAATCACTGTCCTGTGTTCGATGAATATGGCATTATTATGTGTTACAACTGTTGTCAATATGGTCATGTTAGTAAAGACTGCACACAGAGCAAAGACAACCGTCATGCCCAACTAATCAACAATCCTTGAGCCGTGTTATTATACGGCTTTTAATATTAGGCCAAATTTAAACTGCCAATATTTCGGAAACTATCAATTTTTGGACTAGATAACCTTATACAAAGTTAACCTTATTTTTAATTATCTTAATGAAAAAATTATAAAAATAGGGGGTTTCCATTTAAAAAAATTGACTTTTAATGATTTTTTCATTTTAATTTTTAATGCTAGTTTTTGACCACCCTGTATCTTTTTTTTAGCCAAATTTTAAAATAGTCTTTTAAAGTGGTCCTTCCTCTAAAATAAAACCAAAACTAACCAATAAATAAAAGCTACTAAAAGGGAGTAATCGGTAATTATGTTAGGGCTTATAAACATAGTTTTTCACATGAAATTAAAAATATGTCAAAAACGGTTACACTTAGGTATAGGACATTATACACAAAATATACTTAGAATTTCACGTAAAAGCCAAAAAAGTAAAAATATACAGGATGTTCCATTTAAAATAACGAAGTTGACACCTACTTCCGGTATAACCGGAAACGTCACAACTGTCAAAATATTTTAGTTGTGTAGCCCCCATCGACTGTGCTATGTTGCCAAATTTTCAAAATTTTTGAAAAATTAGTTTCCGAAATATCGATCGCGTCTATTCGTCGTGAGACACCCTGTATATGTGCAGATAAATATTGTAGTGAAGTGAGAACAATGATGAGGTGTTTGTGGGTGGCAGAAGAGCTGTGTTTGGTATTCATGTAACAACCGGGATACTGAAAAAGTATTTATGGATTAACCGGGATTTGACATGGTCTCTCTAAAAAAACCAGGACACCCTATATTCGATCTATTTCGCCAGCCCATAGGTAATTAACCTCATGACCGAGATTCACCTATTGGAATGTTCATAGTAACCTCAAGTGCATATGTATATTATATTTTTTACACAATAAGCGTATATGGATTAATTTATAAGGGTATATTAATAATTAATTAATTAATAATATTATTGTGAAGTTAGTAACAGCGCTTTAGTTTTATGTATGTGGTAATTTTTAAAAATTTCTGAAGCAGTTTTGGTGGCGGGGTGCTTAGGTCGCCGACATGGCAATGTTTAGACGGACCGAAATATTGCGGTATTCCTTGGATTAACCGGGATGTTGCTGTTCCTGGTAAAACCGGGGCGTTGCAAGTGTCGGGGATAGGGATACCCAGCATTTGATATTTATTGCTTATTTATATATGTACTCTTGCTGACTAAATATATTGTTGAATTAGCTTTATGAACATTATTATTGATATATGAATTTTTATTTTTATTAATTTTTTGGGAAATTTGTTGTTTTTGTATGTAGCTATTTATGCTAAATAAATATTATTATTATTATTATTATTATTATTATTATTATTATTATTATTATTATTATTATTATTATTATTATTCTTTTGTAGGTTTTTGGAGTAATTTATTATTTTGTACAATATATTGCACCTATTTAAAATTAGGCGATGTTAGGGTGATGTTATTAAGATATGATATTATAAAGTCCTACACAAAATCCTGATAATGCTTTTGTAATAAATTGAAACGTCGACGTTCCTTAATAGGTTGAAAAATAGGTGATTAAAAAATTGATTTTTTTGAAATATTCAGTAGTTAATTGTGAGGATATGGCAATCACCACGGGTACAAAGTTAAAGCTACATGTTATGATATTATAAAATTTTTTACATTAAAAAAAAATACTAAAAAATTTGTCCTTATATTTAGGATCCTTTAAATAATAATAAAAAAAATTGTTGAAAAAAAACATTATTTTTTTTGAAAATTAAATACTTAATAAAAGGTTTGAAATTATTTAAATGAAATGAGTATCAAAAAAATTAATTACAAGACAAGAAAGTGATTAGTTAAAATATGTTTACTTAATTTCCGTAGATTTTCGAAAAAAGACACAATTTAAAAAATTTAAACTTTTGCAAAAAAAAGCACTTTAAAGATAAAAGAAAATTATGCGTTTTTCATGATTTAAAAAAAAATGCCAAAAAATCATATTTAGATTTTTTTTTCAAATTGGCTATTTAATTAAAGGTACTTGCTTTTTATAAATTAACTTAATAAAATTTGTAATATATGATCTTAAAAGAAATCAATTCTTAAAAAAAATTGCCTCTTTTCCTGATTCGTAAAAATACAAAAATCATATTTTGTTTTTTAAATCAGGTATTAAGTTACACTGTTTATTTTAATATTAATGACAAGTGAATAAAAAATTAAAGTGAAAATATTTAAATTTAAAAAAATACTTAAATGTTATAAAAGTATAAGGAGGTTGAATATAAATTTTAAAATATGTGATTTAAACTTTTATCTTTTTTAAATTTCCTGACAAAAGAAAAATTCTAAAAATGTTAGAAGAAATTTTTTTTGTGATTTGGTTTGGTTGGATTTTATTGTTTTTTTTATTATATAAATCTAAATTTTTATATACTGTAGATTGATGATTATCCAATCGAATAAATTAAATTTTTAAAGCTTACAGATCAAAATTTCAATGAAGTGAAAATTTGCCCAAGGAAAATAGGTTTAGGCGATACTATGGGCAGAAATTTTTTTTTGCAAAATATGGTATTAATAATCAAAAAACAAAGTTAAAAAAAAATTTTATTTTGTATCATTCGAATTTAACCCCTTTCTCTACATGACCTTTAAAGTACTGGCAAAATTAATTTAATTTTCTCTTTTAAAGGATTATTTTTTTAAATTATTCGTTAATTTCCTAAAATTTAAAATTTTTAATTAACTAGTTAATATGTAGTTAATTTACTTCATTCTTCACTATGAATTTACTCGCTAAATGTTTAGGAGAAAGTCTTTAAATTTAGGTTTTTAATTAATTTAATTTATGTTTTTACTTCTATAGGTCTGTAAATTTATTCCTTAAATTAACACAGCCAAAATTTTTAATCTTTGATTCTACATCTTTTTAATTTTATTAAAATATATATTCATAAATTCATGCATAAGTTAATTTTTTTAAATAACTAAATTTGAATTATATTAACATTTTAATGAATATTTATTAATTTTCTAAGAACGACAATATCTAATTGAGTATTTAATTAATTTAATAGTACATTCTTTATTTCTAATTTACTAGTTAAAAGCCTAGGATCAAGAATCTTTATTACTAAATTCTGGGTTTTAATGAATTTAGCTTTAAAAATGTATGAGTTATTATTATTTATTTTTTTTTCAATAAATACATATATTACTTCATTAAGTAAACATGAAAAAAAAAATTTAAACTAATAGATTTTTATTACATTTATTTAGATTTATTCATTAAGTTAATTCCTTCTTAAAAATTTTATTTATAAAGATTATTCGGTAATTTGCCAAAACCTAATATTTTTAATTATTTAATTAATGTAATGCATTCCCCGCTATGAAATTATCCGCTAATTAAAGGATTTTTAATCAATAAATATCAAATTTTTATGCTTATCGGTTTGCACATTTCTTCAATAAATTAGTATGACCGAAATTTTCTTGTAATTTTATGAAAATTTATGTTTATTTTACTATAGTATAAGAGTTTCTTGAATCATTTAATTTTAATTGAATCTGTGTAGATTTATTATTTAAATTTATTTTTTCTGTAAAGTTTTATATATAACAAAATCCTTTTAATAGTATTAAAATTTTTTTAATAAATATTATTTTTTTTACAAATTTCTAGTATCAAGATACTATTATTTATAAAATGAACGTGGCTCAAATTCTTAAATTTTGTACTTTCATTTATATTAATAAATTAACTTATATCACATTAGGTTTTTAAGTTATTAAGTAAATTTATGTAAATTTATTATGAATATTAATTTTTCCTTTAACGGATTTTAATTTTTTTTATAAATATAATTCGAGAAAAAATAATTTAATGTATTTTTAAAAGATTTACATTCATTGAGTTTTGGATTTTATTAAATTAAATTTTTAATAGGTCTGTATATTTATGTGATAAATTAATAAACTTGAAATTTTTAAATTCTGTAATTTTTATAAATTTATAGTTATAAATTCTCTATGTGAATATAAATTAATTAAGTAATATAATAAATGGATAATATATTTTTATATTACTCTATAGGGTTTTTAAATCCGCATATTTCAAATATATTTGTCTAGATTTATTCATTAAATTAATTTTTTCTAAAGGTTTATGAATTTAATTAATTCCTTTTAATGAATTTTATTTATTTTTTATTATTTATTAATTATTAAAGAACTGCAATTTCTAATTGATAAATTAATTTTCTTCACTACTAATTTACTTCTTAAATGTCTAAAATCAAATTTTCCTAATTGTTCAATTTCAGCATTTAATGAAATTAATTCATTAAATTTAAGATTTCATTTCAATTCATGCTTCCATTAAGTCTTACATGTATGTGTAATAAAATCCTTTTCATGAGTTTAATTTTTTTGTAAGGATATTTGTGTAGGAATTACAATTTTTGAATAATTATTTAATTTAATGCACTCTTCACTATGAATTTACTTGCTAATTGCCTAGAAGCAAGATCATTAAATTTAAGTGTAAATGAATTAATTTTTAAAATTTTTATTGATAGTTAAAAATTAAATTTATTTAAAATTATTTTTAAAATGGATTTCGTTATACAAAATTATTTAATCCTAATTATATTCATCTACATTTATTTCTTAAATGAAGATGTTTTATAGACCTAAACGTTAATATTATTGAATTCAAGTCATTACATGATTTTAAAAAGCGCTCTTTTAACTATTTTTATAACTGTAACTGTAAGTTAAAAAAAAGACGGTAAAATCATAAAGCTAAAAATAAATCCTATTATTATTCTAGAAAATATTACTAAATTAATGAATTCACATTTACGAAGAAAAAATTTCTCTATTTCATATCAATGCAATTTAGGTGTTTATACTAAAAAATTCTTTTTTTTTCAAAACATTTTTTTTTACGAAAGACTCATTCTAAAGGTTAATTTTTAAAAATGCCCTTTTAGCTCATTATTGTTTATTAAAAAAAATCGGTAAAGCCTTAACGCCAAAAACGAATTTTAATTATTTTCCCGAAAACCTGACTTAAATAATAAAAAACTACATATAGCAAGAAGAAATACCTCTATTTCGTATTATTGTAATCAAGCCGTTTAACCTATATACAAGGTCGCTTAAGTATTGCATAAATTTTAAAAAAATATTTGGTACAAACCAAGGACTTTCCATGGGTTGATCTAAGAAAACACGCTTTTAGATTATAGTTATATTAAAGCGTATTTTTTATGCCTGTATATTTCAAAAAAATCGGTACAACCATAATGCCAAAAACAAATCCCTATCATGTTCCAAAAGAATTCGCAAAAATTGTGAAAATAATATTTTTCCTGGCCGCATGAATTGTAATTGAGTTGTAATTAGGCCAACGTGACATTTTGGTTACGTAGCTTATATTTCTTGATACCAAAAACCATCATTTGATTACAATTACATAATTACAATACAATATTTGATTATTATAAGTTATAATTTTTAAAAGTGTTTGGCACAAAAAAACGATTTCTCAAGGGTTGTTCACTACATTAAGAAGTTCTATGCCTAAAGTTTCAAAAAAATCAGTACAACCATAACGCCAGAAACAAATTCTAATCGCATTTCAAAAAAAGGTTTTTTTGGTCGCATGGATACTAATTGGGTGGTATTGACACGAAAATTAAATTTTTATTAAGTACTTAGTTTATATTCCTTTATACTAAAAACCATAATTGTATTACGTCGTCATTTTATACTCTATGACACTAAGACTGAGATACGTTATCATGTCTTAAGAAGGAAACAGTCCGAATTTTTAAGTTATATTCATCCTTACCATAATTCATGTCTTCACTACGATCTAAATCATCTTGTTATTATATTTGCATTACGTAATTTATCCCCTTTACACAAAAAACATTATCTTATTACGATCCAAGATTCCTGATACTAAAATACTGGATCATATTAAAATTGTGTGTATAATTCAATGTTTTATCCTTGTATTGTCATACGATTTTTTAAATTGCTTTTTTGTCAATTTTAAGTCTTATTTTTCGGTACAGGCTTATCGCAGTCATTTTACCGCAAAAATATTTTTTTTTCAAAATATAGTTTTTATAACCATACTTTTAAAGTTTTTGGTTTAAAAAGCTTATTTTCTGGGAATTTATTTTAAAAAGTGCCCTTTGGGGTTATCGGTATATTAACGACTTTTATGCTTGTAAATTTTTAAAAAAATTAATAAAGCCATAACGCCGGAAACAAATCCCAATCCTTTTCCAGAAAACATGACTTGAATAAAAAATAATCTACATTTACTCCTATTACGTTTTTGAATAGTATATATCATTTAAAGTTTTTATATTTTTATAAGTGAAATCATTTTTAAATATTTCCATCATAAGTACAGTGGCTCCAAAATCACCCAATATTATAAAATAAAGGAATCAATAGAAAAAATTGCAAAAGTATATTTCTTTTAAAATTTCCACTTACAAAAAATAATTTAAACAGAATAATTCATGACATACGTACCCGTCTCAGTCGTCTTAAAAATAAAGGAGGGAGACTCTGGACTCCATCCGAACTTATTCCGGGCCTGGACTCGTGCCTCGTACTGTTGTCCTGGTTCCAGGCCACGTATGTCGTAGCTCATAAACTGCATCCCGACAGGTTGGGCTGGAATCGCCGGCAATATGACATCCCGCCATTCCAATCCGTTCCATTTCCAATCTTTCATTGGGCGGCTATGACCGAAGTTGGTGATCGAGTAAGTTCGGTTTTCCTGAAATTAAAAAGGGATATCAGTTCAAAAATATGGTCCAAACGCAGTAGATGTACGGTTAATACTAGTCCCAGGAATTACTAAAATTTAATGGTTTAAAGAAGTAATTATTTAGTAAACACTTTTTAAGTATCGCCTGAAATTTTAAAAAGTGTCTGGCACAAAAAATTAGTTTCCAGAAGCTTATCCCAAAAGGCGAGAGATTTTAAAAGAACTTACATTTAATGGTTTTTCAACTGCCTGGAAATCTATTTTTATTTAATGTTATTACTCTTAAATTGTTTAAAAAATATTGAATTATATATTCCAGGTAGTTAAATGCATTTTTTTAAATTAAAAAAGCTTGACTGCCTAGAACTCTTTTTTTATTTTAAAAGATTTTTTTAAGGTTTTCGGTTTTCATTTAACCGAAATTTAAAACAAATTCAAGGCATCCACCTTGCAGACTATTAAGACATATTTTTGATATTTATAAGGAGCTTCTTAGAAAAAATTAAATCTAAGCTTAATAAACTTTAACCATTTATTTTTATATTAAAGTACTATTTTTAAGGAACTTTCAATAATAATAATGATAAAAATAATAATAATCTTTATTTAGCAAATTGCTACATATAAAATACAAAGAGGTTATAACGACAAAAATTAAATATAAAAAACAAAACATGGGCCTAATAATACAATTTTAAAATATATACTCTTAATAATCGTTGAAAACTATTTATATTATTACAGATTTTTAAGTCATTAGGCAATTTATTAAATTCGAGCAAAACTTTATAGAGCACGGAATTAAGCATTTGAACAGTATTACACTTATGAGCTAAAATAAAATCAGTAAAATTCCTAGTATTATAATTATCGACATCACGAAATAGCACTAACTTATCACATATATAATTAGGTAAAAGGCCTTTCTTCAACTTAAATCTAAATACGTTAACATTAAACATAATTCGTTGATGGACGGTCAATATATTTAAGACACTTAAAGTTATTTTAATAGGAATATAGCGGTTACATCTCAATATTGTTCTCATTGCCCTATTTTGAATTTTTTCCAATTGAGAGATATTATATTGCGGTAAATTATATAAAAGAGTTGAACAAAATTGTAAATGTGGAAGAGCTATAGCATTAAATAAAGTTATTTTTGTACTCATTGATAAGTTTTGTCCCACCCTATTAATAAACGCTACCTTTTTAGCAAACTTTCTCATGATATAATCCGCATGAGCCTGAAAAGTTAAGTTTGAGTCTAAAATTACACCGAGATATTTAATTTGATCCTCGTAAACTAATTTTGTCCATCCACACAAATACTTACACTTTTAATGTCAATAGAAGATATCTTCGACCGTCTACCAAATATACAAAATTTTGATTTTGTGGTATTTAAGCGTAACTTATTGTTACAAAGCCAGTTAAACAACTTGCCAAGTTCTAAGTTCATGTCGCAAACCATTTGCTGTAGATTTTGGCCAACTATATAGAGCATAGTATCATCAGCAAATATAATTTTATTTAATTTTTGAGCCACCCTAACCATATCATTAATGTAAAATAAAAACAATAATGGACCCAGAATAGTACCTTGGGGCACACCGACATCGACATTTACAGCTTCAGATATAGCATTATTAAACTGCACACGCGTTGTAGCCTATTACACAAATAAGACTTTAACCACTTTAAAACGTTCAGCTTAATTCCTATGTACTCTAACTTACACACTTACACTCACATGAATGACGTTCACGAAAGCCAGACTGGTTAGGAACTATAATTTGGTTGTTATCACAGAACTGCAGTAATTGCTCTTTTACACATACTTCTAAGACCTTTTCATATACAGTGCTTTCATTTCAAAACGATCCACAATTAATAACTTTCTTTGAAAAAAAAAAACGTCAAATTAGATATATAGGGGGACGTTTAATTATGCATTTACTAAAGTTCTGTCAATCACCCCCTCACCTCCAGCTAACCTCACTTTAATATGTTAAATGGGAACCCCCATCGTGTGATACATTATAGTAAGAAGCGTAAAATTCTCTATTCAACGGTACCAAAAAAAATGAAATCGGTAAATGTGTAAGCAAATAGTTAGCGAAAATATCTAGAAATAATGAATATTTTATTTACGCCAAACTTTGGTATGTCAAATGGCTACCCCATGGTGTGATACATTATTTTAAAGGGCATTCATTATGCTATCAACGGTTGTAAAAAAAATAAAATTGATTGACCAAGAAGCAATTAAAGTGTAAATCGGTAGGGTAGAAAAACAAATTTAATTAGTTTAACAAATTTATTTTATTAAATGTTCAAAATGCGCGCCGTTATTAGCAAGACAATAAAAAAACCTATTTTCAAACTCCTTACGAACATTGGCAAGGGTATGCCCGCTAATTTCTCTGCATTCTTGAAATATTCTATTTTATAAATTCTCAATACTCTCAGGTGGGGTTTTATAAACTTTGGTTTTTAAGTAGCCCCAAAGAAAAAAATCTAGTGGGGTTAGGTCCGGAGACCGCGCAGGCCATCCGATGGCACCACGTCCGCCAATCCACTTTTCTCGAAAATTTTCATCAAGCCACTCTTGAACTACCAAAGTGTAGTGCGCGGGAGCTCCATCCTGCTGAAAATGTATATTATTTTCATTCAATAACATAGCACCATGTTGATCTACTTGATTTTCGATAGATTGGATGATGGAAGGGTATATTGCATTTTCTAAAAGGTTCAAATAAATTTCGCCAGTCAAATTTTCTTCCAAAAAAATGGCCCGATTATTTAATTCCCATAAATTCCTGCCCAAACATTAATTTTTTGGGGATATTGGGTATGGCCTTCCCGAAAAACATGCGGATGTAGGTACCACACTAAAAGTATTCATTTAAAATACCAAAGTTTGGCGTAAATAAAATATTAACTATTTCTGGACATTTTCGCTAACTATTTGCTTACACATTTATCGATATAATTTTTTTGTGTATTGTTAAATAGAGAATCTTACGCTGCTTACTATGGTGTATCACACGATGGGGGTTCCCATTTGACATATTAAAGTGAGGTTAGCTGGAGGTGAGGAGGTGATTGACAGAATTTCAGTAAATCCATAATTAAACGTCCCCCTGCATATCTAATTTGACGTGTTTTTTTTTTTTTTTTTTTTTTTTTTTTTTTTTTTAAGAAAGTTATTAAGGGTGGATCGTTTTGAAATGAAAGCACTGTATAGAAACAGTATTGATAGGACGAAACTCATTAGACAACTTGGTATTTGGCACCTTTGGGACAGGAATAACTGTTGATATCTTCCAGGACTCCGGGAAGACGCCATTTGAAAGTGAGGTATTTACGACGTCCAACAGCTTATTTACAGCAACATGAAAGACATCACAAACAATCTGTTTGAAGATGCCATCTTCACCCCCGCCTACATTTTTTAGATTATTAACGACTTGTCTCAATTTAGCCATTGATATTGGTTCAAAATTCTGGAGAATACTAGTTGAGGTTGGACTTCTTGGGGCATTGCTAACTATATTTTGTTGCGTTATATTTTGAATAATCTCACTGATGCTATCTATAAAATAATGATTAAATTGATGTGCTATTGCTGCCACGTCTGAGATGGTCTTCAGATTTTTCTATAGCTCGCTTGGATTTTTTTAATTTTCATCTATGGTTTCAGCAAAATAATTGTCCTTCTCATTCCTAATTTTACTCACGATAGCATTTAGTCTTGATTTATACTCTGCCCATATGTCTTCACTTTTATGTAAAATGGCTCTTTTATACAGAATATCTCTCTCACGCATTAGATTTTTAATTTCCGAGTTAATCCACTTCTTATCTTGATATTTTTGTTCTGTGACAGCTGCGTTCATGGGACACATTTCGTTAAGAATGTAATAGAGAAGATGACGGCTTCTGCTTGTAAATTAACATCTGAAATGCTGGTGTTCCAAGGTGTACTAATAATATCATGTTGAAATTGATCTGAGTTATAATGTTTAGTAGATCTTTTCAAAGTAGTTATATTTGGAGTCACTAGATTTTGATGATCAACATTAATCGAGATAATGGAATGGTCACTGATTTTTGGTGTTAAATGAACTTTAAGAGGTAAATTTTTATCGTTAGTTACTACATGATCAATAAGCGTCTGGCTCGTAGTACTATTACGATTTTACAATTTGTGTAAATCCACTGGAAAATATTACATCCTTTATTTTGTCAGCATAAAATAAGTTTTTAAGTAAATCCAGATTCAAATCTCCCAAAATAATAATAGTGCCATTAAAATCGCTTACCTCGTCTAGCTAGTTTTCAAAAAACTCAATAAAGGCAGCATCCTGTCTTTGTGGAGCATGGTACAATACAGAATACAAACACTTTACACCAGACGAGCACAGTTCCAAGGACAACAACCAAACAAAATTTTTAACACATTGCACATTTTTTAACTTGTATCGAAGATCATTTCTTACTAAAGCAATTACTCCTCCAATTCTATTATTGTCTGTCGCACACTTTTTTAGTTTGTACCCCTCAACATTAAGTTCACAGGGTTCAATATCCTCTGATACATGAGTTTCACTAAGAAACAAGATTTTAGGTTACCAGTCCTTTAATAAAATAATTATTTCATCCTTATTGTTCAAAAAGCCTTGAAATTTTAAATAGACAATGCTTGAGTTGTAGACAATATTTGAATGTAATTGCTATTTAGTATACTTATTTCGCTGAAGGCCCTCAATAATTTTGTACGAATCACATTTATTGATCTCCCACATAGTATGACGAACATCTAAGTTAAGACTGTACTTTTGATTTGACGCTGCACAATTTACACATTTAGGTACATCCACATTACATTCTTTGTCATCATGTTCGCCAGTACATTTACCGCACACCTTACTTCCTTCACAATCATTGGCAATATATCCAATTACTTAAGTAGTGCATTCAAAATTAAAATTGTAATTTAAATTTTGTTTTTGCCAGGGGTGTATTAAGGTAGACGGGGTTGAAATATCTAACTATTTAAAAAATAAATGATTTCAAACACGATTTCTTATTTTTAAAGACGCAAAAAAACAACACTGGTATCTCATAATATTATTTTTATGTTACATACATATTACGTATCATATTTTTTTTTGTTCGTCAGAAACAGGCAAGGTAAAAAAAGGGGGGGGGGGGAAATATTAAGGAAACTTTCTATATTTATTTTTAATTTTAAAAAGCGGTATTAAAATATCCTTTTTGCATAAAAGTATTAAAAAGTTAAAAAAAAAATTAATACAACGACGTAATGTTTCCAAGCGGTCACCTATCCATGTACTACTAACCACGCCCGACCCTGCTTAACTTCGGTGATTGGACGAGAACCGGGAATTTAGTGGGATCTGACCGTTGCATGTAAACAATTTTATTTTGCTGCAAGTTATGTAGACAAAAACGCCCAGTATATCAACCTTATCATTAGTCACCTTTATTTTGCTAGATCAGCTTTTATATGTTATAAATATATATAATCGTAGCTTTAAGCTCATTCTTTATACCTGTAGTCTAAGTACATTATGTCACTCTGTATTTTTAATTATAATAAAAAATTTTAAAAATAAGAATTCTACCACAAAATATATAATTGGCGCAGTCGGTAGGATTGTGTCCGTTGAAAAGTGCTTTCCATCGTGGACAAGAAACCCTTCAACGTGGAGTCTCAACCCCTTCAGACACAATCCAAATAGAAGAACCGTGTGGTCTAGACGTGGTATATGAGCACAGTAATAGAAGAGTCGAGAAAGGTAAGTGCCACTTCCTTTTTGCCCTTATTTCACCCTCTGTTCAAGGTTCTAATAAGGATAATTTATTAAGTTCCTACATATTGAATGTAAAATAAACCATATGATGGTGATGCTAATACCCTAAACAAGTTTATTTCCAGATGTGATCGTGTTTATAATAGTTATCGCCCTTTAAATGACCATAAATTAATAAAACACATATTTGAATCTTTCCAAGAAAAATTAATTGGTAGAGCTAAAGTTTTAGTGGGCAATAGAACAGAAATATTAACCTCGGAAGATTTAAAATCCTCTTTAATACAATGCTTTTTAGATAGACGCGATCTTGACTGTTCAATCCAAGAATTAACCAAAGCAAGACCCTTTAAACATGAAAACCTAATTACATTCGGTAACCGTTTACAAATTCTAAGAAGCAGTGTTGCTCAACGAATTAGTAAAGATTTTACAATATCAGTTTAAGAACGGACCTATCAAATTAAACTTCATAATAAAACAGCATTAAATACTTTTATTGCTGGTTGTACCGAAATTCTTAGAAATAATATGCATCTAAAGAAACCAGACTATTTAGAAGATGCAATGGCATATGTAATCGAATTCGAAAATTTTGAAAGATTATATGGCAATAGCAATATTAATAAAACTAACAATCATTCTAATAAAAATAGAAATTTCATTGTTGATAGACTATATTATAATAATAATCAGCCATTTTATAGTAATCAGAATCATTATCCAAACAATAATAATTTTAATCAAAATTTCAAAAATAAACAATTCTCACCAAATCCACAATGGCCTTATCAACCTATTGATATTAGACCTAAAAGTCTACCACCTCAAAGATTACCTACTAATGAACAAGTGTTTGGTAAACCAAAAAATGTGTTCAGACCCAATCAAGTTCCAATTTATCAATTACCAAAACCAATACCCATGTCGACAACATGTAGAAACCCAACAATTCAAAGTTCAAAGCATAATTCTAGAAATCCAAGTGAATTTAAAAATCATTTCACACAATATCGAAATCAACAAAAACCTCACTATATTGTAGAAGAAGTTAATAATCAAGATTATGATGAAAATGATAATAACTAACCAAGCTGACTGATATAAATAAATATAAACAATTCTTTTCCATATGTTAAAATTAATTATTTTAATATAAAACTTCCTATTAATACAGGTAGTTAAATCAATAAGCATAAATCAATTTTAAAACCATCAATTGCTGAAACTTCCTTTCCTCATTGTATATATTATAATAAAAAAAATACTGTTAAAACAGCCTAAGGTAGCCAAAAAACTCAATTCCAATTTTTAAAGAATATGGTATTCATAATGAAATAGATTTTATTTTATTTGAGTTTCACGATTTTTATGACGGTATTATTGGACTTTCATTACTAACATTTATTTACTAAAACATATTTACTAAAATTAAATTTAAATATTTCCCTTATTAAGCAAGTTTTAATAAACCATTCTATGAATATTCCATTTTATTATCGCCAAATAGAAGACGTCAGTTTTTTTCTTATCAGTCAACCCACATGAAAAACTTCAAAAACATGAAAATACCAGTCAGAATTTCTGAAGGTGAAATTTTAATCAAACCTAGAAAAATAAACGGACTCTTTATTCCATTTATATTACGGAACCCTTAACAGTGGAACCATAATAATAATTATTATGAAATATTCTTCTTGGACAATGTAACTGATCACGTAAACTCTAAAATCATTAAAGAAAATAAAAAATACAACATAAGAGATTTTATTCAAACTGATCATATGAACTCAGAAGAACGGGAACAAATTTTAAAACTATGTCAAGAATTTTTGGATATTTTCTATAAACCAGGAGATAAATTAACATTTACATCTCATGTTAAATATGAAATAAAAACGATAGATGAGATACCAGTACATACCAAATCATATAGATATCCATATATTCATAAACAGGAAGTGCTAGACAAAGGAATTATACGTCCGTCATCCAGTCCTTGGAGCTCTCCAATATGAATAGTACCCAAAAAATTAGATGAACAAAAATGGAGACTAGTCATTGATTATCGAAAAATTAATGATAAAGCTATTGACTATAGATGGACTATTCCCAATATTAGTGATATTCTGGATAAATTGGGAAGATCTCAATATTTTACGACATTGGATCTTGCAAGCGGATTCCACCAAATAGAAATGGCAGAAGAATAAATACCCAAGACAGCGTTTACAGTAGAAAACGGTCATTTTGAATACATAAGGATGCCATTCGGATTGAAGAATGCACCCGCCACGTTTTAACGTGCAATGGATGAAATTTTAAAAGATTTACGTAAAATATGCTGATGATTTATTTATATTTAGTACAAGCTAACAAGAACACATCCAAAGTTTAAAACTTGTATTTAAGAAACTAAGGGATAATCATCTAAAAATTCAACTTGATAAAAGTGTTTACCCAGACTATTCAACAAATTTCATGATAATGTTCATAATAACTATTATGATTTACATCATTATCACGATTCTACTATTATTCTACAAATCCAAGATGTCATGCCTATTAAAACTCAGAAGCAATAAGAAGATGACATCCATTGAAACCACCCCTTGTGGAGAAGAACTTCAAGACCTAAAGCAAACCAACCACTCCGGTATGTTTGCTTCTTAAGGACGGAGGAGTTATATAGACACAAACCCCAGTATATACACTTATTCATCAGTCACTTTTATTTTGCTAGATCAGCTTTTATATATTATAAATATATGTAATCCTAGTTTTAAGCTCATTTTTTATACCTGTAGTCTAAGTATATTATATCACTCTGTATTTTTAATTATAATAAAAATTTAAAAAAATAAGAATTTTACCACAAAATATATAATTTGCATGACTTTATTTTTTTTTTCCAAAATTTCATTTTTTTAATTTACGTTGTAAACAAGTTATTGATATTGATGAGCAAAAAAAAAATATTTGGATTATAGTCTTTTTTATGATGGCAAAAGTTAAATACAAGTTTCCTGTTAGATACACATTTAATCGCGGGTGAACCATTATTGCCAAATTTTTACACATATGTTGTATTAGAAGTATACAATATACATATGTATTATAGCTTATTTAGAGTTAATTAATTATTTGGAAAAATTTTTTGGCTTGTTTATTACAAGTCGCAGGGCCAGGCTCTAAAGATAGCAGAGATTGATTTAAGACAGAATTGCTTTACGCATGGAATATTCTACGCAGCCTGTTCTAGAACAAGTTCACCAAAAAACTTAATATTTCTGGCACAAGAAAGCAAAACTGAAAAATGTTGTTAACAAAGAAGTCCATCAGTAGAACTTTTCTTTTATTTTTAAATTCCACGCGAGCAACGCTGCGGGCATTCAGCTATTTATTAATATTAATGAGATATATGTAAACATATTTTTTCCTCACGTAAATATAACAGTTCAAGAGAAAAACATAATTATTTTACTTTTACAAGTACCAGCCCGTATAAAAAGATGCCCCGAAGAAAACCGCTGATCCAAAAACTATTCAAAATACTCGAAAGATATCCCTTTTGCTGTGTAAATTCCATAAAAAGCCACCCTAAAGCGTCCCTTTTATTGCATATTTTATATCACGGACCGTTGAAAATATGCATTTTTCCCTATCCCGAAGCGATCCAGGAATCATTTTCAGTATGTACGGTCCTTCTTAATAGTTTCATCTTCCGTTGAGCTTTAACTGACGCAATTTCGCGACGCTTTAGGCCACACGGCATATTATCCGCCTCAGACTAGTTTTTCGAGTCTGGAAGAGATTAGGGAACTTAATGGATTTTCTGGATAAACATCCAAGGGAGAGGATTAATCAGGGGGTTTTTAATATGCGTCAGAAGAACCTAATTTATGCAACTTACCCCGCGTTGGTTCAACTTTTTCTGGCTTTGATGGTGTAAGGGTTGTGGCTGATTGTCACCGGTGACAACAGATACTTCCGGAAGTTTCCTGTATAAAAGTTTGTATTCTTCTATGGGACTTAAAGATTCAACTTCCCAGCTAATGTTGTAGTTTTGTTTCCAACGGCTCGTGGTGGGGCTGTTGAATTTTACTGGATGTGGTTTTCCTGAAAAAACAAATCATCAATGCACTTGCCTCGTGTAAAATTTAGAAAATCTTACCAGTGAGCTGAATACTCTTTCTAGTTTTTCCTAGTTGGTTATCGGCCACACAAGTGTAATTTCCAAAGTCCTGTCGGTTCACTTTTCGTATTACTAACGTGTGTCTAGATCCCCTGGATTCCATTATCCTGCGCTCAGTCGTATCCAGTTGCATAGTGTCTCTATACCATAAAACCTGGAATCAAGAGTAAGTTAAAAATTAAACCGGGGAAAGTTTATAGTATAGTATGTGTAAAAGTTTAAATTAAATTTATAAATTCTGCTGGTGGTGTATCTAAAATAGAACCGGAGGAGGCGTATAAAGTGTTTAATACCCAGAAGGCAACTCGGGAGTTAATTGAATTTCTCGCTAAATAAAACCTGATTTTCGCCATATTTGATTAGTTAGATATATATTCGTTTTTTGGGGAAATTAAACGTTTCTTAGCCCATTATAGATTCAAGTCGAATTTTCCCGAGATGCATCCGTTAATTTCCAGCAAGAAAAAAGAACTTTTGCGAGAAAATCGCTAATTTAAAATCAGAACCGAGCCCCTTTTGTGAATTTGTTTAGGAGGATGGGACCTAAATAAAGGATTCGTTCAAAATTCAGAGGGCTCGTTTATTCGTCGCCTAAAAATGATGCTTTTCAATCGAACGGTTTTGAATTCATAATAAGGAGATACCGAGGAATCCGAAATATCCAATTACCGCCTACGCCGCAATTTACGTCGAAATATTTGATGTGTATCGGCGAAATTAAAAAGGAAACGCCAACGGCTTCTCGGAGGTCGTTTTTAAAGCAGGTTGAGGAGTCGATGAGTTGGTATATTTAATTCAGGCTCTTGAGTTCATAGGAATTTTTCGAAGTAGACTCAAAAATTTAATTTTACTTTAGTAGGTTAGAAAAAAAATTCTAATAATAAATACTAAGTTCTGATATTCTGCAAGAGACCAGACGTAAATAAATGTAAACAGTCAGAAATTTATGTCGCGGTGACCAATAAGAAGCGATGGAATTTTGTCTTGTTTGGCCGCTTGGTTGTGAATGAACTGTATAATACTTTTTACGTTGCAGTTTTAAAATAAAATAAAATTACATATATGTTAACTTATGTTATTTAAAACCACCTTATCTCATTGTTCCCAATATAAACAGTAAAAGTGCGGACGCTGAAGACTTTGTTAACGCGGCAATTTTTAAAAAGAAAAGGCAGTCTGATTTCGGTCGCGACATAAAAGGCTGTATTTCGCATATTTTTAATAAATAAATCGAGGTTTTTAGAACAATTTGTGTGTTATTTGTGTTGAAATTATCTACAACAAATCGTAAAAGCTAACATCAGAAGTGGGATAGCTCCTAGTGAAGCCGATCACAGGAGAAAAGGACCTAAAAAGTGATTTTTTTTTGTGCGTGTTAAAAAATGGCTAACGAGGAACAACGCGAAAGTTGTGAGAGTGACCGTGCGGGTACGAGTAGCTCAGCCATTATCGGTGGTAGTGATAGTGCATCAATGAACAATCAGATGATGTTGATGTTTAAAATGCAGCAAGAAAGTAACAGTAATTTTCAAAGTCAAATCATGCAAATTTTATCCACCATGGCCTACGCCCAAGCTACGCAAGGTGAAGCGGCGCTACAGTCGTCTGTGAAACAAGCGCATGTGCAATCTATTGCTGTGGTTGGTCCCGGTCCCGAAGTTATGGCAGCAGCGGCATCATCGCAAATTTGCTTAACTATTTTTGATCCTGATGACACGCCGTTCACAATGGTCGAGTGGATGGATGACGTAAGCAGAATTCAAGCCGAGTTGCGAATTTCTGATACGGTAACTGTTTTGAAAGCTGGTCACGCTCTTCGAGATCGTGCAGCTCGATTTTATCGTCATTGGAAGCCAATTGTTAGAGAGTGGGCATCTTTTAGGCGACATTTTGAGGTAGCATTTCCAGAACAAGGCACGCCAGCTACTCAATTACGTGCCTGTCTAGCAATTATGAGCAACAATTTTGACTCGCTAGTTGAGTATGGAAATGTTAAGTTGTCAGCTATTAGACGGTTTTATGCTGATTTTCCTTGGAGGATAGTGCTGAGTTTAGTAGAGCATGATATTCAAAGTGCTGAGGTGAAAAATCGAATTTGCTTGCAGAGTCCCGAGTGCGATGCGGATCTGTTAAAGTTGTTAGCTGCCTGCGATGCTGCAAAACTAAGCGAGGTAAATCGAGTGAGAGAGTCACGAAAACGGCCAAACAATTCTCGTGAAGATCACCCTGCTTTTCACGGAAAGTGTCGACAATGTCATCGATTTGGACATAAACAGATAGACTGTAAACAAGGTACAGTGTCCAACATGGAAAAGCCTCTTCCTGGCCCTTCTAAAGCAAATACAAAATATCCATCAAGAGATCAGACAAAAACTGTAATGTTAGACACATGTACATATTGCCAAAAGAAAGGACACTCAGAAGACACTTGTTACAAGAAAAATGGGTTTCCAATACGAGTAATGCTGTCACAAAATACTCGGCTTGTGCAGTCTCCACCTTTAGCTACACTTACAAATGACAGCACTATAACTTCGATTTCCTATTTGGTAGACCCTGGGGAAGACGTATTAATTTTGCATGAAAAAGTGGCAAAGAAACTAAATTTAGAAATTCAACCAAGTAATCAATGTTTGGCTGGTATCGGAAAGTCTATTATGAAGGCTATCGATCGCAGCACTGCCATAATGTTTACACCAACGATGACGATAGAAATGGACTTTCTTGTTATCCCAGATGGATCTCGATGGAAAACGGCCAGGTGTTAAAGTGGAGGTAAATGAAAATAGTGTAGATATTGTGTATGATCCTCTTAGCATGTCCAGGATTTGTACTGTACGCACATTTGATGAAAGCAGATTAGATTTGTCAGGATTGGACGAGCCATTATCTAATGCTATAAAAACATTACTTCAACAAGCCATAAATCAAACGCCGCCCGCCGTAACCACTGGAAAATTAATAATAACATTACGTGACCCACAGCCGGTTGCTTATAAGCCGCGGCATCTATCGTACTGAGAGAGGTTGCAAGTCAAGCAAATCATACAGGAACAACTTGATACTGGAATAATTCGTGTTAGTGAATCTGCTTACGCTAGCCCGATTGTACTGGTTAAAAAAGGAATGGAGATACGAGACTATGTGTGGATTACAGAGAGGTAAATAAACAAGTAGTGCGGAATAATTACCCATTGCCTCGCATACAAGACCAAATAGATGCACTTAGTAAGGCCAAATATGTTTGCACTCTTGACATGAAGTCGGGGTTTTACCAAATTGAAGTTGAAGAAAAATCCAAACACATTACTGCTTTTGTGACCCCGGATGGATTGTATGAGTATAACCGCATGCCTTTTGGTTTTGTTACTTCGCCGCCTACTTATCAGAAAGCAATTGATAAGGCTCTAGGACTATTAAAAAAAGATATCGCATTTGTTTACATTGACGATGTTTTATGCCCAGCGCGCACTATTGAGGAAGGTTTTAATAACTTACGACTAGTTGTTGACACCTTATCAAAATCGGAATTTGTGATGAACTTCGAAAAATGCAGTTTTTTTAAAACGTCTGTCGAATATCTAGGCGTTATCATTGAAGGCGGTTCTGTAAAGCCAAGTAACCGAAAAGTTGATGCGCTTGCACAGACTATTGCTCCTGTCGATGTAAAGGGTGTTAAGCAGTTCTTAGGGTTGGCTGGATATTTCAGACGTTTTGTAAAAGGATTTGCCAGTTTAACTGCACCAATTTCCGCACTGTTGCGTAAAGGACAACCTTTTAAGTGGACAAGTGAGTGCGAAAATGTTCATTTAGACTTAATAAAACGACTAACAGAATACCCAATTTTAAATATTTTTAATTCTGATTATACGGAATTACACACGGACGCGAGTTCCATAGGGTTAGGTGCTGTATTAATGCAAAAAGACTTGGATAATATTTTGCATCCGGTAGCCTATTACAGTAGACGCACTACTGATTGTGAATCGCGTTACCACTCCTATGACTTAGAGACTCTGGCTATTGTAGAAGCAACCCAGTATTTTCGTGCGTATTTGTATGGTATAAAGTTTACAATTTATACTGACTGTCATTCTGTGCGCGCTACGGCTTTAAAAAAAGAATTACACCCTCCTGTGGCCAGGTGGTGGATCAAGTTACAAGACTTTAATTTTGAAATCGAATATCGGCAAGGCTGTAGAATGGCTCATGTGGACTATCTTAGCCGAAATGCGGTTTCGATAAATAGAGTTTCAGTGGCGCGCAGTACGGTTCCAAATAAGGCAAATAAAACAATCGGGGATTATCAAAAAGAAGACGCATTTTGTCAGGCTATAGTAGACAAACGCAAAGCTGGTCGGGCTACTCAGTGAAGGACGGTTTGGTATTTTTATGCAGTCCGAGTGATGGAATTAATCGGTGTTTCGTTCCAATCGCGGCGCGACTGGATATAATGCGCTTATACCATGATGAACCATCTCATATAGGTGCTGACAAAATGTTGTTAAAGTTACGGGAAGATTTGGCATGGCCGCGCATGGGCAGAACAGTGCGGAAATACCTGACCAACTGTAGATCTTGTGTTTTGGGAAAATCCTCGAGTGGTAAAAAAAGTGGCATATCTCAGCAAAAATCCAAGCCATCGACCAAAATGGATACATGGTATATCGACCATGCTGTGCCATTAGTAAAATCAAATCGGTGCACCCAGATATTAGTGATAATAGATGCGTTCACGAAATTTGTCCGTTTTTGTCCGATAAAGCAGAAAACAACAGAATATAGCATCAAAGCCCTAAGTGAAGTGTTTCATGAGTTAGGAGCACTAAAACGTATAATAGCAGATCGAGGTACTGCTTTTCTGTCTGGCAAATTTAAAGACTTTTTAGAAGAATGGGCAGTGGAGTTACATTTAATTGCAACAGGAGTTCCACGTGGAAATGGGCAAGTAGAGCGTGTAATGCGCACGCTATTTAACGCTATGCGTGCCGTTTTAAATGAAAAAGATGAGAAGAAATGGAGTAAAATCTTGCCTGATATTGAGGATGATTTTAATGTAACAATAAATAAATCGACGGGCTATGCACCATGGGTGCTAATGTATGGTGAAAATCGGCGTCTGAATGCTACAAACCAACTGTTAACTGATGTGTCATCTTCACAGCAAAAAGCTCTCGATATTAAAACCATTAACAGTAATGTAAATGATCGATTGAAGAAAATTACTGAGAAGTCAGCAGAAACTTTTAATAAGAAGCGTGTTAAAGCAGTGCCATACTCTCGAGGAGATAAAGTTGCTATAGAAAATAGTCAATTGGCATATGGTGGCAAATTAAAACCCAAATATCAGGGCCCGTTCGAAGTCATTAATTGCCTGCAAAATGAGAGATATGTCTTGAGACGAGCAGGAAAGCAAAGCAGAACCACGGTAGCGGCGAACGAGCAATTGCGCGCGTGGCTAGATGAGTGCAAATAGGCTGTGGCTATTGTGATAAAGAAGTTCCCCATTTAAAATTGTGGGCTTTAAGGTCCCTAAAAAGGTTTTTGGGCTGTTCCCCAAACCAATTTTTAGGCTATGTTCCCCAATAGATTTTGGGCATTTTGTTCCCTAAAAAAAGAGTTTAGGCTGTTCCCTAAACTGATTTTTAGGCTGTTGGTAAAGTGATTTTTAGACATTTAGGTTCCCTAAAAGAATCTTTAGGCTTAAGTTCACCATTACATGTTGGGCTTTATCTGCTCTAAAAATTTGCATAGGTTGTTCTCTAAACTAAGTTTTAGGCTATGTTGAGGCCTATATGATTATCGAAAACATTATGCAGCTCTTGGCAACCGCGTATACCTGGGCAGCTTATATCGACGGCTCCGTGCAAGAAAGGAAGGGACCAGACTCCTCTTTAACACGCCGACGCGAAAGTAGCGTCTCTTCACGTTACGCAACAATGGCATGAATTATAATCGTTTGTTTTACGTTTTTCTTATAAGTTGTAATAATTAGTTTAAATAATACATATGTAACTGATTTACATTTCTACTTTAATAAATTAGTGTTTAAAGTAGTGGTCCTTCAAATTATTATAATCGAACACGTCACGACAACGAAATTGGTTTGCACAGACCAATAAACATGGTCACTTCGAATCGGATGATATCGCCTATGGAATAATATGGTATGGACGGATCTACACACGAAGACAACAGTTGGGTGAGCTCGTTCTTAATTTAATGCATTTAACCTAATTCCTAAATTGTTCTATCCTAGTAGAGAAAGCAAGCTTCTATTATATTATTTTCTCGTATATATAGTTACTTTAAGACTGTATCGTATGTATCGTAACTCGTATTAACGTATATGGATATTTATTTATATATCGAAATAAATAAATATTTAAATAACAATCACGGAAAAATCGTACATCGTTTATCGTTTAGCTTATAATTTACAAGTTGTATCGTCTTTAACTCGTTTATTAAACATTAAATTATTTAATCGTTTAATCGATTGTGAGTGCCATTTTATTATCGAAATCTAGACAAAAAACAGCTCGTTTTCTCGTAAATAAATAAAAAAAAGTAAAGAAAACATGTCTCGTAGAAAAACAAAACAGTCATCAGAGGATGTTGATCCTAATGAAATCGAAATATTAGAATTAAAACACGCAAGAAAAGTTATCACGGATAGATTAAACAGATTCGTGGAATTTTTATATCAGGAACGCGAAAAAGAGATTCTAAAATTAGATGAATTTCAAATCGAATGTCGGCTAAAAAGTGTCGAAGAGGATTTCTCTGAATTTGACAAAACTCAAACACGCCTAGAGTTTCTAGATTCAACAGAAATAGATTATCGCTTAGATACAGAATCATGTTTTTACAATCAAATTTCCCAAGCCAATAAACTTATTTCTTTAGCTCAAACTGCGCTTACACAGCAAAAATTAGCATCCGATCCGCGTCATTTGGCGACGGAGGCAGCGGCAGCGGCTTCATCGTCACAAGCAGGCGTTCGCGTTGTTGCCAATAGTAAGATTCCGGATTTTGCTCTTCCTTCTTTTCACGGTAATTATGAGTCGTGGTATAGCTTTAAAGACGTTTTCTCTTCGATCGTAGGTAACAAGCAGGATATTAGTGACATCGACAAATTGTTAATTTTAAAATCATGCTGTAAAGACGACGCGAAAAAATTAATCGATTCAATTGAGCTAACCTCAGACAATTATACTATAGCCTATGAATTATTGATGAAGCGATATGAAAATCGTAGAGCAATAATCAACACGCACGTAAATAAAATACTATTTGACCTCCCAAACGTACAAAAGGAATCCTCCTTTCATCTACGAAAATTGTTGGATACATTACACCAACATTTAGCCGCGTTGGAAAAATTGAAACTTCCTGTGAGACAGTGGGACGTTCTTCTAATTCCAATCATAGTGCAAAAATTAGACGATCGTACTAAGCGAGAGTGGGAAAACAAACAGACCGAACAACTACCAACTTTAGAACAATTAAAAGAATTTTTAACCAAAAAATGTTTCACGCTAGAAGCTGTTCAAGTAACAGACACTCAAAAATCATTTAATACGCAAAATAAAAATTCGTACAATCAAAATTCTCAACATAAAGTTGCACAAAAATATTTACAAAAGGGTAACAGACTAGTTTCTTGTCCTAATACCCAATTTCAAGATAACAATTACTCGAACGACAATAATAACTCGGCTTCTAAATTTAATCAAACAAATCAATCCGGCAAATTTGGTCAACATTTTTCTTGTTTCATTTGTAAACAAAATCATCCTATTTTTACATGTCCAATTTTCAAAAATCTTCCAATCTCAGAAAAATATGCTGAGATAAATAAAAATAAACTCTGTAGTAACTGTTTAAGGCCAGGACATTTAAAGGTAAATTGTTTATCAAGAGGATGCAAAATATGCAATCGTAAGCATAATACTTCTTTGCATACTAATGAAAATCAGATCCAAAATAAAAATATGACTTTGCTCGCTCAAACGTATCCTCAGCAACACGCTAACTTCTCAAATAATCCTCAAGATGATAGTGGCAATCGCTCATTTTATACTTCAGGCATAACACGGAGCGATAACGCACCTCACGTTTTTGCACAGAATTCAAATCCAAATTTTAATTATGAGTCGTGGTATAGCTTTAAAGACGTTTTCTCTTCGATCGTAGGTAATAAGCAGGATATTAGTGACATCGACAAATTGTTAATTTTAAAATCATGCTGTAAAGACGACGCGAAAAAATTAATCGATTCAATTGAGCTAACCTCAGACAATTATACTATAGCCCATGAATTATTGATGAAGCGATATGAAAATCGTAGAACAATAATCAACATGCACGTAAATAAAATACTATTTGACCTCCCAAACGTACAAAAGGAATCCTCCTTTCATCTACGAAAATTGTTGGATACATTACACCAACATTTAGCCGCGTTGGAAAAATTGAAACTTCCTGTGAGACAGTGGGACGTTCTTCTAATTCCAATCATAGTGCAAAAATTAGACGATCGTACTAAGCGAGAGTGGGAAAACAAACAGACCGAACAACTACCAACTTTAGAACAATTAAAAGAATTTTTAACCAAAAAATGTTTCACGCTAGAAGCTGTTCAAGTAACAGACACTCAAAAATCATTTAATACGCAAAATAAAAATTCGTACAATCAAAATTCTCAACATAAAGTTGCACAAAAATATTTACAAAAGGGTAACAGACTAGTTTCTTGTCCTAATACCCAATTTCAAGATAACAATTACTCGAACGACAATAATAACTCGGCTTCTAAATTTAATCAAACAAATCAATCCGGCAAATTTGGTCAACATTTTTCTTGTTTCATTTGTAAACAAAATCATCCTATTTTTACATGTCCAATTTTCAAAAATCTTCCAATCTCAGAAAAATATGCTGAGATAAATAAAAATAAACTCTGTAGTAACTGTTTAAGGCCAGGACATTTAAAGGTAAATTGTTTATCAAGAGGATGCAAAATATGCAATCGTAAGCATAATACTTCTTTGCATACTAATGAAAATCAGATCCAAAATAAAAATATGACTTTGCTCGCTCAAACGTATCCTCAGCAACACGCTAACTTCTCAAATAATCCTCAAGATGATAGTGGCAATCGCTCATTTTATACTTCAGGCATAACACGGAGCGATAACGCACCTCACGTTTTTGCACAGAATTCAAATCCAAATTTTAGACAAATTCAGCATAATGAAGCGCCGCGAGGTCAGAGTTTATTGGAACCGGAAATAAAAAATAATCGTGAAGTTTCAAATACAAAAGTGAACGTTGAAAAGCCACACGAACTAACTGCTAATAATCAAAGAATGTTTACGTACACCACTTTAAGTACAAATCAAGTACTGCTTTCGACTTCATCTGTTTTGATTCAAGATAGTCAAAATAAATGGATAAAATGTACCGCGCTATTAGACTCGGGATCGCAGTGTAATTTGATGAGTCAATCTTTATTTAATGAATTAAATTTAAAAAGCGAACGAATTGACATTCCTTTATCGGGAATTAACCAAATAGAAACTAAAATTACTAGTAGAACAAAAACAACAATTAAGTCACGATTTAATAGCTTTAAAATGGATGTACAATTCTTAGTCTTGCCGCAAATAACTGAAAAATTACCGATATTTAAATTTCAAAAATCGGAAATACAATACCCGAGACATCTTGATTTAGCTGATGAGCAATTCAATACACCAAAACAAATAGACTTGTTATTAGGAGCAGGTATTTATTTTGATTTGCTACAAGAGGGTATTATAAGATTAGGTAAAAACATGCCAATTTTAAAAGAAACGGTTTTAGGATGGATATTAACGGGGAATTTAAATTTAAATACTGATATGTACCAAAGGCAAGTGTGTAATGTAGCTACAAAGATTTCAAATAAACAATTGCAAGACTCTTTACTTAAATTTTGGCAAATTGAAGAGCTAGAAGCAAAAAATATATTATCAAAAAATGAACAGTTCTGCGAAGAATATTTTAAAAATACCACGAAACAAAATGAAGACGGTTCATTTATAGTAAAATATCCATTTTTAGAAGAAGATAAAGATAGGTTGGGAAACTCGAAAATTACAGCGTTAAAAAGATTTAATAGCTTAGAAAAAAGATTAAATAGAAACGAAACACTAAGAAATCAATATATTGAGTTTATGGAAAATTATGAATCGTTAGGGCATATGACACTAAAGGGCACATTAGACACAGATAATTCAATTGATAATCGTTCATATTTTTTACCACATACGGCGGTTCTTAGGGATTCATCGCTGACGACAAAATGTCGCGTTGTTTTTGACGCCAGTGCGAAAACAAATACGGATATCTCATTAAATGACATCATATTAGCAGGTCCTACAATACAAGAAGATCTTTTTTCTATACTTTTAAGATTACGCCTTAGAAAACATGTTTTAAGCGCTGACATTAAAATGATGTACAGATGTGTTCAAATTGATTCAACTGAGCGTAGTTATCAACAAATTTTATGGCGTAAGGATTCCAAAGAAAAAATTAAAGTATTTGAATTAAACACTGTCACATACGGCACCTCGAGTGCACCCTTTCAAGCGACGCGTTGTTTACTTGAACTATCATCACAATATAAAGACAAGTATCCTCGTACTTCAGAAATTATACGTAAATCTTTCTACATGGATGATTTATTTTTAAGTTTAGACACGGAACAAGAAGCAATAGAAGTTTATCACGAAATATCTGAAATTCTATCTAGCGCAAATTTTGATTTAAGAAAATGGTCCTCTAATAATAAAAATATATTGAATTACATTGTAGATAATAGTAATAGTCAAGACGAAAATTTAGTTTTGTTTCATGACCAAAAGGAACTAAAAACCTTGGGAATCAAGTGGGATCCTAATGAGGATGCTTTAAAATATGCGGTTACACCTTACACGAATGAAAATAAAATCACTAAACGTAATATTTTATCAACCATTGCGCAGATTTTCGACCCCCTTGGGTTAATAGGTCCGTCAATCATTAAAGCTAAACTAATTATGCAGCAACTTTGGCATTTAAAGATTGATTGGGACGAAGATATACCGAATGACTTAAAAACAGCTTGGTTGGAATTTATCCTACAAATCGATTATCTTAACAAAATAAGAATTCCTAGACAAGTGTTATTAACAGGTATAAAAAATCTAGAATTGTACGGATTCTGTGACAGCTCAGAAAAAGCATACGGTGCGTGTGTATATGTAGGATCAATGAATAATAATAAAAAACAAATTAGACTTTTAACAGCAAAATCTCGTGTAGCACCTCTCAAAAAACAATCATTACCTCGTCTCGAACTATTAGCAGCACATCTACTAGCGGAATTAATTCACAAATTGCAAAATATTTTAGACATGAACATTTCCAAAATAACTTACTTTAGCGACTCAACAATTGTACTTTCGTGGTTAAGAATTGAACCATGTCATCTTAAAACGTTCGTAGCAAATAGAGTAGCAAGAATTATACAGATTTCTGACATCGAAAGGTGGAGACATGTAAGAAGCAAAGACAATGCTGCAGATATCATATCGCGAGGACTTAATCCTAAGGAACTTTCAGAAAATTACATCTGGTTTAACGGGCCAGAATTTCTTAAAAACAATAATGTTATCGAAATTCCTTATTTGGATAATTCAGATGAATTACCGGATTTAAAGTTAACATTGTTATTAGCTCGAGAAACAAATACGGTTAAAATCGATATCGATATTTTTGAAAGATTTTCCAGTTTCATTAAGTTGCTACGAGTATTTGCTTATATACTAAGATTCAAAGATCGAGTATTAAACAAAGTAACCCAATCGTCTATTGAGTTAACAGTAACCGAACTTACCGAATCTCAACAAAAACTAATCAAATTAGCTCAAAGTGAATCATTCCCGGAAGAAATATTAAGACTGAACCTTGGTAAAACTCTGAATAAAAATAGTAAAATTTTAAGTTTGCGACCTTTTCTTGATCAACATAAAATCGTAAGAGTAGGTGGTAGATTAAGTAAATCTGAAATAACTTTCAATCAAAGACACCCCATAATTTTGCCTTACAAACACAAACTTACCGATCTAATCATTTTAGACCAACACACAAAGTATTTACACGCAGGGACTCAGAATTTGCTTTCCATAATTAGGTTGACTTACTGGCCTATTAACGGTAAAAATGCCGTTAAAAGAATCGTCAAATCATGCCTAAAATGCTACAGAAATTATCCTAAACCGTGTAAATTTCTAATGGGAGATTTACCAAGTGCAAGAGTAAATCCCAGTAGACCGTTTTCGAATTGCGGTGTCGATTATGCGGGACCTATTTATGTAAAAGAAGGCACATTGAGAAGGAGTAAAATTGTAAAAACATATTTATGTATATTTGTGTGTTTCTCTACCAAAGCAATTCATATTGAATTAGCTAGAGATTTGACAACGCCAAGTTTTTTAAATTGTTTAAAAAGGTTATGTTCACGCCGCGGAAAACCGAGCGACATTTTTTCCGACAATGGGTTAAATTTTATAGGAGCAAACAATCAATTCTTAGAGTTATATAATACGTTAAATGATTGCAAACATAATGAAACGGTATCACGTTTTTTGTCAGGGGATAAAATAAAGTGGCATTTTATTCCTGCGCGGTCAGCACATATGGGCGGACTTTGGGAAGCCGCAGTTAAATCAGTCAAATTTCATTTAAAGCAAGTTATTGGCGACGCTTCTTTGACGTATGAAGAAATGTATACTGTACTGGTACAAATAGAAGCCTGCCTAAACTCACGTCCTTTAACGCCTATATCAACAGATCCAAATGATTTCCAATCCTTAACTCCCTCGCATTTTTTAATTGGCGACTCACTAGCCAGTCTACCAGAAGAAAATATAACCGATCTTCAGATGACCAGGCTGTCCCGTTACCAGCATATGCAGCAGCTTTACCAGCAGTTCTGGGTGCGGTGGTCTAGGGACTATCTTTGTCAATTACAAACACGATCCAAGTGGAAGACGGATCAGGACAATTCCTTGAAAGTTGGTGCGTTAGTGGTACTAATGGACGACAATTGGCCGCCATTAAAATGGACAATGGCTCGAATTGTTGACATACATAAAGGTGCTGATAACATTGTGCGGGTGGTATCGGTGCGTTTGCCTAACGGTACGGTTTCTAAACGTGCAATAAATAAAGTATGCTTATTGCCCATTGAATAGTAAATATGAAGACTTTTTGTTTTGAAAAGCAGACTTTTCAAGGCGGGCGGCATGTTGAGGCCTATATAATTATCGAAAACATTATGCAGCTCTTGGCAACCGCGTATACCTGGGCAGCTTATATCGACGGCTCCGTGCAAGAAAGGAAGGGACCAGACTCCTCTTTAACACGCCGACGCGAAAGTAGCGTCTCTTCACGTTACGCAACAATGGCATGAATTATAATCGTTTGTTTTACGTTTTTTTTATAAGTTGTAATAATTAGTTTAAATAATACATATGTAACTGATTTACATTTCTACTTTAATAAATTAGTGTTTAAAGTAGTGGTCCTTCAAATTATTAAAATCAAACACGTCACGACAACGAAATTGGTTTCCACAGACCAATAAACAGGCTAAGTTTCTCAACAGTTCCCTAAAAATAAATGTTTAGGCTATTTCATAATTTTTGACTATGGTCCCCATTGTATTTTGGGCTTATAAGATCTTTGTAACAAGATCCCCAAAAATTCTTTTGGGCTATATATATTTTTTTGTTGTTTTTGTTTTGTTTTAAATTTAAATTGTTTACACATAAACAAAATAGGTCAGGAAGTTAGAAGGTCGAGGACGCCCAATGTCAGGAAGGCCGTGTTAGCTTATGTTATTTAAAACCACTTTATCTCATCGTTCCCAATATAAACAGTAAAAGTGCGGACGCTAAAGATTTTGTTAACGCGGCAATTTTTAAAAAGAAAAGGTAGTTTGATTTCGGTCGCGACATAAAAGGCTGTATTTCGCATATTTTTAATGAATAAATCGAGGTTTTTAGAACAATTTGTGTGTTATTTGTGTTGAAATTATCTACAACAAATCGTAAAAGCTAACATATATGCGAACATGTAAACAGTGAGATATTAGGAGTTTATTACGAGAGTCGAATAACACTGATAAACTTGGGTGTACTGAAATAAAAAATTATGCTCTTTTTGCCCTTAAGTTTTCAGGATATTGTGCCTATGCAAAAATTTCGTTTTTCTTTGGCAATATTTTCATAAGTTTTCTAATTAGCAACACATTGAATCGAGTCTCTACATACTGTATCAAATCTAAACGCAGTTTAAAAACTTAATGAACCTAAATACAACTTAAATATTTATTCGCTACATTCAACATTTAAATTTATATGAATTTATTTATGCCAAGATACAGAATTATTTAGATACGTCAATAGCAGCAAAATTAAGATCAAAATAAAAAAAAAGAGGTTAGGAGCCAAAATAAAATAAAATATAAAAAGCTGACGACTGACAAAGGAGCTTCCAAAAATTCTTCATGGCTATAAAAAATAGTAGCCAGGAATAGATTTTTTATTATTTGTTTGCAGTCAAACACATCTTTGGAATAAAGCAGAACTTTGCAATTAATGAGGCAGTATATATATATTCCAGATGATACCAGGGTCAAGAACAACCCTAAGAAAATTGGAACATGGTGTCCAGTCCAGTCAGGAAGGTTTCTGGTTAAAGGACTATGTTTTTATTATATTAATTAACAGTCAGTATTTATGTAAAACCATTGCTCTACTTTGGAAAATAAACTGCAATGAATTTTGCAAGAAGGATATACTTTAGTCTGTAAAATTAGACTTAGAGAGTTTGTACACATATCGATAATTATCAGATATCGGAACCGTAATTATGGGTGAACCGTTGTATACTGGGCCCGATTTTTATCGGAAATCTACGCCATTTTCATTTTATGACTACTTGTATTAAAAGTTTGTTACTCGTTTTTAGTATTTTAGTAGCTACGACTCTAGTTATTATGCGTATATGACTGAAAAAGAGAATTGCTATTTTATATTGGATTTACAGGCGAAAGCGTAGAAATAACAACAGACGCTTTTGGATTCATCGACTAGTAGCCGAACGCTATGCGGAAGGTACCTTTTATACAGTGTTTTATAAGCTACGAGAAGATAATACCAAATTCTTTAATTACTTCCAAATGAGCATCAACACTTTTGACTTCATATTAGTGCATCTACATGAACATATTTGTCACCAAGATACTAATATGAGGCTGGCTATTCCTCCGAAAGAAATGTTAATGGTAACTTTAAGGTAAGTTTTTACATTGCAAAAATATTAAACTCGTAAAGAAAATAGTAAATTGAATTTAATTCACATTATAATAACAAAACGTAGCTAAGTATTATTATCGGTATTATTAATAGAAGCAAACAGTTCAGTAAAGGTTTTTGGACTGTGTTCCTCAGTATATATCTGTTGACTTTCCATTGTACTTCCTGATGAACCTGGCATAGTTTGTAACATTCGAAATCCATATTGGGTAGAAAACCTGTCGATATCAGGCAATAACACCTCTACAAAAGGACAAAGCGCTCCAAAAAATTTTGCTCGTGACGTCACGCGTTTGGGCCATGCACTTCGGGTTGATTTTCGGGTGAATTCAGCTGTTGGCGCTGCCGTTGTTCGTCCACGGAAGGCTGCCTGCAACGCTGCCAGACTTTGCAAATTGCCGTGAACGTTAGGATGCTCTATTACTATCTTAAAATAATTAAATCTATATCTTTAACTGCTCTTACTTTACAATTTAGTTAAAAAAAAGAGTGCATCCTTATTTCTCTTTTTATAATTTAAACTTCCATTTTTCCAAATTTTATCATTTATCTAATACCTTGTTACTTGCCAATAGAAGTTCTTTCTATATAAATCTGACAACGGCGCATCTTTTAGTTGTGCCACCTGATGAAACGAGAGGTTAGGTTGTTTATATTTATGCTCTGTGGCGCTGATCGTATTTTCAGACTAGAAAAATCCTCGGAAAAACCGGTTCTCCGGCGCGCCGCGGTTTTATTTGTTTATATCAGACTTTAATACTTTGGTTCGTGTTTAATTTAATGTTTTTCTCCTAGTTCGGCTTGTACTTAATACCAGAGTGTAAATATGCCTCAAAAGTGTTGTGTTCCGGGTTGTAAAGGAAACTATAAAAATGGACCCAAAGTACATGTCTTCGGTCTTCCTAAAGATATAAATCTAAGGCGAAAATGTGTAAAAGCCATACACAGAGATGACTTTGAGCCCACAAACAACACCAAAGTATGTGAAGCTCATTTTCCTGAAGGTAGTATATTAAAGAGTACTCAAGTTCAAGATTCCAACACAGAAAAAATTTTTACAATAGAATTACTAAAACCACGGCTAAAAGAAGACTGTACACCATCTATTTTTTTAAATTGCCCTAGTTATTTGTCAAAAACTATAAAAATACGGCCAAGTAAAGATGAAAGGTTTTCAAAATATTGACGAGTTGAATTAAGCAAAATTGACTTTGGCAAGCATGAGAAACAAAATAATATTGACAGTTTTGAAAAAAAATTGAAAAATTTTCTGCTTTTAAACTACCGAAAAATTGGTTTACTGCTCACAGTGAGTCTCAAGACAGCAAAAAGCTAACAATTTTTAAAATTGAATACACACCTGGTCCATGCATTAATTGAGCAATTGTTTTTAATTTAAATGTTGAAACTTTTTTATATAGCGAGCCAGTTTGTGTTTTAACATCAAAATTTAAAATTCCATATACTTCCCATAGTTTAGATGATTTATATGCAATACTTGAAGCAATAGACCTTACTATTATTACCCTGCCTTTGGAGGAAAATGTTACCAATAATAACAACCCCGACTGTGACTTAAATCCAAATATTATGGATCCCTAATTTTACCACATCCTCAAACTATAATGGGTATTTGTAACAAACACATGACCGAATTCCACATAGATGAAAAAAAATGTTTTTAACTTATGCCCCAAATGTGTTTAGTTTACTAAAGAATCATGAGAGATTTGTGACACTACTTTTTGATGAAATTCATATTGACCCTTACATGGACTATAAAGGCGGTAATAGCACTGGAACATCAGTCAATAATAAGTCTCTAGCTTCCTCGGCATTTACTTTTATGATTAGAAGTGTGTGTTCTAGCTTTAAAGAAGTAGTTCACATAGCTCTCATCTTCAAAATTACATCAGACATGCTTCATAATTTTATTAGGACAATTGTTGAATATTTAGAGGAGATTGGGTACATAGTTTTTTGTGTTATAATTGATAATAATGCCATTAACGGGAAAGCCATGAGCCATTTTTCAACTGCAGACCAACTTAGCATTGTTTATCCTCATCCCATAGATAATCAGAGACCATTATTTTACCTATTCGACACAGTTCACTTACTTACATGTGTATTTAATAATTGGCTTAACTCTAAACCAGACCAAAAATTTTATTTTCCTGATTTTGACACTTCAAAGAAAAAATGTACTTCTTTTTCTGCAATTAAAAAATTACATGAACGGGAGTATGATAAGCTTTTTAAGCTTTTAAAATCAATATATGTATTTAGGTGTATATAATAAAATTTTTTACTACTTGATGGTATAAAAAAATTATTATAAATACCTAAATACATATGTTGAATTTTGGCGCAGATGTAGGGGAGTTGGGAGTCTGCATTTAATTTTACACCATAATATTTAACCTGACATTCAACCAGAACTAAAACATACCTTTGAATATTTCCTGAACTCTATTCTATTCCTAGCATTTTTTAAAATAAGCCAAATATTGAGATATTAGCATATGAAATCCCTTGGTTTTTAAAAATCGGTGGCCCACATCGATGACGTCACGCGCCAAGCGCTAAGGCCTTGTCTTTGAGTGGGCGTTGTATCAGGTGAATAAATTCCTGTATTACTTCTCTGTGAACTTAGGGCAGGGGTAAAATAAGTTTGTTGGCCTGCTGCACTTTTACGCTTTTTATATTTCTTTATTAGTCCCATTACATCCATACGGAAGTCGAACTTATCATCTTCATTCATTTTTCTTACTGCTGGAAGAATAGACATGAAGAAAGCCTCATCCTCATCAGGCGGTGCTGGAGTCTCTTCTTTCTGGGACAAAAGATTGATCATATCTGTCTCGACATTTCTTTCAGACATAGGACCCTTTTTAAAAAAAAATTCTGAATGTGTAGCAGCCGTTTTTATTCTGGATGCATCAGTGTGTTCAGTATCATCAGAACTGCCTGGATCCAATGTAATACTGGATATTGTATAATCCATCTTCGTAATTTTGAGCAAAAATTGTAACTGGTTGTAGTATATGTAACGCTTTTTTGCAGATTGCCCGATTTTAGTTTTAAGTGATCTAATGAGCGCGCCCCTTATGTTATTTCATTTTGTTAATATCATGTCACCTAAAAATAAAAATTCATAGTAAGAATTTGAGACTAAAACACATTTTGATTCAAAATTTTTTTAGGTGCTTGGCAAGTGGGGAGACATTTACAAATATACATTATTATTTTCTATTGGAAGTAAAAACTATAAGTAACATTCTTAAACTGGTTTATGCAAGCTATGGGATATATTCAGGGACGATTATTTGGGCAAACCCTCAAGACAGAAATGGCTGAATGTAGCTGAAGGATTCTCGAAACAAGCACAATTTCCAAACTGCATTAGGGCTGTGGATGGCAAACACATCCGTGTAACAAAATTTCCTTTCCACTGTTCGATGAATCTCAACTATAAACAGTTAATTCAAATTATGAGTTCATTTATGTTGATATTGGAGCCCATGGAAAAGACTGCGATTCTTCAGTTTTTAAAGAAACTCCATTTTATAAATTACTTGAAAAAAGGTGAATTGGATATACCAACACCTGTCATTCATCATACGCGTGAAAAGCTGCCATTTGTATTAGTCGCAGATGAAGCATTTGGTCTTTTGGAAAATTTACTTAGACCATAATATGGGGGACATAATCTAGATCAACAGAAACGTATTTTTAATTATCGCCTATGTCGTGTAAGACGATACGTAAAATGTGCATTTAGCATAGCACTGACCACATCAAAGGATCTTTCTAAAACCATTGTAAAAGTATGTGTGATTTTACATAATATTGTGCGTAAAAGAGATGGTTTATCTTCTGATGACACATTCATAAGTCCTAACGTTGGTTCCCAGAATTTACCAAAGAGACAGATAGTACAACAGGGAGGAAAGAAGTGTTAGTGAGATTCGTAACATGTTCGCTACCTATTTTGCAACCCCGGGGGATCTTTGCCTTGGCAACTAACATAAATATAATGTATCTTAAATCTTGACTTCTTTACAATTAACTAGTACTATATTGCAATAATAATTGTTTTAAATACCTATTTTTTCTGCTCTTTATCGTCCATAGCATTAAAATCCGGTTCTAAGAGCTCAAACACTTTCTTTTAAGAATTTTGTCTTTATAGCCATCAGCAAATTTGTCCCACAAACAACTCCTGCCTTCGACAAGCTCAATCAAAATGAGAGTATGAAAATTAAATGTTCCAGCACTCATTTTTGCCACTTAATACGCTAGAAATTGCAGACTATTGGAAGCCAAAATGAATGTAAACAATTTTCACGTGGAGATCGAGCGCAATCGTAGTGGAATTTACCAGTCCGATTTAACGGACCATCCGACTATTCAAAATATCGGCGGGAATTTTTGTCGGATGCGATAATATTGGACGGTGGTGTGCAAGCTACCATAACAAACCAATGTAATTTAAAAGTGTCCGACTCCGATATCGGATAATTATGGGCATGTGTACAAACGCTCTTAGTCGCCGTAGCAATAAGAATCTCGACTCAATAAGAATAGAATACAAAGTGAAGAGCTTTGCTAATGTCACAGACATTAGATGACACTTAATTGCCATGCTCATAGCACCCCAGATATATGTAACATGGTAGCGAATGCTGTAACATTCACATAGCTGTAAAACTGATATATCATGATGGATTACGATAATATTTACAAGTAATTCAATTTAAAATGTTGAACTTTCAGCAAAATTGAGCACATCGAAGCACGGATGCGTACAGCTTCCAACAGTTAGTTTTTTATATGTCTTTTCAGTGTCTGTTTTTTACTGTAAATTATCATCGATTACTATTTATTTTTATACATACATATTAATTCACTTTAGTTTCCATTGTTTCTTTGAATTGCAGGCCAATTTTTGCTATTCCCGTTTATAAGTATTTATTCGCTTGAAATTTTGGAAATGTTATTCTTGCTATTACCATTTAATTTATACAAACCCTGGAATATGGTTGATAATAATATTATCAACCATATCTACTTATTTGCCGTAATTTCAAATTACATATAATAATCTTCTCCTACTTCTTCTTCCTAAGACAGTGCTGTTCTATTCCTGAATTTTATGTCTTTCTGTCCTGTTCTATCCGTAACCAGTTGCTATCTGCAAAATTTTTTAAATTATTAGCCCATCTCTTCTGAGATCTATCTACGATTCTTTTTGTTTATTTCAGTTTTCATTTTGTTAGTCTTGATGTTCATCTATCTGTGTCTCTTCTTGCTTTGTGCGCTGCTCATTTTCATTTAAGATTCGCAATTCTTTCCACAATATAGAACAGATATTGTGAAAGAACTGACCTTCGTTCTTCCTTTTTTAGTTTAGTTTGAGTTTTTTAGCAGTTTTTTCTATGATATTCATGGTACAGCTATCATACACCGTTTCCTTCAGGTTATTTATATATCCTTATTTTTAAGTATATATTCCATCTTTTTGACAAATGCAGCATAGGCTAGTGAAATTCTTCTTTTTTTTTATTGTCTGATTTTTTTAAAATTTATATTGTCCCAGATATATGTACTGGCTGACTTTTTTTATATTTTTGTTGTTCATAAGCGCTTTAATTTCATCAATACTCATTATTTTTTATACATCTTTATTGTTGCAATATAGTTTAAATGCTGCTGATCTTCATCGCAAATAATAAGTACAATATCATTACCAAACCAAAGGTGGTTGATATAACTCCTCTCGGTATTAATTCCAAAATATTCCCATGGTAGCTTTTTAAAGATGTCCTCCAGAGCCAAAGTAAAATATTTGGGAGAGGTAGTATCTCCTTGCCTTACCGCCCTTTGTATATTAACTTTATCTGTTATTAAATCTTGATTGATTTTTACATGCAGAGTGGAGTGCTTACATATGGCTTTGATACTAAGATAGTATCGAAAGTCTATTGTGGTATTATTCATTGCTATTATGAAGTTCCATTTCTCAACTGGATCAGTTGCCTTCTGGTAGTCGATAAGCGCCAAATAAAGTGGGATTATTTTCTATTCTCAATCAAAGTTTGTAGAGTGTGTAAGTGCTCCCTTGTACCGTATTCTTTTCTGAATACAGCCTGTTTGTTTGACTGGTACCTGTTTAATTTCTTAGTTAACCTGTTAGTAATAATTCTTGTAAAAAGTTATTATAAATGGATTAGCAGGCTAATAGGGCGAAAGTCTTGGATAATTTTTAAGGTAACTCTTCTTCAATATAAGGCCACTTCCACGTTCTTACACACAATCGGTATTCTTCGTTCAGAAAGACATTTGTTTTGAACAAATAATTTTAATATTTCTATTAAATACTCTTAAAAATTAACAAGGGAGTAATAACTAAGTAATAACTAATAACTAATAATTAAATATTTAATTATTAGTTACAACAAAAAGTACCGATTGGACATACTCGCAACTCACATGCATAATTCCAGAATTATTTTATGGGTTGCTGTTTTATATTGCAATCATAAGTGACGTTTATCACTAGTCACAGGAAAAAAATTGCAAATTTTTCATTATAGCCGTACTATTTTTTTTGCCTTATTTTAAAAATAAGCCCGAATTAGAACAAATAAATGTTATGTCATTTTCGGAACAGACGACTTAAAATACCCTAGAAAATATATTTAGAACTTTGCGATAATAATTTTTTTTTGTATACCAGTGGAATCTGTGATCCAGACTTAACCATACAGAATCCGGTACAAATCTTTCTGACATGAATAATAATGGGTCAAATATATATAGAATAATTTAAAATAAAAAATTGGCAACAAAAAAATAATATGTTACGCAAAGAATTTGGTTTTAATAACAGTTCGTAGATTGCGCTGCAAAAAAACATGTCAGCTGAAAACTCTTTATTCAACTTTAAAAATGTTATTTTTCCCACAGATATATTTACTTCAAGATGCGAGAAAAACATTATGTGAATCCTTCATTTTGTCCCTTTTCAATTTTTTTGACACAATATACGGACGTTTCCTCAATAATATAACTCTCTTGTATGAGGTTTATATTTGTCATTCATAGACGTTAGAGTAGTTACCATAAGTTAATAGGTAAAATAATAATCGTTATGTGGCTTGATATGGACCAAATTCTTAAAAAGTCGTTACCACCCGTTTACCTTTTCGATAAAATCAATTTAAGAACATCAGAACATACGGTATATATTAGACATAGATACCTTGTTGATATTCCAAAACATAATAAAAGTATAACTTAATGTTCATTTTCTTATAATGTGGTCAGCCTAATAAACAAATAGAAAGTCTTGGATTTGGTTCTATGTGTAGGATCATTGAGGTATATGATTTGGAATAAAAATTTTATATCGAATACTTAATAAAGTGCCTTGCTTCTTCTTCTTCTCCCTGATTTTTCCCGTTTTTCTTTTCTTTCTTTAACTCTTACTTTTATATTTATCTGTCTTATAGTAAAAAATAAATTTAATTTGTTTGTGTTTATTATGTATAAGAGGTCCTAAATTTGTTAAGATGTTAAAGAAATCGCAGTTTTTTAGCATAAATTTTTGTCAGCGCTGTACTATTATTTAAGTTCGCTGTATTTTTATTACTATTATTATTAGTATATCTTTTTTAATCGCCGTTTTTAATTGGAAATATTGAGTTATATTAGTTATAATAGTTATTGTATTAGTTGTTCTTTGTATTTCACTATAGTTGGTAGTTGAAATAAATTTAAAACCATCTATTCGCTCCGCAAGTTGTTATACTTACCTAAATTTTTCATTCCGTCTTATGGTTTTTTTCTAATGAACCACACAACAACTTTCGGAAAACAGGGACGGTTCCTGAAATACCGGCTAAAAACTAGCGGAAATATTATTTTCCGATCGACCTAGTGTTTTGGTATAATTCTAAACAATGTTAGGTATGATCCCATTTGCAGATATTACTAGTGGTATAATTGTAACATGAATAAGATTATATTCATGCTTCATTTAAAAAGCCACATCTTTGCATTTTTTTATCTCAGTGTATGCTCTTTATAGGTTCTTGTTCTCTTTGTTAATAAGGTCAACATCTGGCCTGTAATTTTGTTCCTTAACTGTTCGTTCTGTTGTATTATTATCCAGCAGTGTTTTAACTCAATATTCTGAAGCACTAGTTTTTGAAGGTAATTATTGTAAGTTTCTAGTCCTTCTGCTATTAAACTCATAGTGCATATTAATACTTGGTAATAACTATTATTTATATTAATACTTAATAACATCCAGACATTATATGCTAAATGCTTTCTTTTATTTTTCTACACTTTCTGCATTTATATCAGCCAAACTGGTTTACGGGTTTTTTGTAAGCTAGCGTTAAAACTACTTCATTTTGGATTACGAATAGTGATCTTTTAGTTTCCCGGAAAAGGTAATCCTGCTCTCAGGTAAGTATGCGTTTGTGTTTTACTATGTTTTCTTTTAGATTTACAGGGTATATATACCTAATAAATTTAAAAGCGAGAAGTTTATGCTCTCAGAACAAGTCGCTCGGAGCGCGATACTCCAACTCTGGAAACATCGCGCGACGAGGTCAGCAAATTTGGGATGAACAACAATAAGTTTGCAGTCATTATGGATCATTTTAAAATATTAAATGCCAAGCTGGAAAGCATAGTAGCAGAAATAGGGAGTCAATTGTGCGCTGTGAAACCGCAATGTCTAGCCTTGAATGCAACTTCTCTATTTTGAGAAATAAGGTAGTCAGTGTTGAAGACGGTGAGGCCTTGCAGGTTAATAATATGATTGCCGAATATACTGATAGAAATAGGCGAGAATGTAACCTAATTGTACGTGGATTACCCGAGTGTACTGACCCTTCTCAAGATAAAAAGGCTGTCTGCGATTTTGTAGGTAGTATTCTCCCAAATGCACCTGAAATTATTGGGGCCAAACGCACTGGGCATGGAAATAAGGGTCCTGATATTTTACGCCTTATTTTTAGTTCTAAAGACGATGTTATCAGAAACCTAAAGAACAAAGGCAATATAGGCAAATCTCCATATCCTACAGCATTTAATAATTATAATCAAACACCTATTGAGATTAAATACTTGAACGACCTAAGAAGTGAACTCGATCGGCACGTAAAAGATGGGGAGAAAAATTTAAAAATTAAGTATATAAATAACAACCCCTTTATAGTAACCACTACCCAACCATAAAATGGATCTTCTAAAAGAAGCCTGTCCGACACTTCCATTTCACCCCAGCGTAATGACTTCAATTTTGAAGTCATTATGCTGGGGTTTTGAGGACCAATTTTGAAGCCTAGCAACCATTTTCTGCTTTTGCATCGAACATGGCGGGCTTTGTGGAATTGATATTTTGGACTTCTCACTTAAAAGTGACCCAGATATAATATTTCTATTGGAAACCTGGCTTGTTGAACCTCCGCAAGCGACTTCCAATGCCTTTATTAATAATTATTGTTGCTCTGTTTATTCAAACAAAAAACATGACATTGCGCATACCTTAAATATTTTTTATATCTCACTAATGCAATACTTTGAATTATATCCTGATAGTTTTCTAAACCAACATAATACCTCAAAAAGTTAAATCTGTTGTTCATTACTTTTTAAATATTCTCCGACTTAGAAGCTTCATAATGAGTAATTTTGTTCTTTCTTTTTGTATTAGGGACTGATTATTGGGGCTAGTGCGTAAGTTGTACTTATTTTTCTCCTAACTAAAGGTTCTATAATCAATAATTAGTATTTTCTTTTTCTTATGATACATATTATATGGTTTTGGTTTATGTAATTATTTATTGTTGCATAATTAGGTTAGTGATTAGTTTATATAGGTTATAACTATAGCCAATTTTTTATGTTACTGTTTTCAGTTTTTTATATTAAACAATTCTGCCTTGCTACCAATTTTTTCTTGTAATGCCTGTACTCTATTGCTATAAGTATATATTTTATTACTTTAGAAGCAATAAAATTATATTCTATTCAATTCTATTCTATAGTCGTTCATTTAGGAGGTAGCTCAATGAATTAAGATTCAAGCAGAACTACAATGGACTTAAAGAGTCTCCTTGAAGAATTTTTCTTTGTATTACTACTTTTTCAGTGGGGCTATTGGAGCGTTTTAACTGTTCGTTAAGGTATGAATTCAAATACTCGATGCAGACAATCAGCTGAATTATTTAAAGTTTAGACTACTAAACACGATCATTAAAGGTTACTAGAAATATTTATTTACAGCGTATTTATTTTCTATTTATGGACAATCTTAATATTGCGCCAATCTGAACTGAGCTGTGTACAGCCTCACAGCGGCGACGTGACTCCTTATATAGTCGGCTGACCATGATTCCGAAAGATTCGCTGACTTTCCAAGCGTTTCCAGAGATGTCGCGAGGTGTGCTCGCTTGTGTAATTCCACAATGACGAAAAATAGCTGGTATTCTCGGCGTTTTCAATATAGTTACAATATTATAACCGCTGTTCACTTTTGGGCAATGATGCACCTATTGCTCTCAAGTAAATATGTGTTTGTGTTTTACTATGTTTTTTTTAAATTTACAGGGTATATATACCTAATAAATTTAAAAGCGAGAAGTGTATGTGCTCTGAACAAATCGCTCAGAGCGCAGATATATTTTTGGTACGAAAGTATTTTCTTAGTTTTTGAACTTCATGTGTATGACAGTTCTGCATGGAAACCAAATTTTCTTCCTTTTGAAATGTTGGTAATAATAGCGATATTTGCCTCGAACTCGTGATGACAATTTTTTATAAGTAGTGTTATAATTTTTCTGTAATTTTTTTGAGATCTATTGGTGATCATTTGATTGGACCGATTGGGGTGTACTTTGTTCGCCTGCTTGTGGTGCACCCTGGGTAATACTTAATAAACTAGTACATACTGGTTTATCAGATATTCAAATAATCTCTTGACTATACGACACAATAAATAAATGAAAGTTCTCCGCATAAAGGTTATTTATTGAGAGCTTGAAAGATGTTTCCTGCATTCAGGTAAGCCTAAGGATAGATAAAAATTTTCCTGCAGATACTTCTAAAATTGTTGTTTGACTTAACCACGATTTATCCATAAAGCTTGTTGCAAGTATTGTTTGGCTCTATATTTGGGATAATAGTTCCGTTCATTACTTATGTGTTTTGCTGCTGTTCTCTTTTTACATAAAGAACCACATACTTTTCTATTTCCATGTTCGTACCGATGCCATTAGAGAAATCACTGATAATTGTTGTTTAGCTTTATAGTTGATCTGGACAGTCTAGGCGTTACAGTCGCCGTGTCAACATCATTTTTATCAACCGCTTACAAAAGTATTAATTTTCAAGTGTCTTTGTTTGGATTAATTGCATAATTTCTCTAGTTTTGTTAACCAATCTTATTCACTAAAGGGCATTCAACCTTTAAACCTGCAGAGGACTCTTTTTTTTTTAAACTGCATATTATTATTCTTTAAAAGCATATATTCTCGTTATTATCTGTAAATTACAATGGCTGAACGGTGCAAGTCGTGTTTACGCGATATCGGTAATCGTACATACTCGGAGAAGTGCGGAGTCTGCAGTACCGAATCGCACCTCGCCTGTGGCAAATTAGTCTTGCTCGATACTCTAACATATGGACTAACGGTCTGGAAACATCGCGCGACGAGGTCAGCAAATTTGGGATGAACAATAAAAAGTTTGCAGTCATTATGGATCAATTTAAATTATTAAATGCTAAGCTGGAAAGCATAGTCTTCGGTAACAGAAAATAGGGAGTCAATTGTGCGCTGTGAAACCGCAATATCTAGCCTTGAATCCAACTTCTCTATTTTGAGAAATAAGGTAGTCAGTGTTGGAGAAGGTGAGACCTTGCAGGTTAATAATATGATTGCCGAATATACTGATAGAAACAGGCGAGAATGTAACCTAATTGTACGTGGATTACCCGAGTGTCATGACTCTTCTCTAAGATAAAAACTTTCTGCGATTTTATAGGTAGTATTCTCCCAAATGCACCTGAAATTATTAGGGCCAAACGCATTAGGCATGGAAATAAGCATCCTAATATTTTACGCCTTACTTTTAGTTCTAAAAACGATGTTATCAGAATCCTTAAGAACAAAAGCAATATAGGCAAATCTCCATATCCTACAGCATTTATTAAACATGATCAGACACCTATTAAGATTAAATACTTGAACGACCTAAGAAGTGAACTCGATCGGCGCGTAAAAGATGGGTAGAAGAATTTAACAATTAAGTATATAAATCACAAACCCTTCATAGTAACCACTACCCAACCACAAAATGGATCTTGTAAAAGAAGCCTGTCCAACACTTCCATTTCATGCCAGGATAATGACTCCAAGAGGACCAATTTTGACGCATAGCAACCATTTTCTGCTTTTGCATGGAACATGGCGGGCTTTGTTAATATTGATATTTTGGATTTCTCAAATCAAAATGACCCAGATATAATATTTCTATCGGAAACCTGGCTTGTTGAACCTCCGCAAGCGACTTCCAATGCCTTTATTAATAATTATTGTTACTCTGTTTATTCAAATGCCATTAAAGAGAATTCAGTTGGAAGAGCTAGTGTCGGTCTAGTCATGTTTTTGAAAAAAAGTCTACATTTTAGGATTCTAGATGCTTTGCCATGGTGGGTAATTGCACATGTAAGATCTCAGTATATTGAATTCATATATTTAGGTATATATTTTAACAAAAAACATGACATTGCGCATACCTCAAATATTTTTTATATCTCAATAATGCAATGCTTAGAATTATATATATCCTGATAGTTTTCTAAAACAACATAATACCTCAAAAAGTTAAGCCTGTTGTTCATTACTTTTTAAATATTTTCCGACTTAGAAGCTTTATAATTAATGAGTAATTTTCAAGACGTTATGTACGCAGAAGAAATCTACTGTTTTAATTTGAATGGTAAATTTAAAAGGATATGATCAACATCTGATATAAGGAGAGAACATTGGCGTATGCTTTAAAGTAGTGGCAGTCATGAAGAATACTGATAGAAGTCGTTCAAACAGACCTTTTCCTGTATGTTTACAAAACCTATTTAAAGAATCTTCTGCCAATTTACCCATGGACTAGTGTAGTAAATTGCGACGTCTTCTTCAAGAAAATCAAAATGTGTTTTCCTTGCACGATAATAACCTGGGAAGAACTGATTTGGTGCAGCATCGAATTAATACTGGAGATAATGCTCCGATTAAACAAGCACCTCGAAGAATTCCGATAGCTAAACAAGGAGAAGTTTTGTCAATGCTTCAAGAAATGAGGACACAAGGAGTGATAGAACCTTCTCAGAGTCCTTGGACATCTCCAGTTGTGCTAGTGAAGAAAAAGGATGGATCCACTAGATTTTGTGTAGACTATCGGCGACTGAATGACATTACCAAGAAAGATCGTTATCCCCTACCAAGAATTGATGACACCCTGGACACGCTATCCGGTTCACAATGGTTCTCAACACTCGATCTAAAGAGTGGATATTGGCAGGTAAAGATGCACACAGAAGATAAGGAAGATAAGGAAAAGACCGCATTCTAGACTGGAATAGGACTTTGGCAACTTACAGTCATTCCCTTTGGACTCTGCAATGCTCCAGCTACCTTTGAGAGGCTTATGGAAACAGTTTTACGTAGAATGACTTGGGAATCATGTTTAGTTTATCTGGATGGCGTGATCATATTGGAAACAATTTTTGAAGATCATTTGAAGAATATTCAAAAGGTATTTGTTAAACTCCGAGAGGCCAACCTAAGGCTTAGTCCTAAAAAATGTTGCTTATTTCAAAAAGAAGTTATATACCTTAGCCATGTAATATCAGAAAAAGGTGTCAAGACTGATTCACATAAAGTAGAAGTAATCGAAAATTGGCCACGACTCACTGACAAATACCAGTTGAGAAGCTTTCTGGGCCTTTTTACCTATTACAGAAGATTTGTAAGAAATTTCGCCAATCTTGCAAAGCCTTTACATAAGCTCACGGAGGACAAAATGATATTTAGTTGTTCAACAGACTGCGGAGAAGCATTTCAACGGTTAAAAAGAGCACTATGCACATCTCCAATTTTAACATATCCGATTCCTGGACAAACTTTTATTTTGGATACCGATGAAAGTAATGTTGGAATTGGGGCCGTTCTATCACAGAATTATGAAGATGGCGAGCAAGTGATAGCTTATTTTAGTAAAACGTTATCAAAACCAGAAAGAAACTAGTGTGTCACCAGACGAGAGCTATTAGTAGCAGTAAAAGCTATTGAACATTTCTATAAATATTTGTATGGTCAACGATTTATCCTTAGAACTGACCATGCTTCGTTGAAATTGCTGTTTCAATTTAAAAACCCTGAAGGACAAATAGCAAAGTGGCTTCAACGATTACAAGAGTATGACTTTACAATAGAACATAGGAAAGGCGAATATTACCAAAATGCCGATGCTTTATCGAGAAGACTCTGTATTGAAACATGTCAACATTATGTTAGAAAGGAATCAAAACAGCATCCAGAGATATTTACTTCTAATCGTATTGGCCTTCACAGTTCTAAAGAGTGGGATATAGCTAGTTTAATCCAAGATCAGTGTAATGACCCAGTATTTGGTCTTATTTACGAACTGAAATCTCGATAAATTTCAAAACCAGAATGGAAAGATATTTCTGACAAATCTCTAGAACTAAAAGCTTATTGGTCTCAATGGAATTTATTGGTTATAAAAGATGGATTGTTAAAAAGAGTCTGGGAGAGCGAAGATGGAAAAGAAAAGACATATCTGACAGTCCTTCCTCGAAAACGGATTCCGGAAGTTCTTGAAGCTGTTCATGGCGGTGTCGGCGGAGGACATTTTGGAGTTAGTAAGACCTTTTAAGAACAAGCACGGGATAAACTTCATCTACAAAGTAACAGAATGAAATCACGTTATGACATAAAGGCAAATTCTACCGGTTTTAATCCTGGGGATAAAGTCTGGTTATACAATCCACGGAGGACGAAGGGCAAGTCACCAAAGCTCCAGAAGGATTGGGAAGGTCCATTCAATGTGGTCACCAGAATCAATGATGTGGTGTACCGTATCCAGCGACATCCGACAACGAAGATGAACATTGTAAACATCGTCCGGTTAGCGCCCTATCAAGACTTAGGTGGTCCCATGTTTGATTGGGACGATCAAACTTGAGAGGGGAGCAGTATTATGAAAATGTAAATGTTAATAAAATTATTGGTCTCTTTCGGCAAAAACAATGAAGATAATTCTAAATATTTAGAAACTGTTCCGTTAGGTTTTAAAAGGGACGCGCTTCATGACAATTCATTCAGTTTTAATTGTTTAGTCAGTTTTTACCTTGGAAACAATTAAACGACAGTCAAGGCGAGTTAGGTTAGTGTTTTTTTTTGACGTTGACAATAAAAGTATGTTCCCGAATTTCGTTACAAAATTAATAAATCATCGATATAGTGAAAATATGAACAAATTCTTCATTTTCTTTAGGAGTAAGTAAGTAAATTAGGTGAGTATTACTAAGAAATACAAAATTACTGCATTTTTTTGGCAACAAACTTGTGAGGATCTAGTCTTTTTAATCGTAAAACAGACATAAAAGGCCGTAAAAGAAGTTCTATATTAATAGCCTTAAAAAATTACATATTCTAATAAGAATGGAAATTCTTGAAATTCACCAGAAGCTGCAATAAAATTTTCATATTGAGAAAAAGTGAAAATTATAAAAGCAGATACAAAAATTCTTTAAAAAGCAATTTAATACAAATTTATTTTCTTAACCTTCCAATAAATGCATACGAGAAAATGATAATAAAAAAACCTCAGAGCAAAAGCATGTGCACCATAAATTAAAAAAGAAATAATTAATATGAATAAAAGCCCTAGATATTACACAACGATTTTTAAAATTACTCATTTTTCACTTTTAATTTCTAAGTCGTTCCCTCTATTATCACCATTTTCTCTGCCAGCTACTCCACCTAAAATTAATTTAATTACAACAAGATATCCACACCGAAAAAGAGATTCGTTCTCAATTTCAATGAATATTTCCCTTACACTTTACCGTCGAACAAAAACAAGAACAGATCTAATTATCTTAGCCACTTTAGAAAATTTAAAACGAACTCGGAGATTCCTCTCTCGTTTACACACTCTCTATCCCTCTCTCTCGCTCTCCGGCTCTCGATGAAAGCTTAATTGCTTTTTGAGCAACTCTTCACTTAACTCCGCTATTATTATCCCTTGTTTCCATACAAACTTTCCCTGTTACGGAAAACTTTCAAATGCTTTTCCCTTTTTTAACGAGTGTATTCTGGCTTTTTAATTACGCTACTATCGTTACGGAAATTTAAAAAAAAAATTAAATTAAACAATCTCTGCTCATCAGGAAAGAGAGATAACATGTAGAGCGCTTCTTTTTAAAATTAATGTTTGTCATCTAATCCACCTGGAAATGTTAAAAATAATTTAATTACGTTTTTTTTTCTCGGGAACTGGGAAAATTTCATCATATTATATGAAGGGTGCGAGTTGTAAATAATCGGCCTCGTTAGGGGGCGATTTTTTATTTTTGGTACAACAGGGGAGGATTTGTTTAGGTGTACAGGAAAAAAAAATTAGTGTTTTGTGATATCGCTTTATTTTATTTTAGGACTTTATGGCTTTATATGTTTATTTTGTTTTATGCATATTTGTTGGTTTAAAAACTCTAATTAAGTTTTTGTCATTTTTTTTTAATTAAATTTAGATAAGATTTCAACCGCTTGAAAAAAAATTTACTTTAGAAAAAATCTTAAATTTAAGATTTTTTCTAATTCCCAGGTAGGATATTGACTATGCAAGAGTGACTATATTTTTTTTTAAATTATTTTTTTTAACAATTTGTCATTAATACATTGGTATCAGGATTGTTTCCTATGTATGGAATTGTTGTTTATAGTCGAGAGATGTGGTTTTTCACTTTGATGTTATAAACTGTAGTGGGTGTTCTGCGTACTCGCCGTATGTCCACCCTCTAACCTTTGACGTCGCAGGGTATCCGTCAACCCCCCTCACTATTTCTTTGTACAGTTATAGGAGAAAAGTCAACAAAATGCCTCGGGCGCTACTCTAAGTAATTAAAGGAGCTTAGAGTCCCCACTAGCCTCTCAGGTAAAGCTTAAAATGTATCTTTTTGTTATGTAAATTATAAAATTGGAGGTTAAAATGTTAACGGAGCAAAATTATCTAAGTTGTCTTATAAAAGACTGCCTGAGCTTACCCTTATTACTATAAAATAAAGACAAAATCTTGTAACTTCGTTACAAATACCCCCGTACTTCGGAAAAATGCAATGATGCAATCATTGTCATTTTTACAAAGAAAAGAAAAAAAAAATTACCCTAAATATACTTCAAAAAAAACAAAATCCCCTTCAGGAACGGCGGCGAAACTGGAGTAGTCAGTACGGCGGACGGTTTAAAGAAGACGGAATATATCGGCGGCGGTCTTTTGGATTTAGGGTTGTTGGGCGATTGCTGACCACCCACACTGCTCGCATGGAACGTGTTGGTAAACATGGATTCACACCTGGGTACCCACGTCGGCGGTGTCGACATGGTTTTGGTCGCATTGAATGCCAATAGAACGGTTTCTTGGGAAAGCAACGGCTGCGGGTCGCAGATGCGAGTAGCGTCTGGACGTTGTCTGTTCATTTGGGGAACTACCGGAACGGTTTCTCGTGACTGACGGAATTCGGTGACAGAGACAGTTTTAGACTGAACGTTAAGCTTGCCACATCTCAGCTCTTCCACAACGCCAAGACAGATCCGATCGGATTTTAATGTAGGCCGCACTAGTAACTTTCGGTGGAGGCAGCGCCTCGGAAACCAAGGGGCTAACTACGAGACGGCCGACCCCGGTAACACCGTGAGCAAAGCATTCACGATGCAATCGTGTGGTCTCGGGTTTGAATCCCGAATGAAGGAAGGAAGAGATGGAAAATGAAGTGGAAGAGACTTTTTATCAGAAGTTGAACTCTTAAAGCATGGCGCATCTATCAGCACAAAATATGCAGCAATGGTTAGACAGTAATTAACAGAAAAAATATACCACATTTTAAATATAATAATGAATATTAAAGAACACTTATTATAGCATACAGGTTAAAGTGAAAAGATAACTACATCGTGCATCGTTATTAACTAAAATATAAATCTTTAAACACCAAAGATTATTAGAATCCGATTCATTATCTACATATTTGTTAATAAGAGATAAAAAAAAATTAAACATGTTTTAAACCCACTGTAACCCTTGTAATCTCTAGCTCTTCCAGAAGATCCAGTTTTTTTTTACCTTTAGCAAACTTATGCAAAACAGTTACATTATCCGACATCGAAAAATTGTGACCAGTTGACAAAAGATAATTTGCAAACGCTTCTTCAACATCGGTGTTCCCATAGCTGTTAAAAAAGCTTAGATACTCTTTTACTCTATTCAAGGAGTAGGACCCTATATTTTAGAACTCGCTCCGTTTTTATCTTTTGTGTTTACCAGTTGTTCCCTCAAGGTGTTTACAGTTTTAAAGGCTATTGCTAATGTTAGGATTATTTTTAAAAAAGTTGAAGAGATACTGAATCCAAAAAACTTAATACTCTCAATTTATTGGATTTTATTGAATGTAAATGTAAAATATGGTACGAGAATTTATATTTCTTTATGAATTTAAAGAAAAGTTTATCTACATCGACTTCACCTCAGTATTTGGACAGGGATGTATTGAGTACACCACTGATAGGCTAAGTCTCGAACTGATTCAGCCCTTTGACTTTGGATATAAGGCTACTTAAGAAGATTATCACTAACTGAAAAAGAAAAGCGATCTAGTAGGAAGCAGTATCTCACAAATGCCCTTATACAATTTATTATTTTCTAGTCTAAAATAAATCAGTTTTTCAGAGATCTAAATTTTATTGAAGCAATCAGATATATAGGTAAGTTAGACAGAAAGGTAATCATTAGAGTTATTTATTTATTGTTTATATGTCTCAGATACCATAAAGTTAAAAATACTTCCTTAGAAAATTGCAATAAAATATTACAGTATCTATATAATCACTTAGCTACTTAAGATTCAATTCAAGTCTAGCAGTTGCATTGCTTTCCGTGGATCTTTGCTTATTAAGAGAACTATATTCAAAGGGATTATATAAATTTTTTTTCTTCCAAGCTTGTCACTTCTTCATTTATAATCTTAATGACTTATCGAGATTTTGTTTTTATATTATCTATAATAAATGTTAAGCATTATGTATCATCTGTAATATGAGCAAAGGCAAAAACGTAAATGAATTCAGAAAAAATTTGGTCAAAATTAAGTGAATAAAGTGATTATTGCAAAGAGCCTTCTGACATACCCAATCATCTTCAGGACTGTCACTGCTATGAGTGATAACTTCACCAACATAGGTAACATGGCTACTTCTATTGCCAGGACTATTAGAAATTACTACTTTCCTAACACTCTATTAGCCAGTGAGTGACATTTTTTAAGTAATATCTGAATATACAGACATTTATACAAAATAGCTCTACAACCCAGGGAGGTTATTGGCTGGAGGCACTATACTCCTTTAGGTATCCCAGTCCTCTAATAAATTAATATTCAAAGCCATATTCATTTTTATGAGATCTGCTTTAATGTTTTCTTTTCATTTCTGATAAAGCTAAGAAAATGAATGAAGCAGCCACGAGAATTAATTATCTGGAGCCTTTAATGCTCAATCAACACTGTAAGTCTATTAAGAGAGCTGTTTTGTTAGAGCACCGCATCGTTTCTACATAGGCAAACCATAAGTGATTTGACTACAGCCGGTGCTACCTGTGTAATATCAGCTCCACCTGCTTGCTCTGCTTTGAATGATGTGGATGTTCTAAGCGACCTACACGATTGCTACAAGAGTTCTAATAACATTTTAGTTTTTAATTTTGAACTGAGGGATGATAGAACCGAGGATATATACGTTAAGGATCTGCTAACCGATTTACGTAGGTGTACTGTAAATGTACAGGCTACTAGCAAAGGGTAATGGGCGTTAGGTTATTGAAGTTATCTTTGGCAGCACTAATGATATTATGACTTATTTTAAAGTACAAAAAGAAGGCAACTAAATCAGGTCAAATTTACAGGGCACTCAGATAGAGTAGCGACTTGGATAATGCTAAATCCAAGTTAAAAGGTTGTAGGGAGTTAATTTCTTTATAAGTTGTTCTGGTCATACTCCTAGGGTTGCTGCAAAAGACTAGTTTCGCCTTTATAAGCACCAGTCAACACTGGTACAGTAAGCTGTTTTTATCAGAATGTTTGTAGTGTCTAAACTGAGTCATTCCTTCTTGCTTGCCGTAATTCCTCATGCTTTGACATTGTGTCTACCACAGATATTTATGCATTTAGATAACATAACTGATATCCTCTGACTTAACACTTAGTTTTAATGACTATAAACATTGAAATCGTCAAAAGAACATCTGGGATCGATGAAATACCTAGCTTGTAGCCGATTATTGTATTTGTCTTCTGGCCAATACATCGACTCACATATTCAATTTAATCCTATCTACAGAACAAAATCCAGATATATGGAAAGTGGTCAAATATCACCTGTATTAGAAAAAGGAGGATTCTAACCAATTGCTAACTCCTAGACAATCTCAATCATCTGAAATCTTTCGAAAATATTTGAAATTATATTAATTTTGTCTTTGTTAGACCATGTCAAAGGTCTTTTTTTTTCGTTGATCGGTATGGCTTTTTTTAGAGATCAAGTTTATAGTAATAATTCGTTATGCTTTTCTAGTTATATCTAGCTAAGTCTTAGGTTGACGCTATATACGTATTTCAAAATTTTTTCGACAAGATTGATCACTGTATTTTGTTAAATAAATTGATTTGGTTAGCTCACTCAACGGCCATAGACTCGCTTTTGCAGATGATTTATAGTCACTTTTTAACATAGACAGTATTATTGACTGCTTTTTTCTTTATATATATTTGGAAGTTTTGGAGACTTGGTAACGCGGCAAATTGTAGTATAGTCAGTTATTAAAGACCATAAATCTCCATTACTTACAACTAATCTACATAATACTATTTTGACCAGTCTTAGTCAGATTACTGATCTTGGTATCACCTTCAAAAATGGATTCACATTTAGATCACATTTTAATAGTGTTGAGATGTCAGCCATGAAGAAACTTGGCTTTATAATTTGAAACTCTCAGAGCTTTACTGCGGAGTCTACGTTGAAACTGATTTTTAGCTGCTTGTGTAAAATTGAAATATGGGTGGATTGCGTGGAATTTACCAGTGCCATATTGATTTGATTGAGTTGCAGCTTGTATTTTGCCTTTTCTTTACTCTGTGATATCGTTGTCCCCTATAATTATAGCTCTGAAATATTTAAAACAGCGCACTCGTTCAAAAGTTGACGTATTTATTGTCACGTTCTTTCCTATTCTATCTGTGCGCCTCAACCTGTTAATGCACATACATTTGATCTTTTCCGTATTAATCTTGAGTCCTATTTCTCTTGTAGCTTTTTCTATGCTATTAAAGACTTCTTTTACTCTTGGCGTAGAGTCTCTAATAATGTCAGTGTCATTCGCATATGCGAGGGAGAAATATCTAGTCATATGGAAAACTGCAGTGGTGAGACCTTTTTTCAAGGCAGTAAGAATTACTTTATTCAATAATTGTTGTATTACATGATCAATGACTTGAGAAATACATGATTCTATTTAGCAGATATTTGGTATAAAATATTGATTTGCCGCTGAAAACAAAAATTACTCAAAATCAATTCTTATAAGAAATCTAGGATCATCAAGAACTACTACGATCCAAAGATCAAAATTTGTTAATTTCTAAGAAAGTTTTATTTGTAAAGAAATTGGGAGTCCTTAAAAATTACTAAAAATGACTAAAAATTCTGATTGCTCATCTATTTAACAATTTTTGTTTAAAAAAAAATTAGGTGTCTCTAAAAACCATAATTTCAATAAGCAGAGACTTTGGTTAAAACTGGATTTGCCCTGAAAAATGCGAATTCACAGTATATATTCACAGTATTTATTCACAGTATAATAGACAGAAAAAAACAAGAAAATAAGTGGACCTAAATTTTAAACGTTTGAAAATTTTCAAGGGGATAATTTTCTTTCCTTAGTTGCACTAAGAGATATATTGCCTATAATTGGGTTTGATTTCAAGGCTTGTTATAGCACATCAACTTCTCATAGTACATACATCCTTATCAATAACATCTCGAAGAACATGAATGCCTCACTTATTTCCTATTTTCTATTGCTAGATCTAATTAATCATGAGAAGCTGTTGGCAAAGCTGCATTATTCTGAGTTTTTGGCTAGAGTCTGTAAGTAGTTTTCAGCATATGTCAGGTTTAGGATGTAGGTTGTAGAGGTGAATGGATTGCATATCACATAATAAAATACAAAGGTGATCAGATTATTAATTGCTTCTCTATGGAGTTCCACACAGTTCAGGGCCACTTATTTCGGATTGATCACCTGAGTATGTTTTTTTTGCAGAATAATAAAGGCAAATAAAGGAAAAGTGTTCACTTGATAATTGGACCTTAAGGTCAAATTTAATCTTTTTTAGTTTTGTTGCCTTTATATAAAGAAATTATTCATTATATATACATCTTTAGAATAGGCTAGAAATTTGGGAAAGCAAGGAAATTTCTAACTGCATGTCTTAAATAAGTTGACTAAATAATGAAATATTTATCGGTTGGTGCTCTTATTGTTTTCAGATTGACTACTGTGCTGTTATATACTACAACTTCCTTAAATCAGAGTTAAAGAGAAAAATTCTTTTTGTCTAAAATTTTTGCGTGGGCCTTGTATACGAAGGACAAGAGTTTGCTCTTATCACTCCTACATAATATGTAACACATAAAATCCTAAGTTATTCACACATTTTAAAAAATGGCCTTACACTTTTTTATTTTTTATTATTCGTTTAATTTAATAACATGAATTATCTTTATTTTATGCAGACAACCAGACTTCGTATTCTTTTTCATTTTCTTCCTACTTTCCTCCCTTCCCGAGCTTATGTTAATCTTTACTTTTAAACGGTCAATTAAAGTGCCTGAAAAAATTATATATTTTTCTTCTTCTAGGTATTTAAAGTATTATAAAACAGGAAATATTTTCAAGAAAAAAATAAACTCAACTGCTATTTTGTAGGACTGGAAAAATTGTTAAAAAAAAAGCAACATAAATGCTTAGAAAAATTGAACATTTTTATTTTTTCAGGCACTTGAATTCATTTATTAAAACAGAAAAGATCAAAGAAAAACACCGAACTTGTGCCTAAAAGTGCCTAGAAAATTTGAATATTATCCTTGGATAGTATTCAGTATTTCAGGCATTTTAATTCCCTCTATGAAACAAAAATATGTGGCCCTTCCTTATTAGAAGGTACTCTAAATTCTAGTAGTTATAATTAAGAAATAATAATAAAATTAGTGATTTTTTAACTATTCTTTGGACTACTTTTAACAAAACGTCTTTTTTACAAAATTGACTAAAATCCATCTATTAAATATTAAGAAGTTAGAATTTTTTTCGAGGAGTGTTTGTAAGAAATAAAATAATTTGTCTCTTATTGGCAAGTGAATATCTTGACTTCTGGTAGTCAAAACTTATAAGTTATGGATTTGTGGACTGCTCTAAAAATTCTTTTAGTCTTTTCTAAAGAAATAAATAAAATACATTTATTAAAAGTCAAGAGATTAGATTTTTTGTTCCAGGAGTGCCTGTAAGAAATAAAATAATTTGTCTCTTATTACTGGCAAGTGAATTTAAGAAATTGAAATTAGATTCCAGAAGTGCCTGTAAAAAACAAAATTTGTTTTTAATTGGCAAGTAAACATCTTACATTTTGATAGTAAAAATTTAGAAATTATTGATTTATGTTTTACTCTAAAGACTCTTTCAATATTTTCAAAGAACTAATTTAAATCCGTTCACTAAACGTTAAGAGATTGGAATTTTTATGCCAGGATTGCATAAAAGGAACAAAAATATTTTCCTTTTATTGGCAAGTGAATACTATTAGTTCTAGCAGTTAAAATGTTGCAACTATTAATTTGTGGACTACTCTAAAGATTATTTAAGTCTTTTCTATAGAGATAACTAAAATTCATTCACTACCAGTCAAGACACGGTTTGCGGACAACTTTTTGCCAGAAGTGCATGTAGAGAATAAACATATTTGTTTCTTTCTTCTCTGCTCTTTTAGTATTTTCTAAGAAAATTAGTGAAATTCATTGACTAAATGTCAAGAAACTAGAATTCAATGCCAGGAATGCCTGTAAGAAATAAAATAATTCGTCTCTTATTGGCAATTGATTATTTTTGGTTTTAGTTGTTAAAATTTACAAATTATCGATTGAAATTGATATTATGATTCTAGGAGTGCCTGTAAGAAACAAAATTATATGTCTCTTATTAAAAGGTCAACATTCTGAATTCTAGTAGTTAAAATTTAGAAACTTAGAAATTTGGATTTTTTTTGAAGTTTTTGCTATAGTTCAATCACTAAAAGTCAAGAAATTAAAATTTTTATACTAGGTGTGTTTGCAAGAAACAAAATATTTTTTTTTATTCATAAGTGAATTCTTAGGTTCTAGTAATCAAAATTTTAAAATTTTTTATTTGTAGACTACTCTAAAAACTTTTTTGGTCTCTTCTAAAGAAATAAATAAAATTAATTTATTAAAAGTCAAAAAATTAGATTTTTTGTTCCAGGAGTGCCTGTAAGAAATAAAATAATTTATCTTTTATTATCCGCAAGTGAAGAGGAACATTTTTCTTCTTTCAGGTACTTGAAGTTATTTAAGCAAAGCGGAAAAAATTGTAATGACAAAAACCAAGGCAAGTGCCTACCAGTTGAGTAAGTTTGTCATTTAAAAAACATCATTTAAAAACCTTTACTCTAAGGTACTATGAAAGAACAATTTGTAAATATTTCCCTTTTTAGTAAGTAAATTAACGACTATAGCTTTAAAATCTGAAATAAATAAATCGACAACTTTTAGTGAAGTTTTACTCCTCCGCAACTAATAATAATATAAAGTTTCAGTTCAGACGAGTCACCTCTGTCTACCGCCTTAATTAAAACCCCACTCAGAAAATGTAAAACACGAGAAAAAGATTTTTAAATTTTCCACTTTAAAAAAAAACTTTACGTAAGCCACACGGTCTCGTCGGCGGAACATGTAAATTGAATCTTTTCCCCCCATAGAATTAAATTAAACGCAAAGTTACGACACATTGTAGTTTTAATATTAAACGAAAAAAAAAACGATGCTCGATTAAAATTTAATTTTAAAAATTTTTAATCAATTGTGTTACTACTCTATAGGCAAATCGTGGAGGGGGATAATCAGAATTTAAATTCACGGAAAGTTCGTCGTGAGGCGGGCTAATCCCGATGATTTATTATTCAGGCAGTGCGTCTTTTTACGCTGAAAAATCATTTTTCAGCTTAATTTTAAAACTAAGTGCAGAAAAGGTTTTTTTTTTTCGGAAGGAAAAGTCTTTTTTTAGTACAGATTGCACTGATTTTAGGATTAGATTTAATATTTAAGGCTAGTTTAGTGCTTTATTAGGGTTTTTTTGGTATTATATAATTAGTTTCTCGAAGGTATCAAAAATCACGATTTGGAATTTACTATTTAATTTTTTTGTCTGCCTATTCCATATAATTTTTACCCACTTTTCCAATTTTGATTAAAAAGGAGGAAATTATTAACGATGTCAATTTCTTCGTGCTTTCCTTATAGAAAATTAAGACTTTACTCATCACCTCCTATTATTATCAGAAAAAGAGTCACAAAATTTCACATTTTCTTTCAATTAACGAGTGATAACAATGATACTAAAAAAATATTAATGAATTAAATACAAAAGCAAATTAATACTTTTTATATGTACACAAAGTAAATTCTGCTCTATATTAAACTCTCTTGCAAATTTGATAACTGAACCCAAACTAACAAAACTAATCTCACTAAAATTGAATATTTCAAAATAGGGAAGCGCCATCATAAAACAAAGAAACCGAATAAATTGCGTGTCGGTTACATAATCAGCATTATGGTAATGGCCAGCAGCGACATGTACGGTTAAATATGTCCGATTTTATTACCACGTTCCTACTTTTCATTTTTTTTTGCGGTTGACAGCTAGTTACCACCCACGGGGCTACTTTATTGCTCGCGTGTTTTGTAATTACTTTTTACACTTTTAAAAAATAATTTTAGGTTGTTTTTTACCCGCACTGATTATGTCAGTTATAATCGAAGCTTTTTAAAAATGTTTTCTCTATTGTGTGCATAACTTAATGGTATTTGTTAAAAAAAAATTGGAGATAATTATCTTGTAGATATTCCTAAGTCATTAAAAAGAAAATTAAAGGTAGTGGGATTAGAGGGATTTAAAGGACTGACTGATGGGGAAACTGTTTGCAAAAATGAGAGGCAGAACAACATATAGAGATGCTGTGTGTTTAATGATTACAAAATTTAACATCTATTTCAATGTTGCCATTATAGACAAACTGCTTGTGGTTGTTAAAGTATGCGGTAAATATGGTGGTGAACAGGATGATACAGAATGTAATGTAGATGTACATAAATCTGTAAATTATGCAGCGTTAAATCAAAAGTATGGTCTTAACTTGGATGTTTGTCATACTAGGTGTAATATTTTTTAATGTGAGGCTTATTATACCATTGAAGGCCTCCAGCAAAATAAATATAGTGATTAGCAATTAAATTTAAATATTACAAACAACTAGAAAATTGTCTATGTCCAGGGCTTTTTTAACAATAAGAATACTATAATTATTTTAATAAAGGAATATCAACATCTTGTTCCTCAGTCAAACTTATGTGTCAAAATAGACTGAACCCCATAAATTTAATATTAAGAGATATAGGCTAAAAAAGTACAAGACAGATAATAATAGAACTAGGAAAGTAATTGCTTTAGTATGAAATGATTTTCGGTACAAGCTAAAAAATGTGTAATGGATTATAAATGTTATTTGGTTATTGTCCCAGAAAGTGTCTGGTGGAAAGTATTCCTGTTCTGAATTGTATGATGCTCCGCAAAAACAAGATAATGCCTCTATACCTGTACTCATTGAGCGATTTTAATGGTACTAATATTATTTATTCCCCCTGATGATGGACACCGCTGTCTGAAACATCATATCCAACCAAGTGGAGGAAAACTGTGCATTTTTTAATTTACCTTACTCTACGACTTCACTGTAAGTATAGACTATTTCGTCAATCTTGTATTTATGTTGTAATTTAATATAAAATTTTATATTTTTTTTTTATTATTAGAGTCCTTAATGGCGTATTTTCGGAAAACCTGGAAACTGTGATTGTTCAAAGAATATTGGGACGATTCCACATATCTCCATGGAAATTAACCGAGATGCTCTATTTCGTTTTCACGAAATTTTTTATTTGGTTTTATTATTCTGTGCTTAATTTTATTCATTATGAAATTCTACTAAATTTATAAAAAATATATTTTTTTTTCCTAATTAAGATTAATATTATAAACTTTTTTTACATGCTACTTTACAAAAATGTCACGCAGTTTGCATTAAAATTGAAGAATTCTTAAATAACTAACAGTTAAAGAAAAAACGGGAATATTTCTGAATAAATTCAATATTTTTATAAAATAATTATTTTACAATATTAAAAATATTATTTTTGTATGTTTTTTCCTTAATTTATTTCAAATTTCTTAGCTCTAATTTTAGACCGTCTTGTACGCTTTGAGTGCTTTAGCTTCAGCTTTATTTTTTATTTTACCCCATTTTATAGCATAACCTAAAAGTATACGATACATATTTTTTTATTAAAATGTGTAAACATCTATGGTAATTGTAAATCCTTTTTTGATTTAATTTTTGTGTGACTAATTTTAATATACACCATGTTCAAATATTCATTAAAAAATATAAAATTGCAATAAATAATTTTTATTTACATAACGGCCATTTTTATTAAAGTGTGCATAATTTAAATATGACGAATGTGCATTTTAGTAAAAAAATAATAATACTTCGCGGAATTAAATGTTGATCCTGATTTTATACAGTAAAAATTAAAATTGATGAAATGAAAAATATCGTTGTCCAAAGTTTTTAATTAAAAAAATATTTATCGAAAAATTATTGGAAACAAGACTTTTAATATGTTTTTTAAGAGTTTCCAACCATAAAGCATATGTTTCACTGGTCGATTTATGTATTTTTTATTGAATGCGTAAGTGTACATAACTTTTTTTTCTTTATTTAAATATTAATGTAAATTACGATCTTTTTTGTACAAAGTTTTGCAACTCAAGTTGAAATTTTGGAGAACAGGGGAATTATTGACCTCAAATGAAATAAAAAAATTCCCATTCAATTATCGACGTTTTGATATGTGTGATGATTCTCAGGATACTAAATGTTTATTTTATTTTGATTTGATCCCGATTTTTAAGCTTATTAATTTAAATAATAAATACAAAACTTTTTGTGATTTAATAATAAAAGTCAACATTTAACGACCTGAAGATACTTTTATAGTCGTCAAAACGACAACACCTATAAAAAGAGCTTGTATTTTATTTGAACCGCAATTCAACTATTCTCTGATTTTGATAATTTTTAATTTTTTTTTGGTCTTATTAGTTTATGCATAATTTAAAGGTATATGATGTGCTATTTATTTTGAAAAAGCAAAAATAATATTTAAAATTTTTGTAATATCTTAGATGAAATGGCAGGTTTAATTATTTATTATGTCCAGGTTAAAATAGGTAAGGTTAATGCCCTTAATGTATTTTTTCTATTATAGATCTCATGATGAAAGGCAACCAGAAATACCGCATTAAAGACATTAACTAATACTGTACATGTAGAGCTTGTATTTCTTATTTTAAACTGGATTAAACATTGAGTTTTTTGAATTTATTTTATGCATAACTTAAATGTATCCGTATCCGTATCCGTAATATTTTTTTTAAAGCTATACATTTTTTAAACATTTATGGCAATTTTAAATGATTTCTTGATTTTATGTCTTTGTGACTAACCTTACTGTACACCAAATGCATTTTATTTATTTATATAGTTAAAAAAATATAAAATTGCTATTTTGTTTTTGCCCATTTCTATTATGATGTGTACTGTTATCGTGTGCATAATTTTTATTCTATGGATGCGCATTTTTTTTTTAAATATGAACACTTTGCAGAATTACATGTTTAAATCTTGATCTTATATAATAGTTAGAAAAAGAATATAAATTGTTGAAATTAAAATACAATTTTTTATCGACGTATACAATTTTAATTGTATACATAACCTAAATGTTTTTTATTTCTCAATTTTTAAATATTTATAGAGATCATAATTTTTCTGTATGAACTTCTGAAACTTAAGTTGTAATGTTGCACTAAAGTTTCAGAAAGAAGGGAATTTTTTGAGAGAATTGTTTGATCTAAATAAAACAAACACATTTTATTCTGTTGCCGACGTGTTGACCCTTAAGATGATTCTCAAGACATTAAATATTTGTTTTTAGTGTGAATATAGTTCCTATTTTTAAATTAATTATTGTGAATAATATAAATACGGGGTGTTCCGTTAATCATGTTACAAACTTCTAGGGCAGATAGAAAACGTCAAAAGAAAAACAAAAGTTCATATAAACATGGGTCTGGAAAAGCTTCCTCAGGGAGCTAGAGCTTTTTGAAAATAACCTTTAAAAACTAGTTTTTTTTTAATAGCTCCGGAACTACTTTAGCTACCGCAACCAATTTTGGGAGGTAAATTACTGTTAAACCTACTAAATAAAAAAAATATTTACCAGGGGCTTCAGAATCAAGGGGTATTTGGTAAATTTAGGCCCATTTCTTTAAGACTTTAATTTCTGCCCGTTTGGGCATTAGATTATGATGTTCCTATGCTTTTTACATAAAAAAGGTGCTCTTAGTAAAAGTCGGTAAATATCACCGTTTTTGTGGAAATTGACTAAAACTAAGATACAGCACCTGTCAGTATTTTTTAAATTTGTCACTGTCAGTATATTTTACATGATATTAATTCCCTTTTTATTACGGTTAAGTAATGGAAGATTACACTTTTGCTGAATACGCCGATATGCTTTTAATTTATGGGAAAGTTCGATGTGATGGTAGAGCTGCTTCTCGACTATATGAAGAGCGGTTTCCCAAAAGGCGAATCCCAGCTCACACACTTTTTGAAAGGGTTAATCAACGGCTCAGGGAGACTGGCTCCGTTAAAATAAAACGCCAAGATAATGGTGCGCAAAGGAACATCCGAATCCCCGATTTTGAGGAAGAAGTGCTTCAGCGATTTGAAGATAACCCATCAGTAAGTACTCGAGCTCTAGTAGCTGATGCGATGCATGTAAATCATGTAAGGGTATGGAACGTTGTTAAGGAACAGCTTCTTCGGCCCTACCACCTGCAAAAGGTGCAGTCATTAGGACCCAATGATTTTATGCCCCGCGTGAATTTTTGCCAGTGGTTTCTTGAACGGTGTACAGAAGAACCTTAATTTCCCAAATATGTCCTTTTTACTGACGAGGCTTTATTTACAAAAGAAGGCATTTTTAGTTCTAAGAATAATCATGTGTGGAGTGAGAAAAACCCTTATGGTATTCATTTTAGGAGCTATCAACATAAGTTTTCGGTCAATATGTGGGCCGGCATTGTTGGAGTACGCGTTGGAGCCTCCTCATTTAGCGGGAAAGATTTATTTAAATTTTTTAAGAAATGTACTGCCAGAACTATTAGATGATCTGCTCCTTAATATACGACAGAACTTATGGCTTTAACACGATGGAGCGCTAGCTCATTTTTCACTTATTGTCCGCGACTTTATAAATGAAAATTTTGGAAAGCGCTGGATTGGCCGCGGAGGCCCTGTCACCTGGCCAGCGCGCTCACCAGATTTGACACCCTTAGATTTTTTTCTTTGGGGGCATATGAAATGTCTCGTATGTGAAACTCCAGTCGAGTCAGAAGAAGATCTGGTGGCCAGAATTTCCGCAGCTGCTGAAGTAATCCAAACCACGCCTGATATTTTTAACCACGTCAACCTTAATATGGTGCGTAGATACAATAAATGTATCGGTCGTGGCGGCCGGCATTTTGAGCAATTAATATTTTAAGTTTATTTTTGTAATACCAATCTTTAATAAAATTTGTTTACGTTTCTAGAATTGTTAATTTGTTGGTTTTTTATTACACTTAAAATCATTTAAACATTTTATGCCTCAAGGTAATTAAAGTGACAGTTAATTAATTTGAGTACCAATTTAATAAAGTGGCTACATTAACTTTTTTTAAACATTTTTTTTTTATTTACGCCAGATATTTTTTTTATTATTTATTAATAATAATAGGTAATTCATTTTTGTATCTCATAACTTCCTTTTCGTCAATTTTCACAAATACGTTGATATTTACCATTTACCGACTTTTACTAAGAGCACCTTTTTTATGTAAAAAGCATAGGAACATCATTATTTAATGCCCAAACGGGCATAAATTAAAATCTTAAAGAAATGGGCCTAAATTTATCAAATACCCCCCTGGTTCTGAAGCCCCTGGTAAATATATTTTTTATATAGTAGGTTCAAAAGAATAAACATACTAACAATAATTTAACTCCCAAAATTGGTTGCGGTAGCTAAAGTAGTTCCGGAGCTATTAAAAAAAAAACTAGTTTTTAAAGGTTATTTTCAAAGAGCTCTAGCTCTCTGAGGAAGCTTTTCTGGACCCATGTTTATATGAACTTTTTCTTTTGACGTTTTCTATCTGCCCTAGAAGTTTGTAACATGATCAACGGAACACCCTGTATATATAGTTTTAGTTTAACAATAAAAGCCAACATTTAGTATCCTAAGGATAATGATTTTATAAAGGTCGAAACGATAACACTTGAAAAAAAAGTTTGTTTCTTTTACTTGAACACCAATATATACAATTCTATTGGTAAAAAGAAAAGCTCTGGAAAACAAAAGGCACTAGATGTCCTAGTGTCTCTTATTATCCTTATAAGGTAGAAAATCCTTGTAAGGTAAAAACGTCCACTTATTGTGAGACTAGGTTAAAAATTCACTAACAACCTGAATTCTATAAGCTACTGCAAGGCGGCTAGAGGTAAAGAGACTGATCTGTATGCTAAACATGTGTACCCAAAAATGAACGAAAACTAGTTTCCGAAAGTTGATACATCGGCGCTGTTAGTCAGAAAAGTACCTCGCTCTGATTAGCGGGACCCACCTTTTGATAATGTCAGTGATAATGATAAAGCGATTTTCAGTATTTTCATGTATAGACATGCCATTCTTCGTAAAGTTGCCTTTGTGTCTGGTAAGTATTGTATCCTCTCATCAGGATCAGTTATTTTACGATATATCCTGACAACATCTTTTTTAGGAATGTGCAATTCGTATAGATATTAACCTTTTTTAATGTAATCAAATGCTTCTTGCTAGTTTCGAAATCTATGTTCATCCTGCACAAACGAAAGAAATCGTTGTTTATGCGAAACAATTTTTGATATATTATAAAATTTAAAAAAATAAATGAACTAAAAAAATTTATTCATGATTAAATAATAATGTACTGACCTGTGGACACTGTGGAGTCTTAAAAAGAGTTAAAACCCTTTTTCCCTTTTTTTTCGATCAGAATAAGAGCCGATCTTGCAACCGCGAATGTCACAACGCCTTATTACCATTAAAAATGAATTTGAAACGATTATTTATCAAAAATTCTCTTTTTAAGACGTCAAACTGACGCAAGTGAAAATAAAAACAATGCGCAGAGTAGCCAATCAGAGCAAGGCTTACTTCTGACCAACGGCGTCGAGGTGAATTTTGCGTCACCTTATTTGTTAAGCATGGAGATCAGCCTTCTTATATCCAGTCTCCTTGAGCTACTACAATCAATATCGAAGCATTTACAGAAATACCATAAGGTCTGCCATAAGATCTCACTATAATAATAGACTCTCTAAAGCAAAAGGAAAGTTGGGCCATTACTAATGGCTTTCGTAAGCCTTTCGTATGGCTTTGGGTCCCATTCTATTCCTTTTTTATACCAATTGCCTTGTCTCTCTTAACATCACTGGGCTCTTCTCTATTTTTGCTGACGACATATATTTTGGACAAACAGTAAATAAAAAAATTTAGTAAGCCCATGAAACTAAGCCCTTGCTTAAACTAGCGTAAAACTCACATCGTTGGTTTAAGTGTGATGTTGCATTGCTGATGTTGAATGAAGATGCTCTTCCAGATACTTTAGTGACTACGTTTCTTGGCATTTGAATTAATAAAGATATAAATTTTGAAGGCCACATTATAACTTTAAGCAAGAAACTCTGATCTCACTTTTTAGAGAGGTCTGAGGACCATAACTAGTTCGAAATCTTTATTTTGCGTTATTTGAGTCCCACCTTAAGTATGGTATTCTATTTGGAAATCATTTCAATCATGGACTTTTAAATATGTTTTTTGTTTTCCTGAAGAAAGCAGTGCGATGTATTGTCCGCCATATTTATTAACTCAAAGAAATCTAAACATTTTACTTCTTTTTATTCAGACATCTACTCTTCTCTTTTAAAAGGATTTAGGCTCCTACTTCTCTTTATATTACTTATCACAACTTTATGTTACTTTACTTGGTATCCTTTGGTTAGGAAATCTCGTATATACGAGGATCGTAAAATGTACAATCACCAGCCAAGCAGCCTGAAATCAATAATAATCTTAAAAACATTTCACGTTAGACTGGAAAAAATTACTTCTCAATAAACAATGTAAAAATTACTTTTTAATAAACCATATTACAACTTGGAAGAGTTCTGCTAGAACACGCTATGAGGTACTCCTAAGTCTTTCTGCTGTTGTCATTTGTTACATTTTATTTGATTTTATAATATCTGTTTCGTTTATTTTTTTTTAATAGGATTTAATTGCTCTAATGAATTTTAACATTTTAGCTAGGTACTGGTTTTTTATTTTTCATTGTGTATGTTACTATACTCCATGTATAGTCGATAAAAAATTATAATATTTTTTTAAATTAATAAATTATTTTTGACAGTCAAAGAAATAGGACTATTTTTTAAAAGTCACATAAAAAGAAAAAACACAAATTTTATTTTCAAATCTTTTACAAAAAATGGCAGATCAAATAATTAATTTTTTCTTATTGTGTGCATAACTTGAATGTCCACCACGTATTTTTTTCTTAAGTTTTTCAAAATTTGTAAAATATGAATAGCTGAAAATTATCCCTTTTAGATTATATTTAAGTTAAATCTTTTGGTCTTTTTTTATTTTACTTCTGGAATAAAATAAAAATAATGTAGGACGCCAATGTACTTACCTCTGGCTGACTCTCTCCATGCACAATGCAAACGAGTTGGGCTTCCATGCCTTCTCCCGAGTAAACCACCGGCCTTTCCACGGTGATTTCCGGCGGATCTGAAACAAGAATAAAGAATGACCCTCTGCGGTTTAAATTAATTTTTTAAGGGCTTTTTGCGGTGAGAAAGGGTTGCAATTTTTATTTTTTTTATTTTTCGTTTTGAATATTCTTGAAGAATAACGGTCGTTGGAATATTGCTGTATGAAAACAGAAGAGGCGTTTTAATATTTTGGTAAAAAAAAATTCGGGTGTTTTATTGTGGAAATTTGAATTGGACTTGGGGAGTTAATGGGAGGTGAAGCATATGTATTTTATGTTTGTAAAAAGGGCTATGAAGAGAAAAAACTGAATTAAAAAAAGGATTATTTTACAAAAAAAATTGGGAAGGGTTAATTAAAAAATTTAAAGGACAATTTTTTTTTTCTATACTGCCTTTCTAGAGAGAATAATAATATTGCCTCCCTAGTACAAAAAACTAATACAATATAACAATAGAATGTATATATTAAATAAATAATATATATATTAAAATTGTTTTTTTTCTATGCCTCTTAACAATTATAAATATTTTTTTTTAATTTGAATTAAAACAATTAATTTAACTATTAAAATAATTGATCCTGTAATTGCATCTTAGTCCTTAGTACTAGAAAAAAATATTTTTTAAATTGATTTTCTTTTTGTAAAAAAAGAAATTAAAGAATCAAGAAATGAACATCAACAAAACTTATTAGTAATGAAAGAAAAAATAAAAAGTCAAATTTAAACTTAATATTGGAACATAATAGCATAACTTAAATGCATACGGAACAGATTTTCTTAGGCCGTTTTACACTAATAATTACTAAAAATATTATTTCAATTACTGAAATTTAGAGTATGATTTAAAAACAAAATTTAATAAATTAATGTCGTGTTTCAAAATCATTCTTTTCAATTCTTTTAATCAAACAGATTTAAATATCGATTAAACAATATCTATTTTCGACAATTTTATTTGAAATTCAGAAATCATCTTGAAACTAATTTTTTCTACTACCGTTCTTAGTTTACACACTAACGCACTAGTGCGTAAAAAGTAATTTGACCTTTATTTGACAGTTAATTTATAATTTTTTAGTTTTTTTTAACGTTTCCTTTTAAGCACTAGTGCGTTTAGTAAAAAGTATTCTTAAAAAGTATATTTAGTAAATAGTATTATCTTTTCTTCGGTAGTACAATAAGTGTTATATGTTACAGGTGTGTAAAATTCGCTTTTTTCGTTTATGGGAATTGTCGCATTCACCTACGACTCATGTGACATATTTCAATATATTTAAAATGGATCGTTTTACACACTTGTAACATAAATAGCTATTGATCAGAACTTAAATGTATGTAGGACACATTACTATACATACTGTGAGACATTCTTTGAAATGTCTCACAGTATTTTAAAATAATTCATATACAGGGAAAATAGTTAATCTGAGTCTTGATTTTGTGCGTAAATGAAATTTGATACTATGAAAATTATGAATTATAATTAGTTCTCAGTTTGCCATTTTAAAATCATTTTCCAAATAATATATTTAGTTTTTTTATATGCATTTATTGTAAAGTTACGTAAGATTAGTCACCGTTGGATTTTATTCTATTTTTAAGCAATTTGATTTAATTTTAAAAAACACTGATTAAATGAACTTAATTTAAATAGGAGCATAACTTAAATGTATTGGATGCACATTTCTTTAAACTTTTTTCTGGTGTTAAAAATAATTTATATACAGGAATACCTTATTTTAATTAGAAGAAATTGATTCAAATTCAAAAAATATTGAAACTTGGTGAATTCTATATAATTTTTATCACTGAGTCGGATTTTAATAAAAAGTTAAAAATGAAACGAGACGTTTAAATGCCCTTATTTTGTATTGTTTTATGTTATTGCAGTTTTGTCTAAAAATTTAAAAATTTAAGCTTTTTCACACAAAAAAAGGAATTTTTAGATAGGAAGCCTTAGTCTTATTTTCTTATTTTTAAAAATAAGAAAACTTTTTAAATAGATGTGTACGTCAATATTAATAATAATAACAATAATAATAGTAATAATAATAATATTATCTAATAATATCTGTCTTAAAATTAATTTCATTTAATTCTGCGCATAACTTAACTGTATACGGAACACATTTTTTTAGATGGGCCTCAACTTGTATTTACTGAAATATATTGATTTCAAAGTAAATGAACGAAATAGAAATTATTTAATGAAGAAAATGTTATAAATATTTCCAAGTTCGCTAATTTTTAATTTTTTTTTCAACCAAACAAAACTAAGCAATCTCTATTTTCAGCAATTCTGAATTTATTGTTAATAAATGAAATAAATTGACAATATAAGAAACTAAGAATCCATAAAAGGTAAACTATTTTCAATGGTTAGAACTTAGATTAAAATCTATAATAAATAAACTAAAACCAAATATTTTTAAATATAACTAAAATTTAAAAAATAAAACTAATACTTAAAAAGAAACTTGTACACAATATAAGACAAAAACTAATTAAAAAAGAGACTTACAGAATATTATTTAAAAATATAATGTTAAAATAAATCCATGTTAAGAGTTCTAATAATTCAACCAAACCGCTAACTGAGCATAGTGAAATTAATTAAGTTTTACTGAAACAGTCTTGTTACATGTTAAAAGTCAAATCTGAGATATATAGTCAAAAAGTCCAAGGAAATTTTTTTGAAAAATAATTCTAGGCATAACTTAAATGTAACTGAATTAAAATAATTTATACACAGGGCGATCTAAGAATGCTAAATGTAAACGTTCATTTTGTGTAAAGGCCAAATATATATGTATGTACCTTGTGCATTTTATTTTAAAAGAATATTTAACATTATAAGATTTATAAATATTAATAACTTCTCAATTTGTTTGTGATGACTTTTGAAAATATTCATATTTTTCAGCCAATTTTGGTCAAATTTGAAAAAATGCCGATGAATTCTTAATTTTTTCACATACTTCATAAAATGTTCAACAAACCTCAGTATATTAAAAGTAGCGCCATTAAGATCTAAATAAGTATTTTGCATTTTCATTTAAATTACGTAATGTTTTGCATGAATATTTGATTTTTTTACAGTTTCCACTTTCACTAATTTGATTTAAAACTCGGAAACATTCATGAGAAAGATTTAATTTTACATGTGCATAACTTTAGTGTATACTAGCATTTTTTGTTAACCTTTTCACAATTATTTAAAGTAATTTATATAAGGAATTTTAAAAATATTAATACATAATAATACATGTATAATAAAGATAATACATGTATTATATATACCGGGTGGCGCATCGAAAACGAAACAGAGTCAATTACGGGAAGTCCATTACCTGTTTAAAAAAACGCTCGGACCCGTCGATTTTATTTTTGAGGGGGACACTTAATAATTACAAAATCACTTTCCCACCTACAACCCCCTAAGCGGGGGTGGCACTACCCCTAAAATCTTAAATAGGAAGGGGGGTCGAGTGATACCTCATTGGAAAGGTCTTATAATTCTCTTTACAAGGGTACTTGGTTTGATGCAATTTAAGTAAGTACTTTTTAAAAGTTTCGCATTTAAACCTTAAAAGGTAATTTTCCATAGTTTTACTTTATCATAGACTACCAAAGGTACTTTTAAGAAAAACAATGCCAGGCAGTAGGACAAAACCATCAAGTATTATTAAATTATGAGACAAAAAATGAGATAGCTCTATCATATTACAGAATATTTTGACCTTAAGTCTAGACATTTAAAAAATTATCGCAAAAATACATTTAAAAAGAATTTGCTTTAGTTCACTATCTCAATCACAGACCACGTTTGTATTAATATTAATTTATTTACGACAGGTAATAAATATCATTAGAATAATACGGATAAACTAGAGAACGGGTCAGCCAAAAAATTTTACAAATACTTGTAAAATTTTCTTAAAAACAAAAACTAAAAATTGAATTTTTATTATTCTCAATTTATTCTAAATGTAGTACGCTGTTAAAAAGATGATGTATAGTGCGGGACTTTATTTTTTTTAGGTAATACCTATTTTTAAAAATAAGAATTGTGCATACAACGGGAGAAAGAGTTGAAATAATTGGATTATTTTTTGGAAATAATCAATGTGCTAATAGAATGGTGGAATTATTTAATGAGCGACATGAAAACAGCAAGGTGCAGCGAAAGTATGTATTGGAGCTTGTTTCCAAATTTCGAGAAACTGGATCAGTGGCGAATCGCAAACGCAATATTGAAAATCCCGTAAGGAATGAAGGTATGGAAGTGGCTGTACTAGGGCATATTAATGTAGATCCTACATTAAGTACCCGTCAATTAGAAACTGTCACAGGTATTAGTCGACGTAGTATCCAAAGAACTCTAAAAGCTCATAAGTTTCATCCGCACAAAATACATCTTGTGCAAGAGCTGAATGAAGATGATTTCGATCGGCGATCACAATTTAGTGAAATTATGAGTGAACGAATTATTAGTGACCCAAATTTTTTGTTTAATACGTGTTTCTCTGATGAAAGCTCTTTTTTCCTGAATGGCTTGGTCAATCGTCATAGCTGCCGATATTGGTCCGACAATAATCCTACAGTGTATCGTGAGGTACACACCCAATACCCACAAAAGTTAAATCTCTGGGCTGGTATCTTTGGTGATAATTTAGTTGGTACATTTTTTTTACCTGGAAATCTGACAGGTGAAATGTACTTAGAGCTATTACAACAGGCCATTGATCCAGCATTGACAGCTATAATTGAAACTCAAAATGACAGATACGATGAGGATAGATTGATGTTTCAGCAGGATGGTGCCTCACCACATTATACGTTATTTATGCGAGAATATTTGGATCGGACGTTTCCAGGACGATGGATTGGAAGAAGAGGTGCTATTGAATGGCCTCCACGATCGCCGGACTTATCACCTCTAGACTTTTTTCTTTGGGGTCACTTCAAAAGCAAAGTTTATGAGACTGAACCCACTTCGTTAGAAAATTTACAAGGCAGAATTGTAAATGAGTTGTAAATCACGCCTGAAGTATTACAGAACGTGCGACAACGCTTTGAGCAAAATCTTTTTTATTGTATGGAGAATGGAGGTGGCCATTTTGAACATTTATTATAAACTAACACTTAAGCAAATTCTTTTTAAACCTATTTTTGCGATAATTTTTTTAATGACTAGCGTTTTTTTAAAAAGTTAATGGACTGCCCGTAATTGGCTCTGTTTCGTTTTTGATGCGCCTCCCGGTATATAGGACATAATAATATGTCTCAAATACATGTATCTGGGGCATATTATTAAATTAGGTAACTGCGAAAATTAGCAGACGTATACGACAAAAACATGAGGAACTAAAGGTAAACTGACAAATATACTGAAGGATAAAAATATTAGAATTACTATTAAAATATATTAAAACATACAATTCATTTAAAAAATAAAACTCTTAATAAGGATAGAAAATTTAAATTGAAATCAGGAGTGGACTGCGAAAAGCTATTAAAAGAAGATGGGTTTTAGGAGTTTTTTTTGATTGATTTGATTTGAATGAATTAAGCTATAAAAAACCAATCCAATAATATAAAAAATATAGGGAGGTAATAATTTTTGGTTTTTTGGCAAAAACAATACCAAAATATCTTAAAAATTCACTATATAAATTAATCGTAAGATGGGCGTTTTTAGTTATAACTTGGTAACCACTGTAAAGATTTTCATAATTATTGTTCCACGATATAATGGTGGAATTTTTGATGATAAGTTTGAGTATAAAAGCGTTACTTTGTATTTAAGGTTTGACTAGAAAAAATATTTTTGGTAAGAACACTTTTTTGCTAATTTTTTCACCAATTTCTCAATTTAATAGCAAATATTTTTGTAAAATAATTACTTATTTTTAAAAGAATTATACATAAAAAAGTCCAATTACTTTCTAACAAGTTTGTATATAACCATTTTTTTTAGCTCAAAAACTTTTTGAGTTAGAGGCTATTTCATCATACAAGGTCTATCAAATATAAAAAACTTACAATTAAATTTTTATTTTATGATTTTTATTTTTTAACAGACATTTTTAGTCATAACTTAAGAACAACAAAAAATATTTATAACTTTTTCACTACGAAATAGTGAGGTTTCTGAAAATGAATTTTAGAATAAAAAAACTTTTTTGTGTTAAAGATTTAGTAGTTAAGGCCATTTTAGATGGAGCACTTTTATGAGCAATAAAAAAATTGTAATTGAAATTGATTTTCTTTTTGAAAAACCTTAATTAAAGCAACTATTTGTAGTGACAAATCATCTATTTTTTAAATTTTATTAGGAATCTCAAAATGCTTATCCAATAATTCGTAGGATATTTAAAGATGAGAACTTAATTAAGCACCAATACTTTACAGCAATTATGCACTTAATTGGTAGATTTGTGAGTCTTTGGTTCAAAGTATTAGTCAATTTTAACTTCTAAAAAATCATATTTTTCTTAAAAACAGTATTGTTTTTGAATTTTTACATATTTTTTGGATTTTTAAAAAACAATTGCCATTTTTTTCATGACAGCAGCATACAATTTTTTATTGCTTGTAAAAGTACCATAAATAAGTATAATTTTGCAGAAGTTTAAAAACAAAAACAAAATTTTCTTGATACACTAGTTATTTTTTTTTCCAAAAACTCGTATAATTTTTAACAAGAAAGAGCCTTTGAAATAGGCGCACCTTCATCGCGTACAAACAAAAAATAAATTAAAAAAAATATTGACCAATTTTTTAAATAATCATTCATAAAAAATGCAATTTATTTTTAAATAATTTATATTTAAAAATTTTTGTACATCAAAAACTTTTTAAGTTAAAGGCGGTTTTCTCATTCAAGATCCAAAAGTTACTAAATTATAAGATTTAAAACCAAATCGTCAAAATTACAATGAATTTTACTAGTTGATAGATATTTTGGTCAATACCTAAAAACCACCTGAAAATATTTTCATAAGGGTTTCGCGATAAAATGGGAAAAAATGTAAAGATAAATTAAAGTGTAAAAACATCACTCTAAATTTAAGATTTAAATAAAAATGGAATTTTTGATGGAAAAGTAGTCTACTTTTTTGCTGAATTTTTTAACAATTTCTCAATTTAATTGAAAATATTTCTATGAAATAATTAAAATAAATTTGAAAGAATTACACATAAAAAGGCTCAAAATTTATTTTTAACCAATTTGATGTATGTATAAACGTGTTTTATGCCTTAAAAACTTCTTGAGTTACAGCCATCAAATTTGGAGAATTTAAACCACATTGTAATTTGAATTTTTTTACTTTTTAACCAACATTTTTGTCCATAACTTATGAACCACTAAAAATATTTTCAAATTTTTTTCACTAAAAAATAGTAATTAAAAATAATACTGAGATAAAATTTCAGGGTAAAAAAATATTTTTAAGTTAATAAGGTTAGTAGTAAAGCCTATTTTGGTAGGAGCACTTTTAGGACGATAAAAAAACTGTAATTTGAACTGATTTATTTTTAAAAACTAGTGATACTACCATAATAAAATCAACTACATTTTATGATAGATTAACTACCCTTAAATTATTGTTTATCGTCTCAAATAGACAGATAAGAATTTAATTAAGCACCGATGCTATCTAGCAAATTATGCACTTTTTCTTAATAAATACGTAATTTAAACTAAGCGCATCCTGTTTTCTCGAAGAAATAAAAAATGGTCAAGATTCCACTTTATTGTTGCGAATTTTGTTACGTTTATATGTTTTCTTTTACTTTTTAAATGTTTGGTTTCTAGACGAGGCATACAACAACAGATGGTTCTGTCACTTGGCTAGCAAGAATCACCTTATTTGAGATCTTTAGACTTTTTTTTCTAAAGCCACTCATATACACAAATCCTGTGCCCATCAGAGAGGATCTAATTGCTAGAGTTGTGAGTAATTGGTACGTGTTAGTGATTTTAAATCGTCAATTTTCCTTTTTTGTAGGTACTTAATAGGTGGGTAAAAAATCATATTTTTTGCTTAAAAGCAGACTTTTTTTGTAATTTTGATATATTAATTAGATTTTGAAAAATAAATGCTGTTTCTGCAACAGCATTACCTTTACAGCAAGTTAAAATGCATATTTTCTTTAATCAAAAACCAAAACAAAATTGCTTTTATAAACCAGTTAATCAGATGGTAAAAAGACAGACAGTCATTAAACAAACTGAAAATTATATTTGCCTCGATGCAAATTGTATTAATAAGAAAACAAAAGGGGTGCGAAGTCTGATGAAGCGCCGACGTCTCTCGTCAGATTGAATATTAGCCCTCTCTCCCCCATTTGCATGTATATTTTGTTAGACCAAACAAATTTGATTATAAACGCCCTTAACTTAGTTAGCGAGTTTGGCAGGGAATTTGCACCACCAGCTAATTTAAGATTCGCTTCATTTGTCTGTTTACGTAACACCGTTAATGGTTCATTTCGGTAAGGAAACACTTTACAAAAAAAAAGTACTTTTATAAATGTATGTTTGTCAATTTGCCAACTGCTCATAAATTTAATGAGGACATAAATTCAAGACGCGTATGAAGATATTTTAAAAAATAAAAAAAAACATGATATAAGAGCGCAGAAATATTGTTGCCTAAACTGAGCTGGTATCAGCGAAATTACCCGGAATATCTCTTGATATATGGCCGAGGCATATGGCAAAGTAGATTTGTGAGAAATAAGGTGGGATTTTGCCAAGAAATTTGCCATATTTATTTCGCGAATTTGCATATTTTTGAACAGGTTTGCTTCTTGATGAAAACTCACAAACAACCAATTTTGTTAAAACGAAAAGAGAGTAAACGTTCATAGTCGATCAGGTTTTAAAGGGAGATCTTGACAAGGAATCAATCACGTAAAAGCTTTCGCCCTTTCGCTGATAAAACCTAAAACAAATCCAAAACGAGTTTTCTGTACCTTCACCCCTTGAGGCGGACGAGTCGAATTAAAGGAAACTGCCATAGACAGCCAATTTTAGGATTTGATGAGATGTGTTAGCAGCTTTTAGTCGGCAAACATATTTTGGGTATCAGTGAAAATTGTGGCTGTTATACTAAATTTTAATTTTTAACACGAATAGAAGGATGGCATTTTTTTTCACCCCCTTATTAAGTTTTTATGAGAAATATAATTTAAAAAATATTTTCTCGGAACTTAAACTCTCGGCCGAATAGTATGGTGGTTTTCAATTAAAAACCAGTAGCATTTAATAAAATTATTTGGCTCAAATTACTAATTTTATTAAACCTGCGAAAATGCTGTTTTTCTAGGGATTTTTATAAAGTTTTTCAGTTGTACAGATGAATCATTCACTTGCCCTGAAAGATGAGAAATATATTATAAAAAATCTTAAAATAATAATAAAGCTATATGTATATAAATATAGCAAAATAATTTTAAAATATTAAACATGTTTCGCGCAAACAAATTCACTTGTTCTAATTGAAGTTAAATTTTAGACTCTTAAAGCTGCTTATAAATTAAAGTTTTCAGATTTTATACAAATAAAGGGGTTTCTGCGAATTCCTTTAAATGAGTAAAAGAAACTGTGTGATTTAAATACGGTATAAAATGATTTTTACAATCTACACTTACTCTAATGTAATCCAACATTTTTCCATATTTTTATTAATTTATGCATAACTTTAATGTACATTTTTTTTTAATAAGCATGTAATAAGTAGTTTGCTGGTCTATTAATCTCTCCTTTCGGCTTTCTTTTTAGAATTTTAATATTCTGATGCTACCAATGGTTTCCTCAAAGTTTTAATTATTAGAATACAAAATGATATTTGCTTTTTTAAAATTAAAATTTTGTGACTATATTTAAAAAATAGATTCAGTAGGGAGAGAAAAAATAAAAACTATGTTTTCATAAAGTTTAAAGAAATGTAATTAAACTGAAATTTAATTGTATGTAATTTATTGCATAGCTTAATTATAGGGATAGCATTTTTTAAATCTTTCTATTAGTGTATTTTCAATTTATTTTAGTTTTATTAGTTAATATTACTAATTTCGTTTAATATAAATTTAAATTTTTTTGCGTTAAATTTTAAGCTCTTAAAGTTGCTTATTAACTAAAGTGTTCAGAGTTTATACAAATAAAAACATTTTGCTTGCCAATTTCTGTGAATTAATAAGAAAGACGAGTTTTTTAAATACGATATGCGATGATCTTTACAATTTAGATTTATTATAATGTTATCCGAAGTTTTTGGCATCTTTTTATTTTCTTTAAATCGTTTTATGCATAATTTTTATGTAGATGCTTTTAAGTTTTTTAAATGAGCTTGTAGTAAGCAGCTTACTGGACTCAAGTTCTCTTCTTTAGGATTTTTAGCATTAGAAAGAATTTTCCAAATGTGTTGTAGAGAGAGTAAATGTGTTTTTAGATATAATTAATGTAGTGAATTGCAAAAGGAATATTAAAATTGTAATTGTTTGTAATTGTTGGTTGTTTTCTGTATTACTTCTTGCAGAATTTTTTTTCTTCCTTTTTTTTCAATTAATTTAAATTTTTGGCTAATATTGCAATTTTTAGTTCATTCGCATTTACTATAAAACGAGCAAAAGAAATACATATTTTCTACGATTTTTAGGCCAAAAATTTTAAATTTTATATATTTTTTTATCAATTTTATCTTATATTTGTTTAAGTTATTAGAATACTTAATATGATTATTTTAAAGCGTTATAGAAATAAATAAAATCAATAGAATTTAAAAATAGCAGAAAAATAATTTTCTTAAAATCCTAACATTATTTAGATTAATGTAATTAAATGCATAACCTAAATGTATATATTACGAAAATCACTCTTATAATCCCTGGCTATCAGTGTAAAAGTAGTTATCCATTTTTTTTGGAAAAACTTTATTATTTAAATAATTACAAGTTTTGTCAAAGTTTTAAAAGTTATATTAATATTGAGAATAGGTTACACGTATTTTGCCCCCAAATGTATCACAACAGACCTAAACGTTTTTTTTTATTTAATAACGAAAAATGGAATAAATGTTTATTTAATGTTTCCATACTGGTTTTAAAAGTTATAATAATAGTTTTAAAATTAAAAAAAAAGTAGTATTTTCTGCGTTTTTTACTAATTGTTTGAAATGGTTGGTCAAAATTTATACATTTAATTTGCAGTAAAAACTGCCTATGAATATTAAAGATTTCAGATTTCATACAAATAAAGGGGTGTTTGCGAATTTTTGTACATGAATAAAATAAACTGGGTATTTTGAATACGGTTTACAATAATCTTTACAATCAGCATTTATTCTAATATTATCGAAAGTTTTTAGCATCTTTTTGTTTTTAATTATTTAATGTATAATTATATTGTAGATGCTTTCAATTTTTTTTTACATGAGCTAGTAGTAAACTACTTACTTATACAGTGTGGTGACTTTAACTGGAATAAATTAAGTTAAAACTAATTAAAATTTATCTTGCAAAATTCCTGAGACCCGTCGATTTTTGTTTATTTTTTTTCACATTTCAAGATAGTTTTTGTATTTTTTCACCTACAGGGGGAGGTCCAAATTAACCCTAACTTTTTTTTTTTCAAATGGAAAGCCACTTTTTTTAAACTCTCATTGAAAAGAGCCTTTTTTCTTGATTAAATTGCGCTATTTACTTTTGTGATTATCTAAAGGAGAAATACGAAAAAAAAACAGAAACCATCAAATTATTAAAAGTTGCGTTTAATGTATAAGATGCTTAAAATGAGCACCATTTACTTATTGGCAAAGCCCAAGACGATAATAAAATTCGTTTTTGACATTTTCTAGCACTTTTGGAGATATTTGTCGGATTTCTTGCCTAATACGTTCTTTGAGTTCGTCTAGGTTTCCTGGTTTGCTCATATAAATTTGAATTTTCAAATGTCCCCACAGAAAAAAATCAAGTGGGGTGAGATCGGGAGAACGTGCCGGCCACTTGATTGCATCCCTTCTACCAGTCCATCTGTTTGGAAAATTGTCATCTAAATACTGGCGTACATTACGGGCATAATATGGGGGAGCACCATCTTGTTACATCCAGATTCTTTCATCATACAAATCTGGATCGAACTGACTCGGATATAAGGCACGTAAGGCTGGAACTAGTTCATGTTCAAGAAATTCTAGATATCTTTCTTTAGTTAAAGTATCATTAAAGAATATGAGCCCTATAACTTGCCTGCCAATTATGCCAGCCCAAATATTAGTTTTTTGGGGATATTGTGTATTAGTTTCCCTTACCCAGTGTGGGTTCTCATCAGACCAGTAGCGACAGTTCTGCTTAATAACATGGCCATTTAGGGTAAATGTAGCCTTATCAGAAAAACGAATCCACTCCGAAAATATGCGATTTTCGTCAATGGCGTTCATCATTAATTCACAGAACTGAACTCTGCGATCTGGATCGTCTTCTAATAACTCTTGAACGTGTTGCATTTTATAAAGTCGTTTGTTTGCACTTTTTAAAATTTTTAGCACGGATTTATGATGAATAGAATTTTCGTGAGCTACTCTTCTGGCTGCAGTTACCAGATTTTCTTTCATCGCTAACAATACATTTAATTGGGTGTTTTCATTGATTTTAGAAGACCTTTGTCTTGAAACATCCCTCACGTGCCTAACTTCTCGAAATCTGCTTTCGATTTTACTAATCGTACCTTGGTTAATAGGTGGCAAATCTGGATATTTCTGCCTTAATAAGTGGACAACCTCTAGCTGAGTACGACTTCTGTTCCCATAACCAATCATCATTAAGATTTCAATTTTGTGGGATTCGGATAAATAAGGCATTTTTTCAATATAAGTTAACTTATTTAACAACTGGTTGAAATTCACTTTAACAGTGACACTACAACAATGTCAAAAAATGTCTCGATACCAATAAAATAAACAAACACGCCAAAAATTTACCAACACACAATATTTCGAGACTTTTAATAATTTAATGGTTTTTATTTTTTTTTCGTATTTCTCCTTTAGATAATCACAAAAGTAAATAGGGCAATTTAATCAGGAAAAAGGGCTCTTTTTAATGAGAGTTTAAAAAAAGTGGCTTTCCATTTGAAAAAAAAAAAGTTAGAGTTAATTTGGACCCTCCCCCTGTAGGTGAAAAAATACAAAGACTATCTTAAAATGTGAAAAAAATAAACAAAAATCGACGGGTCTCAGGAATTTTGCGAGATAAAATTTGATTAGTTTTAACTGAATTTATTCCAGTTAAAGTCACCACACTGTATATACTTATACATACTCTTATATATTTCAATATTTTGTTGCGACTGATAGACGCTTTTTTTTTACAGTTTGTTGGAACTTTAAATATCTTCATACCGTCACTTTAGAATTATAAATTTACTGAATGTCTTAAAGAGAGATCAAATGTGTTTTTCGAGATATTAATTGTGCCATTTTTAAAAAGGATTAATAAAATTTTAATTTTAATTAATTGTGTGTCATCACTTATTTCAGCATATTTCTTCTTTTTCTTGTTTTTATTTGTTATATTTGGCCAAAGTTATTTCTTAACTAAATTAATAACTAAACATGAAGTAAAATGATGAATAGATATATACATAAAGATGCCCTCAATGCTGAATTAAATTTTTGTATATTTTAAATTTCTTTGAGGCTTTAATTATTAAAATGCTAAAGACCATTTGCTTTAAAACAGTGTAAAATAATATAAAACCTAAATCAAAAATAATTAAAAAACATAAAACCTGTCAAGTTAAAAAATTTCAAAATTCAATAAACGTACATATAATTAAAATCAATGCTATTATATATATAATTTAAATTGATACGAATTATACTTTTCTAATTTGGATACCAGTGTATCTACCAACTTATTTTAATTTTTTAGTCAATATTGGCATTTTCATTAATTTTTTAGAAACCAAGCAAAATTAACTTGAGAATTCTTTTTGATAATAATAAATAACTATTGGAATACTTAATAATATTTTTTTCAAATTTGGAAAATTAAAACTTTCTGTAAATAAATAAAAGAGATTGAGTTATCACTAGTTAATAAACAAAGGTTTTTAACAGCTATTGTATGTATAGTATGATATCTATGTACTGAACTTTTGATATCTTGATTTAATATTTTGAAGTAGAATGTTACAATTGGTATAAAGTTTTTATTTTTAATTACTGGAATACTAATTTTTTTTTAACTAATTTGACTGGACGTCAGCTGCTTAAAAATCTTCTTTTAATTAATCCTTTTGATCTCTACTATATACATATATAAAAATATATATTATATTATTTAAGCATAATATACTGTTTTTCAAAAAGCTCTGCATTTATTTAGTTTAAAGTAATCTGTGTACAATTAATAACAAAAATTTAAAGTTTAAAGCATATATTAAAAGAAAAAAACAAGATTTTAAAATATAAAAACATCGCTTCCAAAATATTTAAATTGCCCTATTTTTACAAGGATTCTAATTAATTTGAATTTTATAGCCAATATGAGTATTTTTATTCATTTTGTTTTTTTAATTAATACCCGAGCACAATAAATTTAAAATTTTTTTTAATTTTAAGTAATAATTTTAAGAACCTGAATAACGCATTATATATTCAAAATTATTTAAACAAATTAGTTAAGAATTGTTAAAAAAAATTTAAATGTCGCTATTCTTACAAGAGTAGAATATTTATAAGATGTTAGTTAATTAAAAGCATTTATGTTAAATGTTTACAAATAATATTTTCTTACTAATTCCTTAGTATATATACAGTAATGGCCAAAAGTAGATAGACAAAGTATTATTTTCATATAATTGATTAAAGATTTACCCACAGGTCCCCTAGATTTTAAATTATTGTTATTTGTAAGGCGGTATATAAAAAGAAATCAATAAATTTCAGTTAAATATTTTGCTTGCTATCAGGTAAAGCAATAATATAAATATAGCTGGTCAAAAGTAGATAGACAAAAACAATTTTGGAATTATTTTTTTGTCTAGATATTTATAAAATAAAATTAGTATAGTATTGCTTCTCTGTAACTCAAGGTGCAACATACCACGTGGAATTAGATTCTCTCTTATTTTAAGACAATGCATTATTAATGCATATCGCGCGGGTGATCGTAAAATTGATATAATTGCTCGTAGATTTGATGTTAAAAGAAAAGCTGTTTGAGCAATTATCAAAAGATATGAAAGGACAGGATCATTAGAGGCAAAAAATAAATCTGGTTGAGCAAAAAAAAAGGACATTAGAGCTGTACGCAAATTAAAACAAATTAGCCAGAATAACCCTTTCATGACTTCTCGTCAAATTCAGATAGAATTACAGGCTCTAGGGAATTGTAATGTGTCCTTAAGGACTGTAAGACGAAGGTTGGTAGAATAGAATCTCTTTGCACGTAGGCCAGCAAAAAAACCATTGCTTTTAAAAAAGAATCGCTTAGCCCGATTGGAATTTGCCCGTCAGCATATACACTGGACAAAGCATGAATGGAAACGTATTTGCTGGAGCGATGAATCGAAGTTTAATTCCGATGGAATGCAATATGTTAGACGTCCTTCTAGTCAGCGTTTGAATCCCAAGTACACAAAACCCACAGTTAAGCATGCAGGTGGATCAGTGATGATTTGGGGTTGCTTCTTAGGTTATGGAATGGGCCCGTTACATCGCATAGAGGGCATAATGGACAGGTTTATGTACAGGGATATTCTCAGAGATGTTGTTGCCCTATGTCGAAGACAATTTACTATTAGAATTTCAATTCCAGCAAGATAATGACCCGAAGCATTCCTCCAAAATTATGAAGCCATTTTTCGAAGAAAAAAAATACCAGTTTTAAAATAGCCATCCCAGTCACCCGATCTTAATCCTATCGAAAATCTATGGGAAATTATAGATCGTGAGATTAGTGATACAAACTATTCAAATAAAGGTGAATTGTTCAAACGGTTGCAACAAAAATGGAAAAATATTGGTTTTAAACTCATAGACAATCTTATTAAATCAATGCCACGTAGATGTCGGGCTGTAATAGACAATAATGAGTATTTTACAAAATATGGTTGGTAATGATGGTTTAGTTTGTAATTAAAAAAAAATACTTCGAAAAAAAAGAGTATTGGTTATTTTTTAAATTTGTCTATCTACTTTTGTCCAGCATATATTTAGTTATTTCTTATTATTTACCAAATAAGGTGATTGTTTCTAAAGAATGTTTTATTATTTTTATACATGTTTATGTTGCTCATAATATACTTAAATATCTTTATTATAGAATTTTTATTTCCTTTGATTTTTTTTAAAAAACCATTTGTCTATCTACTTTTGGCCATTACTGTATGTAAATAATTTTTTCTTCTTATTTTTTCATATTTTTTCTAGTTAGGTTTGTTGTGAGTGGGACACCTTCTGTCCTCCCACTGAGACTATTGATGTCTATTGTGGCTAAATTTCTCTAAAATTCTTCTAAATTAAATTAATTATATAATTATTCTAGAATTAATAGTTTAATTAAATTTTTATTAACTTAGATGCAACTAGAAAACTTCAAAGTATTTGAAAAAAGATGTCTAATAAAAAAGATGTCTAAATTAAAAAGAATTCATATTAGTAGATTTTTAATATAGCTTAATTTTTTTTTTAATTTAGAAAACTTAATTAAAGTCATATTGAGATCAATGTAATTTAATGCATAACTAACAGCTATACGAACACCATTTTCCTAATCTCGCTCAATTTATTTCTAATATGTTTAATTTTTTTAACCGAAATTGCAACTTTTATTATTTTGCAGATAACACAAAAGCAAAATAATTATAAGATTTCTTTTTACTTTTAATTAGTAATTATTAGAATACTGTATAATACATTTTTTAAATGTGACAAACTGAAACTTTTAACATGAAATTTATTATAAAAACTAATCAACAATTATTAACATTAAAAAGCATAAATTTAAAAAAATTACTATATTTTAAAATAAGAAAAACAATAATTTCAAAAAACTCAAAAATTTTATTTGTTTCTGTTCTAATAAAAAAAAAATAGTTATTTATCTAACAAGTGTGTAAAATGATCCTTTTTTTATGATAAGAAAATTTTCATAAATAAAAAAGGGGACTTTACATACGTGTTACATAAAAAAAATTTGCCACTATTGAAGAGAACATTAACAGAAATTGAAAAGGCGAAATTAGTTTACGCATTAGTGCGTAAAAATTTCTAAACCCTGTGAAGTATGTAAAGTAAGTACTTTACACACAGTAGTAGAATTCTTTTTTTAATTTTATTCAAGAAAACGCATACCTTAAATGTATACAAATAGCATTTACCTATCTGTATTTAATTTATTTACTTAGTATATTTATATTATATTATTTTTTCTATATACCTAATTTTTTTTGCCCAATATTTAAATTTGTATTTATTTTGTTGCAAGTAAAAAACTTTAATATGATTGAAAAAGTTCAGCAATAATCAAGCAACATAAATACAAATATTATCATGATTTTGAATAATTTTTTAAATAAAAATATTTTAATCATTTTTAACAAATTTTAAGTTGAAATAAAATAAATATCAAATACTAAAATAGTCTTAAAAGCTAAAATAAAGTTAATTTTAAATAATTTCAAAAAGCTTTGTTTTAACAAAATGAATTAATTTTTTTTCTTTAATTAAGTGCAGAATTGAAATATAAGTAATCCAAGCATATTCTCTGCAACCGCACTGAATTGATTTTTAATTATGCATTTAATTTTTAGATGCTTGGCATTCATTTTAAGAAAATTTAACTCGTTATTTGGTGTTTCTAAAAACTAACAAGAAAAACTTTAAAAAACTAGTATCAACTCAACTATTTTCTTACATTATACTTTGCCTAAGAGCCTATATACTGAAAAAATTAAATAAAAGCAAGCAAGATAACGAGGATTTATTCTACAATTTTTAACTACAACCTTCAGAAAAAATTCAAAAAAATAAAAACACAATAACAACTCTCACAACAAAATTCCAGAATAATTATTTTTATTTGCTTAAATTTAATAAAAATCTTAAATCGCCAAGCAAAATAGACTTTAAAAATAGAAAAACCTATGATTCCAAAAGGTGCAATGAATAAAATTAAATGTATGTAAAACATTTACTTTTACCTTCCCGGAATAATTTTAAACTGTACATATTATGACTCACATTACTATCCTTTGCTTCTTTTATTACAGAGCTTTATGGTCCCAGATTTTTAAATTTATTTAAACCAGGTTTTACGCATATAAAACATACATGTAGGATTAGTATGAACCATAACAATTTTTTTTTTAATCACTTTTTCTTTTAGGTAATTTAACGTTTGTTGCCATTTATTTTAAGTTTGATTTTGTGCATAATCTATATGTATACGATATGTATTTTATTAAATATCTATTATCAATAACGTAATAGAACGCTAATTATTTACAGAATAAATACAGATTATTATTCTGCGGTACCTTTTATATAAAACAATTTAGGGATTTAAAAATAAATAAAAACTACTTTTATAGAAGCTAATACGTATTTTGGGTCACATCTGGGCAAAACCAAACGACCCTTTTATCCCGAATTACGCGCCGCTTTTATTTACAAACCCGAACCCTAAAATAAAAACAAAACCTACACCGTAGTCTGTCACTGACACCACTGACAGTCAATTTCGTAGAACAATAAAGGCCTCCATTAGGCTACCAATTCGACTCTCTCCCGCTCAAATTTTTTAATATTTACTAAACCGTTTTACATGTATTGGTTCACATGATTTTTACTTTATCAATTTGTATTTATGATTTTCTGAATATATGTTCGATGTATTCTAAAGAATGTTCGTCAAAAGCAAAACAGAAAGCGGCAAAAACCCAATCTCCACTTTCCAAGCGTCGTGCTACACTTTGAAATTCATTTGGGGAGAAACACAAAAAGCGGACGCCATTGTAAAAGTTTTATCTGAGTAAAACCGGGTTTAAAAAAAAAATTAAAAACCGTAGGACCGTAAAGCTCCACAATAAAAGAAACAAACAATAGCAATGTGTATATCATAATATGTTTAAATTAAGTACCGGGTGGGGCGGTTAAGGAAAACATGTATATTTAATTTATGCACATAATTAGAAAATACCGTATTTGGTTTTAATATTGTTGGTTAGAATAATATAATTTTAACTGGAAGAGTAGAAATTTAATAAAACAACTATGGGCTAATATAAACTAGTACCATATATATTGAGTTTACACATATAATGAGGAAAATACTGAGAGATGCTGAAGTTGTTTATAACAAAGATATATTACGTTTTATTTTTTATATTTTTTTTTGTTTTAGTACAGGTAAATATATTGGCTGCTTTCTTCAACTTCTTAAAACAATTTTACTAAATTTCATTTCAATTAAAAGTTTTTAGATTAATTTATAATTAAGATACAATAATTTAAATAAAAATATCTAGTTTGAAAAATTGTTCAGAGAGATCGATCCTAAAAAAGTCCTGGAAATGAAAGTATTTTTATGTTTTTACATTGCAATAGTAATTTTCTTTTAAATCACACATCACTACTAATTTTCGATATGTTTAAAATAATATTATTTAGTTTTTTTTTAATTATTTTAATTTATTGCGACTACTTTTATTTATTTGACTATATTCTATTTAAGTTCTTGCTGAATTTATAGTAATTAAAAAATTTGATATAAAGTAGGGTTAGTTACTATATATAATTTTTTATTTAATATATAAGCGTTTCATGTATAAATCTTAAATTATTTTTTTATATTTTTTTGTTTAAGTTTGGGTATAGTGGCTGGTTGTGCATTCTTTGGAACCAATATACTACTTTTATTAAAGGTTTGAAAAAACTGATTATTTACATCTAAACGATATTTTAAAATTATCTTCTTAAGAAAATTATATTTTTGAAAATTATTTTGTGTTTTAAAATGAAGTAAAATCATAAAAAGGACCTAAAAAAAATCTCTCTAAATTTAAGATTAGTATTTTTTTAATAATTTCGGTTTACTGTGAAAAAAATGTACCGCGTTCGTACCTAAAAATTGTAGAAAAAAATTATTTAAAGAAATTGAAAAATAGGCATAATTTAATACTGATCAGTAAAATATGCTTCGCGTACATTTAAGTTATGCACTAAACAAAATAAAACTATTTTCAACTTAATCATATTTATTGGACTTTCACTTGGCTATATTCAGATTAACTTTAAAAATATTTTCAAGTTTAGGCTATATTTTACACTTTCATATTAAATTTTTGTCAAATTATAGTAAATAAAAAATAATTAAAAATAAGCTTAGCTCATATACATTTTTTTTTAAATAAATTAATATTTATTTTTAAGAACTGACGACATATACTTTTACTTTTACTTTTTACTTTTATATATACTTTTACTTTTACTTTTTCTGATTTATTTTATTAATTAGGTATATAAGCTTTAATATAAATTACAGATGAACAGATGAATAGGCTTTACAGAAGTGATGGCATTGATTGGTTAGATGATGGGATTATAAAATGTCCACAATTGCACTGGCCAAATTTTAACAGTGTTCTCATAATAAGCCTTAATTTTCTTTAAGAACATATATCAAGAAATGCTTTGTTTTTAAGATACAGAATGTTAAATTCAAAAAAAATATTTAATTTTTTTATTAATGGTGTCCGTACCGTGATAGAATTAACTATATTATTTACTAAAATGGTACACCACTGATTTGTCTAAAAACAAAAATTATTCCTACAAGTCAATTTTAATTTGGAGCAAACTCTGAGTTTTCTAGACACCTTTTTAGAATGTCATCCATGCCTACGAATGTGGGCTCCAGTTAGAAGTACCTCTGAGAAGTTTGGATATTCGGTAAAAAAACTTGTTAATTCATTAAAAGAGAGATAAGCTAACAGATTTTCACCTTGTGAACAGATATGGAATCAAGGTGACTTATTAAGGTTATTTGGCTTTTGATAATTCTTGATAAGGCTCTAGAAATCCATCAAGATTGTTAAGTAAAATTATAGCCCTGTCCCCTAAGATAATATTCATTTAATTCAGATAAGGATGGAACGAGCTTAAGCTTTTTAAACTTAGTCCAGGACGTAAAACTAAGATGACTTGTTGCTATTTCCAAGTTCTTTGGCCTTTGATAACTTAAGATGCTGCTCCAAAAATTCATTAGAATCCGAATCCAATCTTTCCAAATTCTTTATTTCATATCAGTACCATCGAATCTATTTATACTTTACACAACTTGCTCAAGGATATGGAGTCCATAAGCACACTTAAGTAGCGTTTCCTTAAGTTTCTTTAAACTTACAATGAAACTCCAGTGATCCAACATACATCTCATGTAAGATGATTAATATTTTGGTTTTAAGAGTAGAATTATGAGTTTATATCTCAGGATCATCGATACGACTTTTAACAGCTGTAGTTATATTTTTTTAGGCGGATTTTTGCAAAAAAATGTATTCTATGCATTTTGACATATAATTTGCATTTATAATATATTGCATATATTTTGCATGAAAATCTAAGGAATTTTTCTTAATGCTTATTAAAAATGACAAATAAAATAAGTAAATAAATGTGCATTATTTAACATTAATTAAGAAAATATGCTTTAGATGCTTTTGAGTTATGCATATAAAGTATATTATACTTCATTCTAATGTTCTTGCTTCTTAAAATTACTATTTTTGCTATTTTTAAATTCCATTTTATTACTTATGTAATAATATTCCTAAATGTGTGATCTAAGTTTTGCCCTTTACTGTTTCTGTCAATTACTTTTCTTTTATTGTATAACCTACAAAAATAAATTTTTTATTATTTTGCGTTACATTTTATAAAATTCTCTTGCACAGCACCATAAATCTTATTGAAATAACATTTGAAAAATATCGTAAAATGAAAAATGTTCTCTCTTTTATTATTCTTGCTACGCTATAGGTTTAAAAGCAAAGAATTTCGATTGGTTTGATATTTAAATCGAAAATGTATTGAAAGTTTTCGACGCTTCTACCGTATTTTATTTGTTTATTATAGTTCATACTTTTGCAATGTAATTCAACATTAAAAAATAAATTATAAAAAACATATTTATTTTGTTAATTTTTTTTGTGTATTTCAAATGTAAACTTTCTTATAATACAGGGTGGCCATTTGGAAACGAAACAGAGCCTATTTTGGGTCCCTCAGAATATTTGCGAAAAAACCTCGGACCTGTCAATTTTTGATTCAAGGGGGAAAAATTTTTTTGCTAGTTTACGCCCCCTTGAGGGCAAAGCCCTAGCGGGGGTGACCAGGGCCCACAAAATTTTAAATGGAACGGGGGGTCGAGTGATACCTTATTTTGAAGGTATTTTTATGTGGATTATAATCCTAAAGTTTTAAATCGTTACTATTTGCCTAGTTGATACAGGGGCTAATAAAAGTTACAAAAAAATGTTAAAAAGTATAATTTTAAATAAAGGGCTTAAAGATAAAATCAATCAAGTAAATGTTCAAAATGTTGGCCTTTGACTTCCATACAATAATACAGGTTTTGTTCAAACCTTTCCCGTACATTTTGCAAAATTTCTGGGGTGATTTGACGACATTCATCAATTATTCTTTGTCGCAAATGGTTTAGCGATGTTAACTGACTAGCATAAATTATAGTTTTTAAATTGCACCATAAAAAAAATCTAACGGGCTTAAGTCCGGGGAACGAGGAGGCCATTCAATAGCTCCTCTTCTTCCAATCCATTGTCCTGGAAACGTTTGGTCCAAATATCGACGAACCCTTGCAGCATAGTGGGGTGGCGCCCCATCTTGCTGAAATACTAGACGATTTTCCAAGCACTCGTTGTTATTTTCTAGTATCTCCACTAATGCTGGTGTGGATCACTGGCGGCTTGTTCAGATATAGTTTCACAAAATTGTACTCGCCTATCAAAATCGTCTTCGTTTAGTACTTGTACGAGATGCATTTTGTACGGATGAAACTTGTTTTTTTTAATATCTTTTGAATGCTGCTTCTCTTAATACCAGATACGGTTGATAACTTCCTTGTGCTCAGTGTAGGATCTTGCATAATATGGCCTAAAATAGCTACTTCTAAAGCTTCATTTACCACTGGATTATCCATTTCGCGCTTTTTATTAGCCACAGACCCAGTTTCCCTAAATTTTTGAACCAATTCCAAAATGTATTTGCGATGGACCTGTTGATTAGGGTGTTGTAATCTGTTAAAGAGCTGGGCAGTTCTATTAGCATTTTTATTGTTCGCAAAGAAAAAAGAAATTATTTCAACTCTTTCAGCAAGTGAATAAACCATTATCAAACTCAATGTTGTAACTAGCTAACTTTAAAGAGCTATTTGTTTGACACACTATGATCTGACAGCAGTAATTGACAACCACTATTAAACTTCAAAATGTTGCTATAATAACACAGTCTCAATAATAACCAAGAGTTTCCTTGCAAAATTGGCATAGATTCCTACGGGTATTAAAAAAAAACAACAGAAAGTACGGTTCACAATGTACGAGAACAAAATTTTTTGTATTTATTTAACTGCTAAATTTATAAGCATTTTTTTTCGTAAAAAATATTTGTAAAGGACCCTTGTCACCCCCGCTAGGGCTTTGCCCTCGGCAAAGCAAAGAAACTAGCAAAAAAATGGTTCCTCCTTGAATCAAAAATTGACGGGTCCGAGGATTTTTTCGCAAAAGTTCTGAGGGACCCAAAATAGGCTCTGTTTCGTTTTCAAATGGCCGCCCTGTATATCCATAAGCTATATTAAAATCATTGGGATGATAAAACATTTAAAGAGATTTTCTTGATAATTATTAAGAAAGATTATTTTTCCAGAATTAGCAAAAGATTATGGATAATTTGAAATTAGTAAAGAAAATGTGTATGGTAGACATTTAATTTATGCACACGATTTTATAAAATCATATTTTATTTATTATAATTTTTTTGTTTTACTTTAGATAAGTTGACTATTTTTTTAATTTTCTTGAATTGACATATTAATTTGATTATTGGCTTTAAAAAAATTAACAAATAGTGAAACAATACTATATAACAAATACTTAAACATATTTAAAAAACACATTCTTAAGAAAATTATCTTCGTGAAAATTAGGATATCTAATATATAGTTTTGTACCTAAAAATTGTAAAAAAAAATTAAAATATGCATATTTTAAAATTAATAAATCACAAGAGCTTCGGATAACTATTTATTTTTTTTTATTTTGATAATGTTTCTTAGACTTAGTATGTATATAGTTGACTAAATATTAGATGATTTTCACTTTTAGGCTCAATTTTACATTTTCATATTATGTTTTAGTCCAATGTATACATAGTTAATAGAAAAATTCAGTTAAAATAAGCTTAACTCCTATCTATCCTATCCTAACTACTAAATATGCTTAAATATTCAATTTTTTAGTATATAAGCCAGTGGCCGATCTAGAAGTTAATTTTAAGAGGAAGAGTTGGTCTCAAAAATTGCTTAGCGTAATATATACACAAAATTTATATATATATATATATATAAATTCTGCATATATACATATATACATAAATTCAAATAAATATATATATATATATATATATATATAGTAATTACAATATTACGTTATTACAATAATATAATATAATAATTAATTAATATAAATATAGATTAAAACTAAATTTTATTTTATTTCAACAATGATTTTGGATCTTTTTAGTTAATTTTTTGCCATTAAATTAACAATATTCTCAAATTTAAGCTCCATATTTTGTTTTTTACTGTTTTGTCTATTAGTTTTCACTTACAAGAACAACTTTTTATTATTTTACGCTATATTTTATAAAATTCTCTTATACACAGTATCATAAATCTTATTAAAATTAAGATTTAAAAATATCGTCAAATAGAAATTTTTTGATAATTTATTATTCTTGTTACGTTAGAGAGAGAGAAATCCGATTTGTTTCATATTTAAGTTAAAAATCTATTGGAAGTTTTCGTAGTCATTTCCATATTTTATTTGTTTAACATAGTAATTTTTTAATCTATTAATTTTAACAAATTATTTTATTTATTTGGTATATAAACCTTCTCATAGAAATCACTAGGTTGATACATAAATTGAAGAAAGTTTAATTATTAAGAAAGACGAACATATAAGAATTAGAAAAAAAATTAGCATAATTTAAAATTAATAAAAAAAGTATGTATTGAAGGTATTTAAGTTATGCACAGAAATATATACTACGAGATTAAAGGTTATTGTAATAAAGGAAATGATTAAATCAGGTGTATAAAACTTATTGTTATTTTTATACGTATTTCTATTTTAATTATTTTTTATGAAAATTGTTGGTTTTTGAATAAAGCTTAATATGCTAAATACAGATTAATAATAATATTATTATTAGTATTATTTTTATTAAAACCAAAAACTGTAAAACAATTTTACAACATTAAAAAATATGCCTAAAGAATTTTCAGAGATATTCAAGATATGCATGTTTAATATTGATAAAAACGAGTATATTCATTAATATATAATTATTCCATTTAAAAACTATTTTCTTAAATAAATTTCATTTTTGAAAAGTTTTGTGGCTTTAAATATCTAAAGAAATGAAGCAAAAAGCATAATTTAAAACCAAATTACTAGTGTGTTTTGCATAGTTATCAAATTATTCATTTAACTATATAAAATTCTATTTATTTTAATATTTGTTGGACTAAAAAAAATATGTATATTAAGCTATATTTCGAGTTAGATATTGATGTTTCTTAGACTTAAGCTTTGTTTTACATTCAATATTAACTCTTAGTCAGATATCTTAAGTCATATGTATAAATTAAATAACTTTTTATAATAAAATAAAAATTAATTCTAATAATAAATGTGATTCTTATTTTGCTCGATCATTGAATGCATAGGCAATATAAAATTCATTGAATTAATAAAACATTTTAAAAGTTTTTCTTAAGGATTATCAAAAAGGAACATTAGCAGCACCAAAATAAATAAAAATTTCGAAATGATTAAAAAAAAATTAAAAATATAAAACTATCAAAGAAAGTTGGCTTCAGACGCATTTAAGTTCTGCATTTAAACAAATAAAATTATACTTTATAACAATTAAGTTTTTTAATTTTGTTGAAATAGCATTTTTGATAATTTTGGATTCTTTCTAGTTACTCATATTTTATTTCAAATTTATTCTTTAAGTTTTGTCCTTAATTGTTTTTATCAGTTACTTTTACTTTATTATAATATTTAAAAATAAACAGAATTTTTATTATTTACGCAACGTTTTATAAAGTTTTATATTATCAGTATTGAAAGTTTTTGTAATTGTATTTTATTTTATTATTATAGTTTATTCTTTTAAATGTCTGGAATAAAATACAAAATTGCTTTACTTACTCTTGGAAAATATTTTTTTGTAAATTCTCAAAAATCCTAAAAAACCTTTCAAAAAATTTAACTCCCTGTAATATAATTCCAACAAATATTTAAAAAATTGTTTCAAACGATTTTTTTGATCAAAACACTAAAATAAATTAAAAAATTATTTATGCTAATGTTAAAAAAATACTCTTAAATTTCAGGAAGAGACAAAAACTTTTTGACATCAAAAAATCAAATATAAATTCAAAGACCTGGAAGATATAAAATCTATATGGAAAACTATAATACTTTAAATCCTTGAAATAATATTACAAATTATATCAAATAGTATTATTATAATAACGATCCAAATAAGGTTTTATAATTACTAATGATGTAAGAGTTATTAATAATAAAATAAAGGTTCAATCTTATAAAATTCGTACAATATATTTGCATAAATAAGAAAATATTATAAACAAAAGATATGTTTGGTACAACCATAATATATTACATTAATTTAATTATGATTCATAATAAAATAGATAAAAATGTTTTCATTCTTAAAAATACAAAAAAAATATAAAAAAATAATAATTTGCCTGTACTATAAGATAATGAAATATAGTCCCCTAATTACGCAAAAAAAACTATTAAATTGTAGACATATTTAGGCCCCCCGCCAGCTCTTAAACCTAAAAAAAATCAAGCATTTTTCAACTTTTCCACTTACGAGCAGCTCTTCGCCTATTTTGTATATAAACAGATATAAAATAACCCAGAACTCACCTCGGGGAGGTGGCTCCCATCGAGTTCCATCCCTGCCCACCCATTCACCCAACCATATGAGCAATTTCTAACTTCCTACTTCATAGTCTGATTTGGTATTAAACTTTGGCATCTGGCTTCTAGATGCTATTGTTTTACGTATCCAACATATACGGCCGACGATGGCTCTGTCACTAATTTGACACATCTTTCAACAGCCTGCGTAGGGCAGGATAACTTTCATAAATCTCCCTCTGGATAGCTGCTAGTTTTAATAAATTCTTCAATTTCTTCATCAGACAGATGATTCGTCATTGGTGGCTCTGTTACTTTGCACTCTTGCTAATTTATTAAATCAATATATGATTCCGCTTCAAAATTGAACTTGGAAATTTCAAATTTTCTTATCGTGCTATTCAAATTTACAGGAATTTTTTTCTTATTCGACCTGCAACTTAATATTTTTCTGTACCCTAATTCTCTTATATGACGACGTGAGTCAAAGATCATCGCTAGTATAATATTTTCAGGATGGCCATAAAAGCCATTTCGTTGAATTACAGGATCAACTATAGCTTTAAGTTCTTCACTTAAATATCTTGAATATTGAATTAGCTGCCAAAGGGGAACAGCTCCAAATGTGTACAATGGTACAGTTTTTACTCGAAGCCAAATCTTCACATATACTCTCAGAATATATTCTGTCAACACTTTTAATTTAGGCGGGGGATTTCTTACCGCAATGTATTCCTATTTCGTATTTATTTGCTAAATTAGATGGACAGTTTCCAGTAGATATGGCAGTGCAAATCTCGTATGGTAAAATATTTATTTTTGATCGCTACTTAATTCTTTTAAATTTACCTCAGGTAAATTAACTTTGATTGTTTCGTAGCACACGACAGGTAATCGCTCATATGTTTCAATAAGTTTGCCGATAGAACCCGAGAAGGATAATGGTCCTGTGGTATTTCCGTCCAGATGTCGAACCAAATGTCGCAATGGCAACTCGTTTGCACGTAGTTGACATATTAGCCATTGCAAAGGTCGTTTAAGATGTAATTCCAACAAATGTATTACATCACCGTGAGGCCCAGTGTTAATGACAGTACCATCGCAGCCAACCGCAACTAACTCGCTAACTAATACTTCATTTTCGGTTAAATATTTTAGAATCGTTGAAGCTATGGTCTTTGCAGTACCGTTTTCAGGTGTTACGAGTCCTATATACTCGCTACCTGGTTCCTTTAATAACACTATATGTTCTTCGACAATGATTTTCCTAGATAACGATTTACCCTGTTTTTTAATGTGAATAGAGCTTAAAGACTAGTACCATCTTTTGTTATATTTTTTTGTAAATCAAGTCGTTGCCTTTTTCTTTGTCGATCTAATTTGGACTTGTCTATTACATAGGATTGATCAGTTTTGGATATCAATCCAACATCTTCCAGAACTGCACTGGTGATCATTGCTCCTTTTCTACTTGATAATCCAGCTCGGTCTATTGCTTTTGCTAATGCAGGAAAGTCGAGGGTTATGCCCGTAGAAGTTGACGGCTCTGGTTCGAAGTCTGGATCACAGACTCGTTCGCTTTGCACTGATATATCTGATAGATTGCCTTGTTCAATTTTTTGTTTCTGATACATTACGCGAAATGATTTGTTGACTTTTGTCCTCCGGAATATTACGCGAGAGCTCCCTGCTTTTTCTTTTTTGTTTTTGCTGCAAAATTTTACTTGTTTTGGCATCTACTTGCCCTATTGATATTAATCGTGTAGTTTTCTGGTCGTTTAGGAAAGCTTGTTCCATTTTTGGAACTTTGTATGACTTCTCACAAATACACAAGTTAAAATCGGTACATTTGCACTTTGAAATATCAAAGAGTTTAGTATTAGCCTCATCACGAAATTTTTGAAGGGAGAGGCCGTTCCGTACAAATTTACCTGGCGGGGAAGCTTAACGTTGTTTAAATTGAATAAAAATTTTTGTGAGTGTTTTTAAAGCTATTTTTAGTAGTTTGAAGCAGCAGTCTTTAATAATATCAAAATTTTTTTTAAGGTTCGGGGGGAGGGGGGTAAAATAATAAAATTAAAATTAAAAAATTGGTATTCATTATGGACCATTTGGCAACTTTTCTTACTACAGGCATAAAAAACCTAGAGAACCGACCCACCCTAACACATCCATAATGGAAAAAAACTAATATTAAAACAAAAAGAGAAACAAATACTTAGAACTTAAAATTGTGGTCAAATAAAATCCAATGCCGGGAATAAAATTAAAAATGTCATTAAACTTCAGGAAAATATTTTTAAAATACTAAAGTCCTGAAAAATTTAAAACTTTAAAGATATGATAAATTATTTTAAATGCTTGGAAGGTGTGAAAAATTACTCTAAAAGCCTGGATTTTTTTTTCGAGTCCTTAAAATAAAAGTGAAAATCAAATGAAAAATTACTTGACATTCCTAGACGATTTAAGAAATTATTGCAAAAGCCCTTAAAACTTTTACAAAAAATTAAAATCACTAAAATGAGACATGGCTCAAATTCTTGCAAAAAAATGCCAGAGAAAGAATTTAATTCAAAATTAAAAAAAAAATTAATTTATAATAAAAAAGAATCGCAACTCAAGAGGACTCTCTTTCTCAAAATAAAACCTACACTATGTAATAAAACAATTTTTTTCCAACCGAAAAGGCACAACGTAAACTGGAACAAATTTGGATTTTTCCCCCGGAAAAACAAAAAAAGGTTTTCGTTCCAGTGCACTTACGGCATCTCGCACAAAGTGGCGCGAAATGAAAGTTTTATCAAAAGTATTTCTGCACCGAATAGAGGCATCTCGCCCTCGGAACTATGAAAATTTTATTTTCTGTTATATATGGGAAATGTTTAGTTTAGAAAACGAATGCAGTTTATTGGAAATAGAAATATTGAAGGAAACAATTGAACCTAGCACACTCTCTTTAATAAACATTCAACCCTTTGGGGCGATGTCATGAATATACATTTTATGATTATTGCCATTTTTATTGGGGTAAAATGACACAGTAATAAAAAGAAACTGCTTTGTCAAACTACTTTTATGAGCCCTAAAATTTAACATTAAGTGACGTCAGGGGTTTTCAAATGGCAATATTTCGGATATCTGGGAAAGTTCTAGATAAACACTCTTGGGTCAAAAAAACCTTTTATAAAGCATATAATTTTTTTAAACCACTATAAATCAAGATAATTCTATTTAACTCACAGAGGACAGCTAGTCATGGTAAAATATAAATATACATTTATTTGCCAATATAAAGAAATTTAAAAATCACGATTACAAAAGCTGCACAATTTGCCACTTGTTTGTGATGTTCTTAACAAGTCCAGAAAAAATTTATTTAAGATAGTCACATTCCGGTAGTAAAAATAACATTCTATGAAACGGTCAGATTTGGGAATAGGATACTTTTCAGCATTGTAGTCATATTTGAAAGGTTTTTGTTAAGTTTTTGACTTTTTACTAGTAACACCAATATAATAAATAAGCCTAAAACTTTATTTAAAAGTTCTTAACTTTAACTTTAATAACTCCGATAGGGATAATGCATAAAATACATTATAAGAGTTTTCATTTCAAATTATGGAATGTTAAGAGGATTTACTTTAATTTTGTTCTTTTTTTTACGTTCATTAAAAAAGCAAATGAATATAACTGTCGTATAGCCATTAATTATGTTTTCTCGTGAAGATGAAAATATTCAAATTTTTTTTTAAATATCTTTAGTTATCCATTTTGGTACAGTATTTGGTTGTCTTAGGCTCTTGAGTTCTCGAAGCGTTGCATCTCTTTGTCGCATAAAAACCTAAATATTTGGTGAGAGCCCATGGTTTAGTAATTCTTGCTGTTTTAAAGGGGGCATGCCTATCGAAGATATAAAGAAGGTATTCATTAAATAAGGAAATTTTGTCAATATTTTGGTCGAAAATTATATTATGCCAATTGCTTGAAGTTCACTATAAAATCCATGAGCGTTAAAATTATTAAAATTTCTGTAAGTTATAAGCTTTGGCTTCATAGACATCTCTTCTATTTTTAAATAACAATAAACCAAGGCGTGATCCCATAGCGGCTCCAACGATTCAACATAAATCACCGACCAAAGGATCATCCGTTTCAAATATTGGATCTAGAAGTGATACACTATTCCGACTGATTCTAGTAGGTTGATTTATAATTTCGATTAGATTAAAATTGTTAAATAATGGTATCAAAGGGTTTATTTCATTTAGTAGATTGATATTGAAATCTCCCAGATATATTACCTGCTAAAAAAAAGGATAAATAGTAAAAAAAATATTCTCAAAGTCATTAAGTAATAAATTACAATTAATATTGGAAGGTCGATAGAAGACGCAAAAACAGCAATATTTATTTCAGATTTTTAATTTAAGAATCAAATATTCTAAACAATGTGCAACAGTAAACTCCAATGAAACAATTTTTGGGGAATAAGTGCTCTTAAAATAGACCGCCACACCTCCACCTCTACCTTCCCTATCCTTATGAACAAACCGGTAAGCAGGAATAAAAAAAACCTCAACATCATCACCATCAGACAGCCATGTCTCTGTAAAAAATACCACATCAAAGTCTTATTTAAGTATTAAATTTTTAAACTCTAGAAAACCCTAAAATATAGATCTTACGTTAAATATCGTCGGGTTACAAGCAAAACACACTAAGTCAATTTTTTTCAGTTTCAAATTATTTACACCACCTGATTTCATTTCATAAAATTTGTTAATGGTAAAATATATTAAGTCGATTGAGAATTTCTTATTACACTATTCTGCAGAAATCATAGATTCACTAAGACAGTTTAACTTTTTTTTGGCCTTTGGTATAATCTAACCACGGCGTCACATAAACTTTTTCGGTATAATTTAAATATCTACAGTGCTGTCAGTTGCTTGAGTTATTAATAAATAATCGAATTTTTTTATTTTTGAATATTTCTTTTGCAGACCATCCACTACGCAAATAAATTGTACAGACTCGAGAAACCGAACTTATACCACATTATCTCTTGTAAAGGCAGATGACTCTTTCCCGGGTAAGAAATGGACAATTATTATAATATATAGCATTAGGGTAATCAGTACGGTTTCCACTTGGTTTATTTAATATTTCTCGTACCTAATTAATATGCTCTAAAGTTAAAATTGCCTAGTTTAAGATAATTTAAAAAAAAATAATATTAAATATTTTTAATTGGTAGAGAGTTTAAAAATGAAATTAAGAGAACAAATTAGAAAATTTGTAATTTTGTAATATATTTTTGGACTATTTTAGATCGGCTGAGTTCAGGACAGTCATCGCAAAGTATTTCTTTAAATTCAAGAACTGAGCATACAACTAACTGTGACATATCGTTTAAGCCAGCGTCACAAAATAGCGTGTCTTCAGACGGACAAATAAGAGCTGAAATTTCTGTACCAAGCAATATCGCGTCTGTGAACTTTGGCTTAGATGTGGACGGCTTTAATACTCAGTGTCTTCCAAGCCAAAACAACTTTCCCTCTGTGCTAAATCCGGATGTACCTGGACCTAGTAATTACCAAGTAACGAAATATAGCTCGGATATAGAGGACTCAAACGATTCTTTAAATGATAAGGACTATGTACCAGAAAAAAATGATAATAGCTCAGCAACTGGTGAAGAAGGCAGAGATGGTGAAGAGTTTAGAACTCAAGTTATACATGAAACCTAGCTTAAAGAAAACTAGATGGAGCACTGCAAGGCCTTTAAGCTGGAAGAGAAATATAGAAAAGAAGCCAAAGTCAACCGTAAAAAAGTGTAACAGGAAAGATACAAATGTTCGACATTTTACTCTGATGATGAACGTAAGGTTTTATGCCAGTTTTAATAAAAGAAGTAAAATATCGGCGGCCTCGAAAAGGATAGGAAAGTAAACAAAGGAGTAATGCAAAGTCATACTTTTTTTCTAAAAAGGAAGTTAGGTATCAAGTTTGTCAGTCTTTTTTCTACAAAACCTTATGCATTTCAAATATTCCAATCCTAAATGCATTGATAAATAGAAGTGAAACTAGTGAGTACAGTGGTACAGACAAGAGAGGTCAAAAAGCTCCAGCTCCAAAAGACGTAAAATTAAGAGTGAAATAACACATTGAAAGTTTTCCTGTTGTCGAGAGCCTAATCTAAATATTAAGAAAATGTTTGATTTATTTATGCAAGAATGTAAAAAAAATCAATCGCCGGGAGTAAGTCTTATTACATATAGAAGAATATTTTGCACCCAATATAATCTATCATTCATTAAACCAAAAAAAGACCAATGTCCCACTTGCAATGAATATTAACAGGCAACATCTATAGATAAAGAAAAGTTAGAGTTCAAGTATCAGGAACATTTAAGAAGAAAATAAGAGTCTATGAAAGAAAAGGATAAAGATAAAAAAATAGCAACTGGTGATAAAAGTTGTAAATCTATAACATGTAATATGCAAAGCGTGCTCCAAATCCCAACATCACAAGTCAGTTTACTGTATTATCTTCGCAAATTTAACTTATATAATTTTACAATTTATAATCTGCTCCACCAAACGAAGCCTTTTGCTACTTTTGGACCGAAATAAATGGAAAGCGTGAAAGCTGTGAAATTGGTACCTGTTTATCCTTATACATAAATTCATTATCTCCCGAGGTGAAATATTTAACTATTTTTTCAGACACATGTGGAGGTCAAAATAGAAATGTACAGGTCACAGCTCTCCTTTTACATATTGTGAGAGTTCACTCAACACTTTGTGTTATCGAACAAAAGTTTATGGAAAGCGGACATTCTTATATGGAGGTGGACTCGATGCACAGCTCCAATGATTCAGCTAAACGTCATATTGATAATTACAGTGTCCATAAATATCAAAATATATTTAAAATGGCACGAGCTGGAAGGAAGCGTGATACATCCCCTTATAAAACACGAGAATTGCAATTCAACGAATTTTTGGATTTGAAAAAATTGGTTCAACTTACTATAAATAACAAAAATAAAGGCGAAAAGGGAACTATTGTTAACTGGTTAAAAGTAAAATGTTTTAAATATGATAAGCAGTTCCCAAATATAGTTCAGTATGAGTATCATTTTGTCGATGAGTATAAACAAATTAATATTGGATTGACCAGACGAGTTTCCAATCGAATGACTAAGGAAAGAAGCTTTAAAGATATAATAATTCCGCCGTTATATGAAAGACAACCACCGATATCGGTAGCTAAAAAAAAAGATCTTCTAAAGCTTTACGACAGAAACATTATTCCGCCGACACTACGTGACTGGTATCAATTTGCCTTGTTCATCTTCGGTTTTAGATGTAACAGCCGAACCAGCTGAAAGTGATACTGACCAAGAAGACCAAAACATAGATTAGATAGTTTAATGTATATAATAGCTTTAGAGTTTTTGACTTAAAGTTTGTTTTTAATACCATACTAACACTAGTGCTTATCTTCCCATGTAAAGTGTCAATTTTAGGTATTCATTTTGCTAAAATAAAAGTTAAAAGAAGTACAATAAGTCCATTATTTAAAAAAAATACCAGTAAAATACACAAGTCAATGTATTGTTTATTAATAACTTCAAATTAATGTATTTTAAAAAGTTTAATTAATCTGTTTATTAAGTCTTATTACTCCATATATATGCAAAAAAAAATAAAAATTTTTAAAAAACCAAATTTTAATTAAGACATGTAAATATTTAAAAAAATGTAAAAATAAAAACTTCGCAACGAAATTACTCGAAAGTACATTTTTTAACTTAATGTATTTTACTTGTAACCCGACGATATTTGCAACTTTAAACAACAAATCGCTAATGAAAAAAAAAACATAACAAAATTAAATAACTAAACACTACTCATCTTTCAAAAACCTATATAGACTTCTAAGATATAAAAGTATTCGTGTTTTAACTTACTTTATACTTTTAACTTAAGGCTTTACCCCACTTTACCCAAGATACCCCCATTATAATATCATGTACGTAACTTAAAACGTGGTAGTAAAAAAAAAACATTGATTGAGAAAAAAACAATGAAAACTCAACAATTGATAAATCATAAAAGATAACCATACATATACAAATATAATGAAAATATATGAATTTTACCTAACTCAAGAGGAAAAATAGAATGCTGCGATATAATAAAATATCATATAATTAAGTGAAAGTTTAATTGAAAATAATAAGTTAAACATTGTACGTGTACGTAATTATTGACGATAGTTATCATCAATAACCTTTGTCTGCCTTACAGAGTCCTAATAAAAAATTCATTTTCCATCCCATGTCCAAGTATTCTTACAATATTTTCGTTTTTGCAGCCACAAGCATGGAGTATTTTCTTCTTCTCAGATCTTTAAAAATTGTAACTCCCGAGTCTTTGAGAAGTTTCTTTGCGGCCATAACATTTTTCTTCTTTATGTTCTTTATTGATGTTTGTTCAATATTTTCAAGCCGATCTTCCAGGGTCGCCTTTGACTCCTTTTTTTTTTCATGGCGGCTTCACAATTCTCGACACGTTTACAAAATGAAGATAAAACTTTTTCCAAGCTGCTCAAAGTTTCGAAACAATTCTTTCCTCCATTCGGCTAACGAATGTTTTTCTGGGTGAATTTACAGAGTCAAGATGACCGACCCTACAAAATTTTCACTCACTTTAATGCAGAAAATACCACTATTATTGATTAAATAAACGGAGCACTTGGGTACGTAATTGTCTAGTTAGTCGCCATATTTATTTTTCATTTACTTATTATCTGGTTCCTCCTTTTCTTACCTTATTTATTTCTTTTATTTTTTTTTACTACAGGAGTACGGTTCTCAGAATCTGGCTTTTTAATTAATTTGCTCGGTTTCTTGTTCCTGAAGATGGTGGATACAGAGAGCTTTTTTTCCCTAGGTCATTAAACTTGGAAGCTTCTGGCACCCCTAGTGTAGATGGTTCGCTAACTGACCCTATTATTTTACTGAAGTTAGGATTGAGTTGCTAAGATTTTTTTATTTTATTTTCTTCTTGTGCTACTATGTAGGCCTCTCTGTTTATAATTAATTTATTGTATACTATTTTTGCTTTATAATGCTTTGCTTTGGCTCCTTAAGAGGCTTCTTAGGAGTTTTTTGCTATGCTCCTAATTCTTGGATAAGATCGTTTGAAATAGAATATATTGTACCCTTTAATTAAGAGGCACTCTTTAAATAATCTGCTTTTACATATAAAAAACAGGCTTGGTTTTGTTCGGGATATATTACTCATATCCTGTTTCGATATCCGCGCCTGTAGCTTATTACAACAGAAATTAACAAACAGTTGCTCTAAATTATTTCGACCTATTTGTTCTTTTTCAAGATTTAATAACAGTTTATTATTTTTCTTTTGATGTTGCTCTAGTAAAAAAATTTTTTCTTTAAGATAAATTAAGATAAAATATAGATTTTCAGCTCAAAATGCTAATTTTTCCTTCCGGTTCCAAAGACTTTTATTTTGTTGAGCACAACTACAAGTCTGTGATTTTCTATCTTTCAACATTTTGAATAAATCATTGATTGTTTTTCATTCTTTGTATTCGTACTGCAGATATCTTATAAAAAAAAATTGTTTTGGTGATAAACAGCCTACCATATCGTAAATATCAATTATTTTTTACTCATGGTTTGTGCCAATTAAATTGTTAATTAATTAATGTTATTAATTGTTGTACTACCTACATAAAATATTTTTTTCACTGATTTTACTTTAAAAAAGCTCTTTTAGAGGAAGCTGTTAAATAACATTTTATACTCAATGACGGCCTACTATAAACAAGCATTTTTTGAAAAAAAGTAAATTAAGTATCTGGATCAGCCTGGAAGCAATTTATCTTAAACTAGATATCCTGGAAAATGCTGGATAAGGCCTTTTTTACCCCGACTAAAATTTAAGGAGCATTCAATTCCCAATCCATGGCAATTCATTTCTATTAGGTCAATGTAAAAGGTTTCTATGAAAAATTTAATTTAACTGGAAGCGAATCAGTCTTCGATCACTAACTGAAATAACTCAAGATATAAAAAGTTGTAAGTAAGGACCACTTAAAGCCGTTTAATTCTCAATAAGTTTTTTTTTTTTATAAAATTCGTAATCCAACGCTAATTTATTTTTATTAGGGAAAAATGAGGTACTAAAAAAACTAGTTTTACGAGCCCTAAAAGTTACCAAAGATAAAATAAAGATTTTTATTTTATACTAAAACGAGCTTTTCCAACGGCTAAAGCGGAATTAACCTATTTTCTATCTCTTGCTGGTTTAAAAAAAATATACAAAAATAAGCACGTCTATTTTTTCGACGGAAATCTAGGACGTAAAATAAAAAAAACTGTTAAATATTTTAACGTTTCATGTCGGAACGAATAACGCTTTTCCGTGTGTGAAGTGTCTGGAATGATATTTGCTTTACTGCGTTTTTAGATGGTTTTAAAACGTTATATTGAGTTGAATAAAATGTAGGATAAATAAAGGTTAGATTTATTTTTCGTTTGTTTTATATGATCAAACGGTGTGATTTTTTAAGTTTTTTAAATATTGACCTATCTTTAAAGTTATATAGTAAAATAAGTTTTTTTTTCTAGCCTGGATCATTTGTTTAATATTTGTGCTTATATATTTATTTTCATAATAGTTACAAACATAGCCTTAATAAAAAAATATATGATTTGTAAATTAAATGGTTTGCCATCCTGAAAGCAACAAAACCTTTTTTTTTCTCTCGTTCATTATTGGTTTGAAAATGATAAAGTAATAATCTCAGCAGTGGTTGTAACTATATTTTAAAGTTCAAATAAAAAATTGTTTATTTCATTGGCTTATGATGCGATGACATATTTATCTAAACAGTCATTTTATTGGTATTTTGATATAAAATGTCAAGACAACTTTGGCAATAATTTTAAGGATGCCTATCACTGAAAAAATATTTTTCTCCCTATATGTTTATCACAACATCAATATTTTTTCCCAATGTCCTTTAAAAGGATAAAGGGAATTTTTATTATGAAAAATGTCATTCTTTATATACAATAATAAAAAAAAAATCACTCACAAGCGTTAGATATAACAATGTATTTATTTGTCTATCGTAGCATTGATTTTAACAAATAATGGACTCCTAGGTCGCCATTTTCTATTAAGGATATTTTATTGTTTTTTTTTTGTGTTAACAAAAAATTAGCAAAAGTTGAAGAAATCAATTAAAGAGCATTACTTTATTCAAAATTGAGTCATTATAAAAAAACAGAAACAGATTAGAGATACCTACATAATGAGAGTCACTAATATCAAAAAAGTGGTGGAAGCGTTAGGAGTGTAATATTTGTGATAAATATGGATGGTTCAAAAAAAAAAGCGGAAAAATGATTAAATCGAGATTTTTGCGGTCGTAATTTTAAACTCTAATAAATCTGCGTCGACAATAACGCAATAATCAATTTTTACGCAGGATCAGATTTTTATAGCTGTAAATTTCTCTTATTCAAAATTACCCAGTATTAATTTTATTTATGTATATTAAGTCAAAAGGGTATTTATATCAAGTTTCTTTAATCATATTTTTAAATTCTGAAAAGTTTATTTTTCCTTTGTTAGACTCTTAGTTTAAAAAATTTTTAAGTTATAAGAGCAGTTTGTACACGAAATTGTATATTAAAAGTTGTTTTACCTTCAAGTAAAAACGTTTAAATTATGCTTAAAAGGATTTTTTAATTGTGAGGGAGAAAACTAAATATTTATGAAAACAGACTTATCTAAGAAGCGAATAATTTATACCTAAAAAAAATTTAAAAATGCATCCAAAATTAACTTTATGTTAAGTATTTTCATCATATTTCAAAAACTAAATTTTTTTTATATTGTTGTTTTGACTCCCGATAACGGGTAGTTTTTGCGTTTTATTTATTAAACGTATATGTTTTTTGTCATGTTCTTTGTTTGAAGATGGCTGTTTACACCGAAATATACATACAGCGCATACAGCCGAAATGCTTAATACATTTAACTAAATGATCTACATGCATTTTTTCTTGGAGATTGAGATTTTCTCATTTAGAAATTTATATATACACATTTTCCTACAAAATATGGACTTCTATTTAATTATAAAATTTGCATATAAGTCTCATAATAATAATATACACCACTAACATATAAATTCTTTTTTTTTTATAATTTTTTTAAAACTTCTCTTACCTTTTCTTATTTTTTTCTAATACAGAAAGATTCAAAACTACTTTAAAAAAAAATTATGATTTTTTCAATTTTTCTGTTGTAAAAAATTTAATATTAACTACCTGAAATAATTCAACAGGGTTAATAATAATAAAATAGAATAATATCTATACAAAATAACGAATTTCTGTGTTGTGACAATATACACGTCTGGCCAACTCAAGTCTGGGGTGCGATAACTATTATAGTAACTTGTAATTATGAATATACGCTGCACATTAATAGGAACCGCAGCTTTACTTCTATTTTATACTACTTACTAAAGTTCGACTTAGATTGAACACAGAAAAGATTAAGATGTGTGGCTTTTTTTAACTTCTTACTTTATACGTTCTTTCGTTAACTTAATGCTTTGCCTATTAATGGCTGTCGCGTCTTATTAAATGGTTATTTCGGTACCTAATAAAGGAATTGGTCTATCTTGCATAAGGAGGAAAGATCAAGGGTGCCTAGGTTTTATTATTATGTGGCGAAAATAATAATTCTTCAGTAATACCTTCAATTAAATCAAAAGGTAAGCACATTAGCTCAAGTCGAGTTATCGATTTTAACCCTTTAGCCAAGGTGTTTATTCTAAAAGAAGCATACACAGACGAAAAAAGATATATACAACTAATGATTTTAACTGCTCAGAAACTTTAAACTATTAAATACCTTAACTTCCTGAAGTATTTAAAAAAATTGACTTATTCCAGGCAGTCAACTACTTGACTTACAAAATGTTATCTGAAAAACGTAATTTTTGTACTTGTTCAGGAAATTCAAATGCAGGCTGTCCAACATTTACTCAAATTCTAGACGCTTTCGCTTTTTAATCTAATATTTCCTCTTTAGGGTAGTAAAAATTAAATTTTTTTTATTTTGTCCAAGTAGCTGAAGAAGAAAAAATATATATATTTCTGGCAGAGATAGATTTTTTGTATTATCCGCCTAAACTACTTTGAGTATCTCAAAAAAGGCCTGATGGAAAAAGAAAACTGCCTAAAACAGATATGTTATATACTGAACAATTTTATTGGACTAATTATTCGAAAATCTTAAAGTTACCTTTTCGGATGGGTGTTCGAATGTCGCACCGGCCTCACTGCTTGGACAGGTGTTTAATTACTTAGATGGTAAGGAAATATTTCAGCTACTAAATCCAGAAGGCAAATTTCTTGATCTTTGTTTCTCTAATATTAATGGGTCTTCTGGATTGGCAGATGGTTTTTTATTGCCGGTCACTGGCTCTCGACACACTCCGTATGAATGTGTATTTTCAGTACCATATATGTCAAGGTCTCTGAAATATTTAGTAAAGTTTTTTGACTTCAAAAGTGCTGATTTTGTATCGTTAAATAATTTCCTTGCATCTATCGACTGGTCCTTTATTAACTACACTTCTAATATAAATATTTCCCTAAATAAGTTTTATGACCTTTTGTATAAAAGAATCAGCTATTTTGTGCCTATTAAGTCCTATAATACTGGTAGCTTTCCTGTATGGTTTTCAAGAGAGTTAAAAAGCTTAGTTTTACGTAAAAGGATTGCTCATAAGAAGTTTAAGGACTCTCAATTGCAAAGTGATTACTTGGTTTTCTCTGGGCTTCGGCAGTCATGCAGTGTGTTGAGCGGTCAGTGTTACCGCGATTATATTTCTCGTACCGAGAATAATCTATTGTTAAATCTTAGGTTATTCTGGAAACATGTAAGCATATTAAAAAGTCAAATATTATTCCTAAACATATGTTTTTTAATGTTGAAACTAGTGATGAGGGTGGTGATACTGTTAATTTATTTGCCAAATATTTGTTAAACGTATATTCTAATAAAGCATTTCAAATACCTGAATATTACATGATAGGGCTTGTGGATCAATTCGATATCAAATTTGTAGAATTATCTTTAGTAGAGGTTTTTGACGAGATTCTTAGCTTACAGAGCAAGACTTCTGCGGGACCGGATGGCATACCCAGCTTGCTACTTCGTGAATGTGTATGTACTCTGTCGAAGCCTATTTGCACTTTATTCAATCTGTCTTTAAAGTCAGGAGTATTTCCTTCTTTTTGGAAGAATTCGTATATTACGCGGATATTTAAGTCTGGTAATACCAGTGATGTCAGTAATTATCGGGGAGTTTGTATACAGTCAAACTTGCCTAAACTTTTGGATGCACTTGTAACCAAGCAATTGTCATGGCAATGTAAAAGCCTTATTATTAACATTCAACATGGTTTTCAAAAAGGTCGTTCCACTGTTATTAACTTAATATGTTATGAAGATTATTTGTTTAATGCTTTTGGTAAGGGTTCACAAGTTGATGCTGTTTATACGGATTTTTCGAAGGCGTTTGACAGAGTTAATCATGCCCTTCTACTGGCAAAGCTCGAAGCTTTGGGTTTTGGATCAAATATTATTTGTTGACTAAGGGACTATCTACTGGGTAGATCGCAATGTATACGGCTTAATAACTTCTTATCTAGCAGCTTTTCTGTGCCATCTGGCGTTCCTCAGAGGTCATATGTTGGTTCGTTGCTTTTTATAATCTTTGTTATTGATATAGGATTATTTGTAAGAAATTGTGAATTTTTATTATTTGCTGATGATTTGAAATTGTTTTTGTCTATTGAGTTCAATGTCAATTGTTACAGGATGACTTGTATAATCTCTATGAATGGTGCAACATTAATAGTTTAGATTTAAATGTTCCGAAGTGTTATTCAATAACTTTTGGAAGAATTCGCAATCTTACATTGTTTGATTATAGTATAGGTTCCACTATTTTAAAAAGGGTAACGGAAGTTAGGGATCTCAGAGTAATTCTCGACGCTAAGTTGACACTTTTGTCTCATGCTGAAAAGTTAGTTCAGAAAGCGTATAGAAATCTAGGATTTATAACTAGATGCAGTCAAGACTTCTCATGCTCTATCTATAAAGTTCTGTACTGTTCGTTAGTCCGTTCTAGTTTGGAGTATGCTAGTCCCGTATGGTCTCCATTTTATAAATCGCATATTGAAAATATTGAGAAAGTCCAAAATAAACTCTTAAGAAATTGTTCTTTTAAACTTAAGGTTCCATTAGCTAATGGTCATATTGATTACAAGTCGGTCATGTCAGTTCTCTCTTTGAACTCACTTGAGTTAAGGCGTAATAATTCAGACTTGTGTTTTATTTTCCAATTAATATCTGGCATAACTTTTTGTGACTATCTTTTAAATAGGCTGGATTTTCGGGCGCAAAATTTGACTAGACTAAAAAAACTCTTCTATGTAAATTTTGATAGTAGTTCTTATGGACAGCATAATCCTATAACTAGAATGCAACGTTCTTTCGATAGGTATAGTCTTGACTTGCACGTTTCTTTTAGCAGTTTCAATTAATTAGTGACTCGTTACTTAACAGGTTTCTTTAAATTAATTTGTAACTTTGATTTATGTCTTACTATTATCTAGCTTAAGTTGTATTATTATTAGTATCTTTTGTGTTATTTTGTTTTAGTAAAATTGGTGGATACCGTTAAATAAATAAAATAAAAATAAAATAATAAATTAAACTACATTGAGATAATCAGAACTAAATTTGATTGGTTCAATTCAGTAATTCGAAAAATTAATACAAAAGTATCCGAGTCATATTACCTAAAACTACTGCCTTAAAAGCATACAAAAACACAATTTTAAGTGCTTGAGATTTGACTGCTTAAAAGAGGTAATATTAGAAACCTCTACTGCCTCGAATATTTAAAAAATATTTAATCTACCTAAAGAAGGATTTACCTAACATAAGAATTTTTAATTTTTTTTTTGTATTTCTGCAAGCAATTACTGTTTATCTCGAGTTATTCCAGGTTGCCTAATTTTCAAATATTTCAATGAGTTGATATTTCTTATTTTTTCTCTTTTGAATAGTGGAAGTAAAAATTCTGTATTTTTTAAAGGCAGTTACCTAATTGAACTATTCTAGGCAGTTGTATTTAATAGTATTTAATTTTTCTCATTTACATAGTTCAGCTTGATTCCGTATTTCAATTAGGTAGCAACATTTGTTCCATTACATTTTTAAAATTATTTATGGTACTTAAGAAATATCCCAGGCAATTGACGTTTTCTATATTTACTGCCTAAAATCTACTTAAACCGATTAAAGGATTATAAGAACTGCCAATTTCAACTGCCTATATTCTGCAAATGCAAGAAATATCGAAGTGCTTATATTTTCTCTTTTGGGTAGTTTAGATAGAAATGATGAATTTCTTACAAATCTTGACCAATTTGAATTATCCAGGCAGTTAGGACACCTAATATTACCCCATTTAGATAGTTAAGCTAAACTCTGTATTCCAATTAGATAGCTAACATTTGCTTCATCAAATTTATTGAGTTATTTTATATACATATTTACAAAATTTTCTATGCAGTTGACGTTTTTTATGTTGAATTCCTAAAATGTGCAACTGCAAGAAATAAATATCAAGCTGTTTAAAAGTGAAATTACAAACCTTTTGAAATTATTCTAAGCAGTTTGATTTCCAAATATTTCAATAAATTAAGTTTCGCTCTTTTAACGAGTTAATGAGTTTGAAGTAATAATTCTGTATTTCTTACAGGTAGATATTATTTACTGCTAAATAATCTTTACTAAGGATTTACCGATAAGGAAAGGAAAATGAGACACAATATTTAGATAATGGAAGAATTATATTTTGGTCTTCAACAGGAATAATCTTTTAGGGCTGAGAAGTTTATGGAAGTTTACAAGCTAATTATTTTATCCATTGTAAGAAACAAAAAAACTTTAAAATTTAATAGTGATAAGGTGTTTCCAGAGAATTTGAAATACTAATTAATCTGGAATGGTAGGTTAATATATTATTTTTAAAAAACCTTCTATGGAAGCATATAGAGTGTTCATTGGTAAATGATCTTAATTACATATTTACTAACAAAATAAGGAAAAAGGGACAAAATATTCAATTATTGGAAGGATGATATTTTCCTTTTTAATAGAAATAACATATTAGGGATTAAAAGAGACTGGAATTATATAAGATAATAGGTTATTTAATAAAAAAAAATAATATTTAATAGTAATAAGGTGTTTCCAGTTAATGTAATATTTTTAAGAAAATCTTAGTGAAAGTATATATAGTGTTTATTGCTAAATAATCTTTACCGACGAGAAGAGGAAAAAGGGACAAAATACTCAATTAATGAAAAACTGATACTTTGGTTTTCAATAGAAATAACCGGTTGGGGCTGAGAAGAGCCTGGAAGTGTATGAACCAATAATTTTTTTATTGTAAGAAATAAATAAAAATATTAAAACTATATAGTAATAAGGTGTTTTCAGAAGATATGGAATACTAGTTAATCTGGAAAGGTAGGTTAATATAATATGTTGAAAAGAACTTTAGTGGAAGCATAGAAAGTGTTTAGAGCTAAATGATCTTTACTAAGAGTTTACCGACAAGGGAAGGAAAAAAAGATAAAATTTTTAATCATTGGAAGGGTGCTCAATTTTAGTTTATAATAAAAAAAATCTGTTAGAGCTAAGAGAAACATTGAAGTGGGTAAAATATTCATATATTCATTATAAGAAAGAAAAAAACATTTTAAAATTATTAGTGATGTTTCCAGAGGATTTACAATACCAATTAATCTGGAAAGGTAGATTAATATAATATTTTGAAAAGAATCTCAGTGGAAGCAAATAAAGTGTTCATTGCTAAATGATTTTTTTATTATACCTAAATAAATAAAAAAACGATTTATTATTAAAAGTGCATATTAGCACGAGACTCGAAAAAATTAAAAATTAAAATTTTGTATTTTATCCAAGTAGCAGAAAAATAAAAAAAATATATATTTCAGGCAATTTAGATTTTTTGTATTATCCGCCTAAACTACTTCAAATATCTCAAAAAAGCCCTGAAAGAAAAAGAGAACTGCCTAAAACAGTCTTGTTGTATACTGAACAATTATTGGATTAATAATAAATTAAACTACATTGAGATAATCAGAATTAAATTCGATTGGTTCAATTCAGTAATTCGAAAAATAAATACAAAAGTATCCAAGTCATATTACCTAAAACTGCTGCCTTAAGGAGATACAAAAACTTCAAGTGCTTGGGATTTAACTGCTGAAAAGAGGTAATATTAGAAACCTCTACTGCCTGGAATATTCAACAAATATTTAATCTACCTAAAGAAGGTAGCATAAGAATTTATTTCAATTTCTTTTTGTGTTTCTGCAAGCAATAACGCAAGCAATAACTGATTTTCTCAAGTTATTCCAGGTTGTCTAATTTTCAATATAGAGTTGATATTTCTTATATTTTCTCTTCTGAATGGTGGAAGTAAAAATTCTGTATTTTTTAAAGGCAGTTAACTAATTGAATTATTCTAGACAGTTGTACTTAATGGTATTTAATTTTTCCTTACTTACATAGTTCAGCTAAATTCGGTATTTCAATTAGGTAGCAACATTTGTTCCATTAATATATTTTAATTAATTAATTAAGTGCCTTAAAATCTACTTACACCGATTAAAGAATTATAAGAATTGCCAATTTTTAGTGCCTAAAATCTGCAAATAAAAGAAATTTAAAACAGCTTATATTTTCTCTTTTGGGTAGTTTAGGTAAACATGTTAAATTTCTTACAAATCTTGACTTATTATAAATATCCAGGCAGTAAAGACACTTAATATTACCCCATTTAGATAGTTAAGCTAAACTCTGTATTCCAATTAGATAGTTAACATTTGCTTCATCAAATTTATTGAGTGTTTTTATATACATATTTACAAAATTTTCTATGCAGTTGACATTTTATACGTTAAATTCCTAAAATGTGCAACTGCAAGAAATAAATATCAAGCTGTTTAAAAGTGAAATTACATACCTTTTTAAATTATTTTAAGCAGTTTGATTTCCAAATATTTCAATAAATTAAAGATTCGCTCTTTTAATGAGTTAATGAGTTTAAAGTAATAATTCTGTATTTCTTATAGGTAGTTATTTACTTTTTTTAATATTTCCAGGCAGTTGAAGTTTTTCATATTAAGTGCCTTAAATGTACTTGCCATTTATACAAAAACAATAATTTGTCAATTTCAACTGCCTGAAATTTGCGACTGCAAGAAACATTAAAACTATTTAAGAGAGGAACCTTTCCAGGTTATTCCACGCAGTTTAATTCCCAAATATTTTAGTAAATTCAGATATCTTATATTTCTTCTTTTGGGTTTGGTAAAGTTAATACACGTAATGATTTACCTGAATAATTCCAGGCAGTAATTTTTTTTTATCGTAGCATTTAAAGTAATTAATGAATTTTGGACAGGTAGTTAATATGTGCTTTAGTAAGTTTTCGAGTTATTCTAAGGAGTCAAAGAATGTTCTAAATTTAATATTTTTTTTTAAATTATAATTTTAGATTTTTTATAGCAACTACCTACTTTAACTTCCTTAAATAAATAAGAGAAGTCAATATTTGACAGAAGAAATATAAAACTACAGAAATTAATGCAAGTGACATACTTCATTTCCCTTGAAGGATTATAAACACTGCCTGAAATAAATACATAGTTTTTACTGCCTAAGAAATGTAGTTTCAAATAACCACATCTGAGATTTTAAACCCCATGAAATGGAGATATCTTGCTTCTTATTAGAAATAACCTCTAGGGTTAAGAAAATCCTTGAAGTGGTAATTTTTTTATTGTAAATATGAAAAAAAACGTTAAATTCTGTTAGTGTTAAGATTTTCCAGAGGATTTGAAATACCAATTAATCTGGAAAGGTAGGTTAATATAATATTTTTAAAAGGATCTCAGTGAAAGCATATATATTATTTACTGCTAAATAATCTTTACTAAGGATTAACCGATAAGGAAAGGAAAATGGGACAAAATATTTAAATAATGGAAGAATGATATTTTGGTATTTAATAGAAATAATCTTTTAGGGCTGAGAAGTTTATGGAAGTTTACAAGCTAATTATTTTATCCGTTGTAAGAAACAAAAAAACTTTAAAATTTAATAGTGATAAGGTGTTTCCAGAGAATTTGGAATACTAATTAATCTGGAATGGTAGGTTAATATATTATTTTAAAAAAACCTTCTATGGAAGCATATAGAGTGTTCATTGGTAAATGATCTTAATTACATATTTACTAACAAAATAAGGAAAAAGGGACAAAATATTAATTTATTGGAAGGATGATATTTTCCTTTTTAATAGAAATAACATATTAGGGATTAAAAGAGACTGGAATTATATAAGCTAATATGTTATTTTATTAAAAAAAGAGTTTAAATTTAATAGTAATAAGGTGTTTCTTGTTTATTTATTGCTAAATAATCTTTACCGACAAGAAGAGGAAAAAGGGACAAAATACTCAACTAATGAAAAAGTGATACTTTGGTTTTCAAAAAAAATAACCTGTTAGGGCTAAAAAGTGAATTAACCAATAATTTTTTTATTGTAAGAAATAAATAAAAATGTTAAAACTATATAGTAATAAGGTGTTTCCAGAAGATATGGAATACTAGTTAATCTGGAAAGGTAGGTTAATATAATATGTTGAAAAGAACCTTAGTGGAAGCATAGAAAGTGTTCATAGCTAAATGATCTTTACTAAGGATTTACCGACAAGGGAAAAAAAAAAGTTAAAATTTTTAATCATCAGAAGGGTGCTTAATGTTAGTTTATAATAAAAAAATCTGTTAGAGCTAAGGGAAACACTGAAGTGTGTAAAACATTCATATGTTTATTATAAGAAAGAAAAAAAATTTTAAAAACTATTAGTGATAAGGTGTCTCCAGAGGATTTACTATACCAATTAATCTGGAAAGGTAGATTAATATAATATTTTGAAAAGAATCTCAGTGGAAGCATATAAAGTGTTCATTGCTACATGATCTTTATATTTTACCTTAATAAATAAAAAAAAATTAATATTTTGCTGAAGGAATAGAAAATAAAAATCTTCATGTAATTATTGACCTGGAGTTATCCTAGACAGTTAAGTACTTTTAATATATAATTTCTATTTATTGAGGGGAAACATAAATAAATACCTCAACTGCTTGGAATTATTTAAAAAGGTCAATAAGTGCCTGGAGAATATAACTGGGATCCCGTTTAAAATAAGGAAACTATTACCATTTCCTCATTATCCTAAAAATTGTAACTCCATTACCTAAAACTGCATATTAGCACGAGACTCGAGCATCCATAATCTAAGCTATAATCAAAAAAGCTCTTAAACCCTAAAATTGCCCAGATTGCCATTTAATCCTGCAGGGCTAATTTCGTTAACCTTTTCCAGCGTCTTCGCGTGTTATTTTTAGTCGATGATCCTTCAATTTACCACCCCTTTAAGCTAAAAATATTACGAGCAAATATCGAGTTACCGAAACTTCAAACATTAAAACCGCAAGCAAATTAACATTAAAACTTGTATACATTACGTAACAAGTTTAACGCTTAAGTTAAAATTTTTAAATGAATACAATATGCACGTGTATAGTGCTTTAGTTTAATGCATATTGTCGGGATGATTCGCCATAAATGGAAAAACCGTAATATGAAAAGCGGATGTATAAACGGCCCTGTAAGCAGTAGTAGCGCCGCTTTGAACTTATATGAAGACAAAGTTTTGCCTCAAAGTCTTTTGGGAGAGGTTACAATGCTAGTTAGAGTTTACGGTTTGTGGGTAAAAACAGACTTAAAGTAGACACTTTTAGGGTTGTTTTGAGTAAATATAAATTTTTTATGGATCTTTTTAATTATATCTATAATTTTTAGTATTGAAAATAGTACTAGGATCGTTTTTATGCAAGCTTAATATAGGATGTCGCGACCTGGACACCGCGAAGCGATACCTCCTCAAGCAAAATTAACCAATATTATTATCAGTATTTATTTTTTTATTAGTGCAGATTGTACCATTTATGTCGCGTTAAATTGTGATTAAATGAACAAAGTAGATGCGAATATGTTTATTTGTTATTTTTGTTATCATTGTTAGTTGCGGCCAAAATTAGGTCTTTTACTAAAGAACTATTATGTTGAATATAGTAAGTTATAGTGTTATTTTGTTTAGAATATCAAGTTAACTATTTAAAATTCCAATATACAGGATGATTCACGTAAAGATAAATCTCCATCTGGATGAAGAATGGCAACATTGATGTGATATTTTGCAGTTAGCAGCAAAAGTTGGTTTGTCAAATAAATAATTTGCAAAGGCCAATTTTTTATTTAATATATCAAACAAAATAGAGAAAACAGAATTGGTAAAAAAAATGAAAAAATACGAAAATAACAATAGTTTTTTATTCAACAAGACAACGTAAGCGACAAGCAAATAATGCTCACACACAACTAATTCATTCGTTTATCAAACGCGGAAAAATGTCGTAATTAGAGACATCAATGACAAATTTAATAAATCACGCTAATTTAATAACAACTATTAATGATGAAACTCATAAAGTAATAATGAAACTAATGTTAATTTAATGTCCATGTTGAAAATGCATTAAATTGTCAGCGTTACCGCAAAAAGAAAACTCAACTACAGGCAAATGGATTACAATCCACAACTGGATCCTTGCTGATGAACTTGTCGATGATAACTTTTCCAAAGCAAGTTCTAGTACTATTTCAAGCCACATTCGATCGATAATAATATTAGTTTAGTTACAATAACAGCAGCTAATGTAAAGATGTTTGAAAATGGAAAATTATTTTTGATAAATTATATGGAAAAACATTTTTATTCTAATAAACTAACTGAATACTGGAAACAGGTAGTCGAACTGACATTGTTTTGGTTTTCGTACAACACGACGTTTCGGTCGGTAAGTATCTCCGACCGTCTGCAGGCTTATATATGATTGATAGGATCAATGAGGCATGAATTCGGATGATGCGTGAAGAGAGCGTCTGCTAGAACAGGTCCCATATGTTAGGAACATCCACAATGGGTTGGCTGAAGACGCCCAGGTTTTGCGTCATGTAGGCAACTTCCAGAAATTTCCTTTTTCGCCAGTGTGATTCCTTCCTTAGGATTTTTGTTTCAGACCAGTGGATCTTTTGGCCGTTTTTCCAAGCATGTTCAGGAATGCCTGATCTGGCTACTTCTCCAGTGGTCGTCCATTTGCGATGTTTCTTGGTCCTAACTGCCAAAGGTCTTTTGGTTTCACAAACATATGAATCCCCACGCTCACAAGGGATCTGGTAGATGCAGTTTTTGGTGTGCTGTAGGTTCTGGCTTTGTTTTGAAAACAGAACTTCTTATTGTATTGCCAGATCTAAAGGCGGTTTTTAGATTAAACTTCTCTCCTCCATTCCATCCAACTCAATCCATTCCATATATATGTTGGCTACCACGGGAGACAGCAATGTTCCCATAGGCAGACCCTCATCCTGAGCGTAAAACCTTCCTTAAATCTTTCACTTGAAAATAAGAATTGCGTAGGGAGACCTCCAAAAGTTCCATCACTTCTCCAAGCGGAAGCTTGGTTCGAGACGGAAGTGACGTGTCATTGCTCAGTTTATCCTGGATAATCTTCAGAGAATCTCCAATAGGGACATTGGTGTACAGAGTTTTCACGTCAAAGCTAACCATTCGATCCTCTGATCCGATGTTGATAGGTCGAAGTAGATTTACAAAATGACTGGAGTTCTTTACGTATATATAATAATGGGTCGCAGTGGCATCAATTCCTTGTGAACCTTCGGTAGACCATAAAGATGTGGAGGCTTACTGTGATGTGGGGTAAGTCTTGTACGCACGGCGTCCGTTAAGAAAGAGGAATAGTTCTTTAGTGTTCTGTACACTTTTCCTTCAATGGTCGCCGTTAAATCTTTTGATAACAACCTGTATTTTCCTTTCTGTAGAACCTTTTCTATTTTGGTCTCGTAGGTATTCATGTCTATTATAACTATCACAGTACCCTTATCTGCTGGTAGAATTTTAATGGCTTTGTTTTCCCTCAGATCTTTCAGCGCTATCTCTTCCTCTCTGCCAATATTTTTATTAATTTTCTGTCTGTTCAGCTGGCCTGTGGCTGCGATACTTTGATGATACATTTATCATCTGGGATAAAGGGGAAGACAAAATTCAGGGCTTCTTACACCACCTGAATAACATGGTGCCAAATTCACCATGGACACGGAGAAAAATTCGACGTTGCCATTCTTAGATTCATTCATGTTCTTGTCAGAAATACAAATGGCATTATAAGAACGTCTGTGTATCTAAAACCCACACATACTGGACAATACCTACACTTTGATTCCAATCACTCTGGTTTGACTAAAGTTGGAATCATCAGTTCTCTCTGTACAACCAAGCTGTAACCATCTGCAATAACGACACAGACTTCAAGGCGGAAGTAGCACTTCTTACTGAAGATCTGCAGCAGAATGGCTATCCCAAAAAACTATCCAGAGGTCGATGACAAAGGAAACCAGAACCAAGCAAGAGGATGAATCAACTGAACTTCTCGCAATCCCCTATATAAAAGGTCCATCCGAGAAAATCCGACAAATTGCTAAGAAGTTTAATCTAAAAACCGCCTTTAGATCTGGCAATACAATAAGAAGTTCTGTTTCCAAAACAAAGCCAGAATCTACAGCAGATACCAAAAGCTGCATCTACCAGAACCCTTGTGAGGGTGGGGACTCATATGTTGGCGAAACCAAAAGACCTTTGGCAATTAAGGCCAAGGAACATTGCAAATGGACGATCAGTGGAGAAGAAGCCAGATCAGGCATTGCTGAACATGCTTGGACAAACGGCCAAAACATTCACTGGTCTGAAACAAAAATCCTAAGGAAGGAATCATACTGGCAAAAAAGGAAACTTCAGGAAGCTGCCTACATAACGCAAAACCACGGCGCTTTCAGCGAACCCAGTGTAGATGTTCCCAACATATGTTCAACCTGTTCTAGCAGACGCTCTCTTCACGCATCATCAGAATTCACGCCTCATTGATCCCATCAATCATAAATAAGACTGCAGAATAGGAAATTGCTTTAGTTTACACTTGATAACGGTCGGAGATACTTACCGACCGAAACGTCGTGTTGTACAGGATACTTGAAAACAAAGACAATGTCAATCCGACTACTTGTATCTCCATTACCATTATCTACCACTTTTAAAAACTAAATGAATACAGTTGTGTGAGCGACAGAATCTGGTGGACTTAAGATATTCGTGTAAATCATAAAAAATCTATTCTTCTCTTTTATGAAGCGGGTTATCCAAAAATTTGAGACAATTGTGAGGACGAGTGTATTTTTTATAAATGTTGTCAAAATTGCTAATCAAGTTTGTATAAAAAAAAATCCACAATTAGCTACTATTAACGGGTTCCTGCTGTGCCGCCAGATCTTTAGCCCATTGAAGTCCCATTGCTGAACATTTAATTTCCGTAAAGAAAGGTCCATTATTTTTCTGGTAATGATCAAATGTTTCGGTTTATGTTAACAGTATAGTCACATTTTTGCCGCGACATTTTTAATGATAATTTTGCAGCTACTGTAATATTAAAACGCCATATTCTACAGAAGGCGGCGTATCTAGCAGGATGCGTTTTACGCAGGTGCTTATTATTTTTAATAAATACGTCGTATAAAAAATATAATGTAAAAATGGATGCGAACTTTTTAGGTTTACAAAAGATAATATATTTTGCAGGGGATAATAAACTACTTTATAGACATCAGTCTGAAATAAAAGCTTACCAAGAAGAATTAAATGTGATATCTATAAGAAAAGAGGCATCATTAACTCCTGAACAGTTACTAAATATGCAACAACAAGTCTTATTCAACATAAAAAATACTCAATTCATGATGGCAATAAGCGAAATTCGTCGAAGAGATAGACGTGAAGTTACTCCCTGCCATATTCTATACATGTCAGCAAAAGTAATGCGTTTAAAAATTATTGAGGCATTTCGAGTGGTGTTTCGTAATAATGATGATGGAGTAAAAAATATTACTCGAGAAAATATAACTGACCACGAATTTATTAAAGAAAGCATGGAAAGCATCAACTAGATAAACCAACGGTATTTCTTATACTTAGTGCCTCAGAAATACACTAAAGAGAACTATTAACGTGTGCTGAGAAATTTAGAAAAAATTAAAAAGATGAAGAAAGTATCTTTGACAGTATGAACAATAGTGCAAGATCAAAATTAGTCAATAATGATCCTGTTATTTGTTGTCTATATTCTGATTTCTTTTCAATAATATGAAAAAATGGCCTTTTCAGAAATATTGTTTAAAAGATTATTTTGTCAGAACTGAATTTTAACATCGAGGTAGTTCTCACGCTCATATGATAAAACTTCGCAATAAAGCACTTAATAGATTCCGAGCCACTAAGAACCCCAATCACTGGGTTTACTATAAAGAACTTCGTAATTTTACAACATCGGCCATAAGAGCTGAAAAAAAAAGCTTATTTGAATACCGTTTTTAAGCAAGGTACCACTACGCAGAAATGGCAACAACTTAAAAAAATAAACATAATAAAAAATAGATCCAACCACATTCCAGAACATCTGTCCAACGTTCATGAATTAAATAATTATTTTTCGTCGATGTATGCTAATTATCAAAACATACATAATGAAACATTATTATCCTATCTAAGTAACAAGCTAAATATTTTAAAATCAATTTTTTGTTTTATTCTTTTTATTTCTGTGGCAGATAGCGATATATTAAAAGTAGTTTATAACCTAAAATCAAATGCAATTGGCCGAGATAAATTAAATTTAAATCTCATTTTATACTGTTGTTCATTGTTAATTCCTCATATTAGACATCTTGTAAGCTTTTGCTTGATATCAGGAACATTTCCTGATTGTATACATTAAACTGTATATTTTATAATATTTTTTGACTACTTACAATTTTGAAATTGTATTAATCTGTATATATTGTAGATATTCTATTCTATTTATTTATTTTTTTTTTTTAATCGTGTTTTGTTTGTATTTTTGTGTCTTTTTTGTTTTACAGCTTTGTCTACAAATTGTAACAATTTCTTGACAATAAAGCATTGATCGATCGATCATGGAAGCAAGCCAAAGTCAGTCCATTGTGCAAATGTAAAAACCCTAAGGAATTCGATCTATTCCTTCGATCAATCTCTATAAGACATTCTTCCCTGCTTATCCAAGATTTTAGAAAATGTAATGGAGACTTAGATTGGCACTTTTGTAAATTCTAACAATATTTTACCCATTAAACAATCCGGTTTTAGACAGAGCCTTAGCTGTGAGACAACTCTTGCTGAGGTCACTGAGTCAATGTTTAAATCATTAGATTCGAAAAATGCATCTGCTCTTATTATGCTAGACTACTCTAAAGCATATTGCAGTACTGCAGTATATTGGGTTGTCTGACATGGCATTAAGGCTAATTAAATTATATTTAAAAGAAAGAGGTTTCAAAAGGTTTGCATCGGTGACTCTGATTCAAGTAGTATAAAAATAACAGCTGGTGTTCCTCAAGGAAGCATTCTGGGCCCTCTCTTATATTCTATTTATACTTGTAACATCTACAAATATCTTTAATACTGTGATCATCATATGTATGCTGATGATACAATTTAAAAATAAATAGCGACCTTCAGTATTTATACGAAAAATCCGCAAATATGCAGCTTAAACTTAATCCAGCCAAATCCGTAGCAATTGTCTTTGCCAGTGACATTCACCGAACGAATACAGTTAACGATCTAGACTTAAAATTGTAAATGAAAAGATAGTGCAATAAATGCTTTATCCACACAGACATTATTTAAATCAAATAACAAAAAAAACATTATGTGAATCCTTAGTCTTATCTCACTTTAACTTTTGTGACTCAATTTATGGCCCATGCCTTAATAATAAAACAAAACCACAAATTCAAGTTAGTCATACGAAGACGCAACAGCATTATTTATAAGCTTAAAGATGTAAAATGGTTAGATATGGCAACACGTAGAGAGCTACATCAGTTTCTTTTCATTATAAAATTTTAAAAAATCGCACCTCTTACTACCTCCTTAATAAAATTAAACTAAGAACTTCAGCACATCATGTAAACCTAAGACAAAGATATCTTATTGGACATTCCAAGACATCATAAGGAAATTTTTAAATCATCTTTTTCCTATAATGCTGCCAAGTTGATAAATAGGTATAAAATTAGTAATTTAACATTATGAGTCCGCTCATTTAGAAATTCAATTTGGAAAAAAAATTGCTTAATATGTAACCTATTTAATAATACAATATGTAACGTAGCGCTGCATTTATAGTGTCATCTTCTTTTCTCTTCTTTACGCCTTCTTTTCTTCCTCTCTCTCTTTCTCGCTCTTTATTTTGTAAATATATTCTTATATAATATATAATTATAAAAAAATTAATCAATAAATAAACAGTTTACTTCGTGGCTTCAACAGCCCCTACGTAATTGTTAGGATGCTGAAAATTGGGCAATTTAATCCCGCACAATTATATTATTATTATTTCTTTTACAGCAATGTAAATATTGAATTGTTAATTGTATTGGTAATTAATAAACGTTATCATTTTTATTATTATTATTATATGTTATTATGAGTAGAAAATGCATCGTCTTCTAGGAAGACTAAGTTTTTAAACGATGAAGATTTTCCAGAAACTATAGAGCTGATTGATACTAATATTACCCTGGCGGAGAGAATCTTAGTATTGAGTTCTAGAACTTTACAAACTCAAGCTCATACATACATGTTATATGTTGAAATACAAAACCACACAAGTGTGTTATTTCGCAACGAACCAGAGTCAGCAGTTCTAGGAATTGGCAACAATACCATTTCCGTCGATTAGCAAACCGGTGGCGTGATTCCTTTATCATGGGAACCGCTGATGCAGCTCTACCATTGTCTACGTCCGATGCTCCTACCATGGGAACCGCTGACACCGCTGTACTATTTTGTATAAATACAGTACATATAATAATTTTAAATTAGTTCTGTAAGATTAATTTTAAATTGTATAATAAATCTATGTCCATTTGAATTTTGAAGTTTTAATAATTGTTGAAATTAAATAATAATTATCTTAATAAATAAACCTTTTTTAAAAAGCGAAATCGAGTTTTAAAGTGATAACATACATATGCTATAAGAAAAATATTAAAAAATGCTGCTGTGGAGCGCCATTCTGGCCAATGGACAAAACTAGAGTATTGTTACCTATTTTGCCAGTTAATAAAGATGAACTGTCTTATTTAATTTTTTTTTAATCGATTTTTCACCAAATTGTATTATAAAATAATAGTAATAGTAACATTTCACAATATTAAAAAATATACACATAATAAATATGAAGGGTGTCCCAGCGAAAACAAAACAGAGGTATTTTTGGTATGAAAAAAAATTTTTTTTACAAAAATCTCGAACACGTCGATTTTATTTTCGAGGGGGACAACTTTTCCTTACCAAGGCACCCTCATACCAGTAACCCCCTTCGAGGGGGTGGGATCACCCCTAAAATCTTAAATAGAAAGAGGGGTCGTGTGATACCTTATTTTAAAGGTCTTTTAATTCTGAATATAACTGCCAAATTTGAAGTGGCTAAAATTTTTTATCCGGATATGACAGCTTGTCAAAATTGTAGAAACAGCGAAAATGAAAAAGGTATTTTGAACTCTGTTTTGGATAATATTTTTAAAAGAATAAGGAAGTCCTAATTTCAAAGGGGACACTTATTAATTAAGAGACCACCCTAATACCTGAAACCCTTTACGAGGGGTTGAAAGGACCCCTTAAATCTTAAATAGAAAAAGGGGTCGTGTCATTCCTTATTTTGAAGGCCTTTTTACTCTGAATTTAAATGGTGACTTCTGAGTGACTGATGGATATCTTGTGGATATAAAAATAGCAAGAAATACAATCTTTACTGCAAGTAAAAGTGGAGAGATAAGAAATACCTACCCTTTTCCTTTTGTGTCTTTTAAATAAAACAAGTTTATTTAAATTACGTCAATTTATTAAATGTTCAAATTGTGCCCCGCCTACTTCTATGCAGGAATACAGGTTTTGCTCAAAACGATGCCTGATGTTTTGTAGAACTTCAGGTGTTATCATCTGACACTCATTTATAATTCTCTGGCGTAAGTCTTCTAGGGTGTCTGGTTGGGTAGCGTAGACTTTTGTTTTTAAATGCCCCCATAAAAAAAATCTAATGGGGTTAAATCGGGTGACCTAGCTGGCCATTCCATAAAAGGTCCTCTCCTTCCAATCCAACGATCAGGAAATATCTCATCAAGATATTGCCTCACACCAGCAGCATAATGTGGAGGCGCTCCGTCTTGTTGGAAAACGACTTGATCATCATCAGAATGATTTCCGCCTTCTATTATTTCTACTATTCTTGGATATACGGCATTTTCCAAGAGATCTCGGTACATTTCTCCATTCAAATTTCCGGGCAGAAAAAACGGACCAACAATGGAGCCGCCCAAGATTCCCGCCCAAACATTTAACTTCTCAGGGAACTGGGTATGAACTTCACGAAACTGGCCCGGATTTGCATTTGACCAGTAGCGGCAGTTTTACGAAGACGATTTACGTTGCCATTAAGAAAAAAAGTACATTCATCTGAAAAGCAAATGTTGTAAATAAGACGCGGATTAACAGTTATCATATCACTATGTGATTCACAAAATTGCACTCGTCTGTCAAAATCGTCCTCATTCAGTTCTTGCACCAGATGAATTTTGTAAGCATGGAATTTATTATGCTTAAGTATCCTATGAACACTACTTTTGCTTACTCCTGTACTCGTCGCCAATTTTTTGACACTTATTCCTGGCTCGGCATGAAGTTGACCTAGGACAGTTATTTGTATTGCTTCATTGACAACAACAGCATTTTGAACCTCACGCTTTTTATTTAAGACACGGCCAGATTCCCTAAATTTAGCAAATATTTCTAGAACGTATTTTCTGTTGACTCGTTTTTCTGGATGAAGGTCATTAAATTCTTGTACCGTTCTATTGGCACAATTGTTATGCCGAAAGAAAAACTCTATCATCAACCCTCTCTGCAGTAGAATAAACCATTGCTAACAGTGTTTTAACACGTAAAAGACTGAGTAATAATTTAAAACTATTTAAATAAATGCTGCTTTATGAAAAAAGTACCAATGATATTTAGCAAGCTAAATAAATTCTTCAGATACTTGTGTTTGCATTTTATTTGGTATTTTGTTTTTATTTATGATATGCTGATAAGGTGTAATAACAATAATATTAACAATACTAATAAATTTTTAATCATGTTTTAATGATCCAATAAAAAAAATTGTAAGGAAGGGTTTCAGGCATAAAGGTTTATTTAAAGCATTTTTTCCAGAATTTTATTTGGCTTTCATATCCAGAAGAAATCCATCAGTCACTCAGAAGTCACCATTTAAATTTAAAGTGAAAACGCTTTCAACATAAGGTATAACACGATCCCTCTTTCTGTTTAATATTTAAGGGGTGCTTTCAACCCCTCGTAAAGGATTCCAGGTATTAGGTGGCCTCTTAATTAATAAGTGACCCCTTCGAAAATATGATTTCCTTGTTCTTTTAAAAATATTATCCAAAAAAGAGTCCATAATACCTTTTTCATTTTCGCTGTTTCCGCAATTTTGACAAGCTGTTTTATCCAGAGAAATAATTTTAGCACTTCAAATTTGGCAGTTATATTCAGAATTAAAAGACCTTTAAAATAAGGTATCATACGACCCCTCTTTCCATTTAGGATTTTAGGGGTGATTCCACCCCCTCGAAGGGGGTTGCTGGTATGAGGGTGCCTTGGTAAGGAAAAGTTGTCCCCCTCAAAAATAAAATCGACGTGTCCGAGATTTTTGAAAAAAAAAATTTTTTTCATACCGAAAATAGCTCTGTTTCGTTTTCGCTGGGACACCCTGTATAGGGTATTGATACGACCGTTATCCTTTATCTTAAAAGCCAAAATCAGCAAAAATGTTAACCTGATCATTGTAAGTTATGTTTGGTAATTTCAATATACCTAAGGTACTTACGTTAGATGCGAGATCTGTGAATTTTTTTTGTCTTTTTGCACCTTTAATATCTAGAGATAGAGAAATAAATAAATAAGTAAAACAAGTTAAATTGTAATTTTTATATTCATATATCTGTCTAAGGTATCATAGAGAACACTCATTTTATGTTTCTTGTACGTAATTTAATAAATCGCGTCAGAAAAATAATCCCCATAGTAATAACGAATTTAAACCGGGATATACCAAAAAGAATTTCAATAGGTAGCAATCATTTATGGAACGTTCCGTAAATGTCCGAAACATTAATAAAACTTTGATACTATTTTCCACATTACTTTCAAAATTTTAACTAATGTAGTCAGCAAAACTTTCGCTATCTCTCGGTAAATCCCTAAAACAACAAAACCCGCCGTACGGAATATTAAATCCGGACCGCACCAAAAACCCAATTTCGTCTAAATCCTGGGCTCATATAGACCCAGTTTATGTTGTATATATACAGCGGAAATGTCAGTGTGTATTCTCTTGAATGATTTAAATCGGTTTTGCATCTTCTTCGCCCTTTTTGTCATGTAAAATGTCCACCTCCTTTTCCTGTAATATGGTGCCATTTGTTTTATATACAACCTCCCTCGAGAGTATCGATGATATTATACTTGTTACGTGATGTGGGGCCTTAGGTATGTCAACGTCTTTATAACGTGTAGTTGACTGATATATCGTTTGGAAGAAGTTGATGGGTTACATGTCTAGGGAACTGGATGGCATTAATACGTGGGAAAAAATTAATTTAATATAATTATATATGATGCATTAAAAAAATTAGTTTTTCTTTTTATCAATTTGTTAATAATTGATGTAACTTTTTTACAAAAAAACGTACAAAATTTTCGGTGTCTCGCAGTTACCTTAAATAAGTTATTATATGTGTGGTCCTTTTTTGCGAATTTTCTCTGCACTTTTTATAATTTTGTTATAAATGAAAGAACCGGTTTGAATAATAACACATTGTTTAATCATCGGGTACAGTTTGTACCTTATCCTACAGCTTAAATTTAATTGAAAAAAAATGTTTCGTGTTCCGCGTAAGTTCATCGCGGCCCTTATTAGGCAATCAAAACCATGTGAGTTATTTGACAGTTTTCAACATTACAAAGAATTATTATAACGTATGATCCAGTGTATTTTTCGGAGTCGAGCTTGTGTGTCCTGATGATTTTTAAAGATAAATCTTCCATATTAATATATGATCTTAGAGAGTCTCTATTTCACCGACTTAAAAATAAGTTGTTCTGAAGCTGCTTATATGAACAAAATCAAGCAGAAAAATTGTAATCCCTATGCATTAGCTGAAAAGGATTTTGACTATAGTCTTCAGAGTGCATTGCCAAAAACGTCAATGGATTTCATTAGTTACATGGTTTTAACTCAGTTTTTTACATCAAAAAACATGAAAGCTTATAAACGTCTTACTGCTTATAAATATTTTAGAGCTGTATTTGTGGAAAAAGTTGGCTTTTAAAATTTTAGCAGTTTGGTACCTTTAGTAAGTTATAGTCTTATTTTTTAACAATGTTACTGAAATGTATTTGGTACGTAATTGTTTAGTTTGTTTTTGCCTCTGGACTCATTAATTATTTTCATTTACTTGTTTTATGTCTATCAACACATAAAAGCTTGAGAACTTAGATCAAAGGTCTAGTTGATAGTTGAAAGAAATGGAAGTATCTGTACAGCCCACTGTACATACATGGTAGGTCTTGGTGATAGGTCTTCTTGTTGTTTTTTATCGTTTTTTAATTATAATATTCATAACAAAGTTAGGTAGGATATTGAAAAGAAGAAACGAGCTCAGAGATTAATAGATTGAACCTCAGCTCCTAGGTATATAAAAAATCTATTATACCTCAAGTAAATTATTGTATTTAAAACTTATTGAACTTAAATTAAAATAAGTATATCGAACGGTATCGTTACAGATTTAAGTTCATATTTCTTTTAAATACGTGAATAAGTCTATTTTCTTCTTCTTTTCAATTGTTGAGCGTGTGAGATAAAAATTTCTAAATTGATTTTTGCTATAAGTGACGTAATACTCAATATAATAAGTAACTCATTATGAATTCGTCACAACAATACAGATTTTACTTATATATCTGTAATAAAAAAAATATATTGGGAGATTTTCAAAATAATAGTACAACAAATTGTACAAATTTTATCTATAATAGACGTTACACTAGTCAAATGTTGAACTCTATTTATTGAATTTAATAGGTTACCAGCTAATATTAAGGACTGTAAAGGTTTGAACCGGTTTAGGAGACTATTGAAAGAATTTGTTTCATCGCGTCTGCGATTGCCTGATTTTATTTTTATTCCTTTGGCTTGATTTTCATCATGTTTTATTACTTATTTTTATATTTACAGTTTTACACTTTGATTTTATATAATTTGAACAGTTTTAATATGTCTATTTTTTATTTAATTTTGTTTTATTGCTTTTATTTTAGAACAGATAAATTCTACATGCTTTATTCTTTTTACAATTTTAACTCATTCTTTACTTTAACCAGTTTTATTTTTTTCATCTTAGATTAAATTTAGTATTTATTTAATTTTTAATTCTTGACGTAAGTGTGCGTATTGTGTTCTTGGTTTTGTTCTTTTTTTTTTAATTATTTCTAAATTACTATAAGCGACGTAATTTTTTTTTCATTCACATGCTAACTTTAACTTTAACTGCTTGGACAAAACCATTTATAAATTTACAAGAAATATTTACGTAAATTAAAATTGAATCAGAAGAATTATTTTATCAAACAATTTTAATATACAAACGTTTAGATCATTTTAATTGTAATTTAAAAAGTAACAACAATACTTGTTATTAAAAAAAGAAATATGTTCGCTTGTTTAACCCATTTTCTCCCTCAGCGGGAATTCTCGTTTTTCATACTCGAGCCGACACGTAAAACACGGCACCGTAATTCATTTTTTACCCGATCCCTGACATTTGATTCGTTCGTGCGACCAAATGGCCATGTGCTAACTAAACTACATAGTATAAATATTAGCACAATAATTGGTTATAATACGTAAAAGGGCTACATGGACCTTATCTTAATACTTATAGGCACGCGAATATTGCTGCGGCAAACTTTTTATTTTACTATAGTGTAATAACTAATGATCTGGAGAAGAAAAAATAAGGAAATATTTTTTATTTGTCAATAAATATAATATCTATTAAGAATGGATATACATTACTGGAATTGATACAAATACCCTAACTTGGAATAGATTGGACTATTTTGAAAGTGATCTTGTAAGAATAATAATAATAATAATATGCTATATATAAATTACAGTAGGTTTAAATAATCAATAAAATAATGATATAAGTAATAAAAAACTGATTTAAAAATAAAAATACACTTATGGTAAATATAAAATAATAAGAATATAAAATAGTAAGAACTCATACATTAAATATGACTAAAATAAATACATAAAACTCAACGTGTAGATTGGGATTAAAGTCGTATTATAATAATTATTATAAGAATCTAAGTTATTTCTAGACCGCTAATATTTTGATTAAATAATAAGCTAATTCATTACTATTTCATTGACTACATTGTCTTTTTTAATAATATGTAAAAAATACTTGTTTGATTGTAATTATATGCAAAAAAGGGAAATTTTTTTATAAATGATTGAAATCATAGTTCGTACAAAAAGCTGGAATGTACAGCTGATGTAGCATCCAAGAGCTGAAAGATATGAAATTTAAATGGTTGAAGTAACGTACATAATTGTGCCATATGCCTGAAACTTATATAATAATAAATAAATATGTACAAGAAATTTTTGAAAAATTTTCCTTAGATTAAAAAAGAAAAAAATATTGGAAAGATACTCTGTTGGGCACCAAAATTATTTAAACTTCCTTGAATAAAATGTACAATTATTAAGAAAATCTATAAACAAAAAAACTTACATTTTAACGTTAAATACCTGGAATACAATTATGGGCTAATCTGAAAACTATATGAAATATTATAAGATATTTAAAATGACTTCAAACGACTTAAATAAAACATAATAAAAATTCATGTAAAAATTAGGAATTTATAAGAAATGGCTTTAAAAATTTGAAATTAAGTTAAAAATTTAACAAAAAATTTAAAATACTAGGCAGACATCTAAAATAGCTTTAAACATCGGGAATAAATTAACTCATTAACGCCTAGCGTTACCGTATGGTCACAATTATTTACGCTTTCTGTAAAGGATGCTGCGGCTCTATTTTTAGGCCAGTTGGAGAGATGGCGCTGTCAGTCTCTTAAAAATAGTTCAACTTGTTGATTAATTCATAACAGGTCTAGACGACGTTCGTACCAGACACGTGTACGTGTAATTTATTTAGGTGTTTTTGCTATTGCGTGAAAGTGCTATGAAGCCAAACTTTGTGTAAGTATATTGTTCGAGTTTTTTTATGAAACCATTTCTAACTTTGTTAGCCAGTGAGAAGACATATCAAATATTGTACTAGTTATTTTTTTGTCGAAATCTGAGTTATGCCATATTAGCTACAGATATATATATCAGCCTGTTACCGTATGGTAACGCTAGGCGGTTACACTACCGAATTTTTTGTAAATTGTTTTTTTTTTGTTATAGGAGGGGTTTCTCACTTCAAGATACTCAAGAGATTGCCTATAGTGATAATATAGACGAAATATTTATTGAACCACCCGATCCGGACGTTCTGACAGACGTAGACTCCGGGGATGAAGATGGTAGTGGATTTATTGACAATTTATCTGGCAGACAACTTAAGAGGTCAAGCCGAAGTAAAATTCCTGGACAACACCAGAGTTAGTGGGTGCAGTTCTGATGATTTGTCGCGAAGTCTTGGATCACTTCGTGCTTCACCAAAACATAGGTCTCCTTCGCCATCACAAAACAAAGCACCTTCGATAACACAAATTACTGTTGATGTAAAGGACTTTGACTGGGTCCAAGGAGATTCCAATTTTTCCAACATGTGACTTCAAGCCATATTTTTTTTTTTTTTTTTTTTTTTTTTTTTTTTTTATGGTAAACACAAACATAAGAGGAAAGTCCTATGTCACTCTTAGAGTGGTGCTTGCGCGAAGATATTTGTGGGCATTTATCTTGAATCGCTGCAGGTTGTATGCGTCGGGAAATATGTGAGGTGGAAGCCCGTTCCACAAACAAGATGTTCTCCAGATGAATGAGTCCCGATACAGCGACGTCCTTGAGGTAGGCAGGTGGACTCGATGTTGATGAGCCGCAACTGCTAGACGCGTCCTTCTTGCCGGAACAGCCCTGGGTGGAATCAGGCCTGCCAGCTCAGAGGAGCACTTACCGTGATAATAACGGTAGAATAAACAGAGATCAGCCACCTTTCTCCTGTGCTCCAGACTATCCAGACTATTTGTCAGTTCTGGTTTGTCGATAAGACGAATAGCTCTCTTCTGTATAGAATCTAGCAGCTTTAAACTATGCTTGGGTGCAGAGCTCCAGACATGCGAGCAATACTCGAGGGAAGGGCGTATTTGAGCCTTATAAAGAGTCAGCAGCTGTTCTGGTGTATACAGTTTTTTCGTTTTGAAAAGCACTCCCGAGTTTTTTGGAAGCTGCCCTGGCGATCTCTGCAACGTGGTCATGCCAGGACACACTGTTGGTGACTTCGACTCCTAAAAGATGTAAAGATGATTTCATTGGCAATATTTTCCCTGCCATAACCAGCTCCGGGCCACCAAGGTTAGTCTTCATATCATCTTCAATATCAACATTTAAGCCCCGTGGAATTATTGGATTTGTTTATCCATGATGACATCATACATATGATGATCGAGGAAATGTCCAGGTATGCCTTATTCAAAAACTGTCCGGACCCTAGAGTATCTGTAGAAGAAATGAAATGCTACATTGGCATTCTTATTATTAGTGGGTATATTGAGTTACCAGGAAAAAGGTTTTACTCGGACTCAAATAATGACATGAGAAATGAACTGGTTTACATGTCTATGCGCAAGGACCGGTTTTTGCAAATTTCGCGTTTTATTCACTTCGCTGATAATTGTAAACCAGAGCTGTCTGATAAAGTGTGGAAAATGCGTCCACTGATGGACAAGATCAAGGAAAACTTTTTAGTTTATTTTGAGCCTGAAGAGCATCTATGTTACGACAAATCTAAGATTCGATACTTCGGAAAACACAGCTGCAAGCAGTTTATTCGACGTAAGCCAGTTCGTTTTGGCTATAAAATATGGTGTATCAATACGGTTTCCGGTTACCTCATCAACTTTGAAATGTATCAGGGAAATAACCCCCGCCGCTCCCCTGAGTATGAATTATTATTCGGTAAAGCATCAGCGCCCATGGTGCAAATGCTAAAAGAAGTAGAAAGAGTAAAAGGTTTCAAACCATATAAACTCTATTTTGATAATTTATTTACAGGCGTAAAGCTCCTTAAATATTTACGAGATAAAGGGTATCAAGGTACTGGAACTGTGCGTGAAAATAGATTACCTAAGGGATGCTCTCTTACAGGAAAAAAGACCTTTAAAAAAACCGAGAGGTACTACCGAATCTATCCTTGATAAGGGAAATGGGATTTCATATGTTCGCTGGGCTGATAATGGAGTTGTTACTCTGGCGTCAATATGTTTTGGAGTACAACCAATTGGATCTGTGCGCCGATATTCAAGTGCCGAAAAAAAAGTAGTTCAAGTGCCGTTTATGATTGAAACTTCAAGCTGAAGCTCAGTTTCCTTGAAGAGAGTATCGGATGATATTCGGTATGATAAAAGGGATCCTTTGGTTATTCGAGTTCCCCAAAAACAACCGGCGACGTTGTGCTGGAGTGGGCTGTTCCGCAGTGGGAAGAACAATGTGCAAAAAATGCAACGTGGGTGTTTGTATTGACTATTGTTCTTTATTTCATACAAAGTAGCTTTTCAATGAAAGTAGATTTTAGTCTAAAATAACAGTTTTTTTTTACTTTAAAATAAATGACACTGAACAATTCTTTGTATTTTTTCACAAATTGTTATAACTAGGTAGTAAAAACGCCTAGTGTTACCATATGGTCACATTTAATTTCGGCTACAGTATTACCAATAAAACTAAAAAATTGCCGTCAATCCTTGTATTGTATCCTAAAAACCTAAAAAATAATCATTTGATATTTCTCTGCGAAAAAAAAATTAACCAGGCGTTAATGGGTTAAAAATATCTTAGGTGTAAACATAGGAATAGTGTTCGAATACTAGGGAGAAAATTAACTTCAAAGTATGGAGGAACAAAATTGAAAAGATGAATAATCTACAGTGAATTAAAATTGGCTTCAAATATTAGAAAAATATTTAGAGTTGCTTCGAATATCTTAAAAAGATCTGCAAATTGGTTCAAAAATGACTAAAGCATTTCAAAAAATTCGCATATTTAAAATAGCTTCATATGCCTAGACAGAAATTAGAAATTTGACATATATCTAAAAAACATATAAGAAATAAAACATTGAATATCGTTTAAGTTTTTGAATATTGGATGGAAAATTGACTTTGATGAATTATATAAGATCTAGCTTAAAATACCTGGAATAAATAAAAAAAACAAAAATAAACTTAAAATGTAGAACAAACAAAAAGCGATAATAAATTCTAAAGAAAAATAAATTTAAAATACCTTTCAATGCCTGGCAAAAATCTTAAGCATAAAATAGCATAAAGTATCTGGAATAAAAAACAAAATTAATTAAGCTGAGAATTTTTACAAAAATATTTGAAGCATGTACGATTTTTCGTAAAAAGGTAAAGTTTAAAATGGCTTCAAATATCCAGAAAGATATAAGGATACCTAGAATAAAAAATTTGGCAAATATCTTAGGATTATATAAAAAATAAAACACTAAATTTTTTAGTGATATATTAAAATATTTCATTACGATTTCATTGACTACGTTAGGTATTTTAATAATATATAAAAAATAGTCTTATAATTTAAATCATAATGACATTCTGCTCCTTTCTCAGCCACTGCTTGTCCACTTCTAAAGTGGAGTCTCCAAATTCCCTCAATATAGTATACTAAAATTACGCTTTCTATCCTGTGCTATCTGGAGCCAGTTTTTTCCCGCAATATTCTTTGCATCTTCAAATTCTCTCTTCTAAGGTACGTCTAGGCCTCTTTTAATAGATTCGATCTCCATCTTGTTAGTTTTAATATCGATCTTACTGTATTACTTGCTATATGCCTTGGTTATTGCCATTTAAGTTTAGCAACTCTTTCCACTACATCTTCGTTCTTCCTCTTATTTTTTGTTTGTTTTTTTTTCTTAGAACATCGCTTTTTCTATGAGTCTTTAAAAAACATTGAATTTTTCAGCATTTTTTCTATAGACATAGTTTCCAGTCTACTGTTACTAGTAATATCAGTTATCATACTTTTTTTTAATTTCGTTTATTAGTATATCTTTATTTTTAAGTATATATTCTATCTTCGTAATTTCAGCCCACATTAGTGCAATTCAACTTTTAATTTCTGCCGTTTGATTTTTTATTCGAATCATATGTCCCAGCTCGTATGTATACGCGCTGACTTTTTCTATTTTTTTAGTGTCTTCAATTTCATCAAAACTTATTGTTTTTGCTTTTTTGTCTTTTCGTCGTTGTTGCAACATAATTTGAAGCTGGTCTACATCTCTAGTAATGTGAATTATGATCGCCATGTCTTCCTGGCAAATTGAGTATCTAAGTTCTCGAATGAAACATGCAATCATTCTAACTATGAAAAGGTTCTTGAAGTATGTGTTAAGGAGCAACTAATTTATTACTGTGATAATAACCAAATAATAATTCCTAACCAATCCGGTTTTCGTGAAAATCATTCTTGTGAGTCCATTGTTTTAAATATTTGTGATGATTTTATTAAGGACATTGATTGTGGTAATTTTGTGTTAGTTGGGTTTATTTTAAAATGGCTTTTGAAACAATAGTTAGGAATATATTATTAGGTAAATTGGAGCGCCTAGGAATTGAGCATAATGTCTTAAAATAGTTTAGGTATTTATGTTATAAGGTCCTACGTGTCAAATTTAAAAATTCTGTTTCTCAAACTGTAAATGTCGATTTTGGCAATCCCCAAGGAATGGTTTTGGGTCCATTACTATTTTTGCTATATATCAATGAGATGGTTAGCGTTACTGAAAATACAAATGTAGTGTTGTTTGCTGACGGTACTATGTACATAGTGGGCAAAAACCTTGATCAAATGATTCGTGATATACATATTGAACTTAACAACTTATTTAACTGGTGCTGGTGTTGAATACAGACAAATCAAAATTTTTTGTGTTTGCAAAAAAATCAAAAATAGCTTCTATTGACATTCCAAGTGTGTGTATTCATGTAAATGGACAAAAAATAAGCTACGATGAGAATATTAAATTAGGTATAATATTGGACTCAACTTTTAAAACACACGTAGCCTATATTACGAAAAAAATTGCAAATAAAGTGAGATTTACAGCAAGAATAGGCCAACATTTGTCGAGGTCTACCAAGATTTCTTTGTATAATTCCATAGCACTTCCCCATTTCCAGTTTGCTCAACGCTGTTTTATAATTTGCCATTGTATACAGTTTACCAGATGGAAAAAATCTTAAATAGAGTAATAAGGACAATTTTAAAATTTAACCGCTGTACTTCAATTAAATTATTGTTAAATGTTTTCAATATGTTGTCCATCCATCAGCGAGTAGTGTTAACCGTTAATGTATTTATATTTAGGTTAAAAAAGGGCCTTTTGCCAATATATATCTGTGACAAATTAGTAATATTTCGTGATGTTCATAACTATAAAACAGGACATTGTACAGATTTTACACTATCTAATAAATATAATACTACTCAAATGCATAATTCGGTACTATACAAAGGTCTGTTAGAGCTATAAATTACTATATAATAGAAAAACCTGTGATTACATCAACCAATTTACTGAGAGCGCATATTTTCAATTAGTTATTAGGTCTTATGTTTCAGTTTTATTATCCGAAATAGATTGTTTTTCCAACGTACTTCACTCTCATTATTCTACTGTATCCAACATGCAAAAACTCAAAAGGTATTTAGTGTCTTATTTCATATTTATTATTTAAATATTTGCCCATTTTTTCATTTTCTTCCAGACATTTGAAGCCATTTTAAACTTTTTCTTACTAGAAAAAATCAATTCCTTATATCCACATGCTTATAAAATCATTTTAGGTTTATTATTCAATTTTTGGACAAAATTTTAATTTTATTATATTTAATTTTTATTTCAGGACTTTAAAGCTGTTTTTGATGTTTTTAAATGTTACATTTTTCTCAATATTTAAACCTATTTCTCACATGTTTGACATTTTTGGCCCATAACTATTTTTTTAAAATTAATTTTTCACATACCAATTTTTAATTTTTTACTTTTCAAGCCATTTTAAAGTTTTTCTTACCACAAAAATCCGCGTATTATGTTTTTAAATATTTATTAATCAATTTGCAATTTCATTTTATATATTTTAAGTTATTTTAACTTTTTCCCCAGTGTTTAAAGCCACATTTAATTCTGCCTAGTAGTTTACATTTTTTACCCAATTTTAAACCTTATTTTAAATATATAAAGCTATGTCTTACACGTTTCATATTTTTAGACAAATTTTATTTAAGGGGTTTAAAGCCATTTTAATAGCCTCTATAGTATTTAGCAACAATTCTTTTACATTCCACATTTTTAAATTAACCCTTAATTTTGTACCAGGCAATTAACATTAGTTTTTTTTTATTCATCTTTTATGTGCTACAGATTTTCTTAATAATTTTTCATTTTATTCCAGATAGTTACTATAAGTTTAAGTGGCTTTCTGGTATTTATTAGACAAACTGTATTTTCCTCTATTTTGTACTAAATTTTTTAGATATTTCTTGTATTCTTAGACTTATATAAATTTATTTATTATTTTTTCAGTTTTAGGCATATGAAACCACTGTCTGCTTTATTTCAGGCATTTTAAATCTATATCCATAACAAACTAAAGAGTAAAGCGGGGAAATATGGCAACATAAATGTCAATCGCTCACATTCTGACCTCCATCGGATCTACTCGCAATACGAACACTGAACCTTAGAGCGTATCCATGTAGGTTTGCGACGTGAAAACTCTCGTTGCCATATTCTCGTTGTCAGAAAGAGTATAATCATAAATGTCCAATGATACGGTATTGCCATCTTACCCGCACCCATGGGTAGCATCTAGCTCAGGGTAATATGGCAACATGTTTTCGTTATGTGAAAATTAGGAATTAGGAGTTTTTCTTAATAAAAAATGCTAATGATCCCAAAAACATAAATTTATTTCTAATGAAAGAAGTTAAATACAAAACATAAAAACTTATTAATATAATTCCTAGTGGCTACTAGTAGATATCCTCTACTTTAACTGTTTCTTTAAGCAAATTCGGATAATGGCGTACATTCTTTGCAAAATCTGTCAGATCTCGTACATATCTCATAGATGTCACGCACTGAAGCCAGTCGCATTTGGGACCTTTTTTGCCATAAAATGATCCATGACATTGTGCGCAAAATTCTGATTCATCAATATCGACTTCGGATTCGTCGCTTTCCTGCGTTACTACTTCTGTTTTGATATCTGACGAAGAAGGGCTTGGTAGTTCTTTGGTTTTCTTCTTTGGTATCTCGGTTTTCTTCGTTTTCTTAATATTTTGTATTTTTTTCCGTTCTTCTTTTTGTTTGACATTACCTGGTCTGGGATCATTCTCCTCCTCACTGGAAATCTCTTCTGGGTAAGACTATCTTCAACCGATGGTTCGTTTTGAATTGTTGCAGCCTTACACTAGGCAATATTTAATAGTTGGGTAAATTGCAATCGGCTTAGTTTTCGACCAGGATTGTTATGTACCCAGTTTTGACAAGTTTGAGCCCAATAAGCCTTCAAGGGCTTAAAGAATGAGCGATCAAGCGGTTGGAGCCAATGAGTGGTATGGCTGGGCAAACAAAACAGGATCACGTCATTCGCTACAGCAAAATCTAAGAGTTCGACATTGGAACAGTGCGAGGAATGTCCATTAATAATTAATAGAAACTTACCGGTACCTTTCCGTGGAATAAAAAAGTCTTTAAACCATTGGAAGAAAATTTCAGATGTGACATAACCTGACTTTTCGTCCATAACAACCTTGCCGCACCGGTGGTAGGCCATCTTCGAATTCCCGTTTTGTATTTTTGCCCTTAAATATGCAGCAGGGTGGGAAAAAAGTTTCTTCTTCGCTTACACAGGTTATAACGGAAATAGTTTCTCCTTTTTCAGCGCTTGTGATAGAATTTACCATTTTAGCGCCTTTTGTTACCACAACTTTGCCTGGATTGTTATTCAATTGCAATCCTGTTTCATCGATATTAAAAATCTTTTATGGGGTATCCAATATACTATTTTCTCTAAGAACGTTTCCCAGTAATTCAAAATGTTGTGTACATTCTTGTTTTGTCATGCCCTTGGCCCTGGCAGTAGACACACCTTGAGCCTTACGAACGGCTAGTACAGGGTGTCTTCTCATAAAGGCTAGAAACCAGTCTTATCCTGCCATTTTCCGTTCAGTATTGAATTTATAAGGAATATTTTATTAGACCACAAAAGAATAAGCAAGCTTTCCTATATCATGAGCACTTAAAGCAAAGCCGTGAAATGCCATGTTTTGTATATATTTGGCTAAACTTGCTTCTTGTTCCATAGTAAGTGAGCCTTTGCGACCTAATGCTATCTTATCTAAATTTCCGGAACGCATTCTTCTCATTAAGGTTCTAACTGGAACATTATAAGTATGACTTATTCCGAACCGACCCTTTGCCTGCACGAATATCACTTACAAATTACAGATGGCGCTGTATAGTTAATCGGTTGCGTCCAGGACCGCTCCTCAAATAATTCTAAAATATATTGTCCCCAAGTTTTTAAAATTATTCCTCTGCATCGCAAAGTAAACTTTAAGGTTTACTTTATCCAGTGGTTGTGAAGTTTTCAGTAAAAGTTGCTAATTTGGTGCTGAATTTAAGCTTGTCAAAACTAGAAATATGGGTCTGTCATCGGCCGATCTTCGGGAGATTAAATCGACGATTATGGCCGCCTTCAATGACAAATTTCTCCAAGAGATAGCTGACAAGGTGGCTAGGATCGTTGAGAACAAATTCGAAGAAAGATTTAAGGAGCAAAATGACAGAATAACATCCCTGGAAGCAAAACTTAAAAATCTAGAAGGGGAATATCAACAAGTAAAAGACAACATGGATTCCCAAGAACAGTCTCTGCGCAGTCTCAACATACGTATTTTTGGAGTTAAGGCTCAAGAAAGCGAAGATGTACGTGCTACAGTTCAAGACCTCTTTACTAAAAAATTAAAATATAATATTCAGAATTCCGACATCAAAAAATGCTATCGCGTACCATCTAAAAACCTTAACGATAGACCACCGGCGATCTTAGTTCAGTTCACAAATGACGCTGCGCGTGTGTCCATTTTCAAATCGCGTAAATATTTACATAAAAGTGGTATCCAAATTAAGGAAGACCTTACAAGGCTCCGTTTAGCCTTGTTAAATAATGCAGTAAATCAATTCGGGAAAACAAACGTATGGAACCTTAATGGGAACATATATGTGAAGTGTGGTGGTTCGGTGCACAGAATTAGCAACGAAATAGAATTATCCGGATTAAAAAATAGTGAATAAAGCGATTGTGTTTAACACCGAATTGTAAGTACTTTTTGATATGTTTTCTTTTATTGTCATTTGCACACTATATTTCTGAAGAGAAAAAGAAATGAATGAATAAACAAGAACATAATTTTTGTAATTAGGATTAGGTAAGGGTAGGAAAAGTTAGATTTTTTCTGCTGTTTTTCAATATGTTAAATACATATTTAAAATATTCTGTGGGGTTGTTTGGTGTTGTTATAATTTCGTTTTTAATATTTGGGTTGGTTTACTAGGATAATTTTCTTTCTTTTAAACTGTTGTTAAAAGGTATTGCCATTTCAAGGGGTATGAATTTATATATCTGGAGTGGTTGTATATATGCGTACCGGTGCTTTGCTGTGTTATTGTTTTGAAGATGCAGGGTTTTATATTAATTGGTTATGGCAGGATTGGTGCTGCAGTTGTGGTCGGGGGAGCTTGGGGAGGGGTACGGGGGGCTAAAACTAAAATTAATTGTATAGATTATGGCTAATGATCTCAGTAGTGTGCGTGTATCGGATAATCAAAATATCATGCAGGATTTGGTAGGTAATTTTATGGGAAACCTATCGGTGGGTCACTTAAATATCAGGTCAATGAATACAGGATTTGACGAGTTTTCTTGGTATATGTCACAGTATCCTTTTGATTTTTTTGCCCTTACCGAAACCTGGCTAGATAAAAACTGTGAAACCCAATGTTTCAATTTGCCAGGATATAAGTTAATAAGACAAGACAGAGAGGGCCGTGGTGGAGGAATTGCACTATATATAAAAAATTCTGTAACATTTAACAACTTAAATTTGGCTTTTAATAATTTGGAAGTATTGGGCATATCATTCTCAATTAAAAAACGATCTTTCGCCCTTATTACGATATATCGTGCACCTGCCAATAGCATACCAGCTTTTTTAGATAACTTGGAGGATCTTTTTAGGTTAACTTTAAGTTTCGATTACGTAATTATAACAGGCGACTTCAATATTGATTTTTTAAAACAAAATACATATTCAAATAGATTAAAATTTATTTTAGAATATTTCAATGTTTCACAGCGTATTACAGAACCAACAAGAATTAACATGAACACTGGTGATGGTACCCTTATTGATTATATAATTTGCAGTAATGATTTGGTGTCATTAAACTCAGAGTCGCTTGCCATAGCAGAAACAATCACGGATCATAATCTGATTTATTCAATATGATAACATAAAGGTTAAAAAAAAATCCATGACTTTCAGAGTTTATAACAACATAAATATGGAAAATTTTATAAACGATGGTTTGCTTATAAATTGGGATCAGATGTACCGCCTTATAGATATTAATGACAAAGTGCAGTTTTTTAATGAACATATTTTACAGCTTTTAAATACACATGCTCCGGCTAAAAATAAAATTATTAAAGAGAAAATATACTGTCCATGGATAACCGAAAATATAAAAACTCTTATTAAATTACGTGATCGTGCTCATAAAAAATATCTGAAAAGTAAATCTCAGCCTCATTTTGAATATTATAAACAGCTAAGAAACTACACAAAACATGCTATAATACGAGAAAAAATAACATTTTTTAATCAATTATCAAACAAAAAAGGACAAGAATTTTGGAGAATAGCAGATAAACTATTCTTAACTAAAGGAAAAAGATATCAAAACGAGCTACCTACTAACATATCAAATCCAACAGATATTGGCAATTTTTTTAATACTGTTTCTACCCTACCTGATACTACAAGTAAAGAATGTATTGAATTTTATCAAAATAATACCATAAATAATATAAAACTTAATTTTCAGCTTTTGGACCAAGACAATATGATTAAAATAATCTCGACTATTAAATCAAATGCAACGGGAATCGATGGTATTTCTATAAAAGATATAAAATTGTGTTTGCCTTTTTGCTTAAGTCCTTTATTGCATATTATTAACGAATGTATTCTTCAACAAAAGTCTCCAAATGTGTGGAAAAGGGCAATTATTAAACCGATTCCAAAAAATTCAAATCCAAAAGAGCATAAAGATCTCAGACCAATTAGTATTCTACCAGCATCATCTAAAATTCTGGAAAAACATATTTTTAATCAAATTTCAAATTTTGTTGATAAACATAAAATTATCGCAGATTGTCAATCCGGTTTCAGAAAAAACTTTAGCACGTCTACAAGTTTGGTGGGTATTTTAAATGATATTAGGGTAAATGAGGAGAATGGTCAGCCAACATGTATGGCCTTATTGGACTTTAGTAGGGCTTTTGACACGATTAACCATGATATGTTATTGGCAAAATTAAAATATATTGGTATTTCAGAGAGCGGTGTAAATTTTTTCAAGGATTATTTGCGTAATAGAGACTGTTTTGTTGCTGCTCCGCTGCTGGATCACCAAATTGTGTAGTGTCTCTGCTGCTGGGAACAGCAAGGGTTGTTTGTGGACTGTATTTTTTTATAGTTGAATTAAACAAACAAGTCCATCGTGAACCACTTCTTTATTTTAGAAATGCACTTAATGTGTAAAGAAAGTGGAGGGCTTATTTTGACGGCGTTAGTTCGTCGTTGACAACAACGTGACGTTTTTTCTGTCTGTCAAAAACAATTCAGGTGTTTTAATTAACGTAAACCTTAACATGCCCCTCACCTTGAAAGAATGAAAATACTTTCAATGAAAACTAGAGAAATACAAATCACTAAACATAAAAAACATGACTTAACCTAAGTAAAAAATGAAATACGCAGGTTAGTTGAAATAAATAAAGTAAAAATAAAAATGAACTTAATAATTATTAATAACAGACTTACTAAATTAGAACTATTCTAAACAATGTCAACTTTGCTAAATGTCAATTGTCACTAATTGGAAGCGGACACAGTTTGGTAACAGTGCATCTAATGTTACCCGATATAGTTTTCACGGATACAATGCGCACAACACCATCATTCCCTGGATAGAGGGTATTAACGCGACCTAATTTCCACTTAAACGGTGGCAAGTGATTGTCTTTGATAAGAACCATAGTCCCTAATTGAATGTTCGGTTGGTTCTTCTTCCATTTAAGTCTAGTTTGCAAATTACAAATATACTCTTTGGTCCAGCGCGACCAGAATTGTTGTCTTAGAAGTTCTAATTGCTCAAAATTAGATAATCTATTGATAGCAGTATTCTGTAAATCAGGGTGAATAACAGATTGAAGTGATCGCCCAATTAAAAAATGTGCTGGGGTGAGCACTTGCAAATCATTTGGATCTGTCGAGAGTGGCGTTAAAGGTCGTGAATTTAGAATAGCTTCTATCTGGGTAATTACTGTGTAAAGACCTTCGAAAGTCAATATTGTGTTAAATAAAATCCTTTTTAAGTGATGTTTTGCCGCTTTAACACCGGCTTCCCACAAACCACCATGATGAGGAGAATATGCTGCAATAAAATGCCATGAAACTTCAAAAGATGATTCTAGATTTTCTTTAAGTGTGGGTAAATTGCTTTTTAGGAAGGTACCTAGTTCCTTCAAATAATTGCATGCACCTACAAAATTAGTACCATTGTCAGAATAAACATTCAATGGTTTACCACGTCTTGCAATAAATCTCTGAAAAGCTTCAAGAAAGGCCCCCGTGCTTAACTCAGTAACCAGCTCCAAATGGATCGCTTTTGTTGTTAAACAAATGAAGAGTGCTAAATAACATTTGCTGATCTTGCAACCACGTCCCTTTCGATCCTTTATTTGAAAAGGTCCAGCATAGTCAATGCCAACATCAGAGAACGGAATTCGAGGACTGACTCGGGAACTTGGAAGATTACCCATGATAGGGTTAGGTGAAGTGGGATTGAAACGAAAACAAATGAGGCACTCTTTGATAATTCGCTTTGCTAAATTCTTACCAGATATAGGCCAGTAATTATCTCTGATGTGTGCAAGCAATAATTGAGAGCCGCAATGTATAAGCACTTTGTGTTCATGCTGAAGAATCAACTTGGTTAGGTGATGCTTGGGACATAACACTGCTGGATGTTTCTTATGAAATGAGTACGATGAGTTCTTTAGTCTTCCACCAACTCGGATAATTCCTTCTTTAATAAAAGGAGTGAGACTGAGTAGCCTACTTTTATTTGACACTACCACAAATTTTAACAGGTGTTGATAGTCATCAAAAAATGACTCACGCTGTGATAGCTTGACTAACATGTCTTTAGCATTGCGAAGTTCAGATATTGTCAAATGGCTAAAATGCCTATCGAATTTTTTAATTCGGCAATTAAAAATGAACCTAAGACAAAATGCCATAATTCGAGTAATACGAGTGAAAGTTGAAAATTTGTGGAAAGGAAATAAATTTTGATTTTCGATTTCCACAAATGTTTGGGTTGTTTTGCGAAGATCTGGCAATTCTGTAACAGCTATTGGTTTGTGCATGTGAATATCTAAGGGCCAATTGATAGATGGCTCACGAAGCCACAATGGACCATGAAACCACATATCTGAATTAATAATATCGTTGGGTAGCATTCCTCTTGTTAGAATGTCTGCAGGGTTCTGATCCGTAGAGACATATCTCCATGAGTCAATTGGAGTAATTTGTTGTATAGTGGAAACGCGATTTCCCACAAAAACCTGTAGAGTGTTGGGTGAACATCTTAACCACGCAAGGGCTACAGTCGAGTCACACCAAAAATAGACTTCACTGAATTGTAAAGTTAAAGAAGATTTGACCTTAATATAGAGTTGTGCCAAAAGTAAAGTGCCACATAATTCCAATCTTGGAATGCTTAAAGATTTGAGTGGCGCTACCCTAGTTTTGGATGTAAGAAGTTCGACATGAACTTTATTATATTCGTCCACAGTTCGAACATAGATACATGCTCCATATGCACTATTTGATGCATCCGAAAATCCATGGAGTTGAACAGTGACTGGATTTTTTACTGAAATACATCTTGAAATTTGTAATTTATTTAAATTAAACAGTTGCGATCTGAAATGTAACCACTTCTTGGCTATGTCAACTGGAACTGGTTCGTCCCATGAAAGTTTTAGTGTCCATAAAATCTGTAGAAGTATTTTCGCTTTAATGACAACTGGACTTAAGAGACCAAGGGGATCAAAAATCTTTGCCACTTCGGACAAAATAAGTCGTTTTGAGAATTGCCCAACTTTTGAGGGGATATCGATATGAAATGAAAGGTTATCTGTTTCACAAGACCAAAACATGCCCAAGGTTTTGTTTGTTTCTGAAGACCCGAAGAAATGATCAGGAGTACAACTTCCATGTGCAAGGTTTGATAAAAGATCTTTGCTGTTGGACTTCCATTTTCGTAAGTCAAAACATGCTGACTTTAAAATTGAGGAAATTTCGAGGCATAACCGAGTTGCATCTTCCACTAAGTCTGCTCCTGCGAGCAAATCATCAACGTAGAAATTCTTACTTATGATTTTTGATGCCTGAGGGTATGATGAGATGTGATCTAATGCTAACTGCTTAAGACACCGTGTGGCTAAGAAAGGGGCACTAGCCGTACCATATGTAACAGTGTTTAAAGCGAAAATCTTTAGATCATCCTTTGGATCACTTCGCCATAAAATTAATTGTAAAGGGCGAAACTCTTGCTTTACCTGTATTTGCCTATACATCTTGCAAACATCTGCTGAAAAAACGATTTGATGCTGTCGAAATCTTAAGATTATAGAAACTAAATCGTCCTGAACTACTGGCCCAACCATTTGAATTGAATTGTAAGATAAACCAGTAGTGCTTGGAAACGAACTATTGAAGACGACTCTGAGCTTGGTAGTTTGACTTTTCTCACGTAGCACACCGTGATGGGGAGAAAAATAACAAATTTGGTCATTAGAAGGTATAAATGGTGACATATGATTTAAACTTTGATACTCGGACATAAATTCCTGATACATTTGCTTCAACTTCGGATTTTTTAGTAATTTTCTCTCTAAGGATAAAAATTGTTGTGTTGCTTGAACCCTTGTATCACCCAAGACTTCTAAAGACTTCTTTAGTGGTATCCCTACAATGAATCTGCCATCTGAATCTCTCTCAACATTTTCGATAAAATGTTTCTCTGCTAAGAGTTCTTCTTCTGAAAGGATTGGCGATGAGGTTGAAACCTCTTCAATTTCCCAAAACTTTTGCAACTGATTTTGAATATCTAAGGTTTTTGAGAAATGACAAAGGGTATTCTTTGATGAGTTAGGAATGCCTATGGGACCTGACACCAACCAACCCAATTTGCTATTCTGCAGAATAGGCTTATTGGGGCCTAAAGTAATGCGTTCCGCAGAAATAATATCCCAAAATAGTTGAGGTCCAATAAGTAAGTCAACGTGATTGGGCTCAAAGAATGCTGGATCAGCTAAATGATAGTTAGTTGGAATATCTAGACATTCTGGATTGAAATATGTGTTAGGTAAATCACCTGTGATTTCTGGAATGACTAAACAATCTAATGAAACATTGAAGTTGTTATAACAAGACTTGAATTTGACTTGACATGATTTGTTAATATTAGACACTGAATGCCCAATTCCTAGGATTGAGGAATTCATTTTGTATTGTGTTATGCCTAATTTATTCACAAAATCTTGGGATACAAAATTAGACATTGAAGCATTGTCTAGGAGGGCTCTGCATGAATGCCCTTTACCATGAATATCGAAAACTTGCACCACTGCTGTGGCTAGTAAGATTTGACTCTTAGTTGAATTATATAAGGCAACTTGACCTTGAGTAGTTTCCTTACTTGAAACAAGGTGGCTATCTTCAACTGGAATTAAAGGTTGCTGTTTATGAAGTAATGAATTATGCCGTTGTTTACAATGTCTACAATGACCATACCGACATTTATCTAGTTTGTGGCCACTGCGCAAACAATTAACACATAATTTTTGTGATTTAATTGTAGACCATCTCTGATCTACTGAAAGAGCAGTAAATTTAGGACAATGATAGATTGCATGCTGTTGTTTACAATAAAAACAACATAAGTTAGAACTCTGATGAGTTGACGGTTGATTGACAATGAAGGTTTTGCGTGGTTTACCCTTGTGCATTGCTACCTTATCTAAGAAATCTGCACGAGATGACAGGAAATCATATAATTCTGCCAAAGAGGGCAGTTCTTCTGCGAAGCCTGATTGTTCCCATTCCCGGATTGACTCAACATCTAGCTTACTGGTTACTAAATATATGATTAATGGATCCCAAGAGTTCGTTATAACACCTAAATTGTTAAGAGAGCGCATATTTTTCGAAATAATGTCTAGTACATTGCGAAATGAATTGGCAGAATCCGGTCTTATATCATAAATATTGAATAAGGATTTAATGTGATTATGCACTATTAATCTTTTGTTTTCAAATCTTTGACAAAGAATGTCCCATGCTAAATCATAGTTTTCATTTGTGATGTTAATAGCTTGAATTGATTGTGCTGCCGCACCCTCTAGTGTAGCCTTTAAATATTGAAATTTCTCGATTGGCTCAAGGCAATTATTTTTGTGAACTAGAGAAGTGTATAAATCCCTGAATTCTAGCCACTTATCATATTGGCCAGAAAACTTAGGCAATTCAATGACAGGCAATTTTGTGTTTTGCCTTTTAACAGAGACCTGACGTTGTAAGGATGTAATATAGGGTGGTAAAGAATGAATGGATTCATCGTGTATAACTTGCTGATCACTTGAAGTTGTTTTAATTGAAAGAAATTGTTTAATATCAGCAATTGTTTTAAAATATAAAGTTTCAAAATCATTTAGGTCCTGTTCAGTGAAATTATCAGGATCTAAACCTTCGAGTTCAAAATGAATCTCTGAAAACTCTGTGAGCAATTTTGTTTCTATTTCTTTCAACCTCAATTCAATTTCAAGAATTGTTGATGGATTAGCACTTTCCTTTGAAGAATTAAAATAGTTTAATAAACGTGATAATTTTGAATTAATCATTCCCCTCTTTCTTACTAGATTTTGAATTCGGGGTAGTGTTTCATCTTCATCTAACTCGTTTCCACCCTTTGCTCCTTTTCTTGATGCCATTATGAAAAACTCGACAAGGTTTGTTTTAGTTTAAATATGTGCTCAATTTCCCAAAGAAATATAAGAGGTGTGAAAAATGAGCAGCCCTTGAGGATCCAAATGAATTACAAAGATATGTATTTTGTACTCTGACACAAATTTGCTAATATGACAGAATTGCACTATTAGAACTTCTTTACAAATTCTAATTGTATATGCTAAGATTTAGCCTATATGCGATAAGATAAATATAATGTAAATATGAATGTAGCTGATTGAAACTATGTACATTAAATTCTAAAATAACACTTCATTATGAATACATGTGAATTTTGGAATGCAGTAGTGGGTATGAACGACGACGATGACTATGACGACACTTGATTACGTAATATATGAATTGAAATGCGATTAATTAAAAGTATTAACGCCTCTTTTAACACTAATTACTGACTATTGTATATATATGTTCAATACATTAATGCGGGCGAAGCCACTCAGCTTGAACTGCAATCCGATACTACAGGAGCACTTCTTTTCCCGTGATTGACCAAGTGATGAATAAAGGCTTACCTCCAATCCCTGGTTTTGTTTAAAAAGGATACTTATGGGTAAATTGTCCCTTTGTCTTGCAAATTGTTTGTTGACGTTGTAGAGGCGGCCTTGGTATTTGTCTTCACCTGTGTGGCTACTGACCTCCCAAATTGTACTTGTATCGCCGGAAAATCTTGAAATCCGCTCGATGCGACCAAAAAATGTTTTGTTGCTGCTCCGCTGCTGGATCACCAAATTGTGTAGTGTCTCTGCTGCTGGGAACAGCAAGGGTTGTTTGTGGACTGTATTTTTTTATAGTTGAATTAAACAAACAAGTCCATCGTGAACCACTTCTTTATTTTAGAAATGCACTTAATGTGTAAAGAAAGTGGAGGGCTTATTTTGACGGCGTTAGTTCGTCGTTGACAACAACGTGACGTTTTTTCTGTCTGTCAAAAACAATTCAGGTGTTTTAATTAACGTAAACCTTAACAGAGACAGTTGTGTTATGGTGGTTCGGCAGTCTGAAAAGCATTACTCAGAATTTACACCTTTTAACCAGGGAGTACCTCAAGGCTCTATAGTATCGCCGTTACTTTTCTCTATTTACGTGGCTGATATGTACAAAGTAATAAAACACGCCACTTTGCAACAATATGCCGATGATTCCCAAGTTTATATTCCAATTCACCTTAATAATATAAATCTATTCTATCAAAATTTTCATAGTGATTTAATTAGTCTACATAAATACGCAGGAAATCATAATCTTAAGCTTAATGCCACAAAATCTAAAATTCTTATTATGTGCTCCAACTTTAATATAAGGCAAAGGCTCGAACACAACTTACCCTTAAATCCTATATCTATTGATAATACTTCAATTTCTGTTGTTTCCGAGGCAAAAAATTTAGGCGTTATATTTGGCAGCTCTCTCTCTTTTGAATTACACATAAAAAATAAAACGAAAACTGCTTATTTACGTTTAAAAAAACTTTTTAAGTTTAAGCGAAATTTATCGGCAAAACAAAAGTACTTATTGTGCGATAGTCTTATTTTGTCATTGTTTGATTATGGTGACGTAGTCTATGGAAATTCTTTATCTTCACAAGATAAAAAAATTATACAAAAAGTCCAAAATTCCTGTATGAGATTCTCTTATAGTATCCCCTACAGAAACCATATATCGCCTTATCTCAATAATAATAAAATATTAAATATGAACAATAGAAGAAAGCTACATATGTATAATTTTGTATATCGCATAGTAAATAATAATCAACCATTTAATTTAAGAAGTCAGTTTCAAGAATTCGAACATGCGCATGCCACACGAAATAACGTTTTTATCGTACCATTGCATAGAAGCGCAGCATTTCAACGTTCTTTTAAGTATGTAGCTGTTCAAATGTGGAATGGCTTAAACAATGACATAAAGCAAATGCCCTTGGGAGCTTTCTCTGGTCAAATAAAATCTAAACTACTTATGGAACAAATAATTGGCAATTAATTCAAGTAGGGTGATATATAAAATGTGATAATGCGTATAATAACATAATACAAGAAATAGTAACATGTAACAGAAGATATACATGTGTATATAATATGCTAATTTTCAGTGGAATGTTCGGAGATTATATTTTAAAATCCCGTTTTTAGTTTTATTCTTTCTTTTTCCGCAACATACATACGTATATTTTTTAATAGCCTAGGCCGATGCACGCATCTTGGGGTTATTTTTTGGGGTCTTTTTTCGCCTCGTCTGTCCTCTCTCCTTGCGCTCGTCCGTTGTCGCACTGCCGCTGCCTGTCTTAAAATCTTAGGTTAATTAATTCTATATCTTACTTTGCATTCCTATATAAAAACGTTATTTTTATATTTGTAAAATTGTTTCTGTAAATTGTAAAGGGCTTTTTCATCCCTTCTTTGCTTGTGCTAACAAGGGAAAACGGTTTTATAATCGAGAGAATAGTCAAAAATATAGAATATTTTTGATTTGATTTGATTTGATTTGATTTGACTTACTGCATTTCGAAGATCTACTTCTGACTATTGGGCCCTTCTATTTTTCCGAATATAAGAACGTGGCATTGTGTTTATCTGGAATGATAAAAAAAATACGAATCACCATGAGCTATACCTATCAAAATAGTACTTGGCGTAATATGCCGCACTTGCATTTTCATGCGGCATATTACCCCACGGTGCAACACCAACGTTTCAAATGAAAATTAAAAACCCGCGGTAAAGGTGTTATATTTATGTTAACTTATGAATCTCACCTCGCCACAGCAACGTGGATTATTTTAATCGGATCACAAAAACTTTTAAAAACTCCTACCATATAACGTATAAAAATAATTTTTCGTGGGTACTTACCAGTTTGTGGGGTTTATCGTGCACTAAATGATGAAAATTATAGGAAATTAGTAAACAGGTGGTTGACTACGTTAATGTCGACAGGTTACTATGGTAGTGCGATGGCGTAACCGCCAGGGTGAGCTACGAGCGAACTAAGGCATATTACCCGATGAGGCATATTCCCCCGCTTTACTCTATATTCCTGAATTTTGAACGGAATGTTTATTTTATTCCAGATATTTGAAATAATTTTTTTATCACTTTGAAATATTAAACTCTTGCAGGTATTTTAAATATCTGGAAAGCCAATAAAAATCATCCTTTAACATTTTATTAATAAATTATATATTATTTTAATAAATAGCATATTAACATTTTAAGCTATTACCAACTTTGACGGTCACGACAGTGAGAAAACTGACAACTGGCAGAAGTTTACTGTATTTTCTAGTTAATTCCAGTAAATACAAAGCAATGTTTAACTTTTTTAAACCATATTCTCTGCTCAGAATCACTGTCTAGACAGTAATACCAAAAAGAAACCCTGTAAGTGACACCGTTTGACGACGGTAATACACCAATAACACTTATCCAGAGACCGAAATTCAATATTAAATCGTCTATTGTCAATAGATGACCCAAAACACGGGTATACGAAGGGATTTTATGTCCTGAATAATTTCCAACGATTATTATTTACGCATCACCTTCGTCATTTTGAAATGAATATGTCATAAGGGAGATACCCTATCCCAAGGGCCTTTAGGGCTTAACCGACGTATGTTTTTAAATCAAAATCAACCTGTTTCAACAGGAAGCGGACGTATGGGTAAATTATTTATTTTTCTTTTTTTTTAACTTGTGGATCAGGTATTTACCTCAATAATAAAATGTGTTTACTAAACATTCATAAAAATCAACACGTAGCTCAGCAATCCGGAATAAATACATATTTTAATTAATGAAAATACCCATCATAAGCCGAAATTAAAATGTGCATCGAGGTATGTTTAAAGCGCATATCCCGCGTGTCAACAATTAAATAAACAATTTGTAAATATTTAACAAAACAGAAAGCGAACATTTATTTTGAATTAATGCAATGAAATAACGGATTACGTAGGCCTCGCGCATACATCTATTTTATGATGTGATTAAATAGAAGTTTCGTTTTAATAAAAAAAATTGAAATTTTGGATTTAACTATTTCATTGAATATTATAATATATTGTTAATTTTTAATTAAATTAATGATGATCATCAGTAATTCGAATTTGAATTTGAATATCGTGTGTAAAGCATATTGAAAACATTTGTTTTTCAGGCACTAATTGAGGTTAGTTTACCACTGATTGGAAATGTTATTAACTATTTTTCTTATGTAATTTTAGTTATAGTTTTGCTGTTTAACTGTTGAAACTGCTAAAAATTTTAATTTCATATTAGTAAACATTTATCCATAGGATAAAGCTAATTCCATTATTTTTCAATTGTTTCGTATTATTTTTATTTTTATTTCAGACATTTAAAGTCATTTTAATATATTTTTTAATGGGTATTTCTAGTGTTTGAAGCAACTTTCTTTTAAAAAATTTTTTACTTTTTCAAAGAAGTTATCAATTTTATTTTAAAGATATTTTAGATTTATTCTTGACGTTTAAAGTTATAAATATGTTTTATAATATACCCAATTTTTATGACTAAATTTTGAATATTGCTTTAGGCATTTAAGGACATTTTTTAAATTCTACTTAGTTCTTGAAGTTATTTCTTATGTTTTGAATATTTGTACCTACCTGGTAATTAATTTTACGCAGGATAGTATATTTATAGCAGAGATTTTTAAAAACTTTTAAATATTCTTAACAGTCATCCCTAATTTTAACCATATTTAAATCAAATGTTTGGCCTTACATTATTGTCACTAAAAAAAGCAATTTTGCTACAAGAAATTTAGAAAAAAACCTAGAAAATTAAAAACATCCATCATAAAAAATAAAACAAACATCATGTTTTAGGTCTTAAATAAAAATGCTCAAAAATATGAGAAATTTCATAATTTCTTATATAAATACCGGGAAAAATAAAAAAGAAATCAGTTTTTTTCAGGATTTTATAATTAAAATATAAAAAGCTCGATCTACCTAAAACCAAAAAATCAATAAATTTTTTATTTTTTTATGCTATTGATGTCAGACCATAGCTTAAAAATTATAAAATATTCTATTTCTACAAATACTTGTTTAAATAAAAAGGTCTGGATCTACCCCCGAGGGCTCTGTCTCAGCAGGGAACCCGGTAATCCCCGACGTCAACATTGACGATCTAGCTGGAGCTCTTAACAGGGCACAGCTGAAAAGAAAGAACCTCTGCGGTTCTGATAAAAGAAGGAGAAGGAAGGCTAGGGCCTGCAGAAGAGGCCAAGGACTCCCCGGGCTCGGCTTCCGCGGCGGTCCTGGCACCTAGTCCCTCAGAGGCTTGCAAGCCTGGGGCTTCCACTAAGGAGGGACCAGGCACCAAAAGGCTCAGGACACCCGGGTCTACGCCTACCGAGCGCCTTGGCGGGGCTAAGAGACCGCGGACCGCTGAGTCCCGGCCTTAAGTCAGCTATACGCGATCGGTCGGCAGCGCCAAGCTGCAGCTGGCAGTGTGCTGAACGGGACAGCCCGAGGTCGGTTTCACTGGCGAACAGCTGCTACAATTCGTGGACTCGGTGACTGAGGCGATACTGCGGACTTCGCCCGGCAGTGAGGCACAGTCACTGCAATTCCATCCACCGCGGCTGATCAGGAACCATATTCTGTTAACGGCCGCGAACCACGAAAGTCTGGAGTGTCTCCGTCGGGCACTCCCAAGTCTTTCCCCTTGGAAGGGGGTCACGCTGACAACAAGTGGACAGACCACGCTTCGCTTATGCCGGGCTATCTTAAGGATTTCGGGTATTAGACATAAGTCTGACAAGGACACGCTGAGGCTTTTGGAGCTTTAAAATCCTGGCCTCCCGTGCTCCCAGTGGAGAGTATGGGAGCGCAAGGAAGTGGCTAAGAACCTCAGGCTGGTGGTGGGGATGGATGAGGGATCGGCCAAAACGATAAGGGAGAGACAGGGCTCGCTATTTTATAGCATCACCAGGGCCTCTGTCTCCCTTATCGAGAGCAAGAAAGCGGCTAATGACACCAGGGTGGCTACTACCACAGTGGCCCCTGGATCCTCGGCCGCCGACTTAGAAAAGGCCACTACTGCTGACACCTCAGCTTCCGAGGGGGCCAGGGCTATCCGTAGACCATGGCCCTTCCAGCTCCAAGGACTAAACGTGCTGGCAGTCACCTATCCCCACACCATACAGCATGCCTTTTACATTTCTGCAGGCGAATCTACAGCATGGAAGAGCGTCCACCGCTGTTCTATGCAAAAGGCTCACTGAGCTCCATATCGACGTCGCCTTGTTACAGGAGCCCTGGACTTACCAGGGCTCTGTTAAAGGCCTGGGTTTAACTGGCGGCCCAATACATAAACATGTACCTTGTGAGAATCCCCGCGCAATCATCCTTACTAGGAATGTGCAGTGCTTTCTCCTCTCAGGTCTCTGTACAAAGGACCTAGTAGCCGTCAAACTGTCAATGGACACGGGAAAGGATCTGGTAATCTGCTCTGCCTACTTTCCCATTGAAATTGAATTACCCTTCCCGGCCGTCACTGCGGTGGTCAAATACTGTGAAGACTTGGGTCTCCCGCTTCTCATGGGCTGCTATTCAAATTCACATCACGGCCTTTGGGGATGCGAAGATGAGAACCCAAGGGGCCGCTCCCTGGTTGACTTCATGTGCTCAAATGGCCTAGAACTACTCAACCGAGGCAGTGTCTTAACTTTCTACTGCAATAGGGGTCAAGCAATTATTGACCTTACTATCGGTTCACCTAGTACTGTGAACCTTTTCAGCTCATGGAGAGTGTCCCTCGAGGTCACAATGTCGGACCATAGGCACATTCTTTTTGAATTAAAGAAGCAGGCTCGGTGCGATACCCCAGCCTACAGAAACCCAAGGTGCACTGACTGGGACCACTTTCGAGAGGAACTAGTCGGTGGTCTTGCGGACATGCCGGCAAGGTACACACTTCCGGCCGACACAGAGATCGGGACTGTCAACCTGACTCGTGCGATAGTCGCGGCATTCGAAGGCAGCTGTCCCCTCAGACGGAACCGCCAATGCCAAGAATGCCTGGTGGAACAGGAACACAGAAAAGCACCGTGACACTACGCGTCGGCTCCTTCGCAGGGCTGAGCCCACTAAGCTTGCCACTGACTGGGATGCGTTCCACGCAGCTCAAAGGCAAAACAAAAAGACATTCAGGGACTCCAAAAGACAGTGCTGGAGGCGGTTCTGCTATGACGTTGAAAACACACCATCCGCAGCACGACTGTGCAAAGTACTGTTCAAGGAACCTGGAACTAAATTGGGGTCGCTGTCACTTCGAGATGACGGCTTTACTACCAATGAGCGGGAGTCACTGGAGGTCATGCTGCGCACCCACTTCCCAGACTCCAACTCATCTCGCGATCCTCCTAGCTGTTCTCCGAATCGCTTAGAGTTCGAGACTGCTAGAAGAATAATTACCTACGAGAGGGTGAAATCAAGACATTCCCCGCCTTCAAATCTCCGGGCATGGATGGATTATATCCATGCCTTTTGCAAAACGGGTTAGAAGTACTAACCCAGACAGTTAGACCATAAGACTAACCCAGATAGTCAGACTATTCAGGTCGTCCCTTGCTCAGTGCTACGTCCCAAAGTTATGGCGTCAAGTGAAAGTCGTCTTCATTCCGAAACCCGGAAAAAGCGATTTTACAGATCCCAAATCGTACCGACCTATCAGCCTTACCAGCTTTATACTGAAGGCGATGGAGAGGCTGATTGATCGATGTCTTAAGGAAAGCATCCTGGTCAACAAACCACTGCATGTGCACTAATACGCCTATCAGGCGGGCAAATCCACGGACCTGGCCCTACACCACCTCGTTAGGAAGGTAGAGGGTGCTCTGGGTAGTGACAAGGCCTGTCTGGGTGCGTTTCTAGACATTGAAGGGGCGTTCGACAACACCCCTCTTGCATTAATCTGCCTTACTCGAGAGCCGCGGCTCAGAACCCTGTTTGGTTAGCTGGATAGGGGCCATGCTCTCGAAACGTCATGTATCTGCCCAGCTCAACAACGAGATTGTCGAAACGTTGGCTAGGTGCTGCCCGCAGGGAGGAGTATTGTCCCCTACCTTGTGGTGCCTTGTGGTCGACAGCCTGATAAATCTTTTAAACAATGCTGGCCTATACACACAGGCCTACGCTGATGATCTGGTAATCCTTTGCCCAGGGAAAGACGCCGTCTCAATGCAGGGCACTATGATGAGAGCCCTGCGTATGGTGGACATATGGTGCCTCTCGGGGGGTCTCAGGATCATAACCCCAAAAAAGCAGAGCTCCTACTATTCACGAGGAGTCGTAACTTTGGCACGCCCCTGTTATATCTCTAGGTAGCGTGCAGCTGCATTACTCCAGGACAGTTCGATTTCTAGGAATCAAGTTGGAACCCAAACTCTCCTGGCACGATCATGCAGACACCAGAATAAAGAAGGTCACCTGATCGCTATGGGCCTGCAGGCGGGCTTTTGGCAATACCTGGGGTCTGTCTCCCAAGATCCTCCACTGAATCTACTCGCGCATTGTGAGACCTCTTCTCACATAGGGGGCTATCGTTTGGTGGCCATGTACGAAGAAAGCGAAAATTCATGCTTAACTGAACAGAGTCCAATGTCTTGCAAGTCTCAGCATAACAGGTTCCATGCGGACGGTGCCAACTAGAGCGCTTGAGACCTTCCGCCTTTGGACCTCATTGTGCAATTCGAGGCAATGAGGACTGCGTATAGGCTATACGTCCTCGGCGAACTACGTGCTGGCGAGACCGGTCACGCAAAAATTTGGTCACGGGCCATACAGGAATGTCTTCTCCTTCTGATGGGCAGTGACTGCATGGCTCCAGTGACTGTGGACTGCGAGGGATTCGTGACGTACATTGCAGGCAGAGAGGAGTGGCAGCACTCCAACAGACCTGCATTGCTAAATAGGGGGACCATCTGGTACACAGATGGCTCCAGAATGAATAACAGAGCTGGATCAGGGCTTATTGTTGGGATCCCAGATACCAGTAGGGCATACTCGCTGGGGGAGCACGCCACTGTCTTCCAGGCAGAAGTATTCGCTGTATTAAAATGCGGCCAGAAAATCCTAAGCTGCAGACACCGCAATACAGTCGTATCAATATGCTCGGACAGCAGAGCTGCCATTAAGGCTATCACGGCCGCAAAAGTAAGCTCCAAGCTTGTACTAGAGTGCATAAAAGTCCTGAAAAAACTGGTACAGGTTGGATGCAGGGTCCAGCTCATCTGGATACCTGGCCATGCAGGCCATGCAGGTAATGAGGAAGCGGACTCTCTTGCCGGACTGGGATCCGCGAATGTGCCGATGGAGCCGGAACCGGACCAGCACTCACGCGCGCTAGGTTCAAATACTTGGGTAACACTTTCAGTGTACCGAGCGACTTTAAGTCCTTCAGACCAGAGAGCCTTATCGGTTTCTCTAAGGCCGTTGGGCTCTGGTAACCCCCGATGGGGCATGACGGGTCCATCAGGAGACCTATATGTACAACTGCCTTGGCAGCCCACTGTTTCATCAATTTAATTCAATTCAAAAAGGTCTGGAAACCACTAATAAATAATTATTTTTTTCGTAGTTTTATAAGAACCATGATGAGAAAACTTTTTACTTACTGCCAGGGTTTTAAGGTAATAGCCTAATATCAAAAATATGACACTTAAAACACCTTAAAAAATCAACAAACATCCAATGTCTTTTAGGTATGTATTCCAAATTCATTTTATTCCAGATACGTGAAAACGTTTTTAATTGCATTCATAACATTCGAAGCAAATATCTAAACTTTCTAAATTTTACATAAAGCATATTAAAAGCAGTGATGCTATTTTAGACTTTTTTTAGCATTTAAGGCCGTCTTTTCCATATCTTAAATTTTTTAAGTAATTTTTAATTAAATTCGTGCATTTTAAGCTGTTGAAAAAAGCTTATGGATATTTGAAACTATGTATTACATGATTCAGATTTTTTAATAAATTTTTAACTTTATCTTAGTCATTTGAGGCAACTTAAAAAAATATATATTTTTTTAAATATTTGAAGCTATTTTCTATATTTTTTATAATTTATTGACTAAATCTCAATAATGGTTTAGGCATCTAAGAAGGATTTTATTTGGATTTTCAATATTTGAAACGATTGTTTTAGCGTTTTAGGTTTTATTCTCAATATAATATTTAAGGCAGTAATACTATTTCAGATATCTCTGTAGCATTTGAAGTGATTTATTACATGTTCCAAATTTTGGATACAGGTTTAATTTTATTTATGAAATTTAAGGCAATTTAAATATTTTTTTTTGGTTTTTGAAGCCAGTTCGAACACGTTCTATATTTTTGAGCAATTTATTAATTTTATTCCAGATATTTGATATCTAACGTTTCTAATTCCTAAAATTCGAAGCTATTTTTTAAGCTTTTTAATTTCTCTCTATAAATTTAATAATTACTCCCCTTTGAGTAATTATTAAATTTATTAAAAACAGTAATGCTATTTTGATTTTGAATTAGTCTTTATTTTTGTTTCAGGCATTTGCCGTCATGTTTAACTCCTGTCTGGTATTTAAAGTCGTTTCGTATATAATTTAGATTTCTGAAATTTTAATTTTAAGTAATGCATTTGAATCTATTTTAATTTTTGTCCTAGTATCTAAAGCTATTTTGTTACAAATATTTCAGACTTTTTATTAAATTTTCAATTTTAGTCTGAGCATTTGAGGCAATTTTACTTATTATTAGTTTTTCCAGTATTTCAAGCTGTTTTCTAAATGTTGTAGACTATCTTCAATTTTTATTTTAGGCATTTAAATCCATTTGACATTGCTTTCTAGTATAAGAAGTAATTTCTGGATCTATAACTTGTTTGTTTTGTCTGATAATCTTCCTCCGTTGTATCTTAATATTAACAAATACTTTAGCTCTTATAATATAATCGCTGATATTGCAATAATTTAGAGCAGTAACATCCTTCACTTAAGTAGTAGAGAGAAAACTAACTTTATTACTGCAAAGATAATAGTTAATTTCAGTTTTTGTATTATCATCCAGAAATTCGCCAGGTCCATTTTATTTTAGGCGATTACTGAATACAAAAACAGTTATTTGACTAATTTTAATATTAAATTACGATTGAAAAGAAATAAAAACATAACAATTGTTTTTGTTAATTATTTGGAATTATATTGTCAGGAAACACCCGTGGGGAGCACTAAAGCAAAAAATTCAGATTTATGACCCACGAAAGAGATCCGCGGTTAAATCATCATTAAAACACTTTTAAGAGATAGGTTATTTATGGGGCCTGTCAAATAACTTTCGATAATGAATATGAAGTATGGCCGGTATTAGTCAATAGATGTTTATCCGTAAATTACGGTCAGCATAGGCATAGATAATATTATAATAAATCACGACGTGCAGAGGTGAGACTATAACGTAAACATATTGATTTATTGGTTATTATTGTAACTACTATATTTTTTTTTAATTTGAATATCGTATTACTGTTATATTGTTTTAGATAGGACAATAAAGTATCAGTGATAAAAAAAATAATTCAACAATAGTTTTTAAAAATATTTATTGTAATGTATGTTCAATCTTTTAAGATTCATCAGTTAAACTTTATTAAAAAAATTATGAAGAGATATTTAAAAACTGATTAGCCTATTTTTTCTAAATAACTAAGAGAGTAGCTTAGCACATCAGCTTTATTTTTTAAGAGTTTTATTCATATGATTATTATTAAAATTAATATGTCTCTATATTGTTTCTATAATCAAAATAAATTTTACAAAAACTCATAACTAAAAATACATGGAATTTAAAAAAAACTGGTTTTATATAAATAAAATTAAACCTTAATGGCTTTAGATGCTTGGAATCAAGATAAAAATTTGTCAAAATATCTCAGTTAGGCAGAAGGTTATAGTAGTATTCAAAGTTTAAAATCTAAGAAATTAGTTGAGAAAATCCAATTAAATTAAAAGGATGATACTAATAATACTATTTGCTATAAATGTTTTTTAAGGGTCAAAGGATTTTAAGAAATAGTTTTGGAAGAATTGGACTTTTTGGGTGTGGGATTGTGATTGATCTTCAAGGTGACCATCCCTAACAAAATTTAAAATATAAAAAACCTGTTGAGCAATTCTAATAAAATAAATAACTAAGAAAATTATTTACTATAAATGTTTAAAGAATTTTAATAAAAAAATTTAGAGTTATTGGATTTTTTTTATGAGTGCTGTCCAAGGAACCAAATTGACCTTTAAGGTAAACATCCATTACAAAATCTAAAGAACTTGTTGGGCAATTCTAATAAAATGAGAGGTAGGATACTATAGAATATTCACTGTAAATGCTCCTTAATTTTCAAAGAATTTTAATAAATAGTTTTGGAATTATTGGCCTTTTTTGAAAGTGGTGTCCAAGGAACAACTTTGCATTACATCCATTACATACTTCAAAATCTTAATTACTTGTGCGATTTTAATAAAATAGAAACTATAATGCTAACAAAAGTATTCACCATAGAGGTTCTTTATTGTCCAAAGAATTTTAATAAATAGTTTTAAAATTATTGGCCATTTTAGGAGTGGTTTTCAAGAAATAAGTTTGACTCTCAAAGTGACCACTCATTTCAAAGTCAAAAATCTAAAAAAAAACTTGTTGGGCCATTCTAATAAAGTAAGAATTATTATACTAAGAAAAGTATTTACTATACAGGGTGTTTTTTATATATTGCGACAAAAGTCAGAAACGTATTCTTTGGACAAAAATTCGCAAAAAAGTTCCTATAAACATAGGTCCTAAACCTTTTAGGTTTTGAGCTACAGGGTGGAAAAGTTTTAACAAAAAAAAAATATTTTTTTTTCGATAACTTAAATACCCCTGTAAATATTTGTCCAAAGATTGGTATACAGCGTCTGTGTATCCAGAGCCATTTACCAACATACTTTTAACATTTTTATATTCTCCAGTGGCGTGTGTACTGGTTTTCCGCTGAATACTTTGAATTAAGAAAAATGGTACGCTACTGGTTTTTCTTGTATTAAAAAATATTTTTGAATTCCCCGTTTTATTTGCAACATTTTTGATCCCTTGGATTTTGTCCGTTAGATGCACGGTTTTCGCACAAAAAATTAAAAAACATTTTTCTGCTTTGACTGATCGCTAAAATTTATTTTTTCTATGATCGTTATAAAAACTAAGTTTTTTTTTTTAATTTTATTTAAAATTTCATTGTAGTTCATAATATGTCACTTTATTTAACATGTTAAAAAAAGTGACATATGAGTAAAGTGTAGATGATTTCAATTCGAACACCTTACAAATTGGGGTACGGTCAATATACATCGCCAATATATATCGCTGGAAATTCCCAAAACCTGGCCCGTTCAACGAGAAATTTTGTCAGAGAGAGGTAGGCTAAGTCCCCAGCAATAACGTGTAAAAGACGAAGACAAAAGATTACTACCGGCGCTTGGGGTTTGAATTTTGGACGGGCCGGGCCTATAGAACATAAAAATTCTACGATAAATTTTACATGGGCCTGGTGTCAGTGGCGTTTCATGTTTTATTTCTGGTTTAGAATCAGGTGTCTTAAGAGTGTGTTGGTCGCGTGTCGTAATTTTATAAATTAATTTGTTGTTACCATTGTGGTCTTTGTTTTTGTTGTTGCTTTTGTCGGTGTTAATACTGTTGTTGTTACTGTTGTTATCACTGTTTTTAAATACTTTTTATCTAACAATTTAAAATGCAATTGTGGAGACCTTTTGATGTTTCTGATAATGAAATGGTCAATTTGGAAGTTAATTTCGACTTGGCGTAATCGGAATTTTTAAATAAAGACTTACATGTTCAAACCCAGAGAGTTGTTTTAAATATTTTCAATTGCCTAAAAAACGAAATGCGCGGGGTCTCACAAAACGACATTTTAAAAAGAGTTTGTGAGCTGACTAAACTTGCCCGTACTACCATCTACACAGTGATAAAAGCCGGAGACGTCATCGATCATTCTGTGAAGAGAAAATTATTTTTTACAATCCTCCTGTGGCACGCCTATGCTTTACAAAGAAGATACCGCTAATGACCCGAGTTTTAGTTTTTCTGCTGTTCGGATTGAGTTCATATGGACTATAACGTATTAATGTTTCACGCTTCCAAAATCGCGAAGTAGCCTGTAAACATAATTTTTTTTAACGTAACTACGAACAACGCCGCCGCAACGATAATCACATTCTTGTTTAAGAGTTTAATCTCTTTACCACATTCTTCCTCTGCCTACGATAAAGTTGATATTTGCAAGATTTTGTAATATTTTAAATTTTAAATCATAGTCACTGTCCGTCAGTTGACAAGATTAATTTGTTAAAAAAATGACTAACAATTACACAAATAATGAAATGTGCGATATGCACTTCATTTATGGACTGGCTAACGGAAACGCACTGAAGCCTTGCGTATTGCTGAACGTTACCCGAATCGTGTAAAGGTCGGGGCACACATATCCGTACCGAGACCGCACCGTGCCCGCAGCGTAGCTCGGCCGTGTCTCGGTGCGTTATCTCTCAAAACACACATCTCCGACACACGGCCGCATCCCGCATCGCATTGGACGGTCACGACGCACTTCAAAGTAGTCAGTTTGGATCGAAACTTAATTGGGTTGGTACATTAAATTTAGTTCAAAGAAAAATGTTCTCGAAATTTGGTAATGATCAACAAATACAGCATTGGCAATACGAGAACAACTAAAAGATTTCTTTAGTTCTGTAGAGGGCAGCGTAGATTGGCAGGAAAATACAACCCTGGCAATTTAAAAAAATTAAATAATGGATCATATTTGCCAGTTTTTTTAGATGTTGCATTTTTTTCACTAAAATGTAGTAAATAAAATCTAGATCGTATCAAATTCATGTTTTTTTACTAGTTATTTGGTTTCTTCGCCGTAAAAAAATATTTTCTAAGACGAAAATCCCAAACAACTAATGTATAATCTAGTGGTAAAAATATTGGTGATTAAACTTTGTAACTTTTTCTTATGTAAATTTAAAAACTAAATAAAAACCTAGTATATTAAGCAATTGGAATTTGCGTATACAACTATCGTTACGAGTTATTTAAGTAAAAATTAAATTAAAATTTTTGAATAAAAACTTTAACTTGAAGAAGTTTTATTTCGAAAAATTAATTAATATTTTTTTATGCATATAGAAGTACCAACCTTAGTTAAAATAAAATAAAAGCTTTTCAAAAAACTGCATGTCTCCTATCCTAAAATATGAATTAGAACATTTTCTAGGTCATTTTTTTACACCTGATCTTACACACCACTTCAAATATCAACCTCAATCTTCGTTTGGTTTTTGTAAAATGGGCTGTAATGCATTTTAGAAAAAATGAATCAATTTCACGGTGTATAAAATAATTACAAGTGGAACAAACTATAATAGCCGCTTACTAAAACAAATTCGCTCATCTAGACAACCGGATGTTGCCAAAATCTACCTAATATACTACAAATTATTTAACAATTTTTCGATTTAAATTTATTAAAAATATGTTTTATAAATTTAGACCCACCTTTTATGTTCAATTCCAAAGAAATTTTCTTCCACACTTTGTTCTTATAATCTGTATTCCTATATTTTTCATTTTTTTAATCATACAGTGATAAAAACTTCCTTACTTCCTCTATTAACCTTTCAATTTCCATTTTGAATAGCTAAATTTTATTGCTCGTTCGAGACCGTACAACGCACCGTCACCATTGAAAATTAAACATAACTATTCCCACTCGTCACGGATGCGGTGCGTGCTACATGCTCGGGCACGGTGTGCTGATGTTAAGACTTCGCCATATGATTACTATAGTGTTGTTGACAACCGAGACACGGCCGAGCTGCGCTGCGGGCACGGTGCGTCCTCGGTACGGATATGTGTGCCCCGACCTTTATTCGTCATCACTCCATGTTTACGCGTTTACACCAACGTCTAAGTGAAACCGGCAGCTTTAAAAATCTCACCGCTGAAAACGGACATCCCCGAACAGTTAGTTACTTCTCAAATTGAAGAACATGTGCACAATGAATTCGAGGAAGATCCCACCGCAAGCACTAGGAAAATTGCTCAGACGGTACACATTAGTAACTTTACAGTTTGGAATAATCTTAAAAGAAACCTTTTATACCCGTATCATGTTCAGCGGGTACAGGCAAATGTTTTTTTTACATGACGGTGCTCCAGCCCATTTTAGTTTAGTGGCTCGGCAGTATTTGGATACTACGTATTCAAATCGTTGGATAGGTATTCACCCTTGGCCCCTACGGTCTCCCGACTTAAATCCGCTGGATTTTTTTTGTTGTGCCACCTTAAATTACTGGTTTATAGAAATCCAATTGATAATGTGGAGGAATTGCGTAATCGCATTATAACGTCTTGTGACATAATTCGGCAGATACCAGGAATTTTTGAATAATATTACTTAAATAAATTTAAAAAAAAAAAAATTATCACTTAAAAACTTGTATATTAAATTAAAGATTGTAGAAGGAAAAGTTTTAAATCCTCAATTACAAATTAATTAAATTGGGCTGGCTTTTGTACTAAATTAATTAATAAAAATTTTATTATTTATTATTAAAATTGCAATAAACTAAATAAAACGAATAATTACTAGAATAAAGAAAGTCTAATCAAATCTGAGCAACATGTCCATGGTTTTTCATTTTTTGTGCGAAAACCGTGCATCTAACAAACAAAGTTCAGGGGATCAAAAATGTTGCAAATAAAACAAGAAATTTAAAAATATTTTTTAATACAAGAAAAACCAGTGGCGTACCATTTTTCTTTATAAAAGTATTTAGCGGAAAACCCGCACACACGCCACTGGAGAATATAAAAATGTTAAAAGTATGTTGGTAAATCACTCTGGATACACAGACTCTGCATACCAATCTTTGGAGAAATATCTTCAGGGGTATTTAAGTTATTGAAAAAAATATTTTTTTTGTTTTAAAATTTTATCACCCTGTAGCTCAAAATCTAAAAGGTTTAGGACCTATATTTATAGGAACTTTTTTGCGAATTTTTGTCCAAAGAACACGTTCCTGAATTCTGTCGCAATATATAAAAAACCCCTGTATATGCTCTTTAATGTTGAAAGAATTTTAAGAAATATTGGCCTTTTTTGGAAGGAGTGTCCAAGAAATAACTTTGACCCTCAAAGTGACCATTTCATTATAAAGTTCAAAATATTAAAAACTTGTGCGATTTTAATAAAATAGGAACAATAATACTAATAAAAGTATTCACTGTAGATATTCTAATTTTAATAAATAATTTTGGAATTATTGGCCTTTTTTGGAAGTGGTGTTCAAGGAATAAGTTTGACTTTCAAAGTGACCATCCATTTTAAAGTCCAAAATCTAAAAAAAAACTTGTTGGGCGATTGTAATGCAAAACTATAATACTAAGAAAACTATTTACTACAAATGCTCTTTGATGTTGAAATAATTTTAAGAAATAATTATCGAATTATTGGCCTTTTTTGGAAGTGGTATCTAAGGAATAATTTTGACCCTCAAAGTGAACATCCATTATAAGGCTCAAAATCTTAATTAATTAATAAATAGTTTTGGAACTATTGGCCTTTTTTAGGAGTGGTGTTCAAGGAATAAGTTTGACCCTCAAAGTGACCACTTATTTAAAAGTCTAAAATCTAAAAAAAAACTTTTTGGGCGATTCTAATAAAGTAAGAATTATTATCCTAAAAAAAGTATTTACTATATATGCTCTTTAATATTAAAAGAATTTTAAGAAATGTTTTTGGAATTATTGGCCTTTTTTGGCAGAGGTGTTTAATAAAGAAGTTTGATTTTTAAGGTAACCATTCATTATCAAGTCCAAAATCTAAAAAACATGTTAAGTAATTTTAACAAAATAAGAAGTATACAGGGTGTTTCTTAGCCTATACGCATAAACTTACTGCTGACGGCAAATAATGACCTTTAGTGAAAAAAAAAATTAGTAAAATAGTTTTAGTTACGGAGATAAACGACTTATTAATTAAAATTTTAAAAAAAAAAAACGTAAATTCTCCAAAATAAATGTTTATTTAACTATTATAGTAACTGTTTGAAGTTATTTCCATGACTTTCAATACATAATTGAGCACGCCTAATCCAAGAGTTGCAGACAGGAGCTAATCCAGGTTGTAGTCGAATTTCCTCGGCGGCAGCAAATATCCGATTTCTTAATTCTTGTTCATTGTCAACTTCGGTTACATACACCAGAGATTTTAGGCGGCCCCAAAAATAAAGTCAAGTCATTAGTAAAAAAATTATTAAAGTAGTCAAGCGGATTAAGGTCGGGTGATCAAGGAGGCCATCCAATTGGATCACCTCGGCCTATCCATCGTTCGGGGCACATTCGATCCAAATGCCGTCGCACTGGTCGCGCAAAATGTGGTGGAGCACCATCGTGAAGAAGCCACAAATCCTGCCTAATGTGAAGAGGGACTTCTTCAAAGAGTACCGGCAAATTTTGTCGCAAGAATTGTAAATAAAGAGCACCAGTTAGACGATTATCCGAAATGAAAGAGCTAATAAGTATTCCGTTTACAATTCCAGCCCACACATTTACTGAAAATCGTTGTTGAAAGTTTGTTCGCCGAATGGCATGCGGATTTTTAACTGCTCAAAAATGCGTGTTGCGAAAATTGTGAATACCATTGCGTGTGAAAATTGCTTCATCCGTAGCTAAAATGTTCCTGGTAAAGTTTGGGTTTAACTGCTGCTGATGTAACAACCACTCGCAAAAGTTTACTCGAGGCGCATCATCCCTTGGAAGTAAAGCTTGTACCCTTTGAACGTAAAATGGATACAGTAATTCATGTCTTAAAATTCGCCAAACTGTGACTGGTGATAATTCAAATTGCGTTGCAATTGTTCTAGAGCTTATGTTAGGATGCTCTTCGATGATAACTAAAATCAAATTCTCCAGATTTAAAATGCGCGTAGGTCTAATGGCTCCACCATGTTGCCCTTGCGTCGGCCGCAAATTTCCAGTTTCTCTACCCCGCTGAACCACACGCAAAAAAGCTTTACGCGACGGATGATACCTATGAGGAAACCTTTGTGCATAAAGATTAGCTGCAGCCACACTGTTTTGTCTTAATTCCCCGTATGCCAGTAACATGTCCATTAGTTCCTCATTTAAAAAATTATGCGGCATAATTTTAATAAAAAACGAAATACGACCACAACTGTATCAACTGATAGCAAAGTAGGTACTACTAAATATAATAAACATCATCCGGATTTGTTTACTTCTTAATTTGAAAACAAAATTCTACCTGATAAAGTTATTACGTTTTTGTAAAAAAAAAAAAGAATTATCTCAGACACTAAAAATATTTTACTTAATTTTTTTTTCGCTATTAGTCATTATTTATCATTAGCAATAATTTCCCAAGTTTATGCGTATAGGTAAAGAAACACCCTGTATTACTAAGGAAAGTGTTTACTATAAATATTCTTCAATTTGCAAAAAATTTTAAGAAATAGTTTAAAAATTATTGGACTCTTTTGAGACTGGAGTCCAAGGAACCAAATTGACCTTCAAGGTGACCATCCTTTACAAAATCTAAAGAACTTGTTGGGCGATTCTAATAAAATAAGAAGTAGAATACAAAGAAGAATACTCACTATAAATGCTCTTTAATGTTCAAAGAATTTTAATAAATAGTTTTGGAATAATTGGCCTATTTTAGACGTAGTGTCCAAGGAATAACCTTAACCCTTAAAGTGACCATCCATTATAAAGTTCAAAATCTAAAAAAAATTGTGCGATTTTAATAAAATAGGAATTATAATACTAACAAAAAAATTCACTATACACGTTCATTATTGTTTAAGGAATTTTAATAAATAATTTTGGAATTATTGACCTTTTTTGGAAGTGGTGTCCAAGGAATAACTTTGACCCTAAAAGTGACCATCCATTATAAACTTTAAAATGTTAATTACTTGTGCGATTTTAATGAAATAAAAACTATGATACTAAGAAAAGTATTCACCATAGAGGTGCTTTATTGTTCAAAGAATTTTAATAAATAGTTTTAAAATTATTGGCCATTTTTAGGAGTGGTGTCCAAGAAATAACTATCCATTATAAAGTCGAAAATCTAAAAAACTTGTTAAGTAATTTTAATAAAATAAGAAGTATATTACTAAGAAAAGTGTTTACTATAAATATTCTCTAATTTGCAAAGAACTTTAATAAATCGTTTTGAAATTATTGAACTTTTTTGAGATTGGTGTTCAAGAAACAAGTTTGACCTTCAAGGTAACCATCTCTTTCAAGATTCAGAATCTACGAAACTTGTTGGATCATTCGAATAAAATAAAAAGTATAATACCAAAAAGAGTATTCACTATAAATGTTTCTTTCGGACAACTGGATAAAAGATAATTGGCACCTGTCAATGACTAGTGATAGTTCAATAGGACCATAATGATAGTTATATTATTTTTAATATATAGTGCCATTTACAGTAGATAATTATGACAGTTTAATTTATTATTCTGTTATTACATAATTGTAAAATTTTATTGCTTAGCTCTTCACTTGATGTTATTGACGTTTACACCTGAGTCATGAGATTCATAACATATGGCTGGATGAGTATAAGATAACTATGATCTGTCCATATATTGTGACAGTTAAACATTAAAACATAGACAGTTATATTATTTCCAAAAGATAGCGACGTTGACCTTAGTTAATTCTGACAGTTTAATTTTTTTTTATGCTAGGATATTTAGGTTTACTTTAATTGCATGGCTCTACATTTTACGTTAATGATGTTGACATATTACTGGTGAATGAGATACAGGATAACTGTCATCTCTTAATGACTAGTGACAATTGAACAGGAAAACAATGACAGTTACTTTATTTTTAATGGATAGCAACATCGAACGTAGTTAATTGACAGTTTAATTTATTTACTTTGTATAATATAATGGTTAATTTGCAAACGCAAGTTTTGAAATATTAGGCTTTCAAAGAGGATGGTGCTTATCCTACTAGGGGCCAAGACAATGATTTTTTATTAGATAGATTTGAAATGGTATTTTTGCAAACTAGAAGGCGTAGATTAGGAATTACCTTTTTATACAGACTCTTAAATAATAAAATTGATTGTACCCAGTTAGTAAATCAAATTAGGTGCATAATTCGCAGGTTAAACGTAAGATGTTTCTTAACTTTTTATTGTCAACGTCCTAGAACGAATATATCAACTAGAGCGCCAATAAATTATATCTGTTATTTGTTTAATACTTATTGTACAGATTGTGATATTTTCTATAATTCTTTGAAAGCTATTATTAGCAAGGTTAATTGATCTATTACAGTCTACTATTGTTTATCTATTTTATAGCTTAGGTAAGGGTTATGATGTATTACAAAATTTTGTTGAAATATTTTTTGTTTCTCTTTTCTTTTTGGTTTTTTTTAAATTTTTTTTTATGAACTTTATCAAGATTCATTTATTTTTGTATTTTCTGTAATTGGGTGATACACCTGTTAAAAATATACGACTATTTATTTATTTATTGCCTGGCTGTACTTATGACGTTAACATTTTATTAATAAAAATTATGATATATCACTAAATAAGGTAAAAGGTAATATACAGTGGTATATTCAGAAACAAAATTGCGGTGGCTACCTTAGGGCGGGTAAGGTAATTACTCAGGTAATGTATCCAAGGAAAAAGTTTAACCTTTAAGGTGCCATCCATTTTAAAGTTCAAAATCTAAAAAAAATGATAGGCGATACTAATAAAATAAAAAAAGTGATACTAAGTAAAGTTTTCCTATAAATGTAATTATATTGTAAGTTTTAAAAAATTTCAAGAAATAGTTTTAAAATAATTAGAGTGTTTTGTAAGTGGTATCCAAGGAACAAGTTTGACCTTCAAGATGACTATATATTTTGAAGTTCGAAATCTAAAAACTTGGTAGGTGATTTAAATAAAATGAGAGATTTTTAAGTGGTGGTTTTGCACATTTCGCTAATAGCATAAAATTTAATAATAAAATTGAGGAAATTTAGTTACTAAAGTAGTTTATTAGCCAAAATCTTAGTAGGTTTCAACAAAAATTAAGTTATTTTAACCATATAAAAATGTGGTGAAAATAACAACTGCGTCTTGTTGAAATGCCTAAAAAAATCTTGTGAATTTTTTAAAAATTATTTAATTCTACTAAAGTAAAAGTCTATTCTAAATAAGTCTATTTTTACTGAAAAAAAATTATTTCAACAATGTCATTTAGTTATAGTAAATAAATATTCCCGTAAAATCGGACAAGCTAATTCAAACTCCACCAATCACAGGAGTCTATTCGATCAGGTGATCGGCGATCGGCCATTAGTCACTATTCTTTATCGAAATTTTCAATGTTGTTCGGTCCCGCGTCCCTTTTCGTTTTATGTTAATTGCGTTTCGATTCTCGGTGGTTCCCTATAATATTTGTGAGCATGTTTTGGTTTGAGTAATTAGATAAGTGCGCTTTTATAAGATAAAACAATATTATATTTCGATATTATAAAATTTAAGAATTAAGTAGGTTAACCGCAAAAAAATGCGACATGGCGGCTTATCTGCAAGCACATTTTAATAAAAATAAGGGTTTGCAAGCACAGAGTATTTCAGATCAAGATGCCACACATAATATTAGATTTTCATGAAATTTGTGCAATAGGTAGTTGTAAAACAGTCTAAGACATTCCAGTCAAGAAAAAGTATACTAACTAACAGTTAGTAAAATCGGTGAATCAGTCATCAAATAACTTGACAGCCCTCATCTATGAAAATGATTAAGATTTGTTGGAGATCTTCCTTAATTACAATGGACTTGCGTCGTATTTCGACGGCCGCCCAATCTTGTTGTTTATTATGGACCTACAGTTTAACGTGGGTTCCGAACCATGAGTGTTTTTGTTTTTGTTTTTGTAAGACAAACACAAACAGCCATGCTCGTGCCAGGATTCGAACCTGAGACCACACGATCGCATCGTGAACACTCTGCCCACGGTGCTACCGGGCTCGGCTGTTGGATATCTTAAGAACAGAAAATAACGTAAATCAATTAGAATATGTGCAGGAGGTAGAGGTAGCTCACGTCATTCATGTATCAAGCCTGATAGATAAGCAAACCATTACTAAAATAGTAGATTCTGTATCTTCTACTTTTAATGAACATGCAACAAGAAAAAAAGATTTGACATATTTCCCGAGGTTGGTATAGTAATATACAGTTAAGACAGATTAAAAAAAGTGTTTTTTTAAAGGAAGGTTCATTTATATATGGTGTCTCACAAAAACATTATAGCCATCAACATCATACCTAATATTTTGTTTAGATCGGAGGTAGAATTACTATTACATCCCAAGGGTTATAAATAATATTTTGCTTTAAGCTTTTCCCCCCTTCTCCCAATAAAATCCCAAATAATTAACAAAAATAATTGTTCCGTATTGACTTTTAGTAATAGCGGTTAATTGACCGGTCAGGTTAAACAAATTAGACCCGGTGCCGCTTAACAAAATTGAAACTGTGTTTACACGGGCAGTAATTACCGAAATCTACTGATAAATCCTCCTAATTAAAATAGAATTGACTGCAAACAATAACAATTACCGGTGCTAAAAGTAATATTGGCTTAATTCAATAAATATCGGGCATATTTTGCTAATTTTATTCCAAAAATGTGGTTAGAAGGGATTGGATTAGCCACGGCTCGGGAGATTTACAAATTAAATTATGTTTTATGCGATGTCACTTTATCGATCAAGTTTAATTATTAATTTTCAAACGGGATATTCAAAATGTTATTGAATACGATAATTATGGACCGTATGAATAAATAAAATTTAATTTTGAAATTTAATGGGGTGTGAGGTTTCGAGCTTTTTAATACCGAATTCGGCTTACGTTCTATTTATGGTGAATTTCGAAATCATTTTAAAGGGATGATATAATAATCTTTTTTCGAGTTTTATTAATTAAATTTTAATGTTGATTTCATTTATTTATGTAAAGGATAAAATGACACGCGTATATTTTTTATAAATATTATTTAGCATTTTCACTATTTTTAAATCATAACTGTCAATTAACGATCTGACTTCTTAATTACATAAAAGGGTCCAGCCACATGTTAAAATTTAAGTTGACCTGGTTTAATTTTATTTAAAATAATAATGATTGTATAGCGTATAATATTAAAATGGACATAAATTTTCACTTATTTAAATTCCCTTGCTCTTTTCCCTTGTTGCTTTCAAGTTTAGAATAGTTTAATAACGTTTGGGTTTATTTTCATATTTTATATTTACTTAACGGTCTGATTTCATAATTGTTTAAACAACTGGATTATTGCTTTATGAATATTTAAACTACAATCTGGTTTAATAGGTAGCTAATACAACAAAGACTTTATTAGACTTATTTGTCGCTTGACAGCTTTGGTCTTTTTGTAGTAAGCAGTCTCATAACCGTCTAGTTTTATCATTAGTCAAATATCACATTTTTGTTATAATAATCTTATTCATAATCATTTGTTCTTTTTTTCTGGTCTGGTTTGATATACTTTTATCCTTTTCTGTCTTGACTTTAAGATTAGAAAAATTGATTTTAATTTAAGATTGGATTCATAATTAATCCAAAAATTAATTGACTATTTCATAAATATTCTTATAACAGCCTGGATTTATAATCAGTTAGTAGGATAAATACTTTATTTTTATTATTAACTAAAATAGGTCAAATAACTCTTATTTCACAGTAAGCAGTCTGATTCCATAGTTAGTAGGGTTCTTATATAGCGAGTTAAAAAAAACCGGTTTAATCTTCCAGGTTCTGGTTCTCAAGAATGAACAGAAGCATTTTCATAAAACAACAAGCATAATACTTTTGACTAGAAAACCTTTGACTACAAATAATTTTTATATTCCCAGGTAATTAAAGCAACAGTTCTAGAGATATTAAGCTTTTTGTCTAGTGGCGATCAAAAAACATATTTGATCTTCCGGGTCCAAGAAGAAGCATGATATTCAGAAAGATTTAATAAGAACATTGTGATATAGTTTAAGAGAAATGAAGGTTTTTATGTTATGGGCTGAAAAAGCATATTTGATGTTCCAGGCCCTAAGACTCACTAATTAATAGGTACATTTTTATGAAACAACAATATGAAGAAATCATTGTCTATAAATGTTTCAATCCAAGCCATAGTTTTAGACATATTAAAATTTTTATCTAGTAAAATTTTAACAGCATATTTGATCTTCCAGGTCCTAAGTCTCAAGAATTAATATATCAGAGCATTTTCATAAGACAACAACCATCATATTTAGAAAAGCATTGGCTACAAATAATATTAATGGTCCTAGTTAATCCAAACTACAATTTTAGAGATAATGAAGTTTTTTCTAGAGGGTTTCAAAAAATATAATATTAGATATATTATTTTTTTGTATCCAGTGGATTCCAAATTGCACATTTGATCTTTTAGGTCCAGGATCTCAATGACTAATAGGAGCATTTTCATCAAACAATAAGCACGATATTTAGAAAAGCATTGGTTAGAAATGTTGTTTACAATTTCGATTGCAACTCTTAGTAAAAAATTTATATTCAAATCTTCCGGTTTTGCAAAAAAACCAACCATATTAAGTGGATTTTGCAAAAGCTGCTATTCTCCATAATTACAAATAATATTTTTATTCGATAAAAAAAAAGATATTAGAAAATATTAGCTATATAAATAAGAGTTTCTTAAACAAAAATCACACTTGGTTATCTTGGTTATTAATATCAATTGGTCATCCATATTAATAACTCTTGGTTATTAATATGGATGACATATCCGATCAATGTTTAGTATTAAGTAAATTAAAACTTGAAAAGACCCGTATACCAAAGTCTTTACATACTTACAGGGACTATTCAAATTTTGTTTTCGTAGATTTTCTTAATGACATTTAAAAAATTAAGTGGCAAAATATATTTAACTTTACTGATATTGATGAAATGGTAACTTTTTTCCAAAAAAACGTAATTAATGTATTTGATATTCATGCGGCCTTAAAAACCTCCAAGTTCACTAAAAGTAAAGCTCTATGGATTACTGACAATATACGATTTATGATAAAACTTAAACAAAAAGCCCTCACGAAGTATAAAAAACTAAAAACTGATGCTGCGCTTAATGAATTCAAATAAATTAGGAATTTTGTAACGGGTGCATTACGTAGCGAAAAGAAAGCCTACTTGAATAAACAATTTAATTCAAACCCTACTTGTTTTTGGAAAACATTGAATTCTCTTAACATAACATCTAAAATTTCTCCTTCCACAATTATTAGCGATTCTCAAAACGCACCTGATGGACTTAATTCTTTTTTTATTAATAGCATTCCCAAGGTAAATACGGTTTGCACTTATAATGGCCTTAAAACTAAGTATACAAATAAAGTACACCCTAATGTTAAGAAACTATTTCAATTTAAAGAAATTTCTGAAAAGCAAGTTGAAAATTTGTAGTATAAAATCTACTGCAACTGGTTCTGATGGCATGGGCATTAAAATAATTTCACTTTTAGTTCCTTATTTAACACCCTATATAACTTTTATAATTAGTAAAGCACTTGTATTATCCAAATTTCCATCTGAATGGAAGAATGCTGATTTACTGCCCATCCCAAAAAATAATACCCCTACGGAATTTTCTCATTATTGACCTATAAGTATATTGCCAACCCTTTCTAAAATATTGGAAAAGGCCATGTATATGCAATTAAATATTTTTTTAGACTTAATTCCATAATTCCTATTACTCAGTCAGGGTTTCGATCGCAGCATGGTACCACGACAGCACTATTGCATGTATGTGACGATATTTTTAGTGCTTTGGATAATAGAGACTGTATTAGTGCTGCTGGACTATAGCAAAGCGTTTGATACTCTGGATCACTCTCTTCTTCTTACCAAACTAAAATATTTTGGATTACACGAGTCGGCGCTGAGTCTACTTTGTGATTACTTAAGTAATAGAAAGCAAAGAGTGCGCTTAAATTCCACCTTTTCAGAATATTTAAATATTAGTCAGGGAGTCCCTCAAGGCAGCATTTTGGGGCCACTACTATTTTCGATTCATACTTGTGATTTTTCTGAATTCCTGCATAACTGCAAGTCTCACCAATATGCAGATGACGTCCAACTCTACTCAGCTTTTCCGATAAATGAACTGAATACAGGCTTAGCACGCATTAATACCGATTTAAATCAAATTTTATAGGTGTCTAATTTTCATGGGCTGACTCTCAACGGTACTAAATCTAAACTATTACTTTTTGGAATGCCTAAATCTTATTATTTGAATTTAAATTTTATTATCGATGGACATATTATACAACTATCTGACTGCGAAAGAAACCTAGGCATTCTTCTTGATAATCAGCTTAATTTTGTAAAACATACTTCCAGTATTTTACAAAAAGCCTATTATAAATAGAAAATTCTATACATGCATAAAGATATTTTATCTTCTGATTTTAAACTCAAATTAAGTGATTCGTTGGTTCTCTCTTTAATTAGCTATGGTAGTGTACTCTTCTGGCCAGCTCTTGATCAAAAGGACAAGTTAAGCCTACAAAAGCTACAAAATGCTTGCCTAAAGTTTTCCTATGATAGAAGAAAATTTGATCACGTCACCCCGTTATTTCTTGCCTCTGGCTGGTTGAATTTGGATGAACGTTATAAAATCAATATGGCTGTTCTTGTTTATAAGGTACTCCATAATAAACTTCCCCAATATTTATATGACAAATTATCCAGTCATAACAGCATACATGGCCGTGAAATGCGCCACTTTGCAAACCTTTTGATACCAAATCATAGAACTTCCAAATTACAAGAGTCTTTCAGTTATAGTGCGGTTAAGGTATATAATTCATTGCCAAATAATCTTAAAACTAAAACTTCGGCTGTCTTATTTCGAAAAGCTGTCAAATGTTACTTTTCTAACACTGCGAACTATTAACTAAAATATAAAACATATATTTCATTTAATTTTAAATTATATCACTAATTACTTACTTATTACTTTTTTCTTTCTTTTATAAACTAGATATAATTATAATTATTTTAATAATTAATTACGTCATGTGATGTAAGCAAAATTCTATTTTAGGCTTCTTATAATTTTAGGCTTTTCTTCTTATTTTTTTTTTCTGTATGTTCTTCATAATGTTTAAAACTTATTCAATTTATTTATTATTTACATTGTTATGCTTTTGTATGTTAAGTTAGCAGTGCGGTTAGATAGAGTAGCCCCAGGCTAGATCTCGCCTCATTTTTGGTTAATAACTTTTGTAACTATTTTCGTAATATGAAGGCATTTATTATTATTATTATTATTATATCATTTTTCTCGTAACAAAATAAAGATATTAATTTTTGAAAGGTAATGGATGTTAACTGCCAAGTTTAACTTTAGGATGATTTTGCAAAGGCAGAAATACAATGTTTTAACTCAACTTTATGTTTTTGTCCGTTTGGTTATAATGTAATAAATAAATACTCTTTCAGGTGCTGGATCTCAAAAATTAATAGGAGAGTTTTTCTGAAATTACAAACATGATATTCAGGAAAGCATTGACTGCAACTGTTATTTATAATTTGTTTATTAGTCACTTAATGGCCACGTTTCATAATCAGTTACTAAACAGCAATTTGATTATTAAATAAACCACGTTCCAATTTCATAAATGGCAGATGTTATAACCTATTATTATTTGATAATGATTAGCCCATTTCATGCAATTTGTTCCTGAACACCGAACGGTGACGTCATAAAACGCCTTTAAAAACTGAAACTGAACGGCACAGCAACTTCATTTTTTTAGGGCTATGACAGTTTAGAAAATGAAAGTCGGCGCTGATAACGGTAACTATACAGTTTTCTTTACACTTAACATTTTAATTTTCTCGCGAAATGTACATCAATATTTCTGCTGAAATTCATTTTCATTTTGGGATTTCGTTGACAGTTTTGATAATTTAAAGAGTGTTGCCAACTGTCATTTATGTAGCGCGAAATTCAAATCTCTTTACCAAGTCGTTCGTAAATGATTAAAAATGCCTTAGGATAGTTATTTGGATTCACTTAGCATTTTAAATTTTCTGCCACATGTGCTTTGATATTCCTGCTTTACGGCACGGTAACGCCACCTTGGTTATAGAACTATTTTGACAGTTTTCATATTTTAAAGAGTAATAACAGTTGTTTGCAACTTCTATGGCGTGAAATTTAACTATAAATAAATTTTTTTAGGACAGTTACTTTTTATATTTACTCAACATTTTAATTTTACTGCGAAATATGCTTCACTAGTTCTGCTAACGTTACGACAATGCGATTTAAGTTTTAAGACTTCTTTTATAATTTTGATTTGTTAGATGGTACGGCAACGTCATCGTTACTGTAGGACAATTTTGACAATTTAAAGAGTGTTATCGATGGTGTCAATAATATAGCGCGAAATTCAAATCTTTTTTTTATCTTGTACTACTCATCTGTAAACTATGTTAAATGCTTTATATGAGTTATAAATTTTATCCTCATTTTTACTTTCCATTTTAAATTTCTCACACAATGTACTTTTTGATTGAATTTCGATAATTTAAAAAGTATTTAAATAATTTAAAATATGGCGCGAAATTCAAACCGATTTCCCATGTGCTACTCGCCTGTAAACTAAGTTAAAGTGCTTTATGTCAGTTACAAATTTAACACCTGTTTTTATTCAATATTTTAAATTTCCCGCTAAATGTGCCGTGATATTCTCTAGTAGTAGACTTCTTTGACAGTGTTGACAATTAAACAGCACTGCCAATGGTATCATCTCAATGACGCGAAATTCAAGTCGCATTACTATGTGTTAGTCGTCGGTAAACTATGTTAAAATGCCTTATAACGTTACAAATTCCATCGTTGTTTTTACTTAACATTTTAAAACTTTCGCCAAATGTGCCTTAAGATAGCTGCTAAACGATACGGTAACGCCATATTTGTTTCAGGACATCTTGGACAGTGTTCACAATTAAACAATATTGCGAACAGTGTCATTTCTATAGCGCGAAATTCAAATCACTCTATCATGTGCTAGACGTTGGCAAACTATGTTAAAATGAGTGTTACTAATTTAAATTTCGTTTTTACTCAACATTTTAAATTTCCAGCCAAATGTGCCTCAATATTCTTGCTGAACGTTACGGCAATGTCATCTTTACTATAGGACTCCATGGATAATTTTGACAATTTAAAGTGTGTTACTGACGTTATTATTTCAAAATGCTTCACGAAGTACTAGTCGTCTGGAAACTAGTCTAAAATATTTTATTAGAGTTATAAATTAAATCCTTGTTTTCACTCACCACTTTTAATTTCCCGCTAAATATACCTCAATATCTCTTTTAAACGATAAGGTAATATTGTCTTTGCCTCAGGACTTCTTTGACAGTTTTGACAACTTAAATAGTGTTGCCAACGATGTCAGCTCTGTGGCGCAAAATTCAAATTACTTTACCAACTGCTAGTCCTCTGTAAATTAGTTTAAAATGCCTTATGAGACTTATTAATTAAATCTTTGTTTACACTTAATATTTTAAATTTCCAACTAAATATGCTTCAGTATCCTTGCTAAATGGTACGGTCATGCCATCTTTAAGACTTCTTTAACAGTTCTGATAATTTAAAAAAGTGTTGCAAATGGTGTCATCTCTATGGCACGCAGTTCAAATGGTTTTATTAAGTGCTAGTCGCATGTAAATTATCTTGAAATGCCTTATGACTATTACAAATTCTTTTTTTATTTAACATTTTATATTTCTTGCCAAATGTGCCTTTATAGGACTGCTCAACGATACGGCAACGCCATCTTTGTTTTATGACTTTTTTGACAAATTTGACAACAAGAGCAATATTTCCAATGTTGTGATCTCTATGGCGCGAAGTTCAAATGGCTTTATCAAGTATAAGTCATCCGTAAAATATGTTAGAATATCTTATTAGAGTTACACATTAAATCGTTGTTTCCACTGACTAATTTAATTTATTTGCCAAATCTACTTGATAAACGATACGGCAACGCCATCTTTGGTTTAGGAATTTTTTGACCGTTTCATAATTTATACAGTATTGTCAACCGTGTCATCTCTATGGCGGGAAATTCAAATATACCAAGTACCAATCGTCTAAAAATTATGTTGAAATGCCTTATAAAACAAATTAAATTCTTGTTTTTACTTAAGATTCTAATTTCCTAGTTAATTAAAAAAATTATAATATTAAATTTTGTAACTTTTTTGTAAACTATTTAGAGGTCTGCTTACATGTAATATTAAAATGACTTGACTTTTATAATAACTTAAGTAATACATTTACCTTTATTTTACGAGTATTTTTAATTCTCTTTAATTTTTTATAATAAATCTTAGTTTTTCTTATAATTTATTGAAAATTTGACAATAAAAATGCATAAATGCGCTATACTTTCCATTATTAAAACACTTGCTATTTATACTTTAGTAATTAGGCAAATAATTCTTTATTTATTTGCAATACATAGTCAAGTCATTACCTAATATCATGAATAGTGAAAAACAACATTAACTCAAACCGCCAAAATAGTTCAGACATCAGAATTAGTTTATCTGGATGTCATTTAAATACACTTAAGTATTTAAATGACAGTATTTAAGTATAGTGAATTTACTGAATTCATAAGAAAGTACGTAAACGAAATTCAGCCGCATTAGAAAACAATTTAGAAACCAAATACGCAAATTTTCTTAAGCAAATATGAACCGTATCCAATTACTTAATGCACAATTTTCCAACTTAATTTACTTACACAAAACATGTAGATAAATCTGCTCTTTAACCTCTTCTCCCACTCCATTATTGGCCACACATTGATAGACACCTGCATGATGTCGATCCACTTTATCCAGAACCAATGCCGGAGAAATAATGCTCTGTTCACCTCCCGGAAGAAGGTTATTTTTCCGCGACCACGTGACCTTTGGTACCGGATTTCCCGAAGCTTTACACTCCATACGTACCGAGGAGCCTTTTTTAACTTCAACACGTCCGTTTGAGGTTATGTAGTGAATCCTTGGAGGAACTGAAATAGAGAATATTTTTTTTAATTTTTCCATCAAAAAGTAAATGGTTACATTCAGACATTATTGTGTAAAAAGTGGAAGTAAAAAAACCGCACTATGTAGCTTCTAGTATACTCCATAGTTCAAGAAATAAGAAAAAAAGCATATCAGAACACAAAGGCAGGTATTTTGCAGGATTTTCTCGGGAAAGAATGGCAGAGAGCTTTCATATGACATATTTCCCTTTTGTGCGTTGTAGCTGAGTGAATTTTAAAATAAAAGGGCTTAGTTTTCTTTATTACTGTCTCGAGTGGCCCTATTGAATGTTTCATTACTTATAAAATAGTAGTTTTTTTTTTCATTTCCTTAACATAATAAAAATACTCGGCATTTATATTTATTATTTTCATTGCCTTTTATATTTTATTAAATATTTAAAAGCTATTCAATAAATCACTTTTAATTTATAATTCGAATCCGGGCACACGTCGTGTCTATTTAAGTTATGCACATCGAGAGAAATCCAAACAGCCATTACCCGAATTGCACTGGAAACTTATGACAAGCGCAATCAGCGTTGCAATTTAGTTTACTCGGGATCATGACAGAACACATATTCCGAAAAAGTCTGGACTCCAGCCAGGAATCATCAATTTTCATGGGACAGTTCATTATTTTTCCCTGTTCGTTCTTTCAATTCGAAGATTTCATTTTTATTTTGTGCCCGCCGTTTGACCCGCTATAACTTTAAATTTTACGGATAAAAATAAACCGGTCACTGGTTAATAAATAACAGAATCTGTATATTTATTTTTTAATGTTTTAAAAAAAATTCGACAAATATTATTGACTGAATCAACGTTGGAATAATGCAAACGATTGGATTTATTTACATTTTGTTTTGTGGTGTTGTTTATTTATGGCGGGTCTGCTGTTTTGTGCAAAATGATTTATTGATAAGTTTTAAAAACGGCCAGAGGGCAAATTCATAAGTAATGATAAAAAAAAATATTTTTAACAACTGCTATGTCAAAGAATATATTAATGATTAGTTTTTGTGTATTTAAATTTTATTGGGTGCCTAAATTCTTGTTAGTATTTAATTTTATCACGAGTTGTGGATTATATGGTTTATTTTTAATGATCAAATACTGCCGATAAAATATTGATTGAATTATTAAAAAATGAAATATTTTACAAATTAATCTTTATTTTGCAGGGCGATAGCCATACAGCAAGTTATAATAATGTTTATATTATTGATTCATACTTATTTTATAGGTTAAATTTTTTCCAGCATTTAAAATAATGAGAGAGATTATGTTTTATAATGATACTTATTTATAAATTTTTAATATTAAATAGTCAATGGTCTTCGCATTCTTGAATATATTTTTTACACTCTAAAAATATATGATTTAAGTCACCAGTAGTGTAGTGTGTACACAATACATATATTAGATAGTAAAACTTTAATTTTATTAAATATTATGCTGAAAAACTAGAATGTCCAAATTTTCATTTAGTAGCTATAGCGTTTTTTTAATATTATAGTAATAATACTAGCAGAAGAATGATAAGGATTCTCCTTGACTTACTGCATTTTTTGATAGCGTATCTACGATTTAGTTATCACTTAACCCTATATTTGCCTTAACCCATATAAATGTTAAATTTTTGTTTTGATAATTTATATCTCTAACCAATTTCTTAGTTTCCCATATTAAAGGTTTTATTTTATTTAACCATCTGTATTTATTTTCAATTACCTGAAATGTAGACATGGTATCTATCAAATGACGAAATAAGTGGACTTCTATCTTAAGCAAAAATTGCTTTGTGTTTCACTAGCATATTTATATCTGAAGCTAGTGCTTGAATTTTAAATTGCTTTGATATGCTACAATGTTTACTGATTTAAATTCCAAATATCTAGAGAACGAATATAAATTCCTAGTATACTACCTCAGTATTTTTAAAGCATATGTATATGTTTATATGCTCTCGGAGTGATTTCTTAATTCTGATGAATAAAGAGTGTTAAATTAGGGTGCCTTGTACCGAGTAAGTAACTAATTCTAACATTGCGTACAACTCTTGACAGGCTTTACAAAGAGGTGGTTAAATCATAAGTGCTTAATTTATAAATCTTGCATAAAAGTTCTGTATTAAGATTTTTCTATTTCATAAGAAACTTGGAGCTCAGCAAGTTAGGTTCTAATGCTTCAACTTCATAAAGTGCTTTAATAGGTGTAGAACCCATAGGACCATGGCTAATAGGTAGGCTCTATATATACTTCTATTAACAGTTAGTAAGCTCAAAATCAATTCTAGACCTTATGTAAGACGTATAAGAATTACTTTGCAAGTAAGTTTTTTGTCTAAAATTATACCTAAATAAGGTAACATGAGATTTTGTGTTACATAAGTATGGTTAATTTTAAAAATATGTGTCTTGCAGAAATATATATCATGACGAAAACGTTAATTATTTTTCTAGTTTTTAACCTATTTTTTTCGTATTTTGTAGTTGACGTTGATTCGTAGGGTTTATTTAGGGTTCTACTTATAATACTACTTATATTACTAATTCAACTTATATTACAGGTTTGTATATTTTCATCATATATATATAGGTTATATAAATATATACATATATTATAGGTTTGTATATTTTCATTATAGTGTCTAATTTTAAAGTAGTTCATCTTGGTTGAAACCCCATTTTAGGTTATTTAGGTTATATTATTGTAAATCCTTATATTTTAAACTTGCTAGAATTTGTATACTTGCTTGCTTTGACTGGTAGTATTCTCCCAAAATTATTGGTTCCTTTCGGTAAAAACAATAAAAAAATGTGAAATATTCCGAAACTGTTCCTTCGGGTTTGGACGCGCTTCATGACATTTTATTCAGTTTTAATTGTTTAGTCAGTTTTTACCTTGGAAACAATTAAACGACAGTCAAGGCGAGTTAGGTTAGTGTTTTTTACGTTGCCAATAAAAGTGTATTCCCGAATTTCATTACAATATGTATGGTTTTCTGAGTAGTTCAATTTATAGGTTTTAAATTCCTGTAACTAAATAAAGAAATTTTTAATTCTTTATTTAGTTACAGGAATTTAAAATAAAGAATTTGTATTAACCATTTTTTCAGACCTTTAAATACAAAAAATACATCTGAGGATGCTTCAAAGTAGTCGAAATAATTGAATATAATATTTTGTATCAAAACTTAAATAAAAAAGATTAAGAAATATATTTTAAAAATTGCCTGAAACTGATTCCACGGAAAATATTATTTGCTTGAAAATTATTAGCCATAATTAGTCTATTAATTATTGCTTAAGATTGTCATATATATATTTCGAGAAATTTTCTTTTTATTCATATTTTGTGGCTAAATAATAAAATTATTATTTATAAAGAATAAAACTAATTAGTATTAAACATATAGTACAGGAGGCTTTATTAGGTCTGATACACTTATACAGTGCTTGCATTTCAAAACGATCCGCCCATAATAACTTTCTTAAAAAAAAAAAAAAAAAAAAAAAAAAAAAAAAAGATATACAGGGGGACGTTTACTTATGAATTTCCTGAAGTTCTGTCAATCACCTCCTCACCTCCAGCTAACCTCACCATAATATGTCTATTTGTAAAAAAAATTTAAAATTCTCTATTTAACGGTACCAAAAAAAATGAAATCGGTAAATGTGTAAGCAAATAGTTAGCGAAAATGTCTAAAAATAATGAATATTTTATTTTATTATTCGCCAAACTTTGGTATGTCAAATGGCTACCCCATGGTGTGATACATTATTTTAAAGGGCATTCATTATGCTATCAATGGTTATAAAAAAAATAAAATTGATTGACCAAGAAGCAATTAAAGTGTAAATCGGTAGGGTAAAAAAACAAATTTAATTAGTTTAACAAATGTATTTTATTAAATGTTCAAAATGCGCACCGTTATTAGCAAGAAAATAAAAAAGCCTATTTTCAAACTCCTTACGAACATTGGCAAGGGTCTGCCCGCTAATTTCTCTGTATTCTTGAAATATTCTATTTTTTAAATTCTCGATACTCTCAGGTGGGGTTTTATAAACTTTGCTATTTAAGTAGCCCCAAAGAATAAAGTCTAGTGGGGTTAGGTCCAGAGACCGCGCAGGCCATTCGACTGCACTATGTCTGCCAATCCACTTTTCTCGAAAATTTTCATCAAGCCACTCTCCAACTACCAAAGTATAGTACGCGGGAGCTCCATCCTGCTGAAAATGTATATTATTTTTATTCAATAATATAGCACCATGTTGATCTACTTTATTTTTCATAGACTGGATGATGAAAGGGTATATTGCATTTTCTAAAAGGTTTAAATAAATTTCGCTAGTCAAATTTTCTTCCAAAAAAAATGGCCCGATTATTTCATTCCCATAAATTCCTGCCTAAACATTAATTTTTTTGGGATATTGGGTTTGGCCTTCCCAAAAAACATGCGGATTTTCATTATCCCAGTATCTACAGTTATGTCTATTCACCAGGCCATTTAAAAAAAAGTTTATTCGTCACTGAAGCAAATGTTCTTCAATAAATGGGGATCGTCGTCAATTCGCTGGCACATCACTTCACAAAATTAAATTCTCCCATCAAAATCATCTTCTCCGAGTTCATGAAGAATATGAATTTTATAAGGAAAGAACTTTTTTTTTTTTAAAACTTTATGCAGATTGTCCTAATACTTCAACTTGGCATGCTTCATCGACAACTCTATTTTCATATTTTTTTTCTTATTGCAAATCGATCCCGTCTCTTCAAATTTTCGTATCAATTCTAATACGTATTTATGGCTCACGTTTTTATCTTGATACCTTTCATTAAATGCTCTCGCGGTTCTGCGAGCACACCGATCTTGAGCTCCATAAAGGAAAATTATTTCTATTCTTTCGGCTAGCGTATACACCATTTTATTAGCTCACTGTTTTAACTAAAATTGAAAAATTGCACGCGTCAAATTGACAGATTTAACAATAATAAATCGCCTGTTAAAAAGCAGATTACATTTTTAAAACGCCTTAAAAATGTAAGGTATTGCAGTGTTTTTTTGTACCTATTAGGTAGGTTTCGCAAAAAATATAAGTGAAATAAATACACATACAAAGTTATAAGACTGCAACGATTTTTGCAAAAAATTTGAAGACACTCTTTTTTCTCGCAAGTAACGGTACACATTCTTTACTTAAAAAAATAAATAATTTGCTTGAACTAAATGTACTGTTTGTTACCTTACATTTTAACTTCTAAATTGCTTGTATTTTTTTTTGATGATCTATTATAAAAAATTTAATAATTTTAAAATGATGCAGTTACCACACTAAAAGTATTCATTTAAAATACCAAGGTTTGGCGTAAATAAAATATTCATTATTTCGACATTTTCGCTAACTATTTGCTTACACATTTACCGATTTCATTTTTTTTGGTACCGTTGAATAGAAAATTTTACGCTGCTTACTATGATGTATCAGACAATGGGGGTTCCCATTGGACATATTAAAGTGAGGTTAGCTGGAGGCGAGGAGGTGATTGACAGAACTTCAGTAGATGCATAATTAAACGTCTCCCTGTATATCTAATTTGACGTATGTATGACTAGTAATACAAGAATAAAAACTACAATTTAATATATATGACAAAGAAAACAGATGCTTTATTACACAATATTTTTTAAATTTAAATTGTTAATAATTATTTTTAAAAATACTTTTTTTGTGTAAATTTTAACTTTTGAAAAATAAATAAATTTTACTGTTAAATGCAATGTAGTAAAAGTAGAAATATGCTTTTTTAAATTTTAAAAAATGCACCTAAAATTAAAGTTACAAATAATAGTTTTTAATGAAAAACCAGTTTCTAATTATAAATTTAAGCAAAAATATTAGGAATAAATTAACAATAATTATGCCAATTTTAGGTATATTAAAGTAAGTAACAGTAATAGAATTTTAATACATAATTTATCATTCAAATTAAATTTATATTTTTAAAAATTTTTCATTCACTTGCCCCATATAATTTACCTTGATAAATTAAAAAAAATTAAATAACAGTAGAAAAATAAACCGCAGGGCATTTGATTTTAAAAATAAATTATGCATAATTTAAATGTATATGATATGCACTTTCTTTCAAAATAATTTAGAAACAAATCTAAACAGAAAAAAAAATAAAAAAAATTCATTCGAAGAAGAACAAATAATGATATTATATTAACATAATATAATTAGTAACAAAAATTAAAATTAAATGAAATAAATAAAACAAATTAATGGTAAAAAAAGAATAGAAGTGTTGTGCATAAAACATATATTTTTATATTTATATTTTTATAGACAATTATTTCATATTTATATTAACTTTTTTTTTTAAACTGCTTGGAAGAAATAAAAAAAATTCAAAAAAATAATATATGCTAACCATCCTTAATTTACTGATTAATCCCTATTAAAATTATTAGTTTAAAATAAATGCAAAGCTGATCGTAGTTTTAATTAACATTATGTATGCCATTTTTTGCAAGCAGTTGAAAATACATTTTATTTACTCTGGAAATTCCAAAAAAAAATAACAACTGAATTAAAGGATAGTTTGTAATATATCCTAAGCAGTAGAAGGTCTTAAATTTATTTTAGATATTTAGTGACACTTTTGCTAATATCTTATTCAATTGCCTGGAAGTAATAAAAAATTATAAAAACGTAATTTTTAATCTTTTTTTAGGCAGTTGACCTTCTACAATAACTACTTTATTGTCATAATGTAATTCTTCCAGGCACTTGAAGAAGAAATGAAAGAATGTTTTTAATTACTTTTAACATAAAAACGTAGTTTTTTGTTGACCAGTTGATGATCCTACATTTATCCTAATTAAAATTTTAAAAAAATTGTTGTCATCATTATTTTTTAGGCAGTTAAAATGAAAATAAAAGAAATTCTTTAACTGTCTAGAAGAGAGTTGAAATGAACAACATATCGTTTTTTTTTTGTCAAAAAGTTAAAGATCCTGAATTTATTTTAGACAGTTGAGGATTTTTCTCATTTCTTAGTTAACTACTTAAAAAAGATATCGAAAAATTACAATTTTTTAAAAATAATTGACGTACTTATTTCTTTTTTAAATGTCTATTAAAATCTTAAGAGTCCAATATAAATAATTTCACAAAATTAAAAAAATCACTAAAACACAAAGATACTTTGCCATTTAAATAATATTTCTATCAATAATTCTGTATTTTCAAATATGATTGATATAATTTAATTTATAAAATAAAAAAAATTAATAGTATAAAACTAAAGACTGAAGCACTTAGGAAGTTTTAAAGATTAATAAATAAATAAATGCATAAATTAAATATTCTATACGTTTTTTAAAATTATAGCGAAACGGAAAGGCAGAAGATGAATGGTAGACATAAAATACTCACTCGAACGAGCAAAAAATATTGAATTAAAATAAATTTATAATTTAACAAAAAAATAAATTAAATTAAAAGAGTAGTAGTTTATACATTAAAGCCTTGATGCAATGTAAAATAAAAAACTACAGATGAAAAAGATTAAAAGTTGTTGTTTTACAAAAGACAAAATAACGGATATAATAAAACTATTTATCGAAAAAATGTCCTTGACGATTTTAAGTTCTAAAACTAGTAAACTATAGTATATAAATATTTTCCTGAACTTCTGTATTTTTTATTACACAAGTATTTATAATACATTCTCGATATAAAATAATTTAGTACATAAAAAGGAGTATATTTTTAATGAACACCAAATAATTTTTGTAATCCCGTTTTCATAAAATATATTTTATAAAACCATATTGTGCCCACTCACTGCCATTAAATTTGACATTAAATGTATATTCGAGTATTTGTATCACATTCTCTATATAACATATTAGTACATCAAAAAAAAAATAGCATATTTTTATTAAACATCAAACAATTTTTATAGCCTAGTTTTCAAACAGTATATTTTATGAAACCATATTGCCATTGAATGCCATTGAGTTTGACATTAAATTCACATACAAAAATCTCCAATGATTTTATTTTTATTAAAAAAAACAATTTTCCCGCTACAAAAAAAAAGTTTATTTAAAACAAGACAGACATCAAATTTCCCAGTACAAACAACAAAGGTTTACTTCTAATTAAACAGTGCCTCTAGGTAAAAAGTTACCATTTTATAAAAAAATTGTTTACAAAGCCCACATTCATTATGAAAGTCAATCAAATTTTCCCTCGACGTATTGTTTAATATATTCGGCACGGTTTTTTTTTTCAGTTTTCTTTCAATTATGCGGTATTGTGTTAATATTTACCCTATTAGAACTACAACTCGTTAAAACATAAAATTCTTACCAAGTATTTCGACGGTATGGGTGATTTCTTTCGGTTGTAAAGTCCCTATTTGACAAACGTAATCTCCGGCATCTTGGGGTCCCACTTCCTTTATTTCTAGACTAAAATCCGGGTTCAATGTTACCCTGGGATCGGGAGAAACTAAAGTTTTTCCAGCTGATAGCACGGCGATACCGCGTTTCCATACAAGCACGTAAGGACCTAAAATTGAAAATTAATTTAAATCACCGACGCATAAAAAAAATTCATTTGGTTGGAAAAAATCGCAGTTTTCAGTTTTTTTTTTTTTTGAATAAAACTTAATCATTTTTGACATGTTTTTATGCTGACAATTTTAATTTAGTGCATTTATTCTTGACCAACAAATAGGATCGATCGATGAGTTTAATTTGGCACAAGCAGCGTGACACTACAATAAAATCGCAAAACGAATGGTGGCAAACTGATTTTTTTCTATTGTTTTAGGCCGTACATTCAATTAATATTGTTTTAAAGTACACAGATTAAATTTGACTGATAAAAATGGTGAGCTAATAGAATTAGATCTAGTTTAAATAATATTTTTTAAGTTTTTATGTAATCGTAGTGATATGGTAAATATACATACATTTTATAAGCCATAAATTTTATTGGATAATATTTTATATACGAACTCAATGGAAATAATTCTCGGGATCTATTATACAATATCGTGTAATTTATTTTAAATTGTCATCAAATAGTGTAAAAAAAAGGCCCTAAAAAGGATGATTTATTATGCCATAAGACTTAAAGGATGTCGGAAAAAAATATCTGTTTTAAAATTTTTTACTACATGTTAATAAATAATGAATTACGTAATTTTCCTTCACTTTATACAACCCAAATTCCAATGGCCACCCATGAAATTTTTTATAAGTGAGTTCCTATAAGACTGAACAAGGAAATATTGTATGTTTAAAATAATTTATGCATAATTTAATTGCACGTTATCTGCAGACAAAAAAGAAGAGGTAGTCAAAAGTCTCTACCAAAGCATAAAATACGTAATACAACTACTCCCAAAGTAATAAATAAATGTCGTAATTGACGATTTTAATTGGGAATTGGGTTAAAAACAGCTTTCGTTTCATTGTTTGGATTGGGACAAAGAAATAGTAAAGGAGACTAGGCTAAAAATATTTGCACAAAAAAAAAGAATTAGTAGTATAAAACACAAAATACGAATTGCCAAAGAGAAGACTATATTCATGGAAGTCTCCAGCCGATACTCCTAGTATCATAAAAACAATAAAGTCCAATCAATTATTTAATTAATTATTAAAAAAGTATTTGATTGCGTTAAACACAGCATAATTAAGCGAAAAGGCTATCAGATTAATTTCAAATATCTACTTAAGACTTGATGGAAATTAAACGGAACAAGTGAAAATACAACGTGGGGTAAGACAGGGATGTGTTCTCTCATTTTTGATACTCCTACTTACATTCCGATAAAAATTTCAACGCAGTCGAAGAAAGTATCTCTTTGAATGAAGTCGTACTGAATATTATTCGATATGCCTATGACACCTTAGCGATAGCAGATTGGAATCACTGCAAAAATTATTGAACTCTATAGCGCCGTACAGTCAACAACATGGTCTTAAAATCGACGTATAAAAAACGAAACAAATGACCATCAGCAAAAGAGATATAAATGAAGATTACCTTTAAATCGAAGAAACTCGAATTGAACGTGTTCAATAATATTGCTGCCTCGGAACGATCATAAATGAACAACGGGATTATGCACAAGGAATTAAACATCGTCGTTAAGGATAATCAAAGAAGGTACTTTACAAAAAGAGGGTCATTTTTAAAAGTCACAACAAATTTCTTGAAATGAAAGTAAGGCACTTAAGATAGTATATCTTTTTTCTTTTCTGCGTCAAATTTTGTACAATCACAGAGGCCAATACTCAATCTTGAAGCAATTAGAATGTGGCTATATAGAAGAATACGCAGAATACCATGGGCAGCTCACATTACAACCATAAAAGTACTAAGAAAAATTAAGAAAAGATCTACAGGTCATGTACACCATTAAAAAAAAGGAAACTAGAATACCTGCGGGATGTTATAGGAAATAAAGATCGATACTTTCTCTTCTACAAACTATAATATAAGGAAAGGTATTGGGTAAAAGAGGGCTTAAAAGAAAAAACATTACAAAAGAAAAATATTTTGAGCTGTCAAAAAGTTAAAATTGATAATATAATGTCCAACATCTAAAACGGATGGGTACCTAAAGAAGAAGAAGAAGGAGTTAAAGGAAAAAGAAAATATCTAAAAATTTAAAACTACACAAAAAAAGAGGATTCCAGTGAGGAGTAAAAAAATAAATTGGAGGGTTTTTTAAAATGTCTCAGGACATGTGGTAGAAAAAACATACGTTCTGTATACTAAAATATTTAGGCGATATTTTAAAAACTTTATAGTAGTTACGTACTGTCGTCTAGTAAAATATCTAGTTAGTTAAAAAATTAACAAGGAAGCACTTCAGGTTTAAAAATAAATTAGGGTAAACCACCCAAACGTTGTCACGATTGGCACTATTAGATTTAAATTGAAATAAATGTAAAATCTCTAAAATATTATTATTTTTTTAATTTGCCAACTTTGCATTACCCACCAGATAATTCCGCGTGCTCCTTAAAACTAGAATAGCTGACGTTTTGTGGGTTACAAGTGACGCCATTACGAAATAAAGTAAGTTTTTGGCCCAATACAGACGAAGCAACACGACATCAACACGATACCCGAGGAATATGTCGCTCACATGTCGCCGCCATATATTTAAATGCAGCTATTCACACGACGCGATACGACATGAAAGGGATACGACAACGTGGCTGCAAGTTGCTCGACAACATTTTTATTTAGTCGCCAGCAAGCTGTTGCCTCACGATATTGTCTTTTTTCTTGGAAATGGCCGCCGAACGAGACAATAATTTAAAAATTGTCATTGAAGTGGAAAAATGTGAATGTTTGTATAACTTCAAACGGTCGGATTATCCAATGAAGGACATAACCGAAAAAGCGTGGCATGAAATATCAAAAGAAACCAAGTTTTCTGGTAAGTAACAAGTTTATTTAATTAATTTAAAACACATTTGCAAACAAAATTAATTAATCTAAAATACATTTGCAAACAAATAATGTTTTATTTAATGCTAATTGAGGTTGTTTTAATATTGTATTTTGGTAGAAATACACTAATAACAATATTTATTTTGCCAAGGAAGAGCAACACGTGGTTTTATAAAATAGTTAGTCAAATATTTTCGCAGTATCGTTGGGCCTGAAGTCGGTTGTAAATTAATGTCTTCTTCTTGCATAAGAATATCGTTTTGCGGTCTATTTGTGGTTCTTGTTGGTTCATTTATAGATGTTGTATACTGAGATCCCTCCCGTTTTCGGACAAAATTATGTAAAATACAAACAGCTTTTATTATATTTACCGTATTTTCTATTTTTCTACAACGAATTGGGCAGCTCAATACTTGGAATTTTTTTGTCATCATTCCAAAACTACATTCAATGATTTTTCTTGCACGACTTAATCTGTAATTGAACATTCTTTTTTGTTATCTATTAAAGTCAAAGGATATGGCCTCATCATATACTGCTTTAACGGAAACGCATTATCTCCCACAAAATAAAACTTGCTGCGAATCATCATGAGGCAAAGGTGAATTTTCCGGTATGTTAAGGCCTTTTCTTTCTAACCAATAATGCATTCGGGATTCTTTACATATCCCACCATCATTATTCCTCCCAGCAAATCCAGTTTCCACCATAGTAAACAAACCATCAGCATCACACACTGCCATTAAAACAATTGAATGATATTGTTTATAATTAAAATTGGTTGAGCCAGAATTAGGAAGTTGTTCAATCCGTATATGTTACCCGTCGATCGCTCCTAAACAGTTTGGTATGTTCCAGACTTCATAAAAACGCTGAGATATATTTTTCCAGTCCTCAGTATTTGGTATTTTCATGTACTCATCTTTCAGTTTTTGCCATATAAGCAGTGTTGTGGCAGTTATAATTTCTGCCACAGTACTGTGTCCTACTTGAAAATATAATGACAAAGACATGAAGGTGCAACCAGATCCTAGGTATCTGAAACAAAAAGAAGCCATATATAATAATGATAACAATAATAATAATAACGATTAATACATATATTTATTTTTTTCAGATCAAGAATGCAAAGAGAGGTGGAAAACATTCGATCAGCATTTGTACGCAGCCTGAAGCCAGCCCCTAGTGGTTCCTCGGCAAAGTCAAAGAAACCATACTACGTTCATAATTATTTGCTATTTATTCTGCCCTATGTCAAACTAATAAATACAACTTAATCACCAGGAAATATTGAAGGCCCACCAAATCCTTTAGAAAGTCAAGTCGCTTTGTAAGTGGATGAGACTGCCGCAAATAACCATTAGGATGAAGAATCACCTGCACCATCAGAAGTGTTATTTAATAATAACTCCGAGAGAGAATATTCTGTCCCTATTACTTCAAAGTCGACGAAGAACCCACAGTACAACACAACAGGGAAAAAGAACATGTACAATAATTTGGACGAATCATTTTTGGAGTATTTGCAGAATAAGAAAAAAAAACTTGTCCCTACTGATGATAATGAAACTGCTAGAAAATATTTTTTGCTTAGTTTATTACCCGACATTCAAACACTTACCGATAATCAAATGCGACACTTTAAGCTAGAAGTTCTGCACTTAATTGACAACATAAAGAAAAGCTCAGGACCATCTACAATAATAACAACCCCACTTTCTTCCACTGGCTCAAATAATTACCCATACTCTTCATCAAGAAGTGTTTCTCAATCATCACGACATTCGTTTGGTACAAATGAAATATCTTCAGCTAGTAATGGACTATATGGAAATTTCACTTCGGAGGCCCAGATAGGAATCACTTCACCACCAAATGAATATGAACGGGAGAACAATCTCATACCAATCAAACCATTTGGGAAAACCTTTAAAATCCCAATACCTTTATAATATTTATTATAAATATTTAAAATGTTAAAAAAATCAAACTTTATAAACTGAAGAAATATTTTTTTTTACTTACCTAAGTGTTATAAGTAACCTTTCCTCTGCACTAATACATTCTCTCATCACTGTATTTTGTTTGTGAAGAAAAGGTGCCACAACTCTTAATAATTCTCGAAAACTTTCTTTGGACATCTTATAAAAGGCCTGAAATTTTTTATCAGTCTGCCTTAATTCTCTCGCTGCGATAAACAGTCTTCTCCTTTTGTTATTTCTAATATAAGGATGTACCCAATATTTTCGTCGTCGTCTTCTTCTGCTTCGATTTCGCAAATATAAATAAATAGGCATGTCTTCTTCGTCGCGAGAGTCTTCTTCGCTACTGGACATCTTTAGATAAACTGGCAATTTGGTCTTATGCTCCAATAATATCTCATATCGTATCGCCTCGTCTGGATACTGACACAAGTCGGCAACATTCGAGCGACATGTTGCTCGGGTATCGTGTTGATGTCGTGTTGCTTCGTCTGTATTGGGCCTTTAGCTTTTTCGTATAGTAATTATGTTTTTTAAGTGCTCTGTAAGCTATATTGGCTCTTTCTAATTATTGTTAAAATTATAATATAGTAGCCACCACATCTCTAAGATTCTGATTGATCTCACCCGCTGGCGCCACCATAATACGGTCGTTTTAGAAATTTGAGCAGTGTTTAATTCATGTATTTTATGCCAATGTATTTATCACTAAACTCAGTCGTACTACTCTAAAGTATCTGAAAAAACGATTATATAAAATAAAAATTACACTAGTAAAAAAAAACCTTCCGCGCTTCAGTTAAATGCAAATTTACCGGACTAAGACAACCTGTGTTTGCCCGCATTTAAAGGCACGCGACCATTTGCCAGACAGTGCCATATTAGTGCCGGATTCCGCATTGTTTCCATTTTTGTTTTTTTCTGATGCGTTTATTAATTCGGAAAGGGGTGGTGCGACGAAGTATCCCTGACTGTGTTCGGTGCCGTAAATTAAATTTAGTAGGTCAGTAGTGCTATATAATAGCAAAATGGTTGTTTTGGCTGTTGGTTTTTTTTATGAAAGTATATGTTTTGACTATTTATTATTAATTTGTAAAAACTTTAAAATGTTTCGGCTCTCGGATAATTCTAATACTGATTTCTGGAGACCGTGGACCCAAAAAGAAAATGATAAAGTGACTTAGATCCCAAATGTTCATTTTCCAGTATTGAAGAAGCAAATGGAGTGGAAAATGCAGGAGAACAAACAGCTTGTACGCCTAGCTTTAATCTTAGTCAGGATGCAAAACAAATTTGTCTAAATGTGTACAAAAATGTATTATATAATGTAACAACCCTGAGTTTAAAAGCAAAAGTTCTGCCTTGCAAAAAACAGTCTTTTTAACTGGTGCTCCTTATTCGACAATAGCTAAAATGGCAAGATAATATAAATATAGCAAAAATATAGCAAATATAGAATAGCTAAAATATAAGATGCAGGAAAACTCAAGGAACTTAGCCCAGCTACTGCTAAATTGCTTAGGAGTATTGTCTATGATAAGTATAGACGCAGTGAGGTGCCAACCATAAAGATGATTAGGAAAAACTACTCAAATACAACTTTAAGGAGGCATTTGAAAAAATTGGGATTAAAGTTTAAAGTAATTAATAAAAGGGCAGCCATAATGAGTAGTCTCAATCAATTTATTATTTGAACAAGACATGGAATGAAACTCATGATACTACAAAAAAAGGATAGACTGATGGTTCTAATCTATGTGAACTAACTGATTCACCTCCAACCCAAGGGTCCAGACTGATAATTCTTCAATGTGGTTCAAAGGATGGTTGGGTAAAAAGGGGCCTTAAAATATGTGAAAAAAAAATTAGGAATGCAATGTTGATTACCATAAAAATCATAGTTTAAAGTCATGGTTTAAAGGAAGCATTATTCCTAAGTTAAAAAAAAATAGTGTGGTTGTCATGGACAATGCTTTTTATAATTCGAGACTACTGGAAAAATTCTCAATTCATCCAGTACGAAGCAGGATATAAGACTTTTTGTTAGGGCATGATTTGTATTTTCATGAAGCGTACATCAAAAAATAACTACTTAAAGTTCTTTATAGCAAGTCATGGAAAAAGCAATGTAGGGTCGACCAAATTGCTGAACAGCATATGGTCATACCATTTTAAGATTACCTCCCTACTATTGTGTATTTAATCCCATTGAGTTGGTTTAGGGACAACTCAAAAGGAGTATTAGAAGAAGCAATAAGTATCCAAAATTTGATAGCAGGATAGTAGAGGTTATTAAGGAAGAAGTTAATCGCATAGTGACAGATCTGTGGACAAAAGTGTGGATTAAAAAATAATTAGGTTCGAAGAAGAATATAGAAACTTACACCACATTACGTTAAATGGGGGAGACCGGATCATCATAAATTTAAATGAAGAATCAGATGATGAAGAAGAATATCTCGTAGACCAGGATTAGATGCAAGGACTAGATCAACCATTTAGTTTTAGCAATAAATGACAGACAATCTTTTTATGCCATTTGAGAACTGCAGAGCATCCTGCTTCCTCAAATATGATGAGAAAAGAAGTTAAAATATAATTTTTAATATTTAAAATTATTTTTTTTTACAGTCCATTCCATTGTCGACCTCACCAATCAAACAAATGACTGCTTCTTTCTTCTTTCTGCTGAAGTTAAAATAGTTTAATTAAATTATTTTTTTAGTCTTGCCCTCCAATTTCATTATTTTATTTAATAATAATAATATTAATAATAATAAATGTCTTCTTTATTCAGCATAAAAATACATGTTTTCTTAACTACTAAATAAGTAATGGCGAGATCTAGATTAAAGCTACTCTATCTTACCATATTAATAAGCACAAATGCAAAATTTTATAGAACATAATAGCAGAATAAAAATGTAAAATAATAAATATAATACAATCTGCTATGCGCAATAAATCATAGTAGGTACTTCAATGAAGGACCAGAGATGATTACCTATGTCGGTTTTGAAAAATATTATTTTTAGTTTTTTGTTTAAAGGTTGTTACAGAGAGAAGAGACTTAACTTCAGGTGGTAGTGCATTATAGATTTTTGGAGCATTGTAACTAAATGAGCCCTGGAATTTTGCAGTTTTATGCCCTGGAATAACAAAATTATGCGCGTTTCGTGTGGTTCTAGCCGTGAATTTTGGAGTTTGGAATTAATTTCTTAGACAAATAAGCTGGTTGTCCAAAAAGCACAACTTTAGGGACTAGTGTAGCCATTTGCAGTACAAAGCGTTCATCCAAAGAAAGCCACCCTGATCTGACCAACAGGGGAGTGACATGGTCGCATTTACTCATACCAAAACTAAACTTGAGGCACGCGTTTTGAATTTTCTGAAGGCTATTCTTTTCACGTTGATACAAGGCAGGCCAAAACAGAACTTGAGCATAACTAACAATTGACAAAATTAATGTATCACAAAGATGTAGTTTAATATCAGCTGTCAAAAACTGTTTGTTCATATAGAGTATTTTTAATTTACAAAAACATGCCCTCAACAAATTCGACACATGCCCCTCAAACCTGAGATCCGTGTCAAGAACAATCCCCAAATTCTTCTGGTTATTAGAAGGAGGTAAAGGAGATCCATCTATGCTGATCTTCACGGTATCTGGAAGGGGCTTGTCAAAGACAAGGAGTTTGGACTTTGCAACATTCAACACGAGTCTGTGACTCTTACACAAGTCAGATATGGCTAAAAGATCCAAATTAATAGCTTTCACAGCTTCTATGGCCTCCATAAAGTTAAATGAATGATAGATCTGTGTGTCATCGGCGTACTGGTGCGATTCACAAACTCAAAGGAATTTATGAAAGTCACATAGATATAACAAAAAGAGTAAGGGGCCAAGAATACTTCCCTGCGGGACACCCTGATCCAACTGCAAATATTCAGATAGAATAGAATTAATTCTTACCCTTTGACGTCTATTTGAAAGATAATTTTTTAGCAGTTTAAGAGCAGAATTATGTAGCCCAAAATATTGGAGCTTTTCCAATAAAATTAAATGATCCAGTGTGTCAAATGCACGACTAAAGTCCAGCAATACTAAAACTGTTGTTTTTTTCTGATCAAGAGCTTTAAATATATCATCACAAATATGAAGAAGAGCTGTACTGGTACTATGCTTTGCACGAAAACCCGACTGTGTTACTGGAAGCAAATTTTTAGTTAAGCAGAATTCATTAAGCTGATCATTAACAATTCTTTCAAAAATTTTGGACATGGCAGGGAGTATGCTTATAGGACGATAGTGCGATAATTCCGTTGGATTTCCAATCTTAGGGACAGGGATTATATCAGCTTTTTTCCAAGCATCCGGGAAAACACCCATGGAAATACAATAGTTTATTATAAATGTTAGATGCGGGGAAATATGAGGTGTTACGAGATTAATAATTTTCATGGTAATGCAGTCAGAACCCATAGCAGTACTTTTAATTTGGGATATGGCTTTATTTACGCTCTCTTCGTTTACCTGATTAAATTTAAATTGATTTTCCAAATTCAAAGCGGGATCATTTGATGAATATTGTTGAAATATATCATTGCCAGAGTTTAAAGTTACTTTTGGTACACTATTAACAAAAAAATTATTATAATATGAAGGTGAATATTCTAGAATATTTTCTGATGACTTCGAGCAGTCACTGATGTTTAAAGATTTTAACGTTTTCCAAAATGACTTAGGGTCAGTTTTGAATTTATGTTGTAGAAACGCTTTTTTTTCATTTCGAACAGGTAACGTTACATAATTACGGATTTGCTTATATTCATTAAATGCTGCTTCGGTTTTTAACTTTTCATATTTTGATAAGGCTTTACGTCTTAACCTCATCATAAACTTTATATTAGGAGTTATCCAAGGTGCTGGTGCCTTAGTAAATCTAGAGCTTTTCATTGGAGCATGAGCATCAAAAATTTTGATTAAGTTTTCATTCAAAAAAGAAACCATAAGATTAACATCATTGAAAGAGAAAATAAGATCCCAATTTATAGCATAAAGATCTGCCAGGAAAATGTCTAAATTAAAATTAGAATAATCCCTATAGGTTCGAAATGAAATTGGTATACGAGTTTTTTCTAATCGCAAAACTAAAATAAACCAAATGATGATCTGATATATCATCCATTTTAATAACCTCCACTTTAGATGACATTTCCGGCGAATTCGTAACTAATAAATCTAGAGTCGAGGTACTATTTTCACTAACGCGAGTAGGAGATTGTATAAGTTGGGACAAATTATATTTGTTTAACAAGCGAAATAAATGTTTACAAGCAGCACTATCGGTTTGTGAAATATCTATATTAAAATCAGAACCAAAAAAGATATGATTGCAACATGGCATGAAACTCACCAGGGTATTTTCCAAATCTTCAAGGCACTCATTAACATTTAAACTAGGGGGTCTATATAAAGAACCAAAATATATTGTTTTACCTTGTATTTTAACACTTTTATTTCTTTAACTTTTATTTCCTCTTTTTTTTACTACCATACAGTCTTGTTTCAATGTCATCACATATCTCAAACATATTGTAATAAAACTAAATACTGGTGGCGCTCTTGTATCAGCTAAGAAATAAAAAGTTTAAGCTTTAACTCTTAAGTTTTAACTAATCACTAGTCAAACAATGCTGTGTACATTATTTGACAAGTGGAAACCTGGTTTTTGACAAGTAACTAGAATCAAATACCGATGGCGGATGGTGAAAGATATACCGGGTGGTGCGTCGCCGAGCGGAACATAGGAAATCCGATGTAAATTTTAAGGGGGTCAATTATTGGCTTCCCTGTACATTTTACAGAAAAAATTTAAGATAACTTTTTGAAGAGACCAATCTGGCAAAGTCTCGTGCAAAGTTTAAAAAAATTTTAATAAGCGAATCTTGATTTATTCAATTAAATGTAATTGCAAAATTACCAAATTTTCGGTTCAGGTAAAACCAGACACCAGCCACCAGCAAACAATTTGTTATAAGGCTTTGTCAAATCTGACGTACAGCCGAATAAAAGAATTTTTTTTTTCGTTTTATCAATCTCACGACCATACATTCAAAGTAAGACACGTTAACATTACTTTTTTATGTAAACTTTTATTTAATATAACGATGAAGTTACATTAAATATTTATATCTATTTTTTCGTCGATTGAAAAATTCATACTTGTTTTCAAATATCGACTGTCACTGATTTATTGACACTTTTCCTCACGTCAGTGACAATATTCATTTTACTGGTGCCCGTTTGTTTTTACCTGAACTGAAAATTTGGTAATTTTGCAATTACATGTCATTGAATACTTTAAGATTCACTTATTAAAATTTTTTGAAACTTTGCACGAGGGTTTGCCAGATTGGTCTGTTTAAAAAGTTATCTTACATTTTTTCTATAAAATGTACAGGGAAGCCAATAATTGACCCCCTTAAAATCGACATGGGTTTTCCTATGTTCCGGTCGGCGACGCACCACCCAGTATGTCAAACATTGCAAGCGTGATGTGACAACCAAAAACACTTCTAAGATTGCTTGGTTACATTATTTTCGATATTTCTAGGCTGTTATTTTTTTGTATAAGTACTTAAGACTTAACCCCCAGTACAAGTCTCTCATGAACTTGCCGAAAATTTGGCTTATTTTTGTTTTAGAGTCGACCTGTGACTGTTTCATTTTTTATGAAAGAAAAAATCTATAAAGAAAAGCGCTATACCTATTAAAAGTGTCTATACCTATTATAAAAATATTATCTATACCAAAATATTGAACCATGCTCACGAGCGCCTTCTAAATGGTTGAACAAGCCAAAGCACAATGTACCAATGTTAATATCACGTGACCTTTTTTATACCGAGTCAAAATCATGTTTATACCAAAAGTGTAAGGAATCACTACGCAAACGTTGTAGGTAACGAAAACCATTTGCCAAGTCAAATTAAAAGTGTGGCAAAAATGCTATTTTGATGTCAGCTTATTTTGTTCCCATTTGTATATAGCAAACTCTCAAAAATAAAATTAAAACATTTAAACCAAAATAATAAATATTTATCTAATAAAGTAATTTAGAGCCGGCACTGTACAGCGGCGCAGCTGGCACACGCACCATCTCATTAAATTATAACCAAAAATAATTTTTTTTCAAATAATGCAGTTTTTGATTTATATAATTGTCTTTTCAGATACTTTAGGGTAGTAAGACTAAGTTTAGTAACAAATATATTGGCATTTAAATACATGAATTAAACACTGCCCAAATTTCTAAAAGGACCGTATTATGAAGATCAATTAGAATCTTAAAGAGATAGTTGCTACGATATACATTTATAGATCCTATAAGTTTATTTTTACCATATTTCCAGCTGTAGAAATTATGATTCTAGGCGGTTCATAAGGTGCCAACATTTGGACACCATCTTCGAATTATCCATAAATCCAATTATTGGCATGGGTGCCCAAATATAGTTTTGGCCATATTTTTATTGTTGCTAATATTGACACTCATAAAAACAAATTTTAAAAAAAGTTTTAAGATTTTTTGCCCATAAATCGATTCGGTATACATTTCTAAATTTAGGTATTTTAAATTTGAATAAATAGAAAGCAAATTTACATTTACTTTACCTTTTTGCACTAAGGAGTAATACTCAATAATTTACTAATTATATATTGATTATACATATTTAATTTATTTAATTTAACAAGCGTCTATCAATTGGTAATAGTATTCCAGATACATGGGACATCAGATTATGCGATAACGGTTAGATAAAGACCAAACTTTTCATAAATTATATTAGATCCCTATTTAAAAAAGAAAAATATAGAATTTCCTGTTATTTTATTCGTAGACAGGCATTTTGTAAAACTCCTTAAAGCAGCTGAAATTTTTCTTAAACTTGAAGTTGCTTGTATCGGGTTTAAAGCTTGTGTATTATATCCCTTCAGGTTCAATTGATTATAGCCAATATTTAGGTAAGCAGTTTCAAAAAATAGCAAGTTTTAACATTGAACAGACTGACAGAAATAAGACCGATATAAGGTTCCTAACTTATTAACTGTTCGTAACTGAACTTATTAAGGCTAGAAAATCATTAGAACTTGATCATTCTGACGACTCATTTACTGGATGTGATAAAAACTGGGAGAGTTTTTTCTTATTACAAAAACTGAAAATGTATTTTAATTCTAAGACTAAAACTAATGAAGATAACCTCATAATAGATATACAAATAGAAGATTTAATTGACAGCCTATTACAATACGATAACGAAATATTTTAAGACCAGAATAATATAAAAATATAACTGTTGTTTGTTGTGTTATATTGTGTTTTGTGACGAAAAGTATATAAATCATAACATAAGTACAGAAAAAATTAATCATTTGTGCTTACATCAACCTATTGTAAAAGACAAATGGAAGAACAAAAAAATAAAGAGAGAAGAAGATAATAAACTAAAAAAGCACCAACAAAAACAGCAAGAATAAAATAGTTAAAAGAAGACTCAAAAGAAGCAACCAATAAGATAATCAGAAATTAGACACAGCTTGTATAAAATTTTATTTTAATGTCAAATCTGGGTCGACTCCTTGCAGAATCTGTGATACCTTAATTGATAATTGTGATTTCATGCGAAATATATTTTATTTTCACAAATAATATATGTATATAGTAGCAACATAGGAATAATGTGCAAGAACTGCACCAAAACTTTTCATGTAAGTTGTTTGACTAAAAATCAAAATTTATAAGATAATTTTGTTTGAAAATCCTGCTTGGGCAAATTAAGTCTCAATAGTAACTAAAAGATTTGTTATTGAGTCACGTTTTAATAAATTTGTTTTATTTTCAATGTCTTTATTTTACTTTAAAATATCATTAAAAGAACTTCTTTTTTATTTTATTTAAAAGTGTTAAGTATAATATTTAAACTAAAATAAAGGATTTAAAAATTCTGCATTTTTGCTGTACTTTAAAGTATTTTGTATTAAACGAACATAAAATAATTCTAACTAAATGATTTTTTAGTAGGCATTACCATTTAGTTATATCTAGCAAGATAGGTACGTATCTTGTTATTACTTACAAAATACCAATAAATGGAAAAGTATATAATGCCAATAAGTAAGAGTCTGTGTGGCAGTAATTGTGAATTTTAGAATTTAAAGAGATTTCGTTAAGTTTGGCTAAAACAATATAATATTTATAAAAATATATTTATAAATATAAATACCAAGTCCTAAAAATTAAATAATTTAAAAAAAGTAAAAATTATTGGCATGGTGCTGAATTTATAGTTTTAGAAATGCATTTATTAATAACATTACCTTAGCGTGCCAATCGTTGATTAGTTTACTTTATGCATAATTTAAATGGATATGATGTACATAAGTTTTTTTTAATTATTGCGAAACAAAATCAAGATTAAAAGAAAAAACGATTAATTACATTAAATATTTTATTTAACTAAAATTAAATTAAAAAAGCAATGGTTTATTTATTAAAATGTTGATGAAATTTAATATAAAATATTGATCGATAAAAGAAATCGAGATTTTTCTTTTACGAAGAGAGAAAAAGATTTAAAAAAAAAACAGAAAAAAATATATTTATCTAAAAACTGCCCTGTCTAAATAGTTACCAAAGAATTCATAATAACGTTTAATTTATTTTTTATACAGGCTGTCCCAAATTGCAGTGTTCAAACTTAAAATATTTTTATGAAATTTGGTGTACGTTTTTGGATAACAAAAGCAAATTTTAGATTTTAAGGATTTTTTTTAAAGTTTTTATTAGTAATGTGCGTAATTTTAAGTTAAATATACTTGATTAAAAATAGTACGCTATGCTTTTTCTAAAAACAAAACTTATTTTTCAGATTATTGTTCACTTTAGAGCGAAATTGATTCTCTAATTTTTTTTTTTCGTACGATGCAAGGTTTCAAAAAAAAATGAAAATCATATTCTGCAAGTTCTTTGTCAGCTTACATGGAGATACAGAGTTTTTTCTTGTAAAAGAGTTCTTGAGTTCTGTTTTTATTCTTTCTTTTTACTCCTGCTGACGAAAGTAGATTAGAATGTACTGGGTTGGTAAAAGTATTATATTCTTATTGAATTTTGTAAAATGGATTGTTTCTTTATATGTAGCTTTTTATGCTAAATAAAGATTATTATTATTCGTATGCTTACAAAATGTCTAAATTTCTTAATGAAAATTTTAGCAGAAGCTGATATACGTAGGTATGGATGAAATCCTGAAAAACAATCTAGGAAACTAAGGGTTTACTTTTAAAAAACGACTTAAATAATATTTATTGGAGATACTGATATGAACCTATAGAATTTGTTTTTTAAATAACGAATTTTCTTAGAAGGAGAATATTTAAACTTCTCAAAGGAAATTCTATCTGGAGTTGATATTTGTGAGCATGGATGAGAGCCTGAAATGCAGTCTAGAAAACTAAGTTTACTTTTGAAAAATGACTGATTAATTAATAAATTTTGTCGATTTTAAACTACTGATAGGGCCATAAGTTTGCTTAAAAATTCTAATGATTATCAGAGGTTAAAAATTTGTTAATGAAAATAAGTCATCTTGGTTTCACGTTGGACTAGGTGTAAAGAAGTTAGGCTTGTCTCATTCTTTTCTGAAAAAAGTAAAGAATTTTTTTGTAGAACCCACGTGGTTCTAATTGTTATACTCGGAAACTGCGTCGTATGAAAAAACGACAAAAAATCAAATTTACTCCAAACTGAGTTAGGACTATTTAAATAAAAATTCCTTATTAACACGACTGATAAAAATTAAAAAAAAAAGCCTTTATAACAAATAATATATGACAAAGGTCATATATATCGCTTAAATAACTATATTCCAACAGAAACCTTTTAAGTACCAAGTTAATGGCAATGTTATGTAAAACTCTGTACTTTCACACTTTAACTATGCTGAATTTATTTATGGTCCTTCTCTTTGTCAAACGGAACAATATTGTATTCAAAAGTCTACAAAGAAACTAAACTAATAATAATAAACCAATAAAAATTCATTACATACAGGGCTACATTAGGTATAATAGAGTGGTGACCAACGTAATAAAAGAAAACGTACGCAACAATTATTGGTATAAATAAAACCTAAACTAGGACAACACAATTGGTATAATAAAACTTATAACTAAAATCATAAAAAGAATATAATGTACAACACAAAAAAAATAGAAATACTCTTAGCTATCCCTATTTAAAAGATGTTTTCACAATAGCCTCCTAAACTGGTTTATATTATCACAGGTCTTAATAATCACAAGCAATGTATTAAATTCTATTAAGCCTCTAAATAAAATCGAATTAAGTAACTGAACAAGGTTACACCTATCCACTATGGCAAAATCTTGACCATGTCTACTATTGTATGTGTGTACATCCTCAAACGATTTTAACTTATCACAGATATAGCTGGGAACAAACGATGTTTCAATTTAAATAAAAACAAGTAGACATTAAACTTTAAACGTTCAGTCACAGACATCATATTTAGGACACTTAACATACATTTAATTGGTGTATATCAATCAGATTTTAAAATCAGTCTCATAGCTGTATTCTGTATTACTTCCAACTGGTATATTTTATATTGTGGCAGATTAAACAACAACGTGGAGCAATACTGCAAATGTGGAAGTGCAATGCTATTAACAAAAGCAACTTTGTGCTCATAGAGAGGTTTCTTCCCACTCTGGTGATAAATCCAACTTTTTTGGAGAATTTTCGCATGACCTAGTCTGCATGTACACAAAAGTTTAAATTGGCATCTAGAATAGTACCAAAATACTTAATAACACTCTCATAAAGAATGCTATCCCCATTTACAGTAATGCTCACACTATCCATGTCTATTTGATTAAGTCGTGATTTTTTGCCAAATATGGAAAACTTCCATTTAGCTGTAACTCAATTTAGCTGGAACTCAAAGCATTATCCCTAATTCCTAATTGCTGTAGTTTGGTAATTAAAATTTGTCTATCTATCGTTTCAAAGGCTCTCTTAAAATCTAACAATACCCCTAAAACAAGATTATCACAGTCGATAGCTTTGAGAAAATCATCACAAATATTAACGACAACGGATTCACAAGAATGATGCTCACGAAATCCCGACTGTCCAGGAACAGTTATTTTGCCTTTATCACAAAATTCAACAAGTTGTTCCTTAACACAATCCTTAAGGAGTTTTTTATAGACAGGTACCGTGTTAATGGGTCTAAATTCATTATGCAGATTTGTGTTTTGTACTTTGGGAACAGGTATAACAGTAGACAGTTTCCAATCATCTGGGAAAACACCGTTAGACAAAGAAATATTAATAATATCTAACAATCTATTACCAACCACAAGAGAAACATCACAGAGGACATGTTTTTATATACCAGATTCACAGCCACCAACATTTTTTAAGTTTTTTAAAGTATTTTTCATTTCTAACATAGAGACAGGTTTGAATTTAAAAAAAAAGTTAAACACGAGACATACAAAGACATACAACATTATTTAATCTGTTTCGGCTTTGTGGTATATTATTTATAATATCCTCCACAATCTCTACAAAATATTTATTAAATCTGTGGGATATAACTTCTTCATCTTGGAGTATTTATAAATTAAAATTAATTTGCTCCGGTAGTGTGCTACTTTTACTCGGCAACAGTGTTTTCAAATTCTTCCTTAGTTCCTTCGGGTTCTTTTTATAAGAATCTATACATTCAAAAAAATAATTTTCCTTCTCTACTCTGATTTTGATAACTGTAAAATTTCTTTTAGCCTTATATTGATTCCAAGTATTTTTACTTTTATCAATTATCGCCCTCTTATATAAATTATCTCTTTTATGCATAAGTTCTCTTATCCTCGGTTATTCATTTTTATCCCTATATTTTAATATTTGTAAACATTTAGTCCTCGGACACATTTTATCTAAAGTACTTTTTATGTCATTCACAAAAGAATTAACCAATCTATTTACATCAGAGATACTGTTATTTCACTCGAATGCAAGAAGTTCTTCTTGTAATTTTACAGAATTATAGTTCCTAAATGATCTTTGATATGATACAAGTTCTATATTTTGATCTTTTTTTTTATTTGGGAGAATTGATAAAATGGAATGGTCACCAATTTTGGGTGTTATATGTACACCATGAGATAAGTGCTTGTCATTGGTCATTATAAAATTAATTAAAGTTTGGCTAGCAGAAACGGTTCTAGTTGGAGTTTTGACTATCTGTGAAAATCCATTTCTAAATATTATGGCCTTAATTTTGTTGCCGTAGAAAGTATTTTTAAGCAGATTAAAATTGAAGTCACCAACAATTACATTTGTTTCATTAAAGTCACTAACTTCATCTAGTAATTATTGAATTATTGATCAAAAAACTCCAAAAATTTAGCATCATCTTTGTTAGGTGGATGATATAAAATAGAACATAAATACTTATCACGAGACACAGACATTTCAAAAGACAGTAACCAGACATAACTTTCAACACATACTACTTTTCTAATTCTATATTTAATATCACGCCTAATAAACCCTATGACCCCTCCTGTTCTACTGTTATTACTTGTACATTGCTCTAATTTATACCCATCTATGAGCAGCTCACACGACTGAATATCGGGAGTTACGTGAGTCTCGCGTAAAAGAATGATCTTTGGTTTCCAATCGTTATTTAAAAGATTAATGTGATCCTTGTTGTTAATGTACTCTTGACAGTTAAAATAAACTATGTTTGCATTAAATACAATAGTTTTATCTAATTGCTATATGTTGTATCTTTTCCTTTGTTGGTCCTCAATCTTTTCGTACGATTCACACTTATTCAACTCCCATACAGTATGACCAACATCCAAATTAAGGCCTTATCTTTGATTAGACATAACACAATTAACACATTTAACAACATTTCCATTACACTCCTTAACGTCATGAACACCACTACATGTTGCACGTTTTACTGCCTTTACACTCTTTTGCCATGTGTCCATAACGGCAACACTTAAAATACCGTTTAATATTACAGTCATTAAAAACGACACAACGGTTCCACCCAATATTCATTCTTTCCCTCTCAATAAAATATGTTAGGAAGTCCATTATTAAATTAAACTTTTGATCTACTATCTTAGTTTTACGCAGAATATTTAATTTTGTTTCTAAACTCCTACGTATATTATTTTGCTTTTAATTTTTTGCAATAATTTCTGCATCATCTAACGGATGTTCGGACTCATTTATTCCCACCACTTTTAGTCACCTTTCCAAGACTTTAAGCACATTAACAGTATAGTTGTCGCCTATTTTAGTAAACAGTTTTTATTTATATAATTAATTATGTTACGCCACTGTTATGTTTAATCGTCATCACGACATTGACATTTCGTAGCTTACTACGACTCGGCACTCGAAGGGAGAAGCGATCGTCGTCACTTCAACAATCTCCACGCGCTCTATGTGTAAGAGTGAAAGAAAACATAATATTGCGTTGTTCACGCGTTCAGCTCAACGGAGCCGTCGCGATTGGGAGGGGTTTCTACCTTTTCGATCTCTCTTGTTACAGTCCACTATAACATAAACTCAACCATCACATTAAAGTTGTAAAATTGAACTTTTTGTGTTTTAATCCACCCGCAAGTAGAAAGATCCTGCCAAGCCTATTTGGAACAAAGGGAATTCTGCATTTTCATATGGTCCTTAAAGCCAGATATTACCCTATTTATCAAGCAAGCCGCTACTTTGTATAACCGAAGCCGACGCCATCGCCACCCGGTGCGTTTTTATACGTTTAAATACGTGTTCTCGAGTACTTGAAGCTACCCATGCATTAGTGCCCATGAAGTGAACTGGATTTTGTATTGCACACCTACTGCAATGTCAGGTCAGTCCTTTCCAAATCATTTTATACTAATAAATCCTATAAGATTTTAATGCTGCTGTCACTTGAACAATTCCCGTGATATTTAATGATATTTCAAACCTTTATTAGCGTTTTTTAACCAATATTCTATATAATTTTCTTTATTATACCGATTGTTCAGCATTTAAAAAATTAATTTATGAGTGGCTAATAGTAAAATCACACAGTAAATTACTGCATGTTCTATTTTATTGCTATTTTGGTGTGATTTTTATGCATTTTTATGCAAATACTAACCAATTTTGTCATTTTAACATCGTATATTTAAAATAAAAAAACTGTCCTTGTGTGTGTTATTCGATTTTTTTATGCTTTAAATCCTATACGACTCCTTCAAAATGCCCAAACGAAACACTAAGCAGGTAAACGCTAACTCTAGTGAAAATGATTCTGAACAAGCCGAGCTCAAACGTCAAGTCGATCTTTATAATAATCTAGTGGCTCGCCGTGATGCCATAACTAACCAAATTAACCGTTTTCACAGTTTTTTGGAAACCAAGTGCTTAACCCTAAATGACCCACGTCTAAAAATTGACCTAAGCGCCCGACTTAACAGAATTGAATCTTTAAATACCGATTTTGAATCTATTCAGCTTGATATTGAGCAACTATGCCTTAAAAATCAGTTTGACGAAGCGAATGAGCAGGGCCAGGAAAGAGAGGAATTTGAAAATTTATATTTTGACAATATTTCTCAAGGTAAATTAATTCTAGAGAAAATTATTGCCGCGCAAACACCAAATTCGGACGAAAACGCGAATTCTAGTCCCCCTGCGCATTCACCATTTTTTCTATCTGGTACCCAGTATGGCCCACGCCTACCTCCTATCCCTTTACCAAAATTTAGTGGTTCATACGAAACGTGGACCAACTTTAAGGACACGTTTATCTCGCTTATCGAGAAAAATTCACAAATTAATAACATAGAAAAATTTTATTATTTACAATCGAGTTTGCAGGGCGAGGCTGCTCAACTTATTAACTCTTTAGCTACCACCGAAAGTAATTACAACACCGCCTGGTCTCTATTACAAGAGCGCTTTGAAAATAAAAAGGCTATAATACATTCACATATTAAATGCATCTTTGATCTTAACCAAGTAAGGGACGAATCTCACGTAAGTCTTAGAAAACTCTTAGATGGTTTTCAAAGCAATTACAAATCCTTACAAAACTTGGGAGAACCTGTTGACCAGTGGTGTAGCCTAATAATTTATTTACTTACCATGAAACTAGACTTAAATAGTCGTAAGGAATGGGAATTATTTTCACGTAGTATTGACAAACCTAAAACTAGTGATTTTATAAACTTTTTATCGCAACGTTGCCGATTCCTCGAATCTTTTGATTTTAAATTAAGCAATAAAAAACTCCAAAAACCTGAAAAATATGAATCTAAATACGAACGTAAAACTTTACTTACCTCAAATAATTACCCTACTTGTGTCTTATGTAAAGAAAATCATTTCATATACTCCTGCCGAAAATTTCATGACTTACCAGTAGCCAATAGATTTTCGGAAGCTAAGCGTGCCAACCTGTGCACCAACTGTCTACGTCCTGGACACCGTCAAGGTGACTGTAAGTCTTCATATTCTTGTCGAGTCTGCAAAGGTAAGCACCATTCATTGCTACACATGCAAACTAAACTCACACATTCTCAAGACACTCAACCTACTGCTCAATGCAATACTCAACCTCAGTCTAATACTCAACCTAACACCGGCTACTCAAGACCTTCTACTTCTACAAATACCGCATTTATCCAGCCAATTGACGATGATCATATCGATTTAACTAATCCATCTACTACCACAAATAACTCTCAAAATCTTTATTGTTCAAATGCAAGCCAAAACTCATTTATTCTGCTTTCTACAGCCCTCGTAGAAGTTTTCGATAAAAACAACCAACCTATAAAATGCAAGGCTATCCTAGATAATGGAAGTCAATCCAATTTATTAACCCAAAACCTATTTAATAAACTAAACTTACCTTATTATCCTATTAACATGTCCGTCACTGGAATAAGCCAAAACCAAACCACTATTTCTAAACGAACCCAAATTAAAATAAAGGCTCTTCCTAATAATTTTACTTTCAAGGTATCTGCCTTAGTTATACCTAAAATAACCCAACCAATCCCTCAATTATCAATCAATGCTTCCAACCTAAATATTCCAAGTGATCTTATTCTTGCTGATCAAGAATTTTTAAATCCTGCATCTATTGACCTACTTTTAGGTGCAGAAATTTTCTATAGCCTACTTAAACCTAGCCAAATTAAACTCGGCAAATACAAACCTATCTTACAAGACACCAAACTTGGATGGGTTGTAAGTGGACCTATTCCTATATCATTATTTAACTTAAATCTCCAACCTCAGACTTCAAATGCTTTAACCTGCACCACCTCCGATAATGCTCTTCAGAAATGTCTAGAACTTTTTTGGAACTCTGAAGAAACCACCGAACAACTTTAAATCAATAATAAATATTCTCTGGAGGAAACAGAGTGTGAAAACCATTTTCAGTCTACCACACGCCGGGATCCTGCAGGAAGATTTATTTTAAATCTACCTCTAACTCCAATGTGTTTATACTTGGAGACTCTTTACAAACCGCACTTAAGCGTTTTAACAGCCTAGAACAAAAACTTGCTAAAAACCCTGAAATAAAAAAATCTTACTCTGATTTTATCTCTGAATACATTTCTCTCGGACATATGTCCGAAATTAACCCGATAAATGATACTCACCTTTCTTATCCAGCCTATTACTTACCTCACCACTGCGTTGAAAAGTCCGATAGCCTAACTACACGGCTCCGAGTTGTGTTTGATGGCTCATCTGCTTCTTCTTCCGGTTTCGCTATTAATGATTGCCTCAAAATTGGACCCACTGTTCAAAATGATCTATTTACCATCCTACTGCGTTTTCGAGAACACAACTATGTTTTAACTGGAGACATCGCCAAGATGTACCGGCAATTTTTAATTGATCCTAACCAACGATGCCTTCAACGCATTTTATGGCGCAATGAACCTCAAAAACCACTTCTCCATTATGAATTAAATACTATAACCTACGGCATGTCAAGCAGTGCCTTTCTAGCCACACGTTGCCTAAGGCAAATTTCATACGATATCTCTGAGTCATATCCAATTGAAAGCAATATCATTAAAAATGACTTTTACGTCGATGACGGAATAACCGGCTCATCTACTGAAGAATCCCTTTTAAATATCCGTAACAACCTTGTAAATATTTTTAAATCCTATGGTCTAGATTTAAGGAAATTCTATTCAAACTCTAAGACAGTCTTATCTGACATGGATGACCCTGTAAATAATGTAAATAAATCCCTTGCTTTAGATGCAACCCATCATCACAAAACTCTAGGCATATCCTGGAATCCAGAACAAGATAACTTTATCTATAATTCTACCATTGACCTAAATACCAATATTGTAACCAAGCGTGTGATCCTTTCACTGATTTCTCAAATATTTGACCCTCTCGGTCTCCTTGGACCTATGATCTTGCAAGTAAAACTTCTTTTGCAGAAGCTTTGGCTTCTTAAACTTGGCTGGGATGATCCCGTACCTGTAGACATTTTTAGAATATGGAAAAATTTTACTTACCACTTGTCACTCGTTGAGTATTTCAAAATTCCACGCCAAGTAACCATTAAAAATTATACTTACCTGGAACTCCATGGTTTCAGTGATTCTTCGATAAATGCCTTTGGCGCATGTGTTTATGTCCGTACCCTGGACTCCCTAGGAAATATTTCCGTCAACTTACTTTCTGCGAAAAGTCGCGTAGCTCCATTAAAGGCTGTATCATTGCCGCGCCTTGAGCTATGCGGAGCTTTACTTCTCTCCAGGCTAATGGACAAAATCCTAAAATCTCTGAATTGTAAGCCAAACAAGGTGTACTACTATACTGACTCCACAATTGTATTATGCTGGCTTTCCCTACAACCAAGGCAACTAAAAACATATATTTGTAACCAAGTATCTGAAGTCCAGAAAACTACTGATATAGATGATTGGCATCACATCACATCGAATCAAAACCCTGCTGATATAATATCAAGAGGTATGAGTCCTCAAGAGCTTAAATCTTGTACTTTGTGGTGGCAAGGTCCATCATTTTTATGTCAACCCGCAGAATATTGGCCCACAGATACTCATATTTCCAACTACTCACGCAAGGTTTTCGACAATGACACCCTCGAAATGAATCCTAAGTCAATCATACTTGCTTCAACTGTGCCTAAAGTTTCTATTTTTGAACTATTTTCGAATTATAATAAACTTATAAATGTAGTCGCTTATTGCTTTAGATTTTATCAGAATCTAAGGTTACCTAAATCTACACGACAGATAGGACAATTAACTTTATTTGAACGTAATCAGGCCTTAACCATTTTAGTAATCATAACTCAAGAAGAAGAATTTGCTTCTGACCTACGAGATTTAAAGAATAAAAATCGTTTGCGTTCTCAAAGTAAATTAAAGGCTTTAAATCCATTTATTGATAAAAACGAAATACTGAGAGTAGGAGGACGGCTCGAATACTCTTCTCTCGACTATGAGTCCAAACATCCTATACTCTTACCAAAAAGACACCCATTTACTCGTTTAATCATCCTTCATACTCATGAGAAAAATTTCCATGCTGGTACACAGGCCACATTGTCTTTCGTGAGACAAACATTTTGGCCCATTCAAGGAAAATCTGCTGTGAAAACTGTAATTCACAAATGCATTACTTGTTACAAACAAAATCCTAAACCTTTAAGTACCCTGCTGGGAGATCTACCTAAACCTCGAGTAACTCCTTCTAGACCGTTCACGCATACCGGTATGGATTATGCTGGGTATTTCATGATAAAAGATTCAAAACTTCGAAACCGAAAATTTATAAAAGCCTACTTATGTATATTTGTTTGTTTAGCCACCAAGGCTGTCCACCTAGAGTTGGTGTCAGATTTGACTACTCGCGGTTTTCTGGCCATGCTCAGGCGTTTCGTTTCTCGACGTGGCTTATGTCAGCACCTGTATTGTGACAATGGCACAAATTTCGTTGGGGCTAATGGTGAGTTACAGGAAATTTACAAGCTTAATCAATCCCCCGAGTTTGAAGAATATGCTAGAAATAACATGATTCAGTTTCATTTTAACCCTGCTGTTTCTCCGCATTTTGGGGGGTTATGGGAAAGTGTGGTGAAATCGTTTAAGCATCACCTCCGGCGGGTAATATCAAATGACAATCCCCTCACTTATGAGGAGTTTTACACTTTCATAGTTCAGGTGGAAGCAGTGTTGAACTCACGTCCCCTTTTACCTCTTACTAATGATCCCAATGATTTTGAATCTCTGACTCCCGGACACTTCCTTATCGGCCATCCTTTAAACCTAGTACCTGATATTGATTTGGAGACTACGCCAATCAACAGATTGAACCGGTACCACATGCTGCAATCTTTAGCGCAACATTTCTGGCGCAGATGGTCAGAGCAGTACTTACATACCCTCCACGAGCGATCAAAATGGCGCTTTAAGACCGACCCTGGAAGCCTCCAAGACTCTCTTGTTTTACTGAAGGAAGAGAACAGCCCACCTTCCAAATGGACCCTTGCAAGAATTGTCAATCTTCATCCCGGGAAGGACGGTATAACACGTGTTGTTAGTGTTCGTGTTGCAAACGGGAATGTTTTTAAACGCAGTATCGTTAAGATCTGTCCTCTACCTATTTCAGATGAGTCTTGGGAATTCAAGGCTTCTAAAATGACTTAAGACTTTTACTTGATTTTATAAGCAAATTAATAACACTTTATTTTTTATTTACTTAAGTTAATTAGATAATATACTTGTATCAATTTTTAATTACCTCACGGTAATTTTTTGTTAGTAATTTAAGTTATTTATTTTGTAACCTCTTTGTTTTAAGTTGCGTGACCTTTCTCCTTTCTTTAATCAATCAAGTTGTTGAAAGATACCTTAGTACTTTCAAGGGCGGCGGTATAAACAGTTTTTATTTATATAATTAATTATGTTACGCCACTGTTATGTTTAATCGTCATCACGACATTGACATTTCGTAGCTTACTACGACTCGGCACTCGAAGGGAGAAGCGATCGTCGTCACTTCAACAATCTCCACGCGCTCTATGTGTAAGAGTGAAAGAAAACATAATATTGCGTTGTTCACGCGTTCAGCTCAACGGAGCCGTCGCGATTGGGAGGGGTTTCTACCTTTTCGATCTCTCTTGTTACAGTCCACTATAACATAAACTCAACCATCACATTAAAGTTGTAAAATTGAACTTTTTGTGTTTTAATCCACCCGCAAGTAGAAAGATCCTGCCAAGCCTATTTGGAACAAAGGGAATTCTGCATTTTCATTTAGTTTGTACTTCAGTCTGAATAATACCAATCTTCTTTTCATTGCCACATTTAAGAATTATTCCTTCGTTCTTTCCTTCGTTCGTGGGTTTACCCAAAGACAAACCCGCACCAATCTCAGCTGGATTAACTTTTTTTCTGATATCCTCCTTCATTTGCTTCGTGTTTTATCAGCTTCTTTTGGTTTAACTACCAATATTTTATTATCATTCTGCAATACCTTTGCATATGACATTGAATTCCTTACCACTGAAGCTGATGCTGTCACTACTTTTGTTCCTTTAAGGCTAGCGATTTCTTCTCTAAGGCCACAGTTTTCGCTTAAGAGCAAATCCACCTTTTCACTTAACTCCTTAGTCGTGGCTAAGACAAAAATTGTATGGTATTACTAATTTCATTTGCAAAGTCTGGATCCATATAAATCATCGACACGGCTGCGTTTTCTAGATCTTTCGTTTCTGGGTGCATCGGTAGTTGATCTACCTTCACCTAAAGGTTCACATCCCTCGCATTTCCAAGTGGCTTTTTTCATTTGGAAACCACGCATGTCCACATTAGCACATTTTCCATGATAATAATATTTGCACGCAGAACATTGAATAATAGACTTCAGATCTTTAAAGACCAATTTACACTTAATACAACTGATCATGGGGTCCCCATCAAATATATTGTTGGAAGTCTCCATTATATAAAACCAAAAAAAAAAAAACAAAACACTTAAAAGCTCATAAATAAAATAAACTTCAAGTCCAAGCCTGGCCCTTTACTGCAATAATAACAATGAAATGTGTAAATTTGCGTATACTGCTTCCAGTTAGGTATTTACTACTGTTGATTCCGATAACGAGCCTAATTAGTATTTGAAACTTAATTTCCCACTTTTCACTTTCTTCTGGTTTTATTTTGGATTTTTAATCATACACGTGAAAACTTTACACTTTTCCTCACACATTGATACCAGACAAGTACATAAAAAAATCTTAATTCAACTTCAAAAATACTAAAATGATAGCGCTGATAGAAAACGCGAAGAAAGATTATTAGAAATAAATTGAAATATATTATTTTTGGATATAATACTAGAATACACAAGTAGTCTTTTACATATAATGCGATTAAAACATGTAATTCCTTCCAAAAAAATTATTTACTACTTTATAATTTAACTAAGTTTAAGGAGTTATATTTATATAGATATTTAATATTTGAACCCAAGAAAAACAAAATATTATATAAGCAAAAAAAAGACTTAGAGAAAGTAATTTAAGGTCACAATAACAAACACGTAATAAAAAACAACAGACATCATCGAAAAAAAATAATTAAAACTTTCTCAAAAAACTGAATATGAAATTTTCCACTTTTATCTTGGAAATCATTAATGTTCTGATAAAAAGAGATTCATATTTATTAAATTTAAGAAATCGTAAAAAGGAAACAATTAATGAAACCGAAAAAGTAAAAATAAATATACTAAAAAAAGAGTTTTAAGTATAATCAAATTTCAAGTTCAGTAAAAAATAAATTTAAAAACTAACTATCAAATTATTATTATTATTTTTTTTTAATATACATCAAGCATAATAGAAAAGCTAAAAAGATGAACATTTTCTACCCCTCTATCTGATTCATACAACCAAACTAATGTGAAATAGTTAAGAAATAGAATTTAGTAAAAACGACAATATAACAAAGTTAATTATTTTAAAAATAAACTAGAATAATTACAAATTTCTTAATAATAGAAGAAAAAACAAAAGGTGTAAATTTCTATAAAAATATTTTTTCTGAATATAATAATTTAACAAGAATTAATGCCATTTAAATAAATTTATATATCAGTATTAATACCATCTCTAGCATCAATGCAAGTATGAATTCTATTAAGTTGTTAATTTATTTTTAGGGAACATTTACCCATTCCTCTAAGTCCTATAAATTGTTCCGTGTTACCACGGTTATTTTGGCGAGCTCTCATCTTTCTTTTGATCTGACTCTATAAATACTCTATAGAATTAAGATCCGGTGTGCAAGAAGGTCACTTTAAACTAGCAACACCGTTATCTAATAAGAAACCTTTTGCAAATTTATTGGCAAGTAGAGATGCTTTATATTGAAATAAATTTAAAAAAAATACCAAAGCCCTCTCCCCATGTTTGTTGAATGGGAATTAAAGGAGTTTTTTTACCAATCATATTTTCACCCCCAATTTATTGCAGTTTTTTCTTTGTATTTCGGGATACGGATGGCAGCACGTAGTGTAACGTGTCTTGATCAATCTCTTAGTACCTTTGTGGATTTACCGGTTATTGGGTCGTAGGCCGATTTTAATTTCATGAAAAAATCAGAAATTCGTCCATTTCATTTTTAAGTTTAAATTTCATGCTTTAAACACCACTTTTATTTTGGTATTTCAGCTACAGAGCGATCCTGCCCCACTGTAGTGATGTTTCCAAGACTTCTCGTCGGTCTTTTCTTTAATTTTAAAAACTTGTTTTTGGTTGTTTCAAAAACAAGAAGTTTTTGAAACAACCCCTTATATAACAACCACCATTTTTGCCATCTGCCTTTGTGTCATGGCTTGTTCTACCAAATAATGCTACGGAATATTAATGTAAGTGTGCGAAAATAAAGAACTTAAATTAACTTAATGCGACTTTCAAGCGAAGTAGTAAAATTGAAAGTACCAGGACAATTATTACCAATTTGTTATTACTAGTAAACATATGTATTTTTTCATTGCTTAGAACAAAAATTTAACCAAATTAAACGAATATTTCATATTAATACTGGTGGATTTTATATAAGTTTTTTTATATATATTTACTACCAAACTAAAATATTATTAACAACAACCAACCCTTTAACTCATAATTCATCTTACAAAGACTACATTAAATTAACTAATACAATGCCACCCCGGGGAACACTTTCGTTCATCTTTAATTAGTCAAATGGAGGTTAATTGTAAAACAAAAGACCGCCAAAATATAACGACCCCCCAAAACGCGAACATCCACCCACCCATCGCAATTTACTTTAAAATATGACCCCAATAAAGCTGACAAAGGGCCGCTCATAAATAACGGACAGACGCAGATGTAACTTACGAATTAATCTGAATTGTGTCGTATTTTTCTTTTTCGCGAGGGGTAAATAAACAACTTTTCTTCTTTCAGGAGGGAAGTGGTTTTTTGACATTTTTAATTAATTATCACCGAGATCAATTAATTTCAATGTAGTGTCTTAGTCAAAAATAAGTCATTCTTACCTGGATTAGCAACTTCACATGGCAAAACCACCGTATCCTGATCCTTAACTTTGAAAACTTGACTGGAAGATATGAAACTCGGCTGTATGGCCGGCTCTGATTTGATTTTAGTAGCTTGCCAGGAATCTGGAAAAAATTAAAAAGAACTTTTAAAAACTGGTTGAACAAAAAACCAAATACACACACGCGACAGATGTTTAAATTTAATTCCGCAACGGCTGTAGCAGACGTTACAACAGCCCGGTTTAAAATTGGGTTTCTATCGGTTTTTTCGCTAATACTTGATTTCCGAAGGGTGCATAACGTAGCAATTTGTACGGTAATTTCTTTTTTGGGATTTTAGAGCCGCCGATTTGTATTTTTATTGGTGTTTTACACTTTTGAATAAACACAGTTGCAAGAAATAGGTATATTTGATAAGACATAATACTAATAATATTTAGTACAGATTTTATTCAAGTAATTATATATTTTGATTTACTTAAAGGGAAATATTCTTCAGTTGTTTTTCGGCCTCTCAGGATTTTTTCTTTGGGATACCTATGAACTTAGCACGTGGTTTTTTCAGTAAATAATATATTACGTATTTTTATCTTTTATAAATTTTTAAAACTCCTTTATCTCTGCTGTCCTGTAACCTTTTAATTATTATTGAAACAAAGTACACAGAGGTCATTAAATATCCGAAGGGTATCCAAAAATATATAAGGGATAAAGGTCGAGCGAACGGATCGGATAGTATATTGCTGATAAATCTTTTTAAATTATTTTATTATTTTTTTTTCAAATGTTTATTTACTTATTATTACTGCTAGAAAAATTATATTTTTGTGTACCATGAATAAATTAGGAATTTCAAAACCTTTTACTGTACCAAGGCAAATACGAATATACTTTTATATTCATTCTCCTCTGTATGTATATTAACGCTAATAGAATCTCACAATTTTATGATTTAGGGTAAGTCAGGGAAAGATGGCTAGCTTTTTGAAAATCTTAACGGATCGACATAAAATTTAAAGCCGAAACCCAGAAAAGGTCATCAAGAAGTGTATCAATCAATATGCAATTAGTTTATGGTAATTAAACTGGTAAATTAAGTTACTTAGTTATTTTAACTATTCCAGAAAAATAGATGTGAATTGGCCATCTATCCCTTATTGTACGGGTGAGATAGCCAGGTCGTATTTTTGCTGATAGAGAGAGATGGCCAGTTTATTTTTTTCCATTTATCTTGACTGTATCCAACTCACTATATCCAACTCACTGTATCCAATCTTCCTTTCTTTTAGTTGCAAAGTAGTTTTTCAGACATTCTTACTCCGAACTCGAACTGAATCTATCTGATTTTTGTGGAATCTTACGTGATTATTGTTTCTTTTGGCTTATTTTCTTGGGTTGTGCATTTTTTCTTCGTTTCAAACATCTTTCTCTAACAGCATTAATATTTTCCGTTGTAGTCAAAACAGCTCCTAGATTTTTCAAAAGCTCTTTTAACCTTTTCTGGTAAAGTTGGAACCGGAGAAATTTGTTCCAAAAGTGTACCAGGGGTAACATCTGTTTTGGACGTACTTGGTATCGGTGAGGTTTCTTCGCGTGTCTGCTGAAAGGCTGTTGAAAGTTTGGTAATTATTTATCCTTTCTTGGCTATTTTAATATCGGCTTGAGCACTTGTAGGTGGTTGGGGTTCACACGCCATCGGCTGTGTTTCAGTGCACGTGGTCATAGACACACTTTTAGAACCCTTTTCGGCAACAACAATACCAGTACGGTTATTCATTTGTAGCCCCGTCTCATCGGTGTAAAAAATATATCCTGGTTTATTAAGAATATTATTTTCTTCTAGGGTGGTTTGGAGTAAATCAAAATAGTTTTCAACGTCTGCCTATTCATTCTCTGATTTCGTGCAATTGATACTCCTTCTGCTTTTCTTAAGCATAAATCTGGATGCCGGCGCAAAAAAGAGCCAAGCCAGTCGTAATCTGCTCTTTCTCTCTCTATTGAACCTATGCGGTATATTTAGCTGTTTCAGCAAAAAAACTGGTACTCGGCGACATCATCAATATATAAAGGAAAACCATATTTCTGTATTTTTTTCAAATGTGTTGCTAACTTAAGCTTGCTTTTTAAGTTAACTAACTTTGCTAACTAAAGTTCATTGGTTTCACCCAGAAGCGATTCGGGGCCCATGCGTCCCTTAGAGGTATTTTTTTTTCAGCCTTCTTTCTAGAGTCTTTCGTGGTACACCATGATTCTGCGCAGCGGCATTAACCGATGACCCACTTCTTACAGCCTGCATGGCATCCTTTAAATCATTTTCACTCCAGGAGCCCCTGGTCGATGCTGATTTTCGTTTGTAGTTTGTTGGAATTTTGTCTGAAACAGACGAAGTTCCAAGTCATCATGACATTAAGAAATTAAGCCCGTGTTCTGGTCGGCTATGTTGGTTTTTATTTTCCATAAGACCATTGCAAATTATTTGGAAATCCCGTTCAACATCCCTGCAAAAAGTACGTATCGGATTTGGTTGAAATTTGACATAAACATTCCTAAAAAGTGTATCTCTCCCAGGAGTGTGATTTTTCATCTTTTGCCTTGTAGATTTTTAATCTCATTTTAAATATTGATGTATTGTTGGTGACCTAAGCCTGCCAAATATTGATTTTTTTTCGGAATTTATTAACTAAACAAGTAGACAAAAGATGAAAAATTCCAGACCTGGGATTGTAAATAACCCTTTTAGGATTGTTGTTGTAAACGAATTTCAACCACACTGAAAAAAATATCTGGATTCTGGCAAAGTAATGGGTTTCTTGGCTTTTTTTTTTCTTATAGCAAAACCGCCGAGTTTAAACTAATAGTATTTTTCTTTCCTCAAGAGGTCCAAAGTTTTTCAATCAAATCCCCGATTCATTTGCTATGTTATTATTTATTGACAAAGCCGGTATTCTTGCCGCTAGCATGGGACTTTTAACAAGATCTTATGATTTTAAAATTAAATTTCGATTTTTGTCATACGCGAATATGATTATCTTGTTTCTTTGTCTTATTGTATTCCATCGTTTCGAGTTTCGGGGTTCAGTCAGTGTTCAGTTGGGGTTCGACGTGCGACATCACACAAAGTACCGTGTATAGTGCATAGTGCGAGTAATCTACTAATTTAGTAATTTACTTTCTTTTGAGACATATTAACATTCAAAAATGGGTGAAGTGGAACTTGGGCCACTTGTTGCAAATTTGCAGGTAAGTTTGTAATCTTAAATTTTTTCCCTCCATATTGTTATCCATATGCGCTATGCGCACCGGCATCATCAGAAACTCTATTTTTTCCAGTCCTTTAGCTTATAATAGGTTAGTTTAAGTTACGGGTAAAATTATTAGAAAATTAATGCTACATGTAATGCTAGCTCATGTAGCCTCGATTTTGCTGACGCCGTTTATATAGAACAGTAAATATTTGTTGTCAAAATTATATGCTCTTGGCAGAAAGAAATTTTCTTTTCCAATTACTGAGTTTACTCTTTGTTTAAAGTAACAAAATACTTTTATAAGAGTATATGTTTTTTTTCGAAGAGAAAGATCTTTTGTGATAAAATTATATGCTTTTGACATTTTTATTTTACAATTGGATTCTACAGTGTTTTTCTTAAAACAGAAAAACTAATTTCACATTTCTATCTTTACTTTTTAATAGGTATAATAATAGGTAATAAAGGTATAGTAATAACCTATCTTTTAAGGTACATGTCAAATATATACAACTCCATATAGAGCCTTCTAAAATTATAAATAGGTAAAAAAACACTTTTCCACACCCTCTATCTTAAAAGCTATAGCTAACAAAAAGTATGGCATGCTATACATCAAAGTTCTTGGAATTTTGTAAAGAATTCAAAAGTATAATAACACATAGGGTGTTCTATTTAAAATAAGAAAGACGTTGTCAAGTTTACATAAAAGTAACAACACTGCATACTAGAAAAAGTATATGTCTAAAGTTTGCATAGGTACCAAATTTAATTTTTTTAAATTAAAAATTAAAACAGATATAGAGGCAAATGATATTGCTGAGACCCACAAGATGATGGCCAGGAACTTCATCAGACCATTAACAGCGAAAATTTTAAAAACTTGGCAAAGTTGTAAAGTTATTGGGGAACCTTTAACTTAAAAAGTAGTAGTAGTAGTAGTAGTAGTAGTACTTAGTAGTTTGGGATTTTCTTGGTAATACAGAATTATTTATTCACAGTTTAATTTTAGATGAAAGTATTGACATTGAGCTTATTAAGTATTTGTCAGTGGATCAAATAAATGTTTTTGCTGCAAATATTGGAGATCGCATAAGGCTGACAAGATTAGAGCAATCATTGCAGAATGAAAAGGGGGAAGAGGATGTTGTTTGCAATGTGAGTATGAATATTTAGGACATATACAATACATACATTTTCTAATGTTTATTTAACTTTTGGGTGTTATAACTTCATTTTATAATATACAAAAATGCGCAACTTTGTCACAGTTAAAACTTTTTTATATCTCTTTGTATATACTTAGTTTACGAGACCCCAAAAGTGAACTAGTAATTTGCAAAACACCTTGCATACCTACTAAATATAATAAATAAGTCACATTTTTAAAATGGACTTTGAAAAAATATCTATGATTTAAAATTCCCAAAAAAACTAATTAACAAAAATTATTTTTTATTTTTAGACCATTCCTTTAAAAAAAAAACAAAAAATTACTAGTGATGTGGCACTGACTGAAGATGAATATATGCCCAATTTATTACCCCCGCCAATAGAAGAAGAAAGACACTGTCTAAAGACACTGTACTGAATCTTTAGTCTAGAAGTCTGGGAACGACTAGACTTTGAGAGACACTGTATGTTTTTTATGTAGATATATTTTTAAAATGCTCTTTATAGTTTTAAGTTCAATATAATATAAGAATCCCTAAAGACTGATGGATTTACAGGAATGTGCCTGTGTTAAGTTATTTTTCTTCGTTTGTTACATATTTCTTCTATGTAAATATTTTTTATGCTTTATAAGAATTGATTTCGAGAAAGGTTTTTGAAGCCAAACTTATATTAGTTTGTAGGACTATATTAATACGTTGTTCCTATAATTATTTACTGTTAATATTTTATTTTTTGTTTGAACCTTAATATTTTTTTAATATAATATTTTATACATTTGTTATGTTAAAACTTTGTTTAAACATAATTAAATAATGATTTATAGAAAAAATTGTATTATTTTTTATGTAGGCCCATTTAAAAAAAAATAACTATAAGTATTTGTAGATACATATATTATAATACATAGGTAGGTATGTTTTTTATAAAATATCTTATAAAAATATGTAAGTATGTATCTATAATATATTTTTAAAGATGCTATTTTATTGATTAATAATGTTTAATAAGGATCAATTATTATGCTTCAAAAATATATTACCTATCCCAAAAATAATGTATATAACAGTTAACGAATGTTTGCAAAAATTTAAACTTATAATTTTATTTCTACAAATTAACAGAAAAATTAAAACCGAAAGCTGGCCTATTTTTTTATATTGTTTGTAGAATAAAATTATAAAACTACTTTCTTGAAAAAATTTTATTACCAGCTATTATTACATCATGTTTTAAAGTACATAATATTTTTGGAGCAATAAAAATTTATATCTACTCTTAAGAATATAATAAATAATTAAATATTTTCTTAAGAGTAGATATAAATTGTTATTGCTCCAAACATATAATATAACATATTTTTGGAGCATAATTGATCCGTATTAATCAGAATTATTTAAAAAATTGACACCCTTAAAAATATATTATATTGGGGTGTCCGCAGAAAGAATATCGAAACGCGTCTATAACTTTTTTTAGGTTAATTTTTTTTTGGTTAAGGTAATTTTCGTAGTAGCTTTTGGCGTTGCATCTAATGGTGTCATGCGTTATACCTTATTGATGACATTTAAGGTTATTTCAAGGCCATATTCGATTTTTTAAATGAAACACCATATTTTTTATTATTTTTTTGAATTTAGCATAAAATTACAAGAATTTGGATGTACCACAGGCAGTACAGGCAGTTGCACTTTTAATGACTTGAAGAGGCTCTAGAGCCAATACTATTAATGATAGAGAAAAAACGGAGTTCACTTTGCTATCTTAACTTTTTAACACCCATCTTTTGAGATGCATGACACCTGTCAAAATCTTTGACAGATATTTTTGACGGGTGTCATATTTGACATGTATATTAGAAAATAGATATTGGAAAGTTAAGATAGGAAAGCGAAATTCGTTTTTCTCTATCTTTAATAGAATTGGCTCTGGAGCCTCTCAAAGTCATTAAAAGTGCAATTTTTAACTCCCTGTATCTTAAAAACACTTAAATAAAAGTATGGCATGTGAAACATTAAAATTCTTGTAATTTTATGCTAAAATTAAAAAAATAATAAAAAGTATGTCCAGTTAAAAAATCGAATATGACCTTGAAATAATCTTAAATGTCATTGATAAGCTCAAACGCATGACACCAATAGATGCAATGCCAAAAGCTACTACGAAAATGACCATAACTTAAAGACAAATTAACCTAAAAAAAGTTATAGACGTGTCTCGATACTTTCTAGACACACTGTATACCTATTTCTTATTTTGGCAACTATTGCCAAAATGCCATAGTATTAAAACAAGATTCTAATGCTTTTGACTCAAAATATTAGAAGCCTTATATCAAACTCACAGTTACTGGGCGAAAAGAATGGGGCTTTTGAGATAAGATTCTTGAACTTTGGAACAAGTCTCTTGGAGTTTGTAAGAAATGCTCTCATACTTTTGCTAAAAGTATCGGGAACTTACTTCAATCTTTTCAGATTCTAATTATTTTTGATAATATGTTTAAGTTTTTATAAGAAGAAACGACTTCTATCGCATAAAATATTTAGGTTTTAAGACAAGTATTTAGAGATTTATACAAAAACTATATATTTTCGTCACCATACCAGAAGATCTTAAAAGAAATGATTTATATTTTATATGAAGTTCATATGTATTTAGAGTAAAAGAAGTTTCTGAATTATATCAAGGAAAGTGCATCCTTGCCGCAAATCGGCCATTCATTTGGCATGTATCAAGTCCGCGTCGGCTTTGAGATAATGCCGTGCGCATTAATAGCAAAGTATCCTTTTTTTCAGTGCAAATCTGATGCGTACTTTTTGTGTAGTTTGTTGAACGGAACCTCCAAATAATTTGCCTTGCTCTTATGGAAAATAAAAACCAACAGCGCCGCCCATAACGCGGCCTTAAGTCTAGATTTGTCGATTAAAAAATGCATTGAATACTGGCCATCTATACCAAAAACAATTTGGCCATCTCTCCCAATTGTACGGCAGAGATGGCCATCCCTTTTTAAGCAATTTATATACAAGCTGGATAAAGACTTTGAGGTTAGGAACATATTTTCGTTTATATTTAACTAATCAACGCCAAAATACCACTTTAAATACTACTCTGCGAAAAATTATAGTCCTTACTATCAAAGACACATCATTTTTTAAGATCTACGAAAACTATTTATGAAAAAAATTCAACTGATGGGCACAATTCGGCTCGGAAATCGTCACTGTTTACACATTTGAACGCAACTGTTTGCAGAAAGTACCGTTCGCGGATATAAATACGTTTGCTTAGTGGAATTTTCCGACATTGGCCATCTCTCCCGTATGGCCATCTAACTCGGACTTACTCTATTTAAATGCTCTGGTGCTGAAGTTGTAAGAGCTTTTTCGAGATTATAATTAACTTTGCTGTTTGTATTATTTTTTTGCTTTCATACCCTTTAGCTCTGTAAATGGTTTATACTGTTGGGCTGTACGGCTAATAATAAATAAATATAATAAATTCATTTAACAACTCAAATTATCTGTGTTTTAAAAGTAAAACTATTTTAAATATCTCGGACTTAAAGGGTGGTCGTTACATTAAATGCACAATATTTTCTTATGACTTAAGTTTTTTTAGATTAATTTTTAGTCTCCTGTTTTTCTAATCTTTTCACTTTAAAACACATTTAATTTTCGTCCTTTAAAAACTTTTTGGATTTGTACCTTGTTTTTTTTATTTTAATTTCTCTTTGCTTCCTTTGTATTTGAATTTATGGGTGATATATAATAAAAACATTTTTTAAATATTCTGAAGATGACTTAACCCTTTCGATACTAACGGGTGATATGTGTCCCACCAAAAAAACTGTTTTTAATATACGCATTTATTTTTAAATTAAATGTTAAAAATACTAGTGGGTCATATATGTCCCAGGCAATTCTTTTTACAAACGGGTGGGTCAAAAATGTATTATTTTTATATCGGCTGTTGTCCCAGTAGAATTATCTAGTTTTTGAAATTAAATATAACTCGTGGGCTTTATTTTGAGGTTAGATTGGATAGTAAATTTGAAATGTAAACAAGCGGTTAAGTGGCGCTCTTGTTTTTGTGGTTATTAAAGGTGTTTTTTTGTCTTTAAAAGTGAATTAAAACTATGACAAGGTAAGTTTTAGTTAAGGTAAAATATTGTGTGTTGTATTTGAATAAAATAAGACCCAGATATTTAGATTTAGGGACGTATATGTCCCAGTCGTAAAATTAAGATTAAAGTGGAAATTTAGGCATTAGCTGTATGTTTCTTATAACGTCAATTTATAAGGCAACAAATTATTGAAAATTACAAAAAGTTAGTAAGCCTTTTGAATATGTGAATATTTTTTTGATATTTTTCGGTTGGAATTTATGCCCCTACACCTCGTAAAAATTTGAACATAATAATTTTATAAAAAGTTGCAATAGGTATTTAGAATTCAAATTAATATAATAAAAATAATACTGTATAATACGTTTATTACAGTTTACAGTACGTACGTTTAAAAAATAATAATTACAGCATTTATAGTCGTTATGTTTGGTGAAGACCTACATGATATATATTTTTAAAAACCCATCAGCTGATGCTTACTTTTTTGTGCTTGCAGTAGAAAACCGCTAAAACCTAAAGAATTACAAGAAATGGCTATGAGTATTGACCAGTATGGATTATCCGATGATTCAGATATGGAAGATCCTTTTCAAGATTCCGGCTCTGAGTACCAGCCCTCATCTGAAAGTGATATTGAAATGGATTCACCTAAAAAAAAGAAGCCAAAACGAGTCTCCCAGGATGAATTGGCAATTATTTGTAGTACCGACAATACTTCCAACATTGAAAACGAAAGCCCTGAAAGCCTTATTGAACCTGAAGTAATTAAAGAAAACCAGGAGAATTCTGAAAATGCAATTTGTGACACTACAAACATTCATTGGACCACCAGTAGCAGCTTATTCTCTGAACGGGAGTGTTTTTTCAAACTGTTTCCTAAAAGCCTGTTTATGTTTATTTTCCAATGCACCAACCAGAGATTACAAATTCTCGAAGTCAAAACAAAAAAAGCATATGCTCCAACTGATCATTATGAGATCATGATAGTTTTGGGGTGTTATATTGTTATGGCATATAACAAAGTACCGTGCATGGCAAACTACTGGTCCTCTAATAAGTCACTTGGAAATGAAGCTATAAAAGAAGCCATATCACGCGATCGTTTTCTTCTTCTTACATCTAAGATGTATTATAATAATCCAAGTCGTCCAGAAAATTCAGGAAAGCTTTATTACATTGAAGAAGTAATGTCCTGTTTGAAGCATACGTTTTCAAAAGCGCGTTCGGAGAGCACATTTCAAAGCATAGATGAGTCTATGGTAAAATTCAAAGGCCGTTCAGCTCTTAAACAGTATCTTCCTCTAAAACCAATAAAAAGGGGCATCAAGGTTTGGGAAAGGTGTGATTCACAGTCTGGTTACGTATATGATATGAACATATATTGCGGGAAAGAAGTTGATACTCCAGATAGCACTCTTGGCCAAGGATTAGGTGAACGGGTTGTAAAGACCTTATGTAAGTCTATTAGAGACCCGGAGGTAATGGTATGCTTTGATAGATTTTTTGCTTCTGTTTCATTGATGTCTTCCATAAAATTTGCTGCAGTGAGTACATGTATGCCAAAACGAAAAAATCTTCCAAAATCTGAAGATTTTGTCGCTAAACAAAACATGAAGAAAGGCGATTCTTGCTCTTTATTTAGCAACGTAGGTGTTGCTGCATACTTATGGAAAGATTCAAAAGAAGTAATTGTTCTCTCAAACTGCCACAGTTCTGAGATGGAAACTGTAGAACGGCGACAGAAGGATGAAACTAAGGCTACAGTGCCGTGCCCCAAAGCAATCAAAGATTATAACTCCTATATGGGAGGAGTGGATCTCTCAGATCAACTCTCCGGCCTTTATGATATAGACCGGAAGTCACAGAAATGGTGGAGAAAGGTGTTCTATAAACTTTTTCTTACTTTAGCCACAAATGCGTGGATACTTTTTAAAGAAGCTCACAATCGTGATGTTCCATTTATAGTTTTTTTAGTTAACTTAGCTGAATCGCTTATTAATTTGGGAAGAGAAAATGCAGGCATGGTAAGGAAACGTTGTACTGGCAGACCTTCAAGTTCGTCAAGAAATATAGTAAATGTTGGCGATCATTTACCTATTCAGGGAACCACTCGACGTAGATGCCATTCGTGCTCGTCAAAAAAAATCGAAAAACGTACAAAAACTATGTGTTCAGGTTGCAAAGTTCCGTTATGCGCGGACTGTTTTTCGATATACCATAAATAGTTTGCGCGTTTATGGTTTCTATAATTAAATTTTATGTATTATGTTTATCTGGTGGTACACATTTGTCCCGATGTTTACTTAGTTTTCATTACTAGTGGGACACCCGTGTCCCAGGTTGTATTTCTTTTATACGCTTATATAAATAGATAAAAAGCAATTTTTTGTTTTATTTCTAAGCTACCTTATCCTATAACAACATTTTTTATTTAAAAAAATTAAAATTTAAAACTCGTATTTTGAATGCATCAGCTCGTGTGGAACATATATATCCCATTAGTAAAATCAAAACCATTTTTTAAAAAATAAAGTCGGTGCAAAAGGGTTAAAAATTAACAAAATGTCAATCTAAACAATTAATCAGTTCTGAATCAAAAAATTATATATTATTTTTCATCCAGGAATTTAATGTAAAGTTTTTCAATTTGTGTTTTTAATTTTTTTAAAGGCCTATTTATTTATTTTTGATTAGGTAAATTTGGTAATTTTTCCCTTTTTGGGCAGTAGTAGTAGGTATTTCAGTTCTTCAAAATTTAACCATTTTGTCACTCTTCTTCTACACATATAAAGGATTTTTTTTAAATTATTTAGATCGTAAAATTTAAATATAAATTAAACGACTAAAAATATTGAAATATTTTTAGTCGTTTAATTTAACTTTCTCCATATAATTGTGCCACTTTTGTTTTTTTAGACAGTACAAATCGTGTTTTAGTAGTTTTTGTATTTTTTACTAAAAAGATAAAATAATTATTTTTGGATATTCGAAAATATTAATCGAATTTCATATGATTCTGAATACCCAACTATGATTTTTTATAAACAAAATCGTAAGAATAAGAATATGAAATGTAAAAATACAGGTTACCTTCATCTTCTATCAAGTGTTAGTTCTTCTATCTAGGCATATTCCAGAAATAAAAAACTTTACTATCCCAGGGTTTATAACTAATTATAACAATAGTACAAATAATATTTGTGATGGGTTACTTATATACATAGGAAATGGTATTCAATTAGAAATAGAACATACAACTCTCCCTACTTCAAAAATAATGCTAACTAAACTTAGATTCTCCTTAAGCTCTATGCAGTATTCACTCATAGCATGCTACAGATCTTCCAATACCTCAGAAAATTTATTTCTTAATGAATTTGATGTTTATCTAAATAATTTAACAAAAAAAGAAGGTATTAGTATTATAATTGGCGACTTTAACATTGACATCTTAAATAAAACAAACATAATAAGCACTAGATTTATAAGTATGCTCCTTTATTATGGTTATAGCTTACTTAATCAGTCATATACTAGACCAGAGTAACACAAGATAGTAATACATGTATTAATGATCTGTTCATAAGACAAAATGGTCCACAAAGGAACAAATTAAATTTTTCTGCCTACATTTTAGAAACTTATATAACAGATCATTACCCTAATTATCTAGAGATTTTCTCCAATCTAGACTACCCTAGTGATAATACTAAGAACCTAAAAACTTATAATAAAATTTTTTAAAAGCAAAAGTTTATAGAACTTATACAAAATCAAACCTGGCAGGAAGTATATGAAATAAAAAACTCAATCATGGCATATTAAAACTTCATAAACATATTTAGCTCCATAAAAAATTAATGTACAATAAATAAGATATACACCAAAAAAAAACCCTGGATAACTGAAGGTTTTATTACATCAATTAAAAAAAAACTAAATGAAGAAAAAGTTATTAAAAAATAAAAATAATGATACACTGAAACTTAAATAAAAAAAACTTAGAATAGAAAAAATTTACAGAAATTAATAACTACTATATAAATAAACTGCAAGATACAAAACATGATATTCAAAAGATGTATGAAATTCTAACTGACGCTTCTAATGAACCTAAAGTTAAATCCAACTGAGACATTTATATATAAGATCTAAATAATAAAGACTTTGAAAATGACACATAGATGGCCAATTTCTATAATGAATATTTCTCTAAAATAGGAATTAGTATGTCATGTCAAATTCCTGATACAACCACAAGGCTTAATCTAAATTATCCATCTTTCTTAAACTCCATGTCGTTAAAACCTATAATAAAAAATAAACTAATTCTTCATATTAATTCATTAAAGCAAAACATTTATTACACAAATTTACAAAAAAGGAAGTAAGAGTAATGTTTCTTACTATAGACCAATAAGCTTAATAAATAAATTTGGAAAAATTTTTGAAAAATGCTTAAAAGAAAGATTATATGACTACCTAAATAAAAATAAAGTACTTAACAAAAATCAATTTGGTTTTAGAAAAAAAAACTGGTACAAATGATGTAATGTTTAGTCTAATAGAAAACATAAAATATGGATTGGAGCAGGGAAAAAAGTGTGTTGCGGTTTTTATGGATCTAGCTAAATCCTTCGACACTATACTTCACTCCAAGTTACTTCATGTTCTTGAAAGATATGGAATTAGGAGTGTAGTGCTAAGGCTTTTTAACAACTATCTATAAGAAAGAAAGCAAATGGTAAAAATTTAGAGATTTCCTGAGTGACTCTAGCACTGTGCAAATTGGAGTGCCCCAAAGCACAGTGCTGGTGCCCTTAGTCGTTATTTTATATATAAACTCTCTTTTATCCTTGCATATAGGTGGCATGACACTATCTTACGCGGATGACACAGTTTTTGTATTTAAGGTTATTTGGAATCTTGTAAGAACGAAACTCATAAAAAAACTTTAATAATGTTGTACCAATTATTTAAAGAATCTCTTATATGTATAATGACCAGGGGTGGACTCTACAATAATTTTCTTAAATCCTTAAAAACTGTTCAAAATTATATTATCAAAATAATCTATAAAAAACACAGATTGTACCCCACCTCGCTCTTATATGATACCAAAATACCTAATATCAGATCCTTATATCTATACTCCAGTTGTGTATTCTGGTATAAACTTAAAAATAAAAACTACATAAGTTACCAACATCAAACCAGACAACTAACTGAAAGACATCTTAATGTACCATTTCGCAGATTCGACGGAAGCCAAAGTTGTAATTCTGTAATAGGACCACACATTTTCAATAAGTTGCCGCGGACAATTCGGGAGATTACAAATAAACAAAAATTTTCTTCTATAAATAACTATCTAAATAGCGTATTTCTTTTCTTCTGAAATTTTTAATCTTAGTGTCTTATAGTTCTTTTACCTGTGTTTTAAATGTACTACCCTCAAGTTTATGTAAATTAGTGGCATGGGGCCCCTAGTAAATATTATTATGTTGTATAGTAATATAATTAATTTTAAGTTATACACATATAGGTGCTTGCACCTAGGTTTAGTTTATTGTGTTGGTACTACAAATTAATTTTGTTTACATCTCTCCTCTATTAAGCATGTATTTGTTACGTTGAATAAGTTATGAATTATGAAAATTTTGAATAACAAAACTGGCTGTAACGTGGGTAGTAGTGGGGTCTTTAGGAGGTACGTCAAATGCGTCAGAGCAATTATTCATTTGAAAGATCGACTTCATACGAAATTCCCAATTATTGTAGTTATTAGCCTTAAACAATGGCAATATGTTGATATTGGCGGTCATCCTAACTCACTTAACATTTACTTTCTTTTAACGAAGGAATACAGCAAAGGAATTTTTTATTTATACCCTAACTTATTCAACTTATTGTTCTTAGTTCATAAAACTCACAGATTACCAGATTACTGGAGCCCATAATTTTTTAAATATGGGTTTAATAAAGAAAAATACTTGTGTTGTGCTATGAAGAAGTGCACATCAGCTTAAATCACTTATGTCTAATATAATATTTGTAAGTACCTACCCTGTAATATAAGTACCTAACTTCAAAGACTAATTACCTTTGTGTGAACACGATATTGAACCTTAATTAATAATAAACCCAAGCCTTCATAACTATTATAAATTCTTAAATATCCAAAGGATATCCACGAATACCTAAAGGATTAAGGTCAAACGAACAGTGAAGACAGTGAAAAGTACACTATGTCTTCACTTGTCTTGTCTTCAATTGACAAAATATTATCTTATTAATAAGTATTTATATTCTAAAACTTTTTTTGTTGCTGCCATAGTTTTTCTGGCTTATACATAATATTATTAATTAATTATTAAAAACTAAATTTGCGTAACAAGTGAAATTTAAAGTAACATAATTTTAAATATCCCGGACAAAAATGGTACTTCAAAAAAGATTTTAGCAATAAAAGTACAATATTTTATTATAATTTATATTTTTTTAAATAAATTTTTAGCTCAGTGTTTTAATTGCTTTAAAAACTTTTGAATTTTAATTCTTTAAAAGCTCTTTAGATTTGTCAATTGTTTCTTTTCATATTTTAATTCTTTTTTGATTCCCTTAATTCTTAACTTAAATTTTAAGTGAATGTAAGATTTTAAAAATATTTGAAAAGTTTGTCCTGTTTTGTTAGTAAATGTAAATGTTTTACTTCTTTGAATTTTCCCTACTTTTTTACGAAGTTGAAACATTTTCTTCTCCATATAAAAGCAATTATTAAAGTCATTTAAAGTGTTCTGTTCTCTTCAAATAGTTGTGGCATTTCTGGTTTATAGAAACTTTGATAGTACAAATAATTTTTCACTATTTCTAGTTTTTTCCTTTTTTCCTGCAAAATGAAACTGTTTTCTTCTAGATATTCGCAGGTAATATTTTTACTTTTTAATATTTTTCCCTATTTTTTTCTGTCTTTCTCGTATTTAGCCATTTCAAGGTAATTTAAATTATTCAATTTCTCCGTGAGTATACCTAGTTCTTTAATTTTAAAACAGTACAAATCGTGTTTGACTTTTTAATTTTTAATTTTTTTTTCTAGTGAATTGCTATTTGCAATTTTTTTTCTAGAAAGTTATTTACTTACGCATTTTACATTTTAGAATTATTTCCTTTTTTTTGACAATTTAACTAAAGGGGTATTTTGAATACTTTGCCACTTCTTCCAGGAAGTTGAAGCTTTTTAAAAGTCTTTTTCTAGACACTTTATGGTAATTTTTTTGTTTCTCTAGCTAAGATAGGTTATTAAAAGTGTAATTTTTTGATGTTGGACCATTTTTTTTTTATTTTAAGCAATAAAAGTCATGCATCCCTAACCGATTTTAAAGCACAAAAAACTACTAAGATAATCTTATTCGCCGTTATTACATAAATTTTAAGACGGCTATTTTGCTATAGGAAACCGGCTGCATCCGTTTCGTAATTGCCCAATAAAAATACATTGTTTCGATCCATCTAAAAGTACAAATTTGCACGTATATATAGTTTTATCGTAGCTGGTTGTTATCGAGGAAGAGTGAAGCTGTTGTTTGTTACAAAGCGTATAAAACAGCCGGCAGATAGTAAAATCCGGTTTATCATTAAAAACCGATATTTCCAGAAAATGCGCTTTTAGCTTTGGCTGAGGGATAATTCCCTTTGTAAATCAGCGTTTCAATTATCGTGGCAGGTTTAAACCAGAAAGCATTTTAATTCTTTGATTGCGAGAGTAATCAAATCGTCCAGATTTACCGAATGGATGTTGTATAGAGTACACGCTTATATATACATATATGGACCGTCCGATTTGCATTTTCCACATATATTGTCCCACGCGTGTTTCGGTAATGGATATTTTTTCGATTATCGCGTTTTTATCGGGGTTTTCGTCCAATAGATTGTTCAAAGTTATTTTAAAATTTAAATTATAGGGTTGGTGTATTTTTGGCTAAAAAAAATTCACGTATGAAAAAAATAACTTGCAGTTTTATCTGAATTAAATTGAATTGTAGTTTTATCTGATTTAAAATTACTTAATTTGCAAATGGTGTTATCAAACTTGTGTGTTTGTTTTTAGCAGGCAATTATTTTTTTTGTTTGTTCTTGTATTTCTCAAATAAAATTAATTTATATTTATTATTAAACAAAATTTAAAATTATATTTTCTAAAAATTTATTGAAGTAGTAACAATGGCATTTTTAATATTTTATTATTTAATAAAATTTTTGCTTGCCACTTTTGTTTGGCATCTCAAAATACAAAATCAATAGGTTATAATTATACATTAAGTCTGTGAAATAATAAAAAAATAATACTTGTATATTTAGTTTTAAATATAAAACATAGCTATAGCGTCTTGCAACAATTTTGTGAATAAACACGTTTATTTTATAAATCTTTTATAAATGCTTTATACTAAATTACATACTTTAATATAAAAATATTTTATTAAACTAACATATAGTTATCTATAAAACTTTGTTATAAAATAAGGTTCTTTATAAGACCAAAGAGCTGCTAAGTAATATTATATTACGTCCTCGTTCCGTAAATAAGACAACAACGTAGTATCCCTACTTCATAACGCACACCACGAATTTTAAAGTGAACCAATAGCTCCCTATATACCTGCGCAGACATACCCTTCGGTCCTCCAACGTCATCCGGCTCATTCTCTGTTTTCGTGCCGTACGCCACGTTATTGCACCCGGGTTTTCCGTAGTTTTTCGCGTGTGTGACCCAAATTTGTTAAGTTTTTTATTCATTTTGTATGTGGAAATGTCAGAGAAATGTAAGAGGCGTTATTTCAGTTCAGATTCGGACGATGAGGATTATATTCAATGGAAAATTTCGAAATAAAGGAAGCGGTTGAAGAAAGGGCGTGGAAGAAGCCATCATGGCCGCTCTCGCTCACAGAACGACCGGCGGAACAGCCCGAACCTGAGCGCGATCGAGAGTGACGTCAGGAGATCGTTGAGGTCAGTGTCGTCGTCTATATTTCAAAATCCGAGCTGCTCTCGCTCTCAGACTGAGAACGCTGACCCCGTTGACGAATATTTGATTTCTTCAGAATATTCGGAGGATGATGATGTACGATTATCGGTTTTGGCCGCTAATTCAACTGGCATTAGAGCTCCCGCCAATGAAAGGTCAAACTCAGGTGTAAAGTATTTTGAGAGATTATTTTGACAGAAAAAATTGAATAACCCCTTTTGTTTTTATTTTGAAGTTTAATTCGGTATAATATTATGGTATATTATACTGGATTGGATTGGTATTATGGTATATCTTTCCTTTGACCGAAGTCCTGGGACCTCTATAATATTATGGCATATTATAGTAAATAAGTCCCGTATAATATTATGGTATATTATACTAAATAAATAGGACCAGTATAATAAAATATTATACTTTTAAGACTGGTGTCATCTACCTAGCTTTTCTTTAATCCTAATGTATTTTAATAAAATTGTTTACCTTCTCCTGTGATATTATTGTGTATTTCAGAGAAAACCATTTATAAGTTTTTACTATTTATGGTAATAGTAGTTTTTCTTTGCTTATTGTGGAAATGGTTTCCTAAAGTACTCGCTAAAGTACAAACATCCTTATTAGCAAAGTTCTAAACAGTAAGTTTTTTTTACAGAAAACCGAGAAGGTTTGGATGCCACCATCTTAGCTCTTTTGGGGGACGAGCAGCGACCTCCAGAATTACGAAGCCCTAACATTCATAAAGATGTTGCTAGTAGGTGGTCCTTCATTCTTACCAAAGGGCTTAAGGAAGAGACAGAAAAAAGCTTATTCAATAAATACCCACCGGCAGAGAACTGTCCTCTCCTGAAGAGTCTCCAAATTAATCCGGAGATCTCTTCTGTATTAAACGAGCAGGTCTCTCGTAGGGACTCCAATCTTAGGGTCATTCAAAACCAAATTGGAACAGCCATTTCAGCCCTAGGACAGCTGACAACAGCCCTTATTTCAGAAGGGGGGGGGCTCAAAGATCCTATGTGGAGCTAGCAAGCAATGCCAGCAGGCTGCTCCTAGATTTTTACCATAAATATTCAGTGATTCGTAGAGATTTATTACTGATCTTAGGAAAGATTTAAGGGACACCTTAACAAATATGTCCTCGGATGAATGGCTATTCGGAAGAAACCTTGGAGAGCGGATAAGGGCCTCCAAGGACACCGAAAAGGTTGGACTGGATTTAAAGCCTGCGAGGTCATCCAGACTTAGTACCTCAATCAAAAACTTTCCGGGACCGGTTCAGGGAAACTCTCAGCGTCCACCTCGATAAATGCAGCAAAAGGGGAACTATTGAGGTGGACGGCAGAACAGGACACTTTCCTCCCAGTCCCTCAAAGGCCTTATGCGACCCAGAGAAGGTCGTCCAACCAGGACCGTCGCCGACCGTCGACCGTCGCCCGTCCAGCCCCGAGAGACAGTCGATAGACGATGAGGTTAGTTTAGTAGGACGTTTGTCAACATTTTTGGAAAAATGGAAAGAAATTACCCATGACAAAAATATTTTATCCTGATTACCAAGTTTAAAAATTCCCTTTTTAACAAAGCCCAGACAATGCTTAAGGCCTTCCGAGAGGTAGTGGACAGACTCGGAAAAAACTGCCTTAAGGGAGTCACTTGACGAATTGTTGGCTTCTAGTGCTATTAGTAAAGTAGATCATTGTAGAGAAAAATATATCTCTAGTATATTTTTAGTGCCAAAACCTGACGGTTCTAAACGTTTAATTTTAAACTTAAAGTCTCTTAATAAATTTGTCTCTTTACAACATTTTAAGCTGGAAGACCAAAGAACGGTTTCCAACATTATTCATAAAATTTTTTTTATGTCTACTCTGGATCATAAAAATGCTTATTATTTAATTGCCATCAAAAAAAATTATAAGAGATTTTTGAGATTTATGTTTAACGGTGAATTATTTGAACATAATTGTATGCCATTTGGCCTTAATTGTGCCCCATTTATATTTACTAAATTAATGAAACCTGTTCTTTCTCACCTCAGAGGAAAAGGCTTACTTTCAGTACTTTTTCTTGATTTTTTGCTCTTGGGTAAAATATTCAAAGACTGTCAAGAAAATGTTTTAAAAACTGTCAATTTTCTTGAATATTTGGGTTTTGTTATTAATCATAATAAAAGCCAATTAACCCTTTCTCAGACATGTCGTTATCTGGGGTTTAATTATAATTCACTAAATATGACATTGTGTATACCAGATTACAAAAAGCCTCATCTTTTAAAGTGTGTTAAATTTTTGCTAAGGTCCAAAACTTGTAAAATTCGCACTTTTGCTCAAATTATTGGTAAATTAATATCTGTATGTCCAGCTGTTCGTTTTGGCTGGATGTATACCAAGCTCCTAGAGCGAGAAAAGTTTTTAGCACTAAGGCGAGCAGATGGTAATTATGATAGAGTCATGAATATATCCGCATTGATTCATGAATACTTAAAATGGTGGTTAACACATTTAGAAAACAGTTGTAACTCTATCAAATTAAGTTTTTTCCATCTAGAAATGTTTTCAGATGAATGTATAACAAGTTGGGGCATTCACTGTAACAATATAACATCACATGGTTTCTGGTCATTAGAAGAAAAGAAAAAGCACATAATTTTTTTAGAATTGAAGGCTGCATTTTTTGGCCTCAAATGCTGTGCTAGTAATCTTAATAATAAAAACATTCTTCTGCGTATCGATAATACAACGGCCATTGCCTACATTAATCGAATGGAGGGGATTCAGTACCCTAAATTAAATTCCTTCTGTCGGGAAATTTTGCAATGGTGTGAAGAGAGGAATCTTGCTATCCATGCTTCTTACATCAATACTAAGGAGAATGTGATTGCAGATTCAGAATCTCGAAGGTTAGATTTCGAAACAGAATGGGAATTTAACGATAAATTTTACAAACAGGTAATCCTAAAATTTGGGCGACCAGACATAGACTTGTTTGCAACTCGCATCAATTCCAAATGTTCCTTGTTTGTTTCTTGGCACCCCGACCCTCAAGCATTTAAGGTAGATGCCTTTACTCTTGATTGGAAAGATTTTAAATTTTATGCTTTCCCGCCATTTTCTTTAATTCTTAAAGTTATGCAAAAAATTATTAAAGATAAAACAGAGGGCATTGTAATTGTACCTTATTGGCCCACCCAGCCTTGGTACCCCGTTTTTATATCTCTTTTAAAGATACCTCCTGTTTATTTAAAACCTAATGAAGAAGGTAGCAGGATACTTATCCAGAAGGCCTTAGAAAAGAGGGGGACATCAAAGGTCGCGGTGGATGTTTGCGTGGCATTAATTACTTCTTCCACCATGAAACAATATGACTCGGGCCTTAAACAATGGTACCAGTTCTGTCACTCAAGAAACAACAACTGTTTTTCTGCTTTTCTGCCTCAACTGAAGTCGTTTTAGAATTTTTGCAGGAGTAATACAGCAGGGGCTGTTCATATGGAACACTAAATTCCTATCGTTTTGCTATAGTCCAAATTTTAGGACCCTCTTTAGCCAAAGACTTCCCTGTAAAAAGGTTTTTTAAGGGTGTCTTTCATTTAAGACCCAGTTTACCTAAATATGTTAACACTTGGGATCCTTTGCAGGTTTTAAATTATCTAAGGTTTTTAATAAATGAAGTTGTTTCTATGGAACTAATTTCAAGTAAATTGGCCATGTTGTTGGCCCTTACTTCTGGCCAGAGAGTTCAGACCCTCTCAGTAATAGAATGTCAAGATATAAAATATTCCTCCCAGGGGGTTCAAATATTCATTCGTTACCGAATAAAAACTTCTGGGCCAAGTAGAAAACAACCCTTTCATCATCTCTTTACCTTTTTATGAACAAGATAAGACCGATTGCGTAGCTACCAATTTATTATTTTATTTGAACAAAACAGAATCCATGCGAAATTCAGATTGCAATAGACTTTCCATTACCTTTAAAAGACCCTACCACAATGCGTCATCACAAACAATTTCTCAATGGATCCAGAATGTTATGGTTAAGTCAAGCATTAATAATATTTCAGAATACGGGTCCCATTCTACGAGACACGCATCTACATCTCTAGCAGATCGTAGAGGTGTTTCGATGGATGTTATTAGGTCAGCAGCAGGCTGGACCGATCACTCAAAAACATTTGCTAAATTTTAAAAGAGACCTGTTTCTGATCCGTATTCTTATGCAAGGGCTATATTAGATTAATTAAAGTAACCTTGTTATTTAAACATATTATTTGAATACAAATTGAAGTTAGTGTATAGAATATATTTATATATTTTGTATATATTTTTTGTTTTGTTTGTATTGATTTATTTTGTTACCATTTATTCATTAGCTAGGAATATAATAGCTGATAGATTTGGAAAATTTTTTGTTTAGAGTAGAGTCTCATTTGCAGTGTAAAGTCTCTACTTAAACTTTAGGGTTATACTTAGTTTATTCAACAATTATGGCTTATAAAAAAGTTTTTTCCCACTAGAGTGTTTGTTTTTATTTCTAACTTTGTAATAAAAGATTTCTGTGTTAGTCTACAGATGCACAAATTCTTTAAACATTTACGTTGTTGTCTTATTTACGGAACGAGGGCGTATTATAATTACTAAATCAAACGAACTTACCTGTAATGAAGTTCGATTATAATTATATAAGTCCTCGTGAAGTAAATAAGTCCCACCCTCCCTGTCTTTAAGTATAGGTACCCGTTTTTTGTGACACTGCAGACTAACTAGTCTTTAAAATAATGAGCCGGATGACGTTGGAGAACCGAGGGGTATGTCTGCGCAGGGGAGCTATTGGTTTACTTTAAAATTCGTGGTGTGCGTTATGAATTAGGGATACTACGTTGTTGTCTTATTTACTTCACGAGGTCTTATATAATTATAATCGAACTTCATTACAGGTAAGTTCGTTTGATTTAGTAATTTTACCCCTCTTAATAGCCCAAAATAAATCCCAGATACGTTTAATAATCGTATGATGGTTTCCAAGAAGTATGAATAGTAGTAATGAATTATGTTTTTGTTACGATTAAAGTTGGCCTATAAGAAATTGTCTTTTAGTGGTCGGTTATTAGCCGGCTTTTAAATTGGAAATCCAAACACTAGGAATACAGGCAAGAAAATAAGGACTTTTTCTTAAATCACTTTTTCATTTTCATGCTACAGTATCGATATTCTACACTCATTCTATTTTTTTAGTGTAGTTTGTCTAGTAACATAAAACAAGAAATATTTTATTACTATTCTTTATGACCTAAGACTAAATTACGGAAATGTTAATTACATTTATATTTTTTTTATACATTTTTGCCATTCGTGTAAAGTATTATATTTTTTTATTTTACTTCTTATTTGTTGATGATATATATTTTTTAAACCCTATTAATTCTGCCTTTTACTTAAAAGAAAATTAAAAACTAACATTCAATCGTTGTAAAAAATTACAGGTGAAAAAGACATATCTATCTATGTATTTAAGCTTCTAAACCGTTTACAAATATTTATTTGTATACCTAAATATTAATCATGATTTGTTTCGTCTCAGAAGTTAAGTCATTTCATTTACTTTTATGAAGCTAAAGTTGGAATTATACAATTTTTTCGATCTTTTTGCCACGGACAAAGTCCATGTTTTGGCAGATTTTCCATACAAATATATTTATTTAAATTATAATATATACTAAAATTAACATAACTAAAAAATAAAATCATACTTTGACAAAAAAATATTATCAGGGTACTTTTTGACCAAAAGATTTATATAAAAATTCATAATTTTAATGCACATTAAGGCCTATTTAATTTTTTTTTAATTTAAACGACTTAATAATTAGGGATTATTTTTATCAACTTGCATATCATCGTACAAAAAAATTCTTTTTTTTTAATAAGGAAAACCCTCGACTTTAAATCAACTTTTAAAATTTTATAGAAAAATTGATGTAAGTTTAAATAACTCTAGAATAATAGCACTTTTTTGAGTAATATTTTTTAAAACATTCTGATTATAAAAGTTACTGTTTTCTGTGCTAAATAAAAAACTAAGAATAAAGATTTAATAAACAGCAGCAACAAAGGTCCTATCAAATAGTTTATAGCTATCACAAGTGCATGGTTTGGCAGATTTTCCATATAAATATATGAATTTAAATTATAACATATTCTAGAATTAAACAACTAAAAAATAAATTTATATTTTGAAAAAAAATATGATCAGGGTTACTTTTTGACCGAAAAATGTATACAAAAATACATAATTTTAAAGCACATTAAGACACATTTTATTTTATTTTTTTTATTTGAACGACTTAATAATAACGGATTGTTTTTATCAACTTACATATCACTGTAAAAAAAAGTTGTATTTTTAATAAGGAAAACCCTCGATTTTGAATCTACTTTTAAAATTTTATACAGAAATTTATGTAAGTTTAAACAACCCTAGAATATAAGCAGTTTTTTAAGTGACTTTTTTTAAAATATTCTAATTATAAAAATTACTGTTTTCTGGTCTTAATAAAAAATTATTACAGATTTAATAAACAGCAGCTTAGAAAATAAATCTAATTGAGGCAGGGATATAAAAATTAAAATAAGACTTCTAGTCTACTATATCACCTGTTTATATTTAAATTATTACCTCGGTTTTTTATATATTTTTTGTTTTTTTACGCAGTTTATTTAACCAAGATTTAAAAAAATTTTTTCATAATTATTTAGAAGTCTTTAAATTAAGATGGAAATATTTGATTTGAATTTATTTAAATTGAATTGTACGTTTTTTTTTTAAGTTTTTGTTAAATAGCTGTGGTTAAAGTAATTTTAAAGTTTAAATTATAAAGTCAGTCTATTTAAAACATAAAAATCTCACGCAAAGTAAAAATAACTTTGTTTTATTATTCTTAGTATCATTGAATAAGCTAAATTCTCTTTAATTTTTTTTTAGATAATTTTCATTTTTTTATAATAACTTAGGGTGAAATGGGAATATTGTCAAGAAAATAAGAGCTTTTAATTTAGTAGTTTTTCATTTTCATACTACAATATCGATATTCTATACATTCTATTTTTCTAGTGTAGTTTATTTAGTGACATAAAAAAAATATTTTATTACTATTCTTTATGATATCTGAGACTAAATTACGGAAATGTAAATTGGACTTTTCTATTTTTTTATGCTTTTCTGCCATTCATGTATTTTATTATTTTTCTATTTTACTTCTTATTCGTTAAAGATATATATTTTTTAAACCTTATTAATACTGCTTTTTACTTAAAAGAAAATTAGGAACTAACATTAAATCGTTGTAAAAAATATGAAATACAGTAAACTATGTATTAATTCTTCTATATCATTTAAAAATACTTCATTATATACCTAATATAAATTATTATTTATTTCGTCCAAGAAGTCATTTCACTTTTGATAAAGCAAAAGTTGGAACTATTAATTTTTTTTTTCGATTTTTTGGCGGACAAACTACAAAATAAATTTATATTTCGGAAAAAAAATTATTATCAGGGATACTTTTTGACCCAAATAATTATATAAAAATGCATAATTTTTATGCACATAATGTACATATTTAAACGACTTGATATTAACGGATTATTTTTATCAACTTTTATAGCACTGTAAAAAGAAGTTGTTTTTTGGAGTAGGAAAACCCTCGATTTTGAATCGACTTTTGAAATTTTAAACAGAAATTTATGTAAATTAGAACATAATAGCATTTTCTTCAGTTACATCTTTTGAAGCTTTCTTATTATAAAAATTACTGTTTTCTGGCGTTATTAGACAAATTTTCAATTATTTCTATAATATTTTGGCAAAATAAAAAAAAATCGTGGACTAGTTTGACAACAGTAGACACAAAATTCACCCTAAAAAAACATTCAAAAGAAACCTAAAACAATCAAGTTCCGAACCGAAGAACTACCCTTAATCACATATCTTTTCCTTCCAATTAAGCATCTAAGAGCGCCCTCTCTTATTATTCAAGTAAATGTTATCAAATAAAACAATCTAGGGTCAACCCTCCGATTACATACCTAACCTAAATCGAATATAAAAAGACCTCTTTGAACCGGTCCGAGGAGGGCTATCGTTAAACGAAATCAAAAAGCAATTCAATCCACTCGAAACTCTCTATGGGTGTCCTGTTTCAACAGATGTAGAAACTACCCGCTCGGCGACAATAATATGAACGTCCTCCCCAGCACAACTAAACTAAAACGAAAAAAAGATTGTCGAGATTGTGCCGCAAAATTCAATGGTTTTCCTTTCATGTAATTATCCGTCCCTTTTCCGCCTATTGGCAGGTAATCACGTATAAAGGACACATGTGTTCATATTTTTGTTGTGACATTTCTGTGAAATTTTATTTTAGGGGTGGTCTGTTGGGTCACCCTAATAGGCGGAGCCTTCATATTTTCGCCCTTTATTGTGGTGTAACTTGGTAACAGATTTGTAAAATATCATAATTTTTTTTAAATATGGAAAATCTTATACACAATGGTTATCAACCAGAATATCTATAATTGGCTATTTAAGGTTAATTATTAAGGTCATAGTCATGTTATCATTGAGTGATGCATTCATAAATCAGTATAATAATAATTTTTGTAATGATTTTCAGATCAAACCTGTATTACAATAGATATGATATAATCAGGATAATCCTTTTTTAAATGTAAATAAATTAAATAAGAGATTTTTATAAATATAAAAATAAATAAGATATGCCTGTCTTTATAGTGTTTTTTATTTAATTATGTATTTTTTTATATGTTTATTTATTTAACTATTTATTTGCAACGCTAAAGAGACCTAAATAAAGGTAAAAATATCGGCATTTCCTCTAAAATAAAACCAGTTTTATTTGAGGTCCTAATCCTTCTACGTACGTTTTATTTTCAACGTTTTTAATAAAAGCAAATAATTAGTAAATCGGAATCAATAAAAAATATGATTCGAATAACTTATTTAAATGAACTAATGGTTTAATTAGTTCATTTAAATAAATATAAAGGACAATTGACGTAGAATAAACAAAAAGATAATGGTGATTCAAATCAGGCCGTATCCTGATTTTAATTGTATCAAAGTAAGGTCCAAAATATTCATTGTATAAAAAGACTTCTATGGTTCTAAGTACATAATAAATATAATGATTTATCAACGCACAATTAAGGATAACCTTGTAATATTGTAATATTTATAGACACATCTAATAAAAAAAGATGTATTTAATTTAATATAAATAATTAAGTAATTCCTAAGGTATTGTATAAGAGCAATAAAATTAATAAAAAGTTATTGTGATTTGAATATCTAATCAAAAACAAGTCTACGTAAACATATAATTATCCTGGTCATAAAACTAATGTTCACAGTTATTATAAATGTTCGTTAATTTAACAAATAATAAGTTATTTTAATTAAGATTAGTCATCCATGGCCAAAAACTTATTTGATAGTTTTTATGTTCCAGAATCAATATTAAATTATTTTAGTTCAGGTAAGCCCACATTGCCCTTATTGATCGTATAAAGGAAAACATTTATAATCAATATAAATATAATTAGAAAATTCTTTAGATTCACGTTAGGTTTCTTGAGTTGAAAATAAAATAGATAATTTTGATGAACCAAATGTAGTATTTTTAAACCACATTACAAAAAACAAAGTATTGGAATCAACAAAAATAATAATAATTTACATAAAACTGTATTTAATATTATTTTTTATATGTAATGTAAAAAAACTATATTTAATTTGAATTAAATTATTTAATAATGTATATAGTAATTGTCTGTGCGAGGAGCTTGGGAATTAATAAATTGTGTTCTATGATTTGATTATCTAAAAAAAATAAATTCAAATAAATTTATGATTATCAGAGTTGTAAAACTGATAAGACAATTTTAGCAATTGTAAATATTCGTTAAACTAATGATTAAGAAATTGTTTTGATTCAGATTGATCATATATGACTAGAAACTAATTTGATAGCCTAACAAAACAGCCCAACAGTTTAAACCATTTACAGAGCTAAAGGTTACAATATTGTTTTAATAATTTACAAGATATAATAAAAACATAAATAAACTAATTTATTCTTCTCTACATCATAGTATAGTATAGTAGAAACGTATCATCTATTTTTTCTCTAAGAGACCAAACGAAAACAAAACAAAGGTAAACACACAAAGTCACGGTCTCATCAAATCCATATAATTTTTTAAAAGCTACACGTATTTCGCTCCTATCGGAGCATCATCAGGCCTAAAAAATACATTAAGATATTTTTCACAAAACAAAAAGAACGCTTATAAAACTCATTACCTAGACCTACACAGATCACATTACAACTAACAACAAAAGAAAAGCTAGGTTAAGTTAACAATTCCCACAATAATTTTTTAAGCGATTACTTAAAGAAATACATTTATAATTAACAGAAACATTTTTAGAATTCAAATTGTGGATTTTTATTGATGGTATTATTATTAATATAAAATCAATAAAAAAATTAAGAATAAGGAAATAAAAAAATTAATTTGTTTGTAAGATAATTTTTTTTGGCACTAAGATTGAATGAATGATTTTCTTTTGCATTTAATAAAATTATTTAATAAATTCATATGAATTTCACTTTTATTAATTACAATTTATTAAAGATTTAATTTTATTTAGAATTATAATATTTTTTATTAAGTTCTATTGTATACTTCAGATCAATTTCAGATCCATAAGAGCTTATCTAAATCATAGCGATTTTGTAATTTCTTATAATGAATTTTTTTGATTACTTTTATGAATACTAAGCTGATATATATCTAACAACTTTTTATTGGATCACGATCAAGGATTCTTTATATTTACTATGCAAATTATTTTATCAGTATAAAACTAATATAAAAGTAAATAAGGAAATATTTGAAATTTACTATGACATTTAAGCAAGCTTAAACTAATTTCAGTCATGACAATAAAATTTATTATTTATTTAATTTTATCGTAATAATTTTGTTGTTAATTTTAAATCACAAACCTTTGATAGTCCCTATTAAAACTATCGAATTACTTTTATACACAAAGGTTTATTTAAATCATGACAACTTTTTCTTGATTCTAGGTAAATAATTACATATAGAAACAATAGACAATTACAAAGAAAATTATTTAATTAATTTTAAAGCCAGAAAAATGATTTAAATAGTAACAATTTTTTTATTGATTCTAGGTGAATAATTTTTTAGAAATTGTCATAATAATAATTTAATTAGTTTTAAGGTTATGAATATGAATCATATTAATAACATTTAAACTAAACCTGGGACCTGAGCTTATAGTGTAGCCTACAACCTCAGGAATAGATTCTTGGGTAAAATTAAAAATGAATTGCTTATGTGTATTAAATCTAAATTCTGATTGCTGCTGAATAAGTCTGTTTAATAAATTTACATTATGATTTACTGTGTTTTAAGGAATTACGAGATGTAGTTTTAACGTTTTAATCATTTCTGTTTATTAAGTTTCTAAATAGTCACAAATATCTCCAAATTAATTTTTTTCTTAAATTTGTTGATAGTGATCCATCCTTTTCTTGGAGGAGTGATCGAATATTATGTGCTAATATTAAGTGTTGTTAATTCTACATTGTAGTATAAATATTTTCCTATTCTTAAAAGTTATTCCTAATTAAAATGATTTTTTTTTGTTGATTTTATTATAACGATTATATTATCAGTAAAAGCTTGTTCTTCGTATATTAAAATTTTTCTATTGAAAATCAATATGTTCCTTTATACTTTATATATAAATTGAAACAACTTTGTTATTAATTTTGGATCTTTAAAGAAAAATTGTTTTTGTCGGTATAAAAACAATCAAATTAATTTTTGGCCATATACAAGATATTGGGATGAAGAAAACTTTTTATTAATTAGGTTAATAAACATTTGAAACTATTATGAAAATTGGGAGTTAAATTAAGGAATTAAGGAGAATCAAAAAAGTAGAATTTGTTTTTCTTTGATTGGAACTTTTTTATATTAATTCCAAAGTTCTTTCCATATTAAATTATACATACCTTATAAATTAATAATTTGGTTCATTCAGAATAAATATAGTTTTTTTAAAAGACATAAGTAACAATATGACTTACGAGCTTATGTGTATCATTACAATTTTTTTATTGATCGAAACACGTTTACACCTTCCAATTCAGTTAATTAGCTTAAGCTCAATAAAATCTTACATGAATCAAACAATTTTACAATTTTAATTCTGTGGATTTTAAACATATGTTTTAATACATCCCTTAAGACAATATATGCTTATCTGAATTAAAACAATTTTCTTATTGATTCTGGACTTAATAAATATAAATTTTTATTATTAGCATAAAAACTATTAAATTAGGTTTTTATCAAGACAACTAGCACATAATAAGAATTACTTTAGAAATTGTTTAATTAGTTTTAGGACTAAGAGAATCATAAATTTATCTAGAATTTCTATTATATTAAACTTATAAAATTTGTTTATTGATTTAAAAATTCTTCCCTTTTACAATTACCTTAACAATTATTAATTTTGTCAGTTTTTTTTATTAAATATAAGCAACAACATTACTACATGGTAACGTGAATTTTCATGTTTTAATAAATCAATTTAATTAATAATTAATATTTCATGTTTTATTAAATCAAGACTTTGAAACTTTACAATTTACTTTATTACGAAATACTCAAGATTAATAATTTTTTCTTGATTTCTCATAAAATTTCAAAATTACTTATTCCGTTTAAACTTAATGAAACCTTACCAAAATCATAAAAGTTTTCTAATTATGTTTCTGTAAATAAAAACATTGTCTTTTATACAATAAAAATTTTGTTATTATTTTTAGGCGTAATAAGGACAAACCTGTATTAATGAATATAAAAATTATCAAAGTAGTTTTTAGCCATATGTTGCTACAATAAATCAAGAGAATTTATTATTGATTAAGTTACCGAACAATATCTTATATTAATTTTGATTTAGTTTAAAAGCTTGGAGAATCATAAAACTGGACTCTAATTTTGTCTTATTAAATATTCAAATCATAGAAACTTTTTTATGGATTCCAATATTTTGACTATTTAAAATTTAATTTATTCCTTTATTAACTTAATTAAAATAAATTATTTGTTCCTCGATTCCTAGTAAATTTTCATTATTATTTAATTAAAGAGTAACTAAAAACTTTCGGTCATCCTCCGGGTAACTATTTTTGTTACCCTTTGACATATTAACTATATTAACTCCACTGCAAGTATGGACTACTTCTTCAACATTATTTAATTAGTTAAAACTCAACTAATAAAACCTAAAACTTAACCACAAACTTAATAAAACCTTACCTGAATCATTAAATTTTCTAATTACCTTTAAATATTAATAATTTAATCAATACCCAACCAATATGGTTTGCTTTATCATCTAATTTTAAACAGTCGAAACCGTGAAATTTCATAAGGGTGGTGCCTCTAAAGGGCGAATACGTTGTTTAATATTTTCCCCCCATTATTTAAATGTTTATATGAAATTGGACAAGCATAAATATTGACAATCTAGCGGCAATTTGTTTGTTTGAATTGTTTGTTTGTCGGTCATTTATGTATTTGTCAAGCTTTAATTAAAATGTATTCGTGCAGGAGAACACGCTTGATATATTGACTGGTAAATGTATTATAATGTAGTTAAAATATATTAGAACCTGCTGAATTATTAATGAGTTGAGTGAATTGTTGTAATGCGCTAGGCTTAAAATTCTAAAAAGTTTAAATAAAAACTAGGAAAGGTTTTCTCTTATTTATACAATAACTTAATTGTTTTTATATATTGTGCATTTTTGTTGTTATTATTTTATTTTTTACTTTATTATTTATTTATTTATTGTATACAAGAATTGGCATATAAAACCTAGTTAGATTACCTTTTAAAAATTATAATAACTATAATAAAAATTTAAGGACATGAAAGCCTATCCTCATTATAATTTATTTTTATTGATTTTATAATAACAATTTGATGAAATGTACATCGACCTATTTCAATAGCCTCTATATTTTTCCCGCTTATTAAAGCATAATTTTAGTTTTTTTAAATATACCTAACGCTAAAATATGCTCAAAGAAATATCAAATGCTTTTTAATTCTATATTTATAAAAAGCTTCCATTAATCCATTAACTTCAAAAATTTCACTTAAAAACATAAAACACTTTCTCAAGTTCATAGTAATTTTATTATTAATGGTGCATTGGTAAATCACTATAATAATTATTTAATTAGAACCATGGGAGTTTTTTTATACCGAATGTTCATATTTTCAATAAAATACCCAACAAAAAATATTATTTAATCAGGATAACCTTATTTTATTCATTAAGTTTTTACCGTTTCTAGGTCAATCTTCTTTTATATTTTTTAACATTTAATTAAATTATTTGAATCATATTTTAATTCATTTTCATTAATAATTATAATTTTATTTTATTGAGGTCTACTTGCTAATCAATATATATTACAATAATTATTTAATCAGATTCAAAATAGTAAGAACTTATCAAAAATATGGCGGTTTTTGTATGGATTCAAATTAAATAATCCCTTAATAACTGATGCTAGTTATTGCAGATTTAAAAATATATTATTAAATATAGTTTATTTTAATGTTAGGAATAAATTTTATTCTTTAATTGATTTTATCCTAACAATTTTGCTTTTAATTCTTAATTAAAAGCCAATAAAAATCACTTAAAAAACTATTAAATTAGTTTTATGCTAATAATGGCTTATTTAAATTAAAATAACTTTTACTAGATTTCAGGTGAATATTCCTTTATAATTGCGAAAAGAATTATTTAATCATAATTATACAGTGAGAGCCAAAAGTCCGGAATAAATTCATTTAAAATTCAGGGATATGTTCAAAAAAAAAAGCTCGGACACGTCGATTTTTATTTTTAACTGCGGGTTTTCTAACTATCATTTTATGTATACAGGGTGGTCCAAAAATCAGTTGCGACCATCAACTTCAATTTTTGAAATAGAAATATCTATTTTTAATTCTGTTTTCTTAAAGAACAGAAAATTATAGACATATTTCATGTACAATGTCCTATACCTATCTTCGTTTGTTTTTGAGTTATTGACAGTTGAAGATCGGCATATTTGCACTTTTGACATATTATAAAATCCAAACGGTTAGACATAACAAATGCGATTTGCACTTTTTATCGAAGCTTTTTTAAAACCATCTGTTGACACTAGCTAGTTAGTGTCAACAGGTACTCAGAAATTTACGGTTGAATTTCTAAAAAAACATTCAAAATATTAATGTATTTAATCAAAAGTATTGTATAAACGTTGAACAAAAAGAAACTATTCTAATCTAGACCGAATTAAATGTTCAAATTAAGCCTCATTAACTTCTTGACAGTAAGCGAGTCTTGATTCGAATTCTCTTAGAACGTTGCGTATCATTTCTTGAGGTATTCGTTGAATCTCATTTCTTATATTATTTCTCAATTCTTCTAAATTGTTGGGTTTATTTACATACACTCTATGCTTTAAATAACCCTACAAAAAGAAGTACAAGGGGGTCAAGTCGGGGGACCTAGCAGGCCACTCCAATTGACCCCTTCGCCCAATCCATCGACCCGGAAATACCTCATCTAAATATTGGCGCACGGCTCTGCTAAAGTGTGGCGGCGCGCTATCTTGCTGGAACCAAATTGAAGCTTCTGGAATATTGGGAATATTTGCATTTGGAAACATCAAACATAAAGCGCGAATCAGTTCGTTCCTTAAGAATTCCAAATAACGTTGACCTGTTAAGGTACCTTCGAAGAAAAATGGACCTATGACTCTGTCATTGATAATGCCGGCCCAAACGTTCACAGATTAAGGATATTGGGTATGAGCTTCAATCACCCAATTTGGATTGGAGGAAGACCAGTAACGGCAGTTCTGCCTGTTCACTGTACCATTGAGGCAGAAGGTCGACTCGTCAGAAAAAATTATTCTACGAGTAAAAAGACGGTCGTTATGGCAGAGATTCATTATAGTTTCGCAAAACTCTAATCGACGATCTGTATCATCTTTGATAAGTTCGTAGATTAATTTTAATTGATAGGGATGATATTTTGCCTTTTTCAAAATCCTTCTTAAAGATGTTTTTTTAACATCGTTATCTAGTGCTGCCTGTCTAGTCGGTGTATAAGGATTTTCTTTAATGGACAAAACAACATTTAACTTCTTTTCCTCGGAAATTAAGGGATGACTCGATCTGAGTCAATCTCTGACGTGATCTAATTCCCTAAATTTTCTTTCTAGTTTGCTAACGGTAGACTGAGATATTGTCTTATCAGGATACTTGGTATTAAACATTTCACAAACCTGGTATTGGGTCCTAATGCGAGCACCATATCCTATCATAATTAGTATTTCTATTCTCTCAGTTTCACTTAACTTATTCATCTTTTCAGGCAATATTAAATTTTACAATAATAAAGGATAAGACTGCTTGATACCTGTCACTTCAAAAAATGATGACAACATCATTGCAACAATGGATGAAAAAACACAAAAAAACAAGGTTACCTTAGTAAGGGTGTTACATAGTTGCATGAATTATTGTATGTTCAGAAATTCAACCGTAAATTTCTCAGTACCCGTTGACACTAACTAGCTAGTGTCAACAGATCGTTTTAAAAAAGCTTCGATAAAAAGTGCAAATCGCATTTGTCTATGTCTAACCGTTTGGATTTTATAACATGTCAAAAGTGCAAATACGCCGATCTTCAACTGTCAATAACTCAAAAACGAATGAAGATAGGTATAGGACATTGTACATGAAATATGTCTAGAATTTTCTGTTCTTTAAGAATACAGAATAGGAAATAGGTATTTCCATTTTAAAAATTGAAGTTGATGGTCGTAACTTATTTTTGGACCACCCTGTATACATAAAATTATAGTAAGAAATCCCGCAGTTATAAATAAAAATTGACGTGTCCGAGCGTTTTTTTTTGAACACACCCCTGAACTTTAAATGAATTTATTCCGGACTTTTTGCTCTCACTGTATACAAATTAATTTTGTTATTAATTATATCAATACCGCGCTATTAGGTACTTTTTATATTTAAAGAATTGAATTTTTTTATTGATTTTCCAATAACAAATATAACTTTAATAAAAGATAATGTTCATTATTAAAAATAATTTTTTTTTGGTTATCAATAATCTGCTTTATACACTTATTTGATACAATTAAATCAGTTCAACGTTTTATTGATTCGAATATTTTTTTTTACAATATACTGTAAAAACCCTAGTTATCTAAAATATTTTGTTTTGATTTCTAATCAATTTTTATATTTTTTATCTTAATTAGTTTAAATTTCATGAACTTATTTAAATCACGGACCTATTTAATTTAAAACAATTTTGTTACTGATTTTGCATTTAAAAAGGATAAGCTTTTTATAATTATTTTACAAATTTTCAAATTAGAATCAAAACAATTTTTTATTGATCAGAATAATGGACATTTAAAGTACATCAATGGACTTATCCGTAGAAAGGACCAGAAAAATAATAAAACTTGAATTGAAATGATTTTAATTGGATATTTAAATTTTAACAATTTTTTTATTGATCCCAAAGCTCCTTTCTTATACCCCAAAGTTGATAATTAATTTAATTTAGATTATATATAAATTTTTATATAAGATAATATTAAATATAGGCTGATGTGAGTCATTACAATTTATTTTTGGATTTCAATACTTTATTTATTTACAATTTTCTTTAAAAATATGTTTATTAGTTACCTGGGACAAAATTTTTGTTTTTGATTGCTAGTTGATATTTATATCTATTTAATTAGTTTAAACTTAATAAATCCCTATATGAATAATATCATTTTTCTAATTATGTTTCTATTGATTATGAACACAGCTCCTTATACAATTACTTAGGGCAATGCATGCTTACTTGAATTAAAACAAATTTTGTGTATGATTCTATTTTTATTTGACAATGAATATAAAAATTATTAACTTAGAATCAACAAATTACAATTTACAAACGGGTCAATGTATTGGTTCCAATACATTGACCCGTTAGAATATACTTTAAAAATCTTTTAAATTGTTAGTTAGGATTAATTTTATTTTCTTGATTGATTCTCAGTCAATTTTTATAACTATTTAATTAATTTAAATGGAATAAAACTTTACATAAATAACAATTATTTTCTAATTATATTTCTGTTGATTTTGACGTAATTCTTTATACAATTATTATTATTTGTATTAAAACAATTTTGTTATTGGTTTTGCTTCTATTCTAGAATCAATATCAAAATTATCATAATTGCTAAGGCAATTTAAACTCAATAAAAATTTATCTAAATCGTAAGAAATGTTTCTTGATTATAAACGTATTCCTTTATAAAATCACAGAGAATCATGTGTAAAATTAAAAAAAAATTTTTTTTGTTTCTGTACTTAATAGGGATAAACTTTTTATAATTACTAATTAGATACAAACTATCTAATGACCAGACTAAGATGGAACAGGATGCATATAAGGAATCTAAGAAGTTTTTATTAGATAGAAAATCTGCTGGTGAGGAAAACCTGATTATTCAGTATCGTAGAGGTGTTCCAGTGGTTGTAGAGTCCAAACAAAAAAACTTGCTTCAACCCCATTAACTGTGTTTTACCAAAATGTTGGAGGTCTTCGTACTAAGATTCAACCATTACTCAGTAGTATTATGTCCTGTTCTTATGATATAATTATATTGGTAGAGAGCAATTTGAATGACAGTATTGTAGATGCTGAACTGACGTGCAAGAGTTTCAGGCTCTTCAGATGTGACAGAAGCTATCGAACTAGTAGTAAGTTGAGTGGAGGTGGTATTCTGATATTTGTCAGTGATAGTATACAATCACAGTGCATTTCTATTCAAGAGGACCGTATTGAGCAAATTCTGATTCTATGCCAGTGTAATGGGACTAAGTTCATTATTGGTGGTGTTTATATACCTCCACAATCACCTCGGGATACTTATATCTGGCATTGTCAAACCATGGAGTGTGTTACTACTCAATATGCCAACCTAAATGTATATCTGTTTAGAGATTACAACCTACCAAGGGCTGCATGGGGCAATGACGAGCATGGTCTCCTGGTTCAATGCCCAGCTTTAGATGTTGCACAAAGATTTGGTTATTTAAAATTTTATCAATGTAACTTGATTCCTAATGATAGAAATGTATTTTTAGAACTGGTTTTTTCTAATGTTAAGGATTTAAATGTTCTTAAAGCTTCTGACCCTCTTTTTGAAGCCAATTTTCATCATATTGGATATGAGTGTCATTTGGATATTTCAACAGCAAATAACTCAATTTTTTCAAATCTAGCTTATGAAGAATTTTTTAATGATTTCCGAAACGGCTACAATGAGCTTAATATCTTTCTATCCTCAATTAATTGGAACGAATATTTATCTCATAGTGATCTTAACTTATCATCAGCGTTTTTTATGAATATCTCTCTATGGGGATTGCATATTTTCTTCCTTTAAAGAAATATAGAACTTCCTCATTTCCTAAGTGGTTCTCCCCTGAACTTAGAAAGTTAACTAGGAACAAAAGGAGTGCTCATTCATTATATATGAGAGATAATACAGATGAAAACTATATAAAATTTTCTCGCCTTAGGTCTGAATGCAAACGTATGTCTGATTTGTGCTTCCGACAATATATTGAAGGGATAGATTCCGGCTTACAGAATGACCCTAAATCATTTTGGAAATATATCAATGATAAGAGGTCCAATTATACCCTTCCTAATACCCTCTTTTATGGTGACAAGCAAGTGTCCAGTGGTTTGGATATTGCAAACATGTTTAAAGAATTTTTCCAAACTGTTTATTCTCCTGGTATTGATAATAATCAGCTGCAAAATGGTCCCGCTAATGGTTTAAATTTAAACATTACTAAGATCTTAACATATGATATATTTGAAGGTATTAGCTCACTCCCCAACAAGATTACTGCAGGCCTAGATGGGATTCCGAATTTTCTCTTGAGGAAATGTGTATGTACTCTTGCCATTCCTTTATCTTTGTTATTTAATGCTTCCTTACAAACATCCACATTTCCAATTGCCTGGAGGGAAAGTTTTATTGTGCCATTGTTTAAAGCTGGCCATCGGGATGTCATAGATAATTATAGAAGTAATTGCATTCAATCTTCAATACCTAAACTTTTTGATAGCCTTATAGCTAATCAACTTTCTTGGTTATGCAAAGGCTTAATATCAGATTCACAGCATGGATTTTGCAAGAATAAGTCTACTGCCACTAACTTGATCTGTTACCAATCTGATCTTATGAGTAAATTAGAGGATCATAAACAAATTGATTCTATATACACCGATTTTAGTAAGGCGTTTGATCGTATTGATCATCAAATTCTTCTGTCAAAACTGATCTCCGTAGGGTTCCATGTTGATTTTGTGAGTTGGATTAAAAATTCTTTAACTGGCCGTATTCAAAGGGTCAGGGTAGGTGGACATCTTTCTGATCCTATCAGCGTAACATCAGGTCTCCCTCAGGGAGGGCATACATCACCCTTATTATTTAATTTATTTATTAATGATATAGTTAACTGTTTCCTGTATAGTCAGTGTTTGATGTTTGCAGACGACTTAAAATTTTTGAGGGTGATGGTTGGTAGTATTGTGGATCAAGAATTACTACAAGCAGATATGGATTGCTTAAATAATTGGTGTGAACGAAACAATCTTCATTTAAATGTTAAGAAATGTTGTGTTATTAGTTTCACTCGCAGGATCGACCGGTTTCAATCCAATTACTTCATTAATAATGAGCTACTGAATTATGTTGCATCTATTAGGGATTTGGGAGTTATTTTTGATGAGAAACTGTTCATCTTTCTCAGTCTCTTCAACAAGAAGGGCTTATTGCTCCCTAGTAAGAACTATATTGGAGTACTGCTCTGTAGTTTGGTCTCCATACCACCAGATTCATATCGATGCTTTAGAAAGAGTTCAACATAAATTCCTGAGATATTGTGCTCATAGAACTTTAACTGTTATTGAGAATAATGACTATTCTTATATTGAAAGTCAACTATCTATTCCGACACTGTCGCAACACCTTAATATTTCTGGTGCTAGTTTTATATATAAGATCGTTAATAGGCTTATTGATTGCCCTGATCTGTTGGGTCGCATACGATTTAATGTTCCTCATCACGGGTTGCGCCATAATGTAACCTTTAACATTCCATTCCACAGAACATCCTATGGAATTAATAATTCTATGGATAGGTATATGAATTTGTTAAACAATTCGAATATTGATGTGTTTAACATAAGTTCCTATGCATCTAAAGAGGGCACTTACTTCATAATTGTGCATAAAATTTTGTATTTACATTCATGCATATAAAATATTAAGGTTGTTTCTAGTATATGTAGTATAGGTGTTTTTTACTTTAGTATAAATTTTTTAAGCAGGTTTAGATTATGACAGTTGTTTATGTAAATATTATTGCTTTGTAAAATTTACAGTTAATGGGGTTTTCCCGTAATATAAATAAATAAATAAATTAATTAATTTTAAAATAAATAAATTGAAATCAAGACAATTTTGTATTGATCAGGTTAGCAAATATTTGAAATTATTTTGAGAATCAGTTTAGGGACTATAAGAATCATCAAACAAGAATTTAATTTTTTTTTATTAGATTTTGAAATCATAACCACTTTTTTATTAATTCCAATGCTCACTTTGATACCTTAAAATTAATAATTAAATTCATTTAGATTAGACACAGTTTTTTAATAAGATATAGGCAACAATATTACTTACAAGCTTATGCAAATCATTACAATTTTGACGAATTATAAATTTATTGTAATAAAGATTGATATTTTTAATCTTCAGGGCCATTGAACTAATATTTTAGTTTTACCCAAAAGATAAAGTGTGCCCAAAAATGGGTAAAACACTTTTAAATTCTATATTAAAAAAAAGGACTATGCTAATTCACTTAACTTTAAAATTTTCACCCCAAAATATAAAGCACTTAACAATCATGATTTTTTAGTTTATTTCGCGTGGCAGACCCTAAAATCGCTTCGGTACTTTGACTTAATTAAGTCCTAAAAGCTTCACCGTGAAAAAAATTCACGTCAAAGTGAAAACCACCCCTAAAAGATAAACAGATATGATAGTGCCATCAGTGTAAATTTCAGGGATGTAGATCATTATCTGAGGGGCTGGGGGGTAATTGAGCAATTATACCCGTCGACCTTTTAGATAAATGCGTGTACACAAGAGCGTACACGCCCATTAAATGTGCCCATATAATTTTATGCTTTATCTCTGTTTTTCTTGATGGTATAAATTAAGTTAATTAGCGCTTTTGATAAATAAATGGTTCGGTATACATAGACTGTCCTGACCCGCCCCCCGTGTTAAAATATGGGGCTGGGCAGGACATGCACGATTATCTAAGTGATTTATTTGATAAAAGAGTAGGTTTTTTTAAACCTAAATTTCGATATAAAATACGCGAAATTACAGCTTTATTTAGCATTTAAACGTTAAGACCAAAAAGTCTATCTCAGAAAAGCTCCTCTAGTCAAAAGCTCGTACCGTTTAATATTCATAACGAATAAACACGGGATCCGAAACAAGTTTTAATATCTGTTTTCCAACTTTTTGCCCTGTCAGAATGCCCTTGCTCCAAAGAGAACGTAACGACATAAAACAGCTTTTCGAAATAGCTTTTAAGCTATCGCCGTAGCTGAGCTTTTAGTCTAAATTAAAAGGACAAATTAACGAAGAAAATTTTACACAAGTAAAAGGTTCGTTAAGACTGCAAAAGAGAAATAATAAATTAGGCAAACGAAAGGTATACATTGACGTCTCCGAACTAAAAAAAATCTCCCTGCCAGACTGATCCAGATTAATCACGCGATACAATCCAGAACAAATGTGGACGTGCACCGTATTTAAAAATGGCGAAAATCCAATTCCGAAATCGCAATAAGAGATAAGCCCGGGCATTAGGTAGGTAAAATGGAGAACAAACTCGGATCTCTTCATTTTCTGGATAAATTCGGTGCAAGGCACATGTCGAATTAAATCCCCGAGTAAGTGGAGAAATTGTTGCGAGATATTTGTTGGGATTTGCATGTCATTTTATGTGAATAATTTTAGGATTCTTCGAATTGCGAAATAAAGGAAAGGTGTGTCATGTATCCATTAAAATTATGCATTTTTGTGTAATATTGCAGGTGAAACTGCTGTTATTATTAAATAAATAATATAATTTATTGGTATAAAATCCTTGCCTTGAAATAACGTTGATTTATTTGGAATTTATTGAAGTAAGCGAATATAAGAAGGATGCTTGTCTTTGGACATTAAAAATTCTACTTACTGCTGTCATTTTAATTTTGACAATTTTAAACTATTACTTGAGAAAATAAAGAACTAACAAAGGAAAATGTCGGAACAAGTCGTCAAAAACTTGAGATTTTTTTCCTTTTCAGACCTATATCCAGGACGCAATCCAGTAATGATCAGGGAGTTAAAATAAAATTATTGTTTTCGTACGTGGTTGGATAATTTATAATACAAAAACAGATTTTGAAATTATCACGTGGAAACACGTCACAAAGAACTGAGAAAAGGATACGTGAAAGATTGCTTTATTATAGATACTCTTCTGAACATATCTCGAATTAAGTCTTCCATTGACGTTAGTACAAAGAGCAGGTTTTAAGACTGTTAAAAACGTACAGAACAGTTTTTATCTTTATCCATTTCATTTATCTGAAGAAGCTAACATCGTTAGCGAAATACGTGTAGAAAAAAAAAAAGAGAGTTTTGCTTAGTGGTAAAACTGTTTTGTACTGTTTTCACACCAAAGGTTTTAACCATAGGAATTCCTTGTCTAAGTCTATAAACGCAACAACTGTTTTGCCACTGTTATTTAAATTTGTTGATATTTTAGATGTGGCATACTGTATTACTGATTTATGTATTGAGAGATAACTAAAGCCTTAAAATAGGTTTGAACTTTGCAATTTTTAAATACTAAATTAATTATGTACGCCAAAGGTGGTTCATTGGAAACATAAAGCAATTGTTGCTATTAGTAAGTTGATATGGTGTACATGATGTTATTATGCATTATATGTTCTGGGAATTATGTCATACAAATTGGTAAAAGTTTAATATTGTCATTTCACTTCCAAATTCTGTGTCATCACTAACAAATTTTAATTGTTTATTTTTCCATTGCCTGTGATTTTTTTAATTGTTTCACATATTTTTTTTTTATTTTGTTCTTATTTTCCAACTAATATTTTGTATAGCAATCATATTTGATTTTTTTATTTGAGTTTGTTTAGATTGTTTCGGTAAAGTTTATAGAAAAATAACATTAATTTACTCGCAATTTATAGTAAGCGAACATGAAGAGGATGTTTGCTTGTTAAAATGGCAATTTTCCACTATTGAAATTTGGGAAATAATTTATTCAGACTATGGTTCATCAACATTAAAACCTTATTCGAAGTTGAAATCCTTAAGGTTCGAATCCTTGAGAAAGGGGAAAATATGTTTTATGCAACATTTTAGGAATTACATGTTATTTTACGTGAAAATTAAAATTCTATCGATAAACAAAAAAAAATGAAAAAGGAAAGTGTACATCCTGCCCACTAAAATTATGCATTTCGGGTTGATATACCATTATCATTAATTATTTCCCTTAGGAGATAATTGATAATTATTCTTTTGGAAATTACTGCTGTTTTCTAGAAAATATTTTCTTTTACAATCAATGATTAAAACTTTTTATTGTTATTTTAAATTATAGCTAGCCATATATAAAAAACTCAAAATTCATCTTAGAGATAATTTTCTATTTATAGGTCATATTTTGCAAACTATGAAATTCCATTTTAAAAGTAGAAAAGCAAATGGATAGCTGAATTCTTTTTTAATTTGTTAAAACAGTTTTGGTATTTCCATTTAGGAATTTTGATTCTTATATAGATAGTGTAAATAATTAATCTTACGTCAATAAAAAAATGCATTATTTGGATTATTACTATATTCTTTTTTAACATTCCAGCTTTCTAAAAATTATAATAATTTAGCTGAATTCAAGTAATATTACTTTCAAAATGTCAAGTTTTTACGTTTTTTTTAAGTATTAAGTTTTTAGAATAATTAAGGCATCTAGTTTAATAATTGGATGCATTCCCTTTTATACAAAATCTCTAGAATCTATAGGAAATTTAACATTAATAATAATAAATAAGGCAAACGAAAGGTATACATTGATGTCTACGAACCTAAAAACAAAAATCTCCTTTTCAGACTGATTCAGATTAATCAAGCGATACAATCCAGAACAAATGTGCATGTGCACCGTATTTAAAAATGGCGAAAATCCAATTCGCAATGAGAAATAAGCCCGGGCATTAGGTAGGTGAAATAGAGAATAACCTCGAATCTCTTAATTTTCGGTATAAATTCGGTGCAAGGTACATGTCGAATTAAATCCCCGAGTAAGTGGAGAAATAGTTGCGAGATATTTGTTGAGATTTGCATGTCATTTTATAGGAATGATTTTGGGATTTCTCGATTTGCCAAAATAAAGGGAAAGTGTGTGACGCGTACATTAAAATTATGCATTTTTGTGTAAAATTACAGGTGAAACAGCTGTTATTTGTAAATTATTAATGTAATTTTATATTCTAGAAATAACTTATTTTGGATACTCAAAAGGATATTTATCTCTTGGCTTCGAAAATGCTACTTACTGCTGTGATTTTGACAATTTTAAATTATTACTTAGAATAATACAGAACTGGGATCGAGATATGTCCGAAAAAGTCGCAAAAACTAATTTTTTTTTCTTTTTAAGAAATGTATTCGGAACGCAATCTCGCAACGCAGTCTTATTATTAGCAAAGAATCAAAATAAAATGATTGTTTTAGTACGTAATTTGATAATCTACGATAAAATAACACAATTTGAAATGATTACTTGTGTTTTTACACTTATCCGGCGAGGTTTAGTTATCGCGTAGGAATATGTATTTCCAACTTCGAAAGACCGTAAAACCAAAATTGTTAGGAAAAGTGCAAAATTTACCTAAATTTGTATTCTCTGTCGCCAAAAATTCGGGCGACTATATCCGCTTTCCGTTCCATATATATTTTTGTTGATGGGGAGCGCCAAATGATACTGCGTACCATAAAAGCCTGGTTGACCCAGGCGCAATAAGAATAGGCAAATAACAAATTATAAATAGATTGACGCGATCGCATACATACAATTATTTCCCAAACCATTGCAACAATAAGACAAACATAAATAAACTAAAGGGTATAAGGATAATAATACAGGTCATATTTGTACGAAACAACTTGGGATCATAAAGAAATTATTAAAGATACTCTTCTATAGATATCTTTGAACCAAGTCAAAAAGAATATGACGTCGTTAGCGAGACTCACGTTTATAATAAAAGAAAGAGTTTTTGCTAGTGGTAAAACTATTTTGTGATTTGAGTATCATAACGACACCTAGGTTCCAACCATAGGAATGCCTTAGCAAAGTCCGTAAACACAACAACTGTTTTGTCACTGTTATTCAAATTTGTTGATCTTTTAGATGTGACATACTATACAGGGTCCATTTGAAAACGAAACAGAGCCTATTTTGGGTCCCTCAGAATATTTGCGAAAAAATCCTCGGACCTCGTCAATTTTTGATTTAAATAGAACCATTTTTTTGCTAGTCTCGCCCCCCCCTGAGGGCAAAGCCCTAGCGGGGGTGACGAGGGCCCCCAAAATTTTAAATTGAACAGGGGTCGAGTGATACCTTATTTTGAAGGTATTTTTATGTGGATTATAACCCTAAAGTTTTAAATCGTTCTGAGGGACCCAAAATAGGCTCTGTTTCGTTTTCAAATGGCCACCCTGTATAGCATAAAGTACTATTTCCCTTCAAGAAGGCATATTGCTTTTTTAATAAAATGACCTTTTCACGGAAAGAAACAATAATCATCTGCAGTGCTTTTTGAAGAACCTTTGCTTTATTACTATTAAGGTTTGTATTGTTCAGTGACATGTATTTAATAATTGCATCGATATTCCATTTTTTAATGAAATTGGTTTTAAAGAGGATATATGAGTAATATTCTTAGCTTCAGACACAGGATTCAGAAGCATAAAGCAGTTGAAACTATTACTTAGGTCATCCGGTTAATATATCATTATCATTTATAATTTCCCTTAGGAGATAATTGATAAAATGTTTTCAATTTGATCAACATAACAAAAAATAATTTTTTTTTTTGATCTGTAAATATCTTGAGGAATTTCTATTTAAAAGACCTAAGTAAGACAAGGATAATTAAGAAAAAAATATGCTTAGGTATATAAAAAAAAGGATAGTAATTATAATTAAAAGTGTAAAATATTTTGGTCAATTGTTGCTTTATAAGAAGGGCAACTTAACCCACCAAATTATTAAATATTCTTTTGCAAATTAGTTTTCTGGAAAATATTTTCTGTTACAATCAAGGACTTAAATCTTTCATTGCTATTTTAAATTACAGCTAGCCGTCTGCAAAAACATAAAATTCATTTTAAAGGTAATCATTTTCCATTTATAGGTCATATTTTAAAAGTTTTTGCAAACTATGAAATTTCATTTTAAAAGTATAAAAGCAAATGGATAGCCGAATTCTTGTCTAATTTATTGAAACAGTATTGGTGTTTCCATTTTGGAAGTTTGACTTTTATATAAATAATGTAGACATTTAATTCTACATCATTAAAAAAAATGCATTATTTGGATTATTATTATATTCTTTTTTATTATTTTCAAACTATCAAGTTTTTTTATGTTTTTTTTTTTACGAAATTAGCTATTTCCACATAATTTGAAATATATATAATCAGTAATGCATATTATTTAATAATCGGATGCATGCCCTTAAACAATATCTCTAAAATCTTTAGGAAATTCAATATCGATATATTAGTTAAATTAATACAACAAATTAACGAAAAACAAATTTTCAGTCAAAGTTTTGTTAAGACTGCAAAAGTAAAATAATAAATTAGGCAAACGAAAGGTGTAAATTGGTGTCTACGAACCAAAAAACAAAATTTTCTTCTCAGACTGATTCAGATTATTCACGCGATACAATCTAGAATAAATGTGGACGTGCACCGTATTTAAAAATTTCAATTCCGAATTGGCAATAAGAAATAAGCCCAAACATTAGGAGAGTAAAACAGAGAACAACCTCGGATCTCTTCATTTTGTAGATAAATTCGGTGCAAGGCACATATCGAATGAAATCCCTGAGTAAGTAGAGAAACTGTTGCGAGATATTTGTTGGGATTTGCATTTTTATGTGAATAATTTTGGGATTTTTCGAATTGCAAAATGAAAGGAAAAATGTGTACCGTGACCACTAAAATTATGCATTTCTGTCTAAAATTGCACGTTAAATAGCTGTGCTTACTAAATAAATAATGTAATTTATTGTTATTCTTGTCATAGAAATAACATTGTCTTATTTGAAATTTGTCGAGGTAAGTGAATTTAAGGTAGATAATATGTTTGAAAATACTACTTCCTGCTATGATTTTTACAGTCGCGAACTTTTCCCTAATTCTTATAAATATGAGAAATGTTAATTTACTAAAGTCCAAGCAAGGAGGCAGCATATTAATTGCTGTTAGTAAAAGAATCAACGCATCAATTATACAGGGTACCTATTCCATGTCATATGAGGATATTTGAGTCAAAATTACGCTATCATCAAAATACAAAAACAAGTCGGTAACAAATATAATACAAAGACAACAAGGTGACTCTTAATTTTGTAGATTCTGTAAACTCTTATCAGGCATTCAGGGACAAAATAGAAGTTCTTAGAAATGACAATCCTGAAGCATGCTTTGTTTTAGTGAGTAATTTTATTCTGCCTCATGTTAAGCACAATAAGCAGAGTGATCTGCTTATACTAATTAAAGTTAGCTCTTTAGTTTTGTAAGAACTTCGTGATAACTAAAAATGTCTACTAAAAATTTCACCAGATTAACTTTTATTTCAATTTCTCGCAAAAAATTCGGGCTATATATTTTTAAACTACCTAGACCTTTATTGCATCAAAAAGTGTAATGCGTTTCTTACCAAATCCGATATGCAATCATCCTTCACTTTTATTAGCTTTTATTCAACTAGCAACTTTAGCCTTAAAAACTAGTAAATAAAATCCCTAGTCTACAAATATTACCAGACCAGCAATGACGGTCTCTCTGTTTAATTTTTATGCATTGATTGGTCATTTCGGAATAAACAGTAAGCATTATTGGGATTGCTGACTAAAATAATAGTACAGTGTGTATGAACGTACGATGCTCATAAAATGTAACTATATATAAATGCTACAGCCCTTGGATACAAAAGATTTGGATCAGCTGATAAATATTGCTATAGAAAATCCAAATATCATATTGACTTGTCAAGTACTGAGTTTATCTCATACAAGAACACACAATTTTAGCTAATATCAAGCAATTTTGGATATACAATGCTGTATACCTAATCGTCCATATTCATCGTCATTATTGGGGAAGAGCTGTCAAATAGCCTCCCTCTACAACCTATCAAAGGCCTTTGATAGTATTTACTATGCTCTCTTCTTGAGAAAGCTTTCAGCAACTGGTATTGTATGGGCAGTTTATTTTTTTTTGTGGTCTTACGTATAGTGAGAGTTACTTCCGTTTTAGTCCTGTACTTTTTTCGCTTTTCAATAATGATGCTGCTGGTACTTTTTCTTGCTATATGCCAGAGACATGAAATTCTTTAATGCAGTTACTACAGACACGAGCTTGCAAGGAGACTTGGACCGTTTTATGATTGGGTATGACGCGAACTATCTCGCATTAAAGGTTTCCAAGTATAAGCATGTGAGATTCTTTAAGTGTAATAATGCCTTCTAACACACAAACTTCATAAAAACTCACCTATAAGACAAATGGATTAAATTAATAACTTGAGAGTGATCTTTGACAAAGATCTTAACTTAAACCTGTACCTAGATAATATAATATGCAAAACATTCTGAATCCTGGGATTCATAAAAAGAATTCCAAGTCTCTAAAACTGATATGAGATGCAAATTTTAACACGGATTTATAATGCATTAGCAAGAAGCATTCTTGAATACTGTAACGTCATATGGTCCAGAGCTTATGTCTGTAATATACTAATCGGCTTTTAAATATTCTTTCCCACTCTTTTAGAATCGCTCTCATAACTCTATTTTGAATCTGTTAAAACTCTTGAATTTTGTTGCTCGGCAAATTGTTTAACAAAGTCGAAGTGGGGTGCAGCTATATTATTATACAACAGATGTTTGGTGTATGATGTTACATATTTACTTATTCTATATAAAAAACCTATTTTTGTCGAGAATTTCCTTATAATATAATCTGCTAATATAATCTATAATGTTACTCCAATATACATTTTTCTTCCCGTGTTTCGTTATAATACCTTTTAGATCAACATTCATTAATATTTATTTTTTTTACCATATAAACAGAACGTAGACTTAGACATAAATTATTAAAACATAGCCAATCAAATATTAGTTTTATATTCTTATATATAGCTTCTTGCATGACAGTTAAATTGTTATCACTTATATATGCTTTATATACTAAGTCGTCTGCAAGTAATTTAATTTTATTATGTTCTACCACACCAATAATATTAATTAAATACAATAAAAATAATAGAGGGCCCAATTAATAGGTTCTTTAAATAGTGTAAAAAAACCTTTAAAAACTAGGAAAATTTTCGCGATAATCTTGAGTTTTTTTGGTTATTCTTTTAGACACTTTAGTTAAGGTAACGTTTTTTATATTTCTTTTTTTTTGTCGTTATTGGACTTTTTACTAGGAAATTCTTGACTTCGTCCAGGCAGTTAATCAATCTGAGAATTGTTATTAACTGTAAGACTCTTAAAATAATTCTTAGACTATTACGCCTAATTTTGAAAGACATTTTTTATTATTTCCCAAAAACCTAAGTTTATTTTTTAATTATTTTCTATATTTTTCAAGCAGTTTAACCTTTTTTTAATGGATGAAGAAGAAGTAATATTCTAATTTGTGCAGACACATGTTAAAATAAAAAACAAAAAAAATTCTAGTGCTCAAAGAAAGTAATTTTTTTTTCTTTTTTAACGGTATCGCTTCCAAATTTTTACGATATTATTGAATTTTGATAAATTACTTTTTTTTAAATATTGCTTTAAATTTTATACTTTAAAAGAGAACCGCGTAGGCATTTTTCTCTTAAAACTGATGCCACCTTATCACTCAAATTCAACTTCTTCAACTGATGTTTTATTATTTATTTACGTTTAGCTTAAGATTCTATTTGTATGATTTTATTTTTACATTCTATATGTTTGCTTTTCTTACCTTTTTTTATATTTCCACTCATATGTGAATGCAAAATCTTAATCATGTTTATTTGCCCTATACCAGCACTATTATTGTAATATTATCATAATTTTTTTGTTTTGTCTTGGTTTTTATGTTAGGTGTAAATTTTAAATAAATTAATAATTACTTATATCCTTGAAATGGTGAATCTCTAATATTAAAATCTGAGAAATAATTATATTAAGTTATAGAATTTGCAATATTACATTTGGCAGAGTCAATTTCATTCTCTAGAGAAATTAGGCCAAGGTTCATATTAACTACGTCGAGTAAGTGAAAAAATTATTGTGGGTTATGTTGGGATTTGCGTATCATTTTATAATAATTTTTATTAAATTTTTCAAATAAACAGAGAGTAAAGGGAAAGTGAGTGGCCTGTACATTAAAATAATGCATTTCTGTGCAAATTTGCTAAAATTTTTTTTTTATCTTTTTCTTCTTCTTGAAATTTGACGGAAGTTTATTTATATACCTAGATATAAAACTAAAATATTTAAACAGTCTTTTTCATATAATACCTCTACTCAAGTTAATTCTTTAGGTCCAAGTCTTTTATTGATATTTAGTGATGCTTTTTATAAAAGAATGACGTTAATTCTCACGAGCCAGCAGCGAAATTAGAATAAAGAACAACTTATTATCGACTCTGTCATCAACAACCAGGCATATCACAACAAGAGAAATATTTTTACTGCCTACGTCGACTATAAGAAAGCCTTCGACTCAGTACCACACGAACGGCTTATAAACATTTTAAAAGTGTATAAAGTTGATGGTAATACTTTGTCTTTTCTAGAGAGCGCTATGACAAGTTGGAGAACAACGATCCAGCTCGAAGTACAGGGTAAAAGCGCAGTAAGTACAAACAACATTTCAATTCGAACAAGAATCTTCCAAGGGGACTCACTGAGCCCATTATGGTTCTGCCTTGCTATGAACCCTCTTTCGAACCGTCTTAACTCTACCAACTACGGGTTTAGCATCCGAGATAATAACACCGAGATTGCAAAGTTAAATCACTTACTGTATATGGATGATCTAAAAATAATGGCTGCAACTAGGAACCAGCTAAACCAAATGCTGCATATAGTAGAAGAGTTCTCCAACAACATTGGCATGCAATTTGGACTAGATAAATGCCGTACTCTCAATATAATTCGAGGAAAAATTCAGCCAGGAGAATATCAGATGCAGAATTTCCAGACCATCGGGGCCATGGGCGAACACGAAATTTACAAATACTTGGGGGATGAAACAATCACAAACGATTGAACAACAAACAATGAAATGCGAACTGACTAACAAGTTTGTGAAAAGGGTAAGACAAGTTTTGAGAACCAATCTCAACAGCAAAAATATGTTTAAGGCACTTAACTCCTACGTATGTTCAGCTCTTAGTTATTCTTTTGGGGTAATTAATTGGAGTAGGACAGACATAGAAAGGCTACAAAGAAAAGGGAGGACCCTACTTTCTAAAACGCACAACCACCACCCTCGAAGTGCCACTAAAAGAAAAATGCTTCTCCGCCACCTTGGAGGAAGAGGATTAATAGATCTGGGTAGACAACTTGAAAAACAAATCACTAACTTAAGATCCTATTTTTACAGGCAAGGAGAAAATTTCACGCTGCATCGCGCAATAAATCAAATAGACGATTCCAATCCTCTACAACTTAAGAGCGAGGAAGCGCGCAGCTACCATCATACGGACCAGGAAAAACTCCGCATCTGGATGGAGAAGCCCCTTCATGGGCGGCATCCTAATGAGATCAGCCAAAATCATGTCGACACTGCTTCGTCGAACTATTGGTTGGTATCAAGCAAGATGTTTGCAGAAACCGAGGGCTATCTACTCACTATCTAAGATCAGGTTATACCAACAAGAAATTATCTCAAGCACATCGTCAGAGATCCGTCCGTACAAAACGACAAATGCCGGTATGGATGCCAAACATCAGAGACAATCCAACACATAACAGGAGGATGTCAGGCCTTTGCAGGGACAGAATACAAAGAACGGCACGACTCAGCTGGGAAAATTTTACATCAAGAGCTGACAATGAAGTTGGAACTTATTACAACAGAGAAGGTTCCGTATTATAAATATACTTCAGAACCCGTAGTGGAAAATGACCGATATAAGTTATATTGGGACCGCAGTGTACTTACCGATCAACATGTAGGGCATAATAGACCGGATCTTATTTTAATAGATAAAATTTCCAGGAAAACAACTCTAATTCACGTAGCCATACCGAACAACAATAATCTGCAAGAGAAACATACTGAGAAAATCGCCAAATACAGAGATCTAGAAACTCAAATCGGAAGGCAATGGAGAATGGATAATGTTCAGACCATCCCAATTGTTATATCGACAACGGGTGTAATACCAAAGAGTCTACTGGAATACCTTAAACAACTAGGAACTGGCGAATATCTATATAAGCACATGCAAAAGGCAGTATTACTGGCAACTGCTCGCAGCACTCGAAAATTCCTAGGAGATTATTATTATTATCTCTACATTTCAGGTCACTTAAGGGCACCGAAAAGGCCCCCACAGACCACAGAGCTTAATCCTTTTGATATCGGAGGTATCTGGGATAAGTAAATGATCCCCCCTCCCTTAGAGGGAGTGCGAGTCTTAACTGGCTGTAAATAATAATAATAATAATAATAATAATAATAATAATAATAATAATAATAATAATAATAATAATAATAATAATAATAATAATAATAATAATAATAATAATAATAATAATAATAATAATAATAATAATATAATTATAATAATAATAATAATAAAGATCTTTTTATTTAGGAAAAAAATACAATTACAAAGTTAATAGTTTAAAGGCGAGATTCAGCGCACAAAAATTCAGATATCTTCTTCCATCTAACCTAATTATCTAACCTAAGTATATTCTATACTAAGTTTCAAAATAGGAATAATATAAATGCTATAAATTATAAAGAGTATATCAACCAGCAAAACAAAAAATGACAGCATATACGCCCACATAAGGAAAAAGAAACAAATTCAACCTGACAAACAAAACACATCACAAAGCAAAAGATACAGTCTGTTTATGTATGTATATTATAATATAGTAGTATTTATTTTATTTTTGTCTTTGAGTGTGTGCGTGACATGATTTGTTTGAAAATTATTAAAAATAATAGATTGTGTATTGCTTTAGATGTAGGCTTAGTACATGTCGTTAGTTTTAAATAATATTCGCAAATATAATTTTAATTGTTATTTAATAAAATATTTCTTTTTTTTTTAGGTCACAAAAAGTTATAGAAAAGAATCTGCACTGCGGAATTCTGAATTTGTAAGCCTTTTATTTGTATACTATTTTATTTTATATATTGGATAATTGCAAATAAAAAAAACATTTTTTATTATTATTTTTGCCCCAATATACTTGTTCTTAAATCATATATCCATCTCTTTTTCGGTCGTTCCATATTTGTTGTCATTCCTTTTGGTCCCTAGAGCACCGTTCTCTAAATATATCTATCTAAATCCTGTCTAGGCACATGTTCGATCCATTGCTACTTCTAGCTTGCGACCCTTTATACAACTTCTGTTACTTTGCTTCTATCACCTATTTCTTCATTCCATATCTTATTTCTAAAGTAACCCCTAACGTTATTCTCTTCATAGCTCCCTGAGTTGCTATAAATATATTTTATTAATGTATTCAAGCTTCTTAAACACATTTTCCAGTGCTAGTCTCGCGGCTTCTATGGCTGTTATAAAAGACTAAGGCTGTTATTTTATCTATGTCCTTACCTTAAAAGGTGCAGTGCATCTCTTGTAGAGAATGTATGTCTTCTCCTGTCTATGTACTTGGCGTGCACTAGTTCATGGTCTTCCTCTGTCAAACATATCATCAAAAAGAACATTATCTTTACACATAGTGCTCCTAATCGCGAAGATAAAATTTATTTGGCTTTTCACCAGTTGGCCAGCGGTTGACCTGGGCCATATCCACTGCCTTTAAGTTTGCTTTTGGAAAAAGGTAACCTGGGATAATGTAGTAAAGTTTTCGTATCTTCTCGTTCGTTCCGTTCTCCTTAACCACAGTTCTTTACGTAGGATGTATCACCTGGCTGTTCTTTTCTACCTTGGCTTTAAAGTTCTTTAAAGCTTTAAAGTGTTTACGAGGTTTTTGACCCAGGTAACATCTTCATTTTGTTTTCCTCTATTAATTCGTTGTTCGATGAGCCTGTGGGTGCGTAGCGATGTATTAATTGAATATTGTATTTTTTTCTTAGGCTTATTACCCTATTTGATAATGGTTGATACTTATTTATATAAATTCAGGATAACAGTCAGTTTACCCCGGCTTTATTTGGTCTCGGAGCTCTCGGCTTTCAAACGGATTGTGTCCAGAATTTAAAAAAGTAATTTTTTTCTTCTTGAAACCATGTTTCATAAAGCCCTACTTAATATTCCTCGATTCGTCCTCTAGCTTCTCTTAATGGTCGCTTGTTTCTAACGTCCTAATATTATAAATAGTAATTTATATAGTCTTTCTCTTCTGGTTTGTTGTATTTTGTCGATATCTTGCCTCTCCTAAAAAATGTCATTTAATGGTATAGATTCTAGAATTAGATTCTTTTCTTTCTTGTCCAGAAATAACATTGGCTCATTTAGAATTTATGGTAAACGAATATAAGGAGAATATTTGTATGTTAAAACGGTGAATCTTCAATCTTGAAATATAAGAAACAATTTATTAAGGTATAGAATATCCTACATAAAGGAAGAATTAACGTTATTCCCTGGATAAGTTTAAGCAAGGTTTAAATTAAATCCTTGAGAAAGGGGAGAAAATAGTGTATGCAATTTGTGAGGAATTGTTAATTTTATATAAAAAAATCAGGATTTTTTAAATAAACAGCAGAGAAACTGTGCACAGTCTACATTAAAATTATGCCTAACTTTATAACTATCTTATTATGGTTATCACTAATCATTTTTAAGGAGATAATTAATAATAATTTTAAGGTTTGACCAACGGATTAATTTTTTTTTTTTGGTAAGTAAATATCAAAAGAAATGTATTTTAAAAAGAGTAAGTTAGTATAATTAAGACGGAATATTGCTTAGGTATATATGCTAAAAAGTGAAGAATAATTATAACTAAAAGTGTAAACTCTAAGTTAATAGCAAGGAAACTTTAACAATTAATTAGCACACTTTTTCAAAATAGTTTTTTCTTAGAAAAAAAATGTTCTTCAACCTGGATTTTAATTTTTTTTTTGTTTTATAAATTATGACCAGCCCAATACGAAAAACACAAAATTCATTTTAGAGATCATCATTTTCCATTTATAGGTCATATTTTAAAAGTTTTTGCAAGCTATGAAATTTCATTTAAAAGGTATAAAAGTACGAGATGGATAGCTGGATTCTTTTCTAGTTTATTTAAAGAGTTTTCGTATTACCTGTTGAATTTTTGATTTTTATATTGGTAGGTAATCTAAACATTTAAACTTACGTAAATAAATAAAATGCATTATTGAGATTATTATTATATTCTTTTTTTAACATTTAAGCTTTCTGATAATTATAAAAATTTAGCTTAATAAAAGTAAGAATAAACGATTGTTTCAAAATAATTATTTTTTTACAGTTTTTTTTTTTAATTTGCAATTTCCGCATAATTCTGAAAACATGAAATAATTTATACATTATCTAATTTAATAATAAGAGGCACTTACTTTCAACTAATATCTCTAGAATCTCTAGAAATTTATCATGGAAAAACTAGGTGAAGTTTACATACTCTTAAACAATTTATATCACTAAATTAAGTAATAAATTTACAGAATATGCATGATAATAAAAAATATATCAAGTATAAATTTTTCTCCATTAATATGATTTACAACCCTCACGTTTCAAGTGTTGCACATGCAAGGTGGGAGATATCAGGAAATTGGTAGGTTAAGCTTATAATGGACGCCTTTGGTAATGATCAGCAATTTTAAACACGAATTTATGTATGAAGAGAATGTGTGAGTCGTGCATATTAAAATTATGCATACAATCCACATTAAAAGCCCAATTTTTTTTATAATAAGGGCCTTTTTTGGAAGTACAAGGCGTAGTTTGATTGGCACACATTCGCAGTTTTTTTAATTTCGTCGAGAAATTTTTGGTTTTTTGCGTTATTATTTTATTTAATTTAATCTGAGAAATATTTATAATTTTTCGTTTAAAAAAGCTATGTTTTTACATTTTAGCATTCAGCAATAAGTCTCAAGTTTTGACATTAACTCAAAATTTTAATGTTTTTAAAGCAAATAGATTTTTGGAAAATAATTTTGAGACGACGATTAAACGCATAACTAAAATTAGGGTAGGTATGGACGCATAACCTAAATGCATACGATAAGTATTTTTTTAATTCAAAATTAAGGGAAAATATTTGTGAATAATGATTAGCTGCATAATCGAAATAGATACCACAAACACAACAGAATTTTTTATTTTAAATGTAAAGCAATCATAGCATATTCATTTAAATTTATTTTTTGTCACGGAAAAAGTTTTTTTTTTATTTTGTGTACTTAAGATTCAATAATTTTTTAATTTTCTGCAATACGCTATTTTTCATTAAAAATTTGCGATATGCTTATGTTAATAAATTAGTAAAAGAATTTTAAAAATAAATAATTGTTAACTGGAATTTCTGGAAAGATTTGTCAGGAAATATAGACATAGATAAATCCGTTTACATTAAAACTTGTGGTTGAACTGAATAGTCAAATTGTTTCACGATGGAAATAAGGCTTAACATGCTGGTCTATATGAAGTGTGACTCGCATCTATTGAAAAGATGCATTAATTAACAAGTTTGCAGTATAAATATATAGACTGTTTGTTTGCAAAATCAAAGATATAAATATTTAAAAATTCAAAAACTTTTAAGAGAACTTTAAAAGAGAATTAATATATATTTATTTAGCAACATGTGCTATATACATAACCAGAACATATTAAAAATATATCTAACATACTTAAATTGCTAAACATTGCATTCCACCTTATTTGCGAAGTATCGGCAATCGATGATACTGCTGAAGTAGCAACTCGTGGTCGGCTCGTGTAGATCTTTCGTGCATGTTACGACACATTTTTTTTTCAGGGTTAGATCGACCCACAAGTAAACAGGGCATCTCGGTCCTGGGAGACTATTATGTATTACCTCGGAACTCCATGGACAATCTCAGCTTCCCGGTTTTTCCAGAAGTACCCCGTTTAAGAGTCACAACCCCGATATAGTGCAAGTCTACTAACAAAATCGAATTTAGCAAATGCAAGATTTTGTATAAAACAGAAAATGAAAAATGTTACTGCCTGTGTTATAAACTAAATTTAAAAAATAATTTCTCTCAATTTGCTTCAAAATAATACAGATGGAATACTAGGACAACTGTTATCTCACTAGTTCTTTTAAAGCATTTAGAGTTGTACATTTCTTAATAAAATCAGGTAAAATACTAAAATCGGATAAACCTTTATAAAGTAAAAAATTGAGCATTTGACTAGAATTACATCTAATAACATAAAGTTAGAGGATTGACGTGTGCCACAATGATGTACATCGGTACAAATTTTGATTTTATCGTAAATATACAATGGTAACATTTTATTTTTTACTTTAAATAGAATGACATGTACACTAAGAAATGTTTTTTGTTTATTGACAACATGCTTGACACATTCAGTATTAATGACACGACTGTAATGAGTGTAAGTATTGCATTTCAAAATAGTTCTAATTGCTTGATTCTGCACCACCTGTAATTGGTCGATTTTTAACTTAGGTAAATTATAAAGAAGTCATGAACAAAACTTAAGGTGAAGTGCTGCTATGCTATTATAGGTATAACAATAATCTGGTAGTCAGTGACAAATTTTGTCTTACCCTGGAAATAAAACTTACTTTTTTCGCGAATACTTTTGTGTTATGTAATCGGCATGTACGTAAAAATTTAGAAACAGTAGAATATAACACCTAAATATTTAATTTGTTTTTTGTGTTCGATTGCAATATTGTTTATGTAAATATGAATATTATCTGTGTTAATACTTGATAGTTTACTTTTCATTCCAAACAAACAAAATTTGGATTTTTCTACAAAGCCATTTAAGTATATTCCCCTATAAGTATATAAGTCATTATTTATAATTGTCCGCATTACATTTTTATCTACTGTCTCAAAAGCTCTTTTAAAATCAAGAAATACAGCTAAAACAAAATTCTCTCTATCCAGTTCTTTAAGAAAAGTGCGTCACATATATTAATTATGACAGATTCACAAGAGTGAGATTCAGGAAATCTAGACTAATTTGACACTTACATTTTATTTGCATCACAGTGTTTGGTACTTGCTTCTTCACAGCCACTTCTAATGCTTTTTTATATAATTAAACAGTAATAGCCATAATCTCTTGAGAGAGACGTACTTATAATATCAAGCAGACGATTGCCAACAACATCAAACACATCACACAATACTTTTTTAGAAATTCCCTGGTCACCTCTTCTAACATTTTTTATATCTCTTATTATATTTTTTAGGTCAGCCATAGAAATTTGTTCAAATAATTAAAAACATTCTATGTGATATTGAGGGCTACGCTCAAGGAGTCTACCAAGGAGAGATGACATTTTAGAATACTATTAATTATTTCACAAATGTTGTCAACGAAATATTTGTTTTATTCTTTTGCAATTGTTGACTCATCTGATAATGTCCGATTTTCAAATTTAATCTCTTTGAGTAATAATAATTTTTTCCAGGAATTAACTTTTTTAAATGTTTCTACATCTTACGGAATTTCGAATTCTTTTATATTGTTTTTTATCTGACAGAGGCAACAGCTAAGACTATTGACAATAAGGAGCAGTTAGATGTGATTATGACGGACTGTGAAAAGGCTTTTGATAAGGTTGATCACGGTCTGCTGATCACTAAACTGGGTAAATTCGGTTTTTCTCTGTCCGCATGTAAATTTATAGCTTTCTATCTAAAGAAAAGACTTCAACGGGTTAAGATGGGTAGAGAATTATCTGTACAGTACATGGCAGCGTCTGGAGTGCCACAAGGCAGTAACCTTGGTCCATTACTTTTTGTGATTTTTATTAATGACTTGCCATATTCTGTAGAATGTTCTGAGTGTGTCATTTTTACAGATGACTTTAAGTTTTTTAAAGATATATATTACTATTAAAGATTGTGATGAGTTGTAAAGTGATTTAAACTCAAAGTCTGAGTGGTTTAAGGTCATTAAATGTTGGTAAATGTCATGTTTTACCTTTTACACGAAAAGTGGGATGTACAAAGTTTAATTACATGATTGATAATTTATCACTTAGCAGGAAAAGAAAATGTAGGGACATTGGTGTGTACATGCAGTCAAACTTTAAATTTAACCAGCACTATGAAGCTATTGTCAATAAAGCATATAAAGTTCTTGGATTTGTAATTAGAAACACTAAAAACATTAAACAAATAAAATCAATCATAATGTTATACAATACATTGGTTAGACCCCATTTAGAATATGCCTCTGTTGTTTGGTCACCACAGTCATTGGTGCCTATTGATATGATTGAAAAAGTGCAAAAGAGGTTTTTAAGGTATCTGTACTTAAGAACTCAAAATACCTGTCCCTATATGATTTCTTATGAAAGTATGCTGACTGAATGTAGTATGGTTAGATTAAGTATTAGACGAAGTTTAAATGATGTACTATTTATATATAATATTGTCAACAATTTAAAGTATAAGAAATGTTCCTTAATTATCAATATAACTTTTGTGGTTCCTAAAGTAAACTTAAGAATAAGAAACAAAAAGCTGTTCCAATGTTTAACTCCAAGTAGTTCACCTATAAATCGAATGATGTACCAAAGTAATAAATATATACAAAAATCTGATATAGATTTCTTTAATAGTTCTGTATGACAAATTAGAACTGTGATTTTAGGTAGTTCAAAGTATAAGTAGTACACATATTTGTTTTAGAACCTGCTATATGTATTTGTATGTTTTTTATATTTTTTTTATATTGTTAATTTGTTTAGTTAGTATATTTTAGTTGTAGTCTTTCTTTTTCTCGCCTTTACTGGCTTAGTAAGCACTCTTAACATGTAATTACATTTCCAATGTGTTTGTGAGAGTCTAATAAATAAATAAATAAAAAAAAATATATTCACCCCATACTTAATATTTTCTGCTTTAGCATTTACCTATAAACTATACCTAACATGCACCTTTTATCTTTTATCATGCGTTATCCAATTTTTGCGTACATATTTTTGTTTAAGCATAATACGTTGCCTAGGGCACATAATATTTAAACTATCTGTAATTTCTCTTACAAAACTATCAGCCAAAATATTAACATTCTTACAGTTTTTATCCCATTTAGTATTTAAGAGGTAATTTTGTAAATTCTTATTAATCAGTATTAAAATCCCTCATATTTCTATGGTATATTACTTACTATATTAGAGATTTCTTTCTGTTTTTGTTTAAGTTGGACAGATTAAGTGTCAAATGTACTTTAAATGGCAAACTCTTATCATTAGTTATGATGTAATCAATTAAAGTAATACTCTTGTCGGTCAATCAATTAAATCAATCAAAATGCTTTATTGCCAGAAAATTTACATTTTATCGACAAAGCTAAAAGAAAAAAAATACAAATATAAACAAATAAAGATTAAAAAAATACTTAGACAAAATACACACAAAGTAAATAGGTACATAACACAAACAAAAATACTGTACAAATTATGAAATTGTACAATTTGGTCGAAATACATAAATAAAATAATTTTTATATATATACAATTTGGGTAAATCCATTTGAGTAAATGTTGTACAAAATTTTATCACCATAAAATGAAGGTTTTGATAAATCGAAATTAAAGTCCCCCATGATGATATTAACATCCTCGAATACACTCACCTGTTTTACATAACTATTCATAAAGTCGATCAATTTAGCATTTTCATGTTGAGGTGGATGATATAGAACTGTACACAAATATCTTATTCTAGACACAGAAATTTCAGTGGATAAATACCATACAAAATTTTTTTTACTCTCAAACAGTTCTTCTATTATTAGTGAGACATTGTTCAATATTGTAGCCCACTATTTGCAATTCACACATGTCAATATCTGCACACAAATGAGTTTCTAAGAAAAATGCAAGTTTAGGTTGCCAATCAAAGAACTCTGAACCTTATTGTTCAAGTAACCCTGACAGTTAAAATAAATAATACTGGAATTCAATTAAATTTTAGCATCTAGTTGCTATTTGATAAATTTATTTTTTTGTATATTTTCCACCTTTTTGAGGGTTTTATAATTCGTTCTATCCCAGGTTACATGAAAAACATTTTTTCAAATTCAAAGTCAAATTCAAAACAAATTTATTTATTATGAAGGTAAATAAATAATCATATACAAAATTGTAGCATAATAATATACATATGTTGTACAACCTACCAAATACATGATAAATAGGACCATGCCTCGATTATAGAGAACCGTTTACACAGGTTCATCATAAGATAGAACCTGTGTGGCATAGCCCTTCAAAAACCTTCAAAGTAAAAAGTAAAAAAAAAAGATTTTCTTAATTAATCGAGACATGCATGCGTTGAGTATCATATTTAAGTATTTAAGTAAGGCGAAGCAGGCGGGGGTTCTGGATATGCAGGAAAGGTAAATTAATTAATATTTATAACAATAATAAGTAGACAGCAATAGAAGATCGAGCGGCTCAGTTCTTTTAATTTTTATTGTAGATTAGGTATTGTTTTTTTGAGAATCAAGCAGTTTATTACGAATATATTTTTTATATGCAGTAAACGGAAAACTTTTGCAATTACCCGGAAGTCTATTCCAAAGTTGAGAGGCGACAAAAACAAAAGATTTTTGAAAATTTGCTGTTCTATGTTGTGGTATTCTAAATAAATTTATAAATCTAGTGTTATGCTCATGAAGAAAATTTGTAAAATTGTTAGCTAAATATAATGGCTCCCTAGTTTTTATAACTTTATACACAAAGGAATACATGTAATATTTTCTACGATTTTTCATATTTAGAATTAAGTTATTGTTTAAATAAGGAGAAATGTGACTTCTAAATGGAATTTTGTAGGAAAAACGCATACAACAATTCTGAAGTTTTTGTATTGAGTAAGCGGAATCTTTAATCAATGAATCCGAATATACCACATCACAATAATCAAATAAGGATAAAACAAGTGTGTTACATAAAAAATATTTAGTTTTAGGAGGTAAATGATTTTTTAAGCCGTAAAGTTTTCTTAAGCGCATGTGTGCAATTTTGAGCTTATTCTTTATATGTGTGTGAAATAAAATACCGCTATCAATGTATACTCCTAAATGGCCTCTCGTACTACTGGTAGCTGCTCATTACGAATTTTTGCATTTAAAGTTGTTGCTGCATTAAGGGCGTTCTTTCCACCACCCAGAAAAATTATACATGATTTAGACGAATTTAATTTCAAATTATGGTCGCAGGAAAAGTTATCTATATTTTCTAAATCCTTATTAAATTGTTCTTCTATTATGGGTAGAGTTTCACGTGAAAATGAGGTATACAGCTGGGAATCGTCAGCATATTGTTGTAACATTGAGTACTTTATGCAGGATTTCATATCTGCAACATACAATGAAAAAAGCAACGGCCCCAAAATAGAACCCTGGGGAACACCGGTAGATACAGGGTAATAACTTGATTTTTCAGTTGTAGAAGCCTTGTTGATTACTACGCAATTCACTCTATTATTAAGATATGACTTAAAGAAATCAATCGCGTTATTCGAAAAACCAAAATAATAAAGCTTTGCTAATAACATTTCGTGGTTTAAAGTATCGAAAGCTCTACTAAAATCCAATAATCCAAGACATGTTATTACCTTTTTTTCCTCATTTATCCTACAGTTATTAAGAAGGTGTACTAGACTCGTGGTAGTGCTAAAGTTATTTCTAAAACCCGATTGGCAGTCCGGGATGATATTGTAAAAATCGATAAAGCTGCATATTTGTTGGTGCACAAATCTTTCTAAAATTTTAGAAACCAGAGGCAGTATACTAATGGGTCTGAGGTCTTTAAACCCTTTTGGATCAGCCACCTTTGCTAGAGGTTTCAAAATAGTTTTTTTCCAAATTGCAGGATAAAAATTTTGTAATAAGCAGCTATTTAAAATATTTAATAATGGTTTTGTAAGATATGGTAGGCACATTTCTAGATCTTTTAAGCCTATGGAGTCTTCACCTATTGCGTTACAGTGTATTGTTTTAATGATTTTAATTAATGTTGGCTCATCCAATTGTGTAAAACTTAGGTAATACCTTGTGTTAAAATACCTACTAGCTTTATAAAAATTAAGTTTTTCATTTGAAGTTGTATCAGCTGTAGTATTTAAACCTGAAAAATAGTTCCTAAGAGCAGTTGCATTTAAAAACTTGTCTGGTAAGCCAGAATTCCTCTTACAGCCAAGGTTTAATTTTCTTGCAGCATTCCAAAATTCTCTTCCATGCTTTTGTGACATTGTGTTGAAATAGGTGATTTTTTCCCTCGCAGCAGCATGCTTAGTGAAATTTCTTAATTGCCTATAGTACTGGAGGTGTGCTTCAGTTTTTTGTTTCAAATATCTACGAAGAGCCTTATCTCTTTCTTTCATAAGAAATTTAATATTATTTGTAATCCACGGCGTAAACGGTTTTTCTTTTACCTTTTTGGATAATAGCGGAGCAGGTTTATTTATTAGAAATAATATATTCCTGTTAAATATGTCAATCTTTTTATCTTTATCTTGTGTATAATATATATTATCCCATGGTAGCTGTTCTGCGTCTAAGTTAAACTGATCCCGATTTATATTATTATAATTTCTATACTGAATGTATTTAACAGTATCACGTCCCTTGGCAAAATTTAAAACAGTATATACCATACTATGGTCTGAAATGTCTGGCGAAATACTTACTGAACCTGATTTTCTTATGATTGATGATTGGTTTGTTATAATAACATCAATGAGGCTAAAACTATTTGCAGCAAAATTTATTCGAGTAGGTTCTGTAAGTTAAGTTAAGTTTAATGCTAGCATATTTAAAATCAGCTGAAATTACATTAAAATATATATTTTTATTTTTATATTTGTTTTTAATGTATATCCCTACGCCTCCACCCCTTCCTACTCGATCTCTCCTAATAAGTTTGTATCCAGGAATTTCGAAGCTACTGCTATCATGCTCAGGAGTTAACCACGTTTCTGACAGTCCCAAAATGTCAAAGTCGTAATCAAACACATAATTTGAAAATTCGTCAAATCCGGTATTCATCGATCGAATATTAGAATGCGCAACAGTAAAATTCATACTTACCCTCTTATAATCTTGATTAATCAAATTATCTTGCTGATTAACCGCTCGTATTGCTGTATTAACCGCCATCACCCCATAAAAAATATCCTGACCCACGCACATCCACCCACCCCCTTCGCCATGACACTAAAACTGACAAATATTTAATACAAACTATCAACCATACATTCTCAAAACATAAATTTAATTAAAACAAAACGCATATCACAACAGCAGCACTCACTTTGCTTTGACTAAAAATTATTGCATAGGTGCACCTTGGCCTATTTAAATAATATTCACAAAATATAAGATTACATCCTTGAGATTTAAATACATCAAAAAGAAAATTAATAAATGAAATGACCACATTGGATCTTGTGTCGTAACTTAGAACCAGAAGTTATTTTTTAACCAAACTAATTTATAATTGTAATTTAAGATGAAAATAATGATAATTAATCAGTGTTATATAAATATACACACTAAACATTTAGTGACATTCCATATTTCTTATTAGATGACACACAATCAAAACATTTATTAACATTAAGAATTACTCTACATGATTTTATATACTATATTTAAATTAACAAATAAATTTGCTTTATAAATTTAAAAGATTAAACTTGCCAAATAGCATAGAAATAAGGTTTAATGTTTAGCACTTTATATCAAGAGAAGACACGCTTAAACAATGTACTAAATAACAATTTTCCTTAAGAAATCCTATGGCAAGCCAACAATTCCACTTACTTAGCAGGATACGTAGTATATCCATACTAAATGCAAAACCAAAAGCATCACCTGATAATGCTAAGTGCACTTTCATATAATGCTGTCTTTATGATCAACATAGCAAAGACGCATTGTTCTCATACCCCTTTATAGTTTCCGACACGACCGCCATCTTATCAATCTTTTAATGCAACACAGGTGAATAAATAAATATTTCGAAAGAAAGCGGAAAAAGTAAAGTAATAAAAATGTAAAGCGCCGATCCGTCAACATCATCTATAAAGGATTTTCATTTGAAAGTGTAATGCTAAACCAGATTCTCGGGGGCAAACCGTTGAATGGATTTTAGAGTGGCTACGCTAACGGATATTATGAAAATATATACTCCCTAAACTTTCTTGGCTTCTATATATTAAGAATTCTCTTAAAATTGTATTTTTTCGCCATTTTTAAAGGTTCCCCCTTTAATTGAACCCTAGACGAATTGAGAACGGAGTCGCCTTAGGGGTGGGTCCAAACTTTACAACCCTACCATGTAAAATTAATTCATCAAACAGCTTCGGGTTTTGTAGAGGGAAGGGAGTATTTTGTATCGATTTAGGTGTATTTCAATGGTGGCTTATTAAGTTCCGAGAAGCTTAAAGTTCTAAAGGGGTGCTTAAGTTTGTAATTTTTGTTTTTAGAAGTTTTAAATAGTTTTGGCTAGTAGAAACCAATATATTTCAAATTTCCTAGGAAACTATAAATTTCTCTTTAATTAATTGAAAAAATAATAAAAATCATGACATAATTAAAGGTATAATTTTTTAAACAAGTGGAACCTTAAAAGACAAAACTTGAATAACGTAGGATAAAATAATTAATGCAAATTAAGAGTATTTAATTTAATACGTTTATTTTTATAAAAGCTACAGATACTTGATATTTTGTTTTTTATATAAATTCTACCGTTAGTTCAGCGAAGATTGTAATTAATAAGATTAAATATATAAAATATCATAATATTATTTGTGTTGTATTCATTAAGGTTATGCATTTCTTAATGCTTACCAAAAAAAAAACAATAAGAGGTAAAATCAAATTAAAAAAATATTAGTGTCAAATTAACTTAAAATTAACACTTTAATTTGAAAATATTAATTTAAATATTCGCTCCAATAAAATTATGCACAATTTTCCATAAAATTCATTTAAACTATTTTCAATTTAAATTCAATATACATGTAATGCTTTTTAATTGTTAAAATTTTTAAAATCAATAAAGTTTTCAAAAAATTAAAAAAATTAAATTTTTCCATTATTTAATAACAGTTTTGTTTTAATAAATAACGCAAATTAGCTTTAAAAATGTGGAACTTGATTTTTCCGTTTTCAGTAATTGTACTCAAAAAATAGATCAAAATTGGTTTTTTAAATAATTAAATCGTATATAATTTTCAAATATTTGACAAAAAAGAAATGATAAAATAAGTAGTTTCATGATAACGAAGGAAAAAATTACTTATTAAAATAAATTTAAAAAATTGTTTTAAAGCATATAAAGATTTTAAAATTAATAATTTATGATGGAAATAAATACTAAAATAGTTAAAATTATGAGACTAAAAAAGAATAAAATAAATAACGACAAAAAAAGTAGAAAACGTAAAAATAAATATTTATTAAAGAAAAGAATTTCGTACATACTTTATGAGAATAAAAGTATATAAACAAAAATTGAGAACACAAATATATAATAATAAGGAAACAATATAATAATAGTTGAAATACTGTAAACCCCAAAATAATAAAAGAGCAAAAAAAACAGAAATTAAATATTTAAAAACAAATGTGGTAAATCAATATCAGGTTTAAATAAAAAATGTTTTTATTATTTTTCCATTAATCTACTTTAGTTAATGTCCTTAGCAAATTTTTTAATTTATGAAAACTTTTGAATCTAATATTTTAATATTGCGGAGGGTTGTTGGGTAAGGTCAGAAATAAAACAGAAATCTGTTTACTTAAATGTCGACGTTTCGACTTATATTAAGCCATCCTTAGGACACTGATCTACATTTTAAAAGAACGTAACAACATGGGATTTTTGGAAAATATAAAACGTAATCATGGAATAAAAACCTATGAATACTTGAAGAAATGGGCGAACATCAGCATAAGTCAACTTGCGAATTACAGAAATCACAAGTGTTTTCTTTTACAATGTAGAACCAACCAGTGTCCTGAGGATGACTTAATATAAGTCGAAACGTCGACATTTAGGTAAACAGGTTTCTGTTTTATTTCTGACCTCACCCAACAACCCTCTGCAATATTGAAGATATTGGGTCACAAACACGAAACTAAAAACTAATATTTGAAATTTTTTTTGATATAAGAATTTTTGAATTTGAGACACCCGAATAGACCAGGCGAATTAGATTTTAACAGTGCACAAATTGCTATCCGGAAACTGACTGTTGGAGTTGGTAGAGGGGTTCATAACGAGTGAAAAAAACGAAAATCCAACAATGGGGTAGTAGGGGCTTGTTTTAGGGGGGTGAAAAGGGGTGGAAAAATATTCTTTTGCAATTTCCGGCGAAAGTTGACGTCCAATTGAAAAATGTTCAAGAGAAAAATTGTACTATACCTTTGTAGGTCTTAAATAACCTCAATTTTTTTCAGATCAAAATATTAAAAACTTTTGGAGATATGCGTTTTTTTCGGAAAAAACCGTTTTTTTTTAAATGAAAATTGTACTTCAGAAAATCATGGTACAGGGTTCATCCGAGGCTCATTTTTTTGTTTTTACATGTACTTTCTTATAAAATAAAGAAACTATATACTTCCTATTTGAAAAAACGTCGAAAAATGCAAAAAAAGTCAAAAATGATTTTTACAGCAATAAAATTTTTGGAAATTGTTAATTATTTATTTAAATTAGTTAAAAAATCAAAAAACAGATTACACCATTCGATTTTAAGGAAAAAAATACAAAAGAAACTATGTATCATTATTTACCCGGAAACTTAATTGGGCACAGTTGGGCTTTGTACTCCGTGTAAATACAATCACATTCTTACGTATTTTCTCGATTTTCATAGAAAATAATTATTTTTCGAAAAAAATACAAGAGATAAAAATTATTTAAAATCAAATTGTCTACAACTTTTGTTTAAAACATTTTTTGCAAAAATCATTAATTTGTCAGTTTTAACAAAAAAACATGCAAAAAAGTCAAAAATCGTTTTTAACATTGTAAATTTTACAGTTATTCTTAATAATTTGTTTGAATTTTTATAAAATAAAGAAATAATTACATAATTTAATTCTACAGGAAAAATTACATTTATACATTCAATGAAAGTGATATGCATCATTGTTATTGCAAAAATAAAACTAACTTTTATTACATCAATTAAATGTCAAAAATCTTGCAGTTTATTTTTTAAAAGCAGGATCTCACAATGTAAGTGACTGCTTATATTCATCAAATAGTTTCAACTTCTCAAATTACCGTTCAATTGTTGCATTCTTACACTGTTTCACCGGTTGCGATTCAACGTCTGCGTTTGCTGGAAAAGGAAAGAAGAAAACAGTCGAGTCGCTCATGAAAAATACAAATTTAGCTGAACTAGTACAGCCTTTTTATGAACAGAATTCTGATCCAAAGCTTATTGCTCGAAATGGCTGTGTATTGATTGTATCTATTTACAATTCAACTAAATCAACCTCATCTCTGGATGATTTGCGATTTCAGCGGTACCAGGTATTGACTGCAAAATCTACGTTTCAATTGGAAAAGTTACCTCCAACTGTTAGAGCAGCTAGCCAGCACTGTTTTAGAACGTATTATCAACTGCAAACCTGGCTGGGACATGAATTAAGTGCTACCAAATGGGGCTGGAAGGAAGTAGTTGATGATACTTCTAAAATACTCGTGCCTCGCTTCACTGACATCGCAGTCATACCTGAAGAGCTGTTGAAAAAAATCTCGTGTAATTGGAAAACAAGCTGCTCAACAAATAGATGCGGATGCCGCAAACACGGATTAAAATGCACGGTATTATGTGTAAAATCTCAGAATTCAGATAGTTGTTGTAACACTGAAAGTATTAATTTGGATCCAGAATGTGAATAACAACTCAGTGATATTAAAGAAGAGTATGAAGATGAAGGAAGCACGGAATTCAATGAAAGTACGGATGATGAGCAAGAAATTATGATTTTGTCTAAAAGAAAAAGGTTGATGTAATTTTGTAATATTCCATAATGTAAGCTGTGATACGCTACATATAATAAAAATCTAGTTTCGTATAAAAATAATAAAATTTTCTTTTATACTTTTTCCTGTAGAATTAAATTATGTAATTAGTTTTTGTAATTTTATAAAAATTCAAACAAATTATTAAGAATAACTGTAAAATTTACAATGTTAAAAACGATTTTTGACTTTTTTGCATGTTTTTTTGTTAAAACTGACAAACTAATGATTTTTGCGAAAAATATTTTAAACAAAAGTTGTAGACAATTTGATTTTAAATAATTTTTGTCTCTTGTATTTTGTTCTAAAAACAATTATTTTCTATGAAAATCGAGAAAATACGTAAGAATGTGATTGTATTTACACGGTGTACAAAGCCCAACTGTGCCCAATTAAGTCTCCGGTAAAATAATGATACATAGTTTCTTTTGTATTTTTTTCCGTAGAATCGAATGGTCTAATCTGTTTTTTGATTTTTTAACTAATTTAAATAAATAATTAACAATTTCTAAAAATGTTATTGCTGTAAAAATAATTTTTGACTTTTTTTGCATTTTTCGACGTTTTTTCAAATAGGAAGTATATAGTTTCTTTATTTTATATAAAAGTACATGTGAAAACAAAAAAAATTAGCCCCGGATGAATCCTGTACCATGCTTTTCTAAAGTACAATTTTCATTTAAAAAAAAACGTTTTTTTCCGAAAAAAACGCATATCTCCGAATGTTTTTATATATTTCAATCAAAAAAAAATTGAGGTTATTTAGGACCTACAAAGGTATATTTTCCCAAATTTTTACAATGATTAAACTATTTTTGTGAAAATAAAAAATTAAAATTGAAAAAACGAAAAAAAAAAGGTTTTTCGCATTTATCTTGGCTATTTTGAGGTTATGTTCAAAAGTGATCTCTACAAAAATTATAGATTTTCTTATGGTCTACAACTTTTCTATTGAACATTTTTCAATTGGATGTCAACTTTCGCCGGAAATTGCAAAAAGAATATTTTTCCATCCCTTTTCCCCATTGTTGGATTTTCGTTTTTTTCACTCTTTATGAACCCCTCTACCAACTCCAACAGTCAGTTTCAGGAAAGCAATTTGTGCATTTTTTGATTAAATTTGAGCTAATTCGCCTGGTCTAGAAAACAAACAAATATTTTGGTTAAGAATTTTGATAAATCACAATTTTTTAAGAGCTTCCATAATATAAATAATGTTCTCTAAGATTATAACAATTTTTTAATGTAGATACAACCTTAATTTTAATTATTATTTTAACTTTTTTGCTATTCAGATTTAATAAAATTTGTAAAAAATATGCATAACCCTAACGGATACGACAAACAAAACGCTATTAGAGTTTATAAATTTTATAAAAAATTGCCTTTTCTATAAATATGGTTTATAAATCATCTGAGTGGTAAGTTCTATTTAAATTAATTGTTTTTTGTAAAAATTAAATAGCAAATGTAAAAAGTTAACAAAAACATAAAAAAAAGTTATTAAAAGAAATATTAAAAAAAAAACACAAATCTGTATACAAATGCTTCAATTTCATTAAAAACGAACAAATAAAAAAAATAATAATAAAAGAATGAGACAAAATAGAAAAATATATCAGAATCTAAAATATAGATAAAAAAATCAAAATTAAATAAATATCGTTTAGTTCTATATTATGTATATACCTTAAAATTATTTCTTGATAATTTTTAATGTGTTTCTGGCCCAAGTTATTAATATTTTTTTTATCGAACAATTCAAAATAGCATAGAACCTTATTATTTAAAGAAAAATCCAAATTTATTTTTTTGATACGGTAGCAGAAAACCAAAGAATTAATTTAGAAACTTCTAAAAAAAATTGTATCAAATAAATTTTTTTATATTTAATTCCAAACAGCCTAATTTTAATTTTTTTGTTTAAATAATAATGATTTTGAAAAACTTGTAATTAAAAATATAAAATATTTTGATTAAAGCAACTATTTTGATTAAAATTTGTGTAAATTGTTTATAACCTGAATTGATTCGATAAACATAACGCTAATATAGTATATATATTTTATTAAAAAAAATACTTTTTAAATTAATATATTTTATAAATCATTTGAGTTTTATTTTAATTATTTGTTTCTTTAAAATTAGATAAATAATATTAACAGTAAATAGGCAAATTCAAATATCAGGATGAATATAAATGAAGAGTGGTTGAGCTAAATGATCTAAGTGCCAAAATATACATTTTCGTTTTTTTTTTCTCTCAATATATTCTATGTGCCACCGCCAATATATTACTATAAAATCTAAGTACCAATTTCACCCTAGGGCTAGCAAACGATGTCCAAAGATGAGGCCACCTCTATGTCCGGCATCATATTCTTTGCTAATTGATCTAAGTGCCGGTATGCCGGTCGATATTCTTGGTTGGTTTGTCGTTAGATTCGATTGTTATTGTCTGTATATTTATATGTTAACCCTCTAGCCAGCAGACCCGCCTTAAGGCAGGCTTTAGCAAAATCTCATTTAGAATTTTTTGGCCACATAGCGGCAATCCCGCCTTTGAAGTGGAATTTGTTTCGTGTCTGACGTACTTAGAACGGCTATTGGTTCCCGTATTTTTTCAGTAGAGTCAGTCGCGTATGTGCCGCCTTAGTAAATTTACAGAAAAATTAATTCGCTATAAATGATATTTTCTGTGCTATAAAATAAATACATGTAGCAATCTGTTCAAGCCAAAAAATGTACAGGTGAGTTCATGTATGTCATATTTCTTAGTTATGCGTTGAAAAAAAAAGTAGTTCATGTGTTTTTGCTATAAATCACTCATAACCTCAACCTGCCTAAAGGCGGATCGACCGGTTTGTGTGAAAATTATCTCATTCATACGAAATATTTATTTTCTTACTATTTTTGTTTTTTGTAGTTAGATATGACATCAAACAAGAAAGGACAGCCCGGGGAGGATCCCCGAGAGCCTGAATTATATGACTTATCTCAAGTGACTTCGGACGAAATGTTTGAACTTTTGGACAATGTAGATATAGGACCTGACACCGATATTGAAGACGATAAGAAGACGATTTTGACGATGATGATAGTCTTGCTGACCCAGATTTTTGTCTTGAAGATGAAATAAATCAATGCAACGATTTAACTTCTGAATCTTCTACGCCTGACGACCAATTATTGACATTAGATATTGAAACACCTGATACCTCACAGCCATCGACATCAGGGAATTATTTAACTGAATCACAAAAAATTTCTGTTGTTGCAAGAGTTTTATCCCCGTTGACTTCAGGTGAACCATCTACTTCATTTCAACGGCAGCAAAGACGACCACGTTCTCCTCTGCCAGAATTTGAAGATGGGGCTGATGTTTCCGAGCCTTACACAGGTGGGTTTACGGGAAACCCAAGTGCACTTTTAGCATAGTCAAAAGAATGCAAAGAAATAATTTGGCGTAAACAGCATTTGCAGCTGCATAAAAATGAAGTGGTATTCCATGGAAGCACAGAGCTTCCACTACACTTTCAGGATTTAAAAACTCCATATCAATGCTTCGCCTATTTTTTTACACAAGAGTTTCTTGAAAATATTGTAGAACAAACAAATTTATATGCTCGACAGTACGACATCAAGACAACATTTGTTACCAATGCTGCTGAGATCCGGAAGTACATTGGCATCTTGGTATTTATGTCGATATATCGTTATCCAAATGCGACAGAATACTGGGGTCGTTATTCATTTGAACCAGTTCGTACGGCAATAATATCAAAACGATTCTTTATGATTCGTAAGTATCTTCACTTCAACGATAAATCAAAAGAAAAAAAACGGGATCAACCTGGATTTGATCCATTATATAAAGTCCAACCGATAGTGAAACATTTAAATGAACGATTTCAAACAGTTCCAAAATTACCTCGTTTATGCGTAGATGAGCAAATGTGCGCGACTAAAATGAAACGCAGTTCATTGCGACAATACATGCCGGCAAAGCCCCATAAATGGGGGTTCAAACTATTTGTTCTATGTGACAGCAATGGTTATTCTTACGCCTTCGAAATCTTTACTAGCGCAGGGAGCAATGTTATTTTGCCCACTATGCCTAATCTGGGAGCAGCAGCAAATGTTGTTGTCCGGCTATCTCAAACAATACCTGACTTTGTCAATCATATTATATATTTTGACAATTTTTATACGACATTGCCACTACTTATTTATCTTAGAGGCCGAGGTATTTATTCATTGAGGACAATTCGTTCTGGTCGTATTCCTAATTGTAAATTGCCTAGTGAAAAAGATAAACAGCTTGCTACAGCAGATAAGGGATTTTCTGTTGAGTATGTGGGAAATGCGCATGGTGTAGATTTGACAACTGTATTTTGGAAGGACAACAAAAATGTGCGTTTGGCTTCTACATACGTCGAGGTACTACCTTTTAAAAGTGCTCTCCAAGATAAACAACCATCAAAGGCAACAAGATATGATCGGTCTGCAAAAAAGTACGTGCAAATTGAATGCCCCGCCATCATACGTGAATATAATTATCACATGGGCGGAGTTGATCTAATGGATGGATTACTTGAAAGGTACCATATTCGCCTAAAGACTAGCAAGTGGATATTGCGTCTATTTTATCATTTTATTGACATGGCTATGGTCAACGCATATCTGCTACACAAACGGATTCATAAAGAATCGCCGCCTTTACCAGTGTAACGAAGCTGTCAGAAAACGTCCTGGCAGGCCTTCATCTGCTTCGAAGCAGGAAGAAATGCAACCTGCAAAAAAAATCTAAGACATATATCCCCGAGCCAGATATCCGATTTGATGGTTTGAACCACATGCCCGACCTTTTGGATAGATCCAGTAAAAGGATGTGTAAAAATAACGGATGTAAAGCTGAAACTCAGTTCTTTTGCACTAAATACAGTTTAAATTTGTGCCTTTCCTCAACTAGAAAGTGTTTTTAAGAGTTTCATACACAATAAAGCATTACACTAATCTTATTTTTTGTATTGAGGCACAAAATATACATTTCAAGTTTAATTTCGCTTTTTTTTACTCTGACTATTTTTGTCCCTTTAGTCGGCAGGTCTGCGTTAAGACTGGGGGAGGTTTTTTCATCCCCAAAGCTTTAAAGGTTTATGATAAACTTTTTTTAAGCCTCGAATTCATTTTTATGTTATGAATTTACCCGCCTATGATTTTTTTTCATAAAATAAAAATTGGCCCTTTAGAGGGTTAAAGTAATTTCAATAAACTCTATTGCGTTTGGCGATAATACAAATACGGAATCAAAAAGAAAAAAACAGAGTGAAGCTAGATTGAGTGGAAATTCTTATGTTACACAAAAATCAAAGCTGCAAAAACCTGAAAAGCCGTTCACAAAAATGAGGTTAGTACGAGATTTTTATCGATATTTCGCTTAAAATTTTAGACCGGCCCGATAGTCAAATCTTTGTAGCTGATAGTTACATTACCCTGAGTTTTTTTTAATTTCAGATCACCTGTAAATGTAAATTTAGCTGTAGGGATGTGATTGATATGAAAGTTAAGCTTTTCGATCTATACCAAGGCCTTGAACTCAACGAGCAAGGCAGCTATCTCATGGGATTATTGCAAGTTTTACCAGTCCAATGTCGCCGCCATGGTACCTACGACGATTCAGCAGAAAGCAGACGACATTGTACTATAGCTTTTGCTGTTCCAGATGGGCCAAGTAACGTAAAAAGGGTATGTAAAAAAACGTTTTTGGAAATATTTGCTATCAGTCCGCAAAAGATTACCACGCTTGTTAGGCGTAAAAAGGAGGGGCATACAACCTTAAAGGATAAACGAGGAGGTTGTAAAAAATTCAAGTAGACTCTTCATGATAGACAGATGGTAAAAGACCACATCAACAGCTTTCCGAGGGACGAGAGCCACTACAGCCGTTCAAAAAGTGAAAAAGAATATCTCAGTCCGGATTTTAATGTCTATAAGCTATTCAACGCTTTTAAAATAAAACATCCTGGTTGCACTATAACATACAAATTCTATAGAAGAGTTTTTATAAAGGATTTTCCAAATCTTTCTTTTAGAAGACCTAGAGTTGATACGTGCAAGATTGTGATTTACTTTTTTTAAAAAGCAAGGTATGTCCTTATGTATGACTTTAATGTATCAAGAAAAGCTAAAAACGAGCTGGAGTTGCATCATAGAAACACAGATAAAGCTCTAAAGGTCATTCAGGAAGACAGTGCGAGTAGTACTCTTCCAAGTAGCGATACCTGTACCATTACCATGGATCTACAGAAAGTTTTTTCCCTACCAAAATTAACGCATAGTAGTATGTATTACAGACGCCAGTTGTCATGCTACAATTTTGGAATACATGTGCAAGATACGTCAGATGGGATAATGTGAATCTGGCATGAAGGACTGTCGGGCCGAGGTGGCAACCAAATGGCATCATGTCTTCTACAAGCCTTGAACACAGGTCAGCTTTCAACTTATAAGCGAAAACTATGTATATGGAGTGACAACTGCGCAGGGCAATTAAAAAACCGAATGTTCATTTTCTTATACATTTTATTAGTAGCCAATGGACATTTTGACACCATTGACCATAAATTTTTAGTTTCCAGCCATAGTTTTTCGTCTTCAACCCTTATCGAGAAACAAGCAAAACGTTCTAAGCTTCAGACAGTAAACGATGTCAAAACGGCAATTGCGGCTGCTAGACCTTCCAGGCCATACAGACTCTTAGATATGGGTCAATGTCCTTTTTGTGATTTTGATAAACTATCATCAAAACTTATAAATACAACTAAACTAGGCATTACACAAGCGTCGTGGTTACGTGCGACGAAAGAATAGCCCGGCATAGTATTGTACAAGAAAAATTTCAGTGACTTAATAGGATGGGATAAGTGCCGTGTATTAAAAAAGGGTGTGACTGTGCAAAATTTAAAGTCGGTTGAGCTCTTAGCCTTGCCTGGTGTTGAGCAAATAAAGGAAAGTAAGAAAAAAGACCTTCGCGCAATGCTAAAGGACATTGATCAGGAGAATAGGGCACTATTTTACCACTATTTTAGATTTTTAATCATTTATTATTTTTGTGGACTTAGATCATTTCCGTTATTTCTTCACTTATTTTGCTTTACGAAGTTTCTTTGATGTCTTACCACAAAATATTTGTTTTAATTTATCTCTGTGTTTGTAAATAAAGCCAATTGTCCATAAAAAATATTACATTTGTTTTATTTTCCTTATTTGTCAAGTTTTCTTTGATTTCTAGCAATTTTTAATTTTGGCACTTAGATCACCTAGCTCGATCACTCTTCAAATATCAAGGAAGATATAAAGGATAAATGTTTTATTTGCTTTAGTGAATTTAATTTTTTTAGGAATTTTATTACATTTTAAATGAAATATTTACTTCATACATTCCTAGAGTTTCCTTATTAAATAATTTAGAAATTGTGGAATTTGATTAGAAAATATTTTATATTTTTACAAAATTTTAAAGCATGTTTAATAAATTTTCAATCAATGCAAATTATTTAAAAATTGTGAGAAATCTTTATTGTTTTTTGTAAATTTATTAAATCTTTAAATGGTGAAATTTTTATACAAGATATTTTAAATTTTTGAATAATTGTTTGTAATTTAAATTAAATAATTGCACATAATTTAAAAATTGTTAAAAATAATTTTTTTTGGATTTTTATTGAACTTAAAATGGAAAATTTACTTCTTAGATTGTTGGATAATTAAGAAATTGTGAGTTTTTTTTTAAGTGTTTAAAGTGAAAATTTATACACTTTAAGACCTTTTTTGATTTTTAATAAATTGCTTAAATGTGAAGTGGAATTGATTTAAAAGTCGTGAAAAATATCTTTTTTGAAATTTTAATAAATATAAAATATGTTTATTTTAGATATTATTGAATATTTCAAATAATGTAGAATTTTTTACGCGCTTTAGAGTAAAAATTTTTAATATTTTAAAATATTTTTTTTTATGTAAAATGAAATATCTAGACTTATTTAAAAATCCTGGAAAAATGTTAATATTTTTTTAGAATTTTTATTGATCAAAAAATATAATATTTAGATAAAAAAATATATAAATAAAGAGTTGACAAAAAGTCCTGGATAAACACTATAAAAATAAAATTTAAAATTAAATTTGCACAAAAGTAATACGAAGTGTAGCAATAAAATAAAACAGAGAAAGAATATTTAAAGCAAAAGTAAAAAAAATTTAATTAAAAGGCCTTAATTTTTCTATAATCAAACGAAGGAAAAAACATATCAGTTAAGGAAATGTCTAAAATAGGAAAAAAATGTCAAAAAAAATTATATGAAATTTATATTGCTTACGTCCTTTAGAAGCACGTTTTAAATTATTTTTAAAAAGTATGTTTTTCTTTTGTGTTAACTGCTAACATATTTTGGCGTTTTTTTGCAAAAAGATTAGATATTAATTTTAATCTAGAATTTAATTATTTTTAATTAAATCAATTTAGAAATTTCTAAACATTTATATATCGAATAAAATTATTATTTAATATTTCGAAAAAATTTTATATTTAAGCACTTCAATAATTCTTAAAAACCATCACAAGCATTGAGCCTATAATAAATTAAAATATAAACCGGTTTAAATACATTTTTAATATTTTAAATTGTACAAAACTTAAATGGCCGAAGTTTTCAACTAAAAGCTTTAAAATTAAAGTGTTTATGTTAAGTAAATTTGACAGTATAAATGCATTGTAAATAAAATTATTTTGGGGGTCAAATAGGGGAAATATTATTATCTTTAATGTTTGTTATTAAAAAAGTTAAAAAAATAAATATAAAAATGTAAACAAATATATAAAGAAAAAAACTTTTACACAGCAAATTTTTATGTTAAAAATTATCAAAAAATTTTAACATACATTATGACACCAAAAGTAAAAAACTGAAATGAAAAAAATGACCTTTTAAAATAGCAAGAAAATGCATAATTTACAAAATAATTAAAAATAATTAATTTCTCTTAACATTAGTATGCTAGTAGAAAGTTAATTAGTATGCCAGTAAAAAACCAATCACATCCTAGAACTAACTTTATATAAAAGAAAATATTGAAAAGACGAAACAGAAATTGAATAAAACCAAAAAAGCATTAATGATTTTAAAAACGAAAAGAAATTAAAAAAAAATAATGTAAAGAAATAAATAAGCATACATATCGAGTTATATATATCGAAGGAAGAGAGATAGGAATTTTTATATATGTTAAAAAAAATAGAATGTGAGAATTATCAGAGATGTGTGGCTTTCATAAGGGATTATTAAATTAAATACTATTAAATTGCATACTATTTGTATCCATTAAGTTATTGTTAACTTTTAATAATTCTTTCTTAAAAAAAAAACTAATTAAATTGGCTGTAATTTAAAAAATTACTCTCAGACATTTTTAAATATCATTATATTGTACAGAACTTCTACTAAATATTGGCAAAAATGTAAATTTATATTGGCCTTATATCTAAAATGGTTTAGAATAATTATAATGCAAAATTGTGCATAATTTGAATGGGCATGCTTTTTTTAATTTTTAAATTAAATTCTTTAAATTTTAAGTAATTATTTAAATTTTCTGAAAAGGTTTATTAAAACACCTTCAACAATAACTACCAAACCAAAATTAATATACTATGATCTATAGAATAAAATATTATTTTTAGCGTACAAAATACTAGAATCATTAGAAATTATTGCATACGAGTTTTCCAAGCAATAACAAATTAAAAACCGATTTTATATGTTATGAATATCGCTACGTTTACTGAATAACAATATCGAGAGAGCTTCAGCAATTCGGTTTCCTCTTCACCCGAGGGCTTCAAAATAAAACCTAAAGTTTTCCTCAAGTAAAACTCTATTGTCTATGTCAACTATTGTTTTGATACAATTTCGTTGGTTTCCTTGGGAAACCGTATTGGTAAATATTGTGGTTTAGATCCTGGATAATATCGGAGAATATAACTACATCTCTACTATAATAAATTTTAAAATTGAGTTATACTGGTTATTTATATAATTTAACTTGGTGGGTGTTATATAATATTTTATATTGTAATATTTTGTTTATAATTTTTTTTGAACAGTTTTGTTTTTTTTTTTAATCTAATTATATGTTGTGCTGAATCACACTCTAATAAAGCAATTAAAAATAGAAATATTTTATTTATTAGGAAAAAAGAAATAAATTATACAATTATTTAATTTACGTAAAGGTTTTTTTAAAACTGAGTAAACGCGATTAAAAATATACTTCGAAGGCTTTAGAAATACACTTTTTCTTGCCAAAGTACAATTTTTTACAATTACTTTAAAATATGATTTGCGGTCTACTTATATTTAAAAACTACTTTAAATTATGCTAATATAAAATTTGAAAAATTCATATCTTTCTAGAATATATTTTAAAAAAATTAAGTAAGAAAGTGTAGATGTGCCCAAAAAAACATGTATCTTATAACCCCTAAGTGTGCGTATTACCCAATCGAGTTTTCATAATTTTAATTTTATAATTATCAAACTGCATAATCAAACAGATTCCCTTTTGTTCTTCCGCTTAAACGTAGGTTTTTTTTGAGTGCCAATTATTTTGGCGAAAATCGATAGATTCTTACTTTTGTACTTATGTTTTATTTGATTAATAGATAAAAGGCAAGTATCATTAGGAGCTGATATAAATAGCTCTTTATGCAGTTTTAGGCTAGTTACTGAATGCAAGGCAATTGAAAATATTGTTATTCAATAAAATGTCGGTTATGACCATAAATTGGGCGTTGGCTATTGTGGCTTTAGGAGCTTTCACAGGTATGTTTTTTAAATTTTTACATGTTTTTCTAAAAATAATGAATTATGAATAATGAAAGTTATGTTAAAACCGTCTGATCCAAAGGCTTTACTTTTTGTTTTTTTAATTATGTTAAATACCTCATAATTTTTCACTACTCTGAACTGCAAAGAGAAATTTATTTCACTTTTTTATTGGTTGAATAAAAATTTAAAAGTTCATTATCTAAAGGCTTTTTGGTTTGAGATAGTAGAGTTTATAACAAAATTGGTGAATTGATCAACATCATTAAACTGCACCGGAATATCTTTTTTCTTAGACGGAGTTAGTTTATTAAGTTCCTCCCATTTTTCTCGAGTACTGCAATTTTTAAATGTATGCTTATAATTGGCTTTACGTTCCATTCTTATTGAAGCTGTTGTTAAGTTTCTTAATGATTTATAATATTCCCATTTTTATGGACGTTTAGTGCGTTTAAACTGCTGAAGAGCTGCATCTCTTAATTTCTGCATTTTCTTAATATTCTCTGTAATCCAGGGTAGGAAGGGTTTTTTAGGCAATGTAATTATTTTAAGAGGAGCGTGAATATCAAATAGGCTAGTTATAGCGTTGTTAAGAAATACGACTTTTTGATTAACATCAACGATATTGTAAACATTATTAAACAATATCGATTGAAGGTCATTTTTAAATAGGTTATAGTTTATATTTTTAAGATTTCTAGAAATGATAGTTTTTGGTTTATAATTTAATTTGGCCGTTTGTATCTCACAATAGACTACGAAGTGGTCGGAAAAATCAGAACAGATAACACCAGTGCATTCAATTTGGTCATAATTAGTGACTATTAAATCAATTAGCGAACTAGAAGATTTCGTGACTCTGGTTGGCTCCATTATAATTTGTTTTAAATTAAAGGGCTCAAACATCGGAACTAACTTTTTTGTGAAAAGATTATCACATTGCAACATATCAATATTAAAGTCTCCTATACAAAATATGTTGTTATACAAAGAAAACAAGTTAAAAACAATGTCCTCCATTTTGTTTAAAAACTGCTGAATATTCGATCTAGGTGGTCTATAAATTATTCCAATAACAAAATGTTCTTTCTTTATTGTAATTTTTGCCCAGATACATTCTAAAAACTCATGACTCTCAGAAAAGAGAATTTCAGTTTTAAATTGATTTCTAATATAAAGAGCCACACCGCCTTTTTAAGGTATAATTATTTAGTTTTATATTATTATTTGGTATATCTGGACCTAGCCAAGTTTCAGTCACACCAACAATGCCCAAATTATTGTTGAAAATGGTAGTCTTAAACACGTCCAAATACGGAACTAGTGATCTAACATTAATTTGAGAAATACGTAAAGACATATTGTACCTACCCTAAACAATTATTTGAAGTTAGACAGAAAAAAACCAGAAAAAAACTCTCTAGAAAACAACTAAAACTAAGGTTTACTAAACTAAGGCTTATTCTGTTCACAAAAAATATTGTATACCTTTATTTTGCTTGGACTGGAGGTAGAAGTGGTTCTAGTGGCAACAGTTCTGGTAAGAATACGATTTAAAATCGTAGGAGTGCTGTTTATGACGAGGCTCTTTCCTGATTTACCTGAGGTCTTAAGTGGTGATTTGTCCTTTTCAGTATTGACACGGGAAGGTGCACTATTGTTACAAGTTATCCAATATATATATATATATATATTGGATGTATTTTTTTTTAATACGAGTGCCTACTTACGGCCTATATTCTTTTCCCTATCTGGTTAAAACTCTTGTTTAAACTGCTTTTAGTGTCCTATTGCATACATAATTTTATTTTCATAATCTACCCCTAAACATTGCACATTTAGGCGAAATAATTTATTCTGACTATGACTACAGTAAACTCTTGGACAGGACTTTAATTATCCTGAAGAATGACTAATAATTAATACCTTACATGAAAACTGGGGAAACGAAGTGCTGGCAATTATAAATGCATTCAAAAGGATTTAGAAATATACTTTTTTTTACCAACAATGTATTTTTTTACTACTAACTTATAGAAAGAGGTTTGATGGATGCCTGTATTTGGTTTAATTTATGTTGTAAGATCTACTTAAAAGTGTAACGGAAACCAAAAAAACGTGTATTTCAATACCCTAAAATGCAATTTTGATGCCTTCGGTAAAAAAAGATCACTATCGTGCGTATTGCTCAATCATACTTCAATAATTTTAATTTTATCAGGTTTTATGTTCAAATAAATCCCCTTCTGTTTTTCCGCTTAAAGGACAATTATAGATTTTCCTTTTAAACATTACATTATTACGCAAAAATTAATATATTCTGTTGGGCTTATTTGGGATATAGATGAAAAGCTTATAAAAACAATTATCCGTAGTCATTCAGAGGTGATATAAATAGCTATTTATCCAGTTTTGGGCCAGTTGCCTAATGCAATTGAAAATATTATTATTCAATAAAATGTCAGTTATAAACATAAATTGGGCGTTAGCTGTTGTGGCTTTAGGAGCTTTTACAGGTATATTTATTAAATTTTTACATGCTTCTGTCAAGATATTGAAATTTCTGTGGTTAAAAAGCTTTTTTTTATTTGTAATAATTTCCCTGCTTCTATTTTAAAAAAATTTAAGAAGTTTTTTAAAGAGTTATAAAAATAACCTTAAACTTTTAACTTAATTAGAGCATTAAATGTTTAACCTAAATTGCATATATTTTTTAAATTATATATCTTTTTAAATCTGTAAGAAATTTTTAAACAAAACTAATTGTACTAATTTTTAGTTGTAAATGGAACTGTTTTAAACAAATGCTATTCATGTAGTTCATCTGGTGCATGTGACGATGCTGTTGATACTGCAAGGCTAGGCATTTGCCATTTTAATAGTCTTATTAGTTCCGAATTAAATGATACTAATAGGATTTGCTATAAAATTGTGTATGCTGAAAATGGTAAGAGTCCTAACATTATTGCTTGTATATTATATTGTATTATTGCTTAATCGATTTAATTTTAAGGAACTATTGCAACTTTAAGAGGATGTGCATTAAAATCCTCAAAATATTATTCAGATGACGGGAAAAGTGAAATTGAATTTTGTAATAGGAACTTTACAAATGAACATTCAACAAGAAGCTTGACTTCTTGTAATACTTGCGAGAATGAATTATGCAATTCTTCTTATGCAATTGGAGCATCCGTTACAATTGTCATCCTATCTATTTTTAGTTTGTTTTTATTGTGATTTCAATAATTTGTATTATAGCACTTAATAAAATAAATTTTATAACGTATATAAATATAATTTTTTTATCGCACCTGTGAAACCCCTTAAACAAAATTTAGGTATGAAATAGGATTATGGTAAAAATGGACACTTTTTACCTTAAAGTTAATTCGATATAGATACAGAGATAAATGTAAAAATCTAATTAAAAAAATTCCTTAGAAAAGATATCGGGGCGCAGTTGAATGCCCTTTTTATTTTTTTTTTTAATTTTAATTTTATTTAATCAGGTTTTTAGGTTAAATGGATGGCAAGAGAATAAAAACAATACGTAAATAAATATTGCTTATCTCATTAGAATAAACATTAAAAAAACTAATTTTATAATAATTTTGTTAAATAGAAATGGGAGATAACAGCTAATACGTTTTGAGTTTTTGACAAGTTAATTTTGCGATAAATGAAAAAGTATAAATATATATATATATTTATTAATGTTAACTGTGATAAATAATATTTCTTATTTGTATATAGTTTAAAATATTATTGTCACTTTTTAGCATAATATCATTTAGCTATAAAAATTTACTAAAGCTGACTTATGGGCTAACAGTGATATAGCTTAGAATGTTCCATAAGCTTTTTTATCTACAATGTAAGTACATATTTAAGTTTAAATTGCCTTTATTTAAAAAAAAATATTCAGGGTGTCTTAAATGTAAGATATGACGTCATCCATTCTTTTTTTAAATGGCAAGTCTGTTTTTTATTAAATGATTTAGCCCTCCTCATTACGCAATACCTGTTTGTGAGTACCTGGATGATGTATTTCTAGATAGATGGATTGGCAGAAAAGCTTCCTTTGAATAGCCAACCAGATCTCCGGACTTAACACTTTTGGACTTTTTCTTATGGTGTTACTTAAATAGCAAAGTTTTTAAGACCAAACCAGCAAATATTGAAGATTTGAAAAAACGAATAAGACAGCTATCAAATTTAATTAATTTTTCGAATTAGATAATATTTGTTAGATATATTTTCAAAAACATTAAGAAAAAGATTGAAATTTGGCATATGTGTGTAACTTGTTAAACCCTTTTAAAATAGTATTTAAAAAAATTGGGTTGCTTTTAAAAAACAATCTATGATGTCAAATCCCACATTTAAGAACTTTGTATAATTTTTTTTATACTAAAATAAAAGCAATTCGAAATATTAATCGACGTGTCCGAGCATATTTGCGAAAAAAGGAATACTTTTGATTTAGTGAATTTATTCCAAGTTAGAGACTCGCACTGAATAGAAAGTCTGATAGAAAGATTTAGTGCTAGCGCGTCATGAATATTTTTAAAAAATCTTCAATGATTTTGAGTTTTGGAACAATTTTCAAGTTTATTCTAAGCAGTTGAAGCTATTTTAAATTTATTGCTAAGGTAGTATTGCTAGGCTGAAACATTTATAATAATTTTTAAATTTATTCCAGGCATATTAAGTTATTTTAAAATTGTTCTTAAATATATTTTTCTATAAGCAAGATTTTTAAACCAATTTTCAGTTTGACACATTTGTTAATTTTCCTAAATTCTGAACGAATTTACAATTTTTATTTATATGTTTATTTTCTTTATAGTATTTGAATGACATATTTATATTTATAGATTTTGCAAAAAAAAAACATTAAATTTATTTGTGGCATTTTAGAATAAATACTAGGCGGAATTTTTTTATTCATTTGTATTTTATTAATGGAATTTAAAGCAAATTTAAGTGTTTTAATATATTAATTGTTGTCAAATATTTGTAGGATATAATTTAATAAATTACTTAATAAACTTTAAATTTCTCTTTTTTCTAAATTTATTTTAGAAAATTAAAGTAATTTTGTAAATATTTAATATATTAATCAAAATAAAATACCCATAAGGTACAAAATTTACCCTTAATTTATCAAACTCTTATTTTAAATTTTTCCTGACAATTTGAACCCGTTACTTACCGGTTATACAGTATTGACCTATACTTTGAAGGTATTTTTCTTAATCTTTCTACTATTTATATCCAATTATAATTTAAATGAGATTTTTTAAATAGTTTTTAAAATTATTTCAGGAATTTGAGGTCATTTAAATTTTTCCCTATAATTTGAGTATACTTCTTATATACCTACGAATTTTTAGACTAATTTTCAGTTTTATCACGGCTACCTTAAGCTATTTTGTTAATTTTTCTGATTTTTAAATTTTATTCTTGCCCTTAAAGTAATCTTAAATTTTTGCTTATATTATTTGAATAACTTATAGTTTAGATTTTCGAAAAACAAATTTAAATTTAAAAGTAGTAAACAAGTTTGATAAATAGTTTCGAACATATTTAAATTAAACAAAGGTTACATCTGTTTTGCCCCTAAAGGCATTATCAGACCTGATCAACAGCTTCTGCAAATCACATCTTTAAAAAATAGAAAATTTAGGACGTGTACACTACGGACAGATTACTGTTCATACAAACAGACTAGAAATAATACAGGGTATTTCCTAACTACGGTACGAAACTATACAGGGTGAATCGTTAGGTCGTTTTATGAAAAAAAGTTCCTATGAACGTATGTCGGGAGTTGCTTTGTTTCTTAGATACAGGGCGATGAAGGTTCAAAAAAATAAGGGTATTTTAAAAATACTATAACTATCCTTAAACCGATTTTGTTGAAATTTGATGCAGTAATTTAAAATTATAAGACGCTTATTTAGCTGTAACTAGATTGAAATTATTAGATACAGTGGCGTGTCAGTGGGCACCACATGCTTATTGTTGAGAAAAAAACAAAGCCAATAATTGTTTTGCGCCTTTTTATTTATTTTTGTATTTAAGCAACTAAAAATACAACTTTTTCGTATCTTATATTATCTTCATATCTGGCTTTGTTTTCGAAAATAAAATTTAAAGTATCTTTAACTCATTCTAAAAATTATCCATGAACGACAACATAAAATGAAAACCAATTAATTCGATAAACAAATTCGACCTTAAAGTAAATGAGCAAAATGCCCATCTTCTGATAAAATACATGACTGCAAACGATTTGTCCTTGAGTGTCTGACATGCTCAAAAATACCTGGAGTATCCCTTATGATATTGCAATTGACAATTATCCGATTCCTTAAGTCATTCACATCTAGAACAGGAGTTTTATAAACAAGAGCCTTCAGATGGCTCCATAAATAGTAATCCAGGGGATTCATATCAGGACTGCGAGCCGGCCAATTTTGAGGTCCTGCACGTCCAATCCAGCAATTAGGGTAGATGACGTCGAGATGCTGACGAGCAAGAATACTGAAATGAGCTGTAGCCTCGTCGTGCATAAACCACATGTTGACTCTTACTTGTAAGGGTACTTCTTCTAATAAAGTGGGTAAATGGTGTTGCAAGAAATCCATGTAGGATTCACCTGTTAATCTTGCCGGTAAAAAAATTGGCCAATTAGGTAGTCACCAATAATTCCTATCCAAACGTTCAGCGAAAATTGTTGCTGAAAATGAGTTTCTCTAATAACGTGGGGATTTTCGTCGGCCCAAAAATGATCATTGTGGAAGTTCATAATAGCATCTCTTGAAAAATTTGCCTCGTCCGTAAATAAAATATTTGGTAGGAAATTATTATTGTGTGTCATCGAATGAATCAATCACCTGCAAAACATTAATCTTGGATGAAAATCCCGAGGCAGTAGAGCTTGTACACGCTGTATGTGATATGGATGCAGGAGGTTTCTTTTTAGAACTTTCCAAACGGTTTTTGAACTGACTTCAAGCTGCAGTGCAATCTTCCTGATACTATTGGAAGGATCTTCTTCTATCGCATCAAGTATAGCTTCTTCCAGTTCAGGCGTTGTTATAGTTTCTGGTCTTTCACCATCCATATTTTTATTAAAACTCCCAGTTTCACATAATCTTGCATGTAGTTTTCTAAATGTTTTTGAACATGGAATTACTCTGTTAGGATATCTGTTCTGGTAAATTCTTCGTGCTTCTTCTGCATTTCCATTTGCTAATTCATAAATAAAGTGCATGTCGGTCATTTCATGGTTAGTAAAACTATTCATGATGGAGTAATGAATCACTGCTAATTGACAGCTGAATTTTACTTATAGCAACTCTATCATAACGGAAAGTTGGCTTTCAGAAAATATTTTAGATAAAGAGATCGTAATAGTAGGATATAACTTTTTGCGACTGGACAGGAAAACTAGAGGTGGGGGAGTTGGCGTTTACGTGAGGTCAAGTTTAAGGGTCCATAAGGTGGAATTGGTGGAACAAGTAGAAATTTTTGAGCAACAATGGTTTATTTTACAAATAAACAAACTTAAATTAGGATTTAGGGTTTTTTATCGTCCGCCTCAGTTTAATGTCCTTAGGGCGTTAGAGCATTTAGACACCTCGGTTTCAAACATTCTTCCCATGGTAGATGAAACAATAATAATGGGTGATCTCAACATTAACCTTCTAGAATATAAATCTGTTAATGAACAATTTGATTTTCTCTTGGACTCATTTAATTTTAAGCAAGTAGCAATGAATCCCACTAGGTTTTCAAGGGAAAAAGCTAGCTTAATTGATGTCATAATTCTGTCAAATGAAAATCTACTAATGGGTAATGTTGAACATAGAGATATGCATGAGCACTCTGACCATCAACTTATTTATTGCACTCTTGCAATTAATGCTCCAAAGATTTCCCCAAAGTTTGTTACGTTTAGAAATTTTAAGAGCTTCGACAGGGCAGCTTTTGATCTTGATCTTAACGCCGCAAATTGGGGTAAGGTGTTTAGTTTTGCGGAAATAGATGATAAGGTCCAGTGTTTTACACATATTCTTACACAACTTTTTAATAAGCATGAACCTTTCACCACGGTTAGGGTAACAAAGCCGAAAGCACCTTGGTTTACAGATACTCTAAAGGAAATGAAAAAATACAGAAATTCTCTACTTTCAAAATATAAAAAAAACAAACATCCTGGCGATTGGGAATCCTATAAAAATGTGCGTAGCATGTTTACAACTGCAGTCAGAAACGAAAAAAGGGGATATATAAATTTTCTGCATAGAGACAAGAATAAAAAACCCTCTGGAACGGTTTGGCCAATCTTAATATCTATAGTAAGACAAAAGGCACTTCTACATCAAATCTACCAGATAGCCTAAAAGATCCGGAAGCAATTAACCAGTGTTTTGTTGGTTTTGTTGAGTCGGTACGTCAGGTATCCACGCCAGTTTCAGCGGAGACCATTCGGGAATACCTGAGTAGAAGAGCCACGGATCAAAGGTTCGATCTGGAGCTGGTGGATACTGGAGGAGTATATGAAGCTATTTCGCAAATAAAATCAAATGCCAGTGGCATTGATAAAATATCATTAGAAATGGTTAAGATGTGCTGTCCTCGTGTCATTCCGGTGCTCATATTTTTAATACTTGCATCGAGATAGGTAAATTTCCCTCTTTGTGGAAAAAGGCAATAGTGTTGCCGCTACCTAAGGTCTCTAACCCGGATGGCTTTTCTGACTTAAGACCAATAAGCCTACTTTCTGTATTGTCCAAGATTTTTGAGAAACTCATATACAACCAGATGATTGAATATATCGTGAAAAATAATTTGCTCTCGGAAACGCAATCGGGGTTTCGCCGTGGCTTTAATACTGCTTCAGCCCTTCTTGGAGTCTTGGATGATATTATTGATGCTTGGGATAAGGGTGAGACGACAGCTTTGGTTCTGTTAGATTTCAGCAAGGCATTCGATACTCTACATCATAACTTACTTTTAGCGAAGCTCTCCTATTACGGATTCTTACCGAAAGCTGTGCGTTTTTGCAGTAATTATCTTACAAATAGATCCCAGATAACAAGAGTGGAAGACTCGTTCTCTGAGCCAGCCGATTTAAAAAGAGGTGTTCCCCAGGGATCCATTCTGGGCCCTTTGCTGTTTATACTTTATATAAATGACCTAAAAAATAAAATTCGCGACTGTCGTATGGCTCAATACTGTGATGATACACAAATTTATAAACAGTTTACTAAGAATAACGTTGATGAATCTATGCAATCATTGGGTCAGTGCTTAGATACAATTCACCATTATTCAGGAAAGAGTGGTTTAAAATTAAACCCAAAAAAATCGGCTGTAATTTACATTGGCCCCTTGGCATCATGGTCTCGTATGAACTGTGATCTTGTGATAGATAGTGAAAAAATTCTGAATTTAAAAGAACACAAAAACTTAGGTGTAACTTTTGATACAAATTTAAGGTTTAAAACACAAGTATCTAAAGTAGTTCAAAGAGCATACATGTCCCTGAGAAATTTGTATAAAAGTAAGGATCTATTAAGTATTACACTAAAAAGGCAGCTTTGTGAAGCTCTGATTTTATCACATTGTAATTACTCTAATTTTGTTTATGGATCCTGTCTTGATGCTTCTAGTAGGTACAAACTGCAAAAAATACAGAACTCTTGCATTCGCTTTGTTTATGGGTTGAGAGGAAGGGATCATGTAACTTGCAAGCTAAAAGAATTGAAGTGGCTTAATGTGCAAAATAGAGAAAAACTTCATTACTGCAGTTTCCTATTCAAACTTTTAAAAAACAATAGTCCCTCCTACTTACGAAATAAACTTAAAACAGGAACTACCAGACATAATCGAACAACACGCACGGTTTTAAAATTTGATATCCCCCGACATAGCACTGCGATTTTTCAAAGATCATTTTCTTTCTGTGCTTCAAAGCTAATAAATTAATATATTATTAGTCACTGTACTGATAAGTCTTTCCAATCCTTTAAAAACAACCTAAAAAAGATATTGACTGAAAGCCAACAATAAATATCGAGAAAAATAGCAATAATATAAAATAATAACTTAGAATTAAACAGTCAACTGGATAATTTTATTTCAACTTTTTTTGGGATTGTTTTTTTTTTTTTTTTAATTTCATTTCTATTGTTCTATTTAATTTTTTTAATAAGTATTTGTATTGTTAAATCGGTCATGCATATATATAGTATTATGATGTCAAGTAGTCGTTAAGCTGTGAAATTTGTATTTTTCTTTGTAAGTTATAGTTAATTTTTTTTGTCTTCTGTATATTTTAACATTTTCTATTAGTAACTACTTAATAATTATGTGTTTTTGTGATAGTAATAATATTATTGTAATATTTATGTGTACTCGGTTAAGTTAACAGCATGCTGCCCTTCGCCGAGTATAAAATAAAGGCCTTTTTATTTATTTATTTATTTATTTATTTATTTATCACTGTCAGCTGGTCTCTAAAGCAGGTAGGTACAAAGGAGGTACTTGAATGGACTTGCCAATTATTTGTCATAAGAAGCAATGTATTTGTTATTTTGTTGTATTTCAAAAATCTGATAATAAAAATCGTAGAAGTTGAATGTTTATTATCATAGTAAACAAGACACAAGAGACCAAAAAGTCGTGCATTGGAGGATGGACATTTTGCTCATGTACTTTAAGGTCAAAATTGTTTATCGAATTAATTGGTTTTTATTTCATGTTGTCGTCCATGGATAATTTTTAGAATGAGTTAAAGATACTTTAAATTTTTTTTCTCAAAAACAAAGCCAGATATGAAGATAATAAGATAAGATACGAAAAAGTTGTATTTTTAGTTGGTTAAATACAGAAATAAATAAAAAGCTATAAAACAATTAATTATTGGCCTTGTTTTTTTCTCAACAATAAGCATGTGGTGCCCACTGACACGCCACTGGACCTAATAATTTCAATCTAGTTACAGCTAAATAAGCGTCTTATAACTTCAAATACCTGCATCAATAAAGATAGTTATAGTATTTTTAAAATACCGTTATTTTTTTGAACCTTCATCGCCCTATATCTCAAAAACAAAGCAACTCCCGACATACGTTCATAGGAACTTTTTTTCATAAAACGACCTAACGATTCACCCTGTATAGTTTCGTACCGTAGTTAGAAAACACCCTGTATATTTTTTTAAGATGTAATTTTCAAAAACTGTTGATTAGGTGTGATAGTAGATAGAGGTAGTGCTTTTAGAGGCAAAATACGTGTAACTCATTTTTTACACACAGAGGCTATTTATATTTCTTCACAGTCATTTTAGACTAAACTTTTAGTTTTTTTTTTTAATTTAAATTTGCTTCAGACTTTTTAGGCAGTACCTTTGGGCTACCATTTTAGACTTTTTTTCAGAACTTTGAAGCAAATTCTCATATTCGTATAATTTAATGTATATTTTAATTGGCGTGTAGTACCTGGAATAAAAAGTTTAATTTTTAATTATGAAAATCTATATTTTTCAGGTATTCACAAACTCTACATTAAACAATATGTTTCAATTTTTTTGTATGAGATTTCTATATTTTATTTCTATTGAATATCAAAGACATTTTTAATCTCTTCATCAATCAAAATATTAAAAGCCCCCTGTTATAGTAGAAAAAATTGACATTTCTTATATGCGTCAGATTTTTGGTCTTCATTGGGTCTGGGTATTTGAAGTCAATTCTTATACTCATTCACTGCAGACCTTGGAGTAATTTAAAATCTTTTTTTTAATAATTGAAGCCAATTCTTACATATTGGTGTAAAATACCTGGTAGATATAATAATAACTACCAAGTCAACAAAGAAAAAAGCAATGTTGGTACTTTTAAGATCCCTAAGTTAACTAATATCTTATAAGATTTAGTTTACTTATCAAACTTTATATTTTCTAGGTATTTTACGCAATATGGAATAATATGTTTTAAATTTTTGTACTAAATTTCGACTTGACCAATTTTACTAACCTTTGTGTTTCTTTAAAATTCAGTAAGCTTAACAGGTTTTCATACTAAAATATGTCCTCCGATATACCCACCCCAAAAAGGTTAAACCTTAAAATAAAATAGCTGTTAGACTGTGAAAACTAACACCAAACCAACATGGTAAAGGTCACATTCTATCGAAAAACGAGGCCCAAAACATTAAAAGCCGTAGCGAATGTCGGGTTCCCGAGGGAATTATGGGGAAAGGGGGGGCCCGCGTCGATGACAAACAAGTCCCGAGGCAACTGCTCGACTCTCCCTTCTCACCGTACTGCCTCCTCTCGGTAATTTAAGACCGTCGATTAATTGAAAACGTATTTCGTAATTAACTTTTGTTTGCACATTATTAATTGAATGGCCGGTCCCACGGGATACCTGAAGTTGCTGTAGGTGAAGGGAGAAAAAGAAAGATGTTATGTTAGTTTTTTAACATAACAAGGATCGTTTTGTTGAAGATTGTGCAGTGTTCTAATGGATATTATTTTAGCTATTAAGCTCTTTCGACTGCTTAATTTGGTAAACGAATTTTTACAAAAACTATCTCAGAAACACTATTTTAAGTGTGATTTATGAAAAAATGTGCATAACTTAAATGGACATAAATATATAAATAATACTTTGATAATAATAATACATAAATTTTTAAGTATGTCTAAGCGTGCTGTAGGTCCAGGACGGAAAGGATGATATCATGTTTTTTTCTTGCCATTATAGGGAATATTATGTTTCAAAAATTGAATGTTTTGGTTCTTGTGAGGGAAAATATTGATAGTATTTTCGGGATTAGGCTCTTTCGACTGCTTAATTGATGAACATACTTTTACGAAAACTGTCTCAGGAACACCATTTTAAGTGAGATTTTTGAAAAATTGTGCATAACTTAAATGGACACGATACCCAAACTTTTAGGTAATTCTGAAGTTGCTTTATGTGGGAGAGGGAATAGATGATATTAAATTATTTTTTTGGGATTATAAAGAAAATTATGTTGGAAAATTTAAATGTTTAGGTTCTTACGAGGGAAAATTGACTTTTTAATTTGATAAACGAACTTTTACGAAAACTGTCTCAGGAACTGAAGTGGGATTTATGAAAAATTGTTATAAATAAATAATAATTAACTTTAATAATGACGTTTATTATTTACCATGGCATAAACATACAATATAAACTTACAAGTGTATTTATTGAGGTAAATAAAAGCCAATGTATGAGAATTAATTTGATAACTAATAAACTAAATTACTACTATATTTAAGTAGTTCAAGATTTGGTACAGATTACAACAATACAATAATTAAATAAGGGAGAATATATCTAATACTAGCCATTCAATTACAATTTATAAGCAATAAAAATAAAAACAAATCTTCTAGCTTTAATATGCATGTTACTGATTATGTAATCAATTTTTTTTATTTTTGTTTTAAATCTATAAATGAAATTGAAAATATCATTTATATTGGATGATTATTAGCGCATTAATTATTGATTTTTGTGTTTGAGAATAGCTAAAGATTTATTTCTTATATTTAAGTGATAAATGTCTGTCTGAAATCTAATATGTAATAAGTAGGGAGAACGATTAAACATAGAGAATAACAATACATTTTTTCAGGTTTAATTTTAATATATATTTACTGGAGACCTATTGAGGAAAGCATGTTGTATTAATAATAAAATGGAGTGGCCATACTATCTTGGGATCCCCCATTAAGAACTAAAGACATCTTGAAAAAATTGCATGAGACCTTTTACTTGAAAGAAATGACTTTATTAAAGATGTAGCATAATCCTATATAGTGCAGTATCGCTACCGATATTTGAGGATTTAAAAAATCAAAAAGTTTAATAAAATCTAGCAATACCAAAGTAGTGATCTTGTTATTATCTCGGGTACGAAAAATTTTATCAATAATATCCGCTTCTGCTGTTGCGCAACTATATCCACTTCGAAAATCGGATTGCTTAATTAGTAGTGTTGAATACGCGTTCTAATACATTTTTCTGGACATGTAGTACGTTTAAATTGATGCATTTTTTAATTTTTGTATTTTCCCAATATTCTCGGTAATCCAAAGTAAGAACGGTTTTTTAAATAAATTAATTGTTTTAAGAGGAGCATGAATATCAAATAGGCTAGTTATAGTGTTGTTAAGAGATACGACTATTTGATTAACACTTTGTCAAAATTAACAATTGGTCATAATTAGTGACTATTTAATCAAGGAAACTAGAAAAATTGATGACTCTGGTTAACTTCATTATAATTTGTTTCAAATTGAAGGGCTCACACATCAAAACTAACCGTTTTATTAGTGTTTAGGAGAGGAAAGGCACGATTTGTTATTTTCTCATTATAGGGAAAGTTTTGGTTGTCATAAGGGAACATATTCATAATATTTAAGTGATTAAGTTCTTTTATTTTTTATTTTTATCTTTGACAAAAACTGTCTAATGAAAATTATTTTAAGTAGGAACTATAACAATTTATGCATGACTTTAATCGAGACGATACCTAAATTTTTAGGTAATTTTGAAGTTGCTTTAGGTGGAGAAGGCAAGGGATGATGTTATGTTTTTTTTCCATTATAGGGAAAGTTATAGTTTAGGTTTTATGAGGGAAAATATTTTAGCGATTATAAACTTTTTTGATAAACGATTATGACTTATTTGATAAACGAGCTCTTACAAAAACTGTCTCGGCTATACTATTTTAAGTGGGATTTATAAAAAATTATGCATAACTTAAATGGAGACGATACTTTTCTGACTAATTCTGACGTTGCTGTAGGTGGGGCGAGGGAAGGGATGATGTTATGTTATTTTTTTGCCATTATAGGGAAAGTTATATTAATAAATTTAAGTGTGTTAATGTTTATGTCCTTATGAGGGAAAATATGGATATAATTTTAACAAACTTTTATGAAAACTGTCTCAGGAAAACTATTTTAAGTGGGTATAAACCCAAAAATCTCATCCGTTTATAGCAAAGAGACCAACATACCATAATTGTCGAAAACAACAAAAAATACAGTTGTTTTACAACATATAGATACTATATATTATATAGATACATATGGATACTATTATAGTTACACGTGTTTCGCTCTAGATAAAGCATCATCAGGCCTTAAGTTAAAAAATCAGCCAACAAACATATTAAAATTATAATTATAAAAAAGTTGCTCAAAATTTTAAAAAGTAGGATTCAATAACTTAGACTTATCGAGAAACTGATAATAAACTACTTAAATATTATCATAATACGTATTATCAAAGTACCTGTGTTTAACAGTCAATGTTTTTGAAATTTAGTATTTTAGATAGTTTTTTTTAAGGACAGATTAGAGATTAGTTCTACAAACAGTTTAAATAAATTAGGAATTGCAGTTAATTGACATAAAGCTACCATTAGGTTAAAGTTTGATAACTTTAGGAAAGATCAAATAAAATTGAGCCAATATTATTTTTAGTTTTATGAAATATTGTTAAATTTGTTAAAAAAGAAATATACCTCTGCCAAGGACAGCATATATCACCTTAAACTTAAGTATAATCTTTATACCCAAGCAACACACGATGGTTAAATTAACGTTTACTTTTGGTTTACAACAGATGTACATTGTTTATTTATTATTAATTCAAAAAATTTAAACGTTTAGGTATGGTATGTTGTATACTATTTAAAGATGTTTATAAAATGCTTTTAATGGAATGAGATTTTTTTTAAATATCTGTACTACAAATGTAATTTCTTTCTTCTAATTTTTAGATGTATTTTATGCATCAGGAGGGATTTTTTGACATACAGAAAAACAACATAATTTTTACCAGTGGCGTCTATAAAGGATTTATTGTAAATATAATTTAATAAAAAAAATTGATAACTGCATTTTTCTGAAATAAATTTTATTCTTTAAAGCCTTGTTTAGTTTTCAGCAAACTTGTATTCTTGATTCATACACATTAATGCATTTCCTATTTTTTTGAGATTTCTCTATGTATGATATTCCATTATTACACTATTAGTTATATACGCGTATTAAAAGTATATCCTATCCTACATAGTGGCAGATATGTGATATCGGGCTCATTTTATCATATATTTGAGGTGTAGTAATCGAGTGTAAAAACTAGCTATATAAATCCCTTTTAAATTTTTTTAAATGCTAAAATTTTGCCCTTGTGTAAACAGAAACGTATTTTATATATTCTAGAGTTTAATAAAAGCGTTGACCATATACTGTTGATAAATATACCAATAGTTTTATATATAACTTAAAAACTGTTTTTTTTTGAACCTAGATTATGATTTTTTTCAAAATTTAATGAGTTTTTTTAAAATACTAAATTTTCACTTCTTTGCGATAAAAAATGGGACAATTAGTGCAAATTTCATAGCGATACACCTTGCTTTCGGGAAATAAAACAGGATTTTTTTAAGTTTTACTCGAAAACCTTATAACCCTAAGGCGATGAAAGTATAGATTCAAAAACTATAAATTTTTTTATGACCTTTATTTTTCTTAAGAAGCATTTTTTCTCGGCAATTATTTGCGGCTTTTTTTATTAACCCTACTCTTAGCCCCTCACCAGCCCCACAAAACTTACCAGTAAAATTTTTTCTAAAAATCATGGTTTTCCAAAATACTACGGGTGAAAAACCGCTGGTTTCGTCATTAATACTTAATTTAATAACACAATTTGTTTATTTAATTCTAATTTTGATATAATTATACATATGTATAATAATATATATTTAATACAAAAAAAGTTCTATTTAATTGGGTGTTATAGACGAAAAACGGTGATTTTTCAAAAGTATTTATTACACGGCAAATGCTTGGGGTGGGTGGGGGGGTAAGGGCTGTGTTGATAAAAAACAGTGTTTTAGCAGAAGACATATATTTTATATTTAATTAACAACACTGTTTACTAAAATTTGATATGAATTTATATATAAAAATTTAGTATAAAACTGCGTTAATTGAATGGATCCTATAGACGAAAAACAGTGATTGTTCAGAGAAATTTCATCAAACATTTGAAGTGTAGTAATCAAGTTTAAGAACTAGATATGTTAAACCCGTGTGATTTTTTTAAATGCCGAAATTTTCCCCCTTTTAATAAATATACCTTGGTTATATACCATTGATAAATATACCAAAACCAAAAATTTACTAAAAAAATCGTTGAATAAATATATATTTAACGATAATAATATATGATGCGTAATATGATGACGATAATAATAATGCGATAACGATAATAATATATGATGCTTGGGTATTGAGGTAGACCTACTTACATGAGAACCTTTAGTTCTAAAGGCCAAAAGTATTTTGCAGACTACAAAAATCAGATATAAGAACATTATACGAACTAAAATTATATTATTTTTCAATTCAAGGTATGTAAATATATTAAATAATACCATCAATAAACTTCGTTAAAAACTAAAATAAAAAGTAACGATATTGTCAAAAGTAGATAAGGACAACTGCTTAGAAATTTTAGGAAGAAATTACTATATTTAAAAGATATTGGATGTTTTGGATAGAGAGGATTTCATGACACTTAATCGTATTTTACGAAAGTAAAATATATATTAAAAAGGTGTAGCTTAACTCCTGAGTTCTTTAACACTAAAAAAGAAAAACTGTACTCTATGAATCTAGAACTCCGCTCTTATATAGTCTTCCAATATTCCAATTAGGCCAGTAGTTTTTTTATTAACTCTCTACGCTACACTTTTTCCTCTTGGTTAAATAGCGTTAAAGCGAGTATCTTTAAAAGTGGTTATTTGACTAAAAATTGTATCAGTACTAAAGTACATGAATGCCCTAAAAATACAAAGGTTGACCTTCTGGACAAACTAGAAATTAAAAGAGAATATTCTTAGGTGTGTAAATAACGTGTTTACTTTCGAGACAAATCTCATTAATATAATATTTTTTTTTATCGTAGTCTCTACAATTATATAATCGAAATCTTTACATTTCGTTTAATAATTATGATAACATTTAAATGATTTAGTATCAGTATCTAGGTTTTACACGCGTACTTCTAATCTAATTTGTACTCGGTTTAATTCTCGATGAATCCATGTTAGTAAATTCAACTATTTTTATACAAATATTTTAGTTGAAAACTAACAAAATTAAAACTACTTAAACGCCCATATATTACCACAGGAAATTTCACTATGGAGATAATAGTTTTTGTTAAGCTCAATATTAATCAATCAAGTTTATTAATTGCAAAGATACTGATAAAACTAAATCGTTTTCGAGAGGTATCGTACTTACGGAATTATTGAAAGTTTTGAAATCGATCCTACCATATAGATGCAAAGGCCGTTTCGAAATTTAATTTATCTCTGAAACTATTTCAATATGGTTATTGGAGAAATAGTTGTAAGAATTCTTGTATCTTGACTGAAAATCATGCAATCATACGTAAGTAATTTTGAATTTGTAACTAATAAATTGTCAAGGTTTTGTATTGTCAGCTCTTAGATTAACATAATAATAGTTTTCCATGAATTTTTTAAATAATTTGTCGATAAAATTATTTTGATTTACTATCATTGTTATAAATTAGGATTTAAAATTGGATTGAATGTCATTAAATCATCTTTAAAAATAACAAAAGTTAGAAACAAAAAAAGAATAAGTGAACTTAAAGGTAAAAGAATAATTAAAGAGAAATTGATATGCATTTAAAAAATGCGGAGAATCAACGGGTTAGAGAGTTGAAAATTAGCATTACTGGATGTATATTTTAGGTCCTGATGGAAACATTCAAAATTGAAGAACTGATATGCCAAAAAAATAAAAATTCTAAGACTTACCTTTCTCTTTTAGGATTTAACATTTCTCAGGACCGAAAAAGTGCTGGTGATTTTAAGAAAGTCCTTAATCTGTTTCTTGCCTTCGGCATATGACGTCATATCGTTCAGATATAACGTCAAGAGATAGGTCTATCTTTTAAGGTTATTACCAAAAATGTAACTGTAGGTATCTATTTTCAATTTTGCTAGTCTTGCATGAGTCTTGATTATATATCTAAAAATTATCTAATTCTTATTAAACCATTATAGACACTTGCCAACCATTTTGCAATACCAAAGTGTTCCTAGCAAAGCACGACAAACTATTATCATCAGCAGACCGAAATCTTTAAAAAAGCTTTACTGAAATTTATAAAAATATGTATTGGCCTTTACTATATGTGATTATACAGCGTATGCATTTAGTACTACCTTCCTCTATTGTGGCTCTGTTTTTTTAAGCAAAAAAAAATTTGTTTTTTATATACATGGGGTAAAATAGCTACATTTTAAAAATATTTTGACATATACAGGGTGTTAGCAAAAGGCGTGCAGGAGAATTTTATGTTTTTTTTAAATAGAACCTTTTAAAAAATATTTGATTTTCAAATTCAGCCTTAAAAGAGAAACAAGAACAATTCAATGTATACATGTTTAAGTAGTGTTTGAATTAGACAGTTAAAATTGACTTTTTTCAACTTTTAAAGGCTAAAGATCCATAAGTATTTGTTATAGAATAAGATGTTTTTCACATTTAGGATCATAACTTTTTAAGATCAATCTTAGGACATATATTTGTAGCTACGTTAACCACCAAATTTTTTGATATTTTAAGGAAAAACAAAGACAAGTGACAGTACCATTTTTTTTCTTTTATTAGGCACATCTTAAAAAGTTAAGATAGGAATGTAAAAATCATTTTATCCTATGACAAGTAGTCATGACTCTATTTTAATGTTGAAAAAAAAAACAAATTGCAACTGTCTCTAATTCAAAAACTACTTGATTAAAGTATAACATGCATGACATCAAATTTTTTTGAATTTTAGGAAGAATCTAGAAATCAACTAATTTACAGGGTGATTTTTAAGTTGATACTTTTTTTTTAACCCTTCGCCGGTCGCGCAGCGGTACTCTATGCCGCAATTAAACTTTAATAAATTTTTCTTTCGGTATATTTGGCCTACGCCCCTGGCTGTCTAGGTATGCCACCATGTGTATTTTTAGAAGCGCCTGTCTCGCACGCATTTTATTAGCGTGATTCTGTTAGTGCTAGTAAGAGCGTCAAACTAATCAGAGCTGATCAGCGGTATTCCGTGCCGCAACGCGACCGGTCATGTACGTAAAATTTAAAATAACATCTTTTGTATTTTTTTATATATATTATTGCGCAGAATACATATTTTATCACAATAAAATTATAAATTGTGTAAAAAATCTGGCATAAAAAAAAAATTTGTATATTATTTAGGAATAGAAGAGCCTCCACCAAACCACTTACTGAGAAAGAGTTACAGAGAATAGCCGAAAACTTATCTGATATTGAGGATGATATTGCGACTTTAAGAGTGAAAGCGAAGGAAAGGAGGAAGTTATTGAAGAAGATTGCTATAACAGTGAATCGGAACAGTCCGCTGATAAATTTTCCGAAGAAACTGAATCCTTTGTCAGGCCCAATCAGAGTAAACGTTTTTATATTGGGAAAAATCAAGAGACGATTTGGAAAAGCACCCCTGTAATTCAAGGTAATAAAACCAAGGCTAAAAATATTATCAAAGTTTTACCTGGATCAAAAGGTGCGGCCAAAAATGTGTCAAAACCATTAGATTCGTTTTTCCTTTTTTTGACTCGGGATATGGTAGATCATATCGTATTATGCACTAATATTTATTTCGAAAATAAACGTGATAATTTTATACGAGTCCGAGATTGTAAGTTAACTTCTTCCGAAGAAATGTTGGCATTATTTGGAGCACTTTTCATATTTTCCATAAAAAAAGGAAACCACGTAAATGTTGAAGAACTTTGAGCCAAAGATGGGACAGGAATGATTCTGTTAAGAGCATTATTCAGTTATAAAAGATTTTTGTTTCTTCTTCATGCCCTTCGTTTCGATGATATAACAACAAGAAAAGAACGCGAGAAATTTGATAAATTAGCAGCGATAAGAAAGATATTTGGGGATTTTGTCAAAAATTGCATGGAAAGTTATAGTTTGGGCGAGTTTATCACAATTGACGAAAGGTTACATCCATTTCGAGGACGATGCGGATTTGTTCAGTATATGCCACTAAAACCTGCCAAATATGGCATCAAATTCTATGCTCTTTGTGACAGTAAAACGTACCTACTACACTTTAATGCGGATTACAACGGGAGGGACCTTTCAAAACTTCAAACAAACCATTCGATATTGTGTACAAAGACTGGTAGAGCCAATGAAAAACACTAAAAGAAATTTAACAACAGATAATTATTACACTAGCTATGAATTGGCACAGTATCTTTTAAAAAATGCCATAACTTTAACTGGTACAGTAAAAAAAAATAAAAGGGAATTACCGCCTGAGTTCCTACCGAGCACGTCGCGTACAGTTCTATGTTTGGATTCCAATTTGATGTCACTTTACTATCCCATGTTGCTAAAAAAAATAAAGCTGTAATTTTGCTGTCCACCATGCATGACAACGATGAAATTGACGAGGAAACACAAAAACCAGAAATAATATTACATTATAACAGAACAAAATGTGGCGTCGATACAGTCGACCAAAAATGCTCCTCGTATACAACACAAAGAATCACAAGAAGGTGGCCTTTAGCAATTTTCTTTAGAATTTTAGATATTGCAGGAATCAACTCCGAAATTATAATCAATAATAATAGACCAGCAGATACGCCGCCAAGACGAAGAAAGTATTTGACCTCTCTAAGTTTATTTTCCCAGTATCGGTTTAGCAGTCGTACAGAGTAGACGTCTATACTCGTAGGAGGCGCCGGTGCTCAGTTTTGTTTTGTTTTGATTTGTTTTGATTTGTTTTGATTTGTTTTGATTTGTTTTGATTTGTTTTAATTTGTTTTGATTTGTTTTTTTAATTAATTTAAATTGTTTTGATCTAGTGTTGCGTGTTTACATTAACGTGCTATATTTTCGCGGTACAAGTGTTTCCAAAAAAAGTCCTCTAAGATAGTTGAAAAACTTGCAAAAAGCAGAATTTTGTCCTTTTTTCATCATAATGGCAATTTGTCTGCAAATCAGTTTGGATTTCAAGCCGGTAAAGGGAATCATGATGCTGTTTTTAGCTTTTTGGAGAGCGTCTATGTGTCCTTGAATTCTGAAGAGTCATCGGCGGCAGTGTTTTGTGATCTATCCAAAGCATTTGACTGTGTGGATCATGGAATACTGTTATCTAAGCTCGATAAATATGGTTTTAGAGGCGTAGCATTGCGATGGCTTGAGTCCTATCTATCAAATCATACTCAGAAGGTTTCAGGGTCTGGGCGTTTGTCTGCTTCTAGATCCCTAAAATGCGGCGTTCCCCAGGGTTCAGTGTTGGGACCACTGTTATTTTTACTGTATGTGGATGACTTGAGTTCATTGAAACTGCAGGGCAAGGTGGTTCAGTTTGCTGATGATACCACCATACTATGGAGCCATAAAAATTCTGACTATATTAAGACTTGTATCCTTGAAGACATTCAGACTTTATCAGGGTGGTGTGCTTCCAACAGGCTCGTGTTTAATGTAAGAAAGACGTCTATTATGGGGTTTATGTGCGATGTTCAGGGTCTGATGTTTGACGAAAATTCCCTCTTGCAGAATAAAGAGTGCTGCAAGTTCCTAGGAATTACCATTGATGGACGCCTTCGATTTGAAGATCATATTTTACATTTAGCTGGGAAATTATCTTCTGGATGTTTCGCAGTAAGAATGGCAAAACAAGAGCTGGGAGGGGTGGTTGCACGTTCAGTGTACTTCTCACTTATTAAATCTCATATTCGGTATGGCTTGCCTTTTTGGGGTTTAACCAATAAGGGGCTACTTAACATTATCTTTGTTATTCAAAAAAAAAGCAGTTAGATACCTGTGTTCTACTAAGTAAAGAGATTCTTGCAAACCCCTCTTCATTTCTGAAAAAATCCTAACTTTTTTTTCACTCTTTATCTTAGAAACAGCTGCTCTTATTCACAAAATTCCCAAACTACCCTCTGACACTGGCCATTTGACTTGTCGTGTAAATGATGTTCCGCTACCTATTCCTACGTCTTCCCTTACCAAAAACTCATTAATTTACATAAGTAAAAAAATTTACAATCATGTTCCTCTGTGTGTTAGACATATATCTGATGTTAAGAAATTTAAAAGAGAATTAAAGTCGCTTTTATTGGCTAAGGCATATTATAACCTGGATGACTTTTTTAATGATAGGTTTTAACCTTGGACATGTTGGAAAGTTTTCTTTTTTTCCTTTTTTCTTCTCTAGTTTTGTCAACAAGTTTACCTTTACTTAGTAATTGATTGTTTTATTTAGTTATCTTTAATTTAAGTATGTTTAAAAAGTTTTGTTCATTGTTTTGTCAACTTTTGAAATTGTATTTGTGTTTTGTTTTTTTAGCTTGTAGGATGCTTGTACACAAGATTATTCTTACGTAATATAGCACATTTTCTTTCTTTCTTTCTTTCTTTCTATCCCTCATGGAAAATTATCTTAAGAAACGCGCGAAGATAGAAACATTTCCTAAGGATATTAGGGAGTTTTTATCTCGCTATAATACTTCTATTGAAGTCCCTATGGCACTAAATAAAAATCGGGTTGGTCGTTGTCATATATGCAGCGCACACAAAAATAACAAAACAACAGTTAAGGTAGCATTCGGTTCCTAGCGACGGCGACCGGCGACTGCGACCAGCGACTGCGACCCACGACCGCGACCTACTGCTTCACTAGGGTCTGCGGAACCACCGTTCCTTGTGCCGCCGGTGCTCGCTCTCGCGGTAGAGCATAGCCAATGTTGCCGCTTTCATGAAAGATATCATATTTTATGATTAAAACGCATTCTGTGTGAGCAGTTATGCATGCATGTGCTCGCTCGCAGTCTCGCACTTCTCGTTAGGATTTTTCGGAGGCAGGAGGCAGGAAGTATTGATATAAAGTGATTTTGGCGCGCAGGATGTTTTTGAATGTGATAAAGAAAAATTATTAGTCGAGGTATAGTTTTTTGCTTGGGTAGGTTTGATAAATAAAGGTAATTTTTGATTTTTATTTATTCATATTAAGTAGGTTATACAACGGTGATAATATGGACTCCAAACCCAATAAATTATGTACAGTTTGTAATCGCTTGTTTACAAGAACCACTCATTTACGAGTGCATGTCAAGAAATTTCATTCGGAGTTACGGGAAGAGATAACTCCTCATTTAAGAATTAGAACTGACAATTTTAAATGTTTGCATTGTGAAGAAGTGTTTACGATCAGAAATCGTTGGAAACAACATTTAAAAATGCATAGAAGTAAAAATAACGACGTAGATATTATTAGGGTTACGGTTTAATAATATTAATATATTAAAATAGCAAATTGCGCATATACATAAAAGGTGTGTAAAGCTGTGCCTAATTAATACCTATATAGAATGTTCAATTGAAAATCCTAAAAATTAGCAATTCAAAGGTTAATGGTTACATTCAGAAAAGTGCAATATGTTTTTACCATCTTTAGAATCCTGCACAGTTTCCTAGTCATAGCAAGCACAATTTTCAACACATTTATCTCATGAATGGTTGAATAAAATAATGGCATGTGATTTTATTACATTATGAGTTAATTGAAAACGTAGTAGGTACCATTATCAATTCTTAACTCATTTTAGAGGTCTATTTAATATTAGTGCAATCAAAAGTAAACGTTTTTTTGAAGAAAAATTAGAGACGAGAGGCATTGTATAGTATTTTTATTTTTTAAAGGAAAAAAATTCAGAAAAATTAAGTTTTTTGCGTGAAAACGAAAAAAAGTAATGAATAAAGTTAATATTCCCGGTACGCGGCTCAAAAGACACTAACCCAACCGATGGGAGGCTCCAACCCACGGTCGATATCCGTTTTGAGATCCAACTCTAAAATCAAGCCTTACTCCAACTCAGGCGCGCCGCGCCCCCTTACCCCAAACCCGTTAGAATGAACAAAACATTTTTGCGCTTCGCTTGTCACTAATGTGTCGAAAAATAGTTCCAGATTGAAATCATTAATATTATAATAAAAAATTAAAATTCCTCATTTTTTCTTTTTGGAATTGACTTAAATTAGGTTATTCTCATCATATTAATTAATTTTGTAATGTAATTCCGGTTGCACTAATGTTAAATGTCACCCATTTTAGTATAGGGAAGGACAACTATTTAACATTAATAACCAAAACTGAAAAATCCATATAAATTAGGTATTGGTACTTAAATAGGTACATAATGACCTATTACTGTACCCTGTACGTAGCGATATAACCTTTAAAAAAATAATTAATAAAAGAATCCTCCATTTAACACAAAACTATTTTATTTTTAACCAACTACCACCTTAAAAAATATCTCTCAGAGCTGCCGGCGCGCAACTTATGCAGTCGCCAGTCGGTATTTTAATGTGAATAGCGGCAACGTAGCACCACACATCTGACTGCAGAGGTACAGTGATTTCCAGGCGGCAGACGCTAGTTACTGCTTCACGTGGATTTATATGTAGCACTGACAGGGATAATCGACCGAGTCGCGCGACATGTAGGCGCGGCCCACGAACGTCCTGCGACACGCGACGTGGTCGCACCCGAGGCAGTGCTGCGGGGCGACTTTAGCGAAAAGCACGTGAAAATGGCGACTTTTTCATCACAAGAGGATGAGATATTAATAGAATTAATCAATAAAAACCCACCCTTATACAATGTACAGCTGCAATCTTATAAAGATAACGTTGTAAGGGACAATATTTGGGAGGAAATTGGACAAACACTGAATAAAACAAGTAAGTACCTTCTCATGTTTCTATATTTTTCTCTAAACTTTGGTGGTACAATAATATGTATGGTTCTTGTACGCAATTTTAAATACTACAATAAATTACTGTAGGAAAACACTAATTTCTTCTATTTATACTATTTTCTTGCCATGAAACTTGACCGGCTGGATGCAAGAAAAATGATTTTAATGAATCCCGAATTTGAAATGCCGCTTGGTTTGCAAAGCCACCAAACCGGGTTCATGGTATCAAGTTGTCTGTAGGCCGGGATATCTTTGGGTCATCTTTATAATAAGGAATGTCATTTCGTTCTAAATAAGCATCTCGTAATAGATTATGCAGACAACAAGCGGTCAAAATTAAGTCATCAACTACCTCTGGTCTGATTGATATCGGTGTGTAAAATATTCGAAATACCTCTGATAACAATGCAAATGAATTCTCTGTCACTCTTCTAGCACGGCATAGTCTGTAGTTGAAGATAGCTTTATCACGATCCACCCTCGCATCATTTCTATAATATGGCTTCATCATATACGTGTCAAGGGCAAACGCTTCATCACCCACTAAAAAGTGTGGAAGTACAATATCTGTTCCTGGTAAATTTGCGGGCTTCGGGGCATTAAATTGATCCCGAGCAATTTTTTTTCCTATGCCTGATTTGTGGAAAATTCCGCTGTCTCCCTCTTTACCATAAGAGCCCACGTCAACTGCAATAAACTTGCAATTGGCGTCTACCACCGCCAAAAGCACAATCGAATAATATTCTTTATAATTAAAAAACAGAGAACCACTGTTGTTAGGAGCCTTAACCCGCACATGTTTACCGTCGATAGCCCCGAAGCAATTGGGAAAATTCCATCGATTCCAAAAGTTATTTGCAACATTCTTCAAATTATTTTCTGTAGGTGTCGGTAATAAAAATGGCACTAAATTCTTTCGTAGGCTTGCAAGTACGTCCTTGATTATTCTGCTAATATAACTTGCCGATATTCGATAAGTAAACTCCAATGAAGCATATGATTCTCCAGTGGCTATAAATCTGAAACAAAATTGTTTGTTACAGGTAACGAATGCAAAAAAGGGTGGAAGTATATAAGAGATTCCTACAATAGATGCAAACGTAAAAATAAATTGCCCACGGGATCTTCAACTTCTTCAAAAACCACAAAGTGGCTGTTGTTTGAGCGACTTCGCTTCCTGGATAAAATTCCTACAGAAAGGACCAGTATTGCGTCTGTCCAAGATGAAAACATTGAATGTGAAGAAAACAGTGAAGAAACAAACACGGCAACTGGTGGACTGACAATTGATACAGAAGAGAGAAGTGAAAGAAGAACGAATGAATTGGAAAATGAACTAGCAGGAATAGGCACAGCTGAGACAAGCAGATTGAGGACCAATAGAGACAAGGTAAGCGGTGAACGGACAAACAATGAAAGGGCAACCGGAACAGGAACACTCACAGCTGGAACGAGTGGATTAGGGAAAAAATGCAGAAAACGTCAACAGAAAAATAATAATGCATATGCACCTTTAATAGAGTATTGGAAAGAGAGAGACAAACTGAGACAAAATGAAATGAATGCCGTGATGGCACAGGAGCCACATCAGCCAGCTGCAGATGTAAATGGAATTAATTGATTTTACTCTCATATCGGGTCAATTTTAAATAAATTAACACCTGAACTAAGAGTCGAGGCTAAAACTAAAGTTTTTAATTTAATGGCTGAGTATGAATTAAAGAACCTTAATCAAAATTCAAATTGAAGTAACATTTCTTTTACTTCACATTCGAATCAAAGCTATTCCATATCAGATAATACAACCACCTCTACAATAAATCAGACGCCAGATTCTCCTAACAGTGTGTCCTCTCCAATTCTCGAGCCTACTAACTTAACTACCTCACTATCGGATCATGTGGCATCGGATGCTAGTGATTATCTAGGATCTACACAATATGATGATAATTATTTTCTTACCTCAATGTAAGGAAAAGTTTTTGAGCACTTGTAATTATTGTTGGTGGGCCATTTCGTTTTGGTCTGATGTCTTCATTTATTAAATTGAGTATGAAATTAAACTGTTTATGATTTAACCGGCAATATTTTCTGAATTTCTCTTCTTTGTAATTTAAGTGCCGTTTTATAAGTATTTGAAAGCACCCTTCTTCTTCTCGCGATGTAAAAATTGAGTCGATTTTCCACTTTGCTTTTTTCGGAGGCATAGTTAATAACATAATAACTAAATCATCTTCTTCATCCTCTAATAACTGCTGAATATTTCTTTTTCTATTTGTAGTTAAAACACTCAACATACTTGAAACCCAACCACCTTTAGTTTATAATCTGCACTGAGTTTAGTATGGGTCGCGTAGCTTTGCCGCGTAGTTTCGTATGCTGTAGGTCGCCAAGCGACAGGCGACCATTGTCGCTTGGTCGCTAGGTCGCTGTCGCCGGTCGCCGTCGCTAAGAACCGAATGCTACCTTTACTTGTGGTCAATGCAAAAGATTTGTTTGTAAATCACACAGTGAAAAATCGGTGCAATGTAATAGTTGTCTTTTTCCACTAATGGAGGAAGATTAGTTTAAAACAAAATTTATAAGTGATAAGTACATTCCTTTTTTGTATAACGTTTAGTTGTACAAATGTATTTTTGATATTTTGTTAATGGGGAATCTCATAATTTTTGTTGTATTTATTTTGAGTTATAAAATTTATTTTATAAATAAAGCCTTTACTACGATTAGAGTTTTGTATGTATATCATTTTGTACGTATTTTTCAATTAAAACTTATTTTGCCAGTGAGGCTACAACTATTTTACTTGCGGCATAGAGTACCGCGGAGCGACCGCTCATGGCATTTTTAATGGCGCGCCCGCCGCAGGGTTAACTGTGTATAGAACTCGGTAAAATATTTTTTTTTTTCAAAAAACCGAAAAATAAAAAAATTGCATTGCCAAAATGTTATAAAATAAGTCCAATACAGTCCTCTCTAATTTAAATAAGTTGTTCAAAGTTGTCACCATTAACTTCAACACAACGATTTGCCCGACGTAACCACGGCACGCAATAGAGAAATCGGTTTTTGTCTGTTGCCGCAGTCTGCTCAATACGTGCTATTAGTTCTTCTTGTGTGTCGATAGGCGTCTTGAAAACTAAACTTTTCATATATTCCCACAAAAAAAAGTCACATGGATTTAGATCTGGCGATCTTGGTGGCCATGCAACTGGTCTATTTCAGCCAATCCACCGATTTGGGTAACTTATATCCAAAAATTCGCTTACTTCTCATCTAAAATGGGCTCCTGCAGGATCCACATAGCTTGCCTGATATTCAGTGGCACGTCTTCTAACAGAACAGGCAGATTATTTTGCAAAAAGTCCAAATAAACATCGCCCGTCAAACGGTCTGGTAAGATAAATGGTCCAACAAGTACCCCATTCACAATTCCTGCCCACACATTAGCAGAAAAGCGGTGTTGAAATTTGGTTCTGCGAATTGCATGGGGATTATCAACAGAACAAACATGCGTATTTCGAAAATTGTTATTTCGAATATTGCCTCATCCATGGCTAAAATTTTGTTCGAAAAATGTTGATCATTTTCATGTTGTTGTAGGAACCATTCACAAAACTGAACTCTGCTGGGGAAGTCTTCAGGCAGTAGCACATGGACACGTTGAACGTGAAAGGAATTAAATTGATTCTTGCGCAATGTTGTCCATACTTTTGTTTGACTTAATCCGACCTGCCCTGTAACAACTCGAGTACTTATTGTTGGATGTTCTTCGATGAGATTTAAAATTTGTTCTTCCCTATGAACATTTTCAGGTCTCCTTCCTCTTCCTGCATGCCCTCCACAATGTTCCCGTAAATCGCCAGTATCCCTAGCCCGTTGAATAAGATTTATGAAACTTCTGGGTCTAGGATGATTTTGCAAAGGAAAGCGGTCTGCGTATAATACCGAAGCAGCAGGAGTACTTTGAAGACACTCTCCATAAATAAGCAACATATCCACAACTTCATTGTTTTCCTAACGATGTGCAAATTTAAAATTAACAACAATAAACCAAAAGTGTCTAAGACTAACTGATCGGTACAATGCGTAATCGATAATACAAAAATTCGAGCAAAAGCTAAACATAAACAGACGATGAAAAACAAACCCATATTAACTTTTTTTATTCTGTATGTTCCTTGTTTTTCCTTTGAGTGTATCGAAAAAGGTTATTTGAAAAAACTGTATATTTTACCGAGTTCTATACACAGTTAAAAAAAAGTATCAACCTAAAAATCACCCTGTATAAGGTCTTTTATTTAAAAAGAACATAAATTTCTACTGCCACGCCTTTTGTGCAGTCTGTATAAGTGAAAACAATTTTAAAATGTAGCTTTTTTCACCCTCTGTGCATAGGAAAAAATATATTTTTTTTGCTTCAAAACAGCTGCAATAGATAAAGTACTAAATGAACATGCTGTATATAATATGCTCTAAATATAGCAGTTTGCGATTATTTTGCCCTCTGAAAGTCATACTAATCGCATTATCTTGTTATTATTTGTTCTAGTATCTTATCAATAGTAAATATAAAATAGAAATTGATCTATTTTAACAAAGCATTTTAATTAAAAACACTCAAACCATGTAGTTATCAACGTGTTTGACTTTTATTCAAGAACTACAATATCGTCCATTTCCCTAATCAATCTAATCCCTGGATGGGGTTGACATCGTCTAAAAACAAACATCCCTTTGTTTACCTAATCAATCCAGACTAGGCTAGAATCCATATTTGCACCTGAATAAATTTTTTTAATCGGAGATTCGTGGGACTTCCCAGCTCGGTTCGTAGCTACTGAACGGAATCTTTTTTCATCTTTTTTTAAAGTGGATATTCACTTGGAAATTGAGTTTTTATCTTTGTTTATCAGTTTAAGAAAATGAGTAATTTTCGTAGAATTAATAAGCGCAATCTAATCTCTTATTGACACCATCAGATTGAAGATTTTTTTCGGTGAAATCGATAAGTTTAATTGCGTTGCGAAATTTATTTGTAGAGATAAGATTTTTTTTTAATTCTTAAAAGTGTAATTTTAGCTGGTTCATTTAAGCTTATGTCATTTTTCAGCGTATTTTTATAATATAATAAAATTGAAATAAAGAAGGCAATTTCAATATTCTATATAGATAAAACAAACGCAGATTAGGATATTAATAAAAAGAGATTTAAAATCGAAAAAATCCCAAGACTTTATTGCACGTTCTAATCTAATAATTCAAGCAGAAAAAAAAAGTTTTTGTGATCATTTTACTGCTAAAAAAATAATATACAGGGTGTTTTCTATACTAGACTATATCTCGGGAACTGTCAATCTGACATCATGGAAATTTTTATAATAAAAGTAACCGAAAGACTTAAAAAGTTAAATGAAATTACTTTTGAATATTGTATCCCGTAGTATGCGAAATTTTTATTAAAATTAGTAGGAGACGTCATTTGAATTAAAGACTGTTACTTTGAGATTTTTACAAAAATTTACATGCGACGGTATAATGTTGATGGTAGAATCGAAAAGTAGATTAAATTTACTAGAAAAAAACCCTGAAAACCCCAGTTTTTTTAACTTTTCCAGTTATTACCGAAATAAAAAATGTTGACGCTTAATATGAGTATGTCACGCGAGTTTCTTTTATTTGTTTAACACGTCTTTTCGCAGTATACCGAACTAATATAAATTTTCTAAAAATTCGGAAGCTAATATAATGACAAGATAATTTAAAACGGATCACTGCTTAAATTAAAGAAATGACGAAGGAAGGTGATAATTATATTATAATGGTTGGTTTTAATTTATATTAAAGAGTTAAAAGAAATATAATTATTTACAAAATCAGAATAGGAAACGAACAATTTTACATAAAAACTATATAGACGCAACTAAAAATAATTCAAAGGAGCTATGGGGGATTAAAAGAAAATAATTAATTAAAGAAAATATTAAAAATTTGAAAGAAAGAAGAAGAGGAAATTGAAGGATTGGGTAAGAGTGGAGTATCACAACAAGTGCTTTGTTCTGATACTCTTGTGATTGTGTTTCGGATATTTTAAATATCTCCCTAGGAAATTTCATTTTTCCAAAAGTTATACAAAATTATTGAAAAACCTATTTCATTATATTATTCTTTTCTTTCTATTTTAATATACTCGTATTTGCCTTTTAAAACCACAACAAACCATTTTGATCAATATTTATTTTGTCAATAGATGCTAAAATCAATAAATAACTTTATATATTTAATAAACTGTATATGGCTAAAGCTCTCTAATAATTGATCTAGAGGATACACAAAAAGGGAAGGAGTAAGTTAATCAGAAAGTAAGGTTTGAAAGACGTGTGTGTGAGAGAGGTATTACTCATGAGGCATAAGTGTGCTGAATTTACCAGTGGTGATTATTATTTCTCTCATATCGTTGATCTTAAGAAGTAGGGCCATTATGAGTATGTTTGTATAGATCTGTCTTATACTGCGCACTTTTGGTGCCCGTAGATGTAGATGTTTTATATTGCACACTTTTGGTGCCCGCACAATTAGGTGTAAAAGTCTATGTTAAATTAGGAATTAATGCGCAATTCCTCAAGTGCAAGTCGTTAAACAAAGAGAAATCCTATTGCCGTATATCTAAATATTGGATTGTAAAATTGCGTTAATTAATATAATCTGAAATACTGCAAGGGAACCGAGGTTTTCCGGTAAGTATATTTTATTATTTCAAAAGTTTGCTGAACAGTAATTGTCTCTGTTATTTTTAAATGATGTTCGGATTTTTGTCTGACTATAAGATGAGGATGACTATTGAGTGAATTTGTAGTTGCAGACACCCATTGGTCACATGTCACAAATTTAAAACTCAAATTTAAATTTCAAACCTGTGATATAAAGGTTATTTTATTACTATTTAATGTAAGCTGGTCTCTTTGAGAAAAGATGGACTATTTCTTGGATGTAGAATAACTTTGGCAGGTAATAAAGTGTTTCAACAAGTTTCACTTAATTCATACTGTTCCTATATATTAAAAATTACTGAAACATGTACAAAAAAATAATTGCATGATTTTTATTTAAAAAATAATTTATGGGTTTAGGAAGAACCATTCATGTGAGTCCCGTGAAGCAATTGACTTTAATAAACTGACGTTGGTGGGTTTTTGATTTTAAGAGAGCCTTTGAAACCATAGATAGAACTATATTTTGAACACTACTAAACAAATGTGGAGTTAAAATGTTCTAAAGTGCAACCAAGTTCAACATGTAGTGTATAAAAGTTGTAAATCTTGGTTATAGAGTAATATAGTACGGGGATCACACGCTACAAATTTCATTATTATTTTCCTGATTTTAAGATCTAAAACAGCGTCCTTAAACTTTAGATATAACTTAGCGTCGACGCTAACTTGAGCTTATTACTTTGAGCCGATTTTACGAAAAAGGTCCATTTACAACAATGCTTAAAATTGTTTGTTATAAACAAATTACAGGCTTAATGCTTATCACATTACTGATGTGATAAATATTATACGTCCAAATCGAAAAGGAAAAAAAGCTGTTTTTTTCGTTTAGCAAATTATACCTGAATATTTAAAATTACTACTGAGATAAATATTTTGATATTTTTAAGCAAATACCTTAAAAAATATTTTTTAACATACGTTTTAAAGACAAACAGAAGCTGTTTGCTTGTGTTTTTTGCAGTTCATGTGTAATAATCACACTCGTGATAAATAATTATTTACAAGCCTTTTTTACTGGCTACACATCACTATACTTTATAAATCGTTGCCAAAATCATCATTTTATTATTATTATGTAAACGCACGAAAAACACTGTTAGAAATATACGGTACATTTTTTTTTTTAAGATAAATATGTTATTTGTTTCTTGTATACCGTGAATCATGTTTAAATCACTGACGAGATAAATACTTTATCTTATATTGGTGGTCAAATAACTTAACAAAGCAATAAATTCACCCAAAACATTATTTCCAATATTCCTATAAAATTTTAAATGAATTAAACGAATGTTCACAACGCAACATTAAGATAAGGATAGATAATAATAAGATAGTAAGAAGTGATTAATTTTGTTATTGATAAAAAGTTTTGAAATCTGTTTGCAAATTGTTATGGTTCATCCTGTGTAGGTATTTTCTTAGTCTGCAATACGCAGTTGCTACTAACTCTATCACCATTCACCACCATCATAGTATCCGTAGCATGCTTCATAGATACACCTTTGGCTTTTGTGAAAGAAGTCTTGACACCTAAAACAACGCTGAAGATCTACATCTTTATAAATAGGATAGCTCTGCAATTGTAAATATCTGCAAGTAAACCGCGAAATAGAAAAGCATTACAATTTTCATATATAGCGTGAGTTCCATACTTTTTATTTATATGCATACCTTTGATCGCAGTATCATTACTGTCTTTTATGGAGACATTCTGCTAACATTAAAATCATTGAGGTTTTCTCATTTTTAATAATTGGACTTTGTTAGCAAAGCAATAGTTTTATCCTTGCTTAAAATTGTATTATTTTTGTCTTCAATAGTTCTGTATCCAATAGTGTATTTGTTTCAAATTGGGTGCATTAGGTACAGTAAAATGTCATTAATCGGTTGCCTTTTCATTCCAGGACTGTTACTTCAGAAGAAGTCAATTTTGCACATTTTATGTGACACAAGAGTAGGTACATTTCTTTTACTAATTAGACCATGTCATATCTTTTAATAAATCCCTTTTTGGGCGTATGCTTTGCTTAATAACAAGATAATTCGACTACCTTTCTCTTTTTTCAATTCATCTTCTGACTAACTAAATTTGAAATCAATTATTTGTCCATGTCCTTTTCTGCTGAATAACATTTCATAATCCAGTTAACGTAATTTCTACAACAGTTAACAAGCATGTAGAAAATTTCGATTCTTTTCTGCTGCTCATTAAATTCTTTTAGAAAAATCTGCAATTAGATTAATCTTAAGTTAGTCTTTAACTTTGAAATTGAAGTAATTTTTGAAGTGATAAATGTATACCGGACCTGTGTATTCGGAAAATGTTATAAACACAAGAAAGAGTTTTATAAATCAAATTAATGCTTAAGATGATGCCGGCCTTGCCTTTTGGCTTTTGGTATTTTGCGTAATTTAATATTTCAGTAGATCAGTTACGTTGAAAACGTCTGAATATTTACGTTACGAATATTAAAGTTTATAGTAAAGCAATTTGAGATAATTAAATTACTTTATGAATACTTTTCAGTCAAAAACAACCAACAGGTTATTTCAAAAGTCAATAATTTAATTCTAAGTGAAAATGAAGTTCCTGTTTCTTTCGATGTATCTTCTTTGTTTCCAAGTATTTCTATACCAGAAACCTTGGAATATCTGATGGAACTTCTAGAAAGTAATAGTTTCATTAATATCCAAGAAATAATTTAATTAACAAAACTTTGTATGTCACAAATTTTTTTTTCAATATAACAACTCATACTATGAACAACTAGAAGGTACAGCTATAAGTAATTGCCTCTCTCCCTTCCAAGCAGAGCTCTTTATAAACCGTTTTGAGTTAAATGCAAAAAATACATTCCAATACTTTCCACAAATTTGGTTAAGATATAACTCAACTAATAACTAATAACTCAACAACTAGTATCCATCTATTAAATTCACCTTCGAACAAGAAACAAATAATTTTAGATACATAACTAGTGACTCTAACTATTGTTTTCAACATAAAATGGCTAGCATGCATTTCTTGGTACATCGTTTGGTCTTATTTTCTGTAACTAATAGCAGATTTAAAAAAGAAAAAGCAACAATTAAAACAATTGCTAGGGTCAATGGTTATGACGATAAGATTATTGATAAGCTAATTAGAAAACATAGGTTTAAAATTTCAAGACATTTATTCATTAATTTCAAGACATAGTTAATCCTAAAAACGCTACCAGATTTCAAAAAGATGAAAATAAGCAAACTTTTGTCGCAATATCATACGATCCTATCTTGACGAGAGGCTTTGATAGGGTTTTCAAAGGCTGAGGTCTAAGAATGGTCTGTCAAAGTTCGGCCGAGTTACGAAATCATTTAGAAAACCCAAAAGATAAAATAAAGACCAATGAAAAGTCAGTGATCTATGAGATTAATTGCAACGTGAAATATAGAAGAGTTGAAAAGTCAAGTGTGGCTGAACATGTTTTAAATACTGGTCACTTTGTAAGATAACTCAAAATTACTTAAACCAGTTAATAACAATAGAAAATTAACTGTCGCACCTGGAACGGGGCGGTCAGGCACTGACCCCTCCCTATTTTTTTTTAGCATTCCTTAGCTCTTTTTAATTTTTATCCAAAAATCGTTTAGGACTTTTAACCTGTGTATTTTTTTAACCCATAGACATGACATTTGTTGGTAATGGTAAAATGTTTAACCTTCGGCGTACGTCTTTATAATGCATAGTACGATCCACATGCCTACGCCTTTGTAAAAATACCGATGTGCCCGCGTCTGGCGACTTTTTATCAGTAGTATCGTTACAGTTGTTGTGTAGTTCAGTGCTGATACAGTTTTTTTTATAGTTTCTAACTGTTTCATTTTAATATGAGTGGAAGATATTTGACTAATCGCGAATTGGAACAAGCTCTTTATGCCGAGAATGAAGATGATGTGAGGGATTACATAGATCCAGATTTGCAAAGTTCAGATGAAGAATCCAATGACGATCAAGGTGAACAGCAGAATCGCTTTTGTCAAGAAACGGAAAATATCTCATTATCTAGTAAGTAACATATATTATAAATAAGTAAATAGATAACTAGTTTCAAAAAATCATAAAAAGGTAGCGCGTTGTGGCAAATATTTTACTGCGTTTGTATTCTATATTTTTTTTGTATTCTTTTAGCTTCAAATATTCAATCAGAGCAGCATGAATCTTCTGAAGAAATTATGGATGAAGAATCAGATGAGGAAAGTAGTAGTACGGAAGAAAATAATAGTACTTCTATCTTCAAAATGGTTTATTAGTAGTTTTGATTGTTTTTTTTCTAGATTCTACAGCAAGACGTCTTCCACGGCCTAAAGCTGTAATAAATCAAATTAATTCTGACATGATTTCTGCATCAGGTCTTACATGGAAATCTGATCCTATTGCCCGACAAAGGCAAATTGCTGCTAATGTTATGAAAGAAACGCCAGGTCTCAAAAATGGAGTAAATCCTAAAACGCCAATTGAAGCGATTCGACTTTTTTTCGATAACGACAACATCGAATTTATTTAGCAATATACTAACCAGAAACTCGCCCTTGTAGAAGAAAGCACTCCACAATCTTCTTTCATACAAAAATCTAGGAGTTTTTAAAGAGAAGAAATATTAGGCTACATCGGCTTCTTGATAACAGCAGATGCTTACAAGCAAAATAAAGATCCGCTTATCGACTTATTCAATGAAGAGAATTTGCCAATTTATAGGGCTACGTTTTCAAACTACCGTTTCCAACTACTCCAAAAATGTATAAGGCTTCATGATAAAACTACTCGAGATGTTCGTAAAGAATACGACAACTTTGCTGTAGCAAAAGATATATGGGAGCGTGTCACAGGTAAATTTCCAGACTTTTTGGCTCCTTCAGAGTCAGTTGTAATAGACGAGGACCTTATAACATTCCATGGCCGATGCAAATTCCGTTTATATATTCCGACAAAACCTGGTAAATATGGGATTGAAGCTAATGTGCTCTGTGACTCAGAAAATTACTATTATTTTGCTGCAGAACCATATGCTGAAAACGTAATCAATCAGTCCAAAGATTACAAGAGTGGTCCAGAAGTCGTAAAACGTCTTGTAAAATTAGCATAATTGCAGATTAGTGGTCGCAATATCACAATGGACAAAAAATGTACGTCAGTGCCAACAGCAAACGCTTTGTTAGAACAAAATCTTACAGTCATGGGTAAATAATGATCAATAATGAGTAAAAGAAAAGATATTTTACCAGAATTAAGACCACAATCGTTGAAGATTGCAACTCCCGGCACTATTCGCTTTGTTTTTCGGGACCGTGAAATACTTGTAAGTTATGCACCCAAAAAGAAGAAGGTCGTCACTGTTCTTTCTACATAACATCATAATATGCAAGTGAAAAATGACAAGCCAGAAATTATTCTGTACTATAACTCTACAAAAGCCGGCGTCGATACGCTTGATAAATGTGTAAGGGCATATAGTTATCGGCGAGGCAAAAGAAGATGGCCGATGGCTATTTTTTTCAATCTGATCGATATAGTTGCCTACAACTCCTATATTCTTTTCATAAAAGCTAACGAGAACTGGGCAAGAGAGAATCCAAAACAAAAATCTGCGAGAAAAATATTTCTAAAATGCTTAGGCAAGAAGTTGTGTCAAATCAACATAAGAAATCGTTCAAAGTATAAGGGATATCAAAATAAATATATAGCTTCCTTGAAAATTTTTGGTTTGGAATGTCAACAAGACCAGCACACAACAAGAGGTTTAGTTCGTCGAGAGGCAAATGGACCAGCTACTCGGTCCGCTGTGCAGAAGATTCCCAAAAAAGGAAGATGTTTTATTTGTCCAAGATCGACTGAAAATATATGAAGGCATGTTCTAATTGCAAAAAGTATATTTGCCCTAGGCATACGGCCAGCGAACAAATTAGAACAACTAGACATTGCAAAATCTGTAATAATATTTAGTTTTTTTGCACACTTATTTTTTATTAAATTCTTTAAAAAAATAAAATGTTTTTTTTAATAAGATCATTCATTTTATTACTTAAAAAAAAAGGACCTACACAAACAAAAATCTGGGGTCAGTCGCTAACACCCCTGTTCCGGTTTCAAGGAAACCTGGGGTTAGTTCCTAACCCCCTCCTTCCATATTCTCCGGGTACCCTGTTAGGGTCCCAGTGCGACTGTTAAATACATATGAATAAAATAGCAATATTCAAAAATTAAAAAACATTCTTAACAGGGATAAAGGTCGAATCGCTTATAGTCAATTTTATAGTTTAGTTGGTGTTTAAGATTTGTTTGGCCATGCTTCATTGCTTTTTCCGCTCTATTAGCTACATCATTAGTATATAAGGAGATTTGTAACTAGTTTTAGTTTAGTTTCAATCTTTTCCAAAAGGTGCTAACGTCGTTTGCGAAACACGTGTCGAGAGTACAAATAAAGAGTTTGGCTCATAATTTGAGTGTCACACCAACGGTTCCAACCATAGGATTAGCTGCAAGGTACTGTAGCACTTTTTTTTTAGGTGTGAATTGAAACAATCGAAGATAGTCAACTAATTTATGTACACAGTTTACTACGAAAACACGGTCACCCACGACTACTAGAGATATTTATTTTTACTGTATTTATTTATAGCTATTTTAATTTCGTGCCAATATTCCGAACTTTACTTCACTGAATTAACAAACCTAACGCTCATCGGCGATACTGCTCCCTATATATTCGGCAAAAGGCTGTTCCAGAAGATTCCCAGTAACCCTCGAGACGTCGTGCGGCGTGCCACTTTTATCACTCCGTATCTTGCCTTGTTTAAAAAGAATTTAAGTATACGTATTCGTCAACGTTTTCAATCATCTCGTTAGATAGTAAATGTAATTGGAAAACATTTTAGCCCTATTTTTCTTGATGTTTTTTATATTAGTTGTTGCATTCTTTTAACTCATCTAGATCTTTGTAGATGAGAACAGTATCGGCCGCGAAATGTAAGTGATTAGGTATAATCGGTTGATTTTGATCCCTTTTATTTTTGATTCGATTCTGGCATTATTCATGGCATTAAGGGAGGATCATGTTTTATATTGTCTTATCGAAATCTATAAATGTTAGAATCAGAAGCAACACATACTGTTTTAATATCGTAACATATATATCGTAACATATATATATATGTTTAATAATTATTTTTGGTATATTTGTCAATTGTTTATAGTTAAGGTATATTAATAATAAAAACAAAATATATCATTTAATTTTAAGCTCGATTATAGCTCTTTACATATTTGATGAAATGACCGATATTACATATATACCACTGTGTAGCATACGCTATACTTTTCATAGACGTATATACATGTCTTTTAGTGTAATATTGGAATATAATAGCATATGAACACAACAATTATACCAAATAAAAATAAATAAACATAAATAACTCAAGAATACAATATGCTCCCTGATGCATAAAACACATCTGCAAATAAAAAAAAAACATCTACATTAGTAGTAAATTTGTTCAAAAAAAAAACTCTTTTTTTTGAGTTGTAACACTCTGAAAGTTATAAAAGTTAAAGATTTAGAACATACATTCATACACAAATTTTTTCTCAATCCTTGTTAGAGAATAACCCTATAAAGTTTGTCGGTCGAGTTCTTAGATATCCCGTATAATATATCACAATTTAAGTTTAAATAGATACCTTTATTATAAATTCTATATGAACAATTATTTAACGATTAAATTAAAGGTCTTATACTGGTTTTCTATAACCAAAAATTTAACATTTTGTCGATGGTAAGTATAGTTGTTAAAAAGCTCATTTAGTTAAACGCATTTTGCAACCGTCTTTTATGTATGTTACACCATGGTGTAAATTAAAAATATACGTCAATTAAACTATCGTGTGTTACTTGAGATGTATGGGCATGTTGTATTAAGTTGTTTTTTCTATTATAATGTATAATGTTTGCAAATGATCAATGGTACTAAATGCACTGCAAAATCCTATTTGCTTGGCGGGTTAGTAAAAATCTAGTTTTTTTGTAAGACAGTTAGTAATTATTTTTTTGTATATCTTATACTGTTGTGACGGCAAACTAATAGAACAAAAGTTTTCGATGTTACTAGTATTTTCCTTTTTAAACAGCATCACAACTTCCGCATTATACCAGTTGATATTTTTGCGCCTTATAAACGTATATTTAATAGTTTTTGAAGTGCTTCTTCTAAATACTTTACTGCTATTCTCATGATTTCTAGCTCTTCCCCAAGACATTTACCGTTCTTCATTCTTTTTAAAGTATATCTTATATTTCATCACATGTGATTTTTGATATCTGTTGATCCTTCGATTCATCTATATAGGTTGGTAAAGAAATCCTTAATTATGTGAAGATGTTTTAAGATGTTTATTAGATAATTTTCAGTGTGAAATACTATTTTGTTTTTTCTAAAGATGCATCCCTTTATTTAACTTTGATCTATTAATCTACCATACTAACTTCTGGTTTTGAATAAGTCTATATTCGCTTTTATTTTCCCAGTTGAAAAAATCTCTTACAGGGACAACAGCCATACAGATCTACTGATCTAGAAGCACTGGCTGTTAGCCCTAGTTAAGCAGAATGATAAACTATTGATAGCTGCTGGACTTTCACAAGGGAAAGTGGTAGGCCCCTATTAGATCATTAGAAAAAATTTTTAGTAAAATATATAAATATTTATTATTATTTTATTTATAATGTTTTAACTATGGGTCAATAATGAAAATTATTAGTTTTGAGCAAATACACAAAAAGATTTTTTTTTAATATTCACTGGTGCTTTTTAATTATGGTTATATTAAATATTTTATTATATCACACTCATAAGACAAAATATTTTTTTTTACTTGCTAGCTCTCAGATAAAACACTTCTAAGAGAATTTCACAATTATTTTTGCATGAACAAATAAAAATTGTGTTTACACAGTCTAGATTTTCAAACGGTTAAAAAAACTGTTGTTGGATTGCTCGTGTAACATAAAAACTAAAATATTTAATTTATAATAATTACATTATAATAATAAATCATTCAAATGTCCCAAGTCAATTCTTGAACGTTTTTAATATCAATCTCACTGTCAAGAAAAATATTTTATTATTTGGTTAAGAAATGGATAAAAAAAATTAGTAGTCATTCTGGTATGAATTTTTAAGCTGATATTGCTAAAAAGCTATTTGCGTAGACCCTTTTTAACACATTGAGCCCCGCGTGCCCACCGGTGGGCATTTGGATTTTACTTCCAGGGACCAAATTTTCATTCTGGATATTTTTTGTTAATAGTTATTTTACATTTTGGGATTGAATGCCCACCCGTGGACACTAGCTTTAATGTGTTTTTTTGTTTCAGAATTAAGCAAATATGGCTAAGAAATATCTATCGGATCAGGAGTTGGTAAAGGAGCTGAATAATCTGTCCGACGACGAGTCAAGAGATATAATAGAAGACGAAATTACCGGATTTTCAGATGATTCGTTCGTAGATAAAGATTTTATTCCTGTTGAAAGTGATCTATCATCCGATAACGATTCATCCGGTTATAATTCAGATAATTCTGCCATATTATTATCTGAAGACGAAGATCTAGATGATAACGTACCTCTAGCGACTTTAACTACTAAGCAAAAATGGAATCACGTTCAAGGAGACCGACTGTCTTTCAGTGAAAGCCCTCAGAATGTTGGTGTTATTCCAGCTGTTAGTGCAGACTTTGCAGGGAAAGAACCAACTGAATTCTTTAACTATTTTATCGACGATGAGATGATTAATCTCTTTGTGACTGAAACCAATAGGTTTGCTTCACAGCGAATTGCTGCGGCAATAGCAGATCCAAACCGGAAGGCCAAGGTGCTGAAATGGGTGGATACCTATCCTGTGGAAATGCGAAAATTTTTTGGCATTATATTATGGATGGGCCTTCTTCCAATGCCTCAGTTACGGGATTATTGGTCAACCAAATCGTTGTACCAAAATCGTATACTCACAATTATGAGTAGAAACAGATTTGAAGGTATTTTGGGCATGTTACATGTAAGTGATAATGAGAAGGACAGACCCTCTGAGGACCGACTTTACAAAATATCCGAATTTCTTGACATGCTGCAAAAGAAATTTAAGTCCTCCTACATGCCCGAAAAAGATTTGTATCGAAAGTAACGTCCCGTTTCGAGGACGCACTTATTTCAGACAATATATACCCAATAAGCGACACCGCTACGGTATAAAGCTTTTCAGGTTGTGTGTTTCTGGAGGTTACACCTGGGATTTTAAGGTATATACCGGCAGAGAAAAATCAAGTGAATTTGCAGTTTCTGAAAAGGTAGTCATGGAATTGATGGAAGGTCTTTTGGACAGTGGCCGCACACTTTACACTGACAACTGGTACATGAGCGTATCATTAGCCAAAAGACTGATTGACCGAAAAACGCATTTAGTTGGTACAATTAGAGCAGACCGCAAAGGTAATCCTCAGGAAGTAATAAAGGAAAAGTTGAATCGAGGTGGAATTGTAGCTCGGCAAGATAATGACAAAACTGTAGTCCTGAAGTGGAAGCATAAGCGAGACGTTATCATGCTAAGCACCAAACACGATGATTCTACCGTTACTTTAGCAAAGAAAGGAAAGGAAGTTATTAAACCGAAAGTAATTGTTGACTATAATCAGGGCAAGGCCTTTATCGACTTGTCGGATCAAATGTCAGCATACGCGCCTTTTCTAAGGCGAACTTCAAAATGGTACAAACGCCTAGTGTTTCATCTCATTACAGCTACAACAATAGTAAATGCGTTACATCTTTACAATAAAATAAACAAGAAAAAAATCAGCATCACCACTTTCAAAGAAGAGGTAGTTTCAGGTATCATTGAAAACAACGAAAAACTTAATACTGTTTCTCGTCCTTCCACGTCAAGAACGCAACGCGCATGAAGGAAGTGGAAGGCCAAAAACGAGTTACTCGAAAGAGATGCACTAAATGCTACAGCTCCATGTCAATGGCTCACAATGCTGCATACGCCCGAAAAAATGCGAAAAAGGTCAATACAATTTGTGTACCGTGTAATATTCCCCTTTGTACTACTTGCTTCCAAAAACATTTGGCTTAAAACTTTAGTGTCAGCAGTTTCTTTGTGGCAGTGTGTATTTCGTCAAACGTTAGATCGTTTTAGTAAGTTTTTTTTATATTTAGGCTAGTCATTTTTATGGTATTTTAAGTTTTGGTTGTTACATGCAGATTTTGCCCTAAGCATGTAACATGGGATTTCATATAAATTCGGGCAAAAGTTTATGGGTTTTGGTATCGGCTTGAAAGGGTTGTGTGATTTACAGTTTTTATAAATGGAATTTGGGGTTTGATAGTAATGCAATTTATTTTTTTAAGGCTTTCGGGGTTTAATTATTTTTAGGAATGTATTTACCTACCCTATTCTGTCAGCAGACCTCTGTGGAGTTAGTCGTATTATGTTTCCTTAGTCCCTATTCATGTACCTGGTGTTGGGAACTTTCTGACCTTTGATTTGTTTGTCAAGAGTTTCTATGAGGCCGGTATATGTCTGGGGTATGGAGGGACTTCTAGAGGGTGCTGTTGTGCCACAGATTGCGCTATGAGTGGAGTAAATAAGACCTTTTAGATGGTGATCCGTTAGTGTAGGAAAACTTACAAATACTTTCTTCTATAGCGGAATCATGTTGAGCAAGGTATCCTAATTAATTTGAAATTGGCCTCCCCAGTTTTGCTTGCTATATTTCCCTTCAATTCTTCAAGTTAAGTTTTAGTAAATAAACGTGCCTTTACATCTGGTTTCTAACCCTACTAGCTGATTGACAGTGACTGTGATTGACAGTAATGACTATTGACACACTTGTTGTTGTGGAGGTTTGGCAGCGTTGCTGTTTCCCATTAAAGTTTGGTTTCCATTTGGCGGATGACAGAGCGTCATAAATCAGGCAGAGCGACGTAAGAGGAAAATTGGAATTTCGTAGCCCCGTTGGGAAAATTTTGTTAGTTTTCCATGTTTTAGTATCCGAGCAGTATCATTTTGCTGTGGTATTGCGGAATTTCTATTTTGATAGAGTGAGGCTCCGCGTAGTTTGCACCAAGAGGCAGGATCAGATCGTGTCGAAGAGAGAGAGTGACAAGTTCACTGCCAGTGTCACCTGTCATTGTCTGGTCGGTTGTCAGTTCCTTGTCCAGCCGGTAGCCATCCCGTTATCGGAAAGAACAGTCGACATTTTGTGGTTTTAAGGAAAATTTAAGTTCATCTTGCCGGTAATTCGGTAAAATGGAAAAATATTCCTCCCAAGTTTTGGGGTTTAATTTGATGAACGTCTAGTGGGAAGTTGTAGCTGAGAGGATTTCGGATTGACCTGATATTTTTGGATTTGGTCGGCTGCTCCCACACCATTTATGGGATTTTGAAATTTTCTAACCACAAAACGAGACTCTAGGCCTCGCTCACCACCTTAGGTATGTAGCAACATGTTGGTAATTGCCATAGAATTGATTGTGTGTTTATCTTACTGATTTTTTTTGTCCTCTATTTTAAAGGCCTCTCCTTTTTCTCATTCTCTCCTCTATTCTCTGGTCTCTTCCTATTCTCTGGTATCTTCTGGTCATCCCAACACTGTTGGCAACCGGCTTAAGGGAGCCTCAACACAGCCTGGACTGAGCATTGAACTGTGGCTCCGCGATTTTGGATTGGAACTTGCCCGAAATCGATTTGCCCATGTGGTCGCTACCCTGGTTGTAGCTGACTGGTTCCAGAGCTGTATAGTTAAGCTACCTTAGCAAAAATACACAAGAGATTAGAGGACACGCAAGTTTTTGCACATTTTATTTTATTTTTCTCTTATTGAACGGTTTGATTTAGGGTTGGGGGTTGATTTATTAATTTGAATTTTATGGGTTTATTTTCTTTTATGTAAAACAAGAACGTTGAGACGTTCTTGCTAAGTCTATTAATATTAACTTGAGGGTTTTCATTTGAGTCCAGCATCGACATAATTGATTTTGACATTGAGCCTGGATCACCTTGTAAGGGATTGGCTATTTGCTACAAATAACATATTTAGTCATAGTGTTGGTTGTTGGTTAATAGGTTTTATTGCACCAACATACCATTAATAGGCTTTCAAATTCGAACCTTACTATTTAAAAGTTTTATTTAGATTAATGTGACTTGACTATAGTTTGTAAAAGTTATTTAGGGCCAGTGAGGTATTGTGAATTAGGCTCCAAACATATACTTCTTGTAAACAACACGTGATCACGTTTTGGATTTTCCCCTTGAACAGTAGTTCAGTGCGGATTTGTTTTTTTTTTACTAATTCCTCGCCTTAAGTATACCTCAAGTAACTCTTAATTCTTTTATCAATTCTTATTTATTTAAAATTACTACAGTATTACATTTTGAATAATTATCTAAATTTAAATATCTCAGTGGAATTTAATTTTTTTTTATATAAATGGAAGTGACTATGTAAATTCTTGGATGATTATATTATATATATTGAGTTTTTCCCAAATTATTTTCAGCTTTTAGGATCTAGGTACAGGCATAAATATAGGTCTTCATTTTCTTGATTAAGGGGGGCTTATATTCCATCATAATATATCAGGGTTTGGTGTAAAATATTGAAATCAAGTGGAGCTCTTATTAAAATTTCTTCTACTACCTTCTCCACTGTCTAAAAGCTGGCGGCCACCAAATCTCTGAATCTTTTAAAACAAAATTTGCTTGTCTGGACTTAGTAATTTTTTTTGTGGTTGGATAGTAGGTATGACTATGAGTTGGAAATAAATTGGTTTGAACCGAGTTACGCGCTACATGGTTACATAAGAAGACGACTGTTTTTTTATGACATGCTTACGGGTGAGCACGGATTAAATTGATTCTGCCTATACCAAACGACGGTCTGGTCCCAGGATGAGCCAAAAGATATATTGGGTTGGGCAGTTTGGATAGTTTAGGTATTTAGTTTATAAGAGTAGAAAAAAACAACATTTGAGTTAATATACCATGTTATATTACCTTAAAATAGGAAAAACACTCTTAAAACATAAAAATAAATTGTCATAAAAAACAGTCGTTTTCTTATGTAACCAAAACTTAAAATACCATAAAAATGACTATGGTGGGCATGTGATCCCAGAAAGCAAACTCGAAATGCACACCGGTGAGCACGCGGAGCTCAATGTGTTAAAATGAAAATTTCTCATTTTAAAGTCAATAAAAGATCTTTTTACAATTTGCAATATGGGTTATGTTAATCTGGTAGTAAATAATTAATCATTATTTAATACCCAAATTGGTAAAGAAAAAAAACATTTTTTCATTAATTACAAGTCATTGCATTTTGAAAATCACTGGTGATACAATTAACTTTTACTTGCCAATTTTTGAAATATTTTGGTCTGGATTAGACATCTCAGGAAAAACTAATGCCTAATTAATCGTAAAACATTTTCAATTACTGCCAGGATAAATATTTTCTAATATACAAATTGAATACCATTTTTAAAATCACTCTTGAGATGATGAATCATAACTTTTTTATGACATGCTCACGGGTGAGCACGGATTAAATTGATTCTGCCTATACCAAACGACGGTCTGGTCCCAGGATGAGCCAAAAGATATATTGGGTTGGGCAGTTTGGATAGTTTAGGTATTTAGCTTATAAGAGTAGAAAAAAACGTCAATAAAAGAACCTTTTACCTGCAATATGGGTTATGTTAATATGGTAGTAAATAATTAATAATTATTTAATATCCAAATTGGTAAAGAAAAAAAAACATTTTTTCATTAATTACAAGTCATTGCATTTTGAAAATCACTGGTGATACATATATATCTCAATTCTTTTACCTGCCAATTTTTGAGATATTTTGGTCTGGATTAGACATCTCAGGAAAAACTAATGCTTAATTAATCGTAAAACATTTTCAATTGCTGCCAGGATAAATATTTTCTAATATACAAATTGAATAGCATTTTTAAAATCACTCTTGAGATAAATGATTTATCATCATAATGATGAATCATAAATAATTCATCATCTTCTTGTGAACCAGCTAAAAATTATGAAATCACTGAAGGGATCAATATTTAATTTGTGACTCGATTTCCAGGCTAATAGTTTGACTTTGTTTCTAATCATTACTGTGATAAATATTTATAAAAGTTTATTAAAGCTGATGAGAGAAAATATATTTTTCCATTTCCTACCGATTATAATTCCTTTTATGTTAACAAGTAGTTTTTTCACATAGTATGGTCTGGGTCAGGACATGGATAAAGAAAAAAGCCAAACATGGTTAATCACGGTAAAATTTTTATAATATTTAAATTGATTAGTAGAAGAAAAATATTTTCTTTTATGGTAAATGCAATGGTTCATTTGTAAAATCACTGTTGAGATAAATATCATTTTAGAGATTAAATGATTTTCATCTAAGCAAAAAAGAAAATACATTTACGACGTTTACACACACTGTTTTTTATTAGCTCCATTCAAGCTACTAGTTATAAATGAAAAATATTTTTATCTTGCATGGATAAATAAATAAAAAATATTAAAGCCAGGACTATTTCATTATTTTTAAGCATAAATATAAAATAAAATAATGTTTTTTTTAAGTTCAAAAATCGTAAAGACATTTATACCCACGATATATAGTCCTTTATTTTAAATTTAATTTATTATTAATTACACATAATTAGATAAAACCTAGCTTGGACTAATCCATAGTCAATGGCGCCCAAGCTTTTCCTAAAAAATAACACTATTTTTGTTCATTGACATTAATCCAAGATCCTTGCACCTGAACGCTCGGTATATGTTTTATATGAGTTTATGGAAAGCCCTCGATACAGGGTTGATTGTCCGGCCATTATGTTAACATTATTGTGGATCGGACAGTCCGGTGGAGTGCAATAGACCAGACTTCGATTACGGCAAACAAAGCTAGAATTAATAGGTACAAGGGCAAGGGAAGTTGGAACTAACGCGTTTTTATTTTAGACGAATATAATGATGATCATGTAAAAACTGTTGCTAATTTGAGATAAAACGATTAAAAATCCTGCATCAGATAATTTTTCTGATTGAGTTGTATCAATAATAATAATTTGCAGATAAGAGATTTTTGATTTGTTAATATTTGGAGGGGATAAACCTTAGCGTTTTCTTAATATAAATGTTTTTGGTCTCCTGCTTTTTGGCTAGTTAAACATCCAAATTCAGATCTTCTATTAAGACTGACTGTACCCTAGGCACTTAACCAACATGACTGGAAAACTTTTTGTTAATTTGTGTCTATTGTTCATTGGACTTTTTGGTAAGTGTATTGAAAAATATTCGCTTATATCCATAAATCATAACCAAGCACTCTTCCTTTTTTTACTATAAGTTTCTGAACAAATCACAGAAGTTATACATATTTTAAATATGTATTTAGACCTACTGAAGTTTTTTTTGTTTTTTTTTTCATAAAATCTTTATACAGGAATTTTTTAATTCAATAATTTTATCTTAATATTATAATTTTAGACTCAAAGGTTTTTAAGATTTCACAAAATTTATTTTGGTAAGTGATTTGGTGAAGGGCAAAGTTGAAGTAGTTTATTTCTTGTAATTAAGTAGATAAAATACTTCTTTAACTTCTTTATAGGAAAATAGACTTTAACAATTCAGTAGTCAATGTTAATGAGTAACTGAGGAGCAGACTTACAAAATCCGGTTTGTCCAAATTGTACATTTACAGGAAACATCAAAAACTGGTGCTACGAATCGGTCTTACTTACCGAGTTAGGACTTTTACCAAAAAATTAGGAAAATTTAGGATGAGTAAATACTAGAATGGCAGACTAGAAGAAGCAAAACTAACTTTGGTATTTTAGAAAAACATATGGACAAAATGCTATTTGCATGTCTATAGTGGACAAAATGGCTTTTGATTATCCTTTGGAAAAAACTTTTTGGGTAAAATTACCACCAAAAAATTAAGAACAGTTTTCTTTAAGTAGTATTTTTATTTTTTAACAAACTCAAATGAAATTAACATCTTCCGTATCGTTACAGTCACAGTCCTCACTTTCTTCAACATTGGTTTCATCCTCACACTGGCCTTCTAAAATTGAAACTAACCATTCTAATTCTGGATTCTGATTCCAGTTTTCTCCAGATAATGATGCCAATAATTTTTTTAAACTATCTACTTTTTTCCCTTTATTTTATGACCCAAACCTAATTCCTGTAATTCTATTTGATCGAATCTTGCAAGTGGTTGAAACTTGTTTGTCTCATCTGAATTGCGATATAGTAACTCAGTTTTCAGCAAAATATTATGGGTGGAACTTTTTTTCTTTAACAAAAGTTTTTGACAAGAATGAATGCCAGTCACTTTTTTCAAATGCAGCAAAATTTTTTTTATGTCAAGTAAATGCCAGTCAGTTCCAAGTTTTTGTACACCACCCACTTTGGTGTAGATATCCCAATATTGATCTGGAGTTTTTACAATACTACGGGACCTTAAGCTTTTTTCAATACATCCAAAGATACGATCGGCGGGGAGATAAGAGTGACCTCTAATTGGAAATATAATTTCTATGTCTCTAATCTGCTCACATGAAAACGTTTGAAGCCAAAACATTAAAGCATGCACAACATGATTATTTTTATTTTGTCCTCCACACACATTTGCAAAAAACGGATTTTGTCTGGAAATGTAAGTTTTTTCAAAAAATCGCTTGGTGCTCCATCTACGTATAGAATACTGGGTCTTTACAATTAAGTTTGTTAATGCAAAAAAAGTATATTGACAGCTGTTGAGCGTAAAATGCCTCCTGAATAGGGACCTTGGGTAATACCTGAACTTGTTGCAGATCAAAGCAATATAAAATGGTATTGGGATCTTCAACTTTCATTAATTTATGAAATTGTGATGCACGGAATTTATGCACTTTTAGTTCAGTAGATAAATTTTGTTTTTGTGTAGCAATTTGAGACATACCAATTTTGCTTTATGTTCTAACGCAGTAGCTACAGACATCAGTAGCGGGACTACCGAATCCTATATTAAAGCATTTACTAAACACCCGGCTGAAATATTTGTAATTTACTTTCAGATTGTTTGGTGCCTTTTTGTTATATAATTGCCAAAGTATAGAAATGTTGTATTCTGATGCTACATAAATCCGTCGAGACTTTTTGCTTCCATAAGGGCTTTCCTTTCCTTGTAACTGACTAATAAAAGATCTTACAGCATTCGGTTTATCCACAAACTTAAAAGTGCATCTATCCCCTCGCCTTTTTTCTGTTAAAACTGTTTCCCCAGTTTGCACTTTCCTGCATGGTATTCACCCTCCTCTGACCAACATTATAAACAGCCATTATAAACTTCTGACAAACCTGCAATTTTTGTTGCTTAACGAAAACTTTAAAAAAATTTGGTGAAACATTCAAACTAAAAAAATATGTAAATTTAATAGGTAAAAAAAATTCAAATCAATATTTTTTTTAAATAAAAATAAATGTATATAATAGCGTGGGGATTTGAGCACTTTTAGTTTAACTTACGCAATATTTTACTGCAAAAGAGTGAGGTTTTCCATCAGCCTTGCGGAACCTTTTTTGTTTAGGTATATCTAAAGTAATGTAACTGGCTAAAATTCCATTTTGAACGGTTTTATTGGATTTTCTATAAAAAACTTCCCGAAGTTTAATTACATCTTCTCGACTTACTTGCTGACATTTTAAATTTGAATTATTTTTATGGTTGCAAGCTATATCAAATTGCTCTAAATCGGGATCATGGTTTGAATACCTTAAAATAGTATAAAGTCGTAACAAAAAGAAATAAGTATTAAAAAAGAAATTCATACCTCACTTGTTTTTTTCTTTCCCTAGTTGTTAAATTAATTTGTCGCTTTCGGCTACCCCAGTCACTATCACCAACAATGTGCTCACCATCTACAGACTCCATTGTGATTTAAACTTAACGAAAAAGTTATAAAACAAACACAAAATACTTGTACATAAACTAAAACCACACCGACAGAAATTAGGTTATGAAACAAACATGTTTACATCTGGACCAAACGCGATTTGTTTGTCTTGTGGACAAAATACTTTTTGTTTGTCTAAAGGTGATGGACTAAATGCATTTTGCATGTCTAGGGAATTTTCGCAATATATTATTTTTAAATGGTACAAAATTCGATTTGAATGTCCAAAATGATGTGAAATGATAGAAATTCGGTTAAATAATGTTGCGCCACCTTTAATTCAAAATGTGAAATTTTGAACAAACTGCATTTTGCAACTCTGCTCCTCAATTATTCTTTTGAACCTTTATTTACTTTTATAAATTTTGTCATACTAATGCCTCGTCATTTCTAATTACTTTCCACTTCTGTGATCTCTGCATAAAGAAGATGCTACACTTTGATTTACTTTTGGTTTTGAAAAAGCAGTTAGTTTTTGAGTAAATTGAGCAAAACTGAACAAATACGTAGTCCTAGTTTTTTTGCATAAAAGTGATAATCATATATCTTCATTTTTTTAGTTTGAAAAAGTATTCAGGATTATATAGTATGGCAAATGAAAGAAAATTAAATTCTCTTCAAAAAGTGTATCATGAGTTTTGGTACGAAAATACTAATACGTTCCTCTAGTTCTTTTGCATAAAAATATTATTTGTTTTGCTGTTAGTTGTAATACATATTAAATTACAGGGAATTCAATTCTCTTCAATTATCAAATTATCTTCAAAGTTTTTTTTTAAATGCATAATCTTTGATTAAACTGAACCAATACATCTCCCTAGTTCTTTTGCATACAATTATAATTTGTTTTGTTTTTAGTTGTAATCCATATCAAATTACAGGGAATTGAATTCCCTTTAATAAATATAATATGAGTTTTTGTCTGAAACTGCATAGTTTTTAAATAAATAAAGAAAAAGTGATATATACGTACTCCTAGTTCTTTTGCGTAAATGTATTAAGTCTTGTTCCTTTAGTATAAAGAAGTATTCCGGATTATAAGGTATAGCAAATGAAAGAAAAATAAATTCTCTTCAAAAAGTGTATTATGATTTTTTGTCGTAGAATGAATAGTTTTCAAATAAATTGGGAAAAACTGAGTCAATACATTCCCCTAGTTCTTTTGCATAAAAATAATATTTGCCTCGTGTCTATTGTAACGCATATCAAATTACAGGAAATTCAATTCTCTTTAAAAAATATTTCATGAATTTTTTTTGAAAATGCACAGTTTTTGAGTAAATGGGAAAAAAACTGGACCAATACATCCTCCTAGTTCTTTTTCAAAAATATATAATTCACCTTGTTCCTAGTTATAGAAATGCAAAGTAAATTACTCTTTTTTCTTGGAAATTGCTTAGTTCTTAAGTAAATTGGACAAAACTTAATTAATACGCATCCCTAGTTCTTTCGTATAAAGTGCTATATGTTTTGTTCCTTCAGTATGAAAAAGTCTTCAGGGTCATAATGTATAAGAAATAAAAGGAAATTAAATTCCATTTAAAGTGTGTATTATGGATGTTTTTTAGAAAATGCATAGTTTTTGAGTAAATGGAAAAAAACTTAAACAACACAAACCCTAAGTTCTTTTGCATAAAAATTATATTTGCCCTAGGAAGGTCTACTGAGTTAAATATTCTCTTTTTTGTTGAGTTTTAATCTAGTCATTTGAGAATTATTTACACTTACTTTTTAAAAACGTTTAACCATGTAAATCATAAAACGTTGTTAAAAAAAATAAATCATTAAGGCGTCTTTGGTTTATTGTATTATTAGCTTAGAAGTATTTTAACGGATCATTATCAGATTATCAGACTATGAATTTTCAATTAAATGAATTTAATTTCAGTTTCTCATCTAGGACCCCGTTTATTTAATATCAATATCGACGGTATTAGTACCTGCTTTTTACACAATAGCTATCTTTTATTTGCAGACCATCTTTAGTTTTATTGTGAGCTTAGTTTTACAAATGAGACTGATTGCGTCAACCTACAACGAAACTTGGGCAGACTACAGCTTGGTGTATCAACAAAAATATAGAATTAAATATTAAAACATGTCACTCGATAATTTTTAGGCAAACTTTTAGGGATCTAAGGATTGTGTTCGATTCCAAACTTAGTTTCTTTTCTTATATTGTGACTACTGTTTTCAAGTTACCTATAAGTTATGGGTTTCTTAAGAGCACAACAAAATTTGCAAGCTTTAATACGTCTCTCTAGTTTTTTTGAATAAAAATATTATTTTCCTTGTTTTTAGTTGTAATGCATATCAAATTACAGGGTTAGTTTTTGAGTAAATTGGGCAAAACTGAACAAATAAGTAGTTCAAGTTTTTTTGCATAAAGGTGATAATTATACATATCTTCATTTTTTTAGTTTGAAAAAGTATTTGGGGTTATATGGTGTGGCAAATGAAAGGAAATTAAATTCTCTTCAAAAAGTGTATCGAGAGTTTAAGTATAAAAACGCCGAGTTTATGAGTAAATCGAGAAAAACTCAACTAATATGTTCCTCTAGCTCATTTGGATAAAAATATTATTTGCCTTGCTGTTAGTTGCAATGCATATTTGAGTTGCCAGCGGGAGGAAACGCTTGAACCTGCGGACTTCGACGTCATGTGGTTCAAAATAATAGCCAGTGGTGCCACGAAATTTATCTGCTGTATCTACAGACCACCAAGCGACACCCAATATAGACGGCTCTTTTTGAACCTGGTTGATTGCATTAACCATCTGCAAATTGATTACCCAAGCGCAGAAATCATCGTCATGGGTGATTTTAACATTCACAATATCAACTGGCTGCGCTTCTGCAATAAGAACGACGATGAAGGACGAGAAGCTGAGCTATTTGCCACCATATGCGGGCTCACGCAGCTTGTGGAGGAACCTACCAGAATCCCCGATCGAGACGGCGAGTTCGCGAGTCTCCTAGATCTGGTCTTGGCTTCAGACCCTGACTCGTACACAGTATAAGTACATGCCTCCCTAGGAACATCGGACCACAAATTGATAACAATCCCTTGCCAGTTGGAGGTTAAAACGCAGGATCCTCCAATGCCGCGGAAGGTATGGCACTATAAATCAGTAGAGTGGAACCATCTTCGGGAATTTTATCGCTCATTCCCTTGGAAAGAGGTCTGTTTTAGAACCAATAACATGTCAGAATGTGCAAACCAAATTACAGAGACGATCTTGGCAGGAATGGAAGCTTATATCCCTTTTTCTACTAAATGCGGATCAAACAACAAGCAATGGTTCAACCTGAATTGCAAAAAGGCAGTAAACACTAAAAACGCAGCATATCGCAAATGGTGTCAACATCCTTTCATCGAAAATCGGAGAAACTTTTTAGCCTCCAGAAATAGCTGCAAGCGAATTATTGATGAATGCAAAGAGAGTCACAACGACAGGATCAAAAACAAACTGCTAAACTGTCCAAATGGAACAAGATCTTTCTGGTCGGTATTGAAAGCCGTTAGTCAAGAATTTGCTAAGTCGGCCTTGCCACCCCTAACAGCAGATGATGGTTCTATCGCGGTAACAGCAAGGGAAAATCCCAACTTACTGGGTAAACTCTTCGCGTCCAATTCTACTCTGCACTCGCAAGGCAAAACACCGCCATATTTGCCAAGGGTGAATTCATCGATGGGAGAAATTTCGTTTCCCCAACGAATTATAAATAAAATTCTTAAAAGCGTAGACATCAACAAAGCTACTGGACCCGATGGAATTCCAGCCCTAATACTAAAACGTTGTGCAGACGAATCGACTCCTCCCTTATGTAGACTGTTCACGGCATCGTATAAGCAGGGCCAATTTCCAACAAGCTGGAAAACTGCTCGAGTGCAAGCTGTACCCAAAAAGGGTAAGAAGACGATGCCCTCGAATTACCGCCCGATTGCACTAGTTCCAGTAATATCGAAGATTATGGAGAAAGCAGTCAACCAATAACTGTTAAGATATCTGGAATCATCTGGACTAATCAGCGATCATCAATACGGCTTCCGAAAGCTTAGATCCACCGGCGATCTTCTGGCTTACGTCACAGACTTGTGGACGGAGGCCACGAAGAAGCACGGCAAGTCCCGCTCAGTCGCTCTTGACATTTTTAAAGCATTTGACAGAGTGTAGCATGAGGGACTATTACCCACGCTTTCCTCAATCGGCATACAAAACTCATTATTGAATTGGATCAAAAGTTTTCTTGAACAATGAAGAATCCAAGTAGCCGTCGATGGATACCTCTCCGACAAATTTAACATTAACGCTGGAATCCCTCAAGGATGCATTCTATCCCCCACCCATTTCTTGGTATATATCAACGATTTGCTAGGAACCACTGTCAATCCAATTTACAGCTTTGCGGACGATAGCACACTTATTTCCACATTTAAGTCCGCCAAACCAACGACAACCGCAAGTTCTCAGATTCTTAGGCAGCAACAAGTAGCTTCAACCAACAACGATATTAGAGCAATCTCGAAGTGGGGCGATAACAATTTGGTCAATTTTAAGGCTAAAAAAACGCAGGCTGCAGTATTTACGATAAAGACTAACCTTGGTGGCCCGGAGCTGGTTATGGCAGGGAAAACATTGCCAACGAAATCATCTTTACATCTTCTAGGAGTCGAGGTCACCAACAGTGTGTATTGTCATGACCACGTTGCCGAGGTCGCCAGGGCGGCTTCCAAAAGACTCTAAGAAGTGCTTTTCAAAACGAAAAAACTGTATGCACCAGAACAGCTGCTGACTCTTTATAAGGCTCAAATACGCCCTTCCCTCGGGTATTGCTCGCATTTCTGGAGCTCTGCACTCAAGCATAGTTTAAAGCTGCTGGATTCTATACAGAAGAGAGCTATTCGTTTTATCGACAAACGAGAACTAACAAAGAGTATGGATAGTCTGGAGCACAGGAGAAAGATGGCTGATCTCTGTTTCTTCTACCGTTATTATCACGGTAATTGCTCCTCTGAGCTGGCAGGCCTAATTCCACCCAGGGCTGTTTCGGCAAGAAGGACGCGTCTAGCAGTTGCGGCTCATCAACATCGAGTCCACCTGCCTACCCCAAGGACGCCGCTGTATCGGGACTCATTCATCTGGAGAACATCTTCTTTGTGGAACGGGCTTCCACCTCACATATTTCCCGACACATACAACCTACAGCGATTCAAGATAAATGCCCACAAATATCTTCGCGCAAGCACCACTCCAAGAGTGACATAGGACTTTCCTCTTGTGCTTGTGTTAACCATCAAAAAAAATATATATATATTAAATTACAGGGAATTCAATTCTCTTTAAAAATTATCTTTTAAGTTTTTTTAAAATGCATAGTTCTTGATTAAACTGAACCAATACATCTCCCTAGTTCTTTTGCATACAATTATTGTTTGATTTGTTTTTAGTTGTAATCCATATCAAATTACAGGGAATTAGATTCCCTTTAATAAATATAATATGAGTTTTTGTCTGAAACTGCATAGTTTTTAAATAAATTGGAAAAAACTGAATCAATACATTCCCCTAGTTCTTTTGCATAAAAATAATATTTTCCTTGTGTCTGTTGTAAAACAGATCAAATTACAGGAAATCCAATTTTCTTTGAAAAATATTTTATGAATTTTTTTTTTGAAAATGCACAGTTTTTGAGTAAATAGGAAAAAAACTGGACCTACATCCTCCTAGTTCTTTTTCAAAAATATATAATTCACCTCGTTCCTAGTTACAGAAATGCAAAGTAAGTTACAGTAAATCAAATTTTGCGTAAGAAATATCCTTCCCGTTTTTCTTTTTTGGAAATTGCTTAGTTCTTAAGTAAATTGGACAAATCTAAGTTAATACGTACTCCTAGTTCTTTCGCATAAAGGTGCTATATGTTATAAAAAAAAATCAGTATGAAAAAGTATTTAGGCTCATAATATATAACAAATGAAGGGAAATTAAATTTCCTTTAAAGTGTATATTATGATAGTTTTTTAGAAAATGCATAGTTTTTGAGTAAATGGGAAAAAACTAAAAGAACACGTATCCTAAGTTCTTTTGCATAAAAAGTATATTTGCCCTAAGTAGGTCTACTGAGTTAAATATTCTTACTTTTGTTGATTTTTTTATATAGTCATTTGAGAATGATAGTTAGATACATGTTGTTTCAAATACATAATTTTTTCAAAAACGTTTGATCATGTAACAAATCATACAAATCATAAAACGTTCTTTAAAATATTAAATCATTAAGGCGTCTTTGGTTCATTATAATATTAGCTTAGAAGTATTTTAACGGATCATTATCAGATTGTCAGACTATGACTTTTCAATTTAATGAATTTAATTTCAGTTTCTCATCTAGTACCCCGTTTATTTAATATCAATATCGACGGTATTAGTACCTGATTTTAATACAGTCGCTACCTTTTATTGGCAAATCATCTTTAGTTTTATTGTTAAAAAACAAATTAGGCTGATGATTTTTAGTCGAACTTTCATTCATTTAAATTATGTTCTCTTGAGGTTGTGCCTAGTGTGAGGGACCTGAGGATTGTGTTCGATTGCAAACTTGGCTTCTTTTCTTCTATAGTGACTACTGTTTTAAAGTTACCTATATATGATGGGTTTCTTAAGAAAATGCACAACAAAATTTGCAAGCTTCAATATGTCTCCCTAGTTCTTTTGATTAAAAAAAATATTTGCCTTGTTTTTAGTTGTAATGCATATCAAATTACAGGGAGGTAGATTCTCTTTAAAAAGTATCCTATTATTTTTTCTAAATGTATCGCTTTTGAGTAAATGGGGAAAACCGAACCAATACGTCCTCCTAGTTCTTTTGCAAAAAATATTATTAACCTCGTTCCTAATTATAGAAATGTAAATTAAATTAGAGTGAATCGAATTGTCCTTAAAAATTTCTTATGAGTATTTCTTGGAAATTACATAGTTTTTGAGTAAATAGTATAAAACTGAATTAATATATACCCCTAGTTCTTTTGCATAAAGGTGTTCTGTCTTATTTTTAGTTGTAATGCTTATTAAATTAAAGGAAATTCAATTCTCTTTAAAAACTATATTATGAGTTTTTTTATGAAAATGCGTAGTTTTTAAGTAAACGGTGAAAAACTGAACCAATACATCCCCCTTGTTCTTTTGAAAAAAACTATTATTTTCCTTGTTTAGTTTTAATGCATATCAAACTACAGGTAATTGAATTCTATTTTATGATTTTTTTTCTTAAAATTCAGTGTTTGAGTAAATAAGGAAAAACGCATACAACTAATATTTGCCTTAGGCAGGTCCACTGAGTTCAGCTCAAGTTTCTGAGAAATCCACTCCCTATAATTTACCATTAACTTAAGTCTAATCCGAAATATACTATTTTGGAACATCATAGTAAGTATCACGATATGAGAATCTTTCATGATATTTTACATTTGCATTTTTAATTAAAACTTAGGGTTTTTATTCAGCAAAACTAAGTGTTGAGTTTGATGATATTTCGTTATCTCAATGAAATGTATTACTCTTAACCCTTTCGCAACGACTTTATTTTTTAAAAAATGGTTTTGATTTTACTAATGGGATATATATGTCCCACACGAGCTGATGCATTCAAAATACGAGTTTTAAATTTTAATTTTTTTAAATAAAAAATCTTGTTATAGGATAAGGTAGCTTAGAAATTAAAAAAAAATTGCTTTTTATCTATTTATATAAGCGTATAAAAGAAATACAACCTGGGACACGGGTGTCCCACTAGTAATGAAAACTAAGTAAACATCGGGACAAATGTGTACCACCAGATAAACATAATACATAAAATTTAATTATAGAAACCATAAACGCGCAAACTATTTATGGTATATCGAAAAACAGTCCGCGCATAACGGAATTTTGCAACCTGAACACATAGTTTTTGTACGTTTTTCGATTTTTTTTGACGAGCACGAATGGCATCTACGTCGAGTGGTTCCCTGCATAGGTAAATGATCGCCAACATTTACCATATTTCTTGACGAACTTGAAGGTCTGCCAGTACAACGTTTCCTTACCATGCCTGCATTTTCTCTTCCCAAATTAATAAGCTATTCAGCTAAGTTAACTAAAAAAACTATAAATGGAACATCACGATTGTGAGCTTCTTTGAAAAGTATCCACGCATTTGTGGCTGAAGTAAGAAAAAGTTTATAGAACACATTTCTCCACCATTTCTGTGACTTCCGGTCTATATCATAAAGGCCGGAGAGTTGATCTGAGAGATCCACTCCTCCCATATAGGAGTTATAATCTTTGATTGCTGGGGGGCACGGCACTGTAGCCTTAGTTCCATCCTTCTGTCGCCGTTCTACAGTTTCCATCTCAGAACTGTGGCAGTTTGAGAGAACAATTACTTCTTCTGAATCTTTCCATAAGTATGCAGCAACACCTACGTTGCTCAATAAAGAGCAAGAATCGCCTTTCTTCATGTTTTGTTTAGCGACAAAATCTTCAAATTTTGGAAGATTTTTTCGTTTTGGCATACATGTACTCACTGCAGCAAATTTTATGGAAGACATCAATGAAACAGAAGCAAAAAATCTATCAAAGCATACCATTACCTCCGGGTCTCTAATAGACTTCTATAGACTAAAGGTCTTTACAACCCGTTCACCTAATCCTTGGCCAAGAGTGCTATCTGGAGTATCAACTTCTTTCCCGCAATATATGTTTATATCATATACGTAACCAGACTGTGAATCACACCTTTCCCAAACCTTGATGCCCCTTTTTATTGGTTTTAGAGGAAGATACTGTTTAGGAGCTGAACGGCCTTTGAATTTTACCATAGACTCATCTATGCTTTGAAATGTGCTCTCCAAACGCGCTTTTGAAAACGTATGTTTCAAACAGGACATTACTTCTTCAATGTAATAAAGCTTTCCTGAATTTTCTGGACGACTTGGATTATTATAATACATCTTAGATGTAAGAAGAAGAAAACGATCGCGTGATATGGCTTCTTTTATAGCTTCATTTCCAAGTGACTTATTAGAGGACCAGTAGTTTGCCATGCACGGTACTTTGTTATATGCCATAACAATATAACACCCCAAAACTATCATGATCTCATAATGATCAGTTGGAGCATATGCTTTTTTTCTTTTGACTTCGAGAATTTGTAATCTTTGGTTGGTGCATTGGAAAAAAATCATAAACAGGCTTTTAGGAAACAGTTTGAAAAAACACTCCCGTTCAGACGATTTATGAGTTATGTCGGAATACAAAATGCTGGGGATTTTTATTTTTGGTATGGTTTTTGCTGGCTGGAATAAGCTGCTACTGGTGGTCCAATGAATGTTTGTAGTGTCACAAATTGCATTTTTAGAATTCTCCTGGTTTTCTTCAATTACTTCAGGTTCAATAAGGCTTTCAGGGCTTTCGTTTTTAATGTTGGAAGTATTGTCGGTACTACAAATAATTGCCAATTCATCCTGGGAGACTCGTTTTGGCTTCTTCTTTTTAGGTGAATCCATTTCAATATCACTTTCAGATGAGGGCTGGTACTCAGAGCCGGAATCTTGAAAAGGATCTTCCATATCTGAATCATCGGATAATCCATACTAGTCAATACTCATAGCCATTTCTTGTAATTCTTTAGGTTTTAGCGGTTTTCTACTGCAAGCACAAAAAAGTAAGCATCAGCTGATGGGTTTTTAAAAATATATATCATGTAGGTCTTCACCAAACATAACGACTATAAATGCTGTAATTATTATTTTTTAAACGTACGTACTGTAAACTGTAATAAACGTATTATACAGTATTATTTTTATTATATTAATTTGAATTCTAAATACCTATTGGAACTTTTTATAAAATTATTATGTTCAAATTTTTACGAGGTGTAGAGGCATAAATTCCAACCGAAAAATATCAAAAAAATATTCACATATTCAAAAGGCTTACTAACTTTTTGTAATTTTCAATGATTTTTTGCCTTATAAATTGACGTTATAAGAAACATACAGCTAATGCCTAAATTTCCACTTTAATCTTAATTTTACGACTGGGACATATACGTCCCTAAATCTAAATATCTGGGTCTTATTTTATTTAAATACAACATACAATATTTTACCTTAACTAAAGCTTACCTTGTCATAGTTTTAATTCACTTTTAAAGACAAAAAAACACCTTTAATAACCACAAAAACAAGAGCGCCACTTAACCGCTTGTTTACATTTCAAACTTACTATCCAATCTAACCTCAAAATAAAGCCCACGAGTTATATTTAATTTCAAAAACTGGATAATACTACTGGGACAACAGCCGATATAAAAATAATACATTTTTGACCCACCCGTTTGTAAAAAGAATTGCCTGGGACATATATGACCCACTAGTATTTTTTAAACATTTAATTTAAAAATAAATGCGTATATTAAAAACAGTTTTTTTGGTGGGACACATATCACCCGTTAGTATCGAAAGGGTTAAAATAAGATTGGCATTCATTTTATGACCTCCTTTAAAATAAAATGTTTCATTTCTTAACCATACACTCCACTTCCAAAATAGACTTCTTCAATTGAAAAAAAAAACCTTATTTCCCATTTCTTTTATTTTCTGGCAATAGCAATGTATCATCAGCAAACAATTACAATTATATTTTCTTTTATTTAGGCACCACGTCCGCGCTTACCACATGTTACGCATGTGAAGGAACTTCGACAATATGTGACGACCCAGTGGACATCAGTAAACTAGGCCAGTGCATCTTCCTCAAATACCTCTTTAGCTTTGCCAGTTTTCTCAAAGTTTAACATCAGCACGACAGCACTTAAGCTCAGTCCATTACAAGCCAAAACTGGTGGAACTTGTGGCAAAATCGTGCTTACATCTGGATGTAAGTATTGTACAAATTTAACATTCTAAATCTATTTAAAATTTTTTTTAGCTTTAAAATCGACTGTTAGGCAATGCTTTTATGCAAACATCGATGGCCTGGACTTATGCGAATACTTAAAACAAAACGTGAGTGATGTATCAATGACGTGTAATACTTGTAATACTGATTTATGTAATTCCTCAAACGTCCTAAAGGGAGCATATTTGGGGTTGTTTTTAGCCCTTTTAGTTAGCTTGGTATATTTTAAGTAAATAATTGATTTTGTTTTAAAGTATCTCTTACCGAACCCATTAAGGTGATGCCCTATTGTGTCAAGTAGCAAATTCAATTTTATTTTAAGACGGATGGAAGTGCGGAAACTTTGTATGAAATTTTAATTAGCTGTTCTGCACTGCACTAACGGGTTTTAGTCGGTAAGATACTCTCGTGAAACTTCTGATGGGATGATGTTAATATTATATACCGAAGGGCTTTTATAGTTTAAATTGTATTTGTAATTGAGTTAATTTTATTATAGGATAGATAATTTATTCAATAAATATTTTTATAGTTGTTTGCCTTTGATTTGCTTAAGGAATATCAAAAATTGATAAATTGTTTTGATTGATCGATAAAGATAAAGGGTCTCTATACAGTGCATCCCAAAAGTTATGTCTAAATTCATTTAAAATTCAGGGGTGTGTTCGAAAAAGAAACGCTCGGATCCGTCGATTTTTATTTCAAGTTGCGCCTGTACTTCATGTACAAAATGAAGTTTGTATATACAGGGTTGCTCAAAAATAAATTACGACCATCAACTTCATTGTTTCAAATGAAAGCACCTTTTTTTATTTCATCTTTGAATTTCGCGTGGAATTCTAGGTATGTTTCATGCATCATGTCCTATACCTTAAATCAACAGTTATCGAAAAAAGACGATTCATGTAATAAATAAAAAAGAACAAAAATTGAGTTAAATGTTCAAAATGGTTGCCATTCACGGCTTGACAATATCCAAGGCGATCAATAGTCTCGTTGCACATTTTCAATCATTTCCGGAGTTATGGCGCGCACTTAGTTCTCTCTTTCAAGTCGTCTAGATTATTTGGCCTATTAACAAATACCTTCGACTTGAGGTATCCCCCCAAAAAAAGTTGATTGGTGTTAGGTCAGGTGACCTAACAGGCCATTCGATGGGTCCTCTCCTTCCTATCCACCGATTGGGAAAGGTTTTTTCCAAAAATGTACGCATAGTGGCAGCATAGTGCGGAGGAGCGCCATCTTGCTGGAAAATTAGTTCTTCGTCAGGATAGTCTGGGTCCAATGGATTTGGAAATAAAGCTAGTAATGCTAAAACCTTAGAACATTGAAAGGCTAGAATTAGTAAACAACAACTTTGTTTGAGTCCAACATGTGCACAGGGGCAAGAGGGGTGTGTTGTTTACAAACATATTTGCCGATTCTCTGTTGTCAAGTCGACGCGAATTTCCAACGGAGGAAATTTTTTGCTATATTTTAACAACCATTATAACGTTAATTTAACTTACTTGTGTTGTATTTTATAGGAAAATTTGAATTAAAAAATATAAATACTACAATTAACCTATTTTAAGAATAAATATAATATCCTTAAGCAAAAAAAAGCAAAATTATTAACATTCTTATCCCTAAAACCGTTTCTAAAAAATTTGAAGCGACAACACCGGAACTTAAGCGCCTGAGCCATACGCATAGTGTCATCTGTCAAACGGCTTTTTGTTTACGTTCGGGATTCGTGTATTTTCTTTAATTTTTTGGTTTCAAAAGGCAAAAGGCCACATTTTAGTGTTTTTTTAAATTGCTAGGATGGCAAAAACTTGTGTCGTTTGTGCCGCATCATGATAAAAAGGTGATTCAAGCCGATCTTTTCACAAGTAAGTACCGATACTTTCATAACATCACATCATGGGGTAACCATCATCATAAACGTAGAATAGGGGATCTTATAGATATAAACCTAATAAAAACTTGAATGTGAAAGTGTGTGTAAAATACCAAAATATTTATATTTTTAAATCTAAATATATTTTTGAACATATTCATCTATCAATAGGCTATAAAACATATAAAACTAGAATTTTGTCCCTAGTTTTATTGCAGGATTTTATGTTTTTTTTGTTGTTTTGGCATAAAGATGGCATAATACCCATATACCTATCTATATATAGTTATGTTTTTTAATATAGACATTAGGTAGATAGATGAAATTACTAATTTTTTATTGCCTTTAAAGAATTTTGTAATTTATTAAGATTTGATATCTATGTATAGTTAATTTTGTCTTTCCCTAAAATTTGGTCAATAATTTTTTTTTGTTTTACCATATTGCAACTTATAATAATATATATATAGTAGTTGGCACCACATATTAATTTATTACTGTAATTTTTTTTGCTTTTTGATTAAATATCAAATACTTATTATAAATTGCCTAATATATGCCCAAAGGGAACAATGGATTTCATTAATCGAAATCAACACAATTAAAAAGAATATATTTGTTCAGATCACATCCTTAGAAGTGATTTATTATATAAGGAAGATAATATTATCAGTAGCCAAACTTTATTAAAAAAATCAGCTCTACCTTAAAGGTAATTTTTTTTTTATATATTTTTCTAGTATAAAAAAATCGTCACAAAAAGTATTAGTGTTACTCATATAAGCTTTATTTATACCTAATACTTATGTGTGTAAAACTATTTTTTTACTAGGATTTCTGATGCACTGGTTAAAAACACAGCAGCCGATAATTCAGTTAATTTACCAAGTGATTTACCCTTCAAAGCTGCAAGGGTAGTTTTCCTGAAGAGTGCAAAAACTTCTTTAGCTTCCAAAATGGTATATAGTACAAACAGTGAAGCTAATATAGACAAGTATGGATAATTAAAATAAATTAATATTCTTGATACACCCAATTTTGTATAATTACAGATCTGATCTTTCATCATCAACAATAACTGCATCTGAGATTAATAGTTACTGTGGGGTCTAGGTCAACAATTACTATTTCACATCCAATCCGTTTTTGTTTAACTGCTACACATTCCCTGACTCTGTCAAGGAAAAGGTAAAAATACACTCAAAATAGACATCATTATAGCACATTTAAAAATTATTGTTCAATTCTTTCTCTAAGTACAAATAAGACTTTTATGCCATGTATCATCTTATTCTATATATCTTATTTAAAAGTGATATAGTATTTTATTGTGTTATATTTGTAATTAAATGCAATTAATCAAATGTATGATATTTCAAAGATTCTTATTAATAACATACATTTTATTGATCAATTGGATTATCATAATACATTTTTTTAATTTTTTCTTTTTAATATTGGTAATACTATATTTTTATGTATATTACTCTAGGGTAAAATGAAAATGATATCCTGAGGACTTTTTAAAAACTAAATCACTTGTCACCAAATTATGGAAAAAAAAAGAACAAAAAATTAAAATTTGAAGATTGCAACAAACAAATTTGCGCCAAAGAAATTGAATTAGATGTCTCAAGTTATTATTAAAATACTTAAGAAATAATAACATGATTTTCGAAAAAGCCCAACATATTACATATTTTATTTGACTTGTAAAAGTACTTGTTTGTATATTACTACTAATAAACTATCTAATCTAATCTATTGTACAACATAGTCTTTATTCTTAGGTAAGCTTTGTTTTTTAGTATAAATTAACATGATATAATAATTGGTATTAGGTATTATATAGGTCACCGTTAAATGTCTCAAAACCATTGTACAGGCTAAATAATACTCATAATAAAAATCTTATAACCTATAAAAAACCTGCAACTCCTTCACAATTTGAACATCCTTGTAGTTTTAACTCTTTCCGCTGAAGCAATACTGTCCCTTTGAAAAAGTCAGCACCATAGAACTATATATTATGTGATTTAAAGTAAGTGATGTAAAACTGAGTTTTGTCCAATATAACAATAATAAAATTTTGCAAAATGTTAAAAATTTGTGTCTTAAAACATGATTTATTAAGAAATCATTTTAAACTCTATAACTCTAAACTATTATTATTAAACTCTATAATAATTAATAAAAATTTATCAGGTAAATATTTGTTGACGACGTCACTGGTAGAGAGTGCTTGTATCGGTGGCGTCAACAATGCGTTCGAGCGGCGTTGCGATGCCATTAACGTTTTCTCGTTTCTTCGTACTTTATTTTCATATTTCACGTATATTGACTTCGATATAGAGCATCTTATCAAATTTATTTTTAAAAAATGCTTGATATTTTATTAAAGGGGAGCAGTAGTATTGTTTTAAGTTTTCGGAAAAAACTGAAAATTTTTATGATATTATAAAGTGATTTTTGCCATTTCTCTATAAGCATTTGGCATCATTGTATCAGAGATGTTGCAAGCAAACAAACCTGCCCATAGTTCCATGGCATACTACTTCTAGCCTTTCAATGTTCTAAGGCTAAAACTAATTTAAATTGGAGAAAATCGAGATACACTTGTCCCGTTAAAGTCTGTTCAAAGAAAAAGGGAACTATAATTACTCTTCCGCGCACTATTCCACACCACACATTTAGTTTTTGAAGGTACTGGGTGTTTACCTCCATCATCTAATGTGGATTTTCTGTTGCCCAATATCGACAATTTTGTCTGTTCACACTACCATTCAAACAGAACGTGGCTTCATCGGAAAAATAATATTTGTTACTAAATTATTATTTAGATTGCACATGTTTTGTAAACGTTCACAAAACTCATTTCGCCTATCGAAATCGTCATCAAATAGCTCTTGCACCGGAATAACTTTGTAGGGGAGATATTTGTGCTTTTTAACTATTCGATGAACTATAGATTTCGCCATGTGTAAATTTGCCCCAATCTGAGACAGAGGAGTGCATGGATTTTCTTCTAAAGAAAGCAAAATGTCAAGTTGTTCATTTTCATCTCGAGCAGGGCGACCAGATTTTGGCAGATCTCTAACATGACCGAATTCTCTAAATTTAGCCTTTATTGTACTCACCACCTTTTGACATATTGGAGGAAGACCAAGATGGATTTCATTGAATACTTGAGCAGCTTCTCTTTGAGTACGTGTTCTATCACCAAACCCAACCATGCACAGAATTTCTATTTTTTCTCGTTCCGTTAACTTTACCATTGTGAAAACCGCAAGTTTGCTCGTACACTTCACACTTGACAATATCTGTTTGGCGTACAACTGTCATGCAGTTTCTATAAAAATACACGGTCACCAGCCAACAATAAAAAAATACGAATGGAATTTTGCTCTGTAAAAAAATTCTCAGAGATAAGGTGAACTTCAATAATAATGTTTGGTTGTCTTTTTTTCAATAACTGTTGACTTAAGGTATAGGACATGATGCATGAAACATACGTAGAATTCTACGCAAAATTCAAAAATGAAATAAAAAAAGGTGCTTTCATTTGAAAAAATTAAGTTGATAGTCGTAATTTATTTTTGAGCACCCCTATACATACAAACTTCACGTACAAAAATGCGCAACTTGAAATAAAAATCGACGGGTCCGAGCGTTTTTTTTTCGAACACACTGCTGAATTTTAAATGAATTCAAACATAACTTTTGGGATGTATATTGTTCTATTTACTGTATCTCTCGCCATTTAAATTGGCCTTTTAAAGCAATTTGATTTGCGTTTTTTTTTGGCCAATGTATTAAGTTGGACTATTTAAGTTGTGATACACTCTGTATGGATGCTTTTATTAAAACGATGCTTTTTTTAATAAGTTATAAGTAAGTAGTAATTAAATGTAAATTATACCCTATTAAGTTATGCTCATATACTCTTATATTCCATAAAATAGGTATAATTTCCGCTTAAATTCAACCTCTTTAAAAACCCGATTAATCTAAACGATTTAACACTACTACGCTTAACAAAAATGGCATTAAAAATCTGAGCTCACGCGGTATAAATCAAATCCCCGCGTTACTCCCGCGTCACATTTATAATGAAAGTAACCAGAAACTTGGGATCTAGAGCATATTTTCGCGATAAGAAAGAACGATTTAACTTCCACAATGAAATACCGCCTTCCACCACCAAAGTGCATATTGCATTCTGTTTGTTCCTTTGCCCGAAATAAATCTCGCTACGATTTTATGCAGTTATCAACTATAATTTGGATTTATAGATTTTATCAGTGGCATCGATTACTCTTTTAGGGTATCACGAAGCCATTAAAGAGCTTATATATCTTATAAATCACTTAAAAAATTATACTGGTAGTTACTTATAGAATTAGAGTGTAATATGGCAGTCTTAGATCCCAATTTTTTTTGGTGAAGAGAATTGAGGTATTCAAAAAATGAAAAATATATCTCAGCTTCTATGAGTGCCCATAGTAAAAATTCTAACAATTTTTTCTCAGTTTTGCTGGTTTGATTTTAACGAGACAATTTGCAAGATCATAGCTCTCTTATTAAGTGTGCTAGAGCTAAGATGTTAATTAAATGAATTAAAAATCAAAGCTACATAAAAATTTTTTTTATCTTCTATCTTATTGCGAAATTTATGTTATTTGTTATAATAGTAAGTGATTTTTGATTTTAGAGAAACACTTGAACATATTTCAATATTAAAAAATCTATTGATTTTGATTTTCGGGTATAATTGTTTTGGTCCATTTCACATTTCAATATTTTTTTGGGCTATTTAGGAATATTAATAATTTGATTTCCGACTTTTTGTTTTGAACACTTGCCATCACTTTGATCTTAGACGACTAGTGTGTAATTTTATTGGCATCCGTTCCATAATCTTAAATTTAAACGTGTCTCGAAAATTAATAACCTTTTTCAAATATTAAATAAATGGACTTTTTTCTGTACAAATGAATAATGAAAGAAGAATGAATGCAAAGAGAAGTTCAAGAAGTGGAGCTGCAAATAAACGGAAGTGAATGTTACTGCAAAAAAGTACTGCAAAACTTCCAAAATTTATTACGTTTTTTGCTGCAAATGCTAAAGCATCATCTAAAAAAAATTTAAAATTTAGCGAGAAGACACTTCCGTCTATAAGTAGTCAAGTTACTAAACAAGATGGAGACAAACATAATAAAATATTAGAAACATTTTTCATAAACGTCTTATCCACCAATGAACAAAATAATGTACAACATAATCATAATGGTGGTAAAATTGACACAGAACAAATAACCGAGTCCGATGTTATCTGAACCTAGTGCATCAGATTCAAATACTTAAAATGATTTTAATCTTTTATTCAAATTAAGCAATGAGTATCCTACGGATTTCGCTTTTTTTTTAATTTTTGATATAATGCACAGTAATAATTTAAGAAAGCTAATTATTGATTACGAACTATCAAGGACTAAAGATCTTTTCCCAATATAACTAGACAAAGGTGCTTTTCAGAAAGTTATTCTAACAATAATAATTGGTTACGTTATTCAAAAAACAAAAGATGTTGTCTATTGTCAGCACTGTAGGTTGTTTGGGTTCAAGATGGCTAACTAGAAATAGTGATTGGCAAGGTTTATCCAGAAAATTTAAAGAACCAATATATTTCAAATACATATAACAAACTGCTTTGTATATGATTCTTGGAAAAGGATAATACGATTGACAAGGAAAATAGAAAATTAATTACAAGCAAAGCTTCAATTAAGATTTTATAGATAGAAGGCTATTTTGTAATACTTTATCACTTGCTAGAGGTACTTTAGCGTTTCGCAGACATAAAAAAGTCTTTAATTCAAATAATAGCTATATCAAAAATTTCCGTTCTATAGTTCAATCACTTTCTAGATATGATCCGAAGGAAGTATTCGATAAACTGAAAGGCAAAGTTAAATATCTATTACCAACACAAAACGAAATTATTTCCACTTAATAGGGGAAAAAACAAAAAGCATTTTAAATAATATTGAAAATTTTGAATTTGTTTTTTTTGTGTATTTCTCATTTTGACATTGCAAGAAATTAATGTTATCAAAAGTTATGGAAGTTCTGCTGTTACTTAAGTGTAAATGAAGTGGTAGTGCTTTTAAAGAAAACAATGGACTGTTTAGCTAAAATGAGGCATAAGTATTTAGAAATAACAGAAGTAGTCAAAGTTTGCCAAAAACGCGGCATAAAACCTCAATTTACTCTCAAAAGAGCACTAAGAGTCAAATCACATTTTGATGAATTATTGTCATTTGATTTTATATTTTTAGATTCTGAATTCAAAGGTTTAAAGTAAATATATTTCATGAACTTTTAGACATATTATAAGTTCAAATAAGCTCCCGTTTTAATGCTTTTTGTTATGTAAACGAAATATTTTGTTTTTTTTATACATTTCTTTTTAGGCATTAACACCAGAAGATATCCTTAAAAATGCAGATGATTTACAAATATCTTACAAAAATGATTTTACTAACTCTAAATCTTTGGGCCTTAAACTACTTATATAGTAATGGGTCTACAAATAGAAGTGATAGAAGTTTAGTGGGCCATGTAGGATGCAAAATGGTATGTGTCAAAACGCGGATCAAGCGTCAGTTGTATACTTTGACATTTCATCATGAATCGTTTAAGTCAAGAGCAACGTATAGCTATCGTGAAAAGGTATTACGAAAATGCGAAATCGGTTAGAGCCTGTTATTGTGCTCTAAGAGAAGATTTTGGCCATCGTGGACGGCCTTCTGAGCTTGCAGTAAGGCTCACAAGTAATAAGTTTTAACGGGAGTAATAAGCCACCAACGCGATAAAAAAGTGCAAGGACGGCTGAAAATATCGCCGCTGCAAGAGAAAGTGTTGACGCGAATAACAATGTGTCTCTTTTGCGCCGTTCTCAGCAATTAGGCATTTCACCAATGTCTCTGTGGCGCATTTTGAAGAAAGACTTAGACCTACATCCAAATAAGATGGTTCTAACTCAAGAATTGAAGCCTGCTGATCATGGTTTGCAAAGAACGTTTACCGACTGGGCCCTGTTGCAGTTGGAACAAAATGCCGATTTTGGGAAACAAATCATCTTTTAAGATGAAGCCCATTTTTGTCTTAGTGGAGTTGTCAATACCTAAAATTGCCGCTTCTGGTGTCAGAACAATCCCCAGAAATTAGTACAGGTGCCATTACACCCGTTAAAAGTGACTGTGTGGTGTGATTTGCATGTCGGTGGAATTATCGGTCCATACTTTTTTGAGGATACAAGGGGGCATACTGTGACAGTCAACGAAGAGCACTACCGCGACATGATAACATACTTTCTTTGGCCTGCAATTAATGGTGGAGACTTCGAACAGAATTGGATTCAACAGGACGGAGCAACATCACACACCGCCCGAGCCACAATTAATTTATTAAGAGAGCGTTTTGAAGATCGAATAATTTCGCGACATGGCAATATCAACTGGCCACCAAGGTCCTGTGATCTTACCCCCCGGACTTTTTTCTTTGGGGATATGTGAAGTCGAAGATGTATTCTAACAATCCTCAAACCATCAATGAGTTGAAAGTTAACATAACTAGGGTTATTCGCGAAATTTAGCCCAACTTGTTAGAAAAAGTGATTGAAAATTGGGTTCATCGTCTAAACATCTGCCGCCGTAGCCGAGGTGGACATCTTAATGATATTTTGTTTAAAACATAATGTTACATAATAAACTACAACATGAAGCGTCAATCATAGAAATAAACCAATTCGTTTTTATTTTTTAGCAATTTAAACTTATATCATTCTTATTGGTAGACCCTGTAATAGATAATTGTTTATTAATATTATTGATGAAAATGATCACAACATTTATTTAAAAACGTCACATCTGCTACCAGCTTTCCTGACATAGTCAAAGCAATAATATTATTTAACATGGCAAGTAACGAAAGATCGTTTTCTAAACTCAAGATAATTAAAACATATCTGAAAAATAGTATATCTCGGAAAAGATCACTGTCTCTTCTTATTAGCTATAAAAAAAAACATTTTAAAAGATATCGACATAATTAAAGCGATTAATCATTTTGCTGATATGAAAGATAAGAAGAAATTTTTTTAATAGTTTTAATTTATTTTTGTTTATTGGATCTCTAGTTTACTATATCTGATGTTGAAGTTAGTGTTTTATAAATTAAAAATATTTATATTTCCTATTTGTCTCTTGTTAATGTTTGTATTTTGAAATATTTGCAATAACGCCCCTGGGCTTATTATAATATAAAGGAATTCTATCAGTATGCTCTTTAACATTTGACTTTACGTTGCTTTTATTGTGGTATTTGTCTGTTAATGTAAGAATATGTCTAAGAAAATGTTAAAGAATGCTTGCATTCTTTAATTCTTTATATTAAATTGTTTTTTATATCTTTTGTATTGTATGTATTTAATAGTTCCTGTATACCAATCTTGCTTTGTTAGCAAAATATATTATTTTTCTACCAATAAAGCGTGTTAATTAAAAAAAATTAAATTTGGCCTGTAGGGAATTTGGCTGGGTTAGAAAACATATGGGCAAAAAACACAAAAACCAGAGGGTCTTTAAGCTCTTCTTGCAATGATTGCAACTATTACTTTCTTCTAGCACCTCAGAAAGAACAGAATTTACTATCGACATAATCGTACAAAAATTTATATTGTGCATAAGTGCCTAAGACCAAAAAATGTGCTTTTTAAATTATTTAAAATTATTTTATCTTTTAGAGAGCTATTTTTAGTAATTTTTACTATTAGATGCAAAAAATATTTTACGCAAAAAAAATACTCTTGTTTACTAAGGTAAACGTATAACGTAAAAATTAGAAGAGTATAGTTATGAAATGATGTTTTCCTTATATAATTTTTCAAAGTACTTTAGTAAAACACTCTTCTAGATAATCCAAATATGTTGTATGGGAGCTGTGTTAATTTTTTTTGTTAAAAATATTGTAACGAAATTCAGAAACACACTTTTATTGGCAACGTCAAAAACCCTAACCTAACTCGCCTTGACTGTCGTTTAGTTGTTTCCACGGTAAAAACTGACTAAACAATTAAAACTGAATGAAATGTCACGAAGCGCGTCCTTTTTAAAGCCCGATGGAACAGTTTCGAAATATTTAGAATTCTCTTCATTGTTTTTGCCGAAAGAGACCACTAATTTTCGGAGAATACTGACAGTCAAAGCAAGCAAGTATATAAATTCTAGAAAATTAAGAATACATGGATTTACAAAAATACAACCTAAATAACCTAAATTAGGGCCAAAATGGGGCCCTCAAACAAGATGAATTACTTAAAAACTAGACACTATAGATGAAAATATTAAACCAAACGTAAGTAGAACCCTAAATAAACCCTACGAATCAACTTTACCTACAGACTACTAATAAAATAGTACAAAAACTAAGAGAGTAATTAACGTATATACATTTTCATAATACTGCTGCCCTCTCAAGGTTCATCGTCCCGATCAATCAACACCTCCAGGCTCAAACATGGGACCACCTGAGTCATGACAGGGCTCTAACCAGACGATGTTTACAATTTTTATCTTCGTTGTCCAATGTCGCTGAATACGGTACACCACGTCGTTACTTCTAGTGACCACATTGAATAGACCTTCCCAATCCTTCTGGAGCTTTGGTGACTTGCCCTTCGTCCTCCGTGGATTGTATAACCAAACTTTATCCCCAGGATTAAAACCGGTACAATTTGCCTTTAAGTCATAACGTGATTTCACTCTGTTACTTTCTAGATGAAGTTTATCCCGTGCTTGTTCGTGAACAATTTGCAAACGCTCTTGTAAGTAGTCGACGTACTCCTCAAGGGGTTCAGACTTGTGGAGTCTTCCAGTAATAATGTTCAAAGGTAAACGAAGTTCATCACCGAAGACAATTTTTGCCGGGCTTTTGCCAGTTGATTTATGGATGCCAATATGAATGGTTGGTAAGTCGGTTTGTCGGTTTGATTTCCAGCAACTGGCATACTTGTTGGAATATTTGTGACTGAAAAATCCTTCCTTGGTCTGAATGTGTCTCTTTGGGTACACCAAATCGACAAATCCAGTTCTGGAACAGCACTTCAGCTACTGTCGTTGTTTCTTGGTTTGGAATCAGATAAACCTCGGGCCATTTACTAAAGTTATCCATAGCAACAAGAGCATATCGGTTTTTGGAGCTACTAGTAGGAAAGGGTCCTGCTACGTCTATGGCAATTCGTTGAAAAGGCGCACCAACAAGATACTGCATCATCTTTCCTCTTTTGCGTCGTCAATTCTTGGTAAGGGATATCTGTCTTTTTTGGTAATGTCATTCAGTCGCCGATAGTCTTCACCAAATCTGGTGGATTTATCCTTTTTCTCCACTAGCACAACTGGAGATGTCCAAGGACTCTGAAAATGCTCTATCACTCCTTGTGTCCTCATTTCTTAAAGCATTGAGGAAACATGACCTTGTTTAGCTATCGGAATCCTTCGAGGTGCTTGTTTTATCGGAGCCTTGTCTCCAGTGTTAATTTGATGCTACACCAAAGCAGTAGTACTTCCCAGGTCATTATCGTGCAAGGAAAACACATCTTGATTTTCTTGAAGAAGACGTCGCAATTTACTACACATACAGGAAAAGGTCTGTTTGAATAACGACTTCTATCAGCATTTTTCATGAATGCCACTACTTCAGAGCATATGCCAATGTTCTCTCCTTGTTTCAGGTGTTGATCATATTCTTTTAAATTTACCATTCGAAACAAAACAGTAGATTTCTTCTGCGTAGATAACGCCTTGACTAAAAATTTCTTGACCATATACTTTGCAGCCTTCCATGGGCTCAATCAAAACAATTTCTCTCTCTTTTCCTCTGAATTTGCTGGTATGGTAATATGCTTAACGACACTGGTATTTTCTTTATCTTCATATAGGTGGTGCATAAAAATCTCTTCATTTCTCGTCGTCAATATCCGGTTATATACATCGAATCCTAATATGATATCGTCCATGATTTCTGCCACTAGTACTGGCTGTTGGAATGTTCTTGTGTGTACCAATGGTGTAGCTTCATGCAATCCAAGAATCGGGATCCTTTTTCGATCCGCAGACTCCAGAATTAAATTGGGTGGTGCTGAAAGCCTACAATGAGCTACGATGTTCGGCTTCATGCATGATAGTATGACTTGATCCTGTATCCACCACCATCTCATATTCACGGCAGCATATTTTTCCCGGTCCTACCAAGCTCTCGCCAGGATGTAGTAGCCGGTTTAGACTTATACGTGGGGCTTGGTAGCACCCAGCAAGCTTGTGCCCCATAAAGCTGACTAGTTGAAGTTTTCCTGGTTCCTTAGATCTCTCAAAGGCTTGGGGCATTGACGTTTAAGATACCCCTCCTCATTGCAATTCCAGCATTGGAATGGTATTTTAGGTTTCCTTGCTAATATTGACTCAATAATCTTTAGGCGGTCTTCGAGATCACTTTCCGAAGTTCTGGTTTGTCTTATTTGTGTCTGCCTTCTAGTTGCTTGAAAAGCTGCCTCATACTCTAGTCCATGGACCAAAGCTTCTGAAATACTTTTATGATGAGCCATCCTCAAAGCGTGGTTAGTATCTGAATCTCGAACTCCGTCACTTAAACAATTTATAGAAATTTATTCTCGGAACTCTGGTGGGGCTGAAGGGTAAGCCAGATTTACTAATCGACCAACATCGGCATCAAAGATTTTTAGGGCCTTTCCTTGTTGGAGTTTTTCGTCATATTATGTTCGTCATACTTCGTCTTGTCTTCTAGATTTTAATTGGGCCTGGTACACTTGTTGTAGATGGGCTTCACCGTATATCATCTGTAAGGTACGTACTAGTATATCGAAATTGAGCTGATTCTCAGATGGTACCATTCTTAATAAGTCTGTAGCTTCTCTAAGGCATAGCTTTAGATTGATTGCCTTTTCTTCGTTATCCCAGCAATTTCCCCTAGCAGCGGCCTCAAACTGATTCAAGTAGGTACTCCATGTTTCTTTGCCGTCAAATTTTGGTGGCTTTACTTTCATCATTGTTTGCATTCCAGGATCGGGATGAAGAGGAGTCCGTTTTACTTTCATCTTTAGTTCTTGGATCTTTTTTTTACTTGGCCCAATTCTTCTTACACTCTTGCTTTAAAGTTAGTCATGAATTGTTTTTGATTCATCTCCAGATCTGCCCTAAGTTGTAAATCTCGTTCCTTTTGTTCTCTGTCTTGTTCGTTCTGCTCCTTTTTAAGGTTATCTTTTAAATTCAGTCACCTTTCATGGTCTTTATAAGGTGTTCTTGTTTTCTGTCTCGTTCCTCATTTTCTTTTTTTAGGTCGTCTTTCATGGTTCTTATCAAGTTTTTATGTTCTTTCTTCAGGTCAGATTTGATTTTGGTCAGACTCTTCTTGTTTACAGTCTCGTTCCTCTTGTTCTTTTTTCTGTTTAAGATCTCTTTCTTCTTGTTCTACTTTCTGTTCGTCAAACTTCATTAATAGCAACTCCATCAATTTCCCGGTCTCCATCTTGACCTGACTTCTTGTTAAAGGCATCCACTAAAATAGGCTTCCAAATATCCTTTACTTCTGACACCAATTGTAACGAAATTCAGGAACACACTTTTATTGGCAACGTCAAAAATACTAACCTAACTCACCCTGACAGTCGTTTAATTGTTTCCAAGGTAAAAACTGACTAAACAACTAAAACTGAATGAAATGTCATGAAGCGCGTCCTTTTTAAAGCCCGATGGAACAGTTTAGAAATATTTAGAATTCTCTTTATTGTTTTTGCCGAAAGAGACCAATAATTTTCGGAGAATACTGACAGTCAAAGCAAGCAAGTATACAAATTCTAGAAAATTAAGAATACATGGATTTACAATAATATAACCTAAATAACCTAAATTGGGGCCAAAATTGGGACTTCAAACAAGATGAACTACTTAAATAATAGACAAAATAAATAAAAATATTCAACCAAAAGTAAGTAGAATCCTAAATAAACCCTACGAATCAACTTTAGCTACAAAATACCAATAAAATAGTACAAAACCTAAGAGAATAACTAACGTTTTTACATTTTTATAATAATATTAAGTTTCTATCCCTTTATGTGTCAAAAAATTTATCATTGAGGCATCTATATTAAATAGAAATTTTGCAAAGGTTCTATTTTCCAATTTTCTAACGTCATTTTTATTTTATTATTTGTTTATGTCGAAAATCGCGCTCAAAATCTGCGACCCTAAAAATGTGTGTTCTGTCGCAGTACAAAAACAACGCCGCATCGATTTATGTTAAGAATAACTTAATCATATGGAAGTGCATGCGACCTTTACATACTTTGTAATTTTATTGAAAGGGAACCATAATTGCATCCGTAATTTAATGGCTAAACTCAGGTTTCCGTGTTTTCTGGCATTAGGCCGGATAGCAATAAAATTAATGAAAAAATCATAATGACGTTGAGGTAATATTTCGTTTTAACCGTTTATCTTAGTTTTCGAGCTTCCTGACTCTAGAATTATAAAAAGTTACCCTGAACAATAAAAAAAAACTATAACTCTTAAGGAGCTTGTCAAATGATCAACTAAAACTTTCAATTGGAAGAGGCGAACTCGCGTAGTCCAAAACATTCTCCCGCAGAATGCTAAACTTTAAAAGATTTAATAGGGAAGATTGTCTAAAAGAACGAACTCCATCCTGGATAAGTTTTCGAATTAAGGCGCAAAAATGCCGGGAAAATCCAGCGGAAAATGACGGGAACTCTTTAGCACTTTAAATTTATTTTCAAACCTCCCCTCCCTCCTACCCCTGCACTGCTAACTCTTAGCGACGAAACTTTCTTTGTATTTTAAACGGGAGAAGGAGGGCTTGTCTTCGAGAACGACAAAATAATAATCTCAGACCATTTGAATGGCTTTATTTATTGCCCCGGTTGATGTATTTTTTAACCGCGTTAAGGAGAAAGTTTTTTTAGGGGTTTTTAATGGGGCTATTTTAAGTAATTTTTATGTCTTAATCGGTCTGTAATTTTATTAATTTTTTATTTTTTTCTTCTTGAAAAAATGTAATCTAGTCGTTTTTTTAATAGATGATAAAAACATTAAAATAACATTAAAAAAAAGTATGTAAGCTAAAGCCTGACAGCGGAAAGTAATCCCTATAATGTCATGATTGATCGATTATTATTATGCCCAGTATATGCTTCAAGCGGTGTATTTTAAAGCGAGAGCTCGCGTCGTATAACCGACGGTAGATTAGCATGTTATTCGTTGCAGCAAAAATGTTTGCGCTATAATGTATGAAAGGCATGTGCTATATAAGTTATTAGCCAAGGAGAATAAACTTTATAAAGTAATTTCTAACGACGAAGTGGTATATAAATTACGTTTTACCTGGCTATATATTTGTTTATCATTTTATATTACACTTTATCATTGAAAAATGTTATTTTAGATTTATTTTCCTTTTTAGTTTTTTTTTAGTAAATTTAATTTTAATAGACTAAAAAAATTATTTAAACTGTCTTTTATAAGCAACTTTGGCGACGGCCGGCTCACCGCCTGATCAAGGAGGCCGATATAGGAATTTGTAGTGTTATGCTATTTAAGATATTTTTTAAGGTTTTGCGTCTAAAAGATTATAAAAAGAAATATAAGAGTTAGTCTATCGATTCGTTTGTAAAAGACCGGAATAATAATTAATTTTTGTATTTGATTTGGGCGTTTTATTTAAGGGTGTTAATAAAGCAGCGGTGGGATTATAACACTCTATTCGAAGAGACTTATTGGATTACAGTGTTTGCTTGTTTTATCTTACAAGACCTCATTAGTGTTTTAAGGAATTATTTAGTGGCTTAAGTTAATAATAAGTGTTTTTTTTTTTTAAATTGTGACATCAGGGGCAAGAAAAATAAAAGGTGTCGCAGCTCTTCTTCTTCGTCCTCTACCTCAAGTTCAGGGTCAGAAAGTGATACTAATTATGGAAGATATAGCAGAAAGGCTCCAAGGAAGTCAAGGAAACGTCCTTATCTCCTGAAAGCCACCCACCACCAAGAAAGAAAGTTGCAAGTAAGATGAATGAGTCCATTATTGCCGACCAAAATAAAAAAATTAAAAATCTGGAAAATGCCGTAAAAGAACTTTTGACTCAAAAATCTCGTCCACTTTTGCACAATCAGAATATTCGTTTTGATTGTATTCCTGAGTTTTCCCCCGATTTAATAGGAATGAGTTTCATAAAGTGGGTCGAAAAGATAGATCAACTAAAATCGATTAATAATTGGGATGAAAATTTAACAATTTACCATATCGATGCTTGAAAGGAGAAAGGTCATAAGCGACAATTTATTGATTTCCTAGTAGGACTATTTAAACATTTTTTTTTAAATAATTCATAACTTTTCATGCCATTTATAATTTTGGCAGTCTCTTTGGTTTTGTTTGGTGGAATGCTCTTCCCTCGCATATCTTCTTGGGCAGAACCAAATGATGCGTTACTTATTGTATAATAAATAAATTTCTGAGACACATCTAATGTACAAGCTAAGAATTGAAGGCAAACTGCGCGTTTGCCTTCACCTTCGTTTATAAAATACTTAAAAGTGTAATGGCGTTTTTCTGATCCAGTAGATCTTTTTCGTTTAACTGGTAATTTCTGCATTAAGCCAACTATCCAGTCCTTTCGTCGTTCTGGAGAAAGGCTCCAAAAGCTCCTTTTCTCTTCAGTCACAATTTCACAGTTGTTGCCGCATTTTTTACTTGTACACGGATTGGGCCTTAGTTTTTTGGCAGAGACTAAAGTGCCGTCGCTTCTTGTATATTCCTGGCCGGATTGTTTGGCGTTCTTTTTAACTCTCCTTTTATTTTCTTTTTTAATAACACTGCCCAGTTCTCCAACAATACTTTCCTTCCCCCCATTACCTGTTCCTTCATTGCCATTTTTTTGCTTCTGCTTCTTTTCCACATGTTCAACTATTTCTAGATGAAGAATCAGATTCTCCTTCCCATAAATCCGAATCGTCATTTCCATAAACCTCTGCTAAGAAAGCTTCGTCTTCAGATAAATAATCCATGTATGCCAAAGTTTTTCGTTTTTTATTTCAAAGTGATTTTCTTTTTATGACTGTTTAAGGACCAGGACTGTTTAAAATATTGTTTGTTTCCCACACGTTTTGTTCACTATGAGTTAGAAAGGAACTATTAGCGGGTTGATTTGTTAGTAATTCTGCTAAATGATCTGAGGTAACCGGTTCTGCTATATTTGCGGATGAAGGAGCATCATCAATCAGTTCTGTGATGGAATATTCTTTATCACCAAACTGTTCAAAAACAATTTGTTGGGAATCCATAAATATTGCTGGAATTAACCTCTGAAAGGATAATTTAAATTAAAATACCTTTAGGTAAGTTATGAAGTTTTACGATACCTCTACACTATCCATTTGTTCTTGTTTCATATTTCTTGAAGCACTTTCACATACTAATGTAGGTGAACAAATTTCTTCAGAAGTATTCTGAAATAATTACAAGTTAAAACAAATTATGAATTTATAGCGCTTTGGGAATACGTTCTTTAAAAAATAGATGCGATAATAATAATTACCTTGTGACAGTCAATTGAATTTAGTAAGTTTTTGCGAATTTTCTCTTTGCTTTCACAAGGTTTTGTTGAGCGTTTGGCTAAATCCACCAACATTTTCCCTCTAACGTTATTCATTGTTTTCTAAAATCACACTGTTTATTAAATAAATAATAACGCAGGAAAAAAAATCGCATTTAGTAGTGTTTAAAAGTGTTTTTTGTAAAAAATGTCGCTTATGACCTTTTTCCTTTCAAGCATCGATATGCAGTCGCGCTTAAAAGGTTTCGCTAAGACATGGTACAATAGTTTGGAAACTTATGAGCACACCTGGACAGAATGGAAAAATTTAATTATTAATGCATTTCCGGATCACCAAGATTTGCCTACAACTCTTAACTTTCCGGAGTTCGCGCGCGGACTCTCACTCCGCAACTATTTTATTTTGTCGTTAATTTCGACAATCGATAACCCGCAGCGCTGTAATATTAATTTTCCTTCATTTGTCTTCCGATATGATTACGTCTGTAGTTTCTGTCTTTCCCATCTAGGCGATACGTTTTTTTAAAGTAAGCAAAACAAATGAGTCACACCCGACGACCCTCTTCATGCCGTGCAGTGCGTGCCTTCATTCTGCTTTTCGTATCTAGCGAGTACAGTTTTTAATCGATTAGTGCGAGCTTGCGTTAAAAAAATGCCGCGTAAAAGAGATTCGGAAAAGAGTGTCAAAAAGCGGGAATTAAGTGATATTTTGGAGGAATTAGACGGGATGAGGAAAAGATTGAAAGAGGCTCTCTCCTCATCTCCTCACCTACCCCAAGTAAGTACTTTAGATCTACGTTATTAATAAAAAAAAAAAAAAAAAAAAAAAAAAAAATGTTTACCCCATAATCAGTAATTTTATTATGCCAATAAATGGTGAAGGGGCTTAGGGCCTAATTTTGTTCATTTCATTACGGCATTACAGGTAAAGATAACAATATTATATTTTGGTTTACCATTTTGCCGAGGGCAAACTCTAATCTTCTTTTGATATTTTGCCGAGGGCAACAAATTTTAGTCTTTAAATTAGGCCAAGGACCAATATTATATTTTGATTTACCATTTTGCCGAGGGCAAACTACAATCTTCTTTTATTATTTGGCCAAGGGCAACAAATTTTAGTGCAATTTGGGTCAAGGGCCAAAAATTGGTATTATTTTTATTTTATTTTGTCTTTTTGTACCAAGGGTATAAAAACGACAGGTTATGTAATCACATCCCTATTTACGCATTTCCGCCGGGGTGGATACCTTATTAAATTAATCATTGAAGGTGGCACACTCAGTACACAATCTAAATTATGCGTCTAATAATCAAAAATAAAATAAACACATTTGAGAGATCTGTTCTGTTTATATTAACACCATTAAAGTTTTTATTATGGGTTTATACATAAGACGCAATTAATATGGTGTGACGGGCCTCTCTCTTGGTCAGCAGTTCTTATAACCGAGGGTAATTAAGGATGTTGAAAGTTAAAAGGTTACAAATAAATTATATTTTGTTCTGTAAATTTTCTTTTGGGGTCTCTCTATTTATGTAAATGTAAGATAAAATTGGCAAGGTCATTCAACACTACAACTAATAATGATAATCTAAAATAAACATTATCATTATATTAATGTTGTCTTAAGAAGATCCTCTATTCCAGGTTCTTCTGGAGAGGAGGAAGAAATAGTGTTTGTTAACGTGGGTGACACTAAGACAGAAGATAATACCGATTTTAACATGAACGACAACGCAGATGATGAACCACCTACCTACCTCGAGGAGGAAAATGGTGATCCTATTTTGGAGGATGAATTTAAGCCGTTGGGAGCCAAACCTCCTATGGATGATGCAAAACTGGGTGCTGAATTACATAACGAAATAGCAATAAGATGGCAGTCATATTTAGTAAAAGGAATAAGCTTAGAAGAACGTAAGAAAATTATTGAAAAGTACGATTTACCAGCAAACTGTCAGCAATTACTACCTCCAAAAGTCAATGAAGAAATTTTGGCCTGCCTTCCTGATACAACAAACAAACATGACAGGCTCCTAAAATCCCTACAATATCAGTTGGGTCATGGATTAAGTGCAATAGGAAAAGTAATGGACCTGTTATTAAAAGAGAAAAATACAGAAAACCTGACTTGTTTAGCAGATGGTGCACAACTTTTCGCAAACGTACATAATGCCATTTCGGTGTTACGCAAACAAAAGATTGCACCATTTTTAAATTCTGAGGCACAAGCCGTGGCCCTATCCTCTTCCATTGATGATAAACTGTTTGGTTCCAATTTTGAAGAAACTCTAAAAGCTAAACAAAACTTAAAGAAAGCATCTATTGAGATCAAAAAGAAACAATTCTCAGGTCCACTTGCTCCCAAAGCCTCAACATCGGGCCTCTCGACCTTTAACCTACCCAAACCTATTCAAACAACTACCAGACGCTTCCAAACAAATACAAATTTAATGAATTTAAACTACCAGCGCGGAGTATTCAGATCCAGGATGAAAGGAAGGGGAACACGTATGGCAACAACGAGAAGACCGTACCAGACCAACCCTTACCGCAAAAACTAAACTTGGTAAATACAAATATTAAATATGCGGGTCGCTTGCGAAACTATTTACCGGTTTGGGAAGACTTAACTGATGACAGATTCGTACTTCAATACATAAACGGAATTCAAATAAAATTTGTTCAAGAACCTATTCCTGTAAAAATTACATCTAAATTTGCATTAGGTACAAAAACATGTATTCAAAAACATATTACGAAACTAAAAAATATCGGTGCAATTTCAAAATGTGCATACAACAAAAATGAATTCCTGTCAACATTTTTTCTTGCCCCCAAACCAAATAATAAACAACGATTCATTCTGAATTTAAAGAATCTTAATTTCTACATTCATGCACCACATTTTAAGCTCGAGGACAAAAGAACGATAGCAAAACTTCTCTTAAAAGATTGTTTTGTAACTAAGATAGATCTAAAAGATGCATATTTCCTTCTTTCTATTCACAAATCCTCTAGAAAATACTTAAGATTTATTTTTAATAATCAACGATATGAATTTAATTGTTTACCATTTGGGTTAAACATCGCGCCTTATATTTTTACAAAAATTATGAAACAGGTAGTTAAGTTTTTACGACTAAAGGGTTTAGTGTTAGTAATTGATTTAGATGATATTCTTATAATAAATAAAAACAAAAACACATGTTTACATGACACTAACATAACGATACAGCTGTTAAAAAAATTGGGATTTATTATTAATTTACAAAAGAGTCAATTAACTCCTGTTCAAAGTTTAACCTTTTTAGGATTTTTATACAACACAATAAATATGACTATTTCACTACCGGATGAGCAACGTAAATCTATAAAAAAATTACTATTACATGTCAAGAAACTGACAATAAAAATTCGTGGTTTTGCAAAATTGTTAGGTACTTTAATAGCTGCTTCTCCTGCAATACCTTTTAGTCAACATCACCTAAAAATGTTAGAAAGAGAAAAATGTATGGCCCTTAAACTTAAAAATTATAGTAATTATATGGCCATCACCTCAAAAATTAAAAAGGAACTCTTATGGTTCCAAAATAATTTAGATCATTGTGAACACATAAAGAGTCTAAAATTTAGTTTAGAAATATTTAGCGATGCTTCTTCTAGCGGCTGGGGTGCGTTTTGTAGCGAAGGAAAGTGCCATGGGTTCTGGGGACCAAGTGAATGTTCATTTCACATTAATTATCTTGAAATTAAAGCTGCTCTTTATGGTATTCAATCATTTTGCAAACAATTAAGAAATATAAAAGTCCTATTACGCGTTGATAACAAAACTGCTATTGCCTGTATAAACCGAGGAGGCAGTGTAAAATTTGGTACCCTTAATGAAATTACTCAAGAGCTATGGAATTGGTGTGAAGCGAATCAAATTAAAGTTTTTGCATCATACATAGTATCATCAGAGAATAAAGACGCCGACCTAGAATCTAGAAGTCTAGCTATAGAAACAGAATATGAATTAAATAATCAAATTTTTCAAAAACTAATTCATAAATGGGGTACACCGGAGATAGATCTCTTCGCAACCAAATTAAATACTAAATGCAAAAAATATATATCTTGGTTCCCAGATCCCAATTGTTTAGCAGTTCATGCCTTTACGGTTCCTTGGAATATTCCCAAGGGCATTAGAGAAAATAATAGAAGAAAAAGCTTGTGGTATATTAGTGGTACCTGACTGGCCGACCCAGCCTTGGTATCCACTCTTTTTTAAAATACTTCAAGAAAAACCGTTGGTTTTTGGTCCTAACAAAAACTTACTTCTCTCTCCTTTTAGACAACAGCATCCGCTATGCAAGGAGATTTCCCTGGTGGCAGGGAAGTTATACGGAGGGCTCTTATGAAAAGAAGCGTTTCCGAAGCGGCTATCCCGATCATGATTTCCTCAATTAGCGAGGGGACTCTTAAACAATACTCTACCTGTTATAAGAAATTTTGGAGTTATTGTATTGGTAATAATATCGATATGTTTTCATATAACCTGAATACTTACTTAAATTTCCTGTTAGAAGAGATTAATAAAAACCTTTCATATTCATCTAATAATATATATAGGTCAGCTCTTAATTTAATCTTTTCTGTGGATAACAAGGACGAAATTATTATAAAAAGATTTATAAAAGATACTTACAACACTATACCGCCTCAACCAAAATATGCTATTACTTGGAGTTTAGATCCAGTTCTAAAGTATTTAGCTTCTCTTTTTCCACTGGAAAATCTTAGTATCGATAAACTTACAATAAAATTGGTTACCCTTATGGCTATTACAACAGCTCACAGAGTTCAAACCCTAAGTAAAATAACGTTAAATAATATATTTCGTTCCACGGACAAAATCGAAATAAGAATTTCAGAAAAAATTAAAACTTCAGGTCCAAACAAACTACAGCCTACCTTAGTTTTTCCATATTTCAAAGAAAAATTAGAAATTTGTGTAGCCACAACAATATACTTTTGTATTCAAAAAACTTCCTTACAACGAGGCAAAATTAATAACATTATTCTAACACATAAAAAACCATTTCACGCTGCCTCGTGTCAAAGTATCAGTAGATGGATAAAAGCAGGCCTTAAAAATAGCGGCATTAATATTGAACGGTTTTCAAGTCATAGTGTAAGGCATGCTTCGACCTCATCAGCCCTTAGGTGTGGGGTCAATGTAAATACTATAAAAAATACCGCTGGCTGGAGTTTAGAATCTGAGGTGTTTCTAAAATTCTATAACAGGCCTGTCGGTGAACCAAATGAAATTTTTGCTAATACAATTCTTAAATTAGCATTAGAGAAATAACAAACTATGTTAAATACTACTATTTTGTTTAGGGGTTATGTTCGGTTTATATCTTATATTTTACATTATATTCTGTAATTACTTGTTAACCATTATACTATATAACGTTGTCTTAACGTAAGTATTATTAGCGTTGTTATTATTATTTAGTTGATCATACCAATATTAGGTATATTAAATTTATAATGAAAGCAAAACGATGATAGTTTTACTTTCTTATTTTTTTTTTCAGGCAAAATTGCTTTAAAAAAAACTTTAAACAGCTACAGACGTAATCATATCGGAAGACAAATGAAGGAAAATTTAAAGATTAATCGAATACCATACTTACCTGTATGAAGATTAATCATAATTTTCCGAATTTGTCTTCCGATATGATTACGGCCCACCCACCTCACGATACATAAATCCCCTGCTTCCTTACAATTTTGCGCTCCAAAAAAAAAAAGCAGAATGAAGGCACGCACTGCACGGCATGAAGATGGTCGTCGGGTGTGACTCATTTGTTTTGCTTACTTTAAAAAAACGTATCGCCTAGATGGGAAAGACAGAAACTACAGACGTAATCATATCGGAAGACAAATTCGGAAAATTATGATTAATCTTCATACAGGTAAGTATGGTATTCGATTAATCTTTAAAGTATCTTTTTATCCCGGGTTCTCCTACAGTCAGTGCTCATTTGTGCGTTGGTGTGTGCGTTTATTGCCAAATTGTAGCCACTGCGGACTGTAAGTCCGCGCGCGAGCGTTCAATTTAAATATTTTTATGCGTTTTTTTTTTTGTTAAACTTCTGGTGCAATGGTGAGTGTTAGCTTTTATTATTAAAATTTAAGATAGATTATTATTATTTGTACACTTTTATAGATGGCGTGCTTCTGGAGTCAAGAGGAGGCTCGTTTGCAAAAGTTCATGCAAGAATGTTTGGAAGAAGATGATGAGGAGCCAAAGAGTGATTTTGAGGACCAAGAAGATGATGGAGAAGAAGACAATTTAGAAAGGCAAGATTTGAATAGTGATACCGAAGAAGAAACTTCGGAGACGGAAGCCACTGATGAAGTCACTAGGGGAAATTACCCTGTGTTTATTGGCAAAGATGGAACTGAGTGGGCCAAACATATGACGAAAAGAAATGTGAAAACCAGGGCGGAGAACTTGATAAAGCTCTTCCAGGGGTAAAAAGACCTGCGAAAGACCTAAAAAGAGAAATTGATATTTGGAAGCTTTTTTTTACAGACGAAGTACTGAATTCGATAGTCGAAAATACAAACAGACATATTGCCATGTGTAGAGGCAATTACCAACGTGAAAGAGATGCAAAAGACACGGACATATTAGAAATACAAGCACTGATTGGATTGCTTTATTTATCTGGGGTATTGAAATCTAATCGACTTAATATTGAGGAAATATGGACACAGAATGGTACTGGCGTTGAGCTTTTTCGACTAACGATGTCCCAATGTCGATTTTGATTTCTGCTAGATCATTTACGTTTTGATGATTTGGCAACTAGAGATAAACGAAACCAGACTGACAAGCTAGCCGCCATCCGGACAGTGTTTGATACAGTTGTTGGTAACTTTGATTCAGCCTATACACCTTTAGAATGGCTAACAATAAACGAGAAGCTAGAAGCATTTCGGGGGCGTTGCAACTTTAGGCAGTATATACCTAGCAAATTCAATAAATATGGGCTAAAAATATTTGCTATGGTAGACGCCAAGACTTTCTACACCTGCAACATGGAGGTTTACGTAGGAAAGCAGCCTGAGGGTCCATTCCAAGCGAGTAATTCTCCCACTGCAGTGGTGCAGAAATTGTGCCAATCAATAAAAGGAACCTGTCGTAATATTACAGTTGACAACTGGTTTACCAGTATGGAGCTACTCAATTCCCTTCAGTCCGATTTCAAGCTAACTGTATTAGGTACAGTTAGAAAAAACAAAAGGGAATTGCCACCTGAATTTTCGAATCCTTTGGGTCGTCCACTTTTATCGTCCATGTTCGCCTTTCGTCATAACTGTACTTTAATATCATATACACCAAAAAAGAAAAAAAACGTGCTGCTTTTATCAAGTATGCATTTTGACGATAAAATAGATGCTTCTACTGGAAAACCAGATATGATATTGAACTACAACTCATCTAAAGGAGGTGTTGACTGTGTTGACAAGCTATGTGCGTCTTATAACTGTTCACGTAATACAAGAAGATGGCCCATGGTTGTGTTCTATTCGTTACTCAATGTATCGGGAATAAACTCTTTTGTTGTTCATTCAATAAATAATAATGAAAGTATACGACGAAGAAAGTTTTTGCGATCTTTGTCATTTCAATTAGTGGAGGGCTATATACGCCGTCGAATGAGGCAAACTATTCCTAAGGCTACGCAGTTGAGAATAAAAGAACTTTTCGGACTGGAAACACCTACACCTGAGCCCCTACCAGCAGGACAACGTGGACGTTCCTCATACTGCGATAGAAAAAAAAATAGACCTTCTCGTTTTTTTTGTGTTGAATGCCACAAATGTGTTTGTTTAGAGCATTCACTTGTTATTTGTCATGAATGCCGCTCAGAATGAAATACATTTTTATTTTTAATTTCTAGGAAGTTGTTAAATGTTTATTTTAATTTTTTTGTAGTAATAAGTTTTGTTAAAATGCCAAAATCAATGTATTTTATGAATAAAATCTTAAAATAAATAAAAATTAACTTTTATTGCCAATAATTTTTAGAAATATGCACATTTGAAGGCTGCGGACTCTGAGTCCGCATGCGAGCGTCCTTTCCAAAATACTTAGCGCGAGCTCCGGAAGGTTAAGAAAATGATCGGTTTAGATAAAAATCCAAGACAATCGTGGACCGAGTAGTATTTCAGAAAAATGGAATTACTTCGTGCTTGCAACATAAAAGAGAAAAATGCCGTGGCTATGCTGATTGACGGGATTGAAGACAGTGCAATTCAAAATGGTGCAAAAGCAGGTAGATACTGTGAACCCGAGGACTTGTTCCGGGAATATTTATCAGGCCTCGCATCCACTCAAGAACAACGACCCCATAATAAGCAAGGCACTTATTTCAATAAATTTGACAAAAAGTTTGTCAAGGATCAACGACCTTTAATACGTCTCTAATATTGGGAACCCCGAAGATGATAAACATAAGTGCTTTAATTGCAGACAAAAGAGGCATATTTTACGAGACTGTCGTAAGCCTAAAGTAGATTGCACCTTGTGTAAGAAATTAGGTCACACTGTGACTAATTGTTTTAGAAATCGAGTCTCTACATCGAACGTTTTGACCTGTGAAGCGACTAGCCAGAACTCGGAAGGGTGTAACGAGGTTATCTGTAAGGTGTTATTCCATGTGACAGTCTTATTGATACAGGGTGTGCCGTAGTTACAATACGTGTGACTACCGCAGAAAAATGTGAAATTACATGGAAACCTTGTAGTGTAAAAATTACTGGCTATGGTGGTGGAACTGCTTTTGCTGTCGGTAGGGTAGAGATAGATATTGAAGTGGATTTAATAAGCGTAACCGTACCTGTACTTATTGTGCCTGATGAGATACAGTATGTGTCGGTTATGATTGGTCAGACAGTGTTAAACCACAAAGATGTTGTTATGGTGGTAAAGGAAAATCAAATACGTTTGTTCAAATCGGATGTGCTGCCATTAAAAGATGTGGATCATCTTCCGCCGAGCAAAATTAAAATGACAGTTAGTAACAATTCCATCTATGGAATATATGATACCATCTATGGAATATTCCATTCCAAGTTGCATTGTCTTAACTGAATGTGGGCTGTTGCCAGTTTTAAATATGTCCGACTAAGGCTTGACTTTTGAGGCCTCCCAAATCATTGCTAGAGGAGAGGTCTGTTTTCCTGTTGACACGTCCATAGAACAAGGGGTAAGAATACTTAAGGTTAGTTCAAACCAATGTCGAAAATTTAATTAAAAAGTTTTTTTTCAAATTCCAATTTTTTTGAAGGGAAATTTTTACAAGTTTACACTTTTTATATAAGAACCCGCACGAGTGTTATAAATTAACTAAGAATCCTCAATTTATTATACAAAAATAACTAGGAGGTTCGTACTAGAGTTCTAGTAGGAACTACGTACTAAAGTTTATCATAGATAATTCGAAATTGGTAAGCAGAAGTGACACATTAGATCTAAGCAGATTGAAATCTCCATATGAATTAATTTTTCATAGGGAATTTAATTTTTAAAATCTTTATATTAAATAAATTGTTAAATAAAATAAAACTTGGTACGTCACTGGACTATTTATTTCTCACAGGCTTATCGTCATGTGAGAATTAATTTTTAATTAATTAATTTTTCGTTTATCTGTCATACTTTAAAAACCTCAAACTATAAATTTATATATACATAACTCATGTTGAAATGTTGGAAATCAGAAATCATTAATTCTGAAATTTAATTACTTAGAATTTTGAAACTTGCTCATCAATCTAAAATTTTCAAAAAAAAATCAATGCTTGATTAAAATCCCTGAACATGTAATGATTCATTGCCTAAAATTAAATTTCTTAGAAAGTTAAAAAAATACTCATTTGCTTTAATTTCCTATAATAAAAAAAATTATTTGGAAAACTAATTTATTGATATAAGTAAGCATAAAATATAAGTTTATAAAACTGACATTGTAAATTAAGATAATTAAACAATGAATAATAATCTAAAAGAGAAGCCTTAGTTACATAAAACTTTAATAAATAAATTAATAATTTCTCAAATTTAAAAAAAAATTAGGACAATTCAGATTTAAATATTAATTCACATAGTTTTCTTTCTTTGTTTGTTTCACTAAAATAGAATAAAAAATCTCAATTGCTTGGAATATTTTCTTTTCAGCAACTCAGGACAATTTACATTAGAAGTTTAATTCACCTATTTCCGATTAATTACCTGCAATAAGAAAAGTATTTAAGTGCCTGGAATAAATGAATAATGATTATAAATTAAAAGTCCCATTAAAAGAAACACAAAATAATTTAAATTAGAATAGAAAAATTTTAACTGCTTAAAATCAATGAGTAAATTTTTTTATGTCTAATGGAATTATGATCTTAAAAATATTCTCAACTGTCTGAAATAAAAAATTGACTTTTTTTTAAAAATTCGAAATATTTTAAAATTAATTTGTTAAAGATTTAACAAATATCTAGATGACTGTAATTAAAAAATAAAAAAAAAACAAAATTCTTTATCTGAAAAACCAAAATATCCAAATATATTTTAAATCACTGCAGGCTTAAAAAAAAAGCAACGAAAACCCATAACCGTGCCATTTTTCTGAAACATCCTGTCTTAATAAAAACAGAATCACTTTTTCTCTGAAAAATAACCAAGAAAAGCTCTATGGAAACTGCGATAAGACTCACATAAACCCAACCCTCACTAATCCCGTAATGTTCTATCGTGAAAACAAATCATTATTGCATTACCTCCGAAACCGTTTCCAAAAAAGGGGGTTATTAGGGCACCGAGTGCGCTACAAATCACCGGTTATGTTCGCACTAATCGCATCTTATAGACCTTTAACATGCACGCATATGGGCCTATATTAAAAAAAAATCCTAAATTAATTTATTTGGTATGTGTTTATCATTTGACTTTTCTTTTAAATTTTAAATTACGTAACCTTTGCCGCATATATATGTATCAAGTTTTCGTTTTATGCCCGAGAGTGGATCCCCTCCAGTAATTTCTCCCCACGGTATATTTTCCGCTTAAAACTTTTGAAAGGGCAAGATATACTGGCTGTGTCTTAAATTATATCGTCGATTCCTTCCTTTTTGGATTTCTCGTGTTGATAAAATGATTTACAATAGGTTAGTTTTAAGGTGGAGGATTTGGGTAAAAAGTTTTTGGAAATTGGCGTATCGCTTCTTAGGGGTTTTCGGACTTGATTTATGGTATATATTTTTAACACATTTACTCATTTATTCGAAGAAAAATTAATATTCAGTGTCCTTTTTTCCACACATTTAACAATTTATTTAAATCGAAAAATTCATCCATTATCCCAAGCATGCTGGTCATTAGGGTGGAGCGATATTTTTTATTTTTAAAAATTGACATGCCTGATACGTAGAAAGTTGTGTATTGCAAAAATAAGTAATTAGCCAAAAACTTAATTTTTTGGCTAAAGTCTTTCCACCGCCCCACCCCTTTCATTCTAATTTCTGGAATATTGTCCTTGGGGCGGTGGAAAGACTAATGTAATAATTTTTGTTCATAACAAAAAAAAATTTGTAATATCATAATACATCTTTTCCCCAGTCAGCCTTTTGGTAAAAAAAATAATTAATACCAAACATTATTTCGCACATGGCATGAGCGGCCATTAATCGGTTACTTATATTTATCCGAAGCTTAGTTGTCCTTTGTTACGAGCACAACGCCAATCGATTGTCGGTCGATATCGGTAGAACTCGTATTATACCTCGACTGTGGTTATTGCGATCCCGATCCCGAGTTAGTTTTATCACGCTAGTAGACGACGTACCCACGTGCATTTGTTTTCCGTTTTTTGACTCGTGATAAAGAAATAAAATGTCTACAACAAGAAGGGCAATTGAACGTCCAATTTTTGGTGCACCAAAAGACTTAGTTTGTTCGATGTAATAAAGTATTTTTTATGGATTCGACATAACTTGGAAGAAAGTCAAGTTAATCGCAATCTTCTTGTATCCGAAGCTTCAGGAGTTGTCGCTCAAAAAATAGAAGAGATTTGGAAATCTGCGTCTGTACCAACAGTAAGTCATCAGAGAATTGTGGCGCTAGTTAAAGAGTACCAGAAAAAAAGAAAAGATCTCCTGAAGCCATACCGACAAAGAAAAGACGTTCCTTCGTATAAGTCCAAAATTGAAAATTTTGTAAATGATAGCCAACGATTATTTGATGTTGCCGCATGCAAATGTGTTGACTTTCAAAAGTGTTCATGTTAAAAATCAAATAAGGTAAGAGTATGGGTAATTAATGTATGTTTGTATTTGTGATTCTTCAAATGTCAATATTTGTAGGTTCCTCTAAATGAACGCCCATTCCTGCAAGATCAGAGGTCGGACAGAAAAATGATGATTGGGTCTGTTGATTTTAAGGCTGTTCGACATCAACAAAAAAGAGAAAGTAGGAGTCAAAAAAACAACATAGGACAGCAGTGATATTTTGCTGCTTGAAGGTCAACCTGATTTCGAAAGTGAGAAAGGTAAATATGATAACGATGAAGACAATCTTTCTCCCGAACTGCCACTATTTTCTGATAATCCAAGTACCTCAAACGGCAATCGTAATACTAGCAGCCTTTGCATGTTGGCAAGTATGTTAGACAGATAAGCGGTGTCAGACAGAGCCGGTGCAGCGATAGCTTTAGGCGTGCTTCAAGATTATGGAATTATTCGTAGCGAAGACTCCCAGAACATCATTGATCGTCATAAAGTCAGACGTGCAAGACAGAAAAAAAGACAAGAGCTACAAAAATCTTCAAATATAGGTCTGTTGCGGGGTTTGTACTTCGATGGACGTAAAGACAAAACATTAATATTTACAGACAATAGAAAAAGGATAGTAGTCAAGGAACATATAACTTTATTACAAGAACCAGGTTCAAACTATATCGGTCATCTTTCCCCTGTTTCTGGAACTGCCTTAAGCATTTTGAATTTTTTGACTGAATTCTTAGATAACCCCTTAATTTCGCTCGACAGTTCAGAAGCGGTTGGTTGCGACGGAACAAATATCAATGTAGGATCCAAGGGAGGAATTATTTCATTACTCGAAAGAAACATTAAGCGACCCCTGCAATGGTTTATTTGCCAGTCGCATGCGAATGAGCTTCCTCTGCGACATATACTGCAACACCTTGACGGTGAAACAACTGGACCTCGAGCATTTCGTGGGCCTATAGGAAAGCGGTTAAACGATTGCGAAAAACTACCAAGCGTAGAATTTTCTATAATAGCGTGTGAATTACCTGATATTGATACGAACATAGAGTTAAGTATAGATCAAAAATACCTTTATGAAATGTATTTAGCTATTAAAAATGGTTACTGCTCCGAATCTCTCTTAAAACGTGACCCAGGCCGACTAGTCCATTCCCGATGGTTGACTACTGCAAACAGACTATTACGTTTATATGTAAGCACCGTAAATCCAACTCAAAACTTAATTACATTAGTAACATTCATAACTAAAGTGTATGGCCCTATATGGTTTTTTATTAAAACGAAGCCTTCATGCATTCATGGCGCAAAACATATTTTCAAAACCATTCAATTATGCAACTATTTGTCAGATGACTTAAAAAAATCATTCACAACGTGATTAATAGGAATAGTTTTTTTTGACACCCGGAAAATATAATATTGTCTATGTTGTGGGATGATCGGAGATATATAAGGCAGCTAGCTTATTGCAGAATTTTGAAGGCCAGGGCTAAAACACATCATAGTCAATTAAGACAACGAAATTTTGTCGTTCCAGATTTTAATTTTCAAGGTTCAGATTACTATGAGCTAGTAGACTACCAACATGTAAGTTGGACCGAACCCCCAATAACGTTTTCATTAACGGAAGTTGCGCTACAAAAAATAGTAAACGATCCAGAACATTCTACAATATCATATATTAAAGATTACCCTTGCCACACACAAGCTGTGGAAAGAGCCGTAAAACTGGTAACTGAGGTACATACTACAGTTTGTGATTATGAAAGAAGAGATGGAGTAATAAAAAGTAAATTAGAGTCACGGTCCATTATGCCAAAATTTGAGACTAAAAAAGATTTTCCTTCAAAGTAGTGTTGCACAATTATTAGTATATTTATTAAATTTTTGCTTTACAAAACCATAATATGTGTATTTTTATTCTGGGTTATTTATAGGGATTTTGGTCGGTGAGTTGTTGGGATATGAAAAAAAAAACATAAAACATCAAAAAACCTCTTATTCCCAAGCATATTCTTCCCAAAACCAGGTATCATGATACTTAAAAAAAATATTTATATATATATGTATACACCCTGTGGCGGTGGAGAGGATGCTAGTAAAAAATAAATAAAAACAGCAAAAAACTCCTTATTCCTAAATACATCTTTCCCAAAGCCAGGCATCTTAATTTTCAAAAAAAAAAACGACAAAAATTCCGGCCCTGTGGCGGTGGAGGGGATGTCGGTAAAAAATAAATAAAAAGAGAAAAAAACCTCTTATTCCCAAGCACATCTTTATCCAAGTTAGGCATTTTGATTTTCAAAAAAAAATTTTAAGTCCTATATTGTCGCTCCACCCTACTGGTCATACACTTTTATACATCTACTACTACTATCTACTTTTATATCTACTGCCTAGAATAATAATACTTAATTCTCACTAGTAGTATTAATAGTACTGGAATAAAAACCCATTAATTACCTAAAATTAACACCAAATTTTAAATTCCTTGAAACAAAGTGTATGCCTTTTTTACCTTAAATCGTATATTTAATTAACTGCCTGACATTAAAATTTATTAAACCATGGTTTTATTATTTTGGCTAAGTTCAAAACAAAAATTGTTTAATTGCCTGCACTTTGAAAAAGTGTACCTGAAAAACTAAAACAAAGACAAGGTCCAAATTAAAAAAGTATACGATAATTGCTAAAATAAGAAAATAATCCTTTAATTAATTATTACACAGCTTAACTTAGTCTGAAATTAATAAGTAACAAAATCACCTAAATGCCCGAAATTAAAATTAATTTAGGACTTAACTACCTAAAATTAAAAATAAATTATAGCTTAAGTGCCTGAAATTTTGAACAAAAATACCAGAAAAAATAAATTAATGGCTTTACTGACTGGAGTTAAAAATAGTGCATAAAATATGTGGGTTTAATAAAACAGATTAAAAGTAATTAATCTAGGGTTAAATTGTTAATTGGAGTTAATTGGACTAAAATTTCGTAAATTTTTCAGGTTTTTCCTGAGATAAAAAAGGAACGATTATCGGTATCTGCCTAGAATAATATTACTTAAAATAGTACTGAAATAAAAACCCATTAATTGTCTAAAATTAACACTAACATTTGTAATTTTTTTAAAGTTGCTTGAAACAAAATGTTTTTTTACCTTAAATCGTATATTTAATTAACTCCTGATATTAAAATTCATTAATTCATAGTTTATTATTTTATCTTAAATCAAAACAAAAATTATTTAATTGCCTGGATTTTGAAAAAGTGTACCTGAAAAACTAAAACAAAAACAAAGTCTAAATTAAAAAAGTATACGATAATTGCTAAAATAAGAAAATAATCCTTTAACTATAATTATAATGATGATAATGATGATAACTTATAATGATCCTTTAACTAATGAGTAAAAAAATCACTTAAATGCCCGAAACTAAAAGCAATTAATTTAGGACTTAACTACCTAAAATTAAAAATAAATTATAGCTTAAGTGCCTGAAATTTTGAACAAAAATACCAGAAAAAATAAATTAATGGTTTTACTGACTGGAGTTAAAAATAATCCATAAAATATGTGGATTTAATAAAACAAATTTAAAGCAATTAATCTAGGATTAAACTATTTTAACCTAAAGGAAAATCGTTATTCAAATGTCAGAAATAAAATTCTGACTTTTAAATAACGCAATAAAATTCTAGATGTTATTTGAAATTCTATAAAATCATGGATGTCAATATTAAAAACTAATTAATATATTTTTTTAATTATTTCATTATCAGACATTTGCATAGAATGTAAAAAAATCAGGTATTTTTTTGTTGAGTCTTAATTACTAATAATACTTTTAATTCTAATTATGTGAATAATCTATGATATAAGCAAATTTAAACTAGGTATATATTTTTAAATGCCTAAAATCGTAACAAAACTAACTAATCATAATATGCCACCAAAATATCAAGAATAAGGAGAAATTATTCCGTTGATTATATGCCTACTAAAAGTAATTATTCTATAGATTAACTGCGTAATTGTTTAACTATTTAACTTAGTTAAACCAGGAAAATCTAATTTAACTATATTTTCTAGCATTTTTTATGAAATGTCTTAAGTTTCATTTTTGATCTTTGAAGTGATGTAACACCAATAATCTTAAATAGAATTCCAGCAATAAACATTAGTAGATTTATGTTTATACATCCAAACAGATACCTGGCAAAATTTTACTCCCTGAAATATAAAAAAAACACAGGATAATTGCCTGAAAAAAGAACTGTAACCTAACCTTATCCAGAAAAATTAAATTATTAATTTAACCGCCTAAAATGATCAAATAATTTTACTTGAAAATAAGTATTCTATGAATTATTTAATTAAACAAATTAATTTGCTTGGAATTTTAAAAAGTGTTCTGGAAATATTAAAATAAAAATAAATACTAAGTCCGCAATAAAAAGGCGTTCTGTAGCTAACTAAAATTAAGAAATTAGACCTTAATTAAATATAATATAAACAGCTTAACTGAGACTGAAACTAATAAATAACAAAATCACTAAAATGCCTATAATTAAAAGCAATTAACTTATGGCTTAAGTGTCTAAAATTATAAATAAATTATAGCTTAAGTACCTAACCTTATTTCAGATAAAATAAAAAATAATAGCCTATAGCTTTATGGTGGTCAAAATAAAAATAAATGTATATGCAAGATGGTCATGTTTATGGCTAGGGAAACCCAGCTTAAACAAATTGACTATAAATTATTGGAACCCGGCCATACTTATATGAAGTGTAATCGGTCTCTTAGCATTATCTAAAAATGCAAAAGAAAAATGCCACAAGTATTTATATCCTCTGACTAGATTAACGTGATAAGACCGACATTTAACAATTGTAATGCTATAATAAGTAACCCAAAACAGCACACTGAAAAAAAAACTAATCTAGTATGTCAACAAACAAATATTTCACTTTAAATACAATAAAAACCTAAAATCCTATGCATTTGATTTTAAGTGTAACCTTAATAATGGTTTTTCATTCTTATCATGTGAGTGTCCATCTTTGGCGTCTGGCCAAATCACTACTCTGAAAACTGTATTGTCCACCTTAATAAAGAAACTTTAAACATTAGTATGAAAAAATGAAACAATTTACAGTCTTTAGTAAAGTATATCAGTATACCACCTTAAAACCCTGTATCACTATGTAAGTATATGTAAGTAAGCCATATAAGTGTATACCACCAAAAAATCCGTACAAATAAGGAAGATAATAAAAAAGTGATTGCTTCTATGGACATTCCTCCAAATAATACATTTAAACCTGGATAAGACGAAATGGAGCTTCTTACTTTTGATTCAGAAAGTCATTAGTTGTTGTTGATTAATTGCGCTGGGTTCAAATAAAAAAAATAAAATAAAAAAGTTAGTTAACTCACGATGAAAAAAAAGGTAATTTAGTGGACTGTAAACACTTAATGAAATTAACTAAAAAACTTGGAAAACGCTGTTGTGAGACCTTACCTTCTATTATCGGTGGCCGAGATTTGCGAATTATCTACACTTTCACGCTAGCGATTTTTCGGTGTTGAGTCGCGACTCTAAACTGTTTGACGCTTAGAGCTCGAATGTGTCGCGCACTGTTTAAGGCCTCAAAACGAGGTGTTGAAATTCAACAAAAAAAATAAAATATTTAAACAAATGAAATACTTCCTTAACAAGGTGAGTCAACCAAAGGCACCAAATTTAACTAAAGAAAAATACCGAGTGATAAAAGAACAAGAATTAATATGAACTAAATAAACTAAATGAAAATTAAATGAAAACTTAACATACCGCCCACCAAAATGCATTGCATTTTTCAGTCCTCCGAAAGTGGCAAAGGACAGAGCTTCACCACAGGTCGCTTTAAAGTCCCATTACTAGTGCGAACAGTAACAACTCTCACTATTCCATCTAAACCTGGATGTACCTCAGTTATGCGGCCCATTGACCAATGCAGAGGAGGGGCCAAATCATTGCGAATTAAAACTAAAGTTCCTGGTGAAAGATTACCACTGGATTTATGCCACTTAGCACGTTGGTGCAACGTATGCAAGTACTCACCAGACCAACGACGCCAAAAATCTTGGTGCATTTTTTGAAGCATTTGCCAACGATCCAATTGACGAACGGGAAGTGAGTTGACATCCAATTCAGGAGGAACACTCAGAGGTTCCAGGGTCAGGAAATGACCCGGGGTTAGAGCAGTCATATCATTGGGATCATTACTAAAGGGTGTAAGAGGTCGCGAGTTAAGAAAGGCTTCAATCTGAACCAATACAGTATTTAGCTCCTCATAGGTCAAACACTGCATACCAATGACTCTGTATAAATGAGTTTTTACAGATTTCACTCCGGCCTCCCACAATCCTCCAAAGTGGGGCGCAGAGGGGGGGTTAAAATGCCATGTTATACCTTCAGATGCGGCGGATTTTAACATAAAATTATTTAACTGCTTGGATGCACCAATAAAGTTGCTACCACAATCGCTGTACAAATGTTGGCAGCGACCTCGGCGAGCTACAAATCGTCTCAAAGCAGCTAAGAAAGCTTCCGTAGATAGACTGGATACCAATTCTAAATGCAAAGCTTTAGTCGCAAAGCAAACAAACAAACATAAATAGGCCTTACTGGTACGACAGCCGCGGTAACGAGACATCATGACATTGAATGGACCAGCATAATCAACGCCGGTATGAAGAAAAGGTTTTACCTGTGATACGCGGGATGCAGGCAAATCACCCATAGGAGGTTGAATTGACTGAGGCCTACATCTAAAGCATCTAACACATTTACCAAGAATACGACGAATAACGGCTTTAGATGACAATATCCAAAAATGCTGTGTAATAAGAAACTGAACACTCTGCACACCAGCATGAAAATACTTTAAATGAAAAAAAGTAACTACAAGCCTTGTAAACTCGTGATTACTGGGTAGGAGAGCGGGATAGTTATTGTTAAAACTTAAAGAATGTTTTAATCTACTACCGACACGTAGTATCCCAGCACTATCTAGGAAAACATTCAATTTTCTAAACGCTTTCGAAGGTATTTTATTTCCTTGAATTAACATTATATCCGAGGAAAAGGTTTGCGACTGAACATGTCTAACCAAAAGCATTAATGCATTGTGGAGTTCTACCAAAGTAAGGTTACCCTCATATTTTTTGCGGGGCAATGAAATATTATGCTTATAGCGAAGAATATAGGCCATAATGCGTTTCAGTTTGTCGAGCGACGAGAACCTTGAAATAAGATTATCCAGAAAACCCTTAGAAGAAAAAATTGAGAGACATGTTTTCTTTTCTTCAGGTAAATCATGTGAAGTTGAAGGAGTGTTTATGAAGGGGATCCAGTTGCGAGTTGAGCTAATTAAAAAACTAGGACCCGCCCACCAAAGCGAACTATTACATAACTCCATAGGGAGCAAACCTCTAGAACCGAGGTCGGCTGGATTATTCTCAGATGAAACATGATGCCAACAAGATAAAGGTAATCTTTCTTGGATAAAAGAAACGCGGTTGCTAACAAAAGTACTCCACCGATGCGGAGAAGCTTTAATCCAAGAAAGTGCTATTGTAGAATCACTCCAGGCGTATATTTTATTGATAACAAAAGATGTTTTATAAATATCGTAAACATGTGATAGCAAACGAGACAATAGCACGGCCGCACAAAGTTCTAGACGTGGTATAGAAAGTGTCTTTAGTGGTGCAACTTTTGATTTTGCACAACTAAAACGAGTGGTTGCCTGACCGTTAGGTAGTAAACTACAAAAATAAATAACGGCACAGTAACCCTTTTCGGAGCTATCACAGAAACCATGTAGTTCCAAAGTTTCAACAGGAGAATAGGGAAATAGTAGGCGAGGAATTTTGAGGCTAGAAAGGGTTAAAATATCGCTAACATATTGTTTCCAAAGATTAAGAATATCATTTGGAGGCGTTGCATCCCAATCCAACTTTAAATTCCACAAACGCTGAATTAAAAACTTGACGAGAAACGTTAAAGGTGAAAGAAAGCCGAGTGAGTCAAAAATTTTTGCCAAATTAGATAACAATAGGCGTTTAGTACAACCCCTATCCACAGAGTTAACGAAAAATTGAAACACGTCAGAGGAATGGTTCCAATAAAGACCTAAAACTTTTAGCGGACTTTCTGAATCAAAATTCAGAGAAATGTCCTCATTATACAAATAAGAAGGAGGTAAATCAGCTAGCAAGCGAGGATCATTGCTACACCACTTTCGAAGTTCGAACCCTCCTTTCTACAGCATCAGTACTAAGTCTTTTTGAAGTTTTCTAGAATCTTCAATTGTTGATGAACCTCCAGTTAGATCATCAACATAGCATGAATTTAAAATAATTTGCGAGGCCTCAGGAAAATTATCCTTTTCCTCTTCAGCCAGAACAAACAATGACTTGATAGCCAAATAAGGCGCGCATGTTAGTCCATACGTTACCGTGAGAAGGCGGTAATCAGCTATAGGTTGATCTTTAGAAAAGCGCCAAACAATTCTCTGATAATCAGTGTGGGCAGGGTTAACGATAATTTGCCGAAACATTTGACGAATATCCGCTAGGAAAACAAATCGATGAATTCTAAAACCAAGAAGCAACGCAAAAATGTCAGCTTGCAATTTCGGGCCAGACAGAAGATGATCATTAAGTGACATACCATCTGATGATTTGGCAGAGGCATTGAATACGACACAAAGCTTAGTAGTGGGACTTGAATCCTTTAAAACACAGTGATGTGGAATATAGAATGACTTTTTTAGGATTACATCTGAAGATACTAATTCCATATGGTTCTGATCTAAATATTCCTTTATAAAAGCAGCATAATCTGCATAAAGCTTCGGATTTTGCTGTAACCTGCGTTCTAACGATAAGAAATTGCGAAGAGCTAATTCTCTACTTCCATAAAAAATAGGCTCATCACCTCGGAAGGGCAAGGAAACCACAAATCGGCCATCCCGATTGCGATACGTAGTTTTACGGAAAATATTTTCGCATTTCTCGTCCTTAGGAGATAAAACTTTGACATGTGGTACTTCTTCAACTTCCCAAAACTTCTGCAAAGTATCATTAACTGATGCCTGATAACAGAGAAGCGATTGTGTAGCGATAGGTGAAGAGTTGGAAACCGTTTTACCCATCAATATAAAACCAAAAACAGTGTTAATTCCCACTGGCTCATTATAGTCACCGGTAAGTCTACCCTCCAGTAAAATATAGGGAAACAATGGAGCACCTATTAATAGATCAATAGAGCTAGGAGTATCATAGAAAGGGTCAGCCAAGGACGCGCTGCGTAAATGAGGCCAGTTTGTGGTAGAAATAGGATGACTAGGTAATAGCCCGCAAATTTTTGGAAGAACTGCAGCTTCCAAATCAAAATTGGGAGTGAATTTATTACAAGGTCGAATCTTGGTAAATACACTTCTTGCACAGTTTTGTACATGAGCTTCTCCAATACCTTGAACGGAGCAAGGCGTCTTATAGGAAGTAAGTCCAAGACGTTTAACACAATTTTGTGAGATAAAGTGAAGTTGCGAGCCAGAATCAAGCAATATTCTAATTTTCTGAAATGTTCCTGACCCATCTAACATATCTATAAGAGCCGTAGAAAGCAGCACATTACTAGAATTATAATTGTTAAGGCTACTCGCTACCAGATGCGAAGAATTGGTAGACCTGGAGTCCGCCTGAGAGCTAGATGGTTGATCATTGTGGATGGAGCTGGTTGATGAGAGTGCGGGTGGTGTAGTACTGCTGCTACTACCAGAAAAATAATTTCTCTCAAAATGAAGTAAAGTATGATGTTTTTGTCTACATTTATGACAAACATGCGGCGATTTACATTCTTTGACAGAATGACTACTACTTAGGCAATTTAAACACATTTTCAGCGATTTTACAAGTTGGTATCTATCATTAGGAGTTTTTGTTAAAAAGATAGGACAACGATAAACAGAATGTGCTGTTTTACAAATAGCACAACTGCTAGATTTAGATTGCTCAGTGCCTAGAAGAGCAACCTTGGAATTTGAGAAGCGATCCTCTCTCTTAAGTGATTTTTTATCTTTTTCATGAAGGGCTGAGCAAACATTGTCGAGAGCGGCACAACGCTTATGTAGATAGGTTGTAAGCTGTTGAAATGATGGAGTAGTATGTGAATCATATTGCAATTCGAATTCAGTAGCAATAGAAACATGTAAGCGTTTAAGCAACATCTGAACCAAAATGAAATCCCATGAAGCTACAGGAAAGTTAAGATTTCCTAATGCAGCAAGATTATCAGAAAATGTATCCAAAAGTTGTCTTAACTCGGCAGGATTCTCAGTTGTGAGTTTGGGGTTATTTTCGATAGCTGCCCAGTGTGTGGCCGCAACTAAACGAGGGTTTTCATATCGCTTAACTAGCATTTCATAAGCGGTTGTGTAATTGACATCTGTCATCGGTAACTTCTGAATCAAGGTCAGAGGCTGACCACGTAAGAAACTCAAAAGATAATTAAATTTTTCTATGTTACGCAAAGTACTGTTATTATGAATCAAAGCATCAAACATATCCTTAAAAGTGGCAAACTGTGTAATATTTCCAGAAAAGGATGGAATCTCTAATTTTGGCAGTGTTACATGGGACTGATTACTAGATGATGAAGACGAAGTATTTGTAGTCAATGATTCTCCAAACAGCTCAAAATAAATCGATTTAATATACCAAAAATCTTTTTCAAATGAGCTTCGTACCGCGTCTTGTTCGGTGAATTGATCCTCATCATCTAGAATGCAACTAATGACAACGTTATGCTGCTTGAAAAACTCAGTTCTAATTGATTCCAAAATATCATAACTCAATTTAAAGATTATGTGTTGGGAAGTGTCTTCTTTAGCACTTCTCGATATATTAAGAATATCCGATAGACGATTAAATTCAGTTTGTCTAAGAACTTTGGCTCTTTTCAGTTTATCGGACATCCTACTATATCCGAAAAAAAACGAAGAAAACAGAAGAAAAGTTCAAGGCAAGAAACGGAGTCTCAAGACCGACTTTAGACCGACTATAAAAAAACGAGAATGATGTTGCGTATACAGTACAAGCAACAATTAAAAAACTCCAATGAATGAACTTGTGACACCCTGTTAAAACCAATATAAAAATGAAACCTATTGGAAAAAAAGATGTGCACTGTTTACCTTTAGATATAATCCTGCAAAAGAATTCAACTTGAAAAACGACCTGTGTTGATTTAAACGATAATTCATAAATTCTTGTTAAGAAAATATGAAATGTTCGCGATCGATATTTAAACTATCTGCAAACCAACTAAAGATGAAATGAATAATGCAATGTATTTTTGAAATTAAAAAAGAGAAGAAAATTGATCAACTAATTAATTGTACTTTTTAAGCCTATATGATTGAATTAACTAGGCGGTTTATTCTATAAAATTATAAGTTAATTTTCAAAAGGCCAAAGTGTGAATAGCAAAAATGCGGTTCGAAGTGACCAAAAATAATGTTGATTAATTGCGCTGGGTTCAAATAAAAAAAATAAAATAAAAAAGTTAGTTAACTCACGATGAAAAAAAAGGTAATTTAGTGGACTGTAAACACTTAATGAAATTAACTAAAAAACTTGGAAAACGCTGTTGTGAGACCTTACCTTCTATTATCGGTGGCCGAGATTTGCGAATTATCTACACTTTCACGCTAGCGATTTTTCGGTGTTGAGTCGCGACTCTAAACTGTTTGACGCTTAGAGCTCGAATGTGTCGCGCACTGTTTAAGGCCTCAAAACGAGGTGTTGAAATTCAACAAAAAAAATAAAATATTTAAACAAATGAAATACTTCCTTAACAAGGTGAGTCAACCAAAGGCACCAAATTTAACTAAAGAAAAATACCGAGTGATAAAACAACAAGAATTAATATGAACTAAATAAACTAAATGAAAATTAAATGAAAACTTAACAGTTGTATACTTACAATATTACTAAAAGAAAATTAATATTTATTTTGTAATATACATATTTTTTATTTCTAATTGAAGTAAAAGTAATTTTTTTATAGCAAAATCTTTTTCTTTTTGGAAAAAGATTATAAAAATAATAAAATATTGTAATTTTTCATGTAACTGTTCCAAAAAAACAGAAAAGTTTTTGTCACTTACACGCTTTTTATTTTAATCTCTTCAGTCATGAAATAGTATTACTTTTTATTTGAAATATTTAGATGGTCTGTGTACTTAAATAAATTTTAACTAATATCTTGGCCTGATCTATTAAGCAATGCTCAACAGCCTGGAATATAAAAAATATACATAGTAAAATTTCTAAAAAAATACTTAAATGAACTGCCTGATTCTAAGATAAATACCTAAAATTAAACTACATAAGTGTCTAAAATTATAAAATGGTATCCACCTAAATATCCAGAATGTTTACTTGTCTGAAATAAATAAAAAATATGTACTCAACTACCTGGAATAAAAATAATTAAGTGCCTAATATTATAAAATATGCCACTCAAATATCCAGAATTAAAATGAATTTTACCGATTAACTCCCTAAAATTCAATTTTTAAATAAATCGCCCTACCTTAAATTAAAAAAAAAATCATGGACCAAGTACTTTAAAATAAAAATTATATAATAATTTAAGTGAATAATATTATAGATCATTTAAATATTTAGAATAAAAAGTTATATTATTTATTGAATTAACGGCCTAAAAAAGATGATTCAGCTGCTTGGAATACAAGATATATCTGAAAAATAAATATATAAATATACTTGACTACTAACATAACATAAGAACATGAGTTGTTGTTTAAATAAGGAAATGGGTCCCACCGACTTAATATCGGAATTTAATGGAAATCTTAAGAATTCTCTTTTAGGCTATTAAAACTTAATCAGCAGAAATATCAGCAATTTACCAACACTAACTGAATTTTGCCGTTAATACTAATTAAAGTGTTAGTTCAGCATGAAAGTATTGATGTTTTGATAATTTTTAGGATCTTGGAAATGCCTAAATGATAAAGGTTGTTCAAAGGAAACAACTTGTGATGAACGTTCTACATGTGGATATTGTTCCTAATCGTAGGATACTTCCATATAAGTTTACAAGAGCATATTGCTGATGTTATATTATTTTTAGTTAGAATACATTCATTATGTAATACTTACCTTATAAGTGGTGGCATAATAATTGGATAACCATTTTTTTGCACCACATCTTCATCCTATCCATTTATTATTATTACTTCAATTCAAAGTACTTGTGCTAACCATGAAAACAACATAAATATATAATTATGGGTAAAGTATCCCATTAAGTTATGCGTACATTTTATTATTTATTCGATATATATCCAACAACTTATGATTTTTAAATATAGTTTAGTTTTGCTATAAACGCTATAATCTGTTTATTAAAACTATTAAGAAAAAAATTAATTTTTTGATTTTTTTAGTACTGTCCAGAACTCAGTTCACACAACTTCAATATTTTTATTAGCAGAAATATCAGCAATTTACTATCTACCGGCGGAATGTATGAAAACTGAAGGAGAAACTCTAGTGATAGAAATACCAATCCCCTAGAATACAAGTTTTATTATGACCACATGTAAAAAGTGTGATAAAATGTACTGCGTAAACTATAGAGGAATATTCTTTATCAACACAAGATGGAAAGTGTTTTCCATAATTTTATTAGCGCTAGTGTAGAGTATCAATTGGGAGATTACCAGTTTGTTTTAGAAATAAATCGATCGACAGTGGATCAGATATTTATTATTAGACAGCTAATCGAGAAGTGTTCGGAATACAACAGAACATTACACCAGCTATTTATAGATTTTAAACAAGCCTGTGATAGCATCACTGGAGTGGAATTTTAAAATGCCCTGGCAGAACAGGGCATACCAAAAAAGTTAGTTAATTGTACAAAATCTTGTGTAGAGGGATCTAGAATTGCAGTGAGACTTGAGCAAAACTGTCGATTATCTTTACAATCAACAGTGGATTATAATGCTAGAGAGAGAACATATTGATCGTGAAACACATTCTTGGATACTAAATCTAGATACCTCCGTATAAGTTTACAAGAGCATATTGCTGATTTTATACTATTTATAGTTCATTATTTAATAACTACCTTACATAATCTGATGGCATACTAACTGGATAACCATTTTTCTGCACTACATCTCCATCCTATTATTATTACTTCAATTTAAAGTACTTGTGCTAACAGTTAAAATAACCTAAATATATTGATATATAATTATGAGTACAGTATTCTTTTAGGTTATGCGTAAATTTTAATATTTGCTCGATATAATATATTTTCGACAATTTACGTGTTTTTTAAACGTAGTTCCGTTCCGCTATAAGCGCTATAGTTTACAGTATTTTGGTCAATGATAAAACCATATGACATCTCTTTAACCAACCAATAAACAAAAATTTAACTTTTTGTTTTTTTTTTAGTAGTGCCTAAAATTCAGCTCACAGAACCAATATTTTCATTTAGTTTAATGTATAATAAGATTCTCCTAATGTGAGATTTGGCTTGTTGGATGTAATTAATGGCTCTTATAGGCCCTAGCTTCTGGTAGATTATCTTGTTTCAAATTCTGATTTACTGGATTTTATTTAAAGTTTTTTTTAAGTCTTGACCAATATCAATACTAATACAAAAACATTTAATTTTCAGTAGTATAAGTTAGCAATTTAGGAAAACGTTCTTAACATAAATAAATTCTATAGATATTAAGATGTAATTGTTAATTTATAATCATAGCATTTAAAAATATACAATAAAACAAAACTATTTCATAAATTGCCTGCTTAAAACCTTTGAATCTAAAACAAATAGGATCACAAATTTTCATCAGTAAGCTTTTAATTAATTAACGAGCACATAACAATTCCATGGCTTAACTATCTTAAAGAAAATAAATGAGTGGTTTAACAAAAATAAATAATCCCTATTTATTTTATAAATGATAATATTTTTTTAATTATTTTGCATCACTATACAACTAGTTTAACAAAATTTTAGTTTTATGAATCAATAATACAGTTTACCGAAAGTCATATTAAAGTCTCGTAAGCCGCTTTAAACCCGTAAAAACAACTCAATTTAAAGTCCTAGGAAAATTAAATCGATGCTCAGTAATCCGGAAAGCGACACTAACTTATAAAACGGTACAAGCTGACTAAAGTAGAAAATATTACTCGATAAATCCGGCGACCGTCCGGACTTGAGAGAACTTTTATTGAACAACTTAATAATTTAGAAGGGCCCCCCGGCTTCGATAATTTTTAATCTCGACTTCCTTAGTCAACGTCACTTAAAGCATCCGGAACAAATCCGTTTGGATGTATGAAGATAAATCTACCGATGTTTATTACTGGAAAATCCATTTGAAAATTTTTTCGTATTACATTAGTTTAAAGCTCAAAATGAAAATATTTCTTTATATTTATCAAGGTTAAAGGATAAGTTGCGGAAATTTATTAAAAGTTATAGTTATATAGATAAAAGAAAAATAGGTTAATAATTACGTCGTTATTACATAAATTCAACTGAATGGATTCTATAATTTTAGGCACTGAAATCAATCATTTAATTTTTCTATATATGGTTTGTATAAATAACAGTTGTGTTGCAACAACTTTGTTTTTTTTTTCTTTAAATATTTTTTATATTCCAAGTAGTAAAATTCCAAAGTAAAGCCATCATTTTTGTTAAATTTTAGGCAAATAAATAGTTTATTTATTATTTTGAATTTTTAATATCTTAGTGTCAGTTGAAATGTTATTTTAGAAATTTTTAGTTTGCTTTAAAATTCGAAGCAGTTAAGCCACATTTTTTATTTCGACAATTATACTATTGGATATTCTTTTTTTAAAGTATTCCGAGCAGATCCATGATTTTAACAAATTTCAAGCATCCATATTTTTTTTTTGCAAATTTTGTCAAATAAAGAATGATTTTTCTTTAATTTGGATCAGCTTAATCTCGAATTATTTATATATTTGTTAAATTATTAAGTAATTTATGAATTAATACATTTATTTGTTTGCACTCACTTCAGCCAGTGAAACCATTCATAAATTTATGTTGGTGTTTTGGCTTAGAATTTTAGACACTTATCAGCTATAATTTAATTTTAATTTTAGGTAGTTAATCCATGAATTAATTGCCTTAAATTTGGGCATTTAAGAAATTTTGTTAATTAACAGTTTTAGACTCAGTTAAGCTCTTAATTATTTAAAGAAAAACTGATCTTTTAATTTTAGTTGTAAGTAAACTGTATATTTATTTTATAGGTATTTGTTGTATTCCAGGCTACAACTTTTAATTTTAGAGATCTATTAGAGAAAATCTATAATTTTCCAACCACTTTAACTAGGCAGAGGCATACATCTTTTTACAGTTCCAGAATAAAATCTAATCAAAGCAATTAATTGACTGCCTATAGCTGTTCAAAAACTGATTCCAGGTACCGAAAGGACTTAAATTAAGATGATAAACACAAAAAGAATAAAGAACTTTTTACACCAAGACTTATGAACGCCAAGTAAATGCACTCTAAATTCAGGCTTAAGGGATGTAAAGTTAGAATTTTTAAGATTATAATTTAAAGAATTACATACTATAACGGAATTATAAGTAACATCTTGGAAATAATGTTATATAAAGTAAAAGCATGTTGAGATGATCTTGACACCTAAACTGGTGTATTCCATATTATTTATGGTTGTGAATACTCATCTAAAAATATTAATTGGTATTTTAGACATGTGACGCTATTAGAAGCTATTTTCCTACTTCAAAATACCTCCCCGACAAAGTTTCACAACTGGAAAAATCGCAGATCCCCATAGAAATTATTGATGCTTTGGGATCATATCTCAAAAAGAATAGTGACCTTTTCATTGTCATGACCAAACTCTATGACATTTTGAGTCATCATGATTTCAAATGGAAGTCCCTGTATGAAAAAATGGATGACATACATGACTTTCTAACTAAAAGTAAGTCTGAGTGTGGTCAAGAATCAATTTTTCATTCGATCAGGGACATAAAACAAGAAATTTTTAACATCTCATCAATACTCATGGGAAATCACAACTAATCTGTTAAGGTTCAAATTCACGATTCCTTTATGCAAGATTTTCTTAAGGAAATGGAGGATTTATGCCGGAGTGTAAATCAAATGGCACTTAAAATAGAAAAAATAGGCGTAAAAGATAAACCAAGTTTTACCAAATACATCCCGCCTATAATAAAAAAGTCCATTTCCACCCAGACCAACAAGATCACGGAGGTTTCTACTTCTACACAATCAAAATCTCCTACACCTCATAAAATCATTGCTAGAAAGGAATGACATTATGTAGTGGTATCCAACATTGCATCCCCCTACACAGTAAATCAACTTGCTCACTCCATCAAAGAAAAACTTGGAACTGCTGACTTTATCCAATGTTTTCCATTGCCAAAGAATAAGAACAACTTAGACTCCACTTTTAAAATTGGTGCTTAAAATAAGGATCTTTTTATCCAGCTGAAAAAGCCAAATACTTGACCAGCTAGTACTGTAATTGATGGTCTTGAAGTAAGTCCATTGTCGCCGTTGGGTGTTCGGCAGATTGGCTCCGATAAAGAGACGATCACTAGGACGGGAGCATGTCACCATCAAGTTTGTGGAGAATGTATGTTTTGAAGGCCACACCAACACCAGTGTCAAATTAATGCTGGCATCTGAGGGACTACCTACTGACTTGGATTCCCTGTGACGTCTTTATAACCGCTTTCACGACGTCTATGGTATTGACTCGGATGAAATTGAAGAAGACCTCTCTGCTTTTAGATCCTTTTTTTTCATCTGAAAGAGTTTTACGGCTTCAAAAAGTTAGGGAAAATCATGCTAACTATTTTTCTAGCGGTTCCCCATTTAGAAATAAAATTTTTTAGATAAAGTGACGCGAAAAGAGGATTAAGCACCCTCTGATAAATCGGACAATACCAAGCTTAGTGTATTTCTACTTAATATTCAGTCCTTAAGACACAAAACTAATGATCTATTTCTTTTATTGGAAGAGCTAAATGTTCCAGAAATTGTTGCTATAACTGAACATTGGTTAAACATAGATGAACCTGTCTTTATTAGAAATTACACTAGAATAGCAAGATTTAAGAGAAGTATTTTATCTTATGGAGGTACTATGATAATGTCTACAATCACCGATTTTTCACCCAGTAACTAATTTTGATAACTTAATATCTGAAAAAGTTTTTGGATTTTCCATCGTTTACCATAAGTTATATGAACTCTATATTGTTTTGTTTATAGAATACCTGACGCTGATGTACAGACTTTCTGTCTAAAACTTCTAAGCTTGCTAGAATCCATGCCTCTAAAAAGTAAATTAATTTTGTGTGGCGACCTTAATATTGACTATTCCAGTGTGTGTGTTGCTCAAGAATCTCTTCAGTCGATTTTCGATTCAATGGGTTTTTTAATGCATGTAAATTCACCAACCAGAATAACTAAAAATAGTTCCAGCACCATTGACTATATCGTGTCATCTTTTACTCTGAACTTCGTTGATTGTACTGTTCTCAATTCAGGTTTTTCTGACCATGAATCTGCTTTGACCAGATTTACTACTGACACTTAAGGCAAAAATAATTTTCGTAAATTAGGCCGTATATTTGGTTAAAATTTGTTTTTAAGTTCAAGAATCTATGCCAAACAGCTGACTGGGGTTTAATCTCTGATGATATCGATAGTGAGTTTTCAAGATTTGTAAAGACCTTGTCAAGTATTGCGAATAAGTCCTTTCCTTATAGACCCATCAAAATTAGGCATCATAAACCCTGGTCCACTAAAGGCTTAAGTGTGTCTGCAAGGAAAATGAGCTCTTTATCATGCCTAAAAAAATTTTCGGACTGCATATTTTTTTAAAATTATGTAAGGCTATACAGGATATTAAATCGAAAACCAATAAAAGCCGCAAAAGATATTTATTATAATAACAGGCTGGCTAATTCTGTTAACGTTGCTAAAGAAACATGGTCTATTGTTAACGAATTAAGAAATAAGCCTTATTCAACTAGCACTATCCCCCCTTCACCTGAGAATCTTAACGATTACTTTGTAAACGTGGCTAAAAACCTAATGACTACTATAAGACCTTCTCATGATCCACTTTCATATCTCTCTAATGAAAACTTACAGAGTTTCTTTTCTACCCCTGTACTAATAACAGAGCTTCAAAATTATTAAGAGCTTTAAAAATGTTCTCAAATCTGCCTGATAACACCTTAAACCATCTGAGAAACCTAATTAACAAATCATTTCAAAATTGGGTCTTTCCTAACTGCCTTAAGACTGCAATAATGATTCCCTTGCATAAAGGACGAGATAAAAAACAAGCTTCAAATTATCGTCCAATCGCTCTCCTTCCAACATTATCGAAGATCATAAAAAAATTGGTTAAAAAAAGGCTATTATCATTCCTGTTTAAATATAAAATACTAACTCCCCATCAATTTGGCTTCTTGAGTAATAAATGCATTAATAATGCTATGTTTTCCCTTTTTAACAGTGTTTACTCCAGTATAAACAATCATCATTCAACAGCAACTATTTTCTGTGATTTCTCCAAGGCTTTTGATTGTGTAAACCATACTATCTTGAACAACAAATTACAGCACTATGGGTTCAGAGGAACGCCTCTCGAATGGTTTAAGTCCTATCTTAGCTACAGAAGTCAGCTTGTAAAGGTTGATACGACCATGTCTTCTAGCAGACCAATAGAATGTGGGGTACCTCAAGGTTTAGTTCTGGGCCCAATTCTGTTTCTGCTGTTTATTAATGATATGACCCATCTTAACATTAGCGGTAAAATTTGTCTCTTTGCCGATGATACTAGCTTTACATGGAGCAATCCGGATGTTGCGGCACTTGATGCAACTATTGCTAAAGACCTTATCAACATTAAATCGTGGTGCGATTCGAATCTTCTCTGCTTAAACATCTCAAAAATTAAAGTTTTATCTTATAAAGGTATTATCCAACCCTTTCTACTTAGCAACACCAGCTTGGACGTTGTTGAATCTGTGAAATATTTGGGACTTATTGTTGACAGCTCTTTGAAGTGGGAATTACATATCGATGTTTTATGTAAAAAATTAAGTTCAGCTTGTTTTGCCATAAGATCAGTTTCCAGGGAATTAAATCTTTCGTCATCAAGAACAGTGTATTATGCCCTTTTTGAGTCCCATCTTCGTTACGCCCTTCCATTCTGGGGCACATGCTGTGCGACTCAATTTGAGCGCATTTTTAAACTACAAAAGAGAGATAGCCAAGCTCACTGCCAAGAAATGTTTAAAAGATTTAAAATATTAACTCTTCCATCTTTATTCATTCTTGAATCTATTTGCTTGGTTCGCAAGCATATATCAGAAATTCCTAATAGATCATCTCACAATTATCCACTTCGAAAGGCAGAGCATGATCTTTATGTGCCAATCGCAAGGTCAGAATTAATAAAAAGCTCTATTCTTTACGGAGCTAAAAAAATTCACAATCATCTGCTTTTGGAAATTAAATCATTGACATCTTTCTCGATCTCGCAATTTTTTGAAATCATATTTACTGGAGATGGCTTTATATGCAGTAGATGATTTTTTTTAAATATTAATTTTTGAGTATCATGCACGCACTGGATAATTATTAGTTTTTTTATGATGTAGAATAGCCATATTTTGTATTGCTAAATTTTTATAAAATTTTTTATGACTTTTTAAACATTGTATTAATGTTTTTGACTGTTTTTGTTACCTATTTTACTTTTTTTATTTCACTTTCTTGTTACTATTTTTATTAACGTTCCTATTTTCTTACTTTTCACATTTAATACAAGAAATTTGACCAGGTATATTTATGTCTTTTGTACCCAGTTCTGTATATATTTATTTAGTACTTGTATTTTGATTTCTATATTTGTGTGTTTTGCTTTTTTATGTATAGCTTTGTCTACAATTTTTTTTTAATTTTTTGACAATAAAGAATATTTGATTGATTGATTGATCTACCCCACTAAGCTTTTCTAAGCAAAACAAAACTACCTCCGTCCTGGTAAGTTTTATATTTAGATTATGTTCTTTTGAATAATTGGCACTAAATTAAAATCTTAATAAAGTTTTTTCTCGATTCCTGCAATAAAATATTCCATGCCTTATCATTAGAGTCAGTATAGGATTTAATGTATGAATTTACAATAATTTCAAAAATGTCAAAGGTAGTAAATAAAAATTATCCAATAATGAATGTTTTTGAAATTCTAGATATTAGTTTTAGTAGAATAATAATTTTTAACCGGTTTGTTATTATCGCAGGTATTTTCTTTACTTATCAAGGTAATAAAAGGATTTTTTTATTTCTTCCAGGCAGTTGAAATAATCCAATCTACTTAATTGACTTTCCAATTAATTTTTAATCATTTAAGGCAAATGAAGTAATCTTTTAGGTTTTTAGGCAGTTAAAGCCAGTGTTTCATTATTCCAGCCATTTTCTTCATTTGTCAAAGCAATGGAAGCATTTTTCGTTTTTTTCAGGCAGTTGAGTAAACAAAATGTTATAATAATTCAATCAGTGCAATCTGGTTTATCAGTTTTCCAGGCAGTCTTTTAGCTACAAAGGCAATGAAAGTAATCTTTAAGTTTTTTTAAGCAGTTGAAGCCGAGTGTTTTATAATTTCAGGCATTTTCTTCATTTCAAGATAATTCTGGATTTAAAACTTTGTTAATTGCCTAAAATAGACTCTCTAGAATTATTTAAAAAAATTCTCTAAGCACTGCCTGAAATTATAAAAAACGAATTGTTTTTGGTAGCTTAAATAATTCTGGATTTAAAACTTTATTAATATTTAGAAGAAATTTATTAATAAGACAAACGACTGGAACAAAATTAAAATTGTATTTTAGAGATTATATTTTATTTTATGCTTTAAAACCTAGAATAAAATGTAATAAAAAATATATTTTAAAACTTAAGAGCATGAGAGAAGAAAAATTTTATATTAAATATAAATGTTACCCTCAGTGAAAATGAGTATAGTTTCCTAACAGAGGAAAATTTAAGATTCCATGTTTTGGCTTCGGTTTTAAAATAACTCAGAAATAAGAGGAAAATTGGCGTCCAACGTGTGGGTAGTTTTTTTCATATATCTTTTTTAGTTTTTTTTAAATTTTGTCTAATCAATAATCGTTGTATCATCTGCAAACAAGTAATTTTTTTCCTTTTTATGAAAAACGTAGTTTAAGAGTATAGGATTATCATTAATTTATCTTATAAATAGTCTGGGATCAACTCGAAAATTATAAACAGAAGGACGAAATTAACGAAATTAAGCAAAAAAAATTAATTTAAGTTCTGAAAATAATTTACTGCAGATGTCCGAAGTAAAATGAGGATTGAATTCAACTGCCTAAAATAATATTAAAAATTAATTAAAAGGGCTGAAGTATATACAAAATATCTTGAAACTTCAGGAAGATACGGCTTTAAAAAGGTGAAATACGCTTGTCCAAATTCCTGGAATACATTAAAAAATTAATTTAAAAACCCGGGAAGATAAAAAAAATTCAAAACTTTAAAAAATAAATAAATAATTCTTGGAAGAAATTTAAACTGGCGTCAAAGCCAGAAAATGAAAAGTACTCCCAAAATATGACAGTTACAAAAAGTAGCTATAAATTCCAGGAAGAAATGGCACAAAGTTAAAAATTTGTATTTTTTTGGCCTTAATTATTTACATTTTTCACGCTCTGGAGTAATTTCTTACTTGTTTTACGGTTTTATATTTTTTTCAGGTTTTTTCTAGAGTTATCTAAATTATCCTAAATTATTAAAAAACTTCTTTCAAGCAGTTAATCTGACTATGAATTTTAAATTATTTTAAGTTTAAATAATCATCTAAGACCAAGTACCTGTATTTAATAAAAAAACTCTTCCAAAAAGTGATCAAGTTCTACAATAAGATTTCTCTACAATTGCTTTAAGTGCCTTAAAGTAATTTTTAAATAATCCCAGGCAATCGGTATAATTCTTTTACTGAATTCCTCTAGAAATACTTTTTTGTAGTTTAGTTTGTAGCTTTTTTTAAAATTCAGGCATTTAAATTATATATATATATATATATATATATATATATATATATATATATATTAATTTTAGGCAGTTAAATCTTAACTAGATATTTACGTAGTCTACGAATTCATGATAGTAAGCACTTAAGTCACAATATATTTTTAAGAACTAGGCTTAGATAAGTAAGTAAGTAATCGGTAAGCTTAGGCTACATTTTCTTTTTAGGTAGTGCGGCTTGTCTTAAAATTTGAACAGTGAATTTTAGGCAGGGAAGTCAAATAATTGTTTATAATTTTCAATTATTTTATTTATGATTTTACAATCTTGGGCACACTTAATCGATTCATGAAATCTTAAATACTGAATCATTTTAAGTGCCTGGAAAAAATTTTTGAATAATTTCACGCAATCTAGAAATTTCTTTTAATAGATTTCTCCAGAGATTTAAATAGATGCATAACCCTGGATAGTTAAAATACAAAAGTTTAAAGTACAGAATCACTTTAATTTTCCAGGAATTTTTGAAGTAAATTCAGGTAAAAATTTGAAATCCAGAATTACTTTAAGTGCTTGGAAGAACTGTTTTTTTACAATTTCAAGCTGGATTTCAAACGAGTCGGTCAAAAGAATATGCGGTATTTTGTCTGAAAGATAACCAGTTATTGATTTATTGTACTATTTTCTAAGGAACTAAAGGATGAAAAAATACCCTTGTTCATCTGATATTAATTATTAAGACTTAAAAGCAGAATAAACCTAAGTCAACGATGGAAAAACATATATATTTTAATATTTGTTTGTGAATAATAAATGAATTCCAAATAAAACTACGTTTGTAATTCAACCAAACAACCAATCCTATTAACTAAAATGTCAAGAAACCCAGCTTATAAATTGATATCCCTTGGAAACTGAAACTACACCTCTATTTACCCGATTGCCACTATTATAACCTCATTACCGATATTCTTTATTATTTGAAGCCAAAAACCAAATTACAAAAGTGGAGCGACATTTATTGAACATTCAAAATTAGAACATTACAGTAATAATAGGTTGAGTGAAAAAAGATCATTAAGGGTATAAGAAACGACCACGCTTTACCTGACGGAATAATTATGAAAATAATATAGACTTCTAAAAGGGCTGGGGGCTATCAAAAGCACCTGGTAATACCACATCCACTTTAGGCAAACTCCATTACGTTATCAGGTTTCATATTTCTCTCAGCTTCAGCTATTTTCAGCTGTGCGTCGAATAAACTAGCTTGTCAGGGATGGGTGTCAAAGTTGTATAACAAGACGTTTTAGTATGTAGTTTAAGCATACGTTTTATTAACTATGAGGGATGTTAATTAGATGTTTTTGAGTTCTGTTTGTGCTTGCTTCGATAAATAAGTTTCTTGCCTAAAACAAGATTAAGTTAATATTAACCGGTACAAATTCAAAAGTTTTCCTATGGATAAGTACTTTATGAAATATATGCAGAAGTTTCTCTCGTGTTGTATCGATTGTTGCAACTGTAAGCTTATTGTTGAATAAACAAATTTCGAACTAATGCTATTGTGCTTGCATGATAATAGTTTTGGCATAGTTTGGGTAAATTAAATTAAAAATATTGTTTAGGCTTTGTTACAGTCTATTTCAAAAAGGTTGAGAGTACTAAAACCTTATAAGCTTTTTTTTATTATTATAAATAAATAAAATAAAATAAAATAAAATAAAAATAGATTTGTTTAGGTACAAGATGGTTATATGAATACATAGAAATACAAAACAAAAATATTATAAATAAATACTTTGCTTTTGGAGTAGTTTAACCACTCGCTATAAAAAAAGTATATAGATACTCAATTTCTTTTAGTCTTTTCTCCTAAATACGGTTTAGAATATTACAATAATCAATTTTGAGATAAAGTCGCATTTTACGTTTTCTCTCTTCTTAACAATAGATAAACACTAAAAATGGTACGACAAGCAGGGTAAATATAATATAGATTAAACCAATTTCAATAACTTCATAGGAAGTTTTTAAAAAATATAAATAATAATACATATTATGATAAAACAACCATGCACATTTAAAATAATAACAAATTAAACATACGAAATTACCATTTTGTTACTATCTACTTATTTAAAACAGAGTATATCTGAAATTAAAAATATTGAAACAGCCCATAGCTTAATTTTGCTTTAAAAAATATAATTATTAATTGCTTGAAATTAAAACACATTAGAATAAATAAAATTACGAAATTATAGTATAGTGGCTTCAAACTCTAAACAAATATCGGAGAAAATAAATGAATAGTAATTAATGTACTTGTAGTGCTAATATTTAAAATAATTATATAAAAGCTGAATAAAATATATAATACATTATTATTGCCTGATTGCCCGAAATTTAACATTTAACGATTATTTGACCTAACTGCTTAAAATTAACTTACACTTTTTCAGACAAACCATACTACATGAAATTAAAAAAAATAATAATGGCCTGGGTACTTAAAATTTAAAAAAAATATATTTTCAGTTAAGTGAGACTCAACTGCCTAAAATTTAAAAAAATATATAATACAGTTGCATAACTCAATGACTTCTAGAGGAATTCAGTAAGAGAACTATATCGATTGCCTGGAATTAATTAAAAATTACTTTAAGGTACTTAAAACAATTCTAGACGAAACACTTAGTAGAACTTTATGACTTCTTCGCAGAGTTCTTTTAATAATTTCAGGCAGTTCATTTTAGGTGATTAATGAAGTTCAAAATAAAAAAAAACTTTAAGTTCTTGGAAGATTTTTTTAAAATAATTCTAGATAGTTTCTCTTAGGCGAATAATAAAATTTTAAATTAAGAGTTAAATTAATTGCTTAAAAGGACTTGTTTCTAATAATTTCAGAAAGCCGATAAAGTGTCTAAAAAACGTCGAATAAATTAGTACCCGGCAGTTTATTATGGATGATTATTAAGTTCCTAAAAGAATTTCCTTAAAAATTCTAGACAGTTGAAATAATTCTAGAAAAAACCTAAAAAATATATAAGAAATATGAAATTACTTACTTACTTACTTAAACTTGAAAAATGTGACTAATTATTTGTAGTCCTTTAAAAAAGTAACAAATTTTAACAAATGCCAAGAATTAAATAAAAAAATAATTCAAAGGTTTAAAAAATTATTTCCAATACCTAGAAGACCTAAAAAATTCATAACTTTGTAGCATTTCTTCCTAAAATATATAGTTATTTCTTATGGAGCTCATGACTTGGCAGTAATTTTTAATTCCTGGCTTTGACACCATTTAAATTTTCTTTCGGGAATTTATACTTTTTTATTTATTTTTTTGAGGTTTCGAAACTTTGTTATATTTTTCTACTTCTAAATTAATTTTTTTAATATAATATATTAATTAAGACTAATTTTTCATTTTCTTTCAGGTTTTTCAAGCCATATCTTCTTGAAGCTTAAAGTAATTTTATATATATTTCAGTCCTTTGAATTATTGTTTAATATTATTCCGGGCACTTGGATTTATTCCCCATTTTATTTCAGGCTCCTGCAGTGATTTATTTTTAGAACTTAAATAAATTTTTGCTTCGTTAATTTCGGGCTTATTTTAGACTTATAAGTTATATATCTTTAAAATAAATTAATAATAATCCTATAATCTGGACCTATGTTTTTTATATAAAAAGAAGAAAAAATAACTTGTGTGCATTATAATACAATAATTATTCATTACACAAAACTTAAAAAACACTGATAAATATATCCAAAAAAAAAATTCCTGCACGTTGGGCGCCAATATTCCTGCCCATGTTGAAATTTTTAAACCGAAGCCAAAACCTGGAGTTTTAAATTTTTTCTGTTCTTTCTATACGGATTTTCACTGTAAGTAATATTTATAATTAAATTAAAAACTTTCTTGAGCTTTCTAAATATATTTTTTATTATAATATAAGAATTCCGGCTCTAGAATTTGGGCGTTTTCCATTTTATTCTAGGTCTTAAAGCATAGAATAAAATAAAATCTCTAAAATCCAATTTCTAATTTTATTCAAGTAATTTGAAGTACTATCAAATATCTTCGTTTTAAATTGAAAATTATTTTAACTGCCTAAAACATTTTAGACAGTTGATAGTCCTATTAGGGACGAAGTGCCTAAAAGGACCTTTAAGCGAGTTCCAAGTTGCTCACTTTACATGATTATTGAAGTTTAAAATTTTTTTCAATAATTTAAGTGAATTTATGGTAGGCGACTAATTGAGTTTTAAATACAGAATCATTTTAACCATCCGTTATAAGTTGTTTTTTTAATTCCAGCTAGTTGATAAAGTCCTTTTTCTAGGTTACTTTAAATTCCTTCTAGAAATTTAGTAATTTTTTGTTTATTTTTCTGTGAACTTTTGTGACCTTTTTTATGTTTATGGGCCTTTAAATTAGTTTTTCAATATACTCTAGGAATTTTGAACTCATTTTTTATTTTATGACTAATATGTATATCTCCCTAAAGTCGAAAGTCATATAATACATATTTCAGACTTTTAAAAAAATTAATTTAGGCATCTGCATTTATTCTCGATTTTATCCTAGGGTCTTGCAGCAATTTATTAGAAATTAAATTAATTTTATTATGAACTTCGTGCTTCAAGAATAATTTTTAAGTTTATTTCACATAGTTTTTAAGATAAAGCTATTGAAAATTTCCAGGCACTTTATTCTAGACTTATAATAATTAAAAATTCGGAATTACTTTAAGTGATTAAAAGATTTTTTTTAAACAACTCTAGACAGTTTATTTAAGGCGATTAGGAAAGTTTTAAATCCAGAATCATTTTGAAATGATGAAAATGCATGGAATAATGAAACCCTGGTTTCAACTTTTTGGAAAAAAATTAGGATTACTTCCATTGCCTTGGTAGCTAAAAAACTGCCTGAAAAGCTGATAAAATAGATAGCTTGAAATACTGAAAAACTTGTTTTTTAATTGCTCGACAGAAACAAAAAATCCTTTCACTAATGTGACAAGTAAAGAAATGCCTGGAGTAATGAAACACTGGCTTCAATATTCTGGAAAAACTAAAGATTACTTAATTTGGTTTAAATGCTTAAAAGCTGCCTGAAAAGTCAATTAAATATATTCCACTGTCTAAATCTAAAAGGTTAAAAAACTTAGTTCAACTGCCTAGAAGAAATAAAAAATGCTTTCATTGCCTTTAGAGGTGAAGAAAATGGCTACAATAATGAAAAACTGGCTAAATGTTATTCTTCTGATAAAACTTCTGATAGTTCTGATAGAGTTTCACAAGTATCTATAATTGTATTAATATTTTATTTACCACCTTTGATATTTTTAAGGTGAATGCAAATCCATACATACAGCAGCTACACTCAGCTGCTGCATTGCTTTGACTTTAATAATTTGATAGAAACTAAAAAAAAATTGAATTAAGATCATAAGTCAGTGTTCGATTATTTAAAAGAACACAATCTAAAAGTTATTAGAACAGAAGTGTTTTCGTTTTGCTTTAAAAAAAACACGTTGTGCTTTAGAGGATGGCTGACATCTAAAGCGATAAATGCAAATTTAGGCTAAAAGTGCTAAAGTGCTAAAATGGGTTAACATTTTAAATTTAGTAATGTTAAATTTTTGATCAAACTATTAGCTTCTAATAGCGCCACATGTCTAAGACAAAAATTGTTATTTTGCACGACCGTGAGCTCATCATCTCAACATACTAAAAATACTACTACAACATACAATATTATATTATACAGCATTATTTCAAAGATGTTTAACTTATAAATCTTTTATATTGTATAATTCCTCAAATCATAATCTTACATTCTAGCTTTACGTCCTTAAGTTGGAATTTATTGAATTTTTTTCTAAACCTGTAAATAGATGCATTCCTCTGCCTAATTGAAATGCTTGGAAAATCTAAATGGTTTTTTCTAATCCCTTGAAAAATAAACAAAGTTCATCTAATGCCTGCAATTAAATAAAAAATTACTTTACGGGAACATGAGTTCTAATGCTTATAGTAATTTCTTATGGATATCCTGTTTTGGAAGTAATTTCCAATTCCTGGCCTTAAAGACAATTTAAAATTCTGCAGGGAATTTATAATCATTTCTTATTTATTTTTCTGAGTTTTTAAAAACCCTTTTTATGTTTTTCGGTTTTTAAATAAATTTTTTAATATATTCCATGAATTAAGGCAAATTTTTCATTTTACTCCACATTTTTAAAGGCATATTCTCCTAAAGTTTAAACATAATGTGTGTATATTTTCGGCCTATGAATTAATAATTAAGTAACTTTTTTTTAAGAATTTAACTTAATTTTATTATGAATTTCGTGCTTATAATTTTAAAATTTATTCACAAAACTCTACGATAAATTAATGTTAATCCTATATACTCTACCTATGTTTTGCATAAGAAATTAAAAAAAAACAATTTGTTTGCAAATGATACAACGATTATTTATTACACAAAACTTATAAACACCTAAAAAGATATGCAAAAAAAATTAGCCATACGTTGGGCGCCAATTTTCCTCCCTATCCAAACTGGAAATTGTGAAACCAAATTGCTAAGGGCCTGGAAGAATTTTCTAAATGATTCTAGTCAGTTAAGAAGTTTCTAGAAAAAACCTGGAAATTATATAAGACTATATAACAAATAGTGGTTAAAAGATTTTTTTAAATCAACTTTAAATAGTTTATTTAGGCAATTAAGAAAGTTTTAAATACAGAATCATTTTGAAACGATGAAACTGCCTGGAATAATGAAACCCTCGTTTGAACTTTCTGGAAAAAAATTTAGATTACTTCCATTGCCTTGGTAGCTACAAAATTGCCTGGAAAGCTGATAAAATAGATATCACTGAAACAAAAAATCCTTCCACTAATGTGACAAGTAAAGAAATGCCTGACTAATGAAACAATGGCTTTAATAGCCTGAAAAAACTAACGATTACTTCATTTGGTTTGAATGCTTAAAAACTGCCTGGAGAGCCAATTAAGTATATTCCACTCCCTAAAAGACTAAAAAACTTAGTTTAACTGCCTAGAAGAAATAAAAAAATGCTTTCAGTGTCTTTAAAGGTAAATAAAATGACTACAATAATGAAAAATTGACTAGTTATTCTTCTGCTAAAACTACAATATCTAGATTTCCCTAAGTATCTATAATTGCACCAATATTATTAACCACCTTTGACGTTTTTGAGGTGACTGCAAATTCATACATTCCATCATATACTGCCGACACTCAGCTGCTGCATTACTTTGAACTATGGTGATCTGATAGAAACAAAAAAATTTCTAAAATAAGATCATAAGTCAGTGTTTGATCACTTAAAAGGACAACATCTAAAAATGTAATTGCTTGCAAAATGTAAATGAATATTTCTAATCCCTTGAAAAATAAACAAAGTTCAACAAATGCCAATAATTAAATAAAAAATTTCTTTAAAAATCAGGAAAATTAGTTCCAATACGTAATAATATGAATTTCTTGCTTCTGGGATAATTTTCAAATTTATTCCCGTAACTCTACGATAAATTAATCATAATCTTATATATTCTGGACCTATTTTTTGCATAAGAAATAAAAAAAAAAACAATTTATTTGCAAATGATACAACGATTGTTTATTACATAAAACTTATAAACCCCGAAAAAGATATACAAATAAACTACCCAGGTGTTGGGCGCCAATTTTCCTCCCAATCTAAACTGAAAATTGTGAAATCAAACCGCTAAGTGCTCGGAAGAATTTTCTAAATGATTTAGTCAGTTTTAAAGTTCCTAGAAAAAACATGGAAATTATATAAGACCATATAACAAATAAGAAATTGCTCCAGAGCTTGGAAAATGGACATAATTGAAGAGTGGTCGAGCTAAATGATCTAAAAGTGCCAAAATATACATTTTCGTTTTTTTCTTTCAATATATTCTATGTGCCACCGCCAATATCCTACTATGAGATCTAAGTGCCAATTTCACCCTAGGGCTTGCAAACGAAGTCCAAAGATGGGGTCACCTCTATGTCCAGCATCATATTCTTTGCTAATTAATCTAAGTGCCGGTATGCAGGTCGATATTCTTGGTTGGTTTGTCGTTAGATTTGATTGTTATTGTCTGTATATTTATATGTTAAAGTAATTACAATGAACTCTATTGCGTTTGGCGATAATACAAATACGAAATCAAGAAGAAAAAAACAGAGTGAAGCTAGATTGAGTGGAAAATCTTATGTTACACAAAAATCAAAGCTGCAAAAACCTGAAAAAGCCGTTCCTAAAAATGAGGTTAGTACGAGATTTTTAACGATATTTTGCTTGAAATTTTAGACCGCTTGCGGCGCGGCACGATAGTCAAATCTTTGTAGCCGATAGTTACATTACCCTGAGATTTTTTTAATTTCAGATCACCTGTAAATGTAAATTTAGCTGTAGGGATGTGATTGATATGAAAGTTAAGCTTTTCGATCTATACCATGGCCTTGAACTCAACGAGCAAGGCAGCTATCTCATGGGATTATTGCAAGTTTTACCAGTCCAACGTCGCCGCCATGGTACCTACGATGAGTCAGCAGCAGACGACAATGTACCATAGCTTTTGCTGTTCCAGATGGGCAAGGTAACGTAAAAAGGCTATGTAAAAAAAAGTTTTTGAAAATATTTGCTATCAGTCCGCAAAAGATTACCACGCTTGTTAGGCGTAAAAAGGAGGGGCATACAACCTTCAAGGATAAACGAGGAGGTTGTAAAAAATTCAAGTACACTCTTCATGATAGACTGAATACATAGAAGCCCCATTTACTATTTCAGATAGAGTCTATAAATCCACTTTCTTTATAACCACGGGATTACATGGACTGCATGTAATCATCGGCTCAACTTTCCTAACAATTTGTCTCATTCGACTTTACCTAAATCATTTTTCCTCGATTCATCACTTTGGATTTGAAGCTGCTGCCTGATATTGACATTTCGTAGATGTAGTATGACTATTCCTTTATATTTCTATTTACTGATGAGGAAGATAATATATTTATATAATATAATTTATTACATTTGACTTTCAATCAAAAAATCTATACTAATAGTATAAATAATAAAATTTATCTTTTTTCAAAGAAATTTAATCCTAATCCTAATTTTCGCATTAACTATTATCCTTAATTTAATCTCAAAAAAAACTTTTAATGATCGAGAAAAAAACAGACCATTTGAATGCGGATTTGACCCCAAAAATCTAGCACGCCTACCATTCTCTTTACACTTCTTTCTAATTGCTGTTATTTTTGTTATTTTTGACGTAGAGCTTACTCTCCTTCTTCCCATAATTTTAGCAATAAAAATTTCTAATTGAATTAGATTCTCTCTAACCCTAAACCTATTTATTATTATTCTATTACTAGGATTATTTCATGAACAAATCCAAGGATCCCTAAATTGAGTAAAATAGGATAATAGTTAAAATTATAACATTTAAGTTGCATTTAAAAATTATTGAACACAATTTATCTTAAACAAGAAGCAAAAAACTTGCATTTAGTTTCGACCTAAATTTTTGATTTTTATTAATCCTTGTTTTTAATTGAAACCAAAATGGCGGTAAATCACTGTTAATGATTAAATTGAGTTTTATACTCCAATTAAAAAGCTAAGAGCAATCAAGAAGAAGCTTCTAACTTCACCTTAAGCGGCCTCCCCGTTTTTAGCTTTGTTTATATAGTTTATAAAAACGTTACGTTTTCATTGTAAAATTAGATCTAATCTTAATCTTATAAATATCTAAAGATAAAAGTATCTCTCTGACAGCTTCAAAGCCAAGCTCTATATAAGCTATTTAGATAGAAAAATAGGGTTACTAGGCTAAAATACCTAGACAAATAAATAAAAGAATTTTCAAATGATTTTTAGAAAATAAATGCTTTCTACCTTAATACTCTAATCAACCTGAATCAAAAGTTTTTAAATATAATTTTCCTATACTTAGAAAATAAGGATTTACCGCAAAAGTAGATAAAATAGGTAAATTTCATATATTAGCTCAAAAATGAGACACATGTATATTTTATAGATTTAGAGGCATAAAAATATTTTATCTGAAATACTTCGTATCCAAGAAAAGCCCCAATTAGGATCATAAGAACTGTACCTAATTTTATTAAAAATGGTAAAACAAGGAATCTCGGACTTTCAAATAAGATGATAAAAGACCACATCAACAGCTTTCCGAGGGACGCGAGCCACTACAGCCGTTCAAAAAGTGAAAAAGAATAACTCAGTCCGGACCTAAATGTCCATAAGCTATTCAACGCTTTTAAAATAAAACATCCTGCTTGCACTATAACATACAAATTCTATAGAAGAGTTTTTATAAAGGATTTTCCAAATCTCTCTTTTAGAAGACCTAGAGTTGATACGTGCAAGACTTGTGATTTATTTTTTTTAAGAAGAAGGACATGGACTTTAATATATCAAGAAAAGCTAAAAACGAGCTAGAGTTGCATCATAGAAAAACAGATAAAGCTCTAAAGGTCATTCAAGAAGAGAGTGCGAGTAGTACTCTTCCAGGTAGCGATACCTGTACCATTACCATGGATCTACAGAAAGTTTTTTCCCTACCAAAATTAACGCATAGTAGTATATATTACAGCCGCCAGTTGTCATGTTGCAAGATACGTCAGATGAGATAATGTGCATCTGGCATGAAGGACTGTCGGGCCGAGGTGGCAACCAAATGGCATCATGTCTTGTACAAGCCTTAAACATAGGTCAGCTTTCAATTTATAAGCGAAAACTATGTATATGGAGTGACAACTGCGCAGGGCAATTAAAAAAACGAATGTTTATTTTCTTATACATTTTATTAGTAGCCAATGGACATTTTGACACCGTCGACCATAAATTTTTAGTTTCCGGCCATAGTTTTTCGTCTTCAGATAGAGATTTTGCCCTTATAGAGAAACAAGCAAAACGTTCTAAGCTTTAGACAGTAAACGATGTCAAAACGGCAATTGCGGCTACGAGACCTTCCAGGCCATACAGACTCTTAGATATGGGTGAATGTACTTTTTTTGATTTTGATAAACTATCATCAAAACTTATAAATACAACTAAACTGGGCATTACACAAGCGTCGTGGTTACGTGTGACGAAAGAAGAGCTCGGCATAGTATTGTACAAGAAAAATTTCAGTGACTTAATAGGATGGGAGAAGTGCCGTGTATTAAAAAGGGGTGTGACTGTGCAAAATTTAAAGTCGGTTGAGCTCTTAGCCTTGCCTGGTGTTAAAGCAAATAAAAGAAAGTAAGAAAAAAGACCTTCGCGCAATGCTAAAGTACATTGATCAGAACAATAGGGCATTTTTTAACAATATTTTAGATTTTTAATAATTTATTATTTTTGTGGACTTAGATCATTTCCGTTATTTCTTCACTTATTTTGCTTTACGAAGTTTTTTTGATGTCTTACCACAGAACATTTGTTTTAGTTTATCTCTGTGTTTGTTAATAAAGCCAATTGTCCATAAAAAAATACATTTGTTTTATTTTCCTTATTTGCCAAGTTTTCTTTGATTTCTAGCAATTTTTAATTTTGGCCCTTAAATCACTTAGCTCTTCAATTATTTCTTTAAAAAATTAATTAATTTCATCAGATGACTGGAATTACAAAATTACTTTAAAGATATGGAAAATGTATTCTAATACATGCAAGATCCAAAAAAATACAAATTTTTTACTTTGTGGCATTTCTTCCTGAAATTTATTATAAACGTCATATTTTGGGAGAAATTTTCAATCCTTGGTTTGACGCTATTTTAAAGTTCTCTCAGGGATTTAAAGTCATATTTATATTCTTAGGCTTTTAAATAAATTTTTTTATATAATTCAGGAACTTATTTTTTATTTTATAAGTCATATCTTTATAAAGTTTAAGGACATTTTATATATTATATTTCAGGCTTTTGAATTAATTAAACTACAAAAATGATTTACTACACAAAACTTTCAAAAAAATCTTAGAACATTAAAAGGCTAGAATTAGTGAACAACAACTTTGTTTGAGTTTAACATGTGCACAGAAGCAAGAGGGGTGTTTTGTTTACAAATATACTTATCCGTTTCTACATAAGCATTTAGCATCATTGCATCAGACATGTTGCAAGCAAACAAACTGCTTATAGTTCCACTGCAATGCTAATTCTAGCCTTTTAATAATTTAAGAAAAAAAACTAGCCACACCTTAAATAGGTGTCTAACAAAATTGTCCATGGAATATGTGTACAAATTTTCAAAATGGTATTTGGTTAATTTTTTGAGTTATGAACTTTGTGTCGAATAAATAGAGTGGTAGGTAGCAAAAATCTAGTTCTACTAATAGAATAGTTAAGATCTTCTTACATCATCATTTTTATAATAGGGCACCAAGTTTCCCTACATTCCAAACTTAAAATTGTGAAACCGAAGGCAAAACATGGAAATTCCATATTTTTTTGAAATTGCATCGAATTAAGTACACGTTGAACGCCACGTGCCCACCAGTGGACATGTTAATTTTTTATAGTGATCACCGGTGGTCATTAGTGATTTTAGTTGCTATGACAATATGACCACCCGTGGGCACACTACGAATTATATTTGGAGACCGCGTGCTCATCGGTGGGAACGTTTTGCTTATATTTAGCATTTTAAATATAAACTTTGGTCCCAGAATGTAATCTTTTTTTAATTGAACTTGGTAGTTTGGTCTGACAATGTACAAAAAAATACTGGGTAATTCTTAGGAAATAAAACATTATTTTCCGACTGAAAGTTTATATTGACAGTTATCAAGTCATAATATTTGTAAAAATTAAAGAAATATATATTTTGAACAAAAAATAAGTAACTGAAAAAACATTCTAAACCAAATTAACATTATTCTTAAGCAATTTCACAAAAATAATTTACTTATGGTCATTAAAACATGGTTTACACATTGGTTGTTGACATTTCTGACAAATAGTGTTCACCTTTTTAGCATTTTTTCGGGCATAGGCTGAATTATGCTGTCTTGACATATTTGAATAACAGACTTTACATCTCTTTCTAGTCACTCTCTTTTGACCCTCCACTTGTGTGAACTTGTCTTTGGGACTCTCTAGAAGTTGATGGGCGAGCAGCTAATGGCATATCCAAATTATCAGTAGATTCTACCAGGGCCGAAGCAATAGATTCTCTAAATCGGGTTATATTCATTTTTTTGTTATTTACCTTGTTAAATACATGTAAGGCATTTACAACTGTCGTAGCAGTTATTAAATGAAAAAGTACACGTTTATACCATTAGGGCGACAGTAGGGGGCATAGGCTGCCATCTGATCTGAAAGATCGATAAATGTTTTCCCTTTGTTGTAGTTTAACACAACAGCTGGTTTGGTATACATTTTCCCTTTTTTTTAAAAAGTTGTAACTGAATCGTCATGTTTGGTACTAAGCATCAACACATCCCGTTTGTCTTTTCATTTTAGTACTACTGTTTTTCTTTCATTCTGTCTTGCAATTACTTCTCCTTTTTTTAATGTTGCTTTAGTAACTTCTGGAGGATTGCCTTTTCGATTGGTTCTTAACGTTCCAACGAGATGGGTCTTCTGCTCTATCATTTTATCGGCTAACAAGATACTTGTATACCAATTGCCCGTAAAGTGTGTTCTTCCTGAATTTAAGAGGCCATCCATCAATTCAGTTTTAACTTTTTTTGAGACTGCTATATCATCGGTCTTCTCCTTGCCTGTATAGACTTTAAATGCCCAAGTTTATCCTCCTGTTACACAAAGCTTAAAAACTTTAACGCCGTATCTGTGTCTTTTATTCGGTATGTATTGCCTAAAATGTATTCTTCCTCGAAATGGCACATTGCTTTCATCGATACAAACAATATCTTCTGGAATATATGCTTCTTGAAACTTGTACTGGATCATCTTTAGGGCGTTACTTATCTTATAAAGGCAATTATCCATATCTCTTGGACTTTCGTTATCACAAGTATGAAACATGCTTAATATGTTTTCGAATCTATTTCGGCTCATTATTTTAGGAATATTATTTTGATACAGGACACCCTTAGACCAATAATCCCTTAATAATTCCTAAAAATTTACGCATTTCCAAATGATCGGTATCAACTCACTTTGCAATTCTTTCTTTACCTGATTGCCGGAGTTTGTAATACCGATAATATTTTGTGAAGCAAATCTGTTGGTTTTCGTAACAAACAGATTTATTATATCGTCATTTATGAAATAGTTAAAAAAATCCACAGGATCTTTTCCAGCTAACTCAACAGCTATGGCGGAATTTACTCCTGTATTGTTCGGAAATGTATCGAATGTTAAACGGTCTCCAGTTACAGGCTTCCATCTCCGGCCATTTATAAGATTCGCTAAAGGAACAACATCATCCGGATCTTCATCCGAATTATTTCCTCCATCTTCCGTATCAGATTCTGAATCAAAGCTGCTCTCCTCCGGTTCAAAATCTCGATCATTGATTGAATCATCCGAAAATCCTGTTATTATTTTCTTATCAGTCAAATTTTCTAATTCAGCGGCAAGTTCAGCATCTGTTAAGCGTCTTCCAGTCATTTTTAATTAATTCTGTAACAAATAATTAATTTGTAAAACAAAAACCTAAACAAAACATAAAATTAAAATAAAAAAAGCAGTATGCCCACCGATGAACACTTGGTCCCAAGATGTAAAATTACATTCTAGGACCAAGTGACCATCGGTGGATCATGAAAAAAAGTAAGTAAAGATACCATAATAAGAAAATATTTATCAAAAATAATTACTCTAAGGTCATACCAGGTCCAAAATATCGATAAAACTAAATAACAAATATTAATCCTGACAAGCGACACAAGAAATGTCCACCCGTGACCACGAGGTCCCCTGCCTGATTTTAATGATGACCACCGGTGAGCACGTGGCGTTCAACGTGTTAAGTAAAAACACTTTATTAACTGCGCAATATTATTTTAAAAAAATTTCCAAAAAGTGATTTTTAAAACTAATGAAGCTATTAAAAAAATCTGGCTTCTGCATAACCAATACAATAAGCAGGGAGTAAGCGGTCCTTAAAAGCATCTCTCACAGATAAAAGTAATTAATATTATACAGAGTTATTCCTCATAATACCACTCAAGTATATTTTATAAAACCAAGTTATAACATCAAGAAAACATATTGATTAACATCGAGATATAAATAAAATAATAAATTGTATTTGATTATATGACATAAATACGTTACAATTTGATATAAGCAAGAGAAAATAAATACAGGAATCTCATAAATAAAAGGGCATTATTTAATTTTAATATCGGCCATCAAGTCTGGTGTCATGAACGTAAAACAACCCATAAATATTCAATGAAAGCAGCTCCCCGATTCGGTACAAATCGAATTTGAAAAGCACTCAGCGACAAATTTTCCTGATTCGTCACTCGACATGAAAACAATTTGTAATCCATAATACCTGAAGAAAATGAGTTTTACCACGCGATAGATTTTTAACACCGTGAGGTTTTTTAGTGTATTTTATCCATAACAGTAACATTAAAAAGTTAGTTCGAGGCTGACTCCGTTCCCATCCAAGCTAAAAATTTAATATAAAGTTCCCTTGCGTCTTTCTTGAACTTTACAAACAACTCGGATAAGTCAATTTTCCTTTTGTTGATGACATAAAAATAGAAACTTTTACGCAATTTAACAAGTAATTAATATTATCTTAAAAGGCAAGTTAACCAACGTGTTATTTTAGAATCTCAAATTCTCCCTCCGGGAGGAAAGGGGGCTATCTCGTCGTTACAAAAACACGATAAATTAATTAACAAACTTACATCTTTGGGTTTCTCCCCCTCTTTTCCGTTATAATATAAAAGTTCCGGGAGGCTTTTTTAAATTTAGATGCTGGTACAGAGGATGTGATTTACTGTTAAGGGCTTATTAAGGAAGTTTTTCGGTAATAGGGTTCCTAATTGAGGTATGGGGGTGAAAAGAAAAAGTTTATTATTGGTTAACTTTTATTACTTTTCACCTCCGAGTAATGACCTCTAAGAACAGCCTTTTTTATATATAGATTATACATAGTTTTTCTTTTCAGGCAGATGCAGCCTGATGTTATAGTATAGCTTTATAAACTGTATTGATGTTTTTCCTTTATTTGTTGAAGGCAGTTGCCATAAACTCGATCTATAAATTTTTCAGAATTTAAAAACTTTTAACTTTATAAAATTAAAAGAAACTTATTTAGAAGACGTTTTTCCTAAAATCAGGCGTGTAAAATTTCTTCCAAGCACTTAAAGACAATTTTAACGGAATATAGAAAAAACACTTTATCAACTACCTAAAATTATTTAAAAAAAAAGGACATAATGCAATTCAAGATTTTTATTTTTAAAGCTTTTGAATAAATAAATTAAAAAAAGTTAATTTTATGTCGTTTATATTTAACTAGCTAATTTTAGCTTTTTCTGGAATGTTTGAAAAATTACTTTCAGAGTTTTAAAGATATTAAAAAATTACTAAAAAATTATTTTAACAAACTAGCTACATTGCCTGGAAAAATCTAAATAAAAGCCTTAAATTTAATTGTGTTAGCAGTTCTTTTTCTTGGATTCTTAAAATTGTTGACAGATGATTTAGATTTATTGCCTCAAAAATTTAAAAAAAAATGCTTCTTTTTAGGAAGTATTGGGAACAGCTTAAAAAATCTAGAAAACTACTTAAAAACAAATTTAAAAAATTAGTTTTAACGGTCTGGAAAAGTTAACAAAAAATTGCCTTATGCTGTAGACCTTTTTGGAGTCACAAAATTATTCACAAAGAAGAGTTTACCTGAAAAAATTTAAAAATTATTTTTTTAATAAAATCAGAAAATTATTTGAAAAGGGATAGAAAAAGTTGCTTTAACTGCGTGAAGAAATATAAACAAATTGCTTTAAATTTAAACTAAATGCTTTTTAGAATTTACGGAATAGCTAAACAGACTAGAGATAATATTTGTTTTTTTCTTCGAAGATTGAAAAACGACTTTGAAAAGCTCTGAAGATCCAAATAATTAAGTTACACTGACATCATAGAAAACGTCGACTACCTAAGCAACAGAATATTGAAACTCATACTTACTTTCACTAAAGGCCCACTGTATCTTGTATCTACGCTTCGGACATATCTGAACTAAAGAAGGAATCAGATACTGTTTACGAGAAGCTACAAAATACTATTTATCTAATTAACAGTAATGGAAATTTGTGAAACTAAATGGAGATTCACAAAATAGTTTTTCGAAAGTTCGTCATAGAGAGGCGTCAATGAATAAAGCAAAGACCAATATAGATTGAAAAATACAACATAAAATCATTGGATGACAACTGCACCAAATATCTAGATGAAAGCAGACTAATTGGACGACTTATATTGAGAAACATATTAGACAAAAATGTGGAAAACATTTGGAACATGCTGGAATATAAATAAGGGATGTATACAAGAAGCAACTGACGAATTAATAGGGAAAATAACCATAAACCTAAACTCGCGAAACCAAGCCTTGGTTGTAGGAAGTAAAAAGGCTGACCGAGGAAAAAAAGGAGCTTACCATGTAAAAATACACTAACAGAGGAAAATGTAATAACATAAAGAAACATGAAAAAAAGTCAACGCAATTAAAAGAATCAAAAGTGAATACTGGGAGACATTCCCACAAGGAATACGATATTTATGGATAGGAAACAGCAGAAGAGATCATGAATAGATTAGTGATTACAAAGGAGGAAGTAAGTGTGAAGAATAAAAACCTAAAAAACAAAAAAGCTTTGGGAGTAGATAACATCCCCAATAAACTGATAGAATATAGAGATAAAGAACTAGAAAGAAAATTAATTGATCTGCTTAACAAAATAATAACTATATTTAGCATACTGACAGACTGGTACAAAAGTATCACTATACCAATTTATAATTAGGGACAAAAAATTAAATTAAAAAACAGACATAATCCTGCTTTGTAAAATTTTCTTGGAATTTTTAAAAATAAAAATTCCTGGCAATTAAATCCTTTTTTATATTCATCATTTTTAAAGCTTAGCGCGGCTTTATCTTAGACTTCGGGTATTTTTTATCTTCTTCCAGGCAGTTTAGGCATTTTTTTTTAAATAGTAGTATTTTTCGAAATTGTTCAAGTAATTTCCGAATATTTTCAGACAAAACAAAAAGAAATTTTTGGAATTTTTCCAGGCAATCAAATGCATATTTGTTATATTTATCATTTTGTAAATTAAAAAAGGCTTTTTTTAATTCGTTTTTACGTAATTATCTGGATCTCTTAAGCTCCTATATTTATTTCCAAAAAAAAATTATTAGATATGTTTTTAATAATTCTCTCATTAATTAAGTTAGCAGCTAAATTCATTTATTACTTTTTCTTTTAAATTTTAATCTAAATGAGTTCAAATGGATATTTTTAGTGATTTTCTAATTTTTTCAGGCAGCTAAAGCCATTTAATTTACTCTTTTTTTATACCTAAAATATGCCATAATTTCCAGATAATTTTCTGTTTTTTTTTCGAGCAATCCTAACTATTTTTTACTATTTCCTTAAATTTTTTTTGAATATTATTACTATTTACAGCAGAAAAAGGACTTTACTATGAACAAGCTTTTTCGTATTTTTTTCCACAAAGATAAAATGAAGCTATTAATGCAAAAAGGTGTTAACATCCATTTATATTAGTTAGTAAAAAGTTTTTAGATGGCAGTAATAACCCCAAAAAATTATATAAAAAAGGAGTTAATATCCCATTATCGCACTTTCTGAAGCGCATAAAGGTGTTAACTCGCAACGTTTCTGCAAGAAGGTGTCAACAGAGTAGTTAACACCTTTTTGCAGAACACGCAGAAGCATTATTCGTTAGTCGTTTAGCACGCGTTCTTCCGTACTGTTGTATTTGTTTTTGGTGAAAATCTATTTTGGTGAAGATAAATATTAAATATTTCTAACCTAATTTTGATCGCAATATTGGTGAGAGGATGAACCAAAATAGCAGAACCAAGCGTATCTTAGCGCTGGCACTTCGGGAATATCAAGAAGAGGAACCGTTTCAAGATTCTGGTTCTGGATTATGGTAAGTTTTTAAATATGTATGTATAACAACTCGGTTCTTATTTTTTGTTTACATTTTTTATACATATCTGTAATTATATTTTTTTATTTGCTTTGGTAACGATTGTTTTAGATAAGAGATATTATCACCGCCTATCCAGTTTAGTTTTTTGTTTTCAGAATCTTATTCATCTGAGGAAGTGCATGTTTTAGGAGTAAAAAGAGCAAGATATTTTTTGGGTATATTGACTGTAGTAAATATTCCAAAAAGACAATTTTCTTATTAGTTTTTTTTATTAGATACTGGAAATTCTTGTAATATTGAAAGTACTCAAAAATCTGTTCAAGCACTCGACAAGGAAAACGATTATACAGATGAAGGTCTTCTAATTACTCAGGAAATTGGGAACAACAATGGTAATTCTTATATAAAAATGTTTAAAACTCTTAGTTCTCTATAATAAGCAAAAACTTATAAACAAAACTAACAAATATTTTTTTAACTTGATCTTTAAACGAAAAATAAAAAAAATTAAATATTTTTCAGAAATGGAAGAAATGGTTTTTCCTGCTGAAGAACTTAACTTTGAAATACAAGGTAATTTTTTTTGAGGACAAAGTAATTCTAGAATGATTTTTAAGAATAATTTAATATTTTTAGATATGCATGAAATAGTTCCTTTTGTTGAAGATAGACAGAACGTTGAAGGTATTTTTTTAATATTTTTAAATAGGCAGTTATTATAAAAAATATTTTTTTAGATATGGAATAATTACTGGTTTCTGCTGAAGAGGCAAATAATTTTATCATAGAAGGTATATTTTTTTTACAAAAATAGACGTAACAGGTATTATTTAAAACAAAGTTTTAGATTCGATTCGAACAAAAAAAAATTTTAGAAAAGTTATAGCAAAACCAGAAACTTGGAAGAGAAATAAAAAAAATAATAGGGCTGCTGGAAAATCATATACAGACTATAAACGTCAGGTGGAGCCAGCTAAAGTGTCAAGTGTAGGTAAGATGTTGTGTAAAGAAAATTGTCGACTAAAATGCGATTAACGTTTCACGGATGAAGACAGAAGCTTACTGTTTAACCAGTACTATGCATTACAAACTGACGAGAAAAATTTATACTTATTTAGTTTGATAAAACCCACTAAAGTAAAGAGGCCCACGTTACATGCAGTTCGCTCCAAATCTTACGAGTATTTTTTTTAAAATAAATGGAGAGTCTCGAAAGGTTTGTAAAGAGGCGGTTTTATCTATGCTTGACATTGGCAGAAAAAAATTTGATTTGATTCCAAATCAAATAACAGCTGGTAAAACAACTCCAAAAAGAGATGAAGGAGGTCATCACCACAATCGGCCTAAAGCCATACCTGCAGAAACCAAAATGATTGTTCATGAACATATCAAGTCTTTCCCAGCAGAAATGTCCCACTATTCTCGTAATAAGAACCCTTCTCGGCTGTATTTATCACCCACCTTATCAATAAATAAGATGTACGAGTTATACAAAGCCTACTGTGTTGAAAGAAAACTGGAGACTGTTGTGTCAAAAGTAATGTACAGGAAAATATTTGTTGAAGATTTCAACTTAGGATTTGGTACTTTACGATCGGATACTTGCAAAGTGTGCGACTCTGGTGAAGCAACAGATGAACATTCTGCGAAATTTAAAAAAGCCTTTGAACAACAAAAAAATATGGAACTCGCCAAAACTAATAACAATGTTCTATACATTACTTTTGACATGCAGAAAACTATGCCGTTGCCCGAAATTTCAACTAGCATTGCATTTTATTTGAGACAGATATAGATACTTTAGAACTTAGAAGTGCACGTTATTAGCACAAACGGCAGGGGGTATTTTCATCTTTGGACAGAAGACAAGAGAGGTCGTGAACCTGAAGAACTTGGAAGTTCTCTACTAGCGTTCCTAACTAATCTGGAACCACGACAAAAATATCTTGTAGCCTGGAGTGACTCAGCAGGTAGTCAAAACAGAAACTGGTTTATTATATGTCTTTGGCATTACCTTATACAGCAAGGAGTTTTTGAAACAATAGAACATAAGTTTCCTGAAGTGGGCCATACATTTATGGATTCTGATCGAGATTTTGCAGCTGTTGAAAAAGAAGTAAGAAAACATCAGAATATTTACACAGTTGATCAGTATGTAAACACCATGGTAGAGTGCAGAAAAAAACTCCATTTTAAATCATTAGAATAGAGGATAAGTTTGTGGATATTAAACAACTGGCTAATAAATTAAAATTAGTAAATAAAAAAAAACTCAGAGTGGTGAAAAAATATTGGTTAAGGTAATGTAAAGTGGATAAAATAAAATAAAAAATGTAAAGCAATGTAAAGTGGATAAAAATTTCAGAATTTGGTAAAACAAAATATAGATATTCCATAAGTGATGAAGAAAGTTGGAAAGAATTTTCCATTCCAAAAGGCAAAGGTACTACAACTCGCCAGTCAACTTCAACTACATCTGAGCTATTATTATCGCCCGTTGATAAAAGTAGGCTGATAGCATCTAAAAAATACGAAAATATCCAACAGCAAATGGCATACATTCCCGAGAACTTCCGGGCTTTTTACCTTGGCCTCAGAAAAGAAGACGAAGATTAATTATTTTCCTTATTTACTTTAAATTACAGTTTTGTAGCTTTTTTTTTAAAAATAAATTTTTTGAACTCCTTTTTTCATTTTTTACTCACATTTTTTTCCTAATTTTTATGACTATCCTCTAACTTTCTTGAATAATAGAAGTTTGTGTGCTATAAAAAAATGTTGGCCTTACTTACTTAACACTTGTTCTTGTAAAATGAAAATTAAATTAATAGCAAAAAAGTTCCATTCAATAAACTTTGACCCTAATTATCTCAAGATGTATAATTTGTTAGTTAACACCTTCTTGCATTAATAGCTTCAAGTAATTTACAATTTTTTCAGACATCTAGAGCCATCTTTTATTTTTTCTTAAAAAAAGATATCTTAAAAGATTTTTATAGTAATAGATCTATAGTCAATAAATTTTGACAAGACTTTTTAGTTTTTAGTTTTAGTAACTGCTTACAAGGAACTAGAAATTTCCAAAAATTCTGCAGTTGATTAAATCTTTAGGAAAAACATTTCCAACATTTATTTACAAAACCATTTTGAAAATTAAAAAAGCTTTTTTTTCCTTTTTTATGTAATTGCGTAGATCTTTCAAGCTTTTAAATTCATTACAAAAAAAAGGAAAAAAATTCTTCTATTAATTTAGTTAGTTTTTACATAGATTATTTACATCTAGAGCCATCTATTATTTTCTTTCAAAAATAGACATCTCAATGGATTTTGATAGTAATAGATCTATAGTCAATAAACTTTGACAGGATTTTTTTGCTATTAATTTTAGTAATTGCTTACAAAGAACTAGAACTTTCTAAAAATCTGACATTTAATTAAATTTTCAGGAAAAATATTTACAACATTTTATTTATACAACCATTTTGTGACTTAAAAATGCCCTTTTTTTAAACTGCTTTTTATGTAATTGTGTGGATCTTCCGAGCTCTTCAATTCATTTCCAAAAAAATGTAATACACATGTTTTTAACAATTCTTCTATTAATTTAGTTAGCAGCTAAATTAATTTATTACTTGTTCCAGGTAATAAAAGAAATATATTTTAATAGTAGAGTTCAGATGAATTTCTCCTAGTTATTTTCAAATTTTTTCAGGCAGTTAAAGTCATATAAAATTTACATTTTTTATATCTAAAAAATTTCCAAATATTTTTTTTTTCGAGCAAATATAACTATTTTTGCTTTTTCCTTAACTTTTTTTTGATTATTATTACTATCTATAGCAAACAAAGGATCTTACTACGAACAAGCTTTTATGAAGTTTTTTTTCACATAGATAAAACAATTTAGCTTTTTCTTCAGACATCCAAGGCGATCTATTATTTTCTCTCAGAAAGAGAAATATTAATAGATCTATAGGGAGTAAATTTTGACAAGACTTTTTATTTTTAGTTAATGCTTACAAAGAATTAGAACTTCCCAATAATTCTACATTTAATTAAATCTTTAGGAAAACATATACCAATTTTTCAAATATAATTTCTACGTAAAATATTTAAACGTTTTTTTTACTCAATTTAATGTCTCCGCTTATCCCAACCGCCTAGGCGACAGCTGCCATTCAAAACTCACAAATATCCCCATAGTAAGTAATTTTAAAATTTCAGCTTTACAGGCGAAAAATAACACCATAAAGGAGCCAATTTTTCAGTACACTAATCAAAGGTTTTCCGCCTTTATGTCTAACGACATTTATATTAAAAATTTCCCTCGGAACTCTTTTTTTATCCTTTTTTTCTCTGTTCCTCGTCGTCTTATTACAAAAAGTTTTAATTTTAAAATTTTTAAAGGCGCCGATATTTACCGACACATTCTGTGTTTATTTTTAAATATATTTTTAATGGTTGACTTACCTTTGAACAGAGTGGCACCGAATACTATAAATATCAAGAACTGCATTTTCTTGGTTCTGTAGGAACGAACGGGAATTTCTTGATTTAGCAAGTTAGTTGCGGTTTGGCATCCTTAAGAATGTTAATTAGAATTTCATCTGAAAGAGAACAAGATAATTTGTTAGTCTAAATTAAACTAAGTAACAGTCCTAGTGAAACATGACGTTTATCTGTCAATGTTTGTCACTGTTAAAATCAGGACTATCATCTTATAAAATTAATTTTATTATGTATTGTGGTAAATATGTTTGATTTATAGAATAATTAAAGTTAACCTGAGAAGGCATCATGTCATGAAGTCAAATTGATAAATTAATCCTTTTAGATCTAAATATGGTTTTAATTTTAATGTCACCGGTCAAATATCCATGTGAAAATTGACGTTTAGCTTATTGATTATCTATCAGTACTTGTCACTGTAAAGTCAGGACAGTATTTTATGAAATGGGTTTTGTAGTGTATTATAATTTTCAGGCATAAAATAGAAATTAATTAAATTCAAACAAATATTCAGGATTCTATGATTGAAGAATAATTCATGATCTTGTCAAGCCTCAATACGGTTCTGATTTAAGTGTCACTCATCAAAAACCATATTAAAATTAACGTTTTAGGTCATTGATTGTCCGTTAATACTTGTTGCTATAAAAATCAGGATCGTATTTTAGTAAAATGGGTCTTATAGTGTATCGCAATGTATGGGTTTAAAAATTAAACTAATTAAAATTCCCCCGAAAATTCACCATTTTATGATTGAAGATTCCTCCATAGTAATCCTGTCCTTTCAGGCCTAAATACGGTTAAAATTTTAGTGTTACCTGTTAAAAATACAAGTGACAATTGACGTTTATTTTATTCGGTAATGATCGTTAGTGTAAAAATAAGGACTGTACTATAATAAATAGATTTGCTATGTAATGTTAATTTGCAGAATAAAAAACTATTTTCACTCCATTTTATGTTTGAAAATTTTGGATTTTGCCAACTTTTATAACTAAACTAATTTTAAACATTAATTAAACCTAAATACGGCTTTGATTTTAATGTCATCTACCAATAGCCTAATTTTGACATTGAGCTTATTCATTGTCATTGTGTCTTGGTTAAATACCAATAATATGTAAATCAGTATTAGACTTTGATAAAATTACTGTAATACTTACATTTCAATTTTAGAACAAATGCTCGTATTCTTTTAGAATTTTAAGCTTAAATCCAAAATGTTTTAAATTTATCGACTTAAAATTTTAATTTTACGATAAAATTTATATAGTCTGGAGCAATATGCTTTTTTATTCTTTATTCTTAGTTTTTTAAAACCAATTTTATTAATAGATGTTATTTTTTCATCAGTGGAAATTTTAATTAAAAAATTAATATTTTGTGTCTTAATAATAAAGTTTCCCATTCATCATCTTAAATGCGGCTCTGATTTAAATGTTAGCTGTCAACAGCCTAAAAGTTACATTTAGTTTAATTTCATTATTTGTCGTTGCCACTTGGTTAAATTCCCTTGACATGGAAATCAGAATCGGAATTTAATAAAATTACTGTAATCCTTAAAATTAAAATTTTGTGTCAATTTGATTTTGTTTCAAAATTTTTATTTCTTTTAAATCCCAAATTTATCATATAATTTATTTATTATATAATTTATCCCAAAGATTTAAATTACTAATTATCAACTTAAAATTCAATTTTGACTTTTTTAGTCTTACAATTTTTAAATTGTGCTTTTGATTTATTATCGTAACAATTTTAGATAATATTTTTATCTTATTATTTAGAATATTTTAAATTTTAATTTAAGAAGTTCAAAAATTTAAAACCTTAGACTCTGAAATTTTGAAATTAATTTTATTTCACTGTATAGAAATCGTTTTCTAAAATGAGTTTCTTAAAATGTTGACATTTCTTCTTTCAATTCTTTGAAATTATATATCGACGGGTTTTTGACAAAACATTGGAGGCGACAAAAAGTTCATAAATTGCTTTTTTTGGACAAGCTGTTGCCTATGATAAAATACGCATTAGTAGTACTTTCCATGTCTTTAATATTCACTATAAACGGCCAAAATCAATATTTACTTGATAGTAACCACCAATTATTTCCAGACGCTTTTTAAAATGTCACTATTTTTATCATATGAGCCAACATGTTTCTGACAAAAGATCGTATGCGCCGTAAAATCGCGATGGTTACGATTTTGTTATTGTCGCTTGCGATAATTCTTTTACCCCCTTTCGTCGCCTAACGGCGATACAATTTTGTAAAGGCACGTTTATTTTGTCATTCCACTAGTTTTTATGGTATTGCAAAGTGCATTATCGTCCGTTTACGCAATATTTATCAGCAAATTATTATCAGTTTATTTACCTAATTTGCTCTGGTAATCCTAAACTTACTTTTGCTGCATTTGAGTACAAGATTTAAATAGTGTAAATTTTAAGGCCATTTTTTCTTAAATTAGAAGTTTTTTAACATTTTGCAGTTATCAAAAATTCGTGTTTAAGATTAGAAAGTTTGTTTTACATTTTTTTTCATTATAAAAGTTGTTTTTTGTTTATTTAGATGGCCCATTCAAGAGGCTACCGCATAGACATGATGGCTTTAAAAGATGTCGACGCGGCAACTCAAAATAATCCTACAAATCATGCAGAATCAGAGAATAATTTGCAAAATGAATATGCTCTTTTAAGTCCAGTATAATGCAGTAATAGCATTGAAGCAGAAGATCTAGATCCTAGCAGTATGGGTTTCGAACAAGATCAGGCAAATGCATCTTTTTTTGATATTGATAATATTCCGATAATAATGGTGGATGATTTTTCTGCAACAGTTGACATCGCAACGGATAAACGTCATAGGAAACTACGTTCCACTTAAGCCTGTAAATTTAAAAGATCTAGGGGAAGCTGCTAATAATGCTTATTTTATTCGTAATATTATAAGACCAATCATACCGAATAAATTGGTAGACTACTCATCCAGTTCAGAATCAGAAAACGATAAAAATAAAACTCCTAAAAAAATAGACGCGACTCTGACGAATATTCTTTTCATGAAGAAATAGATTCCAATATGAGCTTTTCTGATTCAGAAATATCAGATCGCAGATATGATATCACCTCAGACATTGTAGGAAGCGCAGGCATAAAGAAAACTAAAAAGGTATTAAAAAAATAGTAAAACAAACAGAAAGAGCATTAGGGGCTGGAAAAATGGCCCAAAAAAATCCTTGCAAAAATAAAAGATGTCAAAATGGATGTGCAGCAAAACTAACGGAGCAAGAGCGACATGAGATATTCGAATATTATTGGGGTTTAGGCAGTCGTTCCAAACAAAGGGTTTGGCTTCTACCATGCATAAAAAAACGGGAAGTAAAATTAAAATAAAATATAAGTTAAAAGTTACTTTAAGAGTTCAGAAGAAAAAACAACAAATTTCAATAAAAAATTTAAAAAAAATAGAAAAAAAAAACATTTCTTGTAAAATTCGAGGAATGTCGCTTACGATGTTTTGTCAAAAACCCATCGATATTTTATATACATATGTAGATATATATATTTTTTTAAATTTGACAGATTTTGATCTTTACTTTCAAAATAACTTTTTCTTAGAAGAAATATTAATCTACTATCTTAAAACTTGAATAATAATAATAATAATAATAATACTAATCATTATTTAGCAAAAAGCTACATAGATAAAATAAGACAAATAATTAATACATTATATGGTAGTTTCTTACAAAAACCTTAAAACATATGTACTGAATTTTAGATATATATAATTACCCTGAAATTATATATATCTAAAATTTCGAAACAGTTTTTTAAAATTTTACCCTAAAAAAATTAAACTGTAATATATAAAATATTTTGTTTCTTTTTTTAAATAAAAAAAAATATATTAAAAACGAATATAAAATTTAAACTCGTTACTTGATATTTTATATATCTAAAAATTCGTATTAGTTTTTTTTTATTTTAGCTTAAATTCTTAAAGAAATTTTTAATTTGCATCATATCAAAAATATTTCGTTTATTAAAATTATTTTAAAATAGGTCTAATAATTGCAAATTTTAGATTTTTATTCCTAAAATTCGAAAATGGTTTTTTAAAATTTAAGCTTAAATTTTGAAATTGCACAATATTAAAAATATATTATTTATAATATTTTTCTGAAATTTTAAATCAGTGTAACTATTACTAATATAGCAACTTAGTATTTTCTTAGAATTCTAATTTTAATTATTTAAATTTAAATTTTAAAATTGCATTATATTAAAAATATTTTGTTTTCCAAAAATTTTAAAATTGTGTTTTTCAAGAAGGAAACTCAAAATTTAGACTCGTTATCTTGAAATTTTATTAATTTTAAATTTAGAATTATTTTAATTTTAAATATCATTGGATCTTATCTTAAATTCCTAGAAAAATGTTGAAACTGGAAAATATCAAAAAATTCTATTTTTCAGTTAGTTCCAGTAAGTCTCACAATTGCAAAATTTTATTTTTATTTTCAAAAACTTTAAAAATCTTTTTTACTAAGAACGAAATATTTTGAATAAGTATTTTAAAATTTTAACCAAAACTTTTAAAAACATTTTTAAATTACATATTATTAGAATTATTTTATTTTCCTTATTAAAAAAAATGATCTTGGTTAAAAACTTTTAAAATTTTGTATTTTGCTAAACACGAATTTCAAAATTTAGACATATTATCTTCAAATTTTAAATATCTTAAATTTTGAATTAGTTTAACAATTGCAACATTTTTATTTTCATTATTCAACTGTTCAAATAAGTATTTTAAAACTTCAACCGAAATCCTTATAAGAATTTTGAAATTCCACTTTAATAAAATTATCTCCCTTTAATATGAATTCAATTTATCAATTGCAAAATTTTGATCTTAGTCCCAAAATTTAAAAATTGCATTTTACTAAACACGAAATATTCTGAAAATTTTAAATATTCAAAATGTCAAATAAATGTTTTGAAATGTTGACTTTAATTCTTAGAATTTTAAAATTTAGACTCATCTTAAAATTCTAAATATCCAAAATTTCAAACCAGTTTACCGGTTGCAAAAATTTTTATTTTAAATATCCGATTTTTTTGAATAATTATTTTAAATTTTCATCTAAAATTCTCAAAAGAATTTTGAAATTGCACATTATTATTATTCTTTTAACATATTATTTTCTTTTAATTTCAATTCAATCTAACCTTAACAAACTGTTGATCTTAGTCTTAAATTTTTAAAATTGTATTTTACTAAACACGAATCTTAAAATTTTAACATATTACCTTGAAATTTTAAACCTCCCAAATTTTAAATTAGTTTAACGATTTTAAAATTTCAACTAACGTTCTTAAAAGAATTTAGAAATTCCACTTAGTTCAAATTATTTTCTTTTAATTCAAATTCAATTTATTAATTGCAAAATTTTGATCCTAGTCCCAAAATTTAAAAACTGTATTTTACTAAACACGAATCTCAAAATTTAGATGTATAATAATCTTAAAATTTTAAATGTCCAAAATTGCAAACACATTTTTTTAAATGTTGACTTTGACTCTTAAAATTTTAAAATTTAAACTTATTTTGAAATTTTAATTATTGAACATTTCTAATCAGTTTAACTACTACAAAATTTTTATTTAAAATATCCAATTTTTTAATTAAGTCTTTTAAATTAAAATTTTAACTAAAATTCCTAAAAGAGTTTTGAAATTGCACGTTATTTAAATTATTTTCTTTTAATTCAATCTAACAGCTGCAAAATTTTGATTTTAGTCTCAAAATTTTAAATATTAAAAATTTTAAATAACTTTTTTGAAATGTTGACTTGGACTTCTAACATTTTATAATTTCACAGGAAGTTTACTTATAGGATTTTATTTTATTAATTTTTCAGAATTCTAAAATGTTGACTAAAAAGCAAATCCTAAGAATTTCAGCCCATATGTAACTTGACATTTTCATATATTTTTAATAACTTTTAGGTTACTAAATTTTAAGCCTGTTGGTGACATGAATTATTTTGTGAAAATGCTGTAATTTTAACTAACATTCCTGAGATACTAACTGAAAATTTCATAAATTTAAAAAAGTTTAAGTCGGGTTCAATTTCTTCCATGTGAATTAACCGACACATCTGAGAAATGACTCGAAATAAAAATTCAAATTAAAAAAAAATGTTATATCGGTTTTATTGAAAGAAAAAACCCATTAAGTTAATTGCCTTAAAAATATATAAATCAACTTTTTAAAATTACCCTTTAGAACTCAAACCCTTATTAAATCAACCCTTTCTTTCTTAACCTGAAAAAAAAACCATTAGCTTTTCAGATAATAAAAAAACAAATAAAAAATACGTTTATTGTTCTTAATTTTGTCGTGAATAAGCAAGAAAGTATTTATTTTATGTCCCTTAGTACATTGGAAACTTAATTAACATTCATCTCCATAAAAACATACAAAATTAATAACTCAGAAGCATTGTCCCAAACTTCCATCCAGAAAGTTAATAATATTAATTCCCAATTTCAATTTCAGCCCCTTTCATAAATATTAGAAAGAATTTTAGAGGGGATGTCATTCAAGACCCTAGACAGGTCTAGCATACGATAGGGAATTCGATAATACCATTTGGAATAATTCAAAAACATTACATGTCCTTCAAAATCTTAAAAATACGCGTCCAATTTCCGTTTTAATCATTCAGAGACTCATTCGGGGACGCATCATCTGGTTTTAATTTAAAAGAAAAAAAAAAAAGGAAGAAACAAAAACGTTGAAATACGACGTGTACAGAAATGAGTTCAAAGCAGGCGTCTCTCGTAATATATCTGTCGGTTTTCTCGGTTTCTTAAGGCGATTTTTTTTTATTTGAATAACATGATATTTGATATGAGAGAAATGTTGGGAATTGTGTAGTTTTAATTCCCGTAGGAGTTTACGATATTTTAGGTCTTTTTGACTGATAAGGCGTTATTAGATTTAGGAGAAAATGCCTACTGAGTTATTTTTTAAAGGTTATATAATTTATAGTAGCCAACAGTCAATCTAAATTTAGTTTTCCAGATTTTAGAAATTTTAGGTTTAACGTTTAATTTCCGTTTTTATTATTTAGAGACTCGTTAAGAGACTCGTTAAGAATTATAGGGTATTACATAAGTCGATTTTGTTAGTTTCTTTAGGAGATTTTTATTTGGAAACCATGTCATTTAATTTGAGAAAAAGTTTGGAAATTACATAGTTGTAGTTGCCGAAGAAATTTAAGATGTGTTAGGTATATTTAAGTAATAAGGCGTTATTTGATTTTAGGAAGAAATGTCTACTGGACCCTTCTTTTAAGATAAAAAATTAATAGCAGCCAAACCACCAATCTAGAAGATCAAATTCTTCAAACTGACTTTAAAATAATAAAATATTTAAAAAAAGTATTGTAACGAAATTTGGGAACACACTTTTATTGTCAACGTCAAAAGCACTAACCTAACTCGCCTTGACTGTCGTTTAATTGTTTCCAAGATAAAAACTGACTAAACAATTAAAACTGAATGAATTGTCACGAAGCGCGTCTTTTTTAAAACCCGATGGAACAGTTTCGAAATATTTAGAATTATCTTCATTGTTTTTGCCGAAAGATACCAATAATTTTAGGAGAATACTGACAGTCAAAGCAAGCAATTATACAAATTCTAGAAAATTAGAACTACAGGGATTTACAATAATATAACCTAAATAACCTAAATTGGGGCCAAAACGGGGCTCTCGAACAAGATGAATTACTTAAAAACTAAATACTATAGATAAAAATAATAAACCAAACGTAAGTAGAGTCCTAAAGAAACCCTACGAATCAACTTTAACTACATAATACTAATAAAATTATACAAAAACTAGCAAAATAATTAACGTATTTACATTTTCATAATAGTATATTAAAAAAATGCAGTAATATCATGAAAATTTGGAAGAAATACCATTAAAAGAAAGAGATATTTTTTTTTAACACTTGAGGCTTTTTTGTTATTAATTTTAAAAAGTGCATGCACAAATTCAAATATTTCTTTTACACCATATATCAAAAAAAGGCTAAACTGCTTAAAATAAAAAAAATAATTTAATCTATTAAAAAATATACTTAAGTTTTTGCGAAATGTCAGAAAATATCTTTCAAAATTAGGTGTATTAGTCTAAGATTTATTTCAAGGGCCTTAAACTTATTAACCTTTATCAGATTGATTTAACTGCCTGGACGAATTTATGAATTTCTCATTAAATAAAACTTAAAAAGTCCGATAAACTACAAAGAAAATTTAAATATAAAAAGTACTTAACTTTAACTGCATGAAAGAATAATCAGAAAAATTCAATATCACGAAAATTTTCCGTATTTAAAGGCTTTTTTTAACTACTTAAAGTACTTATTATTATTCCTAAGTTTTTTAAAATTTTCTAAGGGATTTGTAAAATTTGTTTTTAAGTACTGTAAAACCTCATAGCAGTGAAATAGTTCTTTAAATTTAATAGCGTCCAAGATTTTTTTTTCATGCAGTTGAAACGGCCTTCAAATCTCGAAATAGTATTTTCCAGGCAATTGACTTAATTTTTTGAGTTTGCATTTTATTGGATTTATAATTAATTTATATCCTTAATTTTATTTACAAAATATTAAATTCTTCCAAAAGGCAGTTACAGATTAAATTAATTTAACTTTTACCTCTAATTGTAGTTGGTTTTTTAAGAGTTTCAGGATTTTTTTTTAAATTAATTTTTTCAAAAAAATTTTTAAACAGTTAAATTTATTTTGTTTTCATTTCAAATGCGTCAAAAGAAAACCGAAAAAAATAATAATAAATAGTTTAATTATTTTTTCATATTTCAGGAAGTTGAAAGTGTTATTTAATTAAACTTAATAATTGCAGTTTTTTTAATTCATTTAGGTATTTAAAGTAATCTTTAATTTTTCAAGTATTTATATATGTCATAGTTAATTTTATCTTTTTTTTTAATTTTTCAGACAGTTTAAACATCATTATTAAATTAATGAAAAAATAATCGAGCTAAAATTAAACAAAAAAAATATAATACTACATACTTATAATTCAACAAATATACAGTGGACAGCAAAAATATGGAATAGATTAAATAAAAATAAATCGATGCGTGTTCGAAAAAACGCTCATACACGTCGATTATAATTTTTGGTTGCGCATTTTTTTAACAAACATTTTGTATATAGGGTGTCTTATGTAGCCGTTGTCAAAACCAATTTTTTTTATATAAATAGAATGCTTCATATGTTATTACATTTTTGGATTTTACACAAAATTATAAACATTTTAACGTATCACATATTATGCCCTTTTTCAACTGTTTTTAAAATACGCGGCTCTGAAAGTTGCTGCTTTTATAAATTTAAACGCCTTTAAAACTTACTCTATTAAAAATAGAAAAAAACGGATTTCATTTTTCTATTCTTCCTATTTTATACAATTTATTTTTTTTTTAAATGCGCAACAAAAAATTCAAATCGATATATGCGAGCGTTTTTTCAAACACTTTCACAATTATTTTTTAATAAATTTGTTCCATAGTTTTGCCGTTTACTGTATATAACATATTTTGACCAAACATGCGTACTTTTCAAATTCAAAAACTTAAGAAGAAAAAATATTATGTTAATACGGACTATCTAGAAAGAGCTGTTTTATTTTTCATTTAAATTTATTAATATTGCTAATAACTTCTCAGCTGTTTGATAATTTACCGACCGTATCTTCATGCCAAATGAAAAAGTTTTGGCAATGTCTGGTGTGCAGATATTATAGTCCAAGTTTTTTGTAAAGGTATAAAGTGTAGGCTTTTGTGAAAACTAAAACTTTATAGAAATATAAAAAATATACTCATTATACGATGCTTTCTAAGCAAATGTGCACCATGTTCATAAAGACCAGTGCCGCTCAAGGTTCTGAACTTACGTATTTATAGGATGAGTCGCTAGAAGTCAGAAGAAGCCCCCGAATTAATGATGCGACAAGAGAGTCAACTTTGGATGTGGACGTGAATAAAGAGTCAAACTATTCCCAAACTTGCTGAACATAATAAGTTACTTAGAATAAAGCACGGCATTGCCACGATGACTTTTTGGTGTAGTAAACCTTTCCGTTTGCCCAGTTTCTTAAAAATTTATAGAAACCTCATTGCAGCTTGCAATTTCATCGACGTAAATTTGGTTTTGAATAAATATTGAGCAAATTGATATATGTGGGCGTATTGCTTTGTTATGTCATTCGATTGATCGTTACGGAAAATAAGAAAAAGAAGGGGGGGAGAGACTTCTTTCTTGGAGAACTCCAAATTAAAAATAGAAGTATTAAAAACTTCTAAAAGGATGATTTTCTAATTTATTTAGTTTGTTTGTGATTTAAACCTACTGGTTTCTATCTGATATACAGGGTGTTCATTTGAAAACTTCCCACCATGGATTTATTAAAAACCACTTTTAAAAAAAAAACGCCGAAATACGTCAAAAGGTTTGTCAAGGGGGACAATTTTCTAACCTAAAATTACTTCACGCCCTTTCACCCATTGCCCCCCAGGGTCATCCCCTTAAAAATTTTAAATGGCAGGGGGTATCGAGTAATAGCTTGTTTAAAATGTCTTTCGAAGTCTTCTATAGGCCCTCTTCGCCCTATCCGTTTATCTGGAAACTCTTCGTTTAGCCATTGCCGAACGGGTAGAACATAGTGAGGAGAAGCGCCGGCTTGCTGGAAATATATTTTAGCCTCATCAAGTATAGGGTTTCCATCATCATCGATTTGGTTTTCAATGGATTCAGTGATAATGGATTGATGGTATTTTCCAACATATCCAAATAAATGTCTCCATTTAAATTTCCGTTAATAAATAATGTCCTAATCACTTTATTTCCTAAAATGCCTGCCCATACATTAATTTTTTGAGGGTACTGGGTATGCCTTTCTACCAATGCATGAGGATTTTCATTGCTTCAATATCTACAGTTATGCTTATTAATAAATCTATTTAGATAAAATGTGCATTCATCGCTGAAGCAGATATTCTTTACATGAATAGTATTATCATTAATCGCTTCGGTCATTTTTTCACAAAACTCAACTCGCCTATCGAAATCGTCTTCGGTATTTTCACTTCAACTCTTGCAATATTTTCATTTTGAATGGATGAAATTTATGAAGTTTGGTAACTGTATGAACAGAGCCTAATGAAATACCAGTGGCAGCAATAATCTTGCGTAATGAAGTATTAGGATTTATTCCAAAATGACCCAAAACTTCAACTTGAGCGGTTTCACCCAAAATTCGCCGATGATCACGTTTTTTATTTGCAACAGAACCAGTTTACAAGTTTCGAGTAACAATGTCCAAAACATACCTATGCGAAGTTATCTTCTCCGGATGATTAGGGTGGGCCGAAAATTTTTTTTTTTAATTGTAAAAAGCGCTATAGCAAAAAGGGTGCGTTTTTTCTAAAAAAATAATAAACAAAAAATTTACGCCAAAAAAAAAAATCCAGCTGGGCCCAGGGGCACTTCAAGGGGCTTTTTTTATTAATATTATTTTTTTAAAGGGCGCTACCAAAAAATACATTTGATTAAACCTCCTTATAACCCAAAAACATATTATAAAAAATAATAATTTTTAGCCGGGCCCATGACCAATTTTCTAAGCTGATAATATCGGTCTGCCCTCGTATATGATCTGCTTATTATTTTAAGGTCGTTGAGCTACACGCAGTCTCTATTGTAGGCCTCTATTTTGATGGGCGAAAGGATCAAACGCTTTCTATGGTGAATAACAAAAAAATTATTCAACAAGAAGAACACATTTCAATTATAAAAGAACCTGGTAATATATATTTCGCACATATATCTACAAAAGGAGCTTCTACTGCAGTAAATATTAAAAATGATCTTTTAAAATATTTAGAGAATTATCAGACGGATATAAGTTTTTTGTCTGTAATCGGTTGCGATGGAACGAACGTAAATACAGGATGGAAGGGAGGCATTATTCGTCTTATGGAAACTCATATCGGAAGACCCCTTCAGTGGAGTATATGTCTTCTCCATACCAATGAATTGCCTTTACGTCATCTTCTTCAAAATTCTTCTTCAAAAGGGACCTTACAGTTTTTCAGGGCCAGTGGGTTTGCTACTAAAAGACTGCCAACAAATGCCAATTGGGAGGAACTCCAGGTACAGATACCTCCGCGTGGTGGGTTCTGGGTTGATTAGTATAGTTTTATATTTAAAATTATACTAATCAAGCAAAAGGCTGCACGAATGCACGTGCACAATCATACAAATATGTTGATTTATGATATATATTTGATTTTTTTAAAAATGTCTTCGTTCATGGGGCGGGTTAAAATGCTTACTATTATCTTTAAATTTTTTCTGGGAATATAACAGATTAATTAAAAGATTTTAAGGTAGCGCCCCTAATTTTTTTGACAAAAAAATTTTGACCCCTAAAATAGCCCCTGGGCCCGGTTAATTTTTTTTTTTTAATTCAAAAAATTTCCCTGCCTGTATGATAACCATAGGCACCTTTTCCAAACTAGCGTCTTTTATTTTTTGCGACTTTTAAAAAATCGGCTTTTTTCGGCCCACCCCCTGATGTCTGGCATTAAACGTGACGGCAGTTTGCTGAGCACATTGATTTTGGGCACCATAAATTAGAATAATTTCCACTCTTTCGGCTAGTGTGTAAACCATTTTGAAAGTAAAATCTTCTATTCAATAAATAAATTTTCACTATTTCAAGACTGTCACAAATGTAACTGACGGCAAAATAAATTCTTTATTTCCCTTAGCAACTATAAATAACAATAAATACAGTTCGCCCAGAATATCTGTGTTGGTGAAAAGAATGCGGAAAAAAATTCAGGTTGTTAATTAGTTTTTTCCACGTCTAATCTTCGGAATTGCTGTTTATGTTGGTAGTTTCCGTTTTAAATTATAAACGAATTGTAGATTTGGCAAACCCTAACGGGCAACATTTTGAACACTTATTGAAATAAAAACTGATATTTTCATGTTTTTGCTTTCTATCAAGACAAACTTGATAAACCTTTTGACGTATTTCGGCGTTTTTTTTTAAACAGTGGTTTTCGATAAATCCGTGGTGAGAAGTTTTCAAATGAACACCCTGTATAATGAGGGAGTTCAGTTTAAAGGGGGAATCTAAATATTATAAGCTTGCAATTATTTTAGTATTTGACCATCAAACGCTTTACTTAAGTATTAAAAAATTTAAAATATGTCCAGACCCGAATATAGATTACGATGTATATAGAGAAATATTGCAAAAAGGGCCATCTCTGTTGACCCGTTTTGAAGAAAACTATGTTACCAAGGTAAAAAGAGTTTTTAAAAATCTTCAAAAAGAACAAGAGAGTCGAGATAGGCTGATAGATATGATGCTATCATCACCTTTTTATCTGTGTAGGAGTTACTTTATTCATTTTTAATTCTGAAGAGAAAATTACTTTGCTAAAGAAAGCATTTATTATAATAATATGTTCCAGAGGCGTCATAATAGGCCTGGCAATATAGTTCAGAATAAAGCTTGGAAATTCATCCCTATTAGCTAGCGTTTTTTTGTAACTTTATGAAGCATCTTGCTAGTTTTTTCGTGCAGATGACAAAAAATTTTACTGCACACTTTAAATTTTAATTAAAATATAAAATGATAAAAATACATTAATTTGAGTGGAAAAAAGTGAGATCGGTGCATGTTACTAACGTTAGGCCGGCACACATAACACATAAGAATATAACACATTCTTATGTGTTATGTGGGCCGGCATACGTATTGAGAGTGGGAGTGCCATGAAGCGTCGTGCTGTAGTTGGGTTGGCTAGAGCCGGACTTAAAAAAAATCAAACACGAAAATACTTTCAGAGTATTGACCAAAAATTAGATGAAAATATGCGCCAGGAAATTTTTATATGGAGAAAAATCTTAAGGCGCGTCATTGATGTGGCCCTAACACTAGCTTCTTGCAACATGCCTTTTAGAGGACATAATGAAAGCAAAAATTCAAGGAATCCAGGTCTTTTTTTATCTATTATTTAATTGCTTTCAAAGTATGATCCCGTATTACAAAATTTATTGGAACACAAGGAAAAAAAATCTGTTACGTATTTAAGCCCAAAAATTAGAACCAAATTATTCAAATATTAGGAAATTCGGTTAAACAAGAAATTTTAAAGAGAATTAAAGAAGCTCTATTTTTTTCAGTTATAGTTGATACCACCCATGATATTGCAAAAGTTGATCAGTTAAGTATAATAATTAGATATGTCATAACAGATTATGTAGAAAACACACCGGCGCAAATTAAAATCCACGAATCTTTTTTTAGGGTTTATTCCTGTAACGGACCAAACTGGTGCGGGCCTTTGCCAAACCATTTTGGAAATCCTAAACAACCATGATCTTTTTATAAAAAAGCTTCGTCGGCAGGGTTATGATGGAGCTGCTAACATGAGCGGTATGTTAAAGGTGTAAAAGCGGAAATTTTAAAAATAGCACCACATGCTCCATATGTGCATTGCGCAGCCATAATTTAAATTTAATTCTTAATGATTCAGTTAAAGATATTGCGGAAGTAAGAAACTTTTTTGAGATGGTTCAAAATTTATGTGTTTTTTGGTCACAGCATCAAAGGATGGGCGCTATTGCAAAGTGTGAAGCAAAATAAAATAACTTTAAAAAAATTAGCACCTACTCGGTGGTCGTCCAGGCATGATGCTTTGGAAGCTCTTCGTTTTAGGTACACTGATGTATTAAAGACACTTTCTAAAATAATACTTACTTCTCAAAATACAGCGGAAATTACCGAAGCAACATCTTCTGTTCTTTATATCTTCTTGCTCTAACTGACAAAAAGTTAGTTAGAGAAATTTGAAACAGTTCTTTTAATTATAATTAAAACAAATGTCTTAAAACAAGTAGATACCGTTTTTAGGCTCTTACAAAATAAAGACCAAAATATTGATCAATCTGTCATATTATTTAATACTTTATATGCAAATATGAAAGAAATGAGGAATAATTTTCACTTATTAATGCAGGAAGTTATTAAATTAGCAGGAGAATGGGGTACCTCTACTCAGTTCGTGCAAAAAAGAATAGTTCGCAACAAGATATTTTTTGACGAGAGCGGAAAGCACCACCACATTGAAAGCGTTAATAGTTTAAAATTAATGTTTTTTTATAAAACAATCGACATAGTTATTGCTCAAATAAAAAGCAGGAGTGGCGCATTGAACGAAATTTACGACACTTTTAGGGTAATTTTACCAAAAACTATACGTAATTCATCCATTTCGGATAAGACATTATATGAAATGGGCGAAAGGCTTTATATTAAATATCCAGACCTTCTATCCGATTCAATTGCTTCCCAATTATTATCTTTTAGAAAATGCTTTCAGGGAAAAATAAATGACAATACGATTTTAGAACTACTCGAATTTATTTTGATTCAAAATTTTTCATCTTGCTGCAGTTTTAACGAAATTGTAACCGCATGCAATATTTTTCTTACAATTCCTGTTTCAGTAGCTTCTTCAGAAAGATCGTTTTAAAAATTAAAAATTATTAAAAATTGCTTAAGAAGCTGTAATGGGCCAAGAGAAGTTGTCTGCTTTGGCAATTATTTTATTTTCGGCGTTTTCCTATCAGAAATAAGGGCCCGGCGAAAATTTTGAACACAGGCCCGTGCCGACGTCGGTATGCGGCTGAATTATTCTAAGATTGATTTGTTTGTATCAGCATCCGAAACATTTCCAATGTCAATATGGATTAAGTTATTAGCGTGAGAAATGCTGAATTTCCATAACTTGGTTGCCTATATCATTATATTTTTATTATATAGCTTCCTGGGTCTTAAAATTAGAGAGATTAATTAGATTCTTGTAAACCTATTGCTTCATATTATTATATTACTCATACTGTTTAAAATAAAATAAGTCTTTAAAAAGTCGTTATGTCGTTTAACTTTCGTTATTCCTGTGCTTACAAAGGTATTAATGTTTGTATTTCTAGGTTTATTTATATTTCAGTTTATTATGGACCTTAAAGTTAATATAGACATTAAGTCTTCAAAGTTAGACCTAGATGTCTCAGATGTATTGCGATTAAGAAATTTTAGAATAAGGCATACAAGAAAGAAGAGTTAAAAAAAATTAAATTTTTAGGAGAACAATAAAAAAAAAATTCTAACAAATTACTAAAAATGCCTGGAAAATTTAAAAAAAATACTTTGAGCATTTGAAATTTTTTTAATAACAAATTTTCGGTCAGTTTGTGCTATTTTCTACGATTCATTTTATGTTTACTTATTGATTCATTATTTTTTAAAGATACATTTTCTAATTCTTCCAATCAGTAAAAGCTATTTTTCAAAATTTTATTTCTAGGATTGCACAAGTCTATAAAATTTCCCAATTTTATATAAATTTTTCATATTTTTAAAATTGTTTTTTTTTCTAGATAGATAGAGCAATTTTTAACATATTCGAGCAATATTTCAGGCACATCCAAGGCTCTTAAGTCGGTTATGAAAAATAAATAAGTGTTTTTTTTTTGATGATGATTTAATAAGTTTCTCTAGTTTTTTTGAACCAAATGTATTTTTTTTTAGGTGTAAGATGAATACGATATTCAAAATTCAAAAATTTGTTCAAAGCAGTCGAGATGAAAATACACTGGTTCTACTTTAAAATCCAACCTAGTGAATAAAACAACTTTTCCGCCCTTATATGAAATCCAGTAAAAAATTCACTTAAATAATAGTTTTTAAATGAAAATGTTTTCTTTTCCAAGTTTTTTCACAAGTTAATACTTGTATATTGATCAATAAGTTGACTAGAATTTTTCTAATTTTTGCAGGCAGTTAAGGAAGCTTCTAACATTTTTAGGTTATTTTCCAGGCAATGAAATATGTTTAAGTTCTTTAGGCAGGAATTTTTAATTTTTCAGTATTCACAGTTTTCTTTTTTATTAAATATTTTTCCCGGCAGAAATTGTTATTTTTTTTCAATTATTCCAATCGTGCTAAGTGATTTTTGTTCAAATAATTATTAAAATTTTCGAGGCATTTAATATAATTTTTTTATGTCTTTCAGGCACCAAGCAAGTTAAATTTTTAATTGTTTTTTCTTGCGGCAGAAATTTATTTTTTTCTTCAATTTTTCTAGTGAGTTAAAGAGGTTTTTAACTTTTTTAAGTATTTTATTCAAAACAACAGTAGTCTTTCAGGCATTTAAAAATAATGTTTAAAATGTTTCTTTATAGTTAAAAATGATGTTAAACATATTTTAGATTTAATTCATTCCAATTGATTTTTTAAAACTGTTCGTCATAGTGCAGTAAAACTTAATTCCAAAATTTTTTAATTAAAAGCAACGGTAAAATTTTAAAGAAATAAGACTTACAATTGAAGAGCTAAGTGGATAAAGGTGTTAAGCAACAATTTGACGAAAAGTTAGATTTTGTGCTAAATGAAGGTGTTAAGTACACATTTTTTATATATCTTTTATTCAGAAACGTACAACACATATTTACGATTTTAGTTAAGGATAAAGGAGTTAAGTGCATCGGTAAAATCGGTTCTCAAATGAATAAAGGGGTTAAGCGCACTTAACACCTTCATCCATTTTTTAGATATAACTTTGTGACGGAAAACGTGCTTGATTTGTTTATATCTTGTCATACCTTGCTATTGTTAGAGTGTCGTTAGTATTTATTCTAAATATTTATATTAAAAATGATGCAAAGAACGGCTAAAATAATGCATAATGCCAAAAATATGGTGGCAGTAAATACTAAAAATAATGACGGATTAATTAGTGATAATAATGGCAATGATAGCTCTAAAAAACTATCATAACCTAGAACCGCTACAGCTTCGTATATCAAATTGGCAGAAAAAAAATTGACTATTTACAAAAGCGGTTAGCTAATGGAAACGCCGCACCTTCACCAGACATGAGAGAGCATCATTCAAATAGACCACACAAAATTTCTAACGAAGTGTGCGACTATGTGATGGATCATATCAAGAGCTTTCCAAGCGAAAAATCTCACTATTCAAGACACAAAAATCCCAACAAACGCTACCTGTCACCATTACTATCTGTTAGAAAAATGCATTCTCTTTATTTTGAAAAGTGTTTTTGAAGATGCAAACAAACCAGATATTTTTAACAGTACACATATAGAAGAATATTTGAAACTAAATTCAACCTATCCTTTGGACATCCACGGAGCGACACGTGTAGTGTGTGTGATGCCGGAAGTGGAAATTAAGAACATATACAAAGATTTCACAAAGCCTTTGACCTTCAACGAAGTGACAGATAAAAGGCTGAAAAAAATAACAAAGTGGCTTACTGAACTGTAGATTTACAGCAAACTATGCCACTTCCGAGGCTCACGACATCAAAAGCCTTTTATCTCCGGCAGATTTTATAACCTTGGTATTCATACGATCACTTCAACTAGAAATCAAGCAAATTTTTTCACTTGGATAGAGGACATTGCTAACCGAGGAAGCACGAAAGTCGCTAGCTCCTTGCTAACTTTAATTGAATTTGATGCTGCAATAAGGGAAAAAGATCAGTTAATAATCTGGTCAGATTCATGTGCAGGCCAGAATAAAAATTTTATGATGATTTGCCTATATCAACTGATTATTGTTAAAGGATACTTCAAAATAATTGAACATAAGTTTCCCGAAGTTGGACACTCGTTTTTGGATTCAGATCGCGACTTTGGTCGAATCGAAAAAGTTCTTAGAAAACACAGCACAATTTATCTTCCGGGCCAGTACAGAGAAATTATCAGTAAAGCCGATAAGAATAACCACGTTGTTGATATGGAGTCACATTTTCGCCTTTTTTCTGATTTACCCAATCAGCTAAAAGTGGTAAACAGAAAAATAAACACACTTAATGAAAAAGTTCAATTTAGAGATGCAGTAAAATGGATCAAAGTTGAAAGATTTGATTATTATCTATACAAAGATTTATATGAAGAAGAAGCCCCATTTAAAGAAGTGTGTATAATGAAACGCCAATTTGAAGCAGACCCCACATTACGACTTCCCCGAGCAGGAAAACTTGGTCAGCTGTCTAAGGAAAAAATTGAAAATATAAAGGAGCAATTGGCGTCTGTTAAAGAAGAGTACAGATATTTCTACGAAAATGTCATTAAGAAGGAAGAACTTATGCCACAGGAAGAAAAAAGAAAGAAAAAATAAAACAGTTTTTACAGCAGAATAACATTTTTTTTTGTTTTTAGTTTTGTGCTTTTATTTTTTGTGTTGGCAACAAAGAACAATAAAATATTTACTTTTTTCATACTGATAGTTTTTTTAACATAAACTTCAACGCATTTTTAAAATAAACTGGTATATTACTGTTTTGGGTATACATTTTTTGTACTTAGTACCATTATCCATATTCAGTGAGTAAGTAAAATAACAAGTGTGAGCTGAATAAAGGTGACAAGTACAACAAATTTTAGTAAATGTCTGGTTTGACAAAATTACTGTCCTTTTATTAGTTGATTTTTTAAAAGCATTTGTAATCGTTGCAAATATATTTAAAGTATTGTTTCTTACTACCATTATCCATTTATCAACAAATAAATTATCGACAGTAATGTAGTGAATAAAGGTGGTAAGTACAAAAAAAAGTAAATATTTTATAAACTTCTGATTTTTTTTTTGTATTTTTTTAATAATATGAAGTACATTATATATGCCACTGTCTGTTTTAAATTTAGAAATTATGACTTTTAAAACAACAAAGTTACATAGACTATAAATTCTAAATTTTTAAACTCGATTTGCTCAAATATTAACTTTTGCTGCTTAACACCTTTATCCACTTAGCTCTTCAATTATGCTACATGAAAATTTTTGGGCGAATTGAAATAGTCATCACGTGAGTATAGCACATTTCTAATTAAAATTGATTAGATTGTTCTCTTGTATAAATTAAAATTTTGGTTGTTTTTATTATTGGAGGGGGTTCTATAATAATTTACGGTTTATTATTATTATTAGTTGAAGCAGTTTTTTTTTTAATGTATTTCAAGCATCAAGGATATTTTCTTAATATTTTCAATTTTTTTAAAACAACATCAAGTTTTTAATTCTTTCAGACAGTTACAAACTATTAAAGATTTTATTAAACAAAATTTAGTTTTTTATTAAATAATTTTCTAATAAGAATTTTCTCCTTTTTCAATATTTTTAGTCGGTTAAAGAGTTTTTTAAGTAATTTTACAGTTTGTTGAAGCAGTTCACATTATTTTTGGAATAGTTCCTGGTAGTTGAAAGTTTTGTTCAAAATTTTTCAGTTTAAATTTTATCGATTCAGAGGATGACGTGTGCGTTCAACAAAAAATACATTTTTAAATATATGGATCATTTTAAAAAACATACCCAAATAAAAGAAAAAAAATTCCCTTTTAATTCTATGCTTACTTGAATCTCTCTAACTTAATCCCCGCACCACCACACTAAGTTTTTTCGTTCAAGAAATAAAAAACAAAGTTTTCAGTATATCTTAAACCTACAACTTTACCACAAGAACAGCAAAAAACCCCACAAATCTCAATAAACAATCATAACAAAAAAAAGTTCGCGCGCGAAAATAATAAAAATTCAAAAATTTCGGCGTATAAATATCACGCGGATACGGGAGCAGATAATACCGGACCAGGATCCAGAAAAAGATGCGGATCGTGCGAGGGACGCGCTAAAACTGCGCCCGATTTAACGAAACCGCGTACAGTTTAGAGGGCGCAAACTCTGCTCTCCCTTAACTATTTGTGGAATTCTTAGGGATGAAACGAAATAAAAAACAGAGAAGAAGAAGTAGAAGAAGAAGCCGCTGGTATTTTTGATATAAAAAGGAAGTGTCGACACTAATTATTAATCGATCCCTCCTGTTCTAATAAATTACTCTTTTTTCGATGAAATCTGGATTAAGGGATTAGTGATTGATTTTATTAGAGGTTTAAGGGTTTTTTCTTTATACGGTTTTTAGTATATTAAAGTAGAAGATCTTATATAGGTATATGATAATTTTAGTGCATATATAAGCTTTGAGAATCTCTATTAAAGCCTTTAGGCAAGATAATATCATATGGTATTGCAACAAAAGTTTTCTTTTCTTTATATTGCATTTGCTTTTGTCGAACACGGCAAACACATCATCAACATATATTAATCAAACTCTTGGAAAGTATTTTTTGCATTTAACTCTACTCTGTTGGAAAGAAAGAGAGGCAATTACCCATGGCTGTACCCTCAACTTGTTCAGAATATGAATTGTTGTATTGAAAATTATTTTGTGACCTGCAGAGTTTGGGTAATTTATTTATATCTCAGATATTAATAAAACCATTACTTTCTTAAAGTTTAGTCAAATATCCCAAAATTTCAGGAATGCTTGAGTACCAAGAGATACATCCAAAGGAACAAAAATTTAATTTTCTATTAAAATTCAATTATTGACTTTTGCAATAAACTGTTTTTGACTGAAAGATATTCACAAAGTAACTTTAATGTCTCAAATTATTTTACACAAAAACTAAAATGTAAATTGGAGATTATATAGTGGTGACATATGGTCTCATTTAAATATCGGGTTTATAAATTTTTGGTAAAAAATATAATTTTGGAAAATTTAAAATAATATATTTGAAGAGGAAGCAAGGTTTCTGCAATCATTTAATGTTGTTTTGACATACAAGATAATTGTTTAAAACTTTTTATATGAGCTATTTTCAATAACAATATCAAATTTTAAATATCTTCAGCTTTCTTTACTTTATCACCTTTGAAATAGAAACTATCTTTTTCTCTTAGTCATTGATAATATTAGAACTTGACGTGGCGAGAATAAAATAAAGAGTTTTGGTTAGTGGTAAAACTGTTTTGTGATTTTCAAAAATGATTTCGATTTTATGGAAAAATTACTTTAAATAAATTTACTTACAATAGCATCAAATACAAGAAACCATTTTTTATGCAATTTGGTTTAAAAGTACCTAGAAAAAAATACTTCAACGCCTTGAAATCACTTACTACTCAAAGAAAATTGAAGAAAAACTTCCCAATAAGTAAACATGTCTTCGGCTATCTAAAAAACTAATTAAAAAAATCAATCTTACCATCTTATTCTTTTTTAATTTGTACTTTTACTTTATGTTTTTTTTTTATATTGACTTATTATTCACTTTGTAAGGCAGTTTTTTGAAAGAATTTAAAAAAGCTCTCTTAAAATTCTGCTTTGTGGGTAAAGCTGTATTTTTTTAAACTTTATTTTTAAAGATAAGAAGTTTTTTAAAAATTTTCAGGTAGTTGAACTGATTTAAAATTATCCAAATAATATTCCAAACAGTTTTTGGGCAGCAAAATTGAAAGTGTAAAGCTGAAAACGTTAAAAATTTTAACTGCCTAAAATCATTTCTTAAAGATAATTAATATAAATTATATATAATAATAAACTGTTTTAGTTTCCTGGATTAATTAAAATTAACGCCTCCAAATTCCACAGTACTTAAAGAAAATTGATACTAATCCTTATTAATTTTTCCAATAAAATAGTTGAATTTAATATTTTTAATCAAATAATTTTTTTTGTATTTTTATAATATAGACTTTTTAGTAAATTATCTTCTAAAGAAGTTTTTAGACAGAATTATTGCACACATTATTACACAAATGCCTTCAATTTTCCGATTTTATAATATTTTTTCATATTTTTAAATCTTTTTGTTCTCTATAAATTTTGTTATAAATTTTTTAAGACCCTTGTAATCATTTTTAAATATCACTGAACTTTTATTATATAATTTTTAAATATTTTACAGGTAATTTTAGCTTCTCAAGCTCCAAAGAACTAAAAAAAAAACTTTAAATAATTATTTGTGGCCTTGAAATAACCTAAAAAAAATAATAAAAAAGCCTTGTCAAAAGAAGTAATAAAAATAAGCATTTTAGAAAATCACGAAAAATGCCTGGCACTACTCAAAAACTTAAAAAAATATAGGTACTTTTGCCTTTTGAATTATTTTATTTTTTTCTAAAACATTAAAAGACTAGAATTAGCATTGCCATAGAATTATGGGCAGCTTGTTCAATTTTTGTTGCCTAAAATCTAATAAGTTATTCTATAAAGAAGTCAACATTCAAAGTAAAATGAATGTAAATAACGTGTATTAGAGGAAAAAGCAACAATATCGCAACGCCGCTCGATCGTATTGTTGATTCCACTAACACAAGTAATCTTTACCAGTGACGTCCTCAAAAAATATTTACATGACAAATATTAAGTATTAATAGATTATGGTTTAAACTTCAAACAATATTACCGTTTATGAACTCTTTATGCGTTTTTTTAACGTACGATAATAGAGAAAAGGTACAGGGTCTTTCCCCATATATTGACCCCCCCCTACAGGGGTAATGCGAAAAGTTAAAAAAAAAATTAATATAAAACTTTTGGGGTTTTACTTAAAATTTTTGAATCCGATGTCAAAATTTCTTTTTTTCGTTTAGAAACGTCAAATTTTGACAGATGATCAGTTTTTTCTTATAGAACACCCTGCATATGACTTCATAGTTAAAAAGAGTAGAATTTTCTGATTTCAAATATGTATAGTTTCACTATGTTTTATTAAACCGTTTCGGAAATATCGGGCTCCAAACTTTAAAAAAATAATATATTGAAGATCTTGGTAAGCGCTGCATTGTTATTGTTTAGCGTTTTTTTTAAGATAAATGAATTGAGTAGAAACAATAAAAACAGAAGATTTATTATTACTATGGTGATATTTAGCATCTTTTTGTTGACAAAGATACATTATTTTAACAATTGTTAAACTTTAATTTAGACGTAATTATAACTATAACTGCTCCATATGACCACCACCATTATCAATACAGTTTATATAATCCTGCTCAATTTTGTGTATTGTATTCCTTATAAATTGTCTATGATTTTGATTGATATCATCTATCGCGGTAATAATTTTTCTGCGGAGCTCCTCGACATTTTCAGTTCTCTGTTCGTAAACTTTATTTTGCAGGTAACCCCACAGAAATGAATCAAGAGGTGTCAGGTTTGGACTGTTTGGTGGCTAACGAATTGGCCCAGTTCGTCCAATCCACAGGTTATATCTTTCATTTAAAAATCTCAAAACAGGTAACACATTATGCGGTGGGGCACCATCTTAATGCCAAACTATTTGCTCGTATTGCCTTATGGGTAGATCTTCAAGTTTAGCTTCAATTTGATAAGTAAGCATCTCTAGGTATATTTCTCCTGTCAAGTTGCCCTTATAAGAAATAGGACCTATGACCTGGTCATTTAAAAATCCACACCATACATGTAGAGATTGCCGCCCTTGAAACTTAATTTCCCGTGTTATTCAGGGGTTTGTTCTTAACTAAAAGCGAACATTTTTTCGATTGTAAATGCCTGCGGTTGTAAAGGTGCACTCGTCGGTCCACAAATTTTTTTTAAAAAAGGTATTATCTTCTTCTTTTAGCACTAGCATCTCTTAACAAAATTCTACCCGTTTATTTATTTGCTCTACACTTAAAGTTTGAACAGGTAATATTCGATTTAAGCAAAATATTTATACTTTTTTAAAGTTGAATAAATTTTTTTGGCCGATCGATCAAAGTAAATTCTGGCATCTTCTATGGAATGATTTGGGTATTCTAAAAAGAAATTCAACATTTTTTATGGGCAATTTAAGGGAGACAAGGGGGGGGACAAGGGGGGACAAGGGGAGACAAGGGGGGAGGGAGACAAGGCCCGAACATGATAACGTAGATCTAAATGTATTAAAAATTTAGTAAAAACTTACCTACCTTCGAAATATAGCAAAATATGTAATTCTTCTTCTGGATCGACAAGAACTGTCCGACGTTTTCTTCGTAGAGTTTTCCTGATGCAAAATGCTCGTTCTATATTTTTAAACGTATTTTTTTCCGGAATGGCACGTAAAGGAAAGGTTCGACGATATTCCTCTCTGGCGGCATTTGCGTTATTATTATTTTTATAAAATATACGGACGATGTCACATTTTTCTTCAGCACTGTACGGCATTTTTTAACATTTATAGGTCAACAAACAAGAAATGACAATGTCATCTGAATGATTTGTTTTTTAATAAATGTCAAACAATAACAATGCAGCGCCTACCATCTTCAATATATTATTTTTTTAAAGTTTGGAGCCCGATATTTCCGAAACGGTTTAATAAAACATAGTTAAACTATATATATTTGAAATCAGAAAATTCGGCTCTTCTTAACTATGAAGTCATATACAGGGTGTACCGTAAGAAAAAACTGATCATCTGTTAAAATGTGACATTTCTAAACGAAAAAAAAAATTTTAACACCGGATTCAAAAGTTTAAAGTAAAACCCCAATAGTTTTGTATTAAATTTTTTTTTTTAACTTTTCGCATTACCCCTGTAGGGGGAGGGGGGTCAATATATGGGGAAAGACCCTGTACTTATCTAATAAAAAGCCTTATTATAAAAATTAAATATTTTTTAATTAATATAAATTCCTTAGTAAGTTTTTATTATTTTACGTTTATGATGATGGTTCTCCCTTAATATGATTTAATGACTATGATGGGTATTTAATTATGAAAATATCGGCTTAAATCACGTTTTCTTATGATGCGGCACAAATGGCACAAGTTTTTACCATCGTAACAGTTTACAAAAAAAACTGAAATGATCCAACCTTTTTCCCTTTTCAACCAAAATCTAATGAAAAAACAGAAAGATAAAGAAAAAGAGCTTTTGCCTGCGGTGTTGCCATTTTGAATTCGAAAGAAGGGGTCTTAGGAATAGGAATGATATAATTTTTTTGCTTTGAAGATGTTATTTTTGCGCTTAGAATAACATATGTATGTATTTTTACTTTTTATTTTTAATCCAAAATGTAACATTATTATATGTGTTAATATATAGCTGAAAATTTCCTCTTTTGATAATACGTATAAACTTGACAATAAAGAACCAATGAATATATTTGTAAACAAATTACCCCCCTGCCCCTGTGCATATGTTGTACTTAAACAAAGTTGTTTACTAATTCTAGCCTTTCAATGTTTTGTCTGTCTAAGATTTTCTTATTAATCTAATTTTTTTAAATATATTTAATTAATTTTTGATTTTAATATTACCTTTTCTAGCAAATATTTTTTTTAAAGAAAGTTTTTTTTAATTCTTTTAGGCAGTAGAAGATTTTTTCACTCGACTGTTTGAATTCTTTTAATTTTAAGTATTTTCCAGGTAATTTAATTAAAGCTTAAATTTCAAAATACCCACATAAACCTTGAAACTTGAGATTTTACAGTACCAAAGAATAACATAATCAGAAATAAATAAAAAAATACTTTCAGCATTTCCATTTGTTTAAATTAAATATTGTTAGTTTAGTTTTATTTAAAAAAAAAATCTTTTTAATTTTTACTTTTATTTTTTGTTTAATAATAATAATGTCGTTTATTTAGCATAATAGCTACATACAAAAAACTGGTATCAAAAAGTATATAAAATATTTAAACTATAAAATACATAAGGCTGCAAGGAGAAAAAAAAATACAAAAACCTTGAGAAGCACAAAAAACTAAACATTAAAAAGTGATAAAAACTAACCTAGATTAAAAATGGTAAGGATAAAAAAGTTTTAAACTGTAAATACAATTCCAAGATTAAAATTAAAATTAATTGCTAAGATAAAATGGAAAGTTAAAATTGTAAATATAAAATAGTAAAGATAAAATTATGAGCATAAAATGAAAGTTAAAATTTTACATAAACAATGGCTACAAAATATATTACAAGTTCAGGTAAATTATTTTTCCAAAAAAAGTTGTTTTATTTCTTTCTGATAGTAGAAATAATTTTTTAAGTTTTATTTCGAATATTGCACGAATGCCCTAAATTTAATTAAATAGTCATAAATTAAACTGCAAGTCACAGGTCTTAAATATTAGATTTGAGAGTTTCTAATTTTATGTAAATTTCTTATATTTTCGAAAAATTACGTTTTCTTTTCTATTTAGTTGAAGTAGTTTCCAAGTAATATTGCACACACTTCCAAGACCTTCCAAGTAATTTTTAACCATTATTAAACTGTTGGACGTTACTTTGAATTATTTATCAAACACTTTAACAACAGTAGAACAGGTGGGGTCTTGGCCCTTATTAGAAGCGATATTAGATATAAAGTGAGATCTGTATTGTCTATTGATGATTATGTCTGGTTGTTGTCTTTTGAGCTATCTATGGGTGGAGGTAAATATTTGTGCTCTGTTTTGTACCATTCGCCTCAGAAGGTGCCAAATTTAGAGAGTTTTTTTGGGGAATATTTAGAGCAAGTTAGTGGATTTAATGGCACCAACATTATTCTTGGGGATTTTAATTTTGATTTATTAAAAAACAGTTTTTATATTAACAAATTATTAAGTATCATCTATACCAATGGGTTTAGTCAAATAATTAAGACTCCAACTATAATAGTCCAAAGAAGTCAGACTCTGATTGATTGTTTAATTTCAAATAACAAATCTCTTTTGCATAAAGTCCATCAAACTCTTAAAATTAGTGACTATTCTATTATATCAATTTCTATAGATCAATCGAAGGAACAGCCAATGGATCTAGTAAGTTATACTAGGTCTTTTAAAGTTTATAAATTCAATAAACTTTAGGAAGAACTGCTTCCATGCAATTGGAATAGAAATAGTTCAGATGTTGACTTACTAGCTAATACTTTTGTAACAAATATTAGAACAATTCTTGACAGTATGTGCCCAAGGATTAAAATTATGCAAAAAACAGAAATATGCCGATAAAAAATGGATAACTCAAGATATAAGGAAGCAAATTCAGGAAAGGGATCGATTATATAAAAGGGCTGTCATAGAAAATAACCATAACATTTGGAATAAATATAAAGCTATAAGAAATACCATAGTAAGCAAGATAAGAGTAGAAAAGGACAGATTTTTTCCGAATACCATAGATCTAAATAAAAATAATCAAAAAGAACTCTGGAAAAACCTGAATACGCTTTTGCCAGGCAAAAACCAAAATATGCCTAATGAAATAAAGTTTGAAAATGAAATCATGACACAGGAGGATGATATTGCACATAGGTTTAATAATTATTTCGTGAATAGTATTGATCTTATTCTTGCAGATATTCCACCAGCAGCAAATGGTCAAACATATTTTATTGAATCACCTTCATTCCAGAATACCTTAACATAATTTAATAAAGTTTCGATGACTAAAATGAAGGAAATACTAAAGAATCTAAAAAACGTTAATGGTGAGGAGAGTGGCATCTCTAAGCAGGTTCTTTGCGATGTTGCTTATGTTGTGGGTGATCATCTTTTGGATATTACCAATACATCCTTAAGTACTGGGAATTTTTCCGCAAGCCTGGAAACTTTCTACTATTGTTCCTGTTCCAAAAGTGCAAAACACTAAATTGTGTAATCAATTTCGGCCAATTAACACCGTACCTATTTATGAGAAGCTCCTTGAAGTATGTGTTAAGGAACAGCTACTCGAACATTGTAACATAAATAAAATAGTTGTACCTAACCAATCGGGGTTCCGTTAGAATCATTCATGTGAGTCTGTCATTATTAATATAGTTGATAATTTTCTCAGGGCCTTTGACTCTGATAATCTAGTACTGGCTGTGTTTTTGGATTTGAAGAGACCATTTGAAACCGTGAGTGGAGAAATATTAATTAGGAAATTAGAACGGTTATAATAGGCCTTAAACATAATGTATTAAAGTGGTTTCAATCTTATCTAAGTGGTAGAGTTCAGCGAGTCATGTAAAAAAAGAGTTCATCTAAAAGTGTTAATGCAAAGCATGGTGTGCCGCAGGGAACGGTCTTGGGCCCCTTGCTATTTTTATTGTATGTCAACGATTTGGTGGAGGTAGTGCGGGGGTGTAATGTGGTGTTGTTTGCGGACGATACAATGTTTTATGTGGTGGGTAAAGACATTCATCAACTGCAACAGGTCATGAACGTTGAACTCAATAACTTATTCATCTGGCTTTGTAGAAATAAACTAAGTTTAAATGCAAGTAAATTCAAGTTTTGTATATTTGGCAAGAGATCTAGATTAAGTTCTATAGACATGGGCAATATACAGATTTCTGTGAATGGGGAAAGTATTTTGTATGCCAAAGAAATTAAATATTTGGGAACAATTTTCGATGCCAATCTAAATTTCCATGCTCATGCAGATTATGTAATGAGAAAATTTTCAAAAAAAGTTGGATTTATCACAAGAATTGGAAAGAATTTGTCAATGTACATCAAATTAAAACTTTACAATGCCATTGCTCTTCCTCATTTACAGTTCTGTTCAACATTATTGTTTAACTTGCCACAGTATAGAATTGACCAACTGGAAAGAATTCAAAATAGAGCTATGAGACTGATTCTAAATTGTAATCGTTACACGCCTGTTGTCTCTATGTTGGGTGTCCTAGATATGTTGTCTGTACATCAAAGAATTTTGTATAACATTTATTTGTTTATTTTTAAATTAAAACATCAGATGCTTCCCGATTATATTTGTAATAAATTAAGAGTTTTTGAAGATATACATAACTATAATACAAGAAATCGTATAGACTTCATACTAATCGACAGATATAACACAACCCAAATGCATAATTCAATTCTATACAAAGGTTTAATTCTATTTAACAACTTGCATGCTAACATCAAAAATTGTATTACTTTGAATCAATTCAGAGGGCTCTTGAGAAGATTTATCTTGAATAAGCTTAAGCGGTTATCATGATTTATCATGCTATGTGTGCATAAAATTTCCCAATTTTATATAAATGTTTCATATTTTTAAAATTGTTTTTTTTTTCTAGGTAAATAAAGCAATGTTTAATATATTCGAGCAATATTTCAGGCACATTCAAGGCTCTTAAGTTAAATTTAAATAGAATTAAATATTTTTTAGGTAACTAAAGGCACCTTCAACCGCCTGGAATTGGTTTCTTTTAGATTTAAACCTAAAAGGACTCAATACCCTTTTCAAAAAATTTCAATACTTCAACAAAATACCTTAACTACAAAATATTAATTAATAAATTACTTTTAACAACCAAAAATCCCTACTGCCAACAAATAATACTCCCAATATCTGAAATTTTTAAAAGCACTTTTCCTGTCATTTAATGACAAGTTTTTTGTTTTTTTTTTAAGTTGACCTTCTTGAAATTTACGTTTAAAACAGCTTATAGACAGGCATATATTTGATGATATATAAGTGGTCTTTTAAATTTTATTTCGCAAATTGCAGAAATTTCTTGCTTTTTCCAGGGGTTACTGTTTTTTTTTTCATATTCTTGTTTCCTTTTCTAAGCAGTTAAACCTACAATATATTTCAAGTTCTTCATTTAGTTACAGTAAGTTTTTGGGATGTATTTTTAAATATTTTTCGGACAATTAAAGCCACTTTTAATTCTAAGAACCTAAATTTTTTTTTTTTAAGCAGTCGAAGCTATTTTTTACCTTATTCTTTCATAAAGAATAAAACTTCCAACCTTCAACAGTACCTCAAAACGGCCAAAACTAGAGGAGTATTTTAAATAAACTAAAATAATAATGACGGTCATAATTATCTTTGCAATACAATCAAATATCATACAATTAATATGGATTATATATACAACCAGTATCACGATAATGTCTATCATTACCAGAAAATTTTTCTTTTAAAACAAATTAAGCCTCATTCATAATGGATTTCCATTTAAATGAATTAAAATTTATGAATAAAATTTAGTTTATTCTACAAATAACCTTAATTTCTTAGCCGGAACAACAAAAAAACATAGTTTCGGCAAAGTAATCCTGTTTCAGTTACGTGCAAACTGGCGATAAACATTAATCCAAAAACACGCCATGTTTTGTGATAATATTAATAGTGGATAATATTTCATGTCAAACGTGAATATTATATTTTTCAAAGGTTTTTATATAATATATTCGGGCGGACAGTTATTTATTTTGTTTCTGGTTAGTAACTGTGGCAGCATTGTCGAATATTATTTTAGTTGCGACATTTTTTTATGTGGTAAAAAACATGTTAAAAAAACTGATGCAACAGTATAGATATTGAGCAAATAATAAGAAAAAACTATTTGAAAACCGGTAATATTACTGAAAATCAATTTAGACCTCTTAAACCGGTAATAGTAGCCATCATTATTGGGCTTGGATGGGTATATATTTGAATCCTAAATAATGCATAAGTCTCAAATGAGAATCCATTAAGAGTATAAATAATTATACTCATGATAAAGTGAATGGGGAATTATTATCGTTAGCCATCGCTCAATGATAATTTCATTAGCATGGATCCTGTGGACTTGACAATTTGGCGTTAGATTGGAATTCAGTTTATTTTAGGAAAAGATATCTGGATATTTTCGATAATAATTATTATCATTATAATTTTCTCGTAATACTTTTACCTTTAGATTTAAGTTTATTATTCTGAAGATAGTGCTTTATCATCATCATCATTAATATCATTATTATGATTATGATAAAGCTAAAAAAGCATTGACAATGATAATTTTTTTATGTTTTTTTTGACAGGCTATTAATTTTTTAATAGAATTAAAATTGGTTTTGGAGAACTCATATATAAATAAATTGAAATCAATTCAAGTAAAATAATTTTAAATTTAGTATCTTATATTTACCTGAAATTAATTTTTTTACCATGATAAATAAATCAAGCACACTGGTAGGTTTCCATAAAATCTCTTTGTAAATTTTCTTTCATAATTAGGTTGTCTTAATAAACTTTGAAATAAAACAATACTTATCCCTATCAAAAGCCTTTTCCATGTCAGTGTAAATTAGACTAATTTGATAAAAGTTAATTAGTCATTGTGGACCTATTTGGTAAGAATCTATGTTGCTGTGCCGATATACTGTACTTGACCTGATCATATAATCTATTAAACAAAGCTATTTCAATAACCTGGATACAGCATTAGGAATTGTAACAGTTATTATTAGTGTATGGAGTTAGAATATTTAAAAGATATTTTACAAGAGGATGAGTAGGTGAACTTATGCTACTAACTATAGGTCTTAAAGGAACATTCATTTTATGTATTTTTGGTAAACCATAAAAATGTGGTGTTTTACTATTCTGTGGAGTTAATTTAAATCTATCAATATTAGGAATTTGGTTTTTATGCTTTTTAAGTAAATCATAAATTCGTCTTTTAATTTTTTCTGTAGGATCTTTAGATAATTGAGAATAATTGCCATAATTAATTATTAAATTTTATTTATTTTCACAAGTGTTAATATTTAAAAGAATAATATCAATACCTTTATCGGCTGGAAGAAGAATTTTAATAGTATTATCGGATTTAAGTGTCTTTAAAGCTTTTAATTCTAAAGAGTTTAAATTTTGTTTAATTTTAATTGCTTTCTCAATTTATATCTTTGTTTTAATTCTAAATTCATCTTGTTGATCCCTTGGTAAATCTATCGTTGCGTTTTCTATAGCTGAAATGATATTTAATTTAGGCAGAATTTTTTAGGTAATTTAGACCTTTAAAAAGAACAAGTTTTTCTGTATTAGATAAAACTCTATCTGACAAATTAATAACAGTTCTATTTATAAAAGCATTGTTTGTGTTTAAAAGTTCTTGATTTATATTTTCATTATAAAGTAGATTTATTTTATTTATGTACATTTGTTTTTGTTTTTTAAAATTATTTAAATAACTATTATTTATATTGAAGCATATATGATTGAAATCATTTTGATCAACTAAACTAAATAAGTTATTTTTTAATCTCATTATTTAAATTACTTTCATTATATCTATAAAATTAAATTCTTTCTCTTAATAACGCTTTACTTGCACTTTCTATTTTATGTGTTTTACACATCTGATTTTATGTGTTTTATTATTGTTGTATAATGTGTGTAATCTTAAGCATTTTGGTATTAAATTACTTTATATTATAAGTTTGCATTTATATAAAAATGTTACACTATTTTCACTGAGAGATTTAATAAACATTTTTTCTCAATGTCTAGTATTAGGTTTTTAGGCCTATTTTGATTTAAGTAAAATCTGTATTGTTCTGACAAATTCATAATGAGTTATTTACTTTATTGGGTTTTACGTCACTTATAGCAAAAATCAATTTAGAAATTACTATCTCACACGCTCAAAAAATTAAAAAGAAGAAGAAAATAGACTTATTCACGTATATTAAAGAAATATGAACTCAAATCTGTAATGATACCGTTCGATATACTTAATTTAATTTAAGTTCAATAAGTTTTAAATACAATAATTTACTTGGTTGAGGTTTAATCTATTAATCTCTGAGCTCGTTTCTTCTTTTCAATATCCTACCTAACGTTGTTATGAATATTAAAATTAAAAAACGATAAAAACAACGAGAAGACCTACTTTTTTAAAAATACCTAATTTGAATCAATGTTTCTGTAGTTATATCTACTATACCGTTATTAAGATAATTAAAGTAAAATTAAAAATATAAGCAAAATATACTTATCTTGCAAATCTTCAGCTTCACGAGCAACGAGCTCAGGACAGAAAAATCGATTATACCTCAAGTAAATTATTGTACCGTAACATGGGGATACCTTGATCATTTTTTTTATACATTTGGGATTCTAGCTACTCTAATATGGTTTTGCAGTAATTAAAAATAACCTTAGCAATCGGTTTTATTTGATAAACATCCTACAAATAAATAAACTTTGAAAAACTACATATTTTCGAGAAAAAAAATAAAAAATCATGTGATCAAAGATATACTTAAGTTGGGGATACTTTGATCATCAATTTATTTTGTATGGATTTGTAAAGTAATCCCTTTTAAAAAGTGCCTTGGATTAAAAAAATGTTTTTAAATTGTAGATTTAGGCTATACAAAAAACAAAAACTTAAAATAAGACAATTTTATTGATAAAAATAGTTTTCTGTTAATAAATAATAGAAATAAAAAACTCGCTTTACTTCTTGAAAAATATATTAAGCAGTTACATATTATATTGAGCATAAACCGTGTCAGAAGTATTATCATTCATTCAAAAACAAAACAAAAGAAAATACCACTTCGAAAATACATAATATTAACTTAAAAAATATTATCTAAACTTCGACGATAGCAATGCTGGACAAAAATTCACAATAAACATTCAGAACTTCGTCTAATTTTTCTGAGGGATTGGATTGAATTGCAATAATATCCTCATTTCTGATCACAGAAACATCATCCGGCACGAGTTTAAATTTGGTTTTGTTTCTACTAATAGCTTTAAGACCAGTAACTAAAATCTTGGGATCTATTTCAGTAATCTTACATAGATATTTGTAAGTTTTTTTGCCTCTCTGCAAAGAAAATTTTGTCAAAATATATTGGCCAACTTCATATATATCAAGCTTTTCTAAACGTAAAGTCTGTTCTGAACTTTTATTGATTGCCTGTCGAAGCTCCAACAAGTTCATATCGTCTTCGCTGTCAGAAATATTATCCAAGATTATTGTAGGAAAACTATATCCAGGTGTAATGTTATCTTCCTGACCTTTTACTGATGCCATAGATATACTACAACCAGGTGCAACAGCTAACCGTTTCTTCTTCCTTTTTGGTTGATTCGGATCGCTAAATCGCTGCTCCTTTAACATTGTAGTAAGGGCGCTTTCTACGTCAGCAGTAGGATCTATGGCATCGGTGTCCCGGGGTAATTTTTTAAAAACTTGTTCTCGGTCTAGAGGGTAAATACCAGAAGCACTAAATGAACTTACGTTCTTACGTAATTACGTTTGATCGCTGATTTTATTAAAGTATCAGACTTCTGTCGTGGAAGTCTTGCATCCATGTAGTTTATTGTCTTATTTAGAAGTTTAGCAAATGTGTCCTTAAGAACCGTTGAGAGTCTTAAGTTTTGCAACTTTCATTCTGAAAGTATAGCTCTCCAGGATTCTTTTAATGGCCTGAAAAATCCGACGTCAAGTGGTTGATAAAGATGAGTCGAATTTGGAACCAAACAGATGAAATCAATTTCATTTTCTGTACACAACTTCGTAACTTCGGGATCCATATGGGAAGATAGGTTATTGCCAATTAAAGCCTTACGCCCATCTAAACGTTTCGTATGGGGAAGAAAACTGCTTAAAAACCAATTACGAAATGTTGCCCCATCTAACCATCCACTTGGTGTTCAGTTAAATCTAGTCCCTAGACTGCAACATGGCTTGTCACAACACGGGAGTCCTTTTGGGTCACCCTCTTTTCAGGAGTTAGATAAATGTAGACTTTTAAAAATCACGTATGGAGGTAATAGAATCCCATCAGCGGACCCACATATCATAACGGTAGTGCAACTTTTTGAGTGGTTCATAAACTTCTCAGGGTATTTTACGCCACGCCTATAAATAGCACGTTTTTTCCCTGGCTCGTCGGAAAGATTCGATTCGTCATAATCAAATATATTTGCACTGGGAAGATCTCTTATTACCACTTCTAGATTATCATAAAATATATTTAAAGTTTCTTTGGACACCGCAGCACTTGCCCTTTTTATGTTAGTAGCTAATCTTTCCCCGTAAGAGTCTTTGTGCCTGTTTAGAAGACTATATGTCCAATCAACACCAGGAATATTGTTTTTAAATTGATTAACAACATCACCCTTTTGGTCTAAGTAATACTTGGCCAGCATCCTTATGTCCATGAGACTTAATGGAAATCCCCAGTCTGCACATTTGGAAGCCGCCTTCAGTATTGCTATTTCCTCGTGTTTAGTAAAAATAGTAAAAATAGTGGGACGACCTGGTTTACTAATATGTTTTCTCTTGTTCTTTTCCAGAGTTCAAAAAGGAATATTAGATTGCTTCGAAGCTTCTCGTATTGAGCATATACCATCCACCACTACTTTTAATGCATGCTCCAGCTTTTCAGGGGTATAATTTATATAATGTCTGCTCCCCAACACCCTTTTATGCTCGCGAGGAATTTCTGGAAAGAAAAAAAAAAATAATTTAATAATTTCTGGAAAGATAATTATAATATATGTTAATGGGGCAACTTTGATCAAGCGATCAATGTTACCCCATAGCCCGATCAAAGTTACCCCGTGGAACAAACATGGTTCTATAAATAACCCTTAACTTAAATTTCACTAAAATCTTTTTGAAATCTACTAAGTAATACACATTAAAATTAATACAAGAAGGAACATAATGGTAATATATGTATGTACTTACCTTTATAGCCTTGAAGTTTGCTGACTTACAAAAACAGAGCAAACCACGTGTAGACTTTATGATAATATTTTTTAATCGATTGATTTAATCGATGCACAATTACGACGGTCTGCGACTCTCAACTAACTGGCTTAACTAATGAACCAAGCAGATGTCCAGTTTCATTGTCGTACTGAGGGAAATGGTGGGGGTATGACGGCGCAACTATTTTAGGAAGTTTTCATCAAAGTTTGACCCGTATTTAAAGTATTCCCATGTTACGGTATTTAAAACTTATTGATCTTAAATTAAATTATGTGGATCGAACGGTATCATTACAGATTTGAGTCTATATTTCTTTTAAATACGTGAATAAGTCTATTTTCTTCTTCTTTTCAATTTTTTGAGCATGTGGGATAGTAATTTCTAAATTTATTTTTGCTGTAAGTGACGTAATACCCAATTAAATAAGTAACTCATTATGAATTCGTCACAACAATATAGATATTACTTAAATCATCGTACTTATCGCCATTGTAATCTCCAAAGTCCTAGCCATCGTCATCATCACCGCTGTTGATCAATTAAGATCGTGAAAACCTCTAAAGACGCTGAAATCAACCAGTTTTCTGGATATTTATTCCCATTTGATTATAATTAATTTCAGTAAACTCATTTCACATAATATATGCCTGATATTAAATTGGTTATGTACATGTTAAATAAATCACATTTATTGGTTGGCGCTCCCTCAGAACCCTCTTTTAGCTTTTTTGTTATAATGTCGCCGTCATATAAACAGTGCCTAAGTCCAAAAAGGTAAATTTTACAGGAGAGAAAAAAAACGTTTTAAAATTTTATATTTTTGGCTATAAATACTTTGATACTTTTCATGGGTGTCTTAGATTTTCTCCTGTAGTGTAGTAATAAATAATAATATTTTTTTTTAATTTTTAATGGTATCATCGGAGTTAGGCAAATTTCACATGTTATTTCGTCATTTTGATTGGAGTTAGGCAGCTTACATTATTTATTTTGTGTCCCTATCTTTATACTATTTTTATTGTAAACTTGAAAACTTGATTAGATTAAAGTAAATAGTGTTTTTTTATAGTAAATGATATTTACATAAAAAATATAGTGAATAAAATTTAAAAAAAAAAAACTGAAAAAGGAATACAAAAACACGACTTAAATTTATAAAATATTTATTTAACAAATAAAAACCCTATTTTCAGAAGATAAGTGGGTACCTAATCCTAATACATATAAATACGCAGAAAAAATTAAATCATATTAGCTTTATTCGTGTTCAAGTGAGTCGTAGAATGAATGATAGTCTTGCTCTATTGTTACCTTTAATTTTTAAAGGTGCTCAAACTTGGTCTTTTTTATTTTTAACTTATTTTGATATAAACTTGGAATATCTTCCATGGGGATACATTGTAGATTATTTTGATTTAATCTGACCGGTCATGTTTCAAAAGTATGAGTATGTTGCAGCTTAAATTCAATTGACCCTTCAGGGCTATATTTTAATGCTCTAATGTCGCGAACTTCGGGATCCTCTTTTTTATGACCAGGGCGGAGTTTGCTAATTAACTTTAGACCAGAGAAATCTTTAATATAATCATGGTGCAAATATTGCACCTCGTAGGGTTTTGGTATTTTTCTCGCAGATTTTGCATAAAAAACATAGTCTGCAGGTACGTTTATAATCCTACCAGATAATTTTCTTTCAATAGATAAGTGCATAGATTCACATTCCATTTGTGTATGACCTTTCTCTAAATATTTCTGAATGATGCAGATATCATTCTGAACTGCAAGATTTAAAAGTGCATTAGCCAAAATAACGTTGCGATTCTGTGCACCGCACCCATCACTATAAAGAATTATGTTTTTTTTTATTATTTGCATCAAGAGAAGGACAAACTTTTGTATCTAAAAAATTGCAAGTAATTGAAGCAAAATAATTTGCTTTGATCTCACCTTCCCCTTCAAGCCATATAAAGCAAAATCCGTCCTTTGAATGCAAGTTAAAAATAGTAAAGTTATGAACAATTAACTTTGTTCTATAATATAAAGCAAAAACATTCGACTTCGGACTGCGTAGCACTGATTGCAGATCCATTGTAAACACTCTATCACACAATCGAAACCTGCATATTTTCGTAACATGCAGGTTATAGATTTCGTCAGAAGTGTTCTTTGTTTCATAACTTGCATATACATCACACTGATCCTTCTTCGGAGAAAACAGGGATAATTTCATTTCCTCAAATATATATTTGAACAGTGTCATACTGGCAGGCTGAATGTTCTTATCTTTACACCAAAAGTCCTTGTATGTATTATAAAGCTCCGATTTGTTTTTCCATTGAGATTGCAAATAAAATTTGTCACTTGATTTGCGACAACAATGTGACTCTAATTTGGGTAGTGATTCTAAAAATTGCTTAATTGACAATTTCTTCTCAATACTTCTTCTGAAAAGTTCAGTAGATTCTTCAGCATCTTTTTTTCGGTTTTGTATTATATGGCTGTCATTATTGTTCTTCTCTGGAGAGCACATATCTTTCCGAACCCAAGAAGTAATAGTTCTTAGAGATATTCCTAAGGTATTACAGAACATAGTTTTACAAACTCTAACCCTATCGTTACTTGGTTTTGTATTCAAAAAATAACTGCAGGATGTAGTTCTTCGGCCTTCATTTTCATTTTTTCTGTTTCTTGATCTTTTCGTCACTGTTGCGGTCGTTCTTCCTAATACGTAAACTTGTTTTTCTCTCCACGAAAAATTCCAGAATTTTTTAAATATGCCGTTTCGTACCTCTTCTTTAATTTTATAGCATTCAAAACCATTTTTTCGTCCTTTTGAGGAGATACAACGATCTTTAATTTTTCTTCCACTTTTATTCACCACAAATTTATTGTCTTTTCGCCACAAATACTTTTCTCCCTTTTCTCTTTTCTTCTTGTTGCTAATATACTTTCACTCGTTATTATTACTGACTCTGGCCTACGTTTTCGTTTTTTATTTGTTACATTGATGCTACTACCTTCACTTTCTGATGTGACTTCATCATTTTGGAAATTTTCTTCGGGCCCAATTTCAGATTCAACCAATTGCTGATCTGAACTTTCTGTTTATTGGTCTGTGGAAACCAATTTCGTTGTCGTGACTTGTTCGATTTTAATAATTTGAAGGACCACTACTTTAAACATTAATTTATTAAAGTAGAAATGTAAATCAGTTACATATGTATTATTTAAACTAATTATTACAACTTATAAGAAAAACGTAAAACAAACGATTATAATTTATGTTACTGTTGCGTAACGTGAAGAGACGCTACTTTCGCGTCGGCGTGTTAAAGAGGAGTCTAGTCCCTTCCTTTCTTGCACGGAGCCGTCGATATAAGCTGCCCAGGTATACGCGGTTGCCAAGAGGTGCATAATGTTTTCGATAATCATATAGGCCTCAACATGCCGCCCGCCTTGAAAAGTCTGCTTTTCAAAACAAAAAGTCTTCATATTTACTATTCAATGGGCAATAAGCATACTTTGTTTATTGCACGTTTGGAAACCGTACCGTTAGGCAAACGCACCGATACCACCCGCACCACGTTATCAGCACCTTTATGTATGTCAACAATTCGAGCCATTGTCCATTTTAATGGCGGCCAATTGTCGTCCATTAGTACCACTAACGCACCAACTTTAAAGGAATTGTCTTGATCCGTCTTCCACTTGGATCGTGTTTGTAATTGGCAAAGATAGTCCCTAGACCACCGCACCCAGAACTGCTGGTAAAGCTGCTGCATATGCTGGTAACGGGACAGTCTGGTCATCTGAAGATCGGTTATATTTTCTTCTGGTAGACTGGCTAGTGAGTCGCCAATTAAAAAATGCGAGGGAGTTAAGAGTTGGAAATCATTTGGATCTGTTGATATAGGCGTTAAAGGACGTGAGTTTAGGCAGGCTTCTATTTGTACCAGTACGGTATACATTTCTTCATACGTCAAAGAAGCGTCGCCAATAACTCGCCTTAAATGAAATTTAACTGATTTAACTGCGGCTTCCCAAAGTCCGCCCATATGTGCTGACCGCGCAGGAATAAAATGCCACTTTGTTTTATCCCCTGACAAAAAACGTGATACCGTTTCATTATGTTTGCAATCATTTAATATATTATATAACTCTAAGAATTGATTATTTGCTCCTATAAAATTTAACCCATTGTCAGAAAAAATGTCGCTCGGTTTTCCGCGGCGTGAACATAACCTTTTTAAACAATTTAAAAAACTTGGCGTTGTCAAATCTCTAGCTAATTTAATATGAATTGCTTTGGTAGAGAAACACACAAATATACATAAATATGTTTTTACAATTTTACTCCTTCTCAATATGCCTTCTTTTACATAAATACGTCCCGCATAATCGACACCGCAATTCGAAAACGGTCTACTGGGATTTACTCTTGCACTTGGTAAATCTCCCATTAGAAATTTACACGGTTTAGGATTAATTCTGTAACATTTTAGGCATGATTTGACGATTATTTTAACGGCATTTTTACCGTTAATAGGCCAGTAAGTCAACCTAATTATGGAAAGCAAATTCTGAGTCCCTGCGTTTAAATACTTTGTGTGTTGGTCTAAAATGATTAGATCGGTAAGTTTGTGTTTGTAAGGTAAAATTATGGGGTGTCTTTGATTGAAAGTTATTTCAGATTTACTTAATCTACCACCTACTCTTACGATTTTATGTTAATCAAGAAAAGGTCGCAAACTTAAAATTTTACTATTTTTATTCAGAGTTTTACCAAGGTTCAGTCTTGATATTTCTTCCGGGAATGATTCACTTTGAGCTAATTTGATTAGTTTTTGTTGAGATTCGGTAAGTTCGGTTACTGTTAACTCAATTGATGATTGAGTTACTTTGTTTAATACTCGATCTTTGAATCTTAGTATATAAGCAAATACTAGTAGCAACTTAATGAAACTGGAAAATCTTTCAAAAATATCGATATCGATTTTAACCGTATTTGTTTCTCGAGCTAATAACAATGTTAACTTTAAATCCGGTAATTCATCTGAATTGTCCAAATAAGGAATTTCGATAACATTATTGTTTTTAAGAAATTCTGGCCCGTTAAACCAGATGTAATTTTCTGAAAGTTCCTTAGGATTAAGTCCTCGCGATATGATATCTGCAGCATTGTCTTTTCTTCTTACATGTCTCCACCTTTCGACGTCAGAAATCTGTGTAATTCTTGCTACTCTATTTGCTACGAACGTTTTAAGATGACATGGTTCAATTCTTAACCACGAAAGTACAATTGATGAGTCGCTAAAGTAAGTTATTTTGGAAATGTTCATGTCTAAAATATTTTGCAATTTGTGAATTAATTCCGCTAGTAGATGTGCTGCTAATAGTTCGAGACGAGGTAATGATTGTTTTTTGAGAGGTGCTACACGAGATTTTGCTGTTAAAAGTCTAATTTGGTTTTTATTATTATTCATTGATCCTACATATACACACGCACCGTATGCTTTTTCTGAGCTGTTACAGAATCCGTACAATTCTAGATTTTTTATACCTGTTAATAACACTTGTCTAGGAATTCTTATTTTGTTAAGATAATCGATTTGTAGGATAAATTCCAACCAAGCTGTTTTTAAGTCATTCGGTATATCTTCGTCCCAATCAATCTTTAAATGCCAAAGTTGCTGCATAATTAGTTTAGCTTTAATGATTGACGGACCTATTAACCCAAGGGGGTCGAAAATCTGCGCAATGGTTGATAAAATATTACTTTTAGTGATTTTATTTTCATTCGTGTAAGGTGTAACCGCATATTTTAAAACATCCTCATTAGGATCCCACTGTCATGAAACAAAACTAAATTTTTGTCTTGACTATTACTATTATTTACAATGTAATTCAATATATTTTTATTATTAGAGAACCATTTTCTTAAATCAAAATTTGCGCTAGATAGAATTTCAGATATTTTGTGATAAACTTCTATTGCTTCTTGCTCCGTGTCTAAACTTAAAAATAAATTATCCATGTAGAAAGATTTACGTATAATTTCTGAAGTACGAGGATACTTGTCTTTATATTGTAATGATAGCTCAAGTAAACAACGCGTCGCTTGAAAGGGTGCACTCGAGGTGCCGTATGTGACAGTGTTTAATTCAAATACTTTAATTTTTTCTTTGGAATCCTTACGCCATAAAATTTGTTGATAACTACGCTCAGTTGAATCAATTTAAACACATCTGTACATCATTTCAATGTCAGCGCTTAAAACATGTTTTCTAAGGGGTAATCTTAAAAGTATAGAAAAAAGATCTTCTTGTATTGTAGGACCTGCTAATATGATGTCATTTAATGAGATATCCGTATTTGTTTTCGCACTGGCGTCAAAAACAACGCGACATTTTGTCGTCAGCGATGAATCCCTGTGAACCGCCGTATGTGATAAAAAATATGAACGATTATCAATTGAATTATCTGTGTCTAATGTGCCCTTTAGTGTCATATGCCCTAACGATTCATAATTTTCCATAAACTCAATATATTGATTTCTTAGTGTTTCGTTTCTATTTAATCTTTTTTCTAAGCTATTAAATCTTTTTAACGCTGTAATTTTCGAGTTTCCCAACCTATCTTTATCTTCTTCTAAAAACGGATATTTTACTATAAATGAACCGTCTTCATTTTGTTTCGTGGTATTTTTAAAATATTCTTCGCAGAACTGTTCGTTTTTTGATAATATATTTTGCTTCTAGCTCTTCAATTTGCCAAAATTTAAGTAAAGAGTCTTGTAATTGTTTATTTGAAATCTTTGTAGCTACATAACACACTTGCCTTTGGTACATATCAGTATTTAAATTTAAATTCCCCGTTAATATCCATCCTAAAACCGTTTCTTTTAAAATTGGCATGTTTTTACCTAATCTTATAATACCCTCTTGTAGCAAATCAAAATAAATACCTGCTCCTAATAACAAGTCTATTTGTTTTGGTGTATTGAATTACTCATCAGCTAAATCAAGATGTCGCGGGTATAGTATTTCCGATTTTTCAAATTTAAATATCGGTGATTTTTCAGTTATTTGCGGCAAGACTAAGAATTGTACATCCATTTCGAAGCTATTAAATCGTGACTTAATTGTTGTTTTTGTTCTACTAGTAATTTTAGTTTCTATTTGGTTAATTCCCGATAAAGGAATGTCAATTCGTTCGCTTTTTAAATTTAATTCATTAAATAAAGATTGACTCATCAAATTACACTGCGATCCCGAGTCTAATAGCGCGTTACATTTTATCCATTTATTTTGACTATCTTGAATCAAAACAGATGAAGTCGAAAGCAGTACTTGATTTGTACTTAAAGTGGTGTAGGTAAACATTCTTTGATTATTATCAGTTAGTTCGTGTGGGTTTTCAACGTTCACTTTTGTATTTGAAACTTAGCGATTATTTTTTATTTCCGGTTCCAATAAACCCTGACCTCGCAGCGCTTCATTATGCTGAATTTATCTAAAATTTGGATCTGAATTCTGTGCAAAAACGCAAGGTGCGTTATCGCTCCGTGTTATGCCTGAAGTATAAAATGAGCGATTGCCACTATCATCTTGAGGATTATTTGAGAAGTTACCGTGTTGCTAAGGATATGTTTGAGCGAGCAAAGTCATATTTTTATTTTGGATCTGATTTTCATTAGTATGCAAAGAAGTATTATGCTTACGATTGCATATTTTAGGATGATTTTGTTTACAAATGAAACAAGAAAAATGTTGACCAAATTTGCCGAAGTATTGATTTGTTTGATTAAATTTAGAAGCCGAGTTTTTATTGTCGTTCGAGTAATTGTTATCTTGAAATTGGGTATTAGGACAAGAAACTAGTCTGTTACCCTTTTGTAAATATTTTTGTGCAACTTTATGTTGAGAATTTTGATTGTACGAATTTTTATTTTGCGTATTAAATGATTTTTGAGTGTCTGTTACTTGAACAGCTTCTAGCGTGAAACATTTCTTGGTTAAAAATTCTTTTAATTGTTCTAAAGTTGGTAGTTGTTCGGTCTGTTTGTTTTCCCACTCTCGCTTAGTACGATCGTCTAATTTTTGCACTATGATTGGAATTAGAAGAACGTCCCACTGTCTCACACGAAGTTTCAATTTTTCCAACGCGGCTAAATGTTGGTGTAATGTATCCAACAATTTTCGTAGATGAAAGGATGATTCCTTTTGTACGTTTGGGAGGTCAAATAGTATTTTATTTACGTGCGTGTTGATTATAGCTCTACGATTTTCATATCGCTTCATCAATAATTCAAAGGCGATAGTATAATTATCTGAAGTTAGCTCAATTGAATCAATTAATTTTTTCGCGTCGTCTTTACAGCATGATTTTAAAATTAACAATTTGTCGATGTCACTAATATCCTGCTTGTTACCTACGATCGAAGAGAAAACGTCTTTAAAGCTATACCACGACTCATAATTACCGTGAAAAGAAGGAAGAACAAAATCCGGAATCTTACTATTGGCAACAACGCAAACGCCTGCTTGTGACGATGAAGCCGCTGCCGCTGCCTCCGTCGCCAAATAACGCGAATCGGATGCTATTTTTTGCTGTGTAAGCGCAGTTTGAGCTAAAGAAATAAGTTTTTTGGCTTGGGAAATTTGATTGTAAAAACATGATTCTGTATCTAAGCGATAATCTATTTCTGTTGAATCTAGAAACTCTAGGCGTGTTTGAGTTTTGTCAAATTCAGAGAAATCCTCTTCGACACTTTTTAGCCGACATTCGATTTGAAATTCATCTAAATTTAGAATGTCTTTTTCGCGTTCCTGATATAAAAATTCCACGAATCTGTTTAATCTATCCGAGATAACTTTTCTGGCGTGTTTTAATTCTAATATTTCGATTTCATTACGATCAACATCCTCTGATGACTGTTTTGTTTTTCTACGAGACATGTTTTCTTTACTTTTTTTTTTTTATTTATTTACGAGAAAACGAGCCGTTTTTTGTCTAGATTTCGATAATAAAATGGCACTCACAATCGATTAAACGATTAAATAATTTTATGTTCAATAAACGAGTTAAAGACGATACAACTTGTAAATTATAAACTAAACGATAAACGATGTACGATTTTTCCGTGATTGTTATTTAAATATTTATTTATTTCGATATATAAATAAATATCCACATACGTTAATACGAGTTACGATAAATACGATACAGTCTTAAAGTAAGTATATATACGAGATAATAATATAATAGAAGCTTGCTTTCTCTACTAGGATAGAACAATTTAGGAATTAGGTTAAATGCATTAAATTAAGAACGAGCTCACCCAATTGTTGTCTTCGTGTGTAGATCCATCCATACCATATTATTCCATAGGCGATATCATCCGATTCGAAGTGACCATGTTTAATGGTCTGTGGAAACCAATTTCGTTGTCGTGACTTGTTCTATTTTAATAATTTGAAGGACCACTACTTTAAACATTAATTTATTAAAGTAGAAATGCAAATCAGTTACATATGTATTATTTAAACTAATTATTACAACTTATAAGAAAAACGTAAAACAAACGATTATAATTTATGTCACTGTTGCGTAACGTGAAGAGACGCTACTTTCGCGTCGGCGTGTTAAAGAGGAGTCTAGTCCCTTCCTTTCTTGCACGGAGCCGTCGATATAAGCTGCCCAGGTATACGCGGTTGCCAAGAGGTGCATAATGTTTTCGATAATCATATAGGCCTCAACACTTTCAATATCAATATTTTCTTGTCCTTGATCCGATTGTAAACTTAAAATATTACTATGATTATTGTTATTACCACTTGAAGATTCATTTTCAGAATGTTCCGCCCCTTGTTTTTCGATTAACGTTACGTTATTTAAGCAATCTATGTCTATTAGTGCATCTAAATCTTCGGTGGTATTAAGATTTATAAGTTTCGTAACAAAATCTTCATTAGATAGGTTGGGATCAATATTCTCATCATTTATGGCTACTTTAGCTTGAAAGCACTCGTTTTCTAAATTCTTTATGGCAAGGGATAGTTCGGCATTATCGTGGTTTTTAGCATTATCAAACTCGACGTTTTCAGGCTCATCACTTTGACTTTCGTTAAGAACTTTGCTGAAAATTTTAAAGCTTCTTGAAGTTCGATTCATTCTAAAAAAGATAAAAAAACTTATGAAATTCTAGATTTTAAAGCACAAAAAAAAAGTATACTATCAGTTATAGTCAGTCTTTAGTTAATACAGAGAAGTTGTGTACTAATTTATAAACACGGATAAGTCCCAGTATCGCTGCTAAAACAGTTAAATGATTTTGTGTTGAATTACTGTTCTAAAATAGTTAAACCATAATTTCACGATCAAATATCCTTTTTTGTATTTTTAACCCAATTTTTAACAGTACCTACTAAATCACAATTTTAATTTTTATAGACAAGCTTAAAATCTTATTAATCATTAATAGTAACCCCAAAGCCTAAAAAGCAAATTAAATTATTAAGATACATAAATAGTGTTCCGTCAAATCGGAAGACTCATTTCTTTATTTATTTTTATTCTTTTTTTATTGTCAATATTCATATAATTATATTTAACATGAGCTTTGCTTCGTCGTGGTACTGATCGTTGTTAATATCTAAAGTTGTATTCTACAATTTCTTTAGTTTTTTTTTTGCTAAATTATTATTCGCGGCTTTTTATCGCGTCATATGTAAGACAACCTTAATTTTGACCGAGAAGAGTCGCACGCACCTCTAGTCCAGTACTGCATCGTTCCTGATTGATGGGAACTGGCAGCATTAGCATTGGTATATAAACTACTGACCAAATAAGTCGCTCTCGATATATAAAGACACGCGAGTGAATTCCAAAAATTATAAGTGCCGGCACACCGTCAAACCCAGCAAATATTTGGAGGTGAACCTGGAGGAGCAGTCCTGAACAGAAGCGACAGCAAGGTGAGCCACAAATTATTTTGGGGTTGTCTTGGCCGTCGTCTTAATTTTTTATGCATTAATTAATTAAAGATACAGTCCACTATTTTTATATTTCTCCAACATTTTTTGGTCACTTCGATCGCGGATTTGGATTTAGGATTTTGATTGCATACCTACATTTCAGCAAAAAATTACATCCAAAACGTGTAAGAGCATACAAAATTATTATTCGGTATTGCTATATTGGTAAACCTCATGTTAAAATTGTTTAAAATTTTGGTTAATTATAGAAATTCCATTCTCGAGTCAATCGGACAGTACCGTCTATCTATCTCTCTTCTCACATTTAGCGTCTCAACGCGTCGATAATTGCATATCGCGTCAGTTGCAGCGCCGCTGGTCCCTCGTCCGTCTCTTATTATATTTTTACAGAGTGGAATAGTAAATCAACTCGGTTTCGGTGGCTTTACTTAATATTATTTCCTCTCTACGCCCGGACTTATAATTTGGTTTTCGTTGTTGGCTTGTCTAGTAATATTACTTTACAATAATATTGCTAATAAAATAATAAAATTTTTTATTGACTTTTTGGTAAAAGATTTGGTAATTAATCTTATTACCCCCAAATATTAAACCCCCTGGTTTGCCAAATCTTCTCTCTCTCTTTCTCTCTTTGTGATACTCATAGGCGATATTTGCCTCTCTCCTCTTATATATGTTATTATTTGTAATATTACTCATAATATCTCGCATAACTCCCTCAATTGTTTTGATTATATATTGTGACAGTTTCTCTCTATTTGCTATACCTTTTCAGAAATTTGTTGCAATTTAGTGTATCAAAACAATTTCCTTTATATGGTCTCATCCATCTCTCCTTCTCTTTAATGCTCTTAATATCTCTTGATCTCTCTATATCTCTGCTCTTGCGTGAACAATTTTATAACTAATTTAATCAACTATACCCTTCACGCTTAACGTATAAAATAAATATACAAAAATAAATCCATTTTTTTTGAATCTCTGAGTTTATAGCTCTATATCAATAGGTATAAGTAGCTTGGTTAATTTCACCTCATTAAGCATTTTTTACTGTTTAATCAAAATAAGAAAAATAATAAAACCCCTTTCTCATTTTGTCTAAAACTTTGTTTTTTGCTCAGTATTGCTTTATCTCGGATTAAAATATTTAAATCCAAATTTAATTTTTCTTCTTTCGCTCACGTTAATATGGCTGATAAAAAGCTAAGAGGCCTTATTGCTCAACGCGATAGTGCTGTTAGCCGCTTAGAAGAAATCAAAGTAGTTGCTGATAATGCCATTAATAATGTACGCCTTCATACACAGTTAAAAATTCGGGTCAAACACCTTGAAGGGATTGTTACTGAATTCAATAATCATCACGCCTCCATTTTAAATATTGTCGCTCAGGGTGATGATGATGATTTAACGAATCAACAGGCTATTCGAAAACATTTTGATGAAAATTTTTATTCAATCCAAGCAACTTGCGCTGAATTATTTGATAATACTGAGCAAGGGGCAGAAAGGGCAACCCCCAGTCATGTTAAATTACCTAAGCTGGAACTTAAAAAATTTAATGGCACTATAAAAAATTGGAAGACGTTTATTGACCTCTATGATTCTATTATTCACAATAATTCAAGTCTTTCCAATGTAGAAAAATTTACATATCTTTTAAATTCCTTAGAAGGACCCCCACTAAGCATTGTTCAGTGTACTCCTTTAACTGATAATAATTATAACATAGCTTATAATACATTGAAGGGTAGATATGAAAATAATCGATTAATTTCGGTTAGTCACTGGCGTGAGATTGAAAAGACTGTGAAGCTTTCTGATGAGCATGATGCAAAATCTCTTCAAACTCTATTAGATACATTTACTGAACACTTAACTGCAATTGAAAATATGGGTCACCCTGTCTCACAATGGGATTTCGTTTTATTTTACATGCTATTTGATCGCCTTGATTCAAGCACAGCCACGAGGTTCGAACTTGAGTGTGGTAAATCTCTAGACGAAATTCAAAATAAACACAAGCATTTTGAAATTTTATTAGACTTTCTTAAGAAGCAGTGTATCGCATTAGATACCGTCTCAAGCTCTTTTAAAGATGTAAAGCCTAGTACTTCTAAATATATAAAACAAACAGCAATGCCAAAGAGAACTTTTGTTGTTAGTGCTGCGTCATGTTACTTTTGCCACAAAAATAATCACTCAATTTATAAATGTTCAGAATTCTTAAGTAAAAATTCCCACGAAAGATATAAAATTGCAAAAACTAATAAATGGTGCACCAATTGCTTAGGTTTAAAACATAACTCGTTTAATTGCTCATCTCGTCGCCGCTGCGAAAAATGCTCCAAGCCTCATCATACCCTTTTGCACCATGACTCCTTTGAAGCTTCTCAGCCACCTGCCGTTGAGCAGGAATCTTCTACAAACTGTGAGTACAGATCTCAACCTGTTGCCTTGACCAATATCAAACCACACAAAAATACTGAAAGCTCTGTTTTATTGGCCACGGCACAGATTCGGGTTCTGGATTCCCAGGGTCAATTTATCAATGCGCGAATTTTATTGGACAGCGCAAGTCAAGTGAATTTTATTACAAACAAATTATGTAAACGTTTGGGCTTAGTCAAACGACCTCTTTCCCTGTTTGTTAAAGGTTTAGGTGACACTGTCTCAAATGTCTCTCATGAAGTCACATGCACCTTCACGCCTAAATGTTTTACAAATCCCAAATTTTCTCTAGATTTTGCCATAATTCCAAAAATATGCGAAAACCTTCCCTCTTCAGATTTACCCACAGATTGCTTCACTCAGTTTTCTCATCTCGAGCTGGCAGATGAAAGTTTTAATGTTTCGGCTCCTATTGACATGTTGGTTGGAGGTGATGTTTTTGGTTTTCTTGTTAAAGAAGGTCAAATATCGCAATCGATTAATAAACCTGTTGCTCTAAATACTCAACTAGGGTGGATAATTATGGGTCGTGTGTCTTACCAGGACTCTATTTCTCGTTCAACCCCTAATAGCCTTTGCGCTACTGTCAGCTCCACTCTTCTAGATATTGTTAAAAGGTTTTGGCAGCTGGAACAAGTCCCTAATTACCATGTTCATTCCCCTGATGAAGTTGCTGCAGAGGAATTTTTCCAGAGGACACATACTCGAAATTCCTCAGGAAGATATGTCCTTCAACTTCCTTTCAAAAATTTGGAACTGCCAGTTTTTGAAAATACTCGAGATATTGCTCTGCGCAGATTTTATTCTCTTGAGCGGCGTCTGGAGTCTAATCCCGAGCTCCATGATGAATATCGCGCTTTTATGCAGGTTTTTCTTGACACTGGACATATGGAAATCCTACCCTCAAATATAGATATAAAAAACTCTTATTATATACCCCATCACTGTATTCTTCGTCCGGAAAGTTCAACCACAAAACTTCGTGTTGTTTTCGACGCCTCCGCGAAGGCTGCAAATAATATTTCTCTCAATGACACTTTGTTAGTCGGCCCCAAGCTTCAACAGGATATATTTCACTTGCTGTTAAAGTTTCGCATCCCTGCTGTTGCATTCACTGCTGATATTAAGCAGATGTTTCGACAAATTCTCATAGATCAACCCTGTAGAAATTTTCAAAGAATTTTATGGAGGTTTTCAAAGTCTGATCGTGTGAGAGACTATCAACTGAATACCGTAACCTACGGTGTAGCTTCTTCACCATACCAAGCTATTAGAACTCTCACTCAACTTGCTAGGGATTATAAGTTTAAATTTCCTAGGGCATCTGAAGTCTTAGAGAATGAAATATTCGTGGATGACGTAGTTAGCGGTACTGATTCTATCGAATCAGCTCTTGCCCTTCAGCAAGAACTAATTTCGTTGCTTTCTCTTGGTGGCTTTGAATTGCGAAAATGGGCGAGTAATACGCCTTTATTAATATCTCATTTAGACACCTCTTTGACACAGTTGAACCCCCTTTCCTTTGATAAAGAGACTGATTCCATAGTCAAGATTTTAGGCTTGCAATGGAATCCTCTTAGTGATTCTTTTGTCTTTAAAATAGAATCTATAGTAAAACCATGTACAAAAAGAAACATTTTATCTGATTTGGCTCGTATTTTTGACCCTTTAGGATTTCTTTCCCCTGTTACTGTCTCTTTGAAAATAATTATTCAACAATTATGGTCATCTGGACTAGACTGGGACCAACCTGCTCCTAACTCTATTAAAGAATACTGGTCTTTATTTAAAGAAGGTATTTCTACCCTATCGAGCCTTTTATTACCTCGAAAGATTATCCCTTCCCAGATGAAATTGTGTGAGATGCACGGCTTCTGCGATAGTTCGGAAAAGGCGTATGCAGCTGTGGTCTATTTTCGCATAATTACTTATGATGATAACGTTCAGACGTATTTGCTATGTTCTAAGAGTAGAGTAGCTCCTCTTAAGACAATCTCGATTCCAAGGCTAGAGTTGTGCTCGGCTGTCTTATTGGCAGATTTAATGTCTTCAGTTAAAGAAGCGTTTGCCGATTCTATAAATATTTCGTCATTGTTTGCATGGACTGATTCCACCGTAGCTTTAAGCTGGATAAAGTCTTCTCCCCATAAATGGACTACTTTTGTAAGTAACCGCGTATCGTATATTCAGGAAAAATTATCTGCGGATTGCTGGGCTCATGTTAGGTCGGAAAATAATCCTGCTGACTCTGCAACCAGAGGTCTTCTTCCCTCCGAGTTACTTCACCTCGAAAAATGGTGGACCGGACCCGGTTTTCTAACATCCTGTCTCACTAAATGGGTTAACGATCCTTACACAACTGACGATAATATGGACCTTGAAAAAAGGAAGATTGTATTATTAGCCTCAACTCCAGTGGTTGACTTATGGAATAATTTTATCTCAAGATTCTCCTCTTTATCCAAAATTATTCGTATTGTTGCATATGTTTTACGTTTCTGTGCATATGTAAAGGCTCCAAAACTCGTTGACAATAAAGGTCATGTAACATTGGCAGAATTGGATAGAGCTCTCTTACTTTTAATCCGAGAAGTTCAGAAAGTTTCATTTGCTCAAGAAATGGCAGAACTTTCGAAATCCAATCCTAATCTAACAATATTACCGAAATATATTCGGAAGCTCTCTCCTTTTTTAGACAAGGATGGTGTTCTCAGGGTGGGCGGACGATTGAAGCACGCTTCTCTTTCTTATAATCATAAACACCCCTGTCTATTACCCCGTGATCATCGAATTACCTTTCTAATTATTGAACAAACTCACATTAAATATATGCACCCTGGTTTACAAACTACCCAATTCCTACTCAGTCAACGCTTTTGGATTCCTTCTTCAAGAAGAATTATTAAAAAGGTTTTGTCTTCCTGCATGCGTTGCTTTAGGTGTAACCCTTCATCACAAATTCCTCTTATGGGTGATTTACCGTCCTTCAGAGTAAATCAAGTAAAATGTTTTACCAAAAGTGGTGTGGATTTTGGAGGGCCATACTTAATCACTATGGGCAAGCATCGTGGCAGCAAAACTTGTAAGGCTTATATTTGCCTTTTTGTCTGCTTGTGCACAAAGGCTCTTCACCTGGAACTGGTTACAGAGCTATCAAGCGATGCCTTTCTGGCCGCATTAAGGCGCTTTGTTTCTCGCCGAGGTCGTGTCACAGACATGTTTAGCGATTGTGGGACGAATTTTGTGGGTGCGTCAAAAGAGTTGATGCAAAATATGCGTAATGCATCGATCCACGAAGGCATAGTGTGGCATTTCAACCCCCCTTCAGCCCCAAATTTTGGTGGAATTTGGGAAGCTGGAATTAAGGCCGTAAAGGGCCATCTACATCGCGTAGTTGGTTCGCACATCCTCACCTATGAGGAGTTTAATACTGTCTTGACCTCAATAGAGGCAATCCTAAATTCTCGTCCTCTCTGTTCATTAAGTAGCGACCCTAATGACTTAAACCCTCTGACCCCAAGTCATTTTTTGAATTTGGAACCTTTAAATACCTTCGTTAAATCCGACCTAACAGAGATTAAATTGGGTCGTCTTTCGCGCTGGCAACTTATTCAACGTATCCACCAGGATTTTTGGAAGAGGTGGCATAATGAATATTTACACACCCTTAATCAGAGGTCGAAGTGGTATGATACAGGTAAAGCCATTGAAATTGATTCGTTGGTATTATTAAAGGAGGATAATGCTCCACCCCTTTCGTGGTTGTTGGGTCGTGTAATAGAATGTTTTCCAGGCAGGGATGGCATTACGCGTGTTGTAGCGGTAAAGACGCATAAGGGGATACTGCGCCGTCCTGTCTCGAAGTTATGTTCATTACCGAACAATTAGTCTTTCCTGCGGAAAATTTATATTTCGCGTTAGAATTCATGCTTTTTTTTATTATTTTTGCTCTTTTTTTTTTTTTTTACTTAAAATGTGGGACATTTTAGGTGGGCGGTATGTTCCGTCAAATCGGAAGACTCATTTCTTTATTTATTTTTATTCTTTTTTTATTGTCAATATTCATATAATTATATTTAACATGAGCTTTGCTTCGTTGTGGTACTGATCGTTGTTAATATCTAAAGTTGTATTCTACAATTTCTTTAGTTTTTTTTTTGCTAAATTATTATTCGCGGCTTTTTATCGCGTCATATGTAAGACAACCTTAATTTTGACCGAGAAGAGTCGCACGCACCTCTAGTCCAGTACTGCATCGTTCCTGATTGATGGGAACTGGCAGCATTAGCATTGGTATATAAACTACTGACCAAATAAGTCGCTCTCGATATATAAAGACACGCGAGTGAATTCCAAAAATTATAAGTGCCGGCACACCGTCAAACCCAGCAAATATTTGGAGGTGAACCTGGAGGAGCAGTCCTGAACAGAAGCGACAGCAAGGTGAGCCACAAATTATTTTGGGGTTGTCTTGGCCGTCGTCTTAATTTTTTATGCATTAATTAATTAAAGATACAGTCCACTATTTTTATATTTCTCCAACAAATAGCAATAATTACAATGACAATGATTTAAGTTTTGATATTAGTTCAATTTTTGGGTAAATCTAACAGTTTAGGACTTTTACGATAAGAGCTATAATAATTTATTGTATGAAATATGTGTAACTCCAATTTAAGTCAATATGAAAAATGTCTTACTTCTCGCAAAAGTATACAGCATAAACTAATAAGTTAACATAAGATAAAACTGAATTTAAATATTATTTTACATTTCTGTACTTACCTAAATTCTGTAGGAAAACAGTATATTAATTATTTTTAAAAATGATTAAGTAATTTAAAAACAAACTGCGGAAACAACAAACACTGCAATCCACATGTTGATATAGCATGAAACGCACGGACGCAAAATTCAAACTAAAATAAAAACCGCTGGACTTAGGCACATTTCATTTGCTGCTGTGGGGGCTCCATCTATGAACGAAAACTCAATCTAATTACACCAAATTCTAGTTAATAAAATAATTCATTAGATGACGTCCAAATCTCAATTTTTGGAAAGTGTGGACTTCCTAAATAATGCAATAAACTTGAAATTAAAATCCGTCAAGAGCAAATAATTGCATTCAAATGATAAAGTGAATACGTAATTATTATCGTTAGCATCCCTCAACGAAAAGTTCATTAATCTGGATAGTGTGGATTTGACACTTTACGATTTAATTGAGAATCAATTAATAGTTTGTTTAAAATCTAGAAATTCTTTTTGCCTTGAAGAATGACCTTTTTAAGAATTTTTGGCCCTGATATTCAAACATAATATTTTGTCATTCAACTATAACGTCATGAGTTAGACAGAGTAGTCTAATCGTCTCTGCTTTTTAATTTATTCTCCGAGGCCACATGTACGAAAACTTTTGAAGATCAAGAAATTGGAGTGAAACTATATACAGATAATACTGTCCCTATTGCTAATGATGTTGAAGAACTGTAATAAATGTGCTCCAGCCTTGATAATAGCAGCAATAAATACAGGATAAATATAAACGCTAAAAGAAAACAAAATTATGAAAATCATTAAATCAGGTACATGCAAATGAAAACGCAACTGCCATTTGCATAAATAATCAGAATATAAAAAGAGTAACGTAGGACAAATATATATAGAGAAGACGGTTATTCACGGATTGGAAGTTGGAAAAAGATCATTTAAAATAGAAATAACATAGCTCTTACGACATTCATGAAATATGAGGAATTTTTTAGAAATTAAGATATACGGTGACCGCTTAAAGTTCCGCATAAATTCGATAAAAATTAGAGACATGATTTTTTGAGAAAACGCTCGGACCCGTCGATTTTTATTTTAAGTTGCGCATTATTTCACATAAATTTTTGTATACAGGGTGGAACAAAAAAAAAGATATGACGTTATCGGTCATTTTTTTTAAATCGAATGCTACATTTTTTATTGCATTTATGAAATATAGCCGAAATTACAAGCAAGCTTCATATAACACACCTTATCCCAAAACTCAACTGTTTCCGAAATATTTATATTTAAATAACAAGAAAACAAATAAGTACGTCTATTTACAAATTAAGGTAAAATCGAGGATAAAAATAATGTTATAAACACTGCCAATTGTTTCTATTTTCATGGTTGCACTTGTAAAGAATCTCCATTTTTGAATGTGACTGTCAGTTCGAAAATTAAAATTTTTTATCAGAATAAATTATGGCTAATTTAACGGAAACCCAACGAATTGAAATTTTGATGATGCTAGGGTACGGGGATCGAGTGCGCACGCAAAAAGAAGTAAGTGAACTGTTTACTGCCAAATACCCATTCTATTTCTCAGTCAACAGTTAGTAGAATAGAGCACAAATTCATAACTTCAGGTCATGTTAGGGATTTGCCAAGATCAGGTCGTCCAAAAATTTCTGAAGAAACAAAATTAAACGTTCTGCTCTTCGTCGAAGAAAATCCAAACAATGCAACTTCACAAATTTCAGTAGATAATAATATAGCCGGAACGTCAGTAAGACGCATCTTAAATGCAAATGAATACCACTCTTATTAAATTAGAGTAATACACGAATTAAACGAGGACGATCCTGATCGAAGAAACCAATTTTGCGAGCAAATAATGAACATTTGCTGTTTCGGGCCTGTTTATATTATATGTTTAATTACTTAAATCAAGGTTATTTCGATCTTAATTATTTATCAAGTTATCAAGGCCAGACTGTAAAAAAATAGGGACGCTGCTTCAGTCACACTGAAATAAGGTGACTCCTCTGTTTTCGACGCACACCCTTAGTGACTATGTAATAAGCGAAATAAAATAGAAGCAAAATAAGAAGAGACAATTTAACGTAAAAGGAAAAAAAATTACTCGACTTACCCTAGTAATAAATGAAGTAAAGGATGTTGATATAAGGAACACCCCAATCAGCTTTCATTAAATCGACAAAGACGTGATGCACTTCGGTATTATCTCGCATGAGATTTAGGTACCGTTTCAATAATTTCCGTAGTCCTACTACTTTCCGGTATCGCACACCTGTTCCGTATTTTAAGTTTTTGGCAGATGACCTCGGTCAAATAGCTTCTCCTCTCGCCCCGAGGGATCCATAAGGTAAAGTAGGATAAAAGAGCAAGGCTTTATGGAAGGAACATTGGAGTAAGAGAGTAAGGAAATGTAAGATAGGTCGAGTTTAAATATTAACAATTTACCAAGAAACGCGTGTGTTATACCGGGTGAACTTTTATATGCAAAATCAATGTAAATAAACCAAAATAAACAAAGTATTACCGAACTTATTATTAAATATCTTAAACTTTAAAGAAAACTAATGTTAACAAAAAATAAGTAAAATTAGCAAAAAGTAACAAAAGGAGAGAGAACGAAACATTTGCAATAATAACCGTCAGTTTGTGTTACGAGTTTTGTTTTCGGATCAAGCAACTTTTTGTTTAAACGGTGTCGTAAATCAGCAAAATTGTCAGTACTAGTCAGTGTCAAATCCACACTGGGCAACTGTGGCTCATACAGAGTACCGTAAATCTATTAATGTTTGGGCTGGTATCGTGGAAAATGAAGTAATAGGACCATACTTTTTCGAAGAAGACCTAACAGGACAACGAATTTTCCCTGCTATGGCTGCCCTATACCCAGATGAACAAGACCCTGCTGTCCCGATAGATAATTTGTGGTTTCAGCAAGACGGCGCACCGCGATATTTCTTTCGAGATGTCCGTAATTACTTGGATACAGTGTTCCCACGAAGATGGATAGGACGAAGAGGGCCAATAGAGTGGCTGGCCAGGTCACAAGACCTAAATCCCTGCGACTATTTTCTATTGGGGTACCTGCACAACGTAGAAGATTTGAAAGATAGAATTAGATATGAAATTAGACTTATATCACCCGAAATAATTGATAGTGTTTTACATAAATTTGTAAACTGTCTTGCTTTCTGCTAAGAAGTAAATGGTGATCAGTTTAAACACTTGATACATTAATAAGAGTTGTCACAGTTTATAACATTTTATCCTCCATTTTATCTTAATTTGTAAATAGACATACTTACTGGCTTTCTCATTGGTTAAATGTTAATATTTCTGAAACAGTTGGGTTTTGAGGTAAGGTGTGTTTTATGAAACTTGCTTGGAATATCGCCTAAATTTCATAAATGTAATAAAAAATATAGCATTCTATTTAAAAAAATTACCGATGACGTCATATATTTTTTTTTGTTCCACCCTGTATACAGAAATTTATGTGAAATAATGCGCAACTTAAAATAAAAATCGATGGGTCCAAACGTTTTCTTAAAAAATCATGTCTCTAATTTTTATCGAATTTATGCGGTCACTGTATACAGGATGTTTCAGACTATGGGATCAAACTTCTAGGGGTTGTTCCAGGAGTTGTGACCAGCCTTACCGACTACCTAGGTAGAATATATAAAACGGCGAATACTTCAAGAGAGTGGCTTAAGTTAGTTATAATTAAAATAATCCTAAATCATGCGATGATTATAGCATGATCACACTGTTGACTCACACCTTAAAAATCCTCCTAAAAATTATCCAACAGAGAATATACCGCAAATCTGAAGAACAACCAGATGGGATGCAGTCTGGTTTGAATAAGGGATATAGAATTAGAGAGGCTTTCTTCGCCCTTAAAGTATTACTACAAAAGTGTAGAAAGTATAATAAAAATGTATTTGTCTTTTTTATTTACTAGAGAGAGTTAACCGAGCATTCAAAGAAGTAGAACTTACTAGAATCAACGTACGAAAAAAATTCATGGTATTACATAAAAACCCTAATATTCACCGTACTAGTGAGGCAAGTCAAAAAATACAAATATTCAGGAACAGTCATTAATCCAGATGAAGAAATCAAGAACAGAATACAAATGTACAAGAGACACTAATTTCTTACTTTTCAATGTTTGCAAACAACAGTTTGTACCTACGAATTAAACTAAGGTTCATAAGGTTACTCGTTCATGGTATTATGTGTAGTCAGTGTTACTGCATAAAGTAGAAGCCTGGACCTTAAAAGCCTAAAATATCAAAAAGTTGGAATCGATTGACATGTGGATATATAGACGCATGCTAAGGATACCCAGCGAGCGAACTCTCTAACTTGATAGAAAGAAAATTTCTTTCTATTATAGAAAAAAAGTCTAAACTCTACTCTCAATCTCAACTGGTTTCGATCGGGTAGAGTTCGAGTTGCCGTCGCCAACCTTCGGAAAAAAATTATAGAAAGAGACTATATGGTCTTGCTATTACTTTCGTCTCTTTTTAATTAGACTATTAAGCCCCATTGTGCAAGGAACAACGTTTTTAAGAAGTGATAAAGGGAATAGGGTCGGTTTGAAAGTGATTCTAAATGAAACTTACTAATATATATAGATGATCCTTTTATCCTTAATTCAATCGTTTGTTCTTTCTCTTCCATTTCTAAGGCAAAATTAATAATATTATTATCTTAAATCTATATTTTAAGACAAATATTAAAATATAAATTTAATAGTAAATATATTTAAATAAAAAAAAGAAAATATTTTATATTAAGCTATTATAAATACACACTAGGAAAGAGATAAGATAAAATTAGGAGGATCCATCATAAAATTCGCCGTCTTATTGATACCTAAAATTACTTCAAAAATCTATAAGAAAATTTTTCCCTTCTCGGCATCCCTAATGGATATAGGATGAAAACAGAAACAATAACAAAGCATACTTATTACTTAAATGATCGATAATGTCGAATGACATTTCAGTAATTGACATTATGGGCTGTGAAAAATCCCATTAGCTATAAAAATAGGCTAATGTTTGTAGATTGGGTAGTATAAGAATGTCTAAAGCCAAACGATGCCAAGTGACATAGAGAAAAGGTTAGCAAGTGCTAATCGCGCATAGAAAGATATTCTTCTTCTATTAAAGATATTCTTTCTATATTTTTTCTTGTCTATTTCTATGTTTATCGAGTTAGAGAGTACCGTTGCTGGACACAGAATATTGAATAAAGAAGTACTAAGACACATTTGACATAAAAAACTACTAAAGATTATTAAGATTTATAAAACAGCTTACATAGATCATATTCTGTGCAACGACAAATATATACTACTACAAGACATGATATAGCAAAGAATAGAAGGACAGAAAGAAATAGGAAGAAAGAAAAAATCTGGCTTTGTAATATAAGAGAGTGGATAGGAATGAATGTTTAAGAACTGGTTCATGTGGCATAAGACAGCGACACATTCAGCAATGTAGTCGTCAACCTTCAATAGGAAGTCGGCATCAGAACTCGTACGGAAAAACACTTATAGGAACTGATACAGCACTATTAATTTTTGCCATTAGTATTTGTGCCCATCAGTTCCCAATAGTGGCACTAGTAAATCAATGAAAATAATGTAAAATTCATATCAAATACTGGTCTTATTAATCGAGTGCTTATTGAATTACAAGCATATAGTTATGAAGTGTAATAATAGTAATCTTATGTAAAATGATTTATATGAATATCGGTTTTTATTATCTTCGTTCTGTTAAAAATAGTTAATATACAATTTATATTATTCACCTTATAAAATTTAGTGTGTTAGTTTATATAAGTTACCTTGTTTGTTGGAATTGGACTCTTTTGACCGATAACGATTTTTTTATAATTTATATGTTCTGCGCTTGTAGTCAGGTCTAAATCGTCATCTTCCAATTATATATATTATACGTATATATACACATTGCCTAATTATACTTGGAAAAATATTTAAAAGATTTTTCAGCAAGGAAATTATAGCCGACGCTTATTTGTCGATTTTGTTTAATAATTTTTTACTAGTCTATATTAGTCAAAAAAACAACTTTCTCGCTTTTCAACCAAATGTGCTGAGTCAAAAATGTAATATCAAAGTCCACATATTTCAACTCATTTGCATTAGTACGCTGGTTAATTCTAAAGAAATGGACTAACGTAATTTAACTATTACGTTACTATACTGTAGGAATTAATTCCCACGTCACATATCACTTACGTACGTATCTATTTGTGCACAAATAAATAAAAATAAATTTAAATGGGAAAAAGTTATTTATTTCATTCAACCATGAATTCCCAATATTTCCAGATGTAGGAAATATAATAGAGTTTATGACACAGATATTTTTATATGTATGTTTGAAAGTTTAAATGTTTTACATGGTAAAATTAATTCTAACTATCTGTGATGATCCATCAGTTATCACCAGCAATGGACTTTAAAATTGCACATAGTAGACTGAACAGTCTTTTTTTCTAATAGTACAATGAACAGTTCACATTTAACTGATACGGCGCTACCACTCTTGAACGACAACTAAGTGTCCAATAGTGCTCTATTAGTATTCATCAGTTTTTGCTCAGTTAAAAACCTTTATTAAAATCTTCAGAAGTTTAATCGCGAAAAATTACTAGACTTTCTATCCTCGTTTTCAAACCTTTTAAAGTTTAATAAATGTTTTCTTATCATCCATATGCGGAAAGTGCTACTTTCTGTTAATATAAGATATCTAAACCTATTAACGCTATCTAGTGGTAGTTTGAGTAAAAGTGCCGTACTCAGTATGTCGTGTTGCCTAACCGCTTGTAACATAAACTGTCAGTATTAATTTACAATAAAGTAGTAGTTGTCATGAGCTTATCTGAACCGCGTGTCGTTTCATTTCAATCCCCAATTAGCCACTGATAATTCAATAGGTTATGGGCCCAGGGCGATATAATAACGAAGTTACGCGAGTTTGTTCAGTTTTCGTGTAGAAAACGACTAGTTTTGGTCGAAAAACAGTATAGTTGTGCTGGAAAAGCGTCGCGCCGGGTCTTGTTCACCGCGGTGTTGCAGTGTCGCAGTTTTCAAGATGGCAGTAAACAACTATTTGTCGTCAATTTCGAAGTTTCATGGCCGCGAAAACTATGAAGAATGGTGCTTCGCGATGGAAAATTTCCTAGTTTTAGAAAGCCTAAGTAATTGCATAGCTGGAACCGAGACCGATTCCGTACAAGTGCAAGGCCAAGATTGTTTTGTCCATTGATCCTTCTTTATACGTCCATGTTAATGAGGCGACCACAGCAAAAGATGTGTGGGACAAACTAAAAGATCTCTATGAAAACAAGGGCTTTACGAGAAAGATTGGACTTCTTCGAAGTTTAATTTCGTTGCTATTGGAAAACTGTAGCTCCATGGAAGAATACGTGAACCAAATTATCGAAACGTCCCAGAAACTTGGTCGTACGGGGCTCAAGTTGAATTCTGAGCTAATAGGCAGTTTAATGTTGGCAAGGTTTTTTTTTTTTTTTTATGGTACACACAAGCACAAGAGGAAAGTCCTATGTCACTCTTGGAGTGGTGCTTGCGCGAAGATATTTGTGGGCATTTATCTTGAATCGCTGTAGGTTGTATGCGATCGGGAAATATGTGAGGTAGAAGCCCGTTCCACAAAGAAGATGTTCTCGAGATGAATGAGTCCCGATACAGCGACGTCCTTGGGGTAGGCAGGTGGACTCGATGTTGATGAGCCGCAACTGCTAGACGCGTCCTTCTTGCCAGAACAGCCCTGGGTGGAATCAGGCTTGCCAGCTCAGAGGAGCACTTACCGTGATAATAACGGTAGAATAAACAGAGATCAGCCACCTTTCTCCTGTGCTCCAGACTATCCAGACTCTTTGTCAGTTCTGGTTTGTCGATAAGATGAATAGCTCTCTTCTGTATAGAATCCAGCAGGTTTAAACTATGCTTGGGTGCAGAGCTCCAGACATGCGAGCAATACTCGAGGGAAGGGCGTATTTGAGCCTTATAAAGAGTCAGCAGCTGTTCTGGTGTATACAGTTTTTTCGTTTTGAAAAGCACTCCGAGTTTTTTGGAAGCCGCCCTGGCGACCTCCGCAACGTGGTCATGCCAGGACACACTGTTGGTGACCTCGACTCCTAGAAGATGTAAAGATGATTTCGTTGGCAATGTTTTCCCTACCATAACCAGCTCCGGGCCACCAAGGTTAGTCTTCATCGTAAATACTGCAGCCTGCATTTTTTTAGCGTTAAAATTGGCCAGATTGTTACCGCCCCACTCCAAAATTGCTCTAATATCGTTCTTGGTTGAAGCTACTTGTTGCTGCCTAAGGTTTTGAGAACTTGCGGCTGTCGTTGGTTTGGCGGACTTAAATGTGGAAATAAGTGTGCTATCGTCCGCAAAGCTGTGTAGATTGGATTGACAGTGGTTTCTAGCAAATCATCTAGTTTGTGAGCCATGGCAGACTCGGTCGTCGGGTAGAAGGACAGCATGGTCGGTCGCACTGGTGCACTCGGTACAGCGGAACTGGTTCAGAGAACACTTCGACGTTAAGTTCATATATATCAAGAAAAGGGTGGGGGATAGAATGCATCCTTGAGGGACTCCAGCGTTAATGTTAAATTTTTCGGAGAGGTATCCATCGACGGCTACTTGGATTGTTCGTTGTTCAAGAAAACTTTTGATCCAATTCAATAATGAGTTTTGTATGCCGATTGAGGAGAGCTTGGTTAGTAGTCCCTCATGCCACACTGTGTCAAAAGCCTTGGAAATGTCAAAAGCGACTGAGCGGGACGCGCCGTGCTTCTCCATGGCCTCCGTCCACAAGTGTGTGACGTAAGCCAGAAGATCGCCGGTGGATCTAAGCTTTCGGAAGCCGTATTGATGATCGCTGATTAGTCCAAATGATTTCAGATATCTTAACAGTTGTTGGTTGACTGCCTTCTCCATAATCTTCGATATTACTGGAACTAGTGCAATCGGGCGGTAATTGGAGGGCATCGTCTTCTTACCCTTTTTGGGTACAGCTTGCACTCGAGCAGTTTTCCAGCTTGTTGGAAAATGACCCTGCTTATGCGATGCCGTGAACAGTCTTCATAAGGGAGGAGTCAATTCGTCTGCACAACGTTTTAGTATTAGGGCTGGAATTCCATCGGGTCCAGAAGCTTTGTTGGTGTCTACGCTTTTAAGAATTTTATTTATAATTCGTTTGGGGAAACGAAATTTCTCCTATCAATGAATTCACCCTTGGTAAATATGGCGGTGTTTTGCCTTGCGAGTGCAGAGTAGAATTGGACACGAAGAGTTTACCCAGTAAGTTGGCTTTTTCCCTTGCTGTTACCGCGATAGAACCATCATCTGCTGTTAGGGGTGGCAAGGCCGACTTAGCAAATCCTTGACTAACGGCTTTCGAGACCGACCAGGAAGATCTTGTTCCATTTGGGCAGTTTAGCAGTTTTTTTTTGATCCTATTGTTGTGACTCTCTTTGCATTCATCAATAATTCGCTTGCAGCTATTTCTGGAGGCTAAAAAGTTCCTCCGATTTTCGATGGAAGGATGTTGACGCCATTTGCGATATGCTGCGTTTTTGTGTTTACTGCCTTTTTGCAATTCAGGTTGAACCATTGCTTGTTGTTTGATCCGCATTTAGTAGAAAAAGGGATATAAGCTTCCATACCTGCCAAGATCGTTTCTGTAATTTGGTTTGCACATTCTGAGATGTTATTGGTTCTAAAGCAGACTTCTTTCCAAGGGAATGAGCGATAAAATTCCCGAAGATGGTTCCACTCTGCTGATTTATAGTGCCATACCTTCCGCGGCATCAGAGGATCCTGCGTTTTAACCTCCAACTGGCAAGAGACTGTTATCAATTTGTGGTCCGATGTTCCTAGGGGGGCATGTACTGATACAGTGTACGAGTCAGGGTCTGAAGCCAAGACCAGATCTAGGAGACTCGCGAACTCGCCGTCTCGATCGGGGATTCTGGTAGGTTCCTCCACAAGCTGCGTAAGCCCGCATATGGTAGCAAATAGCTCAGCTTCCGTCCTTCGTCGTCGTTCTTGTTGCAGAAGCGCAGCCAGTTGATATTGTGAACGTTAAAATCACCCATGACGATGATTTCTGCGCTTGGGTAGTCAATTTGCAGATGGTTAATGCAATCAACCAGGTTCAAAAAGAGCCGTCTATATTGGGTATCACTTGGTGGTCTGTAGATACAGCAGACAAATTTCGTGGCACCACTGGCTATTATTTTGAACCACATGACGTCGAAGTCCGCAGATTTAAGCGTTTCCTCCCGCTGGCAACTCAAATCGTTGTTGACAAATACTATTGCCTATATACAAATACGGTTGCCTGAACATTTCGCTCCGATGGTGATGGCGCTGGATAGCAAAGCGGATAGCAAAGCGGGATCGATATTACCGTCGATGCCATTAAGACAAAGTTGCTCGATATGCAGCCAGATGGCAGCAGATTCGCGACTTCCTCGTCAGCTGGTGCTTTTATAGGGGGCGCTGGGTTTCCCAAACGTCAACAGAATGTAAATAGAAACAAAAATAAACGCAAGGAAAGTTGTGAAAGCACAAATTCTGTTAAAAAACGGGATTTAAGTGAAGTAATCTGTTGCCGGTGCAAAAAAGCGGAACATTACATGTCGAAGTGCCCACAAGTTGCTCAAAAAACGAACAAGGAGAGTCCAAATCAGTTTAAAAGTGCGTTTAATGTTGTGTTTTTGAGTGCCCAGTATAAGAACATGGAATGGTACTTAGATTCAGGTGCCAGTGTACACCTTACGTGTAGGCAAGATTGGCTTGAGAATACAAGAGCTCCATTCCTGAAAGAAATTGTTGTGGCTAACAGTACGAAGCTGCCGGTGCACAGCTGTGGTGATGTGAATATTTACACAAATGTATGCAGTAATAATGTTGAAATTGAGGTAAAAGATGTTCAGTATGTATCTGAATTAACAACAAACTTAATTTCAGTCAGCCAGTTAATAGCAAGGGGCAATCATGTTGATTTTGGGCAGGACTGTTGCAGGATTTTCAACAGTAGAAATGTTCTTGTGGCTAAAGCATTTTTAAGTATTGGGGTTTACAAGCTAGACACTACATGTTCAGGAGATAGTTTTGCTGGACAAGTCACCAGTGGTGAAATTTGGCATAGGAGGCTCGGACATATAGATTCAACCTTTTTAAACAAGATGAAGGATGGTATAGTTGATGGCATTGATTATCCTGGTCGGGTAGAGATTGACACACAGAACTGTATGGTGCGCTGCAAGGGTAAGCATTCCAGACAACCTTTTAGCCATAAAGGTACCAAAGCTACAGGGGCGCTAGATATCATCCACAGTGATTTGGCGGGGCCGATGGAGACACCATCTATAGGAGACCCGAGGTATTTCTTGACCATGCAGGATGATCATACCCGTATGTCGTTTGTGTATTTCCTTAAGACGAAGGATGAAACGTTCGAGAAGTTTAAGGAGTTTCAACGTTTAATTGAGAAACAGCTGGACCGGAAGGTGAAGGTGTTGCGTACCGACAATGGTGGCGAATACATTGGTGGTGAATTCCAGATGTATCTGAAGAAGCAAGAAATAATACACCAAACCACAAACTCGTACACACCCCAGCAGAATGGGCTCTCCGAGCGACTAAACAGGACATTGGTTGAGAAGGCTAGGTGTCTTCTTTACGTGGCTGATCATTAAAAGAATTTTTGGGCAGAGGCTGTCAACACAGCCTGCTATCTTAGAAACAGATCTCTTGTAAGTATGTATTACCTAAAACGTTTTATGCTAAGGAAACCCAACCTAAGTCATGTCAGAGTGTTTGGCAGTACAGCCATGACACATATTCCTAAGGAAAAGAGGGTGAAGTGGGACAGAAAATCAGAGAAGCTGGTATTGGTGGGATTTTCTGATACCACAAAGGGCTATAGGTTGTATAACCCTACTGCAAGGCAAATATGTACAAGCCGAGATGTCCATATCATGGAAAAGATTTTGAATGGTGCTCGTTTCCAGATTCAGGAGGAAACCTGCTCTATATTTGAAACACCTGTGCTGTCTAAGTGGGAGACTGAGGACGAGGTATGTGATGAGAGTGATCCGAGCTACACCCCAGAACAGGATGTTCCTGCTGCGGAAGAGGCTGTTCGGAAATCTGAAAGGCGCAGAAAGGCAAGGACATGGGATGACTGTCAGCTACTTTACAGGGAGGCCAGAGGGTTCAGTTCCAGTGGGAGATCCAGTGACGGTCCAGGAGGCTCTTTCCAGTCCTAACCGCAGCCAGTGGTTACAAGCTATGACCAGGGAAATGGACAGCTTTAGTGAGAACTGCGCATAGGACATTGTGGACATACACCAGTGAAGTGTAAGTAGGTCTTTAAAACTAAGTATAGTAATGATAATGATAGTGTCACTTATAGAGCTAGATTAGTTGCCAAGGGATTTAGTCAAAAACAGGGTATAGATTTCGATGAAATCTTCTCCCCAGTAGTAAAACATTCAACTTTAAGGTTGTTACTAGCACTGTCTGTGCAATTTCAGTTTGAAATAATCTATTTGGATGTTGTTACAGCCTTTTTAAATGGCAAACTGGAAGAAGAGGTTTTCATGGAAATACCAGAGTGTTTTGATAGTAAAATCAGCACAAATGAAAAGAGTGTGTTAAAATTAAATCGTGCTATTTATGGCTTGAAACAATCTGCTTGTGTGTGGTATAAAGAAGTTGAACTTGTACTTATAGGTTTAGAGTATAAAAAGATGTGATAATGAGTCATGTTTATTTATAAAACGTATAGGTAATTTCATTTCAATCATTGCGGTATACGTTGACGATTTTTTTTATTTTCTAACTGTATAGATAAAATTGATTTTGTCAGCGGTCATTTAACTAGAAAATTTAAAATCAAGGATTTAGGCCAGGTTAAACAATGTTTAGGCATGAGGGTTAGAATAAATGATGATAAAAGTGAAATCTTATTAGACCAAGAACAGTATATAAATCAGGTTCTAGATAGGTTTAATATGGGCGATTGTAAGCCAGTAAATACACCCATGGAAAAGGGACTTTGCTTTGATAAGCCAGATCCTAGTGTTTATCAAAAGGAACTCCCTTATCAACAGTTCTTGAGTAGCCTTGTGTATATTTCAGTATTAACAAGGCCAGATATTACATTTGCTGTCAATTTTTTGAGTCAGTTCAATAATTGCTATACCGAACAACGTTGGAAGTGTGCTAAGAGGTTACTTAGGTATTTGCAGGGGACTAAGGGATATTGTTTAGCTTGTAAAAGAGATAGCAATTATGACTTAAGGGGATATGTTGATGCAGATTTTGCAAGTAATGAAATAGATAGGCGGTCATATACAGGGTTTGTGTTTATGTTGTCTGGTGGGTCTATTTCATGGGAGTGTAACGAGCAAAAAACGGTGGCATTAAGTAGTACTGAAGCCGAGTATATGAATATTACAGAAGCTTCTAAAGAAACTGTATTTTTAAGGAATTTATTATCTGAAATTCTCGATAAGTTTTGTGCGTAAGGGTAATTAATGATAACCAAAGTGCACAAAAATTAGCTTTTAACTATATGTCACAAGCGTTCTAAAAATATAGACGTTCGTTACCATTTTGTCCGAGAATTAATTGCAAATGGTTTTGTAGAGTTAAATTACTTATCTACGGATGAAATGCTGGCGGATGTCCTAACAAAAGCATTATGTTCTGTAAAGCATGCTAGGTTTACGACAGAATTAGGCTTAGGTTGTTAGATGTTTACAGTGAACTTAGATTAACCTGTGATTAATTGGTTTAGATAAGTGGGAGTGTTAATATTAGATATCTAAACCTATTAACGCTATCTAGTGGTAGTTTGAGTAAAAGTGCCGTACTCAGTATGTCGTGTTGCCTAACCGCTTGTAACATAAACTGTCAGTATTAATTTACAATAAAGTAGTAGTTGTCATGATCTTATCTGAACCGCGTGTCGTTTCATTTCAATCCCCAGTTATCCACTGATAATTCAATAATTTCCACCTATATCCCTCAAACTTAACTTCTAACCTAATTTTCCTACATGGTCGTAAATAAGTGCATATGGTTCTCACCCATCGGGTGGGCCTCAAAAAAAACTCCTTTTAAACATTTTTGTCACAAGGAAAACTACTATAAAACAGTCGCACAATAACAGTATCGCGCTGCGTGAATCCCTAGTATTTTCCGGTTATATTTTATTTACAGGAACATGAAATATGCATTTTCCCAGCTTTATACTGTATAAATATATATTCGCTTAGCGGGACGACTTTTATTAAACCCATATGGTAGAATAATATTCCTATAAGAAGACATTTTTTATTTTTAAATTCCCACTTTCTATTTTGATGAAAAAATAAATGAATTTCGACTGTATAGAATGTACATACAAAAGAAATCGGAGTTTTAGTAAAATTACCCTACTAACCATAGATTTTTATTATCCTTTATTGAATTCGACACAAGTTCTTATATATGAGTTTATTATACTAATGTAAAGGGGACAGACGCGTTATCAGGACATTTATTATCTATCCGGGTTGATTTATCTATCGAAAACTACACTTTTATTTTATTCAGTCTAGCAGATTAATACGAAATTGGCAAATTTGAGGGGTGCATAAAAATTATGTAAATCCACTAGCTTCTAATAAGGGTGAAATTATTTAAAGAGTTTCTGGAAAAAAACGACTTTCGATAATCCAGTGAAGCAAATCTGTTTATATTTTTTTTTATTGACGACTTACTTGGCTGCCCTTAAAGGGAGATGTAAGAGTTTTGTAAAAAAAATTAAATATTTTAGCTTTAATTTAATTAAATATATCATTTTTATATTCTTAGCTTCTATTATCATTATAGAGTAAATAGTTGCGGGAAAATCTGTGCTATCGATATACCGGTTGGGGAATCAATCATTAAGCATAGTAAGGTGCTTAAAGGCAAAATAAGACAATGCTTATTATTATTTTTATTAACATTTCTAAAATTAATTAAAATTTAAAAATAAATTACCTTTAAATGTACCTAATTAGGATTTGAAACATTGTTTATACTGCTGTTGTAAAATGCGAAAAAATTAGTATATTTTTTTTTTCGAAATTTTAAAAGTTATAATAATATATAACATAACTATACTTCTAACAAAAGAAAGTGAAAAGTAATTTTTTTCATTTATAAGCCTACATTTACTAATTTTTATTGACTACTTTTGAAATATTATCAAAACTATAAAAACTTTATTAATTATAAAGTTCTTAATTAATATTAAAATATCTAGAAATTCATATTTTTTTATTTTAAAGACAAATTAAATTATTTATTTTTATTAACAAAAACTTATATTTAATCTATTTAAATGAAAATATTTAAAGTTAATAGTGAGATGACTGTAAGGTAGTTTTGTAAAAAGAAAATCAAACTTAATTAAGTGTACTATTTATGGTCTTATCCTATAATACCCTAATTATGTAAATGCATATCAGCAAATACGGTTAAAATATTCATAATAATATAAGTATGGTCTCGAAAAAATGTACATTATCGATATAGAAATATTTGGAACATTATGCCTAAATAGGCACAGAATATGTTTTAAAGAAGCATTTTGAATTAAAGGTAAGAGATAGAAATAAAATTATATGTTGGTAATTAAAATTTCAGCAAAATAAAAATGCTTAGTTGAAAATGTCATCAAAAAAGTCATGTTCAAAAAATGCAGTTGACCAAGAATATTAACACCGAACTAAGTAAGATCAAAGCTGAACCGAATGAGGATCCAAATATATCGCAAAACTTCAGCAAAAGAGTTACTGCAAACAATTTTATTTGCAAATAAAAACCATGGAAGACTGACAAAATTTAAAGCTAAAGAAAGAAGATCGTTTTTTAAATATAGAAAACAACCCATATATACATAAAGAGATAAGGAAAAGAATAGAGAAAAATTTAGAGAAATAAAAGATTTGCTAATAAAACACGATGATTTTAACCTTTATAAAAAAATATGAAGTTAGCTGATATAAAAAGATAACATCAAAGCGATATCTTGCTGGAAAGAGATAAAAAAATAATCCCAGATACTCACGGAAATTATTGCTAGTTTGATGGAATCAGTATATAGGAGATACGGCAACGGTGCGCCTAGCTGTGTGTTTGTTTGTTTATTGTGGTCCTGCTCAAAAGCTGTTTTTTGAAGCAATTAACCTTTATTATTATCGCATCTTCGAATTAGAGTGATACCTTCTTGTAAAAGAACCTGTAACTGGTAAGCTATTCCTGGTTTTGTAAGGTTTTTTTTATGAATAACCTGTAAACTACCGAGATTTAGCACGGCATATTGGACTTTAGACTGTTTGGTATAGTTAAAAAAGTTTACAAAGAACCGGTGACATCAACAGGCGGCAAAATCCGCGCATCTCGTTATTCTATCGATAGGGTCAGATGACTATGTTGAGGTCTGAAGACAGTGGAGGCGGCAAACTTGTTGAAATTATTAATATTTATTTGTACTAGAGTTTAAATAGCCCTAAATTTTTAGTAGGTCTAGCTGGCGATATTATAAGTGTGTTTGATTTAGTATGAAATACCAACTAAGAATGCATATATTTGAATTTAATTGCTCCGAGATTCGTTTAAAAAAATGTAGATAAATTAAAATTATATTTTTTAGCATTGTGATGTGCCCATAAAAAATCTAATAAAAAATAGTTTTACTTACAGGAGGATGCAGTTCGCTAATTATTTTTAAAATAGGACTTCAAATAGGTTCTTCTGAAAATTATTCTTTATTCGCATTTTTTTAAGGATTAGGTATTTTAAACGACTTGTGTAAAGAAACAAATTGGTATAAGCTTAAAGTTATATTTCATTATTTTACATATTATCAGATAGTGTATTACAACCTAAATCAGATTCATCCGATGAAGACCATTCGATCTCTTCATCAGATGAGCCTGTATTTACTGTAAATTTTAAAGAATCCAATGCTTCATCGAAAAGGTGATGACTTTCGAAATATTGTTTTTCTATGTTGTCTATATGGTTGCAAATATTTATCCACTCATCATTCGAAATTTCCGCAAATTTCTGCCTTGTCAAAGTTTCGACATCCGCCAATTTAAAAGTGGAATTTCTGTTTGCCACCTAATTCTTAACAGTTGCCCAAATTTTTTTCTATCGGATTATGTTCTGGGTGGTATGGAGGCAAACGTAACACAATGTGTCCATACTTTTCCATTAGGTCGTCCAACTTGGTTTTTACGGGATACTTTTTTTATTTTCAGACACTATTTTATATAACTCTGTTTTGGTGAGTTTTGCATCAAATGTAAAATTACGTTCCTTGAGCCAGTCAACTATTTCCTGCTTTTTACTTCCAGATGTAACATTCTTGACTACAGGCACATTGCGATAAGCTGCATTGTCTAATACTAGGACGGAATTAACTGAAATAATCTCTCTCCCTTGGCTGTGAATTATTTGTCCTTGTTTGCCTATTTTCTTAGGTGACATCTAAAAAAAAAATTAGAAAGTAAAAAAATTAATATACACATGCACACTCTAGGCTGTACATATATACCTACAAGTTAAATACCTATTATTTTGTCACTTAAAATCAAAGTGTATTTTAACTAATATAATTTTTAACAGTAATTAATTTTCATTTATTTTTTTAAATTATTAGACAATTGAATAATTTAAACCAATTTTACTTACCTTTTACAATAAAAATCGGATAGTCTAACTAAAAAAACTATAGTCTATTTCACTATTATACTTTAAAAAAAAACACACAACAGATTTTAAATGCCTTTTACACGATTTACTCACTTCCCGTACGAGACGACACTGAGTAGGCCTTCAGGCTACGTCATAGGCTTTAAATCCCAGGCAGGTAGAAAGAAACGAAGTACGGCGACTGCTTTCTTCTGGCGGTTTCTTTAATAAGAAGCGAGAGAAAATATATTGCGGTCGTCTTTTCTGTCTGCCACCGGATTTTCTATCGATTTTGTGTTGAAAAATGAGTTTGTGCGCATATTGAGCAGCCGGTTCTTTATAAACTTTTCTACCTAATTTCTTATAGTTAGTCGCATATAAATTACCCATGCGACATTGTTGCCAAAAGTATTCTGCTTTCGTCATATACCTTACGGGCATGTCTAATAAAAATTGCAAGGTTTGTCACCGAAGTGTGGGCAGGGGTCTTGAGCTGCACTGTGAGCGCTGTTCTGCGATGTTTCATCTCGACTGTGGAGGCGTAACTGAGGTGGAGGCTAGATTGATACAAGCCCAAAAAACACTCTGGGTCTGCAAGGATTGTGACAGCAGCAGTAGACGACTATCCGCGGTACCGGCTTCATCTTCTAAGTCCGAAGGTGAGATGATGGAACTTAAGACGCTGATAAAGGAACTACAGAGCGAGGTACGAGACGTGAAAAGATCCATGGATTTCATTAATGAGTAATTTGAAGAGGAAAGGGAGCGTAATCGAATTATGTCTGAAATATTTTCCGAATTATCAAAGGAAAATAAAATACTAAAAGAAAAAGTGGAGAGACTAGAAAGAGCTGCCGATTTAGAGAATACGAAAAAAATCCAATAAAATATTTGCCTGTCTCGATTTCCCCTTAATGGTCAAAGTAATACAAGGGTAATCACTGAGGATCTTGTTAAGCTTTGTTTTGCTTTGAATGTCAAGGTGGTCCCTGAAGACTTTGCTAGAGTGCATTCTTTTAATACAAAGGCTGGAACCAAAATATCTTTAACTTTAAAAGACACAGAACTTAAAAACCGCATCCTGTCTGTTCGGTCTCAAAAGGGGAAAATTACGCCTAGAGTTTGTGGTCTGGGAATATCTGATGCTGCAATCTACATAGATGAAGAGTTAACTAAGGATACCTATCGCCTATTCAAAAAGGCCAAGGCTTTAAAGGAACTGGGATACAAATACGTCTGGCATCGGACTGGCAAGGTCTTGGCAAGGAAGAATGACGGAGAAAATGCTATATTTATAAAAAGCGAGGCCTTTCTAAATGAACTAACCTCATGAATATTTTGTTCTATTTATTTCTATATTATTAATTGTCCTTTTTCTTCAGATGTAAGTTCATACTGATACATATTTTATTCTATATATACATTGGAAATTCTTTTCTGTTATGGCTAACTCAAAAAATTTAAATGTAGGTCATATTAACATACGTTCACTTTTGCCCAGCATAAATGCCTTAAAAGATAAATTAAATAATTTAAAACTTGATATTCTCGGAGTCTCGGAGACTTGGTTGAGCGACGCGATAAGTGATGAGGTTTTAGCTATTTACGGTTTTAAATTTTATAGGAAGGATCGGAGATCTCGGGGAGGGGGAGTAGGCATATACATAAGAGACGACCTTTCAGCGGTACCAATTGATACTGTATCTGTAGAATGCTTTGAGCAATTTTGGGTGATGATCAGAGTGGGAGGGATAAGTGTTGCTATTGGTAATTTTTACCGTCTGCCTAAAACTAATTTATTAGATGGTATCACGGCATTTGAACGGACTATTGCTGCAGTCATTCCTCTGTGTGATGAGTTAGTGTGTATGGGTGATATGAACGTCGATTTTTTGGCTTGTAATAGTTCAATAGTTCAACTCTTGACATCTTTTTTAATTCCTTTTCTCTCTCGCAACTCGTAAAAGAGCCAACGCGACTCTCTAAAACTAATTGTACTTTGCTGGATTATTTTATTCTGTCTAATGTTAATATGATTCACGGTGACATCAAACATCATGATATGCATGAGTTAACAGACCACCAGCTTATATCGTGTGAACTCTTATGTAGAATACCTAGCAGAAAGCCTAAATTTGTTGTATTTAGGAGTTTTAAATATTTTGATTTTGAGGCGTTTAACTCTGACTTGATAAACACTGGCTAAGGAAAGATTTTTAATCTTGCTTGTATGAATGAAAAAGCAGAGTTTATGACAGACAAAATATTGGCGTTATTTAATTGCCACGCACCTATTCAAAAGGTACGTGTGACAAAACCAAAGGCACCATGGTTTACGGATGTATTAAAAATTATGAAAAGGGAGCGAAATAAAACACTATCTAAATATAAGCAAACAAAAAAACTAGAGGATTGGCAAGCTTATAAAGAGATCAGGAACTATTTTACAAATGCTGTTCGAAAAGAGAAAATGGCCTATTTCCAATTTGTAGCGCGAAATAATAGTAGTAAAGATACATGGAAAGCTCTAGATGATCTTAATATTTATGGGAAACAAAAACACAATATAACAATACCAAATCATTTAAGGAATCCCGAAGATATAAACAATTTTTTTATAGAATCAGTTGATGCTTTAGCGATAAATATCACTGACGTTTGTATAAATAAATATAAACAGATACATCCAACAAGCAGTTTTCGGTTTACACCGTGTTTAGAAATTGATGTATTAAATGCAATTTTTACTATTAAATCAAATGCTTGTGGGTCGGATAGTATACCGATCCAAATGATTAAACTTTACTGCCCGGTTATAGTCCCTTTTCTTACACACCTTTTTAATGAATGCCTTCTGTGTGGCCAATTCCCTGATCTGTGGAAATCATCTGTGGTTCTTCCTTTGCCCAAAAATAATAAACTAGTAATGTTTTCTGACCTACGACCTATAAGTTTGTTATGTGTGTGCTCTAAGTGACTACTTATCTAAAGCACTACTCTCTCCTTAGCCCTAATCAATCAGGCTTTCGTAAAGGCTATAGTACAACATCTATTTTATTGCGCGTTCTAGACGACATATATGAAGCAGCTGATAAGGGTAATACTACAGCACTGGTTCTGCTTGATTACAGCAAGGCTTTTGACACGATAGATCACAAGCTTCTGTGCGCGAAGTTGAGTTCTTTGGGATTTTCTCTTTCGTCCATTCGTTTTTTTGAGAGCTACCTATTAGGTAGAACTCAGTCAGTGCGTTTTGAGGATGGGAAATCATCTTTGAGGCCTTTTGAGACAGGGATCGATTTTGGGACCCTTGCTGTTTGTTATTTATACGTGTAACGTGGATTCTATTGTCAATAATTGTATAATTCAACGATACTCGGATGACACCCAAATATATACTAGTTTTTCTAAAGCAAATGCGGACGAAGCTGTTCTTAGATTGAATGAGTGTTTAGAGTCAGTAGCTGAATATTCTAAAAATATTGGGTTGCGACTAAATCCGTCGAAGTCAGTCGTAATATACATTGATCATGAGTGGGCAACGAATAATTTGGCTATTCATGTATCCCAAACTTTAATCCCGATCGTGAGAGAATGTAAGAATCTCGGCTTCATAATTGATTCTAAGTTACGATTTTGCAGCCAATTGGCAAGGGTCCTTCAAATGTCGTATATGTCATTGCGGAATCTGTACAAAAGTAAAGATATACTCGAACTGCCGTTGAGAAAGGTTTTATGCGAAACATTGGTTCTCTCTCATACTGCTTATTGTGATTTTGTGTATGGCTCAGCCCTGGATGTAACATTAAAAAAAGGATTACAACGCTTGTAGAATTCATGTATACGTTTTATTTACAATTTAAGGGCCCGTGATCACGTCAGATACAAGTTACCTGCACTGAAGTGGTTAAATATGCAGGATCGAGAGACGGTACACTTCGCATGCTTTCTTCATAGAATCATCTCTAGTGGAGCGCCAGAGTATCTTAGAGATCGTTTAACTATTAGATTCTCCACTCATGATCGTATCACACGTCAAAATACCCTTTTAAATATACCAAAGCATCGCATAGCTATGTTTCAACATAGCTTTTCGTTTCTTGCTTCAAAGTTATATAACAATTTGTTGCATAATAAACTTCAAAATTGTAGTTTGTCAAGTTTTAAGAGAAACGTAAAAGGGTTTATGCTGAGTAAATATAGTTCTATACCAGGGTTGTGAACTTTTAAATATATTTGGATTGAATTTTGTAAATTTCTCATATTCATAATTATTGTAACTAATTAAGACTGTTTATACCATGTAATTTATAATATTATGTATTGCTGATTTCTGTATGCTCGGTTAAGCAAACAGCTTTGGCTGCCCTTCATCGAGTTTAATAAAAAGTTGTTTATTATATCCAGAAACTATGCGACAATGACGGAGAATAAGAAATAGTGAAAGAGGACACAAAAATAAAATTCTAACCAACCATAATAAAAAAAGAATTAATAGAGGCAGTAATGATGATAAAATCTAGTAGCAAAAAACAAATTTTCAGGATTTTATGAAATTGCAGCAGAAATGATTAAATTAATCACAGAAGATCAAATAAGCATATTGGTTGAACTATTGAAATACAGTTCTCCCAATATTTCTATTACAATATGCAGCATAGAAATTACTTCTATTACATTATCCAAAAATTAATCAAAAGTTTAACACAAAAGAATATAGCAATGGTCAAACTACCAGTTTAATAAGTCATCCTCTCAAAATATTCCTAAAGATAATAAATCAGAGAATTTTATGAAATTTGAACAAGATATTAGCAAGACCCAATTTGGCTTCAGAAATGCAATGAGAACAAGAGAATCCTTATTTGACTTATCTGTTTTCTTGACTACAACAAAGCATTTGATAAAGTTCGATATAACCACCTTATTTAATTAATTAAAAGTAAAAATATAGATTTTAAAGATGTTGGAATAATAAATAATTTGTACTACAATTAGACAGGAACATCAAAGTGGATAATGAACTCTCAGACAAAGAAAAAAAACAATGTGGTATATGTAAAAATCTTTATTTAGGAAGAAATTATTTAGAGAGTACTGTAGGAAAGAATAATGAGAACAAGGTGAATGAAATACACAATAATAATATACAGTAGGCAGACGACATCATACTTATTGCCGAAACAATAGAAAATTTACAGAACTCGGCTGATCAAATAGTGGTTAGCAGAGAGGAGAGCAGATTCACCTTAAATATCAGAAAGACCGATCAAAATTACAAAGTCAGTTCAGCAACATGAAAACCTATGCATCAACGGAGAACTAGTGAAGAAAGTCAGTAAATACAAATACATAGGAACAATAACAGTTACTTTATTCATTACTGATGAAGTTAAATCAAGAATTGGATACGTCAGAACCATATAATAATATTAATAATAATAAACCAAATTTAATATTTTTCATGACAGATTTACAATAATATATACGGAAGATAGTAATAGAACATAAAAAATAAAAGGCCATGTCAATGCAGCCTTCAGGCTATGCCGGAAACTGTTTAGACCCAAGTAAATACTTATTAACAAATACAAGAAAATATAAGAATGACGCCTTAAGATTAAAAAACCTATTGTGGTGCCATCAAGGTTTGTTATATTATGTTATATTTTTATAACCTCGATTATAACCTTGTTCCGAGGTTGTGTTATTGTTATAACGCGTCACAACCAAACTGTATTCAGAGGAATCAAGCATATAATAAATCAGTCTATTACCAAACCTTGTTATGGTCTTATTTCATACACCCTATGGTAACTACCTTCCACATGGCGATCCTGCCTAAAGATCCAAGGCAAATTCGGGAACGTTTAAAACGTGCGTGTAGTAAAACCGCTGCAGACTGCAAAACCCAGTATAGTCTATGTATTAATGGCTAAGTACCAGTAATTATGGGAAAATCCATATCGAAAGAAAGTGATGTAACCAGTTCGGGTGTGGTTAACTCAAACTTTATAGTCGAAGACGAAAAACAGTCAGTCATCAGTTCCACATGATATTCGTGCCGTTTTGTACATTATTGCGAGCTGTGTGTTTATTCTGACTGTACTAAGTGTCCGAAAGTTATACCGAAGGAGTTTGAAAAGAGACATCAGTAGGAGCATTAACCTGAGAGCACCAGCGAGAGCCCATTTTTTTCGACAACAACAATCAACCTATAAGCGTGGTAGAAAACGCTGATAATATACATTTTTGCAAAGGTCGTTAGCCACGGGCAACAGTGTAACGACAGTGTATCAGTGTATAGTGTCAAGTTCGCAGAACAAATTAATTTTTATATAATTATGCTGACATTGTATTATTCTAGTAGAAGTAAATTTATAGGTCAGCTGTTATGCTTTATAAATATTACATTTTTTTAGTTAGGTAATAATTTTGTACGATTTTAGTTAAACATTTTGAAAATAGACAAATAATAGGAAACCATTGCCTGAGCAAACAATCCTAAACTTCTATACGTAATGAATTTAAGCTTTATATTAGTATTTAATATTATAACATTATTTGTTAAATTGGCCACCTATGAGTATCGTAAAAGTGACATTTGAGGACGTTTTAGCCAAGTTATCATGTTTAAAAGAAGAAATTTTCAGGGAATCAAAAAGAGTCATAAAGAAAAAGGTACCTCAGTCAGAAAGTATAAAAATTCAAGTAAGAAATAATTTGATATTTATAAAAACTTAAGCGATAATCAGTATCAATCTATAAAAGTTTTATTTAGCACTTGTAGAGATAGAGTTATTAGATCGTTCGAGGTTCTTCGCGTCGATTATAAAGTCCCTATTTCGATTTTAAAGGAAATTGACCCTGAAATTAAGGACGAATTCACAGTTTATTTAACATGTAGTGACGACGACGACGACATTGACGAACCGATATCGATAATAAAAACCGAGACAGACATTTCGCTCACAATGCCTCTGTCTACGTTAGAATTTTTCAAGCAAAATTTTACCAAATGAGTTCGATGATTCTGCCTATAAGCTGACATCTTTTCTGGATGCGCTCACTCTTCTTAAGGCAAATGTTGAGACGCACGAAGTTAATGCCGTCGCTTACGTCAAAACCAGACTCATAGGTAGAGCTAGAAGTTTGGTAGGCAATAGCAACAGTCTCGACTTGATCCATGCAAAGCTAAAGGATGGCATCAAGCCCGAAAGCTCACAATCAGTGACAGCCAAGCTACTTAACTTGAAGCAGCGAAACGACTCAAAATACGCTACCGAAATAGAGGAACTATGTCAAAACCTGAAGACAGCATACGTTAGCGAATGCGTACCGGAACAACTGGCAGAGACATATACCACCAACATGACCATCAAAGCTCTGGTCACAAACGCAACTTCCAAAAAAGCAAAGATAATAATGGAAGCTGGAAATTTCCAGACTGTGCAGGAAGCGTTGACAAAATTCGCCAGTGTGAGGACTGAAGCCACCACCAGTATGGTATTCTACACACAAAGAAATAATTATCGGAGGGGACCTATAAGAAATAATGTTCGCAGAAAGGGCACTGAAGAAAAAGGTCCTTTGGGGCACTCCTAAAAATGTTTAATATGGACCTAACACTGTCTAACTTTGTGCTACCTTTAAAAAACAAATGAAGCAATTATTATTCTCTTGCCAGCAAAAAAGAAAAAAAATAAAAATAAATATTGTATATATATAAATTTTTTTTATTCGTAATATATATGTATTTATCCCAACATTAATCCTTTTTCTCCCCCTTCTCGTTCCTGATCCCTTAATGCATTAAATATGTGTATATATGCTTGCTTCATGCTGCTTGCATTTTTGCCGTTGTAAGAATAAAGGGTTTCTCAAAATCTGGATATTTCAAGATTTGTGGGTCGATGAGCATTTGCTTCAGTTTGTGGAATGACCTTTGGTATTCTTCAGTCCATAGGAACTGCGCATTCTTTTTTGTAAGCTTCCTTAAGGGTTCTGTTATTTCAGCGAAATTTTGTATAAACCGTCGATAGTAGTTGCAAAAACTGGTAAACCTTCTGACGTCATCACCTCATTGTGGTGTAGGGTACTTAAGAAAGAATTGCGTCATATTTCGACTCATCCGGCAAAATACCGTTGGCACGTATTTGGTGACCTAGGAAGTAGCAGTTGTTTTGGAAAAATTTACATTTAGTTGGATTTAGTTTTAAATTGAATTTTCGACAAGTGTCAAAAACGTTTCTTAAATTTTGAAGGTGATGGCCTACTGAGCATCCTATTACAATTATGTCGTCCATGTAGAATAAAGCCTTTTCAGGTGTTATACCAGCAAAAGCGATGCTCATCATCCTTTGGAAACTGTTTGGGCTGACTTTAAGACCAAATGGCAAACGAGTGAAGCGATAGGAAGCTGTGTTTGTGCTGAAGGTGGTGATATCTCGTGAGCTTTCTTCCAGTGGGATCTGGTGAAATCCTGATTTTAAGTCGAGTGTTGAGAACCATTTGGCTCTTCCCAGTTGATCCAAGATATCATCGATTCTCGCTATGGGAAACTTATCAGCAAAAGAAAAGAGAAACATACTGGTCGTTGTTGTTCCACTTAAAATTTAATTTTTAAGTATACCGGAAGATGGTCAGACAGGGAGACGTTTTGAACCCCAGCGTCTTCAATATGCTCAAAATTTGTGAAAATAAAGTCAATAAGAGTTATCGAAGTAGAGGTTATATGAGTAGATTCGTTAATTATTTGAGCAAGATTAAAAGTATCCATAAGTGATTTTAAACGTTTAATGGAATCGGTGGAGTTTAGCAAATTTATATTAAAGTCACCATTGCATATTATATTTTAAGATACCCTGTATAGGTTAACCAAAACATCTTCTACGTATGAAAAAAAATATCTGAATTACTATATGGTGGCCTATAGATATTTCCTATTATGACGTGATTATTGCCTGAAGTAAACTTTATCCAATTGTATTTAACGAAATCAAGCATTACTGTACATAAAACTTGAAATTTAATATTTGATTTTACGTAAAAAGCGACACCAGCCCCTCGCCTCGTTTGCCTATCGGATTTCGCAGTATTATAATTATTAATATTATTATCAGTACTATTAATTCCTGAGTGTAACCAGATTTCAGTTACTGCTAAAAATCTACATTAAAATCAAGAACATAGTCTTAAAAATTTGAGAAATTTGCCAGTGAAGATCGTATATTAGTATAGGAAATAATAAGCGACATTTAAAGGAAGGAAAAGGGATCTAAAGGAGTTAAAATATATCAATCGAAATAATAAAAAATAAATTAAGGTAAATATAGAGACATGCTCGCCTCACGACTACTGTTGCCTAGAATATAATAAAGTAAAAGTACCTATTTATTACACATAAGAACCGAAAACCACACTAATTATGATAATAAACCATTAACGCAACAAAATAAATTAAAGTGGGGCAACAAATTACGTTACAAAAATAAACCACAATAATATTAATAATAATTTAAAAAGAAAACAGAGCTTTCCCAATTTACAGCACATATATTATGTGATATTATAAATATAGTTCAAATATACCTCAAATAAAAAAAAAAAACAATTAAATAAAAATTCATAAAATAATATTCATTTAAATTTTGCTTATTTGAGCAAAAAAAAATACATATTTAATTAGTTTTAATAAATTCAAGATGAATGAATGCTTAAAGCAATAATAACTCTTACCCAAATATCTAGTTTCTTTTTGTCCCCTTATTCTAAACTTCGTATTTTTTAAAAATAAAAAAAAATTATTCATTTGAAACAATGTTAATATAAAAAAAAACAATTCCGAAAAATGCAACTATATAAACCCTGTAAAATATAACAAAATTAGTAAAGAAAATAGATTAAAAAAACTTAAAGACTAATTAGGGTAAATATTTTTTTTTATAAAAGATAACTTACTTCACAATATCTACGGTCTATAGAGAATCCAAATCGTCTTTATTTTCAATGTGAACAATAACACTTCTACTTTTCACATACACATTTCCGTTTAGACACCAAGCATTTTTATACAAAAATTTATTAATTGCCGCCGATACCAGTGATAAACGAAACTGTAAGATCTTCTTTCACTCATATACGGGTTGATTTCAGGAGTCCCCGGCATTTTAAAGCTGACCTCCGTTCCGTATCATTGTAAAAAGATACTAAGGTCGCTGGCGGATTCTGCGATAAATTTTTGGATTTCACGCGGTGGCATTTAAATAAATGCACATTATTAATCTTGAATTTTTATTTGTTGTTAAATACGTCCAAAACTTTTTTGCGCAGATTCTCGTTTTCTTGGTAAACAAGTCCAAATATTCTCACATTGAGACTGCGCGATGCCTGTTCCTGCTTTTCTGAGTTCTGTTTAAGCATTTCAATTTTTTTCCTGGAGACTGGATATAATTTCTGCTTGTTCTTTTAGCGGCTTTTCAAATATTTCCTCAAGTTTTTTGGTCACTTTTTGAACCAAATTGTCGAAAAAATGATCATTAAAAATACCCTTGATCTTTTCAATATCTACAACTGTCAAACTCATTGTAAACAAATGGCCACAATATAGCTGCACTACAAGATACAGAAAGTTCAGGATAAAGATATTAGATTTTAACTTTACACGTTCCACTATAGCTGATTCAACCCTTATAGACTGAGTTATTTTCTCTTAGACTTGTACTAATTTAATTAACTTTCAAGTAAATAAAAGCCAATAACTTTTTTTCTCAGCGGACTGTATTTATTGTATTGTGCACACGATGGCCGATGGCGATAGAAGAGATAGATAAAGAACGCGAAACGCGGAGACTGCTGAACCACCAGCCGTCACATGACTGAACCAGATTACATAATATAAACTACTAGGCAAACCTTCATAGCCTTAAAAGCTACCAGGATACTAAAAATTACATTGTAAGTGTTAAATCCCTACTGTCATAGAATAAGATGGTGTAAACCGGAAAATGCCGTGAGACTTACAACACAAACATAAAATAAACATTTGTAAATTTTAAATTGCATAATGTCTCGTATTTAACCTGAAGTACTGACATTGTCCACGGGGAAAGCACATAATTTTTGGATAGCTCTGCGAACTATTCCACTACTTATCTTGACACTAGCCACTCGCACCAAACCATCCGGCCCAGGATAAAGTTTCACGATCCGCCCAATCTTCCAACACAACGGAGGGGTCGAGTCTTCTTTTAGGATGACCAGCGAACCAATCTTGACGTTAGCTGAAGGTCCATGCCATTTGGTTCTTTGCTGCAGGGTTGCCAAATACTCGAGGCTCCATTTGGCTCATAAGTGCTGAACCACTTGTTGCAACTGTTGGTAGTGACTAAGCCTATTGCTGGGTGGCGCCATGACATCACGTTGTGGCAATGTTCATAAAGAGTCCTCGATAAGGAAGTGACCAGGGGTGAGGACGGCTAGATCGTTGGGGTCAGAGGATAATGGGGTTAGGGGCCGAGAGTTGAGGACAGCTTCTATTTGAGAAAATATAGTGCATAGATCATCAAACAGCAAATTTCTATTACCGATAATGCGTATCAAATGCGCTTGAGCCGATTTAATTGTTGACTCCCATAACCCGCCCTGGTGTGGGGACCTGGCTGGGATAAACAGTCATTCTATATGATTGCCAAAACAGTAATTTTTAAAAGGAATATTGTGTTAAACTTTAGTTAGAGCGTCATAAATTTTAACTAGCTCGTTGTTTGCTCCAACAAAGTTACTACAGTTATCTGTGTGAATATGAAACGAACCTTTTCAAGCAATTTAAGAAAGAATCGGTACTAAGTTCCCCTACCAATTCGATATGCACGGCTTTTGTCGCAAAGCATATAAACAGACACATATACCCTTTGACAATTTTTCGGTTTCTACGCTTTCCGTCCTTAAGATTGACGGGGGCCAGCAAAATCTATGCCGCAAGAATAAAAAGGTCTTTGGGGGATCACTCGTGCCTTTGGCAAATTTCCCATATTTTGGGTAAAGCTGATTGGCTTTACTCTAATACATGTATGACATTTAGCTAAAACAGAGCGGATAGCGCTTCTAGCATTAATAATCCAAAATCGTTGTCTTATGATAGCTAAAAGAGCTTGAGCTCCCGCGTGTAAATGTTTCCGATGATAATCTAATATTATCAAGCGAGTAAGGGGATGTCTATGGGGCAGAATTATAGGATGCTTGACTCCAAAGGTCTCTTTAGAGTTAGCTAACCTTCCACCAACTAAAATAGGCCGTCTCCATAAAACGGGTCTAAGGACTTAATATGACTTGTTGCATGAACAAAGCCATGCTTTTCTAAGGAAGTCAATTCGGGAAAAAAATCTTGATTTTGAGCCACCTTTACTAAACAAACTAAGATAGCATCTATTTTGGAAACTCAAAGAGTAGATTCAAGATTTCTTCTTGCAGCCGGGATGCGAGAATTACAAAAAATCTGAGGCACCACGCTACTAACTTTAACAACTGAAAAAGGGTCGATCTTAGTTCAAGAATAGTTCTGTCTTGAATGATGCCTGCCAGGACTATTTTATGTTTTTTCCGTTCAGGAATATTGTCACAAATAAATGAGGACGAAGGCCAATCTTTTTGAAAATATTGCAACCAAGATGGGCCTGTCCACCATAAGTCTAAGGTCTTTAACGCGGAGGGACTCACGCCGCGAGAAATTATATCAGCAGGATTGTCTGCTGAACAAACGTGATTCCAAGTAGCCCTATCGGACAATTCCTGGATTTCGGCGACGCGATTCGCCACAAAAACCGTCCAGGTACTCAGTTCTTGAGCCAACCAAGACAAGACTATTGTGGAATCTGTCCAATAGCAAATTTTTAAAATCGACACATCTAATGCAGGTAAAACCTTCCTTGCCCATTGCGACAATAGCAAAGCCCCACAGAGCTCTAATCTGAGAATTGATACACATTTAAGAGGCGCTACTCTGGATTTCGCGCATACCAATTTGACTAACACCTTTCCAGAAGAATCTATGGATTTTAAATATATACATGCACCATAGGATGTCTCACTAGCATCACAAAACCCATGGCACTCAATGTCAACTGCGTTGTCTATCACACATTGTCGAGAAATTCTAATTGCATTTAAAGACTCCAGGTGAGTGTAAAATCTATTCCACAAACTTAACAATTCCAGGGTAATAGCCTCATCCCAGTCCAATTTAAGCCTCCATAATTTTTGTAGAATTATTTTAGCTGTAATTGTGACAGGACCTACCAGACCTAAAGGGTCGAATATTTGAGCAATGACCGATAAAATTAACCTTTTAGTTATTCTGGAATCATTAATATTTCTAATATTTATAAAGTGCTCTAAAGTGTCCTGCCTAGCTGACCAAAATACTCCGAGCGTTTTCCTTGTATCGTCGTTTGTTATAAAATATCCCGAGGATAGCTCTTTGTCTTGTGCTAACGTCTCTAAAACTTGGGATTCATTAGAACACCACTTTCGAAGTGGAAAGTTATATTTTGCTAAAATATTACTTAGTATTAATTACTTTCTTTCTAAGCGGACTGTATTTATTGTATTGTGCACACGATGGCCGATGGCGATAGAAGAAAATAGAGATAGATAAAGAACGCGAAACGCGGAGACTGCTGAACCACCAGCCGTCACATGATTGAAGCGGCGTTGCCGAACCTAATAATTTTTCTTAAAAACTGACCAATAGCAGAGTTGTTCTGGATGACTTTTAAAACTTAGAATACTATTTTTCGGCATTTATTTAGTAAAAAAAAAAATTATAGAATGCAGCAGCCGCAACAAGTACATGCTCACACCTGTAGCTCCATCTTCACAATATTTAACAGAATGAGATATGTGTTATGCCGTAGAGATCTTAACTTACAACTTTGAGACAGAATACTGAGATGTTACGTTTTCATAACGTTGCTATATGGGATAGAATCGTAGACTTTAAAGGAGAATAAAAGTGACTAAACGCATTCAAGATGTAATCATATAAAGGATCTGAAGAATAACTTGGGTGGACGTGGTAACAAATAAGGAGGTTTTAGAAAAAATAAGAAGAGAAAGAAAATATTGAACACAAGCTGCAATATCTAGGCCACGTGATAAAGAAAAAGAAATATGTATTTTCGCAAAATATTATGCAGGGAAAGGTATAGAGAAAAAGAAGCAGCGAATGAAGACGCATTTCTTGTTTAAATAATTTGAGAAAATGGTACAACTGTAGTTCCGTTAAGTTGTTTAGAACTGCAGCATCAAAAGTGACAATAGCTATGAGGATAGCCAACCTTTTAAAAGGTAACGGCATTGAAAAGGAAAATGACTGTGACATTAGACTCCATGATCTCCTATTAAGTAAATTAGCATACTACAACTTCATTCATGATAATACAATTGCACTTTATTGCAGATTTAAGATAATAATATGGTAGGTGGGTTGTAAATATGGGAATGCTTCAAGGTTCTATTTTGGGCCAGTTTTATTTTTAATCTTCATCAATGATCTTCATTAAGACAGAGAAAAGGAAAATTATAGCGCACTGTCCCAATGTCAGTGGAATTGGTTAACCATGCGACTACAGGGCTTAAGGACAGGAACTCAAATCTGAAAGTCTGGTTTGATGCCCATACGCTTCTTGAATAAAGAAACACAGAAAAATTTGTTTTGTTTTCTTACAGGCTCTGGGAATGTAAATAAAAGAGGTGTGTTCGGTTTATTGGAGTGTATATTGATTTGACTCTGAGATGGGATGTTCAAATAAGCTTGATTACCGCTAAGCTTAAAGGGGAAGAAAGGGTCTTAATGATATCTATATTGCATTCTATTCTTAGACAAAAATTCTTAATCTCATGTTATCCTGTATTGGTATCCAGACTTTCAACATAAAATAAATAACAGAACAAATTATAGCCTAATATCACATATTTACAAATCTTGTCACGAGATGGCTCTGGACCGAGTTGACCATTGACACTAAAGGTGCTGTTACATGCATCCGATGTCCGATGATACGACGGTACGAAATCGTTCTTATTGGTCGAAATCTTACCTTCCTATTGGTCAACAAATATATCGCTTTTATCTATTTTTTGTGTTTACATGCATACGTATCCGATAGCACGTCCATAAGATATTCTCTCATTTTCTGTCATCTGTCAATCTGTCGTTTATGTTATTGTGTTTTTGTGTATTATTTTTTAATTTTTGATAATTTTTTCAAATCTTCTTAACTTGGAGATGGATAAGAGTCTCTTTGATCCAGAGAGTGTTAATGACTATTCAGAGGTAGGAGTAGATCATAGAAATTGAGCTTTTAGTAAACCCTATAGTACTAGCTTTTTTTACTTATTAAAAAAGTCATTATGTATCTAATAAATTGTTTTAACATTTCAGATGTCACAAATATCCCAGGGAACACCAGTACTTGCTGATAGTGCTGATCCTGATGAACCCGAAGAAACACTTCAACAATATACCGTTGAAGAGTTGCTTATCACGTGTGTTGAAGCGAGACCTCCATTATGGAACTCCAGGCTTTCCCTTAAGGAGAGAAGTAAAACAATTCGTGACAGGCTGTGGTTGGAGATTTTTCAAGAATTTGCAGAAAATCCTGAATTCTCGCTAGATTTTCTCAAAAAAAATGGAGAAATCTAAGAAACATGTACGTGAGGGTAAGGGGTGAATATACTCCTAGTGGCTCAGCTGCTAAAAAGAAAAAAAAGTGGGAGTACTATGACCAAATGTCATTTTTAAATGACACAATCAGCTATAGGCCCACTGTGACAAATGTTGTATTTCATCGACAGCAAGTAACCCATCACCACTGACTTCGCCTATTAGTGCTGATGAGAATCATAAAAAACATAAAAAAGTGCAAGGGGTGGATATGGCTATAATTGCTGCATTAGAAACAGTAAACGCTCCACTCCCCATTACACCAGCACCTACAACTCCCCCAATAAACTCCATATGACAACGAATTTGTCTTTGCTTACTGCTTAACAGTTAATCGAGGCCTGGATTTTTGAAAACGTGTGCAAAGGTAGGTTAATTTTCTAAGTAACTTTCTTAAAATGCATTTGTTATCAATTTTTTTGACATATCTGATAATAGATGGGGATAAAGAATCCAGAAAGCAAAAACAAATAAAACTAGTGGAGCAAATATTACGCTTTTATTTATTCCACTGAAAACCTACTCCTCCTTCACCTACAAAATATTTACATAATGAATCTCTCATAATTTCTGCAGGTCTACCATATCTGTTTGAGCTTGTTCTTCCTATGGGAATAAGCCCATCTATGGAATCATCATTTCTCCAGTCTGCATGAATTATTTCTCCCTGATTGGTTTCTTTGTCAATACTATTAAGAGTAAAATAACTTCTGGTACTCCTGTTGTTAGCTTCTGCATTTATTACATAATTATGTAGGCATACAGTGGCTTTAATTATGGCTTCAACAGTTGGTACACCTGCGATTATTGTTTTTCTGTATATTCTTCATCTTTGAGCCAAAATTCCAAAAACATTCTTAATTACCCTTAGGCCACGACTCAATCTAAAATAAATAAAAAAATATGCAGTTAACAAACAATAAAATTGAGTTCATGGCATCATACCCAGTTTGTATTGTACATTAAATGCAAAAAATATTTTATAACTAGGAATATTCATTTTTACTAACAGTTAAAAACACTTTTTTACCTTTAATTAAAAACTCTTTTATCTTGTGCGAGAAACCGACCTGGATATGGGCGCATAATAGAAGTAGTCAGAGGAAAAGCTTCATCTGCTGCAATGTAATAATTGAATAACTTCCCCTTATCGCCTAGAACTGTTGGTGCTGGAAATTTAATATTATTTGTTGTTATCAACCTCCCGATTTCAGAGTTTTTTTAAACTTCCACCATCGCTGTGTCTACCTTCTGCCCCAATATCCACTAGTGTAAACTTATAATTTGCAATCTCATAATGCTAGAAGATTTAAACTGTGCGTCCCTTTATAATTAAAAAATGTAGATCCAGATTTTACTGGGGCCTGAAAATTTATTATAGTGGTTACTGTAGACAATGTAACATAGGAATTTAGTAGTGACAAAAAAATCTGGTAAATAGATACCCGGATTATGACATGTTTCCCATCAATAGCTCCAACACAGTGTGATAACTGCCATTTGGCTTTAAAATCTTCAGCAATCTGCAACCAGGAATCTATTTTTGGGGTCAGTAAAACTTTTCGATTCAAACAGTCCCAAATAGCATCACATGTCTCTTTAATAATAATGCTCACTGTTGAAGGAGCGATACGAAAGGCATAGGATATTTACATCATACTGTCTCCACTGGCAAGATACCTAGAAAGATAATATTGTAAATAAAAAAATAACATATTTATTTTATATTGTACCGTAATGTAAGAGCTAGTCTCTCTCCTGGAGATATGGGTTCTCGTACACAGTGAATTTTAGCCAACTTTCCACCCACAAGTTGAAGTAAGTCTTGGAAAGAATCACTAGATATCCTCAGATAATTAAAATATTTTTCAGTATCGGTAAGCTTCATTTAATTTAATAAGTTGTGACAGGCTTCTTGATTCTTCCGATTTTTATAAATGTCATGAACCCAAAACCATCTTTGCCTTTTTTGTTGCCTTTTTCTGATAAGAAGTAGCGATAACAACAATACATTGTTAATACGTCTTCTTTGCCTTTGGACTTCTACGTATTCACATAAATTCATGATATTCAAGTAAGTATGATTCCCAGGGGGTAAATTACCACGAAAAAAAAGGAAAAACCAATCTATAATTTTCTTCTTGTGGCTTCACACCCTTCTGGGTCCAGAGAGGGCAGCTATGGACTAAACGGCCAGGGCTATTCGTCCATAAATCTTTAAATTTTATTTTTGTGAATAACTTTCTTGTGAAAATAAACACACACTAGAAACAGAAACAAATAATAATAAACACATTTAAAAAAGTGAGGTTAAAGTTGATCCGATGACGGAAAAAATATTAAATTATTTTAATTCCCGTCCGATATCGTACAAAGTTAAAAATTATCGGACTAAAAATGGCAATTCAAATTTCTGACCAATAAGAACAATTTCGTACCGTCGTATCATCGGACATCGGATGCATGTAACAGCATTTTAAGTCATAATCCCAGACAGGGAACGATCATGTCATCTTCTTTTCTTGCATTTAGTTGTTTAAAGCATCTTTTTTTCTCAATTTAGAGTGACCCAGCTTTGTTGCTGCTATTTTTCCTAATGTTTAACCTTCTACTTGGGAATACAATCCTTTGGTAGTGTGTTTGGTATTTTGATTATATTTGGCATAATTGTTAATGATCAGTGAGGATTATCTTCTGAAATTGTAACCTAGCAGGTTTGATTATTGACCATCTTGTTTCTTTTTCTGAAGGACTCTAATGAGAACACCAAAAAGCCAAAAGTAGGCCATATTTTGAGGTAACACCATTACTTGTGTAATCACTTGGATGTAGAATTTCCATAAGAGTATAGTAAGTACCTTTTACACCAGTCTTCGTTTATACTAAGGGTACTTGTGACTTATTTGTTTTATTTATTTAACTTCATTGCTTTTAAAATAAATTCTTTAACTTTTTAATAAAGATAAAATTTAATATAAATAACCTCCCTCAAAGAGATTTTATTTTATTTTATTTTATTTTAATTACACCACTCCACAGAAAAAATTTCAATTATTGAGTAGGGGAAAAAATACAATATTATACAAATTACAATCCAAAACTAGAGAAAAAAAAAAGAATACATTATTAATAGCAATAATTTCCTACAATATTATTGTTGGGGCTGAGGAAAACTAAAGTTCAATTATACAACTTTAATCTATAAAAACAAAGTGAAGAAAGTTATTACTGCTTATTACAAAGGATCAACGAGATACCTCCCCTCAACGATGCGTAAACGTTCTGTCTCATTAATGTCAAGTCCAACCTGACCACCGTCGCGTCGGTCGCTCTCTCTCTCGCACAACGCACGAGGTGACTAGGTGTGACGGAGAGAAAATATAATCAGATACTGTCTAAAGGTAGCAGAGTAACATAGCTTACATGATTAAAATAATACAAAACTTGACATACCGCCGCCCTTGAAAGTACTGCGGGAGGCAAGTACCTTTCAATAAAATTAAATATTGAAATTACATTAAAGGATTAAATTAAAATTAATAATTATTTGAAAACACATCAAAGTTTCAAATAGCATGAAGACGAGTTAACTTAAATATAAGAATACAAATGATTTAAATAAAACTTAAAGTCCCTACAAATGTATAAAGTCTTAGATTTAATCTAGAAGCAAAGGCTCCCTACTCGTGGGAGTTCTATGTTTATCGTCAATGGGCAAAATACACACTTTCACGATACTTCGCCTTAAAATAGTACCATTGGAAGTGCGCACACTAATCACTCGAATATGACCATCATTGCCTGGATGAGTGTCCACAACTCTGGCGGTAGTCCATTTGGATGGTGGGCTATTTTCATCCTTTAGCAGCACCAGGGATCCCAGAAGATTCTGATTGTCTCCCTTAAACTGCCACTTAGAGCGTTCATGAAGAGTGTGAAGATACTGCTTAGACCATCTATTCCAAAAGTGTTGGACCATGGACTGCAACATTTGGTATCTGCTTAATCTGTTCGCTGGAACTTGCTGAAGGTCTGCATCCGGGACCATATTTAGTGGATGTCCAATAAGGAAATGTCCAGGGGTTAGGGTTTCTAGGTCTTTAGGATCATTGCTGATAGGAATTAGGGGACGAGAATTCAATATCGCTTCAACTTGAACAATAAAAGTATAAAATTCCTCATATGTAAGAGGATTCTTATCAGAGATTACACGACGTAGATGATGTTTGAAAGATTTGACAACTCCTTCCCATAATCCTCCAAAATGTGGTGAACGCGCGGGGTTAAAATGAAATTGTATCATATGAGATTTAAAGTAATTTTGAAGTGCAGGTGTTTTATATAAGTTGTATAAATCGCGTAGCTCGGCGTCAGCTCCAACGAAATTGGTTCCGTTATCGCAATAAAGATGTTGACATAAACCCCGTCTTGACACAAAACGTTTGAGCATAGATAAAAAGCCTTGAGAAGTGAGATCACTCACCAGTTCTAGATGAACTGCCTTGGTGGCTAAGCATACAAAGACACACAGGTAGGCTTTGACTAATTGTCGATTTCTCAATTTTGAGTTTTTGATGAGGAAAAATCCTGCATAGTCTATACCAGTATCGAGGAAAGGTCTGGAAGGATGTACTCTTGGTGCTGGAAGGTCACCCATGAGGGTAGATAGGGATTGAGGTTTAAGTTTATAGCAAGATAGACATTTAAGAATAACTGCTCTGACTGCTGACTTGCCATGAATTGGCCAAAATGTTTGCCTTACAAAAGACAAGGTTGAATGGATGCCAGAATGAAAATTTCTTAAATGTTCATAGGTTATCACCAAGCGGGTAAAGGGATGGTTTTTAGGCAAAAGGATAGGATGTTTAGCTTGAAAGTTTAAATTTGAATTTTCAAGTCGTCCACCAACTCGTAGGATTCCATTGAAATCAATAAAAGGGTTAAGGGATTTTAAATTGCTTTGATTATGTAAACCATGTTTAGATTGTAAGTGTTTTATATCAGTGGAGAAAGATTCGTTTTGGACTAATTTAACTAAGACAGTTAATGCCTTGTTGCGTTCAGAGGGAGTTAAAATTCCAAGTTTACACTGTGATTTAGGAGTTTTTAAATTCTGAAAGAATCTAAAGCAATAAGCAATAACATTAATTAGTTTATTGTAATTTGAGAATTTTTCAAAGATTGGGTTTCGGGCAATAATTGCTGAAGTAAGAATTATCGATTTGGGATTTAGTTCTAATACGTCAGGATCAAAATTCTTGCGTTGATAGTTAGAGATATGAGTTTCATTGGGCCAAAATTCCAAAGGTTGTGATAGAAACGATGGACCATGCCACCATAAATGACAAGTTTTCAAGTCTACGGGACTTATTCCTCTGGAGATAATGTCAGCTGGATTCTCAGCGGATGAAACGTGATGCCAGCTGTTGACATTAGTGAGGTTTTGAATTTCCGAAACACGATTACATACGTAGGTTTTTAATTGGCGTGGCTCTAAGGAAAGCCAACAAAGGACAATGGTTGAGTCTGTGTAGTAGTTTATTTTGCTTATATTTAAATTTAAAGCAGTTAAAGTTTTTCTCATTAATCGAGAAAGGACTAAGGCGCCGCAAAGTTCAAGGTGCGGTAGAGTAACAGCCTTTAATGGGGCTACACGGCTCTTAGCACATAGAAGGTTAACAACAATGTTTCCAAAGGAGTCTATTGATCTTACGTATGTGCACGCACCAAAGGCGTTTATAGAAGAATCACTGAATCCGTGAAGCTCAATAAATACAGCATTCTTAATTGTTACTTGTCGAGGGATTTGTAAGTATTCAATAAGGGTTAAATTATGAGTAAAATTCTTCCAAGTTTTAAAAATGCCTAGGGGAACAGGTTCATCCCAGTTTATCTGAAGAAGCCATAACTTTTGAAGAAGAATTTTCACTTGAACTACCATCGGACCAAGGAGGCCTAAGGGATCGAAAATCTGAGATATGAGTGAGAGTATTATTCGTTTAGTAACTGGTTGAGAAATGGATCGAATAGATGAGGTAAAAATAAAAATATCTTGATTAGAATTCCAAGAAATTCCTAGAGTTTTTGTGCTTTGAGAATCATTAGGTATGACATGATTGCAAGCTAGGTTTCCAGGAGACGAATCAGATATAACTTCAGGGTCATTAGAATGAAGCTTTCTTAATTCAAGTCCGTAAGACTTAAGTAAATTTATGAGATTTATTTTTAGATTAATTAAGTCGGTTTTGGTATTGGCACCTGTCAATATGTCATCAACGTAACAGTTGTTTAACAATACTTGACCTTCAAGAGGAAATTTTTCTTTAGCCTGGTTGGCAATTTCCTTTATGCAACGAATGGCTAAGTATGAGGAACTGGCCATACCATATGTAATAGTGTTAAGCATAAAATGCTGAATCTGTTGATTAGGATTGTCACGCCATATAATGCGCTGAAGATTACGCTGGCTGGGTTCTACTAAGAATTGTCGGTACATTTTGGCAATATCACCTGTTAGGACATAATTGTGTTGTCTAAAACTTAAAAGAATAGAAAATATATCATTTTGTAGATTAGGACCCACCTTTAGGGTATCGTTAAGAGATAAACCACTAGTGGTAGCACAGGAGGCATCAAAGACTACTCTTAGACGTGTGGTAGTACTATCTAATTTTTCCACGCAATGATGTGGCAGATAGTAAATTGGATATGGGGAAGATAAAGCTTGATCAGGATTTATTTCAGTCATATGTCCTAGGTTAATGTATTCATGAATAAAAGTTGAGTATTGAGTCTTAATTTCAGGATTTTTATAGAATTTTTGCTCCAAGGATTGGAATCGTTTTAAGGCTAATTTTAAAGAATTACCTAATTTAAATACTGAGGGTTTGAGAGGAAGATTTACTACAAAACGACCTGTGGGGTCACGAGTAATTGTATTCTTCAAGTGTTCTTCACACTCAAGTTCTTCTTTGGATAGGGTATAAGGGTGTTGTTCGGTAGTTTCTTCAAGAGACCAAAATCTTTCCAGGCTGGTTTGAAGAGTGTCGGCACAAAATAAAGATTGAGAAGGCTTTGGGTCATCAGAGACATAAGCTAGTAAAGATATTGGACCGCTAACAATCCAACCAAGTTTGGTTTCTTGAAGGATGGTTTTACTCTTTCCAGTTTTTATTTGATTTGGGCCGAGAAGTTCATAAAATAATCCTGCGCCAATCAAGATATCAATTTCTGAGAGTTTGTGAAACTCGGCGTCAGCAAGGGTTAACCCTTTAGGAAGAGTGATTTTGGATAGATCCACGGGTACTTGAGGGGTTAGCTCTGTAATTTTTGGAATGACCAAAGCAGGTATTTTTGCAGTAAAGTCGCTGATGGTGGATTTTATCTGCAATTGGGTACGTTTCTTAAGGTTTGTTACATCTGGACCAATGCCAGAGATAGACATATTCACAGAATTATAGGGTAAACTAAGGTGGTTAAACAGTTTTTCACTAATAAAATTAGATTGACTGCCATTGTCAAGGACAGCCTTACAAAGAATAGGGTTATGATTTTTATTATAGACATATATGAATGCCGTAGATAACAGCACAAAAGAATGAGGGTCTTGATTTGCACAATGCAGATTTTGAGTATTTTGCATAGGTGGATAGGTGGTTGCATTTGAGGGGGTATGGTTTGAGTTTAAGGGTGCATGTTCATACAATGTGCCATTGCTTAAATCAGGGCGATTCAGGCCATGGTTAGAGGTTAAAAGTATGGTTTGAGAAGTAGAGTTGTCTCTGTGGGTTGAATGGTTAGGGTTGAAATCATTATTTGAATTATAAGTGGGTACCGAGACGGACTCTGAATTATTGTTTTGATTGTTAATTAAATGAGGAGGGCGTTTATGCTGATTAGAATTAAAATTTGAAGTATTTACTTCATTGTGTAAAAGGGTGTGGTGTTTATGTTGGCATTTTCTGCAAGTGTGAATCGAGCGACATTCTGCATTACGATGTCCTGGCCGCAGACAATTGGTGCATAAGTTCGCCTTTTTTGCCTCAAAGAACTTAGCTGAGTTAGGCAAATCTAGAAACCTTTTACAAGAGTAAATGAAGTGGTTATTTTTACATATAGGACAAACTGAGCTAGAGTTCTGGGAAATTAGGGATTTACGTTCATAAATCCTTTCAAATTTGTTAATAGGTTTCTTAGGGTTTAGTTTAAAATCTAGGGATTCTAAAAAGCGGCAACGCTGCGATAAGAATAATAAAAAATCTGGCATTTTTGGTGTGTCAATGTCCTTTGAAAAGTTTTCCCATTCTGTTCGAGTTTTAATATCCAGTTTTGTGTTTAAATGATAAATTAAAAGCGTACTCCACTTGTCTACAGGTTCTTCAAGATTTTCAAGTGATTTGAAATGGTTTTGAAACGTGTCTAAGAATTTTCTTAATTGAAAATACGATTCATCTTTCACTGTGGGCAAATCAAAAATACATTTAACGTGCGAATGAATTATTGCTTTTCGATTTTCGTATCTTTCTTGTAGAAGATGCCATGCAGTAATATAGCTATTTTCTGTAGTTGATAATGCGGTTATAATTTGAGCTGCTTCACCCTGTAAAGATGATTGCAAATAATAGAATTTTTCGATGTTAGATATATGGGTATTTTTGTCAATCAGTGAGATAAAAGTATCTCTGAAATTAATCCATGTTTCATAAGAACCGCTAAACGTGGGTAAAGGTATAGAGGGTAAACGAGGACCAACTTGGTTATTTGATGGACAAAATGTTGAATGCACCACAGGGGGTGGATCAGAGCTTAAAGTAAGCTGCTCGATTAAGGGTGAGGTATTTAAGCTATTGATTTTTTCTAAAATTGAAGTAGCATGTGAAATGTTAGTGTAATATAAAGTCTCAAAAAATTCACGCTCTTTTTCTTGATCTTTTGATTCTTCAAACTGGTTTTTGATACACACTTGCTCAATTTCTAGTTGAATATGCTCAAATTCACTAAGGATGGATTCAATTTTATTCAATCGTTTACTCAAATCAAACTTTAAAAGAGGATCATCTAAAGACATACATTTGGTTTCTAAAAAGGTTTGAAAACGGTTTATTTGATTTGTTAGAACATCGCGACGAGCTATAAGGTTGTTATATAAAGTAATTTGTTGTTCGGTTTGAGATTCTGTATTGGATTCCACATCAGTATTCGATTTGCTTATTTTCCTGGATTTAGACATATTGGAGGTTTATAAACTTAAATAAACTGACAAATCACCCTTTTATTAAAGTTAGTTAAGGCTTAGACTAATCAATCTTTACATAAAATATGCATGCAGATTATAATGTAGGGTTGAATAATTAAATAGCGATCAAAAGGCACCTAATGTTACATATAAGGGTTTTTTAGAACGTTTTTGTTCGTATTCATACAGGTTACTTGGTTAAATGTGTATAAATCTATATAAAATAACACAAAGTGGATCAAGCGGATTCAATATTGAATTCCTATAGGCTAAATGGATAATTTTGTTTGGTTAAAATGGGTACATTTTAGGTTAAATGAGTAAATTTTAGGTTAGGTGGATAAATTTTGGGCTAAATGGGTAGGTATGTGACGGACTAACCTTATTTCTCCAAATTACCATCAAACGGGTATCAAATATTGCTAGAGGCTACAATATTACCGGGCTTAAGCATATAAACAACTTCTCTTCACAATGGCGTCGGACGCGATGCCGTTCTGCACACACAGGTTGCTTGGGTTTCAGAGATTTCAGGGCGAAATCTGCACTACTTTGGACGGTATCCGAGCACGAAGGACCAGAAATTATGTTGGGGCTGAGGAAAACTAAAGTTCAATTTTACAACTTTAATCTATAAAAACAAAGTGAAGAAAGTTATTACTGCTTATTACAAAGGATCAACGAGATACCTCCCCTCAACGATGCGTAAACGTTCTGTCTCATTAATGTCAAGTCCAACCTGACCACCGTCGCGTCGGTCGCTCTCTCTCTCGCACAACGCACGAGGTGACTAGGTGTGACGGAGAGAAAATATAATCAGATACTGTCTAAAGGTAGCAGAGTAACATAGCTTACATGATTAAAATAATACAAAACTTGACAATTATACAATACTTGAATAAAAAATAATTTTGTTTATGTCTACTATCTAGGAAAAGCGTACTCTTTTAATTTCGGACAAACTGCAGTTGAATATGTCACATTGATCCTGAACAGAATTAAAAGTGCCACATGCTCTACACATTGGAGAATATTTACAAATATTCGTTCTAGGTCTAGATAGGTAAAATGTGTCAGAATTTCTAGATGATATGCGGGGCACATGAAGATTTACATATCGTAATAAGTCTGGCGAATCAATTTTATTATTAAGAAGTTTAAATAAAAATTTCAGATCAGCAGATTTTCGCCTCTCCTCAAGACTACTAAAGGAGTACCTTTCTAATAGGCGTTGATGTGAAAAACCAATTTCTGGGTACACTCCATCACATTTATATGAAAGGAACTTTAAGAATTTATGCTGAACATTTTCTAGTTCATGTATATGATTCATATAAAATGGTGACCACACAGAAGAAGCATATTTCAGTATTGATCTCACATAAGAAAAATACAAAATTTTAAGACTAAAGATATTATTAAAGCTATGTGCGTTCCTAATGACATAACCCAGCATTCTGTAGCTCCGATTAACAATGTCCTGAATGTGTGGCTGAAAGGAAAGAGTGCTGTCGAATGTCACCCCCAAATCCTTGAACTCCGTTGATTTCGGGACAGTCAGGTTTTTCTTCAAAGAGTAAGAAACAACTTTACACTTGGCAGCATTAAGAGGAAGATTGTTATTTTTGCACCATGCATTGAGGAGATTAATATTATTTTGCAATTCCATACAATCTAAGATACTATTGATGCCATAATACAATTTTGTATCATCCGCATATAACAATCTATTTACAGTGAGCTGTTCCGATATACTATTAATAAATGTGTTGAAGAAGAGCGGCCCCAATATAGAGCCCTGTGGAACTCCAGACGTTGCAACTATCTGAGCCGAACTACGGCCATAACATTCCACGTGCTGAAGACGACCCGTAAGATAAGGCTAAAAAAGTGTATTAGGTGAGAAGAAAAACCGTAGTTTTGGTCAAGATTATTTAGAAGAATACCATGATCCAGACGGTCAAAAGCCTTCGAGAAGTCTGTATAAATAACGTCAACCTGTGACCTGGCATTTATTGACTCAGATATATGTTCTGTAAGACAAACTAAGTTTGTGGTGGTAGATCTACCTTTCATAAATCCATGTTGACGATGATCTATAAGACATGTCATTGAAGGAAATAAGGCCGAATGAAGAACACGTTCAAAACATTTAGAAAAGTTGTTGATTATTGTAATTGGCCGATAGTTCTCGATGAGATTTTTATAATTTTTTTTGTGTACTGGAATTTTCTTTGATGATCCAGAGGTTCGGGAAACATTCTTGTTTTAGAGCCAGATTAAAGAGAACTGTTAACGGTTTGGCAAAAATACAAGCCCAATCATATAAGAGAAAAGCTGGTATTTTATCAGGGCCAACTATTGATTTTGGCTTGATAGTCTTTAAGGCCAGTAAAACATCATTTTCAGTGAAATCAGACAAAATTATGGACTGTACATAAGGCTTTTGAGTTATATCAACATTATTTTGCGGCGATTCACCAGTAGTGTAAGAACTCTGGAAGTAATCGGCAAATGCATTGGCAATACCCTGAGGGCTACTTAACAGCTCTCTTCTCTGATCAAACATAGATTGTAGTAACGAGCTATTTTCTTTTGAGTTCTGAATTAACTTCCAAAAATTATGAGGTTTTAATTTTAACTCATCTTCAAGCCCTCTACAATATTGCTTATAAGACAGATCAATATCTCTTTTAATCATAGAACGTACTTCTTTAAATCTGGCTAAATCTTGAAGACGACCAAAACGTTTAAATTTTTTCCACTTGTTATGTTTTTCTTTTAGGGATTTCATTATCTCTGCGGTAAACCATGGCGGATAGGTTCGTGTTCGTTTTACAGCTTTTGGAACAAGCTCATTAAGACGGGAATAAATTTTTTGATAAAAGAGCTCCAGTGCATTATTGACATCCCCAGCGACTCCTAAATCACTCCAATCAATTTCGAGGAAGCTATCATATAAAACTCTAAGATCAGCTCTCTTAAAATTATAGAAAATATTTTCTACTTTACGTATTAAGTATTACATTTCTTGCTCTTGACGTCATTAATTCTTATGAGTAAAGATGGATGAACTGCTTCCTCCTCCACCAAAGAATCAGAGCAACCCTCCACTGTGCAAAGCTCAGAATCAGACGAGATGACAAGATCCAATATCCTACCTTGAGAATTCCTAATAGAATTAATTTGATGCCAGTCGAAAAATTCCAAGAGGTGAATAAACTAACTTAGTCTACTGGATGAGGCAGAATTAACTGAATAAGAAGTAAACTCGGGGATATTAAAGTTACCCAAAAGAAGTACTCTTTGATTATATAAATAAGTTAAAGTAGATAAATATTTAAAAATATCTTCATATACCTGGGTCCGGGCGGTATATATAATAAAATAATAAACAAGACAGAAAACCCAAGAATCAACTTAGTTCCTACAATCTCGACCATATTAATAAGATTTTGAGGTAGCTTTAAATTTAAGGTAATAACCAAAAATGTTTACTTCACGGCTAAAATAACACCGCCACCCCTCTTCTCTCTCATCTCTGCATAGTTACGATCACAGCGGTATACTGAATATTCATTTGGAAATAGTTCTGACGAAAAAATGCCATCATTCAGCCAAGACTCCGATATCGCAATAACATCGAAGTCCGTCGATACAACCGCGTTAAAAAACAACTTAGTTTTTGAACGAAGTCCCCTGGCATTCTGATAGAATATACGAAGGTCGGTGGTACTGGTACATTCGCTCTGTGATTCCTCAACTGACTGCAGCCGATGACGCTCACGAATGTCGCGAGAGGAGGAGGCCGCGATGTCCGTCCTCGGTGCCTCGGTCCTCGGTCCTCGGAGATGTAATTTATTTATTATAAATGAGTATAAAACTTTGGCCAAAGGTAGATAATCAGCAGGAACATTATGTATTTAATCATTTTTAAGAGCTTCGATACATAAACCTAGATTTGTAATATTATATATCAAAATTTATTGTATATAGATAGGTAAAATCGGAATGGTAAAATTATTTATTTATTTTTTGTCAAAGGTTTATTGGTTATTTTTATAACAGTAAAATGTAAATAATGAAAGTAAAATACTGCTTATTATTAAAGCTAATTAAACCTTATTTTGTGTTTACTTAAATGTTATATTTATTTTACCCTTTATTTACAGCAAACTTTTGTTTGCCAGGTATAAGTGTTTGAGAATCCACTCTGACAAAACTGGATGGCTTCCTTATTAATATACGTTACTGAAATTCCATAATATCGCCTAAAGCCTATCCTGGAGCAAATGTAGTAACAGATTATAATCCGGTGATAGTAAGATTGAAGAAATTCGATTGAAGAGTCAAAATCTCAGCAAAACAATAAACATCTGCAACTCTTAAACTTTAAAAGGCCAATAATGATAGATCAATTGATCAAGAATATATGTACAAAAATACAGACAACTTAACCTAAGATCTTAACCTTTATAAAAGAATTAAGGAGCTATAGCTAGTATAAAATGACGAAACCAAAGTGATATCTTGCTGAACAGAGATAGAAAATAACTTCAGACACTGAAAGGAAACTAGTAAAATAGAATGAGTATATCCAAGAATTATTCGATAATAACAGAGAACAAGAAATAACAACAAAAAGAAGAGTTAATACGGGCAGTAACAATGGTAAAATCTTATAGCAAATACAAGTTCCTAGGATTCGATAAAATTCCAGTGGAAATGATTAAAATTAAATCAATGGAATGAATAATAGGCCTATTACAATATGCCTCAATATGGAACACAGAAATTGCTTCCATTACATTACCAAAAAAGGTTAACGCAAAATAAAGTGGCAATGATCGAATTATCAGCATGACTCATTCATGCTGTCAAAATATTTCTAAGGGTAATACATCAGAGAATTTTTAGTAAATTTAAGCAAGATATTAGTAAAACCCAATTTGGGTTCCGAAATGCAATGGACACAAGAAAATCTTCAAAGTTACCTCAAAGATGCATGAACATTAATTAACCGATGTAAGTCTGTTTTCTTGACTACATTAAAGCATTTGATAAAGTTTGCCATAATCATTTTATTCAATTGCATAAATGGAAAAATATAGACATGAAAGATATTAGAATAATGAATAATTTATTCTACAATCAAATGGGTAATATCAAAGTGGATAATGAGCTCTCAGAAGAAGTAAAAATGCAACGTTGTGTAAGACAAGTATATGAAGGGATCTTTATTCAGGAAGAAATTATTCAGAGAGCATTAAAAGAAACAACAATGGGAGTAAAGGTTAAGAAAATATTCATTAACAGTATTTGGTATGCAGATGACCCCATACTTATTGCCGAAACAATAAAAGATTTACAGAGCTTGATTGATCAGATGAAATAGTGATGAGTAGCAAGAAGAGCGGAGTTATCTTAAATATCAAAAAGATCAAATTACAAAATCAGTTTGGCAAAATGAAAACCTATGGATCAACGGAGAACTAGTAAAAAATAAGTAAGTACAAATACTTAAGGGTATTATTCACCCATAAATTTCTCTTTCCTGGATAACTTTTTTATTTTACATAATTTTTAAATGCGGTTTTCACTAATAAAATGTACATATTCTTTTCAAGAGTTGATAGGTGCTAGTTCTTTCAATTTTTAAAATTTTGATTTTTTATTTAAAAACAAGAAAAATAAATACAAAAATCATTCCATACGCCTCTAGCTACATCGCTTTTAGAAACATTATATCAAAAAACCATTTCAAAAAAATTAATAGTAAACCTTTGAGAATGGAAATACAAAATTCAGGCATTTCTCTTACAATTTCTTAAACCGCCGATAACTTTAGTAGCAATTTTTTGGCATTTGCAAATGTGTGTGCAATTTGGCAACAACTCTCGACCGGGCTAGCGTAAATCAAATCAAGAAACCCGCGACGCTTGTTTGGCCCGATTTGCGCAAACGACGGCATCAGCTACTGGTCAACGGGAATTCAATATTATGTAAAATTGAGATGTTGAATTTTGAATTTTTAAATTGAGAGTAGTTGATCCGGAGTTCACTTAGAAGTATTTTATTGCGAAGTTGTTCCAATTTTGTGCGCGTTGTTCTTTGTACTATTGAGTTTTTTACGTTTATTTTTAAAAAAAGGGAAATAGAAAAGACGGAAAGTCAAAAATTTATTATTCTAAACAAAAAAGTAGAAAGCCAAAAAAGGATCAGTTTGCGCCTAGAATGGCTGCAAATATAGAGTAGGAATGCCACACTGCTTTTACTATTTATATATAAATGAAAATAAATGATTCATTTTGGAAAGAAAAAGTGATAGAAAAATTAAAGATTTTATTAAATGTCTACTGCCTGAAATCATAAATCCTAGGCATAATAGAAGCCTGGAAATTCGAAACCCATCTAGAACTTAAGCGATAAATGACAATTTTTGTATTATATTTGTTAGGTTTTTCCATTTTTATTAGAATATACCACTTCGTTATATTATAATTTTCATTTTTGCATACTTACTGTGGTACAATAATATAATAGTGATATATGTTTTTTATTTTCAAGTATCATACTGTATATTAATTTGTTATACAATGAATTATTATTATTGTTAAATATTTATGCAATACTATTGCATCCGTATGCGCGACAATTATGTAGAACACTGTTTTTAAAATAACTACTAATATACCAGATATCATTGAAGAGAGTAATATACAATGGTGTAAGCGCATTTGGCATTCTTATTTATAATTCCTAAATCGAACCTTCACATTACTTACATAACTGTTTAATATTATCTTATATTTTACAGCTTGTTCTAAACCATGTACCTACGTTATTAATTATAAGTAGTTAAATCCATAAACACAAAACAAAAATAAGCAATCTAATGTAACAAATTCAAAATTATTATTATCTACGTGGTATGGTGGAGAATATCACTTATATTATCTATCTATCTATCCTATAGTATCACCTTATTCTAAAAAATGTGTCTCTGAGACATGTTATTTTATTTATTATTTTCTCTCTACATATCAATTTTCAAGTTATAGCCTGTTCAATTTGAAAGTGAGATACACATTTTTTAAGAACTAATTGAACTTTGAAGTTCATTTTATGCACCTTTGATGAAGCTCATGCTTGTGTCTATAATTTATTTTTTGTATTCTGATTGCTAAGCATTTTTAAGGTATATTTAAAAATAATTATTATTTTTAAAAGAAATTATATACTTCCTTTTGTCCTTTTTATTAGATTTTTATTATTATGTTTCTACCCTTGGTACACACACTGTTTAATTAATATTTAATAAGTGTAATTTTAGATAAATGTTGTGTTATGTGTTTTTTTCTCATATAGTTGATTTTTGTTATGTTAATTTGTTTTGTGATTTATTATCTTTATTTTGTAATTTTTATTCTTAGGCTGTACATTATAAATTAATTTGTAATGTATTATTGGTAAATAAAGTAAATTACTATTATAATTTATTTTTTGTATTTTGATTACTAACAAACTCTGTTAGGCATATTTAAAAATGAGACAAAATTATAAAAAAATTATATTCATTCCTTCACTCCAGAAAATTCTGATACTAATACCCTCCTATATAAAAGCATTTTTTATGAATACATTAAATCCGTCAATTTAAGTAGTGAATAAACTGTATTACCAGAAGAACATGAGGATACTGTTCCTCCCGACTAATCTCGGGTGTCATTGATACGAACAGCGTTCTGCTTCGCTTTAGCGAGTGATGTTGCCAAATGCGTACCTTCCCGATAAAGCGCGTTAAATCCATTTCGGGCAAAGTCATGTGCTGATGATTGCTCTTAAGAACCATGAAGTATACTGAGGAAATTATATAAAAATTGAACTCATGATCTCCTTTTAACTAAATTGACCTACTACAACTTAGTGATGATAGTATAATTGCACTTATTAATTCTTTTTTTCTTCTATTTTAGATAGAGAGGAAAAACAATATACCCTTTTTGCAGATATAACCATTATCTCAATGTCAGTGAGATTAAATCACCAAGACTACATGGCTTGATGACGTGCAGCCAAATCTAATGTTCTGGTTTGATTTCAATATACTTCTCATGATTAAAGAAAAAAATTGCTTTTTCCCTTAGAGACTCTGGGAATATAAATAATGGAAAGGAGTACGTTCAGTTTCTTAGAGTGAACATTAATCCTACTCTAAAATGGGATGCTCAAATAAACCAAATTTTCGTTAAGATTGAAAAGATTTGTTTATCCTTCGCAACCTTGTGTGTTTTAGAAAACGCTTTAATAACCTCTCATCAATCTATATTTCAGCATATTCTTAGACACGGAGTCTTATTTTGGAAGTAGCCTATCATTGGCATCCAGACTTTTGGCGTTAAGAGAAAGACTATCAGAGTTATGCCAGGCTTTAGTTTTGGGGGGAACCTAGGAACACTTTCAAAAGATATAAAATACTTACTCTTCTCTATCGCTATACATATACTTGATGACTGAATACATGTGAAGGATAGATATAGCTTTTTTGAGGTGAAGTCACAGTGGGGTCCATAGCTATTATACTAGACAAAAGAGCTTGTTCATTTCAGCATATCACAAGTTCCAAGATGGACAAGGCTTTATAGCTACTAAATTTTACAATATTTTTCCAAATACTATTAAGGGTCTGGGGAGAGAATTGTTCAATGAAAAACCTAAACAAGCTTATGTGCAACATGTTTTAATACATTTGCTGAGTTTTTTACATCCATATTTGCTAAATATTATATGTGTTAAATTTCAGCCCCTAGACTTCTAATAAAGTAGGTAGTTATAATAGATATATAATATTCATCTATACTTGCCTTACCGATCAGATGGAGTGGTCACGTGATCGTTCTACGCCGGAGGTGTGGCCTAGAGCCTCGATAGGGTTCATGACTTGGGGTTTTATTTAATTTTATTAGTCGAGCGGCTTTAGAATTTTTGGTTGAATTTCCTGCTATTCGAATATTTGAATCTTCGCAATATTGAAAAGTTGAGATTGTGTTTATTTTTTTGTTAACAAATAATGGCTGACGCGCCACGTACACCCCCATTGTCACCCCCAGGAAAAGAGTACGAAAACATTTGACCATTGCTGTAAAGGAAGTGATTATGAACATGTATAAAACATGTGATAACGAGCATCCAGCATACAACAAAGTGCAAAAAGTCCAGTTTACAGCAGAAGCAGCAGGTAATAAATATTTTTAATATACAGTGTGTCCCAGGATGAGCGAATTTATACGTGAAAATAACAAAAAATTTTGTGTTTAAAATTTGACCTTGATTAAAAAATGAAATTTAGCATATTTTTATTGTTTAAAAATCAAGCCTTGGTACGAGCATTTTTAAAATTTTATGAGTAGGTAAAGTAGTATTTCTAGGCATTATGTAAAAAAAGTTTATAAGAAAAAGTTGTTTGGAATGCAAAATTAGGCCCGAATACCGCATTTCATAACCATAGACCTACTTTGATTTTTATGCTTTGTGTACCAATGAATTTTTTTATTCATATCTAGTTATTAGAGATTGAAATTTGTAAAATTTTGTTTAATTTATTAAATTTGTTAAAAGGAAAACAATAGTCCCACTGGCGTCGCACTGGGTATTAGCCATAAATTATGATATATGTATATGCAGGTATTATAATATTAGTTTTATTATCAATTTATTAGTGTATTATAATAGTTGGATTATCAAGGAAAGGGAAATTTAGTATCTATATACTAAATTATTATTATTATAATAATTTAAATTATTATTATATATAAATTAATATTATAAAATAATTATTAATTTATGACCTGCACCTATCGTTAATCCTTTTTGTATCATTTTTATACATTTCGATTTTATCTTTTTATTATTTACCAATCGTATCTTAAAGGGCTAATCTGATAATAGTAGATTAACCAAACATATTTTAATCTAATTATTTATGATATACGAGTATATTCATATTGGTAAATGATTTGAGGACAGGTTTATTAATTGCTTTTTTTTATTAGAACCTGCCAAGGTAGCCTTTTACCTACATAGGTACACACCTACTATTTTAGAACCGCCCATCTTTTTCTAAAAGTGTGCAAGCATCTGTTTAATTTTTCATTTATTGATAATCTTTTAATATCGAGTTAATTTTGTTCCTTGGTGTTTATATTAGTTTTTAAGTGGTATCGTGGTTTCTTAGTTTTGAAAGGTCAGACTCGTGAGGTTATTGCAAATGTAATAAAGTTTGGTGATGAGGAAAGTGCCAATAATGTTTTTAAGCTACCCTTAAAAAATAAAACAGAACAAGCAGCTATGTATTTTGGATCTACTTTCTATCTATCTATCTTTGATCTACTATAGTTAAAATTAAAAAAGAAGACCAACATAGACGTAAGTGTGACCCTACAAAGCCTTTATCGACTCCAGGAAAAACACGTAAGACATTATCAGTACTGGAAAAAATTGATGATGCTGATTTTAACGTAATAAGAAGAATTATTGAGAAATTTTATACAGAATATAAAGTAATACCAACTTTAGGAAAGATGCTGGCGAAAACTAAGGAGGAAATTGAATTTCCATATAAAAAAGACTCACTGCGAAGATTATTAAAAAATAATAAATTTTATTGGAGAAAATGTCAAAACCGGTGCAAAATTTTAATGGAATATTCGGAATAGCAGAAAACATTAGTTCGAGTGGTCGCTACATTGTAGTACATGCCGAAAACGAAAATGGGTTGGGTGCATCTCTAATTTTTAAAGCTGCACTATCTACGGGGGATTATCACATTATTTTCATTTTACGAAATGGATAAAAGAAAAACTGTTGCCAAATATTCCAAAACAGGCTGACGTTATTAAGGACAACGCCCCCTATTACTCTGTATGAGCAAGTAGTGTCCACAAAATCCTCGACAAAAGGTGTAATAGTGAATTGGCTCAAAGACAACAAAATTCATTTTGACGAATCAAAAAGAAACTTTGAGCTTTACGATTTATTATGTGCGCATAAGCCTAATACGACCACTAAAAATTATAAAATAGACAACTTATTGAAAGAACATAGACATATTCCACTAAGAACACCACCCTACATGTGCGAATTAAGCCCTATAGAATTAATATGGGCCGAAGTAAAGCAATATATAAGAAATCATAATACTGGTGATAACAGTTATACCAAATTATTAGATTTATTATATAAGGGTATCGAGTCTGTTAGTTTCAATCATTGGAAAAATAACGTCAGACATGTTATAGATATAGAGAATAGGTATTGGAAAATTGACCAGATAATGGAGGACATCCCTGAAAAATTAATTATAAAAGAGGATGATGATGAAAGTGATGCTAGTTCTGATGATTTAGACGATTCGGAAGAAGAAAACATTGATCCTGATTCTGACGAAGAAGTAACAATGACAATTTTTTTAAATTTTTTGTTTATTAGTATAAATTTAAGTAAGATTACTCTGTGTATAATTATACATATATATTATTTATTATGAATAAAGTATTTTAAGTTAGATTGAGTATTTAATTTTACTTGTTTTTGTTTTTAATTTTTTTGTTTTATTAAAAAAATTTTAAAAATTACTTCAAATCGTGTTAAGAAAAAAATTAAATGTGTTAAGATAAAATTTCCTGAGACACAAAATCGATCGCTTTTATTCTTGGTTATAAAATAAAAACAGGTAAATAGAAAGTAAAGGTAAGATATCCAATATTTTTTTAATTGATAGTGTGTGCCACTGAAAATGCTTCGAGACCATGTTGAAAATGGGTTTTTTACAGTATTTATGACCTTTTTCCCCCCTTTCGTCGCGGTTACAGTTATTGCAGATGAATAGTATGTATATCTTTATGATTTTAAAATGTATTAGATGTTTTCATATATAAAATGATAATTGTTTACAGTAAATTTAAATTTTATGTTATTGTTTGATTTAACGTTGCCAGCTCTTAGACTATAGAGCTGGCAACGTTTTCGAGAGAGAATTTCAGGTAGACCAGTTTTTAGATATATTTTTTCTCTCACTCTCCCGGACATCATACGGGCCACCTGGCTGGCAGTAGTGGTTGCGTTCATCAATGCGCATCGTACCTGCACAGGAAAAATATCAATTTTTCAAATAATTTTAAGAAGCTTTTTTTTATTATTTTTATTGAGCTTTTAGCAACACGAATATATTATTGCCAGGCATTTTATATGTTGTTTAAACTCGGCCAAACGCCAATTTTGAAGTAAAAAAAAAATTTTTTTGGAAATATTTTAGTATGGCTAAAATTTTTATATGATATTATTTAAGTAACTACAAACCCAAAATTAATTTGTCAAGCAGTAATATCTGTTGTTAACCTTCAGCCAGGCCGATCTAAATGTGATATTATTTTACTTGGTCGAAAAATAGTTGTCGAATAAATTACAAAGGAAAGATAAAAAAATATTAAATTAATGTGTGAATAAATTAATGAGTTAATACGATATGAAAATAATTATTTATTGTAGTAGAAAGTTAAGAAATTGACTAATCTCAGGTATGAAAATAAATGAAAACTCTGATGGTTGTATGAAAGTTGCGGTTAGATTTTTTAATTAATTATTGTATCACAAAAAACGGAGGCATCCTGATAATCATCTTCATCACTTCTGTCATTTTCATTGTCTTCGTTGTCATCATCGTCTTTTGAGCTATCATTTTCTAATAAATTATTATCTGTAATAGAATTAAAAATTTTATTTCTCGGCAAATAATCTTATTAGTATTTAATTTTAAATTGTTACCTTTAATAATAATGTCGGCAACTAATGATGGTAACTGCTCCCCAACAAACCAGACAAAATCGTATTTATCGTCATTTATAGTCCAGCCGGAAGCTTGAGGTGATGAGGATGTTGGATGTTTCAAATAGGCATTTTTTCAAAACTTTGTTACATAACGAACTTGTTGTAAATGCTGATATAATTTAGCTTTACATGGTGGTAGGCTTGACGGGTCAAAATTACGAAATTTTTTCTCAAAGTTATCATCTGCTTTCTATGTTTCAGTGTTTGAAAACAGTTGGAAGCGGACTTCATTGACGTTCCAAGAATCCCGAGCTCCGTAAATATGACAAGTTAATTTTTCTAAGATCTTAAATGATTCATCCAACAATCCTTCATCAAAAAAGTTTACAGTTTACACTTGATAACGGTTGGAGATACTTACCAACCGAAACGTCGTGTTACATTAAATAAATAAGACAATGCAAGTCCGACAAGATGTTTTCACTGTACCATTGTCTACCACCTTCAAAAAACAAATTCTTCATCATCTGTTATAATATTTTGACAAGCTGTCTGATACTGTTCTGATTGCTCTAACAGTTTAAAAGGACGAAGTTTACCTTTTCGAAAAAAAGCTGGCGTGTAGTCACATCCAGTGAGAGCATGAAAGCACGGTAGAGCTTTTGATAAAGAATTTCCTAGAATTTCACATATGTGAAATTCTAGGAAAGTGCTTATGCATCGTTCATGATTTCCGACACCCAAATTTATCCAGAGTGTTAGTGAAGCATTTAAATGATCTATGTTACCAAGTAGTATTATTAAAATATCAGTGTCTGAGCAGCGTATTACAACTTCGGCATCTACATTTATTTGGCAAATGTGATATATTATTCGTGAATCAGCTTTTTCATGTTCTTCGCAAGACAATGAATCTTCCATAACTCTAATTACTCTCTTACTTTCAACCCGGTATAAAAAGCACTTTCTGAAATTCACATAAATTATTTTATTTTCAATGATAGGAGCCATTTCATCACCAGCCCAATATGATCATAAAATCGATAAAAAAAATATCAATAAAAAAATCGATAAGGGCTTCTTTAAAATTTATATTTTTCAGTTCAGCCACAAAGTTTTATGGTCGAATGATTAGGCCCGACTGTAACTTGGTTCATTAATTCATCCCGACGTGTGCGCTCAAAATCTTTGATCGATGGTGGAAAATATTGATCGAAGACAATATCAACATGATTAGATTGAAATCGTAGTATCATACTTAGAATTTTTTTCGATAAAGCATCGAAGGTTACAGGTACTTCTTTCATTAGGTGTAACATGAAGAAACCATCTAAAATAGATATATGAAAACGCGAAGGTGGCTTATTGACATTATTACCAATTTTCTTCTCAATCAACTTAACTAACTGCGATTTATCGGTTTTACAAATACTCCCATCTGCATGGCACATTGATGTTGGCACTGGTGTCAGTGGAAATGCTAAAACTTTCTCAACATCAATTTTCTAAGTTAAGGATATCCCCAACATTCTCCCAAATAAGTCCCTTTGCATTCTCAACTCCACAACTTTATTTCCAAGGGTTAATTTTCTTTTTTTTGGAGCCTCAGCAAAGTTCAGTATTTTATTTTTGTTATTGGCTTGTCAAATCTACTTCCATCTATAGCACATTCATTAATGAACTGCTTTCTTAAGTCGTCACCACTTTCTTCGATGTTCAGGAGGAACTCTGCTATCTGTTCAGCGACCGGCTTTCCACTAGCTATATTGTCAAGATTATCTTTGTTTAAATCTGGATTGAACGGATTACAGTTTATTTCCAAAATATCGATGAAATGGGCAAGTTGTTTTTCAAAAATTTTAATCCGGTTAGGTTGTAAGTCTGCGGTTATGTCTTGCCGTATCTCAATCCACAAACATCGAGAACATGGAAAATCAAAGCAGTTCTAATGCTGTAACTTTTTGCCCAGCGTTGACGTGCAGCTATCGAATTGGTAAAATGTGCGGTACCGCTGAGACGTTTAGCTGCGTCAGCATTTATTGTCTGCTCAAGGGTAAGATCTATTGGTATTCTCAAAAAAGATTTATTGGTTCTTTTAATACCAAAACACCCAGCTTTGAAGTCCTCTTCAAGTCCTGGATGTGTTTCTTCAACATTCTGCAAATTGTCGTAATATTTAACACACCATCGCGCATAGTTCGGCTGATTAACAATAAAAAATAAATTTGTGACTTTAGGAATGATATGTTTGAATATTTCAAAATCACCGATGCATATACTCCTCGATAAAATGATGTAATAATGAACTAGTTGGATGTAGGTCATGTAGAACAGAGCAGTTTTACCATGATCACCTTGCCTTGTTTTATCTACGAATTTTCGATAAGAAGAGAGCAGTCAGGACAATACGTGATTCGGTAATAATTCAGCAGTCGTTGTTGATTGTGAAACTTCAAGATCTTGATATTGCACAAGATCATCAAAGATTTGTTCTTTTAAAAGATTGTGTTCGATTTGTTTAGTTTTTAAGTATTGATCAAAATGTATTATTTTTAAACCTACAGCCATCAACGGATGCAGACGTTTACACCGGTTGAAACCTTTCCCATCAATGACTCCGTTTACTGAGCCTGATGCTATGATTTTAACCATCATATGTGATAATCCACACTCATTAAAAAAACTCCAATCGCTTTAAAAAATTCCATTATCAGATGAAATAAGCCTAAATGTATGAAGAGGTTATAAAATTTTGGAGCTTCTGTTGCCTGAATTTTCAGAGCTATTTTAGCGATAGTCAAATCATATGTTACTTGAACGTATTTTTGGTCACATTCCACACCAACTTTTTGAGCTTGTATCATTGTCAACTTTACTACTGATGTCTCTGTTGGTGACAAATTGATTGGAGTAAGGTAGGATACTTTTTGTTTTGGAGTATTATCTTTAATGATTCTAGAATTAAATCCTGTCCACATTGGAGTGTTTGGCACATGGAAAAAGAGTGAAACCATATGTAACAAATCAACAGTTTGTACTAAAGACAAAGTACTGGGAATATAATGTTGTATGTTCCTAATAGGTGTTAATCTATCTAGCATTTCCAAGCGGGCAGAAATTGAAACAAGTTTAGGAACAATGGCTTCAAAGGTTCGTCTTCTTTTCACTGGTGGTGGTAACATATTAGACTGATTACTTGTAGAATCAGTATCACCTTCATCTCGAGTATCATCAATATTTTGATATATTATACCCACGGTATCATGCAAAGTTTCTTTTCCGTTAAGCGTATCAACGTACCTTATCAAAGTTATCAAAAGCGACACCTGTGCATAACGATAATTTCCTAATAATGTCAGGTGGGCTAATCTGAGAGCGATATACAGATGAATAAGTTGCTTCAGTTTCCAGCTCCTCCAGTGTAGTATAGTTACAGCAATGTCCAAGACGATTAAGAATGTTAATGATTCTTCTGCTGCTTGTAAGACTTTTAATAGTCATACCAAGAGTAATATGCTTTGATGGTTTGATAGTACCATTGGTCACACAAAAAATAGTATCAGAGGCTATTGAGTTGCTAAACCGACTACAGTTTACACCATTTCTGCGACGAATATCTTTACCACCAATCAATGTTTTGAAAAATTGATCTAGTTTTTCAGGAATAGTACATTCACCATTAATTAAATCAGATGGCTTAATTTTCGATGGTAATTCTAATTTGTCCATTTTTAAAATGGTGTTCCGTAGGACTAATGCAACTTTCTCAATAAGCTCATTTTCTTTGAGTCTCTATCTTCTAATAAATTACAATCTTTATGCATGATTACTTTTTTTTTATTTTTTGAAATAATTTTGATTAATTTTTAAAATTGTTTCAATACTTTGTCCTCAAGATAATGATTTGTCATTAAGTTTACATCTGACTGAGACTGAAGCTTTAATTCATCATTGTATGTATCACAAAGAGAAGATAATAGCAAACAATTTTTATTATTGATAACTTCTTCTTCTATTAATGATTTTCTATTAGAGATTTTTTTGAAAATACACTGGCGAATACTTCAGTTGTCATACCAGGGAGTCTGTGGGTTATCAGCAATAACTTTATTATAATCATTTAAATATCCCAATTCACATAAATGATGATAAAAAATCATTTCACTATTTGACTGTAACTTTTTTATTTTGTCTAGCAATTTTTGATTACTTAATTTTGTCATCCACTCTGATATTTTTTTATAAATTTTTGCATCACTTGAAGAGTGTAATGTTTGCTATTTACCTTTTGATTGCTTGCGATCTTTTCCACAAAAAAAACAAATTCGTTGGAGATTCGAATTTGTTTCTACATTTACCACATTTTCAGGCTCAATAATTGTATCAGAAGTATCAATTTCTTGGCTATTAACTTCTGTTTGTGAATTTTCAAATGTATTTGCTGGCAGGTTTTGACTAACATCTACTGCAGTATTTAATATCAATGTCGAACTAGATGTACTGGGAAGTTTAAGATTTACACGTATTTGTAAAACTTCTTTACACTTTTTTAATTTGTCTTCTACAAAAGTTATTATTTTTCCATTTCAGTCTTTACAGAAAGCCCACTTAATTTTTTACTGGCCATTGTAAAATAATTTTGTAAAAAACTTTAAAAATACCGGCAACGAATACACCAACGTGACTAAACTGACGCCATCTTGACTACAAACAGCTGCTGTCGTCTATCTCGCTTGCGCTATAACACGTGATTGTCTGCACTCTTTCAACATCCCTAATCACTGTTCACATTTAGATCGGCCTGGCTGAAGGTTAACGACTGAATTACTGCTTGGCAAATTAATTTTGGGTTTGTAGTTACTTAAATAATATCATATAAAAATTTTAGCCATACTAAAATATTTCCAACAAAATTTTTTTTTTAATTTAAAACTGGCGTTTGGCAGAGTTTAAACAACATCAAAAATGCCTGGTAAATAATATATTCGTGTTGCTACAAGTTAATTAAAAACAATAAAATAAAAAAAGCTTCTTAAAATTATTTGAAAAATTGATATTTTACATGTACAGGTACGATGCGCATGATGAATGCAACCACTACTGCCAGCCAAGTGGCCCGTATGATGTCCGGGAGGCATTTTTACCGACCCTATACATATTCAGCACGCTCAGTTTTCCGAAGATATGCGATGAATCTTTTTACCGATCCTAGCTGATTTCAGCAGTTCGCGCTCAATATGTATAGGGTTAGTAACTAAATCTCTCGCGCATTCGATAATAATATGCTTCTGCATATACTTTTTTGCAGATGATTCTTGCTTAATTTTATTTGATTTTTCTCCCACATAAACCATTTTCATTTTGGCATTTAAAAAAACACTCTCTATAGCCTGCCGCTGTTTATAAGAAATATTAATAAAAAGCACTAAAAAAGATATGCCTGAAAAATAATATAATAAAAAGAAACTAAGTGCGTATTTTGTGTAGTGGACTTTACACCTTCCAGTTTTCTGTTGACTTTCTTCAAAAGAGGCAGCAAGGAATAATCGTTTTGTTTTGTTAAGTGAATTAAAAAAGTTAAGTTTGTTGCAAAGCGACTTATTTCCTCTTCGTATGCTGTTTCTTGATTAAAACTTTCTTCATGTAGGTCTGATAGATCATGGTGTACATATTCATTATTCGAAGTATTTTTATTACCAGAGAAAGATGCATTAATTTCGTATGCATCCACTGACTGTTGCATAGGAAAGAAAAAATTACCATTATTTTCAGCGGAGTCGCCCAATGCCATTTTAGCCAACAAAATTTTATCACTGGTATTTAGTTGAGGACAGATAGAAATATTTTTATAAATCTCTTGGACGGCACATAAGTTCTTACAGAATTTTCCTCCTTGACCTGCAAAACATTCGCACATTTGTAAATCTGACATCACTTTATACGCCTCTTTTTGTTCATCTTGAGAAGAACATACTTTAAAATTATTCTCTCCAGTTTGAACTACTTTCAAGGTACTAGCTTTTTTAACAAATTTTCCTTATGCAATATCATTTTTGGTTTCTCTTCCATTAGCAAAATTAAGTAATCTTCTCATGTGATAGTTCTCCAATATAGTAGAAACAAAATCCACTAAAGCATATATGTTAAAAGCTTTACATCTCTCTAACACTATATCTTTAAATATTCTTATCGATGCTTCAACAGTATTATTAGTATTATGCCCCCTCGTAGTTAAAGTAGCCCTACTACATAAACACCATTCTTTTTTCTTTTCCATAGCTGCTCTACGTAGGTCATGAAATTATTATATTTTTTTGTAACAGCGTCATTTAGAAGAGCATTCATGGCTAAATCACATTTAATATCTGTGGAAGAATACAGAACTTTTTGAAATAGTTTCATGAGGTGTTGCCGATAATTTTTTTATATTTTATGATAGCTGCTCCATAGCCATCTCCATACTGCTTGGGTTATATGAAATATGCATAGAAGTAATTTACTTTCGGGAAATATTTTTCGTAATGCATTTCTTTCTGCTGCGCTGTCATCGGTCATAAATATTTGGGGATAATTTTTTCCGTTGAATCCTGCAGAACCAAGAAGCGTTTTTAAATTTTCCAGAGCTTTAGTATAATCTTCTTCTGTTTGCTTTCTATGCATAACACAACCTAGTGGAATTCCTCCAATTTTTGAAGAGCCAAACAGAAATGTTACAACAGTATTGGCTTGATCACATGACCTGCTCGAATGGACAAATACTATCTCCTCTGAAAACGCTATGGAATGTGCCCTCCTCATGATGGGTGTGATAATAGCAACATTTAAATTTTCTTCATCTACTAATAACTCAACTCCTATTTTCAAAAATGATTCCTTTTTTTCCTTCAAAATTTTAAGTGCATGGAGTGAATCTCGACTGTCGAAACTATTAGTTCTAAAACAAAGAAGAAAATCTTAGCGGTTACTATTTTCTTAAAAATACATTTGTAAAAGAATGTAATTAAAAATGCATAAGTTTTGTCGATATTTTGAGATCCTTGTAAAATTATTTATAACATGTAAATTATTTGTAACTTTTAATTAATTTTACGAAAAAAAAAACTCTGCGAATTGAATCAATACCTTCATACCGAAACATTATAATTCGTCTTCCTCTTATCCGCTAGATAGAAAAAAACTTTAAAAGCAAAAGTTTCAGAGCTAGCAGTAAAGTTTTTATTTAAATTATTTTTGACTATACAAATTTTTTTAATGAAATACCCTATATATTATTTTATTTTTGAAAATTATGGACACTAAGTAAGTATTTTTTGATAAAAGTACCATAGGCCTTATCTTCAATTGTTTTTGAGTTATTGACGGCTTCGAGTTTTCCACATATCCCCTTACCCACATGCCTGCCATAGTTGTGACTGCCATAAATTCATAGACCTCAATTCTGCCAACTTTAAACTTTAAACCAGCAAATGCCATAAGAAAGCGTGTGGTGTCATGCCACGTGCCACCAAAGTTTTATTGATTTCTCCATACCTATTAAATATATGACAGTCCTTAGACCATTTTCTGAATGTTACTTACCTCCAATTATTGAATAATGTGTATATCTGTCTTTTTCTTGGATTGACTTGAGCATTTGCCAAAATTTTAACACGAGAAAAATTGTCTTCATTATCGCCCAATATTTTAAGTTCATGAAAACTGTGAGCAGCTACTGGTGTCATACCCATATTAAAATATTCTATATAGGATTGCCTTGTACCTTCCGAAATTCTTAGAAAACCATATGCTTCGGCAACATCAATCACGTGGCTATGTTCAAAATGTATCTAAAAACAAAATATTGCCTTATTAATATTACCACAAAAATGAAACACGCTAAACCGTGAAATCGAATTACGTTATTTATAAAAGGGATAAAAAAAATGAAAAATGAAATCTAAAATAAAACTTATTTTAATTGATTATTAAATGCCCTGTGCGTTTGTGCTAAATTATTGTTTATTCAAACCTTACTTTGTGATCTAACCCGTAACTTTTATCATTTCAATATTAGTAATGATATAAATAATTAAGATTTAATGATACTTACCTTTATGAGAACATTAAGATTTTCTTTTAGAAAAGGGTCATTTTTTATTGTGTTCTTGTTGACTTTCTTTATTAGCACCTTAACAAATGCCTTACAGTTTAGATTCCTTTGTCGGTTTTTTACACTTTTATCACCTTTATTTTTGCAGTTGTGTTGGCACTTATATGTTTTTCTAAAGAGGTGTCTTTTATTATCGGGAAATGATCTAAATACAATCCAGTTTGTCTTGGTGACCATAGAAAAGTTTGATATCCATTTCTTGACTTGGTTTGAGTAGTCTTCTGAATCGAATTTTGCTTGGATATCGACTGTAAAACATTTACTTGATTTAAAATCCTTTGTTTCTATTTTACAACTTGTAACAAATGCAAAAAACGTATTAATTTTACTAATTTTGAACCCACCGACTCGCTATGTGGTCCGCAAAAAAATCTATACTGATCAATATTTAGCATCGCGCTCTAATTCCGCTTATGATCGGTAGGCCGCGCGCCTCTATTGGACACTCGGGCATCTTCGGCACGTTGACGCGCTGAACGTGGCTAGGGTCGGTAAAAATGCGTCCGGGAGAGTGAGAGAGAAAGTATATCTAAAAACAGGCCTACCTAAAATTCTTGTTTTTCCGACGTTGCTAGCTCTCGTACTACTAGTTTTTCTATTGACGGTAAGTATATTGAAATGAAATAAGGTAAGTATTTAAAAAATAATATAGTAAATATTCAAACCTTTAATAAGATTTATATCAGAAAACTCTATTTTACAATTTTCTTTATGTCTATAATAGACTAATCTATCAGAAATGGACTTAAACAAATTCAATACAATTTCCCCCCTAAATACAAAATACCTAAATTCCTAAATAAAGGCAACGACCCACAAATGTATTTTTCAGGTGACGCCCGCTTAAATATGCGTTTATTGTGACCAAATTCCATTCTGGATTAACAAAGGAGCCCTAAACACCCACCGACACATAAACAAGCACGCATTTAGTAATATTTCACACAAGCCTAATACTGTCCGGCCATGTCGGGGGGTACCCTAAAGCTCATCTGCTTAAAAGGTATTTGCATAAAACAAGATGCATAACGCGTTTAACATTTGCCGCTCAAACAGGGTAGGTGTACCCTTATTTATATAAAATACCCCCCGGCAAATGCATATTTCATGTCATGAGTGCCGTCACTACCGCAGCTCACAAACATGTTCGTGCAAGAATCTATACTCTATTTCAGAAGTGTATAGAGCAATAAACTGGGGAATTCCGTTCTGTTTGGCTACATTTCGTGGTAGTTCATAGGCGCAGGTACTTATAATATTTATGAATTTAATTTTCACGGATTAAATGCCTTTATTTTAAAAGAGATTAAATACTAAATAAATACTTTTAATCCTTTTGTATAGGTACCTATCTTTTAACGCTTTGTAACATGCAAAAATGGGGTCAGGTAATATATACAGACTATAAATACTTTTAAATCATATTTTAAATGTTAGTAGTCACTGCTACGCTGTAGTGTAATCACAATATTATTATCCCAATATTTAAAAAATGGAAGTATTCAGTCCAACGAAAAGATGTACTAAAAATTCTCCACTATCGCTGAGTGAAAAAGTTATTATTTTAAATGTACATGATTGCATAAAACACGATTACCCTAGTTTTACTGTGCAAGAAATTGTTGAAAAATGTTCTCGAATGAGTGGAATTGGAAAGTCCACCATTTTCAAATTGTTGCGGGAAAGAAAAGTAGCAGGTCAAGTGGAATCTCCCAAGCAAAAGCCAGGACGACCTACAAAAGTCCTTGATGAAAATGCTAAATGTATAATTCGAAGAAAAGTTCACTCTTTTTATTTTAAAAAGGAAATACTCACCCTAGACCAAATTTTAATGGAGCTTGGCCGAGATGACAGTATTCCGTTGATAAGTAGAAAACTTTTATGGAAAACTTAAAAAAATATGGATTTTGCCTGGGAAAAGCATAACCGCAAAGCACTTTTACTGGAGAGCGACGAAATTGTTTGTTGGAGACGACAATACTTGAGAAGTATCAAGCAGTACCGCAGGGAGCAAAAGAAAGTTTTTTATCTTGATGAGACGTGGATTAACGAAGGTTATATAGTCCAAAAAATGTGGCAAGACAAAAATATAACCAGTGCTCGCCAAGCTTTCATAGAAGGCCTGTCTACGGGTATTAAAGTACCTTCGGGAAAAGGAAAAAGACTTATAATCACACATATTGGAAGCGAAGAGGGATTTTTAAAAGAAGGTCTGCTAACCTTTGAGTCGACTCGCACAGGAGATTACCATGAAGACATGAACTCAGACGTTTTCGAGGACTATTTTGGTGAAATGATAAAATTTCTTCCGGCTAATTCGGTGGTGGTTATGGATAACGCAAGCTATCATTCACGGTGAATAGAGAAGACGCCAACTTCAAGTTGGAGAAAGCAAGAAATTATCGATTGGCTGACTGCAAAAGGTATTGCGTTTGAAGCAAATTTGATAAAAAAAGAACTGCTGGCAATAGCAAACTTACACAAAACTCGTTTCATGAAATACGCCGTGGAAGATATAGCCGAAAAATATAATATAACTGTACTGCGCTTACCGCCATATCATTGCGAACTAAATCCTATAGAACTGATATGGGCGCAGGTAAAAGGATTTGTAGCAAGACAAAACACGACTTTTAAAATGAAAGATGTTAAGCTACTGTTTGATCAAGCCATTACGGAAGCGACACCAGAGAATTGGCGAAAAGCAGTCCAGCATTGGCGAAAAGCAGTCCAGCATGTAATTAAGCAAGAGGACAAAATGTGGGATCTTGACAACCTCATCGATCAGACAGTCGATCCTTTAATTATAATGTCAAGAGGTGATGACAGTTCGTCAGATGACGAAGAAGACTACAATCTATTATAATTTAAAATTGTTATACACTGTTCAAAAAGTGCCAGATCCAAAAGTGACATTTTCAACTGTTTTACTCTACATATTATGTTCAATAAATTTGTGAAAAAAAAATATTATTCCATTTAAACAAAAGTAACTTTCTAAAATAAAATAGCATTTAAGTATATTAATTATAAGGTAAAAAACAAGTCCCAGTTGCACGCCTTTGGCGAACCGTTTTCAATGTTTATCAGTGGGTAACAATGGGCAAAACTCATAAATTGACCCAAAACCGGGTGGCACTACCTGCAATCAACGAAAAGAAAGAATTTTACATTGAAACTAATACCCAACTAAGGTAGTGGCATAAAATATTGGTGGATCACCAGGTACCACTTTTGCATACCTAATGAGGTTTTATTGCTCTACACACTTCTGAAATAGAGTATAAATGTCCCTTATTTTTACTCTACTTTACTGTAGGGTTTTTGGGTTGGGAAAAAAAACGGTGGTTTCTAAGGGTAAAAATTTATATTGAGATTTACTTAATTTGCTATATTTTTTTTAAGTATAACGATTAATATTATTTTTACCTTATTAATACCTAAAAAGTAATTACATGTAAAAGTTACAAAATAAAAATTAAGAGGTCTAACGAAAATAAAACAAATATCACACATTAAATAGGATTAAGAACCTGATGCAAGAAGATATTGTACCTTATCATCTTAAAATAGGTAGTGAAGAAATCAACGATTATAGCATTCGTAAGAATATGTGATTCAAATCATCCTGAAAGCCACTTCGCTGTCCAAACTTATAGATCTAGACAATTTAATGTGATCTGCAAACATTAATCCAATAGAGTGTCTCAGACTACCAGGCCAATCATTGATAAAAAAAGGAAAATGAGTGGTCCCAAGTTATTATCCTGTGGTACTCCAATGTAGCATGTCAAACAAGGCACTAGCAACTTTTACTTTTTTGCTTCGATTTAATAAATACGAAGCCATTAGCATCAACGATCTACCTTATCTCTCCAGTTTTCGCCTCAAAAATTCCATGGTCAAATGCCTTTACACAACCAGTTTACATTAAATCAAGCTTTTGCTTATTCAAAATTGCATGTGGATCCTATTCAGAAAAAATAATTTGGAAAAGAAAAGTTGATCTTTCAGGAAGAAAACTATGCTGAAATTCCGAGATCTTCTAAGACAGGTGTAATAATATTGAATTGTGTAGAATCCTTTTAAAAATCTTGTCCAAACTATTTAATATACTATGTCGATCATTATTTACATTATTTCTGTCACTATGAAGTTTTAATTTTTTTAGCTATTACCATCATATACAAGATGAACTAGAACGGTTAAAAGTTAAAAAAATATATAAGTTATCCTTCGAGAAGTTTCCACATTTTTTTTTTATTTATTTATTTGGTGACCATATAGGGATACAACAGGCTACAAGGCCAAAAAAGTATCCACAAACTTATCTTAACTAACTTAAATATACTATTATATTAAGAATAATATAAATGCTAAATGGTTAAGTACATAAATCAAAATAATTTAAATAAAAAAGAATATACTTAAAAAAAAGCAACTTTCTAATGCTAAATTTCTACATTAGCCTCATAAACTTCCAAAGACAAAATTTTGTTTTAAAGTATTTTTCACTGTGCTAAGTGACATGTTAAAAACGTCCAGTGAACGGCAGTACAAATTACAACTTTTTATTATTCTAGATAATGGAGAGTTCTGAATATGATTTGTTTTCCTGAATGCAATAAAAAATAATTCGCTCGATCTGATGTTGACTTAAGGAATGTTGAATTTAAAAAGTGACAAAATAGGAGTGTTGCTGACAAATCGTTACTTTATATAAAAATGAAACATCAGTTATCAAACGTCTGTCGAGAAGTGAAATCACGCCAAAATGCTCTCGAATTGAATTGACATTATGATATGACTGAAGCAGGTTTTAAAAGAAAGAAAAAATTTGTTTTGGATGCTCTCCAATCGATCAATGTAAATTCCATACCTAGAGTTCCAAATAATGCTTTCAAAGTTCAATTTGCTAAGAATAAATGTATTAAATAAACATTTAGTAGCTCGAGAACTAGAAGACAATTCACATTTACGAAAAATATAACCCAACAATCTAGAATTCTGTTACTATTAGATCAATATGAATATCAAACATCAGTTTAGAGTCCAATATAATTCCCAAATCGCGTACGTAGTTCACTTTAGGTGAGCAATTATCATTAAATTTATATTGATAATTTATTTTATTTTAATTTCTTGAAAAGGTTATACTTTGACAGTCTTTAATGTTAAGAAAGAGACTATTTTCATCGCAGTAGTCTCGTAGTCGATCCAGATCACTTTGGATTTTAAGGCAATCGGCGATGTTAAATATCGTACGGTAGATTCTGAGATCATCGGCGTATAATAGAAGTTTAGTGTAATTTAAACAAGATTTTATATTATTAATATATATAATAAAAAGATGGAATAAAAGACTCAGAACAAAATCCTTAAAGTGAGACGTAAATGGATTTTTTTTAAGATAAGATTTCACCCATCTTAAGACGCTGCCACCCACACTGATGTCTGCGAGTCGAGCCAGGAGAATATTATGGCTAATCTTGTCAAATGCTTTACTGAAGTCAGTGTACATCGACCTGAGATCGGTTATCCATATGCCTATGAAGATACTCTGTGAAAACAAAAAGGTTCGTGTTAATAGATCTTCCCTTGTAAAATCCATGCTGCTCTACACCAATAATATTTTTTGAAAGATTGAAAAAGTAATCGTAAATTAACCTTTCAAAAAGCTTAGCCACTATGGATAGTTTACTTATGGGCCTATAATTAGTAACATCTCTCTTTACCCCTCAATTGTATATTGGGACAATCATCGAAGTTTTCCATTGCGCTGGCAATTCCTCTTCTTTTAATGAAAGTTTATAAATATGTGTAAGAGGATCGGCTATTAGACTTGCTTTTAGAAAAATGGGAGCAATGATATCAGGACCTGCACCTTTTTTGACATTTAAGGTTTTTAGAGCATCTAGAACCTGGTAACTTGACAGAGTTAGACTATTAAGATCGATATTATTATTCGACCAAGCAACTTTGTTAAAGTTAAAATGATGTCCTTCCAATTCGAAAATACTAGCAAAATAACTTTTAAACAAATTAGTTATGTCTTTACCTGTGTTAGCTGTCTCGTTTTTCCAGAAAATTTGATTAGGTATTGAACTCACACATTGTTTTTTAATTGAAGCAAAACTCCAAAAGCGATTAACATTACTAGATAAATCACCTTCTATAGTTTGCATGTAATTTTTAAAATCAGATTCTATAATTTTTTTGATTATATTCTTAGTTGTTTAAACAAACCATAATCATGTTTTTTTGTATGTACGCTATTTTTTACGAACTTTGTTTTTTTCTTTAATTAATCTTATAGTATTAAAACGAAAAAATGTAGGAAAAGACTTTTTTTTTAATATGTAGGTACACATTTTTTTTAGATCATAAATGACTAGGTAAAATTCATCAATACAGCTTTGTAAAGATTGCCAGTTCACTTCAGATAATTGACGCGTAATTTCTAAGTAATCTGCTTTTTTTAAATTATAATAAATGTTATTATTAAAAGTTAGTTTATTGTGAAGTCGAACATCGAACACAAATTCAATGCACGGATGAATGGGTTTATCAGGCACTAAAGAGCTTGTGCAATGAGTGACATTTGATACAATTAATTTGTTGGAAAATAGCAGATCTAAAATTTTATTGTCGCTGTTAAACACTATATTAAATTGCCTCATGTTGTAATATGCCAAATTCTGAAGCAAAGCAAAATATTGTTGCTCTATATTGTAGGGGTCTAAATAAAGATTGTTTGGTATTTGAAGCCACTTGGTAGATGAAAAGGTAAAATCACCGCACATTAATACTATAGATTCATTAGGCAACCTTAGGTCTGCCAACCTTGAAGAAAACATAGCATAAGCCTCCTTATTAATGGGAGGAAGATAAATACAACATACAAATAAAGTTCTGTTACCTTCTAGCCTGGCAGTAATCCAGACATCCTCAGCGTCACTATGAAACTGAGGCATTAAAAATGCATTAAATTAATTTTTTATCGCGATAAGCACCCCGCCGCCATCAAGTTTTTTACTGGCAGTAGATTCGCGATCCCTACGAAAAACTACATATTCGCGTAGATCTATGAGTTCATGATCCATAATAGAAGAATTGAGCCATGTTTCCGTGATACAAACAATATCCGGACTATTTGCCAAAACGTTCTACCTAAAAGTATTTAATTTTGTTCGCAGCCCTTGGGCATTTTGATAAATTATGCTCAGAGCCATAGATAAAGAAGATAAGAAAAATAAACAAGATAAGGAAAATAAAGAATTCCTTAACACAAATAATAGAGATTTTTTTTTTAAAAAAAGCCCTTTACATTACTTCGATATTTTCAGTACTTGAGATCCTGAATGTTTCAGTTTTCCGCACCAGAATATTACCAATTTGAACCCAGACAAACTTATAGTTCCTTATCTTTGCTGCCTCATAAATTTGCTTCAACAAAAGTGTGATTTCTGGCAATAAATGTTCATTGATGTAAAATTTATTAGCCAGGTTGCGGATTTTAAATTCATGCTGAAATTCCGCCCGTTTCATACTGTTTTTTGCAGCTCTCAAAAAACCATTCCTGATAATCTTGGACATAAACCTAACAACAATATTTTAAATTTTTTCTTTAACCATGCTAGGCACTCTATAAACACTGTTAATCATACCTGGCTTGACCTCAATTTTAAGAAAATTTCCAATGTTTTTTACTACAGATTGAAGATTTTCATTCTTATTTTCAGATATGTCATGAATTTCAATGTTATTACATCGAAATGATGCCAAAAACTTAATTCTTTTATTTAGACTAGCAACATTCTCTTTTAATTTACTATTTTCCAAAATCAGACTTTTTAAAATAACCTTTGATGTCCCCGAGCTTCTTCTCGAAATCGGTAATTTTATTTAAGCAAAATTCAACCGATTCCCTCAGTTGTTGCATTTCCCGCTGCAATGATTTGAGAACTGTAGTATGCTGTTATTTTCTGCAGCATCGTCCGAGCCGAGTGACTTCGTACGGTCTTTGGTAGATCTGTAGTGCGAGTCCGATGTCATCGGCAGTCTGTACAGACCCATTGCGCGCCAGGTTCTCAATGACACTTAGTTGAGTTTTGGACACATCTGAGCACGTACTGTTGGCATAATAATGCGAAACACAAATTCCGTGACACTGAATACCTGGTGAGGATTTTGTTATTGCTTTAAAACATCGTTTGCAAACAATCATTGTATCACTTTAAAATTTATTTTCACTAAATCCAAATATGACTTACTTAAAAAATATAGTAAAAAAAATATGCAGTTTCAAAAATATACTACTTTCGCAAAAGTTGTCAAATATTTAGATCAATATACTGTTAAAAAAAAACACGAGCCAAGCTTATATAGGAGATCTTTACTATACGCGTGCTACATTTAGACTTTACACTTTTTTATTTTAATTATAGTAACATGGAGTTTTATCTCTGGAATATGGAATTGGTATTGGCCTAATTAAAGTGATTTTGCCTATATAAATAAAGAAATTATAATTAACAGGATTTTAAAGAATTTAGTTAAATTCATAATAAATTATTTACATGAATTTGGAATAAACATGCCTATAAAAATCATGTAAGAAATAAATTACACATGCATTTTAAAGTAACTTAAGAGCCCTAAATAAATTTTCATATTATCTACAGCCAATAATTAATGCATACAAAATTAAGGGCATTCCAACAAGACGAATGAAATTTAGTGTCACCTTAATCAAAAAGAAGAAGATTTGTAAATCTGGTATATGTTTGATTAACCTAAGTGCCTGAAACAAATATTACTTTTCATACTTATCATGATCATAATCTAAGATAATCTGACTATATATATGTAACTATTTTTGAGCTAGTTCAGAAGAGCCCAGAAACAATACATGGAATATAGATCATTATAATAGGCCAGAGATTTCTGATTAATTTTTAAAAATTTTTATAAAATTCTCCAGAAAATTAAAAAATGTCTAGATTAAGTTCTCGTCTGGAGTAAACCTTGATCTCTTATATCTTGATATTTCACTGTCTGAAATTTCCTTGTGACACTTAAATTGCAAAAAATATTAATTCACTTCTGTTAAATTTAAAGTTACCCGGTGCCTTAAATAGATCTTTATATTATCTTAAAAATACTAAGAAGTTTCAAAACTAATACTGAATTACCTAAAAGTACTTGGAATCACTCCTCATCTACAGTAAATCTCGAATTCTCTCACAGAAACATTCCCATACGCAAAATGTCACTGTATATCAATTAAAAATAAAGTGACAAGTATATTTTAAAGTACACTAAGTGTCTTCAATATATCTTTACGTTATCTACAGCCAATGTTGAATATAGTATGTCTAATTAATGGCATTTCACAAATGAAATTTCACTTAATAAAAAAACAGAGTTTTTTAGGAAGGTTCTGGTGCATTTCGAATTAACCTAGAATAAATATTATTTTTCTTTCTTATAAACTTGAGTAATTCAAGTATCAAATCAAATCAAACTTTAATTCAAATAGTTTTAGCATATTTAAAAGTAGTTTTGTATATTTAAAAGTTGTTTAGTATATTTATACCTAAAAGATATTTATGAGGGTCAGATCTAAGTTTCAAAGTACATACAACTTTAAAACTCTAAGCTAATTAATATAAATCAGCATTTTTAATATCACAATATTGAGATAAAGTTATGATGGAGGTGAAGAGGGCAAAAAAGACATGTTATATTTTTCAATTTTCTTATTTCATGCAGAGTCTTCGTAGTTAAGTTCATTAAAAGTACAGGTGCATAATATGTTACGAATCCTTGACATAAGGAATTACTCATAAAAGGAACACAATATTACAATATCAATATCACAATCCCATACAATTTTACAATAATTTAGTATGGATTCTACAAGGCAAGTAATTTTTTTTTTAAATATCTATAAAAATATTTCTAATTTGTTTATTTGATATTTTGCGACACTATTAAAAATTAATTCACATTACGTTAGGTTAAGTTATATTAGAGTCATTACACTTTTTACAAAGAAATTTCATGTCACTTTAATGAAGACAAATTAAAAAAAAAGTTCTGCATAATTTAGAGCAGCCCAGGTCCCCATGATATCTTTAATAAATCGTAAGTTATTCCAATAAGAAGCTTAAAATGGCTTCCAATCTATATATTAAGCACCTGGTATAAGTCCGGCAATTTTAATATAAGCTAAGTGCTTTAGCAGAACTTATTCAGTACCTGGAATAGACTCACATATTGTCTTTAATAAACTAAAGTAATCTGAATAGCTTCAACAAGGATAGTTGTGCTTACAATTTTTATTTAAATATCTCAAATATTACAGATTATTGAGATATTTCAAATATTCCAACTATTGCTAAATTATGGAAAGGTACAAAAGTTCTTATCTGTACTTAACTTGAAAGATGGCAGTGCCTTAAATAACACTTTATTTCACTTAAATAACAAAAACCTAAATTAGTTTTAATAATTTTAAAAATGCCTTAAATAAATAACAATAAATAAATAATAATCCTTATATTATGTGCAACCAATACATCTGAAATAAAATTCTACATCACTAAAATACAAATATTAGTAATTTAAGTGTCTGGAATAAGTCCTTAGTATTTCATTTTAATCTTAAATTTCTCTGGGGTAAGTACTTTCTTTTACTATCTGAGAGATAATATGAGAAGTGCACTTCAATTACATCAGAAAATATTGTTTTTAATTTTCATTGAATTTCTTGCTTGATTGCAAGTAGTGGTAGTTACATCTAGATCTTAGTAGTTAGATCTTTGGTGTATAAGACCACTTGTAAGGAGTTTTAATTTAAGGTAAAATGAAAATCCTGCAGTCTCCCTCCACCTATTTTTTAAACATTCAGTTTTTTAAAATTCCCGACGATGTTTCGGACAGAGTGGTGTCTATCATTAGGGGATACTAAAAGCAAATAGTTCTGAATAAAAAACAAAAAAGACACAAAAAAAACTAAAAACTAAAAAAAAAAGGTACACTTACAAAGGTTTAAAAATGGTATCAGATATACGCCCCAGGGTTTGATTCCATGTCAAAAAACCCTCTATTTATTATTAATGTTTTTTTTGTTTTTTATTTTATTTCTTTACATTCTGTTGTTGACAGGGACCGAATAGTATTCTAAACAACACGCTAAACTTAAATGTAGGAGATATCTGTGGGAAAAGTTCTTAAAGTACCATGGTAACTGATGGTGTGTTAGCAACGGTTTAGTATTATATGAAAGAAATTGTAAAGCGCAAGAACGATGTATTAAAAGACTATGAAGTATTAAAATACAGTGGGTACAAAAATGATGTACTTGATCATTAACCCATTAACGCCTAGCGTTACCGTAAGGTCACAATTATTTACGCTTTCTGTAAAGGATGCTGCGGCTCTATTTTTAGGCCGGTTGGAGAGATGGCGCTGTCAGTCTCTTAAAAATAGTTCAACTTGTTGATTAGTTCATAACAGGTCTAGACGACGTTCGTACCAGACACGTGTGCGTGTAATTTATTTAGGTGTTTTTGCTATTGCGTAAAAGTGCTATGGAGCCAAACTTTGTGTAAGTATATTGTTCAAGTTTTTTTATGAAACCGTTTCTAACTTTGTTAGCCAGTGAGAAGACATATCAAATATTATACTAGTTATTTTTTTGTCGAAATCTGAGTTATGCCATATTAGTTACAGATGTAACGCTAGGCGGTTACACTACCGAATTTTTTGTAAATTGTTTTTTTTTATAGGAGGGGTTTCTCACTTCAAGATGCCCTAAATATTGCCTATAGTGATAATATAGACGAAATATTTATTGAACCACCCGATCCGGACGTTCTGACAGACGTAGACTCCGGGGATGAAGATGGTAGTGGATTTATTGACAATTTATCTGGCGGACAACTTAGAGGTCAAGCCGAAGTAAAATTCCTGGACAACACCAGAGTTGGTGGGTGCAGTTCTGATGATTTGTCGCGAAGACTTGGATCACTTCGTGCTTCACCAAAACATAGGTCTCCTTCGCCATCACAAAACAAAGCACCTTCGATAACACAAATTACTGTTGATGTAGAGGACTTTGACTGGGTCCAAGGAGATTTGCAACCAAATCACCAAATTTTTCCAACATGTGACTTCAAGCCATATCAACATTTAAGTCCCGTGGAATTATTAGAATTGTTTATCCCTGATGACATCATACATATGATGATCGAGGAAACGTCCAGGTATGCCTTATTCAAAAACTGTCTCGGACCCTAAAGTATCTGTAGGAGAAATGAAATGCTACATTGGCATTCTTATTATTAGTGGGTATATTGATTTACCAGGAAAAAGGTTTCACTGGGACTCAAATAATGACATGAGAAATGAACTGGTTTACATGTCTATGCGCAGGGACCGGTTTTTGCAAATTTCGTGTTTTATTCACTTCGCTGATAATTGTAAACCAGAGCTGTGTGATAAAGTGTGGAAAATGCGTCTACTAATGGACAAGATCAAGGAAAACTTTTTAGCTTATTTTGAGCTCGAAGAGCATCTATGTTACGACGAATCTATGATTCGATACTTCGGAAAACACAGCTGCAAGCAGTTTATTCGAGGTAAGCCAGTTCGTTTCGGCTATAAAATGTGGTGTATGAATACGGCTTCCGGTTACCTCATCAACTTTGAAATGTATCAGGGAAATAACCCCCGCCGCTCCCCTGAGTATGAATTATTATTCGGTAAAGCATCAGCGCCCATGGTGCAAATGCTAAAAGAAGTAGAAAGAGTAAAAGGTTTCAAACCATATAAACTCTATTTTGATAATTTATTTACAGGCGTAAAGCTCCTTAAATATTTACGAGATAAAGGGTATCAAGGTATTGGAACAGTGCGTGAAAATAGATTACCTAAGGGATGCTCTCTTACAGAAAAAAAGACCTTTGAAAAAAAACCGAGAGGTACTACCGAATCTATCCTTGATAAGGGAAATGGGATTTCATATGTTCGCTGGGCTGATAATGGAGTTGTCACTCTGGCGTCAACATGTTTTGGAGTACAACCAATTGGATCTGTGCGCCGATATTCAAGTGCCGAAAAAAAAGTAGTTCAAGTGCCTCGGCCGTTTGTGATTGGAACTTACAATTCTTATATGGGTGGCGTTGACCTTATGGACGAGAATATATCAAGATACCGCATTGGTATAAGGGGTAAAAAGTGGCGGTGGAGTATATTTACGTGGCTAATGGATGCGTGTGTACAGAATGCTTGGCAACTCCACAAGAAATCTGGAGGAACTCTTCCGCAATTAGAGTTTAGAAGGGAAATAGCGAAATTTTATTTAAACTCTTTTGGAGTTCCACCAAAAGGTCCTGGTAAAGTTTCCACATCTTAAAGCTCAGTTTCCTTGAACAGGGTATCGGATGATATTCGGTATAATAAAAGGGATCATTTGGTTATTCGAGTTCCCCAAAACAAACGGCGACGTTGTGCTGGAGAGGGCTGTTCCGTAGTGGGAAGAACAATGTGCAAAAAATGCGACGTGGGTGTTTGTATTGACTGTTTTTCTTTATTTCATACAAAGTAGCTTTTCAATGAAAGTAGATTTTAGTCTAAAATAACAGTTTTTGTTTTTTTACTTTAAAATAAATGACACTGAACAATTCTTTGTATTTTTTCACAAATTGTTATAACTAGGTAGTTAAAACGCCTAGTGTTACCATATGGTCACATTTCATTTCGGCTACAGTATTACCAATAAAACTAAAAAATTGCTGTCAATCCTTGTATTGTATCCTAAAAACCTAAAAAATAATCATTTGATATTTCTCTGCCAAAAAAAAATTAACCAGGCGTTAATGGGTTAACACATTTATGATGGTTATTTTGTGTAGGTTTATTTATTTGAAGTATTCCCAATAGATTAAGTTTATTGCTTCTTCGGCAGATATGTAAAAGCTTTAAGTCAGCAGCTGGGTTAAAACTGTGGTTGTTAGTCTAAACATGTCTTGCAAGTTAGATTTGATACTTGTAGGGCAAATATTTAGGTTCTTTTTCTCTTTAATCTCTCTACAATGGTCTGTCCAATGTAAAATGCATTGCAGTTTTCACTCGATCATCCTATCTGATAGACTCTTGATTTTTGTTCTAGCGGGATTTTGTCCTTACTGAGATCTTAATCTTTTACTTTGATTAAAGCTCACTTAATCACGCATATACTAGAGTAACACAAAATAGTAATACATGTATTGTATATTGTAGACAAAATGGTCCACAAAGAAACAAATTAAATTTTAATCCTTACATTTTAGAGACTTGTATAACAGATTATTACCCTATTTATCTAGAAATTTTCTCCAAGCTAGACTACCCTAGTGACAATACTAAGAACCTAAAATCTCATTATGCAATTTTTGAAAAGCAAAAGTTTATAGAACTTAATCAAATCTTATACAAAATCAAACCTGGCAGGAGATATATGAAATAGAAAACAGTCGTGGCATATCAAAACTTTATAAACATTCTTAGTTTCATAAAAAATAAATGTGCAATAAATAAGCTATATAATAAAAAAAACACACAAAATTTAAACCCCGGATAACTGAAGGTATTATTACATCAATTAAAAAAAAGAGACCAAATTAAGAAAAAGTTAATAAAAAATTAAAATAATGATACACTGAAACTTGAATATAAAACTTATAGAAATTAATAACTACTACTAAAAATAACTACTTTATAAACAAACTGCCAGATAGAAAACATGATATTAAAAAGATGTATGAAATTCTAAGTGACGCTTCTAATCAACCTAAAGTTAAATCTAATTAAATCAGTAGTATCGTAGTAGTCGTGCTGAACGGTTGTGTTTTCGTTCTACGCGTTTGCCGGTAATTGCTCAATTGTTTTGTTTTGATTTGTTTTGTTTTGTTCGCGAGGTTTTGTGAGGTTCACCGCACTCGTGTGTTTGTTTTTTTGACGTGCGTTTGTGCCTTGTCCTGCCACTGAACTGAGTAGGTGGTTGCACTGGGCAAAGTTGCTGAGAATTTGTTTGGCATTTAAATAGTTTTGGTTTGGTCTGTTTGGTATTTCTAGGTTCATCGCACTCGTGTGTTTGTTTTTTCGAAGTGCGTTGGTTTTTCCTGTATTGCTGGACTGATCTGACTTCCCTGAAACTGGACCTTTGTTCTGTCACTCAACTGAGTAGGTGGTTGCACTGGGCCAGGCTGCTGGGAATTAATTTGGCGTTTTAAATTACATTTATTATTATCTGCTAAATTGAGTACGTAGATCAATAATTTTATGAAAATGTATGTATTAAGTTTTAAATCAATTTAATATTTTAATGGTACAGGATGTCTCGCACTTTTAAGTGTTGTAAAAATAAGCTCTTTTTAAATTATATTTGTATAGTCTGCAACTCTGTTTTTTTGTTTTTCATCCAAGTTATTTGGAAAGAATGACAGAAGTGGTAAAAATAGGAGTTTACAAAATTTTTTGTTCAGAGCAATGTCAAAAGAGTGACAAATGAACAAAATAATGGGTTAAGGAATGAAATTCAGAATCTAAAAACTAAAGAGAAAGAAGTACAGCTACAAGTGGATTCATATGCTAGGGTAAATGAGGAACTTTCAGAGAAGATAAAAGAGCTAAGTGATCTTAATATCAAAATTTGATTAATACCATTACAATGCTTGAAAAGGAAACTGAATATCACAAAAACAAGATTAAGAGTATGCAGACAGAGATTGAAAGCTTAAATTGTATTAATACGCACATGTTAACATCAATTAAATCTCTTGAAGCGGAGAAGGATATCCTGTCTCTTAATAGAAACCCTAGCAGTAACTTAACAGATTTGACGACTACAAATCTTCAATCAAAATCTACAAACTGTTTAGCAAAAGAGCATTTCAACCCACGAGCAAAATCAAATGTACTAATTTATGGTGATTCTAGTGCTAGAGGTTTCTCTTCTCTTCTCTCAGGTATTCTGAGCTCGTCATACAACACCTGTGGTTATGTGTTTAGTAATGTTACAGCCCAGACCTTATGTAATTATGCGTTTCCTCTAATTGTTAACTATACGAAGAATGATGTTGTTGTTGTTTGTCTTGATTTTTTTTATACATTGCCATCTTTTTCCCAAATAAAATCCTTGCTCTCAATGGGCAGGATAACTAATGTAATTGTTTGTATTAAATGCGATTTTAATAAGTGCTCAAAAAGCAGATATTACAATACAATTCATTTTATGAATACTTTTATCTGTAACCGTAAATTTTTTGTGAGAATAATTACTGATGTCAGACAAAATTTTAGGTACCGTCACTCTGCAAAATGTGCAAACTTTTATCTTTATATGTTAAAAATACTTTTCTGTCTTATCTGTCTGTCTTATATAAATTTGTATTAGCATCTTTAGGTATTAGCAATAGTGGGATAATCAGCGATACACCCTTGATCGAAGGTAGGTCTTCGGTCACGCCTCAACTAGACCAATCTATAAACACCCTTGCTATTGGATCTTCTTTTTTAATAGAAACTCCCGCCATAATCAAGTTGCCCTAGCATTTCTTAATGTTCAATCTGTGTGCTCAAAAGTTAGCGAATTGGAACTATTTTTAGAATCGGTTAACTTTCCTAGTGTGTTAATTCTTGTTGAACACTGGTTGAGGTCTGACGAGCAATATACACCTGGTGGTAATCTTATTATGTTAGAGAAAGCTTTTTAACTAAATTTGTGTTTATTACTATTGACAGATTTGATCATCTATTGATTGAAAAGGTGTGCGAGTTTTCTATTGTATTTAGCAGTAAGTTAAATTTGTATATTTTAGGATTGTATCGATCTCCATCTGGTAATGTAGATTTGTTTTTAGAAAAGTTGGAGATCCTCTTAAGTGAAATTTCGGTTAATGCAATGTTGATTCTGACTGGCGATCTAAATGTAAATTTTTTAGACAAATCTAATGGATCAAATCGAATGCTTTTTAATCTGTTAAACTCATTTAATTTTAAGATGCACGTGGATTAGTCAACCCGGATTTCAGCATTTTCTTCCTCACTGATAGATTACTTCTGTACGAATTTTAACCAACACGAAAATCAGTGTACAACAATCAATGCCGGTTTGTCTGACCATGAGGCAATAGTGGAATTAGTAAAGCTTAATAGTGCAGCTAATGAGAATAAGTTTGGACGCGATAGACTTTATACTAGAGGTAATTTCCGCAAATTCTCTCTGCTTTGCAATATGTTAAGTTGGAATAATATATTGACTACTGTTAACCCACTGCATAGCTTTCATCAAATAGTATTAAACAATTTTAACACTGCTTTTCCTGGAGTCAATATTAAGAAAAGAAATAGAAAACCTTGGTATACTAAGGGTTTACGAGTATCTGGGAAAAATATGCGCTCCCTTTTTTTACATTAGGAAATACGCTATGAACAATGCAACATTAATAGATATATAACAGATACCATTATAACATATATTATAACATTATAGATATATTATAACAGATACCGGCAAGATTTACAGAAACTCAATCAAAATGGCTAAGTGGACCTACTTCCAAAGGAGGATAAATAATTCCTCCAACACAGCAAAAGAATCTTGGAAGATTTTAAATGAGTTAAAGGGCAAAAATAATGTCTTGGTTATTCCAAGTACCTTAGATTCCAATGTCCTCAATTCCTTCTACTGTGATATTGCTAGTAACCTTGCAGCCAATCTCTCACAAAAAATAGGTCCCAGGAGCTATCTCAGTAATGGTCGTAGCCGAATCTTTCTTTTTTGCCCCCACAAGTGTAAAGAGCTTAAACGGTTAATGGTTAATATTAAGAATAAGAGTTCATCAGGTTAAGATGGGCTTTCTCTTAAAATATTTTCTGCTTTACGTCTTGTTGCTTTGCAAGTCTTGGCCGAGTCAATTAACTTTTTATTTATGTCTGGAGTTTTCCCAGAGTGCTTTAAAAGAGCAATGATTGTTCCTCTTTACAAGGGTGGCGATCGCGACTGTCCTTCTAACTTTAGACCTATAGCGTTATTGCCTACTTTAGCCAAGATAGTGGAACGGCTCGTTAAGGTGAGGATGGTTTCATTTTTAAATAGGTTTGGCCTATTGAGTCTTCCGCAGTTTTGCTTTCATGAGTCTGTGACCACAAATGATGCTATCTTTAGCTTTCTAGAGCACCTGTATAATCAACTGAATGTTGGTGAAGTTGCAGCAGCGGTATTCTGTGACTTGTTTAAGGCTTTTGACTGTGAGTCACAGAGTGCTGCTGATAAAACTTGAGCTATATGGTTTCAGAGGAACTGCCCTTGAGTGGTTTCGTTCCTACTTATCAAATCGTGTCCAGGCTGTCAAATTTAATGGTGGTATCTCTAAAGAACTTAATATAAATGTGGGTGTTCCGCAAGGATTAGTACTTGGTCCTTTACTTTTTCTCATTTATGTAAACGATCTGCCACAACTGCAGATAACTGGCAAATTTACATTGTTTGCCGAAGATACCACCATCCTCTGGCACGACTCTGATGTTTCTCAAATGGAACCCAATATACGTGCAGATTTGTTAAAAATAAAAGACTGGTGTGATGCAAATTTAATGTTTCCAAAACAAATATCCTTAATTTTAAATGTAATACAAATCATATATGTTTAAATAATGAAGCCATCACCAATACACCGTTCAGTAAGTTTTTGTGTCTTTCCATAGACAAGTTCCTTAAATTTGAAAACCATATTGTGAATGTATGTAGAAAAGTTTCATCAGGCTGCTACGCCCTAAGGATTATTGCCACCAGTCTTAATTTCTCCATTCGCATTTTTTGTAAGTCATAATATGTTAACCCTGTGTTGTATTTTTACTTTGGAAACAGTTTGTTTAGTTTTTAGAAAATATAAGTAGGAACTCCACTAAGGAAGCCACTATAATACGCGACAAAATTATTTGTTGAGGCTACCCATTTCTCATTTTGAACTTGTCTGTAGCTCTATCATATATGGAGGTAGAAAACTGTGTAATAAACTTCCACTAGAAATAAGACAACTTAAGACTGAAAAAAGCCTACGTACAAGGACGAAAATATTTCTTGCTAGTAAAGCGTACTATAGTTTAGGTGAATTTTTTAATGATTAGCGTTTAAGTATTTTTCAAAGTTTTATATAATTTTATTTTATTTTAAATTAGTTTCTCAATTTTATTCCTTTAATGTACAGTCTCTTGGCTTTGTCTACAACTTCTATGTTTATATTGACAATAAAGCATTTTTGAGTTTAAGTTAACCAATATATTTATATAAAAGATCTAAATAATAAAGACTTTGAAAATGACTCAGAGATGGCTAATTTCTGCAATAAATATTTCTCTAAAATAGGAACTAGTATGGCATGTCAAATTCCTGATATAACCACAAAGCTTAATTTAAATTATCCATTTTCCTTAAGCTTTATGTCGTTAGTTCAGTTCCCCAGGTCCAGATGGCATAACTTCTGAGACGGTAAAGCTGTGTCATCCATAGACTGTTGAACTACATAAATATATATTTAACCTTATTTTCTCTTCAGCAGAGATACCCGAAGAACTCAAAACTTCAATTATTACACCAATTTAAAAAAAAAATAAGTAAGAGTGATGTTTTTCACTATAGACCAATAAGCTTAATAAATACATATGAAAACATTTTTGAAAAATGCTTTAAAAAAAGATTATATGACTACCTAAATAAAAATTAAGTACCTAACAAAAATCAATTTGGTTTTCAAAAAAAAAAAAAACTGGTACAAATGATGCAATGTATAGTCTAATAGAAAACATAAAATATCGATTGGATCAGGGAAAGGTGTGTTGCAGTTTTTCTGGATCCAGCAAAGGCTTTCGACACTGTACTTCATTCCAAGTTACTTCATGTCCTTGAAAGATATGGAATTAGGGGTGTGGTTTGAGGCTCTTTAACAACTATCTACAAAAAAGAAAGCAAATGGTAAAAACTAGATTCGCTGAGTGACTATAGCACTGTGCAAATTAGAGTTCCCCAAGGCACAGTGCTAGGACCTTTATTCTTTATTTTATATATAAACTCCCTTTCATCCTTGCATATAGGTGGCATGGCACTATCTTACGCGGATCACACAGTTCTTGTATTTAAGGATGTTACATGGAATCTTGTAAGAACGAAACTCATAAATGACATGAGGAATGTAAAGATGTAGTTAAACAAGTATAAGTTATCCCTAAATATTTTAAAAACTGTTTATGTCGCCTTTTCTCTAACAGATACAAATCGGCTTAATTCATAAATTTTTCTTTATTAGAAATATTTAGGATAAAAAAAACTTTAATATTATTGTACCAATCATTTGTGGAATCTCTGACATGCTATGCTATACCTGTGGTGGACTCTACAATAATGCTCTGAATTCTGAAAAACTGAAGACAGATTGTACCCCACCTCGCTCTTATATGATACCAAAATACTTAATATCAGATCCTTATATCTATACTCCAGTTGTGTATTCTGGTATAAAGATAAAAACTACATAAGTCACCAACATGAAACCAAACAACTAACTGAAAATATCTTAATGTACGAGTACCATTTCGCAGATTCGATGGAAGCCAAAGATGTAATTCTGTAATAGGACCAAAAATGTTCAATAAATTGTCGCCAACAATTCGGGAGAATACAAATAAATAAACATTTTAAGAACTTTGTAAAAGACTTATCTATGAAAATCATGAATTTTTAATCTTTATGTCTTATAGTTGTTTTACCTGTGTTTTACATGTACTACCCTCAGGTTTATATAAATTAGTGGTATGGAGCCCCTAGCTAGTATCAAGCCCCTAGCTTAAAGCTAGTATTGATGTTATGTGAACTGAATCTGTTTTTGATTTGGTATAAAATTTAAATTCAAAAGAGGATTAAAATATATTTTTGATCATCTGATTATTTGATGATTTTCTGACTTTTGTTTAAATGTTTAATTGATTAAGTTTTAAAGGAAAGTGGTTGTTAGAAGCTATTTGTATTATAATATTTAAGTCTATGTTAAAGTCAGTTTTATCTAGGGGAATCGAAAAAAGTCTAGAAAAGTAAGAATGGAAAGCTGCGAATTTCTGGTTATTAGGGCGATTTGAGTTATAAAAGATGGTACTGTCAGTGGATGTGGTACGGTATATAGAAAATGTTGACCTTATTGTTTATACGTGTTAATTTAAGACCTAAATAAACTAAAGATTTGTCGGTTTCAATTTCAGAAGTAAAATTAATACATGTGTAGAGAGTCTGACATAAACAATTAAGCTAAAAAAGGGAATCGGCTAGAACCCATTGCAATACCTTTGAGTTTTGTCTGTAGTATTTATAGTTAAATTGAAAAAGAAATTGTTGTAAAACTAATTTTTTTAAGTAAGTCTGCAACTAAAGGTAAACCAGTCCTCAGGAGGAATGCTAGGGAAAAGGTTAGAACCGTCAAAAGATACTAAAAAGGGTGAATTGGGTAGAATAATATCTTTCAACTCTTGAGCTAGTTGAGTGGATTTTTTTATAGAAAATGAAGTCTTAATTTAGTTTGCTAACATTGTGAGCGAAACACGTACTGAGAATAAAACAAAGAGAATTTTGGTTAGTGTTTAGGTTAGTTCCAACCATAGTCGATAAAGATAGTTTAAAAAGAAAATGATTATTTTCTGATATTCATTCAAAAGCCTCACGAACAGATTAATCCAGAAAACGCCAAAATTGAGGGCGTACAAAAATAAAAAGTAAAACCCGAGCTTTCCCTAATGAGACTTTTCATATCTAGCCGGAAAACCTAAAAATTCAACAAAAGGAATATATAATCCCACATAGGATTGGGTTTCCTTCTTTTCCCGGGGCCCGGGAACGAGGAATTTCTTATGTGCATATGAAGTAACGGACCTGATGAAGAGACAGAGAATTCAATTTAAGCGAACAAAGCCAAGGCTTATATGTATGCGTACATTCCGTTCTAATCTTTCAGTCGATGGATTCTCATTTTCTTCTCGCTCGACTGTGCCCCAGTATATAAAAGTCTATTTTTAAAGCTTCATCAGGGATGGCAGCATATTTAAACAACGTTTTTTAAATCCATCGGTTATAAAAAAAAACAAAATTCAAGGGCACGTCCTAATAGGTCCCCCGGTCTACGAGGAGAGCTTCCGTCCTACGCCCGAAAAACACAATAGAGTCTCCCTGGGGTAATTATGTTTTTTAGCATGGGGGTGTCTTTTCAGAGACACTTTTTAAGTTAAGGACACTCGGAAGGGCACGGAAAAGAATAAGAATAAGGGCTCGAGTGGCGCCCTTTCCTTGGTAAGTTGTGTTTGGGGACGGCACTGAGGAAAAGTAAGTTTGGCACAAAAGCTCACCGTGACCATGTAGAGATAATAAGACCAGACAGTTAGATTACAACTAACTAAGACCTAAATAAAACTAAAATTGATAACTCTGATTACGATACTAAAAATTTTACCAGAAATTACTTAATTTTTTTTGCTATTTAATAAAATAGAAGAAAATAAGTAAGCAGCAAGTGAATGCAGCTATTTTAAATGCATAAACTGCAATCAAGATGCAGCAAATACCGAAACTATCATGATGTAGATGCACCATTCATATCGTGAAACAACAGAACGAACCGAAGATAACGAAGGTTTTTAGTGGGGAGAAATGAAGAAAAAAAGGTGGTTGAAACAATACCATAATTAGTTTCTTTCCAAGTGACTAGATTAAAACCTAAAGCCGGCTAATTACTACGCGATGTTTGACAAGTACTTGTATAAGTTTAAGTACACACTACTGAGTAACTTGACAAATGGCAATTCTTGCGGGAACCTCAAGTAAAAGGATTTTTTAGTGCTAATGATAATATGAAAGTTGACAGTGAAATTGAAGTGGCAGCAGCATTTGTGGTGATGACCAGTGGGGTCTGAAAAATAAAAAGCGTAGAAAGCGAAGGTGGTGGGTCTCATCATTCAGCAGAAGCAGAGGAAGGTAAGTAATATCAATCAATTAATCAAATATGCTTTATTGTCAAAAAATTTAAAAAATTTTATAGACAAAGCTATACATAAAAAGCAAAAGACACAAATATAGAAACCAAAATACAAGTACTAAATAAATATATACAGGGTGCGGCATAATTGTCTCCCTGTTTTAAGGCTTAGCAAAAGAAATGTTATTTGAAATACAAAGATTTTATTTTTTTATTTTAAAAGTACAACTAACACATTTTTGTCCTATATGGTTTTGAAGAGAATATCTGGCAAGTGCCGTCCACCATTATCGAAGCACTGGTGCAAGCGACTTCTGAACTTTCGCATAACTCTTGCAAGCATTTCTTGGAGTATTCTGCGAATTTCCAGGCGGATTGCATCCTTTAGTTGTCTAATAGTCGTTGGACGATGTTTGAAGACTTAAGCTTTTAGGTAACCCTACAGAAAGAAGTCGTAGGGCGTTAGGTCGGGTGAACGTGCAGGCCAAGAAATATCGCCTCTCAGGAAGAGCAAACGTCCGGGGAACATTTCTCTCAATACTTGCATTGAAGCTCAAGATGTGTGAGCTGTTGCCCCATCTTGCTGTAACCAGGCATCTTGCACATTGAGTCCTGCAAAGGCTGGGGCGAAAAAATTGTGAATCATCGCTATATAGCGTTCCGAATTTACAGTAACAGCGTGATTTTCTTCTTCAAAGAAGTAAGGGTTGATTATCCCCATTTCAGACATGGCGCACCAAACTGTTACTTTTTCACTAAGTAGAGGCTTCTCGTGTATCTCTCTCGGATTATCAGCGGCCCAATACCGAAAGTTTTGCTTGTTTACCCAGCCAGACAAGTAAAAATGTGCCTCGTCACTAAAAAAACTGCGCCCTGAGCTAAATTTTGAAGCCTAATTTCACATGCAGCACGTCGATTGTTCCAAACACGTTCTGATAATTCCTGTGCCAGAACCATCTTGTATGGATAAAAACGAAGATCCTTGTGAAGAATTCTTCGCACAGTGTGGTCAGATAAACGAAGGGCAGCTGCGTGTCTCCGTGCAGAACGTCTAGGGGACCGTAAAAATGAGCGTTTCACAGTCTCGATGTTTTCCTTTCCGTCCACCTCCTTTTTTGATAACAGATCCAGTTTCTGTGAAGTTCTTGACCCACAATACAATTGATTTTCGATCCGGGACTCCTTCTTTTCGCGGAATTTGGAACCTTATCCGGAACGCTCGTTGCGCAGCAATAACTGACCGATTTTCGCGGAGGTACACTTCCACGGCGAATGTGCGCTGTGCGTTGTTCCACATGATGCTTCAGACCACAGAACACAAATATAGAGAAATGTGTGTTGCCTAATGAACAGACAGAAATTCTGTTGACAGCTTTATTGACGTTGTTGACAAAGACGGGGGCATTCATCTTGGGTGGCGTGTGGCGGGAAATTTAAGCTTGACCTATTGCCTGGTATTTAAATTTCAAGTAATTTGCAGTTGCATTACAAAGTTGATGCGTTAACTGACGAGTGATGAGATATATTCAAATAGAATTTTATTTTATTTAAAAAAAAAACAAAATACTTTCATTTTAGAAATACCCACATTTAATTAAAATCGTTAATTTTAAATGTTGAGAAAAAATAAAAATATTGCATCTCAGACATCCCTCATCACTTTAATCAAGAATTAACACACCAACTAAAATATTATTTAATTTAAATTTGGTTCTCAAGACATTGCTTATTGCTTATTTAAGATATTTAGCTATAGATACTTACCAAGAATTATAAATTGGCCCGATAGATATGGGACTAAATTTTAAGTAAAAAAAACAAAGCTAAATTGTCTTGTAAATGTTTTATTTTAAGACGAATTAAAATAAATTTAACAAAGGGTTTTAAAAAGGGCATAAGAAAGTTACAATATATTCTAAATGAAATACTGCAAACTGTAAGTATGGTATTAATAACACCTTTTATGTAAAAAATAGAATTGTTGCAGGTATAAAGCATATTTTAACTAAAAATCCTAATTTCTGGAGTTTCAGAAAAAAATTACCTGCTTTTTTTCGTTTCCATAAGTATAAAACATGATAAGAAATATGTAACAAACATACCTAAATAAAAAATTAAACATATATATTTTTTAACCATCTATACAATTGCAATAAAATAATATATATCCACAAATTATGGAAAACAAAATATAAGCTCTTATAAAGACAGAAACTGAACCTATCTCTTGAAATAAATCTGGCTTTTCATTGTAAATAGGTTAATTAATAACTAGATATAACACAAATACATATGTACGAGTTAATATGCATGTTTTTTTTTCATTTTATTTTTTTAGTATAAGCAAATAAAAACAAAATATGACTTTTGATTAGTCACAATCGGGTAAAGATGTCACAAGTCAGTGGGGTTGTCTCCAGTAAGTATGCAACATGAAACATAAAAAAACAGATTAAGACAGTGTATTGTGTATACAATATTATATATTCTATCAGGTTAAAATTAAATCTCCTAAAAGTATTTCATCCTAATGATCCAAAATACATAAGTTTTCATTATTAGTAAGTATTGATTATCACATTAGTTATGATTACAATAATTAATGTTCTAAATAATACTCTAAAGTATTTGATATTAGTCCATAATTTTACTTTAAGCAAATAATATGAATTTAATTATGGGCCAGTAAAAATAAAATAGGACTGTAAAAAGCATATCATTTACTATCAAAATGTCTCAGGTAATTTAGGTATTTTAAAAAGTAAGATATTACATACTAAAATCTTAGCTAAAAAGTTAAAAAACAAAATTATTCTGATTGTGTAGGTGTAGGATCATGAGTATTAAATGAGGATATTCAGGATTTTTGTTTTTTTTAAGGCATTTTAATTGCCTTTTGATTTTATACTTTAAATATTTATAAACCAACCAAAACTTTTTCTCTAAATTGACTATATGACCATGGCTATCCATCCATAAATATGTATAACTTAAGGTGGATTAAATCGATTAGGGAAATCAGTTTTTGAGAAGTATATGTCAATCTGTTTTCATTAAATTGAACAAATAGGTATTGTGTTTATACTCTATGTGAATATCATTTCTACTTAAGAACCAGAAAAATGTTTGGAGCAAACATTTTTAGTCGGACTTACATGACAGACAAGATTTTTGTAAGGATGGATTCAATGGCAATTAAAAAAATGTATGACTTCTGTGACTGTCTGGGCAATTCCTCATATATAAACTAGTGAATAAAGAATATTTGTATGAATATCTTAATCTAGATGAAGACAAGGAAAAGGAAATACTTCATATTTTCCCAATGAAGGTTCAAGAATTAAAACTGAATTGTAAAAAAAAAGTTAAATTGAGAACAGTGACATAGATATGTCCAAAATAGGATTAAATCTATAATTATATCCTGAAAAATGATAATACATCCAAGATACACCTAAACATTATTAGAAAACACTTCCGTATGTCATAATTGAAATTTACCTGTCTCCTGCTCTATGTAGTTGCACGATGATTTGATTTTGGCAGGTTTGTAAAAAAATGTATCAACCCAGAACTCAAAAAAACTACAAAAAGCTATAAAATTACTTAAAAACTTTAAATTGGAAGAAAATCATGAGGCTTGGCTTGTTTTCCACCCAAAGAAAACTTAAAAAAGACAATCGTCAAATACGACAGTTAAAATGTCACTATTGTCATATTTGATGTGCGTCAAAAATTAGACAAACATCTTGTCGGACTTGCATTGTCTTATTTATTTAATGTAACACGACGTTTCGGTTGGTAAGTATCTCCAACCGTTATCAAGTGTAAACTGACAGCAAACTACTATTCTATAGGCTTATATACTAGATGTGTGCAGCGATGTGGAAGGGTGGGGGGAGGGGGGGGGGGAGCACGCGTCTCTCTAGATCCTACACTGTCCTGAGAGTAGAGGCTTCCAGATGTTGGATATATCGACGCTTGGCTGGCTGAAGATCCTCTGATTCTGTGAAATAAAAGCTGCCTCTACGAACTTCCTCTTCCGCCAGTGCTGTTCCTTGTGCAGAATCTTGGCTTCTGACCAATGGATATTGTGTCCATTATGCCACGCGTGCTCTGCTATTCCGGATTTGGAAACCTCTCCTCTTTGGGTCCAGCTGCGATGTTCCTTCGCTCTGATTTCTAGGGGGCGCTTCGTTTCACCTATGTATGAGTCACCGCACTCACATGGGATCCGGTAGACGCAATTTTTGGTATCCACCATGCCATCTGGTTTGGTCTTTGATACCACGCTTCTGATAGTGGTGCTAGATCTAAAGGCAGTTCTAATATTGTACTTGCTGGCAATGCGTCGGATTTGTTCCGATGTACCCCTAATGTAAGGTATGGGTAGAAGTCTGGTTGTCGTGGTGGCCTCGTCTCTGATTTGATTTGGACGCGTCCTTTGGATGGTCCTACTTATTAGCTTCTTTGGATATCCATTCTGTTGTAGGTCTTTGTAGATGGTATCCACTTCAGTCTTGAGATCCTCGTCGTTTCTACAGATGGTTCGAGCTCTATTGTAGAGGGATCTTATGATGCCTACTTTGGTGGTTGCAGGATGGTTGGACTCATAGTGCAGATACTGGCCCGTGTGTGTTGGTTTTCTATAAACTGAAGTTCGTAGATTTCCGCCGACCTTTTTAACGAGGACATCTAGGAAAGGTAGAGCTGAGTCCTTTTCTGTCTCCATCGTGAACTTGATTGTTGGTCTGAAACTGTTGAGGTGAAGCAGAAAATCCTGAAGTGCTTTTTCCTCTTTGTCCCAGATGATGAAGGTGTCGTCCACATATCGAAGCCAGAGCTTGGGTTTGCAACGGGAGGCATCTATTGCATGTTCCTCGAACCATTCCATGAAGATGTTTGCTATTACTGGGGAAAGAGATGAACCCATCGGAAGTCCTTCGTCTTGGGCGTAGAATCTATCCTTGACCTGAAAGTAAGAATTACGAAGACAGCTCTCCAAAAGTTCCATCACCCCGTCCAGAGGCAGTGTGGTCCGAGTTGAGAAAGCTGCATCCTTGCTTAGTTTGTCTCGGATGATGTTAAGAGACTCTCCTATGGGTACATTGGTGTAGAGACTTTCGACATCAAAACTCACCAATCTGTGATTGGTCTCGACTTCGATCCCTCCAAGAAGGTCTACAAAGTGGGCAGAGTTTCGCACGAAAGACGCTGCATTTCCCTGGATCGGTCTAATGATCTCCAAAAGGAATTTCTTCCCCCCACCCTTCCACATCGCTGCACACATCTAGTATATAAGCCTATAGGATAGTAGTTTGCTGTCAGTTTACACTTGATAACGGTTGGAGATACTTACCAACCGAAACGTCGTGTTACATTAAATAAATAAGACAATGCAAGTCCGACAAGATGTTTTCACTATACCATTGTCTACCACCTTCAAAAACAAAAATTAGACAATCAGAATCAATCGGCCATCTTGGGTAGCAGACTATTCCGCCCCGCCACATTCAACCTTCATACCGGTGCTTCAGACTAAAACACGTTTAAAGAAAACTATTTCCCATACGGCTCTTAGTGGCGCGGTACCCCCACTATTCTGCGACGCCGCACGGCATTACGAGGGAAGGTTAAAAATAGGGAGACAGTTATGCCGCACCCTGTACAAAACTGGGTACAAAAGACATAAATGTACCTGGTCAAATTTCTTATACTAAATGTAAAATATAAAAAAAAATAGGAAAGTAAATAAAAATAGCAACAAGGAAAAAAAATCATCTACTGCATATAAAGCTCTCTTCAGTAAATACGATTTCAAAGCATTGCGAAATCGAGGAAAAGATGTCAATGATTTAATTTCCAAAGGTAGATGATTGTGCATTTTTTTAGCTTCGTAAAGAGTAGAGCTTTTTATTAATTCTGACCTTGGAATTGGCACATAAAGATCATGCTCTGCGTTTCGAAGTGGATAATTGCGAGATGGTCTATTAGGAATTTCTGATATATGCTTGCGAACCAAGCAAATAGGTTCAAGAATGAATAAAGATGGAAGAGTTAATATTTTAAATCTTTTAAACATTTCTTAGCAGTGAGCTCGACTATCAAGTCCTAGTAAATAGCGAACCACTTTTATTTGTAGTTTAAAAATGCACTCAAACTGAGTCACACAGCATGGGCCCCAGAATGGAAGGGCGTAACGAAGATGGGACTCAAAAAGGGCATAATACACTGTTCTTGATGACGAAAGATTTAATTCCCTATAAACTGATCTTATTGCAAAACAAGCTGAACCTAATTTTTTAGATAAATCATCGATATGTAATTCCTACTTCAAAGAATTGTCAACAATAAGTCCCAAAAATTTCACAGACTCAACAAGCTGGTGTTACTAAGTACAAAGGGTGGGATAGTACCTTTATAAGATAAGACTTTAGTTTTTGAGATGTTTAAGCAGAGAAGATTCGAATCGCACCACGATTAAATGTTGATAATGTCTTTAGCAATAGTTGCATGAAGTGCCGTAACATCCTGATTGCTTCATGTAAAGCTAGTATCATCGGCAAAGAGACAGATTTTGCCGCTAATGTTAAGATGGGCCATATCATTAATAAATAGCGGAAACAGAATTGGGCCCAGAACTGAACCTTGAGGTACCCCCCACATTCTATTGGTTTGCTAGAAGACATGGTCGTATCAACCTTTACAAGCTGACTTCTGTAGCTTAGATAGGACTTTAGGTAGTGCTAGGTGAGAGCTATAGGGTGCTAAAAAATTAATACTCTTAAACAACTGGGGGGGCTACTGTAACGAACCCGGCTACGGCACACTAATTCAAAATGGCGCGACAAGTGTTAGCCTAAAAGTAAACATGTACCAAGGTCAAATGCGCGGCAGTGCCTATGCAGCGTGCTCCCGTGCATTTAGGTGATAACTTGAATATCCGTCCGACCGCGTAAATTTTTTCACTTCACCCTCTGATTTCAAGTCACCCACTTTGACGGTAACGGTTTTAAGTTGCGAAATGTCAACGTCATGTCTTAAAAAATGTCCTAGGACATTTAAGTCCGAAACAGTTTGCAACGCGGCTTCAGTCTGGTCATGCGCAACTGCGATATACATCAAACTAGTTTCAAACCATCCCAAATTTTCTGCTAGAACAATCCTAATAATTGCAAAATCATTTTAAGAAGATTAATTAGTGGAGCATTAGCAGCTTAATTTAGCAGAGGTAAAAACAGTTAAACGAGTTTAAATTCCAAGTTGGTCAGACTATAAGAACCGAATGGTTAAAGTGATCGAAAGCTTTAAAGAAATCTTTACACACTACAATATTTTGAGCACTATAGCACTAAGGATAATTCTTGAGTAAAATATTGCTAATGTTTTTAAGGTGACAATTGATCGAATGTGTGAATGATATGAATGATACTTATGTAAATTCCCTTTTTTGTTTGCTTCCAAAAATGTAACTTTATTGTGAATCCAAAGTCCAGCCTGAACAGGAAAGAGTTCAGGAGGACCTATTAAAAAGCAATTTATTATCAACTCGGTCCGTAGTCAAAGCGTTCCACTTTTCCAAATAACTTCTAAAACTTGGCTTTTAAAGCCTCTTACGTAAAATATTAAATGCGGTTTCGTGGCTCCAGGAAAAACTTTGCCTCCGGGCAGTAATATTTATTCGCCCTTTATTTATAGTCTCGGGGCTAATTAAATTTTTCAGTTTTTAAGGTCCTAAAGAATGTTTAAATTAGTGAGAAATCTCCGCTCGACGTCAAGGTAAGAGAAGTTTCTCCTATTGATTTATTATTCATAAATTCCAAGTCGAGATGGTTGAATTTCGCGTTTTAATTTCTATGAAAATTTTTCATTTAGTTGAGGACCCGGCTGCGATATCGAGGCACTCTTCTTAGTTATTCATGAAGCCATTATCTCCTTTATCCCCTAACTGTACAAAATATTTCCGTCCGTAGATATTCACAAAGATAATGGAGAAAAGGCTTAAAGTGGCCATCTCTCTTATCCCGGGTCCTGAAGTTTTAAAAATGGCGTCAAAAGCGGGAAAAGGAGTAAAAAATTGGTGTGACCCTCCCCCTTTCGGCCTCGCACGTCTTTCCCTTATAAAACTTGAAGACAACAAACTTTTGTAACAGAGAAAAGTTTTAGCCGCCGGCAAAACATAATCAAACTTCTGTTTTATTGTAAATTTCGAAAGAGAGACAGAGAGAAAAAGGTATCAGCATCCGGTAATTTTGTTTGAGAGGGACGTGACAGAGATGTCAACAATTTTATTAAAAAGTTCAAAACCACCTCTGTAACGTGTGGTGGGATGTCGCAAGTGAAGCACCGCGATTATCCAGAAATTGGAATAATGTTTATGGGTTATGGCGGACCTTAGGGAAAATTGGATTTTTAAATATACGAGGCGGAAGTTTTTGAGAGCAGTGAGGGAGGGTAGTGGAAAATGGTTAAATTTGACCTTATAGAGCGGTCTTTAACATGCATTTTAGACATTCTTATATTCCTATTAGTTTTTGAAATAAGTATTTATAATACAATTTTCAACCTATTTTAAACAATTCTATTATTCTGGTATAGTTTTGCACAACTGCTTACGAAAAATATTCCATTACCGTTCATTAATATTTCTTGCACTAGAACAAATATACATATATTTGTACACGAGGACAGTTTCAAGGACAACAACCAAACAAAATATTCAACACATTGCATATTTTTTAACTTGTATCGAAGATCATTTCTCACTAAAGCAATTACTCCTCCAGTTCTATTATTGTCTGTCGCATACTTTTCTAGTTTCTGTACCCTTCAACATTAAGTTCATGTTGAAGGCATGTTGAAACCATTTGGTTGTTGTCCTTGGAACTGTCCCCGTCTGGTGTAAAGTATTTATGTTCTGTATTGTACCATGCTCCACAAAGATAGGATGCTGCCTTTATTGAGTTTTTTGAAAACTACCTAGACGAGGTAAGCGATTTTAATGGCACTATTATTATTTTGGGAGATTTTAATCTGGAATTACTTAAAAACTTATTTTATGCTGACAAAATAAAGGATGTAATATTTTCCAGTGGATTTGCACAAATTGTAAAATCGCCTACAAGAATAGTACCTACGAGCCAGACGCTTATTGATTATGTAGTAACTAACGATAAAAATTTACCTCTTGAAGTTCATTTAACACCGAAAATCAGTAACCATTCCATTATCTCGATTAATGTTGATCATCAAAATATAGTGACTCCGAATATAACTATTTTGAAAAGATCTACTAAACATTATAACTCAGATCAATTGCAACATGATATTATTAGTACACCTTGGAACGCCAGCATTTCAGATGTTAATTTACAAGCAGAAGCCTTAATCTTCTCTATTACATCAAGCCTCAACGAAAAGTGTTCCATGATCCCAGCTGTCACAGAACAAAAATATCAAGATAAGAAGTAGATTAACTCGGAAATTAAAAATCTAATGCGTGAGAGGGATAGTCTGTATAAAAGAGCCATTTAACATAAAAGTGAAGACATATGGGCAGAGTATAAATCAAGACGAAATGCTATCGTGAGTAAAATTAGGAATGAGAAAGATAAGTATTTTGCTGCAACCATAGATGAAAATCGAAAAAATCCAAGGGAGCTACGTAAAAATCTGAAGACCCTTCTTGTGGGTAAAACTGAAGCAATACAGAGCGAAATTCAAAAATCTCTCAATTGGAAAAAATTCAAAATAGGGCAATGAGATCAATATTGAGATGTAACCGCTATACTCCTATTAAAATAATGTTAAATGTCTTAAATATGTTGACCGTCCATCAACGAATTATGTTTAATGTTAATGTATTTATATTTAAGTTGAAGAAAGGCCTTTTACCTAATGATATATGTGATAAGTTAGTGCTATTTCGTGATGTCCATAATTATATAACTAGGAATTGTACTGGTTTTATTTTAGCTCATAAGTGTAACACCGTTCAAATGCTTAATTCCGTGCTCTATAAAAGTTTGCTCGAATTTAATAAATTGCCTAATGACTTAAAAATCTGTAATAATATAAATAGTTTTTAACGATTATTAAGAGTACATATCTTAAAATTGTATTATTAGGCCCATGTTTTGTTTTTTATATTTAATTTTTGTCGTTTTAACCTCTTTGTATTTTATATGTAGCAATTTGCTAAATAAAGATTATTATTATTTATTTATTTATAATTTGTAGATAATTCTGTAAATTTTCTGGATAATATAATTTTCTGGTACAGTTTGCACAATTAAACACGAAAAATAGCATTTTACTACTATTGATTAATATTCCTTGCACTATGATAAAAATATAAGTATCGACATTTAATTTCTTTACTTATTTTAAACATCGTCTTTTAATCCTTGAATAATTCTTTGAATTTCCTATTAATTATAATTTTCTGGTAGAGTTTACACAACTACGTACGAAAAACATCATTTCATTACGATTCATTAATATTCCTTGCACTGAGACAACGATATATATGTTGTTATTGAATTTCCTCATTTATTGTTATATGAAATTGGATCTTCTAAAGATTATGATTTTTTATAGAATTATATAAAACTCATTATTTTATTATTATTTATTAATAGTTTTTACTCAGATAAGGATATAGGTATTGGTATTAAAAGTTTTTACTCATATACATGTCGGATATTTCTTTAAATTTTCTGGAAATTATTAACAATTTATTACCATTAATTATTACACCTTGTATTAAGGCAAGGATATATGTACTAACATTAAATTTCTTTATAGAATTTTAAAATTATTATTTAATTTTTGAACAATTCTCTAGATTTTCTGAATATTATGATTTTCCGATAGAGTTTGCATAAACATACGAAAAATACCATTTTATTACTATTCATTTATATTCCTTGCACTGAGATAAGAATATATGAATTGACATTAAATTAATTTAAAAATTTAAAAAACCACGTTTAATCTCTAGATAATTTTTTGAGTCTTTTGTAAATTATAATTTTATAAAAGTTTGCAGAATTACATCATCTCATTACCATTCAATAGTATTCTTTGCACTAAGACAAAGACATGTATTAACATCGAGTTTTTTTAGTAACTTTAAACATTGATTTGTACATACAATAATTTTATTACCAGTCATTAATATTCCTTGCATCGAGACAAGGATATATGATAATAAAATTTTTTGCTCATTTTAAACATCGTCTTTTAATTTCTGGATAATTCTTTGGATTTTCTAAAAATTCTGATTTTCTAGTATACTTAATACACAACTACATTCGAAAAATATTATTTCGTTACCATTTACTAATATTTCTTGCACTGAGACAAGGATGTATATATTGTTATTGAATTTCTTTACTCATTTTAAAAACATCGACGTTTGATGTGAATAAATTTTTGGATCTTCTAAAAATTAAGATTTTCTAGTATAGTTTGCATAACTACAGACGAAAAAATTTAGTTGATTGCCATTCATTAATATTCCTTTATGGAAGCTTTTATAGTCTGCCTACTTAATAAGTTTCATTTTTATATATAATTATATTATATCATAATAAAATCAAGATTAGAATAAAAATGTAGAGTAATTTCTTTTAGCATATCAGTCAACTGAACCAACCAGTTCTATTTATTTCAACAAACCAAAGGAAGCCTTTTCCAAGATACTAACTTTACGAAAAGAACATTCACCAGGATCTACATGAGACAAAATATAACCTAAATCATGCTGTTGCTCAAAATCACTATAGGTGTTAGTAAGTTTGCTTTAACATTCAAAGAAAATCCCTAAACTTAAATTGACCACTGTTCAAGTTTAAAAAAAAAACAATGATTTACATGAGAAATATCTCTGAATACCAGTTGTACACTATTTGGTTAAGAAATTTGTTTGTCATACTTGAAGCAACATCGAGGGGCTTTTTTCTTACAACCCCAAGTTGTAGGGAACAAACACAACTCTTTAACTAGTAAAAAATGTGATTTTCTAGTAGAATAATAGGCTCTCAAGAAAGATCTCCAGACTTAGGAGATATACATTTCTTTTAATAATGATGCTAATTTTTTCCAGTTTTCGACAAAGATCAATATAATTAAATGGTCAATTTATGGGACTTAATATCAAGTCAAGTTATTCAACACCATTAAACAATTTACTCTTCAGAAAATTGATTGTTGAATTAATTCATCAGGACCCTCTGTTCCATTGAGAATCTGTTTCCAGTTAATCTGAGATATGAGTTGACACAAATTAAAGAATTTTTCTGAGGATCAAGATTAGGTGAACGATAATATTTAAAAATGAAAGAATTTGTATTTTGAGTTTAAGGTTAAATTACTGAAATTAGAATCCAATGGCAGATTGGCTATCTTATCTATCCCTTAGCCAAACCTTAGTATTTTGGGATAAACTTTCTTTCGTTTGTTCGACTTTGGAGCGAATAGAATTCTTATCAGTTTAGTTGGTTGCTACAAGAAATATTACTTTTTTATTCTAATGTTTGACATAGAAATTGTTTACTTATTTTAAAAATTGTCAATTAATCTCCGGATCTTCTGAAATATATGATTTTCTGGTATAGCCTAACATTATTTTTTTACTAATAAATGGATTTCCTTAAACTGAGATAAGGATATAATTATGCTGACACCTACTTTCGGTATAATCCGCAAATCCCAAATCTATCAAAATATCTAAACTATGTGTCACCCAATAATTTTGCCACTATGCCAAATTTTCCCAGAGAACACCTTATGCGGTATTACATTGTTTCCTTAATAAATGTTAAAGTGTCCTGTCCCCACACATAAAATATCCCATTTAAGTCCTTAAACATAGCAAACTCTTACCTAAATCCAGCACAATCTCGGCAAAGTTATTATTTACCACCGGAACGAAGCTATTGCCCCAGTTTATAGTACAGTACATAACATGGATTACAGGTTTAAATTTTGTTGTCTTAGTTTATTGCCTATTCGCAGCTAATTTCGATCGGGATTTGCGTTCAACCAGACCAGATCCGAAATCCCCAGAGTTTACGTGCGTTTCGACCATATAGAACCTCGCAGTGGACAAATACGGCCTACCTCAATGCGATTCCCATTGGGAAATTCACTACGTAAAAACTTAATCGATTTTGCGGTTGATAAAGGCATAAATTCCTTTTAAGTTTCCCAGTTCACAAGAAACTAAATCTAAAGCGGGGCGTAACAAAAGGTTAAAGCGAGCGGTAAGATTCAAGGCAATATGTAAATGTGCAAGACGCCGCAGTTCGAGATAATGAACCCCTTAAATCGAACCTTTGTCGCTCGCGGATTTCGGGATAAACATTCAAATTTTACATTTTCGATATTTACATAATTCCGGCTCGGGTCGTGTCCGCGATAATTGAAATCAACTGGAGACGATTTTGTGTTTATTAGACTGCAGAAAGGATTTATTTGATTATACTGGGCGCGTTTTAAATGCCAGATTACATTTGTTTTCATGCATAACTTAAATGGATTTTATACACGTTATTTTGAGCTTATTTCTCTATAAAAGCACTCTATGGAATAAAACTTTTAAACTCCAAAAGTTGGGATCTAACTAGCTTATTTATGAGATTTGTTTGAATATTAATTTCACTTTAAATAAAAGATTATATTTGTTTTTATGCATAACCTAAAAGGATTTAATACTCATTTTATTAAGCTTTTGTATTTTCTATATTTTATTAGTAGATGTCTATATAATTTCTATATAAAGAAATTTAGGACCCTAAAATACCTATTTTTTTTTCTACCTGCACAATTAGAGCACAGATCCTGTTGCAATTTTTTTTACTTAATACTTAATGTATTCAAATTTAAAATTTTTTAGTATAATTTAATAAAGCTTTTTCTATTTTGTCAAGGTCTAAGATCAGTGCTTATAAAATGAGAAGGCAAACAGAGTTTGGCCTTATAAGGCAGGGTAGTCTCCATAGAAAATTCAACCCTAATTTTATAGGTTTGAATATTTATTAAATTTTAATCAGTTTGGAAAATAACCATATTTATTACAAATATAAAATATAATATTTAAATATATCAAAACAGAATATAAACATGAATGGATAGGATATATTACTTTATAAGAGTAACTAATTATAAAAAGAAAATTCAAAAGCATTATCTTGGCTAGGTTAATATTTTTGGTACCTTGATACATTGCGAGGTTGTGCAGGTGTCTGGTTCCTTTCAGTTTCCTTGGCCCATATTCACCTGAAGATTTGAATATTAGAGATTTTATTGTGTATAAGGTTTGTTGAGCGAAATTTGGTGCTCTTTCTTTCCAAATAATTTTATTGTGGGTAAGTTGTGATGAATCATTCTTTTAGTAAAATTGTAAATAAATTATTAACCTGTCAAACCCAAATATTCATTTTCTTCTCGAGACCTCTTCTTTAAGTTTTGCAGTGCCTGGCACATTCTTACAGCACTACCTGTCTGATGCAGAAATTGTATACTATATTTTCAGTAAGATTCCAAAGTTTACAGATGACTTAAGCATGGTAAAATCTGGAGCAGAGTCATTTTGACAGTTTTAAATTAAGTTGATAGGTCATTTTTTAGCTGACTGAAGACTATAACTGGTTTCGCTTTAAGCATTTGAAAGCGAAACACTCTATCTAGGTCTGATGTTTTTTGTGAGTTAATTTAGAGTTTTGCCTAGGACACTTTTAAAGAAACAGACTAAAGAGTTTCTTGTGTTATTTTGTCATAAAAATAGCAAAAAAGCCACATTCCAACATAGGTAAATTGGACATATTTATGGTCAACTCATTTTTGTGATTTTTCTTAAAATCCGTTAAATATTTACATTTATTTTAATTTTAAAGCGAAATTTTAATAAAAATTATTTTGCTTACCTGAGAAATTCCTGAATTCGGTTGCTCACATGTGGTTTCATTTTTAGGCCTTTTTATTTACCTCCTCGTAACCACTATTTGGGATTCCTCATTTATTTATTTAATAGTTCCATCATTCACTTCCTTCATTCATTCTATATAATTTCCGTCAGGGGATATTGTCAAAACCTTGATGGATTATGTCAAATCCATGGTTTGAGCCCCATCGAAGACACTAGAGCTGCTTCTGGGTATCCTGGCATCCGTCCAAAGGCTGAGTACTGACATCCAGTGAGCCCCATGACCGTCTAATTATCAATCAGAATACGGACCATATTATTACAAATAGTATAACCATTTAGAAGCGTAAAAAAAAGGCCACGCAAATGATTTTCTCAATTTTAATACTAATTGAAGTAATTTATTGCACATATATTGACTAGTTTTCCTCACGATACATGAAAACCTGTGTTCGTTAGAGCATCCTCGTTCACTCTTTCTTTTAACTAAAAAGTCTCAGAAATATGTATTTCTGTATACGCATGTTCAGAAACTAAGCTTTTAACAAAACCTCTTCTAGGTCAAGAGATTTGTTAGTAGCAACGATATTTGCATTTTTTGCCGGGCTATATAGGACTTTCTGTGTTAAAAAAAGTTCAGTTTTTGGTTTGGTTTCTGCGATATTTTGTAAAGACCTAAGCAAACACGGCTCTATAAAATCTTCTGTAATTGTATTTTCTGTAAAAATGATTGTAAAATTATCAAATAGATAGTACTGTCAGTATGTACCAGGCACAAAGAATTCTTTCCAAGTATATACCATCTCAGACGATACAAAAAATTTAGGGGGCTGGGATGATTATTTGAACCACGTATTCCTCGAATATATTAAAAAAAGTTTTGAAGCACATCCTGAGTCAGCCTCGACGTTAAAATGTATTCAACATCAAATGTCTTATGCACGTACTTAAATAGCTTTTTGACCTATTTGTTAAAATTATACCTTTCTGGAAAAGAGGCAAATATTTATGTGTTCCAACAACTTGGTCAAGAAGATGATTTCGAACTAGCTAAATTAAATATGGAACATTTTCAAAGACGAAATTGTTTAAACTTTCAGAAATATTTATTTTAATATTGTTTATTTTAGCCAGATGTTTTTAACATAGATTTTTATGTAATTATATATGTTATCACTTTAGAACTCGCGCTTTTTAAAAAAGGTTTATTTAATAAGATACTTATTATTTAATTAAAATAATTAATAAACTTAAAACTAATCTTACAGAACTAACTTAAAATTATTACGTGTGCAGTATTTATACAAAATAGTACAGCGGTGTCAGCGGTTCCCATGGTTTGCTAATCGGCGGAAATAGTAATGTTGCCAATTCTTAGAACTGCTGACTCTGGTTCGTTGCGAAATAACACACACGTGTGGTTTTATACTTCAACATATAACAGCTCCCTCATTTAATTAAAAGCTGATGCCTTGCAGCAACTTTTTTAAGGAGTCTTCGGCGAGTCATCAGGATGAACGGCAGGTCTTCTTCTGGGGAGGATGCCGCTGAGTCTAAAGCTTTGGAGTTTGCGGTTGTGAATTCTCGAGGTTGATGGGAAGTCATCTGTCGAAGTGGTACTCATCGTTAGCATCGGTTGTCTCTTGCGTTTACATTTTATCAAAATGTAAATGGCAACGAAAAGGACAATTAGGGTCATTGAAGTAATAGTAAACCAGGAGATGTGTTGATTTATTGAAGCTTGTTGTATCATTTGTTTCCAAATTTTGAGTATTGATCCAGTTTGTGTTGAGCAATATTGAGATCGTCTGTATCGATCTTATTTAGTTTTAAAGGTTGAAGATCTGGGATATAATATTCTTTAGTTGGCAAATGCTCACAACATTTGTAGGGAATAAGTACAGGCTGATTTTGATAGCTGATATTTTGATAGGTTTCAACAATATAGTTTGCTTAAACTCTGGTGCTACCAATGAAGGCTGTACAAGAGGGTTGAAGTTGCAGGATACTATTTAGATTAGCGATACTAGAGGAGAGCTCTCTTCCTATACATTTAATGGTGATGGGTAGTGGAACAGACAGTGAAATCAACCATAAGTTTTGGTTTATAATTTAAACGTTATAAGCTTTGGCTAGTAGATCGTTAACTTGGCAGGTTTGTGGTAGTAGTTGGACGTTCTGCTTCAAGAGTTGTGCTTCACAAATTGCATCTCTATCGATTGGATGAGGTAGTGTGTCCAGGCAGATTTTTTGGCTTCGTTCTTAGCTTTTACAGTGTTCCAAATTTTGCAAAGGTACGTAAAGCATCGAATCATCATCTCGCGCAATATATTTCTGTGTTGTTGAAATGATGTGATAAAATCCAGTTCTATTATCTGATATAGGTATAGGATAAACATAATATAAGGTATAAGTTTCTGGTTCCACCAGAGGAATTTTAAGAATGAAAACTATGTTAGAGTTAGATTGATGTGCTTCTAATTCAATTATGGTGAGATATTGAGCAATATTAGATGAATAGGCTGGTAATGGTAGATTTTTTTATTTATTGCTTGAGAGATTTGTTTAAGAGAGCTGATCAAATCAATTGGTGTGATAATGGAACTATGTAAAATTTTTAGTCGTGTAAAGGTAATGGCATTTAGAATATCATTTAAGGAGTCTGCAATAAATGCTCCATAAGAGATTCACAGGTGTCAAGAACTCCTATTTTCGCAGCATAATAATCCGTAGTATCAGTAAGATTCGCGATAGAATCTTTAATGGTTTTATAATTTTTGTTATACGTTTCTTCGTCGATCTGCAACTTTTGTATTGTCGAATTGAAGTTTTTAATTACAGAAGTAGTAACCAATATTTAAGTTTTCATCAGGGATTCAATTTGCGTTTCGTCACGGCCAATTTTTTCATCTAGATTACCAGTAATGGATTTCCAGATGGTACCAATTCCGTTTATAAAACCACGTTTTCCTCTGAAGGAATAATTTTTGGTGTCGGCAATGATTTCTTTAATTTTTAAATTTACTGAGTCGGAAATTTGGCTAAGAAGACTTATGTGGGTTTGGACTTCTGTTTTAAAAATAGTCATTTTAGGGGTCTGTACATTGTAAAAATTATCTAATAGATGGTTTAAAATAATTTTGTTCTTTGATATTGCGTCTTTTATTAGAAGTAAGTCTTTATAGACTAAAAGAGTCTATTAGTTATTTGAAATTTTTTTTTCCTCTTCATGGAGAAAGATTCCTATGGTGTTGTTTATAGGGGTAAGGAATGTTTGGGATAAGGACATTGCGAACAGGCCACAGAATATTAAAGCCAGATGCATGGAGTTGTCTTCTTCTCTATTAGTGAGAACAAACAGAGGTTTTCCAACGATGTTCCACTGCCTGTGCCAATGAGTGAGGACGCCTTGTTTGCTCTCTGGAAGTCCTGAAGATGGTCCGTTGTCCGTTTAAGGGATTGGAATCCGCCGTAAACAGAATTCTCTTGTTCTGTTGACGTTTTATGGATCCTACCGACTGCGCCAATTGTTATCACTTTTAAACTCGATTTCGCTTTTTAAAAAAGGTTTATTTAATAAGATAATTATTATTTAATTAAAATAATTATTAAAACTTCAAAATTCAAATGGACATAGATTAATTATACAACTTAAAACTAATCTTACAGAACTAACTTAAAATTATTATGTGTGCAGTATTTATACAAAATAGTACAGCGGTGTCAACGGTTCCCATGGTAGGAGCATCGGGCGTAGACGATGGTAGAGCTGCGTCAGCGGTTCCCATGGTAAAGGAATCAGGCCACCGATTTGCTAATCAGCGGAAATAGTAATGTTGCCAATTCCTAGAACTGCTGACTCTGGTTCGTTGCGAAATAACACACGTGTGTGGTTTTGTATTTCAACATATAACATATATATATTTTCTTTTAGTTGTGATGACATTAAAATATCATCAACCTCTTTCCTCCTGTTTCTTTTATTTAGTATTGCAGGTCTTAGTAATTGGCAATCAACGGATGACTTTGTAAATCGAAAATTTAAAGTTTTCTTTTCTAATCCTAATATTCTTTTGGTTATAATTCAGCAAGCGCTGTCTTAAAATTATATATTTTAAAATTAATATTCAGAAGCAAATACAGAACAATAAATAAATGTATATTAAAAGGGGTTAACCAGTGAAAACAATTCTATATAGCAAATAATATAAATTAACATAACATCATAAAAAATAATTATTATAACAAATGTGTAAATCAAAATCGAATAATTACCTCCTCGGTAAAATACAAATTTCCTTTTGCAACATTTAGCATCTTTTAGATTAATTTTGTCTTCTCGGAGACACCTAATTAACCACTGTTTAGCAACGTCTCCTTGTTTTGGAAATCGAAAGTATTTATTTTTAATTCCTTTATTGCTCACTTTTTAAGCCAATTGTGGAGTATGGATCAGGTATTTGTTGTTTAGCTTCCATCTTAGAAAATTGAAAGACTAGAATCAGTAAACAACAACTTTGTTTGAGTTCAACATGTGCTCAGAGACAAGGGGGTGTTTTATTTTTTAAAAAAATTACCAATTCTCAAGTTTTCACACATTAAAAAAAAAAATAATTTTTAGCTATATATTAAGACATATAATAAAGTTAAGCTAACTTATTTGTGTTGGAATTTGGACTAAACATAAAATATAGAGATAAATCGATATAACCTAATTTAAGAACCAAAATAACATCTTCACATAAAAAAGTCTTAACATTTTAATGCCTAAAGCAGTTTTTAAAAATTTTAGAGTGGCAACACCCTAAGCAAAAACATAGTGATGCGCGAAATGTCATTACTTACTTAAATGTCATTATTTACTAATAGCCTAAAAAAGACTATTAAGAAATCTATAATAAATATAAAGTATTTAACTTTTATAAATGCTTTTTATTAGATAGGTACCTTTACTCTAGTGAGGTACGTTAAAAAAATGCGTGAAGAGTTCAAAAACGGTAATGTTGCTTATATTTAAAGCATAATCTATTATTAGTAAATATTTATCATGTAAATATTTTTTGACGACGTCACTGGTAAAGATTCTTGGTCGAACGGCGTTGCGATGTTGTTGCCCTTTCTTTTAATATTATTACTTTATCAATATTTATTTAATTTTAAATAATGACTTGCATCATAGTTTATTAAAGGATAAGTAGTATTGTATTGTTCCTGTCAAAATAGGTGACAAATTTTTATGATATTATAAAAGTGTTTGTTCGCTATTTCTACATAAGCATTTGGCATCATTGTATCAGGGATATTGCAAGCAAATTAACTGTCTATACCATTAAGGTAATGCTAATTCTAGGTTTTCAATGTTTCCATCTTAACATTTTTACATAGAGCAGCTCAAAGAAGTAGAAGTAGATTTTTTTTGAGAATAGCTGCATTTAAATATGGATATCAAAGAGATTGATATATCTATCAGTGGATAAAGGAAAGTGTTAATTTGCCTAGAATAAAGTCAAGAACAATTCTTTTAGATTTATGTTTTATACTTAAAATAATTAATTCTGCAAAATAATAAAAACAGTCTATAGTTTTTACTGATTGTCACTTTTTAGATTTAAAATATCATTACCGTTGTTCAATATAAAAAAATTATTAGAAAAAAACATTACTGTACTCAAAAAATATTGTTTTCGTAAAACGTTGAAACTGGTAATTAGCTAAATTATTCCAGGTATTAATGGATTATGTCTACCAACTTTTAAAACCGTATTTTTGCTAAATTTTGAGTTCTAAGAATTTTGTGAAATAATTTTTTTTATGGAAGTTATAATTTATTTAAAAAAAAGCTTAAACAGGAATTCAGTTAAAGAATTTTTAAAACTTAATTTTACCTTTTCTCTAAGTAATGAGCTTTTTTAGAATTAAAAACAAGTAAGAAAACGTTTAAGGAAACAGAAACATACATAAAAGTACGTTAAAGACAATATTAACCATTAAACAAGTAAAGAATAAAAACGTACAAAAAAACTTTAGAAGTTTTCGCTATAAAATCCATAACCTAAAAAGTAGCTCTTATCCGAGATTTTTCATGATTTGTCTTCATATGACCCTAAAGTCAATAACGTAAGTTTTTTTCAAAAAAAAAAAAAATTAAGTGGCTTTAATAGTTCTAAAAAATATTAAAAAATAATTTCAGTTGTTTCGAAAACTCTAAAAATTTTAACTTGGAAATATGACTTTCTGGAAACAAGTCAAAAACTAGCTTCAATCATCTGGAATTAATACAAAAATTACTTAGAATTAACAGAAAAAGGCTGCAGTTTCCTCAAAAATATTAAAACTTCAGCAAAGTTTCCTGATTAATTTTTAATTAAAAAAAATATACTTTTCTTACCGAATATGTAAAAATAAAAATAAATATAAAAGGATTTTTAAAGGATAGAATAGGCACGCGTAAACGATCGAGTGCAGTCTATCATGGTCACCAGTTAAGGGCTGATACGTTTCAATGATTGTTTGTTTATTAAACTAAATAAAATTATTTTTATATTTAGTATATACATCAGTTAAAAAATTAATATTTAAACAAGCTTTTCTTTTTAATAACAAGAGAGATAGCTTACAATTATAACCAAAATGGAATGAAATGTACTTAAATTTAATTACAATATACTCGTCCTATCTAGCTTTTACCACATAATCTACCTTTCTGGCTCTCCTAATATTAACAACGCAGGTCTCAACTTTCAAAGTAAAGTATAATATTAATTATAGCGTTTGAACAACCACGGGAAATTAATTATTCGAGGGCAAATGAGAAAGCGAATGTTCCTGTCGTGTGTGCTATGCGATACGTGTGCCCTCTCGCATATTGTAACCGAATATACAATTTCATTTTGTAGTAAAATAATTGTTTGTTCTTTAAAAATTAATTTCGCCAGGTATTTTCTTTTTAAGTGTTACCCAAAAGGGGTTTAATTAAACCCTTAATATTCGAGAAAACTAATTAATTCGCCCGAAACGGTCCGCGGGGTTGAAAGAGGATGGCCACTTAGGTCCTAATTTCGAGTTTAAGAAGACGTTTGCCTCAATAAGAGAAAAAATCGGTTGGGATTTATTAAAATTTGTTTGCGTCGAGTTGAGAGAAAGAGAGAGAAAGAGAGAGGATTCATCAAATTTAATTTGGGATAAGAAGATTAAAAACTTAAGAAAGTTGAGCCTCAAGTGGCTCGTTAACTTAGTTAAGTATTCTATTTTGAAGCCTGTAACTTGGCTACAACTTATTTTAAAATAAATTACTTTTTTACGTGAAATTAGAATCTACTTTAGAATTTTAGTTTTAATGTTTTTCTAAGCATCAATTAATAGTTCAAGTTCTGACAATACGACAACTATATGTTCAATCAGTTCTTTTATTAGTGTATAAATATATTGGCAACAACATACGAGACATAACGAGAAACCAACCATTTGTAACATATATTGGTCCTAAATTTTGTAACTTTCCTATAGTTATTAGAGGGATCGACAACAGAAATCTATTTAATAAAAAATTTCACTTTTCTTAGTCAAAACTTCGATATATTGGCTAACATCTTGGAGAGGTCATAAAATTAATTTCAGAGTTATACTGAATAAATTAAGTATGTAAGTCATAGATTATTAATAGATAAATTTTACATTACTATTAGAATGAAATTGGGAAATTACTATTATAAATGATGGATATGAAATTGCTGTAAAATTTTCTTATACACACCCAGAGAGATGCGGTTGCGCACTGCGCAGCTAGTAAAAACGTTCGGTCATATCGGTCTGCAAACTTTAGTATTTTTATCCCTATTTAATGGAAAAATAATTAGTGAGTGAAGTTTAAAGTCTTATTATAGTATCTACTTATCATGGGAAGACAAACAGTTAATTCGTCAAATACTCAGAATAGCTAGAGTCCCGAAATAATAAAACATATTATAAACGTATTGTACAAAATGGCGGCGCAGTTTAAGGTCGAACTTGACAGCTTTTAGAAGAATCTTACAATAAATCCCACTAAAATGAGAACATCTAAGGCAGGAAACAACGAACGTTAATTTGGAGCAATAGGTGAATTGACGCAAAAGTTTTCAACGTTCAAAAAATCTGTCTTTGAAAACTTAAAAAACATTCGCCAGCAAATATCCCTGTTAGAAAACGAACTAGCAAAACAAACTATGGCCAAAAATACAAATACCATTTTAGTTCACGGACTCGAGGAGAATTTGGATGTCAATTTATACGACGGTATTGTTAAACTAATAGCTACTAAAGTAAACATTCCTGTGCATAAATACATTAATTTTTGTTATCGTTTGGGCAGTAAAACGAAAACGAAACGAAACGAAAAACGAACGGTCAGTCCTAGACCAGTTACAGTTACTTTTTGCTAATGGTGGATGCTAAAGGGAACAAAAATTATGCTCTTAGAACTACTAACGCCTCCACAGCTTGTTTTATTTAAAAAAGTGAAAACTTAGTTTAAAAACTCCTGCTGGACCAAGGGAGGGCAAGTGTTTGTGATAAACAATGGTGCCAAAGTGTTAATTAGTTCCAAAGAAAAAATAAAATAATTTACGGGTGTGAAGATAATTACGAATGACGCTACAAATTCTGACTGATATAAGTGACAGTGTAACAATCATAATAACCTTGAAAAAACAATAATAATAATAATAATAATAATAATAATAATAATAATAATAATAATAATAATAATAATAATAATAATAATAATAATAATAATAATAATAATAATAATAATAATAATAATAATAATAATAATAATAATAATAATATATAACTCTTCACCTTTTAGTTTATAGCGCAGCAACTGCCGTTGCTAAAACCATGAAGATTAAGATAAGAATCCACAATAACTCTGCAAGAACCGAGCTCCCGATACCGCCATGGGAGACCAGACTTCAACGAAAAATTCAGAGGTTTCGAAAAGATATCGGCCAACTAACAAAATATCTGAGGGGTACACGAACAAACAGACTAAAACAGAAAGTTGATGAAATTTTGCAGAGAAACAACATCCACACTTGGCATGAACCAGAAAATAATACAGCTCAACAATGCCTGGATACTCTAAAACAGAAACTTTCCTTATTTTCAGGGCGACTACGAAGATACAAGACCAGTAATAACCGAAAACTTGACAATTTTCGTTTTGAAAAGGCCGAAAAATAATTTTATAGAGAGCTAAATTCAAAATCAGATCACCCAGATAAGCAATACCCCACGAAAGAACAAATTCAAGATTTTTGGGCCAAACAACTTGCAACTCAAACAACATGCAATATCAACGCAAGCTGGGTTACTGAAGAGAAACAAAACAGTAATAAATATAACCAGATGGAACATCGACCATTCACTATCGAGAAAGTAAACCAGATTATCCAAAAACTGCATAATTGGAAATCACCTGGCCCAGATGGAGTTCATAACTTCTGGCTAAAGAAACTACGGAGTGTGCATCCTAAACTCCCAGAATTAATTAACCACGTTATTCTTAACCCACAGGAAATGCCAGCGTTCCTAACGCAAGGAGTAACCTATCTACTGCCTAAAGACCAGAACAACACACAAGATCCGTCTAAGTACCGACCGGTAACGTGCCTACCTACTTTGTATAAAATTATCACTTCATGTTTAACACAGCGCATTTATCAACACTGTGAGGAAAACAACATCATAGCCGCACAACAAAAAGGATGCGCTAAAGGGTCTATGGGCTGTAAAGAACAACTTATTATCGACTCTGTCATCAATAACCAGGCATATCACAACAAGAGAAATATTTTTACTGCCTACGTCGACTATAAGAAAGCCTTCGACTCGTACCACACGAATGGCTTATAAACATATTAAAAGTGTATAAAGTTGATGGTAATACTTTGTCTTTTCTAGAGAGCGCTATGACAAGTTGGAGAACAACGATCCAGCTCGAAGTACAGGGTAAAAGCGCAGTAGGTACAAACAACATTCCAATTCGAATAGGAATCTTCCAAGGGGACTCACTGAGCTTATTATGGTTCTGCCTTGCTACGAATCCTCTTTCGAACCGTCTTAACTCTACCAACTATGGGTTTAGCATCCGAGATAATAACACCGAGATTGCAAAGTTAAATCACTTACTGTATATGGATGATTTAAAAATAATGACTGCAACTAGGAACCAACTAAACCAAATGCTGCATATAGTAGAAGAGTTCTCCAATGACATCGGCATGCAATTTGGACTAGATAAATGCCGTACTCTCAATATAATCCAAGGAAAAATTCAGCCAGGAGAATATCAGATGCAGAATGTCCAGACCATCGAGGCCATGGGCGAACACGAAATTTACAAATACTTGGGGATGAAACAATCACAAACGATTGAACAACAAACAATGAAATGCGAACTGACTAACGAGTTTGTGAAAAGGGTAAGACAAGTTTTGAGAACCAATCTCAACAGCAAAAATATGTTTAAGGCACTTAACTCCTACGCATGTTCAGCTCTTAGTTATTCTTTTGGGGTAATTAATTGAAGTAGGACAGACATAGAAAGGCTACAAAGAAAAGTGAGGACCCTACTTACTAAAACGCACAACCACCACTCTCGAAGTGCCACTAAAAGAACAATGCTTCCCCACCACCTTGGAGGAAGAGGATTAATAGATCTGGGTAAACAACTTGAAAAACAAATCACCAAATTAAGATCCTATTTTTACAGACAAGGAGAAAATTCCACGCTGCATCGCGCAATAAATCAAATAGACGATTCCACTACGATACAACTTAAGAGCGAGGAAGCGCGCAGCTACCATCATACGGACCAGGAAAAACTCCGCATCTGGATGGAGAAGCCCCTTCATGGGCGGCATCCTAATGAGATCAGCCAAAATCATGTCGACACTGCTTCGTCGAACTATTGGTTGGTATCAGGCAAGATGTTTCCAGAAACCGAGGGCTTTCTACTCGTCATCCAAGATCAGGTTATACCAACAAGAAATTATCTCAAGCACATCGTCAGAGATCCGTCCATACAAAACGACAAATGCCGGTATGGATGCCAAACATCAGAGACAATCCAGTACATAATAGGAGGATGTCAAGCCTTTGCAGCGACAGAATACAAAGAACGGCACGACTCAGTTGGGAAAATTTTACATCAAGAGTTGGCAATGAAGTTGGAACTTATTACAACAGAGAAGGTTCCGTATTATAAATATACTCCAGAACCCGTAGTGGAAAATGACCGATATAAGTTATATTGGGACCGCAGTGTACTTACCGAGCAACATGTAAGGCATAATAGACCAGATCTTATTTTAATAGATAAAATTTCCAGGAAAACAACTCTAATTGACGTAGCCATACCGAACAACAATAATCTGCAAGAGAAACACACTGAGAAAATCGCCAAATACAGAGATCTAGAAATTCAAATCGGAAGGCAATGGAGAATGGATAATGTTCAGACCATCCCAATTGTTATATCGACAACGGGTGTAATACCGAAGAGTCTACTGGAATACCTTGAACAACTAGGAACTGGCGAACATCTATATAAGCACATGCAAAAGGCAGTACTACTGGCAACTGCTCGCAGCACCCGGAAATTTCTAGGAGATAACTCTACATTTCAGGTCACTTAAGGACACCGAAAAGGCCCCCACAGACCACAGAGCTTAATCCTTTTGATATCGCAGGTATCTGGGATAAGTAAATGATCCCCCCCCCTTAAAGGGAGTGCGAGCCTTAACTGGCTGTAAATAATAATAATAATAATAATAATAATAATAATAAAAATGTCTTTAATTTAACAAGCAAATAATTTACAGTTGTGAGTATCATACATACATTTCTATAGGGATCTTAGAGAGGCGAAGTCTAGCCATGTGGCTACTGTTACTTACTCGAACTCGAACCTACCTAATCCCTCTAAAGTGAAAATAAAACAATATCATGCAAATTAGCGAATAGCTCTTTAAATGTACGCACATATTGTAGAACAAGAAAGTTACTTAAAGAATTATTATACATTAATTATTCTTTAAAAAGTAGATAGTAATATTGTGAAATAATTTGAAAACCTAGTCCAGCTCAGCATATAATATTAATTAATATTACATTATATTAGGTGATTGCATTATATGAAAAGATCTTTTATACATAAATGTTTTATGTAACGGGATGGAGAATGTGTTTTTGTTTCTAATATTTTGTCCTTGCAGAAATTTATTTTTAAGAGTATTTCAGTTGTGCTAGTGGTATTTAGGAGCTTATGCACTTGCTTGAGCGTATGCACGCTTATGCTTATTTGAAAGATGTAGTTTTCTACGGCTTTCCATATTAGCCAGTTAGGTTCTACAATTTTATGAGTAATATGGTCATGCTTCCTGATTCCATATATCAATCGACACCATGCGTTCTGTACCCTTTATATTTTCTGTTTATCGAAGGCCGTAAGACATGGACCGTATATAAAGTCAGCATAGTTAAAATGTGAGACTAGGTACTAATGTGCCGCATAGATTTTATTTCAACGAGTAGTTAAGAATGTGCCGATTATATAATCATGTCAGCGCACAAAACCTTTTTCTTGTTGCATTCTGAACGTATGCACTAAATCTGAGATCTTCGTCGATAGTTAAGCCAAGATTTTTTGCGCTGGATACAAATTTTAATGTAGTATCATTTAATTTTAATTTTAAGTTGCTTTTAATAGAGTTTCTTTTGATTTTACTGCCAATACATAATAGCTTAGTTTTGTCAGAATATAAGTTTAGGTTATGTTCAGCAAATAATTCTTTAATTACCTGAAAATCAGCGTTTATTTTATCGGCCATTTCTTGCGATCTGTTATAATCAAAAGAGACATAGATTTTTGTGTCATTCGCGTATGCTTGTGTTTTACACTATTTAGGTGCAAGCATTATATCAATATTGTAAATAATAAATAGAAGGGGTGACAAAATAGCTCCTCGTTGCACACCCGACAGAATATCCAATGCATTCGACACCTTTTGCGACCGTTTGCTTAGAAATGAATTAATTCATTGAATAGAGTTCGCGTCGAACCCACAATATTTTAGCTTAGCTAATAGGAGATGGTGATCCAGAGTATCAAAGGCCCTGGAGAAGTCTAAAACTACCAAAATATTTATGTAACCTTCATCGCAGCCCTTGAATATATAATCAAGCACAGATGCTAAAGCAGATACTGTACTGAAATTCTCTCGAAATGCACATAGGTTATCAGGCAGGATTTTATTAACAGTAAAATAAGTGAATATTTGGTTATGAAGGATTCGCTCAAAAATTTTTGACAGGGTGGGAAGAATACTTATGATCCTCATCTCAGAAAAATGAGAGGGCTGACTATTCTTTGGTAGTGGGATTCCCAGAGCAGTTTTCCAGATTGTTGGAACTTAGTTCCTTCTCTATGGCCATGTGTTAACAATATGTAAAATTATATGATCTATTAAAGGGCTACATATTTTTAGCATTTTTGCATTAATTAAATCGGTACCAACAGCGTTAGTTCGGATGTTATGTAGAGCGGAGTGTATTTCATCTATTGTAGCTAAAAAAAAATTGAAGTTCATTTCTGGGTTGAATAAATGGTTGTTATAAAATAAAATTTAATTATTTTATTACAAAACATATGTAAAATAACTATTAATTTCCTTATGATTTAAGAGGTTATTTGGCATAATGTACTTTTTTTTGTAAGCGAACAATTAAACTTTGAAGAGTTTTTCAGAGTAGAAATAGCTTATATATAGCTAGGGATAATGTAATGTAAGTTTGTCTTTTATTCATAAATAGTGGGATATCATACCAAGTATAATCGAAGTTAACCCACTAAGAAAATTGCAGTTATGTCGTCATTCTTAGTTTGCATGTTTTTCTAAAAGATATTAACAAGAAGTTGTTTATAGGATTTTTGTTTAACCTTTATATAATACATACAAAGGATTGCTTTTTTTAATATTATAATATAACAGTTTAAATCGTCTAATGTTTAGGAAGGTCTTTGCGTTAAGATGATTTATTGAAATTTATTATTTATGGTTTTTCTGTTTAAAGGAAATTAATATATTTTTTGCGGTGTTAAAATATTGTTATTGGGATATAACATTAGGTTTATGTATGTACTATATACACATTTTTTAATTGGGCTAACCCATTGATATATGTAACATTATGACTTTTTTTTTCTCAGCACTTTTACATTGTTTGAGGAGTCGTAAAGACTGTGTTAAAAAGTGTAACTCAATTTTGTTAGAAATAATTTTGGCCTTATAAGTGAAATATTTTTACGGGTGGATTGGGTGGACATTTTACGTGGCGAAGGGATAACTAACAGAATAAATTGATTAATCACAAATATGCGAGGGTTGCAGGAGATTTTATTGTGACACACTCTAACATCCGCTCAGTGAAAACTGGTTTTGACGAATTTGTTAATTATATTCTTGATTATAGCTACTATATTCTGGGACTATCAGAAACATAGTTAACATCAAATGATGACGATAATTCTTTTAGAATACCAGGTTACAGGTTTGTCAGGCGAGATCGAGCTGCAGGAGGGGGTGGTGTGAAAAAAAAAATGTAAGGTGTTAAAAACCATGAAAATAGCTGTATACATTTTTTATAGGGCGTTGGTATCCGCTCGCCTTCATGTAAAATTTCATTACAAGTAGCATTTGTTACATGCCACGTTGCCACGTTTTCCTTTGCACCCCTTGCGCATCTACCTACCTGCCTCTGGTATTTTTTTACTGCTAAACAAAACAAAAAAAATTAATTTGTATTAAGAAAAGTACATATATTGGCCAGGTTAATAGTTATTATTATTTTTTGTTTTTATTTATTATTCTTTTGTAAAAAAAGGGCCTTCCTTTTTCTCTGTTTATCAAAAGCCTTAAATGAATAAATATATTCATTTTAAGCTCTTCCTAGGATTCAAGTATGTTTTGAACCAGTTCAAATTTTTATTACCAGTAGTTAGTTATAGTTCAAATGCATATTTAATTAAACGAGACGTATTAGTTAATTAAAATATCCAAGAACAAAATAAAAAATCTGCTTTATTTTTTCTTTGTTGGATAAAGGTTAAAAAAAACTACTTCAGACGATCAATTGTATATTTTGTTAACGTTTCAAGCTCTATGGGATCATCCTGAGGACTACATATTGAAGATCGTCCTCGTCAATAATATTAACTTTAATATCATAATTAATATAAGAAATTCATAGATCCTTCCGTGCTCCAGAGTAGAGAGCTTCCTTTTTCTCTGTTATGTTATAACCATCTATGTTGGGAGGTAAATTTGCACTAAATTCATAAGCAAACGTATAAACTGAAGTCACGAAAAATAGTTCACAATAAATAAAAATATGATATTAGAGATATCTTAATTGAGGTTTTAAAGAGTTTAATTTAATTAGGTTCCCTTTAGACCAGATACGTTTTCTTGCTAATGTAATATGTTCAGTTTAATACAATATTTAAGAAAATTATTAATTTGATTTATTTCAATGGCAGAGCCAATTTACGAAAATAAAATATAATATGATTAAAGAATTATACATAAAAATACTGACAACTATAAATATAAAAAATTAATAGAATTAATCAATAGAGCATAAAATGAATAGAATTAATAACACAGGGGTCTAGATAAGTTCATTAAATGCTCTTATCATTCTGGTGATTGGAGAAAAGAAACCGTAATTAGGATGATGAAAAGGCAAAGGAAACATAGCAGGATTCTGACATGTATTATAGATATTGACGTTAACTGATACATTCTACAAATTACATTTATTATTATTTAATTAATAGGACGGTATAAAAAAATATATGTTTTTTAGTAGAGATTAATATTTTTATATAAGTCCTGACACAATTTCCTAAGAAGTTCCATGACCTGAAAAACAATTTATAAATATCGTTAAAGACTATTTTCTTCTGAAACTTTCAGTATAAAACTTGTAGCTAGAACTGATTAATTAATAGAACTCAAGAAAAATATTAAAATATGAAAAGCTTTAAAATAATATAATAGTATTTACAAAAATTTTAATTAATTTAAGTGCTTTTCGGTATTAAATTCTATAGTTAAATTTTAATTTTTAATGTTTCTTTTAATATTTTAATTTTCTGATATGTAATTTATATATTTTTTTAAATTGGTAAAATCAATAGTCTAAAAGTATTTAAAATTATGCCAAACCAAAGAGACAAAATATGATCAAATGCAAGTGAAAAAATCATATTTTTTTCATTTTCACTTAGTTTCGTTCGATCCAAAAAATATATCAAAATTTTGATTTATCTTATTGATCGATATGTTATTCGATTTATTTTACATATTTTTTTAATTAAGTTTTCATTATAAATTAGAAATTCTCAACATTAGAATAAATTTTTAACATATAATTCCTAATTATAATTAAACTATTTAATTAAAAGACAATTTTTAATAAAAAAAATAAAAATACCATAATGTGTATTGTATATACGCGATGTCTTATAATTAAGTATTATTAATTAAAAGCAAAATGTTAAAAAAATACAAAGTTTTCTATATTATGTGAATGAATAATATATAATGTACATAAAATTCGTCATTTTGCTAATATTTGTCAAATTTTATATTTTGAATATAATTATCATAAAGTATTACGTAAGAGTTTACACGTAAATTAACGTTAATTTAAAAGTTAATTTGCCCTCAAGAGGTAGATTCAAATGGTAGCAAGTGTTAAAACTGTCCGTTTACCTCCACGCAATAATAAAGGTTTTGCTCGAAACTATTCCTCACGTTTTTAAGCATGTTTTAAACTATGTGTGTACATTCAGTAGTAATCTGCTCTCGAAGATCTGGAATGGAATCTTACTTCGTACTAAAAACTTTACTTTTCAATCCCCCACAAAAAGTAATCTATAGGACTTAAGTCTGGATTTCTCGGCGGCCGCTCAATGGAGCCTTAGCTTCCGATCGGATCGATTTAATCGGATCGGATAGATTTAATTACAGTATTTAGTAGGATGATTTTAAAATTTAAATTTAAAGCATTTGAACCTAATTTAAATATTACTTTTATAGAATTTTTGATTTTTTTAAATCCTAGAAAACTATCTATATCTTACGACTCCTTAAGAAAAGCAAGTCTTTGGAATATGAACAGCTCAGGTTTATGTAAATTTTTCAAAAATATTATTACATTACATATTTTTATATGATATATTATATAAAATTTTATACTTATATATGATAAATTTTTACCTATATTACCAATATTATTTCATAACAATAAAACGATTTAGGAAAAACCTGTGCAACCGTCCTCTTTGACTTAACGATTAGGATTGTTTTAAATTTGAATAAAGGATAGGTTTTAATATTGCTTAAGTACTCTTAAACCTTTGATAAATGTTAAATCATTATGATTGTAACTCGTTATTATGTTGATTTTGATAATTAAAATGTTCAAACCCCTTTTAACTGATAAAACGCAAAGGGAGTAATATTTGAATAACAGGGGCTGTCGTTCCCTACTTCCTTAAAATACAATTCAGAGAATAATATTAAATAATAAATAAAATTAAAAATTGCAAAATTTTGTCATATTTTAACTTAATTGACGTTATACAGGGTGATTAATGGTTGATGGTGCCTTAGACGTTTACGGAGAACAGAAAATAGAATGTTTTTGAAAATTTGGCATCATGGGTTTCAGCAAATGATCTAACGATTAAAAATATTTTTAGTGACGCAGCTTAGCCGCTTATACCAAAAAGTAGTTGGAATTTTGTTATTTTAAATACAATACCCTATATATTATTTTATCTTCTGATCCGCTATTGCTTTGTGATTATTTTTGTATAAGGTGTTTCTATACCTATTTTTAATCGTTTTCGATAAATTAATTATTTTCCTTATTTTTTGACTAAAACATAGGTTCAAATAAACTTTTATTACTACGGTACTGGAATGCGCAAAAAATTAACACTACAAGCGTAATTTACGGAAGTATTGTACATTAGTCTTCACTATAAAAATTTGTTCTACATTATTCAGGATTAGTCAAAATTAGTGATTTTACCGCTAGATACAAAAATTGTGAAAGATGCATTTTTTTAAATAGAACACCCTATATATTATCACATATTCTAAAAGAAAATTGAAATCCCTTTCTAACGAGGTATCATATTCCTATATCTAAGTAGTTCGGTTTCTGAAATAAACGCAAGTATCTGTAAAAATCGGAATATTTTGACATATTTGCCTTACGTGGCCATGAAAGGTCATAACCAAACAATGCTATGCTATTGACGTTTGACACTTTAACAGTTACATTAAGTTTATCAATAATAGTAATACACGTGGGCGGTTCTTTAAAATAGTTACCTAAAAATTAACTGAAATGGAAAGAAATAGTTATTCAAACGAAGTTTTGATGAATCTATTTATTACTTATGGACAATATGACAAAATTGTAGCAAGAACATGCCAAAAGTTCAACGAAATGTACCCTAATTTACAAAGAATGGATAAAAGAAAATTTGTGCGAATACAAAATAACTTTATACAATTTGTTTCATAACTTAAGAATGATTTAATTAGTTATTGATTTTTAAGTACTTCAAAATCCTGCGTTGTATAGTATGTGTTGTCGCTGCCTGTATTTCAGAAGGATCTTGTTGACCAATGCAATCGATAAGTTTAGTCATTGACACAGTTCCTGTTTACTGTTTACCGGTGTTTTGTATACTATTTGCTTCAAATTACCCCAAAAGTAAAAATCAAGTGGTCTAAGATCAGGTGACCTCGCTGGCCAATCCCATGGTCCCAAAGGCCTAAACCAGCGGTCATCGAATTTCTCAAATAACTCACGTGTCACCTCCTCAGTGTACTGAGCGGGTGCCCCATCCAATTGGAACCAGCAAGTGCGATAATGTTCAAGCGTTAAATTTTCCAGAAAATTTTTTAGTACTGAGCTTAAGGTATTTATGAGAACTTAATGATTTGTCGTAAATGAAAAAAGCAATTTGATTTTTTTTTAAGTTTTTTGTTAAACAAAAAACATTGAAACTTAATTTTTTTTGAAATCCCATTTCCTTAACCGCATGTGAATTTTGATTAGCCCAAAAATGTTGATTTCTTCTATTTAAGTACCTTTGCTAGAGAACTTTGCTTCATCTGTCCATATTATTTTTTTAGAAATTTTGGATCCCATTCAGTGCATGTCAGAAGTATCCCACAATATCGAACGCGACGTTGGCAATCATCCAGTTTTAGTTGATGTAATTTTAAAAATTTAAAGAGATGCATATTATTGTCGTCCATCAGAATTTTTTGCACAGAATAATAAGTTAGGCCTAAATTATCTGCTGCACTTCGGATGGAAACTTGTAGATATGGATGAAAGTAGGGTAAAACGGATTTTCCATTTAAAATAACAAAGTTGCTACTACTTTTTGGTATAAGCGGCAACGGTGTATCACTAAAAATATTTTTAATCGTTAGGTCACCAGTTAAATCTATGATGCCAAACTTTAAAAAAAAATCCATTTTCCGTTCTCCGTAAACGTCTAACCATCAATCACCCTGTATATATACTTGATTCTTAGATTCTACTAACTCTAGAACAATTAAAGAATTCAGAGTTGCTCTGCGTGATCTTTTTAATAGACAAGAACGCCATATCGTTACAATAAAATTAAATACCGCTTTGATATTTACAGGTTTTATCAATGAGCTATAAGAAAAAAAGAAAAAAATTATACTAAAAACTAAATTGATCTCTAAACAGTAATTTTCAAGAATATTAAAATAAATAGTAAACATCAATCTTGATTGTCCTGGATTATAGTGCTTTTCTTATAATATAATCTCATATTTTATTATTTCTAATCGCTGTAGTCTTACACTTTCTTTTAAAACACATATTTCAATATCATTTCCTGTTACTTCATTCATTTTTTTGCTTATTTTCCTTTCACTTTTCTGTTATATATCCCAGTAATATGTGAAATATTATTGTATCTAATATAGTCTATTTCAAATAGGTAGAGAGTAATACAACCTTATTATTGTTTGATCATTGGGTTCTTGAAATGAAAGCTACTTTGGTCGCTGTAACTCGTTTTTACTTTTTAAACTATCATTTATTCAAGAGCGAAATCAAGGCCTGTTGACATACCGTGTTGGTTCTGTCACTGCCCGTCATTTACAGCCGATCCAACGTTGCGACGTCTAATAACTAAATCTAATACTAACTAAACATATGAATAAAACCAAATTCCAACTAGATAATAAAAGTATTAAACTAACTAACAGAACATCTCCCCTTTCAAGCTTTAAAATTATTAATCAAGAAAGTAATCATTAAGGTACGCCGGTTTTTTTACAAGTCTCTTAGCTCGGGTTGAGGAAACACTAGGGGGAATGTAAGAAGGTCTATCAGGAGAGGAATTTGGAACCTGCGTCTCATTCAAGGTTTCACTACAAAAACTTGTATCATCACTGTTAGAATTTAGATTCAATTCAGAATCTGAATTTTTCATTTCACTTGTTTGTAGTTCACTGTTATCCGAAGGCACAGATCTATTATTCTTTTGACATTGATCCTTAATATTATGGTTCTCCTACTAACCATAATATTAAGCTATATAGCTAATATTGCTCATGTCGGAGTAAATATGGGTTTAGTATAGTAAGGTGCAGGAATTAAATGAAACCTATTTCGACGATACACACCTGAATTATTAGTCTGTATTAAATATGAACGAGGTTCGCCCAATAATTTAATAACTTTCTCATATGTACGTAAATCTATTACCCAGACATAGTCTCCAACTGCAAAAGCACGTAAGTTTTGACTCCGGTGTCTTTTATTAAACTGTTGAGCTGTTTTGTCCTTCGCACAAAGAGGGTATCTCCTTTTTACAAATAGAATTGTGGTCAGTATTTACCCTTTCATTCAACAGGCTTGGCAACACCGGTAGTGGAGTTCGCAATTTTTTATCATATAACAACTCACTTGGAGAAAGTTCACATTCAAGAGGGGTAGTGCGATAAGACAACAGAGCCAAATGAATATCTTTATTGTTTTTAATTAAATTTTTTGCTATCTTAACAGCCGCTTCGATACAGTCATTTGATTGTCCAAAGTAAGGGCTACTAGTTATATGAAAAAAATCATATTCACGAGCAAATTTTTAAAATTCTGTCTGGAATTAAGGACCGTTATCAGACCGTATGGTCTCACTGATACCATATCTAGAAAATAATTCTTTCAACTTTTCAATGATAACGGATTCAGTCATTTTTGTCAATCTAAATATTTCAAAGAATCTCGAATAATAGTCGGTAACTATTAAGTACCATGAATCGCATTTAAATAAATCCAACGCAATTTTCTGCTAAGAACGATTTGGAAATGAATCTTTTAAACACGGTTCTTTAATATTTATTCTATTTTAATCAAATTTTCTATTTCAGTAGAAAGCCCAATCCACCAAACAGAAGATTTAGCTCTCTGTCGACATTTAACTACCCCCATGTGACCTCGATGAATAAAATTTAAGCATTTTAATTGTAAAGACGGAGGAATAATAATTCTCAGATTTCGTAATAAAAAGCCTTCTGAAAATGAAATTTCATCCCTATAAGGATAATATTGCAAAAGAATATCGTTCAAACAATTTTTTTGAGGTCACCTTATCTCTGAAAACTCTTTGAGTTTCAATAACGTCTCATCTTTTGCTTGCTCTGTCCATATTTCGTCTAGGAAATAGGGTTTTACTTTTACTGAACCGACTATGAGTCTAACATACGCTTCAACTTCACTTGCCAGTTCATCTTCAATGGGTTTTTCTTGATTTTCTGAAAAATTACGCGATAAGGCATCAGCAAGGACTAAATCTTTACCCGGCGAATAATAAATTTTATAATTGTACCTCATCAAGCGAATTCTAAAAGGTTGTAAACGAGGTGATAATTCGTCAATCGGTTTAGTTTGAAGAAACTGAATGAATGGTCGATGATCGATTTGAAAAAAAATAGGTATTCCTGTGACATATTCCGAAAACTTATTAGCCGCCCAGGCGAGTGCGAGTGCTTCTCGCTCAATTTGCGCATATCTTCGCTCAGTATCAGAGAGTAAGCGCGAAGCATAGGCGACAGTCTCATTTTTTCCATCCTAAGATTGAATTAGACATGCACCTAAACCATAAGAAGAAGCATCCGCCGAAATCAGTATAGATTTAGTCGGATCAAAATACGCCAAAGTGGGGCTATTCTGCAACAATGTTTTAATTTTTTCAAAAAATTGGATTTGAGCCGCATCCCAAACAAATTGTATATTTTTTTTTAATAGAGATGTCAGTGGCTCTAGGATTTGTGACCGATTGGGAATAAATCTACAAGAAAAATTAATCATACCTAAAAACTGCAAAACCTCTTTTCTATTTTTAGGCTCTGGAAAATTTTTAATCGCGACGATTCGATCTGAATCTACTGTGACACCTTTGCTTGAAATTTGATGACCTAAAAATGTTAAAGACTGTGTTGCAAAAACACATTTTTGCTCATTTAAGGTTAGTCCCTCCGCCTCGATACGTTTTAACACTTCCTCTAAAATTTTGTTATGTTCTTCCAAGGTTGAAGCATGAATTAGTATATCATCGATATTACTTATGACCTCTTTTATGCCTGACATTATTTTATTTAAAAGTATGGAAAAATATTCTGGAGCACAATTAATTCCGAAAGGAACTCTTTTAAAGAAGTACCTCCCAAATGGAGTAATAAAAGTGGTCAAAATTTGAGACTCAGGACTAAGTTTAATTTGATTAAAACCTGAATTAGTATCTAATTTAGTAAAATACTTAGATCCCCTTAATTGTGCCAGAATGGTTTCTACTTTTCCTATTGGGAAGTGTGAACGTTGAACTGCTTTGTTCAATTTAGTATAATCAACACATAGTTTGATTTTAGAATTTTTTTGAATCACTACAATAGGACTAACTTAGTCTGTTGTACTCTCTATAGCTTCAATGATATCAAGCTGTTCTAGCTGTTAAGTCTTTCTAGCTCTTTTTTTAAAAGATTTAATAAACGAATGGGTACAACACGAAGCACAGACTGTACATATGGCTAAATACCCTTTGTAAGTTTAATGTACATTTTAGTTTTGAGGGTACCAACATCCTTAAAGATTCCTGGAAACCTTCTCTTGACATTTTCTTTAAAAGATACTGACATATTCTCTTGTTGAATTGAAAAAATTTGACTTTTTATGTAAGAAAATAAATTTACTTTTATTATAGCTGTTCTACCAAGTACAGGTTTGGTCAATTTATCTATAATGTAAATCTCTGTATCAAAGTGCTGATGCTGAAAATTCAATCTCACTGATAATGTACCTAATACATTTAGTTTAATTCCAGACGGACCGGTAATAACTTTATCAGAAAATTTTAAATTATTTTTAAACTGTTTAAATAAATGAGATGGTACATATGTAATGTCAGCCCCCGAATCAATTAAAAATTCTATATTTTTGTTAATCATAGAGACAAAAATTAAAGCTACCTATTCTTTAGTGTCTATGTGGTTTATCTGAATTGACCCCAAAAAAGAATTGACCTCTTTAGAATCCCCCAAATTATTTACAGAATTGTACTCTAACTCAAGTTGTAGTAAATCTAACTCTTGATTTACATTATTATTAGTGTGGATAAGTCTGACCTTATTTGTACTCCTGCATACTATTGCCCAATGTCCTGACTTTTGGCACTTCCTACATGTAGATTTTGCCGCTGGGCATTGATCCCTAGAGTGGGGTCGTAGACCACAGAACCCACACTTGTCTCTACTTCCAATATTGCCACTTCGAAAGTTGTTTTTTTCCCTACCTTGGTTGGAGGGTTGGGTTACCTTACCTGGAACCTTTGAGTTTTCACTTTTAGTAGACTGCACTCGACTTACTTGACGACTAGATAATTCCCCTGACTGGGATGCTTGTAATTCTGCTTACTTAACCATCAGAATGCACTCTTTTAAAGCCAAGTGTTCTTTTAGCTGTAGACGCTCAGAAGTCTTAGAATCCAGCATCCCAACTACAATTCTATCTCGGATAAGTTCTTCTTTTAGAGTGCCATAGTTGCAATGTTCAGCTAGTGAATGCAAATTTGTTATAAAGGATTCTATTGGCTCACCTGGTTTTTTAACTGTAGAATTAAATTTAAATCTTCCACATAAGATTCTGGCTGCCTTGGAAACTGTAACATAATTTCCTCTGATTCTTCTCCCATTATGTACACCAAAACGTTAGTTTCCTCCTTTTCTGGTTTACTTAGTTGTCCGGATACTGACATGTATCTTTTAAACCTTTTTCTCCAAGATGTCCATGCACCTGGAGTAGAAATTTGTCTGGCGGGCTTACACTAACGGGAGTTGTAACATTAACCACTTGGGGGCCTTGAAACTGTCCAGATGTATTTGCACCTTCCTCTGCACCTGCTTGATTTTTTTTGTCCGGGCATGATGACTTTTTATTCTAACCAAAAAAATTATTTTTTACAACGTATATAACAGAGAGGAGATTTCGGAAATAATTAAATTCCAAAAATTCTTCAGGAAAAATCTTTCTTTATCACCACACATCTCAGTTTAAGAAAAAGTTTATTTTTATGTATAATTGGGTTAACTTAATAGGAAACGTAATGTTTATAAATCAACTCAATTAAAAAAATTAATGTTTTTTTTTGTAAAATAAAAAAAAACAGCATGTAAGAGATATTAGAGAAATTACAGGAGGGTTTATCCGAAAAAAAACATGAAAAGTTCAACATTTATCTGCTCTTCAAATCTGTTAAAATTAATTTAGCATTATTAGCTCAGTTAGCATTTAGAGTTAGTAGGTCTAAAAAATGGCGATATAGATCTAAAGAAAATTAAAAAAAAAAAAAAAAAAAAAATTGATAATTATTAAATGAAGTGCAGGAGCACGAATCAAAAAAAAAAAGAAAATTAACTTATTTAATTTTAATAGGCTTATATATTTGCTTATATTATATAATGGCAAATAATAAATTAACCGTAATTAAAAAAAAATTATTCTTGTAAGATTAACTCTCATTCGGAATTAAATTTTGTAGAAACAGTTTTAATTTTTTAATTCATATAATATTTTTTAAAAATTTAAAATTTTTAATCAACTAATATTTGTTTTTTTTTTGTATATTTAGTTAGTTAAATATTTTCTGTATGTTTTATTTGCTTTTTTAAAAGTAGTTATAATAATATAGTAATTTTATGTGTACTCGGTTAAGTTAACAGCATTTGCTGCCCTTCGCCGAGTATAAAATAAATGCCTAATTTATTTATTATATTATTTATAATTTAATATTTATACGCGTTATCTTATTAAATGTTGAAAATGTCCGCTGTTTACGTGCATACAATAGTACAGTAAGTGTTAAAAGTGTTTCCGGATATTGTGAAGTATATCGTACGCTATTTGTTGGCATCCATGAATAATGCGGTTCCGTAAATCTTCTAACGATTTAGGTTGGGTGACATAAATTTTTAACCCCACAAAAAGAAATCAAGAGGAGATAAATTGGGTGATCTCGTGGGCCATTCGATAGCACTGCTTCTTCCAATCCATGTATATGAGTATTGAAGTTAAGGTTTTTATCAACACAGACCCCCAGGTCCTGAACAGAGTCACAATTTGGAAGTGTGGTATCATTTATTTAAGTAACCGAAGTTAATTTCATCTTTAAGCAAAAAATTCGTCATTTAATTAAGTATAGATTTTTATATAATGTTAATAAACAAGAAGCTTAAGAAATATTGGAGAAGTGGCAAGCATTGAAAATTTCAAAAAGTATTCGAAAAATGTATCCAAAAAATGTGAAAAAATCCAGTCAAATTGAAGAGTTTTTTGTAGACAACATTAAATTTTACTGTAAAAAAAACATACGTTTTTTGTCAATAATATTGATAGTCATTAAGAATTTTTTTTTAACAGTTCTGCTCAAAAATATACAGTAGGTCCTACCAGTAAACTTATCCCCTTTCCTAACCTCTTTTAATCCTCAAAAACCTGAGTTTACCGATTTCCAATTCCAATGGCGAGAGCGAACCAAAATTGGCAATTTACTAGAAATTCCCGCGAAATTAGTTATTAATCTTCTCTCTTACGGTTTTGCGAATATGTTCGAGAGTTTCAATTAAAGTGACTGATATTTTAGGAAGTTAATTTAAGTTTAAGGGGAAATTGTAAGAATATCAACTTAATTAAATTACTAAGACGAGCGACGTAATTATTAGCTGCCTATTTACATAGAAATCCATTCTGACTCTTATGAAACTTTCCGTTTCAAAGCGAAAATCTCGAAAATTAATTAACCAAAAAGTTCGAGGTAAAACTTTAACGACTATACCGGGATGTTTTTTTTTTATTTTATGAAGAAAACACACTGTTCTTTTTTTTTCCGTCTTTTGCGATCACAAAGGGAGGTTCTTTAACGCCAAATTGAACTTTTGTACCTCGGGGCCTAGAATTCACTAACTGTCGATAAAGCAGTTTAAAGTTAAAAGTCAATTCAATTACAATTATTTTACTCCTTTTTGCCCCGGCAAACAGAACTCAAAAGCAGAGAGAGAGGAGCGCGGCCTGAGAATAAATGTATCTACTTTTATCTCCTTTTTTAGGTCGGTGATTTTTTTTTATTTGGGCGATAAATGTCGATTAAACGATCGCGAAGATTGTGCTTTTGCCTGGAAAGTTACGAAAGCGGCTTAGAACATTGAAAGGCTAGAATTAGTAAGCAACAACTTATGTTTGAGTCTGTTTGAGTTCAACATATGCACAGGGGCAAGAGGCATGTTTTGTTTACATACATATTTGCAAATTCTTTGTTGTCAAGTATACACAAATTTCCCACAGAGTGGATATTTGTGTTGTATTCTACAGGAAAATTTAAAATAAAAAGTATAAATAGAATTAACCTATTTTATGAATAAATATAATATACTTAAGCAAAAAAAAATACAAAATTATTAACATTCTTATTCCTAAAACTGCTTCTAAAAAATGTGAAGCGACAATACCGAAAGCTTAAGCGCCTGAGCGATACGCGTAATGTTATCTGTCAAATGGCTTTTTTTTCATATTCAGGATTTGTGTATTTTCAGTATTTTCTTAAATATTTTTTTAGTATTTTTTTAAATTGCTAGGATGACAAAAACTTGTGTCGTTTGTACCGCATCATGATAAAAAGACGAGTCAAGTCGATCTTTTCACAAGCAAGTACCGATATTTTCATAACATCACATTATGAGGCTATTATCATCATAAACGTAGAATAGGGGATCTTATAGAAATAAACCTAATAAAACTTGAATGTGAAGTGTGCGTGAAATACAAAAATCAAAAATATTAATCTACTAATAGGATATAACAAATATAAATTAAAGTTTTTTTTATGGTTTTATTAACAGGATTGTATGATTAATTTATATTAACACGCCAAAAATAAACTTTCAACATTATGTAAACGAACAAAATTTTATAAATAAGACATGAGTGCTCACAACAAATATATATTTTAGGCTTTTTCTTTTTAAAAATACAGTCTAGCAGATCTAAAGGTTATCCAGACTGTTGGATAACAGGTGTGGGTAGATTCCCACCATAGTTCGAAGGCTCATTAGTATTCTTATCACGTCCCAGCCTATGGTTGATTTTAGCACCGTGTGGTCTTATTTTGGGCCCGGTACTTTTCCGTAGATTATCCGTCGGCCATCCTGACCTAACCGCCTGTCCTCGGGTGGGGTTAACCTGCAAAAAACAATCGCCTTAGCATTATAAGTAATTGCCGAGGTCCTTTGACCTCAAGTATTATTTCTTTGATCCGTCGATCAAATACAAATAAATCCGTCGATCTCAGATATAAATTTGTGATCTTAACTTATACGCATAGATCCTTTGATCTAAGGAGATCCGTTGATCTCAACTAAAATCTGTTGATCTTAGTTCGTATAGACATAGATCCTTTGATCTATGGAAATCCGTTGACTTTAATTAAGACACAATATTTACAACTTACACACATAGATCCGTTGATCTCAACTAGGACCTTTGACCTTAATTTGTGTACCTATCCGTTCATCTATGGAGATCCTTTGATCTTAATTAAGATCCTTTGACCTTAATTCGTAAATATAGATCCGTTGATCTAGAGAGATCCATTGATCTCTACTTGAGAATGGTTAATCATAACTCATACGCATAGATCCTTTGATCTATGGAGATCCGTTGATCTCAACTAAGATCCTTTGACCTTAGTTCGCATGCATAAATCCGTTGACTTATGGAGATCCGTTGATCTCAGTTAAGATTAATTTTTTTTTTCAATTCGTATCGTATTGGTCCTTTGACCTTACTTTGTAAGTATACGTCTTATACTTACAATTCATCGTCTTGAAAAGTATTTCATTTCTTAATCAAATCAGGAGACACCACTATCGGTCTGCTAACTCATTTGGCTCCCTCTCGTAAGTCTTGGACCTCATAGCGATCATTAATTAACATTTTTGTTATGCGGAATGGCCCTCTGAACTTCGGTAACAGTTTTCGGCTTGACCCCGTTGGAACCTCACTGACTATTCGCACCAGCACTACATCTCCTTCTTGATACTTCGTAGCCTCTTTTCTGGTCTTGTCATATCTTTATTTTTGCTTTCGTTGATCTTCGGTTATGTGTTGGGAAATGCTCTCTCGCAACTCATGTAAATCCAATCTTTTAATTTGAACTTGCACTGCGTTCAAAATCCATGCTTCAGCTATATTCTTTGATTTGCAACCGATTAAACATTCCATTGATGTGGCATTTATAGCTCGATTAAATGAAGTATTTAGTGAGCATTGTATTTTTTTGATAAACTGGTCCCAGTTGTCAGCTTCTTTTTCTACTGCTATCGCGGCCAAATCGTTAACAATAGTCTTATTATACCCTTCACATTGGCCGTTGGCTTTCGGAGTAGCAACAGCATTTAACACATGTTTTATCCCATAAGTCTTGCAAAACTTATCAAACATTTTCGAAGTAAAAGCTGTTCCTCTATCACGTATAATACGATTGTGAACACCAAAAAGATGAATTAGGTTCATGAGAGCGTTAACAACATGTTTACTTTTTTTGATCACGTACAGGTTCCAATACACAAAACTTGGTAAAACGATCTACAATCACTAACAGAAATTTATTCTTCTTCTTGCTTGTAACAAATGGACCCACGTGATCGATGTGAAGTGTATGAAATGGAACTGCGATTTTTTCGATTGGATGTAGTTTACCTTGTTTGATTACGTCCGTTTTCTTATAAGAAGCATAGTGTAAACAAGCCTTGATATACTTTGTGACAAATCGCCTCATTTGTGCAAACCAATAATTTTCACAAATGCGCTTTATCGTTTTATCAATGCCCAAATGACCAGAATTATCATGACACAGTCTACATATCTGCATTCTTGCCATTCGAGGAACTACCCATGCTAGTTTCCCATCTTTTAACTTCTTATATAATTTATTATCTTTTAGCATATATTCCTCGAAATACTGCTTCGTTTCTCGATTTTCTTGACGTCATTCTAAAATTTTTCTTATACGGTTGATGTGAGGATCTTCAAGTTGTGCTGCTACTATCCATTCGGCTTCTGTTATATCTACCTGATTGGATTTTGACTTAACGCATCGACGTGAGCCATTCGTGTGCCAGCTCTATACTTGATTTCAAATATGAACTCTGATACTTCCAACCACCATCGTCTTATTCTAGGGTGAAGGTCTTTTTCGAGAAAGTCATTTTTATGGCCTTACAGTCTGCCACAATCTTAAAATTAATACCCAGTTAATAAACTCGAAAATATCTCAATGCTAAGACGACAACCATCCGCTCGAGCTTATAGGAATGATAATGCTGTTGATCATTATTTGTTTTTTTACTGAAATATGATATTATATGCTTCTGTCCATTTTCATCAAACTGCATTGCTCCAACAATAATAGAACTTGCATCCGTGTGTAATTCTGTTCTCCATAAAGGGTTGAAAATTTGCAAAATGGGATCCTTGGAAAGAAACTGTTTAATATTATCAAATGCTTTCTGTTGTGAGTCATCCCAAACCCATTTGATATTCTTCTTGGTCAGTCGTGTTAATGGTTCGGCGATAGAAGCATAATTACGAATAAACTTCCGAAAATATCCCGAAGTCCTAGAGATTGACGAACTTGTTTTACTGTATTTTGTTCAGGCATTTGCAAAATAGCATTAAGTTTTTGTTGACCTGGTCTTACTCCATAAATACTGATTTCTCTTCCTAAATATGACACCTTATTTTTGAAAAATGAGCATTTACTTAATTTTAATGTTAAATTGTGTTCACGTTATTTTTGAAGTACTAACGTAAGTCTTTTTAATCCTTCCTCAATGGTAGGGCTTGGTATAATTATATCATCAATATAGGGAAATGCCATTACGTTTTTCAACTTTCCTAGAACCTTGTCTATTAAGTATTGAACACAGCAGGAGCGTTAGTTAAACCAAACGCCATTCTTAAAAATTCGAAATGTCCTTCTGGTGTAATAAAGGCCGTCCTGAAAACATCTTGTCGGACTTGCATTGTCTTATTTATTTAATGTAACACGACGTTTCGGTTGGTAAGTATCTCCAAATTGTACCATCTATAACTGTACCAGCCAGAGTAAAGGTTTTAGGTTTGAACCAACATAAAAAGGAAATTAAAGGTTTTCTTTTAGAAAAAGCATGTTTTTTTTCATTTGAAAAGTACTTTGAATCAAATTTTAATTTGTTTTAGTTCTTTTAATGTGTTTTAAAAGTGTATTTTAATTGAATTTTACCTCTAATGATAGCAAATTTGAATTTTAAACTTTTGATATTTCTATTTTATATTTTTTATAAGTTTCATTGCATATTTTATTTGACTTGTAAAAGTACTTATTACTACTAATAAACTATCTAATCTAATCTATTGGATATAGTCTTTATTCTTAGGTGAGCTTTGTTTTTTAGTATAATATTAATATGATATAATTAATATTAGGTATTATTAAGGTCAGTGTTAAATGTCTCAAAATCATCGTCCAGGTTAAATACCCATTATAAAAGTCTTATAACCTGTAAAAAACCTGCAATTATTTCGCAATTTGAACATCCTTGTAGTTTTAACTCTTTTCGCTGTAGCAATACTATCCCTTTGAAACAGTCAGCACCATAGAAGTATATATTATGGGACATAAAATAAGTGATGTAAAGCTGAGTTTTGTTTAATATAATAAAATTCTGCAAAATGTTAAAAATGTGTGTTTTAAAACATGATTTATTAAGGAATCTATAATATTAAGAAAATATTTAATTTCCATAAAAATACTTTTTATTAGGACCTTCTTCTAATAAAGGCCCTTAAGAAAACACATAAATAGCTCGGTGGCATCAACAATGCGATCGAGCGGCGTTGCGATGCCATTAGCGTTTTCTCTAATATACTTTATTTACATTTATTTAACGTTGTATATTGACTTCGATATAGAGTATCTTATCATATTTTATTTAAAAAATGCTTGATATTTTATTAAAGGGGAGCAGTAGTATTGTTTTGTGTCTTTGGGAAACAACTGAAAATTTTTGTGTTATTATTAAGTGATTTTTGTCATTTCTATATAAGCATTTGGCATCATTGCATCAGAGATGTTGCAAGCAAACAAACCTGCCCATAGTTCCACGGTATGCTACTTTAAGCCTTTCAATGTTCTAATGTTCTTTTAATCAAACCTTCAAAATTTGTAAAAAAAATATACATATAACATTATAGATGAAATATTCCATTGGAAAGCTATACAGTTACTTCAGGAAAATATTTATTACTCTAATAACGTAAATATGCTTATAACTTGATCAGTGTTGAGGTTCTAAAAAGTTCGTTTGAATATTTCTCGTATTATGCTGGTGACTAGATCTAGAAAATAAAGCCCTCAAATAAAAAGGTTGTCCTCATTTTAAAATTTTAAAAATAATATTGTACATATGAGATTTCTTACGATTACCCATATTTAATGTCTGATGCTGATTTAAAAATGAGCAGGTTATATGTGACTTGAAAGGTATATTATAAGAAAATCTCATACAATTGTTTTATAGTTTTTGAATTTGTTTACAAATATCAAAAGTTAAACTGTCAGAATAAACTATATTGCCCTAATCAAGTAGAGAAAGGATAAGTTGGTTACACAAGTAGTACTAAGTGCTATTAGGTAATACGGGTTTTAATTTATATAAATTTTTTAAATTGTTAATATCTTGTATATTGGAGAATGAAAATGGGATATATATTTGTGAGTCATCAGCATATTGTTGTGTTTTAGAGTTCAGAACTGATCTAACCTACAAAAGCAAGGAGTTAACCTACGAAAACAAGGTTGAGGAAGTTTTGAACAAAGGCGAATACAGGCTACTATCTAAGGATCCGACGACAACCATAGAAGGTCGAATTTACAGAGCACTTAAAAAGTATTCCTCAACATTGTCGGATGCGGTACGCTTTAGGCTGACCCCACATTATAGCAAACCTCCACACCTATACGGACTACCCAAGATTCCAGCGTCTTTCGTGCGAAACTCTGCCCACTTTGTAGACCTTCTTGGAGGGATCGAAGTCGAGACCAATGACAGATTGGTGAGTTTTGATGTCGAAAGTCTCTACACCAATGTACCCATAGGAGAGTCTCTTAACATCATCCGAGACAAACTAAGCAAGGATGCAGCTTTCTCAACTCAGACCACACTGCCTCTGAACGGGGTGATGGAACTTTTGGAGATCTGTCTTCGTAATTCTTACTTTCAGGTCAAGGATAGATTCTACGCCCAAGACGAAGGACTTCCGATGGGTTCATCTCTTTCCCCAGTAGTAGCAAACATCTTTATGGAATTGTTCGAGGAACATGCAATAGATGCCTCCCATTGCAAGCCCAAGCTCTGGCTTCGATATGTGGACGACACCTTCATCATCTAGGACAAAGAGGAAAAAGCACTTCAGGAGTTTCTGCTTCACCTCAACAGCTTCAGACCAACAATCAAGTTCACGATGGAGACAGAGAAGGACTCAGCTCTACCTTTCCTAGATGTCCTCGTTAAAAAGGTCGGTGGAAATCTACGAACTTCAGTTTATAAAAAACCAACACACACGGGCCAGTATCTTCACTATGAGTCCAACCATTCTGCAACCACCAAAGTAGGCATCATAAGATCCCTCTGCAATAGAGCTCGAATTATCTGTAGAAACGACGAGGATCTCAAGACTGAAGTGGATACCATCTACAAAGACCTACAACAGAATGGATATCCAAAGAAGCTAATAAGTAGGACCATCCAAAGGACGCGTCCAAATCAAATCAGAGACGAGGCCACCACGACAACCAGACTTCTACCCATACCTTACATTAGGGGTACATCGAAACAAATCCGACGCATTGCCAGCAAGTACAATATTAGAACTGCCTTTAGATCTAGCACCACTATCAGAAGCGTGGTATCAAAGACCAAACCAGATGGCATGTTGGATACCAAAAATTGCGTCTACTGGATCCCGTGTGAGTGCGGTGACTCATACATAGGTGAAACGAAGCGCCCCCTAGAAATCAGAGCGAAGGAACATCGCAGCTGGACCCAAAGAGGAGAGGTTTCCAAATCCGGAATAGCAGAGCACGCGTGGCATAATGGACACAATATCCACTGGTCAGAAGCCAAGATTCTGCATAAGGAACAGCACTGGCGGAAGAGGAAGTTCATAGAGGCAGCTTTCATTTGACAGAATCAGGGGATCTTCAGCCAGCCAAGCGTCGATATACCCAACATCTGGAAGCCTCTACTCTCAGGACAGTGTAGGATCTAGAGAGAGGCGTGTCCTCCCCCCCAACTCTTCTCACGGATGACTTTCCTTTCCACATCGCTGCACACATCTAGTAAATAAGCCTATAGAATAGTAGTTTGCTGTCAGTTTACACTTGATAACGGTTGGAGATACTTACCAACCGAAACGTCGTGTTACATTAAATAAATAAGACAATGCAAGTCCGACAAGATGTTTTCACTGTACCATTGTCTACCAGCTTCAAAAATAGAACTGATCTATTTATATCAGAAAGATAAATTGAAAATAACAATGGCCCCATTATTGAGCCCTGTGGAACACCCATTTTTAAAATCAGACTGCTACCGGACTGTACCATTACCACGTAGTAATACAGACTATTAACTAAGATCTATTATGTAAGTATGCCTTAAAAAATTTAAGAGTTTGAACCGAGAAATAAATATAATTGCCTTGCTGAAATCTAGCCCAGGCATATAGGTACTTGTGGATATCATTCACCATATTTACCAAACTTGTTATAGTGCTGCAGTTTTTTTTCTAAAGCCTGACTGAGATGATGGACTTATCTTATTCGTATCTACAAATTCATTTACTTGCTAAATAATTAATTTTTCCAAAAGTTTAAACAGTCCTGGAATATACTTATTGGCCTTAGATCCTTAAAATTGTTTTGTAATTTGTTACTTTGCAAATAAGTTTAATAATAGGTTTTTTTCCATAATGGTATGAATGTATTGTCTAATATACAGGAGTTAATTATATGTGTTAATCCATTAACGATGCAGTAAAGCAGACATATTTTGAGGTCCCTAATAGAAATCCCATCTACATCCATAGCATAAGAGCCAATGATTTATTATCCTTTTAAATTGCTATTTATCAGTTAGTCTTAAAGTTATTTTGTATATAGAAATTTCTCTCAGTATCTGAAATATGAGTTGGTTTATTATTGCATTCAAAAAAACAAGCATTTATTTGCATTTTTAATTTATGGCTTATTGCTGCACCACTAAAGTTTACTAATATTTTTCTGATTTTTTTTGTGAAGCATATTTATTAATTAAATACAGTACATTTTCATCAACTATATCTACTTTTGTATTAATATTATTTAAATGGTAAAGATCATCCTAAATAATAATCGATGCATCGTCTTGGAATAAGGGAATATTTTTGCTAGCATGATCTCCATATTTTATTTGAATGTGAGAATCACTTTTTTTAGGAAAATTAAAATAGCAAAAATAAGATTATGATTAGGAATTAAATTTAGCATAGGTAGGGAGCCAATATTTGTATGTATAATTCAAGTTATTATTAGTAATAATAACATCAATTAAAGTTGAAGTATTATCTGATACATTTATTCTACTTGGTTGATTTATTATTTGAGTGAGATTAGAATGTGAAGGAGTATTAGAAATTTGGTTTTCTGTGAAGACGCACTTAAGGCTCCGCTACCTATCCTTTCCAGTAATTTGAATTGACTTGAATGAAAACACGAGGTTGAATGCAAAAAGGAAACGTCCAAAATAGAGAATATAGCTTACACTATAGTATACGATTTTTTTTAATTTGAACAATGCCGATAATAAGCGATCTTCATCAATGGCAGCTTGATTTTTTAGTTACGCCCTTATACGCGTTTATATACAAAATGGACATTGAATTTTTCTAAAAATTAGGTTTTCATCGTTGTTTAATACGCTTTATCATCTAATATATTTTTAGAATTACGACATTTCCTGAATGTCCCAAATATCACTTTTTTTATAAGTTTTTTTTTAATCATGGCATCTGTAGCCATTTTCGAGAAAAAATAACTTGTGATTTTTAATTAATGAAAACTTTTTCAAGCAACTACTCTATCCGAAAATATTAAATTCCAGTAGCGTTAATCGGAGTATGCAGAACGAGAAATGCGCAATTGATACATTAGAAAAAATTATCGGTAAAAACGTATCACCTTATAGCCTGTATATTAATTAAACTTTCCATATTTGACAGCAGATGCCTTATTAAGGAAAAAGTGGGAATAAAATGTCCATTTAATGCCAGAACATCAATCCTAAAAAAGAGCAGAAAACGAAGAAATAATAAACCACAAATGGTTTTACCAAGTGCAAGTCAGTTATACGTAAGTGGAAGAGCATATTGCTGTTTTGGGTTTTGACGCCGTTCGGAATAAAAAAGAAATTTTTAAAAATGAAGTATTTTGCGACGAAATAAAATGACCTATTTTTTATGAAATATTTACTCGAACTTGTGGATTCTGTAAAATCTAGAAGTATGGATATTAGAAACATCACATTAAAATAAATGTATACTGTGAGGAATTTTTATTGGCATAAACTCAAGAGTCTTGAGTCTTTTTTAATCATACTTCCCTATATCTATATCTAGTATAACTAAGACATAACTAATATCTTTTATTTACTAAAATGGCGGAAAGTCCATTTTTTTAAATGGAATACCCTATATTTTATTTTATATTCTAATGGACAGTCAAGATACTTTTAATTTAAAATATCATATTCCTATACCTAAGTAGTTGCGTTTTAGAAATAATACTTTATAATTTTTTTAAACATTTTTATTTTGTAAATTACTTATATAGCCATAATAATGGCACAATGATTTAATAAATGACAGTGACATGTTAAATTAAAATATTAACATTGTGTTTCATGATCAACTTAATAAAAAAGTCTAAAATGAAAGATATTAACTACTCAAATAAGGTTTTAAGGAGACAATTTTTTTTCCATGAATAATGTAATCGAATAATCTACCATCAATAAATCGACAAAAGTTTGTAAGATTACAAAATAATTTCCAGTTACTAATGAAAAAGATAATATTACGAATGTCGTGGCATATTTTACTGCATATCCACAAGATTCAATTAGAAGTGCTACGGATGATTTAGGTTTGTCTTATTATTCAATAAAAAAAAAGTAGCCAATTCTAAAATGCATGCATACAAGTTCACTAAAGTGCAGGCTTTGAAAAGGGTCCATATGATCCATATTGATGAAGATACTGACTTTCTAAGAAAAATAATTTAGACCGACAAAGCAAAATCTTTCAGGGAGGGAATTTTCAATAGAAAAAATAATTATTTTTAGGTTGATTTAAATCCAGACGCGACAAAAGAAATGGGTTCTCAAAAAAATTGAGTTTTAATGTATTTTGCCTTTTAAAAAATATTGTCTTTTAAAAAATAAAAAATAAGTCAAATTTTTAATTTATGATAAACCACTAAATTCCGCTAATTTTTAAAACTATAAAAGTGTTGTATCATTTTTTAGAAAATCTGCTATTGCAAGATTTTCGTACTTGTTAGTGTTTGATGGAAACTTGATGGAGCCCCTCCTCACTGTGGAGACAGTACAACAAGAGAACTGCACGATATGTTCGATGATAGATGGTTTAGGCGTATGAGACCATGGGATTGGCCGGCGAGATCGCCAGATCTGATTTGATTTTTTTATGGGATAATTTTAAAGAAAGAATGTACGCAACACCAGTAAACAATAAAGAAGAGCTATGCCAGCTGTTTTAAAGAGCTAGATGAAAGCGATGAATGTATCCACTAGAAAACGATTTTATTAAAAATGTTTAGAGCATAATGGTAGTCATTTAGAAAATTTCCTATAATATTTTTTTCTTTTATAAGTAACAAATTATTTTTTAGTATAAATAAGTTTTTTTATCCATTGGTTGTAAATCTAGTTACAATGTGTTAAATTTTCTACATGTTCTTCCTATTATTTGAGCAAATTGTCCATGGAAAATAAATAGTTCCTGTTTCTTAAATTAAGTTTATTATAAAACATATTAGTAACTATAACTTTCACTGTTATTCATTAAAGCATTGTGACATTTTAGTTGCTAGCTATGAAAACTAAGTAATTTACAAAATAAAAATGTTTAAAATTATCAGATTTTAGGAAAAAACTGTTTACTTCTAAAGCGTGGCTACTTAGGTATAGGAATGATTTATATTAAATTAAAGATATTTTATTTATCTATTTAAATAAAATATAATATAGAGGGTTCTATTTAAAAACTGGACTTCTCGCCATTTTTCTAATAAAGCATCTTAATTTCATTTTCAATGACCATGTATATGTCTTATCTCAAAAACCAACTCTTTCCAAAATATTTACATTTAAATAACAAGAAAACAAATAAGTACGTCTATTTACAAATGAAGGTAAAATCGAGGATAAAAATAATGTTATAAACACTGCCAATTGTTTCTATTTCCATGGTTGCACTTCTAAAGAATCCCCATTTCCGAATGTCACTGTCAGTTCGAAAATTAATAGTTTTTATCAGAATAAATTATGGCTTTACCAAGACCAGGTAGTCCAAAAATTTCTGAAGAAACAAAATTAAACGTTCTGCTCTCCGTCGAAGAAAATCCAAATAATGCAACTTCACAAATTTCAGTTGAAAATAATATAGCCGGAACGTCAGTAAGACGCATCTTAAAAGCAAATGAATACCACCCTTATAAAATTAGACTAATACACGAACTAAATGAGGACGATCCTGATCGAAGAAACCAATTTTGCGAGCAAATAAGGAACATTTACAATAATAACCGTCAATTTGTGTTTCGTCAATTTGTGTCAACAACGAGTTTTGTTTTCGGATGAAGCAACTTTTTGTTTAAACGGTGCCGTAAATCGGCAGAATTGTCGGTACTGGTCAGTGTTAAATCCACACTGGGCAACTGAGGCTCATACAGAGTACCATAAATCTATTAATGTTTGGGCTGGTGTCATGGAAAATAAAGTAATAGGGTCATACTTTTTCAAAGAAAACTTAACAGGACAACGCTATTTGAATTTTGTTCAAGAAGATCTTATCCCTGCTTTGGCTGCCCTATACCCAGACGAACAAGACGAGACAGTGTTCCCAGGAAGATGGATAGGACGAAGAGGGCCAATAGAGTGGCCGGCCAGGTCACCAGACCTAAATCCCTGCGACTATTTTCTATGGGGGTACCTGAAAAGTAAGGTTTATATTGAGAAGTCAAACAACGTACAAGATTTGAAAAATAGAATTAAATATGAAATTAGACGTATATCACCCGAAATAATTGATAGTGTTTTACATGAGTGTGTAAACCATCTTGCCTTCTGCCAAGAAGTAAATGGGGATCAGTTTGAACACTTGATACATTAATAAGAGTTTTCACAGTTTATAACATTTTATCCTCCATTTTATCTTAATTTGTAAATAGACGTACTTACTTGCTTTCTTGTTGGTTAAATGTAAATATTTCTGAAACAGTTGAGTTTTGAGATAAGGTGTGTTATACGAAACTTGCTTGGAATTTCGCCTATATTTCATAATTGCAATAAAAAATATAGCATTCCATTTAAAAAAATGACCGATGACGTTATATCTTTTTTTTGTTCCACCCTGTATACAAAAATTTATATGAAATAATGCACAACTTAAAATAAAAATCGACGGGTCCAAGCGTTTTCTCAAATAATCATGTCTAATTTTTATCGAATTTATGCGGAACTTTAGGCGGTCGCTGTATATTTGAAATCAGAAGAAAGGGTTTTCCATTTAATATACAAATATCAATCAGGACCCGAGTAATTACTAATGTAAGTGTTTTTATTTTTAAGTTGGGTTCAAAGTGTAAATGTGTTGAATTGATCAAAGAAAGTTAACGACTTGAATATGGTGTTTTTTTTTTCCGGTTTATTGTGATTTTCTTTTTTTAGTTTTTGTTTTAATTTTTTTTTTCAGTTCATGTATCTTATATTTTTTATGTTGTTTATATCAGGAAACTCCATATTATATTATTTTCCTTTCAAAATGCTTTTCAAAAAACTTACGCTCTCTGTGTATCATTTATTTTTTGGGTTATTAGTTATTTAGTTTGTAGTATTAAGATTCTCAATCTTCGGTATTTGAGTCTATACAGATAGGAAGGACAAGGCCTATATTGTATATCTTTTTTACTCTCACTCTATTAAAATTATAATAATATAATGATTAAAGCTTATGAACTTTTGTCTTTCATATCCAGTTTTTCTAATCACAGTTATGTGTATAAGTTTAGTGTGTATATTTATATAACACTGATTAATTATCATTATTTTCATCTTAAATTACAATTATAAATTAGTTTGGTTAAAAAATAACTTCTGGTTCTAAGTTACGACACAAGATCCAATGTGGTCATTTCATTTATTAATTTTCTTTTTGATGTATTTAAATCTCAAGGATGTAATCTTATATCTTGTGAATATTATTTAAATAGGCCAAGGTGCACCTATGCAATAATGTTTAGTCAAAGCATAGTGAGTGCTGCTGTTGTGATATGCGTTTTGTTTCAATTAAATTTATGTTTTGAGAATGTATGGTTGATAGTTTGTATTAAATATTTGTCAGTTTTAGTGTCATGGCGAAGGGGGTGGGTGGATGTGCGTGGGTCAGGATATTTTTTATGGGATGATGGCGGTTAATACAGCAATACGAGCGGTTAATCAGCAAGATAATTTGATTAATCAAGATTATAAGAGGGTAGGTATGAATTTTACTATTGCGCATTCTAATATTCGATCGATGAATACCGGATTTGACGAATTTTCAAATTATGTGTTTGATTACGACTTTGACATTTTGGGACTGTCAGAAACGTGGTTAACTCCTGAGCATGATAGCAGTAGCTTCGAAATTCCTGGATACAAACTTATTAGGAGAGATCGAGTAGGAAGGGGTGGAGGCGTAGGGATATACATTAAAAACAAATATAAAAATGAAAAAAAAGGATACAAATTTTAAATAGCTGCTTATTACAAAATTTTTATCCTACAATTTGGAAAAAAGCTATTTTGAAACCTCTAGCAAAGGTGGCTGATCCAAAAGGGTTTAAAGACCTCAGACCCATTAGTATACTGCCTCTGGTTTCTAAAATTTTAGAAAGGTTTGTGCACCAACAAATATGCAGCTTTATCGATTTTTACAATATAATCCCGGACTGCCAATCGGGTTTTAGAAAGAACTTTAGCACTACCACGAGTCTAGTACACCTTCTTAATAACTGTAGGATAAATGAGGAAAAAAAGGAAATAACATGTCTTGGATTATTGGATTTTAGTAGAGCTTTCGATACTTTAAACCACGAAATGTTATTAGCAAAGCTTTATTATTTTGGTTTTTCGAATAACGCGATTGATTTCTTTAAGTCATATCTTAATAATAGAGTGAATTGCGTAGTAATCAACAAGGCTTCTACAACTGAAAAATCAAGTTATTATCCTGTATCTACCGGTGTTCCCCAGGGTTCTATTTTGGGGCCGTTGCTTTTTTAATTGTATGTTGCAGATATGAAATCCTGCATAAAGTACTCAATGTTACAACAATATGCTGACGATTCCCAGCTGTATACTTCATTTTCACGTGAAACTCTACCCATAATAGAAGAACAATTTAATAAGGATTTAGAAAATATAGATAACTTTTCGTGCGAGCATAATTTGAAATTAAATTCGTCTAGATCATGTATAATTTTTCTGGGTGGTGGAAAGAACACCCTTAATGTAGCAACAACTTTAAATGCAAAAATTCGTAATGAGCAGCTACCAGTAGTACGAGAGGTCAAAAACTTAGGAGTATACATTGATAGCGGTATTTCATTTCAAACACATATAAAGAATAAGCTCAAAATTGCATACATGCGCTTAAGAAAACTTTACGGCTTAAAAAATCATTTACCTCCTAAAACTAAATATTTTTTATGTAACACACTTGTTTTATCCTTATTTGATTATTGTGATGTGGTATATTCGGATTCATTGACTGAAGACTCCGCTTACTCAATACAAAAACTTCAGAATTGTTGTATGCGTTTTTCCTACAAAATTCCATTTAGAAGTCACATTTCTCCTTATTTAAACAATAACTTAATTCTAAATATGAAAAATCGTAGAAAATATCACATGTATTCCTTTGTGTATAAAGTTATAAAAACTAGGCAGCCATTATATTTAGCTAACAATTTTACAAATTTTCTTCATGAGCATAACACTAGATTTATAAATTTATTTAGAATACCACAACATAGAACAGCAAATTTTCAAAAATCTTTTGTTTTTGTCGCCTCTCAACTTTGGAATAGACTTCCGGCTAATTGCAAAAGTTTTCCATTTACTGCATACAAAAAATATATTCGTAATAAACTGCTTGATTCTCAAAAAAACAATACTTAATCTACAATAAAAATTAAAAGAGCTGAGCCGCTCGATCTTCTATTGCTGTCTACTTATTATTGTTATAAATATTAATTAATTTACCTTTCCTGCATATCCAGAACCCCCGCCTGCTTCGCCTTACTTAAATACTTAAATATGATACTCAACGCATGCATGTCTCGATTAATTAAGAAAATCTTTTTTTTTTTACTTTTTACTTTTAAGGTTTTTGAAGGGCTATGCCACACAGGTTCTATCTTATGATGAACCTGTGTAAACGGTTCTCTATAATCGAGGCATGGTTCTATTTCATCATCATGTATATGGTAGGTTGTACAACATATGTATATTATTATGCTACAATTTTGTATATGATTATTTATTTACCTTCATGATGAATAAATTTGTTTTGAATTTGAAATATAATAATGTGTTCCATTTATATTTTATTTTTTTTTTTTTAACTTTGTTATTTTTTATTAACTTTGCGCTACCCTTGTATTATATTTTATCACATTTCTATTATATTTTATCACAAACTCTATAACTTATATATTTAAAGTTTCCGTTCCGTATAACAGTTGAGTTAGGCTCTGTCTAAATATAAAGAACAACACTGTATAACATGACTGACAGATGTCGATACTGATACTATGGTTTATTTTTAAAATTTTTTGTAGTGTTTTTCAAGTGACAAGATCTATACTGAACGTTCTATACTTCTGGTCAACTGTGTGTTTGTTGTTAAATGTTCTAAGTATTGTAATTATGTAACTGTGGCTTTCTTTGCATGATCGTTTATATCCTAGGTTCGTATTTTGTTGTAATTTTCAAAAAGTTTTAATTTTATCGCTTATAATTTCTTAACAACCATCTAAAGAAGTCTAAAATCAACTGATGTCAGAAGCAAAACGTCATGCCATAACAAATAGAAGTAAAGAGGAATTATGGCTGTATTTTTAGAAACACTTTATTTGTTAAACTATATCCTTGGCCTGGAACCTTCACTCCAACTTCAAATTTATTTTTGTATAAGTTAATTGAGTAAGATATGAGATGTAATTATATGATAGAACTTATTATATGAAAGAACTTCATTATTAAAATATATTTGAATTTGTCTCGAAGCCACCTATAAACAACGTTTGAATATTAAAGAATTAAAAATCAATAAAACCACATTCTGACGGATAAAACATCTCCCTCTCCTTTATTAATATTTTCAGATTTATAGGTCGTATATCGTGACTTTTAATATTTCATCTGGGACGCGCACATACAAGCAACACGAGTTTTAAAAGAAAATTCCGAAAGGAGAATCTAATAAACCATTCTATTGAGGCGTTCGATAAAATAGAGCTTTCATTTCCAGTCCGAAAGTCCAATTGATCCGCCGTTGTAACCGAATGTTATTTCGAAGAATTTCTATTTATTTAAAGGGAGTTAAAAATCACGGCAACGTTTATTGTCAACCTTAACAAAAGAATGAACATTTTGATAGGAAAAGAAAATAGTCTTCGTGTGATTTATGTCCAAGAATATGATCAATTTATTTGATTGAAATAAATATGAAAATAAGAAATTTTTATTTTTTTTTAAGGAATTTAGAAAAAAATGACGAGTGAAATGTAAATGATGAGCTAGCGGATATACCTATTTTACCAAATTTTTATACAGAAAATGTAGGCTCTTTAGAAACGCAATTAAACATTTAAAGAATAGGTCAGTAGAAGCCTCACTAAAATGTCGTCAGTAAAAACGTTTTTAAATGGACAGTAATAGACGTCCCATTTACTTCACCTAACTAACGTTATTTTGGTGTGACTTATTTACGTAATTTTTGTAGTCATTATGACGTCATGTATAAAGGTCATAGTAATTTTCTGACGTTTTTGTCACGGTTTTGAGATGTCATTGGTTACCTGGGATGAAGGTACCAACGGATCTGTTAGATGGCTCTTATGATCTCCAGATCTCTTAATTTTAGACTTTTGTATGGGGCTATAAATAAAGTATTTGTAACACGATACGAACTTCGAGAGGCAATTCATTTAGCCTTTCAAAATCTGCGAAGGTTCTTTTTATGCTAAATGCCAATGATGCTTTTTAATGCTATTCGATGAATTGCAAAGATGTGCCAATTCTGCATTAGGGAAAATGGTCCTTATTTTGAAAATCACCTTTAAAAACGTGTTTTTTCTTTTAATAAAGTAATTTTTTGTGTTTATTATATTGTTACCTTGTGCTACAAAACTCTTGGAAACTTACTGTTACTTTTAATATAAAACGAGTCCCTTATAATTCGCAAACTAAACATCAGTACTTCAACAGAAAAAATTAAACTTAAAAAAAGTGATTTTGCGCACTCTTATAAACCCGCTTTTTAAGAGTACGCATTTAGTATTGTAAGAGTACGCACGCAATTTTATGAACATAGGTCACATGTGTAAGATCCAGAACCCTCGTAGGCACTGCATTTTTCATGCCACCATTCAGCACACAATATGCACTTAATCCAGTCTTCTGTAACAGGTTGTTTAAATGTTTCGTTGCACCCTGGACAGCTCCACATTTTCTTATGAGGCGGTGATTTTGGCTTCTTCAAAACAGCTTTTCCATTTTTCGGTGTCTTCTTTGCCTGTCTGAGGTTCACAGCGCATTTTTTTTTTAAACTCTCTTCCGAAAGCTCTTGTGGTGGTGGTAGGTTATCGCCCATATTATCTAGTTTAACTATGGGTTTTGGTTTTTTTTCTCCTTTTCTTCAATTAGTTGGTCCTTATATGGGGAGCTTGTGATAATTTCCGACTTTTTGCTTCTGCGACTTGTTGACCTGAACGTAATGGATTTGGGTAATGGGGAATGTTGTTAAATTAATATAAGTTGATGATGTTCCAGGAGTGTTCGATAAATCAAATGTTTTGGTTTCTGGCGCTACAGCAACTGTTTGTTCCAAAGTTGAAATGATTGCAGATGTGTTGGAAACCAGCTCTGTAGGCTGAGGTGAATTTTTCTTAGTAGTGGAACTCTCAAGAACAACAGTTAGACCGTCAAGAACTTTGGAAGCATTTTCAGAGGCTAATTCAGAGATTTGATGAGGTTGAATATTGATTTTAGATGTTGAGTTATCAGCGACTATTAACTAAATGTTTGGCGCTTCTACTTGCGTAGCTACTGTAGCTGTAGCAGAATTTTCTCGTTCTTTGACTAAAGTGGCCATGAAGTCAGCTTCGGTAAATATATCATCATCAAAAAGACATATCCCTGTCACTTTAAAACCTTCAATCGTATTCGTTAAAGTAGCAGCTTTAAAATATGCAGGTGCAAATGTTAAAGCAATTTGGTAGACCGTAATTACCCGCCCTGGATGGTTCGTCAACCATTTTTCACACTCGTTGGAATAAAACTTTTTTAACGGGCTAAAAAAACATCGGTCAAGTGGCTGCATACGGTGGCTACTATGAGGAGGAAGTGTTAATGCGATAATGTTATATTGTCAAAAAAAATCAACCGCTGCAATAGAACAATGAGAAGTGTGGTTATCCATTATCATTAGTACTGGTTGTTCCTTTGTTGGCTTAGCATGATCTCGAAAATGTGTGGCATAATCAACAAAGAAATCCTGATTGATGAAACTACTATCAGATACCATTCCAATTGAAGATGGCGGAGCTCCGTCCAAAAGTTCTGCCTTCATTCTTTTACGTGAATATATAAATGCGCGAGGAATAAATTGTCCACTAGCACTCATTGCACATACAACAATAACATTGGTTCCCCGTTCTGCGCTTGATATTTTATTGACACACCTTTTTCCTTTTGTAGAGAAAACTTTAGGGGGGTTGTTTGGGATAGTTGAAAATTCCGATTCGTCCATATTGTAAATTGCATGTGGCGGAAATTTATATTTGTTCATTAAATCCGAGAGGTTCTTATAAAACCGCTTACACTGTAGTTTATTAAACCCAACAGCCCTGTATGTAACATCTTTGTGCCGTTTTAAAAATCCACGCAGCCAGCCCTTGCTTGTCATTTTTGAAGTTATATTAAAACGATGTTTTAATTTGTTTTTTTCAGCGAACTCAAATGCTAGACTTCTTAGAGCTCTAGAAGTTAACCCGTAAAACATGTTGTCTATTGTTTTAATATAATTACACAACTCTTCTTCCAATTCTGCTGTTAAGGTAATGTCGAATACTCCCAGTTTTGTAGCTACAGTTGTCCTTTTTAGCCTTTTACTTAACGTGCTTTCCGCCATTCCTAAGGATTTTGCCACGCTTCTTTTACTTTCTCCATTTTCAATCCTCTGTCTTGCTGCCTCTATAACCGCCGGTGAGCATAAAGCATGTTGAGAACTTCGTTTTCTGCCAGACATGCTGAAATACAAGAAAAAATACGTTTAATCCGTTAGAACAAAAAACCTGGTTTGTAAGCGTGCGCGCGTATTCTTACAATATTAATGATTGCGCACTTTTACAAAACGAGCATGTTTTAAAAAGCGCCAGTGCTGCCTCCATCTTGGTTCGAAATTGTAAACAACGGTATGATTTGTACGATTCTTCAAGGTTTATTGTAAGCATGACAAAATATGACCGCGAAATTTTTGAAAACTACAGTTGTGTCAAAATATAATAACAAAGCAGATAAAATTCCTTAAACTTACCTAATAACGTTATTATCGCTGTTTATTTGCTTAAAATGCACAAGAAACACTCCTCTTAATCAGTACAAACTAACACCTTGTTGTTGTCGACGACGTGCTCCAAAACTCGACGAGTGCGTACTCTTATTGACCGCGGACTCTTAGAGCACTCTACCCTATTGTAAATGGGGTGTCGCTAAGCTATTATAAAATAATTATTTTGTATACGTTGATAAATTTTAGCCGATTTGAAATACAAAGCCAACCTTTTGCGAAAATTTTTTCAATATATAATCACAATGAGCATAGAAGTTCAACTGAGGGTCTAATACTATTCCAAGATATTTCATATGTTGCTCGAACTGTAATTTAACGCTATTTATATTGAACAATATAATACAATATTAAAATGTTCCACATCCACTAAACTTAATCTATGTTTTTTGCCAAACACACAGAATTTAGATTTTAAGACACTAATGCTCAGACTAATCTTACACAGCCATAAAAACACTCTACTCAAGTCATTATTGATATCTTGCTGAATTTGTTCGAGATTATTACCAACGACACATCATTGTATCATCAGCAATTAATGTAATTTTACTATTTTTTACAACTTTGACTATATCATTTATATACAGAATAAACAATGGCCCTAGAACAGTCCCCTATAGTAAGCCATATTTCACCAAGATAGATTCAGATACAGCTGACTCATACTTTACTTTTTGTGTCCCGTCTAATAAGAAGGATTTTAACCAATCCAAGGCTAAGTGCTTTATACCCATATTCCCTAATTTATCAATCAAAATATCCCTATCGACAGTCTCAAAAGCTGTTCTAAAATCTAAAAATACGGCCAAAACTAAATTATTGTTATCAATTGTACTAACAAACTCATCACAGATGTTAACCATCATAGTCTCGTAAGAATGACCTGCGCGAAATCCTGATTGACCAGAAAAAATTATATTATTCTCATCACAGTGTCTGTGTAGCTGCTCCTTGGCAATGAGTTCTAATACTTTTTCGTATACTGGCACAGTATTGATTGGTCTAAAACTCGAGTGCTGCTTAGTACCTGGAACCTTTGGTACCGGAACTACCAAAGATGACTTCCATTCCTTTGGAAAATGCCCCTTAGAAAATGATGTATTTATAACATCTAATATTCGGTTTCCAACCACTGCAAAAGCATCTTTAACCCTTGACTACGGACATCAACTTTTATTATACAACTACGGACACGGAGTCTGCCTGACTCCGTGTGCAAGAACGTGCTTCAATTTTAAAAAGTTTATTTTTTTTTTGGTAAACAATAAATTTCCATTGTACTTTTTATTTATTTATTATAAAAAAGTATAAATGTTTCATATAAAACTAAAGAAAAATGAAGATTTAAAATTAGAGAAATTACTGAACCACGCCCCAAATAAAATACTACTATACTAACACCAAATATTAAAAAAAAAGTTTTTTTTGTCAAATTGTTTTTATAATACTTATACAAAAATACCAAACTAAAATAAATATTCTTATGGAGCAAAAGAAAAAAACCTACAAGTCAATAGATGAACCGACTTTTTATGTTCAATCTCGCTTATCCATACAGTGTATACAACATTTCTTTGAACATTGCATACAAATAGGCCGCTTACATAATATACATGTAAACGCAGTCTTTCTTCTTAATTTAGGACATAATATATAGCAATACTTTCGAGTTTGAAGTCTTTTTTCATTCATTTCAGGCATCTCGCCAGGGACTTGTAAAATTCGACGAATCAAAAGTTTTATTTCTTTAGATAACTGTGGTTTTTGTACTCTTGTGCGTAAATTATTTTCTATCAACTGATTTGCTAATTTTTTTACAAAATCAAAACGCCTCATGTCATTATTTGGATATGATGAGTAAATTATAAAGGCTCTAACTTATAATAAAATATTGCCATAGGCCACCTCCTAGTACGTCGACTGCAGCTATATTTAAGCCGTGTTGACACGATCTAAGTACACTTGAATACCAATTTGGACCAAGTGTGCTTGGACACGTAGACTTGGACCAAGTTGGTTTCCACGACAAAATGACTTGGATGTCAAATTAAACATACAAAGATTGCGGAACTGTATTTATTGGAAGGTGTGCGAGTGGTTGCTGATATGCTTATAAACGAGCTTGAAATGCAGAAAAAAGAGATAAAAAAGAAAAAACGAAAGATTTGGACTCGTAATTGGATACGTAAACGTCAGGCGCTTGGAGCTTCCTCCAATTTTCTTACAGAAGTGGCGGGTGAGGATAAAGCCACATTCAAAAACCATCTGAGAATAACTGCAGAACAGTTTGAGCAACTATTGGAAAGTGTAAAACCAAAAATTCAAAAAGTTGATACAAATATGAGAGCTGCATTACCTGCAAGATAAAAACTACAAATTACCCTTCGTTACTTGGCAAGTAGATGTTGTTTTCGTACGCTGGAATGTTCGTATAGAGTTCCCAAATCTTCAATATCCAAGGTAAAAACTTGGATATTGAAGATTTGGGAAGTACTTGAAGCAATTTATGAATTACTGCAGTACTTGAAGCAATTTATGAATCATTGGAGATGTATATATAGGTAAGTTGTATGCTTTTTCGTCTTTGCATTTGGTTTATGTTAAAAATATAGAAAGTGCTATATATTCTACTTATAAGTATGTCGGTTCATTAATTTGCTGGTTTCGACGCATTACCATGAGACGCTTTTCTTGGACTATTTTCATTATTTCTAATTGACACTCCATTGCATCAGCAATTGGAATTTCTCGTAATGAGATTACAGTCTCATTTTTATAGATGTTGGGAGTCAGGAAAGAATGAATGACTCCCAACATCTGAGTTCAATTTTTAACCAATCTACATCAAAAGCCTCCATAGAGGATAATTCGCTTAATTTTCCAAATTGGGGTGTAATTCTGGGCGACGAGGGGTTTGCTCTTAAAGAATATCTTATGAAGCCATATTCTCGAAAAATGTCTTTAAAAGCCGAAGAAAAGATTTTTAATTACCGGCTCTCTCGGGCTAGACGAGTAGTTGAGAATGCATTTGGAATAATGGCAATGAGATTTCGGATCTATCGTAGCCCTATTTACTTGTGTCCCGAAAAGGTAGACAAAATTGTGAAAGCAACGTGCGCGCTCCACAACTGGCTGATTAAAACTTCACGATTGTCCTATGCACCTGCTGGTACTTTTGATACCGAACACCTTGATGGACACATAAGGCCTGGGTCATGGAGAACGGACATATCCACGAACCTGTCTAATTTAACACATCAACAAGGCAGCAACAAGTATTCTCAAATGGCAGAACATAAGAGACAGAAATATACCACATTTTTTTCAGGTGCTGATGCTTTGGTAAAACGAACATGATAGATTAACTAGACTTACGCAAATACTTTTCTTAATATTCGACTTTTTGTTAAATAAATATTTCAGTAAATAAAAAAAGCTTTTTAAAATTATTGACAATTAGTTACAGTATAAACAATTATACAGCATTAGCAATTATTATTAAAACAACTTACCACATTTATTTCTGATCTTCATTACATCATGTAGAAATCTATCTGCGATTTCAAACCACGCAATACTAGGTGAATAAATGTCTTCAGTTGACGCGTCTGTTGTACTTGATGTTTTAATTTTTTCTGCTTCCTGTTTATAGGTGGTTCGCATGGCATTGATTTTTTTCAATACCATGTTTTCACTAAGACCAGGAATATTCATATTTATTCTTATTCGTTTAAGAGCCGAATTCCTAGCATCTTTGTTTTTATATTCCGCTAAACGCACATTCCACAAACTTTCCTCAGCTTCGTATAACTCTATGAATCTAATATTCTCTTTTTCCGACCATTTTCTTCTTTTGCTTATTTCCAGTTTTCTTTTTTCAGACACCGACGCCATTTTATTTCACAAACAAACGCCACTTGGATCCAAGTAATTTGGGTACTGTCCTACTCAACTTGGATGTAACCTACTGATCCAAGCGCACTTGGATGAACTGGTGACACGATCAAAGTAACGTCCAAGTGCTGCTCGCGGACAATCCAAGTAGACTGTAATCACGTATACTTGGATCGTGTCAACCCGGCTTTAGCGCATTTCTCATCCGTAGTATCAACCTCACCTTTTGTGGAGTTATAAAAGCTTATAATCTCAGGTTTTCCAGATTCAGGATCAGTAGATTTCGAATGGTGCATGGACGATAGCAGGATGACTGCTTTATTTTTTTTAGTTGCATACGAAACCATGGTCATATTTTTTTTTAATCCATAAAGGGTGTCACCTACTTTTCGGTTGTAATTCTGGAGAAATCTCCTTTTTATTTTTCTTCAGAGTTCCTACAAATGTAAGTCCATTTTTTAGCAAATATTCTGCAAGTTCTATAGACGAAAACCAGTTGTCAGCGGCAAGATTTCTATTTGAATTAAATTAGGGCTTAGCTAATCTCATAATTCGTCGCTTTGGTACTAAAGAGTCGTAACCCACAAAAAATTGAAAATTGAGTTAAGACTGTCAACAAATAGTAAAAAGTATAAATTTTGATTATTAAAAGTATCCTAAGCCACAACCTATATAAAGTCCCTGAAACATAAAATTTGCTAAGAGATCTAACCCACATTTTAATATAGTGAATAGGCATAAGCAGCTTAGCACTTTTAGCAACTGCGTTTTTAAGCGTTATGGATCAAAATATTATAGATGTGAATAAAACTAATCCACATTTTTATGGTTTCTGTGTTGGCTCTTGCGTCCCTGTTTCGGCCCGCTCGTGAATGCTGAGTATCTTTTTATCTCTTTTTGGTGTCGCTAGTTAAAAAAGAATCAATATACACACAAAGTCTACTAAATTACCTTTCGAAATCGCTATTTGTTTATGTTTTGGAATAATAATTGCACGCATTTAGTGCGCTTTGTATTCTTGAGTTAGAGCGTTGACTGTTTAGTTTTTTTGTTTATTTAGTTAGTGTTTTTGTATTGTTAAGAGTGCTTTTTAAAAAATGTCTTCAAGGAGTAAACTTATAGTCCAAAGAGCACTAGAAATGCAGTTAAATGATGACGAAAGGTCCGACGAATCCTCTGATAATGAAGAAAAAGAATATACCATACTATCGCCGGTTTATTTTGGTAAGTACATAATTATTTTTCGAGTGAATAGTGCGGAATTAGGCGTACGTAATTCGTAATTAACGTACTTTCTGTATCTAACATGATTATAAATATGTACAAATTAAATATCTAACTTATTGTAACTTATAAAAAGATAATTATTAAAATGTATGCACATTTTAGATAAAATGCCGGTTACTGCAGGAGATTGTGGGCAAGACATTCCCGATACCGATGGGTTATTATTATCGCCACCAGTAACAGTTGAAGGTATAAAAAATTTAACGCAAGTACGCAGTCGCATGTGATTTATTAAAAATAATGTTTTTTTTTTCAATTAATATTTTAAGTTAAGTTTAATTAAATTAAATTAAAAAATTAAATAAATATATTTATCGTTTGTAATTCTAAGCATGCATCTGCGTTACATTTAAAGTAGTCGTTTTTTTTTAAATTATGTTTAAAATGTTATTACTTTTAGGCAGAGAACAAAGCGTTGAATTTCCGGGGCTGAGTGCAGTCACGGCTTACCATCAAGAATTTTTGAACAGTCGAGTATCACCACCAGTTGAAGGTAGTTTGTTAATTATTGTAATCAAGTACACCATATTTTTAATTTTCAGTGCAAAATCAAGAAAATCGAAACGACGATAACGACGAAGCATCTTCAAGTTCAGAACCGTTAGTAAATGTAAGAAAAAGGCTTTTGATGGAAAGAAACAATGCCACATCAACATTCGATGTCACCGAAAATGCAGAGAGGGAAAAGCTAACAAGAAAACGAAAACGTGACCCATCAAAATGGACCAGAAATGTCCAAAAAACTTTAAGAATGGAGGGAAAAGAATATCGGACACAGAAGGGAAGACCTAAAAAAGCAAAAACAGTAGCAGAGGTAAAATGTAGATGTCATTACAAATGTAATGAACTTTTTTCCAATGAAACGCGACATGATATTTTTAACGAATTTTATAATATAAAAAGCGAAGAGTCAAGGTGGAACTTTATTGCTAAACATGTTCAGCGTATCCCAAAGAAGCGTTCATACGTTGTACAAAAAGAGGGTAGTCGAAGAAAGTTTACCTTAGTATATAAACTTACTGCAAGACATACACAACATCAAGTTTGTCAAAACTTTTTCCTTAAAACTCTACAAATTTCGAGTAAAAAGGTACTTACAGCACTGGATAAAAGTTCTGCACATGGAGTCGTTAAGCCAGATCAAAGGGGCAAGAAATCACCACCGCAAAAAAAATCTGAAGCAACCAAAGACATAATAAGATCTCACATTAAAAAATTACCCTTAATTTCTTCACATTACTGTAGAAGCACAACAAAGAGGGAATATCTCCCTACAGGATTATCTGAAAATAGAATATATTTAGATTATAAAGATTATTGTGCAGAGCTTGGAGTAGTACCAGAAAAAGCTAGCTTTTATAAGCATATTTTTACCTCGGAGTTCAATATTGGTTTCCATCGGCCTAAAAAAGATCAATGTGATTATTGTGCCGAGTTTAAAAACAAAAATGATGAGGAAAAGATAAAAATGCAAGACAGTATGGATGCACACTTGGCCCGAAAAACAGAGGCTAGAGAAGCAAAACAAATCGACAAAAATCGTGCAAAACTTGACAAGCGTGCAAAACTTGAAAACGTTTTTTGTGTTTTGCCGTAGATATGGAGAAAATTCTTTTAACGCCTTCATTACAAGTAGGAAAGTTATACTATACCCAAAAACTAAAGACATTTAACTTTACCGTATATAATTTGGGGACTGCACAAGCTGAAAATTTTATGTGGCATGAGGGGGTTGGCACCAAAGGTTCGTCAGAGATCGCAACCTGTTTGTGGAAACTTTTAAATGGCTTTAGCCCTGAAGTAAAAGAAGTTACATTCTATGCTGACACAGCATCGGGACAAAACCGTAACTGCATTAATGCTGCCATGTTTTTACGAGCTGTATATTTGCTTCCGATTAAAATTATTAACCAAAAATTTATGGAGTCAGGACACTCTGAAATGGAATGTGACAGCGTTCATTCTGCCATTGAGAACCGTGGTAATAAAATCGATATTTACACCCCAGAGGGTTGGTACATAGTAGCTCGAACTGCAAAAACTAAGCAACCATTTTACAATGTTACTGAAATGAACTATTCAGATTTCTTAAATTTTAAATCTTTTTCCAAATCCGCAATATTAAACAAAAAAAAATGTACAGATGGAAGTAATTTGAATTGGTTAAAAATAAAATGGATTCAATATAGGAAAGAAGAACCTAACAACATTTTCTTTAAAAAACGTCTTGATGATTCTGAATTTCGTTCCATAGAAGTTAAAAAGGCATCTTTAAGAAATGGCGTATCTTCCCTAAATGCAGTTATACCTAATTTGTATACAACTAGTATACCAATTGAAAAACGAAAATTAACGGGCTTGCGTAAGTTATGCGAATCTGACTCCATAAAGTCTGCTTATCACGGATTTTATGAGGGACTAAGAACCACTGATGAGGATCAAGTTGAATCCGAGAACGACGAAAACTGACAGTTTAAATAAAATTTATTTTTAAACATTTTGTATTAGTAATATTAATAATAAAAAGTTAAAAAAAACTGCTGAGTTTTATCATTATTTTATAACATTATTATTGTTAGATCTTTTCACATCTTAAAATATTCCGGCAAAACAACTAGCTCTGTGGTAGTGAAAGGGGCTAAGCCACATAAAACCTAAAATATTGTTTATAATTTCAAAATAAAAATATCCACACAACAAGTATGACACCTAATTACAAATATCAAAAAATTGTTATGATTTGACCTTTTTTTAATATTCTAGAAAAGAATATATAAGTTTTTTGGAAACAAACTTTTTTGAAAGCGCGCTAGCTCCAGTTTTACTTTATGTGGGTTAGGACAGTTCACAACCAAAGCGACGAATTGATTGAGAAGGTTTGCTAATTTTTTTTTCACTCACTGTTAATCCGTGGCCATCAGTATCTTTCCCTGCGTATATATATGCATTATAAAGATATTGAGTTCTGGCATCTGTCGATGCCATAACTTTAAGCCTATATTTTTCAGGTTTTGATGGTATATACATTTTAAACTTGCATTTTCCTCGAAATCCTACCAGCATTTCATCCACGCAAGCTGTAGCTCCGATTATATTATGGATTTTTGGCATTTTCAACACACATCTTAAAAATCTCACTAATTGCTGCTGCTGGGTTGTTTTGCTTTCTTTCCTCTTGGAGTTCGGTATTATCAAATCATAGAGCAACTAATAAAATCGCAAAACGTTCCATTAACATTACCGCTCGAAAGATATCTCGACCTGTACCATCTGTAGCGAAAATACTTCGGATGTCTTCATCATTCGACATAAAAATTGCTGTATATAGTAGTAAGCCTATAAAAGCGTTTAGCTCATTAATTATAAGTTTAGAAAGTTCAGGTCTGTCAAGCCGCTTGTAATTTTGCCTCATATTTTTTAGTTTTTTATTTGTATGGGTTATAATAACTTCATACATTTCTGCAGAAAAAAGTTTATTGAAAAATATTTTTGGATTAGTCTGATCTTCTATATCTAAACGAGACAATGGCAACCGTAATATGTTATGCTTCTGGGTGCGAACGTTCCTCACAGGTTCCAGCGTACTCCATTTAAAACGTTTTTTTCCATAGATATATGTTTGAGTCGATTTTAGTTCTTGTCAACTACTATCACTTTCTTTAGGTCCACTTTTTATTAGTTCTTTTTCATCATCACTTTTTTTAGAGTCACTGTCACTAGGGGCTTTGTTATTTTCAGACATGCTATTTTCGTTGGGTACATATTCCTGTTCGTGTTCATCATCACTAGCTTCTTGTTCACTTGCAGAATCATGATCACTTTTTAAACACATAACACTATCTTCCTCAATGTCACTATTATCAGAATCGATTTCGTTGTACCATGACATAACTTTTTTCTCAAAATCGGAATCAAAAACATTTGCTTGCTTCGATGTTCCGAGCACAGAACTTGCCATAATGTAGAGATTTATTATAACGTAAGTACGGACACTGAGTCTGACTGACTCCGAAACACGAAAGAGTCAAGAAAGAAAAATTTGGCAATACTATCACTTTAAGGCGTGGTAAGAGAACTAAAAGCACCGGTATGAAGGTTGAATGTGGCGGGGCGGAATAGTTTGCCACCCAAGATGGCCGATTGATTCTGATTGTCTAATTTTTGACGTACATCAAATATGACAATAGTGACATTTTAAATGTCGTATTTGACGATTGTCTTTTTTAAGTTTTCTTTGGGCGGAAAATAAGCCAAGCCTCATGATTTTCTTCCAATTTAAAGTTTTTAAGTAATTTTATAGCTTTTTGTAGTTCTTTTGAGTTCTGGGTTGATACATTTTTTTACAAACGTGCCAAAATCGAATCATCGTGCAACTACATAGAGCAGGAGTCAAGTAAATTTCAATTATGTCCTACGGAAATGTTTTCTAATAATGTTTAGGTGTATCTTGGATGTATTATCATTTTCCAGGATATAATTATAGATTTAATCCTATTTTGGACATATATATGTCACTGTTCTCAATTTAACTTTTTTTTTACAATTCAGTTTTAATTCTTGAACCTTCACTGGGAAAATATGAAGTATTTCCTTTTCCTTGTCTTCATCTAGATTAAGATATTCATACAAATATTCTTTATTCACTAGTTTATATATGAAGAAGTGCCCAGACAGTCACAGAAATCATAAATTTTTTTAATTGCCATTGAATCCATCCTTACAAAAATCTTGTCTGTCATGTAAGTCTGACTAAAAATGTTTGCTCCAAACACTTTTCTGGTTCTTCAGTAGAAATGATATTCACATGGAGTATAAACACAATATCTATTTGTTCAATTTAACAAAAACAGATTGACATATACTCAAAAACTGATTTCCCTAATCGACTTAATCCACCTTAAGTTATACACATTTATGGATGGATAGCCATGGTCATTTAGTCAATTTAGAGAAAAAGTTTTGGTTGGTTTATAAATATTTAAAGTATAAAATCAAAAGCCAACTTTAAAACCACAACAATCTTTAAGTGTTGGTCATTCAAAAAAACAGAAAAATATTTGACAATCTAAAATGCCTTTAAAAAAACAAAAATCCTAAATATCCTCATTTAATACTCATGATCCTACACCTACACAATCAGAATAATTTTGTTTTTTAACTTTTTAGCTAAGATTTTAGTATGTAATATCTTATTTTTTAAAATACCTAAATTACCTGAGACATTTTGATAGTAAATGCTATGCTTTTTACAGTCCTATTTTATTTTTACTGGCCCATAATTAAATTCATATTATTAGCTTAAAGTAAAATTATGGACTAATATCAAATCCTTTACAGTATTATTTAGAACCTTAATTATTGTAATCATAACTAATGTGATAATCAATACTTACTAATAATGAAAACTTATGTATTTTGGATCATTAGGATGAAATACTTTTAGGAGATTTAATTTTAACCCGATAGAATATATAATATTGTATACACAATACACTGTCTTAATCTGTTTTCTTATGTTTCATGTTGCATACTTACTGGAGACAACCCCACTGACTTGTGACGTCTTTACCCGATTGTGACTAATCAAAAGTCATATTTTGTTTTTATTTGCTTATACTAAAAAAATTAAATGGAAAAAAACATGCATATTAACTCGTACATATGTATTTGTGTTGTATCTAGTCATTATTAATTAACTTATTTACAATGAAAAGCCAGATTTATTTCAAGAGATAGGTTCAGTTTCTGTCTTTATAAGAGCTTATATTTTGTTTTCCATAATTTGTGGATATATATTATTTTATTGCAATTGTATAGATGGTTAAAAAATATATATGTTTAATTTTTATTTAGGTATGTTTGTTACATATTTCTTATCATGTTTTATATTTATGGAAATGAAAAAAAGCAGGTAATTTTTTTCTGAAACTCCAAAAATTAGGATTTTCAGTTAAAATATGGTTTATACCTGCAACAATTCTATTTTTTACATAAAAGGTGTTATTAATACCATACTTACAGTTTGCAGTATTTCATTTAGAATATATTGTAACTTTCTTATGCCCTTTTTAAAACCCTTTGTTAAATTTATTTTAATTCATCTTAAAATAAAACATTTACAAGACAATTTAGCTTTGTTTTTTTTTTTATTTAAAATTTAGTCCCATATCTATCGGGCCAATTTATAATTCTTGGTAAGTAAAATATATCTATAGCTAAATATCTTAAATAAGCAATGTCTTGAGAACCAAATTTAAATTAAATAATATTTTAGTTAATGTGTTAATTCTTGATTAAAGTGATGAGGGATGTCTGAGATGCAATATTTTTATTTTTTCTCAACATTTAAAATTAACGATTTTAATTAAATGTGGGTATTTCTAAAATGAAAGTATATTGTTTTTTTTTTTTTAATAAAATAAAATTCTATTTGAATATATTTCATCACTCGTCAGTTAACGCATCAACTTTGTAATGCAACTGCAAATTACTTGAAATTTAAATACCAGGCAATAGGTCAAGCTTAAATTTCCCGCCACACGCCACCCAAGATGGATGCCTCCGTCTTTGTCAACAACGTCAATAAAGCTGTCAACAGAATTTCTGTCTGTTCATTAGGCAACACACATTTCTCTATATTTGTGTTCTGTGACTAAAAGCGCGAAAGGTACCCGAAACGACAGCAACGAACGCCGATTGTGGTGGGAGTAGCAGTGTAATGCGCATAGCGTGGAGTCTGAGAGATTCAGGGTCCGTTGTTAAGGGTTAAAAACCCGTGCTGAAATATCAGATTCAACGCCACCAACATTTTTGATTCCACTCACTATTTTTCTTTAGATATATTAATTTCCGCACCCATGCGGGCCAATCACGGTGCTTTGTCTGTGATTGGCTCAGATAATTAAGGCGCGTATTTCAAATCTGATTATAAGAGAAATTTGGTATTTGAGAAAAATAAACATAGGGAACGTTTTACTTACATAAAGAAATTGTTTATTTTCAGCAAATGATGGAAAATAATTTCGTTACCTGATCTTATTAATTTTGCTCTTACTAAAATAGAATTTATCTCATTTCAGCTTTGAATTAATTCTCATGCTCTAAACTCCGCTCAATTAAAATTTAGTATAAAAAAATTGATAATTTTATTAAATAAAAGGACACATTTTGTTATTATTTTATGTGAAGTAATCCATTATATTATTTAAAATTTTCATTTTAAAATGAAAAATTTTCTAGAAGTATTATTTTATTGTGATATACCTACCTATTACACTTTCTTGTCTCGTATGATCCATACATCAGGCAATTACATACGAATGTAACTGCATCTGATGTATGGATCAAAATGAGCCATAACAATGGAAAACATTTCTTGTATTCTTTTTCAACAATGAATAAGGACCAATATTTTTCAGAATCTGAGCTTATTAAATATGAATAAAACAACCAGATTATATTTTAGTAAAGTAGGTTTATTCATAACACTGATGCAGAATATTCAAAATTTATTATATAAACTTCATCTATTAAGCAATCTACTACCTAATATATATATAACATAGTTGCACAAAGGGTTCTGTTTACAAAAGTTGAAAACAAATACCAATAAATATGAAACAAACACTAATATATTATTTAATTATAACAAAGGTAAAATTAAAATTAAAAAAATATATTTTATAAGTATCCTTCACCATAAGCCAACGAATTACATGAATACAAATAGCCAACACCACTTAGATATAATACCAGAATAGGTCACTTACAAAAGCAATGTCATTCAGTAATGAAATAGTTATAAACATTTTATTATAAATAAATTTATTTAGGTTTTTTGTTGAGATAATACTGCTGCTTTTCTATTTTTCTTTCTTTACTCATCACCATTTCTTTTTGTTTTACTGTCTGCATAAAATTTCTAAAATCACCCATAAAGTTTTCTAAATCATGTTCACCCAATCCACCACCATAATTACGAATTTTAGAGCAAAACTGTTCTAGACAAATCTACAATTTTATACCATACTATATTATAGAACTACCAAATGAAATTATTGTTAAACTAAATACCTCACGCTTTCTTTTAAAATCAATTGTCACATTCATTCTATTTTCAGTCTCATCAAGAAAATGATTTTCTTCATCCTCATAAACTGTCTTGCTTGTTAAAGGTTCATTGACATACAGATTATTATCTTCTTGCATTTCATCCATGAAACCTGAAACATATTCGCTCCTCGGCTCAAATAAAGCTACAGCATGTATATGCTTACACATGACACTTTTAACAGTATATTCTGGACAATCACATATATATTTATGTTTACATATTTTACAGTTCTCACAATACATTGCCCTACAGTCCTCATCACAAACCTCATTATAATTTACACAATACAATTTATGATTATCACTAAACGACCTTACCTTAAAATGTCCTAATTCAGAATATGATACATTACCGTTATTACCCACCATTTCTTCTGCTTTTCTATATGCACTCTGACATATTTTGTGCTGATAATTATTTGCATTTGGCCTTTCCATGTTTATAATCCTTTTCCACATTCTTTCATCAACAAGTTCAGCCAGTAAATCTAACAGTTTTTCAATTCTTTTAAGAGAAAATATATTTTCTACATATTTTTTTTTGTAATGTGTTAAAATTTCCTTAACTAATGTTCTGCTTTCCATTCATTTTGTTGTACTTCAGAACTTTATTTAAGCTTTCAATTGCCATATTTGTATTAATTCCGGTATTGATTCTATAACAATGTGCCCACATCATTATTCTCTCTTGACTTTGGAAATAGTACCTAAAATATTAAAGAATTAATTACATTTGTTTTATAATTTTTTAGTGTTGACTTTTTTAGTGAAGTACTTTTTCAGGTAATTCTAAAAATTAGTTTCCTCCTTTTCTTCTAATTGCCTAAAATAGTTCTCTTTCAGCTGTATAAATTTTTGTGGATCAGTCTTCTTTAAAATTTTCCTCATTTCATGTTTCATTATCTGTTTATTTTCCAACTTCTTGATTTTAGACCTTCCTTGTATGTTCCAATTTTTCACTATATTCCAGGTACAAAGTAATCTTCTTGGTTTATGTTCTACAAATAAGTGAAAAAATAACATAAAATAACTAATGATCTATGATACTGTTTGATTATACAGTATGCACTTACCTGCATCCATAGCCATTATCCATGCATTATAATATTTTGGATCGTCATCACTCATTATATATTTAGCTTGAACTGCTTCCCCTAATCTAGTTTTAAGTGCCCTAAAAAAAACCTCTTGAATTAACTGATCTAATCTGTTTTTTAGTAAGAATGCCACTGGAAAACCCATATTTTGTTCATCTCTTATTAACACAATTGTCAAGTCCCAGTTTCTCCTATTTGTTCCATGAGTTCCATCTATACAGATTATTTTTGGAAAATCTCTTAATTTTTTAAATCATCTTTTTGTAATCCTGCATAAGTTTCTCCTAAAATACATTTAAACAACATTAACTTGTTAAGATAATATTAATATATAAAATTGCAATTCTAACCTATCTGTTTAAATAAAAATCCATGATTTTTTCCATCACTGTTCCATTCCTGAATTTTTAACACTGTGGCTATCATATCATCACTGTCCCTTTTCTTGTCAATATTAAATTTTCGTATTAGGTACTCTAAATCTCCTCTTGTGATAAATTTTTCCTTTGTAGTTTATTGCCGTCTATGCTTCTGGCCTCCTGAATAATTCTCTTATTTCAAACTCCTGCTGCTAATTTATCTACAATTATCTCCTGTTCCGATTTTCTTAGCCTTTTGCTTCCTAATTCGTCAGGGTGTCCTACGTGGGTTTCAAAAAATCTTATTCTAATCACTCCTGAAAAAATGTCATATAAATGAATAAATCTTTTATTTTAATAATTATTAAGAAAAAAACCTACCATGTACTAGAATTTTAACTATTATTCTTGATGGACAAATTCCTTGCATACGAATGCTTCCTTTAGACTTTAAATTCCGTTGCAAACATGTACTGACAAATCCTAAAACATGATTAATTATTAAAAAATTACAGTCTTACATAATTATAAAACTAACTAGGTACCTTTTGAATCACTTCTTACTATTACAATTATAGTAAATAAATTCTTCCCCATTAGCACATTTCTTTCTTCGATGAACAGCATAATTTACCTCTCCGTTTTCTGCAGACCTCCAAATTTCAAATTCTGCCAAATTCCTAAAATTTAAAACAGATTCTTTAATATGTATATTATGAATACTATAAAAGTATCTTATTAAAGAATCATAGGATGTAAACTTCTCTTTGTCCAGGCAAAGGGGGCAAATAATGTGTTTTTTATTTTTTTTATGATGTATATCCCTCATATGCCAATACAATGTTGAAGTAAAAGAAAATGGCTTTCCACAATCTTCACATATTAATTTATTATCCCTAAAAAAATATATTTTGTTCAATAAAATTGCACAAAGGTACTTAATTTTAAAAGCACTTACCTGTGTATATCCATGTTCACCGAATAAAGGTGTAGTAAATTAATGAAAATATACAGTGGTGTTTTGAATTTACAAGGAAACAAGATAATGTAAGTAATAATAATTACTCTTGGTCGCACAAATTGTAAATAAACAACAAAACGTTTCAAAAACTCAAAGTTCAAAGCTGAAAATTGAAAGTTAGGCTAGCAAACCACATCAACAGTCCCGCCGATTATTTCGACGATGCCGACTGACAAAATCCGAAAGCGATCCGTAGTAGTACCCTTTAAATTGTTTCTAAAATGGCGCTCATCCGCCAAGTGTCAAACGCTGTAAGCATCCATATTTTTATGATGGCGTTAACTTACGCAAAAATTTGTAATTTTGATATTTTTTTCTTTTAGCGTAAAAATTGTATTTTCCGATTTCAAAATAATGAATGTGCACCACATTGAAAATAAACGATATAAGCATTATTATATCATATATCACAAGCTCTTTAATAGCATCTAATTTGCTTCCAAGATCTTCAAGCACTATTTCTCTTTTTTAAAAGTTGAAATTGCCAAATTGAGTTTGATAGTTATAAGGTTATTGTCAATTTACGCAAAAATCTTTGATTATTTTAATAGGAACTCTAAATTTTCTTTCCTTTGAGCCAAAAATTCTATTACTAAATTACAAGATGGCCAATTTCATATAAATTTTTTTGTATTTTCAAATGTCAAAATCTAATTTAGTCCTCTCGAGTTATCACTTGCAGCTAATCTCCGGCACAAGTTCAAGGACTTAGACAAAACATTGTTTCTGGAAAGTTGTCATTTAGCCTATTGTGCCTTAATCATCAAGACGCGAGAGTTTCCCGCTCTCGAGCAATTAATGAAAAGCCCCTCTCCGAATTTCCTTAAGATGTTTAAAATTCTCTGAAACGTTTACAGAATGTTATTTTGATAAATAACAGTTTGAGAGCGCGGCAAGTTTATGTTTAGGGGGTGTTAAAGTATAATGAGGATCTTTGCCAGCTTAAAAGTTTCGATGGGGAGAGCTTAATAAGCCCTTAAGCAGTCAAAAGAATCAATAAATCAGTCTGGGGTCGTTTAATTTAATATTATGCCAATTATGACAAATGTTTGGCATTTTTTAAATGTAATTAATTGATTGCTTTAAAGGTGTTGCCCTTACCATAAACTTTCTTACAAGTTATATTCCCTAGGGAAAACTTATAACCCTCTATAAACTATTTATACCGTGACTCCCACTAAAGTTGTCATTGAGCCTATTGTGCCTGAAATTATCAAGGGCTTTTCTCCCTATAGTCGGAAAATTAATGAAGAGAGTCTTGGAAGATCTTAAGTTGTTTCAGTGTTCTCGAGGGGTCTTCGCCCCGTCTCTTAATCTTTTACAAAATGTATTTGCGGATTATTTAATAAATAAGTCGTTCTCTGCTTCCCTTGTGTTAGAATAAGTCAATTACGAGTGTCCCTTTTTACCCCTGGGGATTAAGCACCCCGGTATAAGCCGATTAACATTTCGGTAATTTAAGGTATAAGTTTTTTGTATAATGTAGCCCAGGGGTGTGACTTTCTCATGTCTAATTTATTATTTATTCTTTAGAGTGATGCGGCAGGAGAATTTTTAATTTTTAGGTAAATAAACCTTCTTATAATAAATAAAACAACCATGCCTTCCAATTAGTTAATTGACGCCACGTGACTATTCTGTTTTTATAGAGGAAAGGTCATGTGATGACTTTCGATGTGAAACGTATAATTTTTTAATAAATAGTTGCTGATTTCTGTCGGCAAAAAAATTATAAATTGCAACTGCCTGAAAGAAGTAGGTCTTTACTCTAATTATACATGAATTAAAAAAAAATCTGTTTTGCGTCTTTTATATTAAATAAAACAAAAGCCTTCACTTAGATCACATTCATCACGTGATCTACTATCCAATATAGAGGCCCTGCTCACACGATAGCTCTGTCAAGATTAGGCTCCACTCATAAATTAACGAAAAGAACAGAACTTTAAATATTCATACAATACATTTGAGTTCTTCATAGACATTGTTTTTTTTAGCAAAAATTTTGTTTAATTAGCACCTAGAGGTTGATACCCCTGTATATGCACTAAAATATTACTTATATACTATTTCCTAAAAATGTAAATGTATCATATATTCATTCATTTTGCTATTTATTTACAAGTGTGGAATTAAATCCTATTTTTCGACCCTATGACATAAGCTTAGAAAAAATTTCATAATTTTTTACAATAATTTCCGTATTAAATTATAAGATTTTAGTGCTAAATAATTTGCAAATTTTAAATTCATAGTTTTTTTATTTGGTGGTATAATTAGGTGTCTATTATCATTTGCTCTTCTTTGATGATGATGGCTTACGAATTTTTTAGTGTTTCTTTTTTATGTATATAGGTACAAATATAATGTATGTATAAACAGTCCAAGTTGCAGATGAATGAACTGTTAGAGAAATTAAATATAAATAAGAAACATAATATTTTTAAAATACAAAATATTTATATCAGGCAAGTTACATAAATTTAAAATTCAAAAATTTTAATATGCTCTATTTATCCTTAAAACTAAAATCCTTAAAAATAATTAAAATAATTTAATTATTACTTACATTAATGTCTATTAGTTGCACTTAATTATATACTACAAAAAATTAGTTAAAATAAAGAAAAACTACCAAAATACTACATAGATCCTCTTAACAAAAAAATAATCTTTCCTGCTGAAATAAATCATTACAACACCTAATCTAAAAAAAATGTATATATATTTGCCGCTTAATGTCAAAACCAAGAATGTCATTATGGGGAATTTGTAATACTTTAGGTAGTTTCTAGATAATAATATTAATAATAATAATAATAATAATAATAATGGCTTTTATTTGAAAATATACAATAACAAATACAGTAAAGAGCTATTACTATAAGATATAATAAGGCGCAGTCTAGCTTTGAAGATACTTTACTGAACCATTTGATATTGGTCTAAACCTAAATAACAAATAACAACACCGATCTGTCATAATAATTAGCATATAACCCCAAAAAGCATTCACCTATCAGGAGAATATCAATAAAAAATAGTAATATGTATAGGTTAATAAATAGACATAGGAAAATCAACATTTCATGTACATCCAAATTTAAATGTTCTTACTCACAGTATGAACCGAATTACAGCAACCACTTTCATAAAGAAATAACTATTGTAATATAAAGTCTTCTACATGAATAACTGATCAATATTAGATCTAATAAACCTTTTGAAAGAAACTAGTGTGAGAGATTTTATGTGCAGAGAAACTCTATTATAAAGTCTCGCTACATTGTAACTAAAAGACCTTTCAAAAATAGAAGTTGAGTGAAGAGGTATAGTTACACAGCCCGTATCGCGAAGATCTAGATTATGGATTTCTGAGCAAAACTTTATTTTCCTATATAAGTAGTCGGGACACTCTTATTTTATAAAATAACATAACTGAATGGAAGACGCGCCTCTCATCCATTCTAAGCTAATGCACATCTCTCAACTTAGTTGACACTCCCCGCTCTCTACCCCGTATACCCCCAATTAGTCTTACACAGTGGTTTTGTATTAACTGAATGCGATATTAATCCCTTTCCAGCAAACATGGGCCATAAACTACATCGGCATAATTGAAGTGCGAAATCACTAAAGAGTCACAAAGCATTTTCTTTAATAACCCTATCAATAGATGCCTTTGTTTAAATATAAGCTTTAGATTTAGGAATGCTCTCTTAATACACATGCTGACATGCTCAGTAAATCTCAAATCACTGTCCAGAACCAGCCCTAGATTTTTAGCGTGGTCAACAAGTGCAACTTTATTATAATTATTTAAATTTATTTGAATGCTATCCTTAGGCAACTGTCGTGATTGAGTTCTGCCAAAGAGCAACACCTGAGACTTGGAGGGGTTAAGAGTGACACAGTGCTTATGAGAAATTAAGTTTTGGTGGTAGATGTTGTTTTTGGTGGTAGATGTTGTCCACTTGCATCGCCCGGTTCAATACCACCACATAGGACAGGCGGCGTGAAGTGGTTCCATGGAACTCACGTTTCGCCGCCATGTCGATGTGTCTGGTTTCCAAAGGGGAAATGGAGAAGAGAAGTAAATGCATGATGGCGCCCTCACGACCAAAACTTTCCGGAGGTAAACTCGCCTCCCATTCGGATCTCCGGGCGGAGGCTGGTCGGGGAAGGCCCATCAGGCGGATCAAAAAGCCTAAAAATCAATTTCTGCAACATCAGAGGTCTAAACACCAATATTAATGCAGTACACCAACACCTGCAATCAAATAAGCCTCACATTCTGGCATTGGCAGAAACAAAGGTGAAACCTTCAACAACAAATGTTCACCTCATCTATCCTGGATACGACCTACACACCCGATTTCGACTAAACTTTGGATTGGCAGTATTTGTCAAGATCGATTTGAGTTGCCAGCGGGAGGAAACGCTTAAACCTGCGGACTTCGACGTCATGTGGTTCAAAATAATAACCAATTGGCTGCGTTTCTGCAACAAGAACGATGATAAAGGACGAGAAGCTGAGCTATTTGCCACCATATGCGGGCTTACGCAACTTGTGGAGGAACCTACCAGAATCTACTGGCGAGTTCGCGAGTCTCCTAGATCTGGTCTTGGCTTCAGACCCTGACTCGTACACAGTATCAGTACATGCCCCCCTAGGAACATCGGACCACAAAATGATATCAGTCTCTTGCCAGTTGGAGGTTAAAACGCAGCATCCTCCGATGCCGCGGAAGGTATGGCACTATAAATCAGCAGAGTGGAACCATCTTCGGGAATTTTATCGCTCATTCCCTTGGAAAGAAGTCTGCTTTAGAACCAATAACATCTCAGAATATGCAAACCAAATTACAGAGACGATCTTGGCAGGAATGGAAGCTTATATCCCTTTTTCTACTAATTGCGGATCAAACAAAAAGCAATGGTTCAACCTGAATTGCAAAAAGGCAGTAAACACTAAAAACGCAGCATATCGCAAATGGCGTCAACATCCTTCCATCGAAAATCGGAGCAACTTTTTAGCCTCCAGAAATAGCTGCACGCGAATTATTAATGAATGCAAAGAGAGTCACAACAACAGGATCAAAAACAAACTGCTAAACTGCCCAAATGGAACAAGATCTTTCTGGTCGATAACGAAAGCCGTTAGTCAAGGATTTGCTAAGTCGGCCTTGCCACCCCTAACAGCAGATGATGCTTCTATCGCGGTAACAGCAAGGGAAAAAGCCAACTTACTGAGTAAACTCTTCGCGTCCAATTCTATCCTGCACTCACAAGGCAAAACACCGCCATATTTGCCAAGGGTGAATTCATCGATGGGAGAAATTTCGTTTCCCCAACAAATTATAAATAAAATTCTTAAAAGCGTAGACACCAACAAAGCTACTGGACCCGATGGAATTCCAGGCCTAATACTAAAACGTTGTGCAGACGAATTGACTCCTCCCTTATGTAGACTGTTTACGGCATCGTATAAGCAGGGCCAATTTCCAACAAGCTGGAATCTGCTCGAGTGCAAGCTGTACCCAAAAAGGGTAAGAAGACGATGCCCTCCAATTACCGCCCGATTGCACTAGTTCCAGTAATATCGAAGATTATAGAGAAAGCAGTCAACCAACAACTGTTAAGATATCTGAAATCATCTGGACTAATCAGCGATCATCAATACGGCTTCCGAAAGATGCATTCTATCCCCCACCCTTTTCTTGGGATATATCAACGATTTGCTAGGAGCCACTGTCAATCCAATCTACAGCTTTGCGGACGATAGCACACATATTTTCACATTTAAGTCCGCCAAACCAACGACAACCGCAAGTTCTCAGAATCTTAGGCAGCAACAAGTAGCTTCAACCAACAACGATATTAGAGCAATCTTGGAGTGGGGCAATAACAATTTGGTCAATTTTAAACAATTTCTTACATTTCATTATTTAAATAAATTAATTTCCATAAAATATTTTATAGAAATAAAGAAATAGCATTATTTCAAAAATGCCTATTTTTAATTCAATAATATGAAGTCTTCACATTATGAATATATGAAGATATTAAATTATGAACGCGAGTATATTACTCTAAGACACAGAATCTTTAAAAGAGAGTACTTGGTCTAGAGAACTGGCATAACGCGTCTGATGCCGTTTTTCTCTGATCACTCCGAAGTCCGATAAACTTAATCCACTACCTTTTTGCGTTGTTCTTGTGTAAAGTGTGTTTCCTGATTTTTATTGTGTCAAACTAGTTAGAAGGGTTTTTTTAATAATTTAGCAATGGATGATCGGTTAAAAACTTGGGGCATGGATGAAAATATAACTAAAACATTTAGAGGTAAGTTAAACAGTTCTGTTAAATCATATGACTGTTTGATAATAATGGCGGCACTAAGGCATCCTGTGAGCTTTGATATTGCAGGATCGCGTATCCACGCGTAGTCAGCCTTATTTTTAAGTTTTTATGACCCAAATCATTTTTAATGAACAATTTGAGTACTACAAGTTACATATTATTTTTTTGTCAAATGAATACTCAATAAGTGAAAAAATTAACATTTAGATATATTATTCAACATTTTAGAAAATGAAATATAAACATTATCAAGTTTGCATGGAAGGGCAGACTTGATGAATTAATTCCACAAGTTGGCAAACGTTTACAATTTAAAATGCACTTAAAAAACTGGATCTTAGATAAAGTAGGTGTAAGTGCGTTAAATTTAGGCATACTTCATTTGGAAATGATAAATAAAATATTATTAGGAGATACACTATGTAACAACAATTACTGTAACATCCCAAAGCCCGAGTGATTTAGCATAGACACACAAGGGTAACTACCCGTAACTGAGAAATCAAATAATGAATCTAATGTGGAAAATACCATTTTGACACTTTTACTGGTAAATGAAAATACGCTTATAGACACTGTTAATCTTAATTTGTCATTGAATCAATGAACCTTTACCCGATTTTGACCTAATTACCCTTTTAACGCCACCCCCTATCTGGAAAATTTTTTATTTATTGTTAACATCTTCCTTAGTACAGTTAATTGAATAACTTAAGAAACAGAGAAGGTTCCCTTTTATAAAACTTCTTAAGCAAAAGCATTCCAAGAGGTTTTAGAAAACTGCAAAAATATTTTAAATAAAACGATAATTGAGATAACACTACAATTTGTAGTAAAATACAATTTTAGAGCATCACAATGGGATAATTTTTTATAATAAAATTACTAAAAATTTTTAAAAATTCGGAATATAATTGGTATGCTATAAATAAATGCCTTAAATAAAAAACAGAAGAAAAATAGACAGATAGAAGACAAGTTTAGTTTTTAAATTTAAAGATATGTTTATCTATTATAATTATTATTTTTGTATTCTAAACTTAATTATCTTAAGATATTGGGTTACGTTACGTTGTCATAAATAGGCAAAATTTATATTTATTTTTTCAAATAAAGCTATTTTTTTCTTATGTGTGTATTTATGATTCATTTATCCTCATGAATAGTACGATATCCACAATATTTTAAAGAAATTTAGAAGTTGAATCAGAGATTTCTAAGATGAATTGTTTCAATTATTGTTAACGACTCCGATATTTGATACTAATTCTAGAATTCCTTAAATCAAGAACTTTTTGGATCACAAATGAAAAAACTGCAAACCTACATGAAAGATTTATAGTTTTAAATTAAGCACAACATACGCTTAGGGCCATTAAATACATTCTTACTTTAAAACCTAAATAGTAATTAATCCAAGAACTTAACTTCTTTATATTGAATCTATTGAGTAATAATGTTAAGTACTGAAGTCCCTAATTCAAGATCAGTTTCAAATCACTTTAATAATCCGTATTTTGTTATATGGTATCCGCATCTTAACCTTTCAGTGTTCGCGCGCGGACTCTCGCTCCATTTTAAAATGTTTTTGGTTATTGACTAAAAGTTACTGCGCACCTCGGGCTGCGGTTCCCAGTATCTTAATGAAATAGCATTATTAGTGCACCAGAGCCAACTAAAGAGACGTTCAACTAGATATAAATTTTCATCCTATTGTTGTTAAGTATTTCGTTGTCTCTCTCTTCCCCTGTGGAAGGCTAGCTAAGGTGGCGTCACAATACTAATCTTTCGCAATGCTATATGTATTTAATTATCAGAGCACTCAAGAGAAAACATGCTTCCATCTCCGTCTAAATGAATGCAAAAATACGGGATAGCTTGTGTCCAATTCTCTAGTATTTCTTAAATTATAATTAAGTACGGCAACAGTGCAATCCTTGCTCAACATGAACACGTGAATTTCAATATGGCTGAATAGTAAAGTTGTTGTTGCTGATTAATTTTGTTTTGTTTTACATCATTAGTTGAGATTTTCGATAAGTGCTTAAATTTTACGTATTTTATTACCCACCGGATTTAGATGAACTTGATAACAGTAGTTAGTAGTTGTAGTTTTTTGTAGGATACAGATTTTAGTGTTTTGACTTGTGTTAGGGATAGAAATATGTTCATTAAGGTAATTGTTAAGGCTGTAGTTAAAATAGGTATTCCATAGTGGCTCAAAAGGAAAAACTAAGAGATTTGCAAAAAAAACATTTAAAAAATAATAAAAAACTAACATAAATAGTCAAATGAATTTAATTTTAATAATATAACTTAATATAAATACAAGAATAATATTTGTTCGGACTATCTGTAATGCCTATTTGCTGCTATTTTTAATTTAGCTATAATCTTTCTATTTTATTATTTTAATTAATTTTTATTAATTAAAAAAATACTGCATCATAAATAATGAAACATGTGTATATATTTCATACACATACAAATTTAACAGTATATTCATTATAATAGAATAGAACAGATTTATCTATTCTTTACCAATTAGTAGAAAAACAGTTTTACCACTTCACCAAATCAATTTTATTTATTCTGGATACTTGTTTGGCTAACAATATTAGCATATATTTCTTCAGCAAAAGATTACACTTTTTTTAAGTGTTACACTAAAGGATATATTTTTTAAGTTATTATAGAACCGTGATAATTAAAATCTTTCTGAATTTTCATTGTATTTATGTATATGCATGTTACTGTTACCATCTTAAATTATAAATTATGAAAATAATTAATCAAATGCATGTACATATTATAGTTATACCATATACTGAAAATACATTACAAAACGTTTCAGAATTATATTTAGTTTATTTAGTTCCCCAATTTAAATGTTATTAAATTGCATTGTTTTAATTAAAATCAGCGGTTCTGTCTCAGAACATAATTATGATGTTCTGACTTCTCAGACATAACGGCTAATTTTAATTAAAATAAATCATTAAATCCTTAATAGCCGAGGTTTGAATTATGGCGGCAATCACTGTCTGCGTCATCTACGATCACCTTTCACGAAGAGAGACAAAGATGGAAAATAATCGGATATTTTATTAGCGCACAGTTGCGCGTCTCTTTGGTTTTCTCTGAGTGTACCGCTAAACTCGGGAGCGTTCAGTTGTAGTGCGTTATGGCTCGTGTCCACTAGCAAATAAACTTGCTAGAGTTACTCTCACAAGTCACTTGCAGCGCGTGTAAAAAGCCACCGAGAGAGCTTGTTTCAGCAAGTTAATTTACAATTATCAATATCGAAACTGTTCCGAAATATTTGCAGCAAGAAGTGAAATATTTACGTGTATTTAAAATGGTGGACCAGCGTGTTTGGAGTAGGGACGACACTAATTTATTGATTGAAAATGTTGAACTATACCCAGAATTATGGAATGTACATTGCAAAGACTTTAAAAACAGAGTAAAAAAACAGGATGCTTTTCAAAAATTAGCAGAACTATTTAAAACGTCTGAAAACGAAATTCAACGCAAGTTACACAACTGAATCAGGAGTGGAAAAAAATTCAAAAGAAAAAAGTGGACAAGGAGCAAATGAAGTGTATAAGAGCACATGGGAATTCTATGATTCTTTAAAATTCATGTTAGCTGCAAATGTTCAAAGCTGTACAGAAGATAATATAGTAAGTAAAAGTCGAAAATTAATTTTATTTTATTTAAAGTATTTTATATTAGGTGTTTAAAGTAATCAGTAGTCAAAACCTTAACCTATATATCATTTTAGATGTATTTGTACTGCCATGGAACCTCACCTTGAGGGGAAATAAAGTAGTTTTTGAAATCTTCTCGAACCATTTTAGCATTTTGGGAACAATTATGGAGATTTCTGGTATTAAGTGGCAATAAGTTTTGTTTTGGCATACCTTCCTGGTGCCACTGACCATTGATAATACCTCCATCGCTTTCTATATCGAAAATTCCTGTCGGTGCATAATTTGCTTTCGACGAATTTCTGGTTATTAAAAAGTTATGAAGAACGCATATTGACAAAACAATTTTTTTTACTTTTTCAGGGCAAAGTTGTATAGGTTTCCTTAATACCCGAAAACGATTTGCTATAATACCAAATACATTTTCAATTATTCTTCTTGCACGTGAGAGTCGGTAATTAAATACGCGGTTTGGCCCTGGCTGATTTTTGAATGGATATGGTTTAAGCAAGTTTGGTTTCATTGCAAATGCGTCGTCTGCTACAAAAACAAACGGTGAAAAGTTTTTCATTCCCGGCAGCTGTTGTGGAGGAGGCAAATTTACAGTATTATTTTCCAAAGCGGTAGACAGAGAACACATGTTCTACACGCCACCATCCGAAATTCTTCCATTACAACCAACATCCACATAAATAAATATATAATTTGCATCAGCCAATGCTATTAAAACTATGCTGTGCGTGCCTTTGTAGTTAAAATAATAACTTCCACTGCAAGGTGGAGCTTGCATAACGACATGTTTTCCATCCAGAGCTCCTAGGCAGTTTGGGAAATTCCAGATATTTTCAAAATCTTTTGCAATCCTAATCCATTCTTCTTGGGTATTTGGAACCTAAAATTAAAATATTTTTTTCAGACTCAAAAAGATGAGGATACACTGACACAAAATTCCACAATAGATGAGGGACAAAAGATTGAAACAGAAACAAAAAGTACACCGTCCAAAAAACCTAAAAAAATTAAAGTGACTGAAGAAGATGCGATGTTGGCAAATGCAGTAAAGGTGAATCGACCCTCAGATAACTGGCAAATATTTGAAGATTATGTAGCATCCGACCTTAGATCCCTACGTTCAGAGCAGCTCCAATTAAGGTTGAAAAGAATGATACAAAGAGATATTCTTACAATTTCAAAATTAGCTAATAACTATGATTCTGGACATTCAACACCGGCCTCTGTCCCTCTTTTATCCCCTACATATGATTCAAGTGCCTCATCGTCAACTCAATATACTGTGCAGCCCTATACTGACAAGACAATTTATACAGGTACAACAGAAATTAAAATTATAGACATTTAAATACATACCTTTAAATATTCCTTTTTTAGAGCCTCCACAATTGCAGCACAGCACTCAGGAACAATCCTTGCGATCGTACATACAGGGATTCGATACAAATACATAAGAGAATGGTAGGAATCACCTGCAATAATTAAAATTGTACTTTTTTCTTTATGATTATAATTACTTTTCATGAAAATAAAAATATTTTGTTGTAACATATAATATTTATTTTAGTATATATATTTAGTTTTCTAAGTAATTACCTGTGGCTAAAAAGCGAAGTGTCAAAAACAGGCGTTCTTCTGGTCTAATGGCCTGTCGCATTTTTGTATCTTTCTTATATATCTTTTCCTTCACCAAACCAAGCAAAAAATCGAAGTCTTTTGCAGACATTCGTAGAAAGTTTTTCAACTGTTGTGGGTCTTCCATTCTTAACTCATTAAGTATTTTCTCATGTAATCCTAAATTAGCTCTACGCTGAATTCATTTTCTTACCCAAATTTTTCTTTAATTTTTTTCCTTTTTCTTTTTTCGTTTTTTTATTAAATATATCAGAACCGCAGCAGCTATTTGCCGAGATGACATATTTACAAAACTAGTGTACACGTTTCACTTAAAGAAATACAGCAAGTAAAGCTTGCTGAGTAACTTGCCCAAATAAATTTGAAAATAATTGAAATAAAGTGTAGACACTCCAGCAAGTTACTTGGTAAAGAACTATCGCAAGTTAATTGCATGTGGACACGAGGCTTTAGAGAGATATTTATATTTGCGGAGTATCAGTCCGCAGCGACTAGCGGCGTGTCGAAAATCGTTTTTAGTAAATAATTATTTTATTGCTTAAAGGTATGTAAATATTGCCTATTTTCGATCTATTTACTAGTAGCTTACTTTTGTTTAACCTTTAGAATGGCTTTGTATGAAAAGGAGCAAGACAGACTAGAAAAATTAATGCAGGAATGTTTGGAAAATGACTTTGAAGAAGAATTGCCTCTGGATGAATCTGATGATGAAGAAGAACGCGCCGTCATAACAGAGGTTTATGATCCTGATAGTGAACAGGATATTTCGGAGACTGAAATTGAAGTAAATGAATACAATGAAGGGCCCTTTTTTATAGGCAAAGACAAGACCACAAAGTGGCGAAAGCATTGTCCTTCAAAAGCTGTCCGAACAACGGCCGAAAATTTGGTTACGCATTTGCCTGGTCCCAAAGGAGATTTAAAAAATCAAAAATCTCCAATAAAAATATGGCAGCACTTTTTTTCTGAAGAGATAGTAAATACCATTGTCCAGTATACAAACCAGCATATTGAATCCGTCCGTGGCAATTATTCACGCGAAAGAGATGCTAAACCCAGAGATTCTGTTGAATTGCTTGCTTTAATAGGTCTCCTTTATTTAGGTGGATTGTTAAAAAGCAGTCATTTAAATGCTAAAGATTTGTGGAAAACCGATGGCACTGGTGTTGAAATTTTTAGGCTTACAATGTCCTTACAAAGATTTCGCTTTTTATTAAGACATTTACGTTTTTACGATATGGAGACACGTGAAACTCATAGAGCCATAGACAAGTTGGTGCCAATAAGGGCTGTTTTTGATAACTTCGTGCAAAAATGTAAATCTGGATTTACTCCATTTCACTATGTTATTGTGGATGAAAAACTAGAAGCCTTTCGCGGTCGGTGCAGTTTACATACATACCAAGCAAACCAAATAAATATGGACTAAAAGTGTTCGCTATGTGTGACTCAAAGGTGTTTTATACATGTAGTATGGAAGTTTATGTGGGTAAACAACTTGAAGGCCCTTTTCAAGCTAGCAACTCTTCAGATGCTGTTGTACAAAGATTGTGTGAAACAATTAGAGGTACTGGTAGGAATGTAACAACTGATAACTGGTTTACCAATTACAGCGTTATAGAGAATTTAAAGCAAAATTTTAGACTAACTTTAATAGGAACAGTAAGAAAAAATAAAAGAGAACTGCCGATCGAATTTTCACAACCCATAAATCGTCGAGAAAAATTATCAATTTTTGGATTTAATGAAACCTGTAGACTTGTATCCTATATACCCAAGAGGAGTAAAAATGTTTTGCTAATGTCCAGTTTACACAAGGTGATGCTTTGGATTCTGAAAATGGAAAACCGGAGGTCATTACAAAGTACAATCAAACTAAAGGAGGGGTCGATACGGTGGATAAGTTATGTTCAGTTTATAATTATGCCCGCGCTACTCGAAGATGGCATGGTCATATTTTATAAAATGTTAAATGTTGCCAGAATAAATTCGTTAGTTGTGTACAAAGCTAATGATCCAGATGCAAAAATAAAGTGTAAAAAATGTTTACGTCAACTTTCATTCAATCTTATTGAAACTCAACTTAAAGCTCGTGTAAAGATTCCAAATATATCAAAAGTTACCAAATTTAGAATCCACGAGATCCTTGGAACAGAGACTTCAGAAAATCCAGTTGAAAATATACCAAATCGACGCGGACGTTGTATTTTATGCGACAGAAAAAAAAATCGTCCTACCCGATATTTTTGCAAAAAATGCAATGCAGCTGTATTGCTTTGAAACAGCTGAGTAGGAAAATTGACCTCTTAGTTTTAGGTTTTTTTAATCTCGTTTATTTTTTTTCTCTTGCATAATTACTCGCCAATTATGTTAAAATAAAAAACAAACAGTTGAAATAAATGTTACTAACGTTAAAATGTATTTTTTATTCAAACCAAAAATATTTTTAGTTTTTATTTTAAAAGAAATAATCTTTTTAGCTACAAGTGGTTGCTGCGGACTCTGAGTCCGCAGCGGCCACTATTTTTTTGAAAATGGGCGCGACCGCTGAAAGGTTAAAGAAAAAATATATTTACCTTAATCGAATAAACTTAGTCTTTATAATAAAACTTTGTATACTTGATAGACTAAAAGTACCTCTCAAGACGATTAACTAGAAATTTTTAAATAATAGTTTACTTATCTTTCTATAAAAAAAGGAGTACTTGAGCCATGTTTATAAAGCTTAAGAAATACAAACTTTGATGTAAATAAAAATTTCATAGAAATATATCAAAGTCAGGATTACTTCGAAGTAACGAGCTTAAACTAAAGAATTTCTTTTTTAAGTGTTATTATTTTTTTACTACGATAAGGCTAAATTATTAATTAAAGAGCTTAGTTAAACTCAAAAAGTGATATACTCATTTAATTAAGATTAACCTTGCATCTCTGGTGGGGTCGCTTCTTACAAAGACCATTCTAACTTACCTTGTATAAAGCCTGGGAGGTTGGACAAAGTTATGACTTCAGGCCCTCCTTGAACTGAGAATGAACGAATAAGAAGTAAATAATTTTCACATATTGTTATTACTGAGCTTTTCGTGGTTTTGAAAGCTTAGGAATTTGAAGTTTTCCGATTCTGAAGGTCTTTTGCCTAATTTAATTAATGAAACTCAGTTTTACGGCAAAAGTAAAAAAAGCGTCTGCATTGCAAGAGCTATGAAAAATAGCCGCATTTTATATGACATATGATATATCAGATGCTTAACAGTCCGTCCAATAGTCTTAAGAAGGTAATTACGAATGAAAAACTAAACGTTCACAGAATCCTAACCCAGCAAAACCAAGACATGTAATCCTTGATGTAAGTGGGATAAGATCTTCGATATTAAATCTAACATACACATGATTGCGTATTTTAACCACCTTAGTTAAGTACTACATGAGGCTAAGACCAACATTTTTCAATTTATAGAGACAAAGTGGTTCGACCAAAATAATTTTAATAAAACCAATTTGGGTTAAGTTTCTGGCCTAAATTCAGTCAAAAATATTAACCGAAAAGTTATTTTATTTACAAATAGACGCTCTATCGGGCCTATCTGTATGTAAATCCTCCCCCGAAAACTCTTGGGAAACTTTATAGTTTAACCGCAGAAAGCTAACATAGTTGTAGTCTGTGTTACATTAGCAAAATCAAAACGTTATCGGGAAGGGAATTCGTAAAGGGCATGTAAGGGCCCCGAGGTATCTGGAATCTCAACACCCCCCTAAGGCGACATTCTAACTTGAGTTCGTCTCGGTCCTGGCATACCCTACGACGGAATATATGTATGTATATTTACACTCAAGTAATTTTACTAAGGAATAAACAATATAAAATATTTCACACATAAGCGAAGTCGAAACCGCGGCCGTCCCTTAAAACCCTTGAGGCGTCACGGTTTTATTCACACACAACCTTATAAAAAATATTATTTTTCCAAGAACTCGATCCCCCGAAGGGGATATCTTTTCACAGACTCTGCTCGGCCATTTATTTTGATTTTCCCAATATATTTTTAGCAAGAATTTTCATTTCTTTAGAGGAGGCTTTTCTTTACCGGGGAATTTCAAATAATAAACCTCTTTTTATGTCTGTACGTTTTTATGTATAAATTGATATTTTTCGTATTTTCTTTTTTTTTTTTTAATTTAGGCTCTAGTTCATTTGAAAGAAAAGGTTTTTTTTTGACAAAGAATTATATTATAAAATCTCCGTTGAACAAATTATATTATAACTTTTTATTTATTCTTAAAAATATTTTCACTCGTCAAATAGGGTAAAGTTAATAGTATACATAACTAAAATCTAAAATGGTTACTACTAAATAAATAAAATAACTGAATAATTTGCTGAAAGGATTATTGTGACATACGTCTCATACTAACCTTATCGAAGTGAGCTGCAGTTTTCAGAGCGATACTCGTCACGTGTCATTTTCATTTAATTATTTTGGTTGGTAATTAGTTTAATTCTTGATAGTATATCTTAAATATTAGATCATTTAACTTCATTATTTCATTGGTTTATATTTCTTACAGTGTAGGTTTGGTTGACTGTAATTTAGTTTACTTAGTATTCTATTTCATTTATCGCAGTGTTATATTCCGTTGATTTGGCAACAGTTTATCTCGAGCCATTGTGAATGCGGCTTTATTTTGACCTTTCGTTTTCCTTATTTTGACATTCGGGATTTTGGAGGCTCACGGCTCACATTTCTACAAGACTTTTATTTTGTTGCCTCTTGTGTACCTTTATAGCCTAGAAATCAAACCCTGTGGCCCTGTGGATAACCGTCTTGTGGAATTTATTAGGCAACTATACCAGAGGTAAGTCTCCTTTTGTCAGCTTTTTTTACACCACGTGCAGTTTTTGCTTATTGTCATTTCCGTCCTTCACCGAAGGTGTCAGAAGTTTCTTGATAAGGTTCCACTAAATCCACTGCTGCCAAACACCCGTAAAGACATACTAGAAAAAAACCCTTTAAAGACACTTTGTTCTTTTCTAATTACTTTTTTTTACTCAATTAATATGACAAATGGTCACATTTTTATTCATATCCTTTCATATTTCATACTGGGGTTCTCACTAATCATTTTAATGTAAATTGTTTAAAATAAGATGTTGTATTATAAGTATTGTAACTATCATTAAGGGGTAATTGATTGTATTTTTTTTCTTCCTTGATTTTAAGTTTTTTTTAAATGTACTATTACTCTAACAGTTTTTCTTATATGGTTTTTTCTACTTCTTCTTCTTTTCTTGCCAATGTTTTGTTTTGCTTCATATTTTATCCAAAGTCCAACCGCACGTACAAGCTGCTGTAAGAGCCTGCAGCCAACTGTGATAACTCACAGGCAACCACAGAATGAAGTATGACGTCAAAATATGGTCATTTAATGACGTTGTCAGCAAAATGCTCGTTGTCAGCTAAAACAACTAATTACAGGACAAAATTATATAATTAAAGTTAATTTTGAAAAAAATTGGTGATTTTTAACTTAGTTACTTCACGAGGAAACAAAAAATAGTAGAGCTATGATAGTTGTATTTATGATATGTATGGTCTCAGAATTACAAAACGGGTTTCTTAAGGGGTATTTCACATCCTCCGCCTAAAGGCCTGGTTTCTCTGACCAGATCGGTCCGAAATATTTCAACGATATGGAATGAACAGTTCGTCAGCGGTTCCGGTGAAACCCAGGATATGCGGAGTATATAGTAGTGGTTTTTATAAAAGATCGGAACGAAATTTCGGGGAGGTGTGCGGACAGCAGTTTGTCGAAATCAAATAGTTTTTGATTTGAACGATTTTAAACGGCTCAGTTCGCTGATTTGTTTGTTATTGTATAGACGACTGCGTGTTAATACAACAATATTTCTATAAAAAATTACTTTTTAATACTGATATATTAATAGAAAAATATCTGTGCTTAAAAAGTACCATAAATTAGTCTTTTCTGCGTTAGAGGAGGAAATATTAATCCAAAAAGGAAAAGAATATCCTCCGTTATATGCAACAAAAAATAAAAAGTTACAAGCCTCCTGATCAGGAGATACCACCAGATTGTACACTAAACAGCTACTTAGCACTTAAAACCCATGGAATAATACACAATAATACGTAAAATAATATACATGTCTTATAATTAAGGTATATTTTTATCATTTTTTAAAACTTTTTATAAAAAATAAATAAATAAGAAAAATATTATTTCCTAGATCTTCCTCAATTTGATATGTTCACACTACATGCTGCGATATAACTTTTCCGCTGGAGAAATAAGAGTCGGATTTTTATTTGTAGGTTGCGTACTAATTTCGTCCTTCATATAATGTTGTACAGTGTAAAACAGTTGCGACGTAAACAGAAATTTTTTTAAAACTTTGTGTAGTTATCCGAAAGATGCTTTAACACTAACAATTTATACACTCCCTCTTTACTCCAATTCTCGAACATTTTTAACTATTCTTCTATTTTCATTGATAGATACATCATCATCACACTGTTCTTCTTCTAAAATCATACTAATAAAAAATCCTTTTTTAGTTTTTAAAAGCAAAATGTACTGCACGTAAAATTTTAAAAGACTGAAATATATCGCAATGAATTAATTCTGAATTTCTTTTGTTGACAATACCCAGATGTACTATCACTTCTCTTCAAAAAACTTTGTTACTTGTAATGAAACTATTAATCATGAACTGAACAACCTAAAAGATCTCTCTAAAAAACAGGGCCTTTAGCTTAATCCATTAAAATCAAAACTTATGCTGTTTGGCAAAAGAAATCAAAACGAATATTTAAAATATAATATTAATATTAAAATAGATGACCATTTTGTAATTCTGCTCGTAATCTGGGTGTTATACTTGATTGTCAGCTTAATTTTTCCGATTATGTTAAGCAACTTCCACAAAGGTCATATATATCGCTTAAACAACTATATTCCAATAAAAACCTTTTAAGTACCAAGTTAATAACAATGTTATATGAAACTCATGTACTTTCCCACTTTAACTATGCTGATTTTATTTATGGCCCTTGTTTTCGTCAAGCGGAACAATATCGTATTCAAGAGGTGCAGAATACATGTATTCGTCTAATTTTTAATTTAAGAAAATCAGATCACGTATCACACTTGACATATTGAACCAGTTCAAATTAATGATTTGAACAGGTTCAATCTGTTAAGTCGTAGGACTCAACATTTGGGTGTTTTTATGCATGGTTTAACTACTAATTTGAAATTCATATCTAAATCTCTAAAAAATAAATTTAAAAACAATTTGAGCGTCCATGATATAAATACCAGAAATAAATTTAAATATATTGTAACGAAATTCAGGAACACACATTTATTGTCAACGTCAAAAACACTAACCTAACTCGCCTTGACTGTCGTTTAATTGTTTCCAAGGTAAAAACTGACTAAATAATTAAAACTAAATGAATTGTCACGAAGCACGTCCTTTTTAAAACCCAATGGAACAGTTTCGAAATATTTAGAATTATCTTCATTGTTTTTGTCCAAAGAGACCAATAATCTTAGGAGAATACTGACAGTCAAAGCAAGCAAGTATACAAATTCTAGAAAATTAGAACTACAGGAATCTACAATAATATAACCTAAATAACCTAAATTGGGGCCAAAATGGGGCTCTCGAACAAGATGAACTACTTAAAAACTAAACACTATAGATAAAAATAATAAACCAAACGTAAGTAGAACCCGAAAGAAACCCTACGAATCAACTTTAACTACAGAATACTAATAAAATTGTCCAAAAACTAGGAGAATAATTAACGTATTTACATTTTCATAATACTGCTCTCCTCTCAAGTTTGATCGTCCCGATCAAACATGGAACCACCTCAGTCATGATAGGGCGCTAGCCGGACGATCTTTACAATTTTCATCTTCGTTGTCGGATGTCGCTGGATACGGTACACCACGTCGTTGATTCTGGTGACCACATTGTCTTCGTCCTCCGTAGATTGTATAACCAGACTTTATCCCTATTAAAACCGGTAGAATTTGCCTTTATGTTATAACGTGATTTCATTCTGTTACTTTTTAGATGAAGTTTATCCCGTGGTTGTAAACGCTCTTGTAAATGGTCGACGTACTCCTCAAGGGTTTCAGACTTATGGGGTCTTCCAGTAATAATATCCAAAGGTAAACGAAGTTTATCGCCATAGACAACTTTTGCCGGGCTTTTTCCAGTTGACTTGTGGATAGAAGAACGGTATGCCAATAGGAATGGTTGTATACAGGTATCCCAGTCGGTTTGCTTGGAGTTTACCACCATCCTCAAATAGGTCTCAAATGTGCGGTTAAATCTTTCAACCAATCCATCAGACTGAGGGTGTAGTGGGGTTGTACGGGTCTTATTGATTCCCAGCAACTGGCATACTTGTTGGAATATTTCTGACTCAAAGTTCCTTCCTTGGTCTGAAGGTATCTCTCTGGGTACACCAAATCAACAAATCCAGTTCTGGAACAGCACTTCAGCTACTGTCGTTGCTTCTTGGCTTAGAATCGGATAAACCTCGGACCACTTAGTAAAGTAATCCATAGCAACAAGCGCATATCGGTTTCCGGAGCTACTAGTAGGAAAGGGTCCTGCTACGTCTATGGTAATTCGTTCAAAGGGTGCACCAACAAGATACTGCATCATCTTTCCTCTTGTCGGGGTTCTTGGGTCCTTGCTTGACGAACACTGCTCACACTGTCGGCACCAGCGTTCAACATCTTGATGACTGTTCAGCCAGTAAAACCATTCTCTAACTTTTGCCAAGGTCTTACTAACTCCAAAATGTTCTCCGCCGACACCGCCATGAACAGCTTCAAGAACTTCCGGAATCCGTTTTCGAGGAAGGACTGTCAGATAATAATATGTCTTTTCTTTTCCATCTACGCTCTCCCAGACTATTTTTAACAATCCGTCTTTTACAACCAATGAATTCCATTGAGACTAATAAGCTTTTAGTTCTGGAGATTTGTCAGAAATATCTTTCCATTCTGGTTTTGAAATTCCTCGAGATTTCAGTTCGTAAATAAGACCAAATACTGGGTCATCACACTGATCTTGGATTAAACTAGCTACATCCCACTCTTTAGAACTGTGAAGGCCAATACGACTACAAGTAAATATCTCTGAATGCTGTTTTGATTCCTTTTTAAAACAATGTTGACATGTTTCAATACAGGATCTTCTCGATAAAGCATCGGCATTTTGGTGATATTCGCCTTTCCTATGTTCTATTGTAAAGTCATACTCTTGTAATCGTTAAAGCCACCTTGCTATTTGTCCTTCGGGGTTTCAAAACTAAAACAGCCATTTCAACGAAGCATGGTTAGTTCTAAGGATAAATCGTTGACCATACAAATATTTTTGGAAATGTTCAATAGCTTTTACTGCTGCCAATAGCTCTCGGTTACAAAATAGTTTCTTTGTGGTTTTGATAACGTTTTACTGAAATAAGCTATCACTTGCTCGCCATCTTCATATTTTTGTGATAAAACAGCCCCAATTCCACGTTGAAATGCTTCTTCACAGTCTGTTGACCAACTAAATACCATTTTGTCCTCCGTGAGCTTATGTAGAGGCTTTGCAAGATTGGCGAAATTTCTTACAAATCTTCTGTAATAGGTAAAAAGGCCCAGAAAGCTTTTCAACTGGTGTTTGTCAGTGAGTCGTGGCCAATTTTCGATTGCTTCTACTTTATGTGGATCAGTCTTGACACCTTTTTCTAATATTCCTTGGCCAAGGTATCGAACTTCTATTTGAAATAAGCAACATTTTTTAGGACTTAACTTCAGGTTGGCCTCTCGTAGTTTAACAAATACCTTTTGAATATTCTTTAAATAATCTTTAAATGTTTTTCCCAGTATGATGACGTCATTCAGATAAACTAAACATTACTGTCAAACTGCCAAAGTCCTGTTCCAGTCGAGAATGCGGTCTTTTCCTTCTCTTCTGGGTGCATCTTTACATGCCAGTATCTACTCTTTAGATCTAGTGTTGAGAACCATTGTGAACCTGATAGCGTGTTCAGGGTGTCGTCAATTCTTGGTAGGGGATTACTGTCTTTTTTGGTAATGTCATTCAGTCGCCGATAGTCTACACAAAATCTAGTGGATCCATCCTTTTTCTTCACTAGCACAACTGGAGATGTCCAAGGACTCTGAAAAGGTTCTATCGCTCCTTGTGTCCTCATTTCTTGAAGCATTGAGGAAACTTCTCCTTGTTTAGCTATCGGAATTCTTTGAGGTGCTTGTTTAATCGGAGCATTGTCTCCAGTGTTAATTTGATGCTGCACCAAATCAGTTCTTCCCAGGTTATTATCGTGCAAGGAAAACACATCTTGATTTTCTTCAAGAAGACGTCACAATTTAATACACTGGTCTATGGTTAAATTGGAAGAATCTTCAAATAGATTTTGTAAACATACAGGAAAAGGTCTGTTTAAATAACGACTTCTATCAGCATTTTTCATGACTGCCACTACTTCAGAGCATACGCCAATGTTCTCTCCTTGTTTCAGGTGTTGATCATACTTTTAAATTTACCATTCGAATCAACACAGTAGATTTTTTCTGCGTAGATAACGTCCTGGCTGGAAAAATTCCTTGACCATATAGTTTGCAGTTTTCCATGGGCTTAATTAAAATAGTTTTTCCCTCTTTTCCTCCAGTTGTAGCATTAACCACCACCTCTGAATTTCCTGGTATAGTAACATCCTTGAATAACTTAACGACTCTCGGATTTACTTTATCTTCATATACGTGGTGCATAAAAATCTCTTCATTTCTCGTCGTCAATATCCGGTTATATACATCTATTTTAAACTGCTTAGCATTCATAACATCAAATCCTAATATGACATCATCCATGACTTCTGCCACTAGTACTGGCTGTTGGAAAGTTGTTAAGCCAATGGGGACTGTAGCTTCATGCAGTCTAAGAATCGGGATCCTTTTCCCATTTGCAAACTCCAGAATTAAATTGGGTGGTGCTGAAAGCCTACAGTGTGCTACGATGTTCGGCTTTACGATAGTATGACTTGAGCCTGTATCCACTACCATCTCACATTCACGGCCGCATATTTTTCCCGGTACTACCAAGCTCTCTCCAGGATGTGGCAGCCGGTTTAGTCTTATAAGTGAGGCTTGGTAGCACCCAGCCAGCTTGAAGTTGAAGTTTTCCTGGTTCCTTGGATCTCTTAAAGGCTTAGGGCATTGACGTTTAAAGTGCCCCTCCTCATTGCAATTCGAGCATTGCAATGGTCTTTTAGGTTTCCTCGCTAATAATGATTCAATTTTCATTAGACGGTCTTCAAGATCACTTTCCGAAGTTCTGATTCGTCTTATTCATGTCTGCCTTCTAGTTGCTTAAAAAGCTGCCTCACACTTTAGTCCATGGGCCAAAGCTTCTGATATACTTTTATGATGAGCCATCCTTAGAGCGTGGTTAGTATCTGGATCTCGAACTCCGTCAATAAAACAATTTATAGAAATTTGTTCTCGGAAGTCTGTTAGGGCTGAAGGGTAAGCCAGATTTACTAATCGAGCAACATCGGCCTCAAACTGTTGGAGTCCTTCTTCGGGTTGTTGTCTTCTAGATTTCAATTGAGCCTGATACACTTGTTGTAGATGAGCTTCACCGTATCTCATCTCTAAGGTACGCACCAGTACGTCGAAATTGAGCTGATCCTCAGATGGCACCATTCTTAATATTTCTGTAGCTTCTCCTCTAAGGCTCAGCTTAAGATTGATTGCCTTTTCTTCGTTATCTTAGCGATTTCCCCTAGCAGCGGCCTCAAATTGATTCAAATAGGTACTCCATGCTTCATTGTCGTCGAATTTTGGTAGCTTTACTTTCATCATTGTTTGCATTATAGGATCGGGATGAAGACGAGCCCGTTTTACTTTCATCTCTAGTTCTTGGATCTTTTTTTGTTCTTGCCCCAATTCTTCTTCTACCGTTGCTTCAAAGTTAGTCATTAATTATTTCTGATTCTTCTCCAGATCTTCTTTAAGTTGTAAAACTCGTTCCTCTTATTTTCTGTCTCGTTCGCCCTGCTCTTTTTTAAGATTCTTTTTTAAATTAAGTAAGTCATCTTTCATGGTTCGAATCAGGTCTTCATTTTCCTTCTTTAGGTTAAATTTAATTGTCTTTAGTAAATCTTCCTGTTTCTTGTCTCGCTCTTCTTGTTCTTTCCTCTGTTTGCGGTCTCGTTCTTCTTGTTCCACTTTTTGCTCGTCAAACTTCCTTAATAGCAGCTCCATCAATTTCTCGGTCTCCATCTTGCCCTGACTTCTTGTTAAAGGCATCCACTAAAATGAGCTTCCAATTTTCCTTTACTTCTGACACCAATTGTAACGAAATTCGAGAACACACTTTTATTGTTAACGTCAAAAACACTAACCTAACTCGTTTTGACTGTCGTTTAATTGTTCCCAAGGTAAAAACTGACTAAACAATTAAAACTGAATGAATTATCACGAAGCGCGTCCTTTTTAAAACCTGATGGAACAGTTTCGAAATATTTAAAATTATGTTCATTGTTTTTGCCCAAAGAGACCAATAATTTTAGGAGAATCCTGACAGTCAAAGCAAGCAAGTATACAAATTCTAGAAAATTAGAACTACAGGGATTTACAATAATATAACCTAAATAACCTAAATTGGGGCCAGAATGGGGCTCTTGAACAAGATGAACTACTTAAAAACTAAACACTATAGATAAAATTAATAAACCAAATGTAAGTAGAACCCTAAAGAAACCCTACGAATAAATTTTAACTACAAAATACAAATAAAATTGTACAAAAACTAGGAGAATAATTAACGTATTTACATTTTCATAATAATATTTTTCCTCGACATAATACAAGAACATACAAGAAGTCTTTTACTTATAATGCGATTACAACATGTAACTCCTTGCTAAACAATGATTTACCACTTCATAATTTAACTAAGTTATGTCAGGATTTAGGTTGTATCTGTTTAGAGAACAGTTGAGCTCCTATTTTTCAACTCACTAGTATCGTGTGTTTCAGAGGTAGCATGATGGTTGTATACGATTGCATACAAGGGTATTGGTTTGTGTACAGTATTGGGTATCTTTATACAGTTTTATTAAGGGTATAAGTATTCTTTTTGGTGGGAACAATTATTTCTTTATAATATTTCATCTTAACATTATTTTTCTTATTAGGGTTAAGTTTGAGTAGTCTTAAGCTAGACTTTGCCCTTTTTTTTCATTTGTAATATTTTATCTAACGTTAATTTTTATCTAAGTTAATCTGTTGTTTTTTTTTGAATAAAAGAATATAATTATTATTATTAATTTTATGAACACAAAAAAGAATAAAATTCAAATTAGTCCTTTACTATAAATTTACACTACCAGAAAAAAAAACATGTCAAAAAGCAAAAAAACTATTGGTCAAAGACATTTTTAATATGTCGCACTAAAACCTTTTAATATACTACCACCTATAAAACCCTAAAAAAAACTCTACCATTAAATAAATACCCTTAGAGTTATTTATTGTATTAGTGTTACTAGTAAAGAGTAAAAAGGATGTCAAAAACTTGACAAATAAACTTACAAATGTGACTACAATATTGAAAAGTGTTCTATTCCAAACGTGACTTGTCAAGAATTTAACAAACAAGTGGCAAATTAGTACAGCTTATGAGAGAACCCCTTGCCCTTTTATGTTGATGTAATTTCTAAATATATTTATATTGGCAATTAAACGTATATTTATTTATTTAGAAGCTTACTATTCCTAAATCTAATGCTCTTTAAATATATTTTTTTAAATTTTAATCAGCTTCAACTATCAAGTTAACATTTTAAAAACATTAACAGGGCAATGTATTCAACCGTTCGCGTTCGTCATAAAATCAACGTTGCTATTTGGGATGACGAAATTAGTTTAGTGTCGCAACGAGCACTCGACGTTAGTTGGATGGGATTTTTAAAACGTTAAAAAGATGTCAATGGGAGGGGAGGGCGCTAAAAAGCAAAAATGTTTGTCATTTGTGCCATTTCGCATGCTAATTCTCTTCAATTTTTCCGTTTCAAAAGCGGAATTTACGAGCGTCGCGTCGAGTTACTAACAAGGTTACCAAATCGGCAATTCGTTCGCTTTACCTGGACACGGTTTTTTTTTTAATACGAAGTGCCTCCATTTACGAAATTTATCCGCGAGCCGAAAAATCTCGAGATGCGCCTTGTTAAAATTGAAAAATTATATGCAATTAGGAGGCTTGAATACCCCCAACCTGGATGGAGAATATAGTTAAATTTAAAAATTAGGTACTTGAGTATTAAAAAATTGCTGAAATAAGCCACTCAAAAATGAAATGAGTTGCCTTTTATTAACGTATGATAATACTTACCCTACTACAAATTTTATTTTTATAAAATGTTTTTATAAGCTGATGGGGATTAAGAATTCTGATATAAGCAAAGTTATCATTAAACCGTTTACGACCTTTTGCCATTAAACTCACTTCAAAATGCATAAAAGTTAATTTAAAAAAGAAGGTGGTATTTGCAAATTTTTTATTTTTTCTTATTGTGTTTACAAAATATGAAAATAGACATATTTTTGTTATAGAGAAGTATTTCCTGGAACCGAAGGCACCTAAGTCAAATTCTCTAGATGCTTTGAGCCATTTCCATCTTTTCACTAAGTTAAATTTATATTCCCGGAATATTTGATTTTATATTTCTTGACGTCTTGTTTCATATTTACAAAGCTTTTCAAAGAACCTGTTGTCCTTTTTTTGACTAATTTATAAAAGGAAATAAAAGATGTTTTTCTTGTTATCTATTAAAATTACTATGTGAAATGATATTATAATATTTTAAAAATATTGCTGATAAACTGCTTTATGAAATCTATGGTTTTTAAAGAATTCCACTTAAAGTATATTTATAAGAATTTTTGTTAATCTAATTTAATTTAAAAAAAAATCTTCAATTTTTCCAGACATATCTTATTGACATCCGCAAGCATTAGAAGCTTGCGGATATTTTAAATAATTTTTTCAGTGGTTTGAACAATTAAGCTTTCGAATAGGAGGTACTAATTTCACAAATTATTAAAGTGATCTCCATGTATAAATTATAAATTATTTGCAGTTTATAAAAAATATTAAGAGCCTGAAACGAAAATAAATTTCTGCTTTAAAAAATATACATGTCAAGAATAAAACATAAAATAACACTAAATGGATAAAAAATATGAACAATTTTGCTGGTTCTTGAAAAGCCTAAAAATGACTCCTAAGAGCCCGGAAAATGTCTAAAGTTATTTCCTGAAAAAACTGCAAATACAAGAAAATTAAAATTTCTGCGAGAAATACTACAAAAAGACGTTAAATATTTGGATAAAATGAAAACATATTTAAATGCGTGAAATTATGTCTATAATTGCATTCATTGCACAAAAAAAATATAAAAAATTAGTCCTGATGTTTGGAAAACATAGAAATTGACTCTTAAAAGCCTGGAAAACATAAACAACTATTTTTTTAAAACACCTAGAAATCCGAGAAAATAAGGCCCGGAATTTATTTAATCCAGGCATTTGACTGCCTGGAATAAAATAAAAAATTACTTGTTAATGCCCAGAATATATTAAAAAAATTTATAATCTATGGTGCGTAATAAATGAAAATGCCTGAATGTTAATACTGGTGTCTTGCACCTTGATTGATTTGTTGCTAGTACGTCACTGGCAGCATGGTGACGAGTACTGAGGGTTGTCTTATTGTTGATGGCGTGGTTTTGCAGGATGTTAAATGAGACACAACGTGATCGTTAATGCTAATTTTATTAATTTCACCTAGCGTATTTATAGTAAATACAATAGTCAATTCATCACTTTTAATTTACAATGGGTGACTTGGTTTTAGTAATAAATGTTGGTTAGGCGTAATAATGCAATAATGCTGACTGGAAGGTTCATTGATATTAATTTAGGTATTTTATATACTATGCGAAACAATATGTACATAATGTACAATATAAGATTTTATTAAAATTAAAACGAATGGCGGTTAGACATTCTGCCCTCTCACAATGGTAGATCTTAGAGAGCTCAGTTCCACTGCTTTGTCTTTGTCCTCAGATTGTTCCTCGCTGGTTTTATTCTGTGGTCGTTTCTTGGACATGTAAGCTCGAACATGGGGCCTTATACATTTAAATAGGCACCAGCCACTGATTGCTAGTCCGATTGTGAAAATAGTGGAAGCAGCGCTGATGGTTCCAGAATGCTGCCTGATAGTTTGCCATGTTGTCTCTTGTAGTTCCCGTTGAATGTCAGACTCATCTGTCGCCAGCTTTTCTAGTCCGGGTGATAAACCTATGACTGGTTCTAAAGATAGATCAGGAACGCCATTATCGCTACCAATAGAGTGGTTAATCAGTATTGATACTGCCTTGGAGTAGCTGGCTAGCACCGAGATGCTAGATCGTCTTGTTTGAGTTAAAGTGACCTTCTTTGTTTTAATCATACAGTCGTCTGATAATTTGATGATGCCTGCTGACTGGATCACGATGTTTTCACGCATGCCATCACAGATAATTACTACATTTGCGGAGTTGTTTGTTATGAAGAACCAAGTATTTGGATTGTTCAACTGCTTCCATATAGTGGTTTTCCCGATATGCTTTATGGATTTGCACTGTATCCCCTGTGGTCGTTGAAATATTTCATCTATAACACAGTTGGGGTTTGTTTCAAGATTCCGAACTGCAGTTGGGGAACAGATGGCTGTTGAGTGTATAAGTTGGAAGTTAGAGACATTGTTTATTGAAAAATACCCAGCAATGCAAATATGAGTAACGTTTTGTGTCATAGTGGTCTGCAGTAGTGGCGACAAGGATGTTTCCAAGTTGTTTGGTAACTTATTGTTCGTGTCTGTTATTATCTTCTTTATATATGTTGAAGACAGTATGTGAAATAATGTACCTTTGTTAAACTGAATATCCAACATCTTTGTATAATGGTCATTAATTTCTGTAAGGTAGTTTGTGGCTATTTGATAAGTACTGAGGATGTGTATGCTTAGGGAGTTCCTGATGGCTTTTGTAACCCATCCGTTCATCGATTCGATGGCTTGCAGTCCTTTAGAAAATTTAGTCTGAAATCGCTGTAACTGGTTTGCTATACGTTCCTCTGTAGCGTTAAATGTAGATAATGCGTTGACTATAAATTTTGTTTAATACTTTGTGGCCTTCATAATCATTTCTTGATTTCTAGTTAGAGACTCAATGTCGTGATAGACTTCGTCGTTTACCACAAACACTGATGTTAAGAAATTGCCCAACAGTCTTCGCTTTGCCCTGGTTACAGTATCTTGAAACGTGTTAGTTATCCAATTTAGGTGATTTTGCTGTTCTGCTAAGTGATGACCAAAAATTTCACAATAGGTGTCTTCCGTCAATTTTCTAGTTTCATTGCACAGCCTCTCAAAGTCATCAACTACTTCATTAGATTTATTCATATCACGACGTATCATTTTTTTGCTGTACCAAGATTCGACTCTTAATCGACCTCTGTCAATTTGGACTGATCCGAGGTGTTCTACATAAATCCCTTCCTTTGGTTTGTGGATAGTGTAGTTTGCTTGACATGGTATGATTGTCGAACATAAACATAGCATCGTAATTAGGAGAAGCGATGTCAATGACAATCCTTAATATCTAGCCGGTTTCCTTTTTAATGTTTCGTGCTGTGGTGAATCATTTTCCAGAGGTAGAGGATCAATCCATCATCAATCCATGAATCGGACGCTTTGTTGTAGACATGTCGGCTTTGCGAATTGATACTACCCGTACCGCGCCATCTTTTCCTGGATGAACCAGCGAGCTAAAGGCCATCGGCTTGGGTTAATATTATTGTCCTTTATAAACACTAGGGTGTCTGGTTTAAGGTTGACGTGTGGTGAAGCCCATTTGTACCGTTGCTGGAGTCGACTTAAATATTCCATGGACCAGTTGTTCCAGAAGTCTTTCTTAATTTTTTGAATCAGTCTCCATCTTTGTGATAAGTTGGAGTTGATATTGGTGGTAATCGGATCTGGAGGGAAAACTAGTTCCTTCCCGACCAGAAAATGGCCTGGAGTTAGGACAAATTGGTCCTTAATATTTTCTGTTAAAGGCTATAGTGGTCTTGAGTTTAGGCATGACTCGATCTGACATGTCAATGTTGTAAGTTCTTCGAAAGTGAGCGTGGTTTCGCCAATTAATCTTCATCGACTTTACCCCTGCTTTCCAAATTCCACCAAAGTGTGGAGACGCAGGGGGTTTAAATACAACTCAGTACCAGCATTTGTAATAGAGTCCTGTACATTGGGTTATGTCCATAACTTCTTTCTCGATAATGTTAGCAGCTCCAATGAAATTTGTGCCATTATCACTATAGATACGTGAGCACTGACCTCTTCTTGATGTGAATCGGCGATATGCAACTAGGAAAGCGTCGGTTGTCATGTCATATCATGTAGGAAGGTTTTTACTGCCGTTTTACCATTTACAATCCAGTATTTCTCCCTCAAATATGATAATGTTGCATGATTTCCTCCATGCAGTATCTTCTCATGAGCATCCAGAATTAGTAGTTTAGTTATGTGAGAGTCATATGGCATTATTATCGGATGCTTTTGCCCAAATGATAATAGTGAATTCTGCAGCCTTCCACCCACTCGAACAAGCTTATTGTCGTCTAAAAAGGAATCCAAGTTATGCAGTTTGCTTGTCTTTGGAATCGGCGTTTTCTTGAGGAGATCCTCATACTCTGTGCTGAATTCTTGCTTTTGAATTATTTTTATTACTTGAATTAAAGTGTTGTTAAGTTCAATGGCGCTTAAAGTCACAGTGTGTTTTTTATGCATAAGGCGTCGGCAATATGACAGTACTCGTACAAGTCTCCTCAGACTGGACAACTTGTTGATTATGTCGATGTCATCTTTTGGTTGGCTGTAAAAGCATTGAACTTGTTGATTTGCTTCTAAATCTGTATCGTAAGTTTTGGTCTGAATGGGCAACGTATCAGTTGAATTCAGCTATGTCGGACCATTTCACCAAAGATTGCTGTTTATAAACTTTCCCGGATATGTCCCTCTAGATATAGCATCTGCCGGGTTATCCATGGTCTTAACATGGTTCCAACATTCTGGTGATATGTTCCGTTTGATTTCGGATACTGTTTGCTTCGAATGTCTTCCATCGCGATATATCATCTTTGATCTAACCCAGTGTGATCACAGAATCTGACCACGCAAAAATGGGCATATTCTCAATTTCCATTGTATTGTTCTTGTTATGAGCTTGGCTAATAGTACAGCAGCGCATAATTCTAGCCTTGGCAAGGTGGTTTTTATCTTAACTGGGGCCACTTTGGACTTGGCACACACCAGTGTAACTTTGATTTTTCCATCTGATATAATACGACTGTAGATCACTGCTCCATATGCTTTATCTGATGCGTCACAGAACCCATGTAGCACGGTTTGTTCCATCGACTTTGTATATTTTATCCATCGAAGTATTCGGATATCCTCAACTTGTTTAAACTTTTCCTTGAATTCGTTCCAACGTTGGGCTAAATCTCCTTTAATATTGGAGTCTTGGACTATCAATTTTGCTTTTATTGTTATCGGGGATAACCATCCAAGCGGGTCGAATAGTTTTGCTATATCCGACAGTATGTTTCTTTTGGTGGCCGAATTGTCTGATGATAATTGTATCTTAAATCTAAAGGTATCATCTAAGGGTGACCATAGTATTCCTTATGATTTTTGAATGCCATCTTCTGCGAGTTTTTGTATTGTTTGCTCACAGGACATTCCAGATACTGTGTTCATCAATAAAGGATGATTGCTGGACCATTTCCGAAGATGTAATCCTGCCAAACTCATTAATTGCAGGAGTTCTTTTTGTAGTTAAATTGCAGATTCTATGCTTTCTGCACCAGAGAGTATGTCGTCGACATAGAAGTCTCTCAATGTTTTGATTGCAAGGTATGGTGCCGCAGCAGTCCCATAAGTTATTGTTGACAACTCATATTCGCTCATTATCTGGGAACTTCTTGTTCTCCACAGAATTCGTTGAAAGAGCCGATCTTCAGGATGCACTTGAATTTGTCTGTACATTTTCTCAATGTCAGCTGTGAATGCTATTCGATGTTTTCTCCATCGTAACAGAATATCCGCTAAGTTTTGCTATAGCCTTGGACCAGTATGCATTGTATCATTTTAGCTGATACCGGTGGATGTCTTGCTTGATGCGTCGAATACCACTCTTAATTTTGTCGTAGAGCTTGATTCTTTTATGACTGCATGGTGTGGTATATAGTATTTACCACGATTTACTTCTGGACATGATACTTTTATCATGTGACCTAGCTGTTCGTATTCGCTCAAAAAATCAGTGTATTGCTTTTTGAGTGATAAATTAATTAATGTTTTCTTTTCTAAGTTTATTAGTCGGGCGCCTGCTCTGGGTTTCGACCGACCTAAGCATTCCGTATTCTTTTTGAACGGAATTCATACTATATAACTTCCATTTTTATCTCGAGTAGTCGTCTTGTAATAGAATTCTTCACAAACTTGGTCATCATCTGTCATCTGATTTCTTGATGGCACTTCTTCAATTTTCCAAAATCTTGTCAATTGCTTTTCTTCTTCGCATTGAGCGACCATGCTTACTTGAATTCGTCGACTGCTTGAGAGTACAGAGCCAGAGATCATGCAGCCTAGTTCGGAATTTTGTTTCAATAGGCCATTGTTGAATTTTTCAATACCATCTAACATTATAGATGCATATTCCTTGGCCCCAAGTATGGCATCAATTGGACCTGGTCGCATAAAGGTTGGATCAGCCAGAATATCATTCTTTAACAACTCCTTTTCAACTTGGATTTGTTGATTTGGAATTCATTGAGTTAATTTGGGAAGTACTAACATGTTGACTATGAATGCAAAGTCATTTGGAAATCGTGGTTTGATAGGGACATTTATGCACCACTTTGACTTTAGATGATCTCCTTCTCCTACTCCTGATATTTGTGCTGAAATTTTCTTGCGTGGAAGGCCTATCAGATGTGCGGCTTCTTCGGTAATCAATGACGATTGTGACCCTTGATCAATCCGTAGTCAAAGTATCTGGTTGGTGTTTTGAGTTGCAATTTGAACCAATGCCGTTACTAGCAGCACATTTTCTTGTTGGTTATCTACATAGTGGCTGCTCGTGTTCTGACGTATGGCATTATTGTCCTCGTATCTTCTTCCTGACCCTCTAATCTGATTTTGACGTTGGTTATTATTCCTTTCGTTAGTGGGAGCTCTGTCCATATGCAGAAGTGTATGATGATGGCGTTTACAGATAGTACATGTTGCAGTACTCTGGCATTTTTTGCTGTGATTATGACTTAAGCAATTAGCACATATTCCTTGGCTGTACATTTCATTGTTTCGTTCATTTTGAGATAGTGCCTTGAATTTATGGCACTGGAATATGCCATGATTTTGCATTTTACAGAAGGTGCACCCATGATTGCTGATGCTCTCGATTTTTGATTCCTTTGTTATTGCTTCTAACGACTGGAACCTTCTCTCCAGAAATTCCATAAACCCTTCAAAGTCTTGAATTTCATGAGGATTTATAAGATTTTGCTCGTACATCCTATTGGTTTCTGAGTCCCATTTTCGTTGTATTATACGGATGATGAAAGGGCCCCAGGATTTGGTATCTATTTTTAAATTTTGAATGCCTCGCAGACATTCTTTGGTAGTGTCATGGAGCTGTTTTATCATCTCACCATTTTCTGCCGTGCTGCGTGGTAGATCAAGTAGTTTGTCAATGAGGGTGTATAGTAGAAGCCTCCTGTTCTGGTATCTTTTTTGCAAGATTTCTCACGCTGCTTTATAATTGTCATCTGTTATTGGTAAATGTTGAACTATTTTGGCAGCTTCTCCACGAAGATGGGTCTTAAGTAATTGTATTTTTTCCACGTTTGTGATTGTTTTGTTTTCATGAACTAATCGCAAGAACATATCATGAAATGAAGTCCAATGCTCATATCCTCCGTTGAACATGGGTAAAGATATGGATGGTAATTGTATCTTTTGCCTACTGATGGCTGGTATAGGCTGTTCCATCAGCGTGGTAGGTGTGTTTAACCTAATCCTGTTTATTTTTTCCATAGCTGTGTTATATTTTTTACGACTTTCTTGAAACCAGTTTTCGGTATTGATCAGTGTGTAGTGCTTCATTGATCATTATTTCCTCATTCAGCTCTTCGATAGCTTCCCATTTGCCCTTAAGGTCTTCCTACATTTGTGTACAGCCGAGTACCGTAATGGCTCCCATCGCTTCATCATTTATTGCCTCGCTGATTTCTGTAAAATATTCAATTTTATGATGCTGCTTCTTTAGTCTAAGAAGCTGTTCTTTTTCAGATTTACCGAATTGCCATTCTGTTAACATTTTTCTGTAAGCTTCATATTTTACTTTTATTTGATCTTTATATTTTGTTGTAAAATATCAGTAACGTTTTTGGCGGTCTTTCTTAATGCGCTATCTTTTTTGAAGTTTGATGCTGCTTGAATAATGCTTTTTCCTAATTCTTCTTGAGCAAGGGCAAGTTTGTTCATCTCCTCAATCGCTGTCGTCATATTGCACCCTTTCCAGTACTTAATACCACCGAAATTTGGGCTGTTATCGTTTTGATGAGAGCCTTTATTGCTTGCCACTAGTTGTAATGCGTTTAATTCAAGCAGAAATCAGTGACTATACTCGCTAGCGTTAACTGGCTTAAATATGTTCACTTGATTCCGATACAATATTTTTTCGCCAGCGTTAACTAGGCTAAAAAGATACTGTGCTTAGTGGTGTATGGTTTTATAGGACCAACTCAATGTTTACTTCCGCCAGCGTTAACGGGCATAGAAATAACCATAGAAATTGTATTAATCTTTCTCGCCAGCATTAACTGGACAACTTAGAAACATATGTAATCCTCAGTTAACTAATGATCATACAATTTTCTTCGAGAAAGTATTCGAGAAAGTATTTACGACAAATAAAACTAATATACATTTATGCTTAATAATAACTAAATAAATTTTCTAGTTAAAACCCTTAAACCAAAAGGAATTTTTTGCTTTAAAAAATTTGACACAAATTAAAAAACATGAAAATTTCTACTCAGAGCCTGGAAAACATGACCAATTATTCTTTGAAAAAACCTGGAAATAATTGTAGTTTCTATAATAAAGAAATAAATTAAATTCCTCAAACATAAATTATTTTTAATATCTAAGAGTAAAATTAAAAAGAGCATTTAATTTATACGTTGACACTAAAAAAAGCCAATTTTTTTATTAGGATTTTATGCGATAGCAAGTAGGACAGTTTAAAGTAAAAATTAAGAGTTTAAATCAATGTTACAGTCCTATGTGTTGAAAGTAACAATTTTTTTCACATAAAATCTGAAGTGTTACGCAAATTATATTCCAGTTAATTTTAAAGTGCATTCATATTATATTAAAAGATTTTTATTCATTAAAGTTAATCAATTCATTACCTTTATTAAATTATTCCTATTTTACACACTAATTAGGAAAATGGTTTTTTTAAGAAAATCATTTACACCTCTAAAATTTACCCGACATAAACTATTTTATGGACAAAAAAGCCTTAAAGATATGGCGTAATGTCAAAGCGTATCATAATCATTTTTTAATTTAAAATAGGTCTCAACTAAATATTCTATGATAATTAAAGTTAATTAATTTATAAATAAGGCGATAAGGCTAGAAATGTTAAAATAATCTAAATTGAATTTAAAAAAAAATTCTACAGTCTACCTATGATTTTTAAAGTATATTAGAATATATTTAATAAATAAAATGTATTCATAAGTTGATATTTTCAATATCATAATTATAATGAATTTATTTATTATTAATTATGAATTTATTACTAAAAAAATGTGATGAGAAAAAAAATAATAATTCCAAAAAAGTGATGTATGCACCTTTATGACAAGAATAAATTTTACAACGAAAAATTATTGTAAATGCCTAGAATATTAATTACTTATAATTAATGGAAAATATTAAGAGATTGGAACACAAATAAAATGTTATAAAAATTTTACATGCCTGGAAGAACATATAAAATTTAATTAAATACTAAAAAAAATTAAAAATTATTTCAGATTGAATAAAAATGACTCGTGCCTAGAAAACATGCCGAATTATTTCCTGAAAAATACTAAAAATACGAAAAAAGCCTTGCGAGAAATACTACGAAAAGAGATTAAATATTTGGAACAAATTAATTGTATTTAATTATATTTAATAACTTGTATTTATATGCATAAAACAAAATATTTACTATAAAAAATTTTACATGCCCAAAAATAAAATGGAAAATTACATTACATTTACAAGAGATATGAAAAATTATTCTTGGTTCCTGGGAAATATAAAAATCACTTCCAAGAGCCTGGAAATTGTAAACAATAATTTTCAGGAAAAAACTGTAAATCCAAGAAAGTATTTGTTAAGATTATGAAAAGATGTTAACATCCTAAAACAAAATAAAACTTGTATTTAAATGCTATAAAAAAAATTAATTTCTGCTACACAAAATCTTACATCCCTGAAATCAGATGGAAATAATTCCATTAATTGCACAACAAAATATGAAAAATTAGTCTTAATGCCTGGATAACATAGACATTGGCACTCTAGAGCATGGAAAAGAAAAACAATTATTTGCTTCAAAAATCTGGAAATTCGAGAAAATAGTACGAAAAGACACGAAATTCCTGGAATATAAACTATTTTTGATATCCTAGGAATTACACCAAATCTCTAAAAGACAAATGTCTGGAAAATCTAAACAATATAGTGAGCCTCCTGGAATAAAATAAAAAAATACTTATTAATGCCTAAAACATATACGGTGGATATAAAATGCCTCAAACAAAAACTGTGAACAATTATTTTTTGAAAACACACGGAAATTCGAGAAAATATTTGCGACCAATAAAACTAAAATACATTAAATAATACCTAGAACTCAGTAAAGTCTAAAACAAACATAAAACTTTGCTTTAAAGAATGTAACATAACTGAAATAAACAAAAAAATTAATACTACAAGTGTGAAAAACCTGAACAGTTATTTTCTGAAAAAAACTGGAAATTGCAAAAAAAGATTTGTAGTTTTTATAATAAAGGAATAAACTAAGTTCCTGGAATATATATTATTTTTAATATCTAAATGAAAAATGCAATAAAAAAGAGCATTCAAGTTATTCGCTAAAGCAAAAAAGGCCGATTTATCTTTGATGATTTTATGCGATAGCAAGAGTACCCATTTTGTACCAGTGGTGCGTTCGTGAACCACTAACTTTAGGACTATGTAAAACATTCCCAATTTTTTTTTAGGTTTTTTGTTACGTATGTAGTTCGATATAAAATGAAATAAAAATTTGGAGGAATACGTTTTACGTCGATAAAGCATAGAAATATAGATTTCAATATCTAAATGAAAAATGTGTTTCATCAATATTCGTTATAGTGTGCAAGAGTTTATATCTTTTGTGATAAGTGTGCTAAAAAAAATGTCTTTCCGAAAATTTTTAACTCAAAGTGAATTGGAAGACGCCTTGAACGAAGTGGTTCTGAGCTTGGAAAATCAGGAAACTGGTAAGTTTGTTAGGAACTTTGATGTATGGTACATTATAATTTATTTTATTTACTATAATAAAAATATAATATCTCGATTATTGTTACAACATCAGCATTACAAAAAATATTATTTTTACTTTTAGACACTATTGATGCTGTTTATATTCCACCTGATGTTGATATATTGACAGACGAAGAGGAGATTGATAATGATAATAACATGGTAGATAGTCAAAGGCCTAATGACATAGTTGGAACTTTTGAGCTACATGTTTCAGAGCAGCCAGAGTTGAATGAGAATGATACTGAAAATGAGGGCAAACGCATGAGAAACGAACAAGAGTGGGATCTCTCGGATGAAGAAACATTGGCTTCAAGAAGAAGAAAGTTGCTCGCTTCTGCAAGTATAAAAGCCATTTTACCGAAGTGGAAAAAAGGTCAGATAACGTATACCCATGAACCTGTATCTACAGAATTTCAGTTTGGGGAAAATTTACAAAACCTTCTTTTTGGAAAGTCTCCACTTCAGATATTTTATTTGTTTTTTGATGACGATGTCGTAGAATTTTTGTTAAATTTTTCTATAAAGTATGCTCATGATAACAATCGCCATGATTTTTTTTTCGGGATATCATTCTTTACCTAGAATTCAACATTATTGGTCAACGGATGAGGATAAAGGAATTGATCTAATAAAAAAATGCATGAGCAGGAATAGATTTCAACAAATAAAGCAAAATTTGCACTTATCAGATAATTCTTTATTGGACAAGAAAGATAAATTTTCCAAAGTTAGGCCTTTTTTAGATTTACTCAATAAGAAAAATTTGCAGTTTGGAATTTTTGCTTTCAATCTTTCAATAGATGAACAAATGGTGCCATATTTTGGCCGACATATTTGCAAAATATTTATAAAGGGAAAGCCAGTACGTTTTGGGTTCAAATTATGGTGCCTTTGTTCATCTAATGGATACCTTTTTTATTCCCTTCCGTATGCTGGAGCTCAAGATAAAAAATACTCAGAGCTAGGCTTGGGTGGTGATGTTGTTATGAGCTTACTGTCTGTAGTAGAAAAACCACAAAATCATCAAAACTTTTTTGACAACTTTTTTTCGTCTTTCAAACTTTTTGGTCACTTGAAACAAAATGGTTTTTTTGCAACAGGCACCATCCGTGACAATCGAACAAGTCGTTGTCCTTTATTGGATAATAAAAAAATGGAAAAAACTGAGCGGGGCGAATTTGATGCCGCTTACGATGCTAATTCAAAAATTTCTTTTATTCGTTGGAACGACAATTCAGTTGTTACAGTTAGAAGTAATATTTATAATATAGAACCGCTCACCAGAATAAAGCGTTATAATAAAAAACAACGAATAGAGATATTCATTCAACAGCCTTATGCAATATCAATATATGTTAGGAAAGAAATGGTGGTGGCCGGTTTTTGCAATGCATTGAATAGTTTGGTAGTAAATGCATGGAAGATATACATTATGCAACTTGGTAAATGAAAATGAAATATCACAAGTAGATTTCAAGTCATATATACCCCTACGTCTTCTAAAAACGGACGCTAATAGAGTTGTAAGGAACGTTGGTGCTAATATCGATGAATTGCGCTTCGATAACCATACAGTTTGCATGTTGTGTGCATACAGGTTGTTTTGTGAAATATCACCAAAAATAACTTAATTGTACCTACCAGTGGTTCGTTTACGCACCAGTAATAAAAGTTGTTTTTTTGAAAGTACACAAACAAATTTTGAAAACTAAAAGTATTTTGCAGCTCTCTATAAATATTTGTTTTTAAATATAACTTTATTATTTAAAATATTTAGAGTTAGGCCAAATGTTAAAAAAAAAAAAAAAATTAGTATTCGTTCCCAGTGGTTCGTTCACGCACCACCTTTTTTTTCCTAAAATTAACAGAAAAACAATTTTTTTTTTATAAAAATATGTTCTTTTATTCACATCAATAAATACTTTTTGCAAAAAGGTGTCTTTTTTTTCTTATTTCCGTCCTTGATCTGGTTATTTTTAGGATTAGAACTTATTTTTACTCTTTTTTTTATGGTAAACACAAGCACAAGAGGAAAGTCCTGTCACTTTTGGAGTGGTGCTCGCGCGAAGATATTTGTGGGCATTTATCTTGAATCGCTGTAGGTTGTATGCATCGGAAAATATGTGAGGTGGAAGCCCGTCCCACAAAGAAGATGTTGTCCAGATGAATGAGTCCCGATACAGCGACGTCCTTGGGGTAGGCAGGTGGACTCGATGTTGATGAGCCGCAACTGCTAGACACGTCCTTCTTGCCGGAATAGCCCTGGGTGAAATCAGGTCTGCAAGCTCAGAGGAGCACTTACCGTGATAATAACGGTAGAATAAACAGAGATCAGCCACCTTTCTCCTGTGCTCCAGACTATCTAGACTCCTTGTCAGTTCTGGTTTGTCGATAAGACGAATAGCTCTCTTCTGTATAGAATTCAGCAGGTTTAAATTGTACGGTAATGTTTTCCCTGCCATATCCAGCTCCGGGCCACCAAGGTCTTCATCGTAAATACTGCATCGACGGCTACTTGGATTGTTCGTTGTTCAAGAAAACTTTTGATCCAATTTAATAATGAGTTTTGTATGCCGATTGAGAAGAGCTTGGTTAGTAGTCCCTCATGCCACACTCTGTCAAATGCCTTGGAAATGTCAAGAGCGACTGAGTGGGACTCGCCGTGCTTCTCCATGGCCTCTGTCCACAAGTGTGTGACGTAAGCCAGAAGATCGCCGGTGGATCTAAGCTTTCGGAAAGCGTATTGATGATCGCTAATTAGTCCAAATGATTCCAGATATCTTAACAGTTGTTGGTTGACTGCTTTCTCCATAATCTTCGATATTACTGAAACTAGTGCAATCGGGCGGTAATTGGAGAGCATCGTCTTCTTACCCTTTTTGGCTACAGCTTGCACTCGAGCAGTTTTCCAGCTTGTTGGAAATTGGCCCTGCTTATACGATGCCGTGAACAGTCTTCATAAGGGAGGAGTCAATTTGTCTGCACAACGTTTTAGTATTAGGACTGGAATTCCATTGGGTCCAGAAGCTTTGTTGGTGTCTACGCTTTTAAAAAATTTATTTATAATTCGTTGGGGAAACGAAATTTCTCCCATCGATGAATTCACCCTTGGCAAATATGGCGGTGTTTTGCCTTGCGAGTGCAGAGTAGAATTGGACGCGAATAGTTTACCCAGTAAGTTGGCTCTTTCCCTTGCTGTTACCGCGATAGAACCATCATTTGCTATTAGGGGTGGCAAGACCGACTTAGCAAATCCTTGACTAACGGCTTTCGATACCGACCAGAAAGATCTTGTTCCATTTGGGCAGTTTAGCAGTTTGTGATATGTTGCCTACTTAGGTACATTTTTATAACGCAGTAAAGTCGACTAGGATTATTCACTTAAACACTTATTTATATTATTGCAAAGTACTCACCAATGCTTAACTAACCTTCTGAAAGACTATCCTCAGAAGTAGAATCATCAAGGCTAGGTTGAATTATTATTTGGGGTATGGGTGGCAAAACGGTATACTCTCTTTCAGTTTTAATTACGTGCTCAACACAATTTTTCCATCTACTTGTTTCGAATTCTGACACAATTTTGCGGATATTTTCAATAACTACCGCACTTAATGTTGGTGAACTGTTGCACTTTCGGAGTTGTTTTTTTAATGTGCCCCATACTAGTTCAAAAGGGTTAAAAATATAATAATATGGAGGCAAAAACGGTGTGTCCATTATTTTTAGCAATGTTATCAATAACATACTCATTTTTAAAGTTATAACCTTTAATGGTATTAAGCAACTCCTTTTTTAAGGGGATTTTGTTAGGGACTGGAATGTTCTTAATTTTCATAAAAGTTATGATATCTTGTTTTTTAGAGCTGTTGTTTGATATTTTATTTAATATCCTGGAATGGTAAGATGCATTGTCTGTAAAATGAATGTTTGGTAGGAGCTGCTCAGAGAACCACTTTTCAAATAATGCCGCAGTCTTGTCTTCGTGGGAATCAGCCGACAATTCAGAAATATTTTTAGCAGATAAAAGTAAAGCATTTTTAATAAATCCTTCTGTACTGCCAGCATGAAGTTTAATGATTCGCTTTCCTCTTGAACATGGCGTATTCAAAACACAATTTGTTGAACTATCAACCCAACCGTATTTAACTACGTCATGCGTATCAAATCAAGTTTCACCTATATAAATAATATGTCTATTTAGGTCCCGATACAACTTAATACTACGTATATATTCTTGTCGAAGCTCAACAATGCGTCGCGAGTCCATAATAAACATTCTATTATTTAGTTTTTGGTGTTTAAACCCGCACTCTCTTAAGATACGCCGGAGTGTTGCTAAGCACTTATAGTCATAATCAGGGTACTCGACAAGGTTTTCTCTAATCATTTCCAATGTTGGAACCAAGTTAGCCTTATAAAAGTTGTATACTATAAGACGTTAGTCTTTGGTAGCTTCATCAACTCTTATAAGTTTTTGGCTGACTTTTCACAGAATGGTCTGTAACATCTCCTACTTTTAAAACGCGATAAATTGTCGACGATAGAATTAAAGTTAATTTATGAATACGTTTAATTATGGCATTTTCTGACATATCCGGACTCTCTTGACACTGAACACGTAAGTCTTTATGTCCAAACTCGCTGGATTCCTTACTAGCTACACTACTTGTCGATACTGTATCAAATAGCTCAAAAGGTCTCCAGAAACCCATATTAATAAACAAGAAAAAATTATAAAAACACTAAAATGACTATAGGAATTAACAAGGAAATAAAAACTATTTAATTATATAAAAAAAAAAATAAACAACAATGTAACTCCAAAAACTTTAAGAAGCCGCAAATTAAAAAACAAAGAAATATTATAATATTCATACAACACTCTAATTAAACATTAAAGCAAGACTAAAAGAGCCGCCTGCCTCAATTTCTATGAATTGCTACACGAAGCGGTATGCTTTAACATCGACACCTGCATTAGTACGCTGCCGCTGTTACATAATCCACGCGGATTTGGCGATCTTTTAATGCAAAGCAATATGTTTAAAACAGGCCCCGGTCTATAAGTCTTCCCGCCGGAACGCTTTTAATAGTTTTAATGGTCATTCAAGTGACTTTGAAACTACTATATAATGAATTATGTGGCAAAAGTGTATGAAATTGTTTAAAATAGAATTCATTTATTTTTTTAATTATTTTCACTTCTTTAGGCATTTTTAATACTTGAGAGTACCTTAAAATTAAAAAGGGAAATACTTTTGAGAAATGTTTAAAGTATCTTTGATTTATAATAAAAAAAACTTTATTCATTAAAGTTATTTTAATATAATGTTTCTGTTACACATTGATTGGAATAACGAATTCCATAATAAAATATCAAAAAATTATAAGGAAGTTAATTTATACCTTAAATATTTACTCGACATAAAATGGTTTATGAGCAAAGAGCCTTCAATAAGTGCTTTAAATAAAGTTAAAATATTAAAATTGAAGCAAAACCTTTAAACATGCCATAAACATTTACAGTCGTTAACACATTGTTTTCTTACACATTGATTAAGGTAATCAATTTAAAATAGAATTAAATTTTATTGTTAGCCTTTGGAATTTTTATTTTTAAATATTGATACAGCCATTTGAAATTAAATGCGTTGCATTTTAAATAACTTTTTAAAATAATTTTTAAATACAAATCTTACTATTATTAAAATCAATTTATTCATAGGTGGATGAGACTAGGAAATTTTCAAATTAGCAAATAAGAATTTTTAAAGAATAAAAGTTTGAATATATTCACCTGAGCTTTAAAATTAATTTAAATATATAATATATAAAAAAATTCATTCATAAAATATAATTTATTCATTAATTAATTTTTTCATATTGATGGTAATAACAAATTCTACAGCAAAATACTCCGAACCTCTTAAAAAACAAGATAATTTACATTACTGTCTTACATTTATAATTTGCAATAACAAAGTGTAATTTTTATTTTTATGCCAGACATGCCTGAAACACTGAGTATATTTTTTTAAATTTTTCAGGCAATTTTTATGCTCGAAGGAATGTTTAGATATTTTTTACAGTTTATTGCATTTGAAGCAATAATTGTTTGCGTATGAAATCTGAATGAAATATACAGGGTGTCCTAAAAGTAGGCGTCCAAACGAGAGGAGATGATAGAGGATATCATTTGCAATCAAAAAACCCTATATACTATTATCCGATTGTTGATGGTTTTAAAAGGTATTTCCATTTTCCTCATTTTTGTAAAAATCGCTTCATGCATCATGCACAAAATTCATTAAAAAAATATCATAATTTATTTACTTAGTATTTGGTGCGAGTGTGACCCTAAAGTGCACCCTTACATAAATATGATTTGGATGCATAATTGTTTCTTTCACTAGTAAGAAAAAAATTATTTCTCAATATTTTTAATTTTTATTTAAAAATTATTTGCCTTTTAAGTGAACCTGGCAGAAACAAATTTACTACAAAAAGTTAAAAATTATCAGGAAAAATTACTTATTTAATGAAGATTCTCATGTGGTAAAATACTTTCAGATAAGTGATACGAGTCTTTTTTGATTGACATTTTTATTAAGCTAATCGTTTTTGGACAAAAATCAAAATATTGTAATACTAAATAATCTAATTATAAATAATGAAAAAAAAAAAGAATTTATTACTATTAAACATCACAATAAATGTTCAAAATGCGAACCACCTCCCTAATACACATTCGGCAACGGCGGATTAAATTACTTTTTATGCGCCGAAAGGCTCTGTCGTTGTTGGCAATAACGTTGGCCGCTTGTCTCATTTTTCTTCGCAGTTCTACTTCAGTCTAGCTTTTATTGACAAAAACAAGTTCGTTGAAATATGCCCGTAAAAAAAAGTCTAAGGGGTTCAGGTCAGGTGAACGCGGTGGCCATTGGATGGTTCCTCCCCTTCCAATCAAGATGTTGCTTTACGATTCGGGCAGACTGAGCAGGAGCTCCGTCGTGTTGCAGCCACATGTCTCGCCGTGTTGCTATAGAGACGCCTTCAAGTAAATCGTTCAAGTTATGTTGCAAGAAATGTAAATAATTTTCGCCGTTAAGTCTTCCTGGTATCTTGAATTAATTGCACAATTAATTTGCCTTCAATGATCCCTGCCCATAGATTGACTGAAAACTGATGCTGAAAACGATCATTTCTCACTATATTAGGATTAACATAGTCCCAATAATGCATATTGTGTATATTAAATATCCCTGTTCTTTTAAAACTGCTTTCGTCACTTCACAAAATGTTTTTAAAAAAATTGGAGTCTTCTCTATTACGCTGCAGCATTTCCCGACAAAACTGAATCCTTTTTTCATATTCAGTGGGCAGAAGTGCTTGTATACGTTGCACATGATAAGGATATAACGGATTTCTTTGTAAGACTCGATGAACTGTGGATTTGGGAAGTCCCGAACGTCTTGCTATGCGACGAACACTTGTTGTTGGATTCTCTATTGCAAATTCCACAATATCATCTTCATCTAGGTCTTTCGACTCTCCGTGGCCAGGAATAATGCCTTCCATGTAACTCTGATGCACATTTATGAAAACTCAATGGTCAAGATAGCGATTTCGACCGGGAAAGCGTCTTTCATATTCTCGGGCAGCAGCTCGAGCATTTCCATCACAAAGCCCATAAACATAGTGCATTTCTGCATATTCGTAGGAACTATAAGCCATTTGTGAAGGTTTACTTGTAATAGTAGCAAAGGAGTTAAAACACGAAAAACTTCGAAAATAGAAACAGCAAACAGTCTAAGTATAAGAAATAAAGCCTAATTTGTTAAAAAACCAGAAAGAAAATAACTACATTCGCGACAAGGAAACGGTATGTTGATCTTAAAAATTATTTGAAAAAGAATGTTCAGTTTTCTTATCAGAAATATTTGACCGTAAAGAATCTGCATAAATAAAGCAACTTTTTCTGATAGCTGTTTATTTTTGGTCGAATACGTGCTTTGTAGCAGCATCAATTCAAACGAAAAAATGTGTATAAAAAACTTAAACACATTGGGACATTATCATTGTCTAAGTAGTGACAGAAGCAATTGTTTTGCATGCAATTATTACTTATGAAAAAGTACATTATTTAAGGCAACATTCATAACAAATATCATGCAAATACGTGAGGATATTCATGACATAAAAATAAAAAAACTGAAAAACGGTAATAACTTTTAAACCATCAACAATCGAATAATAGTATATGGGTTTTTTTTATTGCTACTGACCTCCTCTATCGCCTCCTTTCGTTTGGACGTCTACTTTTGGGACACCCTGTATAAACAGTCAAGTCTAAAGTGTATTCAGACAATTTCAATGATACTTTATTTATAAAAAGGCAGGCAACGTTATACTAGATTCGATAAGTTTGTTTATAAAGTGTTCTCGTTAAAATTTTGTAAATTAAGCCTTTAGTGTACTAAAAAACATCCTTTTTCTGTTGAGAGCTGTCGAGTGCATCGAGTATTATGGATTTTGATGGTAAATAGCCCCTGAATACAATTTTTTTATTGTATTGTATTGCCGTTATTATAGGTCGTAATTCGCCAACCGGACTAAACGATTAAGCTCCGTGCAGTAGTACGTGGTACTTGCTCATAGGCTCGAAGCGGGGTTGCCGTTGTCTGTTAATTTTCCCGCGACTGAATAAAGATGACGCTTCCAAGAAGTTGCCGCCATTGTGGGAAAGGAATAGGCAAGAAAATAATATTGCAATGTGGTTTATGTAAAGGACTTTACCACTTAACATGTGGGAATGTATCGGAGGTTGAGGCACGAATCGAGTCATTTTTCACAGGCAACTACTTTAATTCCAGACAAGGACACGTCATTTATGGATCAAAACAGAAGGAGTTCGTCCCTCTTTGTTCCACAGTCTGAGACTCTTACATCGCGTGATACTGAATTAAAAGTTTTAATTCAGGAGCTACAGAGTGAGGTCAGAGAAATGAGAAAATATATGGATTTTTTAAATGAGAAGTACGAGGATGAATTAAAACGCACCAAACTTCTATCGGAGATGGTTTCTGAGATCGCAAGAGACAACCAAGAATTAAAAAAGGAGGTACAAAAACTAAAATCAGCCATAAATATGAACGAGACTGCTAAAATAAAAAATAATGTTTGTGTTACTGGACTTCTAGCTTCTGTTAAAGTAGAAAATAAAGATACTTGTGTATTAAAATTGCTACATAGGGTGTGTCCAGACGTCAAAGAAAGTGATGTGGACAAGATGCAACACATACCGGTTAAAAATGGGGTTAAAATCATAATTACCTTGAAATCTGAGAATTTAGAGCAGCGCCTCCTACGATCCAGGGCCACCAAGGGGAAAATCACTGCAAGCAATTCAGGTATGGGAGATTCAGCAACACCGATTTATATAGAAGGGGAGCTCACAAAAGAAACTTATCTACTTCTTAAGAGGACCAAGCAGCATTTAAAGGACTCGTATAAATATATTTGGCACAGAAATGGCAACATTTTAGTTCGAAAAGCTGATGGTGAAAGGTACTTAGTAATTAGGAATGATATGGACTTAGATGAAATTACTGCTTAATACTTCTTATTATCATATTTTGAGTAAATACTTTTTTGTTTATTTATTTTTAATTTACCTATTATAAAATCATTTAACGAATATAGCGGACAAATATTCGTTCCTTGTTGCCAAAGTTTATTAATTTTAAATCTTATGTATTAGATAATAATGTAGATATAGTAGGGTTATCTGAAACCTGGTTAACTAATTACACGACGGATGAGTTTCTTCGAATTCCAGGCTATAATTTAGTTAGGCAAGATCGCTCTACTGGTCGAGGAGGGGGGGTAATGTTTTATGTAAAGAGTTTTGTTAATTTTCAAATAATTAATTGTTTAACTGGGAATTATGCAAAACAATTATGGTTAAAAATCAAAATTGAAAACAAGATATTTATAGTAGGATGTTATTATAGGCCGCCCAATAGTCATATTAATAATTTTTATGATGAATTTGAGGTAAATGTTTCCACATTACTAACAGAATGTGACCTTTTCTTGTGTATGGGCGACTTTAATGTACACATGTCTAATCTGCAATCTAATGTTGTTGAACTCTTCTCATCCATTCTAGAGTCTTTAAGTTTAAAGCAAATGGTGGATGAACCTACTCATCAAGGACTCTCAGGTGAAACACTTTTGGATTTATTTATTTGCTCGCATGAAGAATTTATTAGTTCGGTAAATATAGATTTAAATTCTAACTTTTCAGATCACTATTTTCTAACATGTGACTTAAGCTTAAAAGTGGCAAAGCCGGAGGCTTTTTTTCATACTTTATATAGAGATTTTAAAAATTTTAACAACGAGGATTTCACTAGGCAACTAGAGACCATTCCATTTGATGTAATTTTTTATTTGACAAATTTAAACGCTAAAATCGATGCATTTACCAACTGTTTAATAGAACTTTTTGATATTTACGCTCCAAAAGGAACTGTATGCATTACTAAGAAAAAAATTCCTTGGATAACACCTAATTTAAAATATTTAATGTTACTTAGAAATAAAGCTCTAACTAAGTATAAGAGGAGTAAGTTGCGTGATGACTGGGAATCTTATAAAGAGTTAAGAAATTATATAAGTGCAACTTTTAAGAGGGAACAGAGGGGGTATTTTGAAAATCAAATCAGAATTAACGGATCTAGAGAAAATTGGAAATTGATGCGTGACTTAGATATTTATGGGCCATCAAAAAATAGTGCGATTCCGGGGCGTTGGTCTGCAGAGGATATTAACAACTATTTTGTTAATATACCACAAGTTAATCCTGATGCGGATTTGTTAAATTTTTACCTTAATAATACATTATCAAAGGCCAATGTTTTTCATTTCAGATTAGCTACGGATCAAGAAGTTAAAGATGCTCTTTTTCAAATTAAATCAAAAGCCATTGGAGATGATGATATTGGTATTGATATGTTGCTACTTTGCTGTCCTATAATTCTCCCTGTAATAACACATTTAGTAAACTATAGTATAGAAAAATAATCTTTTCCTGATAAATGGAAATGCTCTTTGGTAACACCTCTTCCTAAAGTAAATAATCCTGTAGAATTAAAGGACTTACGCCCGGTTAGTATACTTCCTACTCTTTCTAAGGTCTTAGAAAGAATTCTTAATATCCAGATAAGGGAATATGTACAAAAATATAATTTACTACCGGAAGTACAGTCTGGATTTCGACCAGGATACAGTTGCTCGACGGCGCTTTTGAAGGTCACAGATGATATTATTCAACCTATCGAAAATGACGAACTAACTGTATTTATTCTTCTAGACTATTCAAAAGCGTTTGACAGGATAAATCACACTCTTCTTTTGGCAATTTTAAAATATCTGGGTTTTAATATACATTCATGCACCTTAATTGCTAGTTATTTACAAGGTAGAAGTCAAAGGGTAAAATTGAATGGTAAATTGTCCAATGCAAAACAGCTTTTATTTGGTGTTCCACAGGGATCCATTTTGGGACCTCTTCTGTTTACATTGTATACTTCACAGATGGCCAAATACATTAGATTTGCACTTCTTCTTTTTTACGCAGATGATACACAAATGTATAAATCCTGTAAGTTACACGAATTGCTACAAACCATAAATCAATTAAATAAAGATTTAAGTACGCTTCTTTCAATCTCACAGAAACATTGTTTAGAGCTCAATCCTTCTAAATCTCAAGTCTTACTTTTTGGTAGAAACAGGGCATAAAATTCACAATTACCTAATATTAAATTAACGGTAAATGACGAGGGTCTTATTGTCACCGATTTTGCTAAGAATTTGGGCCTAATTTTAGATAGCAGTTTAACTTTCACTCAACACATTAATATGTGTATAAAGAAAGCCTTTATCAATTTAAAACTTATATTTAAGCAAAGACACTTATTAACAACTTCAATAAAAAAGGATGCTCTGTGACTCTTTAGTGCTTTCCCATTTTAATTTTGCAGATGTAGTATATGGACCATGTTTGCTAGAAAGAGATAAATACCGTATCCAACTAATACAGAATCATTGCGTAAGGTTAATTGGGGGTCTGCGGGGCAGAGAACAGGGAGTATCGGCTATTATTAAGAGAGTTGAACTGGCTTAGAATGGATGAGAGGCGTATTTATCACTCAATAGTTTTAGTTTATAAAATAATAGCAAGGAAATGTCCAGAATATTTATACAAAAAAATTAAGTTTGGCACTGAAATACATAACTTAGATCTTCGCGACAAAGGCTCTATAACCATACCACGTCACTCCACGTCTATCTTTGAGAGATCTTTTATTTATAATATAGCGAAGCTTTACAACAGGATTCCAAATAATTTGAAACATTTGCCGGAAGTGTCTTTTAAAAGAAAAATTAGGTCTTACATTAAATATTTGATGTAGTATATTATGATGTTTTATAGTGGCTAATCTGATTGCAATAATGTTTAGGGTGTAGTACTTATTGATATGAAATACTAAACTCACGAATTTACATATAACTTGCTTTTTTTTTATAGAAATTATAGTACCTATGTAAATTGTTATGTAGTTAGTTTTAGCTTAAGGTATAGGATTCAGTAGAGCAGCTATAAGCTAGACTGCGCCTTAATAGACCTTAGCAATAAGTTTATATCTTTGTATTATATGGGAAAATAAAAGTCATTATTATTATTATTATTATTATTAAAAGTTAATTTTTATACTTTATTTTATTTTTATATCACATGCTTATTAGGATAATAAATTTTATAATAAAATTAATAAGAAATTATAAAGAAAATTATTTATACTGTAAAAATTGTATCGTAAATACAGCGTATATATTAAACAATAACGTCATTATATCTTTATTTTAACTTTTTCAGGCACAAGATTTTTCCTCGTTTCTAGTCCTATGTTGCACAGATAATAAAAGTTTTGATTTTTTAAATTTTCTCAATCATAATTGAACTAAATCATAAAAATTTTAAGATTCTTATATATTTTTTTTGAAATGAAATATCATTTTGACAGATAATTGGTGGTACGAAATATGTACCACCAATTATCTAATTTACTTTGTTTTGTGATATTCTTGAAAACAGTCTTCAGGTTTGCCTAAGCATAACGGAACTTTACACACTATACAGCACAAGTCCATTCAGTACGAACTTAGTGGAAATACATCTGGACTACATCTGGCACATCTTCGTCTTGTAGTCCTTACAAGCTGATGATCTGATGACGTGAAACGCACTTCGTCTGGTACTACTATTTTCTTGAAAGCTTTCGATTGCGTTTCATGATCTGCACTAATTTGGACGTATCATACTGCCAATAACCCATCAACAACTAACTCTTCGACGAAAATCTTGTAGGGGTAACCTTTTTAGACCTCTTAGTCGATAGAGAGTAAACCAATTGACGACGCAGCAATCAATGAAGTGGAAAAAAATTCTCATCCCTCATTTTTTACTTTTACGATCTAGCTCATAAGATGATTTCATTTGGTCGAAACGGTCCACAAAGTTCATGTTACTATTGTAGTCCACCTGTGCCATCGGACAAGGAACAGGGATTTTACTACCATCCTTTTGTTTTCGTTGCACAGAGCTTTTTACCATTGGATCATCTTTTGATAATTGGTCAAAATATGAACTGCTTTTTGTCTATCCATTTAATCAAACTGATTCCATCAGAACTTATTGAATAATCATATTCACCTTGCTTCAAAAGTTTATATTCAGTCATTTTTCGTTTTCTGTTCGACTAAACTGTACCACATACATGAATGCCCCGTTCTTTGAGAATTTTCAATAACATATACGAGTTGAAAAAGTTATCGAAGAAAAGCAAGTGATTTTTTTGTTGCAGATCCTAGGTAAGTCTAAGTATTACCTTTTCCCCTAACGAATGTTCCACGCAGTCATCGGTTTTACCGGTATAAATATCAAAGTCATATAAATATGCATTTGAGCCGGCCAAAGTCCAAATTTTTATAGCCTCGTTTTATAGACTTTTTCAGCATATATTGCTTCAACGTGCTTCGCCCCTTAAATTTCACCATTAATTCATTGATTGCGATGCTTTTTGTACAATCACAATATTTTTTAAAATTCGACTCCTACATCCCCTTTTTTTGGCATTACGCTATTGTCATTGAGGTAAACGTGGCTAAGCAACCAACCAAATCTATTTACAGCCATAAACTGGGAAATGTAATTATCGTGCATGTCTTCGTCGACATTCCAATAGTCTCTATAACTAGGTTGTGGTTTGATTCCCATGAGAATATTCAGACCAAGGAAAACCTTCATTTCTTTTGTATTTGTAGGGTTATATTTTTTAAGTAAAATCTGTATTGTTGTGACGAATTCACAATGAGTTACTTATTATATTGGGTATTACGTCACTTTTAGCAAAAATCAATTTAGGAATTTTTATCTCACACGCTCAAAAATTGAAAAACAATGTCTTCTACAAGCTTGTCACTTATAAACAAATTTAAAAAAAAGTAAGGTGACAACAGGTGATCTTTGTTTTGTGGTAACTCAAGACATAAACCTTGATTCTCAGTTTCAGTAAACGGCTGAGCCGGGTTTATTAGATGTAAATTTTAAGTAGACTATGAAACTTTAGGTGGTTGATTATTTGATTTTTGTAAATACCTTGAAAGTGGGACGTCATCGTCGCTGGAGTCATCATCACTACTGATAATATCATTAGGCTGTATTTCACAGAAATCATTTTCATTATCGGACTCTTCTGAAATAATTGATTCCTGATCACTTGGAAGTTTATCTATCATTTCTAATTCGTCTTAGAACTCTTTTTCAGTCATATCGACCAATTTTAAGTCCATAGGATATTTACTGCTGCCAGCGAAAGCCATAGCCTGAAAAAAGAAAATACCCTTATTGCATAGTGGTACAAATTAGGGACTCATTAAAAATATATTTTTTTTAAACCATAGTCCTTAATTTTTATTGCATTTATGGTTTTTACATAAATATATACATCATAAAACGCAAATAAAATACAGAATAATCCAAAATGCTCACCTTATCAAAATGAAAACAACACTCAATATTTATAAATAAAAACACGTGCTTCTCGCAACATCTAATGCGTTTGACCAGTCAAGACAGGAAATATTTATGCAGTATAGTAAAAATCCGCATCCATGGTCATTAAATATATGGTAGGGATATGTGGTACACAATATATGTCGCTGTGCCGAACAGGAAAATGAATTTGAAAGGCGGTTTATTTTTGTACCACTATGCATCTTTTAGCTATTTATTTGTGGTACGATTTATGTAACACACTTCCGAAAAGAGTTAAATAAAAGCCTTAAACTTGCCATAAGCTCTTAAGATCTTTATCATTTGATTATCTTACAGATTAACAAGGGTGATCAAACTTAAAATAAATTTAAACTTTGACGTTAGATGATGAAAACTGTAAAACAAGCAACCTAAAAATGAGTTATAACCACAAGTATGACCACCCTGTATATATATTTGCTGTATATTATCTTTCGCTGTATTAGCTATTTTAGTCCTGACAATATCATGTAACGGCCTTATGCCTTAATCTTCGTTGTACCATTCTTACTGCTTGTACTTAATAAAAATTGTTTTTTAAAACGTGCTTTGGATAACGAAAAACATAATGAAATGAGTGGCTTTTTCTACGCGTATCACAATCCTTACTAAAAACAGAAAAATAGTTCCTATAGTCGGATTACCGAACAGATGGAGTAAATGATGTGCGCGAAATATAGGCCCGCCCATCGATGCAACCTTGGCAGATTTAGACGAGGAGAATTATGCCTACTTATGTTAAATTATTTTACCATACAGCTTTGCTTTGTAAGCAGCTTTTTTTTAAATATAATACGGTCGCCTGTAAAATGGGTCCAAACCGATTTTGAGGTTTTGCCAGGTAATGATATAATAATCACTTTTAAGTATTTTGTTATGCAAAGTTATGTTAATTTATTGGGGTTTACCAAAAAGGGATAGGTAATCCATTTACGTAATCGTGCCAGGTCAAACATTTAGGGTGTAATTGGCCAGGTTCATCAACCGAGCGCTGGAAGTTTTGCCTATAATAGTAAGGACCAATAGAAATTGTCATACCCGAGTAACAATCAAGCGCTCAGAGAGCGCTTTTTTCTGATGAACCCGGCCATTATAAAATATAATTTTTTGATCATAATCTGGTTTTGAAAATTACTTAAGTAGCTTTTATCTTTTTTTAATCAAGCAGGGCTGGATGCCAAACGGTCAAATTTTAACCACAACATTTTTTTGTCATTATCACGTATAAATTTGCTAATCCTAGGACACACTATATATTAAAAATATTTATTACCTGCTGCTTCTGCTGTAAACTGGACTTTTTGCACTATTGTATGCTGGATGCTCGTTATCACATGTTTTATATTTATGTTCATAATCACTTCCTTTTCAGCAATGGTCAAATGTTTTCGTGCTCTTTTCTTGGGGGGGTGACAATGGGGGTGTACGTGGCACGTCATCCATTATTTGTTAACAAACAAATTAACAAAAAAATAAACATAATCTCAACTTTTTAATATTGCAAAGATTCAAATATTCGAATAGCAGAAAATTCAACCAAAACGATCTAAAGCCGCTTGACTAATAAAATTAAATAAAACCCCAAGTCATGAATCCTATCGAGGCTCTAGGCCACACCTCCGGCGCAGAACGATCACGTGACCACTTCATCTGTTCGGTAACCCAAGTATAACTTAAATCTTTACTACAATCATAATTAATTTATTTACAAGTCGATTAGAGCAAGGACAAGAAATTTTGAAATAAACAAGTTTAGATGAAAAAAAACATTTCGGCTGTCCAAAAGTATTAGGAGCAGTTTCTATACATTTCAGATATTTTTAATTGTTTTTTATTTTTCATATCTGGAATTATTCATAGTATTTTTTACTTTTTTTTGAATGGAATTGTTGGAACTCAGTGCAAATACCACGGTAACCAAAGGCTTTTTGTTTAAATATCAACGCTTTGACTTACTATAAAGTCATCCTCTGAAAAAATCTTAAGAGTCATTTTAATTAATAATGCCACTAAGAATTTGTTTTCTTTTTTTTAATACAAATAATAATAAAAGAAAAAGTATTTTTTAAATGAAATTTAATCAAAATAAAGCCATTATATACAGGGTGTCTCACGACGAATAGACGCGATCGATATCTCGGAAACTATTTTTTTTTTAATTTTGAAAACTTGGCAACATGGCACAGTCAATGGGGGCTACACAACTAAAATATTTTGACAGTTGTGACGTTTCCGGTTATACCGGAAGTAGGTGTCAACTTCGTTATTTTAAATGGAACACCCTGTATATTTTTACATTTTTGGTTTTTACGTGAAATTCTAAGTATATTTTGTGTATAATGTCCTATACCTAAGTGTAACCGTTTTTGACATATTTTAAATTTCATGTGAAAAACTATGTTTATAAGCCCTAACATAATTACCGATTACTCCCTTTTAGTAGCCTTTATTTATTGGTTAGTTTTGGTTTTATTTTAGAGGAAGGACCACTTTAAAAGACTATTTTAATATTTGGCTAAAAAAGAGATACAGGGGGGTCAAAAACTAGCATTAAAAATTAAAATGAAAAAATCATTAAAAGTCAATTTTTTTAAATGGAAACCTTCTATTTTTATAATTTTTTCATAAAGATAATTAAAAATAAGATTAACTTTGTATAAGGTTATCTAGTCCAAAAATTGATACTTTCCGAAATATTGGCAGTTTAAATTTGGCCTAATATTAAAAGCCGTATAATAGTAACACGGCTCAAGGATTGTTGATTAGTTGGGCATGACGGTTGTCATAGTAACCGCTAGAAGCGGCAGTAAGACAATGGATATATGCATTAAATTTATAAGTTACTTGCTATTTAAGTTTTCTTCGTAAAAGTGTAATTTAGTGTCTAATTTATTTAAAAAGTGTACATTTCTGTTATAATCCATTATATTACTGCCGCTTCTAGCGGTTACTATGACAACCGTCATGCCCAACTAATCAACAATCCTTGAGCCGTGTTACTATTATACGGCTTTTAATATTAGGCCAAATTTAAACTGCCAATATTTCGGAAACTATCAATTTTTGGACTAGATAACCTTATACAAAATTAACCTTATTTTTAATTATCTTTATGAAAAAATTATAAAAATAGGGGGTTTCCATTTAAAAAAATTGACTTTTAATGATTTTTTTATTTTAATTTTTAATGCTAGTTTTTGACCCCCCTGTATCTCTTTTTTAGCCAAATATTAAAATAGTCTTTTAAAGTGGTCTTTCCTCTAAAATAAAACCAAAACTAACCAATAAATAAAGGCTACTAAAAGGGAGTTATCGGTAATTATGTTAGGGCTTATAAACATAGTTTTTCACATGAAATTTAAAATATGTCAAAAACGGTTACACTTAGGTATAGGACATTATACACAAAATATACTTAGAATTTCACGTAAAAACCAAAAATGTAAAAATATACAGGGTGTTCCATTTAAAATAACGAAGTTGACACCTACTTCCGGTATAACCGGAAACGTCACAACTGTCAAAATATTTTAGTTGTGTAGCCCCCATCGACTGTGCCATGTTGCCAAGTTTTCAAAATTTTTGAAAAATTAGTTTCCGAGATATCGATCGCGTCTATTCGTCGTGAGACACCCTGTATATATTGGTTAATATTCTTTCGCCCTTCAGGTCATTCTCAAAAAAGAAAAAAACATGAAATGAAATTTAAAAAAAAATTAATATCGTTGTCTCCACATAATATGAATAATTAATTCCTTCATGGGATCTGTTTTAATTAATTAAAAAGTTTTAATTGATTTTAACAGATTTTAGTGCAGTATTAAATTATAAGAGTTTATTCATTAACGCACAAATAAAATTAATAGTTATATTTTATATACTGATGCGGCTGATGAATGTTACAACAAAAATCTATGAAGTCCTTATAATTTGACATAGAAGAAAAAAAAGTTTTGCAGGTGACTTTAATATCAGGTCAAAACATGATCTTATTTAAATTTTAAACCTGCTATATAAAGAGGTTACTACAAATTTTTACAGTCAGACACACGTAATGAGTCTTAAAAGTAACACAAAATCTTTTAAAAGATTCTCTAAATACAAATTTAATTTTTATAGAAAGGAGTTACAGCGGTTCTCAAACTGAAACTGGGCATACTTAAAGCCCAGAAGATCTTAAAACGAACTCGGTTTATCGGTATTCAAACAAATTGCATTTGTCAAAAGGAGGTCACCGGTCCGGAATTTATGTTTATAGCGCTAAATTGCGACTCCTTTTAAAACTATCGGGACGTGAAATTTTTCCTGCCTTCCACCCGACTGAGGAAAACATTATTTTACGTTTTGTATGTGATGGCAATATTTAAAAGGGATCGAAAGGAATTGTATTTAAACATTATTCAGCAAAACGGGTAATTATACCAGTAAAATAAGCCGGTGCCGGGGCCTTAACCTCGTTATTTTCAAATGAACTATCCCGTGCTTAAATTGCATGCTTATATTAAGGATGCTATAAAGCTGATTGGAGTATAAATCCACTTTGGGACCAAATTAATGGAAGGACGTCGGATTTATGCAAGAAGTTAACTACTACTAGGTAATTGCTTATTACCCGTAGTTACATTATTATTTATTTCAATAATAATGCAACATTGTGCCCTTTTTGTATGACTATGAAATGCTTTTGCATAATTCATACCGTATTTTAATAAAAACATTTTCGAGCACAGTGCTTTATTATTTCTATAGAATTAATAAATTATTATTACTCCTATAGAAAATTGTTTTAATAATATTCGCATCTATTGATAATTTTATTAATATTGAATCGATATTATATTTTATTAACAATAGTGTAGCGTGACAAAATATTAATTAGGTTATTAATTGTAAGCAATATTGACACCCTGGGATCAGGTTGCATATATTATATAATATTACAACATTTGTTTACAAAATTACACAAAACAATACAAAATTGTTAAAATAAAAAACTTTTAATAATTTTGTAATTTTTTTAACGCTTTCATTATTTCGTATGTTTTTTTTAATTAAATTTTTAAAAAATCTAAATTTTGTCCGACGAATAAACAAACTTAATTACATTTAAGTAAACTCTTTATATTAAACTTAGAATTTTAACGAGTCTTGAGGGGATTTTCTTCTACCTTTTATTGGATTCTGCATAGTTATTAAGAGTTTTTAATTAACTGGTTCTAATTTTATTTTTTGTGTTAAAATAATACACAAAAATTGAAAATTTCAGAACTGTTATAAAAACCTTTAAATTGTAATGTTTTTTTTTTAATAACTCAAGCTTTTTGGGTATCCTTATTGAACCATGTTAGATATTTTTAGCCTTTTAATTTTTTTTTTAATTTCAAAAATTAATCATGTGCTCTTTTGTTTTCCTACATCTCTGGTTGTTGAAACATAATAGTTAAGTTTGTTTAACAGCTTTTCACGTCAACTTCCAGTTGTTGTTCGACAAGTATTCTGGAAACTTTTTTATACTTTTTATACCTTTGGATCTTATTCCAGCTTATAGTTTTGCAGTATTAGTCTTAAACCGATGACACGCAACCTCATTATTTATTTGACAGATCTGAATACTGTAGTAAATTATGATTTAAGACATAGGGTTAAAATGAAACAACCTTCTTAGGGTTAAGTACGATCTATAATAAAATATCAAAAAGCTACATCCAAGGATCGTTGAACTTCCTGTTGACCTGGTTTATGATAATGCTTACTAGACATTATAATATTTTGCTATATAGAATTAACTAATGTATTATTACAATATAGTAGATTCCTATTTACACAATATTTGTTATACTGGGTGATACTTCCATACTACACCTCCCCGGGAAATTTAAGGAATTTACATATTTCTTTTAAATTATCTTCTTAACACATTCCTAAAATTATATACATACATTTAATTAATATCCAGTAATTTTGAAAATTTCAACTTTTTATCTAAATAACCGCTCTTTTCCATTTTTTTTTCACAAAACCTTAACTAATAATACACCAAACTAATAAATTAATTAATTATTACCTAACTATGCGTAAGGCCCTTTATGCACTAATTACTTACTTATGATATAATTTAGTTCTATTTTTATGGATTAGAATCTCTCTATTTTCTTTTACAATTTTTACATTAGGAGATTCATCTTGAACGACTACATACGGCCCCAGGAAACAAGGACTGGCAATTTTATTACCATTATATTTATTTTTAACGAGAATTTAATCTCCTTTTTTATATTCAATGGGATTTATATTTTTATCTTTATTCTTTAAAATTTCAAACGCGCTATTACACTCATCTGTCCATTCAAACCTCGCATACTTTCTACATAACTCATTTAAGGGTACAGATAATTCCGCGAATTTTGGTATAAATTTCCTATAATAGTTGGCAAAAGCAACAAAACGTTTAACTTCATCTGAATTTTTTGGAATAGGATATTCATTTAAAGCTTTAATTTTTTCTGGATCAGGCAAAATGCCTTTATCGCTAACAATGTGACCTAAATAAAGAATTTGCTTTCTTAAAAATTCACACTTTGAGGGATTTAATTTTAAATTTACTTTACGAAGTCTACTAAAAACGTTCATTAGATTTTTGTTATGTTCTTTAAGATTCCTTCCAAAAACAATAAGATCATCAATATAAACAAAACTTTTTTTATAATTTAGACCTGCCATCGTGATTGTCATTAATCTAGAAAATGCGCTGGGACTAATTTTTAACCCCATTGGAAGTCTCTTCATTTGCCATTGGCCGCGATCGGTAGTAAAAGCTGTCAATTTTCTGCTTTGCTCATCTTATTCGACTTGGTAATATCCCTGACTTAGACAAGTCTGCTACGTTGTTCACCTGCTTTGTCTCCCTTTTTTGGAATAAGTAACACCGGAGATGACCATTCGCTCTGCGCACTCTCGATGATATCATCCGAGCACATTTGAGAAATTTGCTTATTTATTTCCTTTTTTTGTGACTGAGGTAGTCTATATGGTTTTACATAAACGGGTTGAGTATTTGGCTTTATTTGAATAGACTGTTTATAAATATTTGTAACACCTAACTTATCCCCGGGCATATGAAACACTTGTGGAAATTTCGCACATAATTGTTCAATAGAATCTTTTTCCTCTTTATTTAAATACCCAAGTTTAAGCAAATTAAACAAATCTTTTACTCGACTGCTTGATACAGCCTGCGAAGTAAATTGACAACAATTATAGTGGCTCAACTTTTTAATTTTTGGTAAGCAATTTCTCAAACGTACTTCAGTTTTACGCGTATTTAAATATTTAACTGGAATTTTTCCATCTCTCGGTTGCGCAATCACACCTGCTAAAAACACTCCCTGACACAATTCACTAGGCAACACTACACATTCTTCAACCAACCCTGTCTCGATGTATTGAATACTTTCACATCTTGGAAGTAAGGTGATACTTTTATTGCTACTAGCATTCAGGTCTAATGCAATTTTATTTTCATCATTAAATAGTGATAATGTATTTTCCTCTTAATTTAAAATAGCTTTATACTTTTTTAAAAAATGTCTACCAATTATTCCATTGGTTTTACATTCCAATGATGCAAAAACATAAATTTTTTCCCTAAATCTTATAATTCCAATAATAAGATTCAAATATACATATCCTAATGGAACTAAATTACTATGTCTTTAATTTCAAGACATTCTTTGTGCAACGGAATTCTAAGAAGAGTCTAAATATTTTAATTTAAGCGCACACAATGATGCTCCTGTATCTATTAAAAATCCTAATTTCTTACTATTTATATGAAAGAAAACTGAATTTGAGTAATTTGTTGAATAAGTAAAAATATTATTATCGTTAGGGACGAAAAAAATCATCCTGATTATTCATCATATCTGATGCTCCCTGACCTGTTTCAATCTCATTATCAACATCGACATAATTTATTTGTCTTCGCGAATTTCCACGAAACCCTCGAGAAAACGAACGTCCTCGGTAACCTCTCTGAAAACGCTGACCAAATAGACTCGTATTACCTCGGCCACGATTCATATAATGAAAATTCGGATTAGCATTATTATTAAAATTTCTAGAATTACAATTGGTATGTGTGTGTCTATCAAAATTATTGCTTCTAAAAAATCTTCCTGTAGGTGGTAATCTATTACCGCCTCTGGCAAAACCTCTATTATGCCTTTGAGATAAATTGAAAATTTGTTGATTTTGATTTTGAAAAGAAATTTCTTCATCTTGTGCTGCTCTTATGGCATCTTTTAAAAATGTAAAATTCCTGGCTGATATGATTGTGCTAAGCTTTTGATTTCTAAGCCCGTTTGTAAACTGTTTTACAGCTGTTTTTTCATTTAAAGGTCTCAAAACGTCAAAAGCATTAGAATCACTCTCTGCCTGAGAAATTGTCAAATTTACAAAAATATCTTCGAGCTCTTTGCCAAAGTCAGAAATAGATTTATTTCCTTGTTTAATAGCAAATAATTTAATCTGAAGGGCAGTATCGGATTTTTTAGTTAAAAGGTGTGTTCTTATGTACAGAACTATAACTAGTGTTTAAACGTAATTTTGCGCTACAAGAAATTCTTGTTTTCAAAATAAAACTAATTAACAAAGTCTTTCCCTCATCATTAAGCATAGAACTGTAAAATTCCGCAGTTTCACATAATTTATTGGTAATGGCCTCTGAATCATCCATTACGGGCAAAAGGCTTGTGGCAACTTTAAGGTCAAAAGAAGACATTTTCGATTCAAGATTCGCGCTTTGTCCTGGAATTTTTTGAATTTCTTGGTACACCGCTTTAATTTTTTCTATAATTTCCCTAGCAATGACAACATCCGAATCATCTATTTCCGAATTTTTAATTTTTTGATTATTATCTGATATATCTTTGCTTAATCGAGAATAAACAGTTTTTGCTTCGCTTATTTTTGTTAAAGCTATTGGTGTTTTTCTCCTATCATAATTTAACTTTATTAAATAGGCTCTGATATCTTTTAAAGGATTTAGAATATCCTTTAAATTATCTCCCATTAAAATAAATACCTCGCTATTTGTAATAAAAATTAAAATTATAATCCTTGTTAACTGGGTCCGTATTTAGACTACCAATCAAAATAATAATAGGTACTATAAACAATTTAAAAACTTACATGTGGGTATACAACTAAATTAATATTAGCACTTTTTAACAGCTACTATACACCATTGCTCAATTTGTGGTTATAATATTCTTTTTTCCATTCCATTTTCCATTCAATTCTGTATTCCATTTTTCCATAGTTATATTTTTATTATTATTTAATGTTCATAAAACCTAAAAGAGAACCTAAAATTTTAAACTTGTTCCTCCTCGTCTAGCTCAGCTCTGGATCGTCTTAACTCATTTTTATGGATTTCTCTGCGAAGAGTCTGCTTCAGTCCTCTTCTACAGCGTTTAACCAAAACATATATGGCAACAAGGGCCACGGTTGCTACTAGAATTTCCTCCTTAGACTTGGCGTTTCCCATTTTTTAAGATTATTGGAACTATTTTCTTCTTTTGTCCACCAACATCGTTTTTCTTCTTTTTTTTCTTTAGGTATATAGGAGGCAGGATCGCCATGTAGTAAATTATGATTTGACTGTACAATTATTTGACTGTACAATTATTAACTTAGCTTAGAATGCATTTTTTTATATATTCAATATATTCAACTTCAATATAAAATATTACATTTCTAAGAATATAAAGCACCTAGATACCAGAGTATCTGTATGTGCTATGGTAGAAACAATTTAAAAATTCTAATATATCAATGTTGTTACCCTTAGCAGACTAGCCGTTATATAAATTAGTTCACAATATTTAACATTTTAAATAAGTTTACCCAAAACTACATAACAAAAATCAAAAACCAGACAATCAAAATGAGAAAAAGAGAAAAAAAAAAAAAGATTCATATACTATATACACATATACATTTTACCTACAAAGGTATTATGTAGTATTTTACAGAATTTTCTAGTCTTTGGTACCTAAAACCTATAATATTTAAAACAAAATAAATAATTGAATAAATGTCCATACTGAGATTTTTTTCTTTTTCCCTTATGTATTTATGTTGTGATTGCTATCGAGTAAGAAAATAAAAAGTTTGGTGAAAAGCA